>NC_064930.1:87087960-89587960 GCF_023897955.1 Schistocerca gregaria | reverse complement strand
TTCATGTGTATCACCAATCCCAGGGTTTCTGATCTGCAGAATGAGGTGCTGGTATCAGGATATCTCACAAGCACCCATTGGCAATACCATCTGCTTGTATGTTGTAGCAATTATCTGTGCTTTGTAGAGTGTAGAGTGGCTGGGACTGTGTTTTGAGACTGTAACAATTTTCATTAAAGTATAGTTGTAGCACTGAGATAACATGTGAGTGATGGAGATCTCGTTGAAGCTGCGAGAACAGACATATGGATGGAATGCTATGCTGCTGCTTTTTCTTTATGTTTTATGTGGCGAAACAAGGTTAGGTATATGTTTTAAGCTGATGTTTTGGTGTGGCTGAAGATTAAGGTGGATTTCTTTTTGGAATAGGTGACTTGGATGTTAAAATGGAAGGTGACTGTGGCTGTTATCGTCATCTGTTGGACGATATGTGGACGTTGAAAGAGAGTGAATGTTGTGGCAAACAGTGGCTCTAAACTGGATGTCTCTCATGTTAGGGATGCGACACAAGAAACTGTTGAGATGATGACGATGAGCTCGACTGACGGGGTAGAAAACTGTGGATCTGAACTCAATATCTTTGATGGTGAGGATGCAATGCATGATGTTGTTGGAATGCGGAATGTAAGTTTAGTGTCATGAATAATGCGTATACTTTATATTTATTAGATCATTCGAGTTGAGGCTGTGTAGGTGATGCAATTGTGCTAGGATTGTACATTTGGCATAGTTAACATGGGTGGTTTTCCGAACTTCCAGTATGCTGCAGTAGTTTGGGTCAGCAACGTCTGGAAATCAGTGAAAGAAAAACCGTTCCAAGGTTCTGTTCATTCGATGAGTTGTCTGTATGCACTGTAAATGTTCATTGCACGATTTTGACATCTTCGGAAATGCCATTTTCGACTATGTTATGGTGATTTGAAAATGGGTCTCGGTCCGAAACAAATCATTGAATGAATAAATAATAAAAATTAGCAACTTGGACTGGTCTTGTTTGTAATTGGGATAGGCCAGGTGGTTCTGCGATACCGGGTCAGATAGTCGTCACACAGGAAGTATTTTTGACATCTTTAGCCTTGGATTTGCGATTTAGTTGATTTTACACAATGGCAGCGACAACATATCAGGATTCAGTTTCTGATACGTTGGTCTGTTGTGGGCAAACATCTAGTTCTGCTGGACAGTGATGCGTAAAAAAGCCGACAGTAAAGCTCCAAGGTTTTAATAGTGGCGAGGGCAACTCTTTCAGACAGGGCTGTTGTAGCAGCCTGCTGGATGTCGCAAGCCATCTAAACATCGCCACGTGCTCAGAAGAGATTCGCACCCATTTCGTCTTTTCCTCCCCCCTGCCCCCCACCCACCCTATCTCGACCGAACTGCCACGATCTCTCCGATCTGTCTGGATTATCATGAAAACTTTCCCCTGAAGATATCTTCAATGTCGGGCTTAAAGTTAGCTTCCAGACAAACGGCTAGTTGTCCACAACTCTGTAAGCTCTTGTCGCTGCTCATTCTTTAATACCTTGTCGCTACCCGCGAGGAATAGAAACATCAACTTCAGCTCACACGTTTGTTCTCGGTGTCCATTACAGTTTCAGTCATACTTATAGACTTGCTGCCGAGTGCTGCTGAGTCTAGAAACAGATGGGGTAGGAGTCTGCTTGTTTAGTAACTTGCTAACAATGCGTATTTCCGTTTATGTTGTAAGTAGGCTGTTTAGGTTTTTTTTATTGGTAACGCCAACGCCACGTAGCGCTCTCTAAGAAAATCACTGGCTGTGCTGTGTGCAGTCTGTGGCTGGTTTGCATTGTTGTCTGCCATTGTAGTGTTGGGCAGCGGCAGCTGGATGCTAACAGCGCGTAGCGTTGCGCAGTTGGAGGTGAGCCGCCAGCAGTGGTGGACGTGGGGAAAGAGATGGCGGAGTTTTGAAATTTGTAAGAATTAGGGTCATGAACTGATATATATATTATGACTATTAAGGTAAATACATTGTTTGTTCTCTATTAAAATCTTTCATTCGCTAACTATGCCTATCAGTAGTTAGTGCCTTCAGTAGTTTAAATCTTTTGTTTAGCTGGCAGTAGTGGTGCTCGCTGTATTGCAGTAGTTCGAGTAACGAAGATTTATTGTGAGGTGAGTGATTTGTGAAAGGTATAGGTTAATGTTAGTCAGGGCCATTCTTTTGTAGGGATTATTGAAAGTCAGATTGCGTTGCGCTAAAAACTATTGTGTGTCAGTTTGAGCACAGTCTTGTATAAATTTTTCTAAGGGGACGTTTCATATGTCGACACTTAGCTAAGGATACTTCACTGGAATCTTCTGATTTTTTCTTGTAGTTTGTGTAATTAATGTAGATTTTGTTTATTGCTAGTGCGTAATTGTAGAGAGAATCTCCTTTGTAGTTGTAGTCTTTCATTGTTGTTCAGTACAACAGTTGTAGCATGCATGTAGAGCTGCACCAAGTATTTCGCAGCTGTGCTTGCAATTAACTAGATATTATTTTCTATGTTAATGTATTCTCTTATTTTTGCTCTTCAAATTGTTTTTTTTTTTCTGTGTTGTCGTGTGAATTTTTGTGACAATAATGGCGTGTGTAAAACGTAATACTAGGCTCCAAAGTAAACTGAGAAATGTCAGTGAAGACGAAAGCAGTGTGTTAGCGCCACCGAGTAATGAATTAACTAATGTTCAAAGTAGTAATTTGGTAATTGTACATAGGGAAATGGAGCGGGCTGCAAACAATGGTGTAGACAGTGAAATAAGTAGTGAGCAGGGAACAATTATCGATCGATCAGTCGTCAACAGCTCGCCTCAGGATTCCGAAATGACAGGACACATTCTTGCAAATACTGTAGATTAAGGTTTTGCGTCCTCACCGCTTTGTCAAATAAGTCAAGACACATTTTCTGTTTTTCAAACTGCGAATATTGCCGGTTCAAATGCATTGCCGAATAGCACTAAGGAACATGTTTTAGACACCAATGCATTGTTATTACAATTAATGCAACAAATGGGACAAAAGCTTCAAAAGTTAGACACAATGGAACAAAATCTTCAAAAGTTAGACACAATGGAACAAACTCAGAGACAAACACAGCAAAAGCTTCTAAAGTTAGACACAATGGAACAAAATCTTCAAAAGTTAGACACAATGGAACAAAATCAGAGACAAACACTGCAAAAGTTAGAAGCAATGGAGCAAAAGCTTCATAAGTAAGACTCAGTGGAACATACGCATGAACAAACACGTGAAGATTTACTACTGAATTACATAAAATCGAATCTAAATGTCAAAAAGTCTGTAATGACGTAAAAACACAAATTTGTGAGCATTTCCAACCTATTTGTTCGCGGCATGAAAATGCACTACAGAATCACGAAGCAGCCACGACATTGAAGCTTTTCAGGGACTCTTACAAGAATTAGAAATTGACACTGACAATCGCGGAACGCGAAAACAGGAACACAACAATTACAGGTCACATCCGTCGCAATTCCGCGATGAAAGAAATAATAACTGGACACGACAAGGCTATTCTTACAATTTAAATTGTGACCAAAACAGACACCACCCGTATGACAACCGTTGGCAGAGTAGTAATAATTACAGGGAAAGGTCACCTCTCTGCGGTAGTGACTATCACAGAGACAATCAGAGAAACAGACAATATGGAAACCAATATAATTATTATCAAGGGAGACAGAATAACTTAAGACGCAACGGTCCAGTGCGCAGTTACTATTCAGGGAGAAAGTCTCCACCACATGGCCGACAAGAAATTAATTGCAGAAATTACCGACATGACGACAGACGATATGATCGTAACGACGGACCTGAATTGCATCAGAACTGGCGGGATTCCAACAGGGCAGGGCCTTCTCGTCAAGGTGAATTTGTAGATGTTAGGTCTCCTAACCCCAATAACGGCGCGCGCCAACAAAGAGACAGACAATAACTCGCACCGCAGGCAGCCACGTGCGCTGGCTGGCTCAGAGAAAAATAACATAGACGCTAACCTTGAGAAAAATTCCAGTATTCTTTACCGACGCATACCGCATGATAATTGCGTTCAAGTTAACACTGAGCTCTAGGAAAAGTAAAGGATTGTACTACATTTCACACGTAAATCCGTTTATTGAAAGATAATCTGCTTTTTAACTTTGCCTTTGCCATAAAACATTTCACTTCACATTCTAGTATGCTTTGTCACACAGAGAAACTGTTAACATGCAACAATGTTTTGAAGTTAACTATCCAGTCTAGAACCTAGAGAAGATTTATAACAGAAATTACGAATGCATTGTTATAGTGAACAGACGACACAATGTTGTATTTGTACATTCTTGCTTGTTAGTTGCACGATTATGTAACGACTGTCAGACTTACATACTTAGGACATATACTGGTACTGCTAATGAGATTTTAATGCAACATTTTGGTTTACTTGAAAATACATTCTGGATTTAAAGTACTTTCTGTGAGATACAAAATGACACAGTGGTTAGTTTATGTGACAGCTACACGATTTTATCACGACGCTACTAATGAGTGACAATTAATAATGTTGAATTTGCAGATTATCTGTTTTATATCTGCAGAGTTTTTCTGATTTTTTCTGGAATGTAAAACATGTTTTAGTAGTAACGTTTGTGGTATAGCTACAATGAGACAGCCTTTTGTGTAGCACAACAATACGTACAGTACAGTACTTACTTCATCACGGCAATAGGCGTAATAACTAAGATATCTATACGCAAAGCATTTCAATTACATTTATCATGAGGGAAGTACATTGACTTCTGCAGAACTTAGCTTTCGGAGGACAATAACTACGACACTTCCACAGAGATTGTCGTACCGCAAGACGCACATCTAGCACTACAGGACACGCATTAAACTATTTATTTTCAACATATTTGAATTACAAAGAAAGTTTTCCGTGATACATTTCATTCCATTGCCGTAATCTGTAACACCTGAGGATATAATTACATTAATCCTCATGGGGGTACACGCTTACTTTATGTACCATGTGTTTGGCAAGCACAAGGAGCCCTAGCTAATGTGGTATTTGCTTATACAACTTTACATATTAGTAGCATATTTGTCTAACACATAAATTACACAGCTATCTGATCATGTAAATGAGAGACAAACTTTTTTTTTTATTTTGTCAGTGACACATGTTTACGTAATTACACAGTTGGATAACTTCACACTAATGAAATTGTATTTGTCTGTACTTTGTGAACTGTACATATTTTTTCAGAACCATTGTGATACTATGAGAGCTTTGAATGATGTGTTTAGTATGGGATCACGATTTTTAAAGTACGTTTGAGGTAGATGACACTTTTGACATGAGCAGAGAATTTTTTTAGGTTTTGAAATTGTTGGAGGAAGCTATGACGATTTTGAGAATTGACTGAGGTGTTATGATGTTATTTTTACGACGACGATGTGTATTATGCTGCTGAGGTGTGGTATAGCTGATGCTATATGAGTTATTCGGTTATGCTATGTATCTGTTATGATGAAATATTGAAGAATTGTCGACGAATATGTTTTTGTGTAATAAGGTTAGGAATAATGAGTAGTGGTTAGGGACTCTGGTTTGTGAAAAAGGATGTTGGAAACCGAGACTCGTACTTTAAGAGTTATGAAATGTGTGTAAATGCGTGAATGTATTACAATGCCGACGAATATTTTTTGGACTCTGTTATATCAATTGGATTTTGTTTCCACAGATTTGTAATGCAAATTCTTGACCTGTGAATTTTTTTGTATGAGACTGTCACTGACGCTGAAACTGATGTCGTAAATATTTCGGTAAGGAAGTTAAATGACCACCTGCACGTAATGCGTCGTGGGCGCCCAGCTGGGCGACAGCTACCAGAAAACAAGCCATTAGTGTGTGCCTTTCAGAGGCACAAGAAAAAAAAGGGAGGCCATTATCCTCGCTATTGACATTCCTTTGTAGAAAGCATCGCAAAAACGACCCGCTCATTACGTGGAAAAGATACTTATTTACTTCTGCACACCTGATAATGACAAGCGTCTTTCTACGAGAGTTGAGAGTATTTGTACTAACTTATGAAATGTCACATGACTATTGAATGATATTTTTATGCTTTGCCTTTCATAGTTGCTTATTTCATTTGATATCTGGTTTCCAGCTGTGTTGCAGCATTGGTTTTATAAAATAAAATTAAATGCATTTGCTTTCTGTCAACAGATCTATTAAATAATTATTTTATGATCCACATTCTTCGAAAAAGGAGCTCTTGGAATGGAAAGAGCAATAAGAAGCGACTAATAACAGTAACTGTATATATATAATTTTCTATTCAAGTACTTGGTAATTGGTTGTAGCATTAGTTTTTGTGGTGCACCACTTTGATTGCATAGACATTAAGATGTGAATAGACATTGTCCTTATCTGCATTGTTGTCTTTAGTGCAACATTTTTTCTGCTTGAGCTTTATCATGTTTAGGTATAAGTTATAGCATTTGCTGTGGCTGTTTGCCATTCATAGTGCTACTGAATGTCACTTTGTATTACTAGGTTAAGCCAATTTTATTACTGATTTATTTTTCTTGTTTGCTGCGCATTGCCTTATATTAGTTGTAATATTGCTGTCTGTTTTTGCGTATTTCCATTTTTTTTATTATTACTGTTTGTGTAAATTGTTTTGTGCCGCCACATTGCCCTGTCCCTTAGTTAAGCATCTGAGCTCAGTAGATTTAAGTTAGCTTAAGAGGGGGTAACCTATATAAGAGAATGAGTTCCAATGAATTTGAAGTAATGGACTGAGAGGTTATATGAGAAAAGTACAGAAAGCAGGTATAGATAGGACATTTTTGGAAATAATGAAGAACGAAGGGAGATCGCCGAGAAGTAAAGAAAGTTTTGTTTGCAAAATACTGCAGTAAAACAAACCCTGCCCTTTCCTTGTGTTATCCCACTATGTGTTTGTGTACCCTTGTGAATTTATGTTCTTCCTGTCTTTTTATGTTTATCTGATAAGACTTATGTTGCAGAATATGTGAGAAGCAGGGACTGATAGTGTTTGCACATGTGTTAATAATTCAGTAAGGGACTGGATAACAGCATTGCTGGTTGTAAGGACATTTCAAAAACCATTTTTGTGAGTGCACAAGTGGTGGTTATGGACTTGCTATATTATCCGCAAGACTCTTCAATGGTGATTGTGCACCTGCACAGTCAAACAGATGGCTGCTGGCCATCTCTACAAGGACTACAGTGGGTCTACACCTTTGACGACCCACCGATACCATTATTTCTACAAGGACTGCAGTGGGTCTGCACCTCTGGTGGACCACCAATACCGTAATCTCTAGCAGGACTACAATGGGTCTACTCTGTGATGACCTACCTACCAATATTCTTGAAAACTTCGACTGACTCTGCTGTGGGTTTGCTCTGTTGTGGCCCATTACCTGTCTGCATGTCAAGAGTCAGCACTGTCTTTCCGTTGGAAGGACAACACTACTCCTTCAAGACTGCATGGAAATCCGCTACTTCCATGTGCATTTTCTTTTACTACTCAGACTTTGAGAAAAACACTGCAATTTTATTTTGATGAATGATCAGGACTGTCTTTATGGACTGTGAGAAAATTTTAGCTTTTGACCAACATTGTATCAATAAGTGTGTACATTTGATATCTTTGTTATAGTAATTATGAAAAATTTTATCAAATCATCATTGGCCACTGCCCATAACAATTTGTAAAAATTTTTTGTGGGGAGCATGGGGCCTATGTAAGTAGGCTGTTTAGGTTTTTTTTTTATTGGTAACGCCGCCGCCACGTAGCGCTCTGTAAGAAACTCACTGGCTGTGCTGTGTGCAATCTGTGGCTGGTTTGCATTGTTGTCTGCCATTGTAGAGTCGGGCAGCGGCAGGTGGATGCTTACAGCGCATAGCGTTGCGCAGTTGGAGGTGAGCCGCCAGCAGTGGTGGACGTGGGGAGAGAGATGGCGGAGTTTTGAAATTTGTAAGAATTGGTGTCATGAACTGATATATATATATATTATGACTATTAAGGTAAATACATTGTTTGTTCTCTATTAAAATCTTTCATTCGCTAACTATGCCTATCAGTAGTTAGTGCCTTCAGTAGTTTGAATCTTTTATTTAGCTGGTAGTAGTGGTGCTTGCTGTATTGCAGTAGTTCGAGTAATGAAGATTTTTTGTGAGGTAAATGATTTGTGAAAGGTATAGGTTAATGTTAGTCAGGGCCATTCTTTTGTAGGGATTATTGAAAGTCAGATTGCGTTGCGCAAATAACTATTGTGTGTCAGTTTAAGCACAGTCGTGTACAATTGTTCTAAGGGGACGTTTCAATGTGCCTCTGTTATTTTTAAGAGTGTCTGCAGTAAATTATCGGCTGCAGCCGAAATTTTGTAAAGGCCCTTCTTCGCGGTATTACAGTCCCTGGTTCTAATATACGCATGTTCTTATGACAACTTACTCCTTTATCTGTTGTAACCCTTTTCGACCACCTTAGTTTCTTAATTAGTCGGTTTACTACCAATTAAAACCCTTCAAGTTCGATTGCCTGAAGCGGTCAGGAGTGACAACGGCAGGCATAAATAATTTTTCCGCTGAGGGAGCACAAGCTCACTGTCCCCCCTTCCTCTCATTTGAATGGAGTTACCCCCTAGCGAACAAAAAGCTATCAGACAGTTACAAAGAAAGAAATGAACGATTACAAAACGTTTCGTGTCTGATCCACGATAGATGCATGATCGAGTAAGAGATAAAGTCCAGAAACCAGAATAAAATAATAAATTTAAAGAATATAGTAATTCGAACAAATAGAGTTGTTTGGCAGACAGGTGCGGTAGCTGAAAATACAGTGTTTCTTCAGTCCTACTAGAGTTCATAGTATTAATACTTCTAAGGATAATATTAACAGTGTATCTGATACAATTGACTGTTCAGTTACAAATCGAAATATTATTCGTCAAAGAAAATTAGTAAATTCGAACAGTATCATGCCAGGATCATAGATAAGAACTGTAGAACACTACACCAGTTACAGTATTGACAAAACTTTAGCTTGTCTCTAGCCGTTAAGTTGCAGAAACCATTCGCCATTTTTAAAAAGCCTTAGACTAGGTCTGAAACAAACTACATGTACAGAATTTTAGTGTTTATAGAAGATAAAAAGGAACACTTTTTTATATGAGGCACGTGTTGCACATGTATGAAAGTCTTATCTGCACTGGCGTTCAGAGACTTTGTTCAAACCGCTGTGGGATGGACACTGTTTTTGAGATGTTGCGGGCCTCCTACGGGAGGGAGACAAGTTGTTCAGTGTGCCGGACACTGGCGGACACCCCAGTTGAGGTGGTTGCCTGTTAGGCTGAGGCTGCAAACATTATTTGTGAGACACCCACTTATTTCGAGTGTGTTAGTGCCCAGCTGGCACTTCAGTAACGTCTCTAGAACATCACACAGGCTCTGTACGTCGCTGGCGTCGAAACCTTCATGGGACACGAGCAGGTGGAGGGTACACCTGTGACATTTGTGTCACATAAAATTTGTTCTTTTTAGTCTTCTCTAAACAATCCAAAATTTTGTGTACGTAGTCTATTTTTAGTCCCTGCATAATGAAGAAGTCAGTAATACATAGAAATCAAGTAGTTAGCTTGTCATACATCCAGACGGAGAGTTGCAGAGGAATCTAAAAACTGACTTTTGAAAGAGCACCAGAGATTATCTTGCGTGGCGTGCAAAATCACGCAAGATCTAAGACTACATATTCAGAAGGATATTTGAATCTCATTCCTCGAACAACTGAACAGTTGTCAGCGCATAACCGTGAAGTGGCCAGGTCCCAGTAATAAACTTACCTACAATCTTGACATAATCTTCGTACTATGAACCGATGTACTCCGCTGCAGCGAACCAGTAGACACGGCTGAAGGCGTACAGATCGTCAGCGAGGCTGAACATTTCCGACGCCTCTGGGTGCCGCTGCTTGCACAGCGCACGGAAGTCGTCGTCAGAGGAGAGGATCCACGGCTGATAGCGCAGCAGGCGGTCACTCAACAGCGGCCGTCTGTAGCACACAAGGTGCGAGGTTAAGAGTTAAAAACCTAGCATGTATACTTTATGCAATAACATAAAAGTATCCAGGACGGATTTCCACTCACCAGTGGATTAGAAACTTCCTGGCAGATGAGTACTGTGTGACTGAATGGGACACAAACCTAGATCTTTTTTATTCTTTAAAGGATGCATAGTAACACAGCAAACAATCGCAAATCCATTGGTCTTTGCAGCTTTTTAGCGCATTGAGATTTCATCTTTAGATTTAAGAGCACTTGAGTGTGACACCGATTATAACTATTTCTTGCAGATCATCCACTGCGTTCTGTGCTGCTATATCGTTTTAACTGGTTTCAGACACATCAAACATCAGAATTTCAGCGCTTGCCGGAGAATACCTCTTTTCTTTAAAGAAGAATTTCGTATGCATTGCAAGAGAGTAAACATGTGATATTTATGTTAAGGATATGAATGAGTTGTTCAAATTTGTTATAGATGATTTTAGACGCTGACATGTAGACATGTCTGTCATGAGCTGAAGCAAAATCTTCCACATTACCACTTGAAAATGGCTCAAAAGGTCGAATCTGCAATTGTAAAACAATTTTTAAAATCAATGGCGAATATGACGTCCTTAAGAAGACAGACATCGAGCTAGGCAGGCACGAACCGAGAGCCGCCGTCGCAGCCTTACTTCGGCCAGTGCCTCACCCGCTGCCTTCCAGCCGTCACAGGAGCTCCCCTGCACGGCTGGCGGGACCAGCGCTCCCGGAGGACGGCCACTGCAGTGCCCGGTGGCCTCGGCAGTTGCTTCCTGGACCAAATCTCACTGTGCAGTGGAGAGTGCACGTCGCGGGTCCGACACACGGCTCTGACCTGCCAGCGAGTTTCCTATGTGCTTTAGGTGGTGTGACATCTGCGATAATTTCCCGTAAAGACTGTATGACAGCTGAAAGCACAACTCCCACAGGAAGAAGAGCCCTATGGACAATTGTGAGTGTACCGTCAAGCAATGAGACACCGTGTCAAATGCTTTCGAGAAATCTAGAAATATGGACCCTGCCTGTTGCCCTTCATCCATAGCTCTCAGTGCATCATGCGAGAAAAGGGTGAGTTTCACAGAAGCGATGCTTACCAAAACCGTGTTGATTTGTGCACATAAGCTCCTTAGTCTGAAGAAAGTTGATTATGTTCGAACTGAGAATATGTTCAAGGATTCTGCAGGAAACAGGTGTTAGGGGTATTGGTGTGCAATTTTGTGGGTCCGTTCTTTTACATTTCTTATACACTAGAGCCACTTGCACTTTGTTCCATTCGCTTAGTTCTTAGCACTGATCGCTAGATTCGCGGTAAACGCAAACTAGGTAAGGGGCCAATGCCGTACACTACTCCTTGTAAAACCAAACTGGCAGTCCATCTAGGCATTGCCACTTACTTATTTTCAGCTGTTTCAGCTGTTTCTCTACGCCAGAGGTAATCATTACTAAGATTTCCATACGGGACTCTGTGCGATGGTCAAAGAACGGCACGTTTGTACTATTCTCCTGCGTGAACGATTTCTTAAACGAGGAATTTTTAACTTCGCCCTTCCTTTTGGAATATTCTACCGCCAAAGCAGACTGGTCAACGTGTGGCTGAATAGAAGCGTTAGATCCGCTTAACGATTTTGTAGAGTACCAAAACTTCTTCTGGTACTCCGATGGTAGCTGTTGTATGCTCCGTGCACAGATATTTTCACAGTCGCCCGAATCTCTACAAATCTTGCAGTCCTCATTTGCGCGTTCTTTTTGAACCTAGAATGTAACAGCCTTTCGTTCCTCAGCATTTTCCGAATTTTGTTATTAAAGCATGATGAGCCTTTTCCGCCCTTGATCCACTTAGTAGGCGGATCACGATTTACAGTGTCTGTAAACTTTAGCCATAATTCCTCTATGGCCATAATTCTGAAATTAAATGATTCTATTTTATTATCTAAGTGAGACGCTGACAGCTCCATATCAACTCTCCTAGCGTTCTCGACTGATTTAGTGACTTTCGTAACCATAGTCGCTGATAACATCATGATCACTAATCCCCATCTGTATGCCGACGCCATCGATAAGGTCCTGCCTGTTTGTGCTGGCTGCCGAACTAGCTGCTCAGCACAGTTTTCGGAAATCGTGTTCAAACGTCCTTCACAAGACTGTCTGTCTGCACGACCTGCAGTGAATCCATACATGTCACAGTCTATACTCTGTAGGTTAAGCTCACCGCCAGCTAGTGTCGCGTGATCTGGATATTTATGCAATGCTGACCATTTACCTTCTCTGAATGGCTCCACACGTGTCCCAGCGGAGTCGAGTGGGTGGTAAAAACATTCAACAACTGATACGGTTTCACCTTGTCGTGTTATGTGCGACCACGTAACTTCACTATTGCACTCAAATTCAACCTCAGTAGAGAGAATATTTTTTGTCAACTGCAATGAACACTTCTCCTCCTACGGCCTCGAATACGACTTTCCGATACACATTCCAAGACTAGCTAAATATCTCAGAGGTTTTTTTTTTACTTTGCGTCTTAGCCAGCTCTCAATTCAAGAATAATTTGAGGCTGAGAACGTTCATGGAGGAGAGTAAATTTGGGAACTATGGTACAAATACTTCGACAGTGCCTGATAAAAGTTTCAGAGTCGAACTAACCTTACTCTGAAAGCTATCAGATTTCCCTAAATGTGTACCAACTGGCGAGTGTTCATGAGAGTACCTCAAACTACTGGCTAGCCTGAAACCCCCATGTGCACTCCACAAGTACTCTGCTCTCCGATTAGCTGCTTCCTTTGTCTAGTGCACCCCTGTCTTGAAATCTACCCATCCCCGATTTTCTGTTCAGCTTCCCAACCACTGTTACCTTCATTCCCACTGCCTGACACAATATCTATAGTTTTATCCCGTCACACTATCTGCATGTTTCCGTACACAGTGCACCAGTAACCCACTCACAGTTATGATGACAGATGTGGAGAAGCAAACCACAAAGCCCCACACAATAAACATTGTGGAGCAACAATACCGTTCCTCAGAAACAGCTCCAGTTGGCTACAAATCATGTTCAATCCTCCTGCCTAATACTTTATCCTGAGTGTGTATTTTACCAACCTGACCGTGATCTGTGCTACTGCCTGTCTCTGTCCGAGCCATCCTATAGCACATAATTTCGTTCCTCACACCGACCACTGCCTCTCCACAGCTGTTTACCCACATCAGTTCTCATGATGAACTGAACTGTGGATGTCGGTTGATCACCTTCGTTTCAGAAGACCTAGTCCATTTCCCAGACACACTCAGCCCAAAATGACTCCCCTACCGACCTCTTAAGAAATAACTGCAGAAGTCTTTCATCCTATTGATAGTAATCACGGCTGAGTCTAAGTGTACATCGTAATACATGTTCTCCTCCTCCATAGCTATCCAGCAATAAGCCACCTAAAATAATCCAAGAACACCGCCACAAGACCTGCGAGCTTGCCCATTTTCACATAGGAAGCCACCTGGTCACCCTCCATAGTGCCAACATATCTCCTACAGACTCCATTCCATTGCCCCATATGTCAACCACTTGAGAGACTATTCCGCTTTCCTCTCGCCCGCAACCTCCAGTATTTACGCTCTATGCTACGGACTGATTTAAACACACCAACCACAGGACAAAATATAAGAACGATGGCTATCCGCTTCCTGCCCTCTACTGACGTCTTCCCATCTTCCATCATCGCTGCTTAGATTTTTCTTCCATCTATTGAGATGAACATGACTTGTGGCCACTTTTCTTCACCGACTGGATGCCAGTATCTGGACCAGAGTCGCTTCTACGTGGTATTACCGTAATATTTCCCGAAGTGATTTTTTTTTGTCGCGAATAATACGAGGACACGCTCACTTTTCGTGTCAGGTTCCACATCATTGTTTCCACAAATTATGAAAACTTCAAAAGTATCTGTAACCATCAATACCTTCTCTAGTAAATGCAGCAACATCAGTTATTGTGTCAGTTTTCTCCGCTTGTCTGTAACGTAATACGTGGCACATTTTAAGACACAATACGAATCAAAATATCGAAGGCTAAACGGAGACAAAAAGCTTTGTAAATCACGAGTTTCTGTAACCATGTCCTTCACTACTGTCTATTAGTGCTAGTTCTTTACTCCATTCTGAATTAAATGCGCCCGCATCTCGTAGTCGTGCGGTAGCGTTCTCGCTTCCCACGCCCGGGTTCGATTCCCGGTGGGGAAAGGGACTTTTCTTTGCCTCGTGATGGCTGGGTGTTGTGTGATCTCCTTAGGTTAGTTAGGTTTAAGTAGTTCTAAGTTCTAGGGGACTGATGACCTAATATGTTAAGTCCCATAGTGCTCAGAGCCATTTCTTTAATTATATGATCCCTGTATTTTCTATAACTTTAATGAATACTTCCATGGATAAAAGTGAGATAAACTCCACTAAAGCATAGTGACTACGACAGACATTTGAGTGTGCACTGGTTTATACCTGAGTATCAAGTGCCCTGGTCTGTCCTTCTCTCCCTCCACCTCGTAGTGCTCCACCTGTTTGCTGGCGAATTGCAAGTCCTGTACCCATCCGGTTAATTTCGTGCGCAGCATGTCTTTCACACGTTCCATGTCCTTAATCCAACCGTGGAGTTGCTGATCACTTGCGTGGTTACCCTGAGACACACAGAAAATAGTTCAAATTACTTTCACAACATCCACAAGCGGCAGCCTGTCTTAATATACAGTTACATGTAGCACTACTACATGCCGCTGACATTACTGCCAGCGCATTACTGCAGTACATTCAGTTTTGTACAGGCATAAAAACATTAATGCACAGCAGATGCGTAGTGGGGTTTTATTAAATAAATACGTTTCTCAAACTGTGACATCAGATAAGAGAGGTGCAGATATTTCTTGGTAGTCGACATTACAGGCGTCTGAATGTATGAATGTATACTCCCGTAACGATGTATCCAACTGAAATGTTCTAGAGCTGCCAGCAGCCTCGAGATCCTACGTGTAAAGCCACATGGTGTGGCTGGAACTCTGACGAGATTCTATTCTAACTTTTGAAGGTTTTTCGAAAATAGAATGACCAGATTGTTGACAAATACGTTAAAATCCTACTCGATGTCGTCTGTATCTGAACACGTCTCGAATATTGCACATTTGAAGGACTGTATTGACTGTCCGAGTGATAAGATCATTTTTCATTTTTTCTGGACAATTTTCGGGTACGAAGTTTACATTTATGTCACATATTAAGATCTACGCTCCTTTGGCGTTGTACAAATTCTAGGCTTCTAAGTCAATGCAATGAAGATATGGGCATTCAAATTACATATTTTCATACTTGAAAAGTCACTCACAAAAATCTATAAGGTAGTCCCTGTTGATTTAGAATGATGACAATTTGGAAGAAGCCAGATTTCACAGTGCAAATAAAGGAAAAAATCTTAAAATCCATAATTGGTAACTGTATAACTCTGGAAAATACTTTTCGTATTACTTTTTATCAGTCTGTCTATTTGTCTGTCCATCTGTTAGGAATCTTTTTCTCTGGATCAGTTCTGGGTATCATGTTCAAATTATGTCACATACAAAGGTATATGGACCCTTGGCGGCGTAAAAACCGTAAGCTTATAACTGACTCCAGTCAACAGATACGGCCGTGTATGCCTCGTGTTTTCATAATCGAAAACTCACCCATCGAAACCTATAGGGTGCTCTCCATTGACTTGGAATCATGAGATTTGGCAACAACTAAGTTTTTCGGTACAAGTAAAGCAAAATATCTGAAACTTGTTAGCTTTTAATTAAAGATGTCGTTTTCGATTTGGACGTACATTGTATTCATCACCTGTTGAAAGTATAACGTACGAACAATACTGCATTCAAACATAAAATGTATGTTGTATTCATGATTTAATATGTAAACAGAAATGTGTTATTAAATCTTCTCTTCCTACATACACAAACTAAAGTCCTCTGCTTGCTTGATCTCGTTTGTTTGGGCTGGGCTGAGGAAATAACGTAGAATTTCTCAACCGATCTTGGTATTCCTGGGAGCAGTTTTTTGCCAGTAAAGTTACAAGGTCTCGATAGCAGGCAAAAATTATTGGGAATCTCGATTCCCAGGATGGGGAGTTTGTACAGAACCCTCAGTGCGTGAGTCCCTCTCGCACTTGCCTATTCTGTTTCCCTTTCTTCTATCTACCCTAGCATCACCCAGTATGTTGTTCTGAAAGGTGAGTGTTCACCACAGATATGGGTGCCGTAGGGAGAGTCTGAGGGAAGTGGGACAGAACTGCTCTTGTTCTCTGTACGTGGAGTCCCCAATCCTTTTGGGCCAGACTGAAAGAGGTGACAGTGGTCCCACAATAGATTATACTGAGATAGGGGACCAATACTCGAAAGCGCATATTGATTGTGTTAAGGACATGCACAGCATGCACCACCTAACAACAATGTAGCTCATAGCAATGCTTCAAAGCAACGACTGTCAGTCTGAATGAATTCATGTATTGCAGTGATGCCTGCAGTTCTTCACACTCTTGGGAAGATCTCGGGTGTCCGTTGTGCACTCGAACAGTAGCAGCTGATAAACGGTGTGCACACCTAACCACCAAACGGACCCTCTGTACACAACTAGGCTCGCAGCACTCAAGCATCGCAGTGGCGCATTAACCTGTGCCGGAAGCATACCACTGACCAAGCTGTCAGCTGTCCATTGCATCAGATGGCTTGTGTCGAGTTCATGGTGAGGTGTGTTGCTGTGTACATTGCACAATAAGTAATCAGGCACTGGGACAAACGGATTTTGAGCCCTATGTCTGCTTGTGTCAATCCAGTATCGTTCACTGCGATGTAGTGTCTAACTTCATACCGTTTGTATTGTTTGTGGATGAGGCCTCATTCATGCGTGATGTTGTTTTCAAAAGCCATACAGGCAGATCTAGAATGAGGACAACACCCACGCCACCCATATCGGAGACCAACAGCAAAGATTCTCAGTCAAGTTATTTTAGGGCATTATGCAAGATCATTCCATTTTGATGTTAATGTTTGCAAGCACCTGAAGAATATTCACACTCATTGTAGGACTGGAAAAGGGGGGGGGGGTTCCTCTCTGATGGCCATTGCGATCGCTGGATCTTACAACCCTAGACTTCACTTCCTGAGGTTATGCCAAGATGTAGGTGTACGAAACACCTGTAGGTACAGCTGAAGACCTGCTTGCCAGGGTCCAGTCTGCCTGTTTCCTGGTACAACATTGTTGCTCACAGGCGAGGCTTCCATGACGAGTGCGGCCGCTTCATGTTTAAAGATGATTAAAGATTCAGCTGTTGCCACACACATCGACTCAGTCTGTGTTTGACAAGTTTCTACACAGTTGTCACTTCTGCTCAAAAAAATGGTTCAAATGGCTCTGAGCACTATGGGACTCAACTGCTGTGGTCATTAGTCCCCTAGAACTTAGAACTACTTAAACCTAACTAACCTAAGGACATCACACCGATCCACGCCCGAGGCTGGATTCGAACCTGCGGCCGTAGCAGTCGCACGGTTCCGGACTGCGCGCCTAGAACCTCGAGACCACCGTGGCCGGCGTCACTTCTGCGTAGCTGCTCAGAACAATGAAGTGTGACATGTCTTGGAAGACACTGTCGCAGTAGCCACCACGATACAGGAATGACCTATACGGGTATGGTGACATCACTCCGAAACTGTGATCGCAGAGAGAGCGTCATGCACGTCAAAGGTCGTGAGGTGGTGGTATGAATGTTCGATATTTTCAAGAACATTGCCATCCTGAATTTGGAATCATTCAACTGTACGTCAGTCAGACACCTTAGGCAAGTGTACGGTGGTGGAGAGAAAAACGGATTTACTTGTGTGGCAGATATGTGCAAATATTATTTTCTTAATAAAATTTTTGTACTTATTTAGATACTCCGAGCTCATTTTTTACAGTTCTTTTAACAGCTATGTTTCTTTACCAGTTGACATCTACACACTTTTTGGAGAACTGTCGGGATGATTTCCCAAGTTTCAGCAATGTGTCACTCAAAACGTGACCGATCAGCAGCTACTTGCAGCCAGCGTATTCCATTTCGTGCATTTCTGTCACACCACAATCCCACTCGTTTAATATGTGGAACTTCTTCTTCTTACGCGTGTGTGCTACCTTGCGTCCACGTTTGGTAAGTAATGAGAGTAGTAGCAAGTTGTGAGGGGCATGTGAGGGGCGACACCTACAACGTGCTGAGATGAGGAAAGTTTCCAACCGATTTCTCATACACACACAGCAGTTGACCGGCGTTGCCTGGTGAAAGGTTTTGTGTTGCCTCGTGTAAGGAGGAGAAATGCGCACCATCACGTTTCCGACTTTGATAAAGGTCAGGTTGTAGCCTATCGCGGTTGCGGTTTATCGTATTGCGACATTGCTGCTCGCGTTGGTCGAGATCCAATGACTGTCAGAAGAATATGGAATCGGTGGGTTCAGGAAGGTAATACGGAACGCCGTGCTGTATCCCAACGGCCTCGTATCACTAGCAGTCGAGATGACAGGCATCTTATCCGCATGGCTGTAACGGATCGTCCAGCCATGTTCAGATGCGGACGTTTGCCAGACAACAACAATCTGCACAAACAGGTCTATAACGTTTGCAGCAGCATGGACTATCAGCTCGGACACCGTGGTTGCGGTTACCCTTGACGCCGGATCACAAACAGGAGCGCTTGCTATGGTGTATTCAACGACGAACCTGGGTGCACGAATGGCAAAACGTCATTTTTTCGGATGACTCCAGGTTCTGTTTACAGCATCATGATGGTCGCATCCGTGTTTGGCGACATCGCGGTGAACGCACATTGGAAGCGTGTATTCGTCATCGCCATACTGGCGTATAACCAGGCGTGATGGTATGGGGTGCCATTGGTTACACGTCTGGGTCACCTCTTGCTCGCATTGACGGCACTTTGAACAGTGGACGTTAAATTGCAGATGTCTTACGACCCGTGGCTCTACTTTCATTCGATCCATGCGAGATCCTACATTTCAGCAGGACAATTCGTGACAGCATGTTGCAGGTCCTGTACGGGCCTTTCTGGATACAGAAAATGTTCGACTGCTGCCCTTGCCAGCACATTCTCCAGATCTCTCACCAATTGAAAACGTCTGGTCAATGGTGCCCGAGCAACTGGCTCGTCACAATACACCAGTCACTACTCTTGATTTACTGTGATATCGTGTTCTGGCTGCATGGGCAGCTGTACCTATACACGCCATCAAAGCTCTGTTTGACTCTATGCCCAGACGTATCAAGGCCGTTATTACGGCCATAGGTGGTTGTTCTGGGTACTGATTTCTCAGGATCTATGCACCGAAATTCCGTCAAAATGTAATCACTGTCAGTTCTAGAATAATACATTTGTCCAATGAACACCCGTTTATCATCTGCATTTCTTCTTGGTGTAGGAATTTTAATGGCTAGTAGCGTAAGTGATTCTTACGGGTTCTACTTCTTCTTTTCTAGGTGTGAGCAGGCGTTACTCGCTGTGGGATCTGAACCCAGCAGCTGATAATGATGGTCTCTGGGGGACGTCTTCGATTGTTCAGAGGTAGATATCGCTTTTTGTACAGTATTAAATGTTTTTGTTATTTTTGAGATGCTCTACTTTGTAGATGTTCTCAGTGCGAATATCGGTGTTTTGACACGACCACCAGCTACTAGTTCTTTTGCACCTGTCTTTTCATTTCGGTTTGTCCATATTCTTTCAGACACATTCTCCTGCCGACGTCATACACCACCTCTAGTACCCATGCTGGATATGCCCTTAATGACAAACATGCCCACTGATGATGTGTTGCTGGAAGTGTATTCCAGTAATGAAGACAACAACAGTTTTACTTGCAAGTACTCAGAATTTATTATTATTATTATACGAGTACGGATTTTTATTTCTCCTTCCTTAGATACTTACCAACTTCGACTCTTTCTCCTTCTTGTGTGCAGAGTTATTAGGAGTTCGACGTGTTTTGAGGGGAAGAGCATTGTCAAAGTTAGGGGGAGAGCTGTCGTGACATCATGGACTGAGTCGATACCAGAGTGGTCATACTGAGTCACTTTTCTGAGATGCAGGAAAGGGGGTCCTGTAAGACACTCAGCTGTATGCTCTACCTTGGTTTGTGTTCATAAGATTTTGATCAACTTATTGTGGGGTCCAGTTACATCTCTCTTCAAATGTGTATATTGCTAACAAAAAGCATGTCCTAATGCCCAGAATCATGATCAGAGGAATTTAAATTGATTTCCATGGTTGCTTCTCACTAGCGATAGAAATTAACTGAAAAATACAGGGCATACAGATACAAAACGAACACCAGATGTCTACTGACGTTCTAATTTCTCGTTTATGGCCGAATGTAGGAAAGCCATAAGAAGAAGACTAACATTAACACGCTGTTGGCATATCGACAAAGAAGTCGAGAGTAAATTAGGTGGTCCCCTCTTCTTGTCCATATTAGCCGAGAAACATCCACAAAGTGTAGACCTGCTGCTAATCTCTAAAGACGATAAGCAACACAACGTTTGGATAAAATGCATGTACCACCTACGTTCCTCTGAAATGAAAACAAACAAGGTGCTAGACGTTTTTGCTGTAGATGTCTCAAGTCGTTTACCAAGAGCATGTAACTCTAAAGACACCTGATTGACTGCTAGAGCCAGGAAACAATAGGTGTGGAAATACTTACCAAGGATAAACGGTTCTCGAAGTTTCAGAATGCCTCTCACCAACACTTCTGTCCCTTCATCCCTTACATCGGTTTAGAGCGCCTCCTAGCTGCTGTGGTACAGTGTGAACATGGTGTCTCTGCCTCCAAAATCACTGTCACGAAATGATGCATACGATATGTGGCCACCCATCAAGTTCTGTGCACTAAAATTAAAATCTTATGTCAAGGGAATAGCGCGAGATGATTGCTCACTGAGCTTGAAAGTCTTGTACGGGGTGTTTATTACATATATAGTAAAAACGTCCATTTCACCAACGTGAAGGAGAATGACGCACTGAGCAAGCAGGCAGCTGATCGTTATATCTGGGGACTGTGACTGGACAGAGGTGAGCAAGCTCCCTGTAGAGACTGTTGCCACGTAACGGGGAAGTCCCAGAGTGCAGCTGACAACCCATGTAAGTACTCACTGCCACAGCCCACAGCCATGATGCCCCCTTTGCAGTTCAGCACTTTGACGAGTCTGAGTAGTAGGATGATAAGATCAGTGTCATTGCTGACACTGTTGACAAATACATGCCGCTTCAAAGAGGATCACACCACTTCCTCGAATCACAACGCTTCATGCTCACGTCTCTTTAGAAATTTGCCGAACCAACGCGTCCTAAAGATATTCTTAGTATAGGGAGCCACTTATCTCGATGATGTAGAGTTTCAAGAGTTTCAACTTGCGACGGAGAAGGGGTCTTTCCATACGAATATCTGGATTCTCTACTAAACGAAGAGGCATTTCCATAATTAATGGAAAGAACGGGCACTTGGTGAATGAACAGCAGGACTTCGGCATCTCTGATTTATCAGAACATGTAAAATGATGAACACCAATGTACATCTGACCGCCAACATCTGCGAGAAGTTCTGTAGCATATGGCTGAGATTTCGTGGGCTGCCATGTTAAGAAAGACACAAGCCGGCAGCGAATTCTTCACCAACTTTGAGATACATGTCTTCCTGGAACATGCGATTCACGAGTGACTTTGCCAACGTGTGCGCAGGTATGCCAAGGCAAATAACCTGTAAATAATCGAGGGGGAGTAAAGGTTGTCTGACGATTTCAGTTTCATCCTTTACCTGGATGTAAACTGTCTCTAAAGGCAAACCATACAACAAAGTCTCCCTTTTCAAGGGCTCTCATGGATGTCCAAAGGGGAAATCACCAGACTGAGGGAAGATATCAAATATGTGGCTGCTGACGCTGTTGAGGCATATGTCCTAGAGGTAGAGCTGGACTATCCCACAAATCTGCATGACAAACACGGTGACTTGCACAGCCTGAAAGACTTTCACGTTCAGGGAATTCAACAGGTGCCTCCTCTAGGGCATTGGCGCTGCACCACAAATGCGTATCAGGAGGTTATATACTGAGGTATATGCTGCAATTCCAGCTGTAAGCAGGGGTGTCCTATCACGATTACAAGTGGTTCATCGGGGGGGCATAGGTGTGGAAATCTGCTGCACCCAGACTATTTACTGATGTGTCTGGGTGGGCTTATTTGTCAGTAAAAAGGAAAAATGTGTTCCACTTGACTGGGTGTGTGTAGAATAGTTTGATGAACTGTTTGTCACAGTTCTGACTCCATGTTTGAGATTATGAATGTTTGATTGCACACTGCTTGCGTTCATGTGTTTGAGAGAGAGTGTGTGTGTGTGTGTGTGTGTGTGTGTGTATTGTTTTTGAGCTGCCATTGCTGTTGCTGTTCTAAGTATGTACACGCTGAAAATTTCTCTCTCTCTCTCTCTCTCTCTCTCTGTGTGTGTTACTAATAAGTGTTTAATAGACATTGGAAATTAAAAAATTACCTTATGCACAAAAGAATGTGTAAATTGTAATGAATCAATTACGAAATAACAAAACTGTTACGTATATCACAAATACGAAAAAAAATGGAAATTAAAAAGCTTGCAGTTGTTTTCACAGTACAGTTGTTGTTCTTTTACATATTGTTTGAATGAAATACCTCCTTTATCAGTTTTATATTGATGGCAGGTGCCAGAGAAAAAATAAATCCATGTCGAATACAACATTTTTCAAATTTACATGGTCGACCGGTTCTACGCGGGATCGCGATTTATCGCCTCCAATTCGTATTTGCGTAAGTAGAGCTTTGCGGTCAGCGGGCAGCTAACATCCCGTTTGTGGTCTGGGCCGCTTCCAGTTTCCGACAGCCCGGCTGTGGGCGGCACAACAGCACAGGGCGAGAGAGGCCAGCGAGCGCCACTGGCCGAGTCCACACAGTAGGGGGCCCGGCGTACCGGCCGACCCAAAATCACTGTAGTCGTGACACGTGGCTGCAGATGGCACTAACCGGTACGTCGATAAGCAGTACAGAAAACGGAAAGTAAAATTCAGCATTACCCTCGTTGTGCAGGAGCAGTGAATTGGAAGGTGTGCACACTTTTGAATCGGCACTTTCCAAAACGTTGAACCCGTCGTCCTTGCGATGGCGCCACTGCCATCTAGACCTAATCTATGCCGGCCGGTGTGGCCGAGCGGTCCTAAGTGCTTCAGTCTCTAACCGCGCGACTGCTACGGTCGCAGGTTCGAATCCTGCCTCTGGCATGGATGTGTGTGATGTCCTTAGGTTAGTTAGGTTTGAGTAGTTCTAAGTTCTAGGGGACTGATGACCTGAGAAGTTAAGTCCCATAGTGCTCAGAGCCATTTGAAATATTCTGAACACACATACATAAATATTTGTACACAGTATTATGTGAGAGCCCAGTTACCAGGGACACAGGGTCAAAATCGTAAGCTGCGTCGTTACCTGGGCCACAGCACGCTTTGCTGTACTACTCTGCAGGGCTGTAGTGAAGAACAACGAGAGGAATTATCTCGAGTACGAATACCTCAAGACTGCTGCAGCTGTCTGAAGACTTAAGTTTCATTCAGAAAGCAAAGTGTGTCTATAAGTCGAAACTATCTGTACAACATTGCTTCACGGAAAACCTTTTCGCAATTACACTTTAATAAGCAGGTGCAGTGTATAATCAATGAAGCGTAGCTACACAAGAAATGTAATAAAGAAGTCGTCCTTTAAACATTCTCGTAAGCTGTGAGTTACTATCTCTACAAAATATTTGATACGTATCAGGTAAATTGCCTTTGCTGCAGTGAAATGCATGGATGATGGTAACCAAAACAAGATGTAATGACAGGACATGATACGATGTCGGCAGAAACCATTCTTAAATACGGAACCCGCATCTATCAATCTTTGAAATTACCATCCACTAAAAACATTTGTAATATTTATAGGAAAAAGATTTAATCCAACCAGAACGTTTTCAGTTCACTGAAACAGGTATCGCCTAATTCTCTTCTCAAAGGATCCAAAATGAGGCTCACACGATTCTTTAGGGACTGGCACGTTGCTACATACGCCACAAAAAGTTACTCAAATACACAGAACATACCTCGTCCTTTTGCTTTCCATGTCTACTACTGTCAGAATCCAAACAGTCACAAGTGGCCATTCTAATAGTTAAGGTTGGGTTTGTTTGTTGAAGGAGACCAGACAGCGAGGTCATCAGTCTCATCGGATTTGGGAAGGATGGCGATGGAAGTCGGCCGTGCCCTAAATCAGAATGCCCGGACACGGGATTGAACCGTCGTCCTCCCGAATGCGAGTCCAGTGTATGTCTTAAGACCACATAGCTTTTATTCTCGGTACTGGGAAAATCACTGGTGTTAGTGTTCATAAATCATAGACAGAGAATTCAGACTCGATAATGGTTCGAGTTAGGCCACGAGAGACACGTGCAGAAAGGCTAACGACTAAGATGAATGCTCTTAGAAAGCAGCATCCGGTTTCACGTTGGTCTCGCACAGGTTTTCATTGGCCTTGACGCATTCACTAGACATTTCGCTTGTGTCTGTAGTAGCACAGTGCCTTTAACAAAGCCACTCGCTGACGCAACACGCGCTAACAGGTGGACCTTCGTTATCGTTGTGCGTCCTCTGTGGCTGCGGCGGCTGGGACATTGCTGTGCCACACGGAGAGTGCTGGCTGGCAGAGGTAAGCACAGGGGGCCACCACTGGCGTCGAGCCACGAGTGTCAGCTGCGCTATCGTCTTGTCATGGAGTCCTGGGAAATGCCACGTGAATGTTAAGGTGGAAAGAGTTCGAGCAGTTGCAACGAACTTTATAAGTTATGTGGTATGTACACAGGTTCATTACGGGATTTGAAGTTGACGAAGCTCCATGTTGAGAGAAGTAATTTTATTGGCCTTCCATATGGAGTAGAGGTTCTTAGGAAGAGAAGATGCTGATGGAGACTTGAATTGCCACACTGAGACTCTAGACCACTCTCCACTAAATACGAAGCTAACATGCTGCAGCTTGTATAGCAGGATTCGATGCAAACTTATCTGAATCTGTTAAAGAAGTAGCTAGCAAATACGAGAAAAGAAATATGCAGGCGATTTTCTTCGACCTCGAACCATTCCGAGCTTAGCCTCCCTGTATCATAGCCCCAAAAGGCTCACAGAAGTAGAGGTTGGTTCAGAATTCTTCCAGAACTGGAGAGCTCTAGATAGCTACAGTATGAAGCAGGTAAACTGGGAAACACTCTCCCAGAACTGACGAGATCGTGCGTGTCATTTTCTCGCTCCCTGTACGTATAATACAGTTTATAAGAGGACGAAAAAACTCCACTTACCATACGTTCGAATGCGAGGGGAAGCAACAGCTGTGAGGCGTGCGTCGCACCGAGTGAGAGCAGCTGCGCCAATTCCCGCCAGTAGCTGGAGAGGCGTTCCCGGAAAATAGCCGCCTGGGCCTGCAGTTCTGCACAAGACGGGAGACGACGCGCTGATGAACAAGCCAGTCAATCAGACCTCTGTAGGAAGCACAGCTTTCACTTTCTGTCCCCTGAGAGTGTATGCAGGTTGCATTTACCTTTTGAAACTAGATCAGTATGCAATGTCAGTAATCGTATGAGTTACAGCATGGACACCTTGACCGGACGTTACACAGCTCATATTCCAGCGACAAATTTAAAGAGCACATCAAGCAAAGAGAGAGTAGTACCACCACCTAACGTAGACCCAGTAATAAAAATTATCCTAAGGGTAGAAGTATCATAACATCTGAAGAAGTGGAATTATACAACTATTTCAAAAATCACCCACATGGCTTGCCAAACGATAAGACAGATTTAAGAAAGAAAAGATCTTGAAATAAATTCCAGTCAGTTTTATGTGCTAATAATAGAAAGTAAAATTAATGAGACTGTATAGTTTGGCTATTTGACTTTGATCTACTGCCAAGCATAGGACGTAACGATTTGCACAGGATCGTGTCTATGCTGGTTTTATAATATGAGTAGTCTTTACGACGTTTCCCGTGAGTTGTATGATATGTATGGAAATGAGGAAGAATTATGTCCACTCATACACATTTCTATATTTAGGGTGTATTTATTTTAACATGAGTAATATAGTTTAATAATTCAGTAAAAAATTGAATAAGGTGTTTTGCAAGTGTAGCTAAAAAAGCCATTCTCTGCCTAAACGTTCTAAGGACCATGGAAATGTATGACTACATTTGTAATGGTACAGTACCTAACATATTAACAGTACATTTTTCAATTACATGGTGATACACATAATGTTCTGTAATTTGTGACAAGTATCCCATCACATGTTTTTATCTCTCATTTTTGTACACCTTTTTCTTTTTATTTGTCCAGTGGATCAATTCATGTACGAAAGTTGTTGTGAAGGCGATTTATGCCTTTGTGATGTTAATATGGTACAATGAATACATATGTAAAATGATATATGGTTATTGTACTATTACGCACTATCACAATAAAGAAATGTCTTATCTTATTTCTTTACATCAAATGCTTGTATCGTAAACAGAATGCCAAATTTTGTTAACAAATGTAAACACGATATTTAGATACTCTGATATAAAACGTTTACTGTGGCATGTACAGTCACTGCTAAGAACAAAGAAGAATCGACTTGTGAATATGTTCCCCACCTACCGCCTCAGTTGTCTTGTAAACGACATGAACAGTAATTTGAGGGGATTCATTTTAGTGATGTTAACATCAGTAACAATAAATTTACCTTATGCCAATGCTATGATCCTTGAGCTGATCTAATGTTGATGTACACTCGGAGTTAGGGGACTCAACATACAGAGACAAGAGTGAGATATGCACACGTCAGAAGATTGGTAAATTTTCACACCTCCAGAGGCCAAATGCAAGTGATGTACAGTTTTTAGCATTTGTTGTAATATGAGTGCCTCATGTATGGGATGACAGTGGCGTTCTATACGTTCCATCTGCCCTTCACTTTTCGGTTATTGCTGTATACCTGTATAAAGGGCATAGGATCGAAACTGTAGTGATGAAAACAACTAATTTTACAGTTAATGACTGATACAACGTCTTAAAGAAAAATACTGCAATTTTTTTAATGCCTGTGCGAGATTTTTCGCATTTCGTTCTTATACGAGCCTATTTTCAGTACAAAAAAAGACATTGCTACAGATGGAGAATGATGTGTGTACACGATGTTTATTGCGTTCCTAATGCTATTGGAATTGCTCAGCGGCAAATCGCTAAAGAGAAAGTCCAAGGAACGTGCATTTTTGTAAGAAAAAACAAATCTTCGGCACGAGGGACTTGAGAGCATCGTACCGACAAATTACACTGGAATCTGGCTGTAGGGCGACTGCAGAATGTAGAGCCACGCTTTGAGGTGGAGACAACAACGTGCTGAGAAGTTCACCAGCCATCACAGACAGACCGATGTAGCCTGGGTTGAGATCTGTGGCTAACACTGATACCACACCACAAGCAGCATAATGTATGACCATAGTTCTGTATGTTGCAAAGGCACATAAGTGCGAGGACATCCGCACAATTGCCTAAAGAGCTCTCACACTCAAGTTGCTGACAAGAATATGTGTATAAGAGGAAAAAGAATATTGGGAAAGTGATAGATTACGATCAATTTGGTTTTAGGAAAGGTAAAGGCATCAGAGAAGTACTTCTGGGTTGGTGACTGATGATTAAAGCGAGACTTAAGGAAAATCTAGAAACGTCCATAGGATTTGTAGTTAGATAAAAATCGTACGATAATTTAAAATAATGCAGGATTTCCGAAACTCTCATAAAAATGGGTGTAACCCCTAGCAAAATAAGGGTTACGTGCAATATGTACATCAAACAAGAGGAAAAAATAGGAAGACCAATAACAGCTCAGATTAGGAAAAGTCAAAGACATACATGTTGTAAGTAGGCTGTGTAGTTTTTTTACTGGTAACGCCACGTTGCGCTCTGTATGAAGATCACTGTGCTGTGTGCAATCTGTGGCTAGTTGGCATTGTTGTAATACTCGCCATTGTAGTGTTGGGCAGATGGGTGTGAACAGCGCGTAGCGTTGCGCAGTTGGAGGTGAGCCGCCAGCAGTGGTGGATGTGGGGAGAGAGATGGCGGAGTTTTGAAATTTATAAGACTCGATGTCATGAACTGCTATATACATTATGACTTTTGAACACTATTGAGGTAAATACATTGTTTGTTCTCTATCAAAATCTTTCATTTGCTAACTATGCCTATCAGTAGATAGTGCCTTCCGTAGTTTGAATCTTTTAGTTAGCTGGCAGTAGTGGCGCTCGCTGTATTGCAGTAGTTCGAGTAACGAAGATTTTTGTTAGGTAAGTGATTTGTGAAACGTATAGGTTAATGTTAGTCAGGGCCATTCTCTTGTAGGGATTACTGAAAGTCAGATTACGTTGCGCTAAAAAAATATTGTGTCAGTTTAAGCACAGTCATGTATAAGATTTTTAAGGGGACGTTTCAAATATCGACCCTTAACCGAGGATACCTCACTGGAATCTTCTGATTTTTTTCTTGTAATTTATGTAATTAATGTAGCCTTTGATTATTGCTAGCACGTAATTGTACAGAGCATTTCCTCTGTAGTTGTAGTTTTTCATTGTTGTACTGTAAAACGGTTGTGGCATGAATGTAGATTTGCACCAAGAATTTCGCAGCTGCGCTTGCAATGAAATAGATATTATTTTCAATGCTATGTTAATGTGTTTTGTTATTTTGCTCTTCAAATTGTGCTTTTCTGTGTTGTCGTGTGAAATATTGTGACAATAATGGCGTGTGAAGAACGTAATACTAGGCTTCAAAGTAAACAGAGAAATGACAGTGAAGACGAAAGCAAAGTGTTAGCGCCGCCGAGTAATGAATTAACTAATGTTCAAAGTAGTAATTTGGTAATTGTGCATAGGGAAATGGAGTGGGCTGCTAATAATGGTGTAGGCAGTGAAAGAATTAGTGAACAGGGGAGCATTATCGATCGATCTGTTGGCAACAGCTCGCCTCAGTAATCCGAAATGACAGAACACAATATTGTAAATACTGTAGATTTAGGTTTTGGATCCTCGCACTTTTCTCAAATGAGTCAAGACACATTTTATGCTTGTCAAAATGTGAATGTTGCCGGTGAAAATGCACTGCCAAAAAGCATAGAGAAACAGGTTCCAGACACTAATACATTATTCTTGCAATTAATGCGACAAATGGAACAAAATCAGAGACAAACACAGCAAAAGCTTCAAAAGTTAGACACAATGGAACAACACCAGAGACAAACACAGCAAATCTTCAAACGTTATACACAATGGAAAAAATCGTCAAAAGTTAGACACAATGGAGCAACACCAGAGACAAACATAGCAGCAGGTAGACACAATGGAACAAAAGATTCAAAAGTTAGACTCAGTGGAACATACGCTTGAACAAACACTTGAAGATTTAAGTACTGAGTTACATAAAATCGAATCGAAATATCAAAAAGTCTGCAATGATGTAAAAACACAAATTTGTGAGCATTTCCCAGCTATTTTTTCGCGGAATGAAAATACATTACAGAATCACGAATTAGCCATAAAAGAACTGCAAACTATTGTTCATGAAAATCATGAGACCTTGCAAGCTAAGATTGACTCAGTTGCATCTACCGATTCGGTTACACAACTTACAAAAACTCAGGAAAACTTCAAGGACACAGTAGATACTCTAAAAATGGGTTCAGGAAGACACATGAAGGAAATCAGTTCATTATCAGAGAAAGTAGTAGAACTTTCGGATCAGCTAAGTAATTTATCTACGAAGGTAGATGATAATCTGAATGACACAAAACCGGTAGTCTTTAATGACACAGAAGAGTTCGAACCAATTAGGAAATTCAAACACAATCAGAATCAAGTTAATAGACAACACCAAAGAGAAAGCCGGGAAGTACAAAATCAGCTGACGCAGGTAATACAAGAATTGCGTATTTCAGAGTATACTCGCGCTCCAACATGGGAAGAGGGACTTAGAAATACGGAACAACCACAAAATAATAACACAGGGCACTTCGAAAATTATGAAAGAAATTGGCAAGGTACACCGAATTTTGAGATGGAACCGCCGAAACGACGTAACAATGACCGACATGCGACTCGCCGACATGATGATTTTGACTATAAGCTGTTCATTACTACACGTAAATTCAAAACATTTCAGAATTCTGGCAACGACATTGATCCACAAGTGTGGCTCCATCAATTCTCTCATTGTTTTCCTCCCAATTGGTCATTAGAACACAGATTAGAATTTATGTGTGGCTACTTAGAGAATGAACCAGCTGTAAGAATGCGATCGGTCATTCACGATTGTCACAGTGAAGGAGAATTTTACTATGCCTTCCTCTCAGCATATTGGTCTCAAGCCACACAAGACCGAGTAAAACATGGCATCATGATGATGAAACATTTCGAACAATCTGAATTTTCCAGTCTTGTGAAATATTTTGAAGACATGTTGCACAAGAATCAGTACCTGTCAAACCCATACAGCCCATCAGAACTCATCCGCATTTGCTTAATCAAACTGCCTGAACATTTACGACACATTATTTTAGCAGGACTTTGCAAAGACGACATTGAAGCTTTTCAGGGACTGTTACAAGAACTGGAATTTGACACTCACAATCGCGGAACGCGAAAACAGGAGCCCAAAAATTACGGGTCACATCTGTCATAATTCCGCGATGACAGAAATAATTCACGACAAGGCTATTCTTACAACGTCAATCGTGACCAAAACAGACACCACCCGTGTGACAACCGTTGGCAGAGTAGTAATATTTACAGGGAAAGATCACCTCTCCGCGGTAGTGACTATCACAGAGACAATCAGAGAAACAGACAATATGGGAATCAAAATAATTATTATCAAGGTGGACAGAATAATTTTAGACACCACGGTCCAGCGCGCAGTTACGATTCAGGGAGAAATGCTCCACCACATGACCGACAAGAAGGAAACTATGGAATCTACTGATATGACGACATGGTGAATTTGTAGAAGTTAGGTCTCCAAATCCTAATAACGAGGCGTGCCAACAAAGAGACAATAGGCAATGACTCATACCGCTGGCAGCCACAAAAGGTACGTATGAAACTGACGACGCAGCTGCTGTAGGTAGTAATTACGTAAAAATGGCAGACATAAGGGTCATCTTACTCCCGGAACACGACGTAAAAGATAACAACGTTGCATATCCTGTGATTCACATTACAGTAAATGACGTAAAATTTACTGCAATACTTGGCTCTGGCAGTCCCATTTCAGTAATTTTGAAACAGCCTTTAGGAAATGCAACAAACCGAACGATTGCCCCACACTTCCGTTACGTAAGATTAAATTACAAGGTGCAATCTTTGGGAAAAACCAACTTAGATTTCTCTTGTCAAAGTCACAACTTCTCTATTAACTTTCTTATTGTTCCATTATTGTCGACGGAAATTATACTGGGAGTAGACTTTTTCAATGAATACAAAGCAATCTTAAACTTTCACGATGCTGAAATAAGTTTAGAGAAAGAAGGTAAGTCAATAGCTTTGAAATTTCAAGATTGGCTCTTAAACCATGACGAGGAAATTAATCGGCTTTACCTTCTGTTAGACAACAGTTCGGAATATTCTAGGGAACTAGACACTAACAATCACTCTGCAAGTACTGACAGGGATGATATCGACAGCATATTTGAAACTAATGAGTTAATTCAGAATAAAATTCAAACAATTGAGAATTGTAATGACACCGAGAGGCAGGACCTTTTTGAGATTTTACTAACACATTCCACAGTTTTTACTCACAAAACAGGAACAATCAAGGGATTTCAATACCAATTTTGTGTTCTTGAGCATACTAAATTTTGTGTTAGACCATACTTAATTCCGGCGCATTATAGGGACCGTGTTACAACAGAAATACAATCTATGCTTGACGAGGGAATTATTGAGCCTGCAGTAAGCTCATACAGCAATCCGTTACATGTTGTTGAAAAGAAAAATGGATCGATCAGGCTTGTCTTAGATTCGAGACAAATCAATACTATCATCATTCCTGAAACAGAACGTTGGAAAAACTTCTTCAAAATTTTAATGGTGTAAAAGTGTTGTTTCTATTGATCTCAGATCCAGCTTTTATCAGATCGAACTTCATCGAGAATGTAGAAAATACACAGCTTTTCTTTGTTTCGACGTTTGTTATCAATTTCGGAAACTTCCTTTTGGTTTGACATTTCTTCGGCAGCATTCATTCGCGGGCTAAGTTCCATATTTCCTGATTTCTTAAAACGTCACATCACCTTATATGTGGATGATATTCTAATAGCAGAAGCCTCATGGGAACAACATTATAGCTTCCTCAACAGTTTGTTATGTATTTTTGCCGAATCTGTAATTACAGTTAACTTGGAAAAGTGTGATTTCGGTAGGTCAAAGGTGAGGTTTTTGGGACATATTATTTCTTCTGAAGGCATTCAGCCGGAACCAGAAAAGTTAGAAGCAATCAGATCCATTGCAGCCCCATCCACAAAACGGCAAGTCCGCAGTTTTCTAGGTCTCGTCAATTTTTACCGTCGTCTTCTGAATATGCAATTTCTAGTTACACCAAAACTTTGTTCTCTCACCAGAAAAAATACTATTTGGAACTGGGACGAAAAAGCACAGTTGGAATTCAATTCTTTGAAAGAATCGCCACTTAACGCGCCAATACTAGCTCATCCAGATCTCTCACAAGATTTTTGCCTTTGCACTGATTCTTCTAAAGTCGATCATGGTGCCCATTTATTTGAAGAAGACACAGAAAATGACATTACTGTTCAGAAAACCATTGCTTTTGCTAGCCGAGTGCTAACAAAATCTGAAAAAAATTATTCCGTTACGGAATTAGAAGCTTTAGCTATCGTTTGGGCATTTAAAAAATTCCGCTTCTTTCTTTCTGGCAAGCACGTAGATGTATACAGTGATCATCGTGCATTACAATTTCTTATGCCTTCAAAATTAAATCATGACAGGTTAAAACGTTGGGCATTGTTTCTGCAAGAATTCCACTTCCCAATAGTCTACATTCCCGGCAAGGGGAACATTGTTGCGGACGCACTGTCACGCGCACCTGCTGGGCGTGAGAAAAGTAACACAGAAGGCAACCTCGAGAAAAATTTCAGTATTCTTTACATTCAGAAAGTCGCCTTTGAAAACTTAATCATCACATCTTTAAAGGACATTGCTCATGAACAAGATCCGATTTGGAAAGACATCAAAAGTAAATGGCATGAAAAGACACACACACAGATTCGGCATTATTATCTGGTTAGAAACAAGATACTGTTCAAACGCTGCACTGTTGATGACAAGCTATGGGAACTTTGCATTCCAGACGATTTCGTTAATAAGCTCATTTGGTACATTCATTTCAGGTATGCACATTTTGGTCCACGAAAATGTTATCATATTCTTCGAACGACTTGTTATTTTATCAATATGGAAAAGAGAATTCGAAGAGTCTTGTCTATTTGTAAACTTTGTCAAAAGGCGAAACCATCTACTGTCTCGCATCGTGCTCCATTGTTTCCTATAAATCCTTCTAAATTAAAAGAATTTTCTGCTGTTGATCTCTTGGGACCGCTTGTCAGAACATCTAATGGATTTTCGTACGTTCTAGTCGCTGTTGAATTTACTTTAAAATTTGTTTCTTTCACTCCGTTACGTAAAGCCACTGGACGGTATGTATCCAACGCCTTTGTTAAAAATTTCCCACGTGAAGTTGGACACGTTAGTAAAGTCATTTCAGACAACGGACCGCAATTCAGATCTGGTGTTTGGTCACTAAAAGATTAAGGAAGAAAATGTTTCAATGTCAAACTCTAGTGGTAGGCGTGCTACCCAAAAGCCAAACACTCCCCAACTCACACAACACCGATGCTTCCACATTTGCGTCCGTAAGTCCTGCTTTTCCTACCCCACAGATCAGTTGCCCACTGTCAAAAAAAAAAAAAAAAATAAAAAATAAAAAATGTGTGAAATCTTATGGGACTTAACTGCTAAAGGTCAGCAGTCTCTAAACTTACACACCACTTAACCTAAATTATCCTAAAGACAAACACACACGCTCATGCCCGAGGGATGACTCAAACCTCCACCGGGATCAGCCACACAGTCCATGACTGTAGCGCCTTAGACCGCTTGGCTAAACCGATGCAGCCTCACTGTCACAATAAAATGGTAGAAGAAACAAAATAGAGGAAATGAAGCCCATAGTGCTGGATAGATCGTTGTGTCTCTGTTTGCAACGAACATTTTTGAACCTATTGACACTTCTGTGAAGGTAGAAAATTGCCTCCACTGAAGAGAAGACCGTACCAATCACAGAGTAAATTGCGGGCTGGCTGTTTTCGTCAATGACATATATCAGCCTTTACAGCACCATTAATCACATCAGCATAGGCAGTTGCTGTGATGGTACATGCCTATTTAATGCAACAGTGTCTTCCACCACATGATCCTTGACAGTGAGACCCTCTAGGAGGTTATTGCTCAGTTTTCACTGATAATTCTCCTGCTAGAAGATTTTTATGCATACAGAGTAGTATGAGGGGAGTGGCGCCTGGTTGAGGGTTTGAGAAACTGAAGGTCTCACACAGACTGAAGATATCATTCTATGCTATGCAATGCAAGCTACTTGCTTCAGCACTGCTACAGGGTCACCTACTACCATAGATCTGTTCTCATCCTGCTTGCTCATCTTGACAGAAACTGCACATAGGGAAGTGGCTCTCAACCTTTGTATATGTAACTTCTTCCCCATCTGAACCCACACACCAGATAAAGTAGACCTGACAGAGGGAGAGCCCAAAATAGGTAACTGAGCAGTAGCCAGCCAGTTGGCTGTCTTTAGGCATTATGAAACCATTTCATTACTTCCATGTTCCACCAAGCTACTCACACATTCATCCTCATGAACTTTGATTAGCAAAGAAACGTCTGCTGGCTTGAAGGAAAATAATTAGAGAGATTAAGTAGAATTTTTGAGTTCCTTCAACAGGTCAACTTTTACAAATATTTGTTACTAAATTTTGATTGTTACATTAAAATGATTAACAGATGATGGATAATTCATGTCAGTCTCGTGATTACGTAGTGACACTACCCTTGTTTGTGTCTGATTATCTCATTAAGTTTGTCTTAAAGACCCTCTGTCGTTACCTTTCATGGGAGATTTTAGTGTGTTCAGAGGGTGAGGTTGGCCAAATATGTTCCACATGTACTAAAAAGCAAAATTATTCTGTTATATTTTCAATTACATTCCCCCTTTTGACAAGAGTTTATCTAATGACTAAATGTTGTTGTTTAAATTTTGTTTCTCTGAACTTTTTTTAAATCCAAATCCCCCAACCACATATTGTGGTGGGCGAAAAGTAACCATAATAAGTATTACATATTACTGTTTTATTTTGTGTAAGAGTATTATTGTATCATCTCTATTATACATACATACATAAATACTTGTTCCATAGATTATGAATACGATATTTAGCAATAATGTGGAACATGTCACGTTAATGTAAGCTTTCTTTGTACATAATTATTTTTTATTGAGTATTATTTTGAAAACCCTCACTCTAAATTTAAAATGTCAGATTTCATTTCTGATTTATATAACTACTCATAATATAGTTGTACATCAGAAACAAGACACACCGAAAAAAAACAATGCATAACAGTGTAAATCATGATGTTATTTACATCAATTCATAATATATCTAGCTGCAGTGTACTTGTATAAGTGTTATGCATCCTACATTTCATCAAACATCATTTCGCAACAAAATCCTACAAAGACAACTACCAACATACCTCAGATCATAATAAGATTAAATCGACACAGAAATTCTGGAGGTAGTTAAAGTGATTATGTAATTGAATTTGCTGTGATATTGACATTTATCACAGTAATGCAAATTTACTCCCATGAAAAGAATTTAGCAGTCTCATTATAACACTAAATCCAGTATATTTCATGACCGTTAACAATTAATTTCTCAGTAGTTAGCTTACATTTCTATCTTGAGATCATTCTTGATATGAAGTTACTGATCACAACTGAAAAAGTAGCTATTCTATCATCCTCTGAAAAGTTTTGTATATCACCACAAGACTTCAAATACTATCAATTATCTATAGTGTGAGACCTAATATTTTTATTTTAAAAGTGTTCTGCGCAGAAGTTTCATTAATTGCATCTTTATGCAGTCACCATCTTGGCTATTCGATGCATGACAAGAAACCCAGAGATTATGCGTAAACACACAGAACATAGAAAAGATTCATGTAAGGGTGATGTACCCTGGCGAGAAAAAAAGGACCAGACTCCATTCTGACTCAATGTCCTGTGTTATTAAAATATCATGACTAATTGTTCAACACATCATTTGTATTTTCATGATGTTAGGTGTTACCAGTTCTCAACTCAAGCAAGTGTCAGTAGTGAGGTACATGGTGGCAGCACTTGGATTTCATTGAAAAAAAGAAAAAAGCAAGAAACTGGTTCGAAATATATTCCAAGGAACTACAAGATAACGAGATTAATGGTGACCTAATTCCTTCATTTGTTAGTCACATCCCAGTTTTTCCACTATTAGACATCAACAATGACCTAGCTTCATGGGAAGTGATCCACCAATTAGAACCATTTGTGATGTATACACCGCAAAAATTAAATTTTCTACAGTGCAGTTGAGTGTACTATTTTGAAACATTAATGAAACATGAAATGTGTGAACCAGCCTGAATCTGAATCCAGATACCTCACTGATTTTTGTAGAGTAGCTCTCTTGCCAATTGAGCCAGTCATCAAACTTTGATAATCTATTACCTCTTTCCATATCTTTCCCAACAAACCAGTGGCTCTCTCCAAGACCTTCCACGAAGACCTTTATTGACTGAAATGATAGAGAAGAACTCTTACTCTCAGCCTCAGGGCTGATTTTCTGTTAAATGTAGAAAGATATGGAGGGAGGTGCTGGGGATAAAATTGCGAACCACCTATGAGATATGCTTCAGAGGCTCAATTTGTTTAGACCTTCAGTACATTCATGTTACATAACACATTTAGGATGAATATTTTCTTGACAATGCAGCACAGAAAATAGCATTTAATTATGTAGGACAGGTAATGCAATAATGAAAATGAAAATTCTTCAGTGATATAATTTTATTGAATCATTAACTTTCTATAAATTACTAACACAACAGAGTAAACCAAATGTGGGGAACAAGGTGCATTTAGCCTGGGACTCAATATCTGATGTTCCAAGAGGATACCATTATCTTTGGGAGTGTAGTAATGTCAACAGTTAGTCATTAAAAAATCACAAAGGTCACAAATGAATTCCTTTCACTTTGCAAACTACAGTCTCAATCATAGATGGTTAAATTCTCTCACTGGCCACACAAATGATGTAGCAAACTATGTTTGAATATTCAGATAACTATATTTGAAAACGCTATCTGTGTTACACTACATGCCACAATTTCAATTGTTTATTTGGATAGTACACCACACTAATATTTAAAAGTTGTACAATATAGTTACATTATGAAATAATTCCATACATGCAGTACCAACAGTACAATGAAATTACAACATGATACATACATTGTACCTTGTACAAAATAAAAGTTTACTGAGTACTCTGAGAATATACAACCAATCATTTAATTGCAGATACATTAGTACAAAATGAAGTGTCATGAATAGTAAAGTATTACAGAAACAGATTACAAGTAGACATACAAAAAACATAATTACATTAGGCACTTAAGGAGAAATACTGCTTCTACCATGATGACAGTGAACAATCAATCTTACATTACTATAAATGACAGACATAAATCTTAAGAGTTGAAAGTACCTATTTGTCTTTACCTCCACCAATTATGATGTTGTTTTCAAATCTTTAAAAACATGCTTGTGTAGGTCACAAGTGCAGTAGTAAGAACATGGGAAACATCTTGAGTATCTACTACCAGTGTCCAATTGGGACATTCTTATGTTTATGCCAATCGCCATGCATTAGAACACAACTTCTGCAGTGATATGGGAAATACCTAACATTTCCAGCTGTGTTATATTACATCGTAATATTTCAGAGGACACATACATTGTGTGAATTATGCTACAAGAAATCTTGCGCAAGTATGATGTTACCACCATTTGTATTGAAATTGTCAGAAAGACAGACACAAATTCCTGTCTGCTCATCTCACTTACACCCACGCCTTCAAAAATGGTTCAAATGGTTCTGAGCATTATGGGACTTAACATCTGAGGCCATCAGTCCCCTACAACTTAGAACTACTTAAACCTAACTAACCTAAGGACATCACACACATCCATGCCCAAGGCAGTTACAGACTGAAGCACCTACAACCGCTCGGCCACTCTGGCCGGCGCCCATGTCTTCAATATTTGCTCCATGTATTTGGATTAAACCAGCAATTAATGGTAGTAAGTCAAATGAGTGCTTTTAAATGTAAAGTGTGTCAGCAAGTGTATAATTACGGAAAGAATCTCAGTCAGCATGTTTGCAAAAACCATCCACAAGAGCTGTCTGTTGCCACTATCAGTGCTATGTGTGTGACAAAATTTTTTTCTAAAAAATAATTTGTATCGCCACCAACGAACTATTCATGGTTTGCAGGAAGGAGGGGTTGTTCTTCAAGTGTACATTGTGCCCATTTCAAAGTAGTTCAAGAAGGGGCTGGATAGATCATTTACAAACTACTTATCAAATTCAACTTAATTCCAAAGAACTGCAGTTCTCAAATGAAGATGAGTTTTTACAGTGGAAAGAAGAACCTGAACGCATGACACATTCAAAGTTTATTAAAACACATGGATCTACTAGCTCTACACATTATTATGGTTGCCATTGGTCAGGTAATTTTGTCTCCAAAGGTAAAGGCACAAGACATCTTAAATTGACAGGCAGAAACAAAATGAATGGAAAGTGCCCTGAACAGATGAAAGTAACTGTAGAGGAGGTGGAACATACCAAGTATATTTTGTGTCTACCCTCGTTGGTCACAAACAAGATTTAACGCACCTGCCCCTGAGTCAAAAAGACAGGGAAACCATAACAACAGATATTCCAATGGGACTTCCGTATGACAAAGCTCTAGATAACATACAGACAAGTTTGCAGGATTCAGACTTGCAGAGAATCCATTTGACTACCAAGCAAGAATTATATAACATTGCAGCAAGCTATATCCTCTCCTCCAAGTCGGTCGGACGTAAAAATTATGCAATCAGTGTCGTAGCTTGGGTAAAAGAAATGAACGAAAGTGAGAATCCGTGTGTTATTCTATAGAGCACAAGACTCGACTACTGAACATCAAGAATTGAGGATTGATGAATTCGTATTAGTGATAATGAACGGAGCACAAAGCGAAATGTTATGAAAATACGGAGAAGACTGTATCTGTATTGATGGAACCCCTGGGCTTAACGGGTATGATTTCGAAGTGACCACTCTCTTAGTACTGGATGATCTCAGGCAAGGATTCCCATATCCTTTTCTGATTTCGAACAGGAAGGACGCCGATGTTTTAAGTATATTTTTAGAGCACGTACAATCACAGGTTGGACCAATTTGCCCCAATGTATTCATGTTTGATTTGGCAGAGTCATACAGTATTGCATAGAACAGGACAATGGGTGCTCCTAAGATGAGACTCTATTGTACCTGGCATGTGTACAGAGCATGTAAAACTAATATCAAGCAGAAAATTGCAGATCTGGATAAAAGAAATGAGGTGTAGCGGCTCATTAAACCAGTGTCTGTTGCTACACACTAATGAAATCAAGGACACAGTAAAACTTCTGCTCACACACACATTTATTCCCATACATCTATTTTACAGTTACAGTCGAAATATATCCGGTGCAGAGGGCAGCACAATGTGCAGACTTAACAGTACACCAACAGATTGCGTAGGAGTCTTCATTCCCTGATATCCTCCCCACGCTGGTCCATCTCGAGGGGGATGACCAGCTGGACTGGTCGACAGATCCTCATACCATCTGGCTGGCGGAGGATGATACACCGTATTTTACTGTCTCTGCCATGCTGCACTTCTTCTACCACAGCTCTCTTCCACAAGTGCCGAGGTTTGCTTTCTTCTTGGAGCAGAGCAACGTCTCCAATTCTCAGTTTCCTTTGTGAAGGGTATCCCTTCACCTCATGATATTGTCTTAGCAGCAGGAGGTATTCTGTCTTCCACCTGCGCTAGATGTCGTCACCCATCTTTTGTCTGAGTCGGAACTCCTTGGTAAGGTCCTTTCTAGTTGCTGGCACTACCCCACATGGAATTGTTAGTAATTTCCCACCATTTAGAAAGTGGGCTGGCCTCAATGCAGAGTCGCTCTCTCGTTGAGTGATGGGTCGTGAGTTTATTGCGGCTTCTATGCTGATCTAGGTGGTGTTTAAGCTCTCTTCATCCACCTGGGAGCGACCAAGAACTTTCCTCAGGCAGCACTTGACTGAGCCTAACATGTGTTCCCACCAGCCTCCCCACCAAGCCGCACGTGGTGGTATGAATTTCCAAGTGATTCCATGGTGGGCACAGTAGAGCTGTACGTCAGTATGCTGCATGGTATTGAAAAGCTCTGCCAGTTCTGAGTTGGCTGCATGGAATGTTGTAGCATTGTCTGAGTAGATAGTAACTGATAGGCTCCTACATCGTGCAAAGCGTTGCACGGCCATCAAAAATCTGTCAGTGGACGTGTCAGTTGCAAGTTCAATATGAATGGCCGTGTTGTTACACATGTGAATAGGACAATGTAGGACTTTGTTTTTTTGATGTCCAGATTTGACATATAGTGGTCTGGCAAAATCGATGCCTGTTACTGCAAATGCTCTTGAAGGCTGAACTCTGTCCAGTGGTAGTGGGGCCCCCATCTCTTCATACCGGCGACTGTGTATTATCTTGCATGGTAGGCAAGAGTGAAGAACTCTATGAACAGCTTGTCGTCCTCACAGAATCCAAAATTCTTCTCGCAGTTCCCCTAACACAATCCGCACACCGAGATGATGCAGTCTTACATGTTTGTGTCTGATGAGGAGGTCAGTGAAATGGTGACGTCCATCCAGTATAACTGGTTGCTTCTCTGAGTGTGACAGTGCTGCACATTGCAGCCTACCACCAAGACGAAGGATACCATCCGATATAAAGGGATTGTATCGAGCAATCTTTGACTCCTTGGGCAATTGTTCTCCCTTACGCAACGCAGACAGTTCACTAGTGAATAGTTCCTCTTGAACTCTTCTGATCCAGTAGGTGCGAGGATTTTGTAATTCCAAAGCACTAAAACTGCCGGAGATTCTATTTTTGTTTCTTGTTGTGCTGATAAATCGAAATACAAAGGCCGTTATATGCAGTACTCGCCAATATGAACTAAACCTTGCAATGTCCAGCAGTGGTTCAGTGATGGTGATCAGAGTGACGTGCTCTCGCTTGTTTCTTATGTCTTTGATGGAGGTGGGGCTGAAATTTCCAGTGGCTAGAACTGCTTGTCTTCTGAAAGCCATGGTGGACCATCCCACCAGATATCAAGAGTGGCTAGCAGGTTTGGTTCATCCCCGTGTGAGATGATCTGCAGGATTTTGGCTTCCCAGACAATGCCTCCATTTTCTGGGTGTGGTGTATGTAAATATCTCTGTCACGCGATTACAGATAAATGTTTTTCATTTGTTTGGATCATTCCGTACCCATTCCAAAGTGACTGTCGAGTCGCTCCACAAGGTAGCTCTGTTGGCATCAAATCCTGTTTCCTGGCAAAAGAAATGAGGAGTCGTGATCCGATCAATGCAGCAAGTAACTCCAACCTGGGTAGAGTTACCTTCTTGATAAGGGCCAGTCTGTTCTTGCTACAGACAAGGTGCACAGTGTATCCAGTTTCAGTAGATGTCCTTATATACAAAACAGCGCCGTAGGCTCTTTCAGATGCATCACAGAATACATGCACCTCCGCAGAGCCACTTGTGCCCAACGTCCCTATCCATATAGGAATATGTAGTGATGATAAGTGATGAAGCTTTTATACCCATGATTGCCAACGACATGCAAGATCTGTGGGCATAACTTCCTCCCGTGTCAGACCCCTCAGCCATGTGTCTTGGAAAATTATCTTTGAAACGATCCCAACAGGAGTGAACACACCGAGGAGGTCATAAAACTGAGCAGCTGCTCGAAGAACATTTCTCATGGTAGCCAGTTTGTCCATTAGATTTTCAGCTATCTTCTCGTAGTCACTGCAGATAGAGTCATTTTCTGTGTTCCAATTAATTCCTAAAACTTGGGTTGTGGTCTTTGCTTCAATGCCTTTGACATCCCATATTGCCTTCAGATCATTCGAATTAGTCGCCCATTTGGACAATGGAAGACTTATCTGCTGGAAAAGTTCTGTCAGTTCATGGTAAACAGTTGCAGCGGTGCCGCTGTCTCTAACACTCCCTACAAAATCGTCTATGAATACTGACTTATTTACAAGTCCTGAAGATTGTGGATATTTTTAACTATTTCGTGTTGCTAGCTCCCTTATGGCAACTGACAACAGGAATGGGCTTGGTGCAAGTCCAACTGGCAAACGTTTGAAGCAATATGTAATCACGTCATTTGCGGTCATGTAGGCACCACTTCCAGCTTGCTCAACACGATACCAAAGGAACCTCATGAGGTCTCTGCCTTCTTCTTTCAACGTTAACTGCAGGAAAGCTTGGTCCGCATCACATACTAATCCCACCGGAAGTGTGCGGAATCGCAGTAAGATTACTAGTATACCCGGAAGTAAATTTGGTCCCTTTTCGAGGGCATCATTCAGCGATAGAGACTCTGGCTCATGTGAGGATGCATCGAAGACTATTCTGTACTTCACACTTCCACTGATGCATTTCTTCACAGTGTGGTGTGGCAGATAGAATGTGTTTCCAGCAGTACAGTCCTCGGGTGCTAGCTCTATCTGGTTCTTCTCAATATATTTCGACATGGTCTCGTGGTAAATGACCTTCCGCTCTCCAACCCCTCGCGGCTTGTTTTGTAAGGAGCGAAGACGCGCTTCAGCAGTTTTGCGGTTGTAGGAGACAGGCATATCCTTCTTTCGAAGCAGAGATACTACTCTGCGGCCATATTCCACACAGTATGATTCTCGGAATTCCTGATAAATAGGGTGGTCCATGGGTTTTAATGCTCGCTCTAGATGTCCTGTTATCCCGATTGTCTCCAGGTCCCAATATCGGCGCACTGACTTATCAGATATATCACTGCAGCTGCCCTGAATAAAGTTGACAGTTGCTCTGTTGACGGTGGTGCTAGATCTGTTTCCACTGAGATCATATCCAAAGACTGTTGGTACTCTCCAGTAATAATCTGCTCCAATCAGGATCTCAATAGGTAGATCTTCAGTGTCTCCTTTAGGATCTTCGAGTGGTGTGCCATCCCTCAAGGCCATATCTCTTACATCTTGTGGCACTGTTGGTTGCTGTGAACAATTATTTGTGCTTTCAAAGGCTGTTACTGATACGTGGGAATTAGTGGAGCACCCCACCATATTAAACTGCACCTTCTTCCTTGAGAGTGATGAACTGTAACTGGATTCGAAAGTAGTTATCTCGAGAGTAGTGCTTCCAATGGCACTTAGTTGGAGAGATTCGATCAGCGAATGGTGAATGAAACTCGATTGACACTCTGTGCCCCGGATGGCACGTGTCTGTTTGCTCTTACTAGTGGGTGCTGTGATACTTACACGAGCAGCCTGTAGGTACGTAGAAGTCATAGTTTCAATTTTATTTACTGTTGTGGTATGACTACTACAGACTGAAATGTGATGCTCCCCGTTACATTTCGCACAGGACGCCTATCCCCGTTTGAAACAGTGATTTCTGTTGTGGCCACGTCTCAGGCATAAAAATCAACGATTCATTTATACCAAACATGTTAGTAAGACACGGCTCTACTCTCAATTGACACACAAAACAGCCACTGTTGCAGAAGAAACGAGGGAAATGACTTTAAAAAAGGACAGTATCATCAAGAATGGCGATGTATTACTGAAAGTCAAAATTTTGCAGTGCTTCAATGCGGTATGCTTTTAATAGTTTCCACAACGGAAGTGTGTCTTCACATCTGACATAAAACCCGCCTGTGTAAACATGTCGCCCACACATGATGCACGATCGCATTGACGAGGCTTGCAACCGGCAGGGTCAAAAACGTACTAATAGACGTCCACCATTTAACAGTAAATATATTAAAGCTGTGTTATAAGACAAAAATGCTCAACACATTGTAGAACAACTTTTATTCTCAAAAGAACGAATAACTTGGAGCAGTGAAAGCTGTATTGTGTCACAAGTCAGTAATCCACACCGTAATCGTAGGTCCAGCAAACGTGTCTGTAACTGAACAGCTTACAAACACTGCCCTTGTCAAGAAATCACAGTGGCCACCTGCTATTCTTTGTTTCAACTGACTCAAGGTCAGTGATTTAACAAGCAGCCGTGTTCACTTTACTCCAGCATGTTCTGTGTACCGCACTATGGTAGGTATTGGTTCTCATGAAAGAACACTTCTAGCGACCGTAGTACTGTATTACGTTCACCAATAGGATCAGAGACACAAGTTTACGGATCAATCAAGTGAACAAATCATCAACGCGGATGTAGCATTTCGGCGTCCACCGCCTGTGGTATTCACGTCACTGCGGTTTGCACACGCGAATGACCCAACACCGAGGCCAGTGTACAGAGCTCTAGAGGCCGCCGTTCGACGTGGGACTGCTCCGGCTGCAGTGCTGTGCTGGCTGAGGAAGGCGGGGGCAGCCGCAGCGCCTCACCGGCTGCAGCGCCGGCCTCTGCTGCCGGCGTGCGAGGAGGAAGGCGGCGAGCGCTCTGCCACTGCGAGACCGCAGCGGCTGGCAGTGGAACAGCTCAGATCCTTTACTAATTAATTTTTTTTTTTTGTCATCAGTCTACTGACTGGTTTGATGCGGCCCGCCACAAATTCCTTTCCTGTGCTAACCTCTTCATCTCAGAGTAGCACTTGCAACCTACATCCTCGATTATTTGCTTGACGTATTCCAATCTCTGTCTTCCTCTACAGTTTTTGCCCTCTACAGCTCCCTATAGTACCATGGAAGTCATTCCCTCATGTCTTAGCAGATGTCCTATCAACCTGTCCCTTCTCCTTATCATTGTTTTCCACATATTCCTTTCCTCTCCGATTCTGCGTTGATCCTCCTCATTCCTTATCTTATCAGTCCACCTAATTTTCAACATTCGTCTATAGCACCACATCTGAAATGCTTCTATTCTCTTCTGTTCCGGTTTTCCCACAGTCCATGTTTCACTACCATACAATGCTGTACTCCAGACGTACATCCTCAGAAATTTCTTCCTCAAATTAAGGCCGGTATTTGATATTAGAAGACTTCTCGTGGCCAAAAATGCCTTTTTTTTTGCCATAGCGAGTCTGCTTTTGATGTCCTCCTTGCTACGTCCGTCATTGTTTATTTTACTGCCTAGGTAGCAGAAATCCTTAACTTCATTGACTTCGTGACCATCAATCCAGATGTTAAGTTTCTCGCTGTTCTCTTTTCAACTACTTCTCATTACCCTCGTCTTTCTCCGATTTACACTTAAACCACACTATGTACTCATTAGACTGTTCATTGCGTTCAGCAGATCATTTAATTCTTCTTTACTTTCACTCAGGATAGCAATGTCATCAGCGAATCGTATCATTGATATCCTATCACCTTGTATTTTAATTCCACTCCTGCACCTTTCTTTTATTTCCATCATTGCTTCCTCGGTGTACAGATTGAAGAGTAGGGGCGAAAGGCTACAGCCTTGTCTTACTCCCTTCTTAATACGAGCACTTGGTTCTTGATCGTCCACTCTTATTATTCCCTCCTGGTTGTTGTACATATTGTATATGACCTGTCTCTCCCTATAGCTTACCCCTACTGTTTTCAGAATCTTGAACAGCTTGCACCATTTTATATTGTCGAACGCTTTTTCCAGGTCGACAAATCCTATGAACGTGTCTTGATTTTTCTTTAGCCTTGCTTCCATTATTAGCCGTAACGTCAGAATTGCCTCTCTCGTGCCTTTACTTTTCCTTAAGCCAAACTGATCGTCACCTAGCGCATTCTCAATTTTCTTTTCCATTCTTCTGTATATTATTCTTGTAAACAGCTTCGATGCATGAGCTGTTAAGCTGATTGTGCGATAATTCTCGCACTTGTCAGCCCTTTCCGTCTTCGGAATTGTGTGGATGATGCTTTTCCGAAAGTCAGATGGTATGTCGCCAGACTCATATATTCTACACACCAATGTGAATAGTCGTTTTGTTGCCACTTCCCCTACTAATACAGTAGGGATATGAGGCGAAAGTGATGCTGCATTCACCTATAAACCCCCTCTTGAGAATAAATATCTGAACAGCTATCACTCCTTTCCTTCTGGAACATAGTATCAGTCATACTTAAATGCCGTTCCGCCGCGTCTTTTAAACTTTGCAATGTTGTATCGACGGTGTTCTCTTGATGAAACTTACTGGACACCGAATTCAGTACCTATGAGAGACAGAAAAGTGAGACTAATGCTCTTCAAGTAATCAAAACCAATATTTCCATTACAATGTTCATACGGCAAATCTGGGTCAGATATTTTCTTTATGGAGCCCAAATGTTTGCTCTATAGTCAGCCATGAATCTAACTAGTCAGATAGATAATTTCTGCCTGTCTGTCTGTTGACTATCTCTTGCTTTTTTATCAGACCAGGATCTTCTGTAATGTTAACCAACCAAAAATCTTATATTCTTTTCACGAAACTCAAATTATCCCCGATCATTCCTCACAATTATTTCATATATTCGCATATCTGGAAGAGTTCAAATTGTCGTACTTCCACAGATCAGCTTCACACGTTGAACGTGCTGCGCCACTCTTTGATGCAGTCAGTGGTCACGTGATCACTCTCACACTCGCAGACGAGCTGCTGCACGTCCCCGCAGCCCTGACCGGCGCCAGAATCGTCTTATTCCAGGGACAGCGGCGACAGGTCGTACAACTATCACAGCACAGGTAACAGAGCTCGTAAGGCCAGACACAAACTGTTGCGAGCCACTTGTTAGCAATGACACTATGAGCACCCACACTTCTACCTGTTAAATGCTGTTAAACCTGCCCTTTTGCTTTTCTTGTAACAGGAAGGTGGGGTGTTGTTCCAAGAGGACAATGCTCGCCCACTCGCCAACAACTGCTCACCGAGCTCGACGGCCCTGTAAGACGTGTGGCAACTTCGCTGGCTGGCGCGACCTCCGGACTCCCGTCGGGCAGGTATGGCGTATGATGGGATGGCGAGTGGCAGGTGCGACGCGTCAAGCGAGGTCTCCTACACAAGCGCGTGACATCGCGTATCCCAGGGCCGTATTCGCCACCCATACTATCGACTCGATGACAGAGTCAGCGCCTGTGTTGCCGCCCGTAGTGGCTACGCCACTTGCTAATATGGATGTCTCACGTTGGGTCGATGACTTTCGTCCAAACCGCGTGTGCTATTCATGTATATCTGTTACCACTTCATGTACTCCATATGCAGTGTTGCAACAATAAAGCTTGAGTCACCTATTTACCTCCAAAAGCATTATTTTTTTCTGGCAGTGTATTAGCAACCGTGAGTCGCAACATTTGCAGACAATAATCCTATACTGTGAAATCATCAGCGTCCATCTCCTACCTAGTCCACGCTTGCCATACACATTAAATCACGACTAACTTGTAGTTAAAATAGATAACTTGTAGGCTTCTTCTAGTTCTACTACTGATGTGGCGACAATGGTTTGCAACTCATACAGAATGTGGGGTTACAAGCTCAGACGTCTCGCGCTTGTAGGCGCGCAGTCCGGAACCATGCGACTGCTACGGTCGCAGGTTCAAATCCTGCCTCGGGCATGGATGTGTGTCATGTCTTTAGGTTAGTTAGGTTTAAGTACTTCTAAGTTCTAGGGGACTAATGACCACAGCAGTTGAGTCCCATAGTGCTCAGAGCCATTTGAACCATTTTTTGATCTTTATTGGGCGAGAACAGTGTCGAGGAGGGGAATGTAGGGGGATTGGAGTGGGGAGGGAAGGGTGAGTGGGCGGGAAGACGACACACGGATATGTGTCTGCTGTGATATGACACCGGAGAACAAGTACTGACAGATCCTGAGGCGGCGATTTCGCTCCGAGTCCACTGAGCTCCTATGATACAGTGCCTCACTGCAGTCTCTTAACGGATGAACGCAGAAAAGGTTTCTAGATATGGGAGTGGAACGCAAATTTCATAATAGCAGAATCCCTTACATTGCAGTGGACAGCGAGTGTTTGTGTGAGACAAAGGCATCGACAGGAGTGCGGCACAAGGTAATCTGACGGACAGGATGAGCTGATGATGCTGTAGTGTACAGGAACGTCTAAGTGATGAGTGACTGTAGGGGGGAACAAGGTGACTTAAGCAAAATTTCTTGTTGATAAGATGAATTATAGTTAGATCTAAATGTAGAAATATTCGAATACAGAATTAGCAGCGCATTGCTTGACATTCACGTCGATGAAATATCTAGGTGTGACATGGCAAAGTGATGTGAAGTGAAATGAGCATGTAAGGGTGCAGCGGAAAGGGTGAATGCTCGACTTCGATTAGAGAATTTTGGGAAAGAACGGTTCATTTGTAGAAGACAGAATATAGGACACAAGTACAACCCGTTCTTGAGCACTGTTTGAGTGTCTTGGATCCGCGCAAGGTCTTATTAAGGCAAGACGTCGAAGCAATTTGACTGTGCAGCCAGAGTTGTTACCTCCAGGATCGAACAACAAGCTAGTGTTATGGAGGTGGTTTGTGAACGAAAATAAGAGCCCCTGAAGCTAATATGATATTATTTCTGGGAAAATTATAAAGGAAATTTAGAGAACCAACATTAGAAGCTGAGTGCAGAACGATTTCACTGGCGCCAACGTTCATTTCGCTTAAGGAGAACTAACAGAGAACTTTCGGTGTCTGTGGAGTCATTGTGAAGAAGTGGGATCTAGAGAAGATACGATCCAACAAAGAACAAATTACAGAAATGCTCTCACTTGAGTTTCTAAACACATTAAAAGACAAAGAACCACCTCATAATGTCAACGAGTACTGGAATATGCTCAAAGAAGAAATCATTAAAGCAGGACAGCAAAATATAGGAGTTGTAAAAGGGAAAAGAAACGATAGGTCACGCAAGAAATGATTTCCAACGTGGAGGAGAGACGAAAATTTAAAAACAAGAACACTGAAGATGCAAGAAAGTTGTACCCAAGGTTAAATAATGAACTGCAAAGAGAAACAGAGCAGGCTAGGAAAAAATGGCTAAGGAGAATGTAATCCAATCGAAGAACTGGACAGGAAGGGAAGATGCGACTTACTGAACAACAAAGACTACGACATGGGATTAGAACAGAGCAGGCAGTGCTACTATGGAAAGTTTGAGTAAAGACGAAGAGCTAGTGTACGAAGGTCGTGACGATGTCCTCCAGAGACAGGAAGAGTATCTAAAACAAGCTCTATGAGACTGATCGCAAAATGATGACCAGAAAGGAAGGCCCAACCATCATAACGGAAGAAGTAGTGTCTGTCATAGCTGCAATGAAAAATGGTAAAGCGGTAGGTACATATACCGGGAGAAATATTAAAATGCTTGAAACAAGATGAAATAAGGGAAATATTGAGATTATGAATAAAATATGTGACAGTGTTAAGTGGCCTGAGGACTTTCTGAGAAAACTAATGATTCCATTACCGAAAGAAATAAGGAATAAAGAAATGCAGTGAGCACGGGACAATCAGCCTCATTTCACATGCAGCCAAAACGATGTTAAGAATAATTAATAAGAGACTGGAAAAAGTAATGGAGGAGAATCTTGGCGAGGAGGAATTTGGCTTTAGACGGAATATGGACACCAGAGATGCAGTGGGACTCCTACGAATCTTGGGAGAAAGGTTTATCGAAAAAGGAAGAGACCTCTAAATGTGCTTCACCGATCTAGAAAAGGCATTTGACAATGTGGCTTGGCACAAGGTGGCGACTGTAATGAGAGAAAAGTGAGTGGATTGGGAAAGTAAAAGACTCGTTATATCTTAATCAAAAAGCCTCAGTTAAAGTGAGAGGAGAAAGTACAAACTGGATCGGATTAGGAAAATGAGTAAGACAACAATGCTGTCGATCACCTACCGTTTTCAACGTCTACTTGGAAAATACGATCTCCCAATGCACATTAGATGACAAGGGCGTAGAAATTGAAGAAGAGTGGGGTGTTTGAGGTTTGCTGATGGCATGGTTCGTCCAGCCACAGGGGAAAAACAATTACAGGATTTAGTGGACACCATTCACGCCATTATGGAATGAAAATTAACACAAAGAAAACAAAAATATTGGAACTAGGAGAAAATAAGGAAATAAAAATTATGCCGCATGGAGAAATATATTAGAAAAGGTGTTAATTTTAAGTATCTTGGAAGAAGGATAGACACCGACTGGAAGTGCGCAACAGAAATGAAAACAAGGATAGCAATCGTAAAAGACGCATTTGATAAGAAAAGGAGAGCTTTCTGCAGCAGTGTGGACAGAGAACTGAGGAAAAGATAAAATATTTTGTATGGAGTGTTCTTCTGTAAGGCCAGAAACATGGGTTTTGAGGAATAAAGCGAGAAAGGCTGGAGGCTTCTGAGATGTTGACATGGCGGAGTATGGAAAGAATAAGTTGCATGGACAGAGTAATAAATGAAGAGGTATTGAGATGAGTGGGAGAATAAAGACAGTTGCTAGATGTAATAAAGAGAAGCATATATTAATAAAGAATGACGTTCTGGTAAAAATATGTGTAGAAGGTTATGTAGAAGGGATAAGGAAGCGAGGAAGGAGGACACTTGAGATACTGGATGACATAATGGACGGTACAACATACCGCAGCTGTAAGAAGGAGGCAATGGATCGCAGAAAATGGAGAGGCAAAGGACCTGCTAATATAGTAGAAAACTGATGATGATGGAGGCATAAAGAGAGTCGCTTTTCCCTCTGTGTATTTACGAGCGTAACAGGAAAGAAAATGACTAGTGATGGTGCAAGGAAACTTCCACCATGCACCATATTTCGACTTGTGTGGAGTTGTAGATGTACATCTGCATCTACGCCAGTAATCCGCGTGCCACCTGGCGGTGTGTGGCGGAGGGTTCTTCCAGCATCACTAAGTGACAGTCTCTTTAGTGGGCTTGTCGCTTTGTCTAGGTGTTCTGCAAACAAAACACAGTCTTCCCTACAGTATCTTCTATTTGATCGTTCCTATTTAAGTTAGCCCTAATTGTAATACCTTGGCATTTAGCTGAAACGGCACCCTTTCGATTTGTGTGACTCATCGAGTAAAAGAAATTTAACGCATTCCTTCTAGTTCTCCTGTGGATGACATAACACATTTCATTATTTAGAATCAACTGCCACTTTACGCACCGCACCGGTTCACTCTCTAAATTATTTTCCAATTGCTTTGATCTTCTGATGACTTTACTAGATGGTAAAAGACAGCACCATCGGCGAACAATGGCTGCTCAGATTGCCTCGTAAATCCTTTTTGTAGATTAGAAACCGCACAATGACTACAACACTTCCCTGCGGAAGGGCAGATACCACGTTTGTTTTACTCGACGACTTTTGCGAACTCTCAGCAGGCAAACAGGAATACGGCGGTGATCCGCACGAGAGGCGTCGGGCTTCCCGTGGTTTGGCCGCCCTGCGCCAGACTTCCGCTGCGCTCGCCGTCATATTGAGCGCGCGCTCCCTGCGAAGCGCACAGCTTCTGTTCGCTCCCCACTGCCAGCAGCGGACAATGCAGCCGGCGGGCGTGATTGCCACAGTGGCAGCTCTGCTTACAGCAAGTGAGACCTCCTCGATGCTGGATTGCGTCTGCTGGAACATCGGCAAACGCTCGGCGCCCAGTAACGGTGAATTTTTTCTACAGTGGCAGTACTGTCTCCATCCTGGTAAGTGCTCTTTTGTGCTGTACGGATTCATAAGACGTTATGCACAGTCCACTTATCAAACACGCACAGGCAGCTTGGCTTACATATGCTGATATTAAAAATTATACGTCTTCTGCCTTACAGTGAAGGACTACGTTTATTATGAGGGCGCTCAGCTAGGTATCCACTCTTAAGCAATACGTATAGAAATGACATTGGTATAACAGGGTGACGAGAACTGAAGGAAAGTGATGGCATGCAACCGAATGCGACACAGTCTGTCCTTTAAGGCGATTCTGCAGGTAGTGATATAATATGTTTCATACGCACACATCTCTAAGTACTATTCATGTGGTGGTTCCAGGTGGTACAAACTGCTATCTCACACACTTTCCAGAAGCGGTATCTTGTTCTTTAGGAGTAAGATTTATATGCGCAGCCTAGGAATCAAGAAAACAACACCTATTTTGACGAGCTATTTTCCAAAAGCAGTGATCATACAATAGCTGTAGTTCTCTTACGTCTGTTCTCCCTCTCTTGTTTGCTGTGACGTAAATAGTCCCTACTGCCCCTGCCAAAATTACACACACGAGGAAGAATCAGAGGGCGCAGAGCAATAAATAGCGTTCCAGCCACTTTACCGTCTTGTTAATCAGTCGGCATAACTGTATACGAATGCGAATTGATAATAGATGATCTTGATTGATCTGTCTTGGTACCTTTAATTCCCAGGGTCCCGTTCATGTACGTTTCCTCTTCAAATGCCGATTGGCTGCAGTTGAAAACAAATTCCTTACTCAACGACGGGGTAGATTTGCTTATCTCATCTACAAATATTTCGGTCGATCCTGTAGTTTGCTGTGCATCGTCAAGTTGACGCTTTCTTCGAAGTTTCATTATCTCACATGTTACACTTCTGTAAAACCGTCTGACGTCATGCAAGCATCCAATGCTTCTTTTGAAATCTCTGTAATGTATGTCGAGCATCCTAGAAACGCGCAGGTGAGCCTTGTCCTCCGTTGGATGTCTGTAGTTTTCCTTACACACTAACGGTGATATTTCTGCAGACTTGCTCAAAATATGATCGTAATTGTTCTTTTGCTATGCTGTCTGCGGTTTTTCAAGTATGTAATTGTGTTTAGTATCCTCTCCCTGGACAACGACTGCCCTTCACTACGTTTGACTGGAAACGGGAGCTGCGGCCCTCTGTCCGACAACGACGGTCAACTACACCACACCTGTTTCAGTACAACTTTCTAGTGCCGCCCACGTATCGCCATCACTGCACTCCTCTTGTACGTTGTTCGCGCAACACCACGCATTCCACTGATTCATGCGCCACTTCTTTCACACTCTGCGAAATTTCTTGAGTTCCTTTCTGATCAAATCTCGACTTTGGCTACTGCTACTGAAGATATAAATCAACTTTTGCTTTGTTTATCGGCGCCATTGCTCTGCTTTTTATCAACAGCACTTGCACTGTAGCAATGTCGTGAGTTACTCGTCAACTACGCAGTTCAGCTACGCTCCATAGCCTCGTGCTGTCGACATCATTTGATAGCTCCAGTCCCTCCCCCTGTTGGCATCATCACCCAGTGTTGTGTTAGTATCGTTGGCAATATGTGGGCCGCCGAACGCTGTCACATCTGACATACAAGTACATGTCCAGCTTGTGCCTTTACGTGCAGCTTACAGCAAACATGGAAAATAAAGTGGGTTATTGGTAGCAGTTGACCAGGAAATCCAAATGTTACTTTTACTTACATTTACATTAAAAGAGCTGCAGGATGCCTTACTTCCGCTTTTTCCCTTTGCATTACCTCGACATGAGGCAGCGGCTTTTGTACTTCATAGTTACCTTCGAAGCTATAAGATGTGTCATATAGAGAGATGTACCCCCCGCAATCTCATTGCTCTACAGTAATTTTTATTTTGTGCTGAGATTTTCTTTTCCGCCAGTGTATTTCTAGCGACCTTTGCCCTCGGTCGTCTCTGCTGAAGGAACGATCATCAACTTACTCACGGAGGTTCAGAAGAGAAAGTGAACCTTATAAGTCCCCAGGTAATGCTTTCAGACATACACTTGCATATTTGAACAAGTTAAAATATCACACGATAAAAACTAAAGATGCAGAAAATATGATCACATACGAGGCAGAGTCGAAGGACGATTGTTTCATTACATACAACCAGCAGTTTTCTGTGACTTGTAGAGTTTCCAGACTTACGGAGGTTCCAGGCTGTGGCGGTGTGTGTTCCCGCAGCGCGAGTCGCCCTGTGTGGGTTTGGGGGCCGTGGCCCGCTGCATGGGAGGCCCCCCTGCCTGCAGCCAGACACACAGGTCGGCGAGTAGGTGGAGCGTGGAGGAGGCGTGCCAGTAGATCGTAAACACACTTATCACAAAAGGAGTAGTTTCCTTTCGTTACAGTGATTGTCAGGGAAAGTCCCTGAGGCATTGGCCGTAACTGTGGCATTATTCCAGTGATGGAAGCTTCAAGTATCGCTACACAGTTGACGGGGTTAAGCTCTCGCGAGGATATACGAGATACACCGAGTCGTACAATTGTACATCGCAGGTTACGGAGAGCGCCAAGTGAATCATCCGGCCCTCAGACACGACGAGGTGGAGGTCTCCGTGTGGGGTCAGGAGTGTGGACTTCCCTCTGTACGAGTCAATTACATTCATTGATATCAGGTGTGCATTACTCGAACGTTCACAGTGATTAATTACCATAGACATACCGCAATGGCATCCCGATTTTTCGGTTAACAGTAGCAGCTGCCCACAGTCCTATCAGAAGCGACTGTGTGTATGTTTACAGCCCAGTAGCCGCACCGACGGCGAGAGACGTCATCAGAATTAGCAGTCTCATTGGGCCAGTACGAAACTTTTACAATGTTTACCGGCGAGGTCAGCTCACCACCGAGGTAGCCTCAGCTGGACTCCCTACGCTTTCTTCTTTCCTTTTGCTTCATGTTGCAGTGTAACTCACTGCGAGTTTTATCACGCATTTGCTCAAAAAGACTTGAGTCCCTCGTGAGGGAATGAGCAGGCAGAATATATTTTGTGTGTGTTCAGAGATTCCGCCGTAAACTTTTTGGCAGGTGAGAACAGATCAGCGCTTTTTAGTGCAAAGCCACTCTCTGCCACTCAGTGCCTTCATTGCAGCTTTATTTGTGGCGAGGAACCGCATGTCAACCACACTCGCGCATCGGTCGACAATTTCAGTTCGATTATTTCTAAAATGGTCTCAACATTTGTTTTCTCCCTGCTCCGTAAGCGCTGAACGTTCCCACACAAGCACAAAGGGACAGAAGTGCAACTACTGCCTCGGAAGTGTACAGAACAACGAATGGCAGCGCCTATGCTACTTACCTAACGAGATACCCTGGGTAAACACTGCTACAGCTAAGAGGAAAATACAGCTGAGATGCGGATCCCAGAGATTAAAGCGAGAGGAGAGTGGTATTCCGATTACATCATTGGGAATTCCAGCTTTTCTGGCTGCAGTTATTTAACTGTGACGCAGTACTTGGGAGGTAGACTGTGATGAGACAGGTTAAGTGTGCGGCGCTCCAGGAGATGAGAGTACAGAATGCCTGGGGTTGTCATTCACGGCCCAACCTGGACTGGAGATCTGAAGTCACTAGTAAGGGCTGCCGCCTGCAGCCCAGCTGCCTCTCGGCCAGCCTGGAGTCTCCTCTCCAGCCCCGCACTGCCAGCTCTGACACCAACGTAAGACTGTATCTGCTCTGACGATCTGCAAAGATCTATGACTGCGGGTCCAAATGTCTTATTCCCAATCTTGCCAATCAAACAAGTTAACGACAAGTGTGATTTTCACTTAAATATTACTGTCTGCGCCTAGCCAGGTACGTCGCACGTTCCTGTGGTAGCGGTGCTAGCTCTGTCAACCTGGGGCAGAACAGCATGGATGACATGCGACGTTAAACTGTTTTGTTGAAAGGATGTCGAAAATATCGCAAGCGAGCTGTCTCAAGGATTTAGAAATGTAACAGCTGCGATCAGTGTAACCAATTACGTATTGTATACCATGTGGCTCCCCATGAGTTGGGCGAGAATGCAACGTGGCATTCTCCGCTCAGCTCAGGGCCTCGATGCACGGATCGTCCACACCGATGCTGCAGTCACAACTTCGGCTCATACGGAATGACGGCACAGTGTCCAGTGTTGTAGTGTCGGCGCAGCTCTTCCCGCTTTCTCGTGAAGGGGAGCCGCAGTAACTGCCGCCATGCTAACAGTCAGCTGACTTGCTGACCGTTTGCTTACAAAAGTGTGCAGCACACCTCACGCCGTGTCGATTATCGTTGGCTGTTTCTCTCTTACAGTTTCACTTTCAGTAGCTGCTAGTACTGATGTGCATATGAGGTGTCCATGGAAGGTCGTGAGTCAGAGTGCAGACCTCGAGGTGAGTGAAGGGGGTTTTGCAGATTGGCCACCGACGTTGGTAAAGTGTGCCAGCCTGGAGCAGCCGCCCCCCGCGGTCTCAGCTGCGCAGCGCCTGGAAGACCGCCTCAGGGACACCGGACTGCCGCCGCCACCTCCACGTGGAGCGCAGGAGGGAGGGGGGTGCGCTGGCGTTCTGGCACTGCTCCGCCGCCTCTCGTGGCGCGAAGCCATGGAAGTCATGAAAGAGCTTGACTGCCGGGTCGCTGCCGACTGTATCGACTATCACTGTGTACCGAGGTATGTAGGCCACTCGAAGCCATTACTAAAACTGAAATTATAAACCTATTTTCCAACCGTATTATCAAAAATCAATAAAAGTACAGGGTCGTTTGAGATGACAACAGCTGTAGCTCGATATCGTTGTTAGTTGTAAATTAGTTCAAAATTGAACAATAAACACTGCAAGTGGCTAAATTAATTACTTTTCGAAAGAAGCAATAATAGGATCAACACCCTGCACCACCAGATTACAGTAATGCTATACAACATCTGCTGTATATATGTAATTAAAATCTCTAACATGGCAGACGTCAGCAACAGTGAAATTATGGAAGCCATAGGAATCGTACAGCCAACCAGTGGCACGTCAGATGTTTACTCATATTTTTACCGTGCTACTGACAGGTTTGATGTGGCCCGCCACGAATTCCTTTCCTGTGCTAACCTCTTCATCTCAGAGTAGCACTTGAAACCTACATCCTCAATTATTTGCTTGGTGTATTCCAATCTCTGTCTTCCTCTACAGTTTTGGCCCTCTACAGCTCCCTCTAGTACCATGGAAGTCATTCCCTCATGTCTTAGCAGATGTCCTACCATCCTGTCCCTTCTCCTTATCAGCGTTTTCCACATATTCCTGTCCTCTCCGATTCTGTGTAGAACCTCCTCAGTCCTTAACTTATCAATCCACCTAATTTTCAACATTCTTCTATAGCACCACATCTCAAATGCTTCGATTCTCTGATGTTCCGGTTTTCCCACAGTCCTTGTTTCACTACCATATAATGCTGTACTCCAGACGTACATCCTCAGAAATTTCTTCCTCAAATTAAGGCCGGTATTTGATATTAGTAGACTTCTCTTGGCCAGAAATGCCTCTTTTGCCATAGCGAGTCTGCTTTTGATGTCCTCGTTGCTCTGTCCGTCATTGTTTATTTTACTGCCTAGGTAGCAGAATTCGTTAACTTCATTGACTTCGTGACCATCAATCCTGATGTTAAGTTTCTCGCTGTTCTCATTTCTACTACTTCTCATTACCTTCGTCTTTCTCCGATTTACCATCAAACCAAACTGTGTACTCATTAGACTGTTCATTCCGATCAGCAGATCATTTAATTCTTCTTCACTTTCACTCAGGATAGCAATGTCATCAGCGAATCGTACCATTGATATCCTTTCATCTTGTATTTTAATTCCACTGCTGAACCTCTCTTTTACTTCCAACATTGCTTCCTCGTTGTTCAGATTGAAGAATAGTGGCGAAAGGCTACAGCCTTGTCTTACTCCCTTCTTAATACGAGCACTTCGTTCTTGATTGTCCACTCTTATTATTCCTTCTTGGTTGTTGTACATCTTGTATATGATCCGTCTCTCCCTATAGCTTACCCCTACTTTTTTCAGAATCTTGAACAGCTTGCACCATTCTATATTGTCGAACGCTTTTTCCAGGTCGACAAATCCTATGAACGTGTCTTGATTTTTCTTTAGCCTTGCTTCCATTGTTAGCCGTAACCTCAGAATTGCCTCTCTCGTGCCTGATCGTCACCTAGCGCATTCTCAATTTTCTCTTCCATTCTTCTGTATATTATTCTTGTAAGCAGCTTCGATGCTCTTGCCGTCTTCGGAATTGTGTGGATGATGCTTTTCCGAAAGTCAGATGGTATGTCGCCAGACTCATATATTCTACACACCAATCTGAACAGTCGTTTTGTTGACACTTCCCCTAATGATTTTAGAAATTCTCATGGAATGTTATCTCTCCCTTCTGCCTTATTTGACCGTAAGTCCTCCAAAGGTCTTTTAAATACCGATTCTAATACTGGATCCCCTATCTCTTCTAAATCGACCCCTAATTCTTCTTCTATCACATCAGACAAATCTTGACCCTCATAGCGGCTTTCAATGTATTCTTTCCACCTATTTGCTACCTCCTCTGCATTTAACAGTGGAATTCCCGTTGCACTCTTAATGTTACCACCGTTGCTTTTAGTGTCACCAAAGGTTGTTTTGACTTTCCTATATGCCGAGTCTGTCCTTCCGACAATCATATCTTTTTCGATGTCTTCACATTTTTCCTGCAGCCATTTCGTCTTAGCTTTTCTGCACTTCCTATTTATTTCATTCCTCAGCTACTTGTATATCTGTATTCCTGATTTTCACGGAACATGTTTGTACTTCCTCCTTTCATCAATCAACTCAATTATTTCTTCTGTTACCCATTGTTTCTTCGCAGCTACTTTCTTTGTACCTATGTTTTCCTTCCCAACTTCTGTGATGGCCCGTTTTAGAGACGTTGGTTCCTCTTCAACTGAGTTGCCTTCTGCGCTATTCCTTATTGCTGTATCTATAGCGTTAGAGAACTTCAGACGTATCTCGTCATTCCTTAGAACTTCCGTATCCCACTTCTTAGCGTATTGATTCTTCCTGACTAATGTCTTGAACTTCAGCCTACTCTTCATCACTACCAAATTGTGATCTGAGTCTATATCTGCTCCTGGGTACGCCTTACAATCCAGTATCTGATTTCGGAATCTCTGTCTGACCATGATGTAATCTAATTGAAATCATCCCGTATCTCCCGGCCTTTTCCAAGTATACCTCCTCCTCTTGTGATTTTTGAACAGGGTATTCGCTATTACTAGATGAAACTTGTTACAGAACTTAATTAGTCTTTCTCCTCTTTCATTCGTTGTCCCAAGCCCATATTCAGATGTAACCTTTTCTTCTACTCCTTCCCCTATAACTGCATTCCAGTCGCCCATGACTATTACATTTTCGTCCCCCTTTACATACTGCATTACCCTTTCAATATCCTCATACACTTTCTCTATCTGTTCATCTTCAGCTTGCGACGTCGGCATGTATACCTGAACTATCGTTGTCGGTGTTGGTCTGCTGTAGATTCTGATTAGAACAAACCGGACACTGAACTGTTCACAGTAACACACCCTCTGCCCTACCTTCCTATTCATAACGAATCCTACACCTGTTATACCATTTTCTGCTGCTGTAGATATTACCCGATACTCATCTGACCAGAAATCCTTGTCTTCCTTCCACTTCACTTCACTGACCCCTACTGTATCTAGATTGAGCCTGGCATTTCCATTTTCAGATTTTCTACTTTCCCTACCACGTTCAAGCTTCTGAAATTCCTCGCCCCGACTCGTAGAACATTATCCTTTCGTTGATTATTCAATCTTTTTCTCATGGTAACCTCCCACTTGGCAGTCCCCTCCCGGAGATCCGAATGGGAGACTATTCCGGAATGTTTTGCCAATGGAGAGATCATCATGACACTTCTTCAACTACAGGTCACATGTCCTGTGGATACACGTTACGCGTCTTTATATCTGTTTAAACCTAGGTAAGGAGTCGAATAAAATTGTGAATTACAATTAGCCGGTGCATGATTCCCATTCTTTCCATACATCATTAACTTATAGTAAGACAGTCACATTCAAGCCAACTTTTGCTTCAAGGATCATGAAATTTCATCACGGTATTACCGCATCTAGCCTCAAAGAGTTCGTCACCTCGGCGGGGAAAACAGTTCCGAAAGTTTCTTCAGATACCCAGCATCTGCCCGAGGCCTCCCACTGATGCATCAGATCCCGCAGAGTTAGCAGTGTGTGGCGATGTCGGCTGCCACGTCCCAGCTGCTGTTCCAGACAGTACCGTACAACGCATGCGGCTCTGAGACCGGGTTGTCTAGTGGTCGCCTCGAGGTGCTGTAGGGCGCCTGAGTGTTCGTGAAACCGGGAGTGAATGCATGCAGCCGTGGGAACACGACTGTGTGTGTCATCTTCTACAACGCAAGTGTCCAGAGAATAGAGCAACACTTCGTCACCAAGAATGTTGAAATAAACGTGCTGGTTCAGGTTCACACTGACCGTAGTGACTGAATCCAAGTCGCGGTGATAGAAACACCCCCAAGACACCATGGAACCACGAGTCGCTTGAACTGCATCCTCTATAGGCCGTCGGTCCCATCGCCACCTCCATAATTGCACAACTGGCGAAATCGCGCGACTTGTCTGACGCACCTCCACGCAGCCACTGTCTCCGTCTCTGTGTGGTTCGGCCCACTCAAGACGTGCAGCTGTGTGTGTCTGTGTGAGCGACGGCCGCCTTCCGAACGATTGCTAGGCAGCTGGTTCAGATGGAGTTGCTTTGCCAGGTATTGGCAATTTGCGTCCGGTTTGAAACCGATCGCCAGCCACTTGGAGTGACACTCGTCAACAGCCCTATCGGCTAGGAGCTTTTTACGCCAATGCCTCACATCACTACGAGTGGTTCACCATTCGTTGCAGATACTTGGACAGTCCACGTTGATAGACCAACAGATCGTGTAACTTTACTAGTTTCTGCCACTTCTCGACTTCTCCACGTCGACGCAGGTGACCGCCCTGACCTCACGCCAGCTACTGGCACGTACACACCGCGATTGTCACCTCATCATCACTACTGACGTCATCGGTGGAGCGTCTCGTGACCGCCTGGTTTATCAACTGCACCACGGCATCCAGCCCTCCAAAGCGACATCTGTGCTCAATTAAGTGGAGGCATAGCATTTCGTCAAGCTTTCCAGAAGCTCTGCCTTTTGTACACTTTTAGCCAACACTTAATTCGTCTATGATAAGCATCAGGTGGGAAATAGCTTTGTAGTTGGTGACCTCAAGCACACATTGATCGTTTTTAATTTCACTCATAAATGGTGTACCATAATCGGTGGATTACTTTCTTTCTACAAAAGACATACCGTTTTACGATCACCACTGCTGTTAGAGGCATATGTGTACTGTTCACTGAACATATACCAACTTCCAATTTTAGTTCCTCATTTGCACATAAAGCCATTTTAATATCATAAAGGAAAACTTTCGTGATGTTCTGCAACGACTATTTACATAATCACGGACTAGGATTCATGTTCTTGCGCTGAGATGTTATGGGTTGTGATTAAATTCGTAACGTCTGCACAACATTGGGAAAATATTTCCATTGTGATATTTTCATGCTCTGTCGAGCATCGAACGATAATTCATTTACTTAGTTTCATTTTCTGTCAAATGTTATTATATCTCTGTCATACACACATTAAAAAAAGTTTTCCATCACCCCAGTTCCCAGTACTCCAGAAGATAGACGTTGATTGCCGATATTGTATCACAGTTACAGTCCCTTCGACTGTTCAGAGATGTCAGTAAACCCGCCCAAAGACGTAAACACCGGTGCGTGAGCAGCGCCTATTAGACGGAGTGGGTCCGACAGTTCCTGTCATTCCACCAGGAAGGAGGTACACGGCTGGTGTTGTCTGTAGCTCAGCCGTGCCTAGACGGTCAACGCCGTGGTCCCATCGCGTCCGCATTGTTACTCTGTGCCAGGAAGCGCTCTGGACAGCAGGAGCGTCCACGCGTGTTGGAGTGAACCAAAGCGATGTTGTTCGCACATGGAGGAGATACAGAGAGACGGGAAGTGCAAATCACATGCCTCGCTCAGGCCGCCCAAGTGCTACTACCACTTCGGTGGAAAACCGCTACCTACGGATTATGGCTAGGAGAAACCCTGACCGCAACGCCACTATGTTGAATAACGCTTTTCGTGCAGCCACAGGACGTCCTGTTACAACTGAAACTGTGCGCAATCGGCTGCATAGTGCGCAACTTCACTCCCGACGTCCGTGGCGAAGTCCGTCTTTGGAACCACGACACCGTGCAGCGCGGTACGTGACCCACCAACCAATCTGCGGGATCTGCGCAGATTTGCCGTTGAGGAGTGAGACAATCTGGACCAACAGTGCCTTGAAGAACTTGTGGGAAGCACGCCACGACGAATACAGGCATGTATCAGTACCAGAGGACGTGCTACTGGGCATTAGAGGACCATCACCTCTGAAGGTCTCTCTGTGGAACAACGCGCAACGTGTGGTTTTCTTGACCAATAGAAAGGGCCGAAATCATGTTTATGTTGATATCTATTCCAATTTTCTGTACAGGTTCCGGAATTCTCGGAACCGACGTGAAACAATCTATTTTTTGATGTGTGTATTAAGTAGTGGAATACATCTCAACATACCCATCTCTTACTAAGCGAGGTAATAAGATTGCTGAAAGGTCGACCTGTCACATTCAAAAGGGTAATTAGATTAGGAAGGAAGACTCTAAAGCAGTAGATGGGTTGTCCTATTCAGGCAGCAACATAATTGTTTGCAGCCGAAGTAGACAGGACATTAAATACAGACTGGCTAGGGCTTGGAAAACATCTCTGCAAAAGAGTAATTGTTTTGCTTTTTAACATAAATTTGACCTTTAGGCTGACTTTCGTAAGGTTCTTGTCACGAGTGTAGTCTTGTATGGAAGTGAAACATAGATGGTAAGCAGCTGACACAAGCAGAGGATATGAGATACTGAGATGTAGTGCTAGAGCAAACTGCTGAAGAATAGGTGTTTACATGGTTTAATTAAAGAAGATACTGAATCGAATTAGAGACCGTAAAAAATATGCCACAACTTGACTGAAAGAAGGTATCAGTTGACAGAACACCTCCTGGGACGTCAGCGAATCGTCCGTTTGGTGATGGACAAGTAGTGTAGGGAGAAAAACTTGTAGAGGGGCACCGAGTCATGAGTGCAGTAAACAGGTTCAGATGAATGCACGCTGCAGTAGTGTTTTGGAAGTGGAGGGGCTCGCACAGGATAGTGTAGCATTTACAGTGGCATGAAACCGGTCTTAGAACTAACAATGGCAACAACAAATAACTACGACAATTGTTATGATAACAGAAATAACGTTATTTCTCACTAATCTGAAATCACAGTCTTGCTGACAGATGGAAACTGTGTGTCAGGCTGGCACTCAAACCCAGTCCTTCTCCTTTTGCGGACGCTTCTCACACTAACAGTAGTATCGAGATATGAACAACAATGTGGGCATTGTCGGTCCGCCTTGATGCAAAATATTTTTGATGTTCATTTATTTATTTATTCATTACACATGTTAGTTTCAGAGGCAAATATCGCCATCGATGTACACCTTGCAGAAAATAGCACAGTTATAAAACGGTATAAAACGTTATTACATGTCTACTGTTTGTTTCTTAAATATTGTTTTGTGTGAGTACTTTAATAATACCTTATTTATTATACATTACAGCGTGGTTTTAAGATTGTTGTTGGTGTTTGGGGCATATTTTCTGTGTTTTTCTGTTGCCGTTTTTCTCAACATAAATCATGTCATTTGCAACTACGTGAGCGGCTATTAGTAAACAAATACGAAAACGTGAACTTACGTATGTCAGCGTTATGCAGTCGGGATTGCGGCAGTGTTGTGGATACAGTTTTAGTGTGTACTAGGTTGTTACATAGTTTCTCGTGTACTCATGTTCGCTGGATGGCTTGCAGCTAGTTCTATACACTGAAAATTATAACCGCCGCACTTCTTCCATAATGCATAACGTTACGCCAACTTGCCTCTGGCGTGTCTCGTGAGAAACGTATCACACGTTGCAAGAAGGTCATGAAAATTTAAGCGCGAGTTCTGACGACTTCCGTTCCTCTTTTATGTGTCTGTATGTGATGGGTGAGTGGTTCTTTTCCAAGTGTGTGCTTTCTGTTGTGTGTCGTGCGTCAGTTCTCTCAGAGCTGTAAAGATTGTGTCGTTGAAAAGTGTTCTTTCTTCGTTTATTACGTTTTTCTCTTCCACTATTGCCTTTTGTATGTAATAATTTTCTTTTGTTGTTGTTGGTATAAGCAGAAAAAGTTCTGGGATAGAGTAATACTACCAACCTAAGTGATGATCCAACACAAAGATATCAAAGGAACCAAGAGACATTCATAAAAAGCATTACACGTACCCTCACACAGAAGCAGACAAAAAAGTACAAAGGAATCCTAAAGCTCCACTCTTAACAGGATTGCAAATGTCCACAAACTTCTCATTCTAATCAGGCCAGCGGTGGACTACAGAGAGACACATGTACGCATTCCTAGAGAAAACATACACATATCCAAACAACAGAAGCTTCAAAACGCCAGAAGACGTAATAGAGAAAATTAAGAACATTCCCCCAACAGCAAAACTTGTATCTTCTGACATTACATCCATGTACACACACATACACACAGAAGAAATTATAAAGACTATAGAACAACAGATAAAGTACAATAAATTCGCAGAAATAAAAATAAATGAAATCTCATCCATTCTTAGTCTAATCACTGAACAAAACTACTTCACTTTCAGCAACAACTTCTGTTTTCAAACAGAGGGGCTAACCATTGGATATCCCCTCAGTGGGAAATTAGTAGGCATATTCTTGTATCGTATAGAGAACACAATATTCAACAACTTTATAAAACAAGATGGTACCGATACGAGGATGACATAATTGGCTTATAGATGAAACACAAAACAGTTGAAGAGCTACACAGTAACGTCAACACAGTACTACCTCAGTCCCACTTCACAAAGGAAAGAGAAAAAAACAATAATCTAAATTTCTTGAATCTTACAGTTACAAGAAACAAGCACCTACATTATTTTTCCATCTTCAGAAGACCCACATCACCAACCACTGCTACCCATATCTCATCCAACCACCATACATTCAGTAAATATGCCAGCTTTGCACTCATGCTCCACAGCATAAACAGAACACGTCTTAAACTGAAGTGTACACACAGGCACTAAATACAATCACACACAGCCGGCTGGAGTGGCCAAGCGATTCTAGCCGCTACAGTCTGGAACCACGCGACCGCTACGGTAGCAGGTTCGAATCCTGGATCGGGCATGGATGTGTGTGATGTACTTAGATTAGTTAGGTTTATGTAGTTCTAAGTTCTAGGCGACTGATGACCACAGCAGTTAAGTCCCATAGTGCTCAGAGCCATTTGAACCATTTATAATCAAACAAAGTGCTGTGGAAAATGACTACAAAACAGATATCATAAACAAGCTCAACAGCAAGGTAAATATGAAACATAAAAATAGTGGCGACCCATTCAAAAGCACAAGCAAATAATCTGAAAACCCACAGGCCAAACACACAGACAACACAGCAGACCACATCACTTCAGGAAACGGAAACATATGGTACACCCTGACATACAGTAATAAAATATCACATAGAACTGGAAACATCTAGAAAAAGCAAGGGATCCCAATAAAATTCTAAACAAACCACATAGTTCATGAAAGGCTGAGACCAGACAAAAGAATCTCAGAAAAATTCAGCATGCTGGAATAAACCAGCTCACAATTAACTGCTATCAGGCCTAACCCATAGGAGAAACAATCAAAACTATCCGAACGAAGTACACAGACTCCTAAAAAGAGACAGCACACATTCCACTTTCGAAAGACATCCAACGAATAAAAACTGTACCTCTACTAATATCGAAAGTGATCTGCACATAACAGAATGCACACACACGCAAAAAGACGTAACCGAAGAAGAGAAGAAGTCAGAACTTCCGCTACAATTTTCATAGCGTCCTTGTAACATGCGATACATTTCTCGCGACACATGCTAATGGCAAGATGGCGTAATGCTTTGGATTATGAACGAAGTGCGAAACTTACGTTTTTCTGTGTGTAAAATTAGCTGCAAGCCTTGCCGCGACCGTAAGACACGAGAAACTATGTAACAAACGAGTGCACATCAAAACTGTATCCACAACACTACGGCAATCCCAACTGTATAACGCTGACATACATAAGTTTATGTTTTTGTATTTGTTTAGTAATGGCCGCTCATACAGTTGCAGATGACATAAACTATGCTGCGAAAAACGGCAACAGACGCACACAGAAAATATGCCCCAAACACCAACAACAATCTTAAAACCAAGCCGTACTGTATAATAAATAAGGTATTATGAAAGTACTCACGGAAAGCAGTATTTATAAAACAAACAGTACACATTTAATAATGTTTTACAGTGTTTTATAACTATGCTATTCTCTGCATGTTTTAGATATAAAGATCCCATGACCCATTAGTGATGGCGACATTTGTCGCTGAAACTAGATTTGGGAATAAATAACTAAACAACAAAATCGTTTTGCTTCCAGAAGGACTCACAGTTCCCTTTTTTGTATCCAAACACCATCTGGAAGAGTTCCAAATAAAATTATTCTATGGAGACATGACTCACGACTTGTACTCACAGCTTCAGTTCTGACGTTTTCTTTTCTCCGGCATCTCGTTTTCGGAATGATAAGATGTCAGCCACGGCATTTTGGTATGCATGTTCCTGTCTTGGAAGAGGCGTACGAAGAGCTGGAAAGAACACAGGGCGACAGGTAACTCCTACGGATAGCTAAAGCAAGAGATAAGGCGACCGAGGACGTAACACCAGTGAGGCCGATAAAGGATAAATCAGGTGTAGTATTATACGACCTTGAGAAAATCTTGAGTAGTAGGTGGGAGTACTTTCAAAGGCTATTGAATGAGAAAAATGTATGAGAGAAGTATGAGTAGGGAGATATAAATGAAAGAATGACCCAAAGTATAAGTAGGAAAGAAGTCCAACATGCGATGAAGAAAATGAAAAATGGGAGGCCCTAGGAGCTGACTAAATCTCAATAGAAGCATGGAGAAGTCTGGAAGAACAGGGTACTGATATTCTCTGGGATCTAATGCAGAAGATCTGGAAAGGAGAAAGAACGCCACATGTGTGGAGAAGCCGTATGCCTCTATATAAGGGCAATTATACAGGGATAAAAGTGATGTCCCACACAATGAAGATCTTGGAAAGGATATTTGAGAACAAGGTGCGTCTAGAAACTGACGTATGTAAAGAACAGTTTGGATTTATGCCGGGAAGAGGAAAAACCAACAAAGGATGCGAAAAATCTATATATTAACCTGCAATGAGAACAACTGATGATCAAGTAATTTAAATACCTAGGCTCTTAAATGAAAAGTAATGGAGGACTGGAGGTATAAATACAGCTGAGGATGAATAGTTATGGATGAACTGGAGGAAACTGAGCTGAGTACTATGTGATAAGAAGGTTAGCTGCAGAATGAAAGGAAAGTTTTACAAGTCTGTGGTGAGGCCTGCGATGCTGTATAGTGCAAAAACTTGCCCAATTACAAAAGTCCAAGAGAAAAAGATGGGAGTGGATGAAATGAGAATGATGAGGTGGATGAGTGGGGTGACACGAAAGGATAGACTAAGGAAAGTGTACACCGGGGGAACAGTGAAAGTGGAGCCCATAGGGAAGAAGATCCAAGAAAGTAGGCTGAAATGGTATTTACACGTGCAGAGAAGAGGGGAGTACTTCTATGGATCATCACAGCTCCCGTAATCTCCATATTTCTGCCATCTGCTTTCCACAGTTCGACAACATTAGTGTGGCTTGCTTGCGTAATCCCAAAGATCCCAGTAATGCCATATTTTCATTCTAGAAACATCCCCCAGGCTGTGGATAAGCCATGTCTCAGCAATATCCTTTCTTCCAGGACTGCAAGGTTCGCAGGAGAGCTTCTGTGAAGTTTGGAAGGTGCGAGACGAGATACTGGCAGAAGTAAAGCAGTGAGGACGGGGCGCAAGTCGTGTTTTGGTAGTTCAGTTGGTAGAGCACTTGCCCGCGAAAGGCAAAGGTCGCGAGTTCGAGTTTTAATATGCCAGAAAGTTTCATATCAGCGCACACTCCGCTGTAGAGTGAAAATTTGATTCTAGAAAGAATATATTGTTGCACGGGGAAACATATAATTTTAGAATTGTACATTCCCATTCGAAACGTTCTCAGAAAGATGCATGCGTTAATACCACGTGCTGTTGCTGATGTCCGTGTCTGCTATTTCCTATTTCCAGTTTGGCTGGTATCTCGGTATTGCAGATGACGTGCAGCGAAATGAACAACGGCATGTGCTACTATGGTTTACATGTCGGTAATTCATGACTCTTCATGGCTAGTATGCAATATGATTGATTAGATTAGATTGGATTAATACTTGTTCCATAGATCATGAATACGACACTCCATAATGATGTGGAACATGTTATTTTAATGAAAGATTTTTTTACATACCGGTATTCAATTTCTATACAACAATTTTTTACCCTCTCTCTCATTCTCCTTTATTTTTTATTTCTCTCTCTCTCTCTCTCTCTCTCTCTCTCTCTCTCTCTCTCTCTCTCTCTCACACACACACACACACACACACACATTCTTTTTTATTTTTATTTGTTTGGTGTGCTCGACTATCAGCGAGGCACGAAGACGTCCGTGAATGAGTTACGTTCGAATACAGTTACGAAAGAAATATAAAACTATGAGAGTTACTGATTTATGATGCTTAGTTTGCAGTCAGTTCTGAATATTATTAGTAACTACGTTCCAGTCCCTAAACCTGTTTACAGAAATGCGAATCAGACGCATTACGTATTCCAGGCCGTCGCAGCCGCGTCTTTGAAAGGCCATCTGTGGTCACTTCCCAGCCCGCTCGCTGTAGGATCACATCGGTTCGTCTTCTTGCTGCTAGTACTGTAACTGAGGTTTGGCAACAAGGCAAGGTATATTTGGCAACTCTGTGATCGACGAGTTACTTCCTGGTGTACACGGAATTAAGCCTCAAAGTTCACTTGATTTTTCCTGTCATTTCCATTGAATAATCTGAGTTATTGTCGCTTCAGGTACAACAAAAGATTGTAAATTTACGGTTTTCAGCCCAGGAAAGTCGTTTCGTTGTGTAGATCTCAATTAAACTCGTACTTTAAATAGCGGTTTATTTGTTATGGACTCTGCTGGCCTCGTAAGACAAATTTGCAACACATACGTCTTGGCTAGCTCTGTGGTGACGTGCTGACATCTGAGAAAGCGTCTGTTATTATTGGCGGTTCCAGTCTCGCTGAATGTAACACTTTTATCCCTTCTGTGAAAGATCTACAATCAGTAAGATCAAACATCGATAAGTAAATCGCAAGAAAATACTTTCGGCTCATAGTGCAATGGTGAAAAACTTACAACGCTGCACAACAGGTAACGCCTCGTTCCGCTGCTGACAAACAAATGTTGGGTTTCTACGAACACATAACTTTATTCATGAAGTGCCACATTTGCATACCTTTTGAGTATGACACAGCATACCAAATAAACACAGACCCAATCGAAATCTAAGTGAGTACTATTTTACTAATTCGTGCCGATAGAGGCACGCTTGTGTACAGATACTCAGTTTTATCAAAACAGACTTTCGTCGTAAGGTTATCGTGGGTAGTTTTATTTCATTTCTTTTAATACAGTGGACAATTTTCGTAACGTTTCTTTTAGTGTTGAAAAAACAATACTATGTGGACCTGTGGTCTAAGAAGCCGGCACGGTAGCTCAGCGTGTTCGGTCAGAGGGTTAGCAGCTCTCTGTAATAAAAAAACTAAGTTAATCGATCGACAACGAACTTGAACGGATGTCTTACGACGTCCGCTCCGAGCAGATCCAACGAACAAATGTCAACAAAATGAGATTAAAAAAAAGGGGGGGGGGGGTAGCGTCGTTGATTCAGAATCAAAATATCTTCGGTCCCGGGTTCGATCCCCGCCACTGGCTAAATTTTGACAAATAATCAACATTGGCGGCCGCAGATTTCCGGAATAAGAAGGCAGCCTCATTCTGCCAACGGCCTTGTCAAAGAGAGCAGAGGAGCGGATAAAGGTTCTGGGCAATCTCTTGTCCTAGGGGTGGGAAATTGCCCCTAAAGGTGGAGGAATCAGCAATGATCAACGACATGAGGATGCAGAAGGCAATGGAAACCACTGCATTAAAGACACGTTACGTGTATCCACAGGACATGTGGCCTGTAGTTGAAGAAGTGTCATGATGATCACTCCATTGGCAAAAGATTCCGGAATAGTCCCCCATTCGGATCTCCGGGAGGCGACTGCCAAGGGGGAGGTTACCATGAGAAAAAGATTGAATAATCAACGAAAGGATTACGTTCTACGAGTCGGGGCGTGGAATGTCAAAAGCTTGAACGTGGTAGGGAAACTGGAAAATCTGAAAAGGGAAATGCAAAGGCTCAATCTAGATATAGTAGGGGTCAGTGAAGTGAAGTGAAAGGAAGACAAGGATTTCTGTTCAGATGAGTATCGGGTAATATCAACAGCAGCAGAAAATGGTACAACGGTGTAGGATTCGTTATGAATAGGAAGGTAGGGAAGAGGGTGTGTTACTGTGAACAGTTCAGTGACCCGGTTGTTCTAATCAGAATCGACAGCAGACCAACACCGACAACGATAGTTCAGGTATACATGCCGACGTCGCAAGCTGAAGATGAACAGATAGAGAAAGTGTATGAGGATATTGAAAGGGTAATGCAGTATGTAAAGGGAGACGAAAATGAAATAGCCATGGGCGCCTGGAATGCAGTTGTAGGGAAAGGAGTAGAAGAAAAGGTTACAGGAGATAATGGGCTTGGCACAAGGAATGAAAGAGGAGAAAGACTAATTGAGTTCTGTAACAAGCTTCAGCTAGTAATAGCGAATACCCTGTTCAAGAATCACAAGAGGTGGAGGTATACTTGGAAGAGGCCGGGAGATACGGGATGATTTCAATTAGATTACATCATGGTCAGAAAGAGATTCCAAAATGAGATACTGGATTGTAAAGCGGACCCAGGAGCAGACATAGACTCAGATCACAATTTGGTAGTGATGAAGAGTAGGCTGAAGTTCAAGACATTAGTCTGGAAGAATCAATATTCAAAGAAGTGGGATACGGAAGATCTAAGGAATGACGAGATACGTTTGAAGTTCTCTAACGCTATAGATACAGGAATAACGAATAGAGCAGTAGGCAGTACAGTTGAAGAAGAATAGACATCTCTAAAAAGGGTCCTCACAGATGTTGGGAAGGAAAACATAGGTACAAAGAAGGTTGCTGCGAAGAAACCATGGGTAACAGAAGAAATACCTCAGTTGATTGATGAAAGGAGGAAATACAGACATGTTCCGGGAAAATCAGGAATACAGAAATACAAGTCGCTGAAGAATGAAATGAATAGAAAGTGCAGGGAAGCTAAGACGAAATAGCTGCAGGAAAAATGTGAAGACATCGAAAAAGATATGATTGTCGGAAGGACAGACTCAGCATGCAGGAAAGTCAAAACAACCTTTGGTGACATTAAAAGGAACGGTGGTAACATTAAGAGTGCAACGGGAATGCCACTGTTAAATGCAGAGAAGAGAGCAGATAGGTGGAAAGAATACATTGAAAGCCTCTATGAGGGTGAAGATTTGTCTGATGTGATAGAAGAAGAAACAGGAGTCTATTTGGAAGAGATAGGGGATCCAGCATTAGAATCGGAATTTAAAAGAGCTTTGGAGGACTTTCGGTCAAATAAGGCAGAAGGGATAGATAACATTCCATTAGAATTTCGAAAAGCATTAGCGGAAGTGGCAACAAAACGACTATTCACGTTGGTGTGTAGAGTATATGAGTCTGGCGACATACCATCTGACTTTCGCAAAAGCATCATCCACACAATTCGGAAGATGGCAAGACCTGACAAGTGTGATAATTATCGCACAATCAGCTTAACGGCTCATGCATCGAAGCTGCTTACAAGAATAATATACACAAGAATGGAAAAGAAAATTGAGAATGCGCTAGGTGACGATCAGTTTGGCTTTAGGAAAAGTAAAGGCACGAAGAGGCAATTCTGACGTTACGGCTAATAATGGAAGCAAGGCTAAAGAAAAATCAAGGCACCTTCATAGGATTTGTGGACCTGGAAAAAGCGTTCGACAATATAAAATCATGCAAGCTGTTCATGATTCTGAAAAAAGTAGGGGTAAGCTATAGGGAGAGACGGGTCATATACAATATGTACAACAACCAAGAGGGAATAATAACAGTGGACGATCAAGAACGAAGTGCTCGTATTAAGAAGGGAGTAAGACAAGGCTGTAGCCTTTCACCCCTACTCTTCAATCTGTACATCGAGGAAGCAATGATGGAAATAAAAGAAAGATTCAGCAGTGGAATTAAAACACAAAGTGAAAGGATATCAATGATACGATTCGCTGATGACATTGCTATCCTGAGTGAAAGTGAAGAAGAATTAAATGATCTGCTGAACGGAATGAACAGTCTAATGAGTACACAGTATGGTTTGAGAGTAAATCGGAGAAAGACGAAGGTAATGAGAAGTAGTAGAAATGAGAACAGCGAGAAACTTAACATCAGGATTGATGGTCACGAAGTCAATGAAGTTAAGGACGGAGCAAGGAGGACATCAAATGCAGACTCGCTATGGCAAAAAAAGCATTTCTGACCAAGAGAAGTCTTCTAATATCAAATACCGGCCTTAATTTGAAGAAGAAATTTCTGAGGGTGTACGTCTAGAGTACAGCATTGTATGGTAGTGAAACATGGACTGTGGGAAAACCGGAACAGAAGAGAATCGAAGCATTTGAGATGTTGTGCTATAGACGAATGTTGAAAATTATGTGGACTGATAAGGTAAGGAATGAGGAGGTTCTACGCAGAATCGGAGAGGAAAGGAATATGTGGAAAACACTGATAAGGAGAAGGGACAGGATGATAGGACATCTGCTAAGACATGGGGGAATGACTTCCATGGTACTAGAAGGAGCTGTAGAGGGCAAAAACTGTAGAGGAAGACAGAGATTGGAATACGTCAAGCAAAAAATTGGGGACGTAGGTTGCAAGTGCTACTCTGAGATGAAGAGGTTAGCACAGAAAAGGAATTCGTGGCGGCCGCATCAAACCAGTCCGTAGACTGATGACCAAAAAATAAAAAAAATAAAAAAAAAAATAAAAAAAACCCTGAGGGAGAAATTGACCATGAACTGTATATGCGAATTTTCTGATGTGATATATAACAGTCTGACATTGCACATGCACTTTATTGATTTCGAGCATGTAGAAAACTTGTTCTGAGTTAAAGCCGTCAAACAAGGTTTGATGAAGAATAAAATGCCACTACCAGACGACAGCTAATGTAGAAAATACTTTTCTGACTATTTTGGCACGATGCGCTCTCCCCATACATAATACAAAGGTTCGAGATGCATCTGCTGCCTGGCCGTCTATTAAACCTGAAAAGATCAAAATGTCCCAGAAGTTAGCCCTTTTTCCACATGCGGCTATTTTGTGTTGAGAACTGAAGGTAATTACGTTCAAAGTTCCATTAAATTGGTAACGTCAACAGACATCAGAATTGAGTTGTAAAAATGTAGCAGTGAATGAAATGGAACTCGTGACATCTTATCTATAGTGCGTGACACTTATTGTAACGCTAGTAGCTGTCATCTACCTACAGCACCTCGAGTAGTCAATAATAGTTCCTCCAGAACTTCGGCATTCCACAGTGCTGTGAGATAAAGCATATGGCCGGATCTAGACTTCTGAGAGACAGACAGTTACAGCTTTTTATTTGCACTGCACGACGTTTTCAACAAACAGATAGGGCAGTAGAGTAGCTCAAGTGGAAAGGAACACTTCCTCTTTAAATTTCTGCATCCTATACTGTTGGCAGTTCTGTGTAGGTGGCAGTTACGAGATTTTATTTCGGTGATTACAAAATAGAGTCGAATGTATGCACTGGGCAGCCGAGGCAGCTAGTTCATGGCGATTCACTCAACCAAGTAAATGAAAGTACTGAACATGCAGCAAACCACTACAGAGAGTTTGTGTGTCAGAATTATCATCCACTGTGGCGAAACGGCATTACGAGAGAAAAACGAGGCACAGAGAAGGTGCTTTGGTGGTCGGTTGGATTGATGGGCTCCTGTGATGATGGTCTGGGTTCGATTCCAACTTCTGCCCATGATTTTTAATAAAGAGACACAGGTTGTATTCTGACTACGCCAAGTGAAGAAGGTATAATGGCATTGTGGTCTGAAATTCACATTAAATATGATATTCCTTCTCTACCAAGTAGTCGTTAGGTTGCACCACAATAAAGTCAGGAGTGGTGAAATGAGGGAACTCTGTCACCAGTGACCTCTGTTATACTAGTTATCTATTTATAGTGACGAAACAAACGCTATGTAGGGTCACAGGACCCTTATCCCATCTTTTATTTGAGCTTCTGTATGTCGATAAAATTGGATCTGAACTTGGAACGCAACTCAGACCGCCCTTAACGCGGAATTTGATCCCTTCGTGACAATACAGCTCGACCACAATTTGTTGTTTGCTCAAAACTGCAGATTTCTCAACACCTCCACGTATTGCGGATGAATGGGTTCGAATGCTGGCCCGGAACTTAGGTTTTCATTATGTATTATCAAGCTCCAGCATGAGAACAACTATCTGCTGATGGATAATAATTTTGATTTTTAATGCATTTTCATTCGTTGTCAACACCAACGATATCTGAAATTTTTTACTCCCAGTGAGACACAGAACTGTTTGAGAGATCACTCTAAGTTGAAGGAGGTTATTCTGAGCTGCTGGTGGAGAAACAGTCTGTAGCTGACGTCTCTTTGGGTGTAGTCCACAACGATATGTGTGGGTTTCGATTCCCAGTCAGCACTGAACTCTTCGTCATATTATTTCTTATCGATACATGCTCACATGTCGCTGCTGATGTAACAAACCCATATTTAACGTTCGTATTCCCTAATAAATAAAAGCGAAAGGTTCCAGGTTGGAGTCCTGGGAAGGAAAAAATTAATGTTTCGTCTAGTCATTTCACTTAAAACATCTTGCTACTGGCGAGAAAATCCCGTATGTCACAGGTGATGGTGCTTCGATAACAATCCCATTAGGTTCTGGGTTCGAATCCCTGTCCAACACAAAGCTGTACATCACGGCATTTCAAGTAAGTTACTTGTGAAGAAGCAATATTTAACATCTCTCGTATTTCGTTAACAGGGACAATAGATGCTGGGTAGGAATTCGCGTCCGTTAGAAATGTTTACGTTATGTAATTTAAAGTTGATATTGGCTAACTGATAATTTCTAAAATCGAGGTATATCACTCTCTGTATGCCTAGTCAGGAATAACTGTTAGTTTCCGTCAGTCACGAAATCTTAGTGTGCGTGACCTGGGTTTGAATCCAAATGCAGAACGAGACGGTTCGTCGCGTCATTTGAACTTCATACATATTCTTAACTAGCTGCTCGTGAATAACTTAAATTTTTAATATCATTTTCTGTAAATAACAAGTACGGTATGTTACTTTGAAGAGGGAATCATGAATGCGACGACTTACTACGTGCGTTACCTACCTGACGTAATAATTAGAGTGGTAACATTTCAGGTATGTCATTTATTGTAATAAATGTGAGCTTACTAGCCTTATCTGTGCTAAGGTGTTCCCTGATATTTGTAGTATCGTGGTATTACTTTACATCTTGAATTATTGCGGTACAGAGCCGAGTTTTCTCGTGGTGACTTGTGGAGCCATTTTCAATAGTCAAACGACTGTACCAAGGAGCGATTAGAGGACCTGCTAGACAGCTGCGTTATGTGAGTTGCATGCGAATCAGGCGAAATGCAATTCAGGTCGTTCGGATACTTTTGAGAACGACTGTACATGTACATGGATTCTCTGCAGATCACACTTAAGTGCCTGGCGGAGGTTTCATCGAATGACCTTCACAACCATTCTCGATTATTCCAATACCGAACAGTGCGAGGAAGAAACGAATGCCTAAACCTTTCCCAGATAGTTCCCGTTTCCCTTATTTTATTACGACGATCTTTTCTCCCTAAGTCTGTGTTAGCAAAATATTTTCGCATTCGAAGGAGAAAGTTGGTGACTGAAATTTCGTGATGTGATTCTGCCGCAACGAAAAACGCCTTTTTTTATATCCACCACAAATTCTGTATGAGGTTAGTAACACTGTTTCCACTATTTCCGTGTAATACAGAAAGTGCAGCTCTTCTTTGAACTTTCTCAATGTACTCCATTAACCCTATCCGGTGAGGATCCCACACTGTGCAGCGGTACCCCAAAAGAGGGCATACAAGCGTAGCGTAGGCAGTCTTTTTAGTAGATCTGTTGCATTTTCTGAATATTCTGCTAATGAATCGCAGTCTTTGGGTTGCCTCCCCCTCAACATAATGTGTTCTTCCCAATTTAAGGGGCTCGTAATTATAATTCCTAGGTTTTTAGTTGAATTTGCGGGCTTTAGATTTAGTGATTTATAGTGTAACCGAAGTTTAACAGATTCCTTTTAGCACTCATATGGAGGACTCCATTATCTAATGCCAATTGCCACTTTCCAAAATATACAGATATGTTTTCTAAATCGTTTTGCATTTTTTGATCTCAGATTGCTCCTCAGATTGTTATAAAATCATTTATACAGATAAGGAACGGCAGTGGGCCTATAACACTACATTGGGGAACGCCAGAAATCACTTCTGTTTCACTCGATGACTTTCTGTCAGCTATTAGGAACTGTGACCTCTAACAGGATATCAAGAACCCAGTTAGCTAACTGAGAAGATATTCCATAAGCACCGAATTTCAGTACAAGCCGCTCGTATGATAAAGTGTCAAAGGCCTTTTCGAAATCCTTGTCGAAAGCACTCAACACTTCATGCTTCACAAGAATTATGTTTTCTTAATCCGAGTTTACTGTGTGTTAATAGACCATTTTCTTCGAGGTAATTCATAGTCCTCGCACGCAATATATGTTCCAAAATCCTACTGGATATCGACATTAATAATATGGGCCTGTAAATTAATGGATTACTCCTTCTACCCTTCTTGAATATTTGTGTAACCTGTGCAGTTTTCCAATCTTTTCGTACGGATCTTTCGTCCAGGGGACGGTTGTATATGGTTGTTGGAGCTGTTGCATCAGGAAACATAATTCGTATACACTGTGAACTGGAAGACTTGTTGTGATTTAAGTTGCTTCACAACTCGGAGGATATCTGCCTCTAGATTACTCATGTGGAGAACTGCTCTTGATCGGATTCTGGAATATGCAGAAAGATTTTAAAGATTTGATCGACAATGAAAGAGCAAAAAAAACACGAATGTAGACAGACGAGATTCCTTGTTTTGTACATCAAAAAGCACTTTGTGCTAAATTTGCAGGCCTCTGGCACATGGTGAAATTGTAAGGACGCATAGTATAATTGCTGGAGTCACACACATCTTCCGTTTTCAGGTGCAACGGTTTTCAGTGAAACTGAACGATTCCTACGGAGACTTCATATCCTACTGCAAAGTATGTAGGTTATGTCGAGAGACATACCTGGAGCTAGCGTTTTTTGACGGAAAAACTAATGCAGGAACGAAAACGGAGACATGTGCAATCTAGTGCAGATTTCACATTTTAACTGGACTTGACTGCACACTGCCCACAGTAATGCACTGCAAGCTAACTTTTTCCTCATTTGATGGGGATGCATGTAAAAAGAAAATCGTGTTTCTGGAACGGACACATTCTGACAAAGACAGTCGAGTTCCCTAAAATCACCGGTGTTAAAGCAAATACGGAGTTTGAAGAATACGTTGTGGCTTAGAAAGAATTACAACGGTAGTTTTATAAAGTTTTTGAGATTTTTAAAAGTTTGTTTACATTAGCGCTTCGCTGCGTATTAATACAGGTTACGTAACATCAGTGCTCTTGTGCCAAGTTATCCTCTTCCTCTGTGTAAATTTTTCTGTCAAAACATGTCTAGCAAATGTGATGTTTGCTATAGAAATCTGAAGGCGGGGGTGTGAAGACTGTGTAGGTTATGATTTTATTGGGGTGAATGTAGCGCCGAGGAAACTGGGTAGATAAAGACGCTCCTCCATGGCAACGTATGTTATCTAGAAAGGACAGAAAAGTTGCTGAACATGAGGCAAAAATTTGTGCCCTTAAGGCTGAATTAGAAAATGTGGACTTGGAAATATGTAGGCTAAGGGAAGAAACAGGGACGGGGTGCTGGGGAAAGGTAGAAGCAAAAAGGGAAACTGTTGAAAAAACTTCGAAATTCAGTTAGTAAATCAGTTTGGCTTGCTATCAGAAGTAGTGGAGGAAGGGCCTCGTCCACATGTAGTTGAATGTATTTTGAAGCAGAATATTAGCTTCAAGAGAAGAAGACATGTAGGGATCAAATCAGAATAGGAAGAGAAGATTATTGCTTCTACTTAACATTCAAGGCAAGGAGCTTCAGGACGAATTAGGTGCAGCTTACCAGATCACAAGTTTTGTGAAAACAAATGCCAGGGAGATCAGGTAAATACAGTTGGGGCAGCCTGCGGTATGAATCCAAGCTGTACTATTGCGAGAGACTTGGATGAAATAGGAACATGAACTGGACACACAAATGTGGTGTTTGCGGAGGTCTTTCGGCGCCATGTTCGGTCCTGGGTAAACACTGCTGAAAGGCGTGTTATCACTCTGGCTTTCTATCTGAAATAGTGGAGGAACGGGATGTTCCAGATACCCCCAAAACCTCACATATGCGATGTTCCTGTTGACACTGCTGGTACGTGAGGACACACTACGCATGGCCTGCAGGTAAATTGGAAGGGGAAAGATAAGTTAGCTTCCCTATTAGCAGATACTTTAAGGGGGAGCCTCAGTCACACGAGGGTGGCCCCTGTCGTTAATGGGACAAGGTAGACAGGTCTTTTATGTTAAGGTCATAGTCCAAACAGGCAAAACTAAAAAAAAATAGAATGAAAGAAGCTCCATGTACAGTAAATAGGGATAAGCTAAGGGTAGTATCAACTTACTTCATCAGAATATCAGGGGAATAAAAAATAAAGTAGATGATCTGTTAGTAGTTGTAGATGACCTCACAAATAACAATGAGATTGATATACTTTGTCTGAACACCATGTAACTGTGGTGATGGATAGTGTCAGTATAAATTAGTATAATTTAGCCTCTTACACTTCCAGATATAGCATGGATAAAGGAGTGGTTGCCGTTTACGAAAAACAAGGATATAAATACAAAACTGGAGAAGTAAGCAAATTCAGCATTGATCGGCACTTTCAAGTTTGTGCATATAAACTACAGCTAGATAATGTAGTGCTGATGCTAGCAACAGTGTACAGGTCCCTATTAGGAGATTGGGAGCTACTCATAAAAAAGTTTGACTACCTATTACGCTGTCTATCAGACAACAACAGGAAGTTATTAATCTGTGATGATTTCTATGTAAACTTTCTAACCAGTTCAGATGGGAAAAGTGTGTTATTAATTACATATAGAATCAGCTATCAATTTCCCTACACATATAGCTCAAGACAGTAGCGCCCTAATAGATTATGTATTTGTGCAGCAAGAGGGTGTGAAACTAACAAATGCATAACTTTCTAAATTAACATATAAACATGGGATTATCACCCCTTAATGATGTACAACCGATTAAATTACAAAACACAGCAAGGTGTACAGTTCAGAAACCATGAGATAAATCTGTAAGGTTGCTCAACCCAGTGTTTATTGAGCACTTCAGAGAAAATGTAAGAAATGTTAATTGGGAGATGTATATAATGAGCCAAATGCACTTGTGCCCAGGCATGGCACGTGAGCTGATGTCTTGGCCACCCCTTCTCTAAAGATTTCTCCTATTTCTACACTCCTCATTTCTTTCGTGATTCCTACAAACATTAACATATGTACTCGTACTGATAAATAATTAAAATACAACCTACTGGTCAATTTTGATGAATGGGTATTAGGCCACGTTCCATAGCGTATTTCGGTGCCAAAGACTTCGTCCCCTAAATTTGGAGGCTTCACCAGAGACACTACCAGAGGGAATAAGCACTGAGACAACAGCACCTTAACTAAACGTGAAAAGAAACCTATCGGAGATTTCAATTTTTATGTATGCTAGAGCTTCCAGCAGATAAGGGCAACGCTACAATGCTAATGATATAACGAACCTACTGCACTGTAACTGGCGTTGTATAACAACCAGGAAGGCACAGGGAGTTCAAAAGCAATCCTCCAACAGCAATACTTTGGGAAATGCATCAGCTAGTGAAAGAGTCTTCGATTTCTCCCACAGACTATAAATGTCTTTTTAAATCAGATCTGGTCCCACCAAGATTGTGTGGTGCACCAAAAATTCACAAACGCATCATTCCATTAATACCAGTTGTTAGCGCTACGGACTGTTCAACAAGCGTGGCTGCCAGGCACTTAGCCAGTCTTCTACAGTCCTCTGTAGCAAAAAAGACATATAAAAGGTTTAGTTCATTTATGCAAAAAATAGAATCCTTCATGCTAAGCCCATCACATATTAGCCTTACTAGAAGAAGGGATCAGTTGGCAGGACATTTTCTGAGGCATCAAGGGATCACCAGTTTAGTATTGGAGGGCTGTGAGGAGGGTAAAAATCGTAGAGGGGGCACGATGTCACATATAGAAATTACACTCTTAGGCGAAAAAAATGAACTATCTGAAAGATCCAGAAACTAATAGATGTTCTGTACATGAACAGACAAACAAGTGGATGACTTATTCGAGAGAGAAGCTTCACAGATTAAGAAAGTCAGTAATGCGTCCTTATGTAAGCAATGCATCCTGATGTAAGCAATTTTTCAGCTTTGCGTTGATTGAAAACCTTGTTGGATGTCTCCCTGAGGAACATCATGCCATATTTTGTCCAAATGGTGCGCTAGATCCTCAGAATCTCGACCTGGTTGGAGGACCCTGCCTATTTGCTCCAATTATTCTCAATTGGAAAGAGGTCTGGCAAACTTATTGGTCAATGTAGTCCATACTGGCCTTACATATCAACAAGGTAATGCCCGCCCACACTCAGAACGAGAGTTTCTATTGCTCGCCAAACATACCTTGACTAGGAAGGGCTCCAAACCTCTCCCCAACTGACAACGTTTGGGGCGGACTGGGTAAGGCCCTCGAACCATCTCGAGGTTTTCATGACTTAACCTGCCAGCTGGACATGATTTCGAACAATGTCCTTCAGGAGCAAATTCAACTGCTCTGCCAATAAATGCGAAGCCGAATAACTGCTTGCAGAAGGACTAGAGGCGGACCAAAGCGTTATTAACTTGGCTCAGTTTGTGAGGCTCTGGAATAAATCATCCAGTTTTCTGAAACTGTATTCATTAGAACATTATGGGAAACACACTCAAGAAAGTTACAACGGAGTTCTATATGTAAAACTGGAAGGAACAGCGCATCAGCCCAACAAGAAAAGTCACTATCGTTGGTTTTGTTATATTGATGATACTCATACTTCGTTATGTAGCCTAATGGACAAAAAGAACACAGAATTTCTAAACTTTCCGAATGATATTAGTTATAATATAGAATCCAGTATAGAAAAAGAGGAAGAAGTTGAAATATTTTAAAATGTACGGCTACTTAGAAAATCCACAGATGTTAGGCACAGAATGTCTGCAAAAACCTCAATCACACATGTGGATACATTCACAAAAATTCAAGTCATTGTCCCAAACTGAAAAGAGCAGTAATGAGAACATTGGTGGGCCTGACTTAAATAATGTGTCACCAGAGTAGTTGGAGGAACTCTCCGACAATTTAAACACAACTTTCAGAAGAAATGATTAATCTGAGAAAGAGATAAATAGGGCAATAAGTCCATAAAGGTATGGAGCTTCTCATGAAGAAGAAACAAAGATTTACTCCCATTCGTAAAAGCAGTCATGGTTCACATGATCAGAGTACGAGGAATACAATTGATGCAGTGTTTATACCAATTACGAAGGAGCGTGAATGTTTTGAACACTGTAAAGAATGTACGGCCAACACTTGCCACAGGGGGAATATATAAATTGTCTTACACACACAGTCAAGCACAGATGTGTAGTACAAACAGAAGTACTCATTTCTTGCTTAAGGAACAGAAGAGCAGTTGTCATCTGCGAAATAGCAATAAATCGGCAGTTGCAGAACATCCACTCGGACGAGGGAAACTAAAAATTCGTCTCTGCAGTAGAGAACCTATATTACTGTGCTTGAATTTACAGAGAGGGCATTCAAATTCCAAAGCACGAAAGCAACTTTAACGGAAAGAAGAATGAGAGAAATTAGACTAGTTGCTGAATACAGAAACCAGCGCCAAGTTTTCCTCAGCAGAAGCTCGACAACACACGCACTCGTGACTCTGCGCTCTTAAGCAGCCGTCTGATGACATCACAGCCCAACTGTGGCAGGGATCCGAACAAACAGTTCATCTTGTAGAGTTTTTTTGGTCATCAGTCTCCAGACTGGTTTGATGCGGTCCGCCACGAATTCCTTTCCTGTGCCAACCTCTTCATCTCAGAGTAGCACTTGCAACCTACGTCCTCAATTATTTGCTTGGTGTATTCCAATCTCTATCTTCCTCTACAGTTTTTGCCCTCTACAGCTCCTTCTAGTACCATGGAAGTCATTCCTTCACGTCTTAGCTGATGTCCTATCATCCTGTCCCTTCTCCTTTTCAGTGTTTTCCACATATTACTTTCCTCTCCGATTCTGTGTAGAACCTCCTCATTCCTTACCTTATCAGTCCACCTAATTTTCAACATTCGTCTATAGCACAACATCTCAAATGCTTCGATTCTCTTCTGTTCCGGTTTTCCCACAGTCCATGTTTCACTACCATACAATGCTGTACTCCAGACGTACACCCTCAGACATTTCTTCCTCAAATTAAGGCCGGTATTTGATATTAGTAGACTTCTCTTGGCCAGAAATGCCTCTTTTGCCATAGCGAGTCTGCTTTTGATGTCCTCGTTGCTCTGTCCGTCATTGGTTATTTTACTGCCTAGGTAGCAGAATTCCTTAACTTCATTGACTTTGTGACCATCAATCCTGATGTTAAGTTTCTCGCTGTTCTCATTTCTACTACTTCTCATTACATTCGTCTTTCTCCGATTTACTCTCAAACCATACTGTGTACTCATTACACTGTCCATTCCGTTAAGCAGATCATTTAATTCTTCTTCACTTTCACTCAGGATAGCAATGTCATCAGCGAATCGTATCATTGATATCCTATCACCTTGTATTTTAATTCCACTGCTGAACCTCTCTTTTATTTCCATCATTGCTTCCTCGATGTACAGATTGAAGAGTAGGGGCGAAAGGCTACTGCCTTGTCTTACTCCCTTCTTAATACGAGCACTTCGTTCTTGATCGTCCACTCTTATTATTCCCTCCTGGTTGTTGTACATATTGTATATGACCCGTCTCTCCCTATAGCTTACCCCTACTTTTTTCAAAATCTTGAACAGCTTGCACCATTTTATATTGTCGAACGCTTTTTCCAGGTCGACAAATCCTATGAAGGTGCCTTGATTTTTCTTTAGCCTTGCTTCTATTATTAGCCGTAACGTCAGAATTGCCTCTTCGTGCCTTTACTTTTCCTAAAGCCAAACTGATCGTCACCTAGCGCATTCTCAATTTTCTTTTCCATTCTTGTGTATATTATTCTTGTAAGCAGCTTCGATGCATGAGCTATTACGCTGATTGTGCGATAATTCTCGCACTTCTCATCTCTTGCCGTCTTCGGAATTGTGTGGATGATGCTTTTCCGAAAGTCAGATGGTATGTCGCCAGACTCATATATTCTACACACCAACGTGAATTTAGAAATTCTGATGGAATGTTATCTATCCCTTCTGCCTTATTTGACCGTAAGTCCTCCAAAGCTCTTTTAAATTCCGATTCTAATGCGGGACCCCCTATCTCTTCTAAATCGACTCCTGTTTCGTCTTCTATCACATCAGACAAATCTTCAACCTCATAGAGGCTTTCAATGTATTCTTTCCACCTATCTGCTCTCTCCTCTGCATTTAACAGTGGAATTCCTGTTGCACTCTTAATGTTACCACCGTTCCTTTTAATGTCACCAAAGGCTGTTTTGACTTTCCTGTATGCTGAGTCTGTCCTTCCGACAATCATATCTTTTTCGATGTCTTCGCATTTTTCCTGCAGCCATTTCGTCTTAGCTTCCCTGCACTTTCTATTTATTTCATTCCTTAGCGACTTATATTTCTGTATTCCTGATTTTCCCGGAACATGTTTGTACTTCCTCCTTTCATCAATCAACTGAAGTATTTCTTCTGTTACCCATGGTTTCTTCGCAGCTACCTTCTTTGTACCTGTGTTTTCCCTCCCAACTTCTGTGATGGCCCTTTTTAGAGGGTCTATTCTTCTTCAACTGCGCTGCCTAATGCGCTATTCCTTATTGCTGTATCTATAGCGTTAGAGAACTTCAAACGTATCTCGTCATTCCTTAGAACTTCCGTATCCCTCTTCTTTGCGTATTGATTCTTCCTGACTAATGTCTTGAACTTCAGCCTACTCTTCATCACTACTATATTGTGATCTATGTCTGCTCCTGGGTATGCTTTACAATCCAGTATCTGACTTCGGAATCTCTGTCTGACCATGATGTAATCTAATTGAAATCTTCCCGTATTTGCCGGCCTTTTCCAAGTATACCTCCCCTCATGTGATTCTTGAACAGTATATTCGCTATTACTAGCTGAAGCTTGTTACAGAACTCAATTAGTCTTTCTCCTCTTTCATTCCTTGTGCCAAGCCCATATTCTCCTGTTACCTTTTCTTCTACTCCTTCCCCTACAACTTCATTCCAGTCACCCATGACTATTACATTTTCGTCCCCCTTTACATACTGCATTACCCTTTCAATATCCTCATACACTTTCTCTATCTGTTCATCTTCAGCTTGCGATGTCAGTATGTATACCTGAACTGTCGTTGTTGGTGTTGGTCTGCTACCGATTCTGATTAGAACAACCCAGTCACTGAACTGTTCACAGTAACACACCCTCTTCCCTACCTTCCTATTCATAACGAATCCTACACCTGTTGTACCATTTTCTGCTGCTGTTGATATTACCCGATACTCATCTGATCAGAAATCCTTGTCTTCCTTCCACTTCACTTCACTGACCCCTACTGTATCTAGATTGAGCATTTGCATTTCCCTTTTCAGATTTTCTAGTTTCCCTACCACGTTCAAGCTTCTGACATTCCACGCCCCGACTCGTAGAACATTATCCTTTCGTTGATTAATCAATATTTTTCTCATGGTAACCTCCCCCTTGGCAGTTCTCTCCCGGAGACCCGAATGGGGGAATTTTGCGGAATGTTTTGCCAATGGAGAGATCATCATGACACTTCCTCAACTACAGGCCACATGTACTGTCGATACACGTAACTTGTCTTTAATGCAGTTGTTTCCATTGCCTTCTGCATCTTCATGTCGTTGATCACTGCTGATTCTTCCACCTTTAGGGGCAATTTCCGACCCGTAGGACACTAGATTGCCCTGAACATCGGCTCCTCCGCCCACTTTGACAAGGCCGTTGGCAGAATGGGCTGACTTCTTATGCCGGAAGTCTTCTGCAGCCAATGCTGATTATTTATCAAAATTTATGAATCAAAGACGCTACCCCTAGACCACAGGTTTCAATACAAGAGTTTATATGAGTTTCAAACTGCTGCCTGAGCCTTTTTATCCTCTGAAGATGTCTCCAGCATTTGGAGGCGAAATGTTAGAGACGTTTCCATTTCTTTATTTTTTTATTTTACTTTTTTTTTTTTTTTGTTGAGTCATATGTCTTCTCATTCGTTCGATGTGGTCCACTACAAATTCCCCACCTATGCCAACCTCTTTACCTGAGAGCAGCACTTGCGACCTACGTCCTCAGTTATTTGCTGGATGTACTCTCCAATTTTTTACCATGGAATTCATTCCGTGATGTCTTAGCAGATGTCCTATCATCGTGTCCCTTCCACATATTCCTTTCCTCTTCCATTCTGCGCAGAACCTCCTCATTCCATACTTTGTAAGTTGACTTAATTTTCAGCATTCGCCTGTAGTACATCATCTCAAATGCTTTGATTCTCTACTTTTCCGGTTTTTCCACAGACCATGTTTCACTACCATTCAAGGTTCTGCTCCAAACGCACATTCTCAGAAAATTCATCCTAAAATTAAGGTCTATCTTTGATGCTAATAAACTTCTCTTGGTCAGGAATGCTTTTTTCGCCGGTGCTATTCTGCTTTCGCTGTCCTCCTTGCTCTATCTGTCATTTGTTATTTTGCTGCCTAGGTAGTAGAATTCCTTAATTTGATATACTTCGTGAGAATTAATCCTGATGTTATGTTCATCTCTGTTCTCATTTCTGCTACTTCCAACTCCTTTCGTATTTCTTCGTTTTATTCTCAACCCATATTTTGTACTCATTAGACTGTCCATTCCATTCAGCCCATCATGTAATTCTTCTTCACTTTCACTTTCAGGATAGCAATGTCATCAGCGAATCGTATCACTCATGCCCTTTCAACTTGAATTTTAATCCCACTCCAGAACCTTTCTTGTATTTCCATCATGTACGTACTGAAAATACGAGCGAAACACTACATCCCTGCCTACATCCTCTTTAATCCGAGCACTTCATTCTAGGTCATCCACTCTTATTGTTCCCTCTTGGCTTTTGTACATATTGTGTATTACCTGTCTCTCTCTACAGCTTACCCCTGTTTGTCTCATAATTTCTCACACTTTGCGCCATTTCACATTGCTCAACATCTTTTCGAGGTCGACAAATCCTATAAACGTAACTTTATTGTTCTTTAGTCTTGCTTCTATCACGGACAGCAACGTCGGAATTGCCTCTCTGTTGCATTTGCCTTTCCCAAGGACAAATTGATAGTCATTTAACTCACCCTCAATTTTCTTTTCCATTCTCCAATATATTATTCTTGTCAGCAATTTACATGCATGAGCTATTAAGCAGACTGTTCGATAATTGTCGCACTTGTCAGCTCTTGCAGTCTTAGGAATTGTGTGGATGATATTTTTCCGAAAGCTAGATGGTATGTCGGCGGACTCATACATTTTACACACCAACATGAATAGTCGCTTTGTCGTCAGTTCCCCCCAATGATTTTAGACATCCTGATGGAAAGTTATCTACTCCTTGTGCCTTATTTGATCTTAAGTCCTCCAAACCTCTTTTAAATTCTGATTCTATTACCTGATCTCCTATCTCTTCTAAATCGACTCTTCTTTCTTCTTTTATCACATCAGACAAATCTTCCCTCCTCATGGAGGCCTTCAATGTACTCATTCCATATATCCACCTCCTCCTCCTTTTTTGACGGTTAAATTCCCACTGCACTCTTAATATTACCACCCTTTGCTAACAATTTCACTCAAGATTGCTTCGACTTTCTTATGCGCTGGCTCAGTCTTTCCAACAATCGTTTCTTTTTCGATTTTTGCACATTCTTCAGGCAGCCATTTCGTCTTAGCTTTCCTACACATCCTGTCTATTTCATCCCTCAGTGACTAGCATTTCTGTATTCCTGAATTTCCCTGAACATTTTTGAACTTCCTTCTTTCATCACGGGTAATAAAAGAAATACTTCAGTTATTTATTTCAATTCACATAGTTTCTTTGCAGTTACTTTCTTTGTACCAATGTTTTTCTTTCCAACTTTTATTATTGTCCTTTTCAGAGATAACCATTCCTCTTCAAGTGGGCTGCCTACTCGATTATTCCTTGCAGATATAGCCTTGCAGATCTCCAAGAGTATCTCGTCATTCCTTAGTACTTCTGTATCTGACACATTTGAGTATCGATTCTTTCTGACTTATCTCTTAAACTTCAACGTAGTGTTTATCATTACTACATTGTGATATGAGTCTATATCTGCTCCTGCGTATGCCTTACAATCCACTGTATCATTTTGGAATTTCTGTCGGAACATTATGTAATCTAACTGTAGTTACCCATATCACCCAGCCTTTTCCAATTATACGTCCTCCTCTTGTGATTAAGAGTATTTGCTATTACTAGCCGAAATTTATTACAGAACTGAGTTATTCTTTCTTCTCTCTCATTCCCTAACGCAACCCCACATTCTCCAGTAACCATTTCTTCCACTTTTACCCCTACAACTGCATTCCTGTTTCTCATATGTATTGACGTTTCATCGCCCGTTACGTACTGTATTACCCTTTCAATACCTTCATATACTTTTTCTGCCATCTTAAGCTTCCGACGTCGGCATGTACTATCCGATCTATCGTTGTCGGTGTTGGTTTGCTGTCGATTGCGATAAGCGTAACTGTATCGCTGAACTGTTCACTGGAACACACCCTCTGCTCTAACTTCCTAAAGAATCCTACTCCCGTTATACTGTTTTCTGCTACTGTTGATATCACCATAACAGCAGGCAAAATACGACCGTCCCGCCCCACAGCAGAACCCATGGATAGAGACCTGCAACAGTGCCTGGTCACCTACACAGCCCTGTACGACGATACCCAATCGACATTCGAAACCTGTACTCGCCGATGAACACAAGCCCAGTCCACTGATTCACGTTCCGTTTCACGTGTCCCCTTAGCCAATATCTTCGCACTACAAGGTCCCAGGTAGTTTTTTTATTGTTGTTCGTAGAGGTCGCCTAGAGACCAAATTCTTCGCGTGGAACTGGCTACTTACTGACTGTGTCGACGATCCTCCGTGTTGACACCAAACAGAGGGGGTACTTTTACAAATAGAGACTCCAGCGAATCACAAGCGGAACTGAGCCCACAGGGTTCTATCTCCATGATACAGAGGCCCCTGGATAGGACCAAAATTTCCTGCAGCTACTTCCTTAATTACCTTGGTGTCTCCTCTTCCTGTCACTGTCATTTATGCACCACTGCGCGGACCTGTAAAGGTCGTTTGCTTCTATTCTAAATCAACTGCACTACATTCCTGCAAAAACCTGTGGAGCAAATGTAGACAAACAAAACAATGCTGCAATTTTTCTTTGTTACTGAGCTGTCGTGTATTGTGCTAAAGCATGGGAGAATGGCACTCATGCAGTTAAGACGTAAGGAGCCATGTTGACTATTAATGACATTGCTACAACAGCCCCCACTTAGGGGTTGCATGTTATGTCAAATTTTGTCTCTGCTAATCTCACAATCAAGGATGCCACTGTACTAATTCCTAAGACAGAGTGCAATAAATATTCAGTCCAACTGAGTAAGGTAGCGCAGTATGGTCTTTCTTGTCATGAAATACCAAGATTCAGCCTCATCCAAATGGCACAAGAGAGACATGGCAACCTCTTGAAAACGTGGTATTATAGTGGAAGCGCTGCTCATGATTATGGCGCCAAGGAGCAGACGGTGAGCCATGTTGTGGGGGAGTGCCCACTCCATGCCTTTGAAGGTGGTCTGCTGTGCTTGTCCAGTCATATTTCTGGCTGCTAGCTTGTATGTGAATTCTTGTATTTCTTGTTTTTCTATATAATTCTTGTGAATTCTTGTATGATCAATTGTCCAGAATATGTTAGCAGACTCCCATACGAGCCGTAATGTACGCAACAATTCCTGTCTGACACCTCGATTCGTCTCTAATGGGCTGGCGACCTCTATCAATGGGAAACGTAAGAGCTGCAGTAGGGCAAGTTGAGTTTAGTTTTCACTATTCTAGTCTACAAAATACAGTCAAGTTTCAGAATATCATCTGTCACATAAGCTGACTCCATTTTATTTTGAAAGGTTGAACAACATGAAATGGAACATGACAACGCTGCAAACAGATGATCTGAGGCCTCATATCCTGTCCCAGTCAGTGCATGGTGTTCGACAAATCACAAGAGCCACGGTCGGCAGGGTGAGATGTCAGAGGTCGCGTCATGTTCAGTCTGAGTGGAGGAATAAACCTGGTGAGTATATTATTTGGAAGTTCGTTATTGTTAAATAAAGAGTAATGTGATCATTTAGGTATTCTATAAATACTCTCGTCGAAGTTAATGAACACGTCATGATGGAGTTGCGCCACATTTGAAAACTCTGTCCTAATGGAAGTGCATAGAAATAAAAACATAAGAACTAAATATTAATCACACTGGAGAAAAGAAACAGTTATCTAATCACAATCGATTGCATCTAACAAGAGAAGGGCGCCAACCTGGTCTCATATACGAGACGCAAACTTGCAAGGTGTGAGCCCCAGCTGTCTATGTTGCGCGGGGATTTGGACCGTGATTATGACTGTACGCAGGTAACACCTTCTCACCACATAGCTTTTTAACGCCCGTGTGCCACTTGCTTCTGGCACGCTCTGCTGCGGTCGCCCATTGTCGGAGCTCGAACTACTGTACGGCACAGTGAGTAGGAGGTTCGTGTTTATAGCGCCGGTGAACCGACAAGCGACAGTGTGGCACCACCAGGAGCAGTATGCAGTGACGGTCAAACTGCCACGTTTAAACGTCATTGACACAATGCGACAGAGATGTAAAATCACGAACTGACTGTTTAGGAAGCTTGCTTTGAAGAGGTAATATTGTCAGAATTCACCTTGTCTCTGTGCGTGACTGAGATCTCTCTCTCTCTTTGTGTGTGTGTGTGTGTGTGTGTGTGTGTGTGTGCGCGTGTGTTTTATAAAAAAACTGCTGCAGAATATGTCCTAAAATATTGCTAAACAATGTCGACCATATATGCGCATGGCATTGAAATACTATCTGCCCATATTGCTTACCAGTTTTTCACGTTAAATAACGTGTGTTCTACTTGAAGAACAAAGTTTCGAAACACGGGGGGTAGACGTGACCGGCTCCACACTTGCGACGTGAAGCGGGTATGAGGGCTCTGGACGTCACCCCGCTGCACAGTACTCTCCACTCGCGCATCAGGCAGCTGCTGTGGGGCGGAGCCAGCGGCAGGCAACCTGCACCTACAGAACTCTAAAAACTCTGCATTCAAGACGCCTAAAATGAGTATTATCTTAAGTATGGCCATGTATTTTAAGAGAGGATGGGTGTTTGGTATCTAGGGTTGAGATCTTGCAGGTGTACATTTTTCTCCTTACAAAACAAGGTTGACTTAGTTATGTTTATGTGGAGGGTTACAAGTAATAAACATGATGGCTGAGGACAGATTTCATTCTATGTCAGATAAGGAGAGATCATGATAACACAGCAGTAGAGCACACCGCCTCTAGCCTCGACAAGGGCCCGACAAAGAGAGTCCACGAGTCTCTCCAGTTGCGTCGTGTTCAGTTGACGTCACTCAACAGGTCCCGCAGAGCCGGCAGGTCTCAGGGACGGTGAGACCGCCGCTGTCCACAGACATTTCCTGTGAGGCTGAGACCGGATGGCTCAGCGGTCATGTGGGCTGAGTGGTCGTCCAGCTAGGAGCGTGTCCGCGCGGCTCTGTGAACACGGCTGCTGTCTTGGGAGCGTGTCCAGGATACTCAGCATGGAGGTGGCGGAGAGGTCCGGATTAAAAAGTCACTATGCGATGTGATGCGATCTAGACTGCTCGCTCACTAAACTTCAGCACACATCTCTGACACGTGACGTTTTAAGACTCCCGTTCATTGCCGTTGCGATAAAAGTGACATTGCATGAAGGTACTGTAACTTTTACGAAATTTTTAGACGTTTAATGCCATACGCTACAGAGCATACGGGGATCCACTATACGATGCCAAACCCAGCAGAACAGACACTAAGAGTCCCAAGAAACGACAGAGCCCGTGTCCTTAGAAATAGTCTAAAGTGCGTTATAGAAAGTGGCGGACTTTGGCACATTCTGCACATTTATTTACTTCTTTATGCGTTTATTCCACCTGATAAACTTAAGGCATTAGCGCACTCTCTTACATATAACCTGACATCTCAGTAAGTCAACATTATGACATGTGAAGTACACGAGCAGCACGCGGTAGTGATAATTTATACTACCTATGCTAACAATAACAACAGCAACAATGGAGACACATAAGAACACACGTTTCTCTTGATGGGACAACTGCTGATACACATCCCCAGTGATAAAATCAACTGCTGATGTACAATTTTGCAACTGTAGCAGGTATTATCACTGATGGCAGAAATTAACGTATTGGGGTTTCATACTATTCCACATGTTATGCTTTATATCGGAATACACATACTACAAAAATTGTCGCTCTGCATCTTTAAGTTGACTTAGATATAAAACAGTGTAAAACATCGATTTTTGCAGCAACTGTTTTAAACTGTAGATGCATTACTTTTGCATGTTTGTTCGCCTTTCTTTTACCAAATTACGTAGTGATAAAAATATCGAAACTCCAATTACATAACATTATGGCTTCAGTACAAACAGTCATGATTGCACACGAAGTTTGGCCTTGGAGCGGAGTGCAAGAGAGGGGAGTCCCTTTCTCTCTCCCTCTGTCGCTGTTTGTTTTATCTTTCAACCGTCTGTAGCTACCGAAAACTCTCGCTTTTCCACGGGAAGTATGCTTCGAAAAGGATCGAGACACATGAAAGTTCCATGTGGGATTACGCCCTGTTGAGGCCCTCGTTAATACTCGTACTTCTGTATTTATGGGAAGAATTGTCCGGTTATCTATGTCTAGAAGTCGAAATCTATCGTTTTCTCAATCCTGCTCTTCGATTGTGTGGCACACCTAGGGCCAGATATAAGCTCAGATGTCAGTTGAATTTCAATGAAGAGTGGATTGAAGTTTAAGAGAATGGTCTGGAAGAACATAACGCGGAAAGGAGTGGGACACTAAAGTGCAAAGCAATCACGAAATGCACTTAAATTTCTCGTGGGCAGCAGATATTACGCGGATGAATACCACACAGGCAGTTCATTTGAACAGGAATGGACACCAATGAAAAGGGCATCATAGAAATTGGACAAACAAAGATAGATATAAGGAGCTAACGGAAAAGAAACATTGGGAAACAGAAAAAACACAGCAATTGATCAGCAAATGTAGAAGATACAAAAACGTTCGGAGGAACACAGGGATACAGCTGTATAATTCACTTGGGCACGAAGTAAGTAAGGGTAGATGGGAAACCAATGCGAAGTGACTGTTGCAAAATGTGAAGACACAGAATAAGAAATGGTTGCCTGAAAGTTTTATTCAGTGTACAGAATATTCTAAAGAACATGTACAGAATACTCAGAAGAACAACTTTAAAAGTGAGGACATCAGCTTTAAGAGTGCAATGAGAATTCCACTGACAAATGCAGAGGAGGGAGCGGGTACGTGGAGAGAGTGAACTGAGGCCGTCTACGAGGGGAAGGACTCGTCTGATGACTTGACAGAAGAAGAAATGAGAATCACAACGGAAGACACTGGCGGTCCCACATAAGAGTCAGAGCTTAACACAGCTTTGGAAGAATCCTAAGGAAGTGCAATCCGACGACAAAGGAAGTAGGTTACAGTACGCTTGTTCGCCCACTGCTCGAATACTGCTCAGCAGTGTGGGATCCGAACCAGATAGAGTTGATAGAAGAGATAGAGAAGATCCAACGGAGAGCAGCGCGCTTCGTTACAGGATCATTTAGTAATCGCGAAAGCGTTACGGAGATGATAGATAAACTCGAGTGGAAGACTCTGCAGGAGAGACGCTCAGTAGCTCGGTACGGGTTTTTGTTAAAGTTTCGAGAACATACATTCACCGAAGAGTCAAGCAGTATATTGCTCCCTCCTACGTATATCTCGCGAAGAGACCATGAGGATAAAATCAGAGAGATTAGAGCCCACACAGAAGCATACCGACAATCCTTCTTTCCACGTACAATACGAGACTGGAATAGAAGGGAGAACCGATAGATGTACTCAGGGTACCCTCCGCCACACACCGCCAGGTGGCTTGCGGAGTATGGATGTAGATGTAGATGTAGAAGGGAGAAGCGATAGGTAACATACCTTCTGAGTTTCCGAAATCATTGGCGAAAGTGTCAACCAAGAATTATTGAAGTTGGCTCCTAGAATATATGAGAATGGTGGTATACCATTACACCCAACCATGAAGATGAGCAGATACTCTCAGGCCCCTATAGCACAACTAGCATAACACATCATGTATGGAATTTGTCGACAGGAACAATATATACAGAGGAATGGAAAAGGTAATAGAGGATATGATAGATGACCATCATTTTAACTGTCAGAAGGCTAGTAGCATGAGAGGGCGTTGTAACTGATGAGAGAAACAAAGCTTGGAAAATAAAATTGCCACATTCATAGGCCCTGTAGACATACAAAAAGCATCCGGAAATGTAAAATTCTGCACGATTTTCGAAATATTGAGAAAAATACGAGTATGTTGCAAAGAAAGACTGGTGATACTATAAGGTAACCTGTTACTACGTGTTATTACGTTATTATTGGGAATGGAAATGCTTATTGATTGTGATATTAACGTGAGAAGATTAGGGTCTCCACCGACTCTAACCATACAACTAATCGAAGGTTTGGCCGAGTCGGAAAATAAATTAATTTGATCACAGACCAAAAACACATAAAAATACGTACGTCGTGATATCGCTCATAGGGAATGCGATGCAATTAATAGTATCTACCGTGCACTGTCCACGAGAATCAACGTTTTAAAATAAAATAGCACATCCATGAACACTGTGCAGAAGATCAGCTCCCACCAACACACCTGAAAGTAAGACTTAATGTAAAGAATTTGTTTTAAAATAAATTGTTTTAAAACAAATCACTGGACCCGTGCGTAAGGAAACGCGTTGGATGTGCTAACAGGAAAGCTACCAGGTGGGTGGCTTAGGTGCAAAAACGTAACGTCGGAATGCAAGAGAAAATTGTGTATAAAATCATTTATTCCTAAGATATGGATGTGAGGCATGTACACAATTTCTGATAACATTAATTGCTAAAACATTAACGAAAAGCATCGATACATTCACCGTTATAATCTACACCTAAAATCATTGGCTTGAATCATTCATACAACTGCCGATGCTTGACAACTGATCACAATAACTCGTGAAGCGGTACACGTTTCGCGGTACACCCGCCTGCCCACGTGGTTTGAGGGGACGCAGTTTCTAGGTATCGTGGCCAATTTGCAACAATATCACATCACACAGTCATGAACAGATAACATTCTCTAAAACAAACACGAGATCGGACGGTATCCCAACAAACTCTAATGTTCAACCATGTGGTTGGCTCCCCATGGACGAAAATTTACGAGAAGACAAAGCTATTAATATTTAGAAAAATGAAAACTTATACAGGCACAGCTGAAGGCAAGCACACAAAATGGTTGAAATGGCTCTGAGCACTATGGGACTTAACATCTATGGTCATCAGTCCCCTAGAACTTAGAACTACTTAAACCTAATTAACCCAGTCATCACGAGGCAGAAAAAAAACATTCATACAGAAGCGAGTGCTCACTTCTTATCGACACCTTTGTGTGGCACTCTTCCGGTGGATCCAAGTCTGCTATAGAAATTTACTAAAAGAAAAATGTGCCAAAGTTTTGCATTCCTTGCTGCGACAAGGCAAAGCAAAGCAAACTCTCAGAGTCGAAAAGCGAGACCAAAAGCTAACAGCTCTCCCCTCGCCAAGTAAGAACGCGCCACGCGGTCAGTCTAACTCACCCTTCTTCGACTGGAGCACAGCTGTGGACGTTTCCCGTACAGGCGGCAGACTGCCTCCCTTTTTCATCTCCAGCCTCCTCCACGCTCCGTGTGGCCCAGAAAACCCAAGGATGCCATTCCCGCCACCAACCTAACGCAGGTGGATTTCTCAGCAATAGCGCAAACCTCTTTGCCTACTTGAGCACTTCGAGACTTCGCTATTCTGTACAATTGCTGCTGAATCTGTATCACCATCGCAGACTTTCTGCAGCAGACTATGCCACCGTATAGCAGCGTGACACACAACCACATTCATTGAATCACGCCACTATGAGAGTTATGAGTAAAGATAAACAAGGAAAATAACGAGAAATGCTAGTGAAAATGGGCTACCAGACTAATGAATGGTGGCTACAGGACCCATTCAATACGTACAAGAACCGAAACAAAAAGGCTACATGACCAAGAACAAAATGCTCTCCCATCTTCCTACCAAAGTGTTCAGTATGTTCCATTCTTCACCGATTCTGCTGAGAACCTCATACTTTCTTCTCTTATCAGTCCATCAAATTTTCGACATTCGTCTCTAGCACCACATTTCAAATGCTTAGATTCTCTTCTGTCCCAGTTTTCCCACTGCCCATGTTTCACTTTCATAGAATACTGTGCTCCAAACTTACACTCTTAGTTACTCGTCCTCAAACAGAACCCGACATTTGCTTGGATAGATAAAAAAACTACTCACGCGGCAGCAGCAAGGCACACATATAAAAGACTGCTGTGATTGGTAAGCTTTCGGGCCAGTGTCTCCTTCTTCAGGTAGAAGAGTTGAAAGGGAAGGAAGAAGAGTGAAGGAAAAGGACTGGACTGGTCTTGGAAAAGGGGTAGATTTTGGGAAAGTCACCAATAACTGTGGGCCACGGGAGACTTACTGTACGAGATGAGAAGGGAAGACTAAATGTTGGGGACTGCATCAGACGAGATGTGAAAACCCAAGAGGCTAAAGGTGGAAGGCAAGGTGATATACACGACAGAGATTACTGCAAAAACATTGATCACAAGTTATTGTGAGAAGGTAAGAACATTGTACATAACAGAGGTGGAATGAGGCGGTCAAAAATTGATGGGAAAGACAATGAAAGATGCAGGAAACTGAAACAGAGTAAAGCAAAGAATAATTACAGTGATAAGAAGCTGGGTGGTGAGAACCAAGGACATGTTGTAGAGTTAGTTCTCACCTACGGAGTCCTGAGAAACTAGTGTCTGGGAGAAGGAATCCTGGTGGTGAATCAGGCGCCGGTGTCACGAATGTCATGTTCTAGAGCATACTCTGCAGCAGGATATTGTGAGTTACCAGTGTATACCCTCAGCCTATGCCCATTCATCCTAATTGATAATCTGATGGTAGTCGTGTCAATGTAGAAGGCTAAACAGTGTTTACGTAGTAGCTGGTATATGACTTGTATCTTTTCCCATCTGGCTCTCCCTTTAATAGAATAGGTTTTGCCAGTTACAGGGCTATTATAGGAGGACACACTCTTGTTAACTCGAGATCAACGTTTTAGCAGTAGTCTCTGTCTTGTATATTACCCTACCTTCCACCTTTAAGCTCCCTAGATGCGGTCCCCAACATTCCTTCTCATCTTGTACTGTAACTCACCTCTGACCCGCGGTTCTGGGTGACTTTCCCAAAATCTACCCCTTTCTCCCCTTTTCCTAGACCTGTCCAGTCCTTTTCCTTAACCCTTCTTCCTTCCGTTCAACCCTTTTACCTGCAGAAGGAGCCACTGGCTCCGAAAGCTTGCCAATCACAACAGTTTCTATGTGTGTTCTGACGCTGCTTCGTGAGTAGATTGTTTTATCTATCCTATTAAATAAATTTATCAATGATTGTTTGATTTCGTTGTTACAAAACTGACAGTTGATGTTAGTTGACTTCGTTTGGCCATGAACATCCTCTTTGAATGTTCGTCTCTAATCTTTATGTTATCTTTCATTTTTCCATTATGTGTTTGTCCTTGGTTAAAATGGTTCTGAGCACTATGGGACTCAATTTCTGAGGTCTTTAGACCCCTAGAACTTAGAACTAGTTAAACCTAACTAACCTAAGGACATCACACACATCCATGCACAAGGCAGGATTCGAACCTGCGAACGTAGCAGTCTCGCTGTTCCAGACTGCTGGGCCTAGAACCGCACGGCCACTTCAGCCGGCTACTTTGTCCTGAAGGTAACAGAATTCTTTCAGTTCGTCTTGATCCTCGCCTACAATTTTGACCTAGACCTCATAATTTAATCTTTCTATGGTTTAGTCTTAATTGATAGAGTCTACCCATTAGATTGTTTATTCTACTCAACATCTCCTAGTGTTACCTCTGACTTCCATTGAGAACAGCAATGACATCAGCTATTCCTGTCACTGATAAACTTGCAACATGAATTTTAATTCCATTTCTGAACCCCATTCCGTCATTGCTTCTTCGATATACATATTGAATCCTAAGGGCGATTAGATGTATGTCTTTTACCTTTCCTAACCTAATCTGTTTGTTATTGGTCTTCCTATTTTTTCCTCTTGTTTGATGTACAAATTGTACGTAACCCTTCTTTCCCTAGAGGTTACACCCATTTTCCTTAGAGTTTCGGAAATCCTGCAACATTTTAAATTATTGTACAATATTTATCTAACTACAAATCCTACGGACATGCCTAGATTTTCCTTAAGTCTCGCTTTAATCATCAATCGCCAACTGAGAAGTCATACGCTGATGCCTTTATCTTTCCTAAAACCAAATTGATGGTCATCTAGCACTTCCTCAATCTACTTTTCGTCTTATATACATATTCTGGTCAGCAACTTGAGTGTGAGAGCTCTTCAGGTAATTGTGCGGATGTCCTCGCACTTATGTGTCCTTGAACATACAAAACTATGTGAATGATATTTTCAAGAGACACTGATTGTTTATCTGGAGAACCAGTTTGAATAATAATTTGGCTCCAAAATTTCTGAACAATTTTCGAAATTCCTAAGAACTCATTTATATGCCTTCCACATGATTTGATCGCGAGTCTTCCTAACCCCAGTTTGTTTCTGTGGGCTGAGGAGGTAGGCATCTCGACGACCACGACTTTCCGTGAAGTCGACGAGGCCAACAGAGGACAAAGCAGCGTCGACGTGACCGCCACAGGATAAACTGATTCCCGCCGCTGAACACCACAGCCGACTCTGGCCCTACACTATGCTGCTTGTGGTGTGGTGTCAGTGGTAGCCACAGATCTCAACCCTGGTTACATCGGTCTGTCTGTGATGGCTGGTGAACTTTTCAGCACTCTGTTGTCTCCACCCCAACCCGTGGCTATACGTTCTGCAGTCGTTGACCTACAGCCAGATGCCAGTGTAATGTGTCGGTACGCTGCTCTGAAGTCACTCATGCCGAAGATTCGTTTTTTTTTTTTTTTTTTTTTTTTTTTTACAAAGTCATGATAACGCACGGTTCTCTACTTTGTCTTTTGCGAATTGCACTGAGGAATTCAAATAGCGTTAGGAGCAGAACAAACATCATGTACACACATCATTCTCCATCTGCAGCAATGTCTTTTTTGTACTCAAAATAGGCTCGTATAAGAACGAAATGCGAAAAATCTGGCACAGGCATAAAAAAGCAGTATTTTTCTTAACGATGTCGTATCTGCCATTTACTGTAACACTATTCGTTTTCACGACTACATTGTCGATCCTATGCACTATATACAGGTATACAGCAATAACCGAAAAGTGAAGGGCAGACGGCACGTATAGAACGCCACTATCATCCCATACATGAGGCACTCATATTACAACAAATGCTAAAAACTGTACATCACTTGCATTGGGCCTCTGGAGGTGTGAAAATTTACGAATCTTCTGACGTGTGTATATCTCACTGTTGTCTCTGTATGTTGAGTCCCCTAACTCCGAGTGTACATCAACATTAGATCAGCTCAACAATCATAGCATTGGCATAAGGCAAATTTATTGTTACTGATGTTAACATCACTAAAATGAATCCCCTCAAATCACTGTTCATGTTGTTTATATGACAACTGAGGCAGTTGGTAGGGAACATATTCACATGTCGTTTCTTCTTTGCTCTTAGCAGCGATTGTACATGCCACAGTAAACGTTTTATATCACAGTATCTAAATATCGTGTTAACATTTGTTAACAAAATTTGGTATTCTGTTTACGATACAAGCATTTGATGTAAAGAAATAAGAGAAGACATTTCTTTATTGTGATGGTGCATAATAGTACATATGGTATCCATCGTCAAAGGCTTACAGTAGCTAGGCTGCTCATAAAAACATGGCAGTAATAATCATATACATAATTTTACATGTGTATCCTTTTACCAAATTAACAACACAAAGGCATAAATCGCCTTCAAAACAACTTTCGTACATGAATTGAACCACTGGACAAATAAAAAGAAAAAGGAGTACAAAAAGTGAGATAAAAACATGTGATGGGATACTTGTCACAAAATACAGAACATTATGTGTATCGCCATGTAATTCCAGAATGTAATGTTAATATGTAAGATAGTGTACCAGTACAAATGTAGTCATACATTTCCATGGTCCTTAGAACGTTTAGGCCGAGAATGGCTTTTTCAGCTACACTTGCAAAACACCTTACTCATTTTTTTACTGAATTATTAAGATCTATTACTTCTGTTAAAATAAATACACTCTAATTATAAAAACCTGTATGAGTGGACATAATTCTTCCTCATTTCCATACATATCATACAACTCACGGGAAACGTCGTAAAGACTACTCATATTATAAAACCAGCATAGACACGATCCTGTGCAAATCGTTACGTCCTATGCTTGTCAGTAGGTCAAAGTCAAACAGCCAAACTATACATCCTCATTAATGTTACTTTCTATTATTAGCACATAAAACTGGCTAGAATTTATTTCAAGATCTCTTATTTCTTAAATCTGTCTTCTCGTTGGGCAAGCCGTGTGGGTGATTTTTGAAGTAGTTGTATAATTCCACTTTTTCAGATGTTTTTATACTTCTACCCGTAGGTTAATTTTTATTACTGGATCTACGTTAGGTGATGGTACTCCTCTCTCTTTGCTTGATGTGCTCTTTAAACTTGTCGCTGGAATATGAGCTTTGTAACGTCCGGTCAAGTTGTCCATGTAGCTCATACGATTACTGACATTGCATATTGATCTAGTTTCTAAAGGTAAATGCTACCTCCATACACTTTGTGGGGGCAGAAAGTGAAAGCTGTGCTTCCTACAGAAGTCTGATCGACTTTCTTGTTCATCAGCGCGTCGTCTCCCGTCTTGTGCAGAACTGCAGGCCCAGGCGGCTATTTTCCGGGAACGCCTCTCCAGCTACTGGCGGGAATTGGCGCAGCTGCTCTCACTCGGTGCGACGCACGCCTCACAGCTGTTGCTTCCCCTCGCATTCGAACGTATGGTAAGTGGAGTTTTTTCGTCCTCTTATAAACTGTATTATACGTACAGGGAGCGAGAAAATGACACACACTGCCTGGTCAGTTCTTGGAGAGTGTTTCCCAGTTTACCTGCTTCATACTGTAGCTATCTAGAGCTCTCCAGTTCTGGAAGAATTCTGAACCAACCTATACTTCTGTGAGCCTTCTGGGGCTATGGTACTGGTAGGCTAAGCTCGGAATGGTTAGAGATCGAAGAAAATGGCCTGCATCTTTCTTTTCTCGCATTTGCTAGCTACTTCTTTAACAGATTCAGGTAAGTTTGCATCCAATACTTCTTCACAAGCTGCAGCATGTTAGCTTCGAATTTAGTGGAGAGTGGTCTAGAGTCTCAGTGTGGCAATTCAAGTCTCCATCAGCATCTTCTCTTCCTAAGAATCTCTGCTCCATATGGAAGGCCTATAAAATTACTTCTCTCAACATGGAGCTTCGTCAACTTCAAATCTCGTAATGAACCTGTGTACATACCACATAACTTATACAGTTCGTTGCAACTGCTCGAACTCTTCCCAGCTTAAAATTCACGTGGCATTTCCCAGGACTCCATGACAAGACGAAAGCGCAGCTGACACTTGTGGCTCGACGCCAGTGGTGGCCCCCTGTGCTCACCTCTGCCAGCCAGCACTCTCCGTGTGGCACAGCAATGTCCCAGCCGCCGCAGCCACAGAGGACGCGCAACGATAACGAAGGTCCACCAGTTAGCGCGTGTTGCGTCAGCGATCGGCTTTGTTAAAGGCACTGTGCTACTACAGACACCAGCGGAATATCTAGTGAATGCGTCAAGGCCAATGAAAACCTGTGCCAGACCAACGTGAAACCGGATGCTGCTTTCTGAGAGTATTCATCTTAGTCGTTAGCCTTTCTGCACGTGTCTCTCGTGGCCTAACTCGAACCATTATCGAGTCTGAATTCTCTGTCTATGATTTATGAACACTACCACCAGTGATTTTCCCACTACCGAGAATAAAAGCTATGTGGTCTTAAGACATACACTGGACTCGCATTCGGGAGGACGACGGTTCAATCCCGTGTCCGGGCATTCTGATTTAGGGCACGTCAGACTTCCTTCCCCATCCTTCCCAAATCCGATGAGACTGATGACCTCGCTGTCTGGTCTCCTTCCCCAAACAAACCCAACCTTAACACATAGAATGGCCACTTGTGACTGTTTGGAATCTGGCAGAAGTAGACATGAAAAGCAAAAGGACGAGGTATGATCTGTGTCTTTGTGTAACATTTTGTGGCGTATGTAGAACGTGCCAGTCCATAAGGTATCGTGTGAGGCTAATTTTGGATCCTTTGAGAAGAGAATTAGGCGATACCTGTTTCAGTGAACTGAAAACGTTCTGGTTGGATTAAATCTTTTTCCTATAAATATCACAAATGTTTTTACTGGATGGTAATTTCAAAGATTGATAGATGCGGGTTCCGTATTTAAGAATGGTTTCTGCCGACATCGTATCATGTCCTGTCATTACATCTTGTTTTGGTTACCATCATCCATGCATTTCACTGCAGCAAAGGCAATTTACCTGATACGTATCCAATATTTTGTAGAGATAGTACCTCACAGCTTGCGAGAATGTTTAAAGGACGACTTCTTTATTAAATTTGTTGTGCAGCTACGCTTCGTTGATCATACACTGCACCTGCTTAGTAAAAGTGTAATTGCGAAAAGGTATTCCGTGAACCAGTGTTGTACAGATAGTTTCGACTTATAGACACACTTTGCTTTCTGAATGAAACTTAAGTCTTCAGACAGCTGCAGCAGTCTTGAGGTATTCGTACTCGAGATAATTCCTCTCGTTGTTCTTCACTACAGCCCTGCAGAGTAGTACAGCAAAGCGTGCTGTGGCCCAGGTAACGACGCAGCTTACGATTTTGACCCTGTGTCCCTGGTAACTGGGCTCTCACATAATACTGTGTACAAATATGTATGTATGTGTGTTCAGAATAGTTGAAATGGCTCTGAGCACTATGGGACTTAACTTCTCAGGTCATCAGTCCCCTAGAACTTAGAACTACTCAAACCTAACTAACCTAAGGACATCACACACATCCATGCCAGAGGCAGGATTCGAACCTGCGACCGTAGCAGTCGCGCGGTTCCAGACTGAAGCACTTAGGACCGCTCGGCCACACCGGCCGGCATAGATTAGGTCTAGATGGCAGTGGCGCCATCGCAAGGACGACGGGTTCAACGTTTTGGAAAGAGCCGACTCAAAAGTGTGCACACCTTCCAATTCACTGCTCCTGCACAACGAGGGAAATGCTGAATTTTACTTTCCGCTTTCTGTATTGCTTATCGACGTACCGGTTAGTGCCATCTGCAGCCACGTGTCACCACTACAGTGATTTTGGGTCGGCCGGTACGCTGGGCCCCCTACTGTGTGGACTCGGCCAGTGACGCTCGCTGGCCTCCCTCGCCCTGTGCTGTTGTGACGCCCACAGCCGGGCTGTCGGAAACTGGAAGCGGCTCAGACCACAAACGGGATGTTAGCTGCCCGCTGCCCGCTAGTCGCATGCTGTCACAGCGAGGACGAGACGCACGTCCCACAGACACACACACACACACACGTAAACGCGTGCAGTATTCCTGGCGCACATCCGCAAAGCTCTACTTACGCAAATACGAATTGGAGGCGATAAATCGCGATCCCGCGTAGAACCGGTCGACCATGTAAATTTCTAAAATATTGTATTCGAAATGGATTTATTTTTTCTCTGGCACCTGCCATCAATATAAAACTGATAAAGGAGGTATTTCATTCAAACAATATGAAAAAGAACAACAACTGTACTGTGAAAACAACTGCAAGCTTTTTAATTTCCATTTTTTCTCGCATTTGTGATATACGTAACAGTTTTGTTATTTCTTAATTGATTCATTACAATATACACATTCTTTTGTGCATAAGGTAATTTTTTAATTTCCAATGTCTATTAAACTCTTATTAGTAACTCAGAGAGAGAGAGAGAGAGAGAGAGAGAGAGAGAGAGAGAGAGAGAGAAATTTTCAGCGTGTACATACTTAGGACAGCAACAGCAATGGCAGCTCAAAAACAATACACACACACACACACACACACACACACACACACTCTCTCTCTCTCTCTCTCTCTCTCTCTCTCTCTCAAATACATGAACGCAAGCAGTGTGCAATCAAACATTCATAATCTCAAACAAGGAGTCAGAAATGTGACAAACAGTTCATCAAACTATCCCACACACACCCAGTCAAGTGGAACATATTTTTCCTTTTTACTAACAAATAAGCCCACCCAGACACATCAGTTAATAGTTTGGGTGCAGCAGATTTCCACACATATGCCCCCCGATGAACCACTTGTAATCGTGATAGGACACCCCTGCTTCCAGCTGGAATTGCAGCATATACCTCAGTATATAACCTCCTGATACGCATTTGTGGTGCAGCGCCAGAGGAGGCACCTGTTGAATTCCCTGAACGTGAAAGTCTTTCAGGCTGTGCAAGTCACCGTGTTTGTCATGCAGACTTGTGGGATAGTCCATCTCTACCTCTAGGACATATGCCTCAACAGCGTCAGCAGCCACATATTTGATATCTTCCCTCAGTCTGGTGATTTCCCCTTTGGACATCCATGAGAGCCCTTGCAAAGGGTGAATTTGTTGCACGGTTTGCCTTTAGAGGCAGTTTACATCCAGGTAAAGGATGAAACTGAAATCGTGAGACAACCTGTACTCCCCCTCGATTATTTACAGGTTATTTGCCTTGGCATACCTGCGCACACATTGGCAAAGTCACTCGTGAATCGAATGTTCCAGGAAGACATGTACCTCAACGTTGGTCAAGAATTCGCAGCTGGCTTGTGTCTTTCTTAACATGGCAGCCCACGAAATCTCAGTCATATGCTACAGAACTTCTCGCAGATGTTGGCGGTCAGATGTACATTGGTGTTCATCATTTTACATGTTCTGATAAATCAGAGGTGCTGAAGTCCTGCTGTTCGTTCACCAAGTGCCCGTTCTTTCCATTAATTATGGAAATGCCTCTTCCTTTACTAGAGAATCCAGATATTCGTATGGAAAGACCCCATCTCCGTCACAAGTTGAAACTCTTGAAACTCTACATCATCGAGATAAGTGGCTCCCTTTGCTAAGAATATCTTTAGGACGCGTTGGTACGGCAAATTTCTAAAGAGACGTGAGCATGAAGCGTTGAGAATTGAGGAAGTGCTGTGATACTCTTTGAAGCGGCATGTATTTGACAACGGTGTCAGAAATGACACTGATCTTATCATCCTACTACCCAGACAAGTGCTGAACTGCAAAGGGGGCATCATGGCTGTGGGCTGTGGGAGTGAGTACTTACACGGGTTGTCAGCTGCACTCTGGGACTTCCCCGTTACGTGGCAACAGTCTCTACAGAGAGCTTGCTCACCTCTGTCCAGTCAGTCCCCAGATATAACGATCAGCTGCCTGCTTGCTCAGTGCGTCATTCTCCTTCACGTTGGTCATGGGGACGTTTTTACTATATATGTAATAAACACCCCATACAAGACTTTCAAGCTCAGTGAGCAGCCATCTCGCGCTATTCCCTTGACATAAGATTTTAATTTTAGTGCCCAGAACTTGATGGGTAGCCACATATCGTATGCATCATTTCGTGACAGTGATTTGGGAGGCAGAGACACCACGTTCACACTGTACCACAGGAGCAAGGAGGCGCTCTAAACCGACATAAACGACGAAGGGACAGAAGTGTTGGTGAGAGGTATTCTTAAACTTCGAGAACCGTTTATCCTTGGTAATTATTTCCACACCTATTGTTTCCTGGCTCTAGCAGTCAATCAGGTGTCTTTAGAGATACATGCTCTTGGTAAACGACTTGAGACATCTACAGCAAAAACATCTGTATAGCACCTTGTTTGTTTTCATTTCAGAGGAACGTAGGTGGTACATGCATTTTATCCAAACGTTGTGTTGCTTATCGTCTTCAGAGATTAGCAGCAGGTCTACACTTTGTGGATGTTTCTCGGCTAATATGGACAAGAAGAGGGGACCACCTAATTTACGATCGACTTCTTTGTCGATATGCCAACAGCGTGTTAATGTTAGTCTTCTTCTTATGGCTTTCCTACATTCGGCCATAAACGAGAAATTAGAACGTCAGTAGACATCTGGTGTTTGTTTTGTATCTGTATGCCCTGTATTTTTCGGTTAATTTCTATCGCTAGTGAGAAGCAACCATGGAAATCAATTTAAATTCCTCTCATCATGATTCTGGGCATTAGGACATGCTTTTTTGTTAGCAATATACACATTTGAAGAGAGATGTAACTGGACCCCACAATAAGTTGATCAAAATCTTATGAACATAAATCAAGGTAGAGCATACAGCTGAGTGTCTTACAGGACCCCCTTTCCTGCATCTCAGAAAAGTGACTCAGTATGACCACTCTGGTATCGACTCACTCCATGATGTCACGACAGCTCTCCCCCTAACTTTGACAATGCTCTTCCCCTCAAAACACATCGAACTCCTAATACCTCTGCACACAACAAGGAGAAAGAGTCGACGTTGATAAGTATCTAAGGAAGGAGAAATAAAAATCCGTACTCGTATAATAATAATAATAATAAATTCTGAGTACTTACAAGTAAAACTGTTGTTGTCTTCATTACTGGAATACACTTCCAGCAACACATCACCAGTGGGCATGTTTGTCATTAAGGGCATATCCAGCATGGGTACTAGAGGTGGTGTATGACGTCGGCAGGGGAATGTGTCTGAAAGAATATGGACAAACCGAAATGAAAAGACAGGTGCAAAAGAACTAGTAGCTGGTGGTCGTGTCAAAACACCGATATTCGCACTGAGAACATCTACAAAGTAGAGCATCTCAAAAATAACCAAAAAATTTAATACTGTAGAAAAAGCGATATCTACCTCTGAACAATCGAAGACGTTCCCCAGAGACCATCATTATCAGCTGCTGGGTTCAGATCCCACAGCGAGTAACGCCTGCTCACACCTAGAAAAGAAGAAGTAGAACCCATAAGAATCACTTACGCTACTAGCCATTAAAATTCCTACACCAAGAAGAAATGCAGATGATAAACGGGTATTCATTGGACAAATATATTATTCTAGAACTGACAGTGATTACATTTTGACGGAATTTCGGTGCATAGATCCTGAGAAATCAGTACCCAGAACAACCACTATGGCCGTAATAACGGCCTTGATACGTCTGGGCATAGAGTCAAACAGAGCTTTGATGGCGTGTATAGGTACAGCTGCCCATGCAGCCGGAACACGATATCACAGTAAATCAAGAGTAGTGACTGGCGTATTGTGACGAGCCAGTTGCTCGGGCACCATTGACCAGACATTTTCAATTGGTGAGAGATCTGGAGAATGTCCTGGCAAGGGCAGCAGTCGAACATTTTCTGTATCCAGAAAGGCCCGTACAGGACCTGCAACATGCTGTCACGAATTGTCCTGCTGAAATGTAGGATCTCGCAGGGATCGAATGAAAGTAGAGCCACGGGTCGTAAGACATCTGCAATTTAACGTCCACTGTTCAAAGTGCCGTCAATGCGAGCAAGAGGTGACCCAGACGTGTAACCAATGGCACCCCATACTATCACGCCTGGTTATACGCCAGTATGGCGATGACGAATACAAGCTTCCAATGTGCGTTCACCGCGATGTCGCCAAACACGGATGCGACCATCATGATGCTGTAAACAGAACCTGGAGTCATCCGAAAAAATGACGTTTTGCCATTAGTGCACCCAGGTTCGTCGTTGAATACACCATAGAAAGCGCTCCTGTTTGTGATCCAGCGTCAAGGGTAACCGCAGCCATGGTGTCCGAGCTGATAGTCCATGCTGCTGCAAACGTTATAGACCTGTTCGTGCAGATGGTTGTTGTCTGGCAAACGTCCGCATCTGAACATGGTGGACGATCCGTTACAGCCATGCGGATAAGATGCCTGTCATCTCTACTGCTAGTGATACGAGGTCGTTGGGATACAGCACGGCGTTTCGTATTACCTTCCTGAACCCACCGATTCCATATTCTGCTGACAGTCATTGGATCTCGACCAACGCGAGCAGCAATGTCGCAATACGATAAACCGCAACCGCGATAGGCTACAACCGGACCTTTATCAAAGTCGGAAACGTGATGGTGCGCATTTCTCCTCCTTACACGAGGCAACACAACAACCTTTCACCAGGCAACGCCGGTCAACTGCTGTGTGTGTATGAGAAATCGGTTGGAAACTTTCCTCATGTCAGCACGTTGTAGGTGTCGCCCCTCACATGCCCCTCACAACTTGCTACTACTCTCATTACTTACCAAACGTGGACGCAAGGTAGCACACACGGCTTTGTTTCGCGTAAGAAGAAGAAGTTCCACATATTAAACGAGTGGGATTGTGGTGTGTCAGAAATGCACGAAATGGAATACGCTGGCTGCAAGTAGCTGCTGATCGGTCACGTTTTGAGTGACACATTGCTGAAACTTGGGAAATCATCCCGACAGTTCTCCAAAAAGAGAGTAGACGTCACATGGTAAATAAACATAGTTGTTAAAAGAACTGTAAAAAATGAGCTCGGAGTATCTAAATAAGTACAAAAATTTTATTAAGAAAATAATATTTGCACATATCTGCCACACAAGTAAATCCGTTTTTCTCTCCACCACCGTACACTTGCCTAAGGTGTCTGACTGATGTACAGTTGAATGATTCCAAATTCAGGATGGCAGTGTTCTTGAAAATATCGAACATTCATACCACCACCTCACGACCTTTGACGTGCATGACCCTCTCTCTGCGATCACAGTTTCGGAGTGATGTCACCATATCCTTATAGGTCATTCCTGTATCGTGGCGGCTACTGCGACAGTGTCTTCCAAGACATGTCACACTTCATTGTTCTGAGCAGCTACGCAGAAGTGACGCCGGCCACAGTGGTCTCGAGGTTCTAGGCGCGCAGTCCGGAACCGTGCGACTGCTACGGTCGCAGGTTCGAATCCAGCCTCGGGCGTGGATGGGTGTGATGTCCTTAGGTTAGTTAGGTTTAAGTAGTTCTAAGTTCTAGGGGACTAATGACCACAGCAGTTGAGTCCCATAGTGCTCAGAGCCATTTGAACCATTTTTTTGAGCAGAAGTGACAACTGTGTAGAAACTTGTCAAACACAGACTGAGTCGATGTGTGTGGCAACAGCTGCATCTTTAATCATCTTGAAACATGAAGCGGCCGCACTCGTCATGGAAGCCTCGCCTGTGAGCAACAATGTTGTACCAGGAAACAGGCAGACTGGACCCTGGCAAGCAGGTCTTCAGCTGTACCTACAGGTGTTTCGTACACCTACATCTTGGCATAACCTCAGGAAGTGAAGTCTAGGGTTGTAAGATCCAGCGATCGCAATGGCCATCAGAGAGGAACCCCCCCCCCCCCCCCTTTTCCAGTCCTACAATGAGTGTGAATATTCTTCAGGTGCTTGCAAACATTAACATCAAAATGGAATGATCTTGCATAATGCCCTAAAATACCTTGACTGAGAATCTTTGCTGTTGGTCTCTGATATGGGTGGCGTGGGTGTTGTCCTCATTCTAGATCTGCCTGTATGGCTTTTGAAAACAACATCACGCATGAATGAGGCCTCATCCACAAACAATTCAAACTGTATGAAGTTAGACACTACATCGCAGTGAACGATACTGGATTGACACAAGCAGACATAGGGCTCAAAATCCGTTTGTCCCAGTGCTTGATTACTTATTGTGCAATGTACACAGCAACACACCTCACCATGAACTCGACGCAAGCCATCTGATGCAATGGACAGCTGACAGCAGGGTCAGTGGTGTGCTTCCGGCACAGGTTAATGCGCCACTGCGATGCTTGAGTGCTGCGAGCCTAGTTGTGTATAGAGGGTCCGTTTGGTGGTTAGGAGTGCACACCGTTTATCAGCTGCTACTGTTCGAGTGCACAACGGACTCCCGAGATCTTCCCAAGAATGTGAAGAACTGCAGGCATCATTGCAATACATGCATTCATTCAGACTGACAGTCGTTGCTTTGAAGCATTGCTATAAGCTACATTGTTGTTAGGTGGTGCATGCTGTGCATGTCCTTAACACAATCAATATGCGCTTTCGAGTATTGGTCCCCTATCTCAGTATAATCTATTGTGGGACCACTGGCACCTGTTTCAGTCTGGCCCAAAAGGATTGGGGACTCCACGTACAGAGAACAAGAGCAGTTCTGTCCCACTTCCCTCAGACCCTCCCGACGGCACCCATATCTGTGGTGAACACTCACCTTCCACAACAACATACTGGCTGATGCTAGGGTAGATAGAAGAAAGGGAAACAGAATGGGCAAGTGCGAGAGGGACTCACGCACTGAGGGTTCTGTACAAACTCCCCATCCTGGGAATCGAGATTCCCAATAATTTTTGCCTGCTATCGAGACTCTGTAACTTTACTGGCAAGAAACTGGTCCCACGAATACCAAGATCGGTTGAGAAATTCTACGTTATTTCCTCAGCCCAGCCAAAACAAACAAGATCAAGCAAGCAGAGGACTTTAGTTTATGTATGTAGGAAGAGAAGATTGAATAACACATTTCTGTTTACATACTAAATCATGAATACAACATACATTTTATGTTTCGATGCAGTAATGTTCGTATGTTATACTTTCAACAAGTGATGAATACAATGTATGTCCAAATCGAAAACGACATTTTTATGTGATATAATTAAAAGTTAACAAGTTTGAGACTTTTTGCTTTACTTGTACCGAAACACTTAGTTGTTGCCAAATCTCATGATTCCAAGTCAGTCGACAGCACCCTACAGGTTACGATTAGTGAGTTTTCGATTATCAAAACACGAGTCATTAACTGCCGTATCTGTTGACTGGAGTCAGTTATGAGATTCCTAACAGATGGACAGACAAATAGACTGACTGCTAAAAAGTAATAGAAAAAGTATTTTCCAGAGTTATATAGTTACCAATTATGGATTTTAAGATTTTTTTCCTTTATTTGCACTGTGAAATCTGGCTTCTTCCAAATTGTCACGATTCTAAATCAACAGGGACCACCGTATAGATTTTTGTGAGTGATTTTTCAAGTATAAAATTATGTAATTTGAATGGCCATATCTTTATTGCATTCACTTAGAAGCCTACAATTTGTACAACGCCAAAGGAGCACAGACTTTAATATGTGACATAAATGTGAACTTCGTACCCGAAAATTGTCCAGAAAAAATGAAAAATGATCTTATCACTCTCACAGTCAATACAGTCCTTCAAGTGTGCAATATTAGAGACGTGTTCAGATACAGACGACATCGAGTAGGATTTTAACGTATTTGTCAACAATCTGGCCATTCAATTTTCGAAAACCGTTCAAAAGTTTGAATAGAATCTCGTCAGAGTTCCAGCCACGCCATGTGGCTTTACACGTAGGATCTCGACGCTGCTGGCAGCTCTAGAACATTTCAGTTGGATACATCGTCACGGGAGTATACATTCATACATTCAGACGCCTGTAATGTCGACTAACAAGAAATATCTGCACCTCTCTTATCTGATGTCACAGTTTGAGAAACGTATTTATTTAATAAAACCCCACTACGCATCTGCTGTGCATTAATGTTTTTATGCCTGTACAAAACTGAATGTACTGCAGTCATGCGCTGGCAGTAATGTCAGCGTCATGTAGTAGTGCTACATGTATCTGTATATTAAGACAGGCTGCCGCTTGTGGATGTTGTGAAAGTAATTTGAACTACTTTCTGTGCGTCTCAGGGTAACCACGCAAGTGATCAGCAACTCCACGGTTGGATTAAGGACATAGAACGTGTGAAAGACATGCTGCGCACGAAATTAACCGGATGGGTACAGGACTTGCAATTCGCCAGCAAACAGGTGGAGCACTACGAGGTGGAAGGAGAGAAGAACAGACCAGGGCACTTGATACTCAGGTATAAACCAGTGCACACTCAAATGTCTGTCGTAGTCACTATGCTTTAGTGGAGTTTACCTCACTGCTATCCATGGAAGTATTCATTAAAGTTATAGAAAACACAGGGATCATTTAATTAAAGAAATGGCTCTGAGCACTATGGGACTTAACATCTTAGGTCATCAGTCCCCTAGAACTTAGAACTACTTAAACCTAACTAACCTAAGGAGATCACACAACACCCAGCCATCACGAGGCAAAGAAAAATCCCTACCCAGCCGGGAATCGAACCCGGGCGTGGGAAGCGAGAACGCTACCGCACGACCACGAGATGCGGGCGCATTTAATTCAGAATGGAGTAAAGAACTAGCACTAATAGACAGTAGTGAAGGACATGGTTACAGAAACTCGTGATTTAGAAAAATTTTTTACTCCGTTTAGGCTTCGATATTTTTATTCGTATTGTGTCTTAAAATGTGCCACGTATTACGCTACAGACCAGCGGAGAAAACTGACACGATAACTGATGTTGCTGCATTTACTAGAGAAGGTATCGATGGTTACAGATACTTGTGAAGTTTTCATAATTTGTGGAAACAATGATGTAGAACCTGACACGAAAAGTGAGCGTGTCATCGTATTATTCGGGACAAAAAAAAATCACTTCGGAGAAATTACGGTAATACCACGTAGAAGCGACTCTGGTCCAGATACTGGCATCCAGTCGGTGAGGAAAAGTGGCCACAAGTCATGTTCATCTCAATAGATGGAGGGAAGATGGGAAGACGTCAGCAGAGGGCAGGAAGCGGATAGCCATCGTTCTTATATTTTGTCCTGTGGTTGGTGTGTTTAAATCAGTCCGTAGCATAGAGCGTAAATACTTTAGGTTGCGAGCGGGAGGAAAGCGGAATAGTCTCTCAAGTGGTTGACATATGGGGCAGTGGAATGGAGTCTGTAGGAGATATGTTGGCACCATGGAGGGTGACCAGGTGGCTTCCTATGTGGGAATGGGCAAGCTCCCAGCAGGCACCCCAGGTCTTGTGGCGGTGTTCTCGGATTATTTTAGGTGGCTTATTAAGGGATAGCTATGGAGGTGGAGAACATGGATTACGATGGACAGACTCAGTCGTGATTACTATCAATAGGATGAAAGACTTCAGCAGTTATATCTTAAGAGGTCGGTAGGGGAGTCACTTTGGGCTCAGTGTGTCTGGGAAATGGACTAGGTCTTCTGAAACGAATATGATCAACCGACATCCACAGTTAAGTTCATAATGAGAACTGATGTGGGTAAACAGCTGTGGAGAGGCAGTGGTCGGTGTGAGGAACGAAATTATGTGCTATAGGATGGCTCGGACAGAGACAGGCAGTAGCACAGATCACGGTCAGGGTGGTAAAATACACACTCAGGGTAAGGTATTAGGCAGGAGGATTGAACATGATTTGTAGCCAACTGAAGCTGTTTCTGAGGAACGATATTGTTACTCCACAATGTTTATTGTGTGGGGCTTTGTGGTTTGCTACTCCACATCTGTCATCATAACTGTGAGTGGGTTACTGGTGCATTGTGTACGGAAACATGCAGATAGTGTGACGGGATAAAACTATAGATATTGTGTCAGGCAGTGGGAATGAAGGTAACAGTGGTTGGGAAGCTGAACTGAAAATCGGGGGTGGGTAGATTTCAAGACGGGGGTGCACTAGACAAAGGAAGCAGCTAATCGGAGAGCAGAGTACTTGTGGAGTGCACATGGGGGTTTCAGGCTAGCCAGTAGTTTGAGGTACTCTCATGAACACTCGCCAGTTGGTACACATTTAGGGAAATCAGATAGCTTTCAGAGTAAAGTTAGTTCGACTCTGAAACTTTTATCAGGCACTGTCGAAGTATTTGTACCATAGTTCCCAAATTTACTCTCCTCCATGAACGTTCTCAGCCTCAAATTATTCTTGAATTGAGAGCTGGCTAAGACGCAAAGTAAAAAAAAAAAAAAAACCTCTGAGATATTTAGCGAGTCTCGGAATGTGTATCGGAAAGTCGTATTCGACGCCGTAGGAGGGGAAGTGTTCATTGCAGTTGACAAAAATATTCTCTTTACTGAGGTTGAATTTGAGTGCAATAGTGAAGTTACGTGGTCGCACATAACAGGACAAGTTGTTGGACGTTTTTACCACCCACTCGACTCCGCTGGGACACATGTGGAGCCATTCAGAGAAGGTAAATGGTCAGCATTGCATAAATATCCAGATCACGCGACACTAGCTGGCGGTGAGCTTAACCTACCGAGTATAGACTGGGACATGTATGGATTCCCTGCAGGTCGTGCAGACAGACAGTCTTGTGAAGAACGTTTGAACACGATTTCCGAAAACTGTGCTGAGCAGCTAGTTCGGCAGCCAGCACAAATAGGCAGGACCTTATCGATGGCGTCAGCATACAGATGGGGATTAGTGATCATGATGTTATCAGCGACTATGGTTACGAAAGTCACTAAATCAGTCGAGAACGCTAGGAGAGTTGATATGGAGTTGTCAGCATCTCACTTAGATAATAAAATACAATCATTTAATTCCAGAATCATGGCCATAGAGGAATTATGGCTAAAGTTTACAGAGACTGTAAATGGTGATCCGCCTACTAAGTGGATCAAGGGCGGAAAAGACTCATCATGCTTTAATAACCAAATTCGGAAAATGCTGAGGAGCGAAAGGCTGTTACATTCTCGGTTCAAAAAGAACGCGCAAATGAGGACTGCAAGATTTGTAGAGATTCGTGCGACTGTGAAAAGATCTGTGCACGGAGCATACAACAGCTACCATCGGAGTACCGGAAGAAGTTTTGGTACTCTACAAAATCGTTAAGCGGATCTAAGTCTTCTATTCAGGCACATGTTGACCAGTCTGCTTTTGCGGTAGAATATTCCAAAAGGAATCGCGAAGTTAACAATTCCTCGTTTAAGAAATCGTTCACGCAGGAGAATAGTACAAACGTGCCGTCCTTTGACCATCGCACAGAGTCCCGTATGGAAATCATAGTAAGGAGTACCCCTGGCGTAGAGAAACAGCTGAAACAGCTGAAAATAAGTAAGTGGCAATGCCTAGATGGACTGCCAGTTTGGTTTTACAAGGAGTAGTGTACGGCATTGGCCCCTTACCTAGTTTGCGTTTACCGCGAATCTAGCGATCAGTGCTAAGAACCAAGCGAATGGGAAAAAGTGTAAGTGACTCTAGTGTATAAGAAAGGTAAAAGAACGGACCCACAAAATTGCACACCAATACCCCTAACACCTGTTTCCTGCAGAATCCTTGAACATATTCTCAGTTGGAACATAATCAACTTTCTTCAGACTAAGGAGCTTATGTGCACAAATCAACACGGTTTTGGTAAGCATCGCTTCTGTGAAACTCACCTTTTCCTTTTCTCGCATGATGCACTGAGAGCTATGGATGAAGGGCAACAGGCAGGGTCCATATTTCTAGATTTCTCGAAAGTATTTGACACGGTGTCTCATTGCGGGGTGCTAAAGGAAGAACGAGCACATGGAATAATTTGAGTGACTGCAGGTTGACACAAAATGACGTCGACAAAATTTATAGTTGGTGTGATGAATGGCAGGTGGCTCTTGCTGTAGAAGAAAGCGGATGAGTAACAAAAACGAACCTGTAATATCCGAATACGGCATTCGAAGTATCCTGCTTGCCACAGTCACTTGGTTTAAATATCTTGGCGTAATGTTGCGAAGCGAGATGAAATGGAATAAACGTGTGAGGATTCTGGTAGGGAAGGCGAACGGTCGACTTGGGTTTATTGGGAGAGTTTTGTAAAAGTGTGGTTCGTGTGTGGGAGAGCCCGTATAGGACGCCAGCGCGACTTCTTGTTCAGCACTGCTCGAGTGTTTGGGATCTGCACCAGGTCGGATTGAAAGAAGGCATCGAAACAATTCAGGGGGAGCAGGTAGATTTGTTACCGGAGGTTCGATCAGCATGCAACTGTTACGTATATGCTTCTGGAGCTCAGCAGGGAAGAAGACACTCCCTTCGAAGGAAACAACTGAGAAAGTGTAGAGAACCTGGCTGCAGAACGATCCTAATGACGCCAGCATACATTTTCGGTAGGGTCCACGAAGACAAGATACGAGGAATTACGGCTCCTAAGGAGGCATATAGACTGGCGTCTGTCCCTCGCTCTGTCAGCGAGCGGAACAGGAAAGGAAACGACTAGTTGTGGAACAGGGTACCCTCCGCCACGCACCTCACGGCGGCTTGCGGATTATATATGCAGATGTAGATACAAAGGACGATAGTTGAGAGGAGTTATTGGTTTCATGTCCATAAATTTAGTGAAATCATTTTTGGCTTGGTTTCATTTGGAATCGTGAGGTTTTACCTATTCTCTTTCCTTTGTTTGGTCTTATGAGTGCATGCATGAAGCTTGTGGTGTAACAGGTGGCCCCAGTTGTGTGTAGGTAAGGACATTGACAGTAGTTTATGACGGCGGTGACGAAGCTACAGTGGTGGTGGAAGTGGTTGGAACTTCCGGCTCCGGCAGTGGTGCGGGCGATGGGGCGAGCAGCGGTTTGGCGCTGGCGACGGTGTTGGCGACAGAGCCAGCGGCGCAGCTGGAGAGGGAGTCGACGGAGGCGCAGGTGGCGGCGACGGTGGTGGAGCATTTGACGGAGGCAGTGGCGGAGGAGCTGCCAGACTATGGCTCTCTGTGAGTGGTGAAGCAATGAAGACGACGACGAAGGGTGGGAGGTTGCCGGCGAAGAGCCACTAGCAGAGTCCACGTGAGAGCTGAGCTGCTGGAGAAGTGTAGTGGGGCGTGTCAGCAAAACGGAGGATGCACTTCGTACTGGAAATTTTGGGAGGACATTTCGAGGTCAACATGAGTAAAGCGAGTCAGAAAATATACTCCAACCGAGAACGTGCTCAACGTGAGTAAAAAGGTGAGGGATGTTGCTCAAAATAAAGAACATTCTCCGATTTAGTGTGAACAAAACTTGAGGAGCTTCTCACAACCGGAAAATATTGAAGCGAGATCTGTAGCATTCTTCGGGCTGAGTAAGTTCTGTTAACTGTTACCTACATTTTGGCAATGATGGCAGAATTCATATTGCTTGGGACGCAAAAAAAGAAGTATATAGCCCATCGAAGTGCTGAATTGAGGAGCTGTAGAAGTTTATATCGCTTTGACAATAACAACATTATCTGCGGACTACCTCTCAAAAGAAGTGAAAATTGAAACATTTTTATTGCTATTTAGTAGACCCAAGTTTTCAGACTGATGTACGAGAACATTTAGCTGCAGGCCTACACCAAACAACCGTGTCACTGACGTTTTCTGACGTTCACCGTCATGCCTTCTCACAGCATAAGTCTTATACAGTGTGATGTTAGAAATAAGTAGGCTTTCCACAAAAATTAATAACTGGTTTATTGCAAACCTAGCGACCTGTTACTCGTAAGGAACGCATGGTGGGCCGCTTACGGGCTTGTTGCCACGTGTTGGAGAACTGGGACAGAGTTTCGGCTTGAAGTGGATAAAAAGTCATTTAATCTTAAGATTTCGTTCGCATAATGTGTTTACCAGACATCTATAACTGAAAAGTTTTCCACATGTTGTAAATTCGGTAACATCGCAAGTAAAGACATTTTCGTAAGCTGTACGTAGTTGTCATAATAATTTGTTACCGCACATGAAATAAACAAAATGCAACGTAGTGAAACTCTGCCTGAACACACTGACGCCGGTTCCAGACATGTCGCCCGTTTGTTCGAGCTCAATGGAACGTGACACTGCGCGTGCTTTGTGTGCCGGACACGGCAGACCACACACACCGACAACTCAGCAGGGAGCAGAGGTAGTGAGAAAAAGGAACACTCTCATCAGAGATTATGGCTTCGAATGTTTGGCTCGTAAGAACTTCCTGATAGAATGTTCTTTTGCTCGCAGAATCTTCTCCAGAGAACGTCGTCTTGTTTATTCATATGACCCAGCGTGTTTACCTTCTGTGGGATGTCAGTACAAAGTCGAAAACCGGAGATGCAAGAGGGGAGGGAGCCACAGAGCTCCACCGGCAGTGGTGCAGCTTAGGTACCGCCCTCCTAGTTCAGGCAGCACACCATTTCGTGTCTCTCCTGTAGTTGACGTATCGCCATTTACAGTCGGTCATTTCTAAATTTCTCCAATCCACTTCATTACTGGACTCGCATGATAGCTTTAATAATGGCTCCAGCACTACAGGCCAAAGCCGCCTATAGCACACTGACCCTGCCTCTGTACCCTAATTGACGACGATTGCCTTCCGTGGTAGCGGTCTGCCTCGCTTAACGACACTCCACGTCTCTGTGGCGGGTATTGATTGCGTCTTCTGTGGATTCGCCATTCTGTGTGCAAAGGCACGTTCCCCCAAAATGAGTATGGCAGTCAGTATTGTAGTATTACTGCTGTGTAGTACATAGGCAAGTTGTCCAGAAGTTTCTAGGCCTTCTCTTCCTTTTGTTTTAGTAGAGATTGTATGCTCACCTCATATGGTTCAAATGGCTCTGAGCACTATGGGACTACATGGCTCTGAGCACTATGGGACAACATCTGAGGTCATCTGTCCCCTACAACTTAGAACTACTTCAACCTAACTAACCTAAGGAGATCACACAAATCCATGCCCGGGGCATGGTTCGAAGCTGCGACCGTAGCAGCTCCGCAGTTCCAGACTGAAGCGCCTAGAACCGCTCGGCCACACCAGCTCTATGTTCACCTCCTTCCTCCACTTAAATACTTTCTTTGGTTGTCTTATGAAATGAACGGTTCCATTGCGTTAAACACAGCCCTTTCCCGAAATTCTTTGCCAAAAAAATGTCAGTATAATGATTATTGAGATCATTGTCAGTATGCATCTACTTCCTGGATCTGTGGCATGCAAACGATAAATTTTCTCGCGGCACGGATTCTGAGTCCCAGCTTGTCAGTGGAGTAGGTGTGTTACTGTACCTCTAAACAGAACAGCGTGCTGGTGTACGTAGCGTGGAAATGATTTGCGAGCCTTAGCACCATGGCACCACATGTCTTATGGGAGGAATTGCTTTCCGGTCAAACTGGGGACCCAGACATCACACGGAACTCATTATGATGCAGCTCCATGCTTTAACTGAGAACATCGTTTACAAGTAACGGTGATAACCAAGGACCATACTACAAGAAGTACAGGGAGTACCGACTGTTCTGCATCGTATCTGGCCGCATGGAAACTTTCCATCGTTGACGGGCTATGGGGAATGCAGTCGTAGATTAATCAGGAAAAAATTGTCTCATACCCGATTCTGAGGGCTGCATTCTCATCACAACATGTACCCGACACATATGCATCGAATCGATGTACCGAACACTGACGTTAGGACAAAATTTTACGGCCAACAATTTCTATACGATAATTTTCACTGCCAAACGAGAGAACGACTCACGGAGCGAGACCGAGCGAATGCTTCAGAGCGAAGTAAAAAAAAAAAAAATAAAAATAAAAATAAATAAAATAAAATAAAATAAAATAAAATAAAAAATAAAAATAAAAATAAAAAAATTATGCAATAGTGAAGCGTCATTTTGTCAAGTTTTACGTCAGCAGACATGTACTTCTGCACGTCAAGGATAGCAGTGTGAGATGGTGGTAGGCACACTGCCGGATGTGAGCAGAAACACTATAAAAGTGCCACAAGTGATAAGGGTATCATGAGTAAAACGAAAGACCTATTGTGAAATTCAAAGACATGTTTGGTATTTGCAAAGACGGATTTGAAATAGTTTAAGTCATCGTATCGCGCTGTGCTTAGCCGTTGGATTAGCTGAAACGGACAATAAGTGGACCTGCTTGACGGAACACTCACAATTGTCCATAGGGCTCTTCTTCCTGTGGGAGTTCTGCTTTCAGCTGTCATACAGTCTTTACGGGAAATTATGGCAGATGTCACACCACCTAAAGCAGATTGGACACTCCCAGGCAGGTCAGAGCCGTGTGTCGGACCCGCGACGTGCACTCCACTGCAGAGTGAGATTTGGTCCAGGAAGTAACTGCCGAGGCCACCGGGCACTGCAGTGGCCGTCCTCCGGGAGCGCTGGTCCCGCCAGCCGTGCAGGGGAGCTCCTGTGACGGCTGGAAGGCAGCGGGTGAGGCACTGGCCGAAGTAAGGCTGCGACGGCGGCTCTCGGTTCGTGCCTGCCTAGCTCGATGTCTGTCTTCTTAAGGACGTCATATTCGCCATTGACTTTAAAAATTGTTTTACAATTGCAGTTTCGACCTTTTGAGCCATTTTCCAGTGGAAATGTGGAAGATTTTGCTTCAGCTCATGACAGACATGTCTACATGTCAGCGTCTAAAATCATCTATAACAAATTTCAACAACTCATTCATATCCTTAACATAAATATCACATGTTCACTCTCTTGCAATGCATACGAAATTCTTCTTTAAAGAAAAGAGGTATTCTGCGGCAAGCGCTGCAGTTCTGCTGTTTGATGTGTCTGAAACCAGTTAAAACGATATAGGAACACAGAACGCAGTTGATGATCTTCAAGGAATAGTTATAATCGATGTCTCACTCAAGTGCTCTGAAATCTAAACATGAAATTTCGATGGGCTAAAATGCTGCAAACACCAATGGATTTGCGATTTTTTGCTGTGTTACTATGCATCCTTTAAAGAATAAAAAAAGTTCTAGGTTTGTGTCCCATACAGGCACACAATACTCATCTACCAGGAAGTTTCTAATCCACTGGTGAGTGGAAATCCGTCCTCGATACTTTTACGTTATTGCATAAAGTATACATGCTAGGTTTTTAACTCTTAACCTCGCACCTTGTGTGCTACAGACGGCCGCTGTTGAGTAACCGACTGCTGCGCTATCAGCCGTGGAACCTCTCCTCTGACGACGACTTCCGTGCGCTGTGCAAGCAGCGGCACCCAGAGGCGTCGCAAATGTTCAGCCTCGCTGACGATCTGTACGCCTTCAGCCGTGTCTACTGGTTCGCTGCAGCGGAGTACATCGATTCATACTACGAAGATCATGTCAAGTTTGTAGGTAAGTTTATTACTGGGACCCGGCCACTTCACGGTTATGCGCTAACAACTGTTCAGTTGTTCGAGGAATGAGATTCAAATATCCTTCTGAATATGTAGTCTTAGGTCTTGCGTGATTTTGCACGCCACGCAAGATAATCTCTGGTGCTCTTTCCAAAGTCAGTTATTAGATTCCTCGGCAACTCTCCGTCTGGATGTATGACAAGCTAACTACTTGATTTCTATGTATTACTGACTTCTTCATTATGCAGGGACTAAAAATAGACTACGTTCACAAAATTTTGGATTATTTAGAAAAGACTAAAAAGAACAAATTTTATGTGACACAAATGTCACAGGTGTACCCTCCACCTGCTCGTGTCCCATGAACGTTTCGACGCCAGCGACGTACAGAGCCTGTGTGATGTTTTAGAGACGTTACTGAAGTGCCAGCTGGGCGCTAACACACTCGAAATAAGTGGGTGTCTCACAAATAATGTTTGCAGCCTCAGCCTAACAGACAACCACCTCAACTGGGCTGTCCGCCAGTGTCCGGCACACTGAACAACTCGTCTCCCTCCCGTAGGAGGCCCGCAACATCTCAAAAACAGTGTCCATCCCACAGCGGTTTGAACAACGTCTCTGAACGCCAGTGCAGATAAGATCTTCATACATGTGCGACACGTGCCTCATATAAAAAAGTGTTCCTTTTTATCTTCTATAAATACTATAATTCTGTACATGTAGTTTTTTTCAGACCTAGTCTAAGGCTTGTTTTAAAAATGGCGAATGGTTTCTGCAACTTAATGGCTAGAGACAAGCTAATGTTTTGTCAATACTGTAACTGGTGTAGTGTTCTACATTTCTCATCTATGATCCTAGCATGATACTGTTCGTATTTACTAATTTTCTTTGACGAATAATATTTCGATTTGTAACTGAACAGTTAATTGTATCAGATACACTGTTAATATTATCCTTAGAAGTATTAATACTATGAACTGTAGTAGGACTGAAGAAACACTGTATTTTCAGCTATCGCATCTGTCTGCCAAACAACTCTATTTGTTCGAATTACTATATTCTTTAAATTTATTATTTTATTCTCGTTGCTGTACTTTCTCTTACTCGATCATCTATCTAACGTGGATCAGTAACGAAACGTTTTGTAATCGTTCATATCTTTCTTTGTAACTGTCTGATAGCTTTTTGTTCGCTAGGGGGTAACTCCATTTAAATGAGAGGAAGGGGGGACAGTGAGCTTGTGCTCCCTCAGCGGAAAAATTATTTATGCCTGCCGTTGTCACTCTTGACCGCTTCAGGCAATCGAACTTGAAGGGTTTTAATTAGTATTAAACCGATTAATTAAGAAACTAAGGTGGCCGAAAAGGGTTACAACAGATAAAGGAGTAAGTTGTCATAAGAACATGCGTATATTAGAACCAGGGACTGTAATACTGCGAAGAACGGCCTTTACAAAATTTCGGCTGCAGCCGATAATTTACTGCAGACACTCATAAAAATAACAGAGGCACAATGAAACGTCCCCTTAGAATAATTGTACACGACTGTGCTTAAACTGACACACAATAGTTTTTTGCGCAACGCAATCTGACTTTCAATAATCCCTACAAAAGAATGGCCCTGACTAACATTAACCTATACCTTTCACAAATCACTTACCTCACAAAACATCTTCATTACTCGAACTACTGCAATACAGCAAGCACCACTACTACCAGCTAAATAAAAGATTCAAACTACTGAAGGCACTAACTACTGATAGGCATAGTTAGCGAATGAAAGATTTTAATGGAGAACAAACAATGTATTTACCTTAATAGTCATAATATATATATCAGTTCATGACACCAATTCTTACAAATTTCAAAACTCCGCCATCTTTCTCCCCACGTCCACTCATCTCCAACTGCGCAACGCTATGCGCTGTTAGCATCCAGCTGCCGCTGCCCAACACTACAGTGGCAGACAACAATGCAAACCAGCCACAGATTGCACACAGCACAGCCAGTGATTTTCTTACAGAGCGCTACGTGGCGTTGGCGTTACCAATAAAAAAAAACCTAAACAGCATACTTACATAGCCCCCATGCTCCCCACAAAAAATTTTTACAAATTGTTTTGGGCAGTGGCCAATAATGATTTGATAAAATTTTTCATAATTACTATAACAAAAATATGAAATGTACACACTTATTGATACAATGTTGGTCAAAAGCTAAAATTTTCTCACAGTCCATAAAGACACTCCTGATCATTCACCAAAATAAAATTGCAGTGTTTTTCTCAAAGTCTGAGTAGTAAAAGAAAATGCACATGGAAGTAGTGGATTTCCATGCAGTCTTGAAGAAGTAGTGTTGTCCTTCCAACGGAAAGACAGTGCTGACTCTTGACATGCAGACAGGTAATGGGCCACAACAGAGCAAACCCACAGCAGAGTCAGTCGAAGTTTTCAAGAATATTGGTAGGTAGGTCATCACAGAGTAGACCCATTGTAGTCCTGGTAGAGATTACGGTATTGGTGGTCCACCAGAGGTGCAGACCCACTGCAGTCCTTATAGAAATAATGGTATCGGTGGGTCGTCAAAGGTGTAGACCCACTGTAGTCCTTGTAGAGATGGCCAGCAGCCATCTGTTTGACTGTGCAGGTGCACAATCACCATTGAAGAGTCTTGCGGATAATATAGCAAGTCCATAACCACCACTTGTGCACTCACAAAAATGGTTTTTGAAATGTCCTTACAACCAGCAATGCTGTTATCCAGTCCCTTACTGAATTATTAACACACGTGCAAACACTATCAGTCCCTGCTTCACACATATTCTGCAACATAAGTCTTATCAGATAAACATAAAAAGACAGGAAGAACATAAATACACAAGGGTACACAAACACATAGTGGGATAACACAAGGAAAGGGCAAGGTTTGTTTTACTGCAGTATTTTGCAAACAAAACTTTCTTTACTTCTCAGAGATCTCCCTTCGTTCTTCATTATTTCCAAAAAAGTCCTATCTATACCTGCTTTCTGTACTTTTCTTATATAACCTCTCAGTCCATTTCTTCAAATTCGTTGGAACTCATTCTCTTATATAGGTTACCTCCTCTTAAGCTAACTTAAGTCTACTGAGCTCAGATGCTTAACTAAGGGACAGGGCAATGCAGCAGCACAAAACAATTTACACAAACAGTAATAATAAAAAAATGGAAATACGCAAAAACAGGCAGCAATTTTACAACTAATATAAGGCAATGCGCAGCAAACAAGAAAAATAAATCAGTAATAAAATTGGCTTAACCTAGTAATACAAAGTGACATTCAGTAGCACTATGAATGGCAAACAGCCGCAGCAAATGCTATAACTTATACCTAAACATGATAAAGCTGAAGCAGAAAAAATGTTGCACTAAAGACAACAATGCAGATAAGGACAATGTCTATTCACATCTTAATGTCTATGCAATCAAAGTGGTGCACCACAAAAACTAATGCTACAACCAATTACCAAGTACTTGAAAAGAAAATTATATATACAGTTAGTGTTATTAGTCGCTTCTTATTGCTCTTTCCATTCCAAGAGTTCCTTTTTCGAAGAATGTGGATCATAAAATAATTATTTCATAGATCTGTTGACAGAAAGTGTTCACATTAGCAAATGCATTTAATTTTATTTTATAAAACCAACGCTGCAACACAGCTAGAAACCAGATATCAAATGAAATAAGCAACTATGAAAGGCAAAGCATAAAAATATCATTCAATAGTCATGTGACATTTCATAAGTTACTACAAATACTCTCAACTCTCGTAGAAAGACGCTTGTCATTATCAGATGTGCAGAAGTAAACAAGTATCTTTTCCAAGTAATGAGCGGGTCGTTTTTGCGATGCTTTCTACAAAGGAATGTCAATAGTGAGGATAATGGCCTCCCTTTTTTTTCTTGTGCCTCTGAAAGGCACACACTAACGGCTTGTTTCCTGGTGGCTGTCGCCCAGCTGGGCGCCTACGACGCATCTGTGGAAACAAAATCCAATTGATATAACAGTGTCCAAAAAATATTCGTTGGCATTGAAATACATTCACACATTTACACACATTTCATAACTCTTAAAGTACAATTCTCGGTTTCCAACATCCTTTTTCACAAACCAGAGTCCCTAACCACTACTCATTATTCCTAACCTTATTACACAAAAACATATTCGTCGACAATTCTTCAATATTTCATCATAACAGATACGTAGCATAACCGAATAACTCATATAGCATCAGCTTAAACATACCTCAGCAGCATAATAAACATCGTCGTCGTAAAAATAACATCACAACACCTCATTCAATTCTCAAAATCGTCGTAGCTTCCTCCAACAATTTCAAAACCTAAAATAATTCTCTGCTCATGTCAAAAGTGTCATACCTCAAACGTACTTTAAAAATCGTGATCCCATACCAAATACATCATTCAAAGCTCTCATAGTATCACAATGGTTCTGAAAAAATATGTACAGTTCACAAAGTACAGACAAATACAGTTTCATAAGTGTGAAGTTATCCAACTGTGTAATTACGTAAACATGTGTCACTGACATAATAACAAAAAAGTTTGTCTCTCATTTAAATGATCAGATAGCTGTGTAATTTATGTGTTAGACAAATATGCTACTAATATGTAAAGTTGTATAAGCAAATACCACATTAGCTAGGGCTCCTTTTGCTTGCCAAACACATGGTACATAAAGTAAGCGTGTACCCCCATGAGGATTAATGTAATTATATCCTCAGGTGTTACAGATTACAGCAATGGAATGAAATGTATCACGGAAAACTTTCTTTGTAATTCAAATATGTTGAAAAATAAATAGTTTAATGCGTGTCCTGTAGCGCTAGATGTGCGTCTTGCTGTACGACAATCTCTGTGGAAGTGTCGTAGTTATTGTCCCCCGAAAGCTAAGTTATGCAGAAGTCAATGTACTTACCTCATGATAAACGAAATAGAAATGCTTTGCGTATAGATATCTTAGTTATTACGCCTATTGCCGTGATGAAGTAAGTACTGTACTATAACGTATTGTTGTGCTACAGAAAAGGCTGACTCATTGTAGCTATACCACAAACGTTACTACTAAAACATGTTTTACTTTCCAGAAAAATTCAGAAAAACTGTGCAGATATAAAACAGATAATCTGCAAATTCAACATTATTGTCACTCATTAGTAGCGTCGTGATAAAATCGTGTAGCTGTCACATAAACTAACCACTGTGTCATCTGGTATCTCACAGAAAGTACTTTAAATCCAGAATGTATTTTCAAGTAAACCCAAATGTTGCATTAAAATCTCATTAGCAGTACCAGTATATGTCCTAAGTATGTAAGCCTGATAGTCGTTACATAATTGTGCAACTAACAAGCAAGAATGTACAAATACAGCACTGTGTCGTCTGTTCACTATAACAATGCATTCGTAATTTCTATTACAAATCTTCCCTAGGTTCTAGACTGGATAGTTAACTTCAAAACATTGTTGCATGTTAACAGTTTCTCTGTGTGACAAAGCATACTAGAATGTGAAGTGAAATGTTTTATGGCAAAGACAAAGTTAAAAAGCAGATTATCTTTCAATAAACGGATTTGCGTGTGAAATGTAGTACAATCCTTTACTTTTCCTAGAGCTCAGTGTTAACTTGAACGCAATTATCATGCGGTATGCGTCGGTAAAGAATACTGGAATTTTTCTCAAGGTTAGCGTTTATGTTATTTTTCTCTGAGCCAGCCAGCGCACATGGCTGCCTGCGGTGCGAGTCATTGTCTGTCTCTTTGTTGGCGCGCGCCGTTATTGGGATTAGGAGACCTAACATCTACAAATTCACCTTGACGAGAAGGCCCTGCTCTGTTTGAATCCCGCCAGTTCTGATGCAATTCAGGTCTGTCGTTACGATCATATCGTCTGTCGTCATGTCGGTCATTTCTGTAATTAATTTCTTGTCGGCCACATGGTGGAGACTTTCTCCCTGAATAGTAACTGCGCGCTGGACCGTTGCGTCTTAAGTTATTCTGTCTCCCTTGATAATAATTATATTGGTTTCCATATTGTCTGTTTCTCTGATTGTCTCTGTGATAGTCACTACCGCAGAGAGGTGATCTTTCCCTGTAATTATTACTACTCTGCCAACGGTTGTCATACGGGTGGTGTCTGTTTTGGTCACAATTTATATTGTGAGAATAGCCTTGTCGTGTCCAGTTATTATTTCTTTCATCGCAGAATTGCGACGGATGTGACCTGTAATTGTTGTGTTCCTGTTTTCGCGTTCCGCGATTGTCAGTGTCAATTTCTAATTCTTGTAAGAGTCCCTGAAAAGCTTCAATGTCGTCTTCACAACGGCCTGCCAAAATAATATGCCGTAAATATTCAGGCAATTTGATTAAGCAAATGCGGATGAGTTCTGACGGGCTGTATGGGTTTGACAGGTACTGATTCTTGTGCAACATGTCGTCAAAATATTTCACAAGACTGGAAAATTCAGATTGTTCGAAATGTTTCATCATCATGATGCCATGTTTTACTCGGTCTTGTGTGGCTTGGGACCAATATGCTGAGAGGAAGGCATGGTAAAATTCTCCTTCACTGTGGTAATCGTGAATCACCGATCGCATTCTTACAGCTGGTTCATTCTTTAAGTAGCCACACATAAATTCTAATCTGTGCTCTAGTGACCAGTTGGGAGGAAAACAATGAGAGAATTGATGGAGCCACGCTTGTGGATGAATGTCGTTGCCAGATTTCTGAAATGTTTTGAATTTACGTGTAGTAATGAACTGCTTATAGTCAAAATCATAGTGTCGGCGCGTCGCATATCGGTCATTGTTACGTCGTTTCGGCGGTTCCATCTCAAAATTCGGTGTACCTTGCCAATTTCTTTCATAATCTCCAAAGTTCCCTGTGTTGTTATTTTGTGGCAGTTCCGTATTTTTATGTCCCTCTTCCCGTAGTGGAGTGCGAGTGTCCTCTGAAATACGTAATTCTTGTATTACCTGTGTCAGCTGATCTTGTACTTCCCGGATTTCTCTTTGGTGTTGCGTATTAATTTGATTCTGATTTTGTTTGAATTTCCTAATTTGTTCGAACTCTTCTGTGTCATTAAAGACTACCGGTTTTGTGTCATTCAGATTATCATCTACCTTCGTAGATAAATTATTTAGCTGACCCGAAAGTTCAACTTCTTTCTCTGATAATGAACTAATGTCCTCCATGTGTCTTTCTGAACCAATTTTCAGAGTATCTGCTGTGTCCTTTAAGTTTTCTTGAGTTTTTGCAAGTTGCGTCACTGCAAAGGTAGATACAACTGAGTCAATTTTAGCTTGCAAGGTCTCATGATTTTCATGAACAATTGTTTGCAGTTCTTTTATGGCTGCTTCATGATTCTGTAATGCATTTTCATGCTGCGAAAAAATAGGTTGGAAATGCTCACCAATTTGTGTTTTTACGTCATTACAGACTTTTTGACATTTCGATTCGATTTTATGTAATTCAGTAGTTAAATCTTCACGAGTTTGTTCATGCGTATGTTCCACTGAGTCTAACTTATGAAGCTTTTGCTCAACTGCGTCTAACTTTTGCTGTGTTTGTCTCTGATTTTGTTCCATTGTGTCTAACTTTTGAAGATTTTGTTCCATTGTGCCTAACTTTAGAAGCTTTTGCTGTGTTTGTCTCTGAGTTTGTTCCATTGTGTCTAACTTTTGAAGATTTTGTTCCATTGTGTCTAACTTTTGAAGCTTTTGTCCCATTTGTTGCATTAATTGTAATAACAATGCACTGGTGTCTAAAACATGTTCCTTGGTGCTATTCGGCAATGCATTTGAACCGGCAATATTCGCAGTTTGAAAAACAGAAAATGTGTGTTGACCTATTTGAGAAAGCGGTGAGGACGCAAAACCTTAATCTACAGTATTTGCAAGAATGTGTCCTGTCATTTCGGAATCCTGAGGCGAGCTGTTGCCGACTGATCGATCGATAATTGTTCCCTGTTCACTACTTATTTCACTGTCTACACCATTGTTTGCAGCCCGCTCCATTTCCCTATGTAAATTACCAAATTACTACTTTGAACATTAGTTAATTCATTACTCGGTGGCGCTAACACTATGCTTTCGTCTTCACTGTCATTTCTCAGTTTACTTTGGAGTCTAGTATTACGTTTTTCACACGCCATTACTGCCACAATATTTCACACCACAACACAGAAAAAAAAAAACAATTTGAAGAGCAAAAATAAGAGAATGCATTAACATAGAAAATAATATCTAGTGAATTGCAAGCGCAGCTGCGAAATACTTGGTGCAGCTCTACATGCATGCTACAACTGTTGTACTGTACCACAATGAAAGACTACAACTACAAAGGAGATTCTCTCTATGATTACGCGCTAGCAATAAACAAAGGCTACACTAACTACACAAACTACAAGAAAAAATCCGAAGATTCCAGTGAGGTATCCTTGGCTAAGGGTCGACATATGAAACGTCCCCTTAGAAAAATTTATTACACGACTATGCTTAAACTGACACATAATATTTTTAGCGCAACGCAATCTGAATTTCAATAATCCCTACAAAAGAATGGCGCTGACTAACATTAACTTATTCCTTTCACAAATCACTTACCTCACAAAAAATCTTTGTTACTCGAACTAACGCACTAACTACTGATAGGCATAGTTAGCGAATGAAAGATTTTAATAGAGAACAAACAATGTATTTAGCTTAATAGTCATAATATATATATCAGTTCATGACACCAATTCTTACAAATTTCAAAACTCCGCCATCTCTCTCCCCACGTCCACCACTGCTGGCGGCTCACCTCCAACTGCGCAACGCTACGCGCTGTTAGCATCCACCTGCCGCTGCCCAACACTACAATGGCAGACAACAATGCAAACCATCCACAGACTGCAGACAGCACAGCCAGTGATTTTCTTAGAGAGCGCTACGTGGCGTTGGCGTTACCAATAAAAAAACCTAAACAGCCTACTTACAACATAAACGGAAATACGCATTGTTAGCAAGTTACTAAACAAGCAGACTCCTACCCCATCTGTTTCTAGACTCAGCAACACTCGGCAGCAAGTCTATAAGTATGACTGAAACTGTAATGGACACCGAGAACAAACGTGTGAGCTGAAGTCGATGTTTCTATTCCTCGCGGGTAGCGACAAGGTATTAAAGAATGAGCAGCGACAAGAGCTTACAGAGTTGTGGACAACTAGCCGTTTGTCTGGAAGCTAACTTTAAGCCCGACATTGAAGATATCTTCAGGGGAAAGTTTTCATAATAATCCAGACAGATCGGAGAGATCGTGGCAGTTCGGTCGAGATAGGGTGGGGGGAGGAGGAAAAGACGAAATGGGTGCGAATCTCTTCTGAGCACGTGGCGATGTTTAGATGGCTTGCGACATCCAGCAGGCTGCTACAACAGCCCTGTCTGAAAGAGTTGCCCTCGCCACTATTAAAACCTTGGAGCTTTACTGTCGGCTTTTTTACGCATCACTGTCCAGCAGAACTAGATGTTTGCCCACAACAGACCAATGTATCAGAAACTGAGTCCTGATATGTTGTCGCTGCCATTGTGTAAAATCAACTAAATCGCAAATCCAAGGCTAAAGATGTCAAAAATACTTCCTGTGTGACGACTATCTGACCCGGTATTGCAGAACCACTCTCCTATCCCAATTACAAACAAGACCAGTCCAAGTTGCTAATTTTTATTATTTATTCATTCAATGATTTGTTTTGGACCGAGACCCATTTTCAAATCACCATAACATAGTCGAAAATGGCATTTCCGAAGATGTCAAAATCGTGCAATGAACATTTACATTGCATACAGATAACTCATCGAATGAACAGAACCTTGGAACGGTTTTTCGTTCACTGATTTCCAGACGTTGCTGACCCAAACTACTGCAGCATACTGGAAGTTCGGAAAAACCACCCATGTTAACTATGCCAAATGTACAATCCTAGCACAATTGCATCACCTACACAGCCTCAACTCGAATGATCTAATAAATATAAAGTAAACGCATTATTCACGACACTAAACTTACATTCCGCATTCCAACAACATCATGCATTGCATCCTCACCATCAAAGATATTGAGTTCAGATCCACAGTTTTCTACCCCGTCAGTCGAGCTCATCGTCATCATCTCAACAGTTTCTTGTGTCGCATCCCTAACATGAGAGACATCCAGTTTAGAGCCACTGTTTTCCACAACATTCACTCTCTTTCAACGTCCACATATCGTCCAACAGATGACGATAACAGCCACAGTCACCTTCCATTTTAACATCCAAGTCACCTATTCCAAAAAGCAATCCAACTTAATCTTCAGCCACACCAAAACATCAGCTTAAAACCTATACCTAACCTTGTTTCGACACATAAAACATCAAGACAAAGCAGCAGCAAAGCATTCCATCCATATGCCTGTTCCCGCAGCTCCAAAGAGATCCTCATCACTCACATGTTATCTCAGTGCTACAACTATACTTTAATGAAAATTGTTACAGTCTCAAAACACAGTCCCAGCCACTCTACACTCTACAAAGCACAGATAATTGCTACAACATACAAGCAGATGGTATTGCCAATGGGTGCATGTGAGATATCCTGATACCAGCACCTCATTCTGCAGATCAGAAACCCTGGGATTGGTGATACACATGAACGAAAACACAATTCGGTACATAAAATGTCACACAAATACGACCACCATATCTTTTGGTCCCAGTTTACAATATCTGTCTATTACGCCACAAAACGAATTAAATATAGCATTTACAAGACTATAAAGCCACACATTTTGTGAGTGTGTGGGTTAGTGCTATTCTGTCATTCTGCGCAACAGATTAATCTGAGATGTACCCTTGACCCTTTGGCCCTTGCAAGATATAATTTCCACCCCACACTACTACAGAACACTACTACAGACACTCCTAACGTTCTAAAGAGAAATGCCTAAAATCTTTCAACACTAAATACCTGTAAGGTAATTACACAAAAATTCACAAAATGTCTTACGTAACTAGTGGGATACTTGGGTGCTGGAGTAGTACTAGTTAGTGTAAGAAAAAACATAAAAGAAAAGGAAATTTATTATTTATTTTGCAAAAATTCTGAGAAATCACAATGGCACTTTTAGTTATGAATTGAACACGTTATTTGCGGGTTCTTTTCAGAACGTGAAGTTACCTCTTAAAGACAGGTTTCGCTAATGAAATTTCTATACAAAGTTTAAGATTGTTATTGTCTTGGCAGAATTGCTGAGAGTCGCACCTACTCAACTTGAATAACTATCGGTTTGAATGTTGCTAGGTACAGTCGAGGCTGTCACATGTAACATGCCGTGAAGGGTACTGTTGTGGAGGAAATGTGGGGTCGCAAGAGCTGTAGCTGTGATGACTGCTGTCCGCGCCGCTGGCTGCCGACAAATGAGATAACTCTCGTTCTATCTGGATTGACCTTCGCCAATCAAACGGAGTCAAGGACTCCTGTTCGCCCCTGGTCTATTGGTGTGGTACACCGGTCAGATAACCAGTCCACTGCGATGCCACTCAAAAATTAGCTCACAGGAGTTTAACTATTACTCAGTCCTTTCACACCTCACAATAAGTGTGGCCGCCAACACAGCGAACAACGCTTAATCGCAAGGACTCAATATACAGTTGCACTTCGATTCGCTCTCGACAGAGGTGCTCTCCCAGTGAAGTACTGAGGAGAGACTTGTTCCTCGCTCTTTGAGTACATGTCTGCCTATCAGCATTGCTCTTCTAAAACGGGAGAATGACGTTTTGTTTAAGGCGACCAATCCGGAAATCTGTAGTATCTCCATGTGAAAATCTCTGAAACTGTGTGCTACGTGTAAAGAATGCGTAGGCTGGCCGCTCCCACACAATGTAGAGGAATTTGCTTTTAAGCCAAACACGGGGTCGTCCTTTCACTCGGGCTAACGCTGTCTGCTCTACAGGCGGTCACTGGCTGTCGTAGATAGCTTGGGAGAGGCCTCCTGGGGTGCAGTTGGATCTCTCGAGCTAAAAGCTCCTGTGACCGTCGTGTCTGGAATGTATGTGTGTACGCCAGCCTCGAGTATTTCAACCACGGTGCGCACTTGCTATTTATTAGTTATTTGCATATTGTTTACATGAATTCATACAATACTGACTTTATCTTATCGAGTTTGGGCTCGAATGAAGCGTCTTGATTTGCAGAATATGATTGTGAGGGCCGAATATGTAAGCAATGAAGGAGACCAGGACGTCTTATAATTTCAGGAAATGCTTATGAGAGGCTGCTCATGACTCCATTACTTTCAACCTCCTTAAAATAAAAAAAAACCTTACTTCCTACCAGCTCTAGTCAAATTGTGTGATATCATACTGTATGCAAGTTTATATCCCACGGCTCACCTGTGATTTAAGGGTAGTGACTTTGTATACTAATCAAAACGTCATGGGATCCAGGATCGAACTTCGCTACTGCTTAAATTTCGAACAGATATCGTCAGTAATGATAGATGGGCGGATAGGGCTTCGAGGCACTCTTTTCCCCTGCTCCTAAAACCCTGAAGAGTCGGCAGTGCTCAAAGGCATGAGAGTGCAGAAGGTATTGGGAACCACTGGCGTCTGTCCACAGGACATGTGGCCAATAATTGAAAAGTGGTATGGTGTCTCCTCCATTGGCGAAATATTCCGCAATAGTCGCACATTCGAATCTCTGGGAGGAAACTGGCAAGTGACAGGTGTCCCAATGAATTACGCTTACTGTATAGCTCCTTGTCTGGCACACCATGCTTCTTTTGTTACTGTAAAGGTTACTCAACAACATATCTCCATCTGCCTCGACAACTTCACCTCTTGGTGTAGCCTCTGCTACATCAAAATCACTTATGTTAAAAACCCAAGGAATTATTACAATAAATACCATCATGGCACGCATAAATATGAGTGTGTGGTGGTACTCTCTTCAAAGGTAAGCTGGTTCGAATCCAGGTGATGGAAGAAATTTGCATTGCTGGTATTTCCCCAGTAATGGGAGGGGGAAATGATTCATAAAGTTTCTCATCACCAGACCTCGTGTCAGTGTTCTACATTACATTACCTCCCCTCAGTGTATCATGATACACTGATGCCTGTGACACTGCTGAAGGTGACACATGTGGTGTCGACGATAATCACCTGCAGCAAGTCGTCAATCGACCATCGCAAACATGCTGTACACCTAAGCAGTATCGCCACCGGCTACGAGAAAGAAGTAGTAAACCGCTCCTCCTGTAGCTTCGAGTCGCCACCACACGCGACAAGTATTTCCAGGTGTGCCAGTGCCTGGTACGAGTTCTGCCAGAGTCCAGCCTGAGTTCTGTTCTGTCTACGAGGGTATCAACAGTTCCATGACGACTGCAGAGAAGCGACGAATTTCAGAGTGCAGTGTCGGCATAACGTCACTCAGTCAAGCCCAGGCCGGGCATGCACGTACAGAGAGTCGAGGGCCAACAACAGACACATACTTGGCACAGTTGTAGTAACCGTTCAGTGCTCATCATCTGCAGACTTGCACTGTAATGATGCTCTGTGTTTTCAGCAGATCCTGTGTATTTCAAGCCCAATTAGTAGCACACATGCTCTCACAGCCACAGCTACGAGGAGCAAAAGATAAGCGTATTGCTTTTCAAACAATAAGGCATCCTGTTCATTAACTGCTTCATTTGTCTAGTTGTAAATTTATTAAAAGCGTGATATAACAACATGTGTGTCAGATGTGGACGTTAGGCTCTTAACGCGTCCATTACAGTCATGTACACTCAACAGATAACTCCGAGTCACAGTTCTCTCACAATGCAAGGACAGTGCCCAATTATGTGGGGAAGATAAGCGCTTGCAGTAAATTGGCGGACCTGCTGCTCCATTCCTCTCTGCTGACATGGGCAGAGGACTCTCACTGTCTCATTTCTTGGAATAATCACGCATTCCCAGCTTACAACAAACTCAAATTAAGAAGACAGGAAACTCGACAATGTGGGGATTCCATCATTCAGCCATCCTCTGTACTTGGGTAAGGCCCACTGAACAAGGCGATGCTGTGGTAAGCTCTTGGCTCCTAACTTGATTTACGACCATATTTAGTTTCTCTGCGATGTCCCTACACAGCTTAAGGTGAGTGACATGACGGTTGCTATGGATGGACGCAGCTGTCCTGCTTCCCTGTTCTTCCGAATTCTGGGTTATGCTCTAATAGCTGTTTCACCAACAGGACGTTAACCCCTGATCTTGTTTCTTCCTTCGTCTTTCCAAAAGCCTTAGTGGCCTCAGTGTTACTTTCGCCAATATAATCTCAGCACTCTCAACGATTTACCATTCCTTACAGTCTTAGAACACCTTGCTCTCTGTATCATATTTGCTGTCTCAGACGCAACCTCTACCAGCTGCTTACATTGCCCTCTCTTCTGAAGTTCCTCAGGCTTTGTCACAAACTGTATACGTTCCTTAAACGTTGGGAAAAAATGCAATTTTTTTCTCGACTTTCCTCTGGATACCTAGACTTCTGGTGCGCCTATACCAACATGTCATATCCACCCTCCACTTGCCATCCTTCTGTATCCTATTCGAGCGGAACTTCAGCTGGCTGGTTCTTCCTGTTCCAGAACAGTATGTAGACACTTATTCCTCCAACCAGCTATAATCCTAGCGTATAGGCCTCTTCAATATGTAAATGATCCCGCTACCAGCCTCCTGACCGGTGTCATCCCTCCCTCACACCTCCCTATACCCACATCAATTTGTCAATCATACTTCCCAGCCCACTCAAACACCTTGAATACATACACCCTTTCTGGCTGGCATCTGCATCATATTGTATTACCGTCGTAGTCGTTGTTGGGAACTGACTGCCAGTGACTGGCCAGAAGCACGAGCCTTATCTTCACCATAGCACCATCATCAGCTTCAATGCACATGTGTTTGTGTAAAGACGCTATGGCTTGAATTTTTTTGAAACCTATCATTTTATTCATTCTCCCATAAAAGCTATACTGGCCTAACTTCGATAGGCTGAAGAGCAGCAAAGTGTCCAAAGCTTGCGCACCACACGATAATGTGGTGGGAGTGGAATGAATAACAAAGGAAATGGAGTGTTTACGACAAAGTCGAGCAGTCGGCCTTTCACAGAATGTGCCTGTGTATAAGAATCTTTCAGAACTTATTGGTCTTACTGGGTATACATTTGCGCTCAACACGCCGATGACCTATATACACTGGATGATGTGTAGCATGTCAGTATCATTCTCCTTTGATTTGTACTCTGAACAGGAAGAGTGCTCGAGGAAAACGACCATCAGGGCATCTCAGAGTGCAGCAGGTAAAGCCGTCGTCAAGCTGAGGCCTGGTAAGGCCACCACAGTGCTTCACGATCGATTCTCCTACTGCAGGTTGTGGTCACTCGCCGTCTTTCTACTTTTGAACTAACTTACCCTGTTAATAACTGTGGGACAAAGTTAATGATTGGGTCTCCGAACAATTCTACAGTTCCAATGTTTTCGATTTCCATAAATCAATGTCAAATGTGAAAGAAGAGATAAGCGACAGAAGGAATCTCGGGAGCTGTGCCTGAATCCCAAGTCTCCGGAGTTGTAATCCCACATTCATCCACTCAGCAGCCGAGGCATATAAGTCCCAATTGCATTTATTGCTGAATTCTTATCATTACACTAGGTACAAGTGAGACGAAGTAATTAGATTTTTCTGCGTGATTTTAAATGTATGCAAACAGAGTATTAACAGTAAATCGTTCATTGTGGTAAAGGTACTTGCAGAATCGTCAGTTACTGTATTTTGTTGTGCTTTTCCTCGACAGTCTCGTGCTAACGAAACAAACTTGTGACAAATATGCTCCATCACTTTTTTTTACGCTGCGTGATGGGGTCACTAAGTTCACAGAGGAAAGTGAAATATCACAAAGACGAGAATTCAGCCTGCAACCTATTTCTTTGCACAGGACGCCTATGGAGTTATGTCAAAAGAGTATGTTCTATATTGACGTAGTAAGATATAAAAAAATACGTATCCAATGGATCGGAGTATGGGCGATCACACCTTCCTCAGATACCTATGTGTCTCGCTGTCCCCCTTGCTTTATTGCGGATCGTTCTAGTAATTGTGCTTAGAAAGACATCCTCAACACTTGTGTCAATTTTTCATTAATCTTTCAACGTTGAGCCACATGAGGCTTTATTATTCTTCAAATTCTGTTATTTGCGTGGTAAGATCGAAAGTTTGTCATGACGATTTCAAAAGTTTGTCGAAGTTGTAATGTTGGGATTTCGTTATAACCATTTTATTGTGGCTTTAAATGCTGCAGAACCTAATACAGACTCAGAATAAGTTGTTCATTAAGAAACCCACACATCTGAACAACAAAACGAGACTCAAGCTGCTTCCTTCTACAATCACACAAGATCCGTGATTGCCTTGTCATGGAGCTGAGATACTGAAAACTTCTGCTGTACAGAGAAATGGAAGTTCCCATTCATGTAAGCTTCAAAAGAATGTGGTCCTAACAGGTATTCTGATCACACAATGGCCCACATAATGTGACGTAGATTCCTTTCCAACTCTCGCTGATAATGGGTACTTTCCTTTGACAAGAAAACAATATTTTTCCTGAGAAAACAGTGGTATATGGCACATTTATAAGTAAACAACACTCTTGAGCGAGACATGGCACAAGTCGCCACAACGAAATACGGTAGGTTACAAATCGTTGCTCCACACCATTGTCAGATAATTCAGTAACAAACATGAAAACCTTTCGTATTCATATTTTTCAGTGTCGTCGTGCATTGTTGAAGAAGATGCTTAAAGTCCAAATGCTCTTTTGCAAATTGTTTTTATTGGAGACTGCTCATCTCATTAAGAGAGGATGACACACGTTTCCTCTCACTTTTTATTTCTTCCCATCCGTGGCCTGTCTTTGAGACAGCCTGAAAATATAAGACATTTATGTCAATCAGGCAGGGCTACTTTACGTGGTGGACTGAGGCAAATGGTCTCATCATGCGTTACATAGTTTTTCCTATCTGCGTATGTTCATGCACCCACAAATCGGCCACTAAACTACCCTTTAGAAGATGAATTCGGAACTCAATGACTGCAGTGCTGAAACAAAAATATAATTCTGATAACATTTTTTTTGCCATCTTCAGTGAAGGACTATCAATAAAACCTATTTACTTCCTCATTTTTACTATGTCAAGAACGATACAGGGACTTGTAGATGAAGTAGACGTGCATAGTATAATGATACCTGTTTTTGTTAATACTCTTACTTTGCGTTGACATGCCGGCTTCCATAGTTCTGGGTAACTGAACCCAGATAATGTGGCTACACAACCCCCAGGCTCTTCATCCAGACAAGGCTTTGGATTCAGCTGCCTGCAGTGTACGGGCACCACCTACTTGCTGTCGTTTCCTTGCAGACGAGGAGTGGCAGCTAGAGGACAGAAGCCACTCTACGCTCTCCGTGGGCACTGACTGCGTGCAGCTGGTGGTGAACGCCCTGGACCACCCCACGTGTCCGCTGGAAGACCTGCCGCCGGAAGCCGTTAAGCAGCGCTTACAGTGCCGCGACCAGCTGTGGGACGACACTGTGCAGAGGTCGCCCCACGTACCCGTCACCAGCTACCTGGCCTACACGCAGAGGGTGAACGTCAACCTCTGCCTGCTGGCCTGGATGGTGGTCAACTCGTACGGCATCTGTCAGGACGTCCCGTTTAGTATGATACAGTCCGTGCACGACGCTCGATGCTATTTCGATAGTCCTGACGATCAATCATGTCTGCAGTCAAACGCTACAGACGCCATCTGCTTTGTTTCCAGAGCTATTCTGTTGCTAAAGTGTCGCGACTTTTCCTCTGTTACGACTTCCAATAACTGTTCAATCGCTAGTTTACCATTTGGATTATTACGTAGTAGTAGCAGTGTACTGTATCAAAAGCTGACAGAAGAAACACTGAACTACAAAAACAGTTTAAATAACGCCACCTTGAAATACAAGGATTTCAAAATATACAGCTTGAAACCCTTAGAAATCTCATTTATACTGGTAAATATTATTTTCCGTTTTTCGACCGCCGCAGTATACATCTACCTTCCCCAGTTACGTAACTTGCCGGGAAAGATATTCTTGTCCTTTCAGATCACGTGTATAATCCAGATACTGTGTTCTGAGGTCGTGTATCGTATGGCAGGGGTTCCTGACTTACCTACAGCAGTGATGGTAGATAGCGCCCTCACACTTCTCAGCTGTATCTGGCTAAACTCATTCTGCTACCACATGTATTCTTGTGTTCGCCATCTCAGGCTTCCTAACCAGCTACTACATGCAGAAGTAAGCCAGTTGTTCTGTCGTGAGGTGCTGTATGTGTTTATACCGTGGAGTATAGTATGTGTGGCAGCTGTTGCTTTGGAAAAGACGAGTAAATATTACCTGATCCACAGTCGTATAGTAGTCCTTGCAGGGATTTCAGTGTCTGTGGCATTCAATTTGGTTTGTCTCGGACTGGTTGGATACATGTACCTACGTACTCGGTGCTCCATGCGGCAACTCAAAATTGTTGATAACAACAAATTTTCCTCAAAGAAGCAATGTCTTTTTATGTCAGTCAAGGCTGTTATCTTAAGCGGAATAGGTATTCTAATTAGAATTGGGTTCCACCAGGCTCAGGGAATAGCGCAGATAGTTTACTATACACATCTAGCAACGATGGTGCAAGGACCAGTGCTCTTCGTCTGTTTCGTTTGCAATCGAACGACGCTCCCCATACTGAAGAGCAGGATACTTGTTTGGTGGGACCCAACTAACATTCCTGCAGGTGTAGAGCTGTGTTCAGCAGCCACAAGGAATCTCGCCAGGAGAAACAATGAACAGTCTCCTTTTTCAGAATCCTCGCTGTAGCCTCCTTCAGTATTTTTCGCAAATAACTGTCTCCACACTGCACTGCATTACACCCAGCAATAAAAATGGACAATAGTAAATGTCATTAAATCTGATATCGTACAGCCAGTCCGATTCTCTTTCCTAACGTCTACTTCATTTATAACTGTGTGCTTATTTGTGAGTGGTAGCCTCTGTCTACCAATTCTAATGCACTGAGACTACTTACTAAAATTGTTGGGAAATGCTTCATGTATACCATAGGCTGCGTCAATCACACGGCTTGTTATATACAAGGAAAACGCAGCACGTTGTCGGAGGAATTCCCGTTCGTCAGTGTTATCTACCGTGCCGATGGTGCATTTCAGGACACATGTTCGTAGGACGTCTTTTCTCCCTTTTCCGTCGAGGATCTGTCTTTGCAGTTTGTCGGTTTCATTAATGTATAATGTATGATATTAGTATATAATTTATTATGTCTGAAACAAGGAAATTTTCCATATGTGTGTGAAAGATGTACTTTTACATGATTTGTAATTCAAGTACCATGACAAGAGACATTCAGATACTTATAAAATCAAAATAGAGAGGCCAATGACTGAAGTGGTGTGTGCATGAAAGTGTAAATGGGTTTGTTGAGCTTATTAATGGTTCGATTACATAGAGTGGCTGAAACAGGTGTAGTGATAAAGTAACACATGACTTGTTGTGTGAAATGTGGCTGGAAGTGAGCGGAAAGTGTCGAATGGCACAGTTGTTTCAATCTCATTCTAGAGTTATATGACTTTAGCATTATTGGGTTTGTGAGACAAGATGGTTATTTGTTAAGCTAGAGGTTTGTAAGGGTACTGTGGCAGATGTTAAAAATTAGTGTTCCATGTGCCACTGCTGAGCAAGGAAGAACATTACTTAAAGGCGCATTTACAGAAACAGTACTGTGGAAGGACAAATTTGTGCCAATACTGTGAGTCGTGGAAAACATGTGCCATAGTACCTTCACTAGAAGGACACAGTACGCCGAAATTCTTGTGATTCCTAATCAATAGACGATCTCCCATTTGTTCAAATAAAGCCTGAGTGAGCAAAGTAAAGGAGTGTCTGTGTGAATTTAGTATCCAGCCCAACTGAAAATCCTGTGATGAATAGTACTACGTGGAGCGATTTTCGTGAATTGTGGAATTAAAGGCATCATCGCGCACTTAGCAGGCACCCGCAGTGTTAACCGCGATTTCCGACCTGGACGCAGTGGAAGCAGAGATCGCACCGCCACGAGGGAGGCAGGTGCCGGGTGCAGCCCGCCTGGCGCAGGGGGCCGCCGGCAGCTCAACACACTCTGTGGAACCGTTTGACGGAGATCTGCAGGCCGCTCGCCTCGGTGCTGTCAGCGCAGCGCCAGCCGACCCTGGCCCGCCTTGCGAGACGTCACGAGAGCGCGCCGCGGCCGTCCCTTTAGGTGGTGGTGGCCAGAGCCGACACGGGGCCCACTGGGGGCGCTTGGCCGCCCACCCACCCAGGTGTCCGACACAGTGGTCGCCAGCCGAGCCTCGGCCCGCTGGAAAGCATCGAACCTCATCGCTCATCAAAAGCCAGTAGATGTAACGGCCCTCATGCTACCTACTTACCCCCAGGCAAGATCCGCCACGTCGGCCACATGGGCGCCGACGGCCAGCTTTCGATTCCCCGAGCTCCGAGCCTCTCCACGAAATCCCTCTACACGTGGGCCCTTCAGCCAATCAGGAGCAGCAGAGGACTGCAAGCCCCACCACTGGCCACTCCCTGCAGCTGTTTCAGCCGCTGCTGTCACGTTGTGGTCTTCAAAAAGGCGAACCAGCGAGCAGATATGGGTGGTCAGGGAATCACCTGTTACAACCCTTCCACTCGTGGGGTATCAAGCATTAACTTCTGCAACCGATATACCTATTAAGGGCTTTCCCCTGATATACCTGGAGACATGCATTCCCGCAGCCGAAACTGTTAGAGCTGTTGTTAGACCTACGTAGTTGTTCAGCAGCACCCGTGTTACTCAGACGATGTCCCCTACAAAGAGCATCATGCCTAACTCGCGCCACTGTCGTCAAGTGCAGCATTGTCAGAGCGATTCAGACTTGGGATCAGCAGTCTGCACAACCGCCACACTTTGAGACAGGGACGACCAACCCGCATCTGGCGAGGCTAAAGGCACGGAACTCAACGCTGACTGAGAGCGCTCTCAGCAGGGCGTGTGGACTATGGATCGTCCTGTTTCCGATATGCAACAACAGTTTACAACGCACCAGACTGAAGTAGAGAACTCTGTCTCCACCAGATCTCCAGGAACGTAACGCTACGCGAACCAGCCGAAGACTCACACAAGAAACCCGAAGTAAACAGGCAAAGCCGACACGAACACGATACTCCAATTACAAAAAGTTTACACTAATCCATATACATCTCACGAAGAACAAGGTTTCCAACTGGTTGGATGCAGATGCAATTAAAGCACATCTAATACAACTTATGGCACTTTAGCAAACCCTACAATAAACTATAAACTAAGAAGGTGGCAAAGAAACCGCCAAATCGTTGTAACCCGCACTGAAACAGTTGCCTGGGACACCAAGTCGTTCACAAAAAAATCCGAAAAACTTTGCCAACATCACAACACACCCATCAGATATCGAAACCCGAGAGAACAGTTTGAGTTACTTGCCGATCTGAAGCAACAGTAACAGAAATCACGTCGCACGCCAAACACTAAGCAAAAGAGAAACCACACAGACTCACGCTCGCCTTTGTGATAGCCAATTTTGACCGTGATATAACAAACGAAGAAACTGAAGGGGACCTAATGGTACCGGGAAACTAAATCAAAATTCACGGCTATTCCTTCCAGTCATCTACAGTTACAAAGAACCAACTAACAAGCTACTTGTTCACCATTTCAGAATGCACTGTGTACCTCACAAGGTACTTGTACTCGTATTTAAACACTATCTCCTCAATAACAGCAACGTCCATATTGCAACACTTTCCAATAAGACACGAAAAGCTGCGATATAAATTCAAATGTGAAGAACGGAGTCGAGGACATCGAATTTTTAATTCCAAAATAGACCCAAAACAAGAAGCGTCAAAATGCACGAGCTGCAACACTGATAACGTTAATAATGATGACAGTTGCAAAGAAAGACCAAAACAGCCTATCTCATTAAACAAAACTGAAAACATTAAAGGCATTGATGAAACTATAGCGGTCTTCGTCCAAGAATGACACGAAAACAATCAAACGGCAAACATACTGTGAGTCTTCACTACAGCCCTTCCCCACATGATATTTGAAAGAAGGGAAATAATAACAGCAGTTTCTAAAAAGCTCCTACTACGTTCATTGGCGAACACGGATCCACGTCTATATCGCCATATTGATAGACAAGGAGGCCTATGCCCAACCCAGCCTGAGACTCCAGGAAACAAGAATTAACCTTCACATTCAAGCCTAAGAAAGATATTGCCACTATCTGCATTGTCAACACACTGGGTTTCTGCTCTAAAAACAAACTCCCTAAAGGCATGGTAAGAGAAAAAGAAGTTGTTATTATAGTCGCAGCAACCGATAGTTCAGCAATTTTCACACCTACCAGCAAGTGCTTTCTTTGGAAATGATAACATTACATTCTTCGTAAAGTCTGTGGGTACTTCGCCTGTCTCATACGCCGGCACAACAGGTGGGAGAGCTACGCCGTGGCCGTCTCTCCCGAGGTTGCCTGTAATCCTGGCAGAAGACTGTTTACTCCCTGAGCCTCGTTTCGACTTAGATATTTCAGAACACTGTCAAATTTCATCTCGCACATATACATCTTCCACCTCATTTACATCCATGACCACTTCCCTATCTGTAATATTACCTTCAGTAAGATATATATCTGACATTACTACATTAGCAATAAACAAAACCTATGTAATGTCATGACAGCAGAAATTCTAAATATGATGTAGCTATGCTATTGACTACACGAAGACATAGATCACTACACCATTCAGAATGACTCCAGTTTCCTTTATATAACATGGCACTTACCTCTGACTTACACGGTTATGTTACAAATCCCTTCGTATCATACTAGAGATTAGTTCCTAAGCATTAGTCTTAAAGACTACCAGTACAATGAAACAGGACACAAAATGCCATAACGATCGACAAACAATCGCAAGTGATGGGTTTTTAAAGGAAGGTTTTAAGCCACTCATAAGGCGAATGCCAGGAGTCAGCTGCAAGAATAACATCGTCCGCCAATCCGCCAGGATTACACGCTGTGTCCAGACCAAATAAAATCCTCCGATTAAAGATGAACAGCGTCACTACATCATTAAGCGCATTTCCGTTCAAAGAGTAACACGTTTGGTAAGGCACATTGCTGCTTCTAGTAAACTTGAATATTTTCATTTTCACCTCTCCCCTGTCAACAGTGACTGTAAATTCAGAAACAGACATTCTGTAACAAAGTCAGTCTGAAGTAGTCGACGAATGATCTTGACATTAATCACATGTTATTAAGACCTGACTTATCACGTGTTGCAGATAAGTGATCTTATATATTTTCTGAAACATTAAAACTTAATTACGAAACCTATTAATTTTCTTGATAGCTAAAACACATTCCTTTACTATTCATTACACGTTCTGGTTGCCAATCAAACATTGTGAGGCTTGTAAAAGAAACAATAAACAGGTAATTGCCTTAGATTTAACCAAATTAAACAAAGTTATGTAGTATTGCGTGATGATATGCCAGTCATGGTAAATACAATGTGGCTATGAATTGTGTAGGCTTGAACGCTATCATCTAATAGCATATCTTGGAACTGTGTAAGTAATGGTAAAGTACCTATCGGGTTAATGTGAACAGTACACTGTTTTTAGATATTAAAGAAATAACCCTTTCGTTAAGAATAAAGGCGCTAGCCCAGCTTAAGAAGCGAAAGTAATTTAAGGAAGAGACACTCTCTCTAGTTACTTATATCGAAAATGAGTATGAGCAGAAATTAGTAAGTGTAGCTGCCTTTTTCGCCCTATCAGCTCTTTATGACACCGCTTGGCGAGAAGCACTTCTTTAGAATTTCACGATTGTGTCGTAAATTTAAGGACTTACTTAACAACATGCTAAGCAATAGGGCATTTCATATCCATTCTCACATTGACAGATGCAGCGTACTTAAACCAAATGATAGTTTACTTCAAATGTCTGTTCTCAGTCCACTATCACTTTGGTCTGTACATGCAACGCTTATCAAAACGTCTTCAAAAAAATTGATTTATGCTGATGACATTTGCTTGGTGGCACAGAGCCTCAACGTTTATGATGCTGAAACCTCATTATACACTGATATGGAAGTCTTAGATATATACATCAAGAAATAGTGGCTCCACCTAAATCCACAGAAAATAATTGTATCTACATTACATACATGCAGAAAACAGTCAGAATGCACACAGGAAGACAGATTCAGAGACCAAGTCTCGTTGTACTGCATTACACCATAATACATAGGAACAACGCTAGATAGAACTCTTAACTTACAAGTAGCACCTAAAGTCAAAACGAGAAACAACAGTCTTCAAAAATTTGGTGGTATCTTATGGGGAGCTAATGCTCGTGTTTTCATATCCATAGGTGCTCTGTTGCTGAAGATTACTGTTCGACCAGGATCAATAGTGCTCATACTAAGAAGATAGATGTCCAACTGAATCAGGTATTATGTGATGTATTCAGAGTACAATCGCTCTAAGACTTCCTGTTCTCAGTATCATCCCACCCCCAGCTCTAAGAAACCAACTCTCCTAAAGGTCCGGAAGAACATTCTGAAGAATCCTCAGCTAGCCAGTCATCGAGGTGCTCCACAGGCAGAACATCAACACTTGAAATCAAGGAAACTCTCATCATGCACAGCAGAAAACCTCGTTGTGTTCTCTTTGATTATCAACCATTTACGGAAAATTCAGTGGAATCCGTCATCAATAGTCAACCATCATCTAGTCAAGGACCCATTCATGCAGACAGGATTCCATCTCCCCAGACATCAGTAGTGGATCTTGAAATGGATTAGCAGTGGCGAAGGCTGATGTGCTTATCTGAAGCATGGGATGAGTGTTCTTTTTACAGACAATTCAATGTCACTTTCTAAATATTCCAGTTGGAATGGTCTCTGTATTATCATAACAGGGTCACATGTTGCAACACGCTTGAGGCAGCTGCATCTCCTGCACGCTGCTGTGACGTCACGTGGTGATCAAATCTAATGCTAATTCCAGAGATCTCTCTATCCTCACACGTGCTGATCCGATTATGTGCATGCTTAATTATCAGGATATGTAATTACCCAGAGGCTGTCTTCTGGATCCTGAGGTGTATGTCAAAAGTCCCTCAAATAATTACAAATGATTTATCAGTTATGCTTCTCCCATGGTCTTGGTCACTGTATCCTGAAGTGAACTGGACTGTGGATACTGAAATAGTACTTACGGACGACAGTCGTTGCCCAGTGTCATTTTCACTATGTGTGCACTGCTTAGAAAGTGTGTTAATTGCCCCATCATCGTGCTATATAATTTTTGCATGTTATTGCATTAAGTCTTGGGATTTCGAGGTCATCTATGCTGCAGAGAGGTATATAAACCATACAGCTCTATGATATTATCAGTTCATTTCACAATGTTACTATTTACCAGTACATACATGTTTGCTTATGGTTCAAAACATGTAAATGTAGCATTGGCATGAGATCGTGGGTGTGAAGTTATAGTAGAAACTGAGGATGTCTGTCGTAATGTAAAACACAATTTACAGATATGAGTTCGGGCGAGCATTGTTAGCCGATGAAGCACACTAAGAAGTTGATTACAACAGACTACGTTCCTTTTCAACTTCCTCTTCACATGAACATCTGTAGCAATAAGGCAACCATCATCGACCTGTATAAAAGTGTCGTGAAGTTGTATTGGTTATGCAGTGCCCTACGGATTGCAACAGACATATACGGTGCCAAGTATATCTGAAAGCGTTACTAAACGATGTTGTATGTTATGTAAGTGAATGTTGCATACAAAATGATTTAGAACAATATGTAAACATATGTATGCTTGCAGCACCAAGGGCTGCTACTATAATCCTATAAATATTCAAACTGTAGAGCCTGGTTTACAGACAGAGAACGGTGATACGTCGTTGCTCCTCTGGGATTGAACACAATGGAAGCAGTATTTATAACATCAAAAAACAATTATTTAAAGAATAATGTAGAGATATAAGACAGAATGAATATTAAGAAATGTGTCAACAATTGTTTTTTTATTTTGTGCATGAAAAAAACGTTATAAACAAAGTTATTTTAAATGTGTATTTGTCTTTCATTGAAAGACCACCAGTGCAAAACAAATATTATACAAGATATTTACAGACATGATAAACACGTCATACTATTCTGCAAACCCTCGATCATACATACAGTAAATATATTCACTCATTGAGTGAATAGAGCCAGTATGGTACAGTGTCCAAAAATTTCGACGATATAAACACACATTTAAAACAGCTTAAGAAGGGTTTAAGTTACTTGCAAATACCCACATACTTAAAAAAGAGATATAACCAACTGAAGACGGTATTGACTTTGTAAGAGGAGGTCCAATAATACTACCTTTAGGCTTTCTGTTAGGACAATGCTTAGCTTTTGATGCTAAAAAGGTTTGCAAATCCTATCTGCTTGCAGATACACACATCAAAATGTATTACATCACGTCGGTTCCGAGAGATCCAGAACCTGTACAGAAACCTGGAATAGAATCAAGATAAACATCATTTCCGCCTTTTTATTGGTCATGAAAACCACACATTGCATATTGTTCCACCATAGAGCGAGACCTTCAGAGGTGGTGGTCTAGATTTGCTATGCACAACGGTATCTCTAATACGCAGTAGCACGACCTCTTGCAATGATTCATGCCTGTATTCGTCGTGGCATATTATCCACAAGTTCATCAAGGTACTGTTGGTACAGATTGTCCCACTCCTCAACAGCGATTCGGTGTAGATCCCTCAGAGTGGTTGGTGGGTCATGTCGCACGTTAACAGCCCTTTTCAATCTGTCCCAGTTATGTTCGATAGGGGTTATGTCTGGAGAACATGCTGGCCGTGAGATACAGGAGGATTCCAGTTACATTACATTACAGTCAGGCAGAGGTTCCGAAATCAGGAGTTGGATTGTAAGGCATACCCAGGAGCAGTTATAGACTCAGCTCACAATTTAATAGCAGTGAAGAGTAGACTCAAGTTTGAAACATTAGTCAGGAAGAAACAATATGCAAGAAAGTGGAATACGTAAGTACTAAGTAATGGAGAGGCAAGCTTAAATGTCTCTAAAGCTACTGATACTGCAATATAGCGCATTAGCCAGTTCAGTAGAATAAGAAGGACACTTCTATAAAGGGCAATCAGAGAAAAACGGTCCAGTAAACGAAGTTCTAAAATGCATACCTTATGAGTTATGAGCACTTTTTCACGTTTGTTACTGTGGAATGAGCACTAAATAGTTTACCTCTCGCTCTTTTTGACGTGCCAGTCCTTTTGTATTTCGTTCTTTGTACCTTACGAATATGTCTGTAGTGGAAAAGGCCAGGTACTTGTGTCCTGATAGCAAAGTTTGATCATCCTCCACTCGACCGTCATTTCAGCATCCCCAGAGTTCTGAGGTGCAGCGATCATGGTTCATTAAGTTACTTCCTCAGTTTGCACACATACCTGCAAATCCATCGCTATATTCCGGTGGAAATGATGAAAGTAACTGTGACTGTTGCCATGTATGAGCTACAAGTGGGCATTATCGAGGCATTTCGAGCCATGGAACAGAGAATAATTTTAGGAACTGGAAGATATATTTTAGAAAATGCTGCTTATTCCAGATATAGGCACAGAAGCTCAGGACGACTCACGAGAAATATGCACAGACAGTGCAGCTACGCCGGGTTCCTTGAAAAATTACAGCAATCGTAGATAAATAATGGCATAAATGAGAACTGCGAAAGGGGAAGTGGCACCTCATCTTGGAATGATCAGAAGTCTGCAGTCCTGTGAATGAATTAGGACACAAGCTGGCCAAAGAGCGAGAAAGTGCAACAGGCAACTACAGCGGAAATTTTGCGTCAATGAGAAAATGACAGATGCAGCGCGAAGGAGAAGTGAGAAAGAGTGGTCTGAAACCATGAAAGAGACTATGACAAAAAAAAATTCCCAGCTGTTCAACATCGCCATTCTACCATTTACCACTGTCGTCTAGTGATACAGCTGTGTCAGCTGTGCAGGGGAGATTAAAGGCTCTCTCCAGCTGGCTGAGACTGTTGAGTCCAGTGGGCCTGGCGGTGGGGCGCGAGCCCGGAAGCCGAGGGGTCACTCGATGAATTCTCCTCGGGTTATTATCAGCCAAGTGGTGGCGTCGTCTCGTCGCAACGTTTCAATGAGTTTCGTGCCCATCATCGTCTGGCGAAGTCACTTTGTCGAATCCCAGCACAGAAATTCTGAGTCTGCCTTCAGTCTGAGCTTCACCTCTTGGGAGTGAACGTTGTGTAGAAGGAAAAGAATGCAGCTCATTAGTCGACAAACCAGTTTTACTAAAACTATCCGAAATGATAAATCGCATCATTAGGAGAAATCATTGTTATACCTGTAAACCTCATATGGTGTATACACTCGTTTTTTAAGTACCAATGCTTTCCATATGAATACAGAACAACACTTATCAGCTACATGAAGTGTATGATATGTACCGCAATAACAGAAGTTGTATGCTGTCGTCCGGAAAATCCTAGTTCGTTCTATTTGGTCTTGTCCATCGCCTACCTGGTAAAGAAACCGAACCTTGCCATGAAGAACTGACAAATTAACAATGTTATGGAGAGTTTTACAAAAATAAGTAACCACCTACATCCCCACTCGTCAGACAGCTTTGCGGTGTGCGGCGGAGGATGCCTGCGACACCAAGGCCACTGTCCGCCCCGCTGTGACGTCAGCATAGCTGCTGCACATCCCCCCTCCCCCGCCATGACAGCCAGTACATTTACGCAGGTGTGGCTGCACTGTGTCAGCTGCTCGGGGAAGTCCCGGCCTCTGTCGAGCTTCCTGCCGGCAGAAGAGACGGGTGCAACTCGTTCAGCCGTGTGAACTACTTCACTCATTTCACTCTTTGTCGTGAAGCGTTCAAATGAAGTAGTTTATTCATGAATTACAGAAGCCTGGCGAAGTTGCTCAGCTGCGGCTACACTCGCTTCACCTCGCTCGTACAACAAAGCTTAGTAATACTTCATAATTTTACCAACACGCAACGTTTTACGCTCTTACAGTGTCTGAGTTAACTTAAATAGAGCATGGTCGAAGGGGACACAGAAAACATAAACAAAGAAGCCTGTCACATATAAAGAAGGTATTACATTTAATCTTGCTCGACATTTTCTCACGAAGCGCACAAAAAAGTCTTTATCTTCCAAGTGAAACCTTAATTGTTGCAGTCATGGACTGAAAACTAGGGCTACCAATGAAATGCCATGCTATTTTATGTTCCTTTTAAAATTTAATCCAAAATAGAATGAGTATGTTTACCACTGTCAAAAAGTCTATATACCTACGTTAAAGTAGTGATTCAGAACTTTTCCTACAGACTTTACTTTTGTTGAGAATAATAACCCTCCAGATTCAAAACGTAAACTGTCACCTGTAGTCATTGGTACGATTTCAGGTAAAATCCCTCTTTATTTTATTCGGAAACCAGTTTTTGTGTCTGTTCACTCTTATACCATGGCTAGCAACTCGTGATCGCGTAAAAGTAGTGAAATTTGGGGTTTCTTCTGAAACGTCCCCTTACAAAAACTGTACACGACTGTGCTTAAGCTGACACACAATAGTTTTTAGCGCAACGCAATCTGACTTTCAAAAATCCCTACGAAAGAATGGCCCTAACTAACATTAACCTATACGTTTCACAAATCACTTACCTCACAAAAATCTTCGTTACTCGAACTACTGCAATACAGCGAGCGCCACTACTGCCAGCTAAATAAAAGATTCAAACTACTGAAGTCATTAACTACTGATAGGCACACTTAGCAAATGAAAGATTTTAATAGAGAACAAACAATGTATTTACCTCACTAGTCATAATATATATAGCAGTTCATGACACCAATTCTTACAAATTTCAAAACTCCGCCATCTCTCTCCCCACGTCCACCACTGCTGGCGGCTCACCTCCAACTGCGCAACGCTACGCGCTGTAAGCATCCAGCTGCCGCTGCCCAACACTACAATGGCAGACAACAATGCAAACTAGCCACAGACTGCGCACAGCACAGCCAGTGATTTTTCATACAGAGCGCTACGTGGCGCTACCAATAAGAAAACGTAAACAGCCTACTTACACTTCGCCGATTTAGGTGATGGGAAAGCAAAGTGCAGCTGTTGTTCTAAGTGTGTTTCATATAAAGGAGGAAATACATTTAATCTAGGGCGTCATGTTCGAGTGCAGCACCCAACAGTATCATTGTCCATCAGGCGCTTAGCGCCTCCTGCTCCTGCACCTTCCGATATTTCTGGGACAAATAACCCGGACAATCCGGAACCAACACCAGCAATTGTCAGAAGCGAACAGCAGTCGGTGCCAGAAAATAACAGTATCACTTCATTATCAGACAGTAGACTCAATAACAGGGGTATTTTTCCAAACCTGTTTCGAACATAAGAAATCAGGAGGTAGATTTCACACTTCTAGAGGCCGATGTAAAGGATTATTTGCCCTTCAACATAGTGGGAAGCAAACTTTTCCAAAGTTTTGTGAGCAAACTGAATGGTGCTTACAGAATGCCAGCTAGGAAGACCATTTCCAATACACTACTACGACAACAGTACACCATGATGAAAGAAATTGTGAGAGTCAAAATAAATTCTGAAGAAGCGGTTGTGCTGACAATTGATGGGTGGACAGCAACCACAAATAAGAGTTATTTGTTGGTGACAGCACACTACGTTAAAGACCTGGAGCTGGCATCTTCCTTCCTAGAGTGCACTAAAGGCACACATCACAAAAACTATCCTAAGAACTGTGTCGTGTCACAAGGGAATGGGGCATTCAAGAAAAAGTCGTGTGTGTTGTTACTGGCAATGCTGCTAATATTATGGGAGCTATAAGACTCACAGCCTGGATACACAACCCCTGCTTTGCACACACACTCAATTTAACTGATCAGAATGGGCTTCCACACATTCAACCCATTCTGAATAAAGTAAAAAAAAAATTGTTAAATTTTTAAAAGAAGTTCACAGGCCTGCACGAAACTGAAATAATGCAGGAACCGTTAAAAGAGCCAGTTCTGACACAAAGACAGGATACTGTTACAAGATGGAATTCAACTTATGATATGCTGCTAAGAACAATCGAGGTTAAGAATTCCCTAATGACAGTTATCACTCTGATCTTCCAAATGTGACTGCAGAGGACATTGCAAGTGTAACACAGGCCTGTGGCCTGTTGAAAGTTGTCAAAGACTGCACGGAGGAAAGGTCCAGTGAAAATGTTGTCACTGCTTCTAAAGTTATACTCCTTAGTGGCTCGTTGAAAAAATGGTGTTGCAGGTTTGTTAATAACACTAAAATTCATGTAGACGTGCAGCAAATGGCCGAAAAGCTAGCTAAGGACCTAAAATGACGGTTTCGAAATGTAGAGGAAAATTCCATTTTCGCAGAAGCAACTTCATTAAATCCCCGGTTCAAAGTACATGGTTTTTCTGATAAAAATTCTGCTGACTAGTGAAATTAAACCTGATCAGGCACTGTGAGAAATTTGTGACGAACACATCCACTGGTACTGCAACAATCTCAGTTCCAACCACTGAATCTATTTCTAGTCTCTGGCTCTAATTTGACTAAGTGTTTTCCAGGCTGCAGAGTAATCCACATCCGAGAACTGCTGCAATGGTGGAAGTGGACAAATATTTACAAGAGCCCCTGCTACAGAGACAAGGCAATCCACTTGAGTGGTGGTCTGAACGGCTGTCAGTATATCCCTCGCTCTTTGAACTTGCAAAAATACGTGTATTGTTGCAACCTCCATGCGGTGTGAAAGAGTGTTGACGAATGCAGGACACCTTACAACTGACAGAAGAAATCGCCTGACAGGAAAAAAAGGTGGAACAAATAATGTTATCAAACGGAAATCTCTGAACATTCGCCAAATCCGTTGACGTTTACTCATATATATGTTTTTTTTAAATATAATTAGGACAATCCTCAAGTTTAGTGCCATTATTTCAATAATGTGTATGAGATAAACATTGCTACATGAACGATTGTCTTTCAAGCGTGGATTCCACGCATGCTTCAGTTCCAGACACAGAAGGTAAGCATTTTATTTTCATGTTGGCTGTGCGTGCTCTTCGTTTGTATCTTTAATATTCATTTATCTGCAAGCGCTGCCAACGGTAGGATACCCGTAGACACGACGTATATCTGCACAAATAGTCACCGGTAAAGATGTCAGCACTGTAGGGAGTAGCTGACGCTGCCTTCCTCTAGCCCCTCACCTCCCCAACCCCTCCTAAACCTATCGTTCACCACAAAACATCGCGCGATTCGTCGACAGGCAGAAGAGAGAGGACTAAAGGGAGAATGAGTGACGTAGCGCCGATGTAGTGGGAGAGGGAGAGGGGAAGAGAGTGAGTGAACTATAAAAAAGTGTGGAGTGTGCTATCTGTGAAGAATATGAAGTACCAGTTCATTGAAATTGAGTGTTTAGTTCACACTTCACCGGAGTGAAGCGTTCATTTGAACGACTCATTCACAAGCTCCCCATCACTAGCTGACAGTCCACTAGTTTGCGATGGTGAATTACCTGCCCAGACGTCAACCGGTAAGAGGCTTCAACCTTGAACCTTGACCCTAACTTCTTACAGGATGAGCAACCCGGCCACATCTAACGACACTGGCCAAAACACATCCAGACGTGGCATGTTTATCTACGCCGTATGCTCACCTCTATGTGGAACGGCTCTGTACTGTGCCACGTCGGTTGTAGGTCACTGACTGTTAATGGGTTGCCAGACTATAAACATGCTTCTACAACTATGACTGGTGCCGTTTTTACTTTGACCAACGCTTGCCCTTAACAGGTAATTTTGTATAGTCAAACTCTGCTGTCTACTATTTGTAGAACCTTTGCCCTACTTCATTTTCTGACGCTAAAGTGTCAGTTTTTATGTAAGAGGACTATTTGAACAAATCCTCACTTTGCTTTTGTTTCCATTCCATCACCTGTTAGCAAGGTGAACTGATGCGACGTAAATGACGTCAGTAAAGTAACATCCTAGGTTCTCCTACATTTTCAAATCACTAAAGAATTCCTTTACACATCAAAATGAGTAAATATATAGAATTGTGAAGTTCGCCTGTACTCCGCCTCTCCATAAACTGATGTCAATAGTGTTAGCAGATTTTTGTAAATCGAGCTTATATACTCCATGGTTAGCGGCGCCATCTGGCAGTCGGCACTTTCGTGTAGTAAAAACATACATACATATATACCTTACATACGCGGCCAGTTCCCTGACGGCTGTAGTACAGCCTGGTTCCCGCAGCGTTGCGAGTGACGGGCCATAGCCGCATCCACATAGGGGCTGGGTGATAGTTATCTCCGTCACAGTCTGTGCATTCGAACACAATAGAAGCAATATGAGCAGTGGACCTGTATGGCGGACGTTGCACACTGCGAGTCCAGTACGACCCACTTTCGGCAAGTTCAGTGCTTGATTTGTGACGGGGTACGCATAGGTACTCCCCACTGGTGTCTCGGTGTTGGGGGAAAAAAAGGATCGATACTGCAAATTTTGAGATGTGGTAGGGTAGAACATTATCTTTTAGTAGTAAAGATGTTGTCCTGTCACTTTTGAAATGCGCAGAAAATCGTTAAAATACCTTCTTAAGAGGTCAATTGCAGAAACACACACCTGACAGCCCCTCCCCCCCCCCCCCCCCACTACCACCCTGGAAGGTCACAACAGTGTTGGAACCTGTTTCTTACAAATCAAGCACTAGCTGATGTTAAAGCTGTACACCACTTACCAAATGCACTTCATGTCATTATTTTTGTCACGATATATAAAATTTTTCAGAGTGTAAATAGCAACAAAAAAAAAATAACATTGGATCTTACAGCCGATACATTTGTCCGAAAATGTAACAAAAGTACCTAGTTTTATTCGGTAACTCGCAAAAAGAGACGTCCTAAGGGACTTAATAAGTACAGCGTTCATATAGGGTTTAGATGGGACCATTAGATTCCTGTGTTATAGCCTAAATACAGCATTCATGTACGGTTTAGATAGAACCATTAGATTTCGATGTTATAGCCAATAAGTCGTTAAAAGTGATGCCGCTATGAACGGTCTCGACTGAATGTATCCACAGGACGTGTGGCATGTAATTGAAAAAGTGAGTTCCCTGATATTTGTACTATCGTGGTATTACTTTGCATCTTGAGTTACTGCGATACAGGGCAGTGTTTCCTAGTTGTGACTTCTTGGAACCGTTTTCAACGGTCAAACGACTTTACTGAGAGGCTATTAGAGGACCTGCTAAACAGCTGCGTTATGCGGGTTGCATGCGAATCAGGCGAAATGCAATTCGATTCGTTCGGATACTTTTGAGCATGACTATACGTACATAAGTTGTGTACCAGAAAGGAGTATTATGGGTCCGATACAAGTAGGCTATTTTCACGATTTTCGTACGTAATCGTTCATTGCTTACGGAAAGATTCCGGACAGTAACGTACACAGTGTAAGTACTGGCATCAGCGGCCGTACCTTCGTTGTCGACGCTGTGTGCTCAGGATGGGGCAAAGTGCAAACACGTTCTGTGAAAGAAATATTAGGCGCTGCTGTGATTAATAGTAAGGGCACAGAAGTACTTTGTTTGTAAACGTTGTCGGGGTGTTCTTGAAGGCAGAATATCTGTAAAAATATTCCTACGTTATTCAAAGAATTCGTAAATACAATATTGTCAACCGATCTGACTAAAAATTGAACTAATTTTTGGCATTACGTAAAACCAGCAAGTGGATCGAAACCATGAGTTGAGTCGCTCAGTGACCATACTACCACAGAAACGGAAGACAATCGACAGAAGGCGAAAAACAGAGCTGCCGTGAATCATTCACTCGCTTCCAGAATTCTAAATTTTCGGAAATCTCGCTTGTGCAAATATGATTGGAGCATGAATATGACAGCAAACTCAGCGTGTTTAAACTGTGCTGACCACCTCACATTAACAATGCAGCGCCTTGCCAAAATGCCGACAAAGCGAGAGAACAATTTTCTCGTGTTGTAATATGCGGGATGTTTGACAAAATGTGGCAGCTGCAACCGTGTAGGGGGGTGAACGAGATTTCTGTACGCGGTCCAAAGAAGTCAACAGCAGGCGCAAGCCGCGAACTCTAAACACCGCAGCAAAGTGTGTGGAACACCGTGCGTCTTCGGTCACACATCGAACCGCGCCGTCTGCATTTCTCACGACTATTAAACTCAGAAGGTTGCGGCCGGCGCCTTCAGATTTGCGCCACTATGCACGGACCTGTTGAGGATGGACATTTCGTCTGCACGCTCATATTCAGCAACGAAGCAACCTTGCATTTATCTGAAAATATTGATCTCCGCAATGTGAGAGTTTGGCGTACTGTCAACGGCCCATTCAGCTTTGTCTGTGACACAACACAGCAAACATTAACCATCGGCGAATCTGGTTCATGCGCCGCAATTTCATGAGGATTTTCAGTAGCCCACACTCACATTGCGGAGATTAAGTTTTTAGGATAAATTCCATGTTGCTTCGTCGCTGAAGATCAGCATGGAGGTTCAGCATGGAGGTTCATACTACAGTACTCCCTCCGCTGTGGCGCGAATCTGAAGGCGCCGGCCGCAATCTTCCGCTTTTAATTGTTGCACGATCTGCAGACGGTACGGTTCGAAGTGTACCAGCCGACGCCCGGTCTTCCACACACCTTGCTGCGGTATTTAGAGTTCGCGGCTTAACGCTGCTGTTTACTTCTTTGTACAAAAATCTCGCTCACCCTCCTCCACGGCCGCAGCTGTCACATTTGGTCAAATATCCCGCACATTACAACACACGAAAACTCTCCTCTCGCCTTGTCAGTATTTTCGTATAAGGCGCTGCATTGTTAATATGAGGTGGTTGGCACAGTCTAAACTTGCTGAGGCAAAAAATATATTCGGAAAATGTAGAATTCTGGCAACCAGTGAATGACTTAATGCTAGCCGTGTATCTCGCTCCTGTGTCCTCTTCCGTTGCTGTGATGGTATGGTCACTGAGCGACTCAACTCATGGTTTCGATCCCGTTGTTGTTTTCATGTGAGGTCAAAAGTTCTCTTAATTATTAGTCGGAAAGGTTGACAATATTGTATTTACAAATTCTTTTAATAATATAGATAATATTTGCACACGAAACCTGCCTCCAACGATTCTCCTGATAATGTTAAGAATCTAAGTACTTCTGTGCATCTCCAATTAATCACTGCAGTGCCTAATCTTTCATTCACAAAATGTACTAGCACTTCTGTACTAACTAATCAGATACTGCCAAAACTATGTAGTGGCTTCAGTGCTACTAGTCTAAACATTCACGGTGGTGTCTGATCGTTCCATATCGTGTCTCCCTACAACTTTCGCGCAACGACGCACTGAGCGTGTTTTTTTAGGGAACTGACTAGTTTGAACCTGGGACCTTTTGCTGGTAAGGAGACGCCAGAACAAACATGACATGTAGAATTAAGAAGAGTTCAGTGAGACTAGCGATGATATAACCAAATACTAAATGACCTCAGCGTCAGCTCCACTGCCCTCCCTGTAAAAGAATCTTAATACTAACTAAATTTAGCGGAAGGTGTTCCAGGCATTCCTATTTTTAGTTAGCTGGTAAAATAACGTCGAAAAGCAGATAACTTTACCATTGGAAATTTTATTCTACTCACAAAACATCGTTTATAAACTGCACTATTGATAATATGAAATGTTTTAATACAGGATGCTAAAAACCAACTGCATTCAACAAAAATGTGAACGAATATTCCCTGAATGGGTTTCCAAGTTCTACAATCAATCGAAGGGTGACCTATGCCATATCACATCTATAATCTAGGTTTAATTTAAGTTTCACAAAAGAGAAAACTATCAAAATGGTCTACAGTGACCCTCAATTATCTTTAAATACTTACCTAACTTGTTGTAAATTACAGTGGCTGATGTGGCTTCTCAATAACTATATAAAAGAAAAATTATCGCGTTTCAGATTTTTACTTCAAGTGGCAAATGTGAACACCATGAGTTTTAATTAATGATCGACACTACTATTACGCAAAAAGGGGGTGTAACAGATGAGACTTCTGAAGTTCTGAGTGAAGCCTTATGCGCTCAAAAAATGCGCCATCGCATGCGTTCATTACCTTGTCGGTGTTTAGGCAGCGTCAGGACAGCGGCGGGCAGCACAGCTCCGCTCACCACGCCATCTCGGAAGCAACTTCCCTAACTTCTCCTTACTACAGTTTACCGAAGTTAGTTTAAAAAAGCTATCTGGCTGAGTTTCCATCTGACCAATCAGGGTCTCAATGTTAACCTTAAGCTCTGCATACAAAAATCCTGTCTATCCAATGAGAAACGTTATACCTTTCATGGTGGGGCAATGTTTTTAAAGTTTGCAACGTAACAGAGACGCTAAAAAGTCTCACGCTAAAACCTGCAGCTGGTGTGGTCCTTTTAGCGGTATCGTGAGATCTATACTGTTCTTCTGGAGGGCTCTATCTTTTAACATGGGCTGGGGGTGGTCCTAATGTAACAGACACGCAAAAAAGTATCATGCTAAAACGTACGGGTGGTAGTCTTAGCGGTAGGCTGGCGACGTGGGTGTCCAGTCCGTACCGTATCGTAGGGCCTTCTAGCTTAACACGGTTCTGCTCTCAGCTTCTGTTCTCGTTTCTCCCCTCGGAACTGCATCGGTCTCGCGCTGTGAAGGTACGACATGCATTTAGGCATTCTTGTGTTAGTCTGTGGTATTCCATTTGCTCACTCGTTACTTATATTACTTTGGTTAATTTAATGTCACGATTTATTCGGAGCTATGTGACATACTACTGGATTTGCTTATCATGTCAGGGTTTTCATTGAAGGTGTTGGATTTGCCTGACACCTTACTTATCACCACCCTTCGAACTTAATTTTTGCACTGAATTTAGGCAATGATTGAATCGTTGTCTAAGTCAGTCAAAAATTTTCTAATTTATCTACATTTTGTAGCAAACTGTTCAGCCACGTTATTCTGTTCTATGCTAGTTTGAATTACTAATTTATATTTTTATATTCTTCCACATTATAATGAAAAATGACAAGAGAAGAATATTTTTATTCTATTATTAATTTTTAATTACTTTCTTTCATTATTTAAGTGTGAAGTTTGTTTTTTAAGAAGTTTGTTATCGAAAGTTAGGAGTCTTCCACATCGATTTTCTTAGAAATATTGTTTTCGTAAATGTAGTAATTAACTAATATCTATTCCTAACAAATTTTCTAAATATCATGTGCAAGTAAAAATGTTTTCGTTTCTAGACACTCCTTTCAACATTGCTACACTAACAAATAAGGATTATTTCCAAGAATTGCTTTGACAAAGAAATATACATACACAAGTATTGAGATATTATCCTAATAAATGGTACAAATGTTAATCAAAAGGAAAACATCCAACAAGATAATTTTTTATTCTTTGTATTTATAAGGAGAAAATAAGTAAAATATAGTTATTCTTTTATTTTTTGAGGGGAAAATAAGTGGCATATTGTTTCTTTATATACTGTCCATTTCAGAACTAATGACTTATTTTTATTGATTGTCTATTTTTTACTTAAGTCCATAGTCAATGACTTTTATTTTGTAGTTTATTAGCTGTCTGGTGTGCTTAACTTATTTAGTTTTTCACACATTTCTTTTGCACAATTCCTACATCACATAATTTGATTTCACACATTCACACAATCCTATGAATGTTTAAGCATGAAGTTGGTGAATGTTTTTGCACGAAGGTGATGGACTTGAGCGAGATGGATGTGGGCAAGTATTTGATGTACAGCTTCGTTCGTTGTTCCTTGTTGGCTTTGAAAGTGTGTGTTGCTGTTGGGGAGGTCCCATAATGGAATGGAGCTGTGAGTGTAGAATCTCGTGGTATACTGGCTTTGTATGCGTGAAATTCATCGTTATGTGTCGCTGAAAGCGGTCTTTTTTTGTAGTAATACTTCGCAGACGTCTAGTTTACAATAGGATAGGGATTTGGGAAGGTATGTCGTCTATTCTTCACCCATCTTCTTTCTTGGTGTCAATCTTGCGAATCTTCAACTTCTGTTCTTCCTGCTTTTTTCTCTGCTTCTTACTTGCTTCTTGGTTCTTCTCTGTGCAGAATATGGAAATACTGATTGATAACTAGTCGCTTTGAAGTTCTCCTCTTTTTTTTTTGCCAGCGCTCGCTTGCCCAAGCAGTCTTCCTGTCGGGCCCTTTTTTGCTCGCTCCGCTGTGTGGGGGGCGCCCCGGTGTTCGAGCGGTGAAATCCGGTGTCCCTGCACCCTGTCACTTCTGACGTTCCGCGTTCCATTGCGTGTCTGCAGGGTTCCATGCAGTGGGCTGATTTACTGCTCTACAAGGGCCCTCTCTTGGTCTCTCTGTTCTTCCCTTCTCTCACTTGTAGAAATCGTGCCTTGCTAATTACGTCCTGCCTTGCTAATTAGTCCTTTTCTTTCTTGATACTTCTCGCATTGCAACTTGTGGGTCGTCCCTTCTCTTCTTTGCTGGAGTTTTTACAATGGCTCTTACAAAAAGTTTTACTTATAATCATGTAACATATACGTCTAGTATGTACATTGTTTTGCGCCTTCTTAGAAAGCTTTACAAATTTCGGCGCCCTTTCCATGTTACAATTCTAAGATATTTGGATTCTTAACATCTACTCAAGAATCCTCAAGTTGGTTTTTTTTATTTTTGTGTAGTGTCGTGGTGTATAGCATTTTACTATTTCATGCTGTTAGACTATCTACGTTTTATCCCTTCACCTTAATGTATGGTACTATTGGTGTTATTATTGAAACTACTTTCTTTTTCCCACCTTCCTCTCTCTTCATTCTTCTTTCTCCTGACGATCTTATATGCAACATAATCTTGAAATATTGTGCTGATTATTTACCAGTAATAAAATTAATCTTCAAACTTGTAGTGAAAGTGTTTAATACTGCCAGCCTTATCTCGTAAAATACCCTCTAATTCTCTTTTACTTTGTTCCAAAATACCTTGAACTTCTTCCAATTTTTCATCGATTTCTATATGGACTTCTAACGTTAGTAGAGGCGATTGATTCTTTTGTGCATGCCATTTTCATTCTTCATCCTCTTTATCTCGCGTCATTCTTAATTGTTTGTTTATAATGGGTATTTCTTCAAATTTTAGCTTTTGCACAGAGAGAAGTGTGACATTCCCGAATGTTACGCTACCTTTCACCATATCTAATATCGCTCGTCTCTCATTTAAAAAATCTGCACCTATAATCAAATCTACAGTTACTTTAGGTATAATCACGAAGTTGGCTTCGATCTTTTTACCTTGGCACAAAAGAGTTAACCTTGTTTGTCTCGTAACTTCCGCAGCATTGTTTCTAATAGGACCTCTTACTTTAATCTAACGTCATTTCAGAACTGGCAATTCCTCATTGGCATTACACTGCATGAATAAATTTTCTGAGATCGCAGTCAGTTCACGTCTGCTATCAATTCCAATATTGACTGGGATATGCTTTACCATGGCCTTCACAATTGGTTGAATTTGAAAGGGTTGGTTCTGTTCTTCTTCTTCTTGCATCAACGAATCCTCCACTGAATCATACATGAGCCTTTTTAGGAATTTCCCTTGTGAATTCTAACTTTCTGTGGGATAAGCTTCTACTGCTACTTCTCTCTCCTTTATTTCCTCTTCTCTATTTCTTCCTTCATTTACGCTTTCTTCTACATCCTCTACTTTTACCTCATCCTTGTCTATCTTTTCCTTCTTCGTCGCTACTGTGACATAATCGCGTCTAAATGCTCTAATTATCGCTTCATATCTTCCTTCATTATATACGTTGTGTTGTGTGCCCACTCGTAATTTATTCACAACTTCTGTCGACTGTGCATTATCCTCATTGAATTCGCTTTCCCTGGTTTCCATCTCATATACCTGTGCAATACTCATAACTTCGTCCTTTCCTCCTACATTCGTTGGGCATGCCTCTGGTAATTCAGCTTCCTCGTCAGTATTCTCCCAATTAATTTCGTCCCAATACGATATTGTTATTTTCTTGTCTTCGTTTGCATCTGGTCCCTGCGGATTTGTTTCTTCCTTCTGTTCTTCTCGTGATAAGATTTTTACTTCTCTGTTCAAGGTGCTGCAATTGTCATGGGTCGGTGCGTCATTCTCTTTGGCATGGGCGCTTAGCTGTCAATTCGAACGTTTATCGGGCTTTGGTGACCTTACCTCCACCTCTTCTATCGGTATTCTCTTTTCTTGTTCAGCTTGTTGATAGTGATTTCTTTGTTGATAATTTGTCGGTCTATTGAGTCTCCACTACCCGTTCCAGTTGTCGTTATTTCCTCTGTAATAGTAGTTGCCGTTCCTGGGTGAATTATAGTTATTGCCATATTCTCTTCTAAATCCATAACCGGTTCTTTGTTGAAATCTATCACGTGGTTCGAAATTATTGTTTCTTCGTACTGTGTCTTGTGGATTCCACTGCATTTTGCTATCGTTTTCACGTGCGCTACGTCTTTTTCTTGCGTCATCTTCCGAAAATATGAACTCTAGTTCCCTTAGAATACCTTTAAGTGCTTCGACGTCATTGCCTCCGCGACCTATTAATGATTGCTGGTATTTCAATGGTAGCTTCATCGCGCATAATTTATTCAACTCTCCGTCACTGTATGGTACATGTAAGCATTGATTTTTCTTTGCCATTAATTCGGAAAATATCACGGGACTCTTCTCTCCTGAATTTTCAAAATATGGGTTCTGTAATAATTCGTACTTCACTCTGTTCTGTGCTTCGCTGGACCAATATCGTGAGAGAAACTTCTCTCTGAAATCTTCGTACGATCGGCATGTCGCTGCAACATTTTGCACGATTTCTGCGACTGTTCCTGACATGTGTGCACATATAAAGTCTAATTTGTGTGCTGGCGTCCAGTGTTCTGGTAATCCTACTCGGAACTGTTCAATAAAAGTTCGTGGATGTAATGAGTTTCCTTGTCGAAAGTGTTGAAATTTTCCTACTGTGAGGAAATGATCGTTGTCGTACTTCGTCATAGTTCCATATGAAATTTGTGATTCTTCGCCACTTTTGTTTCTGATCATTTCTCCCGTCGTACTTTCCTGTTGTGGTAGATCCATTGCATATTTTTCACTGTAACTTCCGCGTAACCGCTGTGCAAGCTGTCTGATTTCACATACGCTACTTTCCGCCTGTGATTGGAATCGCAAATGCTTAATCTCTTCGTTAATTGCTTGTTTTTCCGGTGCTGTTAGAGATACGGATGTGGTTGCAGACTCTGTGCTTGTTCGATCCTGTTCACTACGCTCTTCAATGGTATGCAACAACTCTGTTCGCAATTTCTGAAATTGTCCCTTCGTTTGCGCTTCTATTTTGGCTATGCGGTTATCATATCTTTTCAACGCTGCTTTTGATACGTTTGTGTAACACACTGTTTTCAACAATTTCACGCACTGAACCTGCTGCTTGTCTAGTAATTTCGTTTATCTGTTTCTCTAATTTCTTGAGTTCTCCGTGGGTGTTGTTGCGTAATGTTTTGATCTCGTTCTGAATCTCATTACGGAATGATTTTACGTCCGCTTGTACCTTGTCAATGTCTGTTCTCAACTGATTGTAACCTGTTATTAAGTTTCCTATCACTCCTCGAGATTCTATTGCCTCGTCTTCAATATGACTTAGGTGTAACTGAATTTTTTTGTTTTGTTCTTTAATCTCACACATTTGTCTCGTGGTTTCTGCATTCTGAATTTGAATTTGGTTTGATATGTCTTTATTTTGCCTTGTCACGATTTCCGTAATTTGTTGTAATAATTCCGCCAGATTGGTGGGTCCTATTGCGTTTTTTTCCGAAGTCCTACGCTCTGTGTTTTCGCCCAAGTGTTGGTTAGCAACCGATTGCATTGAACTGTGCTGTGACACATTTCTGCTCGCATTCCTTGTACTCTGTGATGAGGGAGCTCTGATTACTTGTACTATGGGTTCTACGTATTCAAGACGCAAGTTAGAATCCTCATCGGCTGTCTCACTCTACTTTCCTGCTCCCCTGTCGTATGCTGACCTAGGTTTTCTGTGCCTTGACGTACATTATCCTCGTTATGGTGCGTTATCTGTACTATTTCTCGCGATACTGCATTGTCTGTTCTACTGTCCTCTATTCTCTGTCCATCTTCGTGCTGGGTCTCTATCTCAATTCGGTGAAGGTCTCGATCTGCCATTGCTAATCTTTCCGAATCCCTTATTTTCTGTTTTAAAAGCAATTCACGAGCCCGCCTTCGCGTCAACATACTCTCATACGAACTCACGGTTTTCATAAACTTTTTGTTCACACCACTTGACAAACCATTCAGTTATTTGTTGGGTCAGAACCAACTTGCCAACGATGTATCCGACACCTGTGCGCTTGCATTGGAGAGAAAACTTAATTCTAACAATTTTTTACAGTTCATACCTTAATTATGCTGTTGTCTCTGCTACAATGTTATTGAATACTTTCTTGAACACTTTTACTATCTATCGCTGCAGCTACTGTTTTCGACTACGTACAACTTTAGAAAAAAAAATTACTACGAAATTGTTCAGCAGGATATTTTTCTGACCTAGTTAGGCATGTGGTCTACCTTCAATCATGGTATTTTACCATCATGGCATGGTCGCCATTTTCTAAACATTCATGGTGGTGTCTGTTTGTTCTATATCGTGCCTACCCACCACTATTGATAAAAGGAGATGTTTTAATACAGGATGGTAAAATCCAACTGCGTTCAACAAAAATGTGAACGAACATTTCCTGAATGGGATTCCAAGTTCTACAATCGATCGAAGGATGACCTATGCCATATCACATCTATAATCTAGGTTTAATTTAACTTTCACAGAAGAGAAAACTATCAAAATGGTCTACAGTGACCCTCAATTATCTTTAATTACTTATCTAACTTGTCGTAAATTACAGTGGCTGATTTGGCTTCTCAATAACCATATAAAAGAAAAATTATCGCGTTTCAGATTTTTACTTCAAGTGGCAATTGTGAACACCATGAGCTTTAATTAACGATCAACACTAGTATTACGCAAAAAGGGGGTGTAACAGATGAGACTTCTGCAGTTCTGGGTGAAGCCTTATGCGCTCCAAAATGCGGCATCGCATGCGTTCATTACCTTGTCGGTGTTTAGGCAGCGTCAGGGCAGCGGCGGGCACCACAGCTCCACTCACTTCGCCATCTCGGAAGCAACTCCCCTAACTTCTCCTTACTACAATTTACCGAAGTTGGTTTTTCATCTGACCAATCAGGGTCTCAATGTTAACCTTAAGCTCCGCATACAAAAATCCTGTCTATCCGATGAGAAACTTTATACTTTTCGTGGTGGGGCGAAGTTTTTAAAGTTTGCAACGTAACAGAGACGCGAAAAAGTCTCACGCTAATACCTGCAGCTGGTGTGTTCCTTTTAGCGGTGTCGTGAGATCTATACTGTTCTTCTGGAGGGCTCTATCCTTTAACATGGGCTGGAGGTGGTCCTAATGTAACAGACGCGCGAAAAAGTCTCACGCTAAAACTTGCGGTTGGTAGTGGTCCTTTTTGTGTTATCGTAAGATGTATACTGTTTTTCTGGAGGGCTCTAGCTTTTAACATGGGCTGGGGGGTGGTCCTTGACGTAACAGAGACGCGAAACAGTCTCACACTAAAACGAGCGGGTGGTGTGCCCTAGTGGCTAGCTGGCGACGTGGGTGTCCAGTCGTCCCTTATGGTAGGGCCTTCTAGCTTAACACTGTTCTGCTCTCGGCTTTTGTTCTCCTTTCTCCCCTCGGAACTGCGTCAGTCTCACGCTGGGAAGGTACGACATGCATTTAGGCATTCTTGTGTTAGTCTGTGGTATTTCATTTCCTCACTCGCTACTCGTATTACTTTGGTTAATTTAATGTCACGATTTATTCGGAGCTATGTGACCTACTGCTGGATTTGCTCATCACGTCAGGGTTTCGATGGAAGGTGTTGGATTTTCTTGACACCTTACAACTGCACTTAATTTTTTATTACATCGAAAGGTACAGAAACTGTAATAGTTTTGGTGCGATACAGAAATCGATCTGATACGTTGCAGGCCTGCATCGCGCATTTCTGGCTAATTTGTATACTGCCGTAACCACAAGCACTGTCTCACTTGGTGGCAGAGGCACTCGTTCATAACCGCTGGCTGGTGACAGAGAAAATGGTCAGCTGAGTGGACAGGAATATGAACGTGCCCCTACGAAATCGGACGTTTTGCAGCATCAGAAACATTGCGTCGAATAATCTTCCACCAGCAACCAGTTCGATTATTTGTAGAACGCTCATATTCACGCTGTGTTGGTTGTGGGTCGTTAACAAATCGGCTTCGAACTTATTTTTCAGTTTTGGACGCCCCTTCGTGTGGAGCCTGCTCCAACCCCATAAGACTCCACTGTCATCCAACAGAGAATCATAGTCTCCCGCCATACAGGAGTTTCAGTCATGCTGCTATGGGACAGCATACGACACCCCACAGAATCGGTATTAATGAAAGCAAAGGATGTCCACCGTTGGTCAATTGACAAAGCATTGAAAACGAGAAAAAAATTTTAACTACAATACTCACATTGTTCTTATCATCGTGAGTAATGACGAAATATTTTTATATATAATTATAGCGAACAAAATTCAATCAAAAAAATTAAATTTGAGTGGTGTGGGGCACTATTTACAAGAGAACCTCCCCATCGCACCCCCCCCCCCCCCCCCCCCACCCTCAGAATTAGTTATAAGTTGGCACAGTGGATAGGTCTTGAGAAACTGAACACCGATCAATCGAGGAAACTGGAAGAAGTTACGTGGAACTATGAAAAAAATAAGCAAAATACATAAAGTGAGTAGTCCATGCGAAAGATAGGCAACATCAAGGACAGTGTGACCTTAGGAGCGCCGTGGTCCAGTGATTAGCGTAAGCAGCTGCGGAACGAGAGGTCGTTGGCTAACGTCTTCCCTCGAGTGAAAAGTTTGTTTATTCTCAGACAATTATCAAAGTTCAGGCACTTACACATAATCAACTTTGCTCTTCAGAATTCCAAGACATATTCAGATTTGCTTGGACATATGCAGGATTTTATGGTCTACACACGGAAAAATTTGAAAACGTTAAAAACATACTTTTTGACAGAGTACAGGGAAAACTGTGCGACTGTGAAACTGTTGCATTCATTTGTTGCAGTTTATGTGACAATCTCTTACGTTTTCAACACTTTTTTGGGAGTGTTTATCACATCCACAAGAAAACATAAATCGGGCAAGGTAGTAGAATCTTTTTACCCATTCGCCAAGTGTACAAGTTAGGTGGGTTGACAACATATTCCTGTCATGTGACGCACATGCCGTCACCAGTGTCGTATAGAATATATCAGACGTGTTTTCCTGTGGAGGAATCGGATGACCTATGACCTTGCGATCAAATGTTTTCGGTTCCCATTGGAGAGGCACGCCCTTTCGTCTACTAATCGCACGGTTTTGCGGTGCGTTCGCAAAACACAGACATTAAACTTATTATAGTGAACAAAGACATCAATAAACGAACGGACAGATCATAACTTTGAGAAAATAAAGAAAGTAAATTTATCACCCGATGAAAGGGTTGAACCAAGAACCTCTCTTCTCGTAGCTGCTCACACTAACGACAGGACCACGGCGCTCCTGCGCGCACACTCCCCTTGGTGTTGCCTATCTTGCACATGGAGTACTCAGTATATTTTGCTATTTTTTTCCATAGTTCCACACAACTTCTTCCTGTTTTCTCGATTGATCTGTGTTCAGTTTTGTTGTGTTCTATTGTTGTTGTTTTGTGGTCTTCAGTCCTGAGACTGGTTTGATGCAGCTGTCCATGCTACTCTATCCTGTGCAAGCTTCTTCATCTCCCAGTACCTACTGCAACCTACATCCTTCTGAATCTGCTTGGTGTATTCATCTCTTGGTCTCCCTCTACGATTTTTACCCTCCGCTCTGCCCTCCAATACTAAATTGGTGATCCCTTGATGCCTCAGAACATGTCCTACAAACCGATCCCTTCTTCTTGTCAAGTTGTGCCACAAACTTCTCTTCTCCCCAATCCTATTCAATACTTCCTCATTAGATATGTGGCCTATCCACTGTGGCAACTTATAACTAAACCTGAGGGGGTTGGGATGGGGAGGTTCCCTTGTTAGTGTGCAAAATAGATGTGGACCTCAATCTGCCTCAGCTACTCTAGCAACCCTGTCACCATGAGTGAATAGGACTCTAGCAACGCTGTCGCTGCGACTGGACAAGATGCAAGCAACGCTGTCGATGTGACTCAAGAAGATGCAGGCAAGATCCTCATCATGAGTGGGCGAGACTATGGCAACGCATGCGCTGCGATCGAAGAAGGAGCGAGACCCTTGAGTGATGAAAGTCGTGGACCACTTCTCTCCATCTTTAACTTCATCAGAGAGAACTACTACGACATGAACGTCGGAAAATCGTTCGCTGACTCCTGGGCTCCTCTCTACGAAGAGAAGAACATCCTCATCGAGAAACATGTTTGTGGTTTTGTATGGCGTTCCAAACCGAGAACCCTCTCCTTTGAGGTTGACTGAAAGCAATTCGCATGAAGGGACCAACTTACTTGAAGATGCAAAGGTCGATTATTTGACTGTCGAAAATTCAGCAAAAAACTTGACAGACGCTGATGGCGTGACGAGCCAGTTGTAAGACAGCAGGCGCTAGAGATTTAGAGCTTGCACATTCGGCCGAAAACTGCAGTCTCCAGTGAAGTGGTCAACTCGCTTGAAGAGAGCAATGTGGGCGAGAATCCAATTATTTCACCACTGCAAATTCAGAATTAAACTTGACAGAAGCCGGTGGGGTGATCAGACGACTGCCAGCGAGGAATTGGGCCGAAAATCTCGAGGAACTTATTATTCTTTTAGCTGATCTGGCCCTTGCTTATGTGTTGGTTTAAACCTTGACTGTTACTCTGCATTTGGTTACGCGCGCTTATTGTGGTTACGTCGTGGCTCTTCCTCTTTCTGCATGTGGCAGCGGCAGTGTGTATCGATATTCGCACCTCATACTATCTTTGGTTTGGTGTTTATAGTTCGCGGCTAGCCGATGTGCGGCAGTCGGTCGGTTGGTGTGGATCAGCCAGGAAATCTCCACACGACGCAGTGGGCTGGGACCGCTGGCGGTCTCTACACAGTGTCGAAGTGTGTGGGAGCTGTTCCAGTTGATACAGAGTTCGTGGCTCACCGACCTAGTACATCAGAGTTGAGTGGAGATTCAATTACCAAAGACAGTCTGTTCACATTACGCCGCTGGTTTTCATGGTTGGCTTTTGGGGGTATTCCCGTGAGCAACAGCAAGTGTTCGAGTTGGCGACAGATTGACCACCATCCGGTGGAGTTTAACCGTATTTTGGTTATTTGAAGTCCAAGTGCACCAGCGGAATTTTCTGCTTTGTGGCTGTTAGCATTCCGGTTAGGTGCCCTGGCCGCTGACGTAAAAATCAGGCAGTGTCCTTTCCTCACCGTGTTGTCGCTGTCCAACAAGTGTGTGTAGTTTTGACAACTTGTGCATACTTGGTTGTGGGCGGCTACGCCTCTTACATTTTGGCTTTGGAGATCCTTCTGCTCTGGTCGGATGGGAAGCATGTCATCTTGTTGTTGGGCCTGTTGACTGTCTCGTGGTTGGGTTGGCGGCGGATCAGATACAGTTGGGTCGACTACCTATTCTCCCCCCCCCCCCCCCCCCTCTCCACCAAGCGAAAGTTTCAAGTGCAAACCGACAACGGAAATTTCTGAGCGCCACTGGCTGTACTGCCTTTTCTTATTGGTGTTTGATTGTGTATTTTAATGGCTTATAGCCAATGGTTTGAATTTGTATGCCTTCAGTCACGTTTTAAATAACGGACCTTGAGCATCTTCAAAATTGAAAGTTCCTTACTTGTCAAGTCTTGCATTGTTTGGACCTTCAGCCACATTTAAAATATTGCTTTTAATAAAGCTTTGGGCCATCTGCCTTTTGGAAACTTAGCGTAGTTGTGTCTTTCAATAATGAGCCTGTCGCTGCTTTAAAATCTAAATTCCTCACATGCTAAATCTTGGATTGTTTGGGCCTTCAGCATGTGTAAAATATTGTTTAAAGATAAATTTTTCGTGCTTCCGCCTACTAAAAATTATTTTAGTTATGTAATCGTCCCTTAACCGTTTTTATATTAAGATTCTTGTCTTTCAAGTATCAGACTGTGTGGAGCCTCCAGCCTAATTGAAGATAACGCATCCAGTCTTGTGTCTTTTAAATTAATTTTACCTGCAGTCATAGCATGGGCCTTCAGCCGTCTTTAAGTTAAACTTGTTTGCTTTTCAAGTGTTAGATTTGTTGGGCCTTCAGCCAAGTTATAAAACTTACTTATGTGAGGCCTTCTGCCTTCTTAGTATTCTGTTTTGAGTCTGAATTTTAAGTTAATGGCTTTCAGCCGTTTCTAAATTTAAGTGGTTGTGCCCTTAAGGCATATGACAGTGTGGCGTATTCAGCTGACAACTAAGGTCAAAAATTTTTGCTGTATTGTTTGGACAAATAAATCAAGGTATATGTGTTTGAGTGTAACTGAAAGCCCCCGTTTGGCTCCTATCCACAATTACTACTACCTGTTCTGTTCTGCGGACTAAAGTTAGCGTTTCATTCCTGTGAATAACTCAAGAGATTCAAAAAAAATTACGTCAGATTTCTCAAAGATAGCAGCATCCCCTTCGTGCTGAGTATGACTAGACACAAGAAGAAAATCTTAGTCCACATAATATTGTGCCGAAGAAGTGGATCCTCTTGACTGTCGAAAAGTTCATAGAATCAGTCATGACCTTCGGCACGAGGCAGTGCAACAAAGTTCGCAAGTACTATTTGACCACCGAGAAAATTTTCGAGACTTCCAAGCTCAGCACCTTACAAACGACTTCCAGACTCGACTGCACATCAAAGAGGAGGAGCTTCAAGAAGGGAAGTCTAAGAACAAAGACTCAGGCAGGTTGCCTACAAAGCTTCAAGAATTAAAAGCAATCAAGTCATCTATGTCGTCACTACAGACAGATTTCAAAGAGACCACATCTTCAAGTTGGTGGATCAACGACAAACACGTTGAAGTCAAGGCTCGCTACGTACAACATAGGAGAGCATCCCTACAACAAATTCCGCTACGTGTCAGCTTCAAAGCTATCAAGAGAAGTTCAAGGCTGTCTTCAAGCGCTTCAGGACTGAAGAAGAGAAGGAGCTGTACAACATGAACTTCGACGACATCACACACTACCTTCGTCCAAGAAGTATCCACTTCAATCTTGCACAAACACGACCTCTATCTACCTCAGCTGGCGCCGTATTCCTATTCTTCACGTAAGCTGTAGTACACTTTTTACATATTCTGTCGTGTCCGTCTCTATGCGGTAGTTGAACATAGAAAGGGCTTAAATCTTTAATTTCTTGACAAATTCTAAATTTTTTTGTAGATGGATTCAGCCCTATATCAGCTGGCGCCACCTTTCTATTCTTCATGTATGCAAGGCTACATGTTTTACGTTTGCTGACTTGTTCGTCTCTATATGCTGGACGAACATAAACAGCTTAAATATTTTATTTCTTGGCAAATTTTACATTTCTTTTTGTAGATGGACGCAGTCCTGCAACTGCTTTAGCTTCTGCCATCGATTGCAGCATTCGAATGTTCTTCGCTCGGAATTCGGTGCAAATGTACCTTTTGGTAATATTTAGCGACGTTTTCTCCGCAGACACAAGAAATTCTATTTTCGTTGTATTTTTGTACATGACGCCTATTCGAGCATTTCTTGCACATCGGCGTATAGGCGTATTTTGTGAACTTATGTGAAGAAAAATTATCAATCGACTTCTCAGTGTTTCAATATTGACAAAATTTTGAGTTCACCTGCCCTGAACGCTCTCTTACTCTCTTATGTTCGCTTCACCTGGAGTCGGCTCCATTTATATTGAAAAAAACACACCATAATTTTATTTTCTTGCGGCAGTAAAAGTTGTCTTCAGATATGTTCGAACACTGCGTCTCTATCTACCTAATTGATGTGTGAATTATCGAAGCCAAGCCATTTAACATATGCCCTATTCCCCTTCGCTCTCAAATTCTTTTCAATGAGGTACACGTCAGGAAATTTTGTCTTCTGCAGCTCATGCTCATAAAAAATTTCCTCGTATCTCTTCACCATCTAAGGCCATCAATTTCTATGTGATTGGGCTGGAATGGATGACGGACGCAATTTCAAAACTTTCCGTTGACTAGATCGTTGTGTAGCCATTCTCGAAAATTCCTTTCAATCAACTTGTTCTCACTTTTTCGCCTATTTTAAATTTGGGCTCAGCATCCAGAAAATTTGTTGCGTCAACAGCACAGCCTCTTCATCTGCGCCTCTTGGAGCCATTTTTATAGTCGAATGCCTCGTGTTGTTGTGTTCATCAACTAATTTGGAGACCAAGTCAGCATCAGCTGAAGCATCGTTGCTGGCTGCACCAGCCCCTCTGGCTGCTCTGTGTCCAACTCTCCTTTAGTTTCCTCGAAGAGCAAACTTCTTCCACATCTTTTCCTTCAATGTTCTGTTGAATCAAGAACTGCCGCCGTTAATTCTAGGAAGGCTGAATAGTGGTTGATGCTGTATTTCCTCTTCAGCCCCTGAAAACCATTTTTGCAGAATTCTTTCCGATTGTGTGTCTGCAAATGTTTTGGCCTCGTAGAGATGAATGTTTTCTCGAGAGCATCAGCCACATTCTTGCCTGTTTTATCCTTAATAGGAGCGGGCCAGGGATGACGGTCAATGAATACTTGTATCCTCTTTTCATCTTCGACATTCCCTTCAACTTTCCAGTCTATTTCAACTGTCAGCATGCCATAGATCATCAACCCCAAAAGAGACTATATGTCGTCTTCCAGAAATTTTTATCATTGGCTTATGGAGCTCATCAATCACTTCTTCATGGATAGGACGAGGTCTACAGCCTGCTCCCGCTGCCACACGTCCTTCAGGACTTGGCACATCTTCGAGGCCCTCGCTGAGTTAGTTTTTTAACGAACTTGCTCTTCTTAGTTTTTCAGAGTGAACAAAGACCTTCGACTCTCTGCCGTCTATTTTTGGTCGCCTGTCTGTGAGGATGAGAGGATGATGTGTGTCAGTGTACATTTTGCACATCAAACACTAAATGTCGCCGTCCTTAAGTACGAGATTGGCCCTGTGATGATTCTACATTTATGAAGAAGAAAAAATTAATTTCTCGAGTCCAATGACTTCAGCATTTCTACGTTTTTACGGGCCTTTTCATCCAAATCAGAGGCTAAAATTTTGAGCGCACGTTCTATGGAGTTGACCTGCGTCTTCGTCTTATCCAGCTCTTAGTTATGAGGCGCCGTGATGCCGTCGTAAACACGATGCCCTTTTTTAAGATTTTTCACTGATTGATCAAGATCGGTCAAGTTGTACAAATATTGAGTCAAACCCCCCTTTGAGAAATAATCTGAGAATACCTTCTCCAGCTCCTTTTTCGTATAGTAACTACTTAGAGCCTCGTTATTGATTTTATACTCTAGCTGTTAAGGTAAATTTTCGACATTCACATGCCACATTTTTTTGGCAAAGTTAACGAATGTGCATATGCTGTGCAGTTTTTTATTGTGGTCTTTTAATGGTGCTGTAAAAAATTTCGTCTCGCTTGTTAAACGCTGTCTTAAGAACTTTTAGCTCTTCTTTCGTGAGATAATTGTTGACCTGCGTTGAAATATTCGTATATTTGGTCTTTGTAACAAGACTAGACAACACGTCCTGCAAATAATGCTTATTCACCACATCTTTCGCATCTACTGCTCCATTTACATTCGCAAGTTGCCTGCCCTTAAAGGCGATATACCTCCTACTCACCTTAAAAATGCTGATCAACTCTTTTGGAAACTACCGGATTAAATTGTTTATCCTTGGGTCTGTTGACGCCTGAAAATCTTTGATTTTTGATCGAATCTTCAATTGTGTCTCCATCGATGTTCGGCTCAAAGTCCGTAATGAGCAGTTTTAAAATGTCGTTGAACCCGTAATCCTCACACACCATTTTCAAGATGAACAGACGCAGAATACCTGTAAGAAATGCATCAGTATTCTGTATCCTCTCGCTGTTGTAGTACAGCTGGCCTTCGCCCAAGTAGCTGACGAGCTGTTTAGGCACAATTCCGTCAGACGAGTCAAGAACGTACTTTATGTCGTTGTTTTTATAGTATCAAATCCAGTGGGTGCCGACATGGTCAGAAGTGTCTTAAGTTCACTATGCCACATACAAAATTTTTCGTCTCATCGGACAGTTCATCAACCATACAAGCACCCCGAAAATTATCAATCTTTAGCTGCTCATGCAGTGTTTCTTTGTCAAAATTAGACAGCGCATCACTAAATTTTTCTTCGAAATTTTTGTTGTTGTTGCTTTTTTCAGTCCAGCGCCACCTGCGGTTGAATCAGACGCGCCTGTCCAGCTTTCTTCTCCATTTTATAATCATGACATTTTTGTTCTTACAGCACTTTTTTTCTTGTTTATGACCGCGTTTCCGATTGATGCAGATGCGCCAGAAAGTGAGGCGATTGTTGCAACATACGATAAAGCTGCCAAAAGTATAGGAAGAAAGCCGCCCTTGTGCATCTGTTTTGTTAGGTACTCTATGATTTTTTCACGACAGGGATGGATAGAGTGACGAGCAAATTTCCTCCATTTTTTTTCTTTCTTCCTCTTTTTTGGGCACCAGTCAAAAATGGTTTAATTGCGGCAAATTGTTAATTTTTCAGCATCGTGCCAACCGAAAGCAATGTATAATCAACTGAAAAGCTGTCCATTTATGAAGACTATAAAAATGACGAAATAAATTTTATAGGCCCTAGCCATTTTTGTCAACTTCCATGCCTAATTTTCCTTTCCCATACATTACCCCTCGAACTGCTGTCGCCCAACGGAGCATCACTGGCATGCTTTCTATCTTTCGCAGCTAGTGGAAGATCTTTGAATGCCTCGTATCTTTCTTCTAAATCTTTGTGGTCTCTGTATGTTATGTCTTGACGTTTACATGTTTCACCCTATGGGTTGATTCCTGGATCAGCGCGCGCGAGTCGCTCATCCATTTTAGTTCCCAGGCCACAGTACGAGTATCCTGGAAGATGCATTTAGAACGGCAATTTGTTGATCAGAGTGTTTACTAGGCCCTTCCCATCTTTTTCACTAGTCCAGACCGTGTGTCAAAGATTGTTCAAAAATCTGATCAAGTATGGAATCCCCTTAAGATTGTTCATGATGAAGTCGCTAAATTTGCTCGTCAGCATTTGCGTTATGCCAACCTTTCGTTGTGGAAAATTTTTATTCCCCGCTAGTTCTGCACCATGAAGAACTGCCAATCTGTCGATTAATTGCCGAACATGGTTCATCTAGATATACTCGACCAGTCTCGCTGTATATTTTTTGACTAAACCTTCTCCAACGACAGTTGAAGCAGCTGCAACTTAAGCTTTTTAGTCAGACACAGTCTGAAGACTGCTAGAGGAGCAGATATTTAGCGCGTATGTATGTGCAGTTACAACTGAAACAACAAACAGGAATCATCGATTCGCTTTAAGGAGCGCACATACTGCCAAGGTACTGCCTTCGTTGTACACATGACTAAAAGGGGATATATGGTGCAAGATACAGGACATAGCACTGTGGTGCTGCACATTGTGCCCAAGGGAAGGATGCGTGACTTGATGGGGGAAATAGAAATTTACATTAATGATAAAAAGGTCTATTGAACAAAACCTAAAACAAGAACATGAATTACATCAAAACTACTTTATCAGTAACTTCTGTGGCCTACGTTTATAAACATGTTGCAAGTTAGGATACTGAAGGCTTGGAGTGATGGAGTAGTTTGAAAGGGTTCTGCACAGGAGACTGTGACACAGGTTTCTGCCCCTTTCATGGTCATATTCACAAACACTTTGATATCGGCTCCACTGCGCGCCCACAGACAGACACACACACACAACACACACACACACACACACACACACACACACACACACAGACAGGTGGTGCATCAGTCACTGAGTTATAATATATTCAATTTGGGGTCATTTGTTTTAAAAATGATTGTTAGGTACCTTGATTTTACCTTTATTGAAATAGTCTCCTTCTGAGAGCTACCATGTGTCCTGATGCATTCCTGGTAAAGTTACTACAACACTGACATAAACATTCTGATATGCATTTTTGAAACACGAGCATGCACTTACTTTGTAATTTGCATTTCTGATCATGATAATAATAAATCTACTTTATAATTTGAATTGTAACTATCCATATTTGTGTGCCAGATACTCTGGCAATATTTGATTGGCGCCTCGTCCTTGCATTCTGAGATGTATGTCATACGTTTGTCAGATAACAATGCTGTCTGTGATGTGATGGTTTCCTTTATACTCTTTGAAAATGAAATATATTTATCAGGTTCTTACCTATAGCATTAAACGAATCATCAGGTATATGTAATTCACTCAAGTCTTCAGTGAGGAGATGCACATGTTATCTGCTCATATTGTATGTGCCAGGGAAATTTATAACTCAGATTACACCAGCTGTATGCTGCACCACATAGTTAAATAATTTAATGACAATGATCCCTAAAAGCTTTTTCAATTGTTTTATCCCACAGTTGACTGCATTCTCATGTAATGAATGACTTTCAGGTCTTTCTATTACATGAACAGGGATATTATGAAGATCATCAGCTCTCAAAAAGTTCATGCCACTGCCAAGAGTACCTGTCGTTCTGTGATGGCAGTTTGTGAAATATTGGGATCTTTTCCAGACTGCACTACAGGTGTGAGTAGAAATTCCAAGTCTGCATAGACAGCAAATGGTAGTCACTCTTTGTGGAGAACATTTTAAAGTTCTTTGAATTTATTAAGACCTGTCTACACAATTTGGAGCACAGTTATGCTGCTCTTCAGGAAAATTTTCACACTTGCCAAATGTACTAAAATATCTACTGTAAATATACCGTACACCATGATGTTCATTTTGCTGTGGTGAAATAAGATGTGATGACAAGCAAAATAATGTTGCTTTGTATTGTTTTCATCAGAGATGATCAGCTAAACTGCATAATTTTCTCGCTGTGTGGCAAATTGTAAAAAATGCAGGGAGTCAACAACTTTATGAGCAATTTTACCACCACTATCCTTGCATGCATCCAAGGTGTATATATGAATAGACATATGCATATTCTGCTCTTCAAATTTACCGATGTCCTAAATTTTCATGGGATAACCAATGCCTTTCGTTTATAAAGATTGGGAACATCGTACATGACATATTTACGAGGACACAATGGATGGATCTCCCCATTATTCTCGCAGGCCACACTATGCAAAACAGAATTCCTCTTTATTCATTACTTTAACAGCCATATATTTTGACGCAGTATCTTTATTTATAACTTTAAGAGCCATATATTTTGACGCAGTATCTCCTGGGAGTCTTATGTATGAAGAACTCTCATTACATTGATAATAGAGGTACGCAAAAACGTCCAATTCCAGCAAGTTATTTTATACTTTCCCAAAGTCTTTTTCTTCGAATTCTGATAACTTTATTCGTATGCGGTCCTAAACAAAATTATCGTACCATTCAGTGTTGAGATGCTTTGCAAAATTAACTTTATTCTACTCTACAAATGTATGTCTGCTCTCTCAGTCATATCATGACGTGAAGAAATTGCAAACTCATAGCATAGCCTTGCTTTACACTTCATTCAAGGATGCTGAGTGTTCTTTAAATTTGAGGCATCCTTTGGCTCCAAACTGGTTTAAGTGCGTCGGAAATATGAGGGGGTGGGGCACTTTTAATTTGAGCTTGTGCAATTCTTTTTCTCATAGCACATCAAATCTGTGAATAACTCAGGTTTGAGGTCTGGCTTATCTCAAGCAACTGGTTTTTGTTAATGGAACTACTGTTGATATTACAGTACCCGCCACTGGTGGATCTCAACTGTAGTGGCAGTGTCTGCACTGATTGTCACTTCCAGCATGGGCAAGAGGTGGCAGTGCCTCCCAGTTTGAACATCAGAGCTAAGGTGGCATCATGCTGCTTCTGCCAGCGCTATGTGACGTAGGTGTTGGGGTGAGAATGGCTGCAAACCTCCCACTAACATCATACAGCTGCCCCCAGCACAGCCACCTCCCTGCCTTGTTGATGTAACGTGATTACACACCGAAGTGTTGTTCTACACTGCGCATATACCACATTTATATCATATCCTCATCACCTATTTTAAAATGTAGTTGTAGTCTTATTTTTTCTCCACGAAAGTTGCAAGTTGACTGTCTTGGTCAACAACTTTCACCTCAAACATTTCTAACGTTTGAAAGGTTACAGGAAATTAAGTAACATTAAGTGGAGCCTTTAATATTTTGTATCCAGTACCTATAGCAGGGTGCAATACTGCATTGAGCATGAACTGTCAGGTTATATCTACAGGCATGTCAGATTTGTAAACTTTTCAGTATCCAGTACTAGACGTTCTCCTCTCAGAAAGAGTAAAATTAGTACTACTGAACCGTCAATTGCAAAGTCAGTACCCTCTTCATCTGCCCATATCTCTGCTTTACGTCTCTTGGTATTTGCAAGTAACTTGAACCATTTTTATGCTCTTTTAAATGTGTGTTTATTTTGTCGAAACTTATCGACACTCTGCCATACTCACAATATTCACTCAGTGAGTGTGTATGTATGCTTGAGTGTTTGCAGTATAGTATGATCTATTTATCATATATGCAAATATCTGCATCATATTTATTTCCTGCTTCCGCTGTTGCAATAAAAGACAAATATACATTGTAAAAATTTTTGTTTATTAACGTTTTTTATGTACTAAAAATAAAAAAGTTGTTGACACATAACTGATTATTCATTCTGTCTTACATCCCTGCAGTATTGTACAAACAGTTTTCTTATACCCTATAAATTCTTCTTGCATTGCATTGTGTTCAAACTAACATGCCCAACGATATATTTTGGTTCTCCATCGGTAAACAAAGTTCTACAGACCTAATATTTACAGGAATTATGGTAGCAAACTTCGGTACTTCAAGCATACATACATTTATGCGTTGTTCTAAATTATCTTGTATGGTACATGTCATGTACCTAATTTACAACTTAGTTAAATAACGCTTTCACATATAGTTGCCACCGACATTGTCTATTTCAATCCATATTGCACTTTATAGCGGATACAGCTTCATAACACTTCAAAGTTTTAATTAAACACAGTGATGATGATGACAACTTTAATACAGGTGTTGCCATATTGCTACAGATGTTCATTTCAGGAGGTAGTTGAGATGGATCGTAGTGTTTTTTCATCGACCTCTCAGTGTGCTTCCTCGACCTACATTGCTCTCCTTGCTCATCTCTGTAAATTGTCTTTTAGCATTACGACGAATGTTGTCAGTTTCTACTATAACTTCACATTCACAAAGATATACTAATCTTACATTTGCATGCTGTTAACATGTATGTACTGGTAAAGTGTAGCATTCTGAAATGAACTGACAATATGAGATGACTGTATGGTTTATATATCCCTCCGCAGTATAGATGACCTCAGAATCCTAAGACTTAAGGCAGTGGCATGTAAAAAATATACAGCACAACTGAAGGGCAGTTACAAATATTTTGAGCAGTGAAGACATAATGAGAAGTACACTGTACAACGATTCTCATCATTAAGTACTATTTCAATATTCATGGTCCGGTGCACCTCAGGATACAGAGACCAAGACCATGGGAGCAGCATAATTGTTAAAATCATGCCTAATTATCTCTCGAAGTTATGACATTCATCTCAGGATCAGGGTAATTGCAAATCGTGATGATTAAACACGGAGATAATCGAATCAACACATTTGAGGACAAAGAGATCTCTGAATTTACGCAACTGGATCATCATCATGTGACACCATGAGGGGGTGGTGGGGCATGCACCCACCTCAGAGAGTGTTGCAACATGTGACCTAGGCTAGGGCAAATAGAATACTTATAAAGTGACCCTTAATTGTGTGTTAAAAAGCACTGACCCACTGACCCACTGCTTTAGATAAGCACATCTGCCTAGTCCAGTACTAATCCAGTTCATGATCCTCTACTGACGTCTGGGGAAATCGAATTCTTCTCTCTGCATGAAAGGGTCCCTGACTAGATGTTTGTTCACTACTGATGACTGCGCTTACTGTATTTTCCAAGAATGAGCATACAACAAGGTTTTTGCTGTGCACCGTGAGGCTTTCTTTGATTTCAAGCGTTGGCATTCTGGTTTTGCAAAATCTCGATGAATGGGTAGGTGAAAATTCTTCTGAATGTTTTTCCAGACTTTTAGGAGAGCTGATCATTTCACAACTGGAGATGGGATGACACCGAGAACAGGAAGTCATTGCATCTCGTAATGTCTGATTGAATTGCACATCTGTCTTCTTAGTGTGAGCACTATTGATCCTTGTCGAACGTAATCATCAGTAACGGATCACCTACGGTAGGTTTAAAGCTATGGATATTAAAACACGAGCATTATGTCTCCATAAAGTACCACCAAACATTTAAATCCTGTTGCCTCTTATTGTTTACTTTGAAAGATGCTACTTTTAAATTAAGAGCTAGGTATTATGGTGTAATGCAGTACAGCAACACTTGGCCTCTGAACCTGAGATCTGCAATGTAATGTGACTTTCTTGTGCATAGATATAATGCAGATAAAACTGAGGATCTAGGTGGAGCCATTATTTCTTCAAGTGTACATCCAAGACTTCCCTGTCAGTGCATAAAGAGGTTTCAGCATCAGAAACGTTGTGGCTCTGGGCCACCAAGCAAATGTCATTAGCATAAATCAATATTCTTGAAGACGTTCTGGTAAGCCGTGCGCGTACCGACCGAAAAGGTGAAACCCTAGCGCAGACACTTGAAGTAAACCATCATTCAGTTTAAGTACCCTGCATCAGCCTTAGTCATAGTAGATGTGAAATTATCTATTGCTTAGAATGTTGTAAAGTAAGTCCTTAATTTTACGACATGAGATAACACTCGCCTTAGTCATAGTAGATGTGAAATTATCTATTGCTTAGAATGTTGTAAAGTAAGTCCTTAATTTTACGACATGAGATAACACTCGTGATATCTTAAAGAAATCCTTCTCACCAAGCAGTGTCGCAAGCATCTGGTGGGCTCAAAAAGGCAGCTGCACTCACTAATTTCTGCTTATACCCATTTTCGATATAAGTAATGAGAGAGGGTATCTCTTCATTAAATTAATTTCGGTTTTTAAGCTGGCCTATTGCCTTTATTTTTAAAGCAAGAGTGTGTTTTGTTCTCCCTATACGATCAGAGTTGCACTCTGTAACTTTGTTGGTGTAACCAACAGACTATTGAAAATTAGGCTCATTAGCGTACATGGTACAGTTTCATTACTTCATTTCGCTTATTTCTGTGATATCTTAAAACAGTTTACTGTTCACATTGACCTGCAAGGTACTTTCCATTTACTTATACAGGATGGTCCATTGATAGTGACTGGGCCAAATATCTCACGAAATAAGCATCACACGAAAAAACTACAGAGGACGAAACTCGTCTAGCTTGAAGGGGGAAACCCGATCGCACTATGGTTGGCCCGCTAGATGGCGCGGCCATAGGTTAAATGGATATCAACTGCGTGTTTTTAAATAGGAAACCCCATTCTTTTATTACATATTCGGGTAGTGCGTAAAGAAATATTAATGTTTTAGTTGCACCACTTTCAGTCACGATCCACCCTATATAGTTCCAAAATATGCTGTCAGGTGATGTCGTTCAAGCCTGCGTAATTCGTAGTCAAACAGTATTTACCGCGCGTGGCCAATTAGCACTTTATACTACATGACTTTCATTGCGTAGAAATAACGTATGTAATTATATATTTTTAAAGTCAGTTAAACCTAAGGAAATTTTCTGTTTCTTTTTCCTGTTACAGCACCGATGTTGGTTGTTTCATAATCAACACTTGGAATGAATAGTAAATCATTGCGGTTTTGCGATCAAGAATATTAAGAGATTGTAATTTTAATCTTTCATAAATACCTATGATTGCTAATTTCCATCACCTGATAAGTCAGATCTTAGTAACATGTGATTATGATTACGATCATTCATCGACTATTTCAAATTGGCTTTGTTAAAAAATATCGGTTAATAAGTTGCTGATCGCAATTCCAGTCACTGCATGCAGGCAAGAGGTAAAAATCAATACCTTTAAGTTTAGTACAAGCAGCCATGTGCCTTGCCAAACGTGTTAATGGTGTTGTCACGTTTATTTTAATCTTGTGCTCTTATTTGTTTTGCACATAGAGCATAATCCTGGTGGACAGGAGGACGATGTTACTCTTATTGCTGAGCCCTGGCCCTCACCTTGTGGCTGGGTTAAATCCTTAGCGTAAAGAAACATCACGTGGGCGTTGTTTGTCGAACGTGAGGGCATATTGTGTCCGACAAATTTTTAAAAACTAATCTCTAGTATGATACGAAGTAGTTTATGAAATAATTGCTAAAGTCAGATTTTGACGAAAATGAGCTAAGTGCTGTGTTATGTGGTAGAAAGTACAGTCTTTTGAATGGTATAGTGGTGTATGTTTTTGTGTGCACAGTAGCATAGCTACATCTTGTTTATAATTTCTGCTAACATGAAGTCAGAGAGTTTTTGTTTATAACTAATTTAGTTGTGTCAGTTATGCCTCACTGCAGGTAGTATTACAGAAAGGGAAGTGGACATATATGTAGATGAGTTAAGAGTTGCAATACTGCGAGAAGAATTTGACATTCCCCTGACATATCTGAGTCGAAACAAGGCCCTGGTAGTAAATAATATTCCGTCAGAACTATGGATAGCCTTTGGAGGGCCAGCCATGACAAAACTCTTCTATCTGTTGTGCTACATGTATGAGACAGACAAAATACTCTCGTTGCAAGATACTACCAGAAATTCTTTACAGAAGAATGAGAAAAATATTAGAAGCTGACCTCAGGAAAGTTCAGTTTTGATTTCAGAGAAATGTGGGACCACACCAGGCCGAAGGACTTGGAAGAGCAGCTGAATCGAATGGACAGTGTCTTGAAAGGAGAATACAAGATGAACATTAACAAAAGCTAAACGAGGATGATGAAGCGTAAACGAATTAAATAAGATGATGTTAAGAGAATTAGATTAGGCAATGAAGCACCGAAAGTAGTCGATAAGTTTTGCAGTTTGGGCAGCGAACTATCTGATGATTTCCCAATGAGTGAGGATATAAAATGTAGACTGGCTATGGAAAGGAAAGTATTTCTGAGGGATAAAAATTTAGTAACTTCAAATATAGACTTAAGTCTTGGAAAGTCTTTACTGAAGGAATTTTTATGGAGTATAACCATGTATGTAAGTGAAACATGCGTGATAAACGGTTTAGACATAAAGAGAATAAAGAGAATACCAGTTTTCGATAAAAGGTGCTACAGAAGAATGTTGTGGTTGGGTAGATCACGTAACTAATGAGGATATACTGAATAGAATTCGAGGGACAAGAAATAAGTTACATCATATGACCAAATGGAGGGATCAGTTGGTAGGACACGTTCTGAAAAGTCAAAAGATAACCAGTTCACACTACTGGCCATTAAAATGGCTTCTCCACGAAGATGACGTGCTACAGATGTGAAATTAAACCGACAGGAAGAAGATACAGTGATATGCAAATGATTAGCTTTTCAGAGCATTCACACAAAGTTGGCGACACTTACAACGTGCTGACATGACGAAAGTTTCCAACCCATTTCTCATACACAAACAGCAGTTGACCGGCGTTGCCTGGTGAAACGTTGTCGTGATACCTCGTGTAAGGAGGAGAAATGCAACCATCACGTTTCCGACTTTGATAAAGGTCGGATCGTAGCCTATCGCAACTGCGGTTTATCGTATCGCGACATTGCTGTTCACGTAGGTCGAGATCCAATGACTGTTAGCAGAATATGGAATCGGTGGGTTCAGGGGGGTAATACGGAACGCGGTATCAGTAGCATCTTATCCACATGGCTGCAACGGATCTTGCAGCCAACAGATATGGACGTTTGTAAGACAATAACCATCTGCACGAACATTTCGACGATGTTTGCAACAGCATGGACTATCAGCTCAGAGACCATGGCTGCGTGTACCCTTGACGCTGCATCACAGACAGGAGCGCCTGTGGTGGCGCACTCTACGACGAGCCTGGGTGCATGAATGGCAAAACGTCATTTTATCGGATGAATGTAGGTATTGTTTACAGTATCATGACGATCGCATCCGTGTTTGGCGACATCGCGTAAACGCACATTGGAAGCGTGTAGTTGTCATGGCAAGTCTGGCGTATCACCCGGCGTAATGGTATGGGGAGCCATTGGTTACACGTCTCGGTCAGCTCTTATTCGCATTGACGGCACTTTGAACAGTGGACGTTACATTTCAGATGCTTTACCACCCGTGGCTCTACGCTGCATTCGATCCCTGCGAGACCCTACATGTCAGCAGGATAATGCACGACCACATGTTGCAGGTCCTGTACGGCCATTTCTACATACAAAAAATGTTCGACTGATACTCTGGCCAGCACATTCTCCAGGTCTCTCATCAATTGCATCAATTGAAAATGTCTGGTCAATTGTGGCCGAGCAACTGGCTCGTGACAATACGCCAGTCACTACTCTTGTTGAACTGTGGTATCGTGTTGAAGCTGCATGGGCAGCTGTACCTGTACACGCCATCCAAGCTCTGTTTGACTCAAAGCCCAGGCGTATCACGGCCGTTATTACGCCTAGAGGAGGTTGTTCTGCGTACTGATTTCTCAGGATCTATACACCCAAATTGTGTTAAAATGTAATCACATGTCAGTTCTAGTATAATATATTTCTCCAATGAATACCGTTTATCATCTGCATTTCTTCTTGGTGTAGAAATTTTAATTGCCAGTAGTGTAGTTTTGACGGGAAGTGTGGGGAGTAGAAGTCGTGGAGGCGGAGCAAGTGCTGAATATACTGTAGTAAGCTCATTCAGAAGGATGTAGGGTGCAGTAGTTATTTGGACATGAAGAAGTTTGCGTGTGATATAGTAGAATGGAGAGGTCTTTAAAATGGATTTTCAGACTTTCTGTTTTAAAACACCTTATTTTTCACTTGGTGTATTTCTTTATTTTTTACAACCGACTGGCAGAATATGTCAGATGTAGCTTCAAGCATGACGTGTGGGGAATACATATATATTTCAAGTATGGGTAGTTGAAGATCCCAGGTTTTTGCTGAAGGATAGATGTCGTGCATCCAGTGCTTTTCAATCTACTGAGCCTATGTCTAGCGTCTTTCCCTTTTTCTCCTTCGTTGTTTAGAGGGGTACTAGGAAAGTCATATGCTACGTAATGAGTTATACATAGCATTCTGTAGTTAGCCGATATGATCTGTCTACAGTGATTGCTTGTCATTAGGCATGACTGCATTGCATGTTCAAGTTCCAGATGAAGGAATATTTCATGTGTAAACAATGACATTGCTTGATCATAGTGTGTATTCCTTGATTTTTTGGTCTATTTCGTTTCTTACACAGTTCAATCGTTCATGTAACTGAATAACAAGGGTTTTACATAGGCTTGTAGAGTGATCTTGGACAGAAGGTGGAATAAATGTAGCTTGTTTCGTTTCTGTGTTTGCAAAATAATATGGTCTAGGTGCTAGAACAATGTTAAATGACTTTTTGTGGGGTCGGCTTTTAAAATCGAATTGCTTAGCGAAGGTTCCTGCTTATTTGTGAAGGGGCTGACCTGATCGCTAATTCTGCCTCATGTTGGACCGTGACATCAGTATGCTGTGTCATCTGTGTGCGGGGCTGTTCTTTCATTCCTCGACCGATGTCGGGTGTGTTCCTTGTGTGTAGCAGTGGAGACGTGGCTCTTCGACGTGGCGTCTTGTCGAATGGTCATCACCGAGTAGTGCTTGTACTTACCTGTTCCCCACGACGTCTGTAATTGACTGCACAGTTTGGCGTGGGAAGTTGAAACGGAACGTTTCAAAGAGCAGCCCAGCAGGGCATAACCTAAGCAACGTGCGTTCGCTGTCCACCAGGAAGCGTGCTGCCGTTGCATCTGCAGTGTTGCGTTGAGTCTGTGTCGCTTTGCTGCCAAGTCCTGCGACCGGGTTGCCTGTGCTATGGTTGCTGTTGAATCCTGCTCGTTCTTGTGTTGCTCTATCCCTTGTTTTTTTCTTTTTAGTCTGTCTCGATATGTTCCCCAATCATTGAGAGTATGGTAATCTATGAGTTGGGTTTGTCTTTTGGCCTATCAGGTTTACAAGTCACCTTCATTTCAGCTTGATTCTGTTTTAGAGCGACTGTTTTCAGTTTCACAGCCGGGATGAAGAAACGTTGCAATGTGTTTGAAGTAGGTGTCCTGTGAAAGGAGTAATTTATGTTTCTATCTTCTGGCGCCTCTAGTCCCTCGGCTACTTTTGTTCCATTTCAGATTCCTTAATCTTACTTAGAAATGGATGTTAAGCGATGGCATTCAGTTCTGATGCTCTCGTTTCTTCGTGATTTTTGTCGAATTTTGGATACTACCGATGATCGTGAATCTTTTTCTAGCACTTTGCTTAACTATCTTGGAGTCGTCTCAAATCGATGACGCTCTCATCTGCTATTTAAGACTGGCTGTTCGCCGATGGTTATGCTACGGCTCGTTTGATTTTTTTTCCGTAAGCTACTGGGATTGTGGGGAATAATTCTTGTGATTCCCTCGCCCATCATGATAGCGTGCTGAATGTTTATATTTTACTGCACGTTGACTCTTATTGCAGCTGGGTGTTTTATATCAAAGATTCGAATGCACGTATTTCAGCTTCTACTATGACCTCGTTGGTCTGATCAAGTTGGTGACAGATATAATTGTGTAGATTGATTTCTCTGCATGGTCATCGGGTGTTTGCTATGACAATAACGCTAACTTCTTCTTCCCTTGCTATGTTTTCAAGGAGTTTGGTTTTCGCTCAGAAACCCAATGTGTTGACAAAGTAGATAGTGACAATACTTTTCTCAGGCTTCTTCCTGGTGCCTCGTGCTGGGTTAGGTTTATGCCTCCTTGTCCGTCTACTTGGCGATATAGATATGGATCCATTTTCGCCAAAGAATGTCGTAGGAACTTTTTACAAATTGTTGTTATTCTTCCACAGTTCTGTTTTTATAAATGCCTCTTTAAGTAATGTACTTCCCTGTTTAACAGTAGTACACGGAACAGTGATTTTTAGCATCTGCTACAGTGCCCTCACGAACCTCTAGCTTAACAAATCACAATATTGTCTCACAAACGCAATAACTATAATCTCATACAATTTTGTCTTTCAACACTTTGTTTTTACTTCAAGCCCCATTTCACACTCACAGTTATTTATTATTTTTTTTACTATACCTGTTTAGCCACTCTAAGCAATCGAACCACAAATAAGCTCAGAAAACCCATTTTCACGTTCATCCACATACTACTTCAGCCATTGGCCTCTTCTTTTGATTATATAGAGATATGAATGTCTTTCGTCATGGTATTTAAATTATAAATCATATAGATGTACAAGTTTCACATATATAGAAAATTTAACATATGTTAATTAACACTATATATAACATTATATTCATATATGGATCATTGCCACAGTAGATGGCACTGCTGAATGAGAATTCCTCTGACCACATGCTGTGTGCTCCTTGTATATAACAGGCTGTGAGCTTCACACAGTGTATCGAAACCAGCTATTTCTATTGCGAGCAAGCTGAGATGGTGTTTGTGTACGGCCAAGCAGATGGAAACGGTCGAGAGGCAGCACGGCTTTACCAAAACAAGTACCCTCACACAAGGCAAGCACATTACTCAACATTTCAAGCCATTTTTGAAGGTTTGTGTGAACATGTATTGTTTGAGATAGACGAACGTGGAGTGTGGTCAGGGCCTGTACGTACACCAGATCTGGAGGACCATGTTCTACTGGATACTGAGACCAACCATAGCTCAAGCTCCTGTCAAGCAGTCCGTCATTCAGATAGAGGCTGGCATGTGTGAATAGTGGGCCACTTTCCTCGATATTTTGCACGGATTCGTCTCAATAATAGGTGGAACCCACCTAGTCCTCCAGATCTGGTGTACCCACAGTCCGGCGCCTCATAGCATGTACATCTGTCTGAAAGGAGTCACGATCACACAAATGCCCAAAACGGACTTGAAATGTTTTGTGACATGGTTCTTGTCTGTGACAGCACTTGCTTAGGTATAGCTGTGATGCCTCTCGACCGTTTCCATCTTTTTGACCGTGCATCTCTGCTTGTTCCAGACATGACTACCGGACCATATGCTGCCACAGCACCTTGCATCACTCACACATCCTGCTATATACAAAGCACCCAGGGCACATGGTCAGAGAACTTTAATTTTCCAGCTCCATCTACCGTGCTAACGGTTCATTTCTGGGCACATGTTCATAAGAACCTTTTTCCTACATTTCCCATTAGGAAACCGTCCCTGCAGTTTGATGGTTTTATTAATGTCCAAAATCAACAAACTGCAGCGACAGATTCCTGATGCCGAATGGGGAACAAAAGGTCCTATGAACATGTGTGTAGTGGAATTACTTGTTTGGCAAAGCATATATATATATATATATATATATATATATATATATATATATATTCCAAACAAGTAATCTCAGTGCATTAGAGCACATACACAGAGGCTGCCATTTACATGTAAGAATACAGTTATAAATGAAACACACATTAGGAAATTGAAGTACTGCCTGTACAATATCACATGTAATTACATTTAATGTTGTCATATCAGCTAGATTACATTTTTCTTCCAGGCTTTAATGCAGTATATTGTCAAGACATTAGGAAATTGAAAGTGGAGAAAAATACTGAAGGAGCCTACTGAGAGGATTCTACAACCAGAGACTGTTCATTGTTTCTCCTGGCCAGATTCCTCTCAGCTGCTGAACACAGCTCAACACCTGCAGGGATGCCACTTGGGTTATACCACGCCAGTACTCTGCTTTTGGGGACGGGGAGCGTAGTTTCGTTACAGACGAAACAGACGAACAGCACTGGTCCTTGCACCATTGTAGCTAGATGTACGTAATAGACAAACTGCGCTATCCCTTGAGCCTGGTGGAACCCAATTCTAATAATAATACCTATTCCACTTAAGACAACGGCCTTAACTGCATAAAAAGACATTGCTTCTTTGAGGCAAATTTATTGTTACTAACAATTTTGAGTTGCCGCATAGAATACTGAGCACATAGATACATGTATCCAAGCACTCCCAGGCAAACCAAATTGAAAGCCACTGACAGAGAAATACCCACAAGGACTACTATACGACTGTGGATCAGGTAATATTTACTCGTCTTTTCCAAAGCAACAACTGCCACACATACTATACTCCACGGTATTAACACATACAGCACTTGACGACGGAATAATTTGCTTACTTCAGCAGGCTGTAGGTTGTTAGGAAGCCTGAGATGACGAACACAAGCATACATCTGGTAGCAGAATGAGTTTAGCCAGATACAGCTCAGAAGTGTGAGGGCGCTATCTGTCAACACTGCTGTAGGTAAGTCAGGGACGCCTGCCATACGATACATGACCTCAGAACACGGGATCTGGGTTATGCACGTGATCTGAAAGGACAAGAATATCTTTCCAGGCAAGTTACGTAACTGGGGAAGGTACATGTATACTAGGGCAGTCGAAAAGCGGAAAATAATATTTACCAGTATAAATGAGATTTCTAAAGGCTTTAAGCTCTCAATTTTGAAATCCTTTCACTTCAAGGTGGCGTTGTTTAAACTGTTTTTGTAGTTCAGTGTTTCTTCTGTCAGCTTTTGATACAATATGGTGCCAGAACCAACGCTCGGTAGAAGTGGGTAATAAAACGTCGTACAATCGTCATAAGGCTTAATGGAGGAGAAATTGCGACACTTCAACAACAGAATAGCTCTGGAAACAGAGCAGATGGCATCTGTAGCGTTCGATTCCAAGCATGATTGACCGTCAGGACTATCGAAATAGCAGCGAGCATCATGCATGGAGCGCATCATACTGAAGGGGACGTCCTGACAAATACCGAGCGAGTTGACTGCCATCCAGGCCAGTAGGCAGAGGTTGACATTCACCCTCTGTGTGTAGGCCAAGTAGCTGGTCACAGGTATGTGGGGCGACCTCTGCACCATGTCGTCCCACAGCTGCACCCGGCACTGCTCACGCTGCTTAAGGGCATCCACTGGCAGGACCTCCAACGGACACGTGGGGTGGTCCAGGGAGTTCGCCAACAGCTGCACGCAGTCAGTGTCCACGGAGAGAGTAACTGCTTCTGTCCTCTAGTTGCCACTCCTCATCTGCAAAAAAAAAAAAAAAAAATAGTGGCAGCAAGTAGATGGCGCCCATACACTGCAGGTAACTGGATCCGAGGGCTCCCTCTGGATGATAAGATTGGCCGTTGTTTACCTACATTATCCACATTCAGCTACCCAGAATTATGTAGGGCGACATGTCAACACAAACTAAGAGAACTGAGGAACGCCGGCCGGAGTGGCCGACTGCTACGGTCGCAGGTTCGAATCCTGCCACGGTCACGAACTTCCGTGATGTCTTTAGGTTAGTTAGGCTTACGTAGTTCTATGGGACTGATGACCTCAGAAGCCATATTGTGATCAGAGCCATTGAGCAGTAGTAAAATTTACTGATTTGAAGAGCGCATTCGCCCTCCGTTCCTGGCGGTGGCGCCGCTGTGGCAGTCACAGATTTGATGTCTCCCCCTGATGGGAAAAAGGAAAGGTTGCCTGTTCACGTGAATTTAAGGGGCGCTATTAGCTCTGCAGCAGACAGGCGATCATCATAGGCTGCACCAAACACTCCTTCCGCCTCCATGATTTCTACCTCACCAGTTATTGCCGTCCTATGCACCTCACTCCTACCTTCAAATTCCTTGGCCTCACACTCGACCGCCACCTCACCTGGACTCCCCATCTCCTTAGCATCCAAAACAAAGCTCACAACCGCCTCCACCTCCTGAAACTCCTGTCTGGCCAGATGAGGGTTCTGCATCCGTCCACCATCCTTCACACATACATATCCTTGATCTGCCACATCCTCTGCTATGCCAGCTTAGCTTGGATATCCACCTCTCCCCGGTTCTATAAAGCCCTCCAACCCTGAAACGCTATGTGCTCCTCCTCGCCTTCATTCCCCCACGCACATTACGACCTTCCCCCACCTTCTCCTTTTCCTTGAACACATCCGAGCACTATATATAGTCTGCCACCTTGATCCCCCTCATCCCATTGTGTCTCCCTTACTCTCCACCCCTAACCAGTTGCCACGCTTTTACCGTTGCGTTCCACCCTCTCTCCATCTCCACACCCTCCATCTCCTTTCCCAACGCAACTTCCATCGTCTACCCCTATCGAATGATGAGCTTCACCCTGACATCTACCCTTCCTACCAACTCTAACCATCTTCCTCAGGGCTCCCTCTCCTTCCCCTCCCTCCTCCTGAGCGGCTTCCCCCTCCTACTCCCCCTCCATCTCCTGTGCCTCCTTTCAGTGTCATGCGCTCCCTCCTGCCCTGTCTCCCCTCTTCATCTCCTGACCCACATGTCTCCTGCCTCTTTGTGTACCCACTGATGCCCCTCCTGTCTTCATCCCTCCGTTTCTCCTGCTGCCCCATGCTCTCCCCTCATTTTCCATCCTCTCTGCCCTTTCCCACGGCAGGTCCCACCTGGTAGTTTTATTCTCCATTGTGTGTGCTCCGAGTGGGTTTTAAGTGTGTTGTTCCAGAGTGTTTTTAGTACTGTGGCCGACTTTTAACGTGTCCACGTCCATTCAGTGTCTTCTCTGAGTTTTGAACACTCGCCAACTGCGTTTTTTTAACTTTCTGGTGCCTTTTAACTGTTCTCCATGAATGTCTCCATGTCAGTCTACTTTTTACCACCATCTTCTCCCATTATTCTGTTTTTAGTTCCCCTTCCTCGCCTTATCTATGTTACATTTTATTCTTATTTTAAGTTGTCGTGTCACTCGCCTGAAGAGCGGCGGATTGTGCCGCTGATAGCCCTCCGCTGCCCATATGGGGCAGGGGAATGAAATCACAATAGAGAAAAAATCTCTGTAGCGGAGAGTCGGTCAGTTGAGGCGAGTCTAGACAGTTGGTCAGCCAGCTCCGTGTGGGGCAGTCAGTGTCGCCCAGAGTGCTAGTATGTGTTAGGCCACCAGTCTGCTCGAGTTGGCTCAGGCAATGGGCATTGGCGGTTGCATCGATCGGTTGGTCGGTCGCACACTGAGATACAAGATGACTTGTCCGTCTTGAGCGTCGGCGCATGTGAGGTCGCCATGCGAGTCCAATGGGCCGCGCCGTATAGCAAGGGGTAGTTACTTCGCGATCGACACAAGAGCCACAGGAGTCAACCTACGACATCAGTCTGGCCGGGGCGAGATGCGACGCTGTGAGATGGGAGATCATCACACCTTCCTGCATCTGTTGAAGTGGCTGGCAGTGGACGGTTCGGGAGAGCGATTTTGGGGTGCTGCACCAGGTCTTCACCAGAAATCGCAGTTATTAGACGCTGAGTGATTAGTGATATATTGTTTCACTTACTTGTCAAATTCTATTTGTGTTGTGGGTCAAACTCTCGTCCCCAGCTTGCTCGTTTCTCTCTCGCCCGCATTTGTTAGGCAGTTGGTGTTGGTCTGTCTGTCTGTGGGTTTGCCATATGTCATTAGCTGCCTCTGTCATGTTTGTCGGATTCCGAATTCCTGAAATAAGTTTTTATCTGGCCTATCATATTGAAAGGCGGTATATGTGTAATCTAGAGCATGACTTATAGAGACTTTATGTAAGTATGAAATTCATGGGTTTTATTTAAATAGTCTTTTTTATAAAGTTGCCACCCTTCCACCGTAAGAGCCCTTTTAAAAACAAATTGCACTTTTGGTGGAAAGTAACCCATCCACTGTAAGAGTCCTTTTAAAAACAAATTGCACTTTTGGTGGAAAATAAGCCTTCAACCGTAAGAGCCCTTTTAAAAACAAATTGCACTTTTGGTGGAAAATAATTTCCTAGTGTGAGTGTTTGTACCATTTTCATCCCTCTTACTGGGTGCATACTTGATGTGTTTGTGTGAGTTGTTAAAATTTTTAGTTTAAAGTAATCTGGGGTGTTGCAGATTTCCACCAGTGTAGTTTTTCAGAGGTCAAATTATTTGTCAGCTGACGACCACAAGCAAAAGGAATAATTTGAACAAAATATTATTTTTAAACAATTGAGACAAGCAGACCAAATAAAAGAAGGGAGTCATGAAAAGACAGTGCTCCAAGTGTCGACCAGATAAAAGTCCCTACAGCTGCATAAGCGCTGAGACAGGCAGCCAAGAGTTATGCTTACATAACAGGATGGCAGACCGTTTAAACGCCAATCTATCCTCTTACTAAATGCTCCTAACGTGTGACAACCAGTATAATGATGGAATAATTTAAGCAAGAGTGAACTGACAGACTGCACCACATCTTCAGAATCCAGTGTTTAAAACACAGAAAGGCAGAAGGAGGCACCATAATTAAGGTAGAGAAAAGACGCCACAGTCCACACCACAATCAAGGAGGCTGTCGAACTGCACATCATGCAGTACTGCATCGGAAGGACGAGGAAAAGTACACTGCTGCAAAAATATGCCAACATCCAGGGCAGGTAACTGGGGCGTTAGCGGCCACTAGGCAGTAAATTACCGCTCCTTGCACTTCACCAAATAATAACACGAAATTGAAAAACTAATAACAAGCAGTAGATGATGGCTAATAGATTCTGCCAACTCGACACGCTCCACTTATTGCTGTCCGTCTCAGGGGATCCCTTCAAGCAGCAAAGGACAAACAAATGGCATGATCACAACATAGTGGATGTTACACTACTGGATTAATGTTCACTGAACTCAATGAACTGGGTCCGGTGCACAACGAGGCTGTGGCCCTCGCAACTACAGCCCTTCAATCCGGCAAGGCCTGCGTGCCACCAGTGGTACTGGCATGTTCTCGCGCTGCCAGCCCGCTCTGCAGCTCCTAACCCAGCTGAACTCCGACACACGATACCCAGAAATACTTGAGATCGCTCCAAAGATTGTATCACAACACTCGCTATCGATAAACGCCACTGCTGTCACTCATGGACAGACAAAGCGAGCAAACGTAGTATCGTCAGTGAATGCACTAAGAAAATGTGAAGTCACATTCCGAATACACAACGACAACCAGTCAACGGCACAACCGCGAGCCAGAGCACGGCTCTACACATTATTAAATACATAACGAACTCAAATAAACACATATCAAAGGAATAAAAACAAAAGGTAGGCCAGTAACCTATTGTCTCTGTGCTTTCTAAAGCACAGTAAATATTTAACTAAATTCTTTATGAATAATGTATATCGAATATAAACAAAGACATAGACGAATAAATACATTTATAAGCATGTGCTACCGTTTTTTCGTCTAACTGCCCAGCCTGACACAGTTAATAGTAATTGGCCACTTTGACCTATAACTCATGTACTATTCAAGTTACATGTCTACAATTCATAACAATGTAGGTTTGCACTCATATACCGATCCGCTGGATACGTATTTTTACATCTAAGTACGTCAATATAGAACATTCTGTTTTGACACAACTCTGTGGGGACATCGGACGTGTTGTACAAAGAAATAGGATGCAGGCTGAATCTCGTCTTTCTGATATTTCACTTTTGTCCCTGAACCTAGTGATCCCATCACGCAGATTTCAGAGAAGTTATGGATGAGATTTGTCACCAGTTTGTTTCGCTAGCGCGAGAATGTCGAGGAAGATGGTTTGCACTCATAGCTTTCTAAAGCTACATCGATCGACAAAATTTGGGTAAACCGTTTAGATTTTGGAAATTCGTTGTTGAGTGTGACTTGTATAATTTCCAGTCAGATACTAAATTTTAAACTAACAAAGATATTGAAAATCTGATTACACCAACAGAATCGTCGTGCAAATAAAGGTAATATACATGTTTCTTTTTAAGGTTTCATGATTCATCTGGGTACTATTAATTTCTACAACAGCTGTGAAATGTCTGCCATTATGGTTTCGCAAAGTCTACCATCTTTGGCACTGTGGGCATACACATCTCCTTCATCAACACAATGTACAGTCCTCACCACAGTGTCAACATGGAGTTCCCAGCCACGCTGTCGGCCTGGACCACCTGTTGGGGATACCCCTCTCGCCCCGGCTAACGTTTGGCACTGAGTGGCCGCCGATGAGCCGTGGCAAACCGAGAGGCGCCCTCACGGCCACGCCAACTGAGAACTTAGACAATTTTCAGGTCGCCACAGCTCGCCTGTTACATCACAGAGTAAGAAAATAAGATGCACTTACAGTACAGAAAGGGCGTATGTATTACAAGGTGTTGGAGTGGGTTGTGAAGTATGATTGACAAGTTGATGTGGGAAGAGGGAAGTGTTTGGGAAGTACTATGGTGGTCAGGACGCTGGAAGTGGGAACTTCTGTACACTGAAGAAATATAGACGCTAAGAATATAGCTGATTGGATGATAAGTGACACCATACTACAATAGAACTAGAAGAAACAGCCAGCTGATGTTTCATTCAAATAGCATACGCAAGGAAAGAGGGTGGGTGTGATGTGATGGTATAGGCCCAGCAGAATCCCAGGTGTGCAGAGATTAGGGGAGAAAGTTTAAGGAACTTCAGAAGAGAGGGCAATGTAATCAGCTGGTAGAGATTGTATGTGAGAGGGGGGAAGACGATACATAGTGCAAGGTGTAAAGAATGGTAAAATTTTGGGAGTTCTGACATCCGAGCTATATTGGTGGAAGTAAGGCTGAGACAGTCAATGGTTTTGGAAAAACGAAGGAAGAAACAAGATTAAGGGTTAACATCCTGCTGCTGACAGAAGAGACAGAGCATAAGCTATAACTGGGAAGAATGGGGAAACAGGAAAGCGCCGCCCATCCAAAAGGACCATCGTATCATTGACATTAATCTTTTTAGGGACAACACAAACTAAATTTTGATCGAAAATCGAGTTTGGAACCACCAGCGTACCACAACATTGCCTCGTTCAGTGGATCTTTCCAAGTGCAGAGGATGGTTGAATGATGGAATCCTCGCATATGTCCAGTGTGCTGTTTTCTTAATTTGAGCCTGTTGTAGGCTGGGGATGCTTCATTAGTCCAAGGTATGAGAAAGAAAGTGAGAGTCCTCTGCCCATGTACCAAGGAGAACTGGAGGAGCAGGTCTGCAGCCTAAGTGCAATTCCGCATCTTCCTCCATGTAATTGGGCACTGTACTTGCAATGTGAGAGCTGTGACTCTATTTTACCTGTTGAGTGGACATGTCTGTAATGGACGTGTCAATAGCTTAATGTCCACATCTGACAGACATGTTGTTGTGTGATGCTTTGAATACATTTGCATGAAACAGTCAATGAACAGAATGCATTATTGTTCTAAAGGCAGTACACTTATCTTGAGCTCCTTGTAGATGTGGCTATGTGAGCACATGTGGTATTAATTGGGGTTCAAACACATGAGCTGCTGAAAACAGTTAGCAGTTCTGCAGATAATGAACACTGAACGTTTACTGCAGCTGTGACAAGTACGTGTATATAGGTGGCTCTCGACAGTCTGTACACACATGTCCAGTCCTGGCTTGACTGAGTGACGTTACACCGACACTTCCTTCTGAAAGCAGAAGTGCAACTTCATCGCTTGTCTTCACTCGTCATGGAACTGTTGATACCCTCGTAGACAGAACAGTACTCAGGCTAGACTCTGACAGAACCACACACTGGCAGAGCTGGAAAAAACTTGTCCTTTGTGGTGCCTCGAAACTACAGAAGGAGTGGCTTACTGCTTAGACATTACAGCATCTCTGTGGTGGTCGACTGACGATGATGTAGGTGATTATCGTGGAGACTACATGTGTCTCCTTCAACAGTGCCATAGGCCCACATGCCATGATACACCAAGGAGAGGTAAATTAATGAAGAACACTGACGCAAGGCCTTGTGATGAGAAACTTTATACTTCCATCCCCAGTCCCATTACTGGGTAAATAATACTTTACTATACATGTGGCAAATAGCTAACATTTGGTTCAAGAACCATAAAAGAAGGCTGTATACATGGAAGAAGCCGGGAGATACTGACAGGTTTCAGACAGATTATATAATGGTAAGACAGAGATTTAGGAACCAGGTTTTAAACTGTAAGACATTTCCAGGGCCAGATGTGGACTCTGACCACAATCTATTTGCTATGACCTGTAGATTAATACTAAAGAAACTGCAAAAAGGTGGGAATTTAAGGAGATGGGACCTGGATCAGCTAAAAGAACCAGAGGTTGTACAGAGTTTCAGGGAGAGCATAAGGGAGCAATTGACAGAAATGGGGGAAAGAAATACGGTAGAAGAAGAATGGGTAGCTTTGAGGGATGAAGTAGTGAACGCAGCAGAGGATCAAGTAGGTTAAAAGACGAAGGCTAGTAGAAATCCTTGGGTAACAAAAGAAATATTGAATTTAATTTATGAAAGGAGAAAATATAAAAATGCAATAAATGAAGCAGGCGAAAAGGAATACAGACGCCTCAAAAATGAGATCGACAGGAAGTGCAAAACGGCTGAGCAGGGATGGCTGGAGGACAAATGTAAGGATGTAGAGGCTTATCTGACTAGGGGTAAGACAGATACTGCCTACAGGAAAATTAAAGAGACCTTTGGAGATAAGAGAACCACTTATATGAACATCAAGAGCTCAGATGGAGACCCAGTACTAAGAAAAGAAGGGAAAGCAGAAAGGTGGAAGCAGTATATAGAGGGTCCATTTGAGGGCGATGTACTTGAGGACAATATTATGGATATGGAAGAGGATGTAGATGAAGATGAAATGGGAGATACGATACTGCGTGAAGAGTTTGACAGAGCACTGAAAGACATGAGTCGAAACAAGGCCCCCAGAGTAGACAACATTCCATTGGAACTACTGACGGCCTTGGGAGAGCCAGTCCTGACAAAACTCTACCATCTGGTGAGCAAGATGTATGAGACAGGAGACATATCCTCAGACTTCAAGAAGAATATAATAATTCCAACCCCAAAGAAAGCAGGTGTTGACAGATGTGAAAATTACCGAACTATCAGTTTAATAAGTCACAGCCGCAAAATACTAACGCGAATTCCTTACAGACGAATGGAAGAACTAGTAGAAGCCGACTTCGGGGAAGATCAGTTTGGATTCCGTAGAAATGTTGGAACACGTGAGGCAATACTGTCCCTATGTCTTATCTTAGAAGCTAGATTAAGGAGTGGCAAACCTACGTTTCTAGCATTTGTAGAATAAGAGAAAGCTTTTGACAATGTTGATTGGAATACTCTCTTTCAAATTCTGAAGGTAGCAGGGGTAAAATACAGGGAGCGAAAGGCTATTTACAATTTGTACAGAAACCAGATGGCAGTTATATGGGTCGAGAGACATGAAAGAGAAGCAGTGGTTGGGAAGGGATTTAGACAGGGTTGTAGTCTCTCCCCCATGTTATTCAATCTGTATATTGAGCAAACAGTGAAGAAAACAAAAGAAAAATTCGGAGTAGGTAGTAAAATTCATGGAGAAGAAATAAAAATGTTGAGGTTCGCCGATGACATCGTAATTCAGTCAGAGACAGCAAAGGACTGGGAAGAGCAGTTGAATGGAATGGACAGTGTCTTGAAAGGAGGATATAAGATGCACATCAACAAAAGCAAAACGAGGATAATGGAATGTAGTCGAAGAAAGTCTAGTGATGCTGAGGGAATTAGATTAGGAAATGAGACACTTAGAGTAGTAAAGGAGTTTTGCTATTTGGGGAGCAAAATAACTGATGATGGTCGAAGTAGAGAGGATATAAAATGTAGACTGGCAATGGCAAGGAAAGCGTTTCTGAAGAAGAGATATTTGTTAACATCGAATATTGATATAAGTGTGAGGAAGTGATTTCTGAAAGTATTTGTATGGAGTGTAGCAATGTATGGAAGTGAAACATGGACGATAACTAGTTTGGACAAGAAGAGAATAGAAGCTTTCGAAATGTGGTGCTACAGAAGAACGCTGAAGATTAGAAGAGTAGGTGGGTAGATCACATAACTAATGAGGAAGTATTGAATAGGATTGGGGAGAAGAGAAGTTTGTGGCACAACTTGACCAGAAGAAGGTATCGGTTGGTAGGACATGTTTTGAGGCATCAAGGGATCACCAATTTAGCATTAGAGAGCAGCGTAGAGGGTAAAAATCGTAGAGGGAGACCAAGAGATGACTACACTAAGCAGATTCAGAAGGATGTAGGTTGCAGTAGGTACTGAGAGATGAAGAGGCTTGCACAAGATTGAGTAGCATGGAGAGCTGCATCAAACCAGTCTCAGGACTGAATACCACAACAACAACATGTGGCAAGGGTCTTATCGACCATACGCCTGCCCTATGAGCCTCTTCCACTTCTGACTGTCCAATGCGCTGTTTGTCCATTTGCTGTTGGTGTTCATCGTAGTTGTGTCCTCCTGAATGTTATCCCACCATATGATCTTGGGTCTCCCTCTTCCTCTCGTTCCATCTATTGTTCTGCTGAATGCTATTCTAGGTAATCTACTTACTGTCATTCTTGCTGCATGGCCTGTCCAATTCAACCTTCTCCTCCTGAGTACTTCAACGGTGTTACAATGTTTGTACAGCCCTGGTAAATAATGGCAATGGATATTTCTTCTGCCTCCTGGACTCCAACCAGCTTACCTTCGAAACGAGTACCACCACATAGGCGTGTTTATGTGTGGTATGGTGGAAGTTAGGGTTTTTAACTTAACTGATTTGAGGCAGCAGAGGCTACTGCAACAGGTGATGTTATTGAGGTAGGTCCAGAGGGAACATAAGGATGCTTGGAAGGCTGGCTGGGGATAAAGAGGATGACATCGCCTGCGTCATGGGGCTGACAGAGCAGCTGGAAGGTGCAGTTAAGCTTTGCAGAGGTAATAGGGACGCATTACTTTAGGCAGATGAAGATACGCTGTTGAGTAATATTTATAGTGGTGTGTCACACAAGGAGCTATACTCTAAACACAATTCATTGGGACACCCACTTCTTGGCAGTTTCCTCCCACAGATCCGAACGGGGAATTGGTCTGGAATCTTTCGCCAGTTGAGGTGTCATTATAACACTTTTCAATTAAAGGGCACAGGTCCTGTGTATACACATCTGTGGTTCCCATTACCTTCTGCATTCTCATGCCTTTGAGCATTGCTGACTCTTCAGGCCTTTAGGAGCAGAAGAAAAGAGTGCCCTGAAACTCTGTCCGCTCCTCCACCATCACTGATGATTTTTATTCAAATTTAAGCAGTAGCGAGGATCGAACTCGGGTCCCAAAACGTTTTGATTAGTATTCAGAGACGTTACCCCTAAATCATAGGTGAACCCTTGATTGACTAGAGCTAGTAGAAAATAAGGTTTTTTTTGAAGATGTTGAATATAATTGAGTCATGAGCTGCGTCTCATCTGAATTTCCTCGAATGTGCTGTTTCAGAGTCTTGTGCTGTAAATGCTATATTTAAATCGTTTTGTTGCGTTATGGACAGATATTTTAATTTGGGGGCAAGAGATGTAGTAGTCGTATTTGCGTGATATCGTATGTACTGAATTGTCGAGCAGTCATTAGTTACATTGAGGTTCAATGAGGATATCTTTAAGATATGAGGCACTGACTTTGGCTTTTTGAGGTTGCTTGGCAACGTGGGGTTGTTATGGGCGAGAGGATAATGAAGAGAAGAAATGTTTTTCAATACATTGTTCCGTTTAGAGGAAGTGTGGTGTTGGCTTTGTTCATGTGTGTCACCAACCCCCTGGTTTTCTGGCCTATAGAATGAAGTGCTGCTGTCATGAGCTCTCACAAGCAGCCAATGGCAACACCACCTGAGTATGTGCTTTGTAGAGTGTAGACTAAAATGGGGTTGTGTTACGTTAATGTAACATGTTCATTAAGGTATGATTGTAGTGTTGAGGTAACATGTGGGTGGTGAAGATCTTGCTGGAGCTGACGGAAGAGATATACGGAGGGAATGCCACGCTGCTGTTTTTGTCTTGATGTGTTATGTGGAGAAACAAGGTTAGATATAGATTTCAAGCTAATGTTATTGGGTGGCTGAAGACTAAGTATGATTGATTTTTGGAGTAGATGACTAAGATGTTAAAATGGAAGATGAATGGGGCTGTTATCGTTATCTGTTGGACTATGTAGACGTTCAAAGAGACTGATTGTTGTGGAGAACAGTGGTTCTAAACTCGATGTCTTTCATGTTAGGGATGCGACACAAGAAACTGTTGGGATGTTGATGGTGAGGTGTACTGGAAGGTGTGGAAGACTGTTATTCTGAATTCGATATCTTTGATGGTAGGGATGCAATGTATGGAGTTGTTGGAATGAGGATGGTAAGTTTGGTGTAATGAATAATGCCTGTACTTTGCATTTATTAGATCATGCAAGCTGAGGCTGTGTAGATTATGCAGTTGTGCAAGGATTATAGACAGTAATGTCAGAAACTGTGTCCGGCTTGATGCAAAACTACTTGTTATTCGTTTATTTCTTTATTATCCCAAACTAGTTTCGCCTGCAAATATCATCATCATGAGTGGGGTTTTCAAACCTAAAACACGTAGAAAATAGCATGGTTATACAAACACACTAAAACATTATTACGTTTTTACTATTCGTCTTTTGAAATATAGTTTTCTATGGATATTTTCATACTACCTTATTTATTGTATGTTACAGGATGTTTTAAGCAATTATTGGCGCTGTTTCTGACATGTTCTCTGTGCTCTTTTATTCTTTTATTTTCGTTAAACGCATAACAAGATGTTTTCATCATGGCGGACTCAATTTCTGATATTACTGTTTTCCTATGCAAACACAGACCAAAATGGAAGAGTTCCAAGATAAAATCAAAGATTGTAGATTTGGGCACAATTAGTATAGGTGATTTACGAAGTTCCAGAATGCTGCAGTAGCTTGGGTCAGCAATTTCTGTTAATCAGTGAACGAAAACCAGTCCAAGTTGCAAATTTTTACTTTTTTCCTTCCTATGAGTCGTCTGTATGCGCTGAAAATGTTTATTGCTCATTTTTTTACGTCTTTTGGAAATGACATTTTCGCCTATTCTGCGACGATGTGAAAATGTGTCTTGCCCCAAAACTACTCATCGAAAGAATAAAAAGTAAAAATTTTCATCTTCGATTGGTTTTTTGTTATACTGATGGGTGTCTTTTTTTGTTTTTGCAATTGGGATAGGTTAGATGGTTCTTCTATTCTGCACCAGATAGTTGTCACACTGGAAGTATTCTTGACAGCTGTAGGCTTCTGTTTGTGATTTAATTGATTCTACACAATAGCAGTGATAGCACATCAAGGCTCTGTTATTGATGTGACGGTCTATTGTGGGCGAGGATTCGGTGACATTGTGAGAATTGTTGTGAATAAGGACGGTTTTGGGTATTTGGATGCTGTGATGAGAATTTAATTCCTGCCTGACATCTTCCACTGTCTGTCATGTTCACCAACCTGGTTGACCGCAGTGAAAATGAGTGAAGTCGAAGAGAATGAGGTTTAGAGTTACTGAGGGTGACTGAAACAAGCATTGGCTCCAAAGTGACACATAGGGATGTTTTGCAGGAGAATCGTATGGATATTAGGGTTTGTGCAAATTGTAAAGAAAACAAATCATTCCTAATAAATAGCTACTAGGTGTTACGACTTACTAGTACGTTTTCAGACTAGGCCCCAAGGACTTAGGCCTAATGAATTTAGTTGTCCGGCCTGTGTGGCCGAGCGGTTCTAGGCGCTTCAGTCTGGAACCCCACGACCGCTACGGCCGCCGGTTTGAATCCTGCCTCAGACATGGGTGTGTGTGATGTCCTTAGGTTAGTTAGTTTAAGTATTTCTAAGTTATAGGGGACTGATGACTTCAGAAGTTAAGTCCCATACTGCTCAGAGCCATTTGACCACTTGAATTTAGTGGATGGGTGGGAATGTACAAAATAGTAAGTCATTGTAGAGAGATTTCGAGAAGAAGTGGATGTGGAATGTGTGTACTTGATATTACGAGACATTTCTCTTTTTTTTTTGTAGTGTGGGAGGTTTATGAAGGATGAGGCTTTTGCTATTTTTTGTGGCTGGGCTGTGATGTGAGGTAATTCATGGGAGAATTTGTGGGAGAGAGTGACGATCAGATGTGTTGCCAGAAGTAAGCATTTTTGTCAGTAACCAAAGATTTAGTCCCCTCATGATTCCACAATATTCAAAAAATCTTTCTATCTGTGTATTAACTAAACTAACAATTAGTAAACTAAAATGATGTTTTATGAAAGTGAATATGCTTATACTTTACCGAGCTAGGTGGCGCAGTGGTTAGCACACTGGACTCGGATTCGGGAGGACGACGGTTCACTTCCGCATCCGGCCATCCTGATTTTGGTGTTCCGTGATTTCCCTAAGTCGTTTCAGGCTAATGTCGGCATAGTTCCTTTTAAAGGGCATGGCCTACTGTCTTCCCAGTCCTTTCTTATTCCGATGAGACCGATGAGTTTGCTCTTTGGTCTGTTACCCCACACAACTCAACCCAACCCCTAGAGAAACTTGAGGAATGACATAACCATGTAACAATCGCAATCATCATGTTTCATGTGTAAGCTGAAGCAAATAACGCAGCTAAGGACCAAACCAGCACACCCTGAAGGGAGTGGACTCACCTAGTGAGTTCATGGAATAGTAATTACGACAAATTTTGATGGTGACAGCAACCAGGCACAAATTTACTTTCAGTTCCCTTATTCAAAGGCTACCGTTACCGGTTTCGAACCGTTGTGATTCATCCTCAGACGGTTTACATGCTTTCTTTATGCCATGTTGTGTGTTTTTTACAGATTAACTGTCGAGAAATGTCGGGTTAGAGTGTTCGTATTCATAAAATTCGTCCAGCAGATGTAAATGCATTCCCACTGCGTTCTTGTTTTTGCACACGTAAATTGTTCTCACTGAACACTTACGATTTTTCACTGAGATGATTTCTGCCATGCGCAATATGATTTGATACATACAAAGAGCTCTTTGTATGTATCAAAACACGTGGTGCGTGGTAGAAATCATCTCAGTGAAAATTCTTAATTGTTCAGTGAGAACAATTACGTGTGCAACAACAAGAATGCAGTGGGAATGCATTTACATCTGCAGGACGAATTTTTATGAAAACAAACACTCGAAACCGACGTTTCACGGCAGTTAATCTGTAAAAAAAAACACCACATGTCATAAAGAAAGCATGTAAACCGTCTGAGGATGATTCAGAACGATTCGAAACCGGTAACGGTAGCCTTTGAATAAAGGAACTGAAAGTAAATTTGTGCATGGTTGCTGTCCTAACACCATTAACATTTGTCTTCAAACAACATCCACGGTCTCCATGATGTCATCATGTAACAAAATTGCAGTGATTAAGATGGTTAGTCGCTATGTATGCAGCAAGCATCATACCTGGGACGGCTGTCTTCTGTACTCTGTGAGTGGTGAGTGCTTACAACGCAGAAATGCAAAAGCCGACTCTTTCCAAACTGCTGTAATCAGTAACGAATGTCCAAAGGAGTTACTAAGCAAGCAAAAGAAAGCGTGACAGGCAATGAGACAGTATAATCATTCATCTTTCTGCAGCAAAGGAAAAAAAATGGGTTAAAAAGCCCACGATCGGCGAGCAATCACGCCGCAGTATTGAGCATTGAGACCTGGTCTGTTGAACAAAGAGTCAGGCCAGAGTGTTTACGAAGTGGAGGTGTTGTCGCCAGTCACTCTTAAGACTCCAATTGCATTTTCGTTCGATTGTCGCTCTCGTCAGTCGTTTGAACCCTGTTCGAGGGAACCTTCCTGCAGCATCGCAAGACGACGACGAGGACCAACTCAGGGCTGGACCAAATGCTCCTGAATGCAGGGACCGACCTAGCAGTGCGGATTCGCAGTCCACACTTCGAGGCTGAGGTGTTGAGGTTCAGCGAGTGCTCCAGTTTTGGACAGCCGTACAATCTTCATAGACATGTGTAGTGTGAGTGTTAAGCCACCTGCCTAAGTGAATGTGGTATGCAGATATAGATTGCAGCTATTACGTAGTGATCACAAGTGTGCCTAAAGCTTATTCCTCAGGCTACCACAAGATATGAATACGTATTACGTTCACTGTTTAACTATAGTGTTCAGAACTAATTATGGCCGTGCGGGATTAGCCGAGCGGTCTAAGGCGCTGTAGTCATGGACTGTGCGGCCGGTCTCGGCGGATGTTCGAGTCCTCCCTCGGGCATGGGTGTGTGTGTTTGTCCTTAGGATAATTTAGTGTATAAGCTTAGGGACTGATGACCTTAGCAGTTATTTACGTCCCATATGATTTCACAAACATTTGAACATTTTTTGAACAACTAATTATGCCTGTTTATAACATTTGCTATGACAGAGTATTCCGTTAATGCTGTAGTAGTAATACCACAGACATGACAGTTTCGATATGTAATACTAAATAAGTACTTAAATACAGTCTGAGTGAGATTTAGCAACAACTGGAATCTGTAGTAACCCCTGTCGACCATCCGAATTTCTTAATTAGTCAGTTTACTACCAATTAAACCCCTGCAAGTTCGATTGCCTGAAGCGGCCGAGAGCCACACTGGTGGGCACAATTAATTTTCCCGTGGGGAGAGCACAAGTTCGCTGTCCTCCCGTCCTCTAATTTAAATGGAGTTACTCCCTACCGAGGAAGAAGCTATCACGCAGCTACAAAGAGAGAAATGAACGATTACAACTCCTTTCAAATGTGATTCACGACGGATAGGTGGAATGATAGTAAGAGATAAAGTCCAGCAACGAGAATAAAATAATAAATCAAAAGAATTGTTTAGCAGACAAGTGCCATTGTTGAAAATAAAGGCCGGCCGGAGTGGCCGTGCGGTTCTGGGCGCCACAGTCTGGAGACGAGCGACGGCTACGGTCGCTGGTTCGAATTCTGCCTCGGGCATGGATGTGTGTGATGTCCTTAGGTTAGTTAGGTTTAATTAGTTCTAAGTTCTAGGCGACTGATGTCCTCAGAAGTTAAGTCGCATAGTGCTCAGAGCCATTTGAACCATTTTGAAAATAAAGAGTTTCCTCAGTCCTACTACATATCACAGTGTTAACATTCGTAGAAGTAATATTAACAGTCTATTTCGTCCAGTTAACTGTTGAGTTACAAATCCAAATATTATTCGTGACAGAAAATAAGTAAATAAGAACAGTATCATACCAGGCATAAATTTGGAACACTACACCAGTTACAGTATTGACAAAAAATTAATTTATCTGTAGCCATCTTGCAACAAAAACCAATGACCGTTTTTAAAACAAACCTTATAATGGATCTGAAAAAAAATCCATGTACAGAAGTTTAGAGTGTGTAGGAAAGGTAAAAATGCAACGCAAGTGTCGCACCCCCACTGATGTTCAGAGATGGTGTTCAACCTGCTGTGCAATGAATACCACTGGCAGACACTCCAGGCATGCTGGTTGCCTGTTAGGAGGAGGCTGCAGCCGCTGTTGTTGTTGTTGTTGTGGTTTTCAGTCCTGAGACTAGTTTGGTGCAGCTCTCCATGCTACTCCATCCTGTGCAACCTTCTTCATCTCCCAGTACCTACTGCAACCTACAACCTTCTGAATCTGCCTAATGTGTTTATCTCTTGGTCTTCCTCTACGATTTTTACCCTTCACACTGCCCTTCAGTAATAATTGATGTTCTCTTGATGCCCCAGAACATCTCCTACCAAACGGTCCCTTCTTCTGGTCAAGTTGTGCCACAAACTCCTCTTCTCCCCAATCCTATTCAATACTTCCTCATTAGTTATGTGATCTACCCATCTAATCTTTAGCATTCTTCTGTAGCACCACATTTCCAAAGATTCTATCCTTTTCTTATCTAAACTATTTATCGTCCACGTTTCACTTCCATACATGGCTACACTCCATACAAATACTTTCAGAAATGACTTTCTAACTCTCAAATCTATACTGGATGTTAACAAATTTCTCTTCTTCAGAAACGATTTCCTTGCCATTGCCAGTCTACATTTTATATCCACTCTACCCTGACCATCATCAGTTATTTTGCTCCCAAATAGCAAAACTGCTTTATTACTTTAAGTGTCTCATTTCCTTATCTAATTCCCTCAGCACCACCCGACTTAATTCGACTACATTCCATTATCGATTTTGTTGCTGTTCATTATATTCTCCTTTCAAGACTCCGTCCATTCCGTTCAACTGCTCTTCCAAGTCCTTTACTGTGTCTGACATAATTACAAAACCACTATCTGTCCAAAATCCACTTGTTTCGAGTGTGTTATACAATCATTTGCATCCAGCTAACACTTTGGTAATATCTCTAAAACATCACATAGTTTCTGAACATCACTAGCGTCGGAACTTTCACGGACCACAAGAATGAAGACGGTGCACCTGTGACATTTGTGACACATGAAATTTGTTTTGTTTTAATCTTCTCTAAAAATTCCAAAATTCTGTGTGCGTAGCCTTTTTTACTCCTAGTATTATGTGAGTCAATAAGACATCGAAATGAAGTTGTTAGCTTGTAGCAGATCCACATGGTTAGGTTGCCAGCCAGTCGAAAAACTGAATTTGGAAAGAGCACCAGTGATTACCTTGCGTGGCATGCAAAACCACGTAAAATGCAAAGCTAAATATTGAGAATGGTATTTGAACCTCATTCCTCAAATAATTGGGCGGTGGGCAGCGCATAACCATGAAGTGGCCGGCTCCCGCCATCAGACTTACCTACAGTCTTGAAATCATCTTTGTACAATGTATCGATGTACGCAGCTGCAGCGTACCAGTAGCCACGATAGAGGGCGTACAGTGTGTCAGCGAGAGTCAGCATTTCTGACGCCTCTGGCTGCCGATCCCTGCACAACGCGCTGAAGTCGTGAAAGGAGAGGTTCCACGGCTGATAGCGCAGTAGGCGTTCACTCAACAGCGGCCGCCTGTAACACACAAGCCGCGAGGTTAAAAGTTAAAAACCACACGTGTACAGTGTGTGCGAGAATGTAAAAGTAACCAGAATGGATTTCCACTCAGCAGCAGCTCGGAAACTGCGTGGCAGATCAAAACTGTGTGCCTGGCTGGGAGTCAAACCTTGAACGTTTACATTCTTTAAAGGAAGCACAGAGACACAGCAAACCAACCCAAAGACATTGACATTTTAGTATTTTAGCACATCGATGTTTCATCTCCAGATTTCAGAGCACTTGTCTGAGATACTGGTTTTAACTATTTCTTGCAGATCATTCCCTCCGTTCTGAGCTGCTTTTAACTGGTTTCAGTTGTAAATCAGACACATGGATCAGCAGAACTGCAGCGCTTGCCGCGGAATACGTCTTTCCTTTAAATAATAATTTCGAATGCAATGCATAGTGTCGCTATGATAACGTCACGATCACGAATCCCCAGCCAGCCTTGTGGCCGAGAGGTTCTAGCCACTTCAGTCTGGATCTGCGCGACCGCTACGGTCGCAGGTTCCAATCCTGCCTCAGGCATGGATGTGTGTGATGTCCTTAGGTTAGTTAGGTTTAAGTAGTTCTAAGGGACTGATGACCTCAGATGTTAAGTCCCATAGTGCTCTGAGCCATTTGAAGCATTTGAACTAATCCCCACCTCTGTACTGACGCCATCGATAAGGTCCTGCCTGTTTGTGGCTACAAGGTCTACGATAGTTCCACTACTTGCTGGCTGCCGAAGTATGTGTTCACCACAGTTTTCGGAAAACGTGTTCAAAAATACTTCGAAAGACTATCTGTGCCATCTGCAATGAATCCATACCGTTCCGGTCTATACTTGGTAAGTTTAAGTCGCCACCAACTAGTGTCGCATGATCTGGGTATCTACGCACAGCTGACTATAAACCTTTTTTGAATGACTCTATATATGTCTCAGGGAGTCAGGTGGTCGGCAAAACCATCCATCAAATAACATATTTCTAGCCCTGTTATGCGCGACCAGATAACGTCACTATCATCCACAAATTCAACCTCAGTAGAGACAATATTTTTTTATCAGCTGCAATGAATCTTCCCCTCCTACGGCTTCTAATCTGTATTTCCGATAAAGATTCCAAAACTCGCTAAATATCTCAGAGTTTTTTTACCTCGGGTTATAGGCAGCTCTCAGTTCCAAGAGTAATTTTAGGCTGAGAACTTCTCTGGAGGTCTGTAAATTCGGGAACGTTGTTACCAATACTTCGATAATTTACTGATAAATTTTTTCCAGTCCATCTGTCTTTACTTTGGAAGCGGTCTGATTTCCCTATAGGTGTACCAACTGTCTAGTGTTCATGAGAGGTACCTCAGACTACTGCATAGCCTAAAATCCCCCATGTGCACTCCAAAGGCACTCTGCTACCTGCGTCGCAGCTTCCTTTGTGTAGTGCACGCCTGTCTTACAACCTACTCATCTCCACTTTTTAATTCACCTCCCCAACCTCTCCTACCTTCGTGCCTACTGCCTTACAGATTATCGACAATTTTATCCCTTCGCGCCATGTGCATGTGTCCATACACAGTGAACCAGCAACCCACGCACAGCGCCGATGATAGATGTGGAGTAGCGAACCAAAAATCGCCGCACAATAACCAATGTGGAGTGACAATACTATTCCTCAAAAACAGCACCAGTTGGCTACAAATCATGTTCAGTCATCCTGCTGACCATGTATTTTACCACCCTAACAGTTACCTGCATTACTGCCTGTCTCTGTTCAAATGGCTCTGAGCACTATGGGACTTAACATGTGAGGTCATCAGTCCCCTAGAACGTAGAACTACTTAAACCTAACTAACCTTAGGACATCACACACATCCATGCCCGAGGCAGGATCCGAACCTGGGACCGTAGCAGGCTCGTGGTTCCAGAGAACCGCCTAGAACCGCACGGCCACACTGGCCGGCGCCTGTCTCTGTCTGAGCCATAGCACATAACTTCCCTGCTCACACTGGCCATTGCCTCTCCATACCTGTACATCCACATCAGTTCCCATGATGAACTTAACTACGGGTGTCGGTTGATCACCTTCGTTTCGGACGACCTAGTCCACTTCACATACACACCCATCCGAAACTGATTCATCTGCCAGCCTCTTCAGATATAGCTGCAGAAGTCTTTCATCCAGTTTATAGCAATTACGACTCAGTTTAATTGTACACTGTAATCCATGTTTTGCTATCCCGCAACTAGCCACCAAAAATAATCCAAGAACACTGCCACAAGACCTGTGATGGCCACTGGAAGCCTACCTGTACCTACATTAGAAGCCACTTGTAACCTTCCATACTACCAACATACCTCCTACACTACTCCCTTCTACAGCCCCACATGTCAACCACTTCAGAGACAATTCCTCTTCCCTGTATGGAACAAGCGAAATACCCTCAGACTTCAAGAAGAATATAATAATTCCAATCCCAAAGAAACCAGGTGTTGACAAATGTGAAAATTACCGAACAATCAGTTTAATATGCCACTGCTGCAAACTACTAACACGAATTCTTTACAGACGAATGGAAAAACTAGTAGAAGCCGGCCTAGGGAAAGATCAGTTTGGATTCCGTAGAAATACTGGAACACGTGAGGCAATACTGACCTTACGACTTATCATAAAAGAAAGATTAAGGAAAGGCAAACCTACGTTTCTAGCATTTGTAGACTTAGAGAAAGCTTTTCACAATGTTGACTAGAATACTCTATTTCAAATTCTAAAGGTGGCAGGGGTAGAATACAGGGAGCGAAAGGTTATTTACAATTTGTACAGAAACCAGATGGCAGTTATAAGAGTAGAGGGGCAAGAAAGGGAGGCAGTGGTTGGTAAGGGAGTGAGACAGAGTTGTAGCCTATCCCCGATGTTATTCAATGTGTATATTGAGCAATCAGTAAAGGAAACAAAAGAAAATTTCGTAGTAGGTATTAAAATCCATGGAGAAGAAATAAAAATGTTGAGGTTCGCCGATGATATCGTAATTCTGTCAAAGACAGCAAAGGACTTGGAAGAGCAGTTGAATGGAATGGACAACGTCTTGAAAGGAGGATATAAGATGAACATCAACAAAAGCAAAACGAGGATAATGGAATGTATTCGAATTAAGTCGGGTGATGTTGAGGGAATTAGATTAGGACATGAGACATTTAAAGTAGTAAAGGAGTTTTGCTATTTTGGGAGCAAAATAACTGATGATGGTCGAAGTAGAGAGGATATAAAAGGTAGACTGGTAATGTCAAGGAAAGCGTTTGTGAAGAGGAGAAATTTGTTAACATCGAGTATTGATTTAAGTGTGAGGAAGTCATTTCTGAAAATATTTGTATGGAATGTAGCCATATATGGAAGTGAAACATGGACGATAAATAGTTTGGACAAGAAGAGAATAGAAGCTTTCGTAATGTGGTGCTAGAGAAGAATGTTGAAGATCAGATGGGTAGATCACATAACTAATGAGAAATTATTGAATAGGATTGGGGAGAAGAGAAGTTTGTGGCACAAGTTGACCAGAAGAACGGATCGGTTGGTAGGACATGTTCTGAGGCATCAAGGGATCACGAATTTGGTATTGGAGGGCAGTGTGGAGGGTAAAAATCGTAGAGATGACTACACTAAGCAGATTCAGAAGGATGTAGGTTGCAGTAGGTACTGGGAGATGAAGAAGCTTGTACAGGATAGAGTAGCCTGGAGAGCTGCATCAAACCAGTCTCAGGACTGAAGACCACAACAACAACAACAACATTTCACTATCAACTGACAGTATTACGCACTATGCCATGTACTGATTCAAACATACCAACCACAGCGCAGAATATAAGAACCTCTTATAAGAACAATGTCCGCTTCGTCCCCTCTGCTGACATCTCCCCATCTTCCCTCATCGCTGCTTAGATTTTTCCTCCGACTATTGAGATGAACGTGACTTGTGGCCTCTTTTTCTCATCGACTGGATGCCAATACGTAGTCTACAGTAGCTACTACACGGTATTAGCGTAATTTCTCTTGGCGACGATCTGTTTTTTGTCCCACATAATGTTAAGACACACTCTGTTTCCATGTCAGGTTTCACATCACAAATTATGAAAACTTCGGAAGTACCTGCAACCATCAATACTTTCTCTAGTCAAAGCTGTAAAACCATTCATTGTGCTGGTGTTCTCCACTCGCCTGCTGCATATTACGTTGCACATTTTATGAAAAAATACGAACCGAAAGACCGAAGGCTAAATGGAATCAATAATCTTTGTAAATGACGAGTTTCTGTAACCATCTCCTTCACTTCTGTCTATCAGTGCTAGTTCTTCATTCCACCCAGAATTAAATGATCCCAGCAGTTTCTATACCAGTAATGAATGATTCCATGCACAAAAAATGAAATAAACAGTAACAGGTCATGGTGAGATCGACAAACATTTGAGTGTACACTGGTACCTCAATATCAAGTGCCCGGGCCTGTCCTTATCTTCTTCCACCTTATAGTGCTCTATCTGTTTGCTGGCGTATTGCGTGTCGTGTAGCAGTCCGGTTAATTTCATGTGCAGCATGTCTTTCATACGCTCCACGTCCTTAATCCAACCGTGGAGTTGCTGATCACTCGTGTGGTTATCCTAAGACACAAACAAAATCATTCGAATTACTTACATAATACTGACAAGAACAGCCTGTTAATTTACAGTTACATGTATCAGTATTACATAACACTGAAGTTACTGCCAGCGCATGAGTGAAGTGGATTCAGATGTGTACAGGCATTAAAGCACTAATGCACAGCAGATGCCCGGTGGGCTTTTATTAAATACACACATTTCTCAAACTATGGCATCAGATAAGAGACTTACTGATATTTCTTGGTAGTTGACTTTAGAAACGCCTGAATCAATGCATGCATACTCTCGTGACGACGTGTCCGGCTCAAATGTTCTGGGGCTGCCACCAGCGTTGAGTTCTAACATGTAGAGCCACATGGCCTGGATGGCTCTATGAGGACATTCTATTAAAACTTTTGAACGATTTTCGAAAATGGAATGGTCAGACCGTTGACTACTCCGTCAAAATCTCACTCGTTAGCAATGCTGCGAGGAACCTGAACACATGTTGCGACCGATTACGAGCACATTGATAGACATCAGCCACTCCACATCAGAAGAATTATCTGAATCAGTTGTGAACACATGAAATGTCAGTTTGACTCAAAATTTTGTAGCGTTGCTCCATTGCCTGGCTGCTCGCTTTCGTCAAAAATTTCCGTTTGTTGCTCGTCATCTAACACTATGTCGTATACATCTGAACAAGTCTCGAATATTGCAGAATTGAGGGAATGTAGCACACCGTTTATTGCCCTAACGAATTTCAGAGGGGAGAAATGAGCCTGTCCCAGTTGGTTGGTTTGTGGGATTAAAGGGACCAGACTGCTGCGATCATCGGTCCCACTGTCCCAGTTGTTCTAGCCGATGTTAACAGAGAAACCAAATTACAGAAGATGTCTCGAAATAACTGCGGTGGATGAAAAGAGAATACTGTTGAATGATTAGGGTTCCATGTCTCAATCAGTGAAAATGGAACCCTCATAAAATAACTTAGTTGTCCGTCTGTCGATCTGACTCTTCAGTATCCTTCTTGCTAGAACGGGTATACATATCAAGTACTGATTCATGTAATGTATTAATGTCTATGGTCCCTTTGAGCTATCCAAAATTTTAAGCTTTTATGTTACTCCAATCAAAAGATACGGCTACTTAAGTCACACACATTGATACTCGAAAACTCACTCGTCAAACCCTAAGAGGTTATTTGTGTTGGTGTAGAATCGGGAAATTTGGTAGGAAGTGATGTTTTACAGTACAAGTAAAGTCTGAACAATTGTATCGAAGTGTATAAACTATCTGATGTGTATACAGGTTATGGTTCAAATGAGTCTGAGCACTATGGGACTTAACATCTGTGGTCATCAGTGCCCTAGAGCTGAGAACTACTTAAACCTGACTAATCTAAGGACATCACACACATCCATGCCCGAGGGAGGATTCGAACCTGCGACCGCAGCGGTCACGCGGTTCCAGACTGAAGCGCCTAGAACCGCACGGCCACCCCGGCCGGCGTATACAGATTAATTAGGAAAATCGAAGTCGACGTTTCTCCATGTTGAGGAGAAGTAATTTTATACGGCCAGATGTCAATTTACGCAATTCCCATGGATGCCAATTGTTACTATGGCATAAATTATAGCCTACCGTAGAATACTTACAGATTAGTACTGAACCAACATCAACGAACTTTGACTTGTCTGAAATAAATGCGCTTTGAATTATGACTGTTATCAATGTGGATGAGAAAGACTAATAACCTAATCTTCTTCAACTTCTGCTCATGGTCTTCCTATAAAACCACATCGTCCTGCTTAATGTATGATTTTTGTGTCACCTGCTGTTGGCTCTTGGCGAAGTATCCTTATGGTATTTTCCATGAAAGAATCCAGATCAGTGCGAAAAACTGTATTTATCTACCACCTTATTAAACACTGACAAACTGCTTATTTGCTTCTGTCTCGGGTTCTTCGGCCGACGTTCGTGTGATGATTTTGCTGACGTTTCGCCAGCACGAGTGGCTGGCATTGTCAAAGCTTCACCCTCCATTGCCGGAGGTGAACTGGAGCCGGGCTCGCGGCCGCAGACTATATGTACCTTGCGCGCCTACGTCCGAGGGCTTCTCCGCGGTCATTTCCGCGGTCATTTCCGGTGCGTTTCTCCTCTTGCTACCTGCTACGGTCGTTCTCTGCAGTACGGGAAGCCAGGAGCCGTTTACCTTAAGGCTTTCTTCTTTCTTGTTGAAGCTGTTCCCGTGTTTGTGTATTTCTACAGCTTCTCTGTACAAGCGGGTGTGATAGTGCTTCTCTACAGCCAGAACTTCCGTGTCGGTGAATTTTATTACATGTACCTGGTCGGTCTCACTCAGTGCGTGTTCTGCCACGGCCGATTTTTCCACCTGTCCCAACCTGCAATGTCGCTTATGTTCTTTGATCCTGGTGTTGATTGATCTTCCAGTCATTCCGACATAAACTTTCCCGCATGTGCATGGTAAGCGGTATATTCCTGACATTGCAAGTGGGTCCCTTTTATCCTTTGCCGATCTAAGACATTCTTTGATCTTCCTTGTCGGTTTGAAAATTGTCTTTACGCCGTGCTTGTGTAATATACGGCCGATTCTGTCCGTCACTCTGGGAATGTATGGCAGAAAGGCCGTACCCGACATTTCTTTTTCTGGTTTCTTACTTCGCCGGTGGTTTGGCTCTGTTACACTTCTAATATCATTTGTGGAGTACCCATTGCTCCTCAGAACACTTTCCAGGTGTTGCATTTCGCGTTTAAGGTGCTGCGGCTCACATATTCGTGCTGCTCGCGTTACGAGCGTCTGAATCATGCCTCTTTTCTGGCTCGGGTGGTGGTTTGACAGTTTGTGCAGATATCGGTCCGTGTGCGTCGGTTTTCGGTACACGCTATGTCCCAGGTTTTGGCCATCCCTTGTGACCAGCACATCTAGAAATGGTAGTTTTTTGTCCTTTTCCACTTCCATGGTAAATTTTATGTTGGCGTGGAGGTTGTTCAAGTGTCTTAGGAAGTCACCGAGCTGTTCTTCACCATGGCTCCACACGACGAAAGTATCATCGACGTACCTGTACCACACCTTAGGTTTACAAGTCGCCGAGTCCAGTGCCTGTGCTTCGAAATGTTCCATGAAGAAGTTGGCCACCACTGGACTAAGAGGACTACCCATGGCAACGCCTTCCAGCTGTTCGTAGAAATTGCCATTCCACGTGAAATAGCTCGTGGTGAGACAGGCATGGAAGAGCTTCATGATGTCTTGCGGGAAAATGGAACCGATGTGCTCCAGAGCGTCACTGAGTGGCACTTTCGTAAACAAAGAAACAATATCAAAGCTGACCAGGATGTCGTTTGGTGCAAGTTTTAGTTTCTTCAGCTTCTCGATGAAATGTCCTGAGTCCTTTACGTACGTGTCGGTCTTCCCCACGTGCGGCTGGAGCAGAGAGGCCAAGTGTTTTGCCAGTTTATATGTCGGTGAGCCAGGAGCGCTAACAATCGGTCTTAATGGAACGTTGTTCTTATGGATCTTAGGTAATCCATATAGGCGAGGAGGTAGGGCTTCTGTGTTGCGCAGGTATCTCTGTATGTCCTCCGGAACAGAAGATGCCTTGATTAACCGATTCGTATTCCGTGTGATACGCTGCGTCGGATCTGCGCTTAGTTTTCGGTACGTCGTCGGATCTAATAGGTCTCGGATCTTTTGTTCATAATCTTCGGTCTTCATTACGACGGTCGCATTCCCCTTATCGGCAGGCAGTACCAATATACTCTTGTCAGCGTTAAGATTCTTAATAGCTTGTACTTCTTCTTTCTTCAGATTGCATGCTGGTGGTTTAGCTCGGCGCAGTATCCTGGCTGTTTCAGTGCGTATTTCCTCTGCCCTTTCACAAGGAAGGGTCCGAATGGCCGCTTCGGTGTTAGCAATGATGTCCTCCACAGGTATAGTTCTTGGGATGACAGCGAAATTCCCTCCTTTTTGAAGAACGGATACTTCCTCTTCGGTCAATTGTCGTTCAGTGAGGTTGACCACAGTGCGTGACATGTCGGGAATCGCCTTGTCAGTCTTCTTCCGGAATCCTTCAAACTTTTTCTTCTGTCGCTCTGAAGGCGCTCGAGTTCATTCTGCATGCTCCTGTAAGTGATGCTGTCGATCTTGTCCCAGTCGTCTCGATGCATTCCGCTACTTAGTTGGTAGAACATGTCCAAAAGTTCCTGATCCGTTTTTGCCAAGTTTCTCCGTATTGTGTGAATTCGCTCACGAAGAAAAGCTCGTTCCATTCTGTTGTAGATACGATGAGCTTGGGCGGTGGTGAATAGGCGCTTACATTTCAAGAACTTCGGTGTAGCATCTTCATCTCTGCACCGCGAAAGGAAGGCGAGAGAGGACATCAATCGCGCTTTCTACTTCCGTTGTTGGTCAAGGCGTCGGTACAATCTGCAAATTTCCTCCCCGTAGAGGCGCAATACAAAATTGTTAAGACTTTCGTGGCCACGTCAGCAAAATCATCACACGAACGTCGGCCGAAGAACCCGAGACAGAAGCAAATAAGCAGTTTGTCAAAAGTTTGAAGGATTCCGGAAGAAGACTGACAAGGCGATTCCCGACATGTCACGCACTGTGGTCAACCTCACTGAACGACAATTGACCGAAGAGGAAGTATCCGTTCTTCAAAAAGGAGGGAATTTCGCTGTCATCCCAAGAACTATACCTGTGGAGGACATCATTGCTAACACCGAAGCGGCCATTCGGACCCTTCCTTGTGAAAGGGCAGAGGAAATACGCACTGAAACAGCCAGGATACTGCGCCGAGCTAAACCACCAGCATGCAATCTGAAGAAAGAAGAAGTACAAGCTATTAAGAATCTTAACGCTGACAAGAGTATATTGGTACTGCCTGCCGATAAGGGGAATGCGACCGTCGTAATGAAGACCGAAGATTATGAACAAAAGATCCGAGACCTATTAGATCCGACGACGTACCGAAAACTAAGCGCAGATCCGACGCAGCGTATCACACGGAATACGAATCGGTTAATCAAGGCATCTTCTGTTCCGGAGGACATACAGAGATACCTGCGCAACACAGAAGCCCTGCCACCTCGCCTATATGGATTACCTAAGATCCATAAGAACAACGTTCCATTAAGACCGATTGTTAGCGCTCCTGGCTCACCGACATATAAACTGGCAAAACACTTGGCCTCTCTGCTCCAGCCGCACGTGGGGAAGACCGACACGTACGTAAAGGACTCAGGACATTTCATCGAGAAGCTGAAGAAACTAAAACTTGCACCAAACGACATCCTGGTCAGCTTTGATATTGTTTCTTTGTTTACGAAAGTGCCACTCAGTGACGCTCTGGAGCACATCGGTTCCATTTTCCCGCAAGACATCATGAAGCTCTTCCATGCCTGTCTCACCACGAGCTATTTCACGTGGAATGGCAATTTCTACGAACAGCTGGAAGGCGTTGCCATGGGTAGTCCTCTTAGTCCAGTGGTGGCCAACTTCTTCATGGAACATTTCGAAGCACAGGCACTGGACTCGGCGACTTGTAAACCTAAGGTGTGGTACAGGTACGTCGATGATACTTTCGTCGTGTGGAGCCATGGTGAAGAACAGCTCGGTGACTTCCTAAGACACTTGAACAACCTCCACGCCAACATAAAATTTACCATGGAAGTGGAAAAGGACAAAAAACTACCATTTCTAGATGTGCTGGTCACAAGGGATGGCCAAAACCTGGGACATAGCGTGTACCGAAAACCGACGCACACGGACCGATATCTGCACAAACTGTCAAACCACCACCCGAGCCAGAAAAGAGGCATGATTCAGACGCTCGTAACGCGAGCAGCACGAATATGTGAGCCGCAGCACCTTAAACGCGAAATGCAACACCTGGAAAGTGTTCTGAGGAGCAATGGGTACTCCACAAATGATATTAGAAGTGTAACAGAGCCAAACCACCGGCGAAGTAAGAAACCAGAAAAAGAAATGTCGGGTACGGCCTTTCTGCCATACATTCCCAGAGTGACGGACAGAATCGGCCGTATATTACACAAGCACGGCGTAAAGACAATTTTCAAACCGACAAGGAAGATCAAAGAATGTCTTAGATCGGCAAAGGATAAAAGGGACCCACTTGCAATGTCAGGAATATACCGCTTACCATGCACATGCGGGAAAGTTTATGTCGGAATGACTGGAAGATCAATCAACACCAGGATCAAAGAACATAAGCGACATTGCAGGTTGGGACAGGTGGAAAAATCGGCCGTGGCAGAACACGCACTGAGTGAGACCGACCAGGTACATGTAATAAAATTCACCGACACGGAAGTTCTGGCTGTAGAGAAGCACTATCACACCCGCTTGTACAGAGAAGCTGTAGAAATACACAAACACGGGAACAGCTTCAACAAGAAAGAAGAAAGCCTTAAGGTAAACGGCTCCTGGCTTCCCGTACTGCAGAGAACGACCGTAGCAGGTAGCAAGAGGAGAAACGCACCGGAAATGACCGCGGAAATGACCGCGGAGAAGCCCTCGGACGTTGGCGCGCAAGGTACATATAGTCTGCGGCCGCGAGCCCGGCTCCAGTTCACCTCCGGCAATGGAGGGTGAAGCTTTGACAATGCCAGCCACTCGTGCTGGCGAAACGTCAGCAAAATCATCACACGAACGTCGGCCGAAGAACCCGAGACAGAAGCAAATAAGCAGTTTGTCAACAAGTGGCCACGAAAGTCTTAACAATTTTATTAAACACTGCTATTTGCTGACTATGTCATCTCCAACCCCTACCTTCCTGCTTCCATTAGGAGTACAATTCCAAAGAAGTGAAGATGCCGGTGACATAAAACGCCAGACAATAGATTCTAGACCAGTATCTACTAAATATGAAGCTAAGAAGCTTATGCTTTTAAACCAGGATCTGGTGCAAAATTTCCTAGATCAGAAGCAGCTAACAAGTACCGAAAAAGGAAGATATAGACGATTTTCGTCGCTGTCCCCAACCATTCCGGGCTTAGCTTGCCTGTGTCATAGCCCCACAAAGTTCACAGAAGTAGAGGTCGGTTCAGAATTCTGGCAGAGGGTTGTCTTTAGAACTGGAGAACCAAAGACAGTTTGAGAGTGAACCAGATAAACTGGGAAGCAGACTACGAGAATTGACCGGGCTGTATATGTCATTATGTCACCTATCGTACATATAACACAGTTTATAAGAGGAGGAAAAAACTCCACTTACCATACGTTCGAAGGCGAGGGGAACCAATAGCTGCGAGGAGTGCGTCGCACTGAGTGACAGCAGCTGCGCCACGTCTCGCCAGTAGTTGGAGAGGCGTTCCCGGAGAACCGCCGCCTGGACCTGCAGTTCTGCACAAGACGGGGCACGACATACTAGTGAACAAGCCCGTGGATCAGATTTCTGCAGACACACAGCTTTCGCCTTCTGCCCTCACAGAGTGTATGCAAGTAGCGTTTACACTTTGAAACTAGATCAATATACACTGTCAGTAATCGTAAGAGTTACAGCTTGGACACCGAGGACAGATGTTACAAAGATCCAGGGCAGGAGGAGCACCATCACCTAACATACACTTCTGGCCATTAAAATTGCTACACCAAGAAGAAATGCTGATGATAAACGGGTATTCATTGGACAGATATAGTATACTACAACTGACATGTGTTTACATGTTCACACAATTTCGATGCATGGATCCTGAGAAATCAGTACCCTGAACAGCACACCTCTGGCCATAATAACGGCCTTGATACGCCTGGGCGTTGAGTCAGACAGAGCTTGAATGGCGTGTACAGGTACAGCTGCCCACGCAGCTTCAACACGATACCACAGTTCATGAAGAGTAGTGACTGGCGTATTGTGATGAGACAGTTGCTAAGCCACCATTGACCAGACGTTTTCGATTGGTGAGAGATCTGGAGAATGTGCTGGCCAGGGCAGCAGTCGAACATTTTCTGTATCCAGAAAGGCCCAGGCGGGACCTGCAACATGCGGTCGTGCATTATCCTGCTGAAATGTAGGATTTCGCAGGGATCGAATGTAGGGTAGAGCCGCGGGTTGTAACATATCAGAAATGTAATGTCCACTGTACAAAGTGCCGTCAATGCGAACAAGAGGTGACCGAGACGAGTAACCAGTGGCACCCCATACCATCGTGCCGTGTGATACGCCAGTATGGCGATGACGAATACACGCTTCAAATGTCCGTTCCCCGCGATGTCGCCAAACACGGATGTGACCATCGTGATGCTGTAAACAGAACCTGGCTTCATCCGAAAAAATGACGTATTGCCATTCGTGCACCCAGGTTCGTCGTTGAGTACACCATCGCAGGCGCTCCTGTGTGTGATGCAGCGCCAAGGATAACCGCAGCTACGATCTCTGAGCTGATAGTCCATGCAGCTGCAAACTTCGTCGAACTATTCGTGCAGATGGTTGTTGTCTTGTCAACGTCCCCATCTGTTTGTTGACTCAGGCATAGAGACGTGGCTGCACGATCCGTTAAAGTTATGCAGATAAGATGCCTGTCATCTCGACCGCTAGTGATACGAAGCTTTGGGATCCAGCACGGCGTTCCTTATTACCCTCCTGAACCCACAGATTCCATATTCTGCTAACAGTCATTTGATCTCTACGAACGCGAGCAGCAATGTCACGATATGGAAAACCGCAATCGCGATAGGCTACAATCCGACCATTATCGAAGTAGGAAACGTGTTGGTACACATTTCTTCTCCTTACACGAGGCATCTCAGCAACATTTCACCAGGCAACGCCAGTCAACTGCTTTTTGTGTCTGAGAAATCGGTTGGAAACTTTCCTCATGTCAGCACGCTGTAGGTGTCGCCACAATCGCCAACCTTGTGTGAATGCTCTGAAAAGGTAATCATTTGCATATCACGACATCTTCTTCCTGTCGGTTAAATTTCGCGTCTGTAGCACTTCATCTTCGTGGTGTATCAATTTTAATGGCCAGTGGTGTACATGCAGTCATACATATTCTTGATAAATTGGCTAAGGGTAGAAGTACCAGACTACTCGAAGAAATGGAAATATAAAGCTACTTCAAAAATCACCTACACGACTTTCTCAGCAATGAGACAGATTTAAGAATTAAGTGCTATTGAGATGATTTCCAGTCAGTTTTATGTGTTAATAACAGTAGGCAACATAAATAAGGATGTGTGTTTAGCCTTTTTGACGTTGACTTACTCACTAACATTGGAAGTAAAGATTTCAGCAGAACCATGTTTACACTGATTTTATAATATGAGTTGTCCTTTTGAGTTTTCGCCTGAGTTGTTTGATTTGTATGAAAACGAGGAAGATTCATGTCCACTCAAACACGTTTTTATATTTAGGATGCCTTTATTTTAACATAAGTAATATAGTTTAGTAATTCAGTTAAAATTGTTTGAGGTTTTTGGAAATGTAGCTGAGAAAGCCCTCCTCCCCCTAAACATTCTAAGGACCATGGAGATCTATGACCACAATTGTACTATCATGATATCTTACATATTAATGGTACATTTTACAGTTTGATGGTGCAAGTAATGTTCTGTATTTTTTGGGTGGTATCCCATCACACACTTTTATCTCACTTCATTGTACTTCTTTTATTTTATTTGTCTGTCTATCAATTCATGTACATAAAAACATGGCAGTGATTATTACTGCCTTTTTTTATGAACATCCAGGTGACTGTAAGTCTTTGAGGGTAGATACCATATGTGGTATTACACCCTATCTTAATAAACAAATTTTTGTATCTTATTTCCTTATGTCATATGACTGTATCATAATACAGAATGCCAAACTCTGTTAACGAATGTAAACATGATATTGACATACTCTGATATAAACGTTTACTGTGGGATGAACAATCACTGATGAGAGCAAAGAAAAACTACCTGTGAATATATTCCTCCACCAACTGCCTCAGTTGCCATGTAAACAATGTACATGAACAGTGATTTGATGAGATTCATGTTAATGATGTTAACATCGGTAACAATAAGTCTACCTAATGCCATTTCTGTGATCCTTACGCTCGTTTAATGCTGATGTACTCTCAGAGTTAAAATACTCAACATGCAGACACAACGATGAGGCATATACACGTCAGAATTCGTACATTTTGACATCTACTGAGGCACAATGAACGGTATGCGAGTCTGGTGACATATTCTGCTGAACTGATCGTCTCTCATGAAAGACAGGACAAGCACGGAAGACCACTTTTGAAAACATGGATTGGGCGCTCCCCCACATCATGTCCCTCCATCTGTTCCTAGGCAGCACCTCAAGCCCACGTTTTCGCCGGCCGCTGCGACCGAGCAGTTCTAGGGGCTTCAGTCTGGAACCGCGCGACCGCCACGGTCGCAGGTTCGAATCCTGCCTCGGGCATCGACGTGTGTGATGTCCTTGCGCTAGTTAGTCAGCTTTAAGTAGTTGTATGGTCTACTGCTCAGAGTCATTTGAATTTGAACCCACGTTTCCAAGATGTAGCCATGTCTCCCTTGTGCCATTTGGATGAGGCTGAATCTTGAGTTTTCGTGACAGGGAAGGCTATACTGTGCAACAGTAGTCAGTTGGTCGACTCTGGAACACGCTATTTAGGACTGAATGCTTATTGGACTCTGTCTTAAGAATTACCATCTTGACATCTTTGGTTGTGTGATTGTGTAAGACGTCGTGGTCTCCTGACCTTCACTGCTTACATATTCCGCCCTCACAATCATATTCCACACATCAAGATGGCTCATTCGAACCCAAACTGGATAACAGAAAGTCAATGTTGTATGAATTCATGTAAACGACATGCTAATAACTAATAAATCGCAAGTGCTCACCGTGGTTGAAATACTCGAGGCTGGCGTACACACACACATTCCAGACACAACGGTCACAGGAGCTTTTAGTTTGGGAGAAGCGGACCACTCACTGGGACGCCAGTCCCTTCAGAGGACGAGCCAGATTATCTACATAGGACGGTGACCGCCCACAGAGCAGACAGCGTTTGTCCGAGCGAAAGGCAGAACGACTCCGTGTTCGGCTTAAAAGCAAATTCCGCTACACTGTGTGGGAGCGCCCAGCCTACGCATTCTTTACAAACATAGCATGCAGTTTAAGAGGTTTTCACAGGGAGACAGCGAACGGCAAACGCCGATGCTACAGATTTCTGAATTCGTCACCTTAAACGAAACGTTATCCTCCCGTTTAAGAAGAGCAGTGCTGATTGGCAGACGATATTTCTGACGCCTTGAGCTGAAGGAGTAATGGAAGGGACCGAAAGATATACCCCTTCATGTCTCGCATGGACAGGGGTTGTTCCATTGTCGCTCTTGGAGAGAGAACACATAAAGAGAAAGTGAGCGCTCGTACGTGTACTCAATGAGCAAGGAACAAGTCTCTCCTCAGTACACTGGGAGGGCACCTCTATCGAGAGCGAATCGGAGTGTTTCTCTATATTGAGTCCCTGCGATTAAGCGTAGTTCACTGTGTTGGCCGCCGCACTTATTGTGCGGTTTGAATGGACAGAGTTATAGTTAAATGCCTGCGAGCGAATTTTTTTTTGAGTGGTATCGCGGTGGACTGGTTATCTGACCGGTGTACCACGCCAATAGTTAGACTAGGGGCGAATAGGAGTCCTTGACTTCATCAAGGCGTAGGGAGAGTTTGATTGGCGAAGGTCAATCCAGATACAACGAGAGTTACCTTATTTGTCAGCAGCGAGCGGCGCAGACAGCAGACATCGCAGCTTACGGTATTGTGCGCTACAGCTCTTGCGAGCCCCATATTTCCTCCACAACAGTACACTTCACTGCATTTCACACGCGACAGCCTCGACTGTACCTAGCAACATTCTAATGTCTATTTACTCAAGTTGAGTAGGCGTGGCTCATCAGCCATTCTGCCAAGTCAATACAATCTTAAACTTTGTATAGAGATTTCATCAGCGAATCCTATCCTTAAGAGGTAACTTCACATTCCGAAAAGAACCCGGAAATAACTTCAACTTATTCTGTTCATAACTAAAGGTCACATTGTGATTTCTCAGAATTTTAGCAAAATATATAATAATTTTAGTTAGTTTCATGTTTTTCGTACACTAATTACCACTACTCCAGTATCCAAGTATCCCACTAGTTACGTAAGAAACTTTGTGAATATTTGTGTCATTCCCTTACAGCGGACGACTCCAGAACATATTTATTGCTGAAAGTTGTTCAGGCATTTCTCTTTAGAACGTTAGGAGCGTCTGTCGGACTTCTGTAGTAGTGTGGGGGTGGAAATTGCATCTTGCAGGAAGCACAGAGTAAAGGGTACATCTCAGATTAATCCGTTGTGCAGAATGACAGAATAGCACCCACACGCTCACAATTAGCGCGGACAAAAGTGGACAGAACAGGCAGCCACTGATTGGTATGTGTTGTAGCAATGCCATTAATAGTCAACATGGGCCCTTTGTAGGGCTTATAATATTTATGTATAATCACTACGTGTTACTTATGATTGTGTATAATGTTTATGTGTTATTTACGGCTATTCAAAGCAGAGATCGGGCAGGATAATACGTAAAAAGTTACTACAGGTTAAGTGAACATTTTAGAGACTTTGACACATTAAGCTATTATAATCGGAAGCGGCAGCAGTCGAACAAGGAGGGCGATGACCAGCACTGTTAGCACATGAGCAGTCAATACTCCAGGAACTGCCAGCATACTGAACTGACACACGTGACGTACCTGGCGGTCTCGAGAGGACGTCAGGGCAATGGCCGACTACGCCAGCATTGAGGCAAAACAACGATAGGCCGCTCATGTGCCGACATTGGCCACATGTCTGCCCAACATGGGAAGCATAGATTAACGACCGAAGGGTCAATTGTCACCCTAGAAACTTCGCGACATTGGCGAAGACACCGAAGAAGTACCTCTGACAAACAGGCGTGATGGGGTCCTTCGAGGGGAGAAACAAGAGGCATATAAACGTTGCTAGACGGATGGACTGGTGGTTAGTCAGCAGACATCAGACTTCGCTGCAACGTCTGAACCACTACGTTGCTCGATAGAATGAGATGCCAGCACCACGCCGATGGTTCAATGCAGAAGGTGTCAACCTAAACGTTACTAGAAAGAAGTTCGTGCGGTACTTACCCAGGTGTCTGGTGAGGATGAAGGGACTGCGGCCTCACCAGATGTGAACCTAGAGGTTGAAGAACTCAGCCAGAAGACGCCCAAACTAGGGGGTTTCTCGTTCCTGTATTGCATACACCTACGTCTTTCTATGATTTGACTGATTCCAAATGAGGCTCAGTGGTATGGTAGTTGTAGGATAACTGTTATCTGCTTCTATTTGAAGTACACAATTTTACATTTAGAAACAATTAAAGAAAGTTGCCAATCTTTACGGCAGTTTCACTCGCGAGTGGCTGCACCTATGTATAAAGTGAGCCAACCGCAAATAACTGTATTGTACAATCCTCTGCAGAATAAATAAAAAATAGCATTATTATTATAAAATTGAGAGCCGTATGTACAGTACTGGCCATTAAAATTGCTACACCAAGAAGAAATGCAGATCATAAACGCTTATTCATTGGACAAATATATTATATTATACTGAAATGTGATTACATTTTCACGCAATTTGGGTGCATAGATACTGAGAAATCAGTACCCAGAACATTCACCTCTGGCCGTAATAACGGCCTTCATACGCCTGGGCATTGAGCCAAACAGAGCTTGGATGGCGTGTACAGGCACAGCTGCCCATGCAGCTTCAACACGATACCACAGTCCATCAAGACTAGTGACTAGCGTATTGCGACGAGACAGTTGCTCGGCCACCATTGATCACACTTTTCAGTTGGTGAGAAATGCGGAGAATGTGCTCGCCACGGCAGCAGTCGAATATTTTGTGCATCCAGAAAGGCCCAGGCGGGACCTGCAACATGCGGTCGTGCATTATCCTGCTGAAATGTAGGGTTTCGCAGGGATCGACTGTACGGTAGAGCCGCGGGTCGTAACACATCTGAAATGTAACGTCCGCTGTTCAAAGTGCCGTCAGTGCGAACGAGAGGTGACCGAGACGAGTAACCAGTGGCACCCCATACCATCACAGTGGGTGATACGCCAGTATGGCAATGACGAATACACGCTTCCAATCTGCGTTCACCGCGATGTCGCCAAACGCAGATGCGACCATCCTGATGCTGTAAACAGCACTTGGATTCATCCGAAAAAATGACATTTTGCCATTCGTGCACCCAGGTTCATCGTCGAGTACACCATCGCAGGCGCTCCTGTCTGTGATGCAGCATCAATGGTAGCCGCAGCAATGGTCTCCGAGCTGATAGTTGATGCTGCTGCAAACGTCGTCGAACTGTTCGTGCAGATGGTTGTTGTCTTGCAAATGTCCCCATCTGTTGACTCAGGGATCGAGACGTGGCTGCACGATCCGTTACAGCCATGCAGATAAGTTGGCTGTCATCTCGACTGCTAGTGATACGAGGCCGTTGAGATGCTGCACGGAGTTCCGTATTAGCCTCCTGAACAAACCGATTCAATATTCTGCTAACACTCATTGGATCTCGACCAACGCGACAGCATCAAAGACGCGATACGATAATCCGCAATCGCGTTAGGCTACATTCCGACCATTATCAAAGTCGGAAACGAGATGGTACGCATTCTCCTCCTTACAGGAGGCATCGCAGCGACATTTCACCAGGCAACGCCGGTCGACTGCTGCTTGTGTATGAGAAATCGGTTGGAAACTTTCCTCATGTCAGCACGTTGTAGGTGTCGCCACCGGCCTTGTGTGAATGCTCTGAAAAGCTAATCATTTGCATATCACGGCATCTTCTTCCTGTCAGTTATCTTTCGCGTCTGTAGCACATCTTCGTGGTGTAGCAATTTTAACGCCCAGTAGTGTAGCAGGTAATGTGTAGCTTTACTCTTATCTGGTGGGGCAGGGTATTGACTCTATAATCGATTCTTTCGAAAGAGTAATGAATTTAGCCAGTGACGGCGTTTATTGCTCACTTTCGAACATATTTACAACTAACAACGACATCAAGCTACAGCTGGTGTCATCTCAAGTGGCACTGTACTTTTGTTGTTTTTTGATAGTACGGTTGGGAAATAGGGATTTGAGTTCAATTTTAGTATGGCAATCAGTCTCGATCGCAAAATGTTTTATTGGTGGTTACCGCTTTCAATGTTTGACTGTCAGCGTCAGACCATCCACTGACTCCTATAGCGATATGCAGAGACAGCGACCGAGGGAGACATACGCCACAAGGCACATTCATTTACTGCTCAGTGGAAAGCGTCAACAGAAGAGGCGGCGGCAGAAGGCAGTAGCGTGCTGCCTCCTTTGGTCTCACTAATGTCTGCTTATTGGCAGATATGGTTCAAATGGCTCTGAGCACTATGCGACTTAACTTCTGAGGATATCAGTCGCCTAGAACTGAGAACTACTGAAACCTAACTAACCTAAGGATATCACACACATCCATGCCCAAGGTAGGATTCGAACCTGCGACCGTAGCGGTCGCTCGGCTGCAGACTGTAGCGCCTAGAACCGCACGGCCACATCGGCCGGCTATTGGCAGATAGTCTCGGAAAACAGAAAAAGTAGGTGACAGCACTGGGAAAAAAATTTAAGGAGACGAAGTTCAAATGGTTCAAATGGCTCTGAGCACTATGGAACTCAACTACTGTGGTCATTAGTCCCCTAGAACTTAGAACTACTTAAACCTAACTAACCTCAGGACATCACACACATCCATGCCCAAGGCAGGATTCGAACCTGCGACCGTAGCAGTCGCACGGTTCCGGACTGCGCGCCTAGAACCGCGAGACCACCGCAGTCGGCAAGGACACGAGGAGAGGAGTCGGTGTACAGCTAGTAGACATGGCATCGAGTCGTGTACATACCTCGGTAAAGAGCAGAAGTCGGTAGAGTCGGCGGCGATCCGGCAGTGGAGCTTGTTGCAGAGTCTCCAGCATTGTCCCGACGTGAGGTGGCGGAGCTGCGCCAGGGCGCCGGCGCACTCCTCCCCCTCCTCTGCCCCTCCTGCTGGCGGCGACATTCCGGAGTCCCAGATGCGGTCTGCCAGGCGAACCACAGCTGACCACGCGCAGGGCGGCTGCTGCCGGTTCCCGCACCTCACGGCCACCCGGACCCGACCTGCAAAACTCCCTCCAGTCACCTCTAGGTCGGCACTCTGACTACTCACACGAGCTTCTGTTGAGTTGTCCGACCCCATAAGGCTCGATACCTTGCAGTAGTCGTCGATGAGAGGTGGAATTATACATCACACATCGATACCGTTCCACAAGGATCATTAGGAACGCTCAACAGTCTAATAACGATTGGACACAAACGAGTCCTCCTGCCACCAGAACTAATAAAATTATACCTCAATAGCATTTTGACATCAATCGTAGGCTATGGGTCAGGAGTCTGGGCCCACACGCTCACGAGGGTCATGCCTGCCATGGCTGTAAGAAGAGTGGAGCGAAATCTACATTTACATCTACATGATTACTCTGGAATTCACATTTAAGTGCTTGACAGAGGTTTCATCGAACCACAATCACACTATCTCTCTACCATTCCACTCCAGCGCGCGGGAAAAACGAACACCTAAACCTTTCTGTTCGAGCTCTGATTTCTCGTATTTTATTTTGATGATCATTCCTACCTATGTAGGTTTGGCTCAACAAAATATTTTCGCATTCGGAAGAGAAAGTTGGTGACTGAAATTTCGTAAATAGATCTCGCCGCGACGAAAAACGTCTTTGCTGTAATGACTCCCATCCCAACTCTCGTATCATATCTGCCACACTCTCTTCCCTATTACGTGATAATACAAAACGAGCTGCCCTTTTTTGCACCCTTTCGATGTCCTCCGTCAATCACACCTGGCGCAGCAATATTCAAACTGCGCAGCAATATTCAAACAGAGGACGAACGAGTGTAGTGTAAGCTGCCTCTTTAGTGGACTTGTTGCATCTTCTAAGTGTCCTGCCAATGAAATGCAACCTTTGGCTCGTCTTCCCCACACTATTATCTGTGTGGTCTTTCCAACTGAAGTTGTTTATAATTTTTACACCCAGGTACTTATTTGAATTGACAGCCTTGAGAGTTGTACTATTTATCGAGTAATCGAATTCCAACGGATTTCTTTTGGATCTCATGTGGATCACCTCACACTTTTCGTTATTTAGCGTCAACTGCCACCTGCCACACCATACAGTCATCTTTTCTAATTCGCTTTGCAACTGATACTGGTCTTCGGATGACCTTACTAGAGGGTAAATTGCAGCATCATCTGCAAACAACCTAAGAGAACTGCTCAGATTGTAATCCACGTCATTTATAGAGATCAGGAACAGCAGAGGTCCCAGGATGCTTCCCTAGGGAACACCTGACATCACTTCAGTTTTACTCGATGACTTGCCGTCCATTACTACGAAGTGTGACCTTCCTGACAGGAAGTCACGAATCCAGTCGCACAACTAAGATGATACCCCATAGGTCCGCAGCTTGATTAGAAGTCGCTTGTGGGGAACGGTGTCAAAAGCTTTCCGGAAATCTAGAAATACGGAATCAACTTGAGATACCCTGTCGATAGCGGCCATTACTTACTGCGAATAAAGGGCTGCACAAGAACGATGTTTTCTGAAACCATGCTGATTACGTGTCAATAGATCGTTCCCTACGAGGTGATTCATAGTGTTTGAATATAGTATATGCTCCAAAACCCTACTGCAAACCGACGTCAATGATATGGGTCTGTAGTTCGATGGATTACTGCCGGCCGCGGTGGTCTAGCGGTTCAGCGCACAGTCCGGAACCGCGCGACTCCTACGGTCGCAGGTTCGAATCCTGCCTCGGGCATGGATGTGTGTGATGTCCTTAGGTTAGTTAGGTTTAAGTAGTTCTACGTTCTAGGGGACTGATGACCACAGATGTTAAGTTCCATAGTGCTCAGAGCCATTTGAACCATTTGATGTATTACTCCTACTACCCTTCTTAAACATTGGTGCGAGCTGCGCATTTTCCCAATCTGCAGGTACAGAACTATCGGTGCGCGAGCGGTTGTATGTAATTGCTAAGTAGAGAGCATAATCTGAAAGAAACGATTTGTAACGCAACCCCTAAGGTATCTACTCCTGAGAGCAGTAGGGGCATAGAGAACAACTCTGGGGCGAGCGCTAACGGTACTAATGGGGCTGTGTCGCTCGATATAAAGATCAGAGAACAAGCGACGTGGTACTGGGTCAAAAAGGGAAACAGGGATAAGACAATGTAACAAATGGGGATTCACTTGGGAAACAAAATGGAAATCAAATGCAGGGGGAAGAGCTATGGCAAGAACAGTGGGACAAGGAATAAACCGGTCGCAGAACACATGAACTACAGCCAAATATCAGTGAGCGACTGCAATTAAAAAATTTCAAACCTTTAAGAGGAATGCTGCACTTTCTTATGGGTCATGGACCCTACCCGGCATACATATGCTGGTTCGGGAAATGGGCTACACCAGCATGTGGCTGCGGGGCCGCACCAGGCACCCCAGAACATGTGGTGTATGAGTGCCACCTATTCGACGACGTAGCGCGTCATCAGTTTCCCAAACATGACACATACCACCTCCTCAGGCATGAGGATCACCACTCAATCTTGAACAATTTGGCAAACCAGACCTCACACAAAGTCGTACAGGAATTCCTAAGGAACAACAATTAAGACTTCACATTGCTACTGACTTGAATCCGTGCAGTTGTCCTGTTCCACCCAGGTGTGGACATGGCCAGCCGCTTCACGGCTGGAATCCGCCACGTCTGGGATTAGGGGGAGGGTGCGCCTTTCTTACCAACTCAGACAATCACCAAATTTGACACTAGGTTAAATATTAGGTTAGATGTAGGATAAGCTAGGATAGCAACACTAGTATAGTTCTACAGCGATCAACAACTCTGGGCCAACCTGGTGCCAGGGGCATCTTCACTTGGATTAGCTCGGTGAATACGGCCAACAATGAGGGTTTATACAACGCTGGCACACCTGTAACGCTGCAGGTGGAAGTAGATTAGCATAAGTAGGAATAATGTAACATAATCTAAACATAACAGTAGTGCCCTTAGTGTGAGCAGAAGAACTAACCATAGAATAAGCTGTAGTAATAACACTTGAATTGCATCAATTAGGACCCACTAATTGTTTAAGGTGGTGGGTTGTTTATGTATCATATATATTGAAGAATAAAGATTTTAAAAAATTCACATCGTTACTAGGAGCCTGTGAAAGTGACACGTTAAGAGAGCAGCAGCAACGCTAGCGCGACACAGTGTGAGGTGTGCTGCACACTCTTACAATGAAATGGTCAGCAAGTCAACTGACTGTCAGCACGGCGGCCATAACTGTGGCTCCCCCTGATGAGCAGGAGAGCAGAGCTGCGCCGACAGTACAGCACTTGATATTGGACACTGTGCCGCCATCCTATATGAGCCCTCGTTCTGACTACCCATGCAGCAAAACCCCGAGCAGCGTGGAGGGTGTAGCATTCTTGGTTCTCATTCTCGCTCATTTAATGGGCAGCCACTTGATGTACAATACGTAATCGGCTACAGTGATCGCAGCTGTAACATTTGTGAGTCATCGTGACGGTTCGCTAGCGCTCTTTCAGACATAATTTCCACAAAATAATTCGAGGTCACATGTCACCAATGCTGTTCTGCCCCAGTGTGATAGAGTGCCCGAAAGAGGTGCTACCACAGGAAGCTGGAATGTACCTGGCTAGGTGCGGCGTCCGAAAACAACAGTTAAGTGTAAGTGAGGTCGTGATATGTGGAATAATTGGGTCTACTGCCGGATGTTTGTGTCGCTCAGGCACAATATTTCGGCCACGTAACTCGTTGCCTTCTTCAGGTGCTACGTGACACTGCCATATTGGAGGATCTTGTCCCGTATTTATGCCCAGAGGGCGCTGGGCGCTCTGTTTGCGGTCCGCGCCCGCATGGCTGTGCTTGTAAGGTGATGTCTCTTCCACGGTGCTCTCTCGGACGTCCGCGCCCGGCTTGGTCGCCATCTGTGGCAGCTCTCTGAGGCCCGTCCTGTGTCGAGCGTTCCGTTCGCGGTCCGCGCCCACCTGGTGCTGCTCCTAATGTTTTGGCCCTTCCCTTGCGTTCCGATGATTGTCCGCGCTCGGCTCGTCCATCAACCTTGGTCGTGGCAGCTCTCTGAGGCCCATCCCGCGTTGGGCGCTCCGTTCGCGGTTCGCGCCCGCCTGGCGCTGCTCCTGAGGTGTTGGCACTTCCCTGGTGCTCCGACGCTCGTCCGCGCCCTGCTCGTCCATCTGTGGTCGTGGCGGCTGTCAGAGGCTCCTCCTACGTCAGGAGTTGCGTTCGCGGTCCGCACCGGTTGGCGCTGCTCCTACGGTGTCACAACTTCTTGAAGAGTTTCTTGGTTCCTTCCGCTGGGCCCTGAGAAGCTTCAGAGCCGGACTCCACGCCGAGCTGAGTTGGTAACCGCTGTCTCCGTTTATCAGATTGTCTGTGACCTTCATCTCGATGGCCTCCTTTATGACACTGTCCCAAAATCAGAGCGACACAAATATCTGGCAGTAGACCCAATTATTCCACAGGTGAATAGTGATTTGATTGGTGAGATGGGGAATGAGACTTACGCACCACTGCACATAAATCTTTGCAGAACGCTAGGGGAGGGATGGGCTTACGTTGGTGTCAGAGCTGGCAGTGCGGGTATGGACAGGAGGCTCCAGGCTGGACGAGACTCAGCTGGACTGTAGGCGGCAGGGCGCTCCAGACGCCACCCCGCGCTGCAGCGGCAGCTGGTGGGAGCCTCTCCTGGTGACTCCAGAGCTCCAGTCCAGCCTGGCCCACGAACGACGACTCCACATATACCGTGCTCTCATCTCCTGGAGCGCCACACACTTAGCCTGCCTCATCATAGTCTGCCTGCCAAAGAGTCAGAGACACAACAACTGCAGCTAGGAAACCTGGAATTCTCATTGAAATAATCGGCATACCACTCTTTCGCTGGGATGCGCCTCTATTTTCCCCTTAGTTGTCACCGTGCCTAACTAGGCTATCTCGTCAGGTAAGTAGCAGACTCGCTGCCATTCGTTGTTGTGTACAAGTCTGAGGTAATAGCTGTATTTTTGTTCCTTTGTACTTGTGTGAGAACATTCAACGCCTAAGGAGCAAGGAGGAAATAAATGTAATAGCGAAGTATTCCTCGAACATTGAGATCATTTCAGAAATAATCGATTTAAACTGTCGACCGATATGGTAGTGCGGCTTAGAAACGGTTCCTCGCCCCAAGTGAAGCAGCAATGAAAGCACTGAGTGGCAGAGAGTGGCTCTGCACTAAATAGTACCGATCTGTTCTCACCTGCCAGTAGGTTTCAAAAAATGGATCTGAGCACTATGGGACTTAACTTCTAAGGTCATGAGTCCCCTAGAATTACTTAAACGTAACCAACCTAAGGACATCACACGCATCCATGCCCGAGGCAGGATTCGAACCTGCGACCGTAGCGGTCGTGCGGTTCCAGACTGTAGCACCTAGAACCGCTCGGCCACCCCCGCCTGCCCATTATGTTTACGGGAGAGCTTCTGGACAGCACGAAGGATGAAACCATAACTGGCGAGGGTGATTCAAGTCTTCTTGAGCAAATGCGCGAAAAACCTTCAGTGAGACTTCAGAAATAAGAAAAACAGAAGAAAGAGTAATGTCCCTGTAAAGAAACAGATCCGCTTCGCAGAGGGGCGTCAAGATGATTTTACCTCGGAGACCAACAAATCTCGAAAGCAAGCACTCTGAAAGTTTCGTACCTGCCCCATAAGACTGCTTAATACTGATGACGTGTCTCGCACTCGGTGCTGTAAACGTACAAACAGTGGTTTCCGATGAGACTGCGGTCAGCTACTACTACAAGGTTCACTCAAAAAAAAAATGCACACTATTTATCTAAAAATAGAGTTTTCATTCTGCATGTGTGAAAGTTTTACAGTGTGTAGGTACATCCTTCCCGCTTGTTTTCAAATGAAGTTCAACCTGTTCCCCTGAGTGGCGCCGTCACAGCATGTCTTCAACATCGCTTCTACACTTGGCATTCGTCAGATGCAACGTGCTGTCATAGAATTCCTGTCTTGGAAAAGGAGACAGTGGGAAAGATCCAAAAGAGGTTGAAAAAGGTGTATATAGATGCTGCTGTCGATTGCAGTACAGTTAGTCGGTGGGCAAGCGGGTTACGTGACGAAAGCGTGCACGGCAATATTGAGGATTGTCCTGGCAGCGGCAGGCCTCGTACTGCACACACTCCAGACAATGTGCAGAGAGTTAACATATTGGTGACTGCTGACAGACGCATCACAGTGAACGAATTGTCACGCTACCCTGGGATAGTGGAAGGAAGTGTTTGCAGAATACTGAAAGTGTTGGCGTTAAAAAAGGTTTGTGCCAGGTGGGCTCCTAGAATGTTGACAGTGGCTCACAAAGAAACGAGAAAAACGGTATGTAGCGAACTTTTGGAACAGTACAAGAATGGTGGAGATGAATTTCTTGGGAGAATTGTGGCATGTGATGAAACATGGCTCCATCATTTTTCACCAGATACGAAGAGGCAATGCACGGCCACATGTCAGTCAAGAAACCACGGAAGCGATCACAAAACTCGGATGGAAAACACTGAAATACCCGCCTTATAGTCGTAACCTGGCTCCATGTGACTATCATCTCTTTGGGATACTGAAAGACTCTTCGTGGAACAAGGCTTGGAGATGATGACTCCCTTGTGCACGCTACGAAACAGTGGCTCGAACAGGTTGGTCCAGAATTTTACTGTGCGAGTATACAGGCGCTGGTTCCAAGATGGCGTAAGGCAGCTGCGAGGGATGGAATTTATGTGGAGAAATGAAAATATTAAACTCCCTGCCAGATTAAAACTGTGTGCCGGACCGAGACTCGAACTCGAGACCTTTGCCTTTCGCGGGCAAGAGCTCTACCAACTGAGCTACCAAATCACGACTCACGTCCCCTCCTCACAGCTTTACTTCTGCCAATATCTCGTCTCCTACCTTCCAAACTTTACAGAAGCTCTCCTGAGAACTTTGCAGAACTTGCACTTCTGAAGGAAATGATACTATGGAGACATGGCTTAGCCACAGCCTGGAGGATGTTTCCAGAATGAGATTTTCACTCTGCAGCGGAGTGTGCGCTGATATGAAACTTCCATGCAGGTTAAAACGGTGTGTCGGACCGCGACTCGAACTCGGGACTTTCGCCTTTCGCGGGCAGGTGCTCTACCAACTGAGCTACCCAAACACGACTCACGCCCTGTAAAGTGAGGAAGGTAGGAGACGAGGTACTGGCAGGAGTAAAGCTGTGAGGACGGGGCGTGAGTCGTGCTTGGGTAGCTCAGTTGGTAGAGCACATGCCCGCGAAAGGCAAAAGTCCCGAGTTCGTGTCTCGGTCCGGCACACAGCTTTTATCTGCCAGGAAGTTTCATATCAGCGTACACTCCGCTGCAGAGTGAAAACCTCATTATGAAAGTATTGTTCCTAAGGGATGTAATTGCACACTGTAAAACTTTGAAACATGCAGAATAAAAGATGGATTTAGAAAAAAATTGTGTGCAGTTCTTTTGGAGTATCCCTTGTATCAACTGAAAAATCGGGATGCCATTCCATTATGCCTATGGTGATTAACCACTGTGAACGTTCGAGTAATACACACCTGATGCCAGAAACGTAATTAACTCGTACGGAGGGAATTCCACAGTCCTGATCCAACGAGAAGACCTCGGCGTAGTCGTGTCTAAGGGCCGAGTGACCCACTTTGGGCGCTCCGTAACCTGCGATGTATTTTTGTATGATGGGTGTTTGTCATACATTCTAGCGCGAGCTCGTCCCTGTCAACTGCGTAGCGATACTTGCAGTTTCCCGTACTCAAATTATGCCACAGTTATGGCCAATGACTGAGGGAGTTTCCCTGACAATTTCTGTAACGAAAAAAAAAAACTACTGCAAGTATCTTTAAGCGAAAGTGTATTTACAGCCGACTGGCGCGCCTTCTCCAGGTGCTCCCCGACATGTGTGGCTGGCTGGGGGCAGGGCGGCTGGCTGCCCACGCACTGCACGACTCTCGACGCGGGTCGCTCGCGTTCACCGACTGTGCGAACACACTTCCACCACAGAGCGAAACCTGTGCAAGTTGGGAAACTCTTCAGGCCCTGGAAGAAAACTGGTTGTGCAAATTACAAATACGTGAAACTAAACAACCGCCCTTCGATTCTGCCTCGTGTGAAACTATTTTATCTACACTACTGGTCATTAAAATTCCTACAGCACGAAAATGACGTGCTACAGACGCAAAATTTAACCGTCAGGAAGGAGATGCCGTGATGTGCTAATGATTTCAGAGCATTCACACAAGGTTGGCGCCGGTGGCGACACCTACAACGAGCTGGAGTGAGGAAAGTTTCCAACCGATTTCTCGTACAAAAACAGCTGTTGACCGGCGTTGCCTGGTGAAACGCTGTTTTGATGCCTCGTGTAAGGATGAGAAATGCTTACCATCACGTTTCCGACTTTGATAAAGGTCGTATTGTAGCCTATCGCGATTGCGATTTACCGCATCGTGACATTGCTGCATGCGTTGGTCCAGATCCAATGACTGTTAGCAGAGTATGGAATAGGTGGGTTCAGGAGGGTAATACGGAACGCCGTGCTAGGTCCCGACGGTCTCGTATCGCTAGCAGTCGAGATGACAGGAATCTTATCCGCAAGGCTGTAGCGAATCGTGCAGCCACGTCTAGATCCCTGAGTCGACAGATGGGACGTTTGCAAGACAACAACCATCTGCACGAACAGTAAGACGACGTTTGCAGCAGCATAGACTATCAGCTCGGAGACCGTGCCTGCGGTTACCCTCGACGCTGCATCACAGACAGGAGCGCCTGCGATGGTGTACTCGACGACGAACCTGGGTGCACTAATAGCAAAAAGTCATTTTTTCGGAAGAATCCAGGTTCTGTTTACAGCATCATGATGGTCGCATCCGTGTTTGGCGACATCGCGGTGAATGCACTTTGGAAGCGTGTATTCGTCATCGCCATACTGGCGTATCACCAGGCGTGATGGTATGGAGTGCCATTGGTCACACGTCTCGGTCACCTCTCGTTCGCATTGCCGGCACTTTGAACAGTGGACGTTACGTTTCAGATGTGTTACCACCCGTAGCTGTAACCTTCTTTTGATCCCTGCGAAACCGTACATTTCAGCAGGACAATGCACGACTGCTCGTTGAAGGTCCTGTACGTCCCTTTCTGGATACAGAAAATGTTCGACTGCTGCCATGGCCAGCACATTCTCCAGGTCTCTCACCAATTGAGAACGTCTGGTCAATGGTGGCGGATCAACTGGCTCGTCACAACACCCCAGTCACTAATCCTGATGAACTGCGGTATCGTATTGAAGGTGCATGGGCAGCTGTACCTGTACACGCCATCCAACCTCTGTTTGACTCAATGCCCAAGTGTACGTTATTACGGCCAGAGTTGGTTGTTCTGAGTACTGATTTCTCAGGGTCTGCGCATCCGAATTGCGTGAAAATGTAATCACATGTCTGTTCTAGTATAATATATTTGTCCAATGAATGCCCGTTTATCATCTGCAATTCTTCTCGGTGTAGCAATTTTAGTGACCAGTAGTGTAATAAAACCTGCACGGAGGCGGCCGGACCTGCTTCGCAAGGGGCCTTCCGGCCAATGACTCAAAACGCTCATTTCCATTTCCATTTCAGTCCTTGGAAAAATAGAAATTAAACAGCACCTTAGCTCAGCTTTCAAGCAAAATGCAGAAGTACAGAACAGCAACATAAGGAAAAATCGCTATGTTCTTTCCAGGGTAACTGGCTGTATTAACTTCAGCAGTGAGTCTCAACTTGCGTTAGGTGTACGTGATGAACCAGTAGAATCTAACATTCCTAGAATACTCAGAGAGCGTGTGAATTACTCCTCCGCTATAGAGCGGTTGTGAAAGAGCACATGAAAAATACTGCCAATGGTATAGAAAAGAATGTGCTGGACGTTACGTTACACGTGTACCAGGACGAAAGCAATTCAGAAATAGCTAAGACAGATTTTGTGCCTGTGACAGCAGATGAAACTTCTTTATTTCAGTCTTTTGTAGTATTTAGCTTTCTGTTATTTACTGAAGAGCCGGCCGAAAGATTTTGGACATTTTTAAGGCAATCGCATAACAATGCTTTCTCCTTGGCTGATTGAGTTAAAGATGTACTCGCCGATGTTGTGTAAGAAAGGAATAGTAAACGTAAAATCTCAAATTTGTAATGGCGCCTGCGACATGCGTGACCATCGTACTGAATTCCAACCAACTGTAAGAAAAGAGCATAATGTCGTGTTTTATGTGCATTGTTATGAGCACCTGATGAACATTCTTGTCCAAGCTACAACTCGAAACAAACAAATAAAACTCTTTTTCAGAACTACTTAAGAAGTAGTAATATCTGTCTGTCATCACCTCGAAAGTGGCTGTTCCATGTGCAACAGTAAATCGAAGAATCCCTCGTGTATCTACCATAAGACGGAACTTTAAGTGGAGATAACTCTTCACAGTTCACGAACATAAAGAGGCCATTCTAGAAATGATAAACACACTGAAGATACCATCAACCAGACGAAAATTGTGAATCAAACATATGGTGTAAAGTTAAAACTCCAACACCCAAAATTTTCCTTTGGGTTAGAGGTATTTTCTGAAATACAGAAACTAGATGACAATCCCATCAATGTACAGGCACTCATTTGGCAATTTTCTGATAGAAATGAAAACAAAAATTAACTGAGTTTTTCTGTAATATCAAAAAAATTTATTTACATGAATTCGTGATAACACTTTTGGAATTGTGAAATGGTCTTACGAAAAAAAATATGCATAATATCCATATGTGTAAGCATAGCTTATTCCCATGTGAAGACCGCGGTTTTGTGAGCGTCTCTATGGACGGATAATGTTTTCGCCTACAGCCATTTGCACTTCGCAGCTGAAAGCTCTACGTGGACTCGACTGAATAAGTGTCTTAGTACTAAAGAATAAATATATTAGAACGCCATACATGATGCGGCATTTCTACACGCATCTCAGTGTGCATGGCGCGGTACATGCTGATCTATGACCTTACAATGATATGACTACGTAGGTACATTCAGTGGCGTATGTCGGTACTGAGTACACAATGTGCTGCGAACAGAGGTAGTAGGGAAGAAGCAATTAATTCAAACGTCGTGCATAATGCGACAGTTCGTCGTGCATCTAATTGTTTATGACGGCATATGACCAGAACTATGGTATGAATAACTATGGCAGTTATTACCTCCACAGAAATTGAATGTTCAACAGTAAGGGATATGTGTATCAAGTTTGGTTGAAATCGCTACAGGACTGGGTGTGGAACATCCATACAGACACATACACATACATACACTCCTAGAAATGGAAAAAAGAACACATTGACACCGGTGTGTCAGACCCACCATACTTGCTCCGGACACTGCGAGAGGGCTGTACAAGCAATGATCACACGCACGGCACAGCGGACACACCAGGAACCGCGGTGTTGGCCGTCGAATGGCGCTAGCTGCGCAGCATTTGTGCACCGCCGCCGTCAGTGTCAGCCAGTTTGCCGTGGCATACGAAGCTCCATCGCAGTCTTTAACACTGGTAGCATGCCACGACAGCGTGGACGTGAACAATATGTGCAGTTGACGGACTTTGAGCGAGGGCGTATAGTGGGCATGCGGGAGGCCGGGTGGACGTACCGAAGAATTGCTCACCACGTGGGGCGTGAGGTCTCCGCAGTACATCGATGTTGTCGCCAGTGGTCGGCGGAAGGTGCACGTGCCCGTCGACCTGGGACCGGACCACAGCGACGCACGGATGCACGCCAAGACCGTAGGATCCTACGCAGTGCCGTAGGGAACCGCACCGCCACTTCCCAGCAAATTAGGGACACTGTTGCTCCCGGGGTATCGGCGAGGACCATTCGCAACCGTCTCCATGAAGCTGGGCTACGGTCCAACACACCGTTAGGCCGTCTTCCGTTCACGCCCCAACATCGTGCAGCCCGCCTCCAGTGGTGTCGCGACAGGCGTGAATGGAGGGACGAATGGAGACGTGTCGTCTTCAGCGATGAGAGTCGCTTCTGCCTTGGTGCCAATGATGGTCGTATGCGTGTTTAGCGCCGTGCAGGTGAGTGCCACCATCAGGACTGCATACGACCGAGGCACACAGGGCCAACACCCGGCATCATGGTGTGGGGAGCGATCTCCTACACTGGCAGTACACCTCTGGTGATCGTCGAGGGGACACTGAATAGTGCACGGTACATCCAAACCGTTATCGAACCCATCGTTCTACCATTCCTAGACCGGCAAGGGAACTTGCTGTTCCAATAGGACACTGCACGTCTGCATGTATCCCGTGCCACCCAACGTGCTCTAGAAGGTGTAAGTCAACTACCTGGCCAGCAAGATCTCCGGATCTGTCCCCCATTGAGCATGTTTGGGACTGGATGAAGCGTCGTCTCACGCGGTCTGCACGTGCAGCACGAACGCTGGTCCAACTGAGGCGCCAGGTGGAAATGGCATGGCAAGCCGTTCCACAGGACTACATCCAGCATCTCTACGATCGTCTCCATGGTAGAATAGCAGCCTGCATTGCTGCAAAAGGTGGATATACACTGTACTAGTGCCGACATTGTGCATGCTCTGTTGCCTGTGTTTACGTGCCTGTGGTTCTGTCAGTGTGATCATGTGATGTATCTGACCCCAGGAATGTGTCAATAAAGTTTCCTCTTCCTGGGACAATGAATTCACGGTGTTCTTATTTCAATTTCCAGGAGTGTATATCCATTTCTGTAATATGTACGGATGCCCTATGTGGGTATCTAGTACAGCCAATTTCAAAAACCTACCACTGATCGCGTGTCAATAAAGCAAGCAGCAGCACAAATTGAAAACGATATTTTGAAAATTAGAGACGATGTTGATGATACTACAGAGTAATCATGGGTTTCAATACTGCTGCCGCTTGCTGGCGTCTAATTTACTTAATCGGTATTTTTTGTGTGAAAAACGAGTGTCCTGAAAAAATCCTTTCTGCTGTTGGGCAGTCCTATCCTTTTTTAAAGTAAAGCTAAAAACGTAACCACAAATCTCTTATTCTCAAAATAATTTTCAAGAAATGAAAAACGAAGTAGCCCCTATAAAGTTTTTCATCGAAAATAACCTGCAAGAAACTTTTGACGACGTCATGAATGTGCCGAAATTAGCCCATGAGAACGTGTGAAGCTGAGAGGTGTCGCGGCTCAAACAGTTTGTTTGAAGTACCACAAATGAAGATAGCTGTCTGCTCTTTCCATGCTTGCTTGTAAAAAAAAAAAAATTGTTCAGAGGTTTCGAGATTCCGACAACAGAGTCATAGATCCTATATGTCTACAGGCGATTAAACCCCACGAACGTCGTCAGGCATATTGTAATCTTGGAGCTACAGAAATATTTTAAATAATTTATAAAATTAAATTACTCAAAAAGGTAAGCTCTACAGTGTAGTAAAGAGAGTCAACTTCATTGTGCTTGCGCAACGATCGAAGTTTGTACCTACTTCGTATGTCATTCGCTTTCTCATCGATGTATCGCTGTACGTTAAATAGTTAAGAGCCGTTCGATATCACTATATTCATTCTGATTTGTTTAGTATTGTGATGTCAGTTTGCGTAATTATGTAAAAGACGTAACTACAGAAAATACGCAAATCCCGCGATTATGACGAGGTGCGACAGAACTTCTGCTTTGATGTTTTTTTTTTGGGTTTACAGAATATACTCATTGTATTTGGCAACATGTTACTTCCATTAATTCTCACATATATGGAAAACGTTTTTGGCTTAATTAAGAAATATAAACCACTCCGTCTACCGGCCACAAGTGGCCCATCGGGACCATCCGACCGCCGTGTCATCGTCAGAGGAGAATGCGGATAGGAGGGGCGTGGGGTCAGCAAACCGCTCTCCTGCTCTTCACGATGGTATTCTTCAACGAAGCCGCTACTATTCGGTCGAGTAGCTCCTCAATTGGCATCACGAGGCTGAGTGCACCCCGAAAAATGGAAGAATTGTGAGCAAATTTTAAACACATTGTAAATCACGCATTGGACAAGTATGTACAGAAAAAGTAGGTTACGCACGGAAAAGACCCACTGTGGTTTAATAGAATGTTCAGGAAGCAAAGGCAGTTGCGCTCGTGGTACAAGAAAGACTGGGAGAATGAGGACAGGCAAAAGTTAGTAGAGATTCGTGCTGCTGGAAAAAGAGCGATGCGTTAAGTATTCAACCACTACCACCGTCATACCTTAGCAAAAGATCTTACTGAAAACCCAAGGAAATTCTTGTCGCGTAAAATCGGTAAGCGGGTCCAAGGCTTCCATCCAGTCACTCACTGATCAGTCTGGCCTGGCAACGGAAGACAGCGAAACGAAAGTTGAAATTTTAAATTTAGCATTTTGAAATCTTTCTCGCATGAGGATCGTACAAACATACCACCGTTTGAGTCTCGTACAGATTCCCGTATAGAGGACATAGTGATAGACATCCCTAGGATTGTGAAGCAGCTGAATGGGTTGAAAATAAATAAATCGCCAGGTCCTGATGGGATTCCAATTCGGTTTTACAGAGAGTACTCTACTGCTTTGGCTCCTTACTTAGCTTGCATTTATCGCGAATCTCTTGCCCAACGTAAAGTCCCAAGCGACTGGAAAAAAGCGCAGGTGACGCCTGTATATAAGAAGGGTAGAAGGACGGATCCTGAAAATTACAGACCAATATCCTTAACATCGGTTTGTTGCAGGATTCTTGAACATATTCTCAGTTCGAATATAATGAATTTCCTTGAGACAGAGAAGTTGCTGTCCATGCAGCACGGCTTCAGAAAGCATCGCACCTGCAAAACGCTACTCGCCCTTTTTTCACATGATATCTTGCGAACCATGGATGAAGGTTATCAGAAGGATTCCATATTCCTTAACTTCCGGAAAGCGTTTGACTCGGTGCCCCACTGCAGACTCCTAACTAAGGTACGAGCATATGGGATTGGTTCCGAAGTATGTGAGTGGCTTGAAGACTTCTTAAGTAATAGAACCCAGTACGTTGTCCTCCATGGTGAGTGTTCATCGGAGGTGAGGGAATCATCTGTAGTGCCCCAGGGAAGTGTTGTAGGTCCGCTGTTGTTTTCTATCTACATGAATAATCTTTTGGGTAGGATGGATAGCAATGTGCGGCTGTTTGCTGATGATGCTGTGGTGTACAGGGAGGTGTCTTCGATGAGTGACTGTAGGAGGATACAAGATGACTTGGACAGGATTTGTGATTGGTGTAAAGAATGGCAGCTAACTCTAGATACTGTAAATGTAAATTAATGCAGATGAATAGGAAAAAGAATCCGGTAATGTTTGAATACTCCATTAGTAGTGTAGCACTTGACACAGTCACGTCAATCAAATATTTGGGCGTAACATTGCAGAGCGATATGAAGTGGGACAAGCATGTAATTGCAGTTGTGGAGAAGGCGGATAGTCGTGTTCGGTTCATTGGTAGAATTTTGGGAAGATGTGGTTCATCTGTAAAGGAGACCGCTCATAAAACACTAATACGACCTATTCTTGAGTACTGCTCGAGCGTTTGGGATCCCTATCAGGTCGGACTGAGGGAAGACGTAGAAGCAATTCAGAGGCGGGCTGCTAGATTGGTTACTGGTAGGTTTGATCATCACGCGAGTGTTACGGAAATGCTTCAAGAAATAGGGTGGGAGTCTCTAGAGGAAAGGAGGCGTTCTTCTCGTGAATCGCCACTGAGCAAATTTATAGAACCAGCATTTGAGGCCGACTGCAGTACAATTTTACTGCCGCCAACTTACATTTCGCGGAAAGACCCCAAAGATAAGATAAGAGAGATTAGGGCTCGTACAGAGGCAGATAGGCAGTCATTTATCCCTCGCTTTGTTTGGGAGTGGAACAGGGAGAGAAGATGCTAGTTGCGGTACGAGGTACCCTCCGCCACGCACCCTGTGGTGGATTGTGGATTATGTATGTAGATGTAGAACAGCGGAAGGCGGCCTGGAGTGTCACCTATCCAAGTGCCGACCACACCCGACAGCGCTTAACTTCGGTGATCTCACGGGAACTGGTGTTAAAAAAAATGGTTCAAATGCATCTGAGCACTATGTGACTTAACATCTATGGTCATCAGTCCCCTACAACTTAGAACTACGTAAACTTAACTAACCTAAGGACATCACACAACACCCAGCCATCACGAGGAAGAGAAAATCCCTTACCCCACCGGGAATCTAACCCGGGGACCCGGGCTTGGTAAGCGAGAACGCTACCGCAAGTCCAGGAGATGCGGGCGGGAACCGGTGTATCCACTGCGGCGAGGCCGTTGCATTCAATTAAGATATATAGATGGTTAATTTACCGTGGTCCCAAATCGTACAATGTGATATCTTTTCTCTCACGAAAGGGTGTTAGAAAGTACATTGCCCGAAAATGTTGAGAACGAATTGCTGTTTGCCCCCTGATAAACTGCCAGGGAGAAAACGTATCGTCCTAGATAACAGCGTCCGTAAGCCAAGCCGCCTGTGAGTGTGTGAAAACTGCACTGTGCACAACGTCTCGTCAATCCGTGCTGCACGAAGGAGAACTTACCGGAATAGTCGCAGTAGCTCCACCACATCACAAGTTGACTGACACTGAGTTCCGAGACTCTGCCGGAGTCATGAACCTTCTTGATGTGCCTGCAGACGCAGTCCATCACAGAGGTCCCGTTTGCTGCAAGCAGAGCAGCCAGCGTGGCAACTGCGCCCGCCGGATGCATTGTCTGCTGTCGACACCGGGGAGCAAACAGAGGCACTGCGCTTCGCAGGGAGCGCGGGCTCAATATGACGACGAGCGAAGCGGAGGTCCGCCACAGGACGGCTGAACCACCGGAAGCGCGGCGACGCTCCTCTAGACCGGAGCCGTATTCCTGTCTGCCTAGTGGCAACAAACAAAGCTCATCCAGTAAAGCAAAAGTGACATCTGGCCTTCCTCAGGGAAGTGTTGTAGGCGTTCTGGTGTTTCTAATCCGTATAAACGATTTAGGAGGCAATCTGAGCAGCCATTGTTTGCAGATCGTGCTGTCTTCTACCATCTAGCAAAGTCATCACAAGATCAAAACCTATTGTAAAATGATTTACAGAAGGTATCGATGCATACGTAAAGTGGCAGTTACTTCTAAACAACGAAAAGAAGGAACCCATTTAATTTGTTTTACTTGATGTGTCACACAAATTCAAAGTGCGCCATTTCAGCTAAATGCCAAGGGCTTACAATTAGGGCCAACTTAAATAGGATCGATCAAATGGAAAATCTTGTAGGGAAAGCTGTGTTTTGCTTATCGGACACCTAGAAGATGCAGCAAGTCTAGTAAAGAGACTGTCACGTAGTGGTGATAGAATCATCCACCGCCGCACACCGCCGGGTGGCATGCTGATTATTTCTGTAGATGTAGATGTACATCTACATCTACATACATCTGGCGTAACTTACGATTGGTGCACGGTGGAAGTTGCCTTGCACCACTGATAGTCATTTACTTTCCTCTTATGCTCGGAAATCAGTGGTGACGAGCGAAAATGTGTGCCGGACTGGAATTCTAACCCATGATCTCCTGCTTACCAGCCATTAGTGTTGATCACTTTACAAAGCGGACCCTGTGTTTATCGCAACTGCGCAGACTGTCTCTGCTGACCCAGTTCCCACCTAGCGCCGCCTGTCCCCAGTGCCTGTCCACGTGCTCCATGCTCACTACTGTCAGGTTGCTGTAGCAGGTGAGAAGTGACTGTGTAACTACACCCAAGAAGGCGAATTCGCTGCCCATCGAGGCGAATCAGCAAGATGAATGTGTGGTGTGCTCTTCAGCGAGGATGTACAACTACGTTTGACCTCCTGCAGAAATCTCCACGCAGGAAGTCGAAAGAAACAGAAATTACACTACTGGCCATTAAAACTGCTACACCAAGAAGAAATACAGATTATAAACGGGTATTCATTGGACAAATATATTATACTAGAACTGACATGTGATTACACTTTCACGCAATTTGGGTGCACAGATCCTGAGGAATCCGTACCCAGAACAACCACCTCTGGCAGTAATAACGGCCTTCACACGCCTGGGTCTTGAGTCAAATAGAGCGTGGATGGTGTGTACAGGTACAGCTGCCCATGCAGCTTAAACGCGATACCACAGTTCATCAACAGTAGTGACTGGCGTATTGTGACGAGCCAGATGCTCGGCCACCATTCACCAGACGTTTTCAGTTGGTGAGAGAACAGGACAAAGTGCTGGCCAGGGCAGGTGGCGAACATTTTCTGTATCCAGAAAGACCCGTACAGGACCAGCAATATGCGGTCGTGCATTATCGTGCTGAAATGTAGGGTTTCGCAGGGATCGAATGAAGGGTAGAGCCACGGGTCGTAACACGTCTGAAATGTAACGTCCTCTGCTCAAAGTACCGCCAATGTGAACAAGAGGTGACCGAGACGTGTAACCAATGGCACCCCTATACCGTCACGCGGTGTGATACGCCAGTATGGCGATGACGAATACACGATTCCAATGTGCGTTCACCGCGATGTCGCCAAACACGGATACGACCATCATGATGCTGTAAATGAAACCTGTATTCATTCGACAAAATGACGTTTTCCCACTCATGCATCCAGGTTCGTCATTGAGTACACCATCGCAGGCGCTCCTGTTGTGATGCAGCGCCAAGGGTAACCGCAGCCACGGTCTCCGAGCTGATAGTCCATGCTGCCGTTGACGCAACAAATTTTCTGAATGCTGAGCCCAAATTTAAAATAGGCGAAAAAGTGAGAACAAGCAGATTGAAAGGAATTTTTGAGAATGGCTACACAACGATCTAGTCAACGGAAGGTTTTGAAATTGCGTCCGTCATCCATTCCAGCCCAATCACATAGAAATTGATGGCCTTAGATGGTGAAGAGATACGAGGAAATTTTTTATAAGCATGAGCTGCAGAAGACAAAATTTCCTGACGTGTACCGCATTGAAAAAAATTTGAGAGCGAAGGGAAATAGGGCATATGTTAAATGGCTAGGCTTCGATATTTCACACAACAGTTAGGTAGATAGAGACGCAGTGTTTGAACACATCTGAAGACAACTTTTACTGCCGCAAGAAAATAAAATTATGCTGTGTTTTTTTTGAATATAAATGGAGCCGACGCCAGGTGAAGCGAACTTAAGAGAGCGTTCAGGGCAGGTGAACTAAAAATTTTGTCAATATTGAAACACTGAGAAGTGTTCACATAAGTTCACAAAAGACGGCTATACGCCAATGTGCAAGAAATGCTCGAATAGGCGTCATATACAAAAATACAACGAAAATAGAATTTCTTGTGTCTGCAGAGAAAACGTCGCTAAATATTACCAAAAGGTGCATTTGCACCGAATTCCGAGTGAAGAACATTCGAAAATGCTGCAGTTGATGACAGAAGCTAAAGCAGTTGCAGGCCTGTGTCCATATACAAAAAGAAATGTAAATTTTGCCAAGAAATAAAATATTTAAGCTTTTTATGTTCTTCCAGCATATAGAGACGAACAAATCAGCAAATGTAAAACATGTAGCCTTGCATACATGAAGAATAGGAGGGTGGCACCAGGTGATACAGGGCTGAATCCATCAACAAAAAAATTTAGAATTTGTCAAGAAATTAAAGATTTAAGCCCTTTCTATGTTCAACCACCGCATAGAGACGGACACGACAGCAGATGTAAAAAGTGTACTACAGCATACGTGAAGAATAGGAATACGGCGCCAGCTGAGGTAGATTGAGGTCGTGCTTGTGCAAGATTGAAGTGGATACTTCCTCGACGAAGGTAGTGTGTGATGTCGTGGAAGTTCATGTTGTACAGTTCCTTCTCTTCTTCAGTCCTGAAGCACTTGAAGACAGGCTTGAACTTCTCTCGATAGCATTGAAGCTGACACACTCGTTAGTGAACACGTAGCGGAATTTGTTGTGGGGATGCTCTCCTATATTGTACGTAGCGAGCCTTGACTTCAACGTGTTTGTCGTTGATCCACCAACTTGAAGATGTGGTCTCTTTGAAATCTGTCTGTAGTGACGACATAGATGACTTGATTGCTTTTAATTCTTGAAGCTTTGTAGGCAACCTGCGTGAGTCTTTGTTCTTAGACCTCCCTTCTTGAAGCTCCTCCTCTTTGATGTGGAGTCGAGTCTGGTGCTGCGCTTGGAAGTCTCGAAAATTTTCTCGGTGGTCAAATAGTACTTGCGAACTTTGTTGCACTGCCTCGTGCCGAAGGTCATGACTGATTCTATGAACTTTTCGACAGTCAAGAGGATCCACTTCTTCGGCACAATATTATGTGGACTAAGATTTTCTTCTTGTGTGTAGTCATACTCAGCACGAAGGGGATGCTGCTATCTTTGAGAAATGTGACGTAAATTTTTTTCCATCTCTTGAGTTATTCACAGGAATGAAACGCCAGCTTTAGTCTGCAGAACAGAACAGGTAGTAGTAATTGTGGAAAGGAGCCAAACGGGGGCTTTCAGTTACACTCAAACACATATACCTTGATTTATTTGTCCAAACAATACAGCAAAAATTTTTGACCTTAGTTGTCAGCTGAATACGCCACACTGTCATATGCCTTAAGGGCACAACCACTTAAATTTAGATACCACTGAAAGCCATTAACTTAAAATTCACTCAAAACAGAATATTAAGAAGGCAGAAGGCCTCACATAAGTAAGTTTTATAACTTGGCTGAAGGCCCAACAAATCTAACACTTGAAAAGCAAACAAGTTTAACTTAAAGACGGCTAAAGGCCCATGCTATGACTGCAGGTAAAATTAATTTAAAAGGCACAAAACTGGATGAGTTATCTTCAATTAGGCTGGAGGCTCCACACAGTCTGATACTTGAAAGATAAGAATTTTAATTTAAAAACGGTTAATGGACGATTATTTAAAATAACTAAAATAATTTTTAGTAGGCGGAAGCACGAAAAATTTATCTTTAAACAATATTTTACACATGCTGAAGGCCCAAAGAATCCAAGATTCCGCAAGTGAGGAATTTGGATTTTAAAGCAGCGACAGGCTCATTATTGAAAGACACAACAAGTTTCCAAAAGGCAGATAGCCCAAAGCTTTATTAAAAGCAATATTTTAAATGAGGCTGAAGGCCCAAACAATGCAAGACTTGACAAGTAAGGAACTTTCAATTTTGAAGATGCTCAAGGTCCGTTATTTAAAACGTGACTGAAGGCATACAAATTCAAACCATTGGCTATAAGCCATTAAAATATACAGCCAGTGGCGCTCAGAAATTTCCGTTGTCGGTTTGCACTTGAAACTTTCGCTTGGTGGAGAGGGGGGGGGGGGGGGAAGAATAGGTAGTCGACCCAACTGTATCTGATCCGCCGCCAACCCAACCACGAGACAGTCAACGGGCCCACCAACAAGATGACATGCTTCCCATCCGACCAGAGCAGAAGGATCTCCAAAGCCAAAACGTAAGAGGCGTAGCCTCCCACAACCAAGTATGCACAAGTTGTCAAAACTACACACACGTGTTGGACAGCGACAACACGGTGAGGAAAGGACACTGCCTGGTTTTTACGTCAGCGGCCAGGGCACGTAACCGGAATGCTAACAGCCACAAAGCAGAAAATTCCGCTGGTGCACTTGGATTTCAAATATCCAAAATACAGTTAAACTCCACCGGATGGTGCTCAATCTGTCGCCAACTCGAACACTTGCTGTTGCTCACGGGAATACCCCAAAAAGCCAACTATGAAAACCAGCGGCATAATGTGAACAGACTGGCTTTGGTAATTGAATCTCCACTCAACTCTGATGTCCTGGGTCGGTGAACCATGAACTTCGGCTAACCGCGAACTATAAACACCAAACCAAAGATAGTATGAGGTGCGAATATCGATACACACTGCCGCTGCCACATGCAGAAAGAGGAAGAGCCACGACGTAACCACAATAAGCGCTGGTAACCAAACGCAGAGTAACAGTCAAGGTTTAAACCAACACATAAGCCAGGGCCAGCTCAGCTCAAAGAATAATAAGTTCCTCTAGATTTTCGGCCCAATTCCTTGCTGGCAGCCTTCTGATCACCCCAGCGGCTGCTGTCAAGTTTTATTCTGAATTTGCAGTGTTTTCATAATTGGATTCTCGTCCACATTGCTCTCTTCAAGCGAGTTGAACACTTCATTGGAGACTGCAAAGTTTTCTGCCTAATGTGCAAGCTCTAAATCTCTAACGCCTGCTCTCTTACAACTGGCTTGTCACGCCATCAGCGTCTGTCACGTTTTTTGCTGATTTTTCAACGGTCAAATAATCGACCTTTGCATCTTCAAGTAAGTGGCTCTCTTCAGGCGAATTGCTTTTAGTCAACCTCAAAGGAGAAGGTTCTCTGTTTGGAATGCCATACAAAACCGAAAACATGTTTCTCAATGAGGATGTTCTTATCCTCGTAGAGAGGAACCCAGGTGTCAGCGAACGATTTTCCGACGTTCATGTCGTAGTAGTTCTCTCTGATGAAGTTAAAGATGGAGAGAAGTGGTCCACAAGTTCCATCACTCAAGGCTCTCGCTGCTTCTTCGATCGCAGCGCATGCGTTGCCAGAGTCTCGCCCACTCATGATGAGGGTCTTGCCTGCATCTTCTTGAGTCACATCGACAGCGTTGCTTGTATCTTGTCCAATCGCAGCGACAGCGTTGCTAGAGTCCTGTTCACTCATGGTGACAGGGTTGCTAGAGTCGCGGAGGCAGATTGAGGTCCACATCTATTTTGCACACTAACAAGGTAACCTACCCATCCCAACCCCCACAGTGGATAGGCCACATAACTAATGAGGAAGTATTGAATAGGATTGGGGAGAAGTGAAGTTTGTGGCACAACTTGACAAGAAGAAGGGATCGGTTGGTAGGATATGTTCTGAGGCATCAAGGGATCACCAATTTAGTACTGGACGGCAGCGTGAAGGGTAAAAATCGTAGAGGGAGACCAAGAGATGAATACACCAAGCAGATGCAGAAGGAAGTAGGTTGAGGTAGGTACTGGGAGATCAAGAAGCTTGCACAGGATAGAGTAGCATGGAGAGCTGCATCAAACCAGTCTCATGACTGAAGACCACAACAACAACAGTGGATAGGCCTTGGAACACTGAACACAGACCAATCGAGAAAACAGGAAGAAGTTGTGTGGAACTATGAAAAAAATAAGCAAAATATACAAACTGAGTACTCCATGTGCAAGATAGGCAACACCAAGAAGAGTGTGAGCGCAGGAGCGCCGTGGTCCTGTCGTTAGCGTGAGCAGCTGCGTGAAGAGAGGTTCTACCCTTTCATCGGGTGATAAATTTCCTTTCTTTATTTTCTCAAAGTTATGATCTGTCCGTTCGTTCATTGATGTCTCTGTTCACTATAATAAGTTTAGTGTCTGTGTTTTGCGAACGCACCGCAAAACCGTGCGATTAGTAGACGAAAGGGCGTGCCTCTCCAATGGGAACTGAAAACATTTGATAGCAAGGTCATAGGTCATCCGATTCCCCCACAGGAAAACACGTCTGATATATTCTATACGACACTGGTGACGGCATGTGCGTCACATGACAGGAATATGTTGTCAACCCACCTAACTTGTACACTTGGCGAATGGGTAAAAAGATTCTACTACCTTGCGCGATTTATGTTTTCTTGTGGATGTGATAAACACTCCCAAAAAAGTGTTGAAAACGTAAGAGATTGTCACATAAACTGCAACAAATGAATGCAACAGTTTCACAGTCGCACAGTTTTCCCTGTTCTCTGCCAAAACATATGTTTTTAACGTTTTCAAATTTTTCCGCGTGTACACCATAAAATATGGCACATGTCCTAGCAAATCTGAACATGTCCTGGAATTCTGGAGAGCAAAGTTGATTATGTGTAAGTGCCTGAACTTTGATAATTATCTGAAAATAAACAAACTTTTCACTCGAGGGAAGACGTTAGCCAACGACCTCTCGTTCCGCAGCTGCTTACGCAAATCACTGAACCACGGCGCTCCTAAGGTCACACTGTCCTTGATGTTGCCTATCTTTCGCATGGACTACTCAGTTTTTGTATTTTGCTTATTTTTTTCATAGTTCAACATACCTTCTTCCAGTTTCCTCGATTGATCGGTGTTCAGTTTCTCAAGACCTATCCACTGTGCCAACTTATAACTAAATCTGAGGGTGGGGGGAGGGGGGGGGGGTGATGGGGAGGTTCTCTTGTAAATAGTGCCCCACACCACTCAAATTTAATTTTGTTTGATTGAATTCTGTTCGCTATAATTATATATAAAAATATTTCGTCATTACTCACAATGATAAGAACAATGTGAGTATTGTAGTTAAAAACTTTGTCTCGTTTTCAATGCTTTGTCAATTGACCAACGGTGCACATCCTTTGCTTTCATTAATACCGATTCTGTGGGGTGTCGTACGTTGTCCCATAGTAGCATGACTGATGCTCCTGTAGGGCGGGAGACTATGATTCTCTGTTGGATGACAGTGGAGTCTTATGGGGTTGGAGCAGGCTCCACAAGAAGGGGCGTCCAAAACAGAAAAATAAGTTCGAAGGCGATTTGTTAACGCCCCACAACCAGCACAGCGTGAATACAAGCGTTCTACAAATAAGCGAACTGGTTGCTGGTGGAAGATTGTTCAACGCAATGTTTCTGACGCTGCAAAACGTCCGACTTCGTAGGGGCACGTTCATATTCCTGTCCACTCAGCTGCCATTTTCTCTGTCACCAGCCAGCGGTTATGAACGAGTGCCTCTGCCACCAAGTGAGACAGTGTTTGTGGTTACGGCAGTATACAAATTAGCCAGAAATGCGCGATGCAAGCCTGCAACGTATCAGATCGATTTCTGTATCGCACCAAAACTATTACAGTTTCTGTACCTTTCGATGTAATAAAAAATTAAGTGTAGTTGTAAGGTGTCAGGCAAATCCAACACCTTCCATAAAAAGCCTGACGTGATGAGCAAATCCAGTAGTATGTCACATAGCTCCGAATAAATCGTGACAATAAATTAACCAAAGTAATACGAGTAACGAGTGAGCAAATGGAATACCACAGACTAACACAAGAATGCCTCAATGCAGGTCGTACCTTCCCAGCGTGGCACCGACGCAGTTTCAAGGGGAGAAACGAGAACATAAGCCGAGAGCAGAACCGTGTTAAGCTAGAAGGCCCTACAATAAGGGACGGACTGGACACCCACGTCGGCAGCTAACCACTCTGGCCACACAACCCAGTCGTTTTAGCGTGAGACTGTTTCACGTCTCTGTTACGTTGCAAACTTTAAAAACATTGCCCCAACACGAAAAGTATAACGTTTCACATTGGATAGACTGAATCTTTGTAGGCGGAGCTTAAGGTTAACATTCAGACCCTGATTGGTCAGATGAAAACACAGCCAGATAGTTTTTTTTAACCAACTTCGGTAAATTGTAGTAAGGAGAAGTTAGGAGAGTTGCTTCCGAGATGGCGAGGTGAGCAGAGCTGTGCTACCCGCCGCTGCCCTGACGCTGCCTAAACACCGACAAGGTAATGAACGCACGCGATGCCGCATTTTTGAGCGCATAAGGCTTCACTCATAACTGCAGAAGTCTCATCTGTTACACCCTCTTTTTGCGTAATACTAGTGTCGATCGTTAATTAAAACTCATGGTGTTCACATTTGCCACTTGAAGAACAGATCTGAAACGCGATGATGTCTCTGTTATATAGTTATTGAGAAGCCACATCAGCCACTGTAATTTACGACAAGTTAGATAAGTAATTAGAGATAATTGAGGGTCACTGTAGACCATTTTGATAGTTTGCTCCTTTGTGAAACTTAATTTAAACCTAGATTATAGATGTGATATGGCATAGGTCACCCTTCGATAGATTGTAGAACTTGGAAACCCATTCAGGGAATATTCGTTCACATTTTTGTTGAACGCAGTTGGTTCTCACCATTCTGTATTAAAACATTTCCTTTTATCAATAATGCAATTTATAAACAATGTTTTGTGAGTAGAATGAAATTTCCAATGGTAAACTTAACTGCTTTTTCGACGTTATTTTACCAGCTAACTACAAATAGGAAAGTAAACAGTCTTCTGCCAGGATTACAGGCAGCCTCGGGAGAGACGGCCACGGCGGAGCTCTCCCACCTGTTGTGCCCGGCGTATGAGACAGGCGAAGTACCCACAGACTTTACGAAGAATGTAATGTTATCATTTCCAAAGAAAGCACTTGCTGGTAGGTGTGAAAATTGCTGAACTATGTGTTGCTGCGACTATAATAACAACTTCTTTTTCTCTTACCATGCCTTTAGGGAGTTTGTTTTTAGAGCAGAAACCCAGTGTGTTGACAATGCAGATCTTTCTTAGACTTGAATGTGAAGGTTTATTCTTGTTTCCTGGTGTCTCAAGCTGGGTTGGGCATAGGCCTCCTTGTCTATCAATATGGCGATATAGACGTGGATCCGTGTTCGCCAATGAACGTAGTAGGAGCTTTTTAGAAACTACTGTTATTATTTCCCTTCTTTCAAATATCATGTTTGGAAGGGCTGTAGTGAAGACTCAGAGTATGTTTTCCGTTTGATTGTTTTCGTGTCATTCTTGGACGAAGACCGCGATAGTTTCATCAGTGCCTTTAATGTTTTCAGTTTTGTTTGCTTAGATAGGCTGTTTTGGTCTTTCTTTGCAACTCTCATCCCTATTAACGTTATCAGTGTTGCAGCTCGTGCATTTTGGCGCTTCTTGTTTTGGGTCTGTTTTGGAATTAAAAATTCGATGTCATCTACTCCGTTCTTCACATTTGAATTTATATCGCAGCTTTTCGTGTCTTATTCGAAAGTGTTGCAATATGGACGTTGCTGTTATTGAGGAGATAGTGTTTAAATACAAGTACCTTGTGAGGTACACAGTGCATTCTGAAATGGTGATCAAGTAGCTTGTTAGTTGGTTCTTTGTAACTGTAGGTGACTGGAAGGAAAAGCCGTGAATTTTGATTTAGTTTCCCGGTACCTTTAGGTCCCCTTCAGTTTCTTCGTTTGTTATATCACGGTCAAAATAAGCTATCACAAAGGCGAGCGTGAGTCTGTGTGGTTTCTCTTTTGCTTAGTGTTTGGCGTGCGACGTGATTTCTGTTACTGTTGCTTCAGATCGGCAAGTAACTCAAACTGTTCTCTCGTGTTTCGATATCTGATGGGTGTGTTGTGATGTTGGCATTTTTTCGGATTTTTTTTGTGAACGACTTGGTGTCCCAGGCAACTGTTTTAGTGCGGGTTACAACGATTTGGCGGTTTCTTTGCCACCTTCTTAGTTTATAGTTTATTGTAGGGTTTGCTAAAGTGATAAGTTGTGTTAGATGTGCTTTAATTCCATCTGCATCCAACCAGTTGGAAACCTTGTTCTTCGTGAGATGTATTTGGATGAGTGAAAACTTTTTATAATTGGAGTATCGTGTATGTGGCGGCTTTGCCTGTTTACTTCGGGTTTCTTGTGTGGGTTTTCGGCTGGTTCGCGTAGCGTTGCGTTCCTGGAGATCTGGTGGAGACAGAGTTCTCTACTTCAGTCTGGTGCGCTGTAAACTGTTGTTGCATATCGGAAACAGGACGATCCATAGTCCCCACGCCCTGCTGAGAACGCTCTCAGTCAGCGTTGAGTTCCGTGCCTTTAGCCTCCCCAGATGCGGGTTGGTCGTCCCTGTCTCAAAGTGTGGCGGTTGTGCAGACTGCTGACCCCAAGTCTGAATCGCTCTGACAATGCTGCACTTGACGACAGTGGCGCGAGTTAGGCATGATGCTCTTTGTAGGGGACATCGTCTGAGTAACACGGGTGCTGCCAAACAACTACGTAGGTGTAACAACAGCTCAAACAGTTTCGGCTGCGGGAATGCATGCCTCCAGGTATATCAGGGGAAAGCCCTTAATAGGTATATCGGTTGCAGAAGTTAATGCTTGATACCCCACGAGTGGAAGGGTTGTAACAGGTGATTCACTGACCACCCATATCTGCTCGCTGGTTCGCCTTTTTGAAGACCACAACGTGACAGCAGCGGCTGAAACAGCAGCAGGGAGTGGCCAGTGGTGGGGCTTGCAGTCCTCTGCTGCTCCTGATTGGCTGACGGGCCCACGTGTAGAAGGATTTCGTGGAGAGGCTCGGAGCTCGGGGAATCGAAAGCTGGCCGTCGGCGCCCGTGTGGCCGACGTGGCGGATCTTGCCTGGGGGTAAGTAGGTAGCATGAGGGCCGTTAAATCTACTGGCTTGTAATGAGCGATGAGGTTCGATGCTTTCCAGCGGGCCGAGGCTCGGCTGGCGACCACTGTGTCGGACACCTGTGTGGGTGGGCGGCCAAGCGCCCCAGTGGGCCCCGTGTCGGCTCTGACCACCACCACCTAAAGGGACGGCCGCGGCGCGCTCTCGTGACGTCACGGAAGGCGGGCCAGGGTCGGCTTGGCGCTGCGCTGACAGCACCGAGGCGCGCGGCCTGCAAATCTCCGTCAAACGGTTTCACAGAGTGTGTTGAGCTGCCGGCGGCCCCCTGCGCCAGGCGGGCTGCACCCGGCACCTGCCTCCCTCGTGGCGGTGCGGCCTCTGGTTCCACTGCGTCCAGGACGGAAATCGCGGTTAACACTGCGGGTGCCTGCTAAGTGCGCGATGATGCCTTTAATTTCACAATTCACGAAAATCACTCCACGTAGTACTATTCATCAGAGGATTTTCAGTTGGGCTGGATATTAAATTCACACAGTCACTCCTTTACTTTGCTCACTCAGGCTTTATTTGAATAAATGGGAGATCTTCTATTGATTAGGAATCACAAGAATTCCGGCGTACTGTGTCCTTCTAGTGAAGGTACTATGGCACATGTTTTCCACGACTCACAGTATTGGCACAAATTTGTCCTTCCACAGTACTGTTTCTGTAAATGCGCCTTTAAGTAATGTTCTTCCTTGCTCAGCAGTGGCACATGGAACACAAATTTTTAACATCTGCCACAGTACCCTTACAAACCTCTAGCTCAACAAATAACCATCTTGTCTCACAAACCCAATAATGCTAAACTCATATAACTCTAGAATGAGATTGAAACAACTCTGCCATTCGACACTATGCGCTCACTTCCAGCCACATTTCACACAACAACTCATGTGTTACTTTATCACTATACCTGTTTGAGCCACTCTGTGTAATCGAACCACTAATAAGCTCAACAAACCCATTTACACTTTCAGTCATTGCCCTCTCTATTTTGATTTTATAAGTATCTGACTGTCTCTTGTCATGGTACTTGAATTACAAGTCATGTAAAAGTACATCTTTCACACACATATGGAAAATTTCCTTGTTTCAGACATAATACGTTATATACTAATGTCATACATTATACATTAATAAAACCGACAAACTGCAAAGACAGATCCTCAACGGAAAACGGAGAAAAGACGTCCTACGAACATGTGTCCTGAAATGCACCATCGGCACGGTAGATGACACTGACGAACGGGAATTCCTCCGACAATGTGCTGCGTTTTCCTTGTATATAACATGCCGTGTGATTGACGCAGCTTATTGTATACACGAAGCATTTCCCAACAATTTTAGTAAGTAGTCTCAGTGCATTAGAATAGGTAGACAGAGGCTACCACTCACAAATAAGCACACAGTTATAAATGAAGTAGACGTTAGGAAAGAGAATCGTACTGGCTGTACGATATCAGATTTAATGACATTTAATACTGTCCATTTTTATTGCTGGGTTTAATGCAGTGCAGTGTGGAGACAGTTATTTGCGAAAAATACTGAAGGAGGCTACAGCGAGGATTCTGAAAAAGGAGACTGCTCATTGTTTCTCCTAGCGAGATTCCTTTTGGCTGCTGAACACAGCTCTACACCTGCAGGAATGTTAGTTGGGTTCCTCCAAAGAAGTATCCTGTTCTTCAGAATGGGGAGCGTCGTTCGATTGCAAACGAAACAGACGAAGAGCACTGGTCCTTGCAACATCGTAGCTAGATGTATATAGTACACAAACTGCGCTATTCCCTGAGCTTGGTGGAACCCATTTCTAATAATAATTCCTATTCCAGTTAAGATAATGGCATTAACTGACATAAAAAGACATTGCTTCTTTGAGGCAAATTTGTTGTTATCAACAATTTTGAGTTGCCGCATGGAGCACCGAGTACGTAGGTACATGTATCCAACCAGTCCAAGACAAACCAAATTGAATGCCACAGACACTGAAATCCCTGCAAGGACTACTATACGACTGTGGATCAGATAATATTTACTCGTCTTTTCCAAAGCAACAGCTGCCACACATACTATACTCCACGGTATAAACACATACAGCACCTCACGACAGAACAACTGGCTTACTTCTGCATGTAGTAGCTGATTAGAAAGCCTGAGATGGCGAACACAAGAATACATGTGGTAGCAGAATGAGTTTAGCCAGATACAGCTGAGAAGTGTGAGGGCGCTATCTACCAGCACTGCTGTAGGTAAGTCGGGAACGCCTGCCATACGATACACGACCTCAGAACACAGTATCTGGATTATACACGTGATCTGAAAGGACAAGAATATCTTTCCAGGCAAGTTGCGTAACTGGGGAAGGTAAATGTATACTCCGGCGGTCGAAAAACGGAAAATAATATTTACGAGTATAAATGAAATTTCTAAGGGTTTCAAGCTGTCTGTTTTGAGATCCTTGTATTTCAAGGTGGCGTTATTTAAACTGTTTTTGTAGTTCTGTGTTTCTTCTGTTAGCTTTTGATACAGTACACTGCTACTACTACGGAATAATCCAAATTGTAAACTAGCGATCGTACAGTTATTGGAAGTCGTAACAGAGGAAAAGTCGCGACACTTTAGCAACAGAATAGCTCTAGAACAAAGCAGATGGCGTCTGTAGCGTTCGACTGCAGACATGATTGATCGTCAGGACTATCGAAATAGCATCGAGCGTCGTGCACGGACTGTATCATACTACACGGGACGTCCTGACAGATGCCGTACGAGTTGACCGCCATCCAGGCCAGCAGGCAGAGGTTGACGTTCACCCTCTGCGTGTAGGCCAGGTAGCTGGTGACGGGTACGTGGGGCGACCTCTGCACCATGTCGTCCCACAGCTGCTCGCGGCACTGTAAGCGCTGTTAACGGCTTCCGGTGGCAGGTCTTCCAGCGGACACGTGGGGTGGTCAAGGGCGTTCACCAACAGCTGCACGCAGTCAGTGCCCACGGAGAGCGTAGCGTGGCTTCTGTCCTCCAGCTGCCACTCCTCGTCTGCAAGGAAACGAGAGCAAGTAGGTGGTGCCCGTACACTGCAGGCAGCTGAATCCAAAGTCTTGTCTGGATGAAGAGCCTGGCCGTTGTTTAGCCACATTATCTGGGTTCAGGTACCCAGAACTATGGAAGGCGGCATGTCAACGCAAAGTAAGAGTATTAACAAAGACAGGTATCATTATACGATGCACGTCTGCTTCATCTACAACAAGTCCCTGTATCGCTCTTGACATAGTAAAAATGAGGAAGTAAATGGGTTTGATTGATAGTCCTGCACTGAAGATGGCAAAAAAAATATCAGAATTATATTTTTGTTTCAGCACTGCAGTCATTGAGTTCCGAATTCATCTTCTAAAGGCGAGTATAGTGGCCGATTTGTGGGTGCATGAACATACGCAGATAGTAACTCAGCTCCATGACAAGGCAATCACGGATCTTGTGTGGCTGTAGAAGGAAGCAGCTTGAGTCTCGTTTTGTTGTTCAGATGTGTGGGTTTCTTAATGAACAACTTATTCTCAGTCTGTATTAGGTTCTGCAGCATTTAAAGCCACAATAAAATGGTTATCACGAAATCCCAACATTACAACCTCGACAAACTTTTGAAATCGTCATGACAATCTTTTGATCTTACCACGCAAATAACAGAATTTGAAGAATAATAAAGCCTCATGTGGCTCAACGTTGAAAGATTAATGGAAAATTTACACAAGTGTTGAGGATGTCTTTCTAAGCACAATTACTAGAACGATCCGCAATAAAGCAAGGGGGACAGCGAGACACATAGATATCTGAGGAAGGTGTGATCGTCCATACTCCGATCCATTGGATACGTATTTTTTTATATCTTACTACGTCAATATAGAACATACTCTTTTGACAAAACTCCATAGGCGTCCTGTGCAAAGAAATAGGTTGCAGGCTGAATTTTCGTCTTTGTGATATTTCACTTTCCTCTGTGAACTTAGTGAATGTGGGATTTCAACTCCACAGACTTGGGATTCAGACACAGCTCCCGAGATTCCTTCTGTCGCTTATCTCTTCTTTCACCTCTGACATTGACTTATGGAAATCGAAAAGGTTGCAACTGTAGAATTGTTCGGAGACCCAATCATTAACTTTGTCCCACAGTTATTAACAGGGTAAGTTAGTTCAAAAGTAGAAAGACGGCGAGTGACCACAACCTGCAGCAGGAGAATCGCTCGTGAAGCACTGTGGTGGCCATACCAGGCCTCAGCCTGACGACGGCTTTACCTGCTGCACTCTGAGATGCCCTGATGGTCGCTTTCCTCGAGCACTCTTCCTGTTCAGAGTACAAATCAAAGGAGAATGATACTGACATGCTACACATCATCCAATGTATATAGGTCATCGGCGTGTTGAGCGCAAATGTATACCCAGTAAGACCAATAAGTTCTGAGAGATTCTTATACACAGGCACATTCTGTGAAAGGCCGAATGCTCGACTTTGTCGTAAACACTCCATTTCCTTTGTTACTCATTCCACTCCCACCACATTATCGTGTGGTGCGCAAGCTTCGGACACTTTGCTGCTCTTCAGGCTATCGAAGTTAGGCCAGTATAGCTTTTATGGGAGAATGAATAAAATGATAGGTTTCAAAAAAATTCAAGCCATAGCGTCTGTACACAAACACATGTGCATTGAAACTGATGATGGTGCTATGGTGAAGATAAGGCTCGTGCTTCTGGCCAGTCACTGGCAGTCAGTTCCCAACAACTACTACGAGGGTAATACAGTATGATGCAGATGCCAGCCAGAAAGGGTGTATGTATTCAAGGTGTTTGAGTGGGCTGGGAAGTATGATTGACAAATTGATGTGGGTATAGGGAGGTGTGAGGGAGGGATGACACCGGTCAGGAGGCTGGTAGCGGGATCATTTACATATTGAAGAGGCTTATACGCTAGGATTATAGCTGGTTGGAGGAGTAAGTGTCTACATACTGTTCTGGAACAGGAAGAACCAGCCAGCTAAAGTTCCGCTCGAATTGGATACAGAAGGGTGGTAAGTGGAGAGCGGATATGACATGTTTGTATAGGCGCACCAGAAGTCTAGGTATCCAGAGGAAAGTCGAGAAAAAAATTCCTTTTCTTCCCCACGTTTAAGGAACGTATACAGTTTGTGACAAAGCCTGAGAGGGCAATGCAAGCAGCTAATAGAGGTTGCGTCTGAGACAGCAAATATGATACAGATTGCAAGGTGTTCTAAGACTGTAAGGAATGCTAAATTTTTGAGAGTGCTGAGATTATATTGGCGAAAGTAACACTGAGGCCACTAAGGCTTTTGGAAAGACGAAGGAAGAAACAAGATCAGGGGTTAACGTCCTGTTGGTGAAACAGCTATTAGAGCATAACCCAGAATTGGGAAGAACAGGGAAGCAGGACAGCTGCGTCCATCCATAGCAACCGTCATGTCATTCACCTTAAGCTGTGTAGGGACATCGCAGAGAAACTAAATATGGTCGAAAATCAAGTTAGGAGCCAAGAACTTACCACAGCATCGCCTTGTTCAGTGTGCTTTACCCAAGTACAGAGGATGGCTGAATGATGGAATCCCCACATTGTCGAGTTTCCTGTCTTGTTAATTTGAGTTTGTTGTAAGCTGGGAATGCGTGATTATTCCAAGAAATGAGACAGTGAGAGTCCTCTGCCCATGTCAGCAGAGAGGAATGGAGCAGCAGGTCCGCCAATTTACTGCAAGCGCTTATCTTCCCCACATAATTGGGCACTGTCCTTGCATTCTGAGAGAACTGTGACTCGGAGTGTACGTGACTGTAATGGACGCGTTAAGAGCCTAACGTCCACATCTGACACACATGTTGTTATGTCATGCTTTTAATAAATTTACAAGTAGATAAATGAAGCAGTTAATGAACAGGATGCCTTATTGTTTGAAAAGCAATACGCTTATCTTTTGCTCCTCGTAGCTGTGGCTGTGAGAGCATGTGTGCTACTAATTGGGCTTGAAATACCCAGGAGCTGCTGAAAACACAGAGCATCATTACAGTGCAAGTCTGCAGATGATGAGCACTGAACGGTTACTACAACTGTGCCAAGTATGTGTCTGTTGTTGGCCCTCGACTCTCTGTACGTGCATGCCCGGCCTGGGCTTGACTGAGTGACGTTACGCCGACACTGCACACTGAAATTCGTCGCTTCTCTGCAGTCGTCATGGAACTGTTGATACCCTCGTAGACAGAACAGAACTCAGGCTGGACTCTGGCAGAACTCGTACCAGGCACTGGCACACCTGGAAATACTTGTCGCGCGTGGTGGCGCCTCGAAGCTACAGGAGGAGTAGTTTACTACTCCTTTCTCGTAGCCGGTGGCGATGCTGCTTAGGTGTACAGCATGTCTGTGATGGTCGATTGACGACTTGCTGCAGGCGATTATCGTCGACACCACATGTGTCACCTTCAGCAATGTCACAGGCATCAGTGTATCATGATACACTGAGGGGAGGTAATGTAATGTAGAACACTGACACGAGGTCTGGTGATGAGAAACTTTATGAATCATTTCCCCCTCCCATTACTGGGGAAATACCAGCAATGCAAATTTCTTACATCGCCTGGATTCGAGCCAGCTTACGTTTGAAGAGAGTACCACCACACACTCATATTTATGCGTGCCATGGTGGTATTTATTGTAATAATTCCTTGGGTTTTTAACATAAGTGATTTTGATGTAGCAGAGGCTACACCAAGAGGTGAAGTTGTCGAGGCAGATGGAGATATGTTGTTGAGTAACCTTTACAGTAACAAAAGAAGCATGGTGTGCCAGACAAGGAGCTATACAGTAAGCGTAATTCATTGGGACACCTGTCACTTGCCAGTTTCCTCCCAGAGATTCGAATGTGCGACTATTGCGCAATATTTCGCAAATGGAGGAGACACCATACCTCTTTTCAATTATAGGCCACATGTCCTGTGGACAGACACCAGTGGTTCCCATTACCTTCTGCACTCTCATGCCTTTGAGCACTGCTGACTTTTCAAGGTTTTAGGAGCAGGGGAAAAGAGTGCCTCGAAGCCCTATCCGCCCATCCATCATTACTGACGATTTCCGTTCTAAATTTAAGCAGTAGCGAAGTTCGATCCTGGGTCCCATGACGTTTTGATAAGGTATACAAAGACACTACCCTTAAATCATAGGTGAGCCGTGGGATATAAACTTGCATACAGTATGATATCACACAATTTGACTAGAGCTGGTAGGAAATAAGAGTTTTTTTTTTTTTTTTTTTTTTTTTAAAGGAGGTCGTAATGGAGTCATGATTAGCCTCTCGTAAGAATTTCCTGAAATTATAAGACATTCTGGTCTCCTTCATTGCTTACATATTCCGCCCTCACAATCATATTCTGCAAATCAAGACGCTTTATTCGAGCCCAAACTCGATAAGATAAAGTCAGTATTGTATGAATTCATGTAAACGATATGCAAATAACTAATAAATCGCAAGTGCGCACCGTGGTTGAAATACTCGAGGCTGGCGTACACACATACATTCAAGACACGACGGTCACAGGAGCTTTTAGCTCGAGAGAGCCAACTTCACCCCAGGAGGCCTGTCCCAAGCTATCTACGTCAGCCAGTGACCGCCTGTAGAGCAGACAGCGTTAGCCCGAGTGAAAGGACGACCCCGTGTTTGGCTTAAAAGCAAATTCCGCTACATTGTGTGGGAGCAGCCAGCCTACGCATTCTTTACACATAGCACACAGTTTCAGAGATTTTCACATGGAGATACTACTGATTTCTGGATTAGTCTCCTTAAACAAAACGTCATTCTCCCGTTTTAGAAGAGCAATGCTGATTGGCAGACATGTACTCAAAGAGCGAGGAACAAGTCTCTCCTCAGTACTTCACTGGGAGAGCACCTCTGTCGAGATCGAATCGAAGTGCAACTGTATATTGAGTCCTTGCGATTAAGCGTTGTTCGCTGTGTTGGCCGCCACACTTATTGTGCGGTGTGAACGGACTGAGTAATAGTTAAACGCCTGTGAGCGAATCTTTGAGTGGCATCGCAGTGGACTGGTTATCTGACCGGTGTACCACACCAATAGACCAGGGGCGAACAGGAGTCCTTGACTCCAATTGATTGGCGAAGGTCAATCCAGATAGAACGAGAGTTATCTTATTTGTCGGCAGCGAGCGGAGCGGACAGCAGTCATCACAGCTACAGCTCTTGCCACCCCCACATTTCCTCCACAACACTACCCTTCACGGCATGTCACACATGAAAGCCTCGACTGTACCTAGCAACATTCTAACTGATAGTTATTCAAGTTGGGTAGGTGCGACTCTCAGCAATTCTGCCAAGTCAATAACAATCTTAAACTTTGTATAGAAATTTCATTAGCGAAACCTATCCTTAAGATGTAACTTCACGTTCTGAAAAGAACCCGCAAATAACGTGTTTAATCATAACTAAAAGTGCCATTGTGATTTCTCAGAATTTTTGCAGAATAAATAATAAATTTCCTTTTCTTTTATGTTTATCTTACACTAACTAGTACTACTCCAGTACCCAAGTATCCCACTAGTTACGTAAGACATTTTGTGAATTTTTGTGTAATTGCCTTACAGGTATTTATTGTTGAAAGTTTTTTAGGCATTTCTCTTTAGAACGTTAGGAGTGTCCATCTGACTTCTGTAGTAGTGTGGGGTGGAAATTATATCTTGCAGGGGCAAAAGGGTAAACCATAAATCTCAGATTAATCTGTTGCGCAGAATGACAGAATAGCACTAACCCACACACTCACAAAATGTGTGCATTTATAGTCTTGTAAATGCTATATTTAATTCGTTTTGTGGCGTTATAGACAGATATTGTAAACTGGGATCAACAGATATGGTGGTCGAATTTGTGTGACATTTTATGTACCGAATTGTCAAGCAGTCATTAGATACAGTGCGCACATCTTTAAGATATGAAGCACTGAGTCTGGCTTGTTGAGGTTGTTTGGTAACGTGTGGTTGTTATGGATGAGAGGAGAATGAATCCTTTTTGAATAGATTGTTCAGTTTATGGAAAATGTGGCAGTGTTTTTGTTCATGTGTATCACCAATCCCAGGGTTTCTGATCTGCAGAATGAGGTGCTGGTATCAGGATATCTCACAAGTACCCATTGGCAATACCATCTGCTTGTATGTTGTAGCAATTATCTGTGCTTTGTAGAGTGTAGAGTGGCTGTGACTGTGTTTTGAGACTGTAACAATTTTCATTAAAGTATAGTTATAGCACTGAGATAACATGTGAGTGATGAGGATCACTTTGGAGCTGCGGGAACAGGCATATGGATGGAATGCTTTGCTGCTGCTTTGTCTTGATGTTTTATGTGTCGAAACAAGGTTAGGTATAGGTTTTAAGCTGATGTTTTGGTGAGGCTGAAGATTAAGTTGGATTGCTTTTTGGAATAGGTGACTTGGATGTTAAAATGGAAGGTGACTGTGGCTGTTATCGTCATGTGTTGGACGATATGTGGACGTTGAAAGAGAGTGAATGTTGTGGAAAACAGTGGTTCTAAACTGGATGTCTTTCACGTTAGGGATGCGACACAAGAAACTGTTGAGATGATGACGATGAGCTCGACTGACGGGGTAGAAAACTGTGGATCTGAACTCAATATCTTTGATGGTGAGGATGCAATGCATGATGTTGTTGGAATGCGGAATGTAACTTTAGTGTCGTGAATAATGCGTTTACTTTATATTTATTAGATCAATCGAGTTGAGGCTGTGTAGGTGATGCAATTGTGCTAGGATTGTACATTTGGCATAGTTAACATGGGTGGTTTTCTGAACTTCCAGTATGCTACAGTAGTTTGGGTCAGCAACGTCTGGTAATCAGTGAACGAAAAACCGTTCCAAGGTTCTGTTCATTCGATGAGTTATCTGTATGCACTGTAAATGTTCATTGCACGATTTTCACATCTTCGGAAATGCCATTTTCGACTATGTTATGGTGATTTGAAAATGGGTCTCGGTCCGAAACAAATCATTGAATGAATAAATAATAAAAATTAGCAACTTGGACTGGTCTTGTTTGTAATTGAGATAGGCCAGGTGGTTCTGCGATACCGGGTCAGATAGTCGTCACACAGGAAGTATTTTTGACATCTTTAGCCTTAGATTTGCGATTTAGTTGATTTTACACAATGGCAGCGACAACATATCAGGATTCAGTTTCTGATACGTTGGTCTGTTGTGGGCAAACATCTAGTTCTGCTGGACAGTGATGTGTAAAAAAGCCGACAGTAAAGTTCCAAGGTTTTAATAGTGGCGAGGGCAACTCTTTCAGACAGGGCTGTTGTAGCAGCCTGCTGGATGTCGCAAGCCATCTAAACATCGCATCGTGCTCAGAAGAGATTCGCACCCATTTCCTCTTTTCCTCCCCCCCGCTCGCCACCCACCCTATCTCGACCGAACTGCCACGATCTCTCCGATCTGTCTGGATTATCATGAAAACTTTCCCCTGAAGATATCTTCAATGTCGGGCTTAAAGTTAGCTTCCAGACAAACGGCTAGTTGTCCACAACTCTGTAAGCTCTTGTCGCTGCTCATTCTTTAATGCCTTGTCGCTACCCGCGAGGAATAGAAACATCAACTTCAGCTCACACGTTTGTTCTCGGTGTCCATTACAGTTTCAGTCATACTTATAGACTTGCTGCCGAGTGTAGCTGAGTCTAGAAACAGATGGGGTAGGAGTCTGCTTGTTTAGTAACTTGCTAACAATGCGTATTTCCGTTTATGTTGTAAGTAGGCTGTTTAGGTTTTTTTTTTTTATTGGTAACGCCAACGCCACGTAGCGCTCTCTAAGAAAATCACTGGCTGTGCTGTGTGCAGTCTGTGGCTGGTTTGCATTGTTGTCTGCCATTGTAGTGTTGGGCAGCGGCAGCTGGATGCTAACAGCGCGTAGCGTTGCGCAGTTGGAGGTGAGCCCCAGCAGTGGTGGACGTGCGGAGAGAGATGGCGGAGTTTTGAAATTTGTAAGAATTGGTGTCATGAACTGATATATATATTATGACTATTAAGGTAAATACATTGTTTGTTCTCTATTAAAATCTTTCATTCGCTAACTATGCCTATCAGTAGTTAGTGCCTTCAGTAGTTTAAATCTTTTGTTTAGCTGGCAGTAGTGGTGCTCGCTGTATTGCAGTAATTCGAGTAACGAAGATTTATTGTGAGGTGAGTGATTTGTGAAAGGTATAGGTTAATGTTAGTCAGGGCCATTCTTTTGTAGGGATTATTGAAAGTCAGATTGCGTTGCGCTAAAAACTATTGTGTGTCAGTTTAAGCACAGTCTTGTATAAATTTTTCTAAGGGGACGTTTCATATGTCGACCCTTAGCTAAGGATACTTCACTGGAATCTTCTGATTTTTTCTTGTAGTTTGTGTAATTAATGTAGATTTTGTTTATTGCTAGCGCATAATTGTAGAGAGAATCTCCTTTGTAGTTGTAGTCTTTCATTGTTGTACAGTATAACAGTTGTAGCATGCATGTAGAGCTGCACCAAGTATTTCGCAGCTGCGTTTGCAATTAACTAGATATTATTTTCTATGTTAATGCATTCTCTTATTTTGGCTCTTCAAATTGTTTTTTTTTTCTGTGTTGTGGTGTGAAATATTGTGGCAGTAATGGCGTCTGAAAAACGTAATACTAGACTGCAAAGTAAACTGAGAAATGACAGTGAAGACGAAAGCAGAGTGTTAACGCCACCGAGTAATGAATTAACTAATGTTCAAAGTAGTAATTTGGTAATTGTACATAGGGAAATGGAGCGGGCTGCAAACAATGGTGTAGACAGTGAAATAAGTAGTGCACAGGGAACAATTATCGATCGATCAGTCGGAAACAGCTCGCCTCAGGATTCCGAAATGACAGGACACATTCTTGCAAATACTGTAGATTAAGGTTTTGCGTCCTCACCGCTTTGTCAAATAAGTCAAAACACATTTTCTGTTTTTCAAACTGCGAATATTGCCGGTTCAAATGCATTGCCGAATAGCACTAAGGAACATGTTTTAGACACCAATGCATTGTTATTACAATTAATGCAACAAACGGGACAAAAGCTTCAAAAGTTAGACACAATGGAACAAAATCTTCAAAAGTTAGACACAATGGAACAAACTCAGAGACAAACACAGCAAAAGCTTCTAAAGTTAGACACAATGGAACAAAATCTTCAAAAGTTAGACACAATGGAACAAAATCAGAGACAAACACTGCAAAAGTTAGACGCAGTGGAGCAAAAGCTTCATAAGTTAGACTCAGTGGAACATACGCATGAACAAACACGTGAAGATTTAACTACTGAATTACATTAAATCGAATCTAAATGTCAAAAAGTCTGTAATGACGTAAAAACACAAATTTGTGAGCATTTCCAACCTATTTTTACGCGGCATGAAAATGCACTACAGAATCACGAAGCAGCCACGACATTGAAGCTTTTCAGGGACTCTTACAAGAATTAGAAATTGACACTGACAATCGCGGTACGCGAAAACAGGATCACAACAATTACAGGTCACATCCGTCGCAATTCCGTGATGAAAGAAATAATAACTGGACACGACAAGGCTATTCTCACAATATAAATTGTGACCAAAACAGACACCACCCGTATGACAACCGTTGGCAGAGTAGTAATAATTACAGGGAAAGGTCACCTCTCTGTGGTAGTGACTATCACAGAGACAATCAGAGAAATAGACAATATGGAAACCAATATAATTATTATCAAGGGAGACAGAATGACTTAAGACGCAACGGTCCAGTGCGCAGTTACTATTCAGGGAGAAAGTCTCCACCACGTGGCCGACAAGAAATTAATTACAGAAATTACCGACATGACGACAGACGATATGATCGTAACGACGGACCTGAATTGCATCAGAACTGCCGGGATTCAAACTGGGCAGGGCCTTCTCGTCAAGGTGAATTTGTAGATGTTAGGTCTCCTAATCCCAATAACGGCGCGAGCCAACAAAGAGACAGACAATGACTCGCACTGCAGGCAGCCACGTACGCTGGCTGGCTCAGAGAAAAATAACATAGACGCTAACCTTGAGAAAAATTCCAGTATTCTTTACCGACTCATACCGCATGATAATTGCGTTCAAGTTAACACTGAGCTCTAGGAAAAGTAAAGGATTGTACTACATTTCACACGCAAATCCGTTTATTGAAAGATAATCTGCTTTTTAACTTTGTCTTTGCCATAAAACATTTCACTTCACATTCTAGTATGCTTTGTCACACAGAGAAACTGTTAACATGCAACAATGTCCTGAAGTTAACTATCCAGTCTAGAACCTAGGGAAGATTTATAACAGAAATTACGAATGCATTGTTATAGTGAACAGACGACACAATGTTGTATTTGTACATTCTTGCTTGTTAGTTGCACGATTATGTAACGACTATCAGGCTTACATACTTAGGACATATACTGGTACTGCTGATGAGATTTTAATGCAACATTTTGGTTTACTTGAAAATACATTCTGGATTTAAAGTACTTTCTGTGAGATACCAGATGACACAGTGGTTAGTTTATGTGACAGCTACACGATTTTATCACGACGCTACTAATGAGTGATAATTAATAATGTTGAATTTGCAGATTATCTATTTTATATCTGCATAGTTTTTCTGAATTTTTCTGGAAAGTAAAACATGTTTTAGTAGTAACGTTTGTGGTATAGCTACAATGAGACAGCCTTTTGTGTAGCACAACAATACGTACAGTACATTACTTACTTCACCACGGCAATAGGCGTAATAACTAAGATATCTATATGCAAAGCATTTCAATTTCTTTTATCATGAGGTAAGTACATTGACTTCTGCAGAACTTAGCTTTCGGAGGACAATTACTACGAGACTTCCACAGAGATTGTCGTACAGCAAGACGCACATCTAGCGCTACAGGACACACATTAAACTATTTATTTTTCAACATATTTGAATTACAAAGAAAGTTTTCCGTGATACATTTCATTCCATTGCTGTAATCTGTAACACCTGAGGATATAATTACATTAATCCTCATGGGGGTAGACGCTTACTTTATGTACCATGTGTTTGGCAAGCACAAGGAGCCCTAGCTAATGTGGTATTTGCTTATACAACTTTACATATTAGTAGCATATTTGTCTAACACATAAATTACACAGCTATCTGATCATTTAAATGAGAGACAAACTTTTTTTTTATTATGTCAGTGACACATGTTTACGTAATTACACAGTTGGTTAACTTCACACTTATGAAATTGTATTTGTCTGTACTTTGTGAACTGTACATATTTTTTCAGAACCATTGTGATACTATGAGAGCTTTGAATGATGTATTTGGTATGGGATCGCGATTTTTAAAGTACGTTTAAGGTAGATGACACTTTTGACATGACCAGAGAATTTTTTTAGGTTTTGAAATTGTTGGAGGAAGCTACGACGATTTTGAGAATTGACTGAGGTGTTATGATGTTATTTTTACGACGACGATGTGTATTATTTATTTATTTATTTATTTATTTATTTATGCATTTATTTTACCTGGCAAGATTAGGGCCTTCAGGCCCTCTCTTACACCTAACCAGGCATACTCAGATTGAACGAGTTACAGTTTCTACTTAACATTAAGGACATATAGCCTATTATGCTGTATTGATGTTAAAGAAAAAAATAGATATTATAACAGTAGTACAATGATAATTATAACAATAAAAATTAATTATAACAATCAATAATAATAGTAATAATAATAATAATAGTAATAGTAATGATAATAATAATAATAATGACTATGTATATGAAAGTAAACATACTTTTCTTTTCTGAATGTCAGTCACATTGTTAGTTGGGAATTTTCTCGTTATGTTCTTGCAGCTTGTGAGTTATTCTCATCGAGCAGAGACATAAGACGATAGAATGGGGTGAAAGAGATATATAAGAGGTAGATAGGTTAGAGGAAGAGAAATAGAACGGTAAAATTCGAAGCTGTGATGGAGAGGAGAAAGAAAGAGATGGGAGGGGCACAAGAATGGTGGCTATACCATCCCTGATATGTATGTTTTGAGTTCCCTCTTGAATGTTGAGTAGTTCTGGATAAGACGCAGATCACAGGGGAGCGCGTTCCATAGTCGTATGGCTGAGATGGAGAATGATACGGAGAAAGATTTTGTGTTATGTAAAGGTACAGCCAAGATGATAGACGTATCCGATCTGGTGTTGCGATTGTGGAATGATGATAGGTGTTTAATGTGAGAAGATAAGTATTGGGGGCACCAGTGGCTAAGAAATCGATGAAGTAAGCACATCGTGTAGAGATCGCGTGCCTTATGTGGGCGTATCCAACATAGCTGGGAGTATGAAGGACTGATATGATCATACAACCGAATATTGCACACGTATCTAACGCAAGCATTCATCACTAGCTCGAGGCATCTAGAATTTTCACTATTTGTTCCGTGTTGAACTACATCGCAGTAGTATAGATTAGGCAAGACTAGTGTTTGGATTAATTTTTGTTTAACATGGGTTGGAAATATTTTTCTAAATTTTTGAATTGCATGTAGGGAGGAGAGCGATTTCCGGCAAGCTGTGACTGTTTGTTCTTCCCAGTTTAGGTGTTCATCCAAGATTATTCCAAGGTCTTTTACTGTTTTTTGGTATGGTAGTTGGGTACCATTGAGGAGTATTTTAGGGACTGTTTCGCGAAAGTACCGGCTGATTAACTTTGGATGAGATATAAGTATGACCTGGGATTTATTGGGGTTTAGTTTCAGACCTAGGTTCTGTGCCCATCGAGAAACAGAGCAAAGATCTGCGTTCATACTCGCTACTGCGCCAGCAATGTTCTTGGGGCTTGCACTTATGTACAGTTGGATGTCGTCGGCATAAAGATGGTAGTTGCAGGAGTGAATCACTGAAGAAATATCATTAATGTACAGTGAGAAGAGTAGTGGACCAAGGACGGAGCCTTGGGGAACTCCAGAGCGCACGCTTTTCAATGATGACTTTTCCGACCCACAAATGACTTGTTGATTTCTGTTTTTGAGGTAGCTGTCGAACCATTGTATTGCGCTGTTTGAGAAATTCAGCTGTTTCATTTTAATTAGTAATATATCGAAGTCAACTGTGTCAAAAGCCTTGCTAAAGTCAAGCAGTGTTAGGATAGTAGCTTCACGTCTGTCCATAGCATGTTTAATGTCATCAGTTACTTTGATTAGTGCGGTTGCTGTACTATGGTGCTTTCGAAAGCCTGACTGATATTCGTCATGGATGTTATGAGTTTTGAGGTAATCCTTCAGTTGTTCATGGACGATGTGCTCTAGGGCTTTAGAAATTGCAGGTAGTATGCTGATCGGCCTGTAGTCACCTGGCGACTTAGGGTTGTCAGTCTTGGGTATAGGCTTAATTAAACTTTGCTTCCACTCAGTAGGATATGTACTACTGACAAGAGACAGGTTGAAGATGTCTGTGATAACTGGAATAATAGTGTCTACGACGTTCTTAATCATGCCATTGCTCACTCCATCACTTGCTACTGCCTCGGAAGAGATTCTCATAATTGCCTTGTGTACTGTGCCGGTAGTGACATGTTTTAGGAAAAACTTGTCTCTCGAGAGATTGATATCTTGAGGCTGGTAATTTGTCGCTGCGTGGCAGTTTGCAGCTGTTGAGAAGAAATCGTTTAATTCTTCTGCAGACGCTTGATAAACAGCGTCAGATCTTCGCTTCCCTATACCGAAACTGCGCAGCTTTTTCCACAGTGCAGCAGGTTTTGATATGCCGCATACGACAGAGCGGGCATGTCTGATTTTGGCATTCCTCACGCTTTGCTTGGTTCTGTTTCGGAGTTTCCTATAAGCTTCGTACGCCTCGGGAGTTGGGTTACGCTTGAAGGCCCTATGTGCAGCATCACGTTTATTCATTAACTGACGTAATGCAGTGGTGAGCCACGGAGCGGGAGCTCTCTTTACCTTAACAGTGCGTTGAGGAGCATGTTTATCATACAGTGCAATAATTTTGCGACATAATTGCCGAATTTTTTCGTCTAAAGTCGGTTCATCGTTTATATCATGCCAAGGGATGTCTGAGCAATCCTTTTGAAGAGCGTCATGGTTAACATTTTTTAAGTTTCTGTAGGTTACCAGGTGAGATTTTTCTTTGGTAGTATGCATTGAGTAATTTAAAAATATCACGTCATGAGCAGAGAGTCCCGGAGCGGATGTCTGATTGGCGCGGATTATTTTATCTGGTCGCTTTGTTGCTATTATATCTATGATTGTGTGGCTGTGTGGCGTGTGATGAGTTGGGTCCAGCGGTGTTAAACTCATATCATTGGAGTGGAACAGTCGCCTTAGTTTTTCGGCAGAGGGAGATTTTAACTGTAAGTCGATGTTTGTGTCGCCCATAATGATTATGTGTTCGTACTGTGTCACGAGTGAGGACAGGGCAGACTGAAAGGAGGACATGGCACCGACGTTTGGAGGTTTATAGATTACTCCAATTAGCAGTTTCTGATTTGATGTATTTATTTCGAAAAACAAGAACTCTGCTTCTCCTTCGCCCTTTGCATCCGATGTGCATAGCACAGTAGGTGTCAGATCAGAGCGAACATAGGCACCCACACCACCCCCGCGTCGTGTTTCACGATCTGCCCTTAGGAGAGAGTAACCAGCGATTCGGATAGCGTCGGAAGAAATGTTTGGTTTCAACCAAGTTTCCGAGACGAGGATAATGTGGAACAGCGATTGGCAGAACAGGTCACAGAACTCGTCGAAGTGAGCCGTTAGCGACTGCGCGTTCGCGTGGGCCACAAAGAGCCCGCCGCCGGAACCGGTCCGTCCCATTGTGGCCGCCTGTAGGACCGAGCGCGCTCCGTTTACCTGCTGGCCGGAAGAGGGACAAAAGCTGGATTTCGCGGGGCAAGACATATTTACAGGTGTGTCCAAGGTCGTGACTGACTCAAGCGTCTGTGGACTAAAGGTGAAAAACACGCTGGAAGTATCGAAGAAGGGAGTGAAAAGAAAGATGTAAAGTGGCATTAGTAGTTACGAAAAAGATAGTAGTAGTAGTAGTGGTAGTGGCGAAGATGGAAATAACAGATATATTTAGAAGAAAGATACGAGGCAGGCAAAGAACTTCCACTAGCTGCAAAATATAGAAAGCATGCCAGTGATGCTCCGTTGGGCGACAGCAGATCGACGGGTAATGTATGGGAAATGAAAATTAGGCATGGCAGTTGACAAAAATGCAGTTGACAAAAATGGCTAGGGCCTATAAAATTTGTTTCGTCATTTTTTTAGTCTTCATAAATGGGCAGCTTTTCGGTTGATTATACATTGCTTTCGGTTGGCAAGACTAGGCCGAAGGCTATTAAATTGAGGCTGAAAAATTAACAATTTGCCGCCATTGAACCATTTTTGACTGGTGTCCAAAAAAGAGGAAGAAAGAAAAAAAAAACAGGAGGAAATTTGCTAGTCACTCTATCCATCCCTGTCATGAAAAAATCATAGAGTACCTAATAAAACAGATGCACAAGGGCGCGTTTCTTCCTATACTTTTGGCAGCTTTACCGTATCTTGCAACAATCGCCTCACTTTCTGGTGGATCTGCATCAATCGGAAACGCGGTCATAAACAAGAAAAAAGGCGATAAAGTGCTGTAAGAACAAGAAATTCATAATTATAAAATGGAGAAGAAAGCTGGACAGGCGCGTCTGATTCAACCGCAGGTGGCGCTGGACTGAAAAAAGAAAAAAAAACCGCAGAATATTTAGTGATCCGCTGTCTAATTTTGACAAAGAAACACTGCCTGAGCAGCTAAAAATTGATCATTTTCGGAGTGTTTTTATGGTTGATGAACTGTCCGATGAGACGAAAAATTTTGTATGTGGCATAGTGAACTTAAGACACTTCTGACCATGTCGGCACCCACTGGATTTGATACTATAAAAACAACGACATAAAGTACGTTCTTGACTCTTCTGACGGAATTGTGCCTAAACAGCTCGTCAGCTACTTGGGCGAAGGCCAGCTGTACTACAACAGCGAGAGGATACAGAATTCTGATGCATTTCTTAGCGGTCATCTGTGTCTGTTCGTCTTGAAAATCGTGTGTGAGGATTACGGGTTAAACGACATTTTAAACCTGCTCATTACGGACTTTGAGCCGAACATCGATGGAGACACAATTGAAGATTCGATCAAAAATCAAAGATTTTCAGGCGTCAACAGACCCAAGGATAAACAATTTAATCCGGTAGTTTCCAAAAGAGTTGATCAGCATTTTTAAGGTGAGTAGGAGATATATCGACTTTAAGGGCAGGCAACTTGCGAATGTAAATGGAGCAGTAGATGCGAAAGATGTGGTGAATAAGCATTATTTGTAGGACGTGTTGTCTAGTCTTGTTACAAAGACCAAATATACGAATATTTCAACGCAGGTTAACAATTATCTCGCGAAAGCAGAGCTAAAAGTTCTTAAGACAGCGTTTAACAAGCGAAACGAAATTTATTACAGCACCATTAAAAGACCACCATAAAAAACTGCACAGCATAAGCACATTCGTTAACTTTGCCAAAAAAAAAAAAATGTGGGATGTTAGAGGTGAATGTCGAGAATTTAGCTTAACAGCTAGAGTATAAAATCAATAACGAGGCTCTAAGTAGTTACTATACGAAAACGGAGCTGGAGAAGGTATTCTCAGATTATTTCTCAAAGGGGGGTATGACTCAATATTTGTACAACTTGACCGATCTTGATGAATCAGTGAAAAATCTTAAAAAAGAGCATGGTGTATACGACGGCATCACGGCGCCTCATAACTAAGAGCTGGATAAGAGGAAGACGCAGGTCAACTCCATAGAACGTGCGCTCAAAATTTTAGCCTCTGATTTGGATGAAAAGGCCGGTAAAGACGTAGAAATGCTGAAGTCATTGGACTCGAGAAATTAATTTTTTCTTCTTCATAAATGTAGAATCATCATAGGGCCAATCTCGTACTTAAGGACGGCGACATTTAGTGTTTGAAGTGCAAAATGTACACAGACACATCATCCTCACAGACAGGCGACCAAAAATGGACGGCAGAGAGTCGAAGGTCTTTGTTCACTCTGAAAAACTAAGAAGAGCAAGTTCGTTAAAAAACTAACTCGGCGAGGGCCTCGAAGATGTCCCAAGTCCTGAAGGACGTGTGGCAGCGGGAGCAGTCTGTAGACCTCGTCCTATCCATGAACAAGTGATTGATGAGCTCCATAAGCCAATGATAAAAATTTCTGGAAGAAGACATATAGTCTCTTTTGGGGTTGATGATCTATGGCATGCTGACAGTTGAAATAGACTGGAAAGTTGAAGGGAATGTCGAAGATAAACAGAGGATACAAGTATTCATTGACCGTCATCCCTGGCCCGCTCCTATTAAGGATAAACAGGCAAGAATGTGGCTGATGCTCTCGAAAAAACCTTCATCTCTAGGAGGCCAAAACATTTGCTGACACACAATGGGAAAGAATTCTACAAAAATGGTTTTCAGGGGCTGAAGATGAAATACAGCATCAACCACTATTCAGCCTTCCTAGAATTAACGGCGGCAGTTCTTGATTCAACAGAACATTGAAGGAAAAGATGTGGAAGAACTTTGCTCTTCGAGGAAACTAAAGGAGAGTTGGACACAGAGCAGCCAGAGGGGCTGGTGCAGCCAGAAACGATGCTTCAGCTGATGCTGACTTGGTCTCCAAATTAGTTGATAGACACAACAACACGAGGCATTCGACTATATAAATGACTCCAAGAGGCGCAGATGAAGAGGCTGTGCCGTTGACACAATAAATTTTCTGGATGCTGAGCCCAAATTTAAAATAGGCGAAAAAGTGAGAACAAGCAGATTGAAAGGAATTTTCGAGAATGGCTACACAACGATCTAGTCAACGGAAAGTTTTGAAATTGCGTCCGTCATCCATTCCAGCCCAATCACATAGATATTGATGGCCTTAGATGGTGAAGAGATACGAGGAAATTTTTTATAAGCATGAGCTGCAGAAGACAAAATTTCCTGACGTGTACCGCATTGAAAAAAATTTTAGAGCGAAGGGAAATAGGGCATATGTTAAATGGCTAGGCTTCGATAATTCACACAACAATTAGGTAGATAGAGACGCAGTGTTCGAACACATCTGAAGACAACTTTTACTGCCGCAAGAAAATAAAATTACAGTGTTTTTTTTTTTTCAATATAAATGGAGCCGACGCCAGGTGAAGCGAACTTAAGAGAGCGTTCAGGGCAGGTGAACTCAAAATTTTGTCAATATTGAAACACTGAGAAGTCGATTGATAATTTTTCTTCACATAAGTACACAAAAGACGGCTATACGCCGATGTGCAAGAAATGCTCGAATGGGCGTCATATACAAAAATACAACGAAAATAGAATTTCTTGTGTCTGCGGAGAAAACGTCGCTAAATATTACCAAAAGGTGCATTTGCACCGAATTCCGAGCGAAGAACATTCGAAAATTCTGCAAGCGATGGCAGAAGCTAAAGCAGTTGCAGGCCTGTGTCCATCTACAAAAAGAAATATAAAATTTGCCAAGAAATAAAATATTTAAGCTGTTTATGTTCGTCCAGCATATAGAGACGAACAAATCAGGAAATGAAAAACATGTAGACTTGCATACATGAAGAATAGGAGGGTGGCACCAGCTGATACAGGACTGAATCCATCAACAAATAATTTAGAATTTGTCAAGAAATTAAAGATTTAAGCCCTTTCTATGTTCAACCACCGCATAGAGACGGACACGACAGCAGATGTAAAAAGTGTACTACAGCATACGTGAAGAATAGGAATACGGAGCCAGCTGAGGTAGATTGAGGTCGTGCTTGTGCAAGATTGAAGTGTGTGATGTTGTCGAAGTTCATGTTGTACCGCTCCTTCTTCAGTCCTGAAGCGCTTGAAGACAGAATTGAACTTCTCTCGATAGCTTTGAAGCTGACACACTCGTTAGTGAACACGTAGCGGAATTTGTTGTGGGGATGCTCTCCTATGTTGTACGTAGCGAGCCTTGACTTCAAAGTGTTTGTCGTTGATCCACCAACTTGAAGATGTGGTCCCTTTGAAGTCTGTCTGTAGTGACGACATAGATGACTTGATTGCTTTCAATTCTTGAAGCTTTGTAGGCAACTTGCCTGAGTCTTTGTTCTTAGACTTCCCTTCGTGAAGCTCCTCCTCTTTGATGTGCAGTCGAGTCTGGAAGTCGTTTGCAAGGTGCTGTGCTTGGAAGTCTCGAAAATTTTCTCGGTGGTCAAATAGTACTTGCGAACTTTGTTGCACTGCCTCGTGCCGAAGGTCATGACTGATTCTATGAACCTTTCGACAGTCAAGAGGATCCATTTCTTCGGCACAATATTATGTGGACTAAGATTTTCTTCTTGTGTCTAGTTATACTCAGCACGAAGGGGATGCTGCTATCTTTGAGAAATCTGACGTAAATTTTTTTGAATCTCTTGAGTTATTCACAGGAATGAAACGCCAGCTTTAGTCCGCAGAACAGAACAGGTAGTAGTAATTGTGGAAAGGAGCCAAACGGGGGCTTTCAGTTACACTCAAACACATATACCTTGATTTATTTGCCCAAACAATACAGCAAAAATTTTTGACCTTAGTTGTCAGCTGAATACGCCACACTGTCTTATGCCTTAAGGGCAAAACCACTTAAATTTAGAAACGGCTGAAAGCCATTAACTTAAAATTCACTCAAAACGGAATATTAAGAAGGCAGAAGGCCTCACATAAGTAAGTTTTATAACTTGGCTGAAGGCCCAACAAATCTAACACTTGAAAAGCAAACAAGTTTAACTTAAAGACAGGTGAAGGCCCATGCTATGACTGCAGGTAAAATTAATTAAAAAGACACAAGACTGGATGCGTTATCTTCAATTAGGCTGGAGGGTCCACACAGTCTGATACTTGAAAGACAAGAATTTTAATTTAAAAACGGTTAAGGGACGATTACTTAAAATAACTAAAATAATTTTTAGTAGGCGGAAGCACGAAAAATTTATCTTTAAACAATATTTTACACATGCTGAAGGCCCAAACAATCCAAGATTTAGCATGTGAGGAATTTAGATTTTAAAGCAGCGATAGGCTCATTATTGAAAGACACATCTACACTAAGTTTCCAAAAGGCAGATGGCCCAAAGCTTTATTAAAAGCAATATTTTACATGAGGCTGAAGGCCCAAACAATGCAAGACTTGACAAGTAAGGAACTTTCAATTTTGAAGATGCTCAAGGTCCGTTACAAAAAACGTGACTGAAGGCATACAAATTCAAACCGTTGGCTATAAGCCATTAAAATACACAATCAAACACCAATAAGAAAAGGCAGTACAGCCAGTGGCGCTCAGAAATTTCCGTTGCCGGTTTGCACTTGAAACTTTCGCTTGGTGGAGAGGGGGGGGGGGGGGGGGGGGAAGAATAGGTAGTCGACCCAACTGTATCTGATCCGCTGCCAACCCAACCACGAGACAGTCAACGGGCCCACCAACAAGATGACATGCTTCCCATCCGACCAGAGCAGAAGGATCTCCAAAGCCAAAACGTAAGAGTCGTAGCCGCCCACAACCAAGTATGCACAAATTGTCAAAACTACACACACGTGTTGGACAGCGACAACACGGTGAGGAAAGGACACTGCCTGATTTTTACGTCAGCGGCCAGGGCACGTAACCAGAATGCTAACAGCCACAAAGCAGAAAATTCCGCTTGTGCACTTGGACTTCAAATAACCAAAATACGGTTAATCTGTCGCCAACTCGAACACTTGCTGTTGCTCACGGGAATACCCCCAAAAGCCAACTATGAAAACCAACGGCATAATGTGAACAGACTGGCTTTGGTAATTGAATCTCCACTCAACTCTGATGTCCTAGGTCGGTGAGCCATGAACTCGGTAGCAACTGGAACAGCTCCCACACTCTCCGACTGCGCCGCGTGGAGATTTCCTGGCTGATCTACACCAACCGACCGACTGCCGCACATCGGCTAGCCGCGAACTATAAACACCAAACCAAAGATAGTATGAGGTGCGAATATCGATACACACTGCCGCTGCCACATGCGGAAAGAGGAAGAGCCACGACGTAACCACAATAAGCACGGGTAACCAAATGCAGAGTAACAGTCAAGGTTTAAACCAACACATAAGCAAGGGCCAGATCAGCTAAAAGAATAATAATTTCCTCGAGATTTTCGGCCCAATTCCTCGCTGGCAGCCGTCTGATCACCCCTCCGGCTGCTGTCAAGTTTAATTCTGAATTTGCAGTGGTGAACTAATTGGATTCTCGCCCACATTGCCCTCTTCAAGCGAGTTGACCACTTCACTGGAGACTGCAGTTTTCTGCCGAATGTGCAAGCTCTAAATCTCTAGCGCCTGATCTCTTACAACTTGCTCGTCACGCCATCAGCGTCTGTAAGTTTTTTGCTGAATTTTCGACAGTCAAATAATCGACCTTCGCATCTTCAAGTAAGTTGCTCCCTTCAAGCGAATTGCTTTCAGTCAACCTCAAAGGAGAGGGTTCTCGGTTTGGAACGCCCTACAAAACCACAAACATGTTTCTCGATGAGGATGTTCTTCTCTTCGTAGAGAGGAGCCCAGGAGTCAGCGAACGATTTTCCGACGTTCATGTCGTAGTAGTTCTCTCTGATGAAGTTAAAGATGGAGAGAAGTGGTCCACGACTTTCATCACTCAAGGCTCTCGCTCCTTCTTCGATCGCAGCGCATGCGTTGCCATAGTCTCGCCCACTCATGATGAGGGTCTTGCCTGCATCTTCTTGAATCACATCGACAGCGTTGCTTGCATCTTGTCCAGTCGCAGCGACAGCGTTGCTAGAGTCCAGTTCACTCATGTTGACAGGTTTGCTAGAGTAGCTGAGGCAGATTGAGGTCCACATCTATTTTGCACACTAACAAGGGAACCTCCCCATCCCAACCCCCTCAGGTTTAGTTATAAGTCGCCACAGTGGATAGGCCACATATCTAATGAGGAAGTATTGAATAGGATTGGGGAGAAGAGAAGTTTGTGGCACAAATTGACAAGAAGAGGGGATCGGTTGGTAGGACATGTTCTGAGGCATCAAGGGATCACCAATTTAGTAGTGGAGGGCAGCGTGGAGGGTAAAAATCGTAGAGGGAGACCAAGAGATGAATACAACAAGCAGGTTCAGAAGGATGTAGGTTGCAGTAGGTACTGGGAGATCAAGAAGCTTGCACAGGATAGAGTAGCATGGACAGCTGCATCAAACCAGTCTCAGGACTGAAGACCACAAAAACAACAACAATAGAACACAACAAAACTGGACACAGATCAATCGAAAAAACAGGAAGAAGTTGTGTGGAACTATGGAAAAAATTAGCAAAATATACTGAGTACTCCATGTGCAAGATAGGCAACACCAAGGAGAGTGTGCGCGCAGGAGCGCCGTGGTCCTGTCGTTAGCGTGAGCAGCTGCGAGAAGAGAGGTTCTTGGTTCAACCCTTTCATCGGGTGATAAATTTACTTTCTTTATTTTCTCAAAGTTATGATCTGTCCGTTCGTTCATTGATGTCTTTGTTCACTATAATAAGTTTAGTGTCTGTGTTTTGCGAACGCACCGCAAAACCGTGCGATTAGTAGACGAAAGGGCGTGCTTCTCCAATGGGAACCGAAAACATTTGATCGCAAGGTCATAGGTCATCCGATTCCTCCACAGGAAAACACGTCTGATATATTCTATACGACACTGGTGACGGCATGTGCGTCACATGACAGGAATATGTTGTCAACCCACCTAACTTGTACACTTGGCGAATGGTTAAAAAGATTCTACTACCTTGCCCGATTTATGTTTTCTTGTGGATGTGATAAACACTCCCAAAAAAGTGTTGAAAACGTAAGAGATTGTCACATAAACTGCAACAAATGAATGCAACAGTTTCACAGTCGCACAGTTTTCCCTGTACTCTGTCAAAACGTATGTTTTTAACGTTTTCAAATTTTTCCGTGTGTAGACCATAAAATCCTGCATATGTCCAAGCAAATCTGAATATGTCCTGGAATTCTGGAGAGCAAAGTTGATTATGTGTAAGTGCCTGAACTTTGATAATTATCTGAGAATAAACAAACTTTTCACTCGAGGGAAGACGTTAGCCAACGACCTCTCGTTCCGCAGCTGCTTACGCAAATCACTGAACCACGGCGCTCCTAAGGTCACACTGTCCTTGATGTTGCCTATCTTTCGCATGGACTACTCAGTTTGTGTATTTTGCTTATTTTTTTCATAGTTCCACATACCTTCTTCCAGTTTCCTCGATTGATCGGTGTTCAGTTTCTCAAGACCTATCCACTGTGCCAACTTATAACTAAATCTGAGGGTGGGGGGGGGGGGGGGGGGGGTGTGATGGGGAGGTTCTCTTGTAAATAGTGCCCCAAACAATCAAATTTAATTTTTTTTTGATTGAATTTTGTTCACTATAATTATATATAAAAATATTTCGTCATTACTCACGATGATAAGAACAATGTGAGTATTGTAGTTAAAAAATTTTTCTCGTTTTCAATGCTTTGTCAATTGACCAACGGTGCACATCCTTTGCTTTCATTAATACCGATTCTGTGGGGTGTCGTATGCTGTCCCATAGTAGCATGACTGATACTCCTGTAGGGCGGGAGACTATGATTCTCTGTTGGATGACAGTGGAGTCTTATGGGGTTGGAGCAGGCTCCACAAGAAGGGGCGTCCAAAACTGAAAAATAAGTTCGAAGCCGATTTGTTAACGTCCCACAACCAACACAGCGTGAATATGAGCGTTCTACAAATAATCGAACTGGTTGCTGGTGGAAGATTATTCGACGCAATGTTTCTGATGCTGCAAAACGTCCGATTTCGTAGGGGCACGTTCATATTCCTGTCCACTCAGCTGCCATTTTCTCTGTCACCAGCCAGCGGTTATGAACGAGTGCCTCTGCCACCAAGTGAGACAGTGTTTGTGGTTACGGCAGTATACAAATTAGCCAGAAATGCGCGATGCAGGCCTGCAACGTATCAGATCGATTTCTGTATCGCACCAAAACTATTACAGTTTCTGTACCTTTCGATGTAATAAAAAATTAAGTGCAGTTGTAAGGTGTCAGGCAAATCCAACACCTTCCATCGAAACCCTGACGTGATGAGCAAATCCAGCAGTAGGTCACATAGCTCCGAATAAATCGTGACATTAAATTAACCAAACTAATACGAGTAATGAGTGAGCAAATGAAATACCACAGACTAACACAAGAATGCCAAAATGCATGTCGTACCTTCCCAGTGTGAGACCAACGCAGTTCCGAGGGGAGAAACGAGAACAGAAGCCGAGAGCAGAACAGTGTTAAGCTAGAAGGCCCTACCATAAGGGACGGACTGGACACCCACGTCGCCAGCTAACCACAAGGGCACACCACCCGCTCGATTTAGTGTGAGACTGTTTCGCGTCTCTGTTACGTAAAGGACCACCCCCCAGCCCATGTTAAAAGCTAGAGCCCTCCAGAAAAACAGTATAGATCTTACGATAACACAAAAAGGACCACTACCAACCGCAAGTTTTAGCGTGAGACTTTTTCGCGCGTCTGTTACATTAGGACCACCTCCAGCCCATGTTAAAGGATACAGCCCTCCAGAAGAACAGTATAGATCTCACGATACCGCTAAAAGGAACTCACCAGCTGCAGGTATTAGCGTGAGACTTTTTCGCGTCTCTGTTACGTTGCAAACCTTAAAAACATTGCCCCACCACGAAAAGTATAACGTTTGTCATTGGATAGACTGGATTTTTGTATGCGGAGCTTAAGGTTAACATTGAGACCCTGATTGGTCAGATGAAAAACCAACTTCGATAATTTGTAGTAAGGAGAAGTTAGAGGAGTTGCTTCCGAGATGGCGAGGTGAGTGGAGCTGTGGTGCCCGCCGCTGCCCTGACGCTGCCTAAACACCGACAAGGTAATGAACGCATGCGATGCCGCATTTTGGAGTGCATAAGGCTTCACTCAGAACTGCAGAAGTCTCATCTGCTACACCCCCTTTTTGCGTAATACTAGTGTCGATCGTTAATTAAAACTCATGGTGTTCACAATTGCCACTTGAAGTAAAAATCTGAAACGCGATAATTTTTCTTTTATATAGTTATTGAGAAGCCACATCAGCCACTGTAATTTACGACAAGTTAGATAAGTAATTAAAGATAATTGAGGGTCACTGTAGACCATTTTGATAGTTTTCTCTTCTGTGAAAGTTAAATTAAACCTAGATTATAGATGTGATATGGCATAGGTCATCCTTCGATCGATTGTAGAACTTGGAATCCCATTCAGGCAATGTTCGTTCACATTTTTGTTGAACGCAGTTGTATTTTACCATCCTGTATTAAAACATCTCCTTTTATCAATAGTGCAATTCATAAACAATGTTTTGTGAGTAGAATACAATTTCCAATGGTATACGTAACTGCTTTTTTGACGTTATTTTACCAGCTAACTAAAAATAGGAAAGCCTTGAACCCCTTCCACTAAATGTAGTTAGTATTAAGATTCTTTTACAAGGAGTGCAGTCGAGCTGACGCTGAGATCATTTAGTATTTGGTTATATCATCGCTAGTCTCACTGAACTCTTCTTAATTCTACATGTCATGTGTGGTCTGGCGTCTCCTTACCAGCAACACGTCCCAGGTTGAATCTAGTTAATTCCCTAAAAAACATGCTCAGAGCGTCGTTGCGCGAAAGTGGTGGGGAGACACGATATAGAACAAACAGACACCACCATGAATGTTTAGAAAATGACGACCATGCCATGATGGTAAAATACCATGATTGAATGCAGACTACATGCCTAACTAGGTCAGAAAAATATCCTGCTGAACAATTTCGTAGTATTTCTTTTTCAAAAGTTGTTCGTAGTCGAAAACAGTAGCTGCAGCGATAGATAGTAAAAGTTTTCAAGAAAGTATTCAATAACATTCTAGCACAGACAACAGCATAATTAGGGTATGAACTGTTAAAAATTGTTATAATTAAGTTTTCTCTCCAATGCAAGCGCACAGGTGGCGGATACATCGTTGACAAGTTGGTTCTGACCCAACAAATAACTGAATGGTTTGTCAAGTGGTGTGAACAAAAAGTTTATGAAAACCGTGAGATCGTATGAGCGCATGTTGACGCGTAGGCGGGTCGTGAATTGCTTTTAAAACAGAAAATAAGGGATTCAGAAAGAGTAGCAATGGCAGATCGAGACCTTCACCGAATTTAGGTAGAGACCCAGCATGAAGATGGACAGAGAATAGAGGACAGTAGAACAGACAATGCAGTATCGCGAGAAATAGTACAGATAACGCACCATAACGAGGATAATGTACGTCAAGGCACAGAAAACCTAGGTCAGCATACGACAGGGGAGCAGGAAAGTAGAGAGAGACAGCCGATGAGGATTCTAACTTGCGTCTTGAATACGTAGAACCCATAGTACAAGTAATCAGAGCTCCCTCATCACAGAGTACAAGGAATGCGAACAGAAATGAGTCACAGCACAGTTCAATGCAATCGGTTGCGAACCAACACTTGGGCGAAAACACAGAGCGTAGGACTTGGGAAAAAAAGGCAATAGGACCCACCAATCTGGCAGAATCATTACAACAAATTACGGAAATCGCGACAAGGCAAAATAAAGACATATCAAACCAAATTCAAATTCAGAATGCAGAAACCACGAGACAAATGTGTGAGATTAAAGAACAAAACAAAAAAATTCTGTTACACCTATGTCATATTGAAGACGAGGCAATAGAATCTCGAGGAGTGATAGGAAACTTAATAACAGGTTACAATCAGTTGAGAACAGACATTGACAAGGTACAAGCGGACGTACAAACATTTCGTAATGACATTCAGAACGAGATCAAAACATTACGCAACAACACCCACGGAGAAGTCAAGAAATTAGAGAAACAGATAAACGAAATTACTAGTCAAGCAGCAGGTACAGTGCGTGAAATTGTTGAAAACAGTGTGTTACACAAACGTATCACAAAAGCAGCGTTGAAAAGATATGGTAACCGCATAGCCAAAATAGAAGCGCAAACGAAGGGACAATTTCAGAAATTGCGAACAGAGTTGTTGCATACCATTGAAGAGCGTAGTGAACAGGATCGAACAAGCACAGAGTCTGCAACCACATCCGTATCTGTAACAGCACCGGAAAAACAAGCAATTAACGAAGAGATTACGCATTTGCGATTCCAATCACAGGCGGAAAGTAGCGTATGTGAAATCAGACAGCTTGCACCGCGGTAACGCGAAAGTTACAGTGAAAAATATCCAATGGATCTACCACAACAGGAAAGAACGACGGGAGAAATGATCAGAAACAAAAGTGGCGAAGAATCACAAATTTCATATGGAACTATGACGAAGTACGACAACGATCATTTCTTCACAGTAGGAAAATTTCAACACGTTCGACAAGGAAACTCATTACATCCACGAACTTTTATTGATCAGTTCCGAGTAGGATTACCAGAACACTGGCCGCCAGCACACAAATTAGACTTTATATGTACACACATGTCAGGAACAGTCGCAGAAATCGTGCAAAATGTTGCAGCGACATGCCGATCGTACGAAGATTTCAGAGAGAAGTTTCTCTCACGATATTGGTCCAGCGAAGCACAGAACAGAGTGAAGTACGAATTATTACAGAACCCATATTTTGAAAATTCAGGAGAGAAGAGTCCCGTGATATTTTTCGAATTAATGGCAAAGAAAAATCAATGCTTACATGTACCATACAGTGACGGAGAGTTGAATAAATTATGCGCGATGAAGCTACCATTGAAATACCAGCAATCATTAACAGGTCGCGGAAGCAATGACGTCGAATCACTTAAAGGTATTCTAAGGGAACTAGAGTTCATATTTTCGGAAGATGACGCAAGAAAAAGACGAAGTGCACGTGAAAACGAAAGCAAAATGCAGTGGAATCCACAAGACACAGTACGAAGAAACAATGATTTCGAACCACGTGATAGATTTCAACAAAGAACCGGTTATGGATTTAGAAGAGAATATGGCAATAACTATAATTCACCCAGGAACGGCAACTACTATTACAGAGGAAATAACGACAACTGGAACGGGTAGTGGAGACTCAATAGACCGACAAATTATCAACAAAGAAATCACTATCAACAAGCTGAACAAGAAAAGAGAATACCGATAGAAGAGGTGGAGGTAAGGTCACCAAAGCCCGATAAACGTTCGAATTGACAGCTAAGCGCCCATGCCAAAGAGAATGACGCACCGACCCATGACAATTGCAGCACCTTGAACAGAGAAGTAAAAATCTTATCACGAGAAGAACAGAAGGAAGAAACAAATCCGCAGGGACCAGATGCAAACGAAGACAAGAAAATAACAATATCGTATTGGGACGAAATTAATTGGGAGAATACTGACGAGGAAGCTGAATTACCAGAGGCATGCACAACGAATGTAGGACGAAAGGACGAAGTTATGAGTATTGCACAGGTATTTTAGATGGAAACCAGGGAAAGCGAATTCAATGAGGATAATGCACAGTCGACAGAAGTTGTGAAGAAATTACGAGTGGGCACACAACCCAACGTATATAATGAAGGAAGTTATGAAGCGATAATTAGAGCATTTAGACGCGATTATGTCACAGTAGCGACGAAGAAGGAGAAGATAGACAAGGATGAGGTAAAAGTAGAGGATGTAGAAGAAAGCGTAAATGAAGGAAGAAATAGAGAAGAGGAAATAAAGGAGAGAGAAGTAGCAGTCGAAGCTTATCCTACAGAAAGTTAGAATTCACAAGGGAAATTCCTAAAAAGGCTCATGTATGATTCAGTGGAGGATTCGTTGATGCAAGAAGAAGAAGAACAGAACCAACCCTTTCAAATTCAACCAATTGTGAAGGCCATGGTAAAGCATATCCCAGTCAATATTGGAATTGATAGCGGACGTGAACTGACTGCGATCTCAGAAAACTTATTCATGCAGTGTAATGCCAATGAGGAATTGCCAGTTCTGAAATGACGGTAGATTAAAGTAAGAGGTCCTATTAGAAACAATGCTGCGGAAGTTACGAGACAAACAAGGTTAACTCTTTCGTGCCAAGGTAAAAAGATCGAAGCCAACTTCGTGATTATACCTAAAGTAACAGTAGATTTGATTATAGGTGCAGATTTTTTAAATGAGAGACGAGCGATATTAGATATGGGGAAAGGTAGCATAACATTCGGGAATGTCACACTTCTCTCTGAGAAAAAGCTAAAATTTGAAGAAATACCCATTATAAACAAACAATTAAGAATGACGCGAGATAAAGAGGATGAAGAATGAGAATGGCATGCACAAAAGAAGGAATCGCCTCAACTAACATTAGAAGTCCATAAAGAAATCGATGAAAAATTGGAAGAAGTTCAAGGTATTTTGGAACAAAGTAAAAGAGAATTAGAGGGTATTTTACGAGATAAAGCAGAGGTATTTTTACCTAAGGCTGGCAGTATTAAACACTTTCACTACAAGTTTGAAGATTAATTTTATTACTGGTAAATAATCAGCACAATATTTCAAGATTATGTTGCATATAAGATCGTCAGGAGAAAGAAGAATGAAGAGAGAGGAAGGTGGGAAAAAGAAAGTAGTTTCAATAATAACACCAATAGTACCATATATTAAGGTGAAGGGATAAAACGTAGATAGTCTAACAGCATGAAATAGTAAAATGCTATACACCACGACACTACACAAAAATAAAAAAACCAACTTGAGGATTCTTGAGTAGACGTTAAGAATCCAAATATCTTAGAATTGTAACATGGAAAGGGCGCCGAAATTTGTAAAGCTTTTTAAGAAGGCGCAAAACAATGTATGTACTAGACGTGTGTTAGATGATTATAAGTAAAACATTTTGTAAGAACCATTGTAAAAAGTCCAGCAAAGAAGAGAAGGGACGACCCACAAGTTGCAATGCGAGAAGTATCAAGAAAGAAAAGGACTAATTAGCAAGGCAGGATGTAATTAGCAAGGCACGATTTCTACAAGTGAGAGAAGGGAAGAACAGAGAGACCAACAGAGGGCCCTTGTAGAGTAGTAAATCAGCCCTCTACACGGAACCCTGCAGACACGCAATGGAACGCAGAACGTCAGAAGTGACGGGTGCAGGGACACCGGATTTCACCGCTCGAACACCGGGGCGCCCCCCACTCAGCGGAGCGAGCAAAAAAGGGCCCGACGGGAAGACTGCTTGGGCAAGCCAGCGCTGGCAAAAAAAAGAGGAGAGCTTCAAAGCGACTAGTTATCAATAAATATTTCCATATCCTGCACAGAGAAGAACCAAGAAGCAAGTAAGACGCAGAGAAAAAAGCAGGAAGAACAGAAGTTGAAGATTCGCAAGATTGACACCAAGAAAGAAGATGGGTGAAGAGTAGACGACATACCTTCCCAAATCCCTATCCTATTGTAAACTAGTCGTCTGCGAAGTATTACTACAAAAAAAGACCGCTTTCAGCGACACATAACGATGAATTTCACGCATACAAAGCCAGTATACCACGAGATTCTGCACTCACAGCTCCATTCCATTATGGGACCTCCCCAACAGCAACACACACTTTCAAAGCCAACAAGGAACAACGAACGAAGCTGTACATCAAATACTTGCTCACATGCATCTCGCTCAAGTCCATCACTTTCGTGCAAAAACATTCACCAACCTCATGCTTAAACATTCATAGGATTGTGTGAATGTGTGAAATCAAATTATGTGATGTAGGAATTGTGCAAAAGAAATGTGTGGAAAACTAAATAAGTTAAGAACACCAGACAGCTAATAAAGTACAAAATAAAAGTCATTGACTATGGACTTAAGTAAAAAATAGGCAATCAATAAAAATAAGTCATTAGTTCTGAAATGGACAGTATATAAAGAAACAATATGCCACTTATATTCTCCTCAAAAAATAAAAGAATAACTATATTTTACTTATTTTCTCCTTATAAATACAAAGAACAAAAAATTATCTTGTTGGATGTTTTCCTTTTGATTAACATTTGTACCATTTATTAGGATAATATCTCAATACTTGTGTATGTATATTTCTTTGTCAAAGCAATTCTTGGAAATAATTCTTATTTGTTAGTGTAGCAATGTTGAGAGGAGTGTCTAGAAACGAAAACATTTTTACTTGCACATGATATTTAGAAAATTTGTTAGGAATAGATTTTACTTAATTACTACATTTATGAAAACAATATTTCTAAGAAAATCGATGTGGAAGACTCCTAACTTTCGATAACAAACTTCTTAAAAAACAAACTTCACACTTAAATAATGAAAGAAAAGAATTAAAAATTAATAATAGAATAAAAATATTCTTCTCTTGTCATTTTTCATTATAATGTGGAAGAATATAAAAGTATAAATTAGTAATTCAAACTAGCATAGAACAGAATAACGTGGCTGAGCAGTATGCTACAAAATGTAGATAAATTAAAAAAGTTTTCACTGACTTAGACAACGATTCAACCATTGCCTTAATTCAGTGCAAAAATTAAGTTCGAAGGGTGGTGATAAGTAAGGTGTCAGGCAAATCCAACACCTTCCATGAAAACCCTGACATGATAAGCAAATCCAGTAGTATGTCACATAGCTCCGAATAAATCGTGACATTAAATTAACCAAAGTAATATGAGTAACGAGTGAGCAAATGCTATACCACAGACAAACACAAGAATGCCTAAATGCATGTCGTACCTTCCCAGCGCGAGACCGATGCAGTTCCAAGGGGAGAAACGAGTACAGAAGCTGAGAGCAGAACAGTGTTAAGCTAGAAGGCCCTACGATACGGTACGGACTGGACACCCACGTCGCCAGCCTACCGCTAAGACTACCACCCGTACGTTTTAGCATGATACTTTTTCGCGTGTCTGTTACATTAGGACCACCCCCAGCACATGTTAAAAGATAGAGCCCTCCAGAAGAACAGTATAGATCTCATGATACCGCTAAAAGGACCACACCAGCTGCAGGTTTTAGCGTGAGACTTTTTAGCGTCTCTGTTATGTTGCAAACTTTAAAAACATTGCCCCACCACGAAAGGTATAACGTTTCTCATTGGATAGACAGGATTTTTGTATGCAGAGCTTAAGGTTAACATTGAGACCCTGATTGGTCAGATGAAAACACAGCCAGATAGTTTTTTTAAACCAACTTCGGTAAACTGTAGTAAGGAGAAGTTAGGGGAGTTGCTTCCGAGATGGCGTGGTGAGCGGAGCTGTGCTGCCCGCCGCTGTCCTGAGGCTGCCTAAACACTGACAAGGTAATGAACGTATGCGATGGCGCATTTTTTGAGCGCATAAGGCATCACTCAGAACTGCAGAAGTCATCTGTTACACCCCCTTTTTGCGTAATAGTAGTGTCGATCCTTAATTAAAACTCATGGTGTTCACATTTGCCACTTGAAGTAAAAATCTGAAACGCGATAATTTTTCTTTTATATAGTTATTGAGAAGCCACATCAGCCACTGTAATTTACGACAAGTTAGGTAAGTATTTAAAGATAATTGAGGGTCACTGTAGACCATTTTGATAGTTTTCTCTTTTGTGAAACTTAAATTAAACCTAGATTATAGATGTGATATGGCATAGGTCATCCTTCGATTGATTGTAGAACTTGGAAACCCATTCAGGGAATATTCGTTCACATTTTTGTTGAATGCAGTTGGCTTTTACCATCCTGTATTAACACATTTCCTTTTATCAATAGTGCAGTTTATAAACGATGTTTTGTGAGTAGAATAAAATTTCCAATGGTAAACTTATCTGCTTTTCGACGTTATTTTACCAGCTAACTAAAAATAGGAAAGCCTTGAACCCCTTCCACTAAATGTAGTTAGTATTAAGATTCTTTTACAGGGAGGGCAGTGGAGCTGACGCTGAGATCATTTAGTATTTGGTTATATCATCGCTAGTCTCACTGAACTCTTCTTAATTCTACATGTCATGTTTGTTCTGGCGTCTCCTTACCAGCAAAAGGTCCCAGGTTCAAACTAGTCAGTTCCCTAAAAAAACACGCTCAGTGCGTCGTTGCGCGAAAGTTGTAGGGAGACACGATATGGAACGATCAGACACCACCGTGAATGTTTAGACTAGTAGCACTGAAGCCACTACATAGTTTTGGCAGTATCTGATTAGTTAGTACAGAAGTGCTAGTACATTTTGTGAATGAAAGATTAGGCACTGCAGTGATTAATTGGAGATGCACAGAAGTACTTAGATTCTTAACATTATCAGGAGAATCGTTGGAGGCAGGTTTCGTGTGCAAATATTATCTATATTATTAAAAGAATTTGTAAATACAACATTGTCAACCTTTCCGACTAATAATTAAGAGAACTTTTGACCTCACATGAAAACAACAACGGGATCTAAACCATGAGTTGAGTCGCTCAGTGACCATACCGTCACAGCAACGGAAGACGACACAGGAGCGACATACACGGTTACCATTAAGTCATTCACTGGTTTCCAGAGTTCTACATTTTCCGAATATATTTTTTGCCTCAGCGAGTTTAGATTGTGCCCACCACCTCATATTAAAAATGCAGCGCCTTACGAAAATACTGACAAGGTTAGAGGAGAGTTTTCGTGTGTTGTAATGTGCGGGATATTTGACCAAATGTGACAGCTGCGGCCGTGGAGGAGGGTGAGCGAGATTTTTGTACAAAGAAGTAAACAGCAGCGTCAAGCCGCGAACTCTAAATACTGCGACGGAGCTCCGTATGCCACGGCAAACTGGCTGACACTGACGGCGGCGGTGCACAAATGCTGCGCAGCTAGCGCCATTCGACGGACAACACCGCGGTTCCTGGTGCGTCCGCTGTGCCGTGCGTGTGATCATTGCTTTTACAGCCCTCTCGCAGTGTGCAGTATTGTGGGTCTGACACACCGGTGTCAATGTGTTCTTTTTTCCATTTCCAGGAGTGTGTATATGTATGTATGTTTTTACTACACGAAAGTGCCGACTTCCAGATGGTGCCGCTAACCATGGAGTACATAAGATCGATTTACAAAAATCTGCTAACACTATTGACATCAGTTTATGGAGAGGCGGAGTACAGGCGAATTTCACAATTCTATATATTTACTCATTTTGATGTGTAAAGGAATCCTTTAGTTATTTGAAAATGTAGGAGAACATAGGATGTTACTTTACTGACGTCATTTACGTCGCATCAGTTCACCTTGCTACCAGGTGATGGAATGGAAACAAAAGCAAAGTGAGGATTTGTTCAAATAGTCCTCTTACATAAAAACTGACACTTTAGCGTCAGAAAATGAAGTAGGGCAAAGGTTCTACAAATAGTAGACAGCAAAGTTTGACTATAGAAAATTACCTGTTAAGGGCAAGCGTTGGTCAAAGTAAAAACGGCACCAGTCATAGTTGCAGAAGCATGTTTATAGTCTGGCAACCTATTAACAGTCAGTGACCTACAACCGACGTGGCACAGTACAGAGCCGTTCCACATAGAGGTGAGCATACGGCGTAGATAAACATGCCACGTCTGGATGCGTTTTGGCCAGTGTCGTTAGATGTGGCCGGGTTGCTCATCCCGTAAGAAGTTAGGGTCAAGGTTCAAGGTTGAAGCCTCTTACCGGTTGACGACTGGGCAGGTAATTCGCCATCGCAAACTAGTGGACTGTCAGCTAGTGATGGGGAGCTGGTGAATGAGTCATTCAAATGAACGCTTCACTCAGGTGAAGTGTGAACTAAACACTCAATTTCAATGAACTGGTACTTCAAATTCTTCACAGATAGCACACTCCACACTTTTTTATAGTTCACTCACTCTCTTCCCCTCTCCCTCTCCCACTACATCGGCGCTACGTCACTCATTCTCCCTTTAGTCCTCACTCTTCTGCCTGTAGACGAATAGCGCGATGTTTTGTGGGGAACGATAGGTTTAGGAGGGGTTGTGGAGGTGAGGGGCGAGAGGAAGGCAGCGTCAGCTGCTCCCTACAGTGCTGACATCCTTACCGGTGACTATTTGTGGAGTTATACGTCGCGTCTACGGGTATCCTACCGTTGGCAGCGCTTGCAGATAAATGAATATTAAAGATACAAACGAAGAGGCTGGCTGTGTGAGCACGCAGAGCCAACATGAAAATAAAATGCTTACCTTCTGTGTCTGGAACTGAAGCATGCGTGGAATCCACGCTTGAAAGATAATCGTTCATGTAGCAATGTTTATCTCATACACATTATTGAAATAATGACACTAAACTTGAGGATTGTCCTAATTATATTAAAAAAAACATATATATGAGTAAACGTCAACGGATTTGGCGAATGTTCAGAGATTTCCGTTTGATAACATTATTTGTTCCACATTTTTTTCCTGTCAGGCGATTTCTTCTGTCAGTTGTAAGGTGTCCTGCATTCGTCAACACTCTTCCACACAGCATGGAGGTTGCAACAATACATGTATTTTTGCAAGTTCAAAGAGCGAGGGGTATACTGACAGCCGTTCAGACCACCACTCAAGTGGATTGCCTTGTCTCTGTAGCAGGGGCTCTTGTAAATATTTGTCCACTTCCACCATTGCAGCAGTTCTCGGGTGTGGATTACTCTGCAGCCTGGAAAACACTTCGTCAAATTAGAGCCAGAGACTAGAAATAGATTCAGTGGTTGGAACTGAGATTGTTGCAGTACCAGTGGATGTGTTCGTCACAAATTTCTCACAGTGCCTGATCAGGTTTAATTTCACTAGTCAGCAGAATTATTATCAGAAAAACTATGTACTTTGAACCGGGGATTTAATGAAGTTGCTTCTGCGAAAATGGAATTTTCCTCTACATTTCGAAACCATCATTTTAGGTCCTTAGCTAGCTTTTCGGCCATTTGCTGCACGTCTACATGAATTTCAGTGTTATTAACAAACCTGCAACACCATTTTTTAAACGAGCCACTAACGAGTATAACTTTAGAAGCAGTGACAACATTTTCACTGGACCTTTCCTCCGTGCAGTCTCTGACAACTTTCAACAGGCCACAGGCCTGTGTTACACTTGCAATGTCCTTTGCAGTCAGATTTGGAAGATCAGAGTGATAACTGTCATTAGGGAATTCTTAACCTCGATTGTTCTTCGCAGCATATCGTAAGTTGAATTCCATCTTGTAACAGTATCCTGTCTTTGTGTCAGAACTGGCTCTTTTAACGGTTCCTGCATTATTTCAGTTTCGTGCAGGCCTGTGAACTTCTTTTAAAAATTTAACAATTTTTTTTTTTACTTTGTTCAGAATGGGTTGAATGTGTGGAAGCCCATTCTGAGCAGTTAAATTGAGTGTGTGTGCAAAGCAGGGGTTGTGTATCCAGACTGTGAGTCTTATAGCTCCCATAATATTAGCAGCATTGTCAGTAACAACACACACGACTTTTTCTTGAATGCCCCATTCCCTTGTGACACGACACAGTTCTTAGGATAGCTTTTGTGATGTGTGCCTTTAGTGCACTCTAGGAAGGAAGATACCAGCTCCAGGTCTTTAACGCAGTGTGGTGTCACCAACAAATAACTCTTATTTGTGGTTGCTGTCCACCCATCAATTGTCAGCACAACCGCTTCTTCAGAAATTATTTTGACTCTCACAATTTCTTTCATCATGGTGTACTGTTGTCGTAGTAGTGTATTGGAAATGGTCTTCCGAGCTGGCATTCTGTAAGCACCATTCAGTTTGCCCACAAAACTTTGGAAAAGTTTGCTTCCCACTATGTTGAAGGGCAAATAATCCTTTACAGCAGCCTCCAGAAGTGTGAAATCTATCTCCTGATTTCTTCTGTTCGAAACAGGTTTCGAAAAATACCCCTGTTATTGAGTCTACTGTCTGATAATGAAGTGATACTGTTATTTTCTGGCACCGACTGCTGTTCGCTTCTGACAATTGGTGGTGTTGGTTCCGGATTGTCCGGGTTATTTGTCCAAGAAATATCGGAAGGTGCAGGAGCAGGAGGCGCTAAGCGCCTGATGGACAATGATACTGTTGTGTGCTGCACTCGAACATGTCGCCCTAGATTAAATGTATTTCCTCCTTTATATGAAACACACTTAGAACAACAGCTGCACTTTGCTTTCCCATCACCTAAATCGGCGAAGTGTAAGTAGGCTGTTTACGTTTTCTTATTGGTAACGCCACGTAGCGCTCTGTATGAAAAATCACTGGCTGTGCTGTGCGCAGTCTGTGGCTAGTTTGCATTGTTGTCTGCCATTGTAGTGTCGGGCAGCGGCAGCTGGATGCTTACAGCGCGTAGCTTTGCGCAGTTGGAGGTGAGCCGCCAGCAGTGGTGGACGTGGGGAGAGAGATGGCGGAGTTTTGAAATTTGTAAGAATTGGTGTCATGAACTGCTATATATATTATGACTAGTGAGGTAAATACATTGTTTGTTCTCTATTAAAATCTTTCATTTGCTAAGTGTGCCTATCAGTAGTTAGTGTCCTCAGTAGTTTGTATCTTTTATTTAGCTGGCAGTAGTGGCGCTCGCTGTATTGCAGTAGTTCGAGTAACGAAGATTTTTGTGAGGTAAGTGATTTGTGAAACGTATAGGTTAATGTTAGTCAGGGCCATTTTTGAAAGTCAGATTGCGTTGCCCTAAAAACTATTGTGTGTCAGTTTAAGCACAGTCGTGTACAGTTTTTCTAAGGGGACGTTTCAGAAGAAACCCCAAATTTCACTACTTTTACGCGATCACGAGTTGCTAGCTATTGTATAAGAGTGAACAGACACAAAAACTGGTTTCCGAATAAAATAAAGAGGGATTTTACCTGAAATCGTACCAATGAATACAGGTGACAGTTTACGTTTTGAATCTCGAGGGTTATTATTCTCAACAAAAGTAAAGTCTATAGGAAAAGTTCTGAATCATTACTTTAACGTAGGTATATAGACTTTTTGACAGTGGTAAACATACTCATTCTATTTTGGATTAAATTTTAAAAGGAACATAAAATAGCATGGCATTTCATTGGTAGCCCTAGTTTTCAGTCCATGAATGCAACAATTAAGGTTTCACTTGGCAGATAAAGACTTTTTTGTGCGCTTCGTGAGAAAATGTCGAGCAAGATTAAATGTAATACCTTCTTTATATGTGACAGGCTCCTTTGTTTATGTTTTCTTTGTCCCCTTCGACCATGCTCTATTTAAGTTAACTCAAACACTGTAAGAGCGTAAAACCTTGCGTGTTAGTAAAATTATGAAGTATTACTAAGCTTTGTTGTACGAGCGAAGTGAAGCGAGTGTAGCCGCAGCTGAGCAACTTCGCCAGGCTTCTGTACTTCATGAATAAACTACTTCATTTGAACGCTTCACGACAAAGAGTGAAATGAGTGAAGTAGTTCACGCAGCTGAACGAGTTGCACCCGTCTCTTCTGCCGGCAGGAAGCTCGACAGAGGCCGGGGATTCCCCGAGCAGCTGACGCAGTGCGGCCACACCTGCGTAAATGTACTGGCTGTCATGGCGGGGGAGGGGGGATGTGCAGCAGCTATGCTGACGTCACAGCGGGGCGGACAGTGGCCTTGGTGTCGCAGGCATCCTCCGCCGCACACCGCAAAGCTGTCTGACGAGTGGGGATGTAGGTGCTTACTTATTTTTGCAAAACTCTCCATCACATTGTTAATTTGTCAGTTCTTCATGGCAAGGTTCGGTTCTTTACCAGATAGGCGATGGACAAGACCAAATAGAACGAACTAGGATTTTCCGGACGACAGCATACAACTACTGTTATTGCAGTACATATCATACACTTCATGTAGCTGATAAGCATTGTTCTGTATTAATATGGAAAGCATTGGTACTTAAAAAACGAGTGTATACACCATATGAGGTTTACAGGTATAACAATGATTTCTCCTAATGATGCGATTTATCATTTGGGATAGTTTTAGTAAAACTGGTTTGTCGACTAATGAGCTGCATTCTTTTCCTTCTACACAACGTTCACTCCCAAGAGGTTAAGCTCAGACTGAAGGCAGACTCAGAATTTCTGTGCTGGGAATCGACAAAGTGACTTTGCCAGAAGATGATGGGCACGAAACTCATTGAAACGTTGCGACGAGACGACGCCACCACTTGGCCGATAATAACCCGAGGAGAATTCATCGAGTGACCCCTCGGCTTCCGGGCTCGCGCCCCACCGCCAGGCCCACTGGACTCAACAGTCTCAGCCAGCTGGAGAGAGCCTTTAATCTCCCCTGCACAGCTGACACAGCTGTATCACTAGACGACAGTGGTAAATGGTAGAATGGCGATGTTGAACAGCTGGGAATTTTTTTTTTGTCATAGTCTCTTTCATGGTTTCAGACCACTCTTTCTCAATTCTCCTTCGCGCTGCATCTGGCATTTTCTCATTGACGCAAAATTTCCGCTGTAGGTGCCTGTTGCACTTTCTCGCTCTTTGGCCAGCTTGTGTCCTAATTCATTCACAGGACTGCAGACTGCTGATCATCCCAAGATGAGGTGCCACTTCCCCTTTCGCAGTTCTCATTTATGCCATTATTTATCTACGATTGCTGTGATTTTTCAAGGAACTCGGCGTAGCTGCACTGTCTGTGCATATTTCTCGTGAGTCCTCCTGAGCTTCTGTGCCTATATCTGGAATAAGCAGCATTTTCTAAAATATATCTTACAGTTCCTAAAATTATTCTCTGTTCCATGGCTCGAAATGCCTCGATAATGCCCACTTGTAGCTCATACATGGCAACAGTCACAGTTACTTTCATCATTTCCACCGGAATATAGCGATGGATTTGCAGGTATGTGTGCAAACTGAGAAAGTAACTTAATGAACCATGATCGCTGCACCTCAGAACTCTGACGATGCATCTGTCAATGTGAGAATGGATATGAAATGCCCTATTGCTTAGCATGTTGTTAAGTAAGTCCTTAAATTTACGACACAATCGTGAAATTCTAAAGAAGTGCTTCTCGCCAAGCGGTGTCATAAAGAGCTGATAGGGCGAAAAAGGCAGCTACACTTACTAATTTCTGCTCATACTCATTTTCGATATAAGTAACAAGAGAGAGTGTCTCTTCCTTAAATTACTTTCGCTTCTTAAGCTGGGCTAGCGCCTTTATTCTTAACGAAAATGTGTTATTTCTTTAATATCTAAAAACTGTGTCCTGTTCACATTAACCCGATAGGTACTTTACCATTACTTACACAGTTCCAAGATATGCTATTAGATGATGGCGTTCAAGCCTACAGAATTCATAGCCACATTGTATTTACCATGACTGGCATATCATCACGCAATACTACGCAACTTTGTTTAATTTGGTTAAATCTAAGGCAACTCCCTGTTTATTGTTTCTTTTACAAGCCTCACAGTAGTTGATTGGCAACCAGAACGTGTAATGAATAGTAAAGCAATGTGTTTTAGCTATCAAGAAAATTAATAGGTTTCGTAATTAAGTTTTAATGTTTCAGAAAATATATAAGATCACTTATCTGCCACACGTGATAAGTCAGGTCTTAATAACATGTGATTAATGTCAAGATCATTCGTCGATTACTTCAGACTGACTTTGTTACAGAATGTCTGTTTCTGAATTTACAGTCACTGTTGACAGGGGAGAGGTGAAAATGAAAATATTCAAGTTTAGTAGAAGCAGCAATGTGCCTTACCAAACGTGTTACTCTTTGAACGGAAATGCGCTTAATGATGTAGTGACGCTGTTCATCTTTAATCTGTGGATCTTATTTGGTCTGGACACAGCGTGTAATCCTGGCGGATTGGCGGACGATGTTATTCTTGCAGCTGACTCCTGGCATTCGCCTTATGAGTGGCTTAAAACCTTCCTTTAAAAAACCATCACCTGCGATTGTTTGTCGATCGTTATGGCATTTTGTGTCCTGTTTCATTGTACTGGTAGTCTTTAAGACTAATGCTTAGGAACTAATCTCTAGTATGATACGAAGGGATTTGTAACATAACCGTGTAAGTCAGAGGTAAGTGCCATGTCATATAAAGGAAACTGGAGTCATTCTGAATGGTGTAGTGATCTATGTCTTTGTATAGTCAATATCATAGCTACATCATATTTAGAATTTCTGCTGTCATGACATTACATAGGTTTTGTTTATTGCTAATGTAGTTATGTCAGTTATATATCTTACTGAAGGTAATATTACAGATAGGGAAGTGGTCATGGATGTAAATGAGGTGGAAGATGTATATGTGCGAGATCAAATTTGACAGTGTTCTGAAATATCTAAGTCGAAACGAGGCCCAGGGAGTAAACAGTCTTCTGCCAGGATTACAGGCAACCTCGGGAGAGACGGCCACGGCGGAGCTCTCCCACCTGTTGTGCCCGGCGTATGAGACAGGCGAAGTACCCACAGACTTTACGAAGAATGTAATGTTATCATTTCCAAAGAAAGCACTTGCTGGTAGGTGTGAAAATTGCTGAACTATCGGTTGCTGCGACTATAATAACAACTTCTTTTTCTCTTACCATGCCTTTAGGGAGTTTGTTTTTAGAGCAGAAACCCAGTGTGTTGACAATGCAGATAGTGGCAATATCTTTCTTAGGCTTGAATGTGAAGGTTAATTCTTGTTTCCTGGTGTCTCAGGCTGGGTTGGGCATAGGCCTCCTTGTCTATCAATATGGCGATATAGACGTGGATCCGTGTTCGCCAATGAACGTAGTAGGAGCTTTTTAGAAACTGCTGTTATTATTTCCCTTCTTTCAAATATCATGTGGGGAAGGGCTGTAGTGAAGACTCAGAGTATGTTTGCCGTTTGATTGTTTTCGTGTCATTCTTGGACGAAGACCGCGATAGTTTCATCAATGCCTTTAATGTTTTCAGTTTTGTTTGCTGAGATAGGCTGTTTTGGTCTTTCTTTGCAACTCTCATCACTATTAACGTTATCAGTGTTGCAGCTCGTGCATTTTGGCGCTTCTTGTTTTGGGTCTGTTTTGGAATTAAAAATTCGATGTCCTCGACTCCGTTCTTCACATTTGAATTTATATCGCAGCTTTTCGTGTCTTATTGGAAAGTGTTGCAATATGGACGTTGCTGTTATTGAGGAGATAGTGTTTAAATACAAGTACCTTGTGAGGTACACAGTGCATTCTGAAATGGTGATCAAGTAGCTTGTTAGTTGGTTCTTTGTAACTGTAGATGACTGGAAGGAATAGCCGTGAATTTTGATTTAGTTTCCCGGTACCTTTAGGTCCCCTTCAGTTTCTTCGTTTGTTATATCACGGTCAAAATAGGCTATCACAAAGGCGAGCGTGAGTCTGTGTGGTTTCTCTTTTGCTTAGTGTTTGGCGTGCGACGTGATTTCTGTTACTGTTGCTTCAGATCGGCAAGTAACTCAAACTGTTCTCTCGGGTTTCGATATCTGATGGGTGTGTTGTCATGTTGGCAATTTTTTTCGGATTTTTTTTTGTGAACGACTTGGTGTCCCAGGCAACTGTTTTAGTGCGGGTTACAACGATTTGGCGGTTTCTTTGCCACCTTATTAGTTTATAGTTTATTGTAGGGTTTGCTAAAGTGCCATAAGTTGTGTTAGATGTGCTTTAATTCCATCTGCACCCAACCAGTTGGAAACCTTGTTCTTCGTGAGATGTATTTGGATGAGTGTAAACTTTTTGTAATTGGAGTATCGTGTTTGTGGCGGCTTTGCCTGTTTACTTCGGGTTTCTTGTGTGGGTTTTCGGCTGGTTCGCGTAGCGTTGCGTTTCTGGAGATCTGGTGGAGACAGAGTTCTCTACTTCAGTCTGGTGCGCTGTAAACTGTTGTTGCATATCCATAGTCCCCACGCCCTGCTGAGAACGCTCTCAGTCAGCGTTGAGTTCCGTGCCTTTAGCCTCGCCAGATGCGGGTTGGTCGTCCCTGTCTCAAAGTGTGGTGGTTGTGCAGACTGCTGATCCCAAGTCTGAATCGCTCTGACAATGATGCACTTGACGACAGTGGCGCGAGTTAGGCATGATGCTCTTTGTAGGGGACATCGTCTGAGTAACACGGGTGCTGCCGAACAACTACGTAGGTGTAACAACAGCTCAAACAGTTTCGGCTGCGGGAATGCATGTCTCCAGGTATATCAGGGGAAAGCCCTTAATAGGTATATCGGTTGCAGAAGTTAATGCTTGATACCCCACGAATGGAAGGGTTGTAACAGGTGATTCCCTGACCACCCATATCTTCTCGCTGGTTCGCCTTTTTGAAGACCACAACGTGACAGCAGCGGCTGAAACAGCAGCAGGGAGTGGCCAGTGGTGGGGCTTGCAGTCCTCTGCTGCTCCTGATTGGCTGAAGGGCCCACGTGTAGAAGGATTTCGTGGAGAGGCTCGGAGCTCGGGGAATCGAAAGCTGGCCGTCGGCGCCCGTGTGGCCGACGTGGCGGATCTTGCCTGCGGGTAAGTAGTTAGCATGAGGGTCGTTAAATCTACTGGCTTTTGATGAGCGATGAGGTTCGATGCTTTCCAGCGGGCCGAGGCTCGGCTGGCGACCACTGTGTCGGACACCTGTGTGGGTGGGCGGCCAAGCGCCCCCAGTGGGCCCCGTGTCGGCTCTGGCCACCACCACCTAAAGGGACGGCCGCAGCGCGCTCTCGTGACGTCACGCAAGGCGGGACAGGGTCGGCTGGCGCTGCGCTGACAGCACCGAGACGCGCGGCCTGCAAATCTCCGTCAAACGGTTCCACAGAGTGTGTTGAGCTGCCGGCGGCCCCCTGCGCCAGGCGGGCTGCACCCGGCACCTGCCTCCCTCGTGGCGGTGCGGCCTCTGGTTCCACTGCGTCCAGGACGGAATCGCGGTTAACACTGCGGGTGTCTGCTAAGTGCACGGTGATGCCTTTAATTTCACAATTCACGAAAATCGCTCCACGTAGTACTATTTATCACAGGAATTTCAGTTGGGCTGGATACTAAATTCACACAGACACTCCTTTACTTTGCTCACTCAGGCTTTATTTGAACAAATGGGAGATCATCTATTGATTACGAATCACAAGAATTCCGGCGTACTGTGTCCTTCTAGTGAAGGTACTATGGCACATGTTTTCCACGACTCACAGTATTGCCACAAATTTGTCCTTCCACAGTACTGTTTCTGTAAATGCGCCTTTAAGTAATGTTCTTCCTTGCTAAGCAGTGGCACATGGAACACTAATTTTTAACATCTGCCACAGTACCCTTACAAACCTCTAGCTTAACAAATAACCATCTTGTCTCACAAACCCTATAATGCTAAACTCATATAACTCTAGAATGAGATTGAAACAGCTCTGCCATTCGACACTTTCCGCTCACTTCCAGCCACATTTCACACAACAAGTCATGTGTTACTTTATCACTACACCTGTTTCAGCCACTCCATGCAATCGAACCATTAATAAGCTCAACAAACCCATTTACACTTTCATGCACACACCACTTCAGTCATTAGCCTCTCTATTTTGATTTTATAAGTATATGAATGTCTCTTGTCATGGTACTTGAATTACAAATCATGTAAAAGTACATCTTTCACACACATATGGAAAATTTCCTTGTTTCAGACATAATATGTTATATACTAATATCATACATTATACATTAATGAAACCGACAAACTGCAAAGACAGATCCTCGACGGAAAAGGGAGAAAAGACGTCCTACGAACATGTGTCCTGAAATGCACCATCGGCACGGTAGATAACACTGACGAACGGAAATTCCTCCGACAACGAGCTGCGTTTTCCTTGTATATAACATGCCGTGTGATTGACGCAGCTTATTGTATACACGAAGCATTTCCCAACAATTTTAGTAAGTAGTCTCAGTGCATTAGAATAGGTAGACAGAGGCTACCACTCACAAATAAGCACACAGTTATAAATGAAGTAGATGTTAGGAAAGAGAATCGGACTGGCTGTACGATATGAGATTTAATGACATTTACTATTGTCCATTTTTATTGCTGGGTGTAATGCAGTGCAGTGTGGAGACAGTTATTTGCGAAAAATACTGAAGGAGGCTACAGCGAGGATTCTGAAAAAGGAGACTGCTCATTGTTTCTCCTGGCGAGATTCCTTTTGGCTGCTGAACACAGCTCTACACCTGCAGGAATGTTAGTTGGGTTCCGCCAAAGAAGTATCCTGTTCTTCAGAATGGGGAGCGTCGTTCGATTGCAAACGAAACAGACGAAGAGCACTGGTCCTTGCAACATCGTAGCTAGATGTATATAGTACACAAACTGCGCTACTCCCTGAGCTTGGTGGAACCCAATTCTAATTAGAATACCTATTCCGCTTAAGATAACAGCCTTGACTGACATAAAAAGACATTGCTTCTTTGAGGCAAATTTGTTGTTATCAACAATTTTGAGTTGCTGCATGGAGCACCGAGTACGTAGGTACATGTATCCAACCAGTCCGAGACAAACCAAATTGAATGCCACAGACACTGAAATCCCTGCAAGGACTACTATACGACTGTGGATCAGGTAATATTTACTCGTCTTTTCCAAAGCAACAGCTGCCACACACACTATACTCCACGGTATAAACACATACAGCACCTCACGACAGAACAACTGGCTTACTTCAGCATGTAGTAGCTGGTTAGGAAGCCTGAGATGGCGAACACAAGAATACATGTGGTAGCAGAATGAGTTTAGCCAGATACAGCTGAGAAGTGTGAGGGCGCTATCTACCAGCACTGCTGTAGGTAAGTCAGGAACGCCTTCCATACGATACACGACCTCAGAACACAGTATCTGGATTATACACGTGATCTGAAAGGACAAGAATATCTTTCCAGGCAAGTTACGTAACTGGGGAAGGTAGATGTATACTACGGCGGTCGAAAAACGGAAAATAATATTTACCAGTATAAATGAGATTTCTAAGGGTTTCAAGCTGTATATTTTGAAATCCTTGTATTTCAAGGTGGCGTTATTTAAACTGTTTTTGTAGTTCAGTGTTTCTTCTGTTAGCTTTTGATACAGTACACTGCTACTACTACGGAATAATCCAAATGGTAAACTAGTGATCGTACAGTTATTGGAAGTCGTAACAGAGGAAAAGTCGCGACACTTTAGCAACAGAATAGCTCTGGAAACAAAGCAGATGGCGTCTGTAGCGTTCGACTGCAGACATGATTGATCGTCAGGACTATCGAAATAGCATCGAGCGTCGTGCACGGACTGTAACATACTAAACGGGACGTCCTGACAGATGCCGTACGAGTTGACTGCCATCCAGGCCAGCAGGCATAGGTTGACGTTCGCCCTCTGCGTGTAGGCCAGGTAGCTGGTGACGGGTACGTGGGGCGACCTCTGCACCATGTCGTCCCACAGCTGCTCGCGGCACTGTAAGAGCTGCTTAACGGCTTCCGGCGGCAGGTCTTCCAGCGGACACGTGGGGTGGTCCTGGGCGTTCACCAACAGCTGCACGCAGTCAGTGCCCACGGAGAGCGTAGCGTGGCTTCTGTCCTCCAGCTGCCACTCCTCGTCTGCAAGGAAACGAGAGCAAGTAGGTGGTGCCCGTACACTGCAGGCAGCTGAATCCAAAGCCTTGTCTGGATGAAGAGCCTGGGCGTTGTGTAGCCACATTATCTGGGTTCAGAGGAAACGTGTGTCACCCTCTCTTAATGAGATGAGCAGTCTCCAATAAAAACAATTTGCAAAAGAGCATTTGGACTTTAAGCTTGACGACGGCTTTACCTGCTGCACTCTGAGATGCCCTGATGGTCGTTTTCCTCGAGCACTCTTCCTGTTCAGAGTACAAATCAAAGGAGAATGATAGTGACATGCTACACATCATTCAAGCCATAGCGTCTTTACACAAACACATGTGCATTGAAGCTGATGATGGTGCTATGGTGAACATAAGGCTCGTGCTTCTGGCCAGTCACTGGCTGTCAGTTCCCAACAACTACTACGAGGGTAATACAGTATGATGCAGATGCCAGCCAGAAAGGGTGTATGTATTCAAGGTGTTTGAGTGGGCTGGGAAGTATGATTGACAAATCGATGTGGGTATAGGGAGGTGTGAGGGAGGGATGACACCGGTCAGGAGGCTGGTAGCGGGATCATTTACATATTGAAGACGCTTATACGCTAGGATTATAGCTGGTTGGAGGAGTAAGTGTCTACATACTGTTCTGGAACAGGTAGAACCAGCCAGCTGAAGTTCCGCTCGAATAGGATACAGAAGGGTGGCAAGTGGAGGGTGGATATGACATGTTGGTATAGGCGCGCCAGAAGTCTAGGTATCCAGAGGAAAGTCGAGAAAAAAATTGCTTTTGTTCCCCACGTTTTAGGAACGTATACAGTTTGTGACAAAGCCTGAGGAACTTCAGAAGAGAGGGCAATGTAAGCAGCTGGTAGAGGTTGCGTCTGAGACAGCAAATATGATACAGAGTGCAAGGTGTTCTAAAACTGTAAGGAATGGTAAATTGTTGAGAGTGCTGAGATTATATTGGCGAAAGTAACACTGAGGCCACTAAGGCTTTTGGAAAGACGAATGAAGAAACAAGATCAGGGGTTAACGTCCTGTTGGTGAAACAGCTATTAGAGCATAACCCAGAATTGGGAAGAACAGGGAAGCAGGACAGCTGCGTCCATCCATAGCAACCGTCATGTCATTCACCTTAAGCTGTGTAGGGACATCGCAGAGAAACTAAATATGGTCGAAAATCAAGTTAGGAGCCAAGAGCTTACCACAGCATCGCCTTGTTCAGTGGGCTTTACCCAAGTACAGAGGATGGCTGAATGATGGAATCCCCACATTGTCGAGTTTCCTGTCTTGTTAATTTGAGTATGTTGTAAGCTGGGATTGCGTGATTATTCCAAGAAATGAGACAGTGAGAGTCCTCTGCCCATGTCAGCAGAGAGGAATGGAGCAGCAGGTCCGCCAATTTACTGCAAGCGCTTATCTTCCCCACATAATTGGGCACTGTCCTTGCATTGTGAGAGAACTGTGACTCGGAGTTATCTGTTGAGTGTACGTGACTGTAAGGGACGCGTTAAGAGCCTAACGTCTACATCTGACACACATGTTGTTATGTCATGCTTTTAATAAATTTACAAGTAGATAAATGAAACAGTTAATGAACAGGATGCCTTATTGCACCCCAGGAGGCCGGTCCCAAGCTATCTACGTCATCCAGTGACCGCTTGTAGAGCAGACAGAGTTAGGCCCGAGTGAAAGGACGACCCCATGTTCGGCTTAAAAGCAAATTCCGCTACATTGCGTGGCAGCGGCCAGCCTACTCATCTTTACACATAGCACGCAGTTTCAGAGATTTTCACAGAGAGACAGCAAACGCCAAACACCGATACTACAGAATTCCGGATTGGTCGCCTTAAACAAAACGTCATTCTCCCGTTTTAGAAGAGCAATGCTGAATGGCAGACATGTACTCAAAGAGCGAGGAACAAGTTTCTCCTCAGTACTTCACTGGGAGAGCACCTCTGTCGAGAGCGAATCGAAGTGCAACTGTATATTGAGTCCTTGCGATTAAGCATAGTTCACTGTGTTGGCCGCCACACTTATTGTGCGGTGTGAACGGACAGTGTTATAGTTAAACGCCTGTGAGCGAATTTTTAGTGGCATCGTGGTGGACTGGTTATCTGACCGGTGTACCACACCAACAGTCTAGGGGCGAACAGGAGTCCTTGACTTCATGGCGTAGGGAGAGTTTGGTTGGCGAAGGTCAATCCAGATAGAACGAGAGTTATCTCATTTGTAGGCAGCGATTGGTGCGGACAGCAGTCATCACAGCTACAGCTCTTGCGACCCCCACATTTCCTCCACAACCGTACCCTTCACAGCATGTCACACGTGACAGCCTCGACTGTACCTAGCAACATTCCAACCGATAGTTATCCAAATTGAGTAGGTGCGGATTTCAGCAATTCTGCCAAGTCAATAATAATCCTAAACTTTGTATAGAAATTTCATTAGCGAAACCTATCCTTAAGAGGTAACTTCACGTTCTGAAAAGAACCCGCAAATAACGTGTTCAATTCATAACTAAAAGTGCTATTGAGATTTCTCAGAATTTTTGCAAAATAAATAATAAGTTTCGTTCCTTTTATGTTTTTCTTACACTAACTAGTACTACTCCAGTACCCAAGTATCCCACTAGTTACATAAGACATTTTGTGAATTTTTGTCTAATTTCCTTACAGTGAACGTCTCCAGAAGGTATTTATTGCTGAAAGTTTTTCAGGCATTTCTCTTTGGAACGTTAGGAGTGTCCATCTGACTTCTGTAGTAGTGTGGGGAGGATATTGCGTCTTGCAGGGGCTAAAGGGTAAAGGGTACATCTCAGATTAATCTGTTGCGCAGAATGACAGAATAGCACCAACCCACACGCTCACAAAATGTGTGGCTTTATAGTCTCTTTTTGTAAATGCTATATTTAATTCGTTTTGTGGCGTTATAGACAGATATTGTAAACTGGGATCAACAGATATGGTGGTCGAATTTGTGTGACATTTTATGTACCGAATTGTCAAGCAGTCATTAGATACAGTGCGCACATCTTTAAGATATGAAGCACTGAGTCTGGCTTGTTGAGGTTGTTTGGTAACGTGTGGTTGTTATGGATGAGAGGAGAATGAATCCTTTTTCAATAGATTGTTCAGTTTATGGAAAATGGGGCAGTGTTTTTGTTCATGTGTATCACCAATCCCAGGGTTTCTGATCTGCAGAATGAGGTGCGGGTATCAGGATATCTCACAAGCACTCATTGGCAAATACCATCTGCTTGTATGTTGTTGCAATTATCTGTGCTTTGTAGAGTGTAGAGTGGCTGGGACTGTGTTTTGAGACTGTAACAATTTTCATTAAAGTATAGTTGTAGCACTGAGATAACATGTGAGTGATGGAGATCTCGTTGAAGCTGCGGGAACAGACATATGGGTGGAATGCTATGCTGCTGCTTTTTCTTTATATTTTATGTGGCGAAACAAGGTTAGGTATAGGTTTTAAGCTGATGTTTTGGTGTGGCTGAAGATTGAGTTGGATTGCTTTTTGGAAAAGGTGACTTGGATGTTAAAATGGAAGGTGACTGTGGCTGTTATCGTCATCTGTTGGACGATATGTGGACGTTGAAAGAGAGTGAATGTTGTGGAAAACAGTGGTTCTAAACTGGATGTCTCTCATGTTAGGGATGCGACACAAGAAACTGTTGAGATGATGACGGTGAGCTCGACTGACGGGGTAGAAAACTGTGGATCTGAACTCAAAATCTTTGATGGTGAGGATGCAATGCATGATGTTGTTGGAATGCGGAATGTAAGTTTAGTGTCGTGAATACTTTATATTTATTAGATCATTCGAGTTGAGGCTGTGTAGGTGATGCAATTGTGCTAGGATTGTACGTTTGGCATAGTTAACATGAGTGGTTTTCCGAACTTCCAGTATGCTGAAGTAGTTTGGGTCAGCAACATCTGGAAATCAGTGAACGAAAAACCGTTCCAAGGTTCTGTTCATTCGATGAGTTATCTGTATGCAATGTAAATATTCATTGCACGATTTTGACATCTTCGGAAATGCCATTTTCGACTATGTTATGGTGATTTGAAAATGGGTCTCGGTCCGAAACAAACCATCGAATGAATAAAACATAAAAATTAGCAACTTTGACTGGTCTTCTTTGTAATTGGGATAGGCCAGGTGTTCTGCGATACTGGGTCAGATAGTCGTCACACAGGAAGTATTTTTGACATCTTTAGCCTTGGATTTGGGATTTAGTTGATTTTACCCAATGGCAGCGACAACATATCAGGACTCAGTTCCTGATACGTTAGTCTGTTGTGGGCAAACATCTAGTTCTGCTGGACAGTGATGCGTAAAAAAGCCGATAGTAAAGCTCCAAGGTTTTAATAGTGGAGAGGGCAACTCTTTCAGACACGGCCGTTACAGCAGCCTGCTGGATGTCGCAAGCCATCTAAACATCGCCACGTGCTCAGAAGAGATTCGCACCCATTTCGTCTTTTCCTCCTCCCCCCACCCTATCTCGACCGAACTGCCACGATCTCTCCGATCTCGCTCGATTACCATGACAACTTTCCCCTGAAGATATCTTCAATGTCGGGCTTAAAGTTAGCTTCCAGACAAACGGATAGTTGTCCACAACTCTGTAAGCTCTTGTCGCTGCTCATTCTTTAATACCTTGTCGCTACCCGCGAGGATTAGAAACATCAACTTCAGCTCACACGTTTGTTCTCGGTGTCCATTACAGTTTCAGTCATACATATAGACTTGCTGCCGAGTGCCGCTGAGTCTAGAAACAGATGGGGTAGGAGTTGCTTGTTTAGTAACTTGCTAACAATGCGTATTTCCGTTTATGTTCCACTATTACTTTTATGAGTGTCTGCAGTAAGTTATCGGCTGCAGACGAAATTTTGTAAAGGCCGTTCTTCGCAGTATTACAGTCCCTGGTTCTAATATACGCATGTTCTTATGACAACTTACTCCTTTATCTGTTGTAACCCTTTTCGACCACCTTAGTTTCTTAATTAGGCGGTTTACTACCAAATAAAACCCTTCAAGTTCGATTGCCTGAAGCGGTCAAGAGTGACAACGGCAGGCATAAATAATTTTTCAGCTGAGGGAGCACAAGCTCACAGTCCCCCCTTCCTCTCATTTAAATGGAGTTACCCCTAGCGAACAAATAGCTATCAGACAGTTAAAAAAAAAGAAATGAACGATTACAACACGTTTCGTGTCTGATCCACGATAGATGCATGATCGAGTAAGAGATAAAGTCCAGCAACGAGAATAAAATAATAAATTTGAAGAATGTAGTAATTCGAACAAATAGAGTTGTTTGGCAGACAGGTGCGGTAGCTGAAAATACAGTGTTTCTTCAGTCCTACTACAGTTCATAGTATTAATACTTCTAAGGATAATATTAACAGTGTATCTGATACAATTGACTGTTCAGTTACAAATCGAAATATTATTCGTCAAAGAAAATTAGTAAATTCGAACAGTATCATGCCAGGATCATAGATGAGAAATGTAGAACACTACCCCAGTTACAGTATTGACAAAACTTTAGCTTGTCTCTAGCAGAAACCATTCGCCATTTTTAAAAATCCTTAGACTAGGTCTGAAAAAAACTACATGTAAAGAATTATAGTGTTTATAGAAGATAAAAAGGAACACTTTTTTATATGAGGCACGTGTTGCGCATGTATGACAGTCTTATCTGCACTGGTGTTCAGAGACGTTGTTCAAACCGCTGTGGGATGGACACTGTTTTTGAGATGTTGCGGGCCTCCTACGGGAGGGAGACGAGTTGTTCAGTGTGCCGGACACTGGCGGACACCCCAGTTGAGGTGGTTGCCTGTTAGGCTGAGCCTGCAAACATTATTTGTGAGACACCCACTTACTTCGAGTGTGTTAGCGCCCAGCTGGCACTTCAGTAACGTCTCTAAAACATCACACAGGCTCTGTACGTCGCTGGCGTCGAAACCTTCATGGGACACGAGCAGGTGGAGGGTACACCTGTGACATTTGTGTCACATAAAATTTGTTCTTTTTAGTCTTCTCTAAACAATCCAAAATTTTGTATACGTAGGCTATTTTTACTCCCTGCATAATGAAGAAGTCAGTAATACATAGAAATCAAGTAATTAGCTTGTCATATATCCAGACGGACAGTTGCCTAGGAATCTAAAAACTGACTTTGGAAAGAGCACCAGAGATTATCTTGCGTGGCGTGCAAAATCACGCAAGATCTAAGACTACATATTCAGAAGGATATTTGAATCTCATTCCTCGAACAACTGAACAGTTGTCAGTGCATAACCGTGAAGTGGCCGGGTCCCAGTAATAAACTTACCTACAATCTTGACATGATCTTCGTAGTATGAATCGATGTACTCCGCTGCAGCGAACCAGTAGATACGGCTGAAGGCGTACAGATCGTCAGCGAGGCTGAACATTTGCGACGCCTCTGGGTGCCGCTGCTTGCAGAGCGCACGGAAGTCGTCGTCAGAGGAGAGGTTCCACGGCTGATAACGCAGCAGTCGGTCACTCAACAGCGGCCGTCTGTAGCACACAAGGTGCGAGGTTAAGAGTTAAAAACCTAGCATGTATAGTTTATGCAATAACGTAAAAGTATCCAGGACGGATTTCCACTCTCCAGTGGATTAGAAACTTCCTGGCAGATGAGTACTGTGTGACTGAATGGGACACAAACCTAGATCTTTTTTATTCTTTAAAGGATGCATAGTAACACAGCAAACAATCGCAAATCCATTGGTCTTTGAAGCTTTTTAGCGCATTGAGATTTCATCTTTAGATTTCAGAGCACTTGAGTGTGACACCGATTATAACTATTTCTTGCAGATCATCCACTGCGTTCTGTGCTGCTATATCGTTTTAACTGGTTTCAGACACATCAAACAGCAGAACTGCAGCGCTTGCCGCAGAATACCTCTATTCTTTAAAGAAGAATTTCGTATGCATTGCAACAGAGTGAACGTGTGATATTTATGTTAAGGATATGAATGAGTTGTTCAAATTTGTTATAGATGATTTTAGACGCTGACATGTAGACATGTCTGTCATTAGCTGAAGCAAAATCTTCCACATTACCACTTGAAAATGGGTCAAAAGGTCGAAACTACAATTGTAAAACAATTTTTAAAGTCAATGGCGAATATGACGTCCTTAAGAAGACAGACATCGAGCTAGGCAGGCACGAACCGAGAGCCGCCGTCGCAGCCTTACTTCGGCCTTCCAGCCGTCACAGGAGCTCCCCTGCACGGCTGGCGGGACCAGCGCTCCCGGAGGACGGCCACTGCAGTGCCCGGTGGCCTCGGCAGTTGCTTCCTGGACCAATTCTCACTGTGCAGTGGAGAGTGCACGTCGCGGGTCCGACACACGGCTCTGACCTGCCAGGGAGTTTCATATGTGCTTTAGGTGGTGTGACATCTGCGATAATTTCCCTTAAAGACTTTATGACAGCTGAAAGCAGAACTCCCACAGGAAGAAGAGCCCTATGGACAATCGTGAGTGTACCGTCAAGCAGGTCCCTTATTGTCCGTTTCAGCTAATCCAACGGCTAAGGACAGCGCGATACGATGGCTTAAACTAATTCAAATCCGTCTTTGCAAATACCAAACATGTCTTTTAATTTCACAATAGGTATTTCGTTTTACTCATGATACCCTTATCAGTTGTGGCACTTTTATAATGTTTCTGCTCACATCCGGCAGTGTGCCTACCACCATCTCACACTGCTATGCTTCACGTGCAGAAGTACATGTCTGCTGACGTAAAACTTGACAAAATGACGCTTCACTATTGCATAATTTTTTTTTACTTGGCTCTGAAGCATTCGCTCGGTCTCGCTTCGTGAGCGGTTCTCTCGTTTAGCAGTGAAAATTATCGTATACAAATTGTTGGCAGTAAAACTTTGTCCTAAGGTCAGTGTTCGGTACATCGATTCGATGCATAAGTGTCGGGTACATGTTGTGATGAGAATGCAGCACTCAGAATCGGGTATGAGAGAATTTTTTCCTGATTAATCTACGACTGCATTCCTCATAGCCCGTCAACGATGGAAAGTTTCCATGCTGCCAGATACGATGCAGAACAGTCCGTACTCCGTGTACTTCTTGTAGTATGGTCCTTGGTTATCACCGTTACTTGTAAACGATGTTCTCAGTTAAAGCATGGAGCTGCATCATAATGAGTTCCGTGTGATGTCTGTGTCCCCAGTTTGACCGGAAAGCAGTTCCTCCCATAAGACATGTGGTGCCATGGTGCTAAGGCTCGCAAATCATTTCCAAGCTACCTACACCAGCACGCTGTTCTGTTTAGAGGTACAGTAACACACCTACTCCACTGACAAGCTGGGCCTCAGAATCCGTGCCGCGATAAAATTTATCGTTTCCATGCCACAGATCCAGGAAGTAGATGCATACTGACAATGATCTCAATAATCATTATATTATTTTTTTGGCAAAGAATTTCGGGAAAGGGCTGTGTTTAACGCAATGGAACCGTTCATTTCATAAGGCAACCAAAGAAAGTATTTAAGTGGAGGAAGGAGTTGAACATACAGCCGGTGTGGCCGAGCGGTTCTAGGCGCTTCAGTCTGGAACTGCGGAGCTGCTACGGTCGCAGCTTCGAATCCTGCCTCGGGCATGGATTTGTGTGATCTCCTTAGGTTAGTTAGGTTGAAGTAGTTCTAAGTTGTAGGGGACAGATGACCTCAGATGTTGTCCCACAGTGCTCAGAGCCATGTAGTCCCATAGTGCTCAGAGCCATTTGAACCATTTGAGGTGAGCATACAATCTCCACTAAAACAAAAGGAAGAGAAGGCCTAGAAACTTTTGGACAACTTGCCTATGTACTACACAGCAGTAATACTACAATACTGACTGCCATACTCATTTTGGGGGAACGTGCATTGGCACACAGAGTGGCGAATCCACAGAAGACGCAATCAATACTCGCCACAGAGACGTGGAGTGTCGTTAAGCGAGGCAGACCGCTACCACGGAAGGCAATCGTCGTCAATTAGGGTACAGAGGCAGGGTCAGTGTGCTATAGGCGGCTTTGGCCTGTAGAGCTGGAGCCATTACTAAAGCTATCATGCGAGTCCAGTAATGAAGTGGATTGGAGAAATTTAGAAATGACCGACTGTAAATAGCCATACGTCAACTACAGGAGAGACACGAAATGTTGAGCTGCCTGAACTAGGAGGGCGGTACCTCAGCTGCACCACTGCCGATGGAGCTCTGTGGCTCCCTCCCCTCTTGCATCTCCGGTTTTCGACTTTGTACTGACATCCAACAGAAGGTAAACACGCTGGGTCATATGAATAAACAAGACGACGTTCTCTGGAAAAGACTCTGCGAGCAAAAGAACATTCTATCAGGAAGTTCTTACGAGCCAAACATTCGAAGCCATAATCTCTGATGAGAGTGTTCCTTTTTCTCACTACCTCTGCTCCCTGCTGAGTTGTCGGTGTATGTGGTCTGCCGTGTCCGGCACACAAAGCACGCGCCGTGTCACGTTCCATTGAGCTCGAACAAACGGGCGACATGTCTGGAACCGGCGTCTGTGTGATCAGGCAGAGTTGCACTACGTTGCATTTTGTTTATTTTATGTGCTTCAACAAATTATTATGACAACTACGTACAGCTTACGAAAATGTCTTTACTAGCGATGTTACCGAATTTACAACATGTGGAAACTTTTCAGTTATAGATGTCTGGTGAACACATTATGCGAACGAAATCTTAAGATTAAATGACCTTTTATCCACTTCAAGCCGGAACTCTGTCCCAGTTCTCCAACACGTGGCAAGCTCGTAAGCGGCCCACCATGCGTTCCTTACGAGTAACAGGTCGCTATGTTTGCAATAAACCAGTTAATAATTTTTGTGGTAACCCTACTTATTTCAAACATCACACTGTATAAGACTTATGCTGTGAGAAGACATGATGGTGAACGTCAGAAAACGTCAGTGACACGGTTGTTTGGTGTAGGCCTGCAGCTAAATGTTCTCGTACATCAGTCTGAAAACTTGGGTCTACTAAATAGCAATAAAAATGTTTCAATTTTCACTTCTTTTGAGAGGTAGTCCGCAGATAATGTTCTTATTGTCAAAGCGATATAAACTTCTACAGCTCCTCAATTCAGCACTTCGATGGGCATATACTTCTTTTTTTGCGTCCCAAGCAATATGAATTCTGCCATCATTGCCAAAATGTAGGTAACAGTTAACAGAACTTACTCATCCCGAAGAATGCTACAGATCTCGCTTCAATATTTTCCGGTTGCGAGAATCTCCTCAAGTTTAGTTCACACGAAATTGGAGAACATTCTTTGTCTTAAGCAACATCCCTCACCTTTTTACTCACGTTGAGCACGTTCTCGGTTGGAGTATATTTTCTGACTCGCTTTACTCATGTTGACCTCGAAATGTCCTCCCAAAATTTCCAGTACGAAGTGCATCCTCCGTTTTGCTGACACGCCCCACTACACTTCTCCAGCAGCTCAGCTCTCACCTGGACTCTGCTAGTGGGTACCCTTCGTCGTCGTCTTCATTGCTTCACCACTCACAGAGAGCCGTAGTCTGGCAGCTCCTCCGCCACTGCCTCCGTCAAATGCTCCACCACCGTCGCCGCCACCTGCGCCTCCGTCGACTCCCTCTCCAGCAGCGCCGCTGGCTCTGTCGCCAACACTACTCCTTGTAAAACCAAACTGGCAGTCCATCTAGGCATTGCCACTTACTTATTTTCAGCAGTTTCAGCTGTTTCTCTACGCCAGGGGTACTCATTAGTATGATTTCCATACGGGACTCTGTGCGATGGTCAAACGACGGCACGTTTGTACCATTCTCCTGCGTGAACGATTTCTTAAACGAGGAATTTTTAACTTCAGCCTTCCTTTTGGAATATTCTACCACCAAAGCAGACTGGTCAACGTGTGGCTGAATAGAAGCGTTAGATCCGTTTAACGATTTTGTAGAGTACCAAAACTTCTTCCGGTAGCTGTTGTATGATCCGTGCACAGATCTCTTCACAGACGCACGAATCTCTACAAATCTTGCTGTCCTCATTTGCCAGTTCTTTTTTGAACCGAGAATGTAAGAGCCTTTCGTTCCTCAGCATTTTCCGAATTTTGTTATTAAACCACGATGAGTCTTTTCCGCCCCTGATCCGCTTAGTAGGCGCATACTTTTCCGGATCACGATTTACAGTCTCTGTAAACTTTAGCCATAATTCCTCTATGGCCATAATTCTGGAATTAAATGATTGTATTTTATTATCTAAGTGAGACGCTGACAACTGCATATCAACTCTCCTAGCGTTCTCGACTGATTTAGTGACTTTCGTAACCATAGTCGCTGATAACTTCATGATCACTAATCCCCATCTGTATGCTGACGCCATCGATAAGGTCCTGCCTGTTTGTGCTGGCTGCCGAACTAGCTGCTCAGCACAGTTTTCGGAAATCGTGTTCAAACGTCCTTCACAAGACTGTCAGTTTTCTCCGCTTGTCTGTAACGTAATACGTAGCACATTTTAAGACACAATACGAATCAAAATATCGAAGGCTAAACAGAGACAAAAAACTTTGTAAATCACGAGTTTCTCTATCCATGTCCTTCACTACTGTCTATTAATGCTAGTTCTTTACTCCAATCCGAATTAAATGCGCCCGCATCTCGTAGTCGTGCGGTAGCGTTCTCGCTTCCCACGCCCGGGTTCGATTCCCGGCGGGGTAAGGGATTTTTCTTTGCCTCGTGATGGCTGGGTGTTGTGTGATCTCCTTAGGTTAGTTAGGTTTAAGTAGTTCTAAGTTCTAGGGGACTGATGACCTAAGATGTTAAGTCCCATAGTGCTCAGACCCATTTTTTTGGATTAAATAAACCCTGTGTTTTCTGTAACTTCAATGAATACTTCCATGGATAAAAGTGAGATAAACTCCACTAAAGCATAGTGACTACGAGAGACATTTGAGTGTGCACTGGTTTATACCTGAGTATCAAGTGCCCTGGTCTGTCCTTCTCTCCCTCCACCTCGTAGTGCTCCATCTGTTTGCTGGCGAATTGCAAGTCCTGTACCCATCCGGTTAATTTCGTGCGCAGCATGTCTTTCACACGTTCCATGTCCTTAATCCAACCGTGGAGTTGCTGATCACTTGCGTGGTTACCCTGAGACGCACAGAAAATAGTTCAAATTACTTTCACAACATCCACAAGCGCAGCCTGTCTTAATATACAGTTACATGTAGCACTACTACATGACGCTGACATTACTGCCAGCGCATGACTGCAGTACATTCAGTTTTGTACAGGCATAAAAACATTAATGCACAGCAGATGCGTAGTGGGGTTTTATTAAATAAATACGTTTCTCAAACTGTGACATCAGATAAGAGAGGTGCAGATATTTCTTGGTAGTCGACATTACAGGCGTCTGAATGTATGAATGTATACTCCCGTGACGATGTATCCAACTGCAATGTTCTAGAGCTGCGAGCAGCCTCGAGATCCTACGTGTAAAGCCACATGGCGTGGCTGGAACTCTGACGAGATTCTATTCAAACTTTTGAACGGTTTTCGAAAATAGAATGGCCAGATTGTTGACAAATACGTTAAAATCCTACTCGATGTCGTCTGTATCTGAACACGTCTCGAATATTGCACATTTGAAGGACTGTATTGACTGTCCGAGTGATAAGATCATTTATAATTTTTTCTGGACAATTTTCGGGTACGAAGTTCACATTTATGTCACATATTAAGGTCTATGCTCCTTTGGCGTTGTACAAATTGTAGGCTTCTAAGTCAATGCAATAAAGATATGGCCATTAAAATTACATAATTTGATACTTGAAAAATCACTCACAAAAATCTATACGGTGGTCCCTGTTGATTTAGAATCGTGACAATTTGGAAGAAGCCAGATTTCACAGTGCAAATAAAGGAAAAAATCTTAAAATCCATAATTGGTAACTGTATAACTCTGGAAAATACTTTTCGTATTACTTTTTATCAGTCTGTCTATTTGTCTGTCCATCTGTTAGGAATCTCATAACTGACTCCAGTCAACAGATACGGCAGTTAGTGACTCGTGTTTTGATAATCGAAAACTCACTAATCGTAACCTGTAGGGTGCTGTCGACTGACTTGGAATCATGAGATTTGGCAACAACTAAGTGTTTCGGTACAAGTAAAGCAAAAAACTTTTAATTATATCAAATAAAAATGTCGTTTTCGATTTGGACATACATTGTATTCATCACTTGTTGAAAGTATAACATACGAACATTACTGCATCCAAACATAAAATGTATGTTGTATTCATGATTTAGTATGTAAACAGAAATGTGTTATTCAATCTTCATCAGTTTTATATTGATGGCAGGTGCCAGAGAAAAAATATATCCATTTCGAATACAATATTTTGGAAATTTACATGGTCGACCGGTTCTACGCGGGATCGCGATTTATCGCCTCCAATTCGTATTTGCGTAAGTAGAGCTTTCTGGATGTGCGCCAGGAATACTGCACGCGTTTACGTGTGTGTGTGTGTGTCTGTGGGACGTGCGTCACGTCCTCGCTGTGACAGCATGCGGCTAGCGGTCAGCGGGCAGCTAACATCCCGTTTGTGGTAAAACGGAAAGTAAAATTCAGCATTTCCCTCGTTGTGCAGGAGCAGTGAATTGGAAGGTGTGCACATTTTTCAATCGGCACTTTCCAAAACGTTGAACCCGTCGTCCTTGCGATGGCGCCACTGCCATCTAGACCTAATCTATGCCGGCCGGTGTGGCCGAGCGGTCCTAAGTGCTTCAGTCTCTAACCATGCGACTGCTACGGTCGCAGGTTCGAATCCTGCCTCTGGCATGGATGTGTGTGATGTCCTTAGGTTAGTTAGGTTTGAGTAGTTCTAAGTTCTAGGGGACTGATGACCTGAGAAGTTAAGTCCCATAGTGCTCAGAGCCATTTGAACTATTCTGAACACACATACATACATATTTGTACACAGTATTATGTGAGAGCCCAGTTACCAGGGACACAGGGTCAAAATCGTAAGCTGCGTCGTTACCTGGGCCACAGCACGCTTTGCTGTACTATTCTGCAGGGCTGTAGTGAAGAACAACGAGAGGAATTATCTCGAGTACGAATACCTCAAGACTGCTGCAGCTGTCTGAAGACTTAAGTTTCATTCAGAAAGCAAAATGTGTCTATAAGTCGAAACTATCTGTACAACACTGGTTCACGGAATACCTTTTCGCAATAACACTTTTACTAAGCAGGTGCAGTGTATGATCAACGAAGCGTAGCTGCACAACAAATTTAATAAAGAAGTCGTCCTTTAAACATTCTCGCAAGCTGTGAGGTACTATCTCTACAAAATATTGGATACGTATCAGGTAAATTGCCTTTGCTGCAGTGAAATGCATGGATGATGGTAACCAAAACAAGATGTAATGACAGGACATGATACGATGTCGGCAGAAACCATTCTTAAAAACGGAACCCGCATCTAACAATCATTGAAATTACCATCCAGCAAAAACATTTGTGATATTTATAGGAAAAAGATTTAATCCAACCAGAACGTTTTCAGTTCACTGAAACAGGTACCGCCTAATCCTCTTCTCAAAGGATCCAAAATGAGGCTCACACGATACTTTAGGGACTGGCACGTTGCTACATACGCCACAAAATGTTACACAAAGACACAGATCATACCTCGTCCTTTTGCTTTCCATGTCTACTACTGTCAGAATCCAAACAGTCACAAGTGGCCATTCTGGGTGTTAAGGTTGCGTTTGTTTGGGGAAGGAGACCAGACTGCGAGGTCATCAGTCTCATCGGATTAGGGAAGGATGGGGAAGGAAGTCGGCCGTGCCCTAAATCAGAATGCCCGGACACGGGATTGAACCGCCGTCCTCCCGAATGCGAGTCCAGTGTATGTCTTAAGACCACATAGCTTTTATTCTCGGTAGTGGGAAAATCACTGGTGGTAGTGTTCATAAATCATAGACAGAGAATTCAGACTCGATAATGGTTCGAGTTAGGCCACGAGAGACACGTGCAGAAAGGCTAACGACTAAGATGAATGCTCTCAGAAAGCAGCATCCGGTTTCACGTTGGTCTGGCACAGGTTTTCATTGGCCTTGACGCATTCACTAGATATTCCGCTGGTGTCTGTAGTAGCACAGTGCCTTTAACAAAGCCACTCACTGACGCAACACGCGCTAACTGGTGGACCTTCGTTATCGTTGCGCGTCCTCTGTGGCTGCAGCGGCTGGGACATTGCTGTGCCACACGGAGAGTGCTGGCTGGCAGAGGTGAGCACAGGGGGCCACCACTGGCGTCGAGCTACAAGTGTCAGCTGCGCTATCGTCTTGTCATGGAGTCCTGGGAAATGCCACGTGAATGTTAAGGTGGGAAGAGTTCGAGCAGTTGCAACGAACTGTATAAGTTATGTGGTATGTACACAGGTTCATTACGAGATTTGAAGTTGACGAAGCTCCATGTTGAGAGAAATAATTTTATAGGCCTTCCATATGGAGCAGAGATTCTTAGGAAGAGAAGATGCTGATGGAGACTTGAATTGCCACACTGAGACTCTAGACCACTCTCCACTAAATTAGAAGCTAACATGCTGCAGCTTGTAAAGCAGTATTGCATGCAAACTTACCTGAATCTGTTAAAGAAGTAGCTAGCAAATGCGAGAAAAGAAAGATGCAGGCCATTTTCTTCGATCTCTAACCATTCCGAGCTTAGCCTACCAGTACCATAGCCCCATTAGGCTCACGGAAGTAGAGGTTGGTTCAGAATTCTTCCAGAACTGGAGAGCTCTAGATAGCTACAGTATGAAGCAGGTAAACTGGGAAACACTCTCCCAGAACTGACGAGATCGTGCGTGTCATTTTCTCGCTCCCTGTACGTATAATACAGTTTATAAGAGGACGAAAAAACTCCACTTACCATACGTTCGAATGCGAGGGGAAGCAACAGCTGTGAGGCGTGCGTCGCACCGAGTGAGAGCAGCTGCGCCAATTCCCGCCAGTAGCTGGAGAGGCGTTCCCGGAAAATAGCCGCCTGGGCCTGCAGTTCTGCACAAGACGGGAGACGACGCGCTGATGAACAAGCCAGTCAATCAGAGCTCTGTAGGAAGCACAGCTTTCACTTTCTGCCCCCACAAAGTGTATGGAGGTAGCATTTACCTTTAGAAACTAGATCAATATGCAATGTCAGTAATGGTATGAGCTACATGGACACCTTGACCGGACGTTACAAAGCTCACATTCCAGCGACAAGTTTAAAGAGCACATCAAGCAAAGAGAGAGGAGTACCACCACCTAACGTAGATCCAGTAATAAAAATTAACCTAAGGGTAGAAGTATCAAAACATCTGAAGAAGTGGAATTATACAACTACTTCAAAAATCACCCACACGGCTTGCCCCACGAGAAGACAGATTTAAGAAATAAGAGATCTTGAAATAAATTCTAGCCAGTTTTAAGTGCTAATAATAGAAAGTAACATTAATGAGGATGTATAGTTTGGCTGTTTGACTTTGGCCTACTGACAAGCATAGGACGTAACGATTTGCACAGGATCGTATCTATGCTAGTTTTATAATATGAGTAGTCTTTACGACGTTTCCCGTGAGTTGTATGATATGTATGGAAATGAGGAAGAATTATGTCCACTCATACAGGTTTTTATAATTAGAGTGTATTTATTTTAACAGAAGTAATAGATCTTAATAAATCAGTAAAAATATGAGTAAGGTGTTTTGCAAGTGTAGCTGAAAAAGCCATTCTCGGCCTAAACGTTCTAAGGACCATGGAAATGTATGACTACATTTGTACTGGTACACTATCTTACATATTAACATTACATTTTTGAATTACATGGCGATACACATAATGTTCTGTATTTTGTGTCAAGTATCCCATCACATGTTTTTATCTCACTTTTTGTACTCCTTTTTCTTTTTATTTGTCCAGTGGATCAATTCATCTACGAAAGTTGTTGTGAAGGCGATTTATGCTTTTGTGATGTTAATACGGTACAAAGAATACATATGTAAAATGATATATATTTATATGGCCATGTTTTTACGAGCAGCCAAGCTACTGTAAGCCTTTGACGATGGATACCATATGTACTGTTACGCACTATCACAATAAAGAAATGTCTTATCTTATTTCTTTACATCAAATGCTTGTATCGTAAACAGAATGCCAAATTTTGTTAACAAATGTTAACACTATATTTAGATACTGTGATATAAAACGTTTTCTGTGGCATGTACAATCGCTGCTAAGAGCAAAGAAGAAACGATTTGTGAATATGTTCCCCACCAACTGCCTCAGTAGTCATATAAACAACATGAACAGTGATTTGAGGGGATTCATTTTAGTGATGTTAACATCAGTAACAATAAATTTACCTTATGCCAATGCTATGATCCTTGAGCTGATCTAATGTTGATGTACACTCGGAGTTAGGGGACTCAACATACAGAGACAACAGTGAGATATACACACGTCACAAGATTCGTAAATTTTCACACCTCCAGAGGCCCAATGCAAGTGATGTACAGTTTTTAGCATTTGTTGTAATATGAGTGCCTCATGTATGGGATGATAGTGGCGTTCTATACGTGCCGTCTGCCCTTCACTTTTCGGTTATTGCTGTATACCTGTATAAAGGGCATAGGATCGAAAATGTAGTCGTGAAAACGAATAGTGTTACAGTTAATGGCAGATACGACGTCTTTAAGAAAAATACTGTTTTTTATGCCTGTGCCAGATTTTTCGCATTTCGTTCTTATACGAGCCTATTTTCAGTACAAAAAAGGCATTGCTGCAGATGGAGAATGATGTGTGTACATGACGTTTGTTCTGTTCGTAACGCTATTTGAATTCCTCAGTGCAATTCGCAATAGACAAAGTAGAGAACCGTGCGTTTTCATGACTTTGTAAAAAAAAAAAAAAAAAAAAAAAACGAATCTTCGGCATGAGGGACTTGAGAGCAGCGTACCGACACATTACACTGGCATCTGGCTGTAGGTCAACGACTGCAGAATGTATAGCCACGGGTTGGGGTGGAGACAACAGAGTGCTGAAAAGTTCACCAGCCATCACAGACAGACCGATGTAACCTGGGTTGAGATCTGTGGCTACCACTGACACCACACCACAAGCAGCATAGTGTAGGGCCAGAGTCGGCTGTGGTGTTCAGCGGCGGGAATCAGTTTATCCTGTGGCGGTCACGTCGACGCTGCTTTGTCCTCTGTTGGCCTCGTCGACTTCACGGAAAGCCGCGGTCGTCGAGATGCCTACCTCCTCAGCCCACAGAAACCAACAGGGGTTAGGAAGACTCGCGATCAAATCATGTGGAAGGCATATGAATGAGTTCTTAGGAATTTCGAAAATTGTTCAGAAATTTTGGAGCCAAATTATTATTCAAACTGGTTCTCCAGATAAACAGTGTCTCTTGAAAATATCATTCACATAGTTTTGTATGTTCAAGGACACATAAGTGCGAGGACATCCGCACAATTACCTGAAGAGCTCTCACACTCAAGTTGCTCACAAGAATGTGTATATAAGAGGAAGAGTAGATTGAGGAAGTGCTAGATGACCATCAATTTGGTTTTAGGAAAGATAAAGGCATCAGCGTAGGACTTCTCAGTTGGCGATTGATGATTAAAGCGAGACTTAAGGAAAATCTAGGCATGTCCGTAGGATTTGTAGTCAGATAAATATTGTACAATAATTTAAAATGTTGCATTATTTCCGAAACTCTAAGGAAAATGGGTGTAACCTCTAGGGAAAGAAGGGTTACGTACAATTTGTACATCAAACAAGAGGAAAAAATAGGAAGACCAATAACAAACAGATTAGGTTAGGAAAGGTAAAAGACATACATCTAATCGCCCTTAGGATTCAATCTGTATATCGAAGAAGCAATGACGGAATGGGGTTCAGAAATGGAATTAAAATCCATGTTGAAACTTTATCAGTGACAGGAATAGCTGATGTCATTGCTGTTCTCAATGGAAGTCAGAGGTAACAGTAGGAGATGGTGAGTAGAATAAATAATCTAATGGGTAGACTCTATCAATTAAGATTAAACCATAGAAAGATTAAATTATGAGGTCTAGGTCAGAATTGTAGGCGAGGATCAAGACGAACTGAAAGAATTCTGCTACCTTCAGGACAAAGTAGCTGGCTGAAGTGGCCGTGCGGTTCTAGGCCCAGAAGTCTGGAACAGCGAGACTGCTACGTTCGCAGGTTCGAATCCTGCCTTGGGCATGGATGTGTGTGATGTCCTTAGGTTAGTTAGGTTTAACTAGTTCTAAGTTCTAGGGGTCTAATGACCTCAGAAGTTGAGTCCCATAGTGCTGAGACCCATTTTAACCAAGGACAAACTCATAATGGAAAAATGAAAGATAACATAAAGATTAGAGACGAACATTCAAAGAGGATGTTCATGGCCAAACGAAGTCAACTAACATCAACTGTCAGTTTTGTAACAACGAAATCAAACAATCATTGATAAAATTATTTAATAGGACAGATAAAACAATCTACTCACGAAGCAGCGTCAGAACACTCATAGAAACTGTTGTGATTGGCAAGCTTTCGGAGCCAGTGGCTCCTTCTGCAGGTAAAGGGGTTGAACGGAAGGAAGAAGGGTTAAGGAAAAGGACTGGACAGGTCTAGGAAAAGGGGGGAAAGGGGTAGTTTTTGGGAAAGTCACCCAGAACCGCGGGTCAGAGGTGACTTACAGTACAAGATGAGAAGGAATGTTGGGGACCCCATCTAGGGAGCTTAAAGGTGGAAGATAGGGTAATATACAAGACAGAGACTACTGCTAAAACGTTGATCTCGAGTTAACTAGAGTGTGTCCTCCTATAATAGCCCTGTAACTGGCAAAACATATTCTATTAAAGGGTGAGCCAGATGGGAAAAGATACAAGTCATATACCAGCTACTACGTAAACACTGTTTAGCCTTCTACATTGACACGACTACCATCAGATTATCAATTAGGATGAATGGGCATAGGCTGAGGGTATACACTGGTAACTCACAATATCCTGCTGCAGAGTATGCTCTAGAACATGACATTCGTGACACCGGCGCCTGTTTCACCACCAGGATTCCTTCTCCCAGACACTAGTTTCTCAGGACTCCGTAGGTGAGAACTAACTCTACAACATGTCCTTGGTTCTCGCCACCCAGCTTCTTATCACTGTAACTACTCTTTGCTTTACTCTGTTTCAGTTTCCTGCATCTTTCATTGTCTTTCCCATCAATTTTTGACCGCCTCATCCCACCTCTGTTATGTACAATGTACTTACCTTCTCACAATAACTTGTGATCAATGTTTTAGCAGTAATCTCTGTCGTGTATATCACCTTGCCTTCCACCTTTAGCCTCTTGGGTTTTCACATCTCGTCTGATGCAGTCCCCAACATTTAGTCTTCCCTACTCATCTCGTACAGTAAGTCTCCCCTGGCCCACAGTTATTGGTGACTTTCCCAAAATCTACCCCTTTTCCAAGACCAGTCCAGTCCTTTTCCTTCACTCTTCTTCCTTCCCTTTCAACCCTTCTACCGGAAGAAGGAGGCACTGGCCCGAAAGCTTACCAATCACAGCAGTCTTTTATATGTGTGCCTTGCTGCTGCTGCGTGAGTAGTTTTTTTATCTATCCAAGCAAATGTCCGGTTCTGTTTGAGGACGAGTAACTAAGAGTGTAAGTTTGGAGCACAGTATTCTATGAAAGTGAAACACGGGCAGTGGGAAAACTGGGACAGAATAGAATCTAAGCATTTGAAATGTGGTGCTAGAGACGAATGTCGAAAATTTGATGGACTGATAAGAGAAGAAAGTATGAGGTTCTCAGCAGAATCGGTGAAGAATGGAACATACTGAACACTTTGGTAGGAAGGTGGGAGAGCATTTTGTTCTTGGTCATGTAGCCTTTTTGTTTCCTCTCGGTTCTTGTACGTATTGAATGGGTCCTGTAGCCACCATTCATTAGTCTGGTAGCCCATTTTCACTAGCATTTCTCGTTATTTTCCTTGTTTATCTTTACTCATAACTCTCATAGTGGCGTGATTCAATGAATGTGGTTGTGTGTCACGCTGCTATAAGGTGGCATAGTCTGCTGCAGAAAGTCTGCGATGGTGATACAGATTCAGCAGCAATTGTACAGAATAGCGAAGTCTCGAAGTGCTCAAGTAGGCAAAGAGGTTTGCGCTACTGCTGAGAAATCCACCTGCGTTAGGTTGGTGGCGGATATGGCATCCTTGGGTTTTCTGGGCCACACGGAGCGTGGAGGAGGCTGGAGATGAAAAAGGGAGGCAGTCTGCCGCCTGTACGGGAAACGTCCACAGCTGTGCTCCAGTCCAAGAAGGGTGAGTTAGACTGACCGCGTGGCGCGTTCTTACTTGGCGAGGGGAGAGCTGTTAGCTTTTGGTCTCGCTTTTCAACTCTGAATGTTTGCTTTGCTTTGCATTGTCGCAGCAAGGAATGCAAAACTTTGGCACATTTTTCTTTTAGTAAATTTCTATAGCAGACTTGGATCCACCGGAAGAGTGCCACACAAAGGTGTCGATAAGAAGTGAGCACTCGCTTCTGTATGAATGTTTTTTCTCTGCCTCGTGATGACTGGGTTAATTAGGTTTAAGTAGTTCTAAGTTCTAGGGGACTGATGACCATAGATGTTAAGTCCCATAGTGCTCAGAGCCATTTCAACCATTTTGTGTGCTTGACTTCAGCTGTGCCTGTATAAGTTTTCATTTTTCTAAATATTAATAGCTTTGTCTTCTCGTAAATTTTCGTCCATGGGGAGCCAACCACATGGTTGAACATTAGAGTTTGTTTGGCTACCGTCACCACCAACTCTCCGATCTCGTGTTTGTTTTAGAGAATGTTAACTGTTCATGACTGTGTGATGTGATATTGTTGCAAGTTGGCCACGATACCTAGAAACTGCGTCCCCTCAAACCACGTGGGCAGGCGGGTGTACCGCGAAACGTGTACTGCTTCACGAGTTATTGCGATCAGTTGTCAAGCATCGGCAGTTGTATGAATGATTCAAGCCAATGATTTTAGGTGTAGATTATAACGGTGTATGTATCGATGCTTTTCGTTAATGTTTTAGGAATTAATGTTATCAGAAATTGTGTACATGCCTCACATCCATATCTTAGGAATAAATGATTTTATACACAATTTTCTCTTGCATTCCGAGGTTACGTTTTTGCACCTAAGCCACCCACCTGGTAGCTTTCCTGTTAGCACATCCAACGCGTTTCCTTACGCACGGGTCCAGTGATTTGTTTTAAAACAATTTATTTTAAAACAAATTATTTACATTAAGTCTTACTTTCAGGTGTGTTGCTGGGAGCTGATCTTCTGCACAGTGTTCATGGATGTGCTATTTTATTTTAAAACGTTGATTCTCGTGGACAGTGCACGGCAGATACTATTAATTGCATCGCATTCCCTATGAGCGATATCACGACGTACGTATTTTTATGTGTTTTTGGTCTGTGATCAAATTAATTTATTTTCCGACTCGGCCAAACCTTCGATTAGTTGTATGGTTAGAGTCGGTGGCGACCCTAATCTTCTCACGTTAATTTCACAATCAATAAGCATTTCCATTCCCAATAATAACGTAATAACACGTAGTAACAGGTTACCTTATTTTATCACCCGTCTTTCTTTGCAACATACTCGTATTTTTCTCAATATTTCGAAAATCGTGCAGAATTTTACATTTCTGGATGCTTTTTGCAGGTCTACAGGGCCTATGAATGTGGCAATTTTATTTTCCAAGTTTTGTTTCTCTCATCAGTTACAACGCCCTCTCATGCTACTAGCCTTCTGACAGTTAAGATGATGGTCATCTATCATATCCTCTATTACCTTTTCCATTCCTCTGTATATATTGTTCCTGTCGACAAATTCCATAAATGAGGTGTTATGCTAGTTCTGCTATAGGGGCCTGCGAGTATCTGCTCATCTTCATGGTTGGGTGTAATGGTATACCACCATTCTCATATATTCTAGGAGCCAACTTCAATAATTCTTGGTTGACACTTTCGCCAATGATTTCGGAAACTCAGAAGGTATGTTACCTATCGCTTCTCCCTTCTACTTCTACATCTACATCCATACTCCGCAAGCCACCTGGCGGTGTGTGGCGGAGGGTACCCTGAGTACCTCTATCGGTTCTCCCTTCTATTCCAGTCTCGTATTGTACGTGGAAAGAAGGATTGTCGGTATGCTTCTGTGTGGGCTCTAATCTCTCTGATTTTATCTCTTCGCGAGATATACGTAGGAGGGAGCAATATACTGCTTCACTCTTCGGTGAAAGTATGTTCTCGAAACTTTAACAAAAGCCCGTACCGAGTTTATCTATCATCTCCGTAACCCTATCGCGATTACTAAATGATCCTGTAACGAAGCGCGCTGCTCTCCGTTAGATCTTCTCTATCCCTTCTATCAACTCTATCTGGTTCGGATCCCACACTGCTGAGCAGTATTCGAGCAGTGGGTGAACAAGCGTACTGTAACCTACTTCCTTTGTCGTCGGATTGCACTTCCTTAGGATTCTTCCAAGGCTGTGTTAAGCTCTGGCTCTTATGTGGGATCTCCAGTGTCTTCCGTTGTGATTCTCATTTCTTCTTCTGTCAAGTCATCAGACGAGTCCTTCCCCTCGTAGACGGCTTCAGTTCACTCTCTCCACGTACCCGCACCCTCCTCTGCATTTGACAGTGGAATTCTCATTGCACTCTTAAAGCTGATGTCCTCACTTTTAAAGTTGTTCTTCTGAGTATTCTGTACATGTCGTTTTGAATATTCTGTACACTGAATAAATCTTTCAGACAACCATTTCTTATTCTGTGTCTTCACATTTTGCAACAGTCACTTCGCATTGGTTTCCCATCTACCCTTACTTACTTCGTGCCCAAGTGAATTATACAGCTGTATCCCTGTGTTCCTCCGAACGTTTTTGTATCTTCTACATTTGCTGATCAATTGCTGTGTTTTTTCCGTTTCCTAATGTTTCTTTTCCGTTAGCTCCTTATATCTATCTTTGTTTCTCCAATTTCTATGATGCCCTTTTTATTGGTGTCCATTCCTGTTCAAATGAACTGCCTGTGTGGTATTCATCCGCGTAATATCTGCTGCCCACGAGAAATTTAAGTGCATTTCGTGATTGCTTTGCACTTTAGTGTCCCACTTCTTTCCGCGTTATGTTCTTCCAGACCATTCTCTTAAACTTCAATCCACTCTTCATCGAAATTCAACTGACATCTGAGCTTACATCTGGCCCTAGGTGTGCCACACAATCGAAGAGCACGATTGAGAAAACGATAGATTTCGACTTCTAGACATAGATAACCGGACAATTCTTCCCATAAATACAGAAGTACGAGTATTAACGAGGGCCTCAACAGGGCGTAATCCCACATGGAACTTTCATGTGTCTCGATCCTTTTCGAAGCATACCTCCCGTGGAAAAGCGAGAGTTTTCGGTAGCTACAGACGGTTGAAAGATAAAACAAACAGCGACAGAGGGAGAGAGAAAGGGACTCCCCTCTCTTGCACTCCGCTCCAAGGCCAAACTTCGTGTGCAATCATGACTGTTTGTTCTGAAGCCATAATGTTATTTAATTGGAGTTTTGATATTTTTATCATTATGTAATTTGGTAAAAGAAAGGCGAACAAACATGTAAAAGTAATCCATCTACAGTTTAAAACAGTTGCTGCAAAAATCGATGTTTTACACTGTTTTACATCTAAGGCAACTTAAAGATGCTGAGCGACAATTTTTGTAGTATGTGTATTCCGATATAAAGCATAACATGTGGAATAGTATGAAACCCCACACATTAATTTCTGCCATCAGTGATAATACCTGCTACAGTTGCAAAATTGTACATCAGCAGTTGATTTTATCACTGGGGATGTGTATCAGCAGTTGTGCATGTCCCATCAAGAGAAACGTGTGGTCTTATGGGTCTCCATTGTTGTTGTTGTTATTGTTAGCATAGGTAGTATAAATTATCACTACCGCGTGCTGCTCGTGTACTTCACATGTCATAATGTTGACTTACTGAGATGTCAGGTTATATGTAAGAGAGTGCACTAATGCCTTAAGTTTATCAGGTGGAATAAACGCATAAAGAAGTAAATAAATGTGCAGAATGTGCCAAATTCCGCCACTTTCTATAACGCACTTTAGACTATTTCTAAGGACACGGGCTCTGTCGTTTCTTGCGACTCTTAGTGTCTGTTCTGCTGGGGTTGGCATCGTATAGTGGATCCCCGTATGCTCTGTAGCGTATGGCATTAAAGGTCTAAAAATTTCGTAAAAGTTACAGTACCTTCATGCAATGTCACTTTTATCGCAACGGCAATGAACGGGACATATTTTAGGACATATTCTGCAGCAGTTTTTGTAAAACTCACACACACACACACACACACACAGATCTCTGTTACGGACAGAGGCAAGGTGAATTCTGGCAATATTACCTCTTCAAAGCAAGCTTCCTAAACAGTCACTTCGTGATTTTACATCTCTGTCGCATTGTGCCAATGAAGTTGTTTGAAGAAAATGATTGTGGTGAAAGGTATCGTCATCATTGTCACCGCCATCCTCTCATAAAGAATAGTCTAACGTCAATCAACTATTCTTCTCTCCATTTAACGGGTCTTCTCTATGACTGCCGCTACTAAATCGCAAGGTACAAACAGTAGCACAAAGAAACGCTCATAGAGTTTCTTTTGGCTCGTGTAAGAGCTGGTCGAATAGCCACATACAACGACGCTTACCGGTCACAACTGCCGCGAGCTCTGACGTTTAAACGTGGCAGTTTGACCGTCACTGCATACTGCTCCCTGTGGTGCCACACTGTCGCTTGTCGGTTCACCGGCACTATAAACACGAACCTCCTACTCACTGTGCCGTACAGTAGTTCGAGCTCCGACAATGGGCGACCGCAGCGGAGCGTGCCAGAAGCAAGTGGTACAAGGGCGTTAAAAAGCTATGTGGTGAGAAGGTGTTACCTGCGTACAGTCATAATCACGGTCCAAATCCCCGCGCAACATAGACAGCTGGGGCTCACACCTTGCAAGTTTGCGTCTCGTATATGAGACCAGGTTGGCGCCCTTCTCTTGTTAGATGCAATCGGTTGTGATTAGATAACTGTTTCTTTTCTCCAGTGTGATTATTATTTAGTTCTTATGTCTTTATTTCTATGCATTTTAATTAGGACATAATTTTCAAATGCGGTGCAACTCCATCACCATGTGTTGATTAACTTCGACGAGAGTTTTTATAGAAAATCTAAATGAGCACATTACGCTATATTTAACAATAACAAACTTCCCAGTAATATACTCACCAGGTTTATCCACAAACTGAACAGGACGCCACCACTCACAATTCACCATGCTGACCGTGACTCTTGTGATTTGTCGAACAGCATGCACTGACTGGGACAGGATATGATGCCTCAGATCATCTGTTTGCAGCGTTGTCATGTTCCATTTCATGTTGTTCAACCTTTCAAAATAAAATGGAGTCAGCTTATGTGACAGATGATATTCTGAAACTTGACTGTATTTTGTAGACTAGAATAGTGAAAACTAAACTCAACTTGCCCTACTCCAGCTCTTACGTTTCCCATTGATAGAGGTCGCCAGCCCATTAGAGACGAATCGAGGTGTCAGACAGGAATTGTTGCGTACATTACGGCTCGTATGGGAGTCTGCTAACATATTCTGGACAATTGATCATTTCTGATGAAATACAAGAATTCACATACAAGCAAGCAGCCAGAAATATGACTGGACAAGCACAGCAGACCGCCTTCAAAGGCATGGAGTGGGCACTCCCCCACAACATGGCTCACCGTCTGCTCCTTGGCGCCATAATCATGAGCAGCGCTTCCACTATAATACCACGTTTTCAAGAGGTTGCCATGTCTCTCTTGTGCCATTTGGATAAGGCTGAATCTTGGTCTTTCATGGCAAGAAAGACCATAATGCGCTACCTTACTCAGTTGGACTGAATATTTATTGCACTCTGTCTTAGGAATTAGTACAGTGGAATCCTTGATTGTGAGATTAGCAGAGACAAAATTTGACAGAACATGCAACCCCTAAGTGGGGGCTGTTGTAGCAATGTCATTAATAGTCAACATGGCTCCTTACGTCTTAACTGCATGAGTGCCATTCTCCCATGCTTTAGCACAATACGCGACAGCTCAGCAACAAAGGAAAATTGCAGCTTCGTTTTGTTTGTCTACATTTGCTCCACAGGTTTTTGCAGGAATGTAGTGCAGTTGATTTAGAATAGAAGCAAACGGCTTTTACAGGTCCGCGCAGTGGTGCATAAATGACAGTGACAGGAAGAGGAGACATCAAGGTAATTAAGGAAGTAGCTGAAGGAAATTTTGGTCCTATCCAGGGGCCTCTGTATCATGGAGATAGAACCCTGTGGGCTCATTTCCGCTTGTGATTCGCTGGTCTCTATTTGTGAAAGTACCCCCTCTGTTTGGCGTCAACTCGGAGGATCGTCGACACAGTCAGTAAGTAGCCAGTTCCACTCGAAGAATTTGGTCTCTAGGCGACCTCTACGAACAACAATAAAAAAACTACCTGGGACCTTGGAGTGCGAAGATATTGGCTAAGGGGACACGTGAAACGGAACGTGAATCAGTGGACTGGGCTTGTGTTCACCGGCGAGTACAGGTTTCGAAAGTCGATTGGGGATCGTCGTACAGGGCTGTGTAGGTGACCAGGCACTGTTGCAGGTCACTATCCATGGGTTCTGCTGTGGGGCGGGACGGTCGTATTTTGCCTGCTGTTATGGTAATATCAACAGTAGCAGAAAACAATATAACGGGAGTAGGATTCTTTAGGAAGTTAGAGCAGAGAGTGTGTTCCAGTGAACAGTTCAGCGATACAGTTACGCTTATCGCAATCGACAGCAAACCAACACCGACAACGATAGATCGGATAGTACATGCCGACGTCGGAAGCTTAAGATGGCAGAAAAAGTATATGAAGGTATTGAAACGGTAATACAGTACGTAACGGGCGATGAAACGTCAATACATATGAGAGACAGGAATGCAGTTGTAGGGGTAAAAGTGGAAGAAATGGTTACTGGAGAATGTGGGGTTGCGTTAGGGAATGAGAGAGAAGAAAGAATAACTCAGTTCTGTAATAAATTTCGGCTAGTAATAGCGAATACTCTTAATCACAAGAGGAGGATGTATAATTGGAGAAGGCTGGGTGATATGGGTAACTACAGTTAGATTACATAATGTTCCGACAGAAATTCCAAAATGATATAGTGGATTGTAAGGCATACGCAGGAGCAGATATAGACTTATATCACAATGTAGTAATGATAAACAGTACGTTGAAGTTTAAGAGATAAGTCAGAAAGAATCGATACGCAAATGTGTCAGATACAGAAGTACTAAGGAATGACGAGATACTCTTGGAGATCTGCAAGGCTATGGGTACAGCAACAAGGAATAATCCAGTAGGCAGCCCACTTGAAGAGGAATGGTTATCTCTGAAAAGGACAATAATAAAAGTTGGAAAGAAAAACATTGGTACAAAGAAAGTAACTGCAAAGAAACTATGTGAATTAAAATAAATAACTGAAGTATTTCTTTTATTACCCGTCATGAAAGAAGGAAGTTCAAAAATGTTCAGGGAAATTCAGGAATACAGAAATGCTAGTCACTGAGAGATGAAATAGACAGGATGTGTAGGAAAACTAAGACGACATGGCTGCCTGAAGAATGTGCAAAAATCGAAAAAGAAATGATTGTTGGAAGGACTGAGACAGCGCATAAGAAAGTCGAAGCAATCTTGAGTGAAATTGTGAGCAAAGGGTGGTAATATTAAGAGTGCAGTGGGAATTTAACCGTCAAAAAGGAGGAGGTGGTGGATATATGGAATGAGTACATTGTAGGCCTCCATGAGGAGGGAAGATTTGTCTGATGTGATAGAAGAAGAAAGAAGAGTCGATTTAGAAGAGTTAGGAGATCCAGTAATAGAATCAGAATTTAAAAGAGCTTTGGAGGACTTAAGAGCATATAAGGCACAAGGAGTAGATAACTTTCCATCAGGATGTCTAAAATCATTGGGGGGAACTGGCGGCAAAGCGACTATTCATGTTGGTGTGTAAAATGTATGAGTCCGCCGACATACCATCTAGCTTTCGGAAAAATATCATCCACACAATTCTTAAGACTGCAAGAGCTGACAAGTGCGACAATTATCGAACAGTGTGCTTAATAGCTCATGCATGTAAATTGCTGACAAGAATAATATATTGGAGAATGGAAAAGAAAATTGAGGATGAGTTAAATGACTATCAATTTGTCCTTGGGAAAGGTAAATGCAACAGAGAGGCAATTCCGACTTTGCTGTCCGTGATAGAAGCAAGAGAAAAGAACAATAAAGTTACGTTTATAGGATTTGTCGACCTCAAAAAGATGTTGAGCAAATGTGAAATGGCGCAAAGTGTGAGAAATTCTGAGACAAACAGGGGTAAGCTGTAGAGAGAGACAGGTAATACACAATATGTACAAAAGCCAAGAGGGAACAATAAGAGTGGATGACCTAGAATGAAGTGCTCGGATTAAAAAGGATGTAGGCAGGGATGTGGTGTTTCGCTCGTATTTTCAGTACGTACATGATGGAAATACAAGACAGGTTCTGGAGTGGGATTAAAATTCAAGTTGAAAAGGCATGAGTGATACGATTCGCTGATGACAATGCTATCCTGAAAGTGAAAGTGAAGAAGAATTACATGATGGGCTGAATGGAATGGACAGTCTAATGAGTACAAAATATGGGTTGAGAATAAAACGAAGAAATACGAAAGGAGTTGAAAGGAGCAGAAATGAGAACAGAGATGAACATAACATCAGGATTAATTCTCACGAAGTATATCAAATTAAGGTATTCTACTACCTAGGCAGCAAAATAACAAATGACAGATAGAGCAAGGAGGACAGAGAAAGCAGATTAGCACCGGCGAAAAAAGCATTCCTGACCAAGAGAAGTCTATTAGCATCAAAGATGGACCTTCATTTTAGGAAGAATTTTCTGAGAATGTACGTTTGGAGCAGAACCTTGAATGGTAGTGAAACATGGTCTGTGGGAAAACCGGAAAAGAAGAGAATCAAAGCATTTGAGATGATGTACTACAGGCGAATGCTGAAAATTAAGTCAACTTACAAAGTATGGAATGAGGAGGTTCTGCGCAGAATGGAAGAGGAAAGGAATATGTGGAAGGGACACGATGATAGGACATCTGCTAAGACATCACGGAATGAATTCCATGGTAAAAAATTGGAGAGTACATGCAGCAAATAACTGAGGACGTAGGTCGCAAGTGCTGCTCTCAGGTAAAGAGGTTGGCATAGGAGGGGAATTTGTAGTGGACCACATCGAACGAATGGGAAGACATATGACTAAAAATAAAATAAAATAAAATAAAGAAATGGAAACGTCTCTAACGTTTCGCCTACAAAGGCTGGAGACATCTTCAGAGGCTAAAAAGGCTCAGGCAGCAGTTTGAAACTCCTATAAACTCTTGTATTAAAACCTGTGGTCTAGGGGTAGCGTCTTTGATTCATAATCAAAACGTCTTCGGTCCCGGGTTCGATCCCCGCCACTGGCTAAATTTTGATAAATAATCAGCATTGGCTGCAGAAGACTTCCGGCATAAGAAGTCAGCCCATTCTTGCAACGGCCTTGTCAAAGAGGGCGGAGGAGCGGATGTTCAGGGCAATCTCGTGTCCTACGGGTCGGAAATTCCCCCTAAAGATGGAAGAATCAGCAGTGATCAACGACATGATGATGCAGAAGGCAATGGAAACCACTGCATTAAAGACAAGTTACGTGTATCCACAGGACATGTGGCGTGTAGTTGAGGAAGTGTCATGATGATCTCTCCATTGGCAAAAGATTCCGCAATATTCTCCCATTCGATTGTCCGGGAGAGGACTGCCAAGGGGGAGGTTACCATGAGAAAAATATTGATTAATCAACAAAAGGATAATGTTCTACAAGTCGGGGCGTGGAATGTCAGAAGCTTGAACGTGGTAGGGAAACTAGAATATCTGAAAAGGGAAATGCAAAGGCTCAATCTAGATACAGTAGGGGTCAGTGAAGTGAAGTGGAAGGAAGACAAGGATATCTGATCAGATGAGTATCGGGTAATATCAACAGCAGCAGAAAATGGTACAACAGGTGTAGGATTCGTTATGAATAGGAAGGTAGGGAAGAGGGTGTGTTACTGTGAACAGTTCAGTGACCGGGTTGTTCTAATGAGAATCGACAGCAGACCAACACCAGCAACGACAGTTCAGGTATACATACTGACATCGCAAGCTGAAGATGAACAGATAGAGAAAGTGTATGAGGATATTGAAAGGGTAATGCAGTATGTAAAGGGGGACGAAAATGTAAGTCATGGGTGACTGAAATGAAGTTGTATGGGAAGGAGTAGAAGAAAAGGTAACAGGAGAATATGGGCTTGGCACAAGGAATGAAAGAGGAGAAAGACTAATTGAGTTCTGTAACAAGTTTCAGATAGTAATAGCGAATACACTGTTCAAGAATCACAAGAGGAGGAGGTATACTTGGAAAGGGCCGGGAGATACGGGAAGATTTCAATTAGATTACATCATGGTCAGACAGAGATTCCGAAGACAGATACTGGATTGTAAAGCATACCCAGGAGCAGACATAGATCACAATATAGTAGTGATGAAGAGTAGGCTGAAGTTCAAGACGTTAGTCAGGTAGAATCAATACGCAAAGAAGTGGGATACGGAAGTTCTAAGGAATGACGAGATACGTTTGAAGTTCTCTAACGCTATAGATACAGCAATAAGGAATAGCGCAGTAGGCAGCGCAGTTGAAGAAGAATAGACCCTCTAAAAAGGGCCATCACAGAAGTTGGGAAGGAAAACATAGGTACAAAGAAGGTAGCTGCGAAGAAACCATGGGTAACAGAAGAAATACTTCAGTTGATTGATGAAAGGAGGAAGTACAAACATGTTCCGGGAAAATCAGGAATATAGAAATATAAGTCGCTGGGAAATGAAATAAATAGAAAGTGCAGGGAAGCTAAGACGAAATGGATGCAGGAAAAATGCGATGACATCGAAAAAGGTATGATTGTCGGAAGGACAGACTCAGCATACAGGAAAGTCAAAACAGCCTTTGGTGACATTAAAAGGAACGGTGGTAACATTAAGAGTGCAACGGGAATTCCACTGCTAAATGCAGAGGAGAGAGCAGATAGGTGGAAAGAATACATTGAAAGCCTCTATGAGGGTGATGATTTGTCTGATGCGATAGAAGACGAAACAGGAGTCGATTTAGAAGAGATAGGGGATCCAGCATTAGAATCGGAATTTAAAAGAGCTTTGGAGGACTTACGGTCAAATAAGGCAGAAGGGATAGATAACATTCCATCGGAATTTCTAAATTCACGTTGGTGTGTAGAGTATATAAGTCTGGCGACATACCATCTGACTTTCGGAAAAGTATCATCCACACAATTCCGAAGACGGCAAGAGATGAGAAGTGCGAGAATTATCGCACAATCAGCTTAACAGCTCATGCATCGAAGCTGCTTACAAGAATAATATACAGAAGAATGGAAAAGAAAATTGAGAATGCGCTAGGTGACGATCAGTTTGCCTTTAGAAAAAGTAAAGGCAAGAAGAGGCAATTCTGACGTTACGGCTAATAATGGAAGCAAGGCTAAAGAAAAATCAAGACACATTCATAGGATTTGTCGACCTGGAAAAATTGTGCAAGCTGTTCAAGATTCTGAAAAAAGTAGGGGTAAGCTATAGGGAGAGACGGGTCATATAGAATATGTACAACAACCAGGAGGGAATAAGACAAGGCTGTAGCCTTTCGCCCCTACTCTTCAATCTGTACATCGAGGAAGCAAAGAGAGGAAATAAAAGAAAGGTTCAGCAGTGGAATTAAAATACAAGGTGAAATGATATCAATGATACGATTCGTTGATGACATTGCTATCCTGAGTGAATGTGAAGAAGAACTAAATGATCTGCTGAACGGAATGAACAGTCTAATGAGTACACAGTATGGGTTGTGAGTAAATCGGAGAAAGACGAAGGTAATGAGAAGTAGTAGAAATGAGAACAGCGAGAAACTTAACATCTGGATTGATGATCACAAAGTCAATGAAGTTAACGAATTCTGCTACCCAGGCAATAATATAACCAATGACGGACGGAGCAAGGAGGACATCAGAAGCAGACTCGCTATGGCACAAAAGGCATTTCTGGCCAAGAGAAGTCTTCTAATATCAAATACCGGCGTTAATTTGAGGAAGAAATTTCTGAGGATGTACGTCTGGAGTACAGCATTGTATGGTAGTGAAACATGGACTGTGGGAAAACTGGAACAGAAGAGAATCGAAGCATTTGAGATGTGGTGCGATAGACGAATGTTGAAAATTAGGTGGACTGATAAGGTAAGGAATGAGGAAGTTCTACGCAGAATCGGAGAGGAAAGGAATATGTAGAAAACACTGATAATGAGAAGGGACAGGATGATAGGACATCAGCTAAGACGTGAGGGAATGACTTCCATGGTACTAGAGGGAGCTGTAGAGGGCTAAAGCTGTAGAGGAAGACAGAGATTGGAATACACCAAGCAAATAATTGAGGGCGTAGGTTGCAAGTGCTACTCTGAGATGAAGAGGTTGCCACAGGAAAGGAATTCGTGGCGGACCGCATCTAACCAGTCTGTAGACTGATGACCAAAAAACTCTACAAGCTGAACTGTTTGTTCGGATCCCTGCCACAGTTGGGCTGTGATGTCATCAGACGGCTGCTTAAGAGCGCAGAGTCACGAGTGTGTGTGTTGTCGAGCTTCTGCTGAGGAAAACGTGGCGCTGGTTTCTGTATTCAGCAACTAGTCTAATTTCTCTCATTCTTCTTTCCGTTAAAGTTGCTTTCGTGCTTTGGAATTTGAATGCCCTCTCTGTAAATTCAAGCACAGTAATATAGGTTCTGTACTGCAGAGACGAATTTTTAGTTTCCCTGGTCCGAGTGGATGTTCTGCAACTGCCGATTTATTGCGATTTCGCAGATGACAACTGCTCTTCTGTTCCTTAAGCAAGAAATGAGTACTTCTGTTTGTACTACACATCTGTGCTTGACTGGGTGTGTAAGACAATTTATATATTCCTCCTGTGGCAAGTGCTGGCCGTACATTCTTTACAGTGTTCAAAACATTCACGCTCCTTCGTAATTGGTATAAACACTGCATCAATACTATGTATTCCTCGTACTCTGATCATGTTAACCATGACTGCTTTTACGAATGGGAGTAAATCTTTGTTTCTTCTTCATGAGAAGCTCCATACCTTTATGGACTTATTGCCCTATTTATCTCTTTCTCAGATTAATCATTTCTTCTGAAAGTTGTGTTTAAATTGTCGGAGCGTTCCTCCAACTACTCTGGTGACACATTATTTAATCCAGGCACACCAATGTTCTCATTACTGCTCTTTTCAGTTTGAGACAATGACTTGAATTTTTGTGAATGTATCCACATGTGTGAGTAAGGTTTTTGCAGACATTCTGTGCCTAACATCTGTGGATTTTCTAAGTAGCCGTACATTTTAAAATATTTCAACTTCTTCCTCTTTTTCTATACTGGATTCTATATTATAACTAATACCATTCGGAAAGTTTAGAAATTCTGTGTTCTTATTGTCCATTAGGCTACATAACGAAGTATGAGTATCATCAATATAACAAAACCAACGATAGTGACTTTTCTTGTTGGGCTGATGAGCTGTTCCTTCCAGTTTTACATATTGAACTCCGTTGTAACTTTCCTGAGTGTGTTTCCCATAATGTTCTAATGAATACAGTTTCAGAAAACTGGATGATTTATTCCAGAGCCTCACAAACTGAGCCAAGTTAATAACGCTTTGGTCCGCCTCTAGTCCTTCTGCAAGCAGTTATTCGGCTTCGCATTTATTGGCAGAGCCGTTGAATTTCCTCCCGAAGGACATTGTTCGAAATCATGTCCAGCTGGCAGGTTAAGTCATGAAAACCTCGAGATGGTTCGAAGGCCTTACCCAGTCCGCCCCAAACGTTGTCAGTTGGGGAGAGGTTTGGAGCCCTTCCTAGTCAAGGTATGTTTGGCGAGCAATAGAAACTCTCGTTCTGAGTGTGGGCGGGCATTACCTTGTTGATATGTAAGGCCAGTATGGCCTACATTGGCCAATAAGTTTGCCAGACCTCTTTCCAATTGCTAATAATTGGAGCAAATAGGCAGGGTCTTCCAACCAGGTCGAGATTCTGAGGATCTAGGGCACCATTTGGACAAAATATGGCATTATGTTCCTCAGGGAGACATCCAACAACTTTTTCAATCAACGCAAAGCTGAAAAATTGCTTACATCAGGATGCATTGCTTACATAAGGACGCATTACTGACTTTCTTAATCTGTGAAGCTTCTCTCTCGAATAAGTCATCCACTTGTTTGTCTGTTCATGTACAGAACATCTATTAGTTCCTGGATCTTTCAGATAGTTCATTTTTTTCGCCTAAGAGTGTAATTTCTATATGTGACATCGTGCCCCCTCTACGATTTTTACCCTCCTGACTGCCCTCCAATACTAAACTGGTGATCCCTTGATGCCTCAGAAAAGGTCCTGCCAGCTGATCCCTTCTTCTAGTAAGGCTAATATGTGATGGGCTCAGCATGAAGGATTCTATTTTTTGCATAAATGAACTAAACCTTTTATATGTCTTTTTTGCTACAGAGGACTGTAGAAGACCGTCTAAGTGCTTGGCAGCCACGCTTGTCGCACAATCCATAGCGCTAACAACTGGTATTAATGGAATGATGCGTTTGTGAATATTTGGTACACCACACAATCTTGGTGGGACCAGATCTGATTTAAAAAGACATTTATAGTCTGTGGGAGAAATCGAAGACTCTTTCACTAGCTGATGCATTTCCCAAAGTATTGCTGTTGGAGGATTGCTTTTGAACTCCCTGTGCCTTCCTGGTTGTTATACAACGCCAGTTTGAGTGCAGTAGGTTCGTTATTTCATTAGCATTGTAGCGTTATACTGCAGTAAGTTCGTTATTTCATTAGCATTGTAGCGTTGCCGTTATCTGCTGGAAGCTCTAGCATACATAAAAATTGAAATTTCGGATAGGTTTCTTTTCACGTTTAGTTAAGGTGTTGTTGTCTCAGTGCTTATTGCCTCTGGTAGTGTCTCTGGTGAAGCCTCCAAATTCAGGGGACGAAGTCTTTGGTACCGAAATACGCTATGGAACGTGGCCTAATACCCATTAATCAAAATTGACCAGTAGGTTGTATTTTAATTAATCAGTACGAGTACATATGTTAATGTTTGTAGGAATCACGAAAGAAATGAGGAGTGTAGAAATAGGAGAAATCTTTAGAGAAGGGGTGGCCAAGACATCAGCTCACGTGCCATGCCTGGGCACAAGTGCATTTGGCTCATTATATACATCTCCCAATTAACATTTCTTACATTTTCTCTGAAGTGCTCAATAAACACTGGGTTGAGCAACCTTACAGATTTATCTCATGGTTTCTGAACTGTACACCTTGCTGTGTTTTCTAATTTAATCGGTTGTACATCATTAAGGGGTGATAATCCCATGTTTATGTGTTAATTTAGAAAGTTATGCATTTGTTAGTTTCACACCCTCTTGCTGCACAAATACATAATCTATTAGAGCGCTACTGTCTTGAGCTATATGTGTAGGGAAATTGATAGCTGATTCTATATGTAATTAATAACACACTTTTCCCATATGAGCTGGTTAGAAAGTTTACATAGAAATCATCACAGATTAATAACTTCCTGTTGTTGTCTGATAGACAGCGTAATAGGTAGTAAAACTTTTTTATGAGTAGCTCCCAGTCTCCTAATAGGGACCTGTACACTGTTCCTAGCATCAGCACTACATTATCTAGCTGTAGTTTATATGCACAAACTTGAAAGTGCTGATCAATGCTGAATTTGCTTACTTCTCCAGTTTTGTATTTATATCCTTGTTTTTTGTAAACGGCCACCACTCCTTTATCCATGCTATATCTGGAAGTGTAAGAGGCTAAATTATACTAATTTATACTGACACTATCCATCACCACAGTTACATGGTGTTCAGACAAAGTATATCAATCTCATTGTTATTTGTGAGGTCATCTACACCTACTAACAGATCATCTATTTTATTTTTTATTCCCCTGATATTCTGATGAAGTAAGTTGATACTACCCTTAGCTTATCCCTATTTACTGCACATGGAGCTTCTTTTATTCTATTTTTTTAGTTTTGCCTGTTTGGACTATGACCTTAACATAAAAAACGTGTCTACCTTGTCCCATTAATCACAGGGGCCACCCTCGTGTGACTGAGGCTCCCCCTTAAAGTATCTGCTAATAGGGAAGCTAACTTATCTTTCCCCTTCCTATTTAGCTGCAGGCCATGCGTAGTGTGTCCTCACGTACCAGCAGTGTCAACAGGAACATCGCATATGTGAGGTTTTGGGGGTATCTGGAACATCCCGTTCCTCCACTACTTCAGATAGAAAGCCAGAGTGATTAGAAGCCTTTCAGCAGTGTTTACCCAGGACCGAACATGGCGCTGAAAGACCTCCACAAACACCACATTTGTGTGTCCAGTTCATGTTCCTATTTCATCCAAGTCTCTCGCAATAGTACAGCTTGGATTCATACTGCAGGCTGCCCCAACTGTAATTACCTGATCTCCCTAGCATTTGTTTTCACAAAACTTGTGATCTGGTAAGCTGCACCTAATTCGTCCTGAAGCTCCTTGCCTTGAATGTTAAGTAGAAGCAATAATCTTCTCTTCCTATTCTGATTTGATCCCTACATGTCTTCTTCTCTTGAAGCTAATATTCTGCTTCAAAATACATTCTACTACATGTGGACGAGGCCCTTTCTCCACTACTTCTGATAGCAAGCCAAACTGATTTACTAACTGAATTTCGAAGTTTTTTCAATAGTTTCCCTTTTTGCTTCTACCTTTCCCCAGCACCCCGTCCCTGTTTCTTCCCTTAGCCTACATTATTCCAAGTCCACATTTTCTAATTCAGCCTTAAGGGCACAAATTTTTGCCTCATGTTCAGCAACTTTTCTGTCCTTTCTAGATAACATACGTTGCCATGGAGGAGCGTCTTTATCTACCCAGTTTCCTCGGCGCTACATTCACCGCAATAAAATCATAACCTACACAGTCTTCACACCCCCCGCCTTCAGATTTCTACAGCAAACATCACATTTGCTAGACATGTTTTGACAGAAAAATTTACACAAAGGAAGAGGATAACTTGGCACAAGAGCACTGATGTTACGTAACCTGTATTAATACGCAGCGAAGCGCTAATGTAAACAAACTTTTAAAAATCTCAAAAACTTTATAAAACTACCGTTGTAATTCTTTCTAAGCCACAACGTATTCTCCAAACTCCGTATTTGCTTTAACACCGGTGATTTTAGGGAACTCGACTGTCTTTGTCAGAATGTGTCCGTTCCAGAAACACGATTTTCTTTTTAAATGCATCCCCATCAAATGAGGAAGAAGTTAGCTTGCAGTGCATTACTGTGGGCAGTGTGCAGTCAAGTCCAGTTAAAATGTGAAATCTGCACTAGATTGCACATGTCTCCGTTTTCGTTCCTGCATTACTTTTTCCGTCAGAAAATTAAACGCTAGCTCCAGGTATGTCTCTCGACATAACCTACATACAATGCAGTACGATATGAAGTCTCCGTACGAATCGTTCAGTTTCACTGAAAACCGTTGCACCTGAAAACGGAAGATGCGTGTGACTTCAGCAATTATACTATGCGTCCTTACAATTTCACCATGTGCCAGAGGCCTGCAAATTTAGCACAAAGTGCTTTTTGATGTACAAAACAAGGAATCTCGTCTGTATACATTCGTGTTTTTTTGCTCTTTCAGTGTCGATCAAATCTTTAAAATCTTTCTGCATATTCCAGAATCCGAATCAAGAACAGTTCTCCACATGAGGAATCTAGAGGCAGATATCCTCCGAGTTGTGAAGCAACTTAAATCACAACAAGTCTTCCAGTTCACAGTGTATACGAATTACGTTTCCTGATGCAACAGCTCCAACAAACATATGCAACCGTCCCCTGGACGAAAGATCCGTACGAAAAGATTGGAAAACTGCACAGGTTACACAAATATTCAAGAAGGGTAGAAGGAGTAATCCAGTAATTTACAGGCCCATATTATTAACGTCGATATCCAGTAGGATTTTGGAACATATATTGCGTGCGAGGACTATGAATTACCTCGAAGAAAATGGTCTATTAACACACAGTAAACTCGGATTAAGAAAACATAATTCTTGTGAAGCATGAAGTGTTGAGTGCTTTCGACAAGGATTTCGAAAAGGCCTTTGACACTTTATCATACGAGCGGCTTGTACTGAAATTCGGTGCTTATGGAATATCTTCTCAGTTAGCTAACTGGGTTCTTGATATCCTGTTAGAGATGTCACAGTTCCTAATAGCTGACAGAAAGTCATCGAGTGAAACAGAAGTGATTTCTGGCGTTCCCCAATGTAGTGTTATAGGCCCACTGCCGTTCCTTATCTGTATAAATGATTTTATAACAATCTGAGGAGCAATCTGAGATCAAAAAATGCAAAACGATTTAGAAAACATATCTGTATATTTTGGAAAGTGGCAATCGGCATTAGATAATGAAGTCCTCCATATGAGTGCTAAAAGGAATCTGTTAAACTTCGGTTACACTATAAATCACTAAATCTAAAGCCCGCAAATTCAACTAAAAACCTAGGAATTATAATTACGAGCCCCTTAAATTGGGAAGAACACATTATGTTGAGGGGGAGGCAACCCAAAGACTGCGAGTCATTAGCAGAATATTCAGAAAATGCAACAGATCTACTAAATAGACTGCCTACGCTACGCTTGTATGCCCTCTTTTGGGGTACCGCTGCACAGTATGGGATCCTCACCGCATAGGGTTAATGGAGTACATTGAGAAAGTTCAAAGAAGAGCTGCACTTTCTGTATTACACCGAAATAGTGGAAACAGTGTTACTAACCTCATACAGAATTTGTGGTGGATATAAAAAAGGCGTTTTTCGTTGCGGCAGAATCATATCACGAAATTTCAGTCACCAACTTTCTCCTTCGAATGCGAAAATGTTTTGCTAACACAGACTTAGGGAGAAAAGACCGTCGTAATAAAATAAGGGAAACGGGAGCTATCTGGGAAAGGTTTAGGCATTCGTATTTTCCTCGCACTGTTCGATATTGGAATAATCGAGAATGGTTGTGAAGGTCATTCGATGAACCCTCCGCCAGGCACTTAAGTGTGATCTGCAGAGAATCCATGTACATGTACAGTCGTTCTCAAAAGTATCCGAACGACCTGAATTGCATTTCGCCTGATTCGCAGGGATTCGAACCCAGAACCTAATGGGATTGTTATCGAAGCACCATCAACTGTGACATACGGGATTTTCTCGGCAGTAGCAAGATGTTTTAAGTGAAATGACTAGACGAAACATTAATTTTTTCCTTCCCAGGACTCCAACCTGGAACCTTTCGCTTTTATTTATTAGGGAATACGAACGTTAAATATGGGTTTGTTACATCAGCAGTGACATGTGAGCATGTATGAATAAGAAATAATATGACGAAGAGTTCAGTGCTGACTGGGAATCGAAACCCACACATATCGTTGTTGACTACACCCTAAGAGACGTCAGCTACTGACTGTTTCTCCACCAGCAGCTCAGAATAACCTCCTTCAACTTAGAGTGATCTCTCAAACAGTTCTCTGTCTCACTGGGAGTAAAAAATTTCAGATATCTTTAGTGTTGACAACGAATGAAAATGCATTAAAAATCAAAATTATTATCCATCAGCAGATAGGTGTTCTCATGCTGGAGCTTGATAATACATAATGAAAACCTAAGTTCCGGGCCAGCATTCGAACCCATTCATCCGCAATACGTGGAGGTGTTGAGGAATCTGCAGTTTTGAGCAAACAACAAATTGTGGTCGAGCTATATTGTCACGAATTGATCAAATTCCGCGTTAAGGGCGGTCTGAGTTGCATTCCAAGTTCAGATCCAATTTTATCGACATACAGAAGCTCAAATAAAAGATGGAATAAGGGTCCTGTGACCCTACATAGCGTTTGTTTCGTCACTATAAATAGGTAACTAGTATAACAGAAGTCACTGGTGACAGAGTTCCCACATTTCACCACTCCTGACTTTATTGTGGTGCAACCTAACGACTACTTGGTAGAGAAGGAATATCATGTTTAATGTGAATTTCAGACCACAATGCCATTATACCTTCTTCACTTGGCGTAGTCAGAATACAACCTGTGTCTCCTTATTGAAAATCATGGGCAGAAGTTGGAATCGAACCCAGACCATCATCACAGGAGCCCATCATCAATCTAACACACCACCAAAGCACCTTCTCTGTGCCTCGTTTTTCTCTCGTAATGCCGTTTCGCCACAGTGGATGATAATTCTGACACACAGACTCCCTGTAGTGGTTTGCTGCATGTTCAGTACTTTCATTTACTTGGTTGACTGAATCGCCATGAACTAGCTGCCTCGGCTGCCCAGTGCATACATTCGACTCTATTTTGTAATCACCGAAATAAAATCTCGTAACTGCCACCTACACAGAACTGCCAACAGTATAGGATGCAGAAATTTAAAGAGGAAGTGTTCCTTTCCACTTGAGCTACTCTACTGCCCTATCTGTTTGTTGAAAACGTCGTGCAGTGCAAATAAAAAGCTGTAACTGTCTGTCTCTCAGAAGTCTAGATCCGGCCATATGCTTTATCTCACAGCACTGTGGAATGCCGAAGTTCTGGAGGAACTATTATTGACTTCTCGAGGTGCTGTAGGTAGATGACAGCTACTAGCGTTACAATAAGTGTCACGCACTATAGATAAGATGTCACGAGTTCCATTTCATTCACTGCTACATTTTTACAACACAATTCTGCTGTCTGTTGACGTTACCCATTTAATGGAACTTTGAACGTAATTACCTTCACTTCTCAACACAAAATAGCCGCATGTGGAAAAAGGGCTAACTTCTGGGACATTTTGATCTTTTCAGGTTTAATAGACGGCCAGGCAGCAGATGCATCTCGAACCTTTGTATTATGTATGGGGAGAGCGCATCGTGCCAAAATAGTCAGAAAAGTATTTTCTACATTAGCTGTCGTCTGGTAGTGGCATTTTATTCTTCATCAAACCTTGTTTGACGGCTTTAACTCAGAACAAGTTTTCTACATGCTCGAAATCAATAAAGTGCATGTGCAATGTCAGACTGTTACAGATCACATCAGAAAATTCGCAATTATAGTTCATGGTTAAGGTTAATTTCTCCCTCATGGTTTTTTTTTTTTGTCATCAGTCTAAGAACTGGTTTGATTTTGATGCGGCCGCCACGAATTCCTTTCCTGTGCTAACTTCTTCATTTCAGAGTAGCACTTGCAACCTACGTCCTCAATTTTTTGCTTGACGTATTCCAATCTCTGTCTTCCTCTACAGTTTTTGCCCTCTAGAGCTCCCTCTAGTGCCATGGAAGTCATTCCCTCATATCTTGGCAGATGTCCTATCATCCTGTCCTTTCTCCTTATCAGTGTTTTCCCCATATTCCTTTCCTCTCCGATTCTGCGTAGAACCTCCTCATTCCTTACCTTATCAGTCCACCAAATTTTCAACATAGCACCACATCTCAGATCCTTCGATTCTCTTCTGTTCCGATTTTCCCACAGTCCATGTTTCACTACCATACAATGCTGTACTCCAGACGTACACCCTCAGAAATTTCTTCCTCAAATTAAGGCCGGTATTTGATATTAGAAGACTTCTCTTGGCCAGAAATGCCTTTTTTGCCATAGCGAGTCTGCTTTTGATGTCCTCCTTGCTCCGTCCGTAACTTCATTGACTTCGTGACCATCAATCCAGATGTTAAGTTTCTCGCTGTTCTCTTTTCAACTCCTTCTCATTACTTTCCTCTTTCTCCGATTTACACTCAAATCATACTGTGTACTCATTAGACTGTTCATTACGTTCAGCAGATCATTTAATTCTTCTTCACTTTCACTCATGATAGCAATGTCATCAGCGAATCGTATCATTGATATCCTTTCACCTTGTGTTTTAATTCCACTGCTGAACCTTTCTTTTATTTCCATCATTGCTTCCTCGATGTACAGATTGAAGAGTAGGGGCGAAAGGCTACAGCCTTGTCTTACTCCCTTCTTAATACGAACACTTCGTTCTTGATCGTCCACTGTTATTATTCCCTCTTGGTTGTTGTACATATTGTATATGACCCGTCTGTCCCTATAGCTTACCCCTACTTTTTTCAGAATCTTGAACAGCTTGCATGATTTTATATTGTCGAACGCTTTTTCCAGGTCGACAAATCCTATGAACGTGTCTTGATTTTTCTTTAGCCTTGCTTCCATTATTAGCCGTAATGTCAGAATTGCCTCTAGCGTGCCTTTACTTTTCCTAAAGCCAAACTGATCGTCACCTAGTGAATTCTCAATTTTCTTTACAATTCTTCTGTATATTATTCTTGTAAGCAGCTTCGATGCATAAGCCGTTAAGCTGATTGTGCGATAATTCTCGCACTTGTCAGGTCTTGCCGTCTTCCGAATTGTGTGGATGATGCTTTTGCGAAAGTCAGATGGTATGTCGCCAGACTTATATACTCTACACACCAACGTGAATAGTCGTTTTGTTGCCACTTCCGCTAATGCTTTTAGAAATTCTGATCGAATGTTATCTATCCCTTCTGTCTTATTTCACCGTAAGTACTCCAGAGCTCTTTTAAATTCCGATTCTAATGCTAAATCCCCTATCTCTTCTAAATAGACTCCTGTTTCTTCTTCTATCACATCAGACAAATCTTCACCCTCATACAGGCTTTCAATGTATTCTTTCAACCTATATACTCTCTTCTCTGCATTTAACAGTGGAATTCCCGTTGCACTCTTAATGTTACCACCGTTGCTTTTAATGTGACCAAAGGTTGTTTTGACTTTCCTGTATGCTGAGTCTGTCCTTCCGACAATCATATCTTTTTCGATGTCTTCACATTTCTCCTGCAACCATTTCGTCTTAGCTTTCCTGCACTTCCTATTTATTTCATTCCTCAGCTACTTGTATTTCTGTATTCCTGATTTTCCCGGAACATGTTTGTACTTCCTCCTTTCATCAATCAACTGAAGTATTTCTTCTGTTACCCATTGTTTCTTCGCAGCAACCTTCTTTGTACCTATGTTTTCCTTCCCAACATCGTGAGGACCCTTATAAGAGGTGTCCATTCTTCTTCAACTGTACTGCCTACTGCGCTATTCCTTATTGCTGTACCTATAGCGTTAGAGAACTTCAAACGTATCTCGTCATTCCTTAGAACTTCCGTATCCCACTTCTTGTCTTGAACTTCAGCCTACTCTTCATTACTACCAAATTGTGATCAGAGTCTATAGCTGCTCCTGGGTACGCTTTACAATCCCGTATCTCATTTTGGAATCTCTGTCTGACCATGATGTAATCTAATTGAAATCTTCCCGTATCTCCCGGCCTTTTCCAAGTATACCTCCTCCTCTTGTGATACTTGAACAGGGTATTCGCTATTACTAGCTTAAACTTGTTAAAGAACTCAATTAGTCTTTCTCCTCTTTCATTCCTTGTGCCAAGCCCATTATCTCTTGTAACCTTTTCTTCTACTCCTTCCCCTACAATTGCATTCCAGTCGCCCATGACTATTACATTTTCGTCCCCCTTTACATACTGCATTACCCTTTCAATATCCTCATACACTTTCTCTATCTGTTCATCTTCAGCTTGCGACGTCGGCATGTATACCTGAACTATCGTTGTCGGTGTTGGTCTGCTGTCGATTCTGATTAGAACAACCCGGTCACTGAACTGTTCACAGTAACACACCCTCTGGCCTACCTTCCTATTCATAACGAATCCTACACCGTTGTACCATTTTCTGTTGTTGTTGATATTACCCGATACTCATCTGACCAAAAATCCTTGTCTTCCTTCCACTTCACTTCACTGACCCCTACTATATCTAGATTGAGCCTTTGTATTTCCCTTTTCAGATATTCTAGTTTCCCTACCACGTTCAAGCTTCTGACATTCCACGCCCTGACACGTAGAACGTTATCCTTTCGTTGATTATTCAATCTTTTTCTCATGGTAACCTCCCCCTTGGCAGTCGACTCCCCGAGATCCGAATGGGGGACTATTCCGGAATCTTTTGCCAATGGAGAGATCATCATGACACTTCAACTACAGGCCACATGTCCTGTGGATACACGTAACTTGTCTTTAATGCAGTGGTTTCCATTGCCTTCTGCATCCTTATGTCGTTGATCATTGCTGATTCCTCCACCTTTAGGGGCAATTTCCCACCCCTAGGACAAGAGATTGCCCAGAACCTTTATCCGTTCCTCCGCCCTCTTTGACAAGGCCGTTGGCAGAATAAGGCTGCCTTCTTATTCCGGAAGTCTGCGGCCGACAATGTTGATTATTTATCAAAATTTAGCCAGTGGCGGGGATCGAACCCGGGACCGAAGATGTTTTGATTATGAATCAAGGACGCTACCCCCCCTTTTTTTAATCTCATTTTGTTGACATTTGTTCGTTGGATCTGCTCGGGGCGGACGTCGTAAGACATCCGTTCAAGTTCGTTGTCGATCGATTAACTTAGTTTTTTTATTACAGAGAGCTGCTAACCCTCTGACCGAACACGCTGAGCTACCGTGCCGGCTTCTTAGACCACAGGTACCACATAGTATTGTTGTTTCAACCTTAAAAGAAACGTTACGAAAATTGTCCACTGTATTAAAAGAAATGAAATTTAACTACCGACGATAACCTTGCGACGAAAGTCTGTTTTGATAAAACTGAGTATCTGTACACAAGCGTGCCTCTATCGGCACGAATTAGTAAAATAGTACTCACTTAGATTTCGATTGGGTATGTGTTTATTTGGTATGCTGTGTCATACTCGAAAGGTATGCAAATGTGGCACTTCATGAATAAAGTTAAGTGTTCGTAGAAACCCAACATTTGTTTGTCAGCAGCGGAACGAGGCGTTACCTGTTGTGCAGCATTGTAAGTTTTTCACCATTGCACTATGAGCCGAAAGTATTTTCTTGCGATTTACTTATCGATGTTTGATCTGACTGATTGTAGATCTTTCACAGAAGGGATAAAAGTGTTACATTCAGCGAGACTGGAACCGCGAATCATAACAGACGCTTTCTCAGATGTCAGCACGTCACCACAGAGCTAGCCAAGACGTATGTGTTGCAAATTTGTCTTGCGAGACCAGCAGAGTCCATAACAAATAAACCGCTATTTAAAGTACTAGTTTAATTGAAATCTACACACGAAACGACTTTCCTGGGCTGAAGTCCGTAAATTTACAATCTTTTGTTGTACCTGAAGCGACAATAACTCAGATTATTCAATGGAAATGACAGGAAAAATCAAGTGAACTTTGAGGCTTAATTCCGTGTACACCAGGAAGTAACTCGTCGATCACAGAGTTGCCAAATATACCTTGCCTTGTTGCCAAACCTCAGTTACAGTACTAGCAGCAAGAAGACGAACCGATGTGATCCTACAGCGGGCTGGGAAGTGACCACAGATGGCTTTTCAAAGACGCGGCTGCGACGGCCTGGAATACGTAATGCGTCTGATTCGCATTTCTGTAAACAGGTTTAGGGACTGGAACGTAGTTACTAATAATATTCAGAACTGACTGCAAACTAAGCATCATAAATCAGTAACTCTCATAGTTTTATATTTCTTTCGTAACTGTACTCGAACGTAACTCATTCACGGACGTCTTCGTGCCTCGCTGATAGTCGAGCACACCAAACAAATAAAAATAAAAAAGAATGTGTGTGTGTGTGTGTGTGTGTGTGTGTGAGAGAGAGAGAGAGAGAGAGAGAGAGGGTAAAAAATTGTTGTATAGAAATTAAATACCGGTATGGAAAAAAATCTTTCATTAAAATAACATGTTCCACATCATTATGGAGTGTCGTATTCATGATCTATGGAACAAGTATTAATCCAATCTAATCTAATCAATCATATTGCATACTAGCCATGAAGAGTCATGAATTACCGACATGTAAACCATAGTAGCACATGCCGTTGTTCATTTCGCTGCACGTCATCTGCAATACCGAGATACCAGCCCAACTGGAAATAGCAGACACGGACATCAGCAACAGCACGTGGTATTAACGCATACATCTTTCTGAGAACGTTTCGAATGGAAATGTACAATTCTAAAATTATACGTTTCCCCGTGTAACAATATATTCTTTCTAGAATCAAATTTTCACTCTACAGCGGAGTGTGCGCTGATATGAAACTTTCTGGCATATTAAAACTCGAACTCGCGACCTTTGCCTTTCGCGGGCAAGTGCTCTACCAACTGAACTACCAAAGCACGACTTGCGCCCCGTCCTCACTGCTTTACTTCTGCCAGTATCTCGTCTCGTACCTTCCAAACTTCACAGAAGCTCTCCTGCGAACCTTGCAAAACTAGCAGTCCTGGAAGAAAGGATATTGCTGAGACATGGCTTACCCACAGCCTGGGGGATGTTTCTAGAATGAAATTTTCACTCTACAGCCGAGTGTGCGCTGATATGAAACTTCCTGGCAGAGTAAAACTGTGTGCCGGACCGAGACTCGAACTCGGGACTTTCGCCTTTCGCGGTCAAGTGCTCTATCAACTTTTTTTCTTTTTTTTATGAAGAGGAAAAGAAAATTTTTCGCACCCACCGACGCGCGAACCCATGACCTCCCATATCCTATTCCCGCGCGCCAACTACTTTTATTTTTTATTTTTTCTGTTTTAGGAAGGTCACAGGGCGTGGTACACGCCCCACTAGCAGTGGAGTCTCTTCACGGCACTGCCGGTGCGTAGAGGCACAAACCCCTGCCACCCCTTATTTCATGTTCCCTGTTGGGTCATAGCACTAAGTGTGCAGAAATCTTGACACAAAATTCCCATTCTCCGATGTAAGAAAGACAAAGAAACCTCTTCTCTGAGTAGAAACTAATCACTGCCAAAAACTTCACAATTCTTCTTGAATCACACAAATACTTTGCAAGTCGAACACGAGGAATTCTGAACAAAATGTTTTGATAAAACTCTTCCTTTAACACAGAAGTAAATAATAATAATAACACAAGTGACTTTTAATTTTCTTGTGTTCGTTCTCGTTCAAGGTGTTTTAGTGGTTGCACACATTTACCTGACACCCATTCTTTCAAAAATGATCTTCAGCATGTTGCCGTAGTGCTTCTTGTGGTTGCGATACGTGCTTATTTCTGCGTATTCACACTTCATGTAAACGCGGAATTCTAACTCGTTGTCTGACCCAAGCTTGTCAAAAAAAAAAAAAAAAAAAAAAGGCTCTGAGCGCTATGGGACTTAACTACTGTGGTCATCAGTCCCCTACAACTTAGAACTACTTAAACCTAACTAACCTAAGGACATGACACACATCCATGCCCGAGGCAGGATTCGAACCTGCGACCGTAGCAGTCCCGCGGTTCCAGACTGCAGCGCTAGAACCGCACGACCACAGTCTGCGACACGAAGTGTCCGAGGTTCGGATCCCAAAGAGGAACACAATTCAGACGATGACCGTGAACAGTCGCTCCGCACAGTTAATATTTTTATTAGGAAAGAGAAATAGGAAAATGGAATCAATTATGCGATAATGTAGTCATAAAAACGAAAAGAAAGGATATTGTAAAAATATTTCCTGGGTCAGAAAGTTTATCCAGAAAGGTCATAAGTGAAATGGACAGTACTTAGCCTGGAAACGATTGACGAAATATTAAGTACACACACTTCTGTACTCAGTCTAAGAAAGAATGTGTATAGTATTCAAGAGAAAGGGATGCTAAAAACAACACAGAAGATGAACTAATGGCATTACTGGGATTGCCTTACATCTTTGGGATTACGCAAGCAAGCCACACTAATGTTGTCGAACTGTGGAAAGCCGATGGCAGAAATACGGAGATTACGGGAGCTGTGATGAGCTATAGAAGTCCTCGGTCGCCTTATCTCTTGCTTTAGCTATCCGTAGGAGTTACCTGTCACCCTGTGTTCTTTCCAGCTCTTCGTACGCCTCTTCCAAGACAGGAACATGCATACCAAAATGCCGTGGCTGACATCTTATCATTCCGAAAACGAGGTGCCGGAGAAAAGAAAACGTCAAAACTGAAGCTGTGAGTACAAGTCCTGAGTCATGTCTCCATAGAATAATTTTATTTGGAACTCTTCCAGATGGTATTTGGATACAAAAAAGGGAACAAATGTCGCCATCATTAATGGGTCATGGGATCTTTATATCTAAAACATGCAGAGAATAGCATAGTTATAAAACACTGTAAAACATTATTAAATGTGTACTGTTTGTTTTATAAATACTGCTTTCCGTGAGTACTTTCATAATACCTTATTTATTATACAGTACGGCTTGGTTTTAAGATTGTTGTTGGTGTTTGGGGCATATTTTCTGTGTGCGTCTGTTGCCGTTTTTCGCAGCATAGTTTATGTCATCTGCAACTGTATGAGCGGCCATTTCTAAACAAATACAAGAATATTAACTTATGTATGTCAGCGTTATACAGTTCGGATTGCCGTAGTGTTGTGGATACAGTTTTGATGTGCACTCGGTTGTTACATAGTTTCTCGTGTCTTACGGTCACGGCAAGGCTTGCAGCTAATTTTACACACAGAAAAACGTAAGTTTCGCACTTCGTTCATAATCCAAAGCATTACGCCATCTTGCCGTTAGCATGTGTCGCGAGAAATGTATGGCATGTTACAAGGACGCTATGAAAATTGTAGCCGAAGTTCTGACTTCTTCTCTTCTTCGGTTACGTCTTTTTGCGTGTGTGTGCATTCTGTTATGTGCAGATCACTTTCGATATTAGTAGAGGTACAGTTTTTATTCGTTGGATGTCTTGCGAAAGTGGAATGTGTTCTGTCTCTTTTTAGCACTCTGTGTACTTCGTTCGGATAGTTTTGATTGTTTCTCCTATGGGTTAGGCCTGATAGCAGTTAATTGTGAGCTGGTTTATTCCAGCATGCTGAATTTTTCTGAGATTCTTTTGTCTGGTCTCAGCCTTTCATGAACTATGTGGTTTGTTTAGAATTTTATTGGGATCCCCTGCTTTTTCAAGATGTTTCCAGTTCTATGTGATATTTTATTACTGTATGTCAGGGTGTACCATATGTTTCCATTTCCTGAAGTGATGTGGTCTGCTGTGTTGTCTGTGTGTTTGGCCTGTGGGTTTTCAGATTATTTGCTTGTGCTTTTGAATGGGTCGCCACTATTTTTATGTTTCATATTTACCTTGCTGTTGAGCTTGTTTATGATATCAGTTTTGTAGTCATTTTCAACAGCACATTGTTTGATTATAAGTGGTTCAAATGGCTCTGAGCACTATGGGACTTAACTGCTGTGGTCACCAGTCGCCTAGAACTTAGAACTACGTAAACGTAACTAACCTAAGTGCATCACACACATCCATGCCCGATGCAGGATTCAAACATGCTACCGTAGCGGTCGCGTGGTTCCAGACTGTAGCGGCTAGAATCGCTTGGCCACTCCGGCCGGCTGTGTGTGATTATATTTAGTGCCTGTGTGTACACTTCAGTTTAAGACGTGTTCTGTTTATCCTGTGGAGCATGGGTGCAAAGCCGGCATATTTACTGAATGTATGGTGGTTGGATGTGATATGGGTAGCAGTGGTTGGTGATGTGGGTCTTCTGAAGATGGAAAAATAATGTAGGTGCTTGTTTCTTGTAACTGTAAGATTCAAGAAATTTAGATTATTGTTTTTTTCTCTTTCCTTTGTGAAGTGGGACTGAGGTAGTACTGTGTTGATGTTACTGTGTAGCACTTCAACTGTTTTGTGTTTCATCTATAAGACAATTATGTCATCCTCGTATCGGTACCATCTTGTTTTATAAAGTTGTTGAATATTGTGTTCTCTATACGATCCAAGAATATGCCTACTAATTTCCCACTGAGGGGATATCCCATGGTTAGCCCCTCTGTTTGAAGACAGAAGTTGTTGCTGAAAGTGAAGTAGTTTTGTTCAGTGATTAGACTAAGAATGGATGAGATTTCATTTATTTTTATTTCTGCGAATTTATTGTACTTTAGCTGTTGTTCTATAGTCTATATAATTTCTTCTGTGTGTATGTGTGTGTACATGGATGTAATGTCAGAAGATACAAGTTTTGCTGTTGGGGGAATGTTCTTAATTTTCTCTATTACGTCTTCTGGCGTTTTGAAGCTTCTGTTGTTTGGGTACGTATATTTTTTCTCTAGAAATGCGTACATGTGTCTCTCTGTAGTCCACCGCTGGCCTGATTAGAATGAGAAGTTTGTGGACCTTTGCAAGCCTGTTAAGAGTGAAGCTTTAGGATTCCTTTGTATTTTTTTGTCTGCTTCTGTGTGAGGGTACGTGTAATGCTTTTTTTGAATGTCTCTGGGTTCCTTTGATACCTTTGTGTTGGATCATCACTTAGGTTGGTAGTATTACTCTATCCCAGAACTTTTTCTGTTGATACCAACAACAACAGAAGAAAATTATTACATACAAAAGGCAATAGTGGAAGAGAAAAACGTAATAAACGAAGAAAGAACACTTTTCAACGACACAATCTTCACAGCTCTGAGAGAACTGACGCACGACACACAACAGAAAGCACACACTTGGAAAAGAACCACTCACCCATCACATACAGACACATAAAAGAGGAACGGAAGTCGTCAGAACTCGCGCTTAAATTTTCATGACCTTCTTGCAACGTGTGATACGTTTCTCACGAGACACGCCAGAGGCAAGTTGGCGTAACGTTATGCATTATGGAAGAAGTGCGGCGGTTATAATTTTCAGTGTATAGAACTAGCTGCAAGCCATCCAGCGAACATGAGTACACGAGAAACTATGTAACAACCTAGTACACACAAAAACTGTATCCACAACACTACCGCAATCCCGACTGCATAACGCTGACACACGTAAGTTCTCGTTTTCGTATTTGTTTACTAATAGCCGCTCACGTAGTTGCAAATGACATGATTTATGTTGAGAAAAACGGCAACAGAAAAACACAGAAAATATGCCCCAAACACCAACAACAATCTTAAAACCACGCTGTAATGTATAATAAATAAGGTATTATTAAAGTACTCACAGAAAACAATATTTAAGAAACAAACAGTAGACATGTAATAACGTTTTATACCGTTTTATAACTGTGCTATTTTCTGCAAGGTGTACATTGATGGCGATATTTGTCTCTGAAACTGACATGGGTAATGAATAAATAAATAAATGAACAACAAAAATATTTTGCATCAAGGCGGACCGTCAATGCCCACATTGTTGTTCATATCTCGATACTACAGTTGGTGTGAGAAGCATCCGCAAAAGGAGAAGGACTGGGTTTGAGTGCGAGCCTGACACACAGTTTCCATGTGTCAGCAAGACTGAGATTTCAGATTAGTGAGAAATAACGTTATTTCTGTTATCATAACAATTGTCGTAGTTATTTGTCGTTGCCATTGTTAGTTCGAAGACCGGTTTGATGCCGCTCTCCATGCTACACTATCCTGTGCGAGCCCCTCCACTTCCAAAACACTACTGCAGCGTGCATTCATCTGAACCTGTTTACTGCACTCATGTCTCGGTGTCCCTCTACAAGTTTTTCTCCCTACACTACTTGTCCATCACCAAACGGACGATTCGCTGACGTCCCAGGAGGTGTTCTGTCAACTGATACCTTCTTTCAGTCAAGTTGTGGCATATTTTTTACGGTCTCTAATTCGATTCAGTATCTTCTTTAATTAAAGCATCTAAACACCTATTCTTCAGCAGTTTGCTCTAGCACTACATCTCAGTATCTCATATCCTCTGCTTGTGTCAGCTGCTTACCATCCATGTTTCACTTACAAACAAGACTACACTCGTGACAAGAACCTTAACAAAGTCAGCCTAAACGTCAAATTTACGTTAAAAAGCAAAACAATTACTCTTTTGCAGAGATGTTTTCCAAGCCCTAGCCAGTCTGTATTTTATGTCCTGTCTACTTCGGCTGCAAACAATTATGTTGCTGCCTGAATAGGACAACCCATCTACTGCTTTAGAGTCTTATTTCCTAATCTAATTACCCTTTTGAATGTGACAGGTCAACCTTTCAGCAATCTTATTACCTCGCTTAGTAAGAGATGGGTATGTTGAGATGTATTCCACTACTTAATACACACATCAAAAAATAGATTGTTTCACGTTGGTTCTGAAAATTCCGGAACCTGTACAGAAAATTGGAATAGATATCAACATAAACATGATTTCGGCCCTTTCTATTGGTCAAGAAAACCACACGTTGCGCGTTGTTCCACAGAGAGACCTTCAGAGGTGATGGTCCTCTAATGCCCAGTAGCACGTCCTCTGGTACTGATACATGCCTGTATTCGTCGTGGCGTGCTTCCCACAAGTTCTTCAAGGCACTGTTGGTCCAGATTGTCTCACTCCTCAACGGCAAATCGGCGCAGATCCCGCAGATTGGTTGGTGGGTCACGTACCGCGCTGCACTGTGTCGTGGTTCCAAAGACGGACTTCGCCACGGACGTCGGGAGTGAAGTTGCGCACTATGCAGCCGATTGCGCACAGTTTCAGTTGTAACAGGACGTCCTGTGGCTGCACGAAAAGCGTTATTCAGCATAGTGGCGTTGCGGTCAGGGTTTCTCCGAGCCATAATCCGTAGGTAGCGGTTTTCCACCGAAGTGGTAGTAGCACTTGGGCGGCCTGAGCGAGGCATGTGATTTGCACTTCCCGTCTCTCTGTATCTCCTCCATGTGCGAACAACATCGCTTTGGTTCACTCCAACACGCCTGGACGCTCCTGCTGTCCAGAGCCCTTCCTGGCACAGAGTAACAATGCGGACGCGATGGGACCACGGCGTTGACCGTCTAGGCACGGCTGAGCTACAGACAACACCAGCCGTGTACCTCCTTCCTGGTGGAATGACAGGAACTGTCGGACGAACTCCGTCTAATAGGCGCTGCTCATGCACCGTTGTTTACGTCTTTGGGCGGGTTTACTGACATCTCTGAACAGTCGAAGGGACTGTAACTGTGATACAATATCGACAATCAACGTCTATCTTCAGGAGTACTGGGAACTGGGGTAATGGAAAACTTTTTTTGATATGTGTATGACGGAGATATAATAACATTTGACAGAAAATGAAACTAAGTACATGAATTATCGTTCGATGCTCGACAGAGCATGAAAATATCACAATGGAAATATTTTCCCAATGTTGTGCAGACGTTACGAATTTAATCACAACCCATAACATCTCAGCACAAGAACATGAATCCTAGTCCGTGATTATGTAAGTAGTCGTTGCAGAACATCACGAAAGTTTTCCTTTATGATATTAAAATGGCATTATGTGCAAATGAGGAACTAAGATTGGAAGTTGGTATATGTTCAGTGAACAGTACACATATGCCTCTAACAGCAGTGGTGATCGTAAAACGGTATGTCTTCTGTAGAAAGAAAGTAATCCACCGATTATGGTACACCATTTATGAGTAAAATTAAAAACGAACAATGTGTGCTTGAGGTCACAAACTACAAAGCTATTTCCCACCTGATGCTTATCATAGACAAATTAAGTGTTGGCTAAAAGTGTACAAAAGGCAGAGCTTCTGGAAAGCATGACGAAATGCTATGCCTCCACTTTATTGAGCACACAGGTCGCTTTGGAGGGCTGGATGACGTGGTGCAGGGGACAAAACAAGGCCGTCACGTGACGCTCCACCGATGACGTCAGTAGTGATGATGAGGTGACAATCGCGGTGTGTACGTGCCAGTAGCTGGCGTGAGGTCAGGGCGGTCACCTGCGTCGACGTGGAGAAGTCGAGAAGTGGCAGAAACTGGTAAAGTTACACGATCTGTTGGTCTATCAACGTGGACTGTCCAAGTATCTGCAACGAATGGTGAACCACTCGTAGTGATGTGAGGCATTGGCGTAAAAAGCTCCTAGCCGATAGGGCTGTTGACGAGTGTCACTCCAAGTGGCTGGCGATCGGTTTCAAACCGGACGCAAATTGCCAATGCCTGGCAAAGCAGCTCCATCTGAACCAGCTGCCTAGCAATCGTTCGGAAGGCGGCCGTCGCTCACACAGACACACACACAGCTGTGCGTCTTGAGTGGGCCGAACCACACAGAGACGGAGACAGTGGCTGCGTGGAGGTGCGTCAGACAAGTCGCGCGATTTCGCCTGTTGTGCAATTATGGAGGTGGCGATGGGACCGACGGCCTATAGAGGATGCAGTTCAAGCGACTGGTGGTTCCATGGTGTCTTGGGGGTGTTTCTATCACCGCGACTTGGATTCAGTCACTACAGTCAGTGTGAACCTGAACCAGCACGTTTATTTCAACATTCTTGGTGACGAAGTGTTGCCCTATTCTCTGGACACTTGCGATGTAGAAGATGACACACACAGTCGTGTTCCCACGGCTACGTGCATACACTCCCGGTTTCACGAACACTCAGGCGCCCTACAGCACCTAGAGGCGACCACTAGACAACCCGGTCTCAGAGCCGCATGCGTTGTACGGTACTGTCTGGAACAGCAGCTGGGACGTGGCAGCCGACATCGCCACACACTGCTAACTCTGCGGGATCTGATGCATCAGTGGGAGGCCTCGGGCAGATGCTGGGTATCTGAAGAAACTTTCGGAACTGTTTTCCCCGCCGAGGTGACGAACTCTTCGAGGCTAGATGCGGTAATACCGTGATGAAATTTCATGATGCTTGAAGCAAAAGTTGGCTTGAATGTGACTGTCTTACTATAAGTTAATGATGTATGGAAAGAATGGGAATCATGCACCAGCTAATTGTACCTCACAGTTTTATTCGACTCCTTACCTAGGTTTAAACAGATATAAAGACGAGTAACGTGTATCCACAGGACATGTGACCTGTAGTTGAAGAAGTGTCATTGGCAAAACATTTCGGAATAGTCCCCCATTCGGATCTCCGGGAGGGGACTGCCAAGTGGGAGGTTACCATGAGAAAAAGATTGAATAATCAACGAAAGGATAATGTTCTACGAGTCGGGGCGTGGAATTTCAGAAGCTTGAACGTGGTAGGGAAAGTAGTAAATCTGAAAAGGGAAATGCAAAGGCTCAATCTAGATACAGTAGGGGTCAGTGAAGTGAAGTGGAAGGAAGACAAGGATTTTTGGTCAGATGAGTATCAGGTAATATCAACAGCAGCAGAAAATGGTATAACAGGTGTAGGATTCGTTATGTATAGGAAGGTAGGGCTGAGGGTGTGTTACTGTGAACAGTTCAGTGACCGGTTTGTTCTAATCAGAAACTACAGCAGACCAACACCGACAACGATAGTTCAGGTATACATGCCGATGTCGCAAGCTGAAGATGAACAGATAGAGAAAGTGTATGAGGATATTGAAAGGGTAATGCAGTATGTAAAGGGGGACGATAATGTAATAGTCATGGGCGACTGGAATGCAATTGTAGGGGAAGGAGTAGAAGAAAAGGTTACAGGAGATAATGGGCTTGGCACAAGGAATGAAAGAGGAGAAAGACTAATTGAGTTCCGTAACAAGTTTCAGCTAGTAATAGCGAATACCCTTTTCAAGAATCACAAGAGGAGGAGGTATACTTGGAAAAGGCCGGGAGATACGGGAAGATTTCAATTAGATTACATTATGGTCAGACAGAGATTGCGAAATCAGATACTGGATTGTGTCGTACCCAGGAGCAGATATAGACTCAGATCACAGTAATGATGAAGAGAAGGCTGAAGTTCAAGACGTTAGTCAGGAAGAATCAATACGCTAAGAAGTGGGATACGGAAGTTCTAAGGAATGACGAGATACGTCTGAAGTTCTCTAACGCTATAGATACAGCAATAAGGAATAGCGCAGAAGGCAACACAGTTGAAGAGGAACCAACGTCTCTAAAACGGGCCATCACAGAAGTTGGGAAGGAAAACATAGGTACAAAGAAAGTAGCTGCGAAGAAACAATGGGTAACAGAAGAAATAATTGAGTTGATTGATGAAAGGAGGAAGTACAAACATGTTCCATGAAAATCAGGAATACCGAAATACAAGTAGGTGAGGAATGAAATAAATAGGAAGTGCAGGAAAGCTAAGACGAAATGGCTGCAGGAAAAATGTGAAGACATCGAAAAAGATATGATTGTCGGAAGGACAGACTCAGCATACAGGAAAGTCAAAACAACCTTTGGTGACATTAAAAGCAACGGTGGTAACATTAAGAGTGCAACGGGAATTACACTGTTAAATGCAGAGGAGATAGCAAATAGGTGGAAAGAATACATTGAAAGCCGCTATGAGGGTCAAGATTTGTCTGATGTGATAGAAGAAGAAATAGGGGTCGATTTAGAAGAGATAGGGGATCCAGTATTAGAATCGGTATTTAAAAGAGCTTTGGAGGATTTACGGTCAAATACGGCAGAAGGGAGAGATAACATTCCATCAGAATTTCTAAAATCATTAGGGGAAGTGTCAACAAAACGACTGTTCAGATTGGTGTGTATAATATATGAGTCTGGCGAAATACCATCTGACTTTCGGAAAAGCATCATCCACACAATTCCGAAGACGGCAAGAGCATCGAAGCTGCTTACAAGAATAATATACAGAAGAATGGAAGAGAAAATTGAGAATGCGCTAGGTGACGATCAGGCACGAGAGAGGCAATTCTGAGGTTACGGCTAACATTGGAAGCTAGGCTAAAGAAAAATCAAGACATTTTCATAGGATTTGTCGACCTGGAAAAAGCGTTCGACAATATAGAATGGTGCAAGCTGTTCAAGATTCTGAAAAAAGTAGGGGTAAGCTATAGGGAGAGACGGATCATATACAATATGTACAACAACCAAGAGGGAATAATAAGAGTGGAAAATCAAGAACGAAGTGCTCGTATTTAGAAGGGAGTAAGACAAGGCTGTAGCCTTTCGCCCCTATTCTTCAATCTGAACATCGAGGAAGCAATGTTGGAAGTAAAAGAGAGGTTCAGCAGTGGAATTAAAATACAAGGTGAAAGGATATCAGTGGTACGATTCGCTGATGACATTGCTAAGCGAAGAAGAATTAAGTGATCTGCTGAACGGAATGAACAGTCTAATGAGTACACAGTATGGTTTGAGAGTAAATCGGAGAAAGACGAAGGTAATGAGAAGTAGTAGAAATGAGAACAGCGAGAAACTTAACATCAGGATTGATGGTCACGAAGTCAATGAAGTTAAGGAATTCTGCTACCTAGGCAGTAAAATAAACAATGACGGACAGAGCAACGAGGACATCAAAAGCAGACTCGCTATGGCAAAAGAGGCATTTCTGGCCAAGAGAAGTCTTCTAATATCAAATACCGGCCTTAATTTGAGGAAGAAATTTCTGAGGATGTACGTCTGGAGTACAGCATTATATGGTAGTGAAACAAGGACTGTGGGAAAACCGGAACAGAAGAGAATCGAAGCATTTGAGATGTGGTGCTATAGACGAATGTTGAAAATTAGGTGGACTGATAAGGTAAGGAATGAGGAGGTTCTACACAGAATCGGAGAGGACAGGAATATGTGGAAAACGCTGATAAGGAGAAGGGACAGGATGGTAGGACATCTGCTAAGACATGAGGGAATGACTTCCATGGTACTAGAGGGAGCTGTAGAGGGCCAAAACTGTAGAGGAAGACAGAGATTGGAATACACCAAGCAAATAATTGAGGATGTAGGTTGCAAGTGCTACTCTGAGATGAAGAGGTTAGTACAGGAAAGGAATTCGTGGCGGGCCGCATCAAGGCAAGTCAGTAGCAAGGTAAAAATATGAGTAAACATCTGACGTGCCACTGTTTGGCTGTACGATTCCTATGGCTTCCATAATTTCACTGTTGCTGACGTCTGCCATGTTAGAGATTTTAATTACATATATACAGCAGATGTTGTATAGTATTACTGTAATCTGGTGGTGCAGGGTGTTGATTCTATTATTGCTTCTTTCGAAAAGTAATTAATTTAGCCACTTGCAGTGTTTATTGTTCAATTTTGAACTAATTTACAACTATCAACGATATCGAGCTACAGCTGTTGTCATCTCAAACGACGCTGTACTTTTATTGATTTTTGATAATATGGTTGGAAAATAGGTTTATAATTTCAGTTTTAGTAATGCAAGCAGGCTCGATCAAAAGCTTTTATTGTTAGTTACCGCTTTCAGTATTTGACTGTCATCATCAGATGATCTACTGTCTGCTGTAGCGATATGCAGAGACAGAGAGTGGAGAGAGACGTATGCCACGACTGCTAGGTGGAAAGTGTCAACAGAAGAGGCGGCGGCAGAAGGTATTAGCGCGCTTCCTCTTTGGGTCTCATAAATTACCCTTATTGGCAGATAGTTAGTATCGCAAAAGAGGAAAAGCAGGTGACAGCATTGAGAATAAATTTAAGGAAAGAATTATCTGTACGGTTAGTAGTAATGGATTCGAGTGGCCTACATACCTCGGTACACAGTGGTTGTCGATACAGTCGGCAGCGACCCGGCAGTCAAGCTCCTCGACGAGTTCCCAGATTTCGACCCACGAGAGGCGGCGGAGCTGCGCCAGGGCGCCGGCGCACCCCTCTCCCTCCTGCGCTCCACGTGGAGGTGGCGGCGGCAGTCCGGTGTCCCTGAGGCGGTCTGCCAGGCGCTGCGCAGCTGAGACCGCGGGGGGCGGCTGCTCCAGGCTGCCACACTTTACCAACCTCGGTGACCAATCTGCAAAACCCCCTTCACTCACCTCGAGGTCTGCACTCTGACTCACGAGCTTCCATGGACACCTCATATGCACATCAGTACTAGCAGCTACTGAAAGTGAAACTGTAAGAGAGAAACAGCCAACGATAATCGACACGGCGTGAGGTGTGCTGCACACTTTTACAAGCAAACGGTCAGCAAGTCAGCTGACTGTCAGCATGGCGGCAGTTACTGCAGCTCCCCTTCACGAGGAAGCGGGAAGAGCTGCGCCGACACTACAACACTGGACACTGTGCCGTCATTCTGTATGAGCCGAAGTTCTGACTGCAGCATCGGTGTGGACGATCCGTGCATCGAGGCCCTGAGCTGAGCGGAGAATGCCACATTGCATTCTCGCCCAACTCATGGGGAGCCACTTGGTATACAATACGTAATTGGTTACACTGATCGCAGCTGTTACATTTCTGAATCCTTGAGACAGCTCGCTTGCGGTATTTTCGACATCCTTTCAACAAAATAATTTATCGTCGCATGTCAGCCATGCTGTTCTGCCCCAGATTGACAGAGCTAGCACCGCTACCACAGGAACGTGCGACGTACCTGGCTAGGCGCAGACAGTAATATTTAAGTGAAAATCACACTTGTCGTTAACTAGTTTGATTGGCGAGATTGGGAATAAGACATTTGGACCCGCAATCATAGATCTTTGCAGAGCGCCAGAGCAGATACAGTCTTACGTTGGTGTCAGAGCTGGCAGTGCGGGGCTGGAGAGGAGACTCCAGGCTGGCCGAGAGGCATCTGTGCTGCAGGCGGCAGGGCGCTCCAGACGCAGCCCTATGCTGGAGCGGCCGCCTGTGGGAGCATTTCTTGGTGCCTTCAGATCTCCAGTCCAGGCTGGGCCGTGAATGACGACCCCAGGCATTCTGTACTCTCATCTCTTGGAGCGGCACACACTTAGCCTGTCTCATCACAGTCTACCTGCCAAGTACTGCGTCACAGTCAAATAACTGCAGCCAGAAAAGCTGGAATTCCCTATGATGCAATCGGAATACCACTCTCCTCTCGCTTTAATCTCTGGGATCCGCATCTGAGCTGTATTTTCCTCTTAGCTGTAGCAGTGTTTACCCAGGGTATCTCGTTAGGTAAGTAGCATAGGCGCTGCCATTCGTTGTTCTGTACACTTCCGAGGCAGTAGTTGCACTTCTGTCCCTTTGTGCTTGTGTGGGAACGTTCAGCGCTTACGGAGCAGGGAGAAAACAAATGTTGAGATCATTTTAGAAATAATCGAACTGAAATTGTCGACCGATGCGCGAGTGTGGTTGACATGCGGTTCCTCGCCACAAATAAAGCAGCAATGAGGGCACTGAGTGGCAGAGAGTGGCTTTGCACTAAAAAGCGCTGATCTGTTCTCACCTGCCACAAAGTTTACGGCGGAATCTCTGAACACACACAAAAGATATTCTGCCTGCTCATTCCCTCACGAGGGACTCAAGTCTTTTTGAGCAAATGCGTGATAAAACTCGCAGTGAGTTACACTGCAACATGAAGCAAAAGGAAAGAAGAAAGCGTAGGAAGTCCAGCTGAGGCTACCTCGGTGGTGAGCTGACCTCGCCGGTAAACATTGTAAAAGTTTCGTACTGGCCCAATGAGACTGCTAATTCTTATGACGTCTCTCGCCGTCGGTGCGGCTACTGGGCTGTAAACATACAAACAGTCGCTTCTGATAGGACTGTGGGCAGCTGCTACTGTTAACCGAAAAATCGGGATGCCATTGCGGTATGTCTATGGTAATTAACCATTGTGAACGTTCGAGTAATGCACACCTGATATCAATGAACGTATTTGACTCGTACAGAGGGAAGTCCACGCTCCTGACCCCACACGGAGACCTCCACCTCGTCGTGTCTGAGGGCCGGATGACTCACTTGGCGCTCTCCGTAACCTGCGATGTACAATTGTACGACTCGGTGTATCTCATGTATCCTCGCGAGAGCTCAACCCCGTCAACTGTGTAGCGAAACTTGAAGCTTCCATCACTGGAATAATGCCACAGTTACGGCCAGAGCCTCAGGGACTTTCCGTGACAATCACTGTAACGAAAGGAAACTACTCCTTTTGTGATTAAGCGTAAGTGTGTTTACGACCGACTGGCACGCCTCCTCCACGCTCCACCTACTCCCCGACCTGTGTGTCTGGCTGCAGGCAGGGGGGCCTCCCATGCAGCGGGCCACGGCCCCCAAACCCGCACAGGGCGACTCGCGCTGCGGGAACACACACCGCCACAGCCTGGAACCTCCGTAAGTCTGGAAACTCTACAAGTCACAGAAAACAGCTGGTTGTATGTAATGAAACAATCGTCCTTCGACTCTGCCTCGTATGTGATCATATTTTCTGCATCTTTAGTTTTTATCGTGTGATATTTTAACTTGTTCAAATATGCAAGTGTATGTCTGAAAGCATTACCTGGGGACTGATAAGGTTCACTTTCTCTTCTGAACCTCCGTGAGGAAGTTGATGATCGTTCCTTCCGCAGAGACGAGCGAGGGCAAAGGTCGCTAGAAATACACTGGCGGAAAAGAAAATCTCAGCACAAAATAAAAATTACTGTAGAGCAATGAGATTGCGGGGGGAACATCTCTCTAGATGACACATCTTATAGCTTCGAAGGTAACTATGAAGTACAAAAGCCGCTGCCTCATGTCGAGGTAAAGCAAAGGTGAAAAAGCGGAAGTAAGGCATCCTGCAGCTCTTTTAATGTAAATGTAAGTAAAAGTAACATTTGGATTTCCTGGTCAACTGCTACCAATAACCCATTTTATTTTCCATGTTTGCTGTAAGCTGCACGTAAAGGCACAAGCTGGACATGCACTTGTATGTCAGATGTGACAGCGTTCGGCGGCCCACATATTGCCAACAATGCTAACACAACACTGGGTGATGATGCCGACAGGGGGAGGGACTGGAGCTATCAAATGATGTCGACAGCACGAGGCTATGGAGCGTAGCTGAACTGCTTAGTTGACGAGTAACTCACGACAGTGCTACAGTGCAAGTGCTGTTGATACAAAGCAGAGCAATGTCGCCGATAAACAAAGCAAACGTTGGGTTATATCTTCAGTAGCAGTAGCCAAAGTGGAGATTTGATCAGAAAGGAACTCAAGAAATTTCGCAGAGTGTGAAAGAAGTGGCGCATGAGTCAGTGAAATGCGTGGTGTTGCGCGAACAACGTACAAGAGGAGTGCAGTGATGGCGATACGTGGGCGGCACTAGAAAGTTGTACTGAAACAGGTGTGGTGTAGTTGACCGTCGTTGTCGGACAGAGGGCCGCAGCTCCCGTTTCCAGTCAAACGTAGTGAAGGGCAGTCGTTGTCCAGGGAGAGGATACTAAACACAATTACATACTTGAAAAACCGCAGACAGCACAGCAAAAGAACAATTACGATCATATTTTGAGCAAGTCTGCAGAAATATCACCGTTAGTGTGTAAGGAAAACTACAGACATTCAGCGGAGGACAAGGCTCACCTGCGCGTTTCTAGGATGCTCGACATACATTACAGAGATTTCAAAAGAAGCAGTGGATGCTTGCATGACGTCAGACAGTTTTACAGAAGTGTGACATGTGAGATAACGAAACTTCGAAGAAAGCGTCAACTTGACGATGCACAGCAAACTACAGGATCGACCGAAATATTTGTAGATGAGATAAGCAAATTCACCCCGTCGTTGAGTAAGGAATTTGTTTTCAACTGCAGCCAATCGGCATTTGAAGAGGAAACGTACATGAACGGGACCCTGGGAATTAAAGGTACCAACACAGATCAATCAAGATCATCTATTACCAATTCGCATTCGTATACAGTTATGCCGACTGATTAACAAGACAGTAAAGTGGCTGGAACGCTATTTATTGCTCTGCGCCCTCTGATTCTTCCTCGAGTGTATAACGTCTTATGAATCCGTACAGCACGAAAGAGCACTTACTGGGATGGAGACAGTACTGCCACCATAGTAAATATTCACCGGTACTGGGCGCCGAGCGTTTGCCGATGTTCCAGCAGACGCAATCACGTATCGAGGAGGTCTCACTTGCTGTAAGCAGAGCTGCCACTGTGGCAATCACGCCCGCCGGCTGCATTGTCCGTTGCTGGCAGTGGGGAGCGAACAGAAGCTGTGCGCTTCGCAGGGAGCGCGCGCTCAATATGACGGCGAGCGCAGCGGAAGTCTGGCGCAGGGCGGCCAAACCACGGGAAGCCCGACGCCTCTCATGCGGATCACCGCCGTATTCCTGTTTGCCTGCTGAGAGTTCGCAAAAGCCGTCGAGTAAAACAAACGTGGTATCTGCCCTTCCGCAGGGAAGTGTTGTAGTCATTGCGCTGTTTCTAATCTACAAAAAGGATTTACGAGGCAATCTGAGCAGCCATTGTTCGCCGATGGTGCTGTCTTTTACCATAAAGTCATCAGAAGATCAAAGCAATTGGAAAATAATTTAGAGAGTGAACCGGTGTGGTGCGTAAAGTGGCAGTTGATTCTAAATAATGAAATGTGTTATGTCATCCACAGGAGAACTAGAAGGAATGCGTTAAATTTATTTTACTCTATGAGTCACACAAATCGAAAGGGTGCCGTTTCATCTAAATGCCAAGGTATTACAATTAGGGCTAACTTAAATAGGAACGATCAAATAGAAGATACTGTAGGGAAGACTGTGTTTTGTTTGCAGAACACCTGGACAAACCGAGAAGCCCAGTAAAGAGACTGTCACTTAGTGATGCTGGAAGAACCCTCCGCCACACACCGCCAGGTGACACGCGGATTACTGGCGTAGATGCAGATGTACATCTACAACTCCACACAAATCGCAATATGGTGCATAGTTGAAGTTTCCTTCACCATCACTAGTCATTTTCTTTCCTGTTACGCTCGTAAATACAGGAAAAGCGACTCTCTTTATGCCTCCATCATCATCAATTTTCTACTATATTAGCAGGTCCTTTGCCTCTCCATTTTCTGCGATCCATTGCCTCCTTCTTACAGCTGCGGTATGTTGTACCATCCATGATGTCATCCAGTATCTGAAGTGTCCTCCTTTCTCGCTTCCTTATCCCTTCTACATAACCTTCTACACATATTTTTACCAGAACGTCATTCTTTATTAATATATGCTTCTCTTTATTACATCTAGCAACTGACTTTATTCTCCCACTCATCTCAATACCTCTTCATGTATTACTCTGTCCATCCAACTTATTCTTTCCATACTCCGCCATGTCCACATCTCAGAAGCCTCCAGCCTTTCTCGCTTTATTCCTCAAAACCCATGTTTCAGGCCTTACAGAAGAACACTCCATACAAAATATTTTATCTTTTCCTCAGTTCTCTGTCCACACTGCTGCAGAAAGCTCTCCTTTTCTTATCAAATGCGTTTTTTACGATTGCTATCCTTGTTTTCATTTCTGTTGCGCACTTCCAGTGGGTGTCTATCCTCCTTCCAAGATACTTAAAATTTAGCACCTGTTCTAATATTTCTCCATCCGGTATAATTTTTATTTCCTTATTTTCTCCTAGTGCCAATATTTTTGTTTTCTTTGTGTTAATTTTCATTGAATAATGGCGTCAATGTTGTCCACTAAATCCTGTAATTGTTTTTCCCCCGTGGCTGGAAGAACCATGTCATCAACAAACCCCAACACCCTACTCTTCTTCAATTTCTACGCCCTTCTCATCTAATGTGCATTGGGAGATCATATTTTCCAAGTAGACATTGAAAACAGTAGGTGATCGACAGCATCGTTGTCTTACTCCTTTTCCTAGTCCGATCCCGTTTGTACTTTCTCCTCTCACTTTAACTGTGGCTTTTTGATTAAGATATAACAAGTCTTTTGGTTTCCCAATCCACTCTCTTTTCTCTCAATACAGTCGCCACCTTGTGCCAAGCCACATTGTCAAATGCCTTTTCTAGATCGGTGAAGCACATTTAGAGGTCTCTTCCTTTTTCGATAAACCTTTCTCCCAAGATTCGTAGGAGTCCCACTGCATCTCTGGTGTCCATATTCCGTCTAAAGCCAAATTGCTCCTCGCCAAGATTCTCCTCCATTACTTTTTCCAGTCTCTTATTAATTATTCTTAACATCGTTTAGGCTGCATGTGAAATGAGGCTGATTGTCCCGTGCTCACTGCATTTCTTTATTCCTTTTTTTTCGGTAATGGAATCATTTGTTTTGCCAGAAAATCCTAAGGCCATTCACCACTGTCACATACTTTATTCATAACCTCAATATTTCCCTTATTTCATCTTGTTTCAAGCATTTTAATATTTCTCCCGGTATATGTACCTACCGCTTTACCATTTTTCATTGCAGCTATGACACACACTACTTCTTCCGTTATGATGGTTAGGCCTTCCTTTCTGGTCATCATTTACACTGTTGAGTAATTCAAGTTGCACGTTTCCGGTTTGCGATCAGTCTCATACAGCTAGTTTTAGATACTCTTCCTGTCTCTGGAGGACATCGTCACGACCATCGTACACTAGCTCTTCGTCTTTACTCAAACTTTCCATAGTAGCACTGCCTGCTCTGTTCTAATCCCATGTCGTAGTCTTTGTTGTTCAGTAAGTCGCATCTTCCCTTCCTGTCCAGTTCTTCGATTGCATTACATTCCCCTTAGCCATTTGTTCCTAGCCTGCTCTGTTCCTCTTTGCAGTTCATTATTTAACCTTGGGTACAACTTTCTTGCATCTTCAGTGTTCTTGTTTTTAAATTTTCGTCTCTCCTCCACGTTGGAAATCATTTCTTGTGTTACCTATCGTTTCTTTTCCCATTTACATATCCTATATTTTGCTGTCGTGCTTTAATGATTTCTTCTTTCAGCATATTACAGTACTCGTTGACATTATCAGGTGGTTCTTTGTCTTTTAATGTGTTTAGAAAGTCAAGTGAGAGCATTTCTGTAATTTGTTCTTTGTTGGATCGTATCTTCTCTAGATCCCACTTCTTCACAATGACTCCACAGACACCCAAAGTTCTCTGTTAGTTCTCCTTAAGCGAAATGGACGTTGACGCCAGTGAAATCGTTCTGCACTCAGCTTCTAATGTCGGTTCTCTAAATATAATTTTCCCAGAAATAATATCATATTAGCTTCAGGGGCTCCTATTTTCGTTCACAAACCAGCTCCTATTTTCGTTCACAAACCACCTCCATAACACTAGCTTGGTGTTCGATGCTGGAGGTAACAACTCTGGCTGCACAGTCAAATTGCTTCGACGTCTTGCCTTAATAAGACCTTGCGGATCCAAAACACTCAAACAGTGCTCAAGAACGGGTTGTACTTGTGTCCTACATTCTGTCATCTACAAATGAACCGTTCTTTCCCAAAATTCTCTAATCGAAGTCGAGCATTCACCTTTACCGCTGCACCCTTACATGCTCATTTCACTTCACATCACTTTGCCATGTCACACCTAGATATTTCATCGACGTGAATGTCAAGCAATGCGCTGCTAAATCTGTATTCGAATATTTCTACATTTAGATGTAACTATAATTCATCTTATCAACTAAAAATTTTGCTTAAGTCATCTTGTTCCCTCCTACAGTCACTCATCACTTAGACGTTCCTGTACACTACAGCATCATCAGCTCATCCTGTCTGTCAGATTACGTTCTGCCGCACTCCTGTCGATACCTTTGTCTCACATGAACACTCGCTGTCCACTGCAATGTAAGGGATTCTGCTATTATGAAATTTGCGTTCCACTCCCATATCTAGAAACCTTTTCTGCGTTCATCCGTTAAGAGACTGCAGTGAGGCACTGTATCATAGGAGCTCAGTGGACTCGGAGCGAAATCGCCGCCTCAGGATCTGTCAGTACTTGTTCTCCGGTGTCATATCACAGCAGACACATATCCGTATGTCGTCTTCCCGCCCACTCACCCTTCCCTCCCCACTCCAATCCCCCTACATTCCCCTCCTCGACACTGTTCTCGCCCAATAAAGATCATTTCAGGTCTGTATAAAGTAGTGAAAAGAACGTCACAAAGTGCCGTCAGCAGGGATGGGCCGAAAAACCAAACATACTCGACAATACCTATGTTTTTTTTTCAGGAGGGCAAGGAACTACAGCTGGAATGCAGCAGCAAACTACAGAGTATCATGGACTGATGTACTTAAGGTTGTTTTCTGCAGAATCATACATCTGCTGATTCTGTAAGTTATCTCAATACCTTTCTATATAATTCTAAGGTTGGAAATTCCATTTTGACTCGCCATGTACAGCTCTATTTGGATTATATTCATTACAACAAAAGTGGCATCTACTGGATTACCTGGCACAGAGAGAGTCTTTTATAACCTTAAATGGTGAAGTCTTCTGATACGAAAACTTTATTTGCTCAAATTGCAATTGTACAATGATGACTAGTTTCGGCAAATTTGAACTGCCATTTCCTAAATATTCCTCCTTAATACATATTAATTATAAACTAGATGTCTGAGCTTGTAACCCCATATCCTGTATGAGTTGCAAACCATTGTCGCCACATCAGTAGTAGAACTAGAACAAGCCTATAAGTTATCTATTTTAACTACAAGTTACTCGTGATTTAATGTGTATGGCGAGCGTGGACTAGGTAGGAGATGATTTCACAGTATAGGATTATTGTCTGCAAAAGTTGCGACTCATGGTTGCTAATACACTGCCAGAAAAAAATGATGCTTTTGGAGGTTAATAGGTGACTCAAGCTTTATTGTTGCAGCACTGCATATGGAGTACATGAAGTGGTACTCGTAACAGATACACATGAATAGCACACGCGGTTTGGACGAAAGGCATCGACCCAACGTGAGACATCCATATTAGCAAGTGGCGTAGCCACTACGGGCGGCAACACAGGCGCTGACTCTGTCATCGAGTCGATAGTATGGGTGGCGAATACGGCCCTGGGATACGCGATGTCACGCGGTTGTGTAGGAGACCTCGCTTGACACGTCGCACCTGTCACTCGCCATCCCATCATACGCCACACCTGCCCGACGGGAGTCCAGAGGTCGCGCCAGCCAGCGAAGTTGCCACACGTCTTACAGGGCCGTCGAGCTCGGTGAGCAGTTGTTGGCGAGTGGGCGAGCATTGTCCTCTTGGAACAACACCCCATTTTCCTGTTACAAGAAAAGCAAAAGGGCAGGTTTAACAACATTTAGCAGGTAGAAGTGTGGGTGCTCATAGTGCCATTGCTAATAAGTGGCTCGCAACAGTTTGTGTGTCTGGCCTTACGAGCTCTGTTACCTGTGCTGTGATAGTTGTACGACCTGTCGCCACTGTCCCTGGAATAAGACGATTCTGGCGCCGGTCAGGGCTGCGGGGACGTGCAGCAGCTCGTCTGCGAGTGTGAGAGTGATCACGTGACCACTGACTGCATCAGAGAGTGGCGCAGCACGTTCAACGTGTGAAGCTGATCTGTGGAAGTACGGCAATTTGACCGCTTCCAGATATGCGAATATATGAAATAATTGTGAGGAATGATCGGGGATAATTTGAGTTTCGTGATAAGAATATAAGATTTTTGGTTGGTTAACATTACAGAAGAACAGCGAGAAACTTAACATCTGGATTGATGGTCACGAAGTCAATGAAGTAAAGGAATTGTGCTACCTAGGCAGTAAAATAACCAATGACGGACGGAGCAAGGAGGATATCAAAACCAGACTCGCTATGGCAAAAAAAGGCATTTCTGGCCAAGAGACGTCTTCTAATATCAAATACCGTCCTTAATTTCAGGAAGAAATTTCTGAGGATGTACGTCTGGAGTACAGCATTGTATGGTATTGAAACATGGACTGTGGGAAAACCGGAACAGAAGAGAATAGAAGCATTTGAGATGTGGTGCTATAGACGAATGTTGAAAATTAGGTTGACTGATAAGGTAAGGAATGAGGAGGTTCTACGCAGAATCGGAGAGGAAAGGAATATGTGGAAAACACTGATAATGAGAAGGGACAGGATGATAGGACATCTGCTAAGGCATGAGGGAATGACTTCCATGGTACTAGAGGGAGCTGTAGAGAGCAAAAACTGTAGAGGAAGACAGAGATTGGAATACGTCAAGAAAATAATTGAGGACGTAGGTTGCAAGTGCTACTCTGAGATGAAGAGGTTAGCACAGGAAAGGAATTTGTGTCGGGCCGCATCAAACCAGTCAGTAGACTGATAACCAAAAAAAAAAAAAATAGTGAAGGATCTGAGCTGTTGCACTGCCAGCCGCTGCGGTCTCGCAGTGGCAGAGCGCTCGCCGCCTTCCCCCTCGCACGCCGGCAGCAGAGGCCGGCGCTGCAGCCGGTGAGGCGCTGCGGCTGCCCCCGCCTGCCTCTGCCAGCACAGCACTGCAGCCGGAGCAGTCCCACGTCGAACGGCGGCCTCTAGAGCTCTGTACACTGGCCTCGGTGTTGGGTCATTCGCGTGTGCAAACCGCAGTGACGTGAATACCACAGGCGGTGGACGCCGAAATGCTACATCCGCGTTGATGATTTGTTCACTTGATTGATCCGTAAACTTGTGTCTCTGATCCTATTGGTGAACGTAATACAGTACTACGGTCGCTAGAAGTGTTCTTTCATGAGAACCAATACCTACCATAGTGCGGTACACAGAACATGCTCAAGTAAAGTGAACACGGCTGCTTGTTAAATCACTGACCTTGAGTCAGTTGAAACAAAGAATAGCAGGTGGCCATTGTGATTTCTTGACAAGGGCAGTGTTTGTAAGCTGTTCAGTTACAGACACGTTTGCTGGACCTACGAGTACGGTGTGGATTACTGATCTGCTCATTTGTGACACAATACAGCTTTCACTGCTCCAAGTTATTCGTTCTTTTGAGAATAAAAGTTGTTCTACAATGTGTTGAGCATTTTTGTCTTATAACACAGCTTTAATATATTTACTGTTAAATGGTGGACGTCTATTAGAACGTTTTTGACCCTGCTGGTTGCAAGCCTCGTCAATGCGATCGCGCGACATGTGTGTGCGACATGTTTACACAGGCGGGTTTTATGTCAGATGTGAAGACACACTTCCGTTGTGGAAACTATTAGAAGCATACCGCATTGAATCCCTGCAAAATTTTGACTTTCAGTAATACATCGCCATTCTTGATGATACTGTCCTCTTTAAAGTCATTTCTCTCGTTTCTTCTTCAACAGTGGCTGTTTTGTGTGCCAATTGAGAGTAGAGCCGTGTCTTACTAATATGTTTGGTATAAATCTGTCCATTAGTGGGAAGCTACTATCGCAGGATCGCGATTTCTCGCCTCCAAGTCGTATTTGCGTAAGTGGAGCTTTGCGGATATGCGCCAGGAATACTACGCGCTTTTACGTGTGTGTGTGTGTGTGTGTGTGTGTGTGTGTGTGTGTGTGTGTGTGTGTGTGTCGTGGAAGTGCGTCATGTCCTCACTGTGACAGCATGCGGTTAGCGGTCAGCGGTCAGCTAACATCCCGTTTGCGGTCTGAGCCGCTTCGCGCTTCCGACAGCATCCTTGAACGCACTCTCGCGACAGAAAGCAAAATCACCAACTCACCATGGCAGAAGCAGAAGCTACGAACTTGGGAGACTGCGCCGGAAGCGGACGACCTTGCGATCGGCTGCGACGCGTTTCGTCAGCCAAATAAACGCTTTCGATGGTTCTACAGCTGCAGAAGAAGTAGAACACCTCCAGGAACGCCTACAGGAAACATTAGAAGAGTTGACCCGACTCAATGATACAATACAGGACTTGCAAGATGACTCTGAATACGAAGCCGACACTATGACTTCTACGTACCTACAGGCTGCTCGTGTGAGTATCACAGCACCCACTAGTAAGAGCTAACAGACACGTGCCATCCGGGGCACAGAGTGTCAATCGAGTTTCATTCACCATTCGCTGATCGAATCTCTCCAACTAAGTGCCATTGGAAGCACTACTCTCGAGATAACTACTTTCGAATCCAGTTACAGTTCATCACTCTCAAGGAAGAAGGTGCAGTAATATGGTGTGGTGCTCCACTAATTCCCACGTATCAGTAACAGCCTTTGAAAGCACAAATAATTTTTCACAGCAACCAACAGTGCCACAAGATGTAAGAGATATGGCCTTGAGGGATGGCACACCACTCGAAGATCCTAAAGGAGACACTGAAGATCTACCTATTGAGATCCTGATTGGAGTAGATTATTACTGGAGAATACCAACAGTCTTTGGATATGATCTCAGTGGAAACAGATCTAGCACCACCGTCAACAGAGCAACTGTCAACTTTATTCAGGGCAGCTGCAGTGATATATCTGATAAGTCAGTGCGCCGATATTGGTACCTGGAGACAATCGGGATAACAGGACATCAAGAGCGAGCATTAAAACCCATGGACCACCCTATTTATCAGGAATTCCGAGAATCATACTGTGTGGAATATGGCCGCAGAGTAGTATCTCTGCTTCGAAAGAAGGATATGCCTGTCTCCTGCAACCGCACAACTGCTGAAGCGCGTTTTCGCTCCTTACAAAACAAGCCGCGAGGGATTGGAGAGCGGAAGGTCATTTACCACGAGACCATGTCGAAATATATTGAGAATAACCAGATAAAGCTAGCACCCGAGGACTGTACTGCTGGAAACACATTCTACCTGCCACACCACACTGTGCAGAAATGCATCAGTGGAAGTGTGAAGTACAGAATAGTCTTCGATGCATCCTCACATGAGCCAGAGTCTCTATCGCTGAATGATGCCCTCGAAAAGGGACCAAATTTACTTCCGGGTATACTAGTAATCTTACTGCGATTCCGCACACATCCGGTGGGATTAGTGTGTGATGCGGACCAAGCTTTCCTGCAGTTAACGTTGAAAGAAGAAGACAGAGACCTCATGAGGTTCCTTTGGTATCGTGTTGAGCAAGCTGGAAGTGGTGCCTACATGACCGCAAATGACGTGATTACATATCGCTTCAAACGTTTGCCAGTTGGACTTGCACCAAGCCCATTCCTGTTGTCGGCTGCCATAAGGGAGCTAGCAACACGAAATAGTGAAAAATATCCACAATGTTCAGGACTTGTAAATAAGTCAGTATTCATGGACGATTTTGTAGGGAGTGTTAGAGACAGCGACACCGCTGCCACTGTTTACCATGAACTGACAGAACTTTTCCAGCAGATAAGTCTTCCATTGTCCAAATGGGCGACTAATTCGAATGATCTGAAGGCAATATGGGATGTCAAAGGCATTGAAGCAAAGACCACAACCCAAGTTTTAGGAATTAATTGGAACACAGAATATGACTCTATCTGCAGTGACTACGAGAAGATAGCTGAAAATCTAATGGACAAACTGGCTACCATGAGAAATGTTCTTCGAGCAGCGGCTCAGTTTTATGACCTCCTGGGTGTGTTCAGTTCTGTTGGGATCGTTTCAAAGATAATTTTCCAAGACACATGGCTGAGGTGTCTGACACGGGAGGAAGTTTTGCCCACAGATCTTGCATGTCGTTGGCAATCGTGGGTATCAAAGCTTCATCACTTATCATCACTATATATTCCTATATGGATAGGGACGTTGGGCACAGGTGGCTCTGCGGAGGTGCATGTATTCTGTGATGCATCTGAAAGAGCCTACGGCGCTGTTTTGTATATAAGGACATCTACTGAAACTGGATACACTGTGCACCTTGTCTGTAGCAAGAACAGACTGGCCCTTATCAAGAAGGTAACTCTACCCAGGTTGGAGTTACTTGCTGCATTGATCGGATCACGACTCCTCATTTCTTTTGCCAGGAAACAGGGTTTGATGCCAACAGAGCTACCTTGTGGAGCGACTCGACAGTCACTTTGGAATGTGTACGGAATGATCCAACCAAATGAAAAACATTTATCTCTAATCGCGTGAAAGTGATATCGACATACACCACACCCAGCCAATGGAGGCATTGTCCGGGAAGCCAAAATCCTGCAGATCATCGCACACCGGGACGAACCAAACCTGCTAGCCACTCTTGATACCTGGTGGGGTGGTCCACCATGGCTTTCAGAAGACAAGCAGTTCTAGCCACTGGAAATCTCAGCCCCACCTCCATCAAAGACATAAGAAACAAGCGAGAGCACGTCACTCTGATTACCATCACTGAACCACTGCTGGACATTGCAAGGTTTAGTTCATATTGGCGAATACTGCATATAACGGCCTTTGCATTTCGATTTATCAGCACAACAAGAAACAAAAATAGAATCTCCGGCAGTTTTAGTGCTTTGGAATTACAAAATGCCCGCACCTACTGGATCAGAAGAGTTCAAGAGGAACTATTCACTAGTGAACTGTCTGCGTTGCGTAAGGGAGAACAATTGCCCAAGGAGTCAAAGATTGCTCGATACAATCCCTTTATAGCAGATGGTAGGCTGCAATGTGCTGCACTGTCACACTCAGAGAAGCAACCAGTTATACTGGATGGACGTCACCATTTCACTGACCTCCTCATCAGACACAAACATGTAAGACTGCATCATCTCGGTGTGCGGATTGTGTTAGGGGAACTGCGAGAAGAATTTTGGATTCTGTGAGGACGACAAGCTGTTCATAGAGTTCTTCACTCTTGCCTACCATGCAAGATAATACAAAGTCGCCGGTATGAAGAGATGGAGGCCCCACTACCACTGGACAGAGTTCAGCCTTCAAGAGCATTTGCAGTAACAGGCATCGATTTTGCCAGACCATTATATGTCAAATCTGGACATCAAAAAAACAAAGTCCTACATTGTCCTATTCACATGTGTAACAACACGGCCATTCATATTGAACTTGCAACTGACACGTCCACTGACAGATTTTTGATGGCCGTGCAACGCTTTGCACGACGTAGGAGCCTATCAGTTACTATCTACTCAGACAATGCTACAACATTCCATGCAGCCAACTCAGAACTGGCAGAGCTTTTCAAAACCATGCAGCATACTGACGTACAGCTCTACTGTGCCCACCATGGAAACACTTGGAAATTCATACCAGCACGTGCGGCTTGGTGGGGAGGCTGGTGGGAACACATGTTAGGCTCAGTCAAGTGCTGCCTGAGGAAAGTTCTTGGTCGCTCCCAGGTGGATGAAGAGAGCTTAAACAACACCTTGATCAGCATAGAAGCCGCAATAAACTCACGACCCATCACTCAACGAGAGAGCGACTCTGCATTGAGGCCAGCCCACTTTCTAAATGGTGGGAAATTAGTAACAATTCCACGTGGGGCAGAACCAGCAACTAGAAAGGACCTTACCAAGGAGTTCCGACTCAGACAAAAGATGGGTGACGACATCTAGCGCAGGTGGAAGACAGAATACCTCCTGCTGCTAAGACAATATCATGAGGTGAAGGGATACCCTTCACAAAGGGAACATAGAATTGGAGACGTTGCTCTGCTCCAAGACGACAGCAAACCTCGGCACTTGTGGAAGAGAGCTGTAGTAGAAGAAGTGCAGCATGGCAGAGACAGTAAAATACGGTGTATCATCCTCCGCCAGCCAAATGGTATGCGGATCTGTCGACCAGTCCAGCTGGTCATCCCCCTCGAGATGGACCAGCGTGGGGAGGATATCAGGGAATGAAGACTCCTACGCAATCTGTTGGTGTACTGTTAAGTCTGCACATTGTGCTGCCCTCTGCACCGGATATATTTCGACTGTAACTGTAAAATAGATGTATGGGAATAAATGTGTGTGTGAGCAGAAGTTTTACTGTGTCCTTGATTTCATTAGTGTGTAGCAACAGACACTGATTTAATGAGCCGATACACCTCATTCCTTTAATCCAGATCTGCAATTTTCTGCTTGATATTAGTTTTACATGCTCTGTACACATGCCAGGTACAATAGAGTCTCATCTTAGGAGCACCCATTGTCCTGTTCTATGCAATACTGTATGACTCTGCCAAATCAAACATGAATACATTGGGGCAAATTGGTCCAACCTGTGATTGTACGTGCTGTAAAAATATACTTAAAACATCGGCGTCCTTCCTGTTCGAAATCAGAAAAGGATATGGGAATCCTTGCCTGAGATCATCCAGTACTAAGAGAGTGGTCACTTCGAAATCATACCCGTTAAGCCCAGGGGTTCCATCAATACAGATACAGTATTCTCCGTATTTTCATAACATTTCGCTTTGTGCTCCGTTCATTATCACTAATACGAATTCCTCAATCCTCAATTCTTGATGTTCAGTAGTCGAGTCTTGTGCTTTATAGAATAACACACGGATTCTCACTTTCGTTCATTTCTTTTACCCAAGCTACGACACTGATTGCATAATTTTTACGTCTCAGCGACTTGGAGGACAGGATATAGCTTGCTGCAATGTTATATAAGTGTTGCTTGGTAGTCAAATGGATTCTCTGCAAGTCTGAATCCTGCAAACGTGTCTGTATGTTATCTAGAGTTTTGTCATACGGAAGTCCCATTGGAATATCTGTTGTTAAGGTCTCCCTGTCTTTTTGACTCAGGGGCAGGTGCGTTAAATCTTGTTTGTGACCAATGAGGGTAGACACAAAATGTACTTGGTATGTTCCACCTCCTCTACAGTTACTTTCATCTGTTCAGGGCACTTTCCATTCATTTTGTTGCTGCCTGTCAATTTAAGATGTCTTGTGCCTTTGCCTTTGGAGACAAAGTTACCTGACCAATGGCAACCATAATAATGTGTAGAGCTAGTAGATCCATGTGTTTTAATAAACTTTGAATGTGTCATGCGTTCAGGCTCTTCTTTCCACTGTAAAAACTCATCTGCATTTGAGAACTGCAGATCTTTGGAATTAAGTTGAATTTGATAAGCAGTTTGTAAATGATCTATCCAGCCCCTTCTTGAACTACTTTGAAATGGGCACAATGTACACTTGAAGAACAACCCCTCCTTCCTGCAAACCATGAATAGTTCGTTGGTGGCGATACAAATTATTTTTAAGAAAAAATTTTTGTCACACATAGCACTGATGGTGGCAACAGACAGCTCTTGTGGATGGTTTTTGCAAACATGCTGACTGAGATTCTTTCCGTAATTATACACTTGCCGACACACTTTACATTTAAAAGCACTAATTTTACTTACTACCATTAATTGCTGGTTTAATTCAAATACATGGAGCAAATATTGAAGACATGGGCTCCGGCCAGAGTGGCCGAGCGGTTGTAGGTGCTTCAGTCTGTAACTGCCTTGGGCATGGATGTGTGTGATGTCCTTAGGTTAGTTAGGTTTAAGTAGTTCTAAGTTCTAGGGGACTGATGGCCTCAGATATTAAGTCCCATTATGCTCAGAGCCATTTGAACCATTTTTGAAGACGTGGGTGTAAGTGAGATGAACAGACGGGAATTTGTGTCTGTGTTTCTGACAATTTCAATACAAATGGTGGTAACATCATACTTGTGCAAGATTTCTTGTAGCATAATTCACACAATGTATGTGTCCTCTGAAACATTACGATGTAATATAACACAGCTGGAAATGTTAGGTATTTCCCATATCACTGCAGAAGTTGTGTTCTAATGCATGACGATTGGCATAAACATAAGAATGTCCCAATTGGACACTGGTGGTAGATACTCTAGATGTTTTCCATGTTCTTACTACTGCACTTGTGACCTACACAAGCATGTTTTTAAAGATTTGAAAACAACATCATAATTGATGGAGGTAAAGACAAATAGGTACTTTCAACTCTTAGTATTTATGTCTGTCATTTATAGTAATGTAAGATTGATTGTTCACTGTCATCATGGTAGAAGCAGTATTTCTCCTTAAGTGCCTAATGTAATTACGTTTTTTGGATGTCTACTTGTAATCTTTTTCTGTAATACTTTACTATTCATGACACTTCATTTTGTACTAATGTATCTGCAATTAAATGATTGGTTGTATATTGTCAGAGTACTCAGTAAACTTTTATTTTGTACAAGGTACAATGTATGTATCATGTCGTAATTTCATTGTACTGTTGGTACTGCATGTATGGAATTATTTCATAATGTAACTATATTGTACAACTTTTAAATGTTAGTGTGGTGTACTATCCAAATAAACAATTGAAATCGTGGCATGTAGTGTAACACAGATTGTGTTTTCAAATATAGTTATCTGAATATTCAAACATAGTTTGCTACATCATTTGTGTGGCCAGTGAGAGAATTTAACCATCTATCATTGAGACAGTACTTTGCAAAGTGAAAGGAATTCATTTGTGACCTTTGTGATTTTTTTCATGACTAACTGTTGACATTACTACACTCCCAAAGATAATGGCATCCTCTTGGAACATCAGATATTGAGTCCCAGGCTAAATGCACCTTGTTCCCCACATTTGGTTTACTCTGTTCTGTTAGTAATTTGTAGAAAGTTAATGATTCAATAAAATTATATCACTGAAGAATTTTCATTTTCATTATTGCATTACCTGTCCTACATAATTAAATGCTATTTTCTGTGCTGCATTGTCAAGAAAATATTCATCCTAAATTTGTTATGTAACATGAATGTACTGAAGGTCTAAACAAATTGAGCCTCTGAAGCATATCTCATAGGTGGTTCGCAATTTTATCCCCAGCACCTCCCTCCATATCTTTCTACATTTTAACAGAAAATCAGCCCTGAGGCTGAGAGTAAGAGTTTTTCTCTATCATTTCAGTCAATAAAGGTCTTCGTGGAAGGTCTTGGAGAGAGCCATTGGTTTGTTGGGAAAGATATGGAAAGAGGTAGTAGATTATCAAAGTTTGATGACTGGCTCAATTTGCAAGAGAGCTACTCTACAAAAACCAGTGTGGTGTCTGGATTCAGATTCAGGCTGGTTCACACATTTCATGTTTCATTAATGTTTCAAAATAGTACACTCAACTGCACTGTAAAAAATTTCATTTTTGCGGTGTATACATAACAAATGGTTCTAATTGGTGGATCACTTCCCATGAAGCTAGGTCATTGTTGATGTCTAATAGTGGAAAAACTGGGATGTGACTAACAAATGAAGGAATTAGGTCAGCATTAATCTCGTTATCTTGTAGTTCCTTGGAATATATTTCGAACCAGTTTCTTGCTTTTTTCTTTTTTTCAATGAAATCCAAGTGCTGCCACCATGTGCCACAGTACTGACACTTGCTTGAGTTGAGAACTGGTGACACCTAACATCATGACAATACACATGATGTGTTGAACAATTAGTCAGGATATTTTAATAACACAGGACATTGAGCCAGAATGGAGTCTGGTCCTTTTTTTCTCGCCAGGGTATATCACCCTTACATGAATGTTTTCTATGTTCTGTGTGTTTACGCATAATCTCTGGGTTTCTTGTTATGCATCGAATAGCCAAGATGGTGACAGCATAAAGATGCAATTAATGAAACTTCTGCACAGAACACTTTTAAAATAAAAATATTAGGTCTCACACTATAGATAATTGATAGTATTTGAAGTCTTGTGGTGATATACAAAACTTTTCAGAGGATGATAGAATAGCTACATTTTCAGTTGTGATCAGTAACTTCATATCAAGAATGATCTCAAGATAGACATGTAAGCTAACTAATGAGAAATTAATTGTTAACAGTCATGAAATATACTGGATATAGTGTCATAATGAGACTGCTAAATTCTTTTCATGGGAGTAAATTTGCATTACTGTGATAAATGTCAATTTCACAGCAAATTCAATTACATAATCACTTTAACTACCTCCAGAATTTCTGTGTCGATTTAATCTTATTATGATCTGAGGTATGTTGGTAGTTGTCTTTGTAGGATTTCGTTGCGAAATGATGTTTGATGAAATGTAGGATGCATAACACTTATACAAGTACACTGCAGCTAGATATATTATGAATTGATATAAATAACATCATGATTTACACTGTTATGCATTGTTTTTTTCGGTGTGTCTTGTTTATGATGTACAACTATATTATGAGTAGTTATATAAATCAGAAATGAAATCAGACATTTTAAATTTAGAGTGAGGGTTTTCAAAATAATACTGAATAAAAAATAATTATGTACAAAGAAAGCTTACATTAAAGTGACATGTTCCACATTATTTCGAAATATCGTATTCATAATCTATGGAACAAGTATTTATGTATGTATGTATAATAGAGATGATACAATAATACTCTTACACAAAATAAAACAGTAATATGTAATACTTATTATGGTTACTTTTCACCCACCACAATATGTGGTTGGGGGATTTGGATTTAAAAAAAGTTCAGAGAAACAAAATTTAAACAACAACATTTAGTCATTAGATAAACTCTTGTCAAAAGGGGGAATGTAATTGAATATATAACAGAATAATTTTGCTTTTTAGTACATGTGGAACATATTTGGCCAACCTCAGACACCCTCTGAACACACTAAAATCTCCCATGAAATGTAGCGACAGAGGGCCTTTAAGACAAACTTAATGAGGTAATCAGACACAAACAAGTGTAGTGTCACTACGTAATCACCAGACTGACGTGAATTATCCATCATCGTTAGAAAAACAATTCTGTTAATCATTTTAATGTAACAATCAAAAATTAGTAACAAATATTTGTAAAAGTTGACCTGTTGAAGGAACTCAAAAATTCTACTTAATCTCTCTAATTATTTTCCTTCAAGCCAGCAGACGTTTCTTTGCTAATCAAAGTTCATGAGGATGAATGTGTGAGTAGCTTGGTGGAACATGGAAGTAATGAAATGCTTTCATAATGCCTAAAGACAGCCAACTGGCTGGCTACAGCTCAGTTACCTATTTTGGGCTCTCCCTCTGTCAGGTCTACTTTATCTGGTGTGTGGGTTCAGATGGGGAAGAAGTTACATATACAAACGATGAGAGCCACTTCCCTATGTACAGTTTCTGTCAAGATGAGCAAGCAGGATGAGAACAGATCTATGGTAGTAGGTGACCCTGTAGCAGTGCTGAAGCAAGTAGCTTGCATTGCATAGCATAGAATGATATCTTCAGTCTGTGTGAGACCTTCAGTTTCTCAAACCCTCAACCAGGCGCCACTCCCCTCATACTACTCTGTATGCATAAAAATCTTCTAGCAGGAGAATTATCAGTGAAAACTGAGCAATAACTTCCTAGAGGGTCTCACTGTCAAGGATCATGTGGTGGAAGACACTGTTACTTTAAATAGGCATGTACCATCACAGCAACTGCCTATGCTGATGTGATTAATGGTGCTGTAAAGGTTGATATATGTCATTGACGAAAACAGCCAGCCCGCAATTTACTCTGTGATTGGTACGGTCTTCTCTTCAGTGGAGGCAATTTTCTACCTTCACAGGAGTGTCAATAGGTTCAAAAATGTTCGTTGCAAACAAAGACACAACGATCTTTCCAGCACTATGGGCTTCATTTCCTCTATTTTGTTTCTTCTACCATTTTATTGTGACAGTGAGGCTGTATCGGTTTAGCCAAGCGGTCTAAGGCGCTGCAGTCATGGACTGTGTGGCTGATCCCAGTGGAGGTTTGAGTCCTCCCTCGGGCATGAGCGTGTGTGTTTGTCCTTAGGATAATTTAGGTTAAGTGGTGTGTAAGCTTAGAGACTGCTGACCTTTAGCAGTTAAGTCCCATAAGATTTCACACACATTTTTTTTTGACAGTGGGCAACTGATCTGTGGGGTAGGAAAAGCAGGACTTACAGACGCAAATGTGGAAGCATCGGTGTTGTGTGAGTTGGGGAGTGTTTGGCTTTTGGGTAGCACGCCTACCACTAGAGTTTGACATTGAAACATTTTCTTCCTTAATCTTCCAGTTGCCATGACCACTACTCTTATTTCCTTATGACAAGATCACTGGCAGTTGGAGGATTTTGACTGTTTTTTGAGAGTTGGCTAGTGCGTATGTTTCTGTTAATGTAGGCAGTGAAGAGCTGGTAATTATGATGATAAATAATCACTCAGCACTTGCTACGAATACTTTTATTCTTGCAGCATATACACAATGGATGTAGCATAGAGAGCGAACTAAAGAGAATTGATCGGGGAAAGAGACAGTTCTTCTTGCTGCAGTATAGTGCAGCAATATTATTGGGGGTGAGAGCCAGTGGTTCAACATCCCCACACTGGATTCACCACTGTAACAGCATAGACCATAAATGCTTTGATTTGGTGACCTACAATTAATCTCAGAGTCCATTGAATGTGATTCCTTTCATTATTTCTACTTATTACAATCGTTCCCTGCTTGGGAAATAGGGTAACCACTTCTCAGATCTGAGAGGTATCTGAAGTAGTCAATGTGCACCAATGAGGTACGTACTGCCTGCTTCATGTGTGCCTCAACATATTTGCTGTCAGATGTCTTACCCTTGCAGATCATTACCACAAGACCCAAAATTTAAAACATCACATGGAGCTGATGATGAATGCCCTAACCACTGCACACATTACTACCTGTGTTTACATACTGTGGTAAGTAGGAATGCTAAATAATAATAAATGTAACAGTTTTTCCAGGTGTTTGTTGTTCCTACTAGTGACTTGAACTGCATCCATGATCCATTGATAAGCTGCTGCATATTTTAAAATCATGTCCATGAGGTCTCTACATATTACCCTTTCTATTATTTGGAGCATAGAAGCCAACCTCACTGTTTCCTTTTCTATAAGTAATACGCCATTAAACAGGCCCATTATTAAAGTATATTGTCAAAATTCAAATAACGGAAACTCCAGGGAAGGATATCAACAGCGTAGGAAAAGACGCATTGCTGCATACCATAAAGCTTATATGTTAAGTTGCACACAGACACAATTAAAACACACTTAAGCACAAGCTTTCGGCGACAGCCTTCATCAGATAAAGAGAAACACATGATTCATTCACACAAGCAACCACATCTCAGGCACACACGACCGCGACCTATAGCAGCTCGGCCAAGATGGGGGAGTTGGGGTAACCTCCTCAGACGATCCCTCCCTTCTCCCATCATCAAAACCATGTCGTTAGATACTTGAGCTCTGAAGTATATTGATGAGGGTTTTACTTGTTTTGTTTTGATATTTGTGTTTATGTCTCCATAGAGATGTTTGTTTACTTTAGTGTCTAAGTCTTTTAGAACTTCTGTTAATTTATTGAAAAAAGTTCCCACACTGCTACTAGGAATTTGATACACACAAAATATGATTAATTTTTGGTTGTATCAAGCCCTGTTAATTGAGTAGCTCATATTTCAAAGTGTTTGTCTTCACTTGTTGTAGGAAGTACACACCTTGACTTGAGCCACATTTCTTTTCTTGTTGTTCTGGTCTTCAGTCCTGAGACTGGTTTGATGCAGCCTTCCATGCTACTCTATCCTGTGCAAGCTTCTTCATCTCTCAGTACCCACTGCAACCCACATCCTTCTGAATCTGCTTATTGTAGTCATCTCTTGGTCTCCCTCTACGATTTTTACCCTCCACGTTGCCTTCCAATACTAACTTGCAGATCCAATGGTGCCTCAGAACATGTCCTACCAATCGATCCCTTCTTCTGGTCAAGTTGTGCCACAAACTTCTCTTCTCCCCAATCCTATTCAATACTTCCTCATTAGTTATGTGATCTACCCATCTAATCCTTAGCATTCTTCTGTAGCACCACATTTCGAATGCTTCTATTCTCTTTTTGTCCAAACTATTTATCGTCCATGTTTCACTTCCATACATGGGTACACTCCATAGAAATACTTTCAAAAATGACTTCCTGACACTTAAATCTAAACTCGATGTTAACAAAGTTCTCTTCTTCAAAAACGCTTTCCTTGCCATTGCCAGTCTACATTTTATATCTTCTCTACTTCGACCATCACCAGTTATTTTGCTCCCCAAATAGCAAAACTCCTTTACTACTTTAAGTGCCTCATTTCCTAATCTAATTCCTTCAGCATCATCCTACTTAATTCGACTACATTCCATTATCGTCGTTTTGCTTTTGTTGATGATCATCTTATATCCTCCTTTCAAGACACTATCCATTCTGTTCAACTGCTCTCCCAAGTCCTTTGCTGTCTCTGACAGAATTACGATGTCATCGGCGAACCTCAAAGTTTTTATTTCTTCTCCACAGATTTTAATACCTACTTCAATGTTTTCTTTTGTTTCCTTTACTGCTTGCTCAATATTCAGATTGAATAACATTCGGGAGAGACTACAACCCTATCTCACTCCCTTCAAAACCACTGCTTCCCTTTCATGTTCTTCGACTCTTATAACTGTCGTCTGGTTTCTGTACAAATTGTAAATAGCCTTTCGCTCCCTGTATTTTACCCCTGCCACGTTTACAATTTGAAAGAGAGTATTCCAATCAACATTGTGAAGAGCTTTCTCTAAGTCTACAAATGCTAGAAACGTAGGTTTGCCTTTCCTTAATATGTCTTGTAAGATAAGTTGTAAGGTCAGTATTGCCTCACGTGTTCCAGCATTTCTACGGAATCCAAACTGATCTTCCCTGTGGTCGGCTTCTACTAGTTTTTCCATTCGTCTTTAAAGAATTCATGTTAGTATTTTGCAGCTATGGCTTATTAAACTGATATTTCGGTAATTTTCACATATGTCAACACCTGGTTTCCTTAAGATTGGAATTATTAGATTCTTCTTGAAGTCTGAGGGTATTTCGTCTGTTTCATACATCTTGCTCACCAGATGGTAGATTTTCGTCAGGACTGGCTCTCCCAAGGCCGTCAGTAGTTCCAATGGAATGTTGTCTACTCCGGAGGCCTTGTTTCGACTCAGGTCTTTCAGTGCTCTGTCCAATTCTTCATGCAGTATCGTATCTCCCATTTCATCTTCATCTACATCCTCTTCTATTTCCATAATATTGTCCTCAAGAACATCGCCCTTGTATAGACCCTCCATATACTACTTCCACCTTTCTGCTTTCCGTTCTTTGCTGAGAACTGGGTTTCCATCTGAGCTCTTGATGTTCATACAAGTGCTTCTATTTTCTCCAAGGTCTCCTTAATTTTCTTGTAGGCAGTATCTATCTTACCCCTAATGAGATAAGCCTCTACATCCTTACATTTGTCATATAGCCATCCCTGCTTAACCATTTTGCATTTCCAGTCGATCTCATTTTTGAGACGTTTGTATTCCTTTCTGCCTGCTTCATTTACTGCATTTTTACATTTTCTCCTTTCATCAATTACATTCAATATTTCTTCTGTCACCCAAGGATTTCTACCAGCCCTCGGCTTTTTACCTACTTGATCCTCTGCTGCCTTCACTACTTCATCCCTCAAAGCTATCCATTCTTCTTCTACTGTATTTCTTTCCCCCATACCTGTCAATTTTTCTTTTATGCTCTCCCATCTCCTTAAACTTCCACCATTTTGCAGTTTCTTCAGTTTTAATCTACAGTTCATAACCAATAGATTGTGGTCAGAGTCCACATCTGCCCATGGAAATGTCTTACAATTTAAAACCTGGTTCTTAAATCTCTGTCTTACCATTATATAATCTATCTGATACCTTTTAGTATCTCCAGGAATCTTCCATGTATACAACCTTCTTTCATGATTCTTAAACGAAGTGATAGCTATGATTAAGTTGTGCTCTGTGCAAAATTCTACTAGGCAGCTTCCTCTTTCATTTCTTAGCCCCAATCCACATTCACCTATTATGTTTCCTCCTCTCCCTTCCCTACACTCGAATTCCAGTCACCCATGACTAATAAATTTTCGTCTCCCTTCACTATCTGAATAATTTCTTTTATTTCATCATACATTTCTTCAATTTCTTCGTCATCTGCAGAGCTAGTTGGCATATAAACTTGTACTAATGCAGTATTTGTGGGCTTTCTTATCTATCTTGGCCACAATAATCCGTTCACTATTCTGTTTGTAGTAGCTTACCCGCATTCCTATTTTCCTATTCATTATTAAACCTACTCCTGCATTATTGTTACAAGGTCAGATCAGTTCAATCATCCAGACTGCCCCTCTTCAGGAACCATACGTTTGTCTGGCCTCTCAACAGATATGCCTCCATTGTGGTTGTACCTATGGTACGGCTATCTGTATCACTGAGGCACAAAAGCCTCCCCACCAACTTCAAGGTCCATGGTTTATGGGAGGGGGGAAACAATTAATACAAACAGCAATGAAAAAAATGAAAATTGTCAAAGCAAGCAGCAGCAAATCTAAATTAGCACAGCAAATGCAACATTGCAACTAATATAAGGCAATGCACAGCAAACAAGAAAAATAAATCCGCAGCAAAACTAGCTTAACAGAGTAATACAAAGTCAAACTCAGTAACATTATACCTGGCAAACAGCAGCAGCAAATGCAATAACTTATAACTAAACATGACGAAGCACAAGCAGAAAAAATATCACAGTAAAAATGGCCATATTTAATACTTATGTCACATCTTAACACTAGGGTGATGCACCACGGGAACTTACGCTAGCAGATAAGTTACCAAATCATAAAAAAAGGTATTTATACAATTCCTGTGAAGAGAAAGTCTATTTATGTGTCCTCGTTTTCTTGGAAGTAGATCATAAATCTATTATTGACTGGATCTGTAGGCATAAAATAACTATATTAGTACATCTATTAAATTTTATTTTAGCCAATGTTGCAGTGCACCTAGAAACTATATATTAAACAAAATGAGTAAATAAATACATAAAGCAAGCCATATGGCATTTCTCTCAACTAGCAAGACAATAGCTGTAAAATGTTTCTCATCATATCATTATACATTTTAGTAAATATCATAAATTAAGAGCTCCACAGTATAATCATATGTTTTGAAATTTGAACGTGTCGTATTTCCGATGCTTTCTACAAAGAAATGTCAATAGCCAGAATAAAGGCATCTTTTTTTTTCTCCATCTGTGCCTCTGAAAGGCACACACTAATGACTTTTTCTCCAGGCAGGTGGCATAGCTAGGCGCCCACGTTGCATTACATGCAGGTCACACAACGTTCTTAATGAAATATTTAAGACAGCAGTTTGCACTACAATGACAGTTTCATATAAAAATTTCACAGGTCGAGAATTGGTGTTTCAAATCTGTAGAGACAAAATCCTGTTAATTTTACTGTCCAAAAAATTTTCGCCAGCATAGTGATACATTCACACATATACACACATTTCATAACTCTTAAAGTTCGATTCTAGGTTTCCAACATCCTTTTTCACAAACCAGAGTCCCTAACCACTACTCATTATTCCTTGCTTTATTACAAATATAAATATTCATAGACACTTATTCAATATTTCATCATAATAAACATGTAGCATAATGAAATTCCTCATATAACATCAGGTTATTGACCATAAACATCCCGTAACAGCGTAATACACATCGTCATCATAACATCACAAAACCTCAGGCAAATCTCAAAATCGTCGTAGCTTCCTCCATTAATTTCAAAACCTAAAAAAAATTCTCTGCTCATGTCAAAAGTATCATCTGACTCAAATGTACCTTAAAAATCATGATCCCATACCAAATACATCATTCAAAGCTCTCATAGTACCACAATGGTTCTGAAAGATTTGAACAGTTCACAAGGTACAGACTAAATACGGTTTCATTAGTGTGAAGTTATTCAACTGTGTGATGGCGTAAACATCTGTCACTGTAAAAAAAAAATATCTCTCAGTTAAATGATCAGATAGCTGTGTAATTTATGTGTTAGAGAAATATGGTACCGATGTGTAAAGTTGTATAAGCTAATACCATATTAGCTAGGGCTTCTTGTGCTTGCCACACACATGGTACACAAAATAAGTATGCACCCCCTGAGGATTAATGTAATTATACCCTCAGTTGTTACAGATTACAGCAATGGAATGAAATGTATCATGGAAAACTTTCTTTGTAATTCAAAAATCTTGAAAAATTAATGGTTCAAGTACAAAATTAATCACTCAAATGTGTGTCCTGTAGCGCTAAATGTGCGTCTTCCTGTAAGATAATTCTGTGGAAGTGTCGTAGTTATCGTCCTCCGAAAGCTAAGTTCTGCAGAAGTCAACGTACTTACCTCATGATAAACAAAAGTGAAATGCTTTGCGTATAAATATCTTAGTTATTACGCTTATTGCCGTGATGAAGAAAGCACTATGCTGTAACTTATTGTTGTGCTACAGAAAAGGCTGTCTCCTTGTAGCTATACCACAACAGTTACAACTAAAGCATGTTTTCCTTTCCAGAATAATTCAGAAAATCTGTGCGGATATAAAACAGAAACACCGCAAAAGCAACATTGTAAATTGTCACTCATTAGTAGCCTCATGATAAAATCGTGTAGCTGTCAAATAAACTAAATACTAAGTCATCTTTAATGTCACAAAAACTACTTGAAATAAGGAATGTCTTTTCAAGTAAACCAAAATGTTGCTTTAAAATCTCATTAGCAGTATATGTTCTAAGTATGTAAGCCTTATAGTCGTTAGTAATCGTGCAACTATCAAGCAAGAATGTACAGACACAGTAACACTGTGTCCTCTGTTCACTATCACAATGCAGTGGTAATTACTGTCTAAATATGTTCTGTAGGTTCTAGACTGGATAGTGAACTTCAAAACATTGTTGCATGACAACAGTTTCTCAGTGTGACAACGCATACTAGTAACGTGAAGTGAAAAGTTTTATTTCACAGACAAAGTTATCAAGCAGATTATCTTTCAATAAACGGTTCTACATGTGAAATTTGGTCTAATCCTTTACTCTTCCTAGTACGGAGAGTTTCAACTTCAATGCAATTATCATGTGGTATGCGTCGGATTCTGTAAGGTCCATTGTAAATCAGAAAGAATATGTGACTCAAGTGTTTCTACTTATGTGACAATGAATGAGCTTTAATGAGAACTTTCTGACCAATATATAATTTCTTTGCATTTGCTTTACCGTGTAGTCTTCTCCTTTTGTCTGCTGCAGAATTTGTATTTTTAATAGCCAAATCAGTTATGTCTTTGTGTCGAAGTTTATTTGTATTTGGAAAACGTACAAGCTCTCTGATTCTGTTCGGTGGTTCTTCATTCTTCAGTACAAGAATACGTGGTAAAGCAGTGGAGTCATGAGGCATTTCATTCAGCACGTTTTGAAATAAGTGTAAATATCTGTCCCAATGCTGATGCTTTCTGTGACAATAAAGTCTGCAAGGCTTATTGATTTCTTTCATAGTCCGTTCAGACGGGTTACAATGTGGTGAGTACAATGAAATAAAAACGGGTTTGATTTTATGGTTCCGAAGCATTGGTGACCAAACACCAGATCTGAATTGCGGTCCGTTGTCTGGAATAACTTTACTAACGTGTCCAACTTCACGTGAGAAATTTTTAACAAAGGCTTTGGATACAGACCGTCCAGTGGCTTTACGTAACGGAGTGAAAGAAACAAATTTTAAAGTAAGTTCAACAGCGACTAGAACGTACGAAAATACATTCGATGTTCTGACAAGCGGTCCCAAGAGATCAACAGCAGCAAATTCTTTTAATTTAGAAGGAATGATAGGAAACAACGGAGCACGATGTGAGATAGTAGATGGTTTCGCCTTTTGACAAAGTTTACAAATAGACAAGACTCTTCGAATTCTCTTTTCCATATTGATAAAATAACAAGTCGTTCGAAGAATATGATAACATTTTCGTGGACCAAAATGTGCATAGCTGAAATGAATGTACCAAATGAGCTTATTAACGAATGGAATGCAAAGTACCCATAGCTTGTCATCAACAGTGCAGCGTTTGAACAGTATGTTGTTTCTAACCAGATAATAATGCCGAATCTGTGTGTGTGTCTTTTCATGCCATTTACTTTTGATGTCTTTCCAAATCGGATTTTTATCTTGTTCATGGGCAATGTCCTTTAAAGATGTGGTGATGAAGTTTTCAAAGGCGACTTTCTGAATGTAAAGAATACTGAAATTTCTCTCGAGGTTGCCTTCTGTGTTACTTTTCTCAAGCCCAGCCGGTGCACGGAACAGTGCGTCCGCAACAATGTTCTCCTTGCCGGAAATGTAGAATATTGTGAAGTGGAATTCTTGCAGAAACAATGCCCAACGTTTTAACCTGTCATGATTTAATTTTGAAGGCATAAGAAACTGTAATGCACGATGATCACCGTATACATCTACGTGCTTGCCAGAAAGAAGGAAGCGGAATTTTTTAAATGCCCAAACGATAGCTAAAGCTTCTAATTCCGTAACGGAATAATTTTTTTCAGATTTTGTTAGCATTCGGCTAGCAAAAGCAATGGTTTTATGAACAGTAATGTCATTTTCTGTGGCTTCTTGAAATAAATGGGCACCAAGATAGACTTTAGAAGAATCCGTGCTAAGGCAAAAATCTTGTGAGAGATCTGGATGAGCTAGTATTGGCGCGTTAAGTGGCGATTCTTTCAAAGAATTGAATTCCAACGGTGCTTTTTCGTCCCAGTTCCAAATAGTATTTTTTCTAGTGAGAGAACAAAGTTTTGGTGTAACTAGAATTTGCATATTCAGAAGACGACGGTAAAAATTGACGAGACCTAGAAAACTGCGGACTTGCCGTTTTGTGGATGGGGCTGCAATGGCTCTGATTGCTTCTAACTTTTCTGGTTCCGGCTGAATGCCTTCAGAAGAAATAATATGTCCCAAAAACCTCACCTTTGACCTACCGAATTCACACTTTTCCAAGTTAACTGTAATTCCAGATTCTGCAAAAATACATAACAAACTGTTGAGGATGCTATTATGTTGTTCCCATGAGGCTTCTGCTATTAGAATATCATCCACATATAAGATGATTTGACGTTTTAAGAAATCAGGAAATATGGAATTTAGCCCGCGAATGAATGTTGCCGAAGAAATGTTCAAACCAAAAGGAAGTTTCCGAAATTGATAACAAAAACGTCGAAACAAAGAAAAGCTGTGTATTTTCTACATTCTGGATGAAGTTCGATCTGATAAAAGCTGGATCTGAGATCAATAGAAGACAACACTTTTACACCATTAAAATTTTGAAGAAGTTTTTCCAACGTTCTGTTTCAGGAATGATGATAGTATTGATTTGTCTCAAATCTAAGACAAGCCTGATCGATCCATTTTTCTTCTCAACAACATGTAATGGATTGCTGTATGAGCTTACTGCAGGCTCAATAATTCCCTCGTCAAGCATAGATTGTATTTCTGTTGTAACACGGTCCCTATAATGCGCCGGAATTAAGTATGGTCTAACACAAAATTTAGTATGCTCACGAACACAAAATTGGTATTGAAATCCCTTGATTGTTCCTGTTTTGTGAGTAAAAACTGTGGAATGTGTTAGTAAAATCTCTAAAAGGTCCTGCCTCTCGGTGTCATTACAATTCTCAATTGTTTGAATTTTATTCTGAATTAACTCATTAGTTTCAAATATGCTGTCGATATCATCCCTGTCAGTACTTGCAGAGTGATTGTTAGTGTCTAGTTCCCTAGAATATTCCGAACTGTTGTCTAACAGTAGGTAAAGCCGATTAATTTCCTCGTCATGGTTTAAGAGCCAATCTTGAAATTTCAAAGCTATTGACTTACCTTCTTTCTCTAAACTTATTTCAGCATCGTGAAAGTTTAAGATTGCTTTGTATTCATTGAAAAAGTCTACTCCCAGTATAATTTCCGTCGACAATAATGGAACAATAAGAAACTTAATAGAGAAGTTGTGACTTTGACAAGAGAAATCTAAGTTGGTTTTTCCCAAAGATTGCACCTTGTAATTTAATCTTACGTAACGGAAGTGTGGCCAATCGTTCGGTTTGTTGCATTTCCTAAAGGCTGTTTCAAAATTACTGAAATGGGACTGCCAGAGCCAAGTATTGCAGTAAATTTTACGTCATTTACTGTAATGTGAATCACAGGATATGCAACGTTGTTATCTTTTACGTCGTGTTCCTGGAGTAAGATGACCCTTATGTCTTCCATTTTTACGTAATTACTACCTACAGCAGCTGCGTCGTCAGTCTCATACGTACCTTTTGTGGCTGCCAGCGGTATGAGTCAATGCCTATTGTCTCTTTGTTGGCACGCCTCGTTATTAGGATTTGGAGACCTAACTTCTACAAATTCACCATGTCGTCATGTCAGTAGATTCCATAGTTTCCTTCTTGTCGGTCATGTGGTGGAGCATTTCTCCCTGAATCGTAACTGCACGCTGGACCGTGGTGTCTAAAATTATTCTGTCTACCTTGATAATAATTATTTTGATTCCCATATTGTCTGTTTCTCTGATTGTCTCTGTGATAGTCACTACCGCGGAGAGGTGATCTTTCCCTGTAAATATTACTACTCTGCCAACGGTTGTCACACGGGTGGTGTCTGTTTTGGTCACGATTGACGTTGTAAGAATAGCCTTGTCGTGAATTATTTCTGTTATCGCGGAATTATGACAGATGTGACCCGTAATTGTTGGGCTCCTGTTTTCGCGTTCCGCGATTGTGAGTGTCAATTTCCAGTTCTTGTAACAGTCCCTGAAAAGCTTCAATGTCGTCTTTGCAACGGCATGCCAAAATAATGTGTCGTAAATGTTCAGGCAGTTTGATTAAGCAAATGCGGATGAGTTCTGATGGGCTGTATGGGTTTGACAGGTACTGATTCTTGTGCAAAATGTCTTCAAAATATTTCACAAGACTGGAAAATTCAGATTGTTCGAAATGTTTCATCATCATGATGCCATGTTTTACTCGGTCTTGTGTGGCTTGAGATCAATATGCTGAGAGGAAGGCATGGTAAAATTCTCCTTCACTGTGACAATCGTGAATGACCGATCGCATTCTTACAGCTGGTTCATTCTCTAAGTAGCCACACATAAATTCTAATCTGTGTTCTAATGACCAATTGGGAGGAAAACAATGAGAGAATTGATGGAGCCACACTTTTGGATCAATGTCGTTGCCAGAATTCTTAAATGTTTTGAATTTACGTGTAGTAATGAACAGCTTATAGTCAAAATCATCATGTCGGCGAGTCGCATGTCGGTCATTGTTACGTCGTTTCGGCGGTTTCATCTCAAAATTCGGTGTACCTTGCCAATTTCTTTCATAATTTTCGAAGTGCCCTGTGTTATTATTTTGTGGCTGTTCTCCCTCTTCCCGTATTGGAGCGCGAGTGTCCTCTGAAATAAGCAATTCTTGTATTACCTGCGTCAGCTGATTTTGTACTTCCCGGATTTCTGTTTGGTGTTGTCTATTAACTTGATTCTGATTGTGTTTGAATTTCCTAATTGGTTCGAACTCTTCTGTGTCATTAAAGACTACCGGTTTTGTGTCATTCAGATTATCATCTACCTTCGTAGATAAATTATTTAGCTGATCCGAAAGTTCTACTACTTTCTCTGATAATGAACTGATTTCCTTCATGTGTCTTCCTGAACCCATTTTTAGAGTATCTACTGTGTCCTTGAAGTTTTCCTGAGTTTTTGTAAGTTGTGTAACCGAATCGGTAGATGCAACTGAGTCAATCTTAGCTTGCAAGGTCTCATGATTTTCATAAACAATAGTTTGCAGTTCTTTTATGGCTGATTCGTGATTCTGTAATGTATTTTCATTCCGCGAAAAAATAGCTGGGAAATGCTCACAAATTTGTGTTTTTACATCATTGCAGACTTTTTGACATTTCGATTCGATTTTATGTAACTCAGTACTTAAATCTTCAAGTGTTTGTTCAAGCGTATGTTCCACTGAGTCTAACTTTTGAATCTTTTGTTCCATTGTGTCTAACTGCTGCTATGTTTGTCTCTGGTGTTGCTCCATTGTGTCTAACTTTTGACGATTTTTTCCATTGTGTATAACGTTTGAAGATTTGCTGTGTTTGTCTCTGGTGTTGTTCCATTGTGTCTAACTTTTGAAGCTTTTGCTGTGTTTGTCTCTGATTTTGTTCCATTTGTTGCATTAATTGCAAGAATAATGTATTAGTGTCTGGAACCTGTTTCTCTATGATTTTTGGCAGTGCATTTTCACCGGCAACATTCACATTTTGACAAGCATAAAATGTGTCTTGACTCATTTGAGAAAAGTGCGAGGATCCAAAACCTAAATCTACAGTATTTACAATATTGTGTTCTGTCATTTCGGATTACTGAGGCGAGCTGTTGCCAACAGATCGATCGATAATGCTCCCCTGTTCACTAATTCTTTCACTGCCTACACCATTATTAGCAGCCCACTCCATTTCCCTATGCACAATTACCAAATTACTACTTTGAACATTAGTTAATTCATTACTCGGCGGCGCTAACACACTGCTTTCGTCTTCACTGTCATTTCTCTGTTTACTTTGAAGCCTAGTATTACGTTCTTCACACGCCATTATTCTCACAATATTTCACACGACAACACAGAAAAGCACAATTTGAAGAGCAAAATAACAAAACACATTAACATAGCATTGAAAATAATATCTATTTCATTGCAAGCGCAGCTGCGAAATTCTTGGTGCAAATCTACATTCATGCCACAACCGTTTTACAGTACAACAATGAAAAACTACAACTACAGAGGAAATGCTCTGTACAATTACGTGCTAGCAATAATCAAAGGCTACATTAATTACATAAATTACAAGAAAAAAATCAGAAGATTCCAGTGAGGTATCCTCGGTTAAGGGTCGATATTTGAAACGTCCCCTTAAAAATCTTATACATGACTGTGCTTAAACTGACACACAATATTTTTTTAGCGCAACGTAATCTGACTTTCAGTAATCCCTACAAGAGAATGGCCCTGACTAACATTAACCTATACGTTTCACAAATCACATACCTAACAAAAATCTTCGTTACTCGAACTACTGCAATACAGCGAGCGCCACTACTGCCAGCTAACTAAAAGATTCAAACTACGGAAGGCACTATCTACTGATAGGCATAGTTAGCAAATGAAAGATTTTGATAGAGAACAAACAATGTATTTACCTCAATAGTGTTCAAAAGTCATAATGTATATAGCAGTTCATGACATCCAGTCTTATAAATTTCAAAACTCCGCCATCTCTCTCCCCACATCCACCACTGCTGGCGGCTCACCTCCAACTGCGCAACGCTACGCGCTGTTCACACCCATCTGCCCAACACTACAATGGCGAGTATTACAACAATGCCAACTAGCCACAGATTGCACACAGCACAGCCAGTGATCTTCATACAGAGCGCAACGTGGCGTTACCAGTAAAAAAACTACACAGCCTACTTACAACATGTATGTCTTTGACTTTTCCTAATCTGAGCTGTTATTGGTCTTCCTATTTTTTCCTCTTGTTTGATGTACATATTGCACGTAACCCTTATTTTGCTAGGGGTTACACCCATTTTTATGAGAGTTTCGGAAATCCTGCATTATTTTAAATTATCGTACGATTTTTATCTAACTACAAATCCTATGGACGTTTCTAGATTTTCCTTAAGTCTCGCTTTAATCATCAGTCACCAACCCAGAAGTACTTCTCTGATGCCTTTACCTTTCCTAAAACCAAATTGATCGTAATCTAGCACTTACCCAATATCCTTTTTCCTCTTATACACATATTCTTGTCAGCAACTTGAGTGTGAGAGCTCTTTAGGCAATTGTGCGGATGTCCTCGCACTTATGTGCCCTTGCAACATACAGAACTATGGCCATACACTATGCTGCTTGTGGTGTGGTATCAGTGGTAGCCACAGATCTCAACCCAGGTTACATCGGTCTGTCCGTGATGGCTGGTGAACTTCTCAGCACGTTGTTGTCTCCACCTCAAACCGTGGCTATACTCGTACATTCTGCAGTCGTCCTACAGCCAGAGGCCAGTGTAATGTGTCGGTACGATGCTCTCAAGTCCCTCGTGCCGAAGATTTGTTTTTTCTTACAAAAATGCACGTTCCTTAGACTTTCTCTTTTGCGATTTGCCGCTAAGCAAATCCAATAGCATTAGGAACGCAATAAACATCGTGTACACACATCATTCTCCATCTGTAGCAATGTCTTTTTTGTACTGAAAATAGGCTCGTATAAGAACGAAATGCGAAAAATCTGGCACAGGCATAAAAAAGCAGTATTTTTCTTAAAGACGTCGTATCTGCCATTAACTGTAACACTATTCGTTTTCACGACTACATTTTCGATCCTATGCCCTTTATACAGGTATACAGCAATAACCGAAAAGTGAAGGGCAGATGGCACGTATAGAACGCCACTGTCATCCCATACATGAGGCACTCATATTACAACAAATGCTAAAAACTGTACATCACTTGCATTTGGCCTCTGGAGGTGTGAAAATTTACCAATCTTCTGACGTGTGCATATCTCACTGTTGTCTCTGTATGTTGAGTCCCCTAACTCTGAGTGTACATCAACATTAGATCAGCTCAAGGATCATAGCATTGGCATAAGGTAAATTTATTGTTACTGATGTTAACATCACTAAAATGAATCCCCTCAAATTACTGTTCATGTCGTTTACAAGACAACTGAGGCGGTAGGTGGGGAACATATTCACAAGTCGATTCTTCTTTGTTCTTAGCAGTGACTGTACATGCCACAGTAAACGTTTTATATCAGAGTATCTAAATATCGTGTTTACATTTGTTAACAAAATTTGGCATTCTGTTTACGATACAAGCATTTGATGTAAAGAAATAAGATAAGACATTTCTTTATTGTGATAGTGTGTAATAGTACAATAACCATATATATATATATATCATTTTACATATGTATTCATTGTACCATATTAACATCACAAAGGCATAAATCGCCTTCACAACAACTTTCGTACATGAATTGATCATCTGGACAAATAAAAAGAAAAAGGTGTACAAAAATGAGAGATAAAAACATGTGATGGGATACTTGGCACAAATTACAGAACATTATGTGTATCACCATGTAATTGAAAAATGTACTGTTAATATGTTAGGTACTGTACCATTACAAACGTAGTCATACATTTCCATGGTCCTTAGAACGTTTAGGCAGAGAATGGCTTTTTTAGCTACACTTGCAAAACACCTTATTCAATTTTTTACTGAATTATTAAACTATATTACTCATGTTAAAATAAATACACCCTAAATATAGAAATGTGTATGAGTGGACATAATTCTTCCTCATTTCCATACCTATCATACAACTCACGGGAAACGTCGTAAAGACTACTCATATTATAAAACCAGCATAGACACGATCCTGTGCAAATCGTTACGTCCTATGCTTGGCAGTAGGTCAAAGTCAAATAGCCAAACTATACAGTCTCATTAATTTTACTTTCTATTATTAGCACATAAAACTGACTGGAATTTATTTCAAGATCTTTTATTTCTTAAATCTGTCTTATCGTTTGACAAGCCATGTGGGTGATTTTTGAAATAGTTGTATAATTCCACTTCTTCAGATGTTATGATACTTCTACCCTTAGGATAATTTTTATTACTGGGTCTACGTTAGGTGGTGGTACTCCTCTCTCTTTGCTTGATGTGCTCTTTAAATTTGTCGCTGGAATATGAGCTGTGTAACGTCCGGTCAAGGTGTCCATGCTGTAACTCATACGATTACTGACATTGCATACTGATCTAGTTTCAAAAGGTAAATGCAACCTGCATACACTCTCTGGGGACATAAAGTGAAAGCTGTGCTTCCTACAGAAGTCTGATCCAGTGGCTTGTTCATCAGCGCGTCGTCTCCCGTCTTCTGCAGAGCTGCAGACCCCGGAGGCTGTTTTCCTGGAACGCCTCTCCAGCTACTGGCGGGAATTGGCGCAGCTGCTCTCACTCGGTGCGACGCACGCCTCACAGCTGTTGCTTCCCCTCGCATTCGAACGTATGGTAAGTGGAGTTTTTTCGTCCTCTTATAAACTGTATTATACGTACAGGGAGCGAGAAAATGACACGCACGATCTCGTCAGTTCTGGGAGAGTGTTTCCCAGTTTACCTGCTTCATACTGTAGCTATCTAGAGCTCTCCAGTTCTGGAAGAATTCTGAACCAACCTCTACTTCTGTGAGCCTTTTGGGGCTATGATACAGGGAGGCTAAGCTCGGAATGGTTCGAGGTCGAAGAAAATCGCCTGCATCTTTCTTTTCTTGTATTTGCTAGCTACTTCTTTAACAGATTCAGATAAGTTTGCATCGAATCCTGCTATACAAGCTGCAGCATGTTAGCTTCGTATTTAGTGGAGAGTGGTGTAGAGTCTCCGTGTGGCAATTCAAGTCTCCATCAGCATCTTCTCTTCCTAAGAACCTCTACTCCATGTGGAAGGCCAATAAAATTACTTCTCTCAACATGGAGCTTCGTCAACGTCAAATCTCGTAATGAACCTGTGTACATACCACGTAACTTATACAGTTCGTTGTAACTGCTCGAACTCTTTCCACCTTAACATTCACGTGGCATTTCCCAGGACTCCATGACAAGACGATAGCGCAGCTGACACTTGTGGCTCGACGCCAGTGGTGGCCCCCTGTGCTCACCTCTGCCAGCCAGCACTCTCCGTGTGGCACAGCAATGTCCCAGCCGCCGCAGCCACAGAGGACGCACAACGATAACGAAGGTCCACCAGTTAGCGCGTGTTGCGTCAGCGAGTGGCTTTGTTAAAGGCACTGTGCTACTACAGACACAAGCGGAATGTCTAGTGAATGCGTCAAGGCCAATGAAAACCTGTGCGAGACCAACGTGAAACCGGATGCTGCTTTCTGAGAGCATTCATCTTAGTCGTTAGCCTTTCTGCACGTGTCTCTCGTGGCCTAACTCGAACCATTATCGTGTCTGAATTCTCTGTCTATGATTTATGAACACTACCACCAGTGATTTTCCCAGTACCGAGAATAAAAGCTATGTGGTCTTAAGACATACACTGGACTCGCATTCGGGAGGACGACGGTTCAATCCCGTGTCCGGGCATTCTGATTTAGGGCACGGCCGACTTCCATCCCCATCCTTCCCTAATCCGATGAGACTGATGACCTCGCTGTCTGGTCTCCTTCCCCAAACAAACCCAACCTTAACTATTAGAATGGCCACTTGTGACTGTTTGGATTCTGACAGTAGTAGACATGGAAAGCAAAAGGACGAGGTATGATCTGTGTATTTGTGTAACATTTTGTGGCGTATGTAGCAACGTGCCAGTCCCTAAAGAATCGTGTGAGCCTCATTTTGGATCCTTTGAGAAGAGAATTAGGCGATACCTGTTTCAGTGAACTGAAAACGTTCTGGTTGGATTAAATCTTTTTCCTATATATATTACAAATGTTTTTAGTGGATGGTAATTTCAAAGATTGATAGATGCGGGTTCCGTATTTAAGAATGGTTTCTGCTGACATCGTATCATGTCCTGTCATTACATCTTGTTTTGGTTACCATCATCCATGCATTTCACTGCAGCAAAGGCAATTTACCTGATACGTATCAAATATTTTGTAGAGATAGTACCTCACAGCTTACGAGAATGTTTAAAGGACGACTTCTTTATTACATGTCTTGTGTAGCTACGCTTCATTGATTATACACTGCACTTGCTTAGTAAAAGTGTAATTGCGAAAAGGTATTCCGTGAAGCAATGTTGTACAGATAGTTTCGACTTATAGACACACTTTGCTTTCTGAATGAAACTTAAGTCTTCAGACAGCTGCAGCAGTCTTGAGGTATTCGTACTAGAGATAATTCCTCTCGTTGTTCTTCACTACAGCCCTGCAGAGTAGTACAGCAAAGCGTGCTGTGGCTCAGGTAACGACGCAGCTTACGATTTTGACCCTGTGTCCCTGGTAACTGGGCTCTCACATAATACTGTGTACAAATATGTATGTATGTGTGTTCAGAATAGTTCAAATGGCTCTGAGCACTATGGGACTTAACTTCTCAGGTCATCAGTCCCCTAGAACTTAGAACTACTCAAACCCAACTAACCTAAGGACATCACACACATCCATGCCAGAGGCAGGATTCGAACCTGTGACCGTAGCAGTCGCGCGGTTAGAGACTGAAGCACTTGGACCGCTCGGCCACAGCGGCCGGCATAGATTAGGTCTAGATGGCAGTGGCGCCATCGCAAGGACGACGTATTCAACGTTTTGGAAAATGTCGATTCAAAAGTGTGCACACCTTCCAATTCACTGCTCCTGCACAACGAGGGAAATGCTGAATTTTACTTTTCGTTTTACCACAAACGGGATGTTAGCTGCCCGCTGACCGCTAGCCGCATGCTGTCACAGCGAGGACGTGACGCACGTCCCACAGACACACACACACACACACACACACACACACACACGTAAACGCGTGCAGTATTCCTGGCGCACATCCGCAAAGCTCTGCTTACGCAAATACGAATTGGAGGTGATAAATCGCGATCCCGCGTAGAACCGGTCGACCATGTAAATTTGAAAAATATTGTATTCGACATGGATTTATTTTTTCTCTGGCACCTGCCATCAATATAAAACTGATAAAGGAGGTATTTCATTCAAACAATATGAAAAAGAACAACAACTGTACTGTGAAAACAACTGCAAGCTTTTTAACTTCCATTTTTCTTCGTATTTGTGATATACGTAAGAGTTTTGTTATTTCGTAATTGATTCATTACAATATACACATTCTTTTGTGCATAAGGTAATTTTTTAATTTCCAATGTCTATTAAACACTTATTAGTAACACACACACACACAGAGAGAGAGAGAGAGAGAGAGAGAGAGAAATTTTCAGAGTGTACATACTTAGAACAGCAACAGCAATGGCAGCTCAAAAACAATACACACACACACACACACACACACACACACACACACACACACACACTCTCAAACACATGAACGCAAGCAGTGTGCAATCAAACATTCATAATCTCAAACATGGAGTCAGAACTGTGACAAACAGTTCATCAAACTATTCCACACACACCCAGTCAAGTGGAACACATTTTTACCTTTTTACTAACAAATAAGCCCACCCAGACACATCAGTAAATAGTCTGGGTGCAGCAGATTTCCACACCTATGCCTCCCGATGAACCACTTGTAATCGTGATAGGACACCCCTGCTTCCAGCTGGAATTGCAGTATATACCTCAGTATATAACCTCCTGATACGCATTTGTGGTGCAGCGCCAATGCCCTAGAGGAGGCACCTGTTGATTTCCCTGAACGTGAAAGTCTTTCAGGCTGTGCAAGTCACCGTGTTTGTCATGCAGACTTGTGGGATAGTCCAGCTCTACCTCTAGGACATATGCCTCAACAGCGTCAGCAGCCACATATTTGATATCTTCCCTCAGTCTGGTGATTTCCCCTTTTGACATCCATGAGGGCCCTTGAAAAGGGAGACTTTGTTGCATGGTTTGCCTTTAGAGACAGTTTACATCCAGGTAAAGGATGAAACTGAAATCGTGAGACAACCTGTACTCCCCCTCGATTATTTACAGGTTATTTGCCTTGGCATACCTGCGCACACGTTGGCAAAGTCACTCGTGAATCGAGTGTTCCAGGAAGACATGTATCTGAACGTTGGTCAAGAATTCGCTGCTGGCTTGTATCTTTCTTAACATGGCAGTCCACGAAATCTCAGTCATATGCTACAGAACTTCTCGCAGATGTTGGCGGTCAGATGTACATTGGTGTTCATCATTTTACATGTTCTGATAAATCAGAGATGCTGAAGTCCTGCTGTTCGTTCACCAAGTGCCCGTTCTTTCCACTAATTATGGAAATGCCTCTTCGTTTACTAGAGAATCCAGATATTCGTATGGAAAGACCCCATCTCCGTCACAAGTTGAAACTCTTGAAACTCTACATCATCGAGATAAGTGGCTCCCTTTGCTAAGAATATCTTTAGGACGCGTTGGTTCAGCAAATTTCTAAAGAGACGTGAGCATGAAGCGTTGTGAATCGAGGAAGTGGTGTGATCCTCTTTGAAGCGGCATGTATTTGTCAACGGTGTCATCAATTACACTGACCTTATCATCCTACTACCCAGACTCGTCAAAGTGCTGAACTGTAAAGGGGGCATCATGCTCACTTAAATTGTGGAGAAGATGGTTGTGGGCTGTGTGGCATGGGTTGTCAGCTGCACTCTGGGACTTCCCCGTTACGTGGCAACAGTCTCTACAGGGAGCTTGCTCACCTCTGTCCAGTCACAGTCCCCAGATATAACGATCAGCTGCCTGCTTGCTCAGTGCGTCATTCTCCTTCACGTTGGTGAAATGGACGTTTTTAGTATATATATGTAATAATCACCCCGTACAAGACTTTGAAGCTCAGTGAGCAGCCATCTCGAGCTATTCCCTTGACATAAGATTTTAATTTTAGTGCACAGAACTTGCCACATATCGTATGCATCATTTCGTGACAGTGATTTGGGAGGCAGAGACACCACGTTCACACTGTACCACAGCAACTAGGAGGCGTTCTATACCGACGTAAGAGACGAAGGGACAGAAGTGTTGGTGAGAGGTATTCTTAAACTTCGAGAACCGTTTATCCTTGGTAAGTATTTCCACACCTATTGTTTCCTGGCTCTAGCAGTCAATCAGGTGTCTTTAGAGATACATGCTCTTGGTAAACGACTTGAGACATCTACAGCAAAAACATCTAGCACCTTGTTTGTTTTCATTTCAGAGGAACGTAGTTGGTACATGCATTTTATCCAAACTTTGTGTTGCTTATCGTCTTCAGAGATTAGCAGCAGGTCTACACTTTGTGGATGTTTCTCGGCTAATATGGACAAGAAGAGGGGACCACCTAATTTACGATCGACTTCTTTGTCGATGTGCGACACAGCGTATTAATGTTTGTCTTCTTCTTATAGCTTTCCTACATTCGGCCATAAACGAGAAATTACAACGTCGGTGGACATCTGGTGTTTGTTGTGTATCTGTATGCCCTGTATTTTTCGGTTAATTTCTATCGCTGGTGAGAAGCAACCATGGAAACCAATTTAAATTCCTCTCATCTTGATTCTTGGCATTAGGACATGCTTTTTGTTAGCAATATACACTTTTGAAGAGAGATGTAACTGGACCCCACAATAAGTTGATCAAAATCAAGGTACAGCATACAGCTGAGTGTCTTACAGGACCCCCTTTCCTGCATCTCAGAAAAGTGACTCAGTATGACCACTCTGGTATCGACTCACTCCATGATGTCACGACAGCTCTCCCCCTAACTTTGACAATGCTCTTCCCCTCAAAACACGTCGAACTCCTAATAACTCTGCACACAAAAAGGAGAAAGAGTCGCAGTTGATAAGTATCTAAGGAAGGAGAAATAAAAATCCGTACTCGTATAATAATAATAATAATAAATTCTGAGTACTTACAAGTAAAACTGTTGTTGTCTTCATTACTGGAATACACTTCCAGCAACTCATCACCAGTGGGCATGTTTGTCATTAAGGGCATATCCAGCATGGGTACTAGACGTGGTGTATGACGTCGGCAGGGGAATGTGTCTGAAAGAATATGGACAAACCGAAACGAAAAGACAGGTGCAAAAGAACTAGTAGCTGGTGGTCGTGTAAAAACACCGATATTCACATTGAGAACATCTACAAGGTAGAGCAACTCAAAAATAACAAAAAAAATTAATACTGTAGAAAAAGCGATATCTACCTCTGAACAATCGAAGACATTCCCCATACATCATCATCGTCATCATCATTGTCAGCTGCTGGGTCCAAATCCCACAGCGAGTAACGCCTGCTCACACCTAGGAAAGAAGAAGTAGAACCCATAAGAATCACTTACGCTACTAGCCATTAAAATTCCTACACCAAGAAGAAATGCAGATGATAAACGGGTATTCATTGCACAAATATATTATTCTAGAACTGATTTCGGTCCATAGATCCTGAGCAATCAGTACCAAGAACAACCACCTATGGCCGTAATAACGGCCTTGATACGTCTGGGCATAGAGTCAAACAGAGCTTTGATGGCGTGTATAGGTACAGCTGCGCATGCAGCCTGAACACGATATCACAGTTCATCAAGAGTAGTGACTGGCGTATTGTGACGAGCCCGTTTCTCGGCCACCATTGACCAGACGTTTTCAGTTGGTGGGAGATCTGGAGAATGTCCTGGCAAGGGCAGCAGTCGAACATTTTCTGTATCCAGAAAGGCCCGTAAAGGACCTGCAACATGCTGTCAGGAATTGTCCTGCTGAAATGTAGGCTTTGGCAGGGATCGAATGAAGGTAGAGCCAGGGGTCGTAAGACATCTGCAATGTAACGTCCGCTGTTCAAAGTGCCGTCAATGCGAACAAGAGGTGACCCAGACGTGTAACCAATGGCACCCCATACCATCACGCCTGGTGATACGCCAGTATGGCGATGACGAATACACGCTTCCAATGTGCGTTCACCACGATGTCGCCAAACACGGATGCGACCATCACGATACTGTAAACAGAACCTGGAGTCATCCGAAAAAATGACGTTTTTCCATTCGTGCACCCAGGTTCGTCGTTGACTACACCATAGCAGGCGCTGCTGTCTGTGATGCAGCGCCAAAGGGAACCGCAGCCACGGTGTCCGAGCTGATAGTCCGTGCTGCTGCAAACGTCGTCGATCTGTTCGTGCAAATGGTTGTTGTCTTGCAAACGTCCGCATCTGAACATGGCTGCACGATCCATTACAGCCATGCAGATAAGATGCCTGTCATCTCGACTGCTAGTGATACGAGGCCGTTGGGATACAGCACGGCGTTCCGTATTACCTTCCTGAACCCACCGATTCCATATTCTGCTGACAGACCAACACGAGCAGCAATGTCTACATGACTACTCTGCAATTCACATTTAAGTGCTTGAAAGAGGGTTCATCGAACCACAATCATACTATCTCTCTACTATTCCACTCCCGAAGAGCGAGCGGGAAAAACGAACACCTGAACCTTTCTGTTCGAGCTCTGATTTCTCTTATTTTATTTTGATGATCATTCCTTCCTATGTAGGTTGGGCTCAACAAAATATTTTCGCATTCGGAAGAGAAAGTTGGTGACTGAAATTTCGTAAAGAGATCTCGCCGCGACGAAAAACGTGTATGCTGTAATGACTTCCATCCCAACTCGTGTATCATATCTGCCACACTCTCTCCCCTATAACGCGATAATACGAAACGAGCTGCGCTTTTTTGCACCCTTTCGATGTCCTCCGTCAATCCCACCTGGTAAGGATCCCACACCGCGCAGCAATATTCTAACAGAGGACGAACGAGTGTAGTGCAAGTTGTCTCTTTAGTGGACTTGTTGCATCTTCTAAGTGTCCTGCCAATGAAACGCAACCTTTGGCTCGCCTTCCCGACAATATTATCTATGTGGTCCTTCCAACTGAAGTTGTTCGTAATTTTAACACCCAGGTACTTAGTTGAATTGACAGCCTTGAGAATTGTACTATTTATCGAATAATCGATTTCCAACGGATTTCTTTTGGAACTCATGTGGGTCATCTCACACTTTTCGTTATTTAGCGTCAACTGCCACCTGACACCAAACAGCAATCTTTTCTAAATCGCTTTGCAGCTGATACTGGTCTTCGGATGACCTTACTAGACGGTAAATTACAGCATCATCTGCGAACAGTCTAAGAGAACTGCTCAGATTGTCACCCAGGTCATTTATATAGATCAGGAACAGTAGAGGCCCCAGGACGCTTCCCTGTGGAACACCTGATATCACTTCAGTTTTACTCGATGATTTGCCGTCTATTACTACGAACTGCGACCTTCCTGACAGGAAATCACGAATCCAGTCGCACAACTGAGACGATACCCCATAGCTCCGCAGCTTGATTAGAAGTCGCTTGTGAGGAACGGTGTCAAAAGCTTTCCGGAAATCTAGAAATACGGAATCAGCTTGAGATCCCCTGTCGATAGCGGCCATTACTTCGTGAGAATAAAGAGCTAGCTGCGTTGCACAAGAGCGATGTTTTCTGAAGCCATGCTGATTACGTGTCAATAGATCGTTCCCTTCGAGGTGATTCATAATGTTTGAATACAGTATATGCTCCAAAACCCTACTGCAAACCAACGTCAATGATATAGGTCTGTAGTTAAATGGATTACTCCTACTACCCTTCTTGAACACTGGTGCGACCTGCGCAGATTTCCAATCTGTAGGTACAGATCTATCGGTGAGCGAGCGGTTGTACATGAGTGCTAAGTAGGGAGCTATAGTATCAGCGTAATCTGAAAGGAACCTAATCGGTATACAATCTGGACCTGAAGACTTGCCCGTATCAAGCGATTTGAGTTGCTTCGCAACCCCTAAGGTATCTACTTCTAAGAAACTCATGCTAGCAGATGTTCGTGTTTCATTCTGGAATATTCCATTCGTCTTCCCTGGTGAAGGAATTTCGGAAAACTGCGTGCAATAACTCCGCTTTAGCGGCACAGTCGTCGATAACAGTATCATCGGCACTGCGCAGTGAAAGTATTGACTGCGTCTTGCCGCTTGTGTACTTCACATACGACCAGAATTTCTTCGGATTTTCTACCAAATTTCGAGACAATGTTTCGTTGTGGAACCTATTAAAGGCATCTCGCATCGAAGTACGTGCCAAATTTCGCGCGTCTGTAAATTTTAGCCCATTTTCAGGATTTCGCGTTCTTCGGAACTTCGCATGCTTTTTCCGTTGCCTCTGCAACAGCGTTCGGACCTTTTTTGTGTACCACGGGGGATCCGTTCCATCTCTTACCAATTTATGAGGTATGAATATCTCAATTGCTGTTGCTACTATATCTTTGAAATTGATCCACATCTCGTCTACATTCGCATAGTCAGTTCGGAAGGAATGGAAATTGTCTTTTAGGAAGGCTTCTAGTGGCACTTTATCCGCTTTTTTAAGTAAAATTATTTTGCGTTTGTTTCTGATGGATTTGGAAGAAATGGTATTGAGCCTAGCTACAATGACCTTGTGATCACTAATCCCAGTATCAGTCATGATGCTCTCTATCAGCTCTGGATTGTTTGTGGCCAAGAGGTCAAGTGTGTTTTCGCAACCATTTACAATTCGCGTGGGTTCGTGGACTAACTGCTCGAAATAATTTTCGGACAATCTCGGAAGACGTTTTCTTTCTACCACCGGTTTTGAACAAGTATTTTTGCCAACATACCGAGGGTAGGTTGAAGTCCCCACCAACTATAACCGTATGAGTGGGGTATTTATTTAATACCACACTCAAACTTTCTCTGAACTGTTCCGCAACTGTATCATCGGAGTCTGGGGGTCGGTTGAAGGAGCCAATTATTAACTTAATTAGGCTGTTAAGTATAACCTCCACCCACACCAATTCGCACGGAGTATCTACTTCGACTTCACTACAAGATAAACCACTACTGACAGACACAAACTCTCCATCACCAATTCTGCCTAATCTATCTTTCCTGAACACCGTCTGAGACTTCGTAAAAATTTCTGCAGAACCTATTTCAGGCTTTAGCCAGCTTTCTGTACCTATAACGATATCAGCTTCTGTGCTGTCGCAATACGATAAACCGCAATCGCGATAGGCTACAACCGGACCTTTATCAAAGTCGGAAACGTGATGGTGCGCATTTCTCCTCCTTACAAGAGGCAACACAACAACTTTTCACCAGGCAACGCCGGTCAACTGCTGTGTGTGTATGAGAAATCGGTTGGAAACTTTCCTCATGTCAGCACGTTGTAGGTGTCGCCCCTCGCATGCATTGACGCAAGGCAGCACACATGGCTTTATTTCTCGTCAGAAGAAGAACTCGCAGATATTAAATGAGTGCGATTGTGATGTGACAGAAATGCACGAAATGGAATATGCAGGCTGCAAATAGCTGCTGATCGGTTAGGTTTTGTGTGACACCTTGCAGAAACAGTGCTTGATTACTTATTGTGCAATGTACACAGCAACACACCTCACCATGAACTCGACACAAGCCATCTGATGCAATGGACAGTTGACAGCAGGGTCAGTGGTGTGCTTCCAGCACAGGTTAATGCGCCACTGCGATGCTTGAGTGCTGCGAGCCTAGTTGTGTACAGTAGGTCCGTTTGGTGGTCAGGTGTGTACACCGTTTATCAGCCAGCTGCTACTGTTCGAGTGCACAACGGACACCCGAGATCTTTCCAAGAGTGTGAAGAACTGCAGGCATCATTGCAATACATGCATTCGTTCAGACTGACAGTCGTATGTCCAAATCGAAAACGACATTTTTATTTGATATAATTAAAAGTTAACAAGTTTCAGATTTTTTGCTTTACTTGTACCGAAACACTTAGTTGTTGCCAAATCTCATGATTCAAAGTCAGTCGACAGCACCCTACAGGTTACGATTAGTGAGTTTTCGATTATCAAAACACGAGTCATTAACTGCCGTATCTGTTGACTGGAGTCAGTTATGAGATTCCTAACAGATGGACAGACAAATAGACTGACTGCTAAAAAGTAATAGAAAAAGTATTTTCCAGAGTTATATAGTTACCAATTATGGATTTTCAGATTTTTTCCTTTATTTGCACTGTGAAATCTGGCTCCTTCCAAATTGTTACGATTCTAAATCAACAGGGACCACCGTATAGATTTTCGTGAGTGATTTTTCAAGTATGAAATCATGTAATTGGAATGGCCATATCTTTATTGCATTGACTTAGAAGCCTTCAATTTGTACAACGCCAAAGGAGCATAGACTTTAATATGTGACATAAATGTGAACTTCGTACCCGAAAATTGTCCAGAAAAAATGAAAAATGATCTTAATACTCGGACAGTCAATACAGTCCATCAAATGTGCAATATTCGAGACGTGTTCAGATACAGACGACATCGAGTAGGATTTTAACGTATTTGTCAACAATCTGGCCATTCTATTTTCGAAAACCGTTCAAAAGTTTGAACAGAATCTCGTTAGAGTTCCAGCCACACCATGTGGCTTTACACGTAGGATCTCGAGGCTGCTGGCAGCTCTAGAACATTTCAGTTGGATACATCGTCACGGGAGTATACATTCATACATTCAGACGCCTGTAATGTCGACTACCAAGAAATATCTGCACCTCTCTTATCTGATGTCACAGTTTGAGAAACGTATTTATTAAATAAAACCCCACTACGCATCTGCTGTGCATTAATGTTTTTATGCCTGTACAAAACTGAATGTACTGCAGTCATGCGCTGGCAGTAATGTCAGCGTCATGTAGTAGTGCTACATGTAACTGTATATTAAGACAGGCTGCGCTTGTGGATGTTGTGAAAGTAATTTGAACTATTTTCTGTGGGTCTCAGGGTAACCACGCAAGTGATCAGCTACTCCACGGTTGGATTAAGGACATGGAACGTGTGAAAGACATGCTGCGCACGAAATTAACCGGATGGTTACAGGACTTGCAATTCGCCAGCAAACAGGTGGAGCACTACGAGGTGGGAGGAGAGAAGGACAGACCAGGGCACTTGATACTCAGGTATAAACCAGTGCACACTCAAATGTCTGTCGTAGTCACTATGCTTTAGTTGAGTTTATCTCACTTTTATCCATGGAAGTATTCATTAAAGTTATAGAAAACACAGGGTTTATTTCATTCAAAAAAATGGGTCTGAGCACTATGGGACTTAACATCTTAGGTCATCAGTCCCCTAGAACTTAGAACTACTTAAACCTAACTAACCTAAGGAGATCACACAACACCCAGCCATCACGAGGCAAAGAAAAGTCCCGGGAATCGAACCCGGGCGTGAGAAGCGAGAACGCTACCGCACGACTACGAGATGCGGGCGCATTTAATTCAGAATGGAGTAAAGAACTTGCACTAATAGACAGTAGTGAAGGACATGGTTACAGAAACTCGTGATTTACAAAGTTTTTTGTCTCCGTTTAGCCTTCGATATTTTGATTCGTATTGTGTCTTAAAATGTGCCACGTATTACGTTACAGACAAGCGGAGAAAACTGACACAATAACTGATGTTGCTGCATTTACTAGAGAAGGTATTGATGGTTACAGATACTTCTGAAGTTTTCATAATTTGTGGAAACAATGATGTGGAATCTGACACGAAAAGTGAGGGTGTCCTCGTATTATTCGCGACCAAAAAAAAAAAAAAATCACTTCGGGAGAAATTACGGTAATACCAGGTAGAAGCGACTCTGGTCCAGTACGGTATCCAGTCGGTGAGCAAAAGTGGACACAAGTCATGTTCATCTCAATAGATGGAGGAAAAATCTAAGCAGCGATGAGGGAAGATGGGAAGACGTCATTAGAGGGCAGGAAGCGGATAGCCATCGTTCTTATATTTTGTCCTGTGGTTGGAGTGTTTATATCAGTCCGTAGCATAGAGCGTAAATACTGGAGGTTGCGAGCGGGAGGAAAGCGGAATAGTCTCTCAAGTGGTTGACATATGGGGCAGTGGAATGGAGTCTGTAGGAGATATGTTGGCACCATGGAGGGTGACCAGGTGGCTTCCTATGTGGGAATGGGCAAGCTCCCAGGTCTTGTGGCGGTGTTCTCGGATTATTTTAGGTGGCTTATTGCGGGATAGCTATGGAGGTGGAGAACATGGATTACGATGGACACTTAGACTCAGCCGTGATTACTATCAATAGGATGAAAGGCTTCTGCAGTTATATCTTAAGAGGTCGGTAGGGGAGTCACTTTGGGCTGAGTGTGTCTAGGAAATGGACTAGGTCTTCTGAAACGAATATGATCAACCGACATCCACAGTTCAGTTCATCATGAGAACTGATGTGGGTAAACAGCTGTGGAGAGGCAGTGGTCGGTGTGAGGAACGAAATTATGTGCTATAGGATGGCTCGGACAGAGACAGGCAGTAGCACAGATCACGGTCAGGGTGGTAAAATACACACTCAGGGTAAGGTATTAGGCAGGAGGATTGAACATGATTTGTAGCCAACTGAAGCTGTTTCTGAGGAACGGTATTGTTACTCCACAATGTTTATTGTGTGGGGCTTTGTGGTTTGCTACTCCACATCTGTCATCATAACTGTGAGTGGGTTACTGGTGCATTGTGTACGGAAACATGCAGATAGTGTGACGGGATAAAACTATAGATATTGTGTCAGTCAGTGGGAATGAAGGTAACAGTGGTTGGGAAGCTGAACTGAAAATCGGGGATGGGTAGATTTCAAGACAGGGGTGCACTAGACAAAGGAAGCAGCTAATTGGAGAGCAGAGTACTTGTGGAGTGCACATGGCGGTTTCAGGCTAGCCAGTAGTTTGAGGTACTCTCATGAACACTCGCCAGTTGGTACACACTTAGGGAAATCAGATAGCTTTCAGAGTAAAGTTAGTTCGACTCTGAAACTTTTATCAGGCACTGTCGAAGTATTTGTACCATAGTTCCCAAATTTACTCTCCACCATGAACGTTCTCAGTCTCAAATTATTCTTGAATTGAGAGCTGGCTAATACCCAAAGTAAAAGAAAAAAAAAGTCTGAGATATTTAGCGAGTCTTGGAATGTGTATCGGAAAGTGGTATTCGATGCCGTAGGAGGAGAAGTTGACAAAAAATATTCTCTCTACTGAGGTTGAATTTGAGTGCAATAGTGAAGTTACGTGGTCGCCCATAGCAGGACAAGGTGAAACCGTATCAGTGGTTGGATGTGTTTACCACCCTCTGGACTCCGCTGGGACACATGTGGAGCCATTCAGAGAAGGTAAATGGTCAGCATTGCATAAATATCCAGATCACGCGACACTAGCTGGCGGTGAGCTTAACCTACAGAGTATAGACTGGGACATGTATGGATTCACTGCAGGTCGTGCAGACAGACAGTCTTGTGAAGGACGTTTGAACACGATTTCCGAAAACTGTGCTGAGCAGCTAGTTCGGCAGCCAGCACAAACAGGCAGGACCTTATCGATGGCGTCGGCATACAGATGGGGATTAGTGATCATGATGTTATCAGCGACTATGGTTACGAAAGTCACTAAATCAGTCGAGAACGCTAGGAGAGTTGATATGGAGCTGTCAGCGTCTCACTTAGATAATAAAATAGAATCATTTAATTCCAGAATTATGGCCATAGAGGAATTATGGCTAAAGTTTACACAGACTGTAAATCGTGATCCGCCTACTAAGCGGATCATGGGCCGAAAAGACTCATCATGCTTTAATAACAAAATTCGTAAAATGCTGAGGAACGAAAGGCTGTTACATTCTAGGTTCAAAAAGAACGCGCAAATGAGGACTGCAAGATTTGTAGAGATTTGTGCGTCTGTGAAAAGATCTGTGCACGGAGCATACAACAGCTACCATCGGAGTACCGGAAGAAGTTTTGGTACTCTACAAAATCGTTAAGCGGATCTAACGCTTCTATTCAGCCACACGTTGACCAGTCTGCTTTGGCGGTAGAATATTCCAAAAGGAAGGGCGAAGTTAAAAATTCCTCGTTTAAGAAATCGTTCACGCAGGAGAATAGTACAAACGTGCCGTTCTTTGACCATCGCACAGAGTCCCGTATGGAAATCATAGTAATGATTAACTCTGGCGTAGAGAAACAGCTGAAACAGCTGAAAATAAGTAAGTGGCAATACCTAGATGTACTGCCAGTTTGGTTTTACAAGGAGTAGTGTACGGCATTGGCCCCTTACCTAGTTTGCGTTTACCGCGAATCTAGCGATCAGTGCTAAGAACCAAGCGAATGGAACAAAGTGCAAGTGGCTCTAGTGTATAAGAAATGTAAAAGAACGGACCCACAAAATTGCACACCAATACCCCTAACACCTGTTTCCTGCAGAATCCTTGAACATATTCTCAGTTCGAACATAATCAACTTTCTTCAGACTAAGGAGCTTATGTGCACAAATCAACACGGTTTTGGTAAGCATCGCTTCTGTGAAACTCACCCTTTCCTTTTCTCGCATGATGCACTGAGAGCTATGGATGAAGGGCAACAGGCAGGTTCCATACGTATATGCTTCTGGAGCTCAGCAGGGAAGAAGACACTCCCTTCGAAGGAAACAACTGAGAAAGTGTAGAGAACCTGGCTGCAGGTTCACTCAAATGGTTCAAATGGCTCTGAGCACTATGGGACTACATGGCTCTGAGCACTATGGGACAACATCTGAGGTCATATGTCCCCTACAACTTAGAACTACTTCAACCTAACTAACCTAAGGAGATCACACAAATCCATGCCCGGGGCAGGATTCGAGGCTGCGACCGTAGCAGCTCCGCAGTTCCAGACTGAAGCGCCTAGAACCGCTCGGCCACACCGGCTCTATGTTCACCTCCTTCCTCCACTTAAATACTTTCTTTGGTTGCCTTATGAAATGAACGCTTCCATTGCGTTAAACACAGCCCTTTCCCGAAATTCTTTGCCAAAAAAATGTCAGTATAATGATTATTGAGATCATTGTCAATATGCATCTACTTCCTGGATCTGTGGCATGCAAACGATAAATTTTCTCGCGGCACGGATTCTGAGTCCCAGCTTGTCAGTGGAGTAGGTGTGTTACTGTACCTCTAAACAGAACAGCGTGCTGGTGTACGTAGCGTGGAAATGATTTGCGAGCCTTAGCACCATGGCACCACATGTCTTATGGGAGGAACTGCTTTCCGGTCAAACTGGGGACCCAGACATCACACGGAACTCATTATGATGCAGCTCCATGCTTTAACTGAGAACATCGTTTTCAAGTAACGGTGATAACCAAGTACCATACTACAAGAAGTACACGGAGTACGGACTGTTCTGCATTGTATCTGGCAGCATGGAAACTTTCCATCGTTGACGGTCAGATAACCAGTCCACTGCGATGCCACTCAAAGATTCGCTCACAGGCGTTTAACTATTACTCAGTCCGTTCACACTGCACAATAAGTGTGGCGGCCAACACAGCGAACAACGCTTAATCGCAAGGACTCAATATACAGTTGCACTTCGATTCGCTCTCGACAGAGTTGCTCTCCCAGTGAAGTACTGAGGAGAGACTTGTTCCTCGCTCTTTGAGTACATGTCTGCCAATCAGCATTGCTCTTCTAAAACGGGAGAATGACGTTTTGTTTAAGGAGACAAATCCATAAATCAGTAGTATCTCCATGTGAAAATCTCTGAAACTGTGTGCTATGTGTAAAGAATGCGTAGGCTGGCTGCTCCCACACAATGTAGCTGAATTTGCTTTTAAGCCAAACACGGGGTCGTCCTTTCACTCGGGCTAACGCTGTCTGCTCTACAGGCGGTGACTGGCTGACGTAGATAGCTTGGGACAGGCCTCCTGGGGTGAAGTTGGCTCTCTCGAGCTAAAAGCTCCTGTGACCGTCGTGTCTGGAATGTATATGTGTACGCCAGCCTCGAGTATTTCAATCACAGTGCGCACTTGCGATTTATTAGTTATTTGCATATCGTTTACATGAATTCATACAATACTGACTTTATCTTATCGACTTTGGGCTCGAATAAAGCGTCCTTATTTGCTGAATATGATTGTGAGGGCTGAATATGTAAGCAATGAAGGAGACCAGAATGTCTTATAATTTCAGGAAATTCTTATGAGAGGCTGCTCATGACTCCATTACTTTCGACTGCCTTAAAAAAAGAAGAAAAAAAGAAAACCTTACTTCCTACCAGCTCTAGTCAAATTGTGTGATATCATACTGTATGCAAGTTTATATCCCACGGCTCACCTATGATTTAAGGGTAGTGTCTTTGTATACTAATCAAATCGTCATAGGACCCAGGATCGAACTTCGCTACTGCTTAAATTTAGAACAGAAATCGTCAGTAATGATGGATGGGCGGATAGCGCTTCGAGGCACTCTTTTCCCCTGCTCCTAAAACCCTGAAGAGTCAGCAGTGCTCAAAGGCTTGAGAGTGCAGAAGGTAATGGGAACAACTGGTGTCTGTCCACAGGACATGTGGCCTATAATTGAAAAGTGGTATGGTGTCTCCTCCATTGGCGAAATATTCCGCAATAGTCGCACATTCTAATCTCTGGGAGGAAACTGGCAAGTGACAGGTGTCCCAATGAATTACGCTTACTGTATAGCTCCTTGTCTGGCACACCATGCTTCTTTTGTTACTGTAAAGGTTACTCAACAACATATCTCCATCTGCCTCGACAACTTCACCTCTTGGTGTAGCCTCTGCTACATCAAAATCACTTATGTTAAAAACCCAAGGAATTATTACAGTAAATACCACCATGGCACGCATAAATATGAGTGTGTGGTGGTAATCTCTTCAAAGGTAAGCTGGTTCGAATCCAGGTGATGGAAGAAATTTGCATTGCTGGTATTTCCCCAGTAATGGGAGGGGGAAATGAATCATAAAGTTTCTCATCTCCAGACCTCGTGTCAGTGTTCTACATTACATTACCTCCCCTCAGTGTATCATGATACACTGATGCCTGTGACACTGCTGAAGGTGACACATGTGGTGTCGACGATAATCGCCTGCAGCAAGTCGTCAATCGACCATCACAGACATGCTGTACACCTAAGCAGCATCGCCACCGGCTACGAGAAAGAAGTAGTAAACCACTCCTCCTGTAGCTTCGAGGCGCCACCTCACGCGACAAGTATTTCCAGGTGTGCCAGTGCCTGGTACGTGTTCTGCCAGAGTCCAGCCTGAGTTCTGTTCTGTCTACGAGGGTATCAACAGTTCCATGACGACTGCAGAGAAGCGACGAATTTCAGTGTGCAGTGTCGGCGTATCGTCACTCAGTCAAGCCCAGGCCGGGCATGCATGTACAGAGAGTCGAGGGCCAACAACAGACACATACTTGGCACAGTTGTAGTAACCGTTCAGTGCTCATCATCTGCAGACTTGCACTGTAATGATGCTCTGTGTTTTCAGCTGCTCCTGTGTATTTCAAGCCCAAATAGTAGCACACATGCTCTCACAGCCACAGCTACGAGCAGCAAAAGATAAGCGTATTGCTTTTCAAACAATAAGGCATCCTGTTCATTAACTTCTTCATTTATCTACTTGTAAATTTCTTAAAAGCATGACATAACAACATGTGTGTCAGATGTGGACGTTAGGCTCTTAACGCGTCCATTACTGTCACGTACACTCAACAGATAACTCCGAGTCACAGTTCTCTCACAATGCAAGGACTGTGCCCAATTATGTGGGGAAGATAAGCGCTTGCAGTAAATTGGCGGACCTGCTGCTCCATTCCTCTCTGCTGACATGGGCAGAGGACTCTCACTGTCTCATTTCTTGGAATAATCACGCATTCCCAGCTTACAACAAACTCAAATTAACAAGACAGGAAACTCGACAATGTGGGGATTCCATCATTCAGCCATCCTCTGTACTTGGGTAAAGCACACTGAACAAGGCGATGCTGTGGTAAGCTCTTGGCTCCTAACTTGATTTTCGACCATATTTAGTTTCTCTGCGATGTCCCTACACAGCTTAAGGTGAATGACATGACGGTTGCTATGGATGGACGCAGCTGTCCTGCTTCCCTGTTCTTCCCAATTCTGGGTTATGCTCTAATAGCTGTTTCACCAACAGGACGTTAACCCCTGATCTTGTTTCTTCCTTCGTCTTTCCAAAAGCCTTAGTGGCCTCAGTGTTACTTTCGCCAATATAATCTCAGCACTCTCAAAAATTTAGCATTCCTTACAGTCTTAGAACACCTTGCAATCTGTATCATATTTGCTGTCTCAGACGCAACCTCTATTAGCTGCTTGCATTGCCCTCTCAGGCTTTGTCACAAACTGTATACGTTCCTTAAACGTGGGGAAGAAAAGGAATTTTTTTCTCGACTTTCCTCTGGATACCTAGACTTCTGGTGCGCCTATACAAACATGTCATTTCCGCTCTCCACTTACCACCCTTCTGTATCCTATTCGAGCGGAACTTTAGCTGGCTGGTTCTTCCTGTTCGAGAACAGTATGTAGACACTTACTCCTCCAACCAGCTATAATCCTAGCGTATAAGCCTCTTCAGTATGTAAATGATCCCGCTTCAAGCCTCCTGACCAGTGTAATCCCTCCCTCACTCCTCCCTATACCCACATCAACTTGTCAATCATACTTCCCAGCCCACTCCAACACCTTGAATACATACACCCTTTCTGGCTGGCACCTGCACCATACTGTATTACCCTCGTAGTAGTTGTTGGGAACTGACTGCCAGTGACTTGCCAGAAGCACGAGCCTTATGTTCACCATAGCACCATCATCAGCTTCAATGCACATGTGTTTATGTAGAGACGCTGTGGCTTTTATTTTTTTGAAACCTATCATGTTATTCATTCTCCCATGAAAGCTATTTACTTCCTCATTTTTACTATGTCAAGAGCGATACAGGGACTTGTTGTAGATGAAGGAGATGTGCATAGTATAATGATACCTGTCTTTGTTAATACTCTTACTTTGCGTTGACATGCCGCCTGGGTAACTGAACCCAGATAATGTGGCTAAACAACGCCCAGGCTCTTCATCCAGACAAGACTTTGGATTCAGCTGCCTGCAGTGTACGGTCACCACCTACTTGCTGTCGTTTCCTTGCAGACGAGGAGTGGCAGCTGGAGGACAGAAGCCACGCTACGCTCTCCGTGGGCACTGACTGCGTGAGGCTGTTGGAGAACGCCCTTGACCACCCCACGTGTCCGCTGGAAGACCTGCCGCCGGAAGCCGTTAACAGCGCTTACAGTGCCGCGAGCAGCTGTGGGACGACATGGTGCAGAGGTCGCCCCACGTACCCGTCACCAGCTACCTGGCCTACACGCAGAGGGTGAACGTCAACCTCTGCCTGCTGGCCTGGATGGCGGTCAACTAGTACGGCATCTGTCAGGACGTCCCGTGTAGTATGATACAGTCCGTGCACGACGCTCCATGCTATTTCGATAGTCCTGACGATCAATCATGTCTGCAGTCGAACGCTACAGACGCCATCTGCTTTGTTCTAGAGCTATTCTGTTGCTAAAGTGTCGCGACTTTTCCTCTGTTACGACTTCCAATAACTGTACGATCGCTAGTTTACAATTTGGATTATTCCGTAGTAGTAGCAGTGTACTGTATCAAAAGCTAACAGAAGAAACACAGAACTACAAAAACAGTTTAAATAACGCCACCTTGAAATACAAGGATCTCAAAACAGACAGCTTGAAGCCCTTAGAAATTTCATTTATACTCGTAAATATTATTTTCCGTTTTTCGACCGCAGGAGTATACATTTACCTTCCCCAGTTACGCAACTTGCCTGGAAAGATATTCTTGTCCTTTCAGATCACGTGTATAATCCAGATACTGTGTTCTGAGGTCGTGTATCGTATGGCAGGCGTTCCTGACTTACCTACAGCAGTGCTGGTAGATAGCGCCCTCACACTTCTCAGCTGTATCTGGCTAAACTCATTCTGCTACCACATGTATTCTTGTGTTCGCCATCTCAGGCTTCCTAATCAGCTACTACATGCAGAAGTAAGCCAGTTGTTCTGTCGTGAGGTGCTGTATGTGTTTATACCGTGGAGTATAGTATGTGTGGCAGCTGTTGCTTTGGAAAAGACGAGTAAATATTATCTGATCCACAGTCGTATAGTAGTCCTTGCAGGAATTTCAGTGTCTGTGGCATTCAATTTGGTTTGTCTTGGACTGGTTGGATACATGTACCTACGTACTCGGTGCTCCATGCGGCAACTCAAAATTGTTGATAACAACAAATTTGCCTCAAAGAAGCAATGTCTTTTTATGTCAGTTAATGCCATTATCTTAACTGGAATAGGAATTATTATTAGAATTGGGTTCCACCAAGCTCAGGGAATAGCGCAGTTTGTGTACTATATACATCTAGCTACGATGTTGCAAGGACCAGTGCTCTTCGTCTGTTTCGTTTGCAATCGAACGACTCTCCCCATTCTGAAGAACAGGATACTTCTTTGGAGGAACCCAACTAACATTCCTGCAGGTGTAGAGCTGTTTTCAGCAGCCAAAAGGAATCTCGCTAGGAGAAACAATGAACAGTCTCCTTTTTCAGAATCCTCGCTGTAGCCTCCTTCAGTATTTTTCGCAAATAACTGTCTCCACACTGCACTGCATTAAACCCAGCAATAAAAATGGACAGTATTAAATGTCATTAAATCTGATATCGTACAGCCAGTACGATTCTCTTTCCTAACGTCTACTTCATTTATAACTGTGTGCTTATTTGTGAGTGGTAGCCTCTGTCTACCTATTCTAATGCACTGAGACTACTTACTAAAATTGTTGGGAAATGCTTCGTGTATACAATAAGCTGCGTCAATCACACGGCATGTTATATACAAGGAAAACGCAGCACATTGTCGGAGGAATTCCCGTTCGTCAGTGTCATCTACCGTGCCGATGGTGCATTTCTGGACACATGTTCGTAGGACGTCTTTTCTCCGTTTTCCGTTGAGGATCTGTCTTTGCAGTTTGTCGGTTTTATTAATGTATAATGTATGACATTAGTATATAACGTATTATGTCTGAAACAAGGAAATTTTCCATATGTGTGTGAAAGATGTACTTTTACATGACTTGTAATTCAAGTACCATGACAAGATACAGTCAGATACTTATAAAATAAAAATAGAGAGGGCAATGACTGAAAGTGTAAATGGGTTTGTTGAGCTTATTAGTGGTTCGATTACACAGAGTGGCTCAAACAGGTATAGTGATAAAGTAACACATGAGTTGTTGTGTGAAATGTGGCTGGAAGTGAGCGCATAGTGTCGAATGGCAGGGTTGTTTCAATCTCATTCTAGAGTTATATGAGTTTAGCATTATTGGGTTTGTGAGACAAGATGGTTATTTGTTGAGCTAGAGGTTTGTAAGGGTACTGTGGCAGATGTTAAAAATTTGTGTTCCATGTGCCACTGCTGAGCAAGGAAGAACATTACTTAAAGGCGCATTTACAGAAACAGTACTGTGGAAGGACAAATTTGTGCCAATACTGTGAGTCGTGGAAAACATGTGCCATAGTACCTTCACTAGAAGGACACAGTACGCCGGAATTCTTGTGATTCCTAATCAATAGAAGATCTCCCATTTATTCAAATAAAGCCTGAGTGAGCAAAGTAAAGGAGTGACTGTGTGAATTTAATATCCAGCCCAACTGAAAATCCTCTGATGAATAGTACTACGTGGAGTGATTTTCGTGAATTGTGGAATTAAAGGCATCACCGCGCACTCAGCAGGCACCCGCAGTGTTAACCACGATTTCCGTCCTGGACGCAGTGGAACCAGAGGCCGCACCGCCACGAGGGAGGCAGGTGCCGGGTGCAGCCCGCCTGGCGCAGGGGGCCGCCGGCAGCTCAACACACTCTGTGGAACCGTTTGACGGAGATTTGCAGGCCGCGCGCCTCGGTGCTGTCAGCGCAGCGCCAGCCGACCCTGGCCCGCCTTGCGTGACGTCACGAGAGCGCGCCGCGGCCGTCCCTTTAGGTGGTGGTGGCCAGAGCCGACACGGGGCCCACTGGGGGCGCTTGGCCGCCCACCCACACAGGTGTCCGACACAGTGGTCGCCAGCCGAGCCTCGGCCCGCTGGAAAGCATCGAACCTCATCGCTCATCAAAAGCCAGTAGATTTAACGGCCCTCATGCTACCTACTTACCCCCAGGCAAGATCCGCCACGTCGGCCACACGGGCGCCGACGGCCAGCTTTCGATTCCCCGAGCTCCGAGCCTCTCCACGAAATCCTTCTACACGTGGGCCCGTCAGCCAATCAGGAGCAGTAGAGGACTGCAAGCCCCACCACTGGCCACTCCCTGCTGCTGTTTCAGCCGCTGCTGTCACGTTGTGGTCTTCAAAAAGGCGAACCAGCGAGCAGATATGGGTGGTCAGGGAATCACCTGTTACAACCCTTCCACTCGTGGGGTATCAAGCATTAACTTCTGCAACCGATATACCTATTAAGGGCTTTCCCCTGATATACCTGGAGGCATGCATTCCCGCAGCCGAAACTGTTTGAGCTGTTGTTACAACTACGTAGTTGTTTGGCAGCACCCGTGTTACTCAGACGATGTCCCCTACAAAGAGCATCATGCCTAACTCGCGCCAATGTCGTCAAGTGCACCATTGTCAGAGCGATTCAGACTTGGGATCAGCAGTCTGCACAACCGCCACACTTTGAGACAGGGACGACCAACCCGCATCTGGGGAGGCTAAAGGCACGGAACTCAACGCTGACTGAGAGCGTTCTCAGCAGGGCGTGGGGACTATGGATCGTCCTGTTTCCGATATGCAACAACAGTTTACAGCGCACCAGACTGAAGTAGAGAACTCTGTCTCCGCCAGATCTCCAGGAACGCAACGCTACGCGAACCAGCCGAAAACCCACACAAGAAACCCGAAGTAAACAGGCAAAGCCGCCACATACACGATACTCCAATTACAAAAAGTTTATACTCATCCAAATACATCTCACGAAGAACAAGGTTTCCAACTGGTTGGATGCAGATGGAATTAAAGCACATCTAACACAACTTATAACTTTAGCAAACCCTACAATAAACTATAAACTAAGAAGGTGGCAAAGAAACCGCCAAATCTTTGTAACCCGCACTAAAACAGTTGCCTGGGACACCAAGTCGTTCACAAAAAAATCCGAAAAAAATGCCAACATCACAACACACCCATCAGATATCGAAACACGAGAGAACAGTTTGAGTTACTTGCCGATCTGAAGCAACAGTAACAGAAATCACGTCGCATGCCAAACACTAAGCAAAAGAGAAACCACACAGACTCACGCTCGCCTTTGTGATAGCTTATTTTGGCCGTGATATAACAAACGAAGAAACTGAAGGGGACCTAAAGGTACCGGGAAACTAAATCAAAATTCACGGCTTTTCCTTCCAGTCACCTACAGTTACAAAGAACCAACTAACAAGCTACTTGATCACCATTTCAGAATGCACTGTGTACCTCACAAGGTACTTGTATTTAAACACTATCTCCTCAATAACAGCAACGTCCATATTGCAACACTTTCGAATAAGACACGAAAAGCTGCGATATAAATTCAAATGTGAAGAACGGAGTCGAGGACATCGAATTTTTAATTCCAAAACAGACCCAAAACAAGAAGCGCCAAAATGCACGAGCTGCAACCCTGATAACGTTAATAGGGATGAGAGTTGCAAAGAAAGACCAAAACAGCCTATCTAAGCAAACAAAACTGAAAACATTAAAGGCACTGATGAAACTATCGCGGTCTTCGTCCAAGAATGACACGAAAACAATCAAACGGAAAACATACTCTGAGTCTTCACTACAGCCCTTCCAAACATGATATTTGAAAGAAGGGAAATAATAACAGTAGTTTCTAAAAAGCTCCTACTACGTTCATTGGCGAACACGGATCCACGTCTATATCGCCATATTGATAGACAAGGAGGCCTATGCCCAACCCAGCTTGAGACACCAGGAAACAAGAATTAACCTTCACATTCAAGTCTAAGAGAGATCTGCATTGTCAACACACTGGGTTTCTGCTCTAAAAACAAACTCCCTAAAGGCATGGTAAGAGAAAAAGAAGTTGTTATTATAGTCGCAGCAACCGATAGTTCAGCAATTTTCACACCTACCAGCAAGTGCTTTCTTTGGAAATGATAACATTACATTCTTCGTAAAGTCTGTGGGTACTTCGCCTGTCTCATACGCCGGGCACAACAGGTGGGAGAGCTCCGCCGTGGCCGTCTCTCCCGAGGCTGCCTGTAATCCTGGCAGAAGACTGTTTACTTTCCTATTTGTAGTTAGCTGGTAAAATAACGTCGAAAAAGCAGTTAAGTTTACCATTGGAAATTTCATTCTACTCACAAAACATTGTTTATAAATTGCATTACTGATAAAAGGAAATGTTTTAATACAGAATGGTGAGAACCAACTGCGTTCAACAAAAATGTGAACGAATATTCCCTGAATGGGTTTCCAAGTTCTACAATCTATCGAAGGGTGACCTATGCCATATCACATCTATAATCTAGGTTTAAATTAAGTTTCACAAAGGAGCAAACTATCAAAATGGTCTACAGTGACCCTCAATTATCTCTAATTACTTATCTAACTTGTCGTAAATTACAGTGGCTGATGTGGCTTCTCAATAACTATATAACAGAGACATCATCGCGTTTCAGATCTGTTCTTCAAGTGGCAAATGTGAACACCATGAGTTTTAATTAACGATCGACACTAGTATTACGCAAAAAGAGGGTGTAACAGATGAGACTTCTGCAGTTATGAGTGAAGCCTTATGCGCTCAAAAATGCGGCATCGCGTGCGTTCATTACCTTGTCGGTGTTTAGGCAGCGTCAGGGCAGCGGCGGGTAGCACAGCTCTGCTCACCTCGCCATCTCGGAAGCAACTCTCCTAACTTCTCCTTACTACAATTTACCGAAGTTGGTTAAAAAAAAACTATCTGGCTGTGTTTTCATCTGACCAATCAGGGTCTGAATGTTAACCTTAAGCTCCGCCTACAAAGATTCAGTCTATCCAATGTGAAACGTTATACTTTTCGTGTTGGGGCAATGTTTTTAAAGTTTGCAACGTAACAGAGACGTGAAACAGTCTCACGCTAAAACGACTGGGTTGTGTGGCCAGAGTGGTTAGCTGCCGACGTGGGTGTCCAGTCCGTCCCTTATTGTAGGGCCTTCTAGCTTAACACGGTTCTGCTCTCGGCTTATGTTCTCGTTTCTCCCCTTGAAACTGCGTCGGTGCCACGCTGGGAAGGTATGACCTGCATTTAGGCATTCTTCTGTTAGTCTGTGGTATTCCATTTGCTCACTCGTTACTCGTATTACTTTGGTTAATTTATTGTCACGATTTATTCGGAGCTATGTGACATACTACTGGATTTGCTCATCACGTCAGGCTTTTTATGGAAGGTGTTGGATTTGCCTGACACCTTACAACTACACTTAATTTTTTATTACATCGAAAGGTACAGAAACTGTAATAGTTTTGGTGCGATACAGAAATCGATCTGATACGTTGCAGGCCTGCATCACGCATTTCTAGCTAATTTGTAAACTGCCGTAACCACAAACACTGTTTCACTTGGTGGCAGAGGCACTCGTTCATAACCGCTGGCTGGTGACAGAGAAAATGGCAGCTGAGTGGACAGGAATATGAACGTGCCCCTACGAAGTCGGACGTTTTGCAGCGTCAGAAACATTGCGTTGAACAATCTTTCACCAGCAACCAGTTCGCTTATTTGTAGAACGCTTGTATTCACGCTGTGCTGGTTGTGGGGCGTTAACAAATCGCCTTCGAACTTATTTTTCTGTTTTGGACGCCCCTTCTTGTGGAGCCTGCTCCAACCCCATAAGACTCCACTGTCATCCAACAGAGAATCATAGTCTCCCGCCCTACAGGAGTTTCAGTCATGCTGCTATGGGACAGCATACGACACCCCACAGAATCGGTATTAATGAAAGCAAAGGATGTGCACCGTTGGTCAATTGACAAAGCATTGAAAACGAGACAAAGTTTTTAACTACAATACTCACATTGTTCTTATCATTGTGAGTAATGACGAAATATTTTTATATATAATTATAGCGAACAGAATTCAATCAAACAAAATTAGATTAGAGTGGTGTGGGGCACTATTTACAAGAGAACCTCCCCATCGCACCCCCCCCCCCCCCCCACCTCAGATTTAGTTATAAGTTGGCACAGTGGATAGGTCTTGAGAAACTGAACACCGATCAATCGAGGAAACAGGAAGAAGTTATGTGGAACTATGGAAAAAATAAGAAAAATACACAAACTGAGTAGTCCATGCGAAACATAGGCAACATCAAGGACAGTGTGACCTTAGGAGCGCCGTGGTCCAGTGATTAGCGTAAGCAGATGCGGAACGAGAGGTCGTTGGCTAACGTCTTCCCTGGAGTGAAAAGTTTGTTTATTTTCAGATAATTATCAAAGTTCAGGCACTTACACATAATCAACTTTGCTCTCCAGAATTCCAGGACATGTTCAGATTTGCTTGGACATGTGCCATATTTTATGGTGTACACGCGGAAAAATTTGAAAACGTTAAAAACATATGTTTTGGCAGAGAACAGGGAAAACTGTGCGACTGTGAAACTGTTGCATTCATTTGTTGCAGTTTATGTGACAATCTCTTACGTTTTCAACACTTTTTTGGGAGTGTTTATCACATCCACAAGAAAACATAAATCGGGCAAGGTAGTAGAATCTTTTTACCCATTTGCCAAGTGTACAAGTTAGGTGGGTTGACAACATATTCCTGTCATGTGACGCACATGCCGTCACCAGTGTCGTATAGAATATATCAGACGTGTTTTCCTGTGGGGGAATCGGATGACCTATGACCTTGCTATCAAATGTTTTCAGTTCCCATTGGAGAGGCACGCCCTTTCGTCTACTAATCGCACGGTTTTGCGGTGCGTTCGCAAAACACAGACACTAAACTTATTATAGTGAACAGAGACATCAATGAACGAACGGACAGATCATAACTTTGAGAAAATAAAGAAAGGAAATTCATCACCCGATGAAAGGGTAGAACCTCTCTTCACGCAGCTGCTCACGCTAACGACAGGACCACGGCGCTCCTGCGCTCACACTCTTCTTGGTGTTGCCTATCTTGCACATGGAGTACTCAGTTTGTATATTTTGCTTATTTTTTTCATAGTTCCACACAACTTCTTCCTGTTTTCTCGATTGGTCTGTGTTCAGTTTTCCAAGGCCTATCCACTGTTGTTGTTGTGGTCTTCAGTCATGAGACTGGTTTGATGCAGCTCTCCATGCTACTCTATCCTGTGCAAGCTTCTTGATCTCCCAGTACCTACCACAACCTACGTCCTTCTGCATCTGCTTGGTGTATTCATCTCTTGGTCTCCCTCTACGATTTTTACCCTTCACGCTGCCGTCCAGTACTAAATTGGTGATCCCTTGATGCCTCAGAACATATCCTACCAACCGATCCCTTCTTCTTGTCAAGTTGTGCCACAAACTTCACTTCTCCCCAATCCTATTCAATACTTCCTCATTAGTTATGTGGCCTATCCACTGTGGGGGTTGGGATGGGTAGGTTACCTTGTTAGTGTGCAAAATAGGTGTGGACCTCAATCTGCCTCCGCGACTCTAGCAACCCTGTCACCATGAGTGAACAGGACTCTAGCAACGCTGTCGCTGCGATTGGACAAGATACAAGCAACGCTGTCGATGTGACTCAAGAAGATGCAGGCAAGACCCTCATCATGAGTGGGCGAGACTCTGGCAACGCATGCGCTGCGATAGAAGAAGCAGCGAGAGCCTTGAGTGATGGAACTTGTGGACCACTTCTCTCCATCTTTAACTTCATCAGAGAGAACTACTACGACATGAACGTCGGAAAATCGTTCGCTGACACCTGGGTTCCTCTCTACGAGGAGAAGAACATCCTCATCGAGAAACATGTTTTCGGTTTTGTATGGCATTCCAAACAGAGAACCTTCTCCTTTGAGGTTGACTAAAAGCAATTCGCCTGAAGAGAGCCACTTACTTGAAGATGCAAAGGTCGATTATTTGACCGTTGAAAAATCAGCAAAAAACGTGACAGACGCTGATGGCGTGACAAGCCAGTTGTAAGAGAGCAGGCGCTAGAGATTTAGAGCTTGCACATTCGGCAGAAAACTTTGCAGTCTCCAATGAAGTGTTCAACTCGCTTGAAGAGAGCAATGTGGACGAGAATCCAATTATTTCAACATTGCAAATTCAGAATAAAACTTGACAGCAGCCGCTGGGGTGATCAGAAGGCTGCCAGCAAGGAATTGGGCCGAAAATCTAGAGGAACTTATTATTCTTTGAACTGAGCTGGCCCTGGCTTATGTGTTGGTTTAAACCTTGACTGTTACTCTGCGTTTGGTTACCAGCGCTTATTGTGGTTACGTCGTGGCTCTTCCTCTTTCTCCATGTGGCAGCGGCAGTGTGTATCGATATTCGCACCTCATACTATCTTTGGTTTGGTGTTTATAGTTCGCGGCTAGCCGAAGTTCATGGTTCACCGACCCAGGACATCAGAGTTGAGTGGAGATTCAATTACCAAAGCCAGTCTGTTCACATTATGCCGCTGGTTTTCATAGTTGGCTTTTTGGGGTATTCCCGTGAGCAACAGCAAGTGTTCGAGTTGGCGACAGATTGAGCACCATCCGGTGGAGTTTAACTGTATTTTGGATATTTGAAATCCAAGTGCGCCAGCGGAATTTTCTGCTTTGTGGCTGTTAGCATTCCGGTTACGTGCCCTGGCCGCTGACGTAAAAACCAGGCAGTGTCCTTTCCTCACCGTGTTGTCGCTGTCCAACACGTGTGTGTAGTTTTGACAACTTGTGCATACTTGGTTGTGGGAGGCTACGCCTCTTACGTTTTGGCTTTGGAGATCCTTCTGCTCTGGTCGGATGGGAAGCATGTCATCTTGTTGGTGGGCCCGTTGACTGTCTCGTGGTTGGGTTGGCGGCGGATCAGATACAGTTGGGTCGACTACCTATTCTTCCCCCCCCCCCCCCCCCCCCCCCACCAAGCGAAAGTTTCAAGTGCAAACCGACAACGGAAATTTCTGAGCGCCACTGGCTGTACTGGCTTTTCTTATTGGTGTTTGATTGTATATTTTAATGGCTTATAGCCAATGGTTTGAATTTGTATGCCTTCAGTCACGTTTTAAATAACGGACCTTGAGCATCTTCAAAATTGAAAGTTCCTTACTTGTCAAGTCTTATATTGTTTGGGCCTTCAGCCTCATTTAAAATATTGCTTTTAATAAAGCTTTGGGCTATCTGCCTTTTGGAAACTTGTTGTGTCTTTCAATAATGAGCCTGTCGCTGCTTTAAAATCCAAATTCCTCACTTGCTGAATCTTGGATTCTTTGGGCCTTCAGCATGTGTAAAATATTGCTTAAACATAAATTTTTCGTGCTTCCGCCTACTAAAAATTATTTTAGTTATTTTAAATAATCGTCCATTAACCGTTTTTAAATTAAAATTCTTATCTTTCAAGTATCAGACTGTGTGGAGCCTCCAGCCTAATTGAAGATAACTCATCCAGTTTTGTGCCTTTTAAATTAATTTTACCTGCAGTCATAGCATGGGCCTTCAGCCGTCTTTAAGTTAAACTTGTTTGCTTTTCAAGTGTTAGATTTGTTGGGCCTTCAGCCAAGTTATAAAACTTACTTATGTGAGGCCTTCTGCCTTCTTAATATTCTGTTTTGAGTGAATTTTAAGTTAATGGATTTCAGCGGTTTCTAAATTTAAGTGGTTGTGTCCTTAAGGCATATGACAGTGTGGCGTATTCAGCTAACAACTATGGTCAAAAATTTTTGCTGCATTGTTTGGACAAATAAATCAAGGTATATGTGTTTGAGTGTAACTGAAAGCCCCCGTTTGGCTCCTTTCCACAATTACTACTACCTGTTCTGTTCTGCAGACTAAAGCTGGCGTTTCATTCCTGTGAATAACTCAAGAGATTCAAAAAAATTTACGTCACATTTCTCAAAGATAGCAGCATCCCCTTCGTGCTGAGTATGACTACACACAAGAAGAAAATCTTAGTCCACATAATATTGTGCCGAAGAAGTGGATCCTCTTGACTGTCGAAAAGTTCATAGAATCAGTCATGACCTTCGGCACGAGGCAGTGCAACAAAGTTCGCAAGTACTATTTGACCACCGAGAAAATTTTCGAGACTTCCAAGCGCAGCACCAGACTCGACTCCACATCAAAGAGGAGGAGCTTCAAGAAGGGAGGTCTAAGAACAAAGACTCACGCAGGTTGCCTACAAAGCTTCAAGAATTAAAAGCAATCAAGTCATCTATGTCATCACTACAGACAGATTTCAAAGAGACCACATCTTCAAGTTGGTGGATCAACGACAAACACGTTGAAGTCAAGGCTCGCTACGTACAATATAGGAGAGCATCCCCACAACAAATTCCGCTACGTGTTCACTAACGAGTGTGTCAGCTTCAATGCTATCGAGAGAAGTTCAAGCCTGTCTTCAAGTGCTTCAGGACTGAAGAAGAGAAGGAACTGTACAACATGAACTTCCACGACATCACACACTACCTTCGTCGAAGAAGTATCCACTTCAATCTTGCACAAGCACGACCTCAATCTACCTCAGCTGGCGCCGTATTCCTATTCTTCACGTATGCTGTAGTACACTTTTTACATCTGCTGTCGTGTCCGTCTCTATGCGGTGGTTGAACATAGAAAGGGCTTAAATCTTTAATTTCTTGACAAATTCTAAATTTTTTTGTTGATGGATTCAGCCCTGTATCACCTGGTGCCACCCTCCTATTCTTCATGTATGCAAGGCTACTTGTTTTACATTTGCTGATTTGTTCGTCTCTATATGCTGGAAGAACATAAAAAGCTTAAATATTTTATTTCTTGGCAAATTTTACATTTCTTTTTGTATATGGACACAGGCCTGCAACTGCTTTAGCTTCTGTCATCAACTGCAGCATTTTCGAATGTTCTTCACTCGGAATTCGGTGCAAATGCACCTTTTGGTAATATTTAGCGACGTTTTCTCTGCAGACACAAGAAATTCTATTTTCGTTGTATTTTTGTACATGACGCCTATTCGAGCATTTCTTGCACATTGGCGTATAGCCGTCTTTTGTGAACTTATGTGAAGAAAAATTATCAATCGACTTCTCAGTGTTTCAATATTGACAAAATTTTGAGTTCACCTGCCCTGAACGCTCTCTTAAGTTCGCTTCACCTGGCGTCGGCTCCATTTATATTGAAAAAAACACAGCATAATTTTATTTTCTTGCGGCAGTAAAAGTTGTCTTCAGATGTGTTCAAACACTGCGTCTCTATCTACCTAACTGTTGTGTGAAATATCGAAGCCTAGCCATTTAACATATGCCCTATTTCCCTTCACTCTCAAATTTTTTTCAATGCGGTACACGTCAGGAAATTTTGTCTTCTGCAGCTCATGCTTATAAAAAATTTCCTCGTATCTCTTCACCATCTAAGGCCATCATTTTCTATGTGATTGGGCTGGAATGGATGACGGACGCAATTTCAAAACCTTCCGTTGACTAGATCGTTGTGTAGCCATTCTCAAAAATTCCTTTCAATCTGCTTGTTCTCACTTTTTCGCCTATTTTAAATTTGGGCTCAGCATCCAGAAAATTTGTTGCGTCAACGGCAGCATGGACTATCAGCTCGGAGACCGTGGCTGCGGTTACCCTTGGCGCTGCATCACAACAGGAGCGCCTGCGATGGTGTACTCAATGACGAACCTGGATGCATGAGTGGGAAAACGTCATTTTGTCGATTGAATACAGGTTTCATTTACAGCATCATGATGGTCGTATCCGTGTCTGGCGACATCGCGGTGAACGCACATTGGAATCGTGTATTCGTCATCGCCATACTGGCGTATCACACCGCGTGACGGTATAGGGGTGCCATTGGTTACACGTCTCGGTCACCTCTTGTTCACATTGGCGGTACTTTGAGCAGAGGACGTTACATTTCAGACGTGTTACGACCCGTGGCTCTACCCTTCATTCGATCCCTGCGAAACCCTACATTTCAGCACGATAATGCACGACCGCATATTGCTGGTCCTGTACGGGTCTTTCTGGATACAGAAAATGTTCGACACCTGCCCTGGCCAGCACTTTGTCCTGTTCTCTCACCAACTGAAAACGTCTGGTGAATGGTGGCCGAGCATCTGGCTCGTCACAATACGCCAGTCACTACTGTTGATGAACTGTGGTATCGCGTTTAAGCTGCATGGGCAGCTGTACCTGTACACACCATCCACGCTCTATTTGACTCAAGACCCAGGCGTGTGAAGGCCGTTATTACTGCCAGAGGTGGTTTTTCTGGGTACAGATTCCTCAGGATCTGTGCACCCAAATTGCGTGAAAGTGTAATCACATGTCAGTTCTAGTATAATATATTTGTCCAATGAATACCCGTTTATAATCTGTATTTCTTCTTGGTGTAGCAGTTTTAATGGCCAGTAGTGTAATTTCTGTTTCTTTCGACTTCCTGCGTGGAGATTTCTGCAGGAGGTCAAACGTAGTTGTACATCCTCGCTGAAGAGCACACCACACATTCATCTTGCTGATTCGCCTCGATGGGCAGCGAATTCGCCTTCTTGGGTGTAGATACACAGTCACTTCTCACCTGCTACAGCAACCTGACAGTAGTGAGCATGGAGCACGTGGACAGGCACTGGGGACAGGCGGCGCTAGGTGGGAACTGGGTCAGCAGAGACAGTCTGCGCAGTTGCGATAAACACAGGGTCCGCTTTGTAAAGTGATCAACACTAATGGCTGGTAAGCAGGAGATCATGGGTTAGAATTCCAGTCCGGCACACATTTTCGCTCGTCACCACTGATTTCCGAGCATAAGAGGAAAGTAAATGACTATCAGTGGTGCAAGGCAACTTCCACCGTGCACCAATCGTAAGTTACGCCAGATGTATGTAGATGTAGATGTACATCTACATCTACAGAAATAATCAGCATGCCACCCGGCGGTGTGCGGCGGTGGATGATTCTATCACCACTACGTGACAATCTCTTTACTAGACTTGCTGCATCTTCTAGGTGTCCGATAAGCAAAACACAGCTTTCCCTACAAGATTTTCCATTTGATCGATCCTATTTAAGTTGGCCCTAATTGTAAGCCCTTGGCATTTAGCTGAAATGGCGCACTTTGAATTTGTGTGACACATCAAGTAAAACAAATTAAATGGGTTCCTTCTTTTCGTTGTTTAGAAGTAACTGCCACTTTACGTATGCATCGATACCTTCTGTAAATCATTTTCCAATGGGTTTTGATCTTGTGATGACTTTGCTAGATGGTAGAAGACAGCACGATCTGCAAACAATGGCTGCTCAGATTGCCTCCTAAATCGTTTATACGGATTAGAAACACCAGAACGCCTACAACACTTCCCTGAGGAAGGCCAGATGTCACTTTTGCTTTACTGGATGAGCTTTGTTTGTTGCCACTAGGCAGACAGGAATACGGCTCCGGTCTAGAGGAGCGTCGCCGCGCTTCCGGTGGTTCAGCCGTCCTGTGGCGGACCTCCGCTTCGCTCGTCGTCATATTGAGCCCGCGCTCCCTGCGAAGCGCAGTGCCTCTGTTTGCTCCCCGGTGTCGACAGCAGACAATGCATCCGGCGGGCGCAGTTGCCACGCTGGCTGCTCTGCTTGCAGCAAACGGGACCTCTGTGATGGACTGCGTCTGCAGGCACATCAAGAAGGTTCATGACTCCGGCAGAGTCTCGGAACTCAGTGTCAGTCAACTTGTGATGTGGTGGAGCTACTGCGACTATTCCGGTAAGTTCTCCTTCGTGCAGCACGGATTGACGAGACGTTGTGCACAGTGCAGTTTTCACACACTCACAGGCGGCTTGGCTTACGGACGCTGTTATCTAGGACGATACGTTTTCTCCCTGGCAGTTTATCAGGGGGCAAACAGCAATTCGTTCTCAACATTTTCGGGCAATGTACTTTCTAACACCCTTTCGTGAGAGAGAAGATATCACAATGTACGATTTGGGACCACGGTAAATTAACCATCTATATATCTTAATTGAAGGCAACGGCCTCGCCGCAGTGGATACACCGGTTCCCGCCCGCATCTCCTGGACTTGCGGTAGCGTTCTCGCTTACCAAGCCCGGGTCCCCGGGTTAGATTCCCGGTGGGGTAAGGGATTTTCTCTGCCTCGTGATGGCTGGGTGTTGTGAGATGTCCTTAGGTTAGTTAAGTTTACGTAGTTCTAAGTTGTAGGGGACTGATGACCATAGATGTTAAGTCACATAGTGCTCAGAGGCATTTGAACCATTTTTTTTAACACCGGTTCCCGTGAGATCACCGAAGTTAAGCGCTGTCGGGTGTGGTCGACACTTGGATAGGTGACACTCCAGGCCGCCTTCCGCTGTTCTACATCTACATACATAATCCACCACCACAGGGTGCGTGGCGGAGGGTACCTCGTACCGCAACTAGCATCTTCTCTCCCTGTTCCACTCCCAAACAGAGCGAGGGATAAATGACTGCCTATCTGCCTCTGTACGAGCCCTAATCTCTCTTATCTTATCTTTGGGGTCTTTCCGCGAAATGTAAGTTGGCGGCAGTAAAATTGTACTGCAGTCGGCCTCAAATGCTGGTTCTATAAATTTGCTCAGTGGCGATTCACGAGAAGAACGCCTCCTTTCCTCTAGAGACTCCCACCCTATTTCTTGAAGCATTTCCGTAACACTCGCGTGATGATCAAACCTACCAGTAACCAATCTAGCAGCCCGCCTCTGAATTGCTTCTACGTCTTCCCTCAGTCCGACCTGATAGGGATCCCAAACGCTCGAGCAGTACTCAAGAATAGGTCGTATTAGTGTTTTATGAGCGGTCTCCTTTACAGATGAACCACATCTTCCCAAAATTCTACCAATGAACCGAACATGACTATCCGCCTTCTCCACAACTGCAATTACATGCTTGTCCCACTTCATATCGCTCTGCAATGTTACGCCCAAATATTTGATTGACGTGACTGTGTCAAGTGCTACACTACTAATGGAATATTCAAACATTACCGGATTCTTTTTCCTATTCATCTGCATTAATTTACATTTACAGTATCTAGAGTTAGCTGCCATTCTTTACACCAATCACAAATCCTGTCCAAGTCATCTTGTATCCTCCTACAGTCACTCATCGACGACACCTCCCTGTACACCACAGCATCATCAGCAAACAGCCGCACATTGCTATCCACCCTACCCAAAAGATCATTCATGTAGATAGAAAACAACAGCGGACCTACAACACTTCCCTGGGGCACTCCAGATGATTCCCTCACCTCCGATGAACACTCACCATGGAGGACAACGTACTGGGTTCTATTACTTAAGAAGTCTTCAAGCCACTCACATACTTCGGAACCAATCCCATATGCTCGTACCTTAGTTAGGAGTCTGCAGTGGGGCACCGAGGCAAACGGTTTCCGGAAGTTAAGGAATATGGAATCCTTCTGATAACCTTCATCCATGGTTCGCAAGATATCATGTGAAAAAAGGGCGAGTTGCGTTTTGCAGGTGCGATGCTTTCTGAAGCCGTGCTGATGCATGGACAGCAACTTCTCTGTCTCAAGGAAATTCATTATATTCGAACTGAGAATATGTTCAAGAATCCTGCAACAAACCGATGTTAAGGATATTGGTCTGTAATTTTCAGGATCCATCCTTCTACCCTTCTTATATACAGGCGTCACCTGCGCTTTTTTCCAGTCGCTTGGGACTTTACGTTGGGCAAGAGATTCGCGATAAATGCAAGCTAAGTAAGGAGCCAAAGCAGTAGAGTACTCTCTGTAAAACCGAATTGGAATCCCATCAGGACCTGGCGATTTATTTATTTTCAACCCATTCACCTGCTTCACAATCCTAGGGATGTCTATCACTATGTCCTCCATACGGGAATCTGTACGAGACTCAAACGACGGTATGTTTGTACGATCCTCATGCGAGAAAGATTTCAAAATGCTAAATTTAAAATTTCAACTTTCGTGTCGCTGTCTTCCGTTGCCATGCCAGACTGATTAGTGAGTGACTGGATGGAAGCCTTGGACCCGCTTACCGATTTTACGCGACAAGAATTTCCTTGGGTTTTCAGTAAGATCTTTTGCTAAGGTATGACGGTGGTAGTGGTTGAATACTTAACGCATCGCTCGTTTTCCAGCAGCACGAATCTCTACTAACTTTTGCCTGTCCTCATTCTCCCAGTCTTTCTTGTACCGCGAGCGCAACTGCCTTTGCTTCCTGAGCATTCTAATAAACCACAGTGGGTCTTTTCCGTGCGTAACCTACTTTTTCTGTACATACTTGTCCAATGCGTGATTTACAATGTGTTTAAAATTTGCTCACAATTCTTCCATTTTTCGGGGTGCACTCAGCCTCGTGATGCCAATTGAGGAGCTACTCGACCGAATAGTAGCGCCTTCGTTGAAGAATACCATCGTGACGAGCAGGAGAGCGGTTTGCTGACCCCACGCCCCTCCTATCCGCATTCTCCTCTGACGATGACACGGCGGTCGGATGGTCCCGATGGGCCACTTGTGGCCGGTAGACGGAGTGGTTTATATTTCTTAATTAAGCCAAAAACGTTTTCCATATATGTGAGAATTAATGGAAGTAACATGTTGCCAAATACAATGAGTATATTCTGTAAACCCAAAAAAAAAACAACATCAAAGCAGAAGTTCTGTCGCACCTCGTCATAATCGCAGGATTTGCGTATTTTCTGTAGTTACGTCTTTTACATAATTACGCAAACTGACATCACAATACTAAACAAATCAGAATGAATATAGTGATATCGAACGGCTCTTAACTATTTAACGTACAGCGATACATCGATGAGAAAGCGAATGACATACGAAGTAGGTACAAACTTCGATCGTTGCGCAAGCACAATGAAGTTGACTCTCTTTACTACACTGTAGAGCTTACCTTCTTGAGTAATTTAATTTTATAAATTATTAAAAATATTTCTGTAGCTCTAAGATTACAATATGCCTGACGACGTTCGTGGGGTTTAATCGCCTGTAGACATATAGGATCTATGACTCTGTTGTCGGAATCTCGAAACCTCTGAACAATTTTTTTTTTTTTTTTACAAGCAAGCATGGAAAGAGCAGACAGCTATCTTCATTTGTGGTACTTCAAACAAACTGTTTGAGCCGCGACACCTCTCAGCTTCACACGTTCTCATGGGCTAATTTCGGCACATTCATGACGTCGTCAAAAGTTTCTTGCAGGTTATTTTCGATGAAAAACTTTATCGGGGCTACTTCGTTTTTCATTTCTTGAAAATTATTTTGAGAATAAGAGATTTGTGGTTACGTTTTTAGCTTTACTTTAAAAAAGGATAGGACTGCCCAACAGCAGAAAGGATTTTTTCAGGACACTCGTTTTTCACTGACACAAAAAATACCGATTAAGTAAATTAGACGCCAGCAAGCGGCAGCAGAATTGAAACCCATGATTACTCTGTAGTATCATCAACATCGTCTCTAATTTTCAAAATATCGTTTTCAAATTGTGCTGCTGCTTGCTTTATTGACACGCGATCAGTGGTAGGTTTTTGAAATTGGCTGTACTAGATACCCACATAGGGCATCCGTACATATTACAGAAATGGATATACACTCCTGGAAATTGAAATAAGAACACCGTGAATTCATTGTCCCAGGAAGAGGAAACTTTATTGACACATTCCTGGGGTCAGATACATCACATGATCACACTGACAGAACCACAGGCACGTAAACACAGGCAACAGAGCATGCACAATGTCGGCACTAGTACAGTGTATATCCACCTTTTGCAGCAATGCAGGCTGCTATTCTCCCATGGAGACGATCGTAGAGATGCTGGATGTAGTCCTGTGGAACGGCTTGCCATGCCATTTCCACCTGGCGCCTCAGTTGGACCAGCGTTCGTGCTGGACGTGCAGACCGCGTGAGACGACGCTTCATCCTGTCCCAAACATGCTCAATGGGGGACAGATCCGGAGATCTTGCTGGACAGGGTAGTTGACTTACACTTTCTAGAGCACGTGAGTGGCACGGGATACATGCGGACGTGCATTGTCCTGTTGGAACAGCAAGTTCCCTTGCCGGTCTAGGAATGGTAGAACGATGGGTTCGATGACGGTTTGGATGTACCGTGCACTATTCAGTGTCCCCTCGACGATCACCAGAGGTGTACTGCCAGTGTAGGAGATCGCTCCCCACACCATGATGCCGGGTGTTGGCCCTGTGTGCCTCGGTCGTATGCAGTCCTGATGGTGGCACTCACCTGCACGGCGCCAAACACGCATACGACCATCATTGGCACCAAGGCAGAAGCGACTCTCATCGCTGAAGACGACACGTCTCCATTCGTCCCTCCATTCACGCCTGTCGCGACACCACTGGAGGCGGGCTGCACGATGTTGGGGCGTGAACGGAAGACGGCCTAACGGTGTGTTGGACCGTAGCCCAGCTTCATGGAGACGGTTGCGAATGGTCCTCGCCGATACCCCGGGAGCAACAGTGTCCCTAATTTGCTGGGAAGTGGCGGTGCGGTTCCCTACGGCACTGCGTAGGATCCTACGGTCTTGGCGTGCATCCGTGCGTCGCTGTGGTCCGGTCCCAGGTCGACGGGCACGTGCACCTTCCGCCGACCACTGGCGACAACATCGATGTACTGCGGAGACCTCACGCCCCACGTGGTGAGCAATTCTTCGGTACGTCCACCCGGCCTCCCGCATGCCCACTATACGCCCTCGCTCAAAGTCCGTCAACTGCACATATTGTTCACGTCCACGCTGTCGTGGCATGCTACCAGTGTTAAAGACTGCGATGGAGCTTCGTATGCCACGGCAAACTGGCTGCCACTGACGGCGGCGGTGCACAAATGCTGCGCAGCTAGCGCCATTCGACGGCCAACACCGCGGTTCCTGGTGTGTCCGCTGTGCCGTGCGTGTGATCATTGCTTGTACAGCCCTCTCGCAGTGTCCGGAGCAAGTATGGTGGGTCTGACACACCGGTGTCAATGTGTTCTTTTTTCCATTTCTAGGAGTGTATGTATGTGTATGTGTCTGTATGGATGTTCCACACCCAGTCCTGTAGCGATTTCAACCAAACTTGATACACATATCCCTTACTGTTGAACATTCAATTTCTGTTGAGGTAATAACTGCCATAGTTATTCATACCATAGTTCTGGTCATATGCCGTCATAAACAATTAGATGCACGACGAACTGTCGCATTATGCACGACGTTTGAATTTATTGCTTCTTCCCTACTACCTCTGTTCGCAGCACATTCTGTACTCAGTACCGACATACGCCACTGAATGTACCTTCGTAGTCATATCATTGTAAGGTCATAGATCAGCATGTACCGCGCCATGCACACTGAGATGCGTGTAGAAATGCCGCATCATGTATGGCGTTCTAATATATTTATTCTTTAGTACTAAGACACTTATTCAGTCGAGTCCACGTAGAGCTTTCAGCTGCGAAGTGCAAATGGCTGTAGGCGAAAACATTATCCGTCCATAGAGACGCTCACAAAACCGCGGTCTTCACATGGGAATAAGCTATGCTTACACATATGGATATTATGCATATTTTTTTTCGTAAGACCATTTCACAATTCCAAAAGTGTTATCACGAATTCATGTAAATAAATTTTTTTGATATTACAGAAAAACTCAGTTAATTTTTGTTTTCATTTCTATCAGAAAATTGCCAAATGAGTGCCTGTACATTGATGGGATTGTCATCTAGTTTCTGTATTTCAGAAAATACCTCTAACCCAAAGGAAAATTTTGGGTGTTGGAGTTTTAACTTTACACCATATGTTTGATTCACAATTTTCGTCTGGTTGATGGTATCTTCAGTGTGTTTATCATTTCTAGAATGGCCTCTTTATGTTCGTGAACTGTGAAGAGTTATCTCCACTTAAAGTTCCGTCTTATGGTAGATACACGAGGGATTCTTCGATTTACCCATGCACATGGAACAGCCACTTTCGAGGTGATGACAGACAGATATTACTACTTCTTAAGTAGTTCTGAAAAAGAGTTTTATTTGTTTGTTTCGAGTTGTAGCTTGGACAAGAATGTTCATCAGGTGCTCATAACAATGCACATAAAACACGACATTATGCTCTTTTCTTACAGTTGGTTGGAATTCAGTACGATGGTCACGCATGTCGCAGGCGCCATTACAAATTTGAGATTTTACGTTTACTATTCCTTTCTTACACAACATCGGCGAGTACGTCTTTAACTCAATCAGCCAAGGAGAAAGCATTGTTATGCGATTGCCTTAAAAATGTCCAAAATCTTTCGGCCGGCTCTTCAGTAAATAACAGAAAGCTAAATACTACAAAAGACTGAAATTTAGAAGTTTCATCTGCTGTCACAGGCACAAAATCTGTCTTAGCTATTTCTGAATTGCTTTCGTCCTGGTACACGTGTAACGTAACGTCCAGCACGTTCTTTTCTATACCATTGGCAGTATTTTTCATGTGCTCTTTCACAACCGCTCTATAGCGGAAGAGTAATTCACACGCTCTCTGAGTATTCTAGGAATGTTAGATTCTACTGGTTCATCACGTACACCTAACGCAAGTTGAGACTCACTGCTGAAGTTAATACAGCCAGTTACCCTGGAAAGAACATAGCGATTTTTCCTTATGTTGCTGTTCTGTACTTCTGCATTTTGCTTGAAAGCTGAGCTAAGGTGCTGTTTAATTTCTATTTTTCCAAGGACTGAAATGGAAATGGAAATGAGCGTTTTGAGTCATTGGCCGGAAGGCCCCTTGCGAAGCAGGTCCGGCCGCCTCCGTGCAGGTTTTATTACACTACTGGTCACTAAAATTGCTACACCGAGAAGAATTGCAGATGATAAACGGGCATTCATTGGACAAATATATTATACTAGAACAGACATGTGATTACATTTTCACGCAATTCGGATGCGCAGACCCTGAGAAATCAGTACTCAGAACAACCAACTCTGGCCGTAATAACGTACACTTGGGCATTGAGTCAAACAGAGGTTGGATGGCGTGTACAGGTACAGCTGCCCATGCACCTTCAATACGATACCGCAGTTCATCAGGATTAGTGACTGGGGTGTTGTGACGAGCCAGTTGATCCGCCACCATTGACCAGACGTTCTCAATTGGTGAGAGACCTGGAGAATGTGCTGGCCATGGCAGCAGTCGAACATTTTCTGTATCCAGAAAGGGACGTACAGGACCTTCAACGAGCAGTCGTGCATTGTCCTGCTGAAATGTACGGTTTCGCAGGGATCAAAAGAAGGTTACAGCTACGGGTGGTAACACATCTGAAACGTAACGTCCACTGTTCAAAGTGCCGGCAATGCGAACGAGAGGTGACCGAGACGTGTGACCAATGGCACCCCATACCATCACGCCTGGTGATACGCCAGTATGGCGATGACGAATACACGCTTCCAAAGTGCATTCACCGCGATGTCGCCAAACACGGATGCGACCATCATGATGCTGTAAACAGAACCTGGATTCTTCCGAAAAAATGACTTTTTGCTATTAGTGCACCCAGGTTCGTCGTCGAGTACACCATCGCAGGCGCTTCTGTCTGTGATGGAGCGTCGAGGGTAACCGCAGCCACGGTCTCCGAGCTGATAGTCTATGCTGCTGCAAACGTCGTCTTACTGTTCGTGCAGATGGTTGTTGTCTTGCAAACGTCCCATCTGTCGACTCAGGGATCTAGACGTGGCTGCACGATTCGCTACAGCCTTGCGGATAAGATTCCTGTCATCTCGACTGCTAGCGATACGAGACCGTCGGGACCTAGCACCGTGTTCCGTATTACCCTCCTGAACCCACCTATTCCATACTCTGCTAACAGTCATTGGATCTGGACCAACGCATGCAGCAATGTCGCGATGCGGTAAATCGCAATCGCGATAGGCTACAATACGACCTTTATCAAAGTCGGAAACGTGATGGTAAGCATTTCTCATCCTTACACGAGGCATCAAAACAGCGTTTCACCAGGCAACGCCGGTCAACAGCTGTTTGTGTACGAGAAATCGGTTGGAAACTTTCCTCATTCCAGCTCGTTGTAGGTGTCGCCACCGGCGCCAACCTTGTGTGAATGCTCTGAAATCATTAGCACATCACGGCATCTCCTTCCTGACGGTTAAATTTTGCGTCTGTAGCACGTCATTTTCGTGCTGTAGGAATTTTAATGACCAGTAGTGTAGATAAAATAGTTTCACACGAGGCAGAATCGAAGGGCGGTTGTTTAGTTTCACGTATTTGTAATTTGCACAACCAGTTTTCTTCTAGGGCCTGAAGAGTTTCCCAACTTGTACAGGTTTCGGTCTGTGGTGGAAGTGTGTTCGCACAGTCGGTGAACGCGAGCGACCCGCGTCGAGAGTCGTGCAGTGCGTGGGGAGCCAGCCGCCCTGCCCCCAGCCAGCCACACATGTCGGGCAGTACCTGGAGAAGGCGCGCCAGTCGGCTGTAAATACACTTTCGCTTAAAGATACTTGCAGTAGTTTTTTTTTTTTTTTTTCGTTACAGAAATTGTCAGGGAAACTCCCTCAGTCATTGGCCATAACTGTGGCATAATTTAAGTACGGGAAACTGCAAGTATCGCTACGCAGTTGACAGGGACGAGCTCGCGCTAGAATGTACGACAAACACCCATCATACAAAAATACATCGCAGGTTACGGAGCGCCCAAAGTGGGTCACTCGGCCCTTAGACACGACTACGCCGAGGTCTCCGCGTTGGATCAGGACTGTGGAATTCCCTCCGTACGAGTTAATTACGTTTCTGGCATCAGGTGTGTATTACTCGAACGTTCACAGTGGTTAATCACCATAGGCATAATGGAATGGCATCCCGATTTTTCAGTTGATACAAGGGATACTCCAAAAGAACTGCACACAATTTTTTTCTAAATCCATCTTTTATTCTGCATGTTTCAAAGTTTTACAGTGTGCAATTACATCCTTTAGGAACAATACTTTCATAATGAGGTTTTCACTCTGCAGCGGAGTGTACGCTGATATGAAACTTCCTGGCAGATTAAAGCTGTGTGCCGGACCGAGACACGAACTCGGGACTTTTGCCTTTCGCGGGCATGTGCTCTACCAACTGAGCTACCCAAGCACGACTCACACCCCGTCCTCACAGCTTTACTCCTGCCAGTACCTCGTCTCCTACCTTCCTCACTTTACAGGGCGTGAGTCGTGTTTGGGTAGCTCAGTTGGTAGAGCACCTGCCCGCGAAAGGCGAAGGTCCCGAGTTCGAGTCGCGGTCCGACACACCGTTTTAACCTGCCAGGAAGTTTCATATCAGCGCACACTCCGCTGCAGAGTGAAAATCTCATTCTGGAAACCTCCTCCAGGCTGTGGCTAAGCCATGTCTCCATAGTATCATTTCCTTCAGAAGTGCAAGTTCTGCAAAGTTCTCAGGAGAGCTTCTGTAAAGTTTGGAAGGTAGGAGACGAGATATTGGCAGAAGTAAAGCTGTGAGGACGGGACGTGAGTCGTGATTTGGTAGCTCAGTTGGTAGAGCTCTTGCCCGCGAAAGGCAAAGGTCTCGAGTTCGAGTCTCGGTCCAGCACACAGTTTTAATCTGGCAGGGAGTTTAATATTTTCATTTCTCCATATAAATTCCATCCCTCGCAGCTGCCTTACGCCATCTTGGAACCAGCGCCTGTATACCCGCACAGTAAAATTCTGGACCAACCTGTTCGAGCCACTGTTTCGTAGCGTGCACAAGGGAGTCATCATCTCCAAGCCTTGTTCCACGAAGAGTCTTTCAGTTTCCCAAAGAGATGATAGTCACATGGAGCCAGGTTAGGACTATAAGCCCGATATTTCAGTGTTGTCCATCCGAGTTTTGTGATCGCTTCCGTGGTTTCTTGACTGACATGTGGCCGTGCATTGCTTCTTCGTATCTGGTGAAAAATGATGGAGCCATGTTTCATCACATGCCACAATTCTCCCAAGAAATTCATCTCCACCATTCTTGTACTGTTCCAAAAGTTCGCTACATACCGTTTTTCTCGTTTCTTTGTGAGCCACTGTCAACATTGTAGGAGCCCACCTGGCACAAACCTTTTTTAACGCCAACACTTTCAGTATTCTGCAAACACTTCCTTCCACTATCCCAGGGTAGCGTGACAATTCGTTCACTGTGATGCGTCTGTCAGCCGTCACCAATTCGTTACCTCTCTGCACATTGTCTGGAGTGTGTGCAGTACGAGGCCTGCCGCTGCCAGGACAATCCTCAATATTGCCGTGCCCGCTTTCGTCACGTAACCCGCTTGCCCACCGACTAACTGTACTGCAATCGACAGCAGCATCTATATACACCTTTTTCAACCTCTTGTGGATCTTTCCCACTGTCTCCTTTTCAAAGAAAGGAATTCTATGACAGCACGTTGCTTCTGACGAATGCCAAGTGTAGAAGCGATGTTGAAGACATGCTGTGACGGCGCCACTCAGAGGAACAGGTTGAACTTCATTTGAAAACAAGCGGGAAGGATGTACCTACACACTGTAAAACTTTCACACATGCAGAATGAAAACTCTATTTTTAGAAAAATAGTGTGCATTTTTTTTTGGAGTGAACCTTGTAGTAGTAGCTGACCGCAGTCTCATCGGAAACCACTGTTTGTACGTTTACAGCACCGAGTGCGAGACACGTCATCAGTATTAAGCAGTCTTATGGGGCAGGTACGAAACTTTCAGAGTGCTTGCTTTCGAGATTTGTTGGTCTCTGAGGTAAAATCATCTTGACGCCCCTCTGCGAAGCGGATCTGTTTCTTTACAGGGACATTACGCTTTCTTCTGTTTTTCTTATTTCTGAAGTCCCACTGAAGGTTTTTCGCGCATTTGCTCAAGAAGACTTGAATCACCCTCGCTAGTTATGATTTCATCCTTCGTGGTGTCCAGAAGCTCTCCAATAAACCTACTGGGCAGGCCGGGGTGGCCGAGCGGTTCTAGGCGCTACAGTCTGGAATCGCACGACCGCTACGGTCGCAGGTTCGAATCCTGCCTCGGGCATGGGTGTGTGTGATGTTCTTAGGTTGGTTACGTTTAAGCAGTTCTAGGGGACTCACGACCTTAGAAGTTAAGTCCCATAGTGCTCAGATCCATTTTTTGAAACCTACTGGCAGGTGAGAACAGATCGGCACTATTTAGTGCAGAGCCACTCTCTGCCACTCAGTGCTTTCATTGCTGTTTCAATTGGGGCGAGGAACCGTTTCTAAGCCGCACTACCATATCGGTCGACAGTTTAAATCGATTAGTTCTGAAATGATCTCAATGTTCGAGGAATACTTCGCTATTATATTTATTTCCACCTTGCTCCTTAGGCGTTGAATGTTCTCACACAAGTACAAAGGAACAAAAATACAGCTATTACCTCAGACTTGTACACAACAACGAATGGCAGCGCGTCTGCTACTTACCTGACGAGATAGCCTAGTTAGACACGGTGACAACTAAGGGGAAAATAGAGGCGCATCCCAGCGAAAGAGTGGTATGCCGAGTATTTCAATGAGAATTCCAGGTTTCCTAGCTGCAGTTGTTGTGTCTCTGACGCAATCTTTGGCAGGCAGACTATGATGAGACAGGCTAAGTGTGTGGCGCTCCAGGAGATGAGAGCACGGTATATGTGGAGTCGTCGTCACCAGGAGAGGCTCCCACCAGCTGCCGCTGCCGTGGCGTCTGGAGCGCCCTGCCGCCTACAGTCCAGCTGAGTCTCGTCGAGCCTGGAGTCTCCTGTCCATACCCGCACTGCCAGCTCTAACACCAACGTAAGACCATCCCTCCCCTAGCGTTCTGCAAAGATTTATGTGCAGTGGTGCATAAGTCTCATTCACCATCTCACCTTTCAAATCACTATTCACCTGTGGAATGATTGGGTCTACCGCCAGATATTTGTGTCGCTCTGATTTTGGGACAGTGTCATAAAGAAGGCCATCGAGATGAAGGTCACAGACAATCTGATAAACGGAGACAGCGGTTACCAGCTCAGCTCGGCGTGGAGTCCGGCTCTGAAGCTTCTCAGGGCCCAGCGGAAGGAACCAAGAAACTCCTCAAGAAGTTGTGACACTGTAGGAGCAGCGCCAACCGGCGCGGACCGCGAACGCAACTCCTGACGTAGGACGAGCATCTGACAGCCGCCACGACCACAGATGGACGAGCCGAGCGCGGACAACCATTGGAACGCAAGGGAAGGGCCAAAACATTAGGAACAGCACCAGGTGGGCGCGGACCGCGAACGGAACGCTGGACACAGGACGGGCCTCAGAGAGCTGCCACAGATGGCGACCAAGCCGGGCGCGGACGTCCGAGGGAGCACCGGGGAAGAGACAACACCTTACAAGCAGCGCCATGCGCGCGCGGACCGCAAACAGAGGGCCCAGCGCCCTCTGGGCATAAATACGGGACAAGATCCTCCAATACGGCAGTGTCAGGTAGCACCTGAGGAAGGCAACGAGTTACGTGGCCGAAATATTGTGCCTGAGCGACACAAACATCCGGCTGTAGACCCAATTATTCCACATATCACGATCTCCGCAGGAAAACCTGAAGAGTTACACTTAACTGTTGTTTTTGGACGCCGCACCTAGCCAGGTACATTCCAGCTTCCTGTGGTAGCACCTCTTTCGGGCACTCTATCACACTGGGGCAGAACAGCATTGGTGACATTTGACCTCGAATTATTTTGTGGAAATGATGTCTGAAAGAGCGCTAACGAACCGTCACGATGACTCACAAATGTTACAGCTGCGATCACTGTAGCCGATTACGTATTTTACATCAAGTGGGTGCCCATTAAATGAGCGAGAATGAGAACCAAGAATGCTACACCCTCCACGCTGCTCGGGGTTTTGCTGCACGGGTAGTCAGAACGAGGGCTCATATAGGATGGCGGCACAGTGTCCAATATCAAGTGCTGTACTGTCGGCGCAGCTCTGCTCTCTTGCTCATCAGGGGGAGCCGCAGTTATGGCCGCCGTGCTGACAGTCAGTTGACTTACTGACCATTTGATTGTAAGAGTGTGCAGCACACCTCACACTGTGTCGCGCTAGCGTTGCTGCTGCTCTCTTAACGTGTCACTTTCACTGGCTACTAGTAACGATGTGGATTTTTTAAAATCTTTATTCTTCAATATATATGATACATAATCAACCCACCACCTTAAACAATTAGTGGGTCCTAATTGATGCAATTCAAGTGTTATTACTACAGCTTATTCTATGGTTAGTTCTTCTGCTCACACAAAGGGCACTACTGTTATGTTTAGATTATGTTACATTATTCCTACTTATGCTAATCTACTTCCACCTGCAGCGTTACAGGTGTGCCAGCGTTGTATAAACCCTCATTGTTGGCCGTGTTCACCGAGCTAATCCAAGTGAAGATGCCCCTGGCACCAGGTTGGCCCAGAGTTGTTGATCGCTGTAGAACTATACTAGTGTTTCTATCCTAGCTTATCCTACATCTAACCTAATATTTAACCTAGTGTCAAATTTGGAGATTGTCTGAGTCGGTAAGAAAGGCGCACCCTCCCCCTAATCCCAGACGTGGCGGATTCCAGCCGGGAAATGGCTCGCCATGTCCACACCTGGGCGGAACGGGACAACTGCACGGATTCAAGTCAGTAGCAATGTGAAGTCTTAATTGTTGTTCCTTAGGAATTCCTGTACGACTTTGTGTGAGGTCTGGTTTGCCAATTATTTCAAGATTGAGTGGTGATCCTCATGCCTGAGGAGGTGGTACGTGTCATGGTTGGGAAACTGATGACGTAATTGTCGCGCTACGTCGTCGAATAGGTGGCACTCATACACCACATGTTCTGGGGTTCCTGGTGCGGCCCCGCAGCCACACGCTGGTGTAGCCCATTTCCCGAACCGGGATATGTATGCCGGGTAGGGTCCGTGACCCATAAGAAAGTGCAGCATTCCTCTTAAAGGTTTGAAATATTTTAATTGCAGTCGCTCACTGATATTTGGCTGTAGTTCATGTGTTCTACGAACAGTTTATTCCTTGTCCCACTGTTCTTGCCAGAGCTCTTCCCCCTGCATTTGATTTCCATTGTTTCCCATGTGAATCCCCATTTGTTACATTATCATATCCCTGTTTCACTTTTTGACCCAGTACCACGTCGCTTGTTCTCTGATCTTTATATCGAGCGGACACAGCCCCATTAGTACCGTTAGTGCTCGCCCCGGAGTTGTTCTCTATGCCCCTACTGATCTCAGGAGTAGATACCTTAGGGGTTGCAAAGCAAATCGTTCCTTTCAGATTACGCTCTCTACTTAGGAATCATGTAAAACCGCTCGCGCACCGATAGTTCTGTACCTGCAGATTGGGAAAATGCGCAGCTCGCACCAGTGTTTAAGAAGGGTAGTAGGAGTAATACATCAAATGGTTCAAATGGCTCTGAGCACTATGGAACTTAACATCTGTGGTCATCAGTCCCCTAGAACGTAGAACTACTTAAAGCTAACTAACCTAAGGACATCACACACATCCATGCCCGAGGCAGGATTCGAACCTGCGACCGTAGGAGTCGCGCGGTTCCGGACTGTGCGCCTGAACCGCTAGACCACCGCGGCCGGCAGTAATCCATCGAACTACAGACCCATATCATTGACGTCGGTTTGCAGTAGGGTTTTGCAGCATATACTATATTCCAACATTATGAATCACCTCGTAGGGAACGATCTATTGACACGTAATCAGCATGGTTTCAGAAAACATCGTTCTTGTGCAGCTCTTTATTCGCAGGAAGTAATGGCCGCTATCGACAGGGGATCTCAAGTTGATTCCGTATTTCTAGATTTCCGGAAAGCTTTTGACACCGTTCCCCACAAGCGACTTCTAATCAAGCTGCGGACCTATGGGGTATCGTCTCAGTTGTGCGACTGGATTCGTGATTTCCTGTCAGGAAGGTCACACTTCGTAGTAATGGACGGCAAATCATCGAGTAAAACTCAAGTGATATCAGGTGTTCCCTAGGGAAGCATCCTGGGTCCTCTGCTGTTCCTGATCTATATAAATGACGTGGATGACAATCTGAGCAGTTCTCTTAGGTTGTTTGCAGATGATGCTGCAATTTACCGTCTAGTAAGGTCATCCGAAGACCAGTATCAGTTGCAAAGCGAATTAGAAAAGATTACTGTATGGTGTGGCAGGTGGCAGTTGACGCTAAATAACGAAAAGTGTGAGGTGATCCACATGAGATCCGAAAGAGATCCGTTGGAATTCGATTACTCGATAAATAGTACAACTCTCAAGGCTGTCAATTCAAATAAGTACCTGGGTGTAAAAATTATGAACAACTTCAGTTGGAAAGACCACACAGATAATATTGTGGGGAAGACGAGCCAAAGGTTGCATTTCATTGGCAGGACACTTAGAAGATGCAACAAGTCCACTAAAGAGGCAGCTTACACTACACTCGTTCGTCCTCTGTTTGAATATTGCTGCGCAGTGTGGGATCCTTACCAGGTGTGATTGACGGAGGACATCGAAAGGGTGCAAAAAAGGGCAGCTCGTTTTGTATTATCACGTAATAGGGAAGAGAGTGTGGCAGATATGATAAGAGAGTTGGGATGGGAGTCATTACAGCAAAGACGTTTTTCGTCGCGGCGAGATCTATTTACGAAATTTCAGTCACCAACTTTCTCTTCCGAATGCGAAAATATTTTGTTGGGGCCAACCTACATAGGTAGGAATGATCATCAAAATAAAATACGAGAAATCAGAGCTCGAACAGAAAGGTTTAGGTGTTCGTTTTTCCCGCGCGCTGTTGGGTAGTGGAATGGTAGAGAGATAGTGTGATTGTGGTTCGATGAAACCTCTGTCAAGCACTTAAATGTGAATTCCAGAGTAATCATGTAGATGTAGATGTAGATTTCGCTGCACTCTTCTTACAGCAAGGGCAGGCATGACCCTCGTGAGCGTGTGGGCCCAGACTCCTGACCCATAGCCTACGATTGATGTCAAAATGCTATTGTGGTATAATTTTATTAGTTCTGGTGGCAGGAGGACTCGTTTGTGTCCAATCGTTATTAGATTGTTGAGCGTTCCTTATGATTCTTGTGGAACGGTATCGATGTGTGATGTATAATTCCACCTCTCATCGACGACTACTGCAAGGTATCGAGCCTTATGGGGTCGGACAACTCAACAGAAGCTCGTGTGAGTAGTCAGAGTGCCGACCTAGAGGTGACTGCAGGGAGTTTTGCAGGTCGGTTCCGGGTGGCCGTGAGGTGCGGGAACCGGCAGCAGCCGCCCTGCGCGTGGTCAGCTGTAGTTCGCCTGGCAGACCGCATCTGGGACTCCGGAATGTCGCCGCCAGCAGGAGGGGCAGAGGAGGGGGAGGAGTGCGCCGGCGCCCTGGCGCAGCTCCGCCACCTCACGTCGGAACAATGCTGGAGACTCCGCAACAAGCTCCACTGCCGGATCGCCGCCGACTCTACCGACACCTGCTCTTTACCGAGGTATGTACACGACTCGATGCCATGTCTACTAACTGTACACCGACTCCTCTACTCGTGTCCTTGCCGGCTGCGGTGGTCTCGCGGTTCTAGACGCGCAGTCCGGAACCGTGCGACTGCTACGGTCGCAGGTTCGAATCCTGCCTTGGGCATGGATGTGTGTGATGTCCTGAGGTTAGTTAGGTTTAAGTATTTCTCAGTTCTAGGCGACTGATGTCCTCAGAAGTTAAGTCGCATAGTGCTCAGAGCCATTTGAACCATATCTGCCAATAAGCAGATAATAGTGAGACCAAAGGAGGCAGCACGCTAATACCTTCTGCGGCCGCCTCTTCTGTTGACGCTTTCCACTGAGCAGTAAATGAATGTGCCTTGTGCCGTATGTCTCCCTCGGTCGCTGTCTCTGCATATCGCTATAGGAGTCAGTGGATGGTCTGACGCTGACATTCAAACATTGAAAGCGGTAACCACCAATAAAACATTTTGCGATCGAGACTGATTGCCTTACTAAAGTTGAATTCATATCCCTATTTCCCAACCGTACTATCAAAAAACAATAAAAGTACAGTGCCACTTGAGATGACACCAGCTGTAGCTTGATGTCGTTGTTAGTTGTAAATATGTTCGAAAGTGAGCAATAAACGCCGTCAGTGGCTAAATTAATTACTCTTTCGAAAGAATCAATTATAGAGTCAATACCCTGCCCCACCAGATAAGAGTAAAGCTACACATTACCTGCTACACTACTGGGCATTAAAATTGCTACACCACGAAGATGAAGTGCTACAGACGCGAAAGTTAACTGACAGGAAGAAGATGCCGTGATATGCAAATGATTAGCTTTTCAGAGCATTCACACAAGGCCGGTGGCGACACCTACAACGTGCTGACATGAGGAAAGTTTCCAACCGATTTCTCATACACAAACAGCAGTCGACCGGCGTTGCCTGGTGAAATGTTGCTGCGATGCCTCCTGTAAGGAGGAGAATGCGTACCATCACGTTTCCGACTTTGATAATGGTCGGAATGTAGACTAACGAGATTGCGGATTATCGTAACGCGTCTTTGATGCTCTCGCGTTGGTCGAGATCCAATGAGTGTTAGCAGAATATTGAATCGGTTTGTTCAGGAGGCTAATACGGAACTCCGTGCAGCATCTCAACGGCCTCGTATCACTAGCAGTCGAGATGACAGCAAACTTATCTGCATGGCTGTAACGGATCGTGCAGCCACGTCTCGATCCCTGAGTCAACTGATGGGGACGTTTGCAAGACAACAACCATCTGCACGAACAGTTCGACGACGTTTGCAGCAGCATCAACTATCAGCTCGGAGACCATTGCTGTGGCTACCCTTGATGCTGCATCACAGACAGGAGCGCCTGCGATGGTGTACTCGAAGACGAACCTGGGTGCACGAATGGCAAAATGTCATTTTTTCGGATGAATCCAAGATCTGTTTACAGCATCAGGATGGTCGCATCTGCGTTTGGCGACATCGCGGTGAACGCACATTGGAAGCGTGTATTCGTCATTGCCATAGTGGCGTATCACCCACTGTGATGGTATGGGGTGCCACTGGTTACTCGTCTCGGTCACCTCTCGTTCGCACTGACGGCACTTTGAACAGCGGACGGTACATTTCAGATGTGTTACGACCCGCGGCTCTACCCTTCATTCGATCCCTGCGAAACCCTACATTTCAGCAGGATAATGCACGACCGCATGTTGCAGGTCCTGTCTGGGCCTTTCTGGATGCACAAAATGTTCGACTGCTGCCATGGCGAGCACATTCTCCGCATTTCTCACCAATTCAAAACGTGTTATCAATGGTGGTCGAGCAACTGTCTCGTAACAATATGCCAGTCACTAGTCTTGATGAACTGTGGTATCGTGTTTAAGCTGCATGGGCAGCTGTGCCTGTACACGCCATCCAAGCTCTGTTTGGCTCAATGCCCAGGCGTATGAAGGCCGTTATTACGGCCAGAGGTGGATGTTCTGGGTACTGATTTCTCAGTATCTATGCACCCAAATTGCGTGAAAATGTAATCACATTTCAGTATAGTATAATATATTTGTCCAATGAATACGCGTTTATGATCTGCATTTCTTCTTGGTATAGCAATTTTAATGGCCAGTACTGTACATACGGTTCTCAATTTTATAATAATAATGCTATTTTTTTTTTATTCTGCAGAGGATTGTACAATACAGTTATTTGCGGTTGGCTCACTTTATACATACGTGCAGCTACTCGCGAGTGAAACTGCCGTAAAGATTGGCAACTTTCTTAAATTGTTTCTAAATGTAAAATTGTGTACTTCAAATAGAAGCAGATAACAGTTATCCTACAACTACCATACCACTGAGCCTCACTTGGAATCAGTCAAATCATAGAAATACGTAGGTGTATGCAATACAGGAACGAGAAATCCCCTAGTTTGGGCGTCTTCTGGCTGAGTTCTTCAACCTCTAGGTTCACATTTGGTGAGGCCGCAGTCCCTTCATCCTCACCAGACAACTGGGTAAGTACCGCACGAACTTCTTTCTAGTAACGTTTAGGTTGACAGCTTCTGCATAGAACCATCGGCGTGGTGCTGACATCTCGTTCTATCGAGCAACGTAGTGGTTCAGACTTTGCAGCGAAGTCTGATGTCCGCTGACTAACCACCAGTCCATCCGTCTAGCAACGTTTATAAGCCTCTTGTTTCTCCCCTCGAAGGACCCCATCACGCATGTTTGTCAGAGGTACTTCTTCGGTGTCTTCGCCAATGTCGCGAAGTTTCTAGGGTGACAATTGTCCCTTCGGTCGTTAATCTATGCTTCCCATGTTGGGCAGACATGTGGCCAATGTCGGCACATGAGCGGCCTATCGTTGTTTTGCCTCAATGCTGGCGCAGTCGGCCATTGCCCTGACGTCCTCTCGAGACCGCCAGGTACGTCACGTGTGTCAGTTCAGTATGCTGGCAGTTCCTGGAGTATTGACTGCTCATGTGCTAACAGTGCTGGTCATCGCCCTCCTTGTTCGACTGCTGCCGCTTCCGATTATAATAGCTTAATGTGTCAAAGTCTCTAAAATGTTCACTTAACCTGTAGTAAGTTTTTACGTATGATCCTGCCCGATCTCTGCTTTGAATAACCATAAATAACACATAAACATTATACACAATCATAAGTAACACGTAATGATTATACATAAATATTATAAGCCCTACAAAGGGCCCGTGTTGACTATTAATGGCATTGCTACAACACATACCAATCAGTGGCTGCCTGTTCTGTCCAATTTTGTCCGTGCTAATTGTGAGCGTGTGGGTGCTATTCTGTCATTCTGCACAACGGATTAATCTGAGATGTACCCTTTACTCTGTGCTTCCTGCAAGATGCAATTTCCACCCCCACACTACTACAGAAGTCCGACAGACGCTCCTAACGTTCTAAAGAGAAATGCCTGAACAACTTTCAGCAATAAATATGTTCTGGAGTCGTCCGCTGCAAGGGAATTACACAAATATTCACAAAGTTTCTTACGTAACTAGTGGGATACTTGGATACTGAAGTAGTGGTAGTTAGTGTACGAAAAACATGAAACTAACTAAAATTATTATATATTTTGCTATTATTATATATTTCCGGGTTCTTTTCGGAATGTGAAGTTACCTCTTAAGGATAGGATTCGCTAGTGAAATTTCTATACAAAGTTTAAGATTGTATTGACTTGGCAGAATGGCTGATGAGCCACGCCTACTCAACTTGAGTAAATAGCCATTAGAATGTTGCTAGGTACAGTCGAGGCTGTCGCGTGTGAAATGCAGTGAAGTGTACTGTTGTGGAGGAAATATGGGGCTCGCAAGAGCTGTAGCGCACAATACCGTAAGCTGCGTTGACTGCTGTCTGCGCCGCTCGCTGCTGACAAATAAGGTAACTCTCGTTCTATCTGGATTGACCTTCGCCAATCAAACTCTCCCTACGCCGTGATGAAGTCAAGGACTCCTATTCGCCCCTAGTCTAACTATTGGCGTGGTACACCGGTCAGATAACCAGTCCACCGCGATGCCACTCAAAAAAAAAAAAAAAAAAAAAAAAAAAAAAAAAAAAAAAAAAAAAAATCGCTCGCAGTCATTTAACTATAACTCTGTCCATTCAAACCGCACAATAAGTGCGGCGGCCAACACAGTGAACTACGCTTAATCGCAGGGACTCAATATAGAGAAACACTCCGATTCGCTCTCGATAGAGGTGCTCTCCAAGTGTACTGAGGAGAGACTTGTTCCTTGCTCATTGAGTTCACGTACGAGCGCACACTTTCTCTTTATGTGTTCTCTCTCCAAGAGCGACAATGGAACAACCCCTATCCATGCGAGACATGAAGGGGTATATCTTTCGGTCTCTTCCATTACTCCTTCAGCTCAAGGCGTTAGAAATATCGTCTGCCAATCAGCACTGCTCTTCTTAAACGGGAGGATGACGTTTCGTTTAAGGTGACGAATTCAGAAATCTGTAGCATCGGCGTTTGCCGTTCGCTGTCTCCCTGTGAAAAATTCTTAAACTGCATGCTATGTTTGTAAAGAATGCGTAGGCTGGGCGCTCCCACACAGTGTAGCGGAATTTGCTTTTAAGCCGAACACGGAGTCGTTCTGCCTTTCGCTCGGACAAACGCTGTCTGCTCTGTGGGCGGTCACCGTCCTATGTAGATAGGCTGGCTCGTCCTCTGAAGGGACTGGCGTCCCAGTGAGCGGCCGGCGAAAACGTGGGCTTGAGGTGCTGCCTAGGAACAGATGGAGGGACATGATGTGGGGGAGCGCCCAATCCATGTTTTCAAAAGTGGTCTTCCGTGCTTCTCCTGTCTTTCATGAGAGACGATCAGTTCAGCAGAATATGTCACCAGACTCGCATACCGGTTATAATTTACGCCAGAGTACCCATCTGACACCTTGATTCTTCTCTAATGGGCTGGCAACTTCTATCAATGAGAAACATAAAAGCTGGAGAAAGGGAAAGTTGAGTTTCGTATTAACTTTTGTGTTCTACAAAATACAGTCAAGTTTAAGAACACCATCTGTTACATCAGCTAACACGGTTTTATTTTCAAAGGTTGAAGAAAATGGAATGGAACATGATAACGCTGCAAACGGGTGGTATAAGGCATCATGTCGTGTCCCAGTCACTGCGTGCTGTTTCGAGCATCACGAGGGCCATGGTCGGCAGAGTGAGATGTGAGGACTACTATCGACCTATTTGTAAGGGGAGGAACTGAAAAAAAATTGGTGAGTATTTTATTTGGAAGTACGTTATTGTTAAATAAAGCGCGACAGGCTCATTAAGTAATTCTATTAAAAAAAATCTCGTCTAAGTTACTCAATACAAGATGACGGAGTTGCGCCACAGCTGAAGACTGGGTTCTAATTAAAGTACATAGAAATAAAAAACATTACGATAAAATAATAATCACGCTGGACTAAAGAAACAGTTATTTACTGTCACTTGCAGAATATCAGCCCTATCTGTCGATATCGTGCGGACATTTGGGCAATGATTATGACAGTACGCAGTTGTGACCTTCTGAACACATAGCTTTTTAACGCCCGTGTACCACTTGATTGTCTCACGCTCCGGCCCGCTACCGCAGCCCAATGTCGGAGCGTGAACTACTGCACTGTACAGTGAGTAACACGTTCCTGTTTATTAAGTCGGTCAACCAGCAAGCGATAGTGTGTCATCTCCGGCAGCAGTATATAGTGACGGTCAAATTTCAATGTTTAAACGTCAAAGCTAGAGACAATTGTGACTGGTTGACATCGTTGCAAGTGGTTTTTCGACTAACACTTACACGAGGCAAACGAAACGGTACGAGTGTTTCTTTCTGCTATTATCTGTACCTTGAGATTTAGTTGGAGCAATCATAGAGGACCTGGTAAATGGAGAGAAGAATAGTTGGGTGCCGTTACATACTTGTTAATGAAAGGATGACAATGATGCTACCCTTTCACCACATTCACTTTCGTCAAACAACTTCATTGGTACAATGGGAAAGAGATGTAAAATCATGAAGTCACTGATTAAGAATCTTGCTTTGAAGATGTAATATTGTCAAATACCACTTTGTCCGTAACAGAGATGTGTATATTAATGTGTGTGTGTGTTTCATATATTGGGAGATCAAAAAGTCAGTATAAATTTGAAAACCTGAATATATCACGGAGTAATGTAGATAGAGAGGTACAAATTGAGACAGATGCTTCGAATGACATGCGGTTTTATTAGAATAAAAAAATACAACAGTTCAAAGTATGTCAGACAGATGGCGCTTCATGTGATCAGAATAACAATAATTAACATAACAAAGTAAGACAAAGCAAAGATGATGTTCTTTACAGGAAATGCTCAATATGTCCACCATCATTCCACAACAATAGCTGTAGACGAGGAATAATATTGTGGACAGCACTGTAAAGCATGTGTGGAGTTATGGTGAAGCATTGGCGTCGGATGTTTTCTTTCAGCATCCATAGAGATGTCGGTCGATCACGATACACTTGCGACTTCAGCTAACCCCAAAGCTAATAACCTGAGGACCTGGGAGGCCAAGCATGACGAAAGTGGTGGCTGAGCACACGATCACCACCAAACGGCGCGCGCAAGAGATCTTTCACGAGTCTAGCAATACTTTTTTTTATTCTCATAAAACCCCATGTCATTCCAAGCATGTGTGTCAATTTTTACCTCTCTATATACATTATTCAGTGGTTTATTAAGTTTTCAATTTTATACTGTCTTTTTGATCGCCTGGTATAGCTGCTACAGAGTGTCAGTACTGCAAGATTGTTAAAATGTGTTGTCCATATATGTGAATGGCATTGACATACTATCTGCTCATATTGCTTACCTGTTTTTCATGTTAAATAACGTGTGTTCCACTTGTAGAACAAAGTTTCGAAACACATGGGGCAGACGTGACCAGCTCCACACACCTCCTCCTACTCCTTGAATATCAAGCGAGTATAACGGCTCCGGGTGTCACTCCGCTGTATGGTACTCTGCACTCGTGCATTGGGGTGGAGCTTGTGACAGGCAACATGCACGTGCAAAAAGTTTAAAAGCATTGCATTCAAGGACTCTAAAATGAATATTATCAGAAGTATTGCCATTTTTATGAGGGGTCAGGGTTCAGTTGTTAGGGTTGAGATCTTGGAAGTGTGCGCTTTTCTCCTTAAAACAGAGGGTCAAGTTGGTTATGTTCACTTGGGAGGTCACTAATAGCAAACATGAACGTTGAGGACACCTTCCAGTCGATGTCAGATAAGCAGAGATCATACTAACACAGCACTACACCACACCGCCTCTAGCCTTGATGAGGGGCTGTTGGCCGACAAAGAGTGTCCACAAGTCTCTCCAGTTGTGTAGTGTTCAGCTGACGTCACTCAACAGGTCCCGTAGAGCCGCCGGATCTCAGGGGCGTTGAGACCTCTCCACACGCTCGTGCCAGACATTTCCTATGAGGCTGTGATCGGATGGTTTGGTGGGCGTGTCGGGATCCTGAGTGGTCATCAAGCCAGGAGCGTGCCCACACAGCCCTCTGAACACGGTTGTTGTCTTGGGAGCGTCCACAGGATACTCAGCATGAATCTGGTACACAGGTCCGGAACTGAAAGATCATTATGAGGTGTGATGCGATCCAGCATGCATGTGCACAAAACATTGCAGAAAGTTTTAAAACTCCCGTTCATAGTTTATTTGCTAAAAGCAACAATTCAGAAAGTTGCAGTCATTTTCTTCCTAAATTTTTAGGATTTTTAGGCCATCTGTACAGCGAGTGGCCCACTAATACACATGCACTCCAGAGGGTACCGGGATCCACTACACGATCCCAACCCCAGAATAAGATGAAGAGGTGTGTATTAGACCTTCAGCTGACAAATATTTTTTTTTTTGGAAAAAAGCAGTGCTGCAAGTGGTCAAACGAAGATCCTCCTACAACTCGTACTTGTGCTCACAATATTGTTAGTCATCTTCCAGGTGGTAAACGTGAAGCAAAAACGATTGATTCAACTGACCTATTGTCTGCTTGGGAACTGTTCATTAGTGAAGATTCATAGCAACTAATACTCACCAATAGAAATGTCAAGACACATGACATGTGAAACATGTCAAACAAAAAATACAGAGCTCCTAAGCCAGCGTTCATAAAGCCGTTTGATATAATAGAACTGAGAGCATTTCAGGGTCTGCTTTATTTACCTGGAGTAATGACATCCAATCACGAAAATGTTGTTGGACGTTTTGCTAACTATGGAACTGGTGGTGATGTGTTTAGAGCCGCTATGAGCGTTCAGAGATTTTTATTCATTTTGTCTTGCTTGCGATTCGATTGTGCTGCTACAAGAGATGCTAGGATGGCTGATGACACTATTTGCATCTATTAGAGATGTGTGAGAACTGTTTGTACACAAATGTCAAAAGTATTATACTCCAGGACCGTATGTGACAATCGATGAAATGTTAGTACCCTTTCGTCGTAGGTGCAAATTTCGAATGTATATGCCCAAGAAGCCTGCCAAATACGGCCTCAAAGTTTGTGACTCACGAACGTTCTGTTTAAGCAATGCATTTGTTTACACAGGGAAAGGGACAAATGCCGGCCAGGGTGGCCGAGCGGTTCTAGGCGCTACAGTCAGGACCCGCGCGACCGCTACGGTCGCAGGTTTCCAATCCTGCCTCGGTCATGGTTGTGTGTGATGTCCTTAGGTTAGTTAGGTTTAAGTAGTTCTAAGTTCTAGGAGACTGATGACCTCAGATGTTAAGTCCCATAGTGGTCAGAGTCATTTGAACCATTTGAAAAGGGACAATTAAAAGTACGTTATCAATCCCAACGCAGGATGTTTTGAAATTAATAACACCAATTGAGGGAAGCAATAGACATGTGACAGTGGACAATTGGTTCATGTCACTTGAACTCTGTGATCAACTAGAAGCCAAGAAAAATGACTGTCTTAGGGACTCTAAAGCAAACTAAACCGCAGATCCCAGAAGAACTCAAACCAAACAGAAAGCGACCAGTAGAATATGCATTTTTTGGGCATAACGAAGGAAAGACAATTTGTTCTTACGTTCCCCGGAAAGGTCGAGCTGTTGTGTTGCTTTCATCTATGCATCGCGATCAGAAATTAGTACTCAACAGAAAAAACCTGAAATGATCACTGATTGCAATGCGACAAAAGGAGGAGCGGACGCAGCGGACCAGATGTGCGCCAACTGTTCGTTATCACGGCGAACACGCAGATGGCCAGTGTCTGTATTTTATGCCATTCTAAACATAGTAGGAGTCAATGCTGCTGTCTCGGTTCAGTGCACCAAACAACCTGATGAAACAACTGATTTAAAAAGAAGAGAATTGCTACAAAAGCTTGGAATGGATTTAGTAAAGCCCCATATACAATACCGAGATGTCCGACCCCTTTCTCGTGAACTGAGAGACGTGGTTGTTAAACTTGGTGGTACTCCTCTTATCTCAACATCTTCAGAGCCAGAACCCATGAGCAAAGCAAGATGCTACATGTGCGCGAGAAATGTGGACAAGAGAACCAAAATAATGTGAGAAAAATGCTCAAAACATGTTTGCCCCAACCACAGATTTTCAGTGTACCGGAATTGTTTGTAATCGTATCTAAAATATGTAAAAATGTTTATAATATTCAGTGATAAAAGTGCAATTTAAAATAAAATGTCCTTAAATTCCAGTTTCGTTTTTCTTTTTGGGTTACTCCGAGACCCCACTACAGTATTTCGCTAGAGTAGTTAAGGGTTAAATCATTCGTGCACTCTCTTACATATAACCTGACATCTCAGTGAGTCAATGTTACAACATGTGTAGTACACGAGCAACACGCAGTAGTGATAATTATACTACTACTGCTAACAACAACAACAACAACAACAATAACAATGGAGACAGATATGAACGCACGTTTCCCTTGGTGTGATATGCACAACTGTTGATATTCATCACCAGTGATAAAACCAACTACAGTTGTAAGATTTGGCAACTGTAGAAGTTTTTATCGTTGATCACAGATATTCCATATGTTATTCTTTATATCAGACTACACATACAACAAAAATTGTAGTTCGGCATCTCTAAACTCACATAGATGTAAAACAGTGTAAAATATCGATTTTTGCAGCAGCTGTTGCAACTGTGGATGCATTAGTTTTACATATTTGTACGCCCTTTCTATTAACAAATTACATAATAACAAAAATACCAAAATATTACGTACTGCAATTTCATAACGTTATAGCTACAGTACAAACAGTTGTGATTGCACACTAGGTTTGGCCTTAGAGCTGACTGGAAAGGAGGGGAGTTCCTTTCTCTCTCTCAGTCGCTCTTTGTTTTAACTCCTAACAGTCGCCGGCTATTAAAAACTCTTGCTTCCCCTCAGGAGGTATCCTTAGAAAAGGATCGAGGCACAGGAAAGTTCCAGCTTTAGGTTACGTACAGGTCAGACAGAAATTCGACTGTGAGGCATATCCAGGGGCAGATATAACCTGAGATGTCAAATGAATTCTGGAAGAATAAATGCGGAAAAAGGTGGGCACTGAACTGCAGAGCAATCATGAAATGCATCTGAATATCTCTTAAGCTCTAGATACAACTCTTACGAATACCACATAGGCACTCCATTTCATTAGGGATAGTAAACTATGAAAAGGGCATCACAGAAGTTGGACAAACAAACACAGATATAAGTCGCTAACGGAAAAGAAACCTTGGGAAACAGAAAAAAATAATGTGAAGAAGAAATGACAATGGCAATGGAAGACACTGGAGATCTCATATTAGAAGCATAGCTTAACACAACATTCTAACGTAGAATCGATAGCTAACATACCTTCGCAGTTTCCGAAATCAATGGTGGAAGTGTCAACCAAGAATTATTCAAGTTGGCGTCTAGAATATACGAGAATGGCGATATACCGCTAGACACAATCCTGAAGGCATGAGCAGGTACTTGCGAGGCCTATCGCACAATTAGCATAACACCTCATCTACGGAAATTGTCAATAGGAATATGTGCAGAGGAATGGAAACGGAAGTAGACGATACGATAGATGACGATCATTTTGGCTGTCAGAAGGCTCAAGAGAGCAGCACGTCTGACGTAGTAATTGATGAGGGAAGCAAAACTTGAAAATCAAATGGACACATTCATAGGACCTGCAGACTTAGAAAAAGCGTCCAGTAACGTAAAGTTGAGCAATATGTGAAAAGTAAGAGTACTGTTCAGTGAAAGACAGGTAATATACAATACACACAAGAACCAAGAGAGAACGATAAGAACAAAATGCTGTCCCATCTTCCTACGAACGTGTTCTGTATGTTCCATCCTTCACGGTTCTGCTGAGAATCTCATCATTTCTTGCCTCATCAGTCAATCTAATTTTCAACATTCTTCTGTAGCACCACACTTCAAACGCTTCGATTTTCTTCTGTTCCGGTTTTCCTACTGTCCTAGATTAACTTTTATACAATTCTGCGCTCCATACTTCCTCAGTTACTCGTCTTCAAAATAAGACCGACATTTTGTATTAGTTGACTTCTTTTGCCCAGGAACGTCCTCCCTGAATGTTCTTGTCTTCTTCTTATGCCCTCTTTAATTTGTACGTTATGAGTTACTTTGTTCTCAAGGTAGTATAATTTTTTCAATTCGTCTACAATTTTGGGAAGCTAAGTCTAACATTAATATCATTTCTGCTACACTTCATTAATTTAGTCTTTCTTTGGTTTACTCTCAGTTCATAGAGGGTGCTCATTAAAGCGTTTATCCTCTTCAACAGGTCCTACAACTACCTCTTATTTCCACTGAGAGCAGCAATGTCACTGAGAGCAGCAATGTCATCAGCTACTCTTATCACTGGTGACCTTTCAACATGAATATTAATTACACTTCTGGACCCCTCTTCTAATTCCGTCATTGCTTCTTCGCTGTACAGATTGAATCGAAGGAGTGATTACATGTACGTATTTCACCTTTTCTAATTTGAGCTGTTTGTTCTTGGTCTTCCTATTTTATTCCCTTGTTTGATGTAAATAATGCACGTTATCCTTCAAACGAATGGAAAAACTGATAGAAGCCGACGTCAGGGAAGATCAGTTTGGATTCCGTAGAAATATTGGAACACGTGAGGCAATACTGGCCTTACAACTTATCTTAGAGGTAAGACTAAGGAAAGGCAAACCTACGTTTCTAGTATTTGTAGACTTAGAGAAAGCTTTTGACAATGATGACTGGAATACTCTCTTTCAAATTCTAAAGGTGGCAGGGGTAAAATACAGGGAGCGAAGGGCTAATTACAATTTGTACAGAAACCAGATGGCATTATAAGGGTCGAGGGACATGAAAGGGAAGCAGTCGTTGGGAAGGGAGTAAGACAGGGTTGTACTCTCTCTCCGTGTTATTCAACATGTATATAGAGCAAGCAGTAAAGGAAACAAAAGAAAGATTCGGAGTAGGTATTAAAATCCATGGAGAAGAAATAAAAGCTTTGACGTTCGTCGATGACATTGTAATTCTATCAGAGACAGCAAAGGAAATGGAAGAGCAGTTAAATGGAATGGACAGTGTCTTGAAAGGAGGATATAAGATGAACATCAACAAAAGCAAAACAAGGACAGTGGAACGTAGTCGAGTTAAGTCGGGTGATGCTGAGGGAATTAGATTAGGAAATGAGAAAGTAGTAAATGAATTATGCTATTTGGGGAGCAAAATAACTGATGACGGTCGAAGTAGAGAGGATATAAAATGTATACTGGCAAAGGCAAGGAAAGCGTTTCTGAAGAGGAAAAATTTGTTAACATCGAGTATAGATTTAAATGTCAGGAAGTTGTTTCTGAAAGTATTTGTATGGAGTGTAGCCATGTATGGAAGTGAAACATGCACGATAAATAATTTGGACAAGAAGGGAATAGAGACCTTCTAAATGTGGTGCTACAGAAGAATGCTGAAGATTAGATGGGTACAACACATAACTAATGAGGAGGTGTTGAATAGAACTGGGGAGATGAGGAGTTTGTGGCACAACGTGACGAGAAGAAGGAATCGGTTGGTGGGACATGTTCTGAGGCATCGAGGGATCACCAATTTAGTACTGGAGGGCAGCGTGGAGCGTAGAAATGGTAGAGGGAGACCAAGAGATGAATACACTAAGCAGATTAAGAAGGATGTAGGTTACAGTAGTTGCTCATAGATGAAGAAGCGTGCAAAGGATAGAGTAGCACAGACAGCTGCATCGAACCAGTCTCAGGACTGAACAACAACAACAACAACCCTTATTTCCCTATAGGCTGCCTCCATTTTCCTGAGAGTTTCGGAAATCTTGCACCATTTTATATTATCGTACGATTTCTATATATTTACAAATCCTACGACAATGTCTAGATTTTAATCATCAATCGCCAACTCAGAGGCCCTTCTCTGATGCCTTTACCTTTCTAAAACCAAATTGATCGTCATCCAGCAATTCCTTAATTTTCTTTTTCTTCTTATATATACAGAGGGAGTCACCTAACATTACCGCTGGATATATTTCGTAAACCACATCAAATACTGACGAATCGTTTCCACAGACCGAACGTGAGGATAGGGGCTAGTGTAATTGGTTAATACAAACCATAAAAAAATTCATGGAAGTATGTTTTTTAACACAAACCTAGGTTTTTTTAAATGGAACCCCGTTAGGTTTGTTATCACATCTGAACATATAAACAAATACGTAATCAGTGCCGTTTGTGGCATTGTAAAAAGTTAATTACATCCGAAGGTATTGTAACCTAAAGTTGACGCTTGAGTACCACTCCTCTGCTGTTCGATCGTGTGTATCGGAGAGCACCGAATTACGTAGGGATCCAAAGGGAACGGTGATGGACCTTAGGTACAGAAGAGACTGGAACAGCACATTACGTGCACATGCTAACACCTTCTTTCACCAACGCACATGTACATTACCATGAGGGGTGAGGTACACGTACACACGTGGTTTCCGTTTTCAATTACGGAGTGGAATAGAGTGTGTCCCGACATGTCACGCCAATGTTCAATGTGGTGGCCATCATTTGCTGCACACCATTGCAATCTTTGGCGTAATGAACGTCGTACACGAAGCAGTACACATGGTGTAATGTCGCCGCAGGCTGCCACAATACGTTGTTTCATATCCTCTGGGGTTGTAGGAACATCACGGCCCACATTCTCCTTTAACGTAGCCCACAGAAAGAAGTCCAGAGGTGTAAGATAAGGAGAAACACGGTCGTCATCGTAAACATGTCCCTGCAGATGCTGCTCGCCGACCGTGGCCCGTGTTTCTTACAACACGCAATTGAACGTCGGAGGTTTCAAGCGTCAACTTTAGGTTACAATATCTCAATATCTCCGGATGTAATTAACATTTTACAATGCGACAAACGACACTGATTACGTATTTGTTTATATGTTCAGATGTGCTAACAAAACTAACTTGGTTCCATTTGAAAAAAACAACGTAGGTTTGTGTTAAAAAACATACTTCCGTGCATTTTTTTATGGTTTTTATTAACCAATTACACTAGCCCCTCTCCTCACGTTCGGTCTGTGGAATCGATTCGTCAGTGTTTGATGTGGTTTACGAAATATATCCAGCGGTAACGTTAGATGACTCACCCTGTATGCTCTTGTCAGCAATTTGAGTGTGAGAACTCTTAGGGTAATCGCGCGGTTGTTCTCACACTTATCTGTCATTGCAACATTCAAAATAGTGCGAGTGGCTTTTTCTTGAGATTCTGATTGTATATCTCCAGAACCACACAGTCCACAAACCAGCTGGGATAATAGCTTCGATTCAAATCTCTCAACAATTTTCGAAATTCCACATGATTTGCTCGCTGGTCTTGCCAAGCTATGTTTGTGTTTATGGGCTGGAGTGGCAGGCATGTCGATGTCCGGTGTTTGCCGCGGTCTCCGACCACTGACGACAAAGCAGTGTCTACCTGACAAAAGCAACATCCGCCGCCGAACACCACAGAACGCCACTCAGTGTCCCAGCTGACTCTGGCTCTGCACTATGCTGCCTGTGGTGTGGTGTCAGTGGTAACCACAGATCTCATCCCAAATTCGGTGATCTTTTCACCACTCTGTTGTCTCGACCCCAACCCGTCGCTTCATGTTCTGCAGCTGTTGCCCTACTGCGAAATGTTAGTGCAATGTGTCGGTACGATGCTCTCAAGTCCCTCATGGCGAAGATTCGATCTTTTACAATGTATTAAGGATCCCCATAAACTCAACGTTCGTGTTCTTTGGACATTTTCTTTTTTGATGTGCTCCTGAATAACTCCAGTAGCTTTAAACACACACGGTAACCATCGTGTACTCACATCCTTTTCCATATGTAGGTATATCTCTTCTGTATTGAAAAAGCTAAATTCGAAATCATTGCACAGGCATAAAAGTAGTGCAGTATGATTTTCTTTAAAAGACAACATAGCTGAAATTAACTAAACATTATTTATTTCCAGAACTGCAATTTTGATCTTGTGTCCATTGTATAGTGCTTTACAGCAAAAGCTGAAAATAAGGGACATATAGCGTGTATAGAATGGCACTATCATGCCATCCATACTGCAGTTACACCAAGAAGTGCTAGAAGCAACACATGTCTTACATTGTGCCTCAGTAGATGCCAAATGTACGAATTCTGACGTGTATATGCCTCATCGTTGTGTCTGCATGTTGAGTATTTTAACTCTGAGAGTACATCAGCATTAAACGAGCGTAAGGATCACAGAAATGGCATTAGGTAGATTTATTGTTACCGATGTTAACATCATTAACATGAATCTCATCAAATCACTGTTCATGTACATTGTTTACATGGCAACTGAGGCAGTTGGTGGAGGAATATATTCACAGGTAGTTTTTCTTTGCTCTCATCAGTGATTGTTCACCTCACAGTAAACGTTTATATCAGAGTATCTCAATATCATGTTTACATTCGTTAACAGAGTTTGGCATTCTGTATTATGATACAGTCATATGACATAAGGGAATAAGATACAAAAATTTGTTTATTAAGATAGGGTGTAATACCACATATGGTATCTACCCTCAAAGACTTACAGTCACTTGGATTCTCATAAAAACATGGCAGTAATAATCACTGCCATGTTTTTATGTACATGAATTGATAGACAGACAAATAAAATAAAAGAAGTACAATGAAGTGAGATAAAAGTGTGTGATGGTATACCACCCACAAAATACAGAACATTGCTTGTACCATCAAACTGTAAAACGTACCATTAATATGTAAGGTATCATGCCAGTACAATTGTGGTCATAGATCTCCATGGTCCTTAGAATGTTTAGGGGGGAGGGCTTTCTCAGCTACATTTCCAAAAACCTCAAACAATTTTTACTGAATTACTAAACTATATTACTTATGTTAAAATAAAGGCATTATAAATATAAAAACGTGTATGAGTGGACATGAATCTTCCTCGTTCTCATACAAATCAAACAACTCAGGCGAAAACTCATAAGGACAACTCATATTATAAAATCAGTGTAAACATGGTTCTGCTGAAATCTTTACTTCCAGTGTTAGTGAGTAAGTCAACGTCAAAAAGGCTAAATACACATCCTCATTTATGTTGCCTACTGTTATTAACACATAAAACTGACTGGAAATTATCTCAATAGCACTTAATTCTTAAATCTGTCTCATTGCTGAGAAAGTCGTGTAGGTGATTTTTGAAATAGCTGTATATTTCCATTTCTTCGAGTAGGCTGGTACTTCTACCCTTAGCCAATTTATCAAGAATATGTATGACTGCATGTACACCACTGGCCATTAAAATTGATACACCACGAAGATGAAGTGCTACAGACGCAAAATTTAACCGACAGGAAGAAGATGTCGTATATGCAAATGATTACCTTTTCAGAGCATTCACACAAGGTTGGCGATTGTGGCGACACCTACAACGTGCTGACATGAGGAAAGTTTCCAACCGATTTCTCAGACACAAAAAGCAGTTGACTGGCGTTGCCTGGTGAAATGTTGCTGAGATGCCTCGTGTAAGGAGAAGAAATGTGTACCAACACGTTTCCTACTTCGATAATGGTCGGATTGTAGCCTATCGCGATTGCGGTTTTCCATATCGCGACATTGCTGCTCGCGTTGGTAGAGATCAAATGACTGTTAGCAGAATATGGAATCTGTGGGTTCAGGAGGGTAATAAGGAACGCCGTGCTGGATCCCAAAGCTTCGTATCACTAGCGATCGAGATGACAGGCATCTTAACCGCATAACTGTAACGGATCGTGCAGCCACGTCTCGATGCCTGAGTCAACAAACAGATGGGGACGTTTACAAGACAACAACCATCTGCACGAATAGTTCGACGAAGTTTGCAGCTGCATGGACTATCAGCTCAGAGATCGTGGCTGCGGTTATCCTTGGCGCTGCATCACACACAGGAGCGCCTGCGATGGTGTACTCAACGACGAACCTGGGTGCACGAATGGCAATACGTCATTTTTTCGGATGAAGCCAGGTTCTGTTTACAACATCACGATGGTCACATCCGTGTTTGGCGACATCGCGATGAACGGACATTGGAAGCGTGTATTCGTCATCGCCATACTGGCGTATCACACGGCATGATGGTATGGGGTGCCACTGGTTACTCGTCTCGGTCACCTCTTGTTCGCATTGACGGCACTTTGTACAGTGGACATTACATTTCTGATATGTTACAACCCGCGGCTCTACCCTACATTCGATCCCTGCGAAATCCTACATTTCAGCAGGATAATGCACGACCGCATGTTGCAGGTCCCGCCTGGGCCTTTCTGGAGACAGAAAATGTTCGACTGCTGCCCTGGCCAGCAGATTCTCCAGATCTCTCAGCAATGGAAAACGTCTGGTCAATGGTGGCTTAGCAACTGTCTCATCACAATACACCAGTCACTACTCTTCATGAACTGTGGTATCGTGTTGAAGCTGCGTGGGCAGCTGTACTTGTACACGCCATCCAAGCTCTGTCTGACTCAACACCCAGGTGTATCAAGGCCGTTATTATGGCCAGAGGTGGCTGTTCTGCGTACTGATTTCTCAGGATCCATACATCGAAATTGTGTGAACATGTAAACGCATGTCAGTTGTAGTATAATATATCTGTCCAATGAATACCCGTTTATCATCAGCATTTCTTCTTGCTGTAGCAATTTTAATGGCCAGAAGTGTATGTTAGGTGATGGTGCTCCTCCTGCCCTGGAACTTTGTAACATCTGTCCTCGGTGTCCAAGCTGTAACTCTTACCATTACTGACATTGTATATTGATCTAGTTTCAAAGTGTAAACGCTACTTGCATACACTCTGAGAAGGCAGAAGGCGAAAGCTGTGTGTCTGCAGAAATCTGATCCACTGGCTTGTTCACTAGTATGTCGTCCCCGGTCTTGTGCAGAACTGCAGGTCCAGGCGGCGGTTCTCCGGGAACGCCTCTCCAACTACTGGCGAGACGTGGCGCAGCTGCTGTCACTCAGTGCGACGCACTCCTCGCAACTGTTGGTTCCCCTCGCCTTCGAACGTATGGTAAGTGGAGTTTTTTCCTCCTCTTATAAACTGTGTTATATGTACGATAGGTGACCTAATGACATATACAGCCCGGTCAATTCTCGTAGTCTGCTTCCCAGTTTATCTGGTTCACACTAAAACTGTCTTTGCCTCTCCAGTTCTAAAGATAACCCTCTGCCAGAATTCTGAACCGACCTCTACTTCTGTGAACTTTGTGGGGCTATGACACGGGCAAGCTAAGCCCGGAATGGTTGAGGACAGCGACGAAAATCGTCTATATCTTCCTTTTTCGGTACTTGTTAGCTGCTTCTGATCTAGGAAATTTTGCACCAGATCCTAGTTTAAAGGCATAAGCTTCTTAGCTTCATATTTAGTAGAGACTGGTCTAGAATCTATTGTCTGGCGTTTTATGTCACCGGCATCTTCACTTCTTCGGAATTGTACTCCTAATGGAAGCAGGAAGGTATGGGTTGGAAATGACATAGTCAGCAAATAGGAGTGTTTAATAAGGTAGTAGATAAATACAGTTTTTCGCACTGATCTGGATTCTTTCATGGAAAATACCATAAGGATACTTCGCCAAGAGCCAACAGCAGGTGACACAAAAATGATACATTAAGCAGACGATGTGGTTTTATAGGAAGACCATGAGCAGAAGTTGAAGAAGATTAGGTTATTGTATTTCTCATCCACATTGATAACAGTCATAATTCAAAGCGCATTTATTTCAGACAAGTCAAAGTTCGTTGATGTTGGTTCAGTACTACTCTGTAAGTATTCTGCGGTAGGCTATAATTTATGCCATAGTAACAATTGGCATCCATAGGAATTGCGTAAATTGACATCTGGCCGTATAAAATTACTTGTCCTCAACATGGAGAATCGTCGACTTCGATTTTCCTAATTAACATGTATACGCCGGCCGGGGTGGCCGTGCGGTTCTAGGCGCTTCAGTCTGGAACCGCGTGACCGCTACGGTCGCAGGTTCGAATCCTCCCTCGGGGATGGATGTGTGTGATGTCCTTAGATTAGTCAGGTTTAAGTAGTTCTCAGCTCTAGGGCACTGATGACCACAGATGTTAAGTCCCATAGTGCTCAGAGTCATTTGAACCATAACCTGTATACACATCAGATAATTTATACACTTCGATACAATTGTTCAGACCTTACTTGTACTGTAAAACATTACTTCCTACAAATTTCCCGATTCTAGACCAACAGAAATAACCTTTTAGGGTTTGACGAGTGAGTTTTCGAGTATCAATGTGTGTGACTGAAGTAGCCGTATCTTTTGATTGGAGTAACATAAAAGCTTAAAATTTTGGATAGCTCAAAGGGACCATAGACATTAATACATTACATGAATCAGTACTATATATGTATACCCGTTCTAGCAAGAAGGATACTGAAGAGTCAGATCGACAGATGGGCAACTAAGTTATTTTATGAGGGTTCCATTTTCAGTGATTGAGACATGGAACCCTAATCATTCAACAGTATTCTCTTTTCATCCACCGCAGTTATTTCGAGACATCTTCTGTAATTTGGTTTCTCTGTTAACATCGGCTAGAACAACTGGGACAGTGGGACCGATGATCGCAGCAGTCTGGTCCCTTTAATCCCACAAACCAACCAACTGGGACAGGCTCATTTCTCCCCTCTGAAATTCGTTAGGGCAATAAACGGTGTGCTACGTTCCTTCAAAACTGCAATATTCGAGACTTGTTCAGATGTATACGACATAGTGTTAGATGACGAGCAACAAACGGAAATTTTTGACGAAAGCGAGCAGCCAGGCAATGGAGCAACGCTACAAAATTTTGAGTCAAACTGACATTCTCATGTGTTCACAACTGATTCAGATAATTTTTCTGATGTGGAGTGGCTGATGTCTATCAATGGGCTCGTAATCGGTCGCAACATGTGTTCAGGTTCCTCGCAGCATTGCTAACGAGTGAGATTTTGACGGAGTAGTCAACGGTCTGACCATTCCATTTTCGAAAATCGTTCAAAAGCTTTAATAGAATGTCCTCATAGAGCCATCCAGGCCATGTGGCTCTACACGTTAGAACTCAACGCTGGTGGCAGCCCCAGGACATTTCAGCCGGACACGTCGTCACGAGAGTATGCATTCATTGATTCAGGCGTTTCTAAAGTCAACTACCAAGAAATATCTGTAAGTCTCTTATCTGATGCCATAGTTTGAGAAATGTGTGTATTTAATAAAAGCCCACCGGGCATCTGCTGTGCATTAGTGCTTTGATGCCTGTACACATCTGAATCCACTTCACTCATGCACTGGCAGTAACTTCAGTGTTATGTAATACTGATACATGTAACTGTAAATTAACAGGCTGTTCTTGTCAGTATTATGTAAGTAATACGAACGATTTTGTTTGTGTCTTAGGATAACCACACGAGTGATCAGCAACTTCACGGTTGGATTAAGGACGTGGAGCGTATGAAAGACATGCTGCACATGAAATTAACCGGATTGCTACACGACAGGCAATACGCCAGCAAACAGATAGAGCACTACAAGATGGAAGAAGATAAGGACAGGCCCGGGCACTTGATATTGAGGTACCAGTGGACACTCAAATGTTTGTCGATCTCACCATGACCTGTTACTGTTTATTTCATTTTTTGTGCATGGAAGCATTCATTACTGTTATAGAAACTGCTGGGATCATTTAATTCTGGGTGGAATGAAGAACTAGGACTGATAGACAGAAGTGAAGGAGATGGTTACAGAAACTCGTCATTTACAAAGATTATTGATTCAATTTAGTCTTCGGTCTTTCGGTTCGTATTTTGTCATAAAATGTGCAACGTAATACGCAGCAGGCGAGCGGAGAACACCAGCACAATGAATGGTTTTACAGCTTTGACTAGAGAAAGTATTGATGGTTGGAGGTACTTCCGAAGTTTTCATAATTTGTGATGTGAAACCTGATATGAAAACAGAGTGTGTCTTAACATTATGTGGGACAAAAAACAGATCTTCGCCAAGAGAAATTACGCTAATACCGTGTAGTAGCTACTGTAGACTATGTATTGGCATCCAGTCTGTGAGAAAAAGAGGCCACAAGTCATGTTCATCTCAATAGTCGGAGGAAAAATCTAAGCAGCGATGAGGGAAGATGGGGAGATGTCAGCAGAGGGGACGAAGCGGACATTGTTCTTATACGTCGTTCTTATATTTTGCCCTGTGGTTGGTATGTTTGAATCAGTACATGGCATAGTGCGTAAATACTGTCAGTTACTAGTGAAATGTTGTTGTTGTTGTTGTGGTCTTCAGTCCTGAGACTGGTTTGATGCAGCTCTCCACGCTACTCTATCCTGTACAAGCTTCTTCATCTCCCAGTACCTACTGCAACCTACATCCTTCTGAATCTGCTTAGTGTAGTCATCTCTTGGTCTCCCTCTACGATACGATTTTTACCCTCCACACTGCCCTCCAATACCAAATTCGTGATCCCTTGATGCCTCAGAACATGTCCTACCAACCGATCCCTTCTTCTGGTCAACTTGTGCCACAAACTTCTCTTCTCCCCAATCCTATTCAATAATTTCTCATTAGTTATGTGATCTACCCATCTGATCTTCAGCATTCTTCTGTAGCAGGGAAATTATGTGCTATGGCTCAGACAGAGACAGGCGCCGGCCAGTGTGGCCGTGCGGTTCTAGGAGGTTCTCTGGAACCACGAGCCTGCTACGGTCCCAGGTTCGAATCCTGCCTCGGGCATGGATGTGTGTGATGTCCTAAGGTTAGTTAGGTTTAAGTAGTTCTAAGTTCTAGGGGACTGATGACCTCACATGTTAAGTCCCTTAGTGCTCAGAGCCATTTGAACAGAGACAGGCAGTAATGCAGGTAACTGTTAGGGTGGTAAAATACATGGTCTGCAGGATGACTGAACATGATTTGTAGCCAACTGGTGCTGTTTTTGAGGAATAGTGTTGTCACTCCACATTGGTTATTGTGCGGCGATTTTTGGTTCGCTACTCCACATCTGTCATCGGCGCTGTGCGTGGGTTGCTGGTTCACTGTGTATGGACACATGCACATGGCGCGAAGGGATAAAATTGTCGATAATATGTAAGGCAGTAGGCACGAAGGTAGGAGAGGTTGGGTAGGTGAATTAAAAAGTGGAGATGAGTAGGTTGTAAGACAGGCGTGAACTACACAAAGGAAGCTGCGACACAGGTAGCAGAGTGCTTGTGGAATGCACATGGGGGATTTTAGTCTATGCAGTAGTCTGAGGTACCTCTCATGAACACTAGACAGTTGGTACACCTATAGGGAAATCAGACCGCTTCCAAAGTAAAGACAGATGGACTGGAAAAAATTTATCAGTAAATTATCGAAGTATTGGTAACAACGTTCCCGAATTTACAGACCTCCAGAGAAGTTCTCAGCCTTAAATTACTCTTGGAACTGAGAGCTGTCTATAACCCGAGGTAAAAAAACTCTGAGATATTTAGCGAGTTTTGGAATCTTTATCGGAAATACAGATTAGAAGCCGTAGGAGGGGAAGATTCATTGCAGCTGATAAAAAAAATATTGTCTCTACTGAGGTTGAATCTGTGGATGATAGTGACGTTATCTGGTCGCGCATAACAGGGCTAGAAATATGTTATTTGATGGATGGTTTTGCCGACCACCTGACTCCCTGAGACATATATAGAGTCATTCAAAAAAGGTTTATAGTCAGCTGTGCATAGACACCCAGATCATGCGACACTAGTTGGTGGCGACTTAAACTTACCAAGTATAGACCGGAACGGTATGGATTCATTGCAGATGGCACAGATAGTCTTTCGAAGTATTTTTGAACACGTTTTCCGAAAACTGTGGTGAGCACATACTTCGGCAGCCAGCAAGTAGTGGAACTATCTTAGACCTTGTAGCCACAAACAGGCAGGACCTTATCGATGGCGTCAGTACAGAGGTGGGGATTAGTTCAAATGCTTCAAATGGCTCAGAGCACTATGGGACTTAACATCTGAAGTCATCAGTCCCTTAGAACTACTTAAACCTAACTAACCTAAGGATATCACACACATCCATGCCTGAGGCAGGATTGGAACCTGCGACCGTAGCGGTCGCGCAGATCCAGACTGAAGTGCATAGAACCTCTCGGCCACAAGGCCGGCTGGGGATTCGTGATCGTGACGTTATCATAGCGACACTGTGCAATGCATTCGAAATTATTATTTAAAGGAAAGACGTATTCCGCGGCAAGCGCTGCAGTTCTGCTGTTCCATGTGTCTGATTTACAACTGAAACCAGTTAAAAGCAGCTCAGAACGGAGGGAATGATCTGCAAGAAATAGTTAAAACCAGTATCTCACACAAGTGCTCTGAAATCTTGAGATGAAACATCGATGTGCTAAAATACTAAAATGTCAATGTCTTTGGGTTGGTTTGCTGTGTCTCTGTGCTTCCTTTAAAGAATGTAAACGTTCAAGGTTTGACTCCCAGCCAGGCACACAGTTTTGATCTGCCACGCAGTTTCCGAGCTACTGCTGAGTGGAAATCCATTCTGGTTACTTTTACATTCTCGCACACACTGTACACGTGTGGTTTTTAACTTTTAACCTCGCGGCTTGTGTGTTACAGGCGGCCGCTGTTGAGTGAACGCCTACTGCGCTATCAGCGGTGGAACCTCTCCTTTCACGACTTCAGCGCGTTGTGCAGGGATCGGCAGCCAGAGGCGTCAGAAATGCTGACTCTCGCTGACACACTGTACGCCTTCTATCGTGGCTAATGGTACGCTGCAGCTGCGTACATCGATACATTGTACAAAGATGATTTCAAGACTCTAGGTAAGTCTGATGGCGGGAGCCGGCCACTTCATGTTTATGCGCTGCCCACCGCCCAATTATTTGAGGAATGTGGTTCAAATACCATTCTCAATATTTAGCTTTGCATGCCACGCAAGGTAATCACTGCTGCTCTTTCCAAATTCAGTTTTTCGATTGGCTGGCAACTCTCCATGTGGATCTGCTACAAGCTAACAACTTCATTTCGATGTCTTATTGACTCACATAATACTAGGAGCAAAAAGACTACGTACACAGAATTTTGGAATGTTTAGAGAAGATTAAAACAAAAAAAAAATTTATGTGTCACAAATATCACAGGTGCACCGTCTTCATTCTCGTTGTCCTTGAAAGTTCCGACGCTAGTGATGTTCAGAAACTATGTGATGTTTTAGAGATATTACCAAAGTGTTAGCTGGATGCAAATGATTGTATAACACACTCGAAACAAGTGGATTTTTGACAGATAGTGGTTTTGTAATTATGTCAGACACAGTAAAGGACTAGGAAGAGCAGTTGAACGGAATGGTCGGAGTCTTGAAAGGAGAATATAATGAACAGCAACAAAATCAAAACGTGGATAATGGAATGTATTCGAATTAAGTCGGGTGGTGCTGAGGGAATTAGATTAGGAAATGAGACACTTAAAGTAGTAAAGCAGTTTTGCTGTTTGGGGAGCAAAATAACTGATGATGGTCGGGGTAGAGTGGATATAAAATGTGGACTGGCAATGGCAAGGAAATCGTTTCTGAAGAAGAGAAATTTGTTAACATCCAGTATAGATTTAAGAGTTAGAAAGTCATTTCTGAAAGTATTTGCATGGAGTGTAGCCATGTATGGAAGTGAAACGTGGACGATAAATAGTTTGGATAAAAAAAGGATAGAATCTTGGGAAATGTGGTGCTACAGAAGAATGCTACAGATTAGATGGGTAGATCACATAACTAATGAGGAAGTATTGAATAGGATTGGGGAGAAGAGGAGTTTGTGGCACAACTTGACCAGAAGAAGGGGCCGTTTGGTAGGAGATGTTCTGGGGCATCAAGAGATCACCAATTTAGTACTGAAGGGCAGTGTGAAGGGTAAAAATCGTAGAGGAAGACCAAGAGACAAACACATTAGGCAGATTCAGAAGGATGTAGGTTGCAGTAGGTACTGGGAGATGAAGAAGGTTGCACAGGATGGAGTAGCATGGAGAGCTGCACCAAACTAGTCTCAGGACTGAAAACCACAACAACAACAACAACAACAGCGGCTGCAGCCTCCTCCTAACAGGCAACCAGCATGCCTGGAGTGTCTGCCAGTGGTATTCATTGCACAGCAGGTTGAACACCGTCTCTGAACATCAGTGGGGGTGCGACACTTGCATTGCATTTTTACCTTTGCTACACGCTCTAAACTTCTGTACATGGATTTTTTTTTCAGATCCAGTATAAGGCTTGTTTTGAAAACGGTCATTGGTTTTTGTTACAAGATGACTACAGATAAATTAATTTTTTGTCAATACTGTAACTGGTGTAGTGTTCCAAATTTATGCCTGGTATGATACTGTTCTTATTTACTTATTTTCTGTCACGAATAATATTTGGATTTGTAACTCAACAGTTAACTGGACGAAATAGACTGTTAATATTACTTCTACGAATGTTAACACTGTGATATGTAGTAGGACTGAGGAAACTCTTTATTTTCAAAATGGTTCAAATGGCTCTGAGCACTATGCGACTTAACTTCTGAGGACATCAGTCACCTAGAACTTAGAACTAATTAAACCTAACTAACCTAAGGACATCACACACATCCATGCCCGAGGCAGGATTCGAACCAGCGACCGTAGCCGTCGCTCGTCTCCAGACTGTAGCGCCCAGAACCGCACGGCCACTCCGGCCGGCCTTTATTTTCAACAATGGCACTTGTCTGCTAAACAATTCTTTTGATTTATTATTTTATTCTCGTTGCTGGACTTTATCTCTTACTACCATGCCACCTATCCGTCGTGAATCACATTTGAAAGGAGTTGTAATCGTTCATTTCTCTCTTTGTATCTGCGTGATAGCTTCTTCCTCGGTAGGGAGTAACTCCATTTAAATTAGAGGACGGGAGGACAGCGAACTTGTGCTCTCCCCACGGGAAAATTAATTGTGCCCGCCAGTGTGGCTCTCGGCCGCTTCAGGCAATCGAACTTGCAGTGGTTTAATTGGTAGTAAACTGACTAATTAAGAAACTCGGATGGTCGACAGGGGTTACTACACATTCCAGTTGTTGCTAAATCTCACTCAGACTGTATTTAAGTACTTATTTAGTATTACATATCGAAACTGTCATGTCTGTGGTATTACTACTACAGCATTAACGGAATACTCTGTCATAGCAAATGTTATAAACAGGCATAATTAGTTGTTCAAAAATGTTCAAATGTTTGTGAAATCATATGGGACGTAAATAACTGCTAAGGTCATCAGTCCCTAAGCTTATACACTAAAATATCCTAAGGACAAACACACACACCCATGCCCGAGGGAGGACTCGAACATCCGCCGAGACCGGCCGCACAGTCCATGACTACAGCGCCTGAGACCGCTCGGCTAATCCCGCACGGCCATAATTAGTTCTGAACACTATAGTTAATCAGTGAACGTAATACGTATTCATATCTTGTGGTAGCCTGAGGAATAAGCTTTAGGCACACTTGTGATCACTACGTAATAGCTGCAATCTATATCTGCATACCACATTCACTTAGGCAGGTGGCTTAACACTCACACTACACATGTCAATGAAGATTGTACGGCTGTCCAAAACTGGAGCACTCGCTGAACCGCGACACCTCAGCCTCGAATTGTGGACTGCGAATCCGCACTGCTAGGTCGGTCCCTGCATTCAGGAGCACTTGGTCCAGCCCTGAGTTGGTCCTCGTCGTCGTCTTGCGATGCTGCAGGAAGGCTCCCTCGAACAGGGTTCAAACGACTGATGAGAGCCACAATCGAACGAAAATGCAATTGGAGTCTTAAGAGTGACTGGCGACAACACCTCCACTTCGTAAACACTCTGGCCTGACTCTTTGTTCAACAGACCAGGTCTCAATGCTCAATACTGCGGCGTGATTGCTCGCCGATCGTGGGCTTTTTAACCCATTTTTTTCCTTTGCTGCAGAAAGATGAATGATTATACTGTCTCATTGCCTGTCACGCTTTCTTTTGCTTGCTTAGTAACTCCTTTGGACATTCGTTACTGATTCCAGCAGTTTTGAAAGAGCAAAGTCCCAGTCGGCTTTTGCATTTCTGCGTTGTAAGCACTCACCACTCACAGAGTACAGAAGACAGCCGTCCCAGGTATGATGCTTGCTGCATACATAGCGACTAACCATCTTAATCACTGCAATTTTGTTACATGATGACATCATGGAGACCGTGGATGTTGTTTGAAGACAAATGTTAATGGTGTTAGGACAGCAACCATGCACAAATTTACTTTCAGTTCCTTTATTCAAAGGCTACCGTTACCGGTTTCGAATCGTTCTGAATCATCCTCAGACGGTTTACATGCTTTCTTTATGACATGTGGTGTTTTTTTTTACAGATTAACTGCCGTGAAACGTCGGTTTCGAGTGTTTGTTTTCATAAAATTCGTCCTGCAGATGTAAATGCATTCCCACTGCATTCTTGTTGTTGCACACGTAAATTGTTCTCACTGAACAATTAAGAATTTTCACTGAGATGATTTCTACCACGCACCACACGTTTTGATACATACAAAGCAGCGCTTAAGATTTTTCACTGAGATGATTTCTACCACGCACCACACGTTTTGATACATACAAACAGCTCTTTGTATGTATCAAATCATATGGCGCATGGCAGAAATCATCTCAGTGAAAAATCATAAGTGTTCAGTGAGAACAATTTACGTGTGCAGAAACAAGAACGCAGTGGGAATGCATTTACATCTGCTGGACGAATTTTATGAAAACAAACACTCTAAACCGACCTTTCACGACAATTAATCTGTAAAAAACACACAACATGGCATAAAGAAAGCATGTAAACCGTTTGAGGATGAATCACAACGGTTCGAAACCGGTAACGGTAGCCTTTGAATAAGGGAACTGGAAGTAAATTTGTGCCTGGTTGCTGTCACCATCAAAATTTGTCGTAATTACTGTTCCATGAACTCACTAGGTGAGTCCACTCCCTTCAGGGTGTGCTGGTTTGGTCCTTAGCTGCGTTATTTGCTTCAGCTTACACATGAAACATGATGATTGCGATTGTTACATGGTTATGTCATTCCTCAAGTTTGTCTAGGGGTTGGGTTGAGTTGTCTGGGGTAACAGACCAAAGAGCAAACTCATCGGTCTCATCGGAATAAGAAAGGACTGGGAAGACAGTAGGCCATGCCCTTTAAAAGGAACTATGCCGGCATTAGCCTGAAACGATTTAGGGGAATCACGGAACACCGAAATCAGGATGGCCGGATGCGGAAATGAACCGTCGTCCTCCCGAATCCGAGTCCAGTGTGCTAACCACTGCGCCACCTCGCTCGGTAAAGTATAAGCATATTCACTTTCATCAAACATCATTTTAGTTTACTAATTGTTAGTTTAGTTAATACACAGATAGAAAGATTTTTTGAATATTGTGGAATCATGAGGGACTAAATCTTTGGTTACTGACAAAAATGCTTACTTCTGTCAACACATCTGATCGTCACTCTCTCCCACAAATTCTCCCATGAATTACCTCACATCACAGCCCAGCCACAAAAAATAGCAAAAGCCTCATCCTTCATAAACCTCCCACACTACAAAAAAAAAGAAGAGAAATGTCTCCTAATATCAAGTACACACAATCCACATCCACTTCTTCTCGAAATCTCTCTCCAATGACTTACTATTTTGTACATTCACACCCATCCACTAAATTCAAGTGGTCAAATGGCTCTGAGCAGTATGGGACTTAACTTCTGAAGTCATCAGTCCCCTATAACTTAGAAATACTTAAACCTAACTAACCTAAGGACATCACACACACCCATGTCTGAGGCAGGATTCGAACCGGCGGCCGTAGCGGTCGTGGGGTTCCAGACTGAAGCGCCTAGAACAGCTCGGCCACACAGGCCGGACCACTAAATTCATTAGGCCTAAGTCCTTGGGGCCTAGTCCGAAAACGTACTAGTAAGTCGTAGCACCTAATAGCTATTTATTAGGAATGATTTGTTCTTTACAATTTGCACAAACCCTGATATCCATACGATTCTCCTGCAAAACATCCCTATGTGTCACTTTGGAGCCAATACTTGTTTCAGTCACCCTCAGTAACATTAAACCTCATTCTCTTCGACTTCACTCATTTTCACTGCTGTCAACCAGGTTGGTGAACATGACAGACAGCGGAAGATGTCAGCAGGAATTAAATTCTCATCACAGCATCCAAATACCAAAAACCGTCCTTATTCACAACAATTCTCACAATGTCACCGAATCCTCGCCCACAATAGACCGTCACATCAATAACAGAGCCTTGATGTGCTATCACTGCTATTGTGTAGAATCAATTAAATCACAAACAGAAGCCTACAGCTGTCAAGAATACTTCCAGTGTGACAACTATCTGGTGCAGAATAGAAGAACCATCTAACCTATCCCAATTGCAAAAACAAAAAAAGACACCCATCAGTATAACAAAAAACCAATCGAAGATGAAAATTTTTACTTTTTATTCTTTCGATGAGTAGTTTTGGGGCAAGACACATTTTCACATCGTCGCAGAATAGGCGAAAATGTCATTTCCAAAAGATGTAAAAAATGTGCAATAAACATTTTCAGCGCATACAGATGACTCATAGGAAGGGAAAAAGTAAAAATTTCCAACTTGGACTGGTTTTTTGTTCCCTGATTAACAGAAATTGCTGACCTAAGCTACTGCAGCATTCTGGAACTTCGTAAATCACCTATACTAATTGTGCCCAAATCTACAATATTTGATTTTATCTTGGAACTCTTCCATTTTGGTCTGTGTTTGCATAGGAAAACAGTAATATGAGAAATTGAGTCCGCCATGATGAAAACATCTTGTTATGCGTTTAACGAAAATAAAAGAATAAAAGAGCACAGAGAACATGTCAGAAACAGCGCCAATAATTTCTTAAAACATCCTGTAACATACAATAAATAAGATAGTATGCAAATATCCATAGGAAACTATATTTCAAAAGACGAATAGTAAAAACGTAATGATGTTTTAGTGTGTTTGTATAACCATGCTATTTTCTACGTTTTTAGGTTTGAAAACCCCACTCATGATGATGATATTTGCAGCCGAAACTAGTTTGGGATAATAAAGAAATAAACGAATAACAAGGAGTTTTGCATCAAGCCGGACACAGTTTCTGACATTACTGTCTATAATCCTTGCACAACTGCATAATCTACACAGCCTCAGCTGGCATGATCTAATAAATGCAAAGTACAGGCATTATTCATTACACCAAACTTACCATCCTCATTCCAACAACTCCATACATTGCATCCCTAGCATCAAAGATATCGAATTCAGAATAACAATCTTCCACACCTTCCAGTACACCTCACCATCAACATCCCAACAGTTTCTTGTGTCGCATCCCTAACATGAAAGACATCGAGTTTAGAACCACTGTTCTCCACAACAATCAGTCTCTTCGAACGTCTACATAACGTCCAACAGATAACGATAACAGCCCCATTCATCTTCCATTTTAACATCTTAGTCATCTACTCCAGAAACCAATCATACTTAGTCTTCAGCCACCCAATAACATTAGCTTGAAATCTATATCTAACCGTGTTTCTCCACATAACACATCAAGACAAAAACAGCAGCGTGGCATTCCCTCCGTATATCTGTTCCGTCAGCTCCAGCAAGATCTTCACCAACCACATGTTACCTCAACACTACAATCATACCTTAATGAACATGTTACATTAACGTAACACAACCCCATTTTAGTCTACACTCTACAAAGCACATACTCTGGTGGTGTTGCCATTGGCTGCTTGTGAGAGCTCATGACAGCAGAACTTCATTGTATAGGCCAGAAAACCAGGGGGTTGGTGAAACACATGAACAAAGCCAACACCACACTTCCCCTAAACTGAACAATGTATTGAAAAACATTCCTTCTCTTCATTATCCTCTCGCCCATAACAACCCCACGTTGCCAATCAACCTCAAAAAGCCAAAGTCAGTGCCTCATATCTTAAAGATATCCTCATTGAACCTCAATGTAACTAATGACTGCTTGACAAATCAGTACATACGATATCACGCAAATACGACTACTACATCTCTTGCCCCCAAATTAAAATATCTGTCCATAACGCAACAAAACGATTTAAATATAGCATTTACAGCACAAGACTCTGAAACAGCACATTCGAGGAAATTCAGATGAGACGCAGCTCATGACTCAATTATATTCAACATCTTAAAAAAAACCTTATTTTCTACTAGCTCTAGTCAATCAAGGGTTCAACTATGATTTAGGGGTAACGTCTCTGAATACTAATCAAAACGTTTGGGACCCGAGATCGAACCTCGATACTGCTTAAATTTGAATAAAAATCATCAGTGATGGTGGAGGAGAGGACAGAGTTTAAGGGCACTCTTTTCTTCTGCTCCTAAAGGCCTGAAGAGTCAGCAATGTTCAAAGGCATGAGCAAGCAGAAGGTAATGGGAACCACAGATGTGTATACACGGGACCTGTGCCCTTTAATTGAAAAGTGTTATGATGACACCTCAACTGGCGAAAGATTCCAGACCAATTCCCCATTCGGATCTGTGGGAGGAAACTGCCAAGAAGTGGGTGTCCCAATGAATTGTGTTTAGAGTATAGCTCCTTGTGTGACACACCACTACAAATATTACTCAACAGCGTATCTTCATCTGCCTAAAGTAATGGGTCCCTATTACCTCTGCAAAGCTTAACTGCACCTTCCAGCTTCTCTGTCAGCCCCATGACGCAGGCGATGTCATCCTCTTTATCCCCAGCCAGCCTTCCAAGCATCCTTATGTTCCCTCTGGACCTACCTCAATAACATCACCTGTTGCAGTAGCCTCTGCTGCCTCAAATCAGTTAAGCTAAAAACCCTAACTTCCACCATACCACACATAAACACGCCTATGTGGTGGTACTCGTTTCGAAGATAAGCTGGTTGGACTCCAGGAGGCAGAAGAAATATCCATTGCCATTATTTACCTGGGCTGTACAAACATTGTAACATCGTTGAAGTGCTCAGGAGGAGAAGGTTGAATTGGACAGGCCATGCAGCAAGAATGACAGTAAGTAGACTACCTAGAATACCATTCAGCAGAACAATAGATGGAACGAGAAGAAGAGGGAGACCAAAAATCATATGGTGGGATAACATTCAGGAGGACACAACTACAATGAACACCAACAGCAAATGGACAAACCGCGGATTGGACAGTCAGAAGTGGAAGAGGCTCATAGGGCAGGCGTATGGTCGATAAGACCCTTGCCACATGTTGTTGTTGTGGTATTCAGTCCTGAGACTGGTTTGATGCAGCTCTCCATGCTACTCTATCTAGTGCAAGCTTCTTCATCTCCCAGTACCTACTGCAACCTACATCCTTCTGAATCTGCTTAGTGTAGTCATCTCTTGGTCTCCCTCTACGATTTTTACCCTCCACGCTGCTCCCTAATACTAAATTGGTGATCCCTTGATGCCTCAGAACATGTCCTACCAACCGATACCTTCTTCTGGTCAAGTTGTGCCACAAAATTCTCTTCTCTCCAGTCCTATTCAATACTTCCTCATTAGTTATGTGATCTACCCACCTACTCTTCTAATTTTCAGCATTCTTCTGTAGCACCACATTTCGAAAGCTTCTATTCTCTTCTTGTCCAAACTATTTATCGTCCATGTTTCACTTCCATACATGGCTACACTCCATACAAATATTTTCAGAAATGACTTCCTGATACATAAATCTATATTCGATGTTAACAAATTTCTCCTCTTCAGAAACGCTTTCCTTGACATTGCCAGTCTACATTTTATATCCTCTCTACTTCGACCATCATCAGTTATTTTGCTCCCCAAATAGCAAAACTCCTTTACTACTTTAAATGTCTCATGTCCTAATCTAATTCCCTCAACATCACCCGACGTAATTCGAATACATTCCATTATCCTCGTTTAGCTTTTGTTGATGTTCATCTTATATCCTCCTTTCAAGACATTGTCCATTCCATTCAACTGCTCTTCCAAGTCCTTTCCTGTCTTTGACAGAATTACGTTGTCATCGGCGAACCTCAACATTTTAATTTCTTCTCCATGGATTTTAATACCTACTCCGAAATTTTCTTTTGTTTCCTTTACTGCTTGCTCAATATACGGATTGAATAACATGGAGGAGAGACTACAACCCTGTCTCAATCCCTTCCCAACCACTGCTTCTCTTTCATGTCTCTCGACCCATATAACTGCCATCTTCTTTCTATACAAATTGTAAATAACCTTTCGCTCCCTGTATTTTACCCCTGCCACCTTTAGAATTTGAAAGAGAGTATTCTAGTCAACATTGTCAAAAGCTTTCTCTAAGTCTACAAATGCTAGAAACGTAGGTTTGCCGTTCCTTAATCTAGCTTCTAAGATAAGACGTAGGGACAGTATTGCCTCACGTGTTCCAACATTTCTACGGAATCCAAACTGATCTTCCCCGAGGTCGGCTTCTACTAGTTTTTCCATTCGTCTGTAAGGAATTCGCGTTAGTATTTTGCAGCTGTGACTTATTAAACTGATAGTTCGGTAATTTTCACATCTGTCAACACCTGCTTTCTTTGGGATTGGAATTATTATATTCTTCTTGAAGTCTGAGGGTATTTCGCCTGTCTCATACATCTTGCTCACCAGATGGTAGAGTTTTGTCAGGACTGGCTCTCCCAAGGCCGTCAGTAGTTCCAATGGAATGTTGTCTACTCTGGGGGCCTTGTTTCGACTCAGGTCTTTCAGTGCTCTGTCAAACTCTTCACGCGGTATCGTATCTCCCATTTCATTTTCATCTACATCCTCTTCCATATCCATAATATTGTCCTCAAGTACATCGCCCTCATAAGGACCCTGTATATGCTGCTTCCACCTTTCTGCTTTCCCTTCTTTTCTTAGAACTGGGTCTCCATCTGAGCTCTTGATGTTCATACAAGTGGTTCTCTTATCTCCAAAGGTCTCTTTAATTTTCCTGTAGGCAGTATCTGTCTTACCCCTAGTGAGATAAGCTTCTACATCCTTACGTTTGTCCTCCAGCCATCCCTGCTCAGCCGTTTTGCACTTCCTGTCGATCTCATTTTTGAGACGTCTGTATTCCTTTTCGCCTGCTTCATTTATTGCATTTTTATATTTTCTCCTTTCATAAATTAAATTCAATATTTCTTTTGTTACCCAAGGATTTCTAGTAGCCTTCTTCTTTTTACCTACTTGATCCTCTGCTGCGTTCACTACTTCATCCCTCAAAGCTACCCATTCTTCTTCTACCGTATTTCTTTCCCCCATTCCTGTCAATTGCTCCCTTATTCTCTCTCTGAAACTCTCTACAACCTCTGGTTCTTTTAGCTGATCCAGGTCCCATCTCCTTAAATTCCCACCTTTTTGCAGTTTCTTTAGTTTTAATCTACAGGTCATAGCAAATAGATTGTGGTCAGAGTCCACATCTGGCCCTGTAAATGTCTTACAGTTTAAAACCTGGTTCCTAAATCTCTGTCTTACCATTATATAATCTGTCTGAAACCTGTCAGTATCTCCAGGCTTCTTCCATGTATACAGCCTTCTTTTATGGTTCTTGAACCAAATGTTAGCTATTTGCCACATGTATAGTAAAGTATTATTTACCCAGTAATGGGACTGGGGATGGAAGTATAAAGTTTCTCATCACCAGGTCTTGCGTCAGTGTTCTTCATTAATTTACCTCTCCTTGGTGTATCATGGCATGTGGTCCTATGGCACTGTTGAAGGAGACACATGTAGTCTCGACGATAATCGCCTACATCATCGTCAGTCGACCACCACAGAGATGCTGTAATGTCTAAGCAGTAAGCCACTCCTTCTGTAGTTTCGAGGCACCACAAAGGACAAGTTTTTTCCAGCTCTGCCAGTGTGTGGTTCTGTCAGAGTCTAGCCTGAGTACTGTTCTGTCTACGAGGGTATCAACAGTTCCATGACGAGTGAAGACAAGCGATGAAGTTGCACTTCTGCTTTCAGAAGGAAGTGTCGATGTAACGTCACTCAGTCAAGCCAGGACTGGACATGTGTGTACAGACTGTCGAGGGCCACCAATATACACGTACTTGTCACAGCTGCAGTAAACGTTCAGTGTTCATTATCTGCAGAATTGCTAACTGTTTTCAGCAGCTCATGTGTTTGAACCCCAATTAATACCACATGTGCTCACATAGCCACATCTACAAGGAGCTCAAGATAAGTGTACTGCCTTTAGAACAATAATGCATTCTGTTCATTGACTGTTTCATGCAAATGTATTCAAAGCATCACACAACAACATGTCTGTCAGATGTGGACGTTAAGCTATTAATGCGTCCATTACAGACATGTCCACTCAACAGGTAAAATAGAGTCACAGCTCTCACATTGCAAGTACAGTGCCCAATTACATGGAGGAAGATACGGAATTGCACTTAGGCTGCAGACCTGCTCCTCCAGTTCTCCCTGGTACATGGGCAGAGGACTCTCACTTTCTCTCTCATACCTTGGAGTAATGAAGCATCCCCAGCCTACAACAGGCTCAAATTAAGAAAACAGCACACTGGGCATATGCAAGGATTCCATCATTCAACCATCCTCTGCACTTGGAAAGATCGACAGAACGAGGCAATGTTGTGGTACGCTGGTGGTTCCAAACTCGATTTTCGATCAAAATTTAGTTTGTGTTGTCCCTAAAAAGATTAATGTCAATGATACGATGGTCCTTTTGGATGGGCGGCGCCTTCCTGTTTCCCCATTCTTCCCAGTTATAGCTTATGCTCTGTCTCTTCTGTCAGCAGCAGGCTGTTAACCCTTAATCTTGTTTCTTCCTTCGTTTTTCCAAAACCATTGACTGTCTCAGCCTTACCTCCACCAATATAGCTTGGATATCAGAACTCCCAAAATTTTACCATTCTTTACACCTTGCACTATGTATCGTCTTCCCCCTCTCACATACAATCTCTACCAGCTGATTACATTGCCCTCTCTTCTGAAGTTCCTTAAACTTTCTCCCCTAATCTCTGCACACCTGGGATTCTGCTGGGCCTATACCATCATATCACACCCACCCTCTTTCCTTGCGTATGCTATTTGAATGAAACATCAGCTGGCTGTTTCTTCTAGTTCTATTGTAGTATGGTGTCACTTATCATCCAATCAGCTATATTCTTAGCGTCTATATTTCTTCAGTGTACAGAAGTTCCCACTTCCAGCGTCCTGACCACCATAGTACTTCCCAAACACTTCCCTCTTCCCACATCAACTTGGCAATCATACTTCACAACCCACTCCAATACCCTGTAATACATACGCCCTTTCTGGACTGTAAGTGCATCTTATTTTCTTACTCTGTGATGTAACAGGCGAGCTGTGGCGACCTGAAAATTGTCTAAGTTCGCAGTTGGCGTGGCCGTGAGGGCGCCTCTCGGTTTGCCACGGCTCATCGGCGGCCACGTAGTGCCAAACGTTAGCCGGGGCCAGAGGGGTAGCCCCAACAGGTGGTCCAGGCCGACAGCGTGGCTCGGAACTCCATGTTGACACTGTGGTGAGGACTGTACATTGTGTTGATGAAGGAGATGTGTATGCCCACAGTGCCAAAGATGGTGGACTTTGCGAAACCATAATGGCAGACATTTCACAGCTGTTGTAGAAATTAATAATACCCAGATGAATCATGACATCTTAAAAAGAAACATGTATATTACCATTATTTGCACGACGATTCTGTTGGTGTAATCAGATTTTCAATACCTTTGTTACTTTAAAATTTAGTATCTGACTGGAAATTATACAAGTCACACTCAACAACGAATTTCCAAAATCTAAACGATTTACCCAAATTTTGTCGATCGATGTAGCTTTAGAAAGCTATGAGTGCAAACCATCTCCCTCGACATTCTCGCGCTAGCGAAACAAACTGGTGACAAATCTCATCCATCACTTCTCTGAAATCTGAGTGATGGGATCACTAGGTTCAGGGACAAAAGTGAAATATCAGAAAGACGAGATTCAGCCTGCATCCTATTTCTTTGTACAACACGTCCGATGTCCCCACCGAGTTGTGTCAAAATAGAATGTTCTATATTGACGTACTTAGATGTAAAAATACGTATCCAGCGGATCGGTATATGAGTGCAAACCTACATTGTTATGAATTGTAGACATGTAACTTGAATAGTACATGAGTTATAGGTCAAAGTGGCCAATTACTATTAACTGTGTCAGGCTGGGCAGTTAGACGAAAAAACGGTAGCACATGCTTATAAATGTATTTATTCGTCTATACCTTTGTTTATATTCGATATACATTATTCATGGAGAATTTAGTTAAAAATTTACTGTGCTTTAGAAAGCACAGAGACATTAGGTTACTGGCCTACCTTTTGTTTCTATTCCTATGATATGTGTTTATTTGAGTTCGTTATGTATTTAATAATGTGTAGAGCTGTGCTCTGGCTCGCGGTTGTGCCGTTGACTGGTTGTCGTTGTGTATTCGGAATGTGACTTCACATTTTCTTAGTGGCACGCAGGCCTTGCCGGATTGAGGGGCTGTATTTGCGAGGGCCACAGCCTCGTTGTGCACCGGACCCAGTTCATTGAGTTCAGTGAACATTAATCCAGTAGTGTAACATCCACTATGTTGTGATCATGCCATTTGTTTGTCCTTTGCTGCTTGAAGGGATCCTCTGAGACGGACAGCAATAAGTGGAGCGTGTCGAGTTGGCAGAATCTATTAGCCATCATCTACTGCCTGTTATTAGGTTTTCAATTTCGTGTTATTATTTGGTGAAGTGCAAGGAGCGGTAATTTACTGCCTAGTGGCCGCTAACGCCCCAGTTACCTGCCCTGGATGTTGGCATATTTTTGCGGCAGTGTACATTTCCTCGTCCTTCCGATGCAGTACGGCATGATGTGCAGTTCGACAGCCTCCTTGATTGTGGTGTGGACTGTGGCGTCTTTTCTCTACCTTAATTATGGTGCCTCCTTCTGCCTTTCTGTGTTTTAAACACTGGATTCTGAAGACGTGGTGCAGTCTGTCAGTTCACTCTTGCCTAAATTATTCCATCATTATACTGGTTGTCACACGTTAGGAGCATTTAGTAAGACGATAGATTGGCGTTTAAACGGTCTGCCATCCTGTTATGTAAGCATAACTCTTGGCTGCCTGTCTCAGCGCTTATGCAGCTGTAGGTAATTTTATCTGGTCGACACTTGGAGCACTGTCTTTTCATGACTCCCTTCTTCTATTTGGTCTGATTGTCTCAATTGTTTAAAAATAATATTTTGTTCAAATTATTCCTTTTGCTTGTGGTCGTCAGCTGACAAATATTTTGACCTCTGAAAAACTACACTGGTGCAAATCTGCAACACCCCAGATTACTTTAACCTAAAAATTTTAACAACTCACACAAACACATCAAGTATGCACCCAGTAAGGGGGATGAAAATGGTACAAACACTCACACTAAGAAATTATTTTCTACCAAAAGTGCAATTTGTTTTTAAAAGGGCTCTTACAGTTGAAGGCTTATTTTCCACCAAAAGTGCAATTTGTTTTTAAAAGGGCTCTTACAGTGGATGGGTTACTTTCCACCAAAAGTGCAATTTGTTTTTAAAAGGGCTCTTACGGTGGAAGGGTGGCAACTTTATAAAAAAGACTATTTAAATAAAAGCCATGAATTTCATACTTACATAAAGTCTCTATAAGTCATGCTCTAGATTACACGTATACCGCCTTTCAAGATGATAGGCCAGATAAAAACTTATTTCAGGAATTCGGAATCCGACAAACATGACAGAGGCAGCTAATGGCATATGGCAAACCCACAGACAGACAGACCAACACCAACTGCCTAACAAATGCGGGCGAGAGAGAAACGAGCAAGCTGGGGACGAGAGACTGACCAACAACACAAATAGAATTTGACAAGTAAGTGAAACAATATATCACTAATCACTCAGCGTCTAATAACTGCGATTTCTGGTGAAGACCTGGTGCAGCACCCCAAAATCGCTCTCCGAAACCGTCCACTGCCAGCCACTTCAGCAGATGCAGGAAGGCGTGATGATCTCCCATCTCACAGCGTCGCATTTCGCCCCGGCCAGACTGATGTCGTAGGTTGACTCCTGTGGCTCTTCTGTCGATCGCAAAGTAACTACCCCTTGCTATACGGCGCGGCCCATTGGACTCACATGGCGACCTCACATGCGCCGACGCTCAAGATGGACAAGTCATCTTTTATCTCAGTGTGCGACCGACCAACCGATCGATGCAACCGCCAATGCCCATTGCCTGAGCCAACTCGATCAGACTGGTGGCCTAACACATACTAGCACTCTGGGCGACACTGACTGCCCCACACGGAGCCGGCTGACCAACTGTCTAGACTCGCCTCAACTGACCGACTCTCTGCTACACAGATTTTTTCTCTATTGTGATTTCATTCCCCTGCCCCATATGGGCAGCGGAGGGCTATCAGCGGCACAATCCGCCACTCTTCAGGCGAGTGACACGAAACTTAAAATAAGAATAAAATGTAACATAGATAAGGCGAGAAAGGGGAACTAAAAACAGAATAATGGGAGAAGATGGTGGTAAAAAGTAGACTAACATGGAGACATTCATGGAGAACAGTTAAAAGGCACCAGAAAGTTAAAAAAACGCAGTTGGCGAGTGTTCAAAACTCAGAGAAGACACTGAATGGACGTGCACACGTTAAAAGTCGGCCACAGTAGTAAAAACACTCTGGAACAACACACTTAAAACCCACTTGGAGCACACACAATGGAGAATAAAACTACCAGGTGGGACCAGCCGTGGGAAAGGGCAGACAGGATGGAAAATGAGGGGAGAGCATGGGGCAGCAGGAGAAACGGCGGGATGAAGACAGGAGGGGCATCAGTGGGTACACAAAGAAGCAGGAGACATGTGGGGCAGGAGGTGAAGAGGGGAGACAGGGCAGGAGGGAGCGCAGGACACTGAAAGGAGGCACAGGAGATGGAGGGGGAGGGGGAAGCCGCTCAGGAGGAGGGAGGGGAGGAGAGGGATGGTTAGAGTTGGTAGGAAGGGTAGATGTCAGGGTGAAGCTCATCATTCGATAGGCATAGACGATGGAAGTTGCGTTGGGAAAGGAGATGGAGGGTGTGGAGATGGAGAGAGGGTGGAACGCAACGGTAAAAGCGTGGAAACTGGTTAGGGGTGGAGAGTAAGGGAGACACCATGGGATGAGGGGGATCAAGGTGGCAGACTATATATAGTGCTCGGATGTGTTCAAGGAAAAGGAGAAGGTGGGGGAAGGGGTGAGGTCGTAATATGCGTGGGGGAATGAAGGCGAGGAGGAGCACATAGCGTTTCATTGTTTGGAGGGCTTTATAGAACCGGGGAGAGGTGGAAATCCAAGCTAACCTGGCATAGCAGAGGATGTGGCAGATCAAGGATATGTAGGTGTGAAGGATGGTGGACGGATGCAGAACCCTCATCTGGCCAGACAGTTGTTTCAGGAGGTGGAGGCGGTTGTGAGCTTTGTTTTGGATGCTAAGGAGATGGGGAGTCCAGGTGAGGTGGCGGTCGAGTGTGAGGCCAAGGAATTTGAAGGTAGGAGTGAGGTGCATAGGACGGCAATAAATGGTGAGATAGAAATCATGGAGGCGGAAGGAGTGTTTGGTGCGCCCTATGATGATCGCCTATCCGCTACAGAGCTAATAGTGCCCCTTAAATTCACGTGAACAGGCAACCTTTCCTTTTTCCCATCAGGGGGAGACATCAAAGCTGCGACTGCCACAGCGGCGCCACCGCTAGGAACGGAGGGCGAATGCGCTCTTCAAATCAGTAAATTTTACTACTGCTCAATGGCTCTGATCACAATGGGACTTCTGAGGTCATCAGTCCCATAGAACTACGTAAGCCTAACTAACCTAAAGACATCACGGAAGTTCGTGACCATGGCAGGATTCGAACCTGCGACCGTAGCAGTCGGCCATTCCGGCCAGCGTTCCTCAGTTCTCTTAGTTTGTGTTGACATGTCGCCCTACATAATTCTGGGTAGCTGAATGTGGATAATGTAAGTAAACAACGACCAATCTTATCATCCAGAGGGAGCCCTCGGATCCAGTTACCTGCATTGTATGTGCGCCATCTACTTGCTGTCACTCTTTTTTTTTTTTTTAGATGAGGAGTGGCAAGTAGAGGACAGAAGCAACGTTACTCTCTCCGTGGTCACTGACTGCGTGCAGCTGTTGGCGAACTTCCTGGACCACCCCACGTGTCCGCTGGAGGTCCTGCCAGTGGATGCCCTTAAGCAGCGTGAGCAGTGCCGGGTGCAGCTGTGGGACGACATGGTGCAGAGGTCGCCCCACATACCTGTGACCAGCTACCTGGCCTACACACAGAGGGTGAATGTCAACCTCTGCCTACTGGCCTGGATGGCAGTCAACTCGCTCGGCATTTGTCAGGACGTCCCCTTCAGTATGATGCGCTCCATGCATGATGCTCGCTGCTATTTCGATAGTCCTGACGAACAATCATGCTTGGAATCGAACGCTACAGATGCCATCTGCTCTGTTTCCAGAGCTATTCTGTTGTTGAAGTGTCGCAATTTCTCCTCCATTAAGCCTTACGACGATTGTACGACGTTTTATTACCCACTTCTACCGAGCGTTGGTTCTGGCACCATATTGTATCAAAAGCTGACAGAAGAAACACTGAACTACAAAAACAGTTTAAACAACGCCACCTTGAAGTATAAGGATTTCAAAATTGAGAGCTTAAAGCCTTTAGAAATCTCATTTATACTGGTAAATATTATTTTCCGCTTTTCGACTGCCCTAGTATACATGTACCTTCCCCAGTTACGTAACTTGCCTGGAAAGATATTCTTGTCCTTTCAGATCACGTGCATAACCCAGATCCTGTGTTCTGAGGTCGTGTATCGTATGGCAGCCGTCCCTGACTTACCTACAGCAGTGTTGACAGATAGCGCCCTCACACTTCTGAGCTGTATCTGGCTAAACTCATTCTGCTACCAGATGTATGCTTGTGTTCGTCATCTCAGGCTTCCTAACAACCTACAACCTGCTGAAGTAAGCAAATTATTCCGTCGTCAAGTGCTGTATGTGTTAATACCGTGGAGTATAGTATGTGCGGCAGTTGTTGCTTTGGAAAAGACGAGTAAATATTACCTGATCCACAGTCGTATAGTAGTCCTTGTGGGTATTTCTCTGTCAGTGGCTTTCAATTTGGTTTGCCTGGGAGTCCTTGGATACATGTATCTATGTGCTCGGTATTCTATGCGGCAACTCAAAATTGTTAGTAACAATAAATTTGCCTCAAAGAAGCAATGTCTTTTTATGTCAGTTAAGGCCGTTGTCTTAAGTGGAATAGGTATTATTATTAGAATTGGGCTCCACTAGGCTCAAGGGATAGCGCAGTTTGTCTATTACGTACATCTAGCTACAATGGTGAAAGGACCAGTGCTGTTCGTCTGTTTCGTCTGTAACGAAACTACGCTCCCCGTCCTCAAAAGCAGAGTACTGGCGTGGTTTAACCCAAGTGGCATCCCTGCAGGTGTAGAGCTGTGTTCAGCAGCTGAGAGGAATCTGGCCAGGAGAAACAATGAACAGTCTCTGGTTGTAGAATCCTCTCTGTAGGCTCCTTCAGCATTTTTCTCCACTTTCAATTTCCTAATGTCTTGACAATATACTGCATTAAAGCCTGGAAGAAAAATGTAATCTACCTGATATGACAACATTAAATGTAATTACATGTGATATTGTACAGGCAGTACTTCAATTTCCTAATGCGTGTTTCATTTATAACTGTATGCTTACATGTAAATGGCAGCCTCTGTGTATGTGCTCTAATGGACTAAGATTACTTGTTTGGAATATATATATATATATGCTTTGCCAAACAAGTAATTCCACTACACACATGTTCATAGGACCTTTTGTTCCCCATTCGGCATCAGGAATTTGTCGCTCCAGTTTGTTGGTTTTGGACATTAATAAAACCATCAAACTGCAGGGACGGTTTCCTAATGGGAAATGTAGGAAAAAGGTTCCTATGAACATGTGCCCAGAAATGAACCGTTAGCACGGTAGATGGAGCTGGAAAATTAAAGTTCTCTGACCACGTGCCCTGGGTGCGTTGTATATAGCAGGATGTGTGAGTGATGCAAGGTGCTGTGGCAGCATATGGTCCGGTAGTCATGTCGGGAACAAGCAGAGATGCACGGTCAAAAAGATGGAAACGGTCGAGAGGCATCACAGCTATACCTAAGCAAGTGCTGTCACAGACAAGAACCACGTCACAAAACATTTCAAGTCCGTTTTGGGCATTTTTGTGATCGTGACTCCTTTCAGACAGATGTACATGCTATGAGGCGCCGGACTGTGGGTACACCAGATCTGGAGGACTAGGTGGGTTCCACCTATTATTGAGACGAATCCGTGCAAAATATCGAGGAAAGTGGCCCACTATTCACACATGCTAGCCTTTATCTGAATGACGGACTGCTTGACTGGAGCTTGAGCTATGGTTGGTCTCAGTATCCAGTAGAACATGGTCCTCCAGATCTGGTGTACGCACAGGCCCTGACCACACTCCACGTTCGTCTATCTCAAACAATACATGTTCACACAAACCTTAAAAAATGGCTTGAAATGTTGAGTAATGTGCTTGCCTTGTGTGAGGGTACTTGTTTTGGTAAAGCCGTGCTGCCTCTCGACTGTTTCCATCTGCTTGGCCGTACACAAACACCATCTCAGCTTGCTTGCAATAGAAATAGCTGGTTTCGATACACTGTGTGAAGCACACAGCCTGTTATATACAAGGAGCACACAGCATGTGGTCAGAGGAATTCTCATTCAGCAGTGCCATCTACTGTGGCAATGATCCATATATGAATATAATGTCATATATAGTGTTAATTAACATATGTTAAATTTTCTATATGTGTGAAACTTGTACATCTATATGATTTATAATTTAAATACCATGACGAAAGACATTCATATCTCTATATAATCAAAAGAGGAGGCCAATGGCTGAAGTAGTATGTGGATGAACGTGGAAATGGGTTTTCTGAGCTTATTTGTGGTTCGATTGCTTAGAGTGGCTAAAACAGGTATAGTAAAAAAAATAATAAATAACTGTGAGTGTGAAATGGGGCTTGAAGTAAAAGCAAAGTGTTGAACGACAGAATTGTATGAGATTATAGTTATTGCGTTTGTGAGACAATATTGTGATTTGTTAAGCTAGAGGTTCGTGAGGGCACTGTAGCAGATGCTAAAAATCACTGTTCCGTGTACTACTCTTAAACAGGGAACTACATTACTTAAAGAGGCATTTATAAAAACAGAACTGTGGAAGAATAACAACAATTTGTAAAAAGTTCCTACGACATTCTTTGGCGAAAATGGATCCATATCTATATCGCCAAGTAGACGGACAAGGAGGCATAAACCTAACCCAGCACGAGGCACCAGGAACAAGCCTGAGAAAAGTATTGTCACTATCTACTTTGTCAACACATTGGGTTTCTGAGCGAAAACCAAACTCCTTGAAAACATAGCAAGAGAAGAAGAAGTTAGCGTTATTGTCATAGCAAACACCCGATGCCCATGCAGAGAAATCAATCTACACAATTATATCTGTCACCAACTTGATCAAACCAACGAGGCCATAGTAGAAGGGGAAATACGTGCATTCTAATCTTTGATATAAAACACCCAGCTGCAATAGGAGTCAACGTGGAGTAAAATATAAACATTCACCACGCTATCATGTTAAAAAAAAAACGCCAAGTGATGGGCGAGGGAATCACAAGAATTATTCCCCACAATCCCAGTAGTTTATGGAAAAAAATTCAAACGAGCCGTAGCATAACCGTCGGCGAACAGCCAGCCTTAAATAGCAGATGAGAGTGTCATCGATTTGTGACGACTCCAAGATAGTTAAGCAAAGTGCTAGAAAAAGATTCACGATCATCGGTAGTATCCAAAATTCGACAAAAATCACGAAGAAACGAGAGCATCAGAACTGAATGCCATCGCTTAACATCCATTTCTAAGTAAGATTAAGGAATCTGAAATGGAAGAAAAGTAGCCGTAGGACTGGAGGCGCCAGGAGATAGAAACATAAATTACTCCTTTCACAGGACACCTACTTCAAACACATTGCAACGTTTCTTCATCCCGGCTGTGAAACTGAAAACAATCGCTCTAAAACAGAATCAAGCTGAAATGAAGGTGACTTCTAAACCTGATAGGCCAAAAGACAAACCCAACTCATAGATTACCATACTCTCAATGATAGGGGAACATATCGAGACAGACTAAAAAAAAACAAGGGATAGAGCAACACAATCACACAAGAACGAGTAGGATTCAACAGTAACCATAGCACAGGCAACCCGGTCGCAGGACTTGGCAGCAAAGCGACACATACTCAACGCAACACTGCAGATGCAACGGCAGCATGCTTCCTGGTGGACAGCGAACGCACGTTGCTTAGGTTATGCCCTGCTGGGCTGCTCTTTGAAACGTTCCGTTTCAACTTCCCACGCCAAACTGTGCAGTCAATTACATACGTCATGGGGAACAGGTAAGTACAAGCCCTACTCGGTGATCTCCATTCGACAAGTTTGACGCCATCCGCAGGGACGCCAAGTCGAAGACCCACGTCTCCACTGCTACACACAAGGAACACACCCGACATCGGTCGAGGAATGAAAGAACAGCCCCGCACACAGATGACACAGCATACTGATGTCACGGTCCAACATGAGGCAGAATTAGCGATCAGGTCAGCCCCTTCACAAATAAGCAGGAACCTTCGCTAAGCAATTCGATTTTAAGAGCCGACCCCACAAAAAGTCATTTAACATTGTTCTAGCACCTAGACCATATTATTTTGCAAACACAGAAACGAAACAAGCTATATTTATTCCACCTTCTGTCCAAGATCACGCTACAAGCCTATGTAAAACCCTTGTAATTCAGTTACATGAACGATTGAACTGTGTAAGAAACGAAATAGACCAAAAAATCAAGGAATACACACAATGATCAAGCAATGTCATTGTCTAAACATGAAATATTCCTTCATCTGGAACTTGAAAATGCAATGCAGTCATGCCTAATGACAAGCAATCACTGTAAACAGATCATATCGGCTAACTACAGAATGCTATGTATAACTCATTACGTAGCATATGACTTTCCTAGTACCCCTCTAAACAACGAAGGAGAAAAAGGGAAAGACGCTAGACATAGGCTCAGTAGATTGAAATGCACTGGATGCACGACATCTATCCTTCAGCACAAACCTGGTATCTTCAACTACCCATACTTGAAATATATATGTATTCCCCACACGTCATCCTTGAAGCTACATCTGACATATTCTGCCAGTCGGTTGTAAAAAGTAAAGAAATACACCAAGTGAAAAATAAGGTGTTTTAAAACAGAAAGTCTGAAAACCCATTTTAAAGACCTCTCCATTCTACTATATCACACGCAAAATTCTTCATGTCCAAATAACTACTGCACCATACATCATTCTGAATGAGCTTACTACAGTATATTCAGCACTTGCTCCGCCTCTACGACTTCTACTCCCCACACTTCCCGTCAAAACTACAGTACTGGCATTTAAAATTGCTACACCAAGAAGAAATGCAGATGATAAACGGGTATTCATTGGACAAATATATTATACTAGAACTGACATGTGATTACATTTTAACACAATTTGGGTGTATAGATCCTGAGAAATCAGTACGCAGAACAACCACCTCTAGGCGTAATAACGGCCGTGATACGCCTGAACCCTGAACCCACCGATTCCATATTCTGCTAACAGTCATTGGATCTCGACCTACGTGAACAGCAATGTCGCGATACGATAAACCGCTGTTCCGATAGGCTACGATCCGACCTTTATCAAAGTCGGAAACGTGATGGTACGCATTTCTCCTCCTTACACGAGGTATCACGACAACGTTTCACCAGGCAACGCCGGTCAACTGCTGTTTGTGTATGAGAAATGGGTTGGAAACTTTCGTCATGTCAGCACGTTGTAAGTGTCGCCAACTTTGTGTGAATGCTCTGAAAAGCTAATCATTTGCATATCACTGTATCTTCTTCCTGTCTGTTTAATTTCACATCTGTAGCACGTCATCTTCGTGGAGAAGCCATTTTAATGGCCAGTAGTGTAAACTGGTTATCTTTTGACTTTTCAGAACGTGTCCTACCAACTGATCCCTCCATTTGGTCATATGATGTAACTTATTTCTTGTCCCTCGAATTCTATTCAGTATATCCTCATTAGTTACGTGATCTACCCAACCACAACATTCTTCTGTAGCACCTTTTATCGAAAACTGGTATTCTCTTTATTCTCTTTATGTCTAAACCGTTTATCACGCATGTTTCACTTACATACATGGTTATACTCCAGAAAAATTCCTTCAGTAAAGACTTTCCAAGACTTAAGTCTATATTTGAAGTTAATAAATTTTTCTCCCTCAGAAATACTTTTCTTTCCATAGCCAGTCTACATTTTATATCCTTACCCCTTGGGAAATCATCAGATAGTTCGCTGCCGAAACTGCAAAACTTATCGACTACTTTCGGTGCTTCATTGCCTAATCTAATTCTCTTAACATCATCTTATTTAATTCGTTTACGCTTCATCATCCTCGTTTAGCTTTTGTTGATGTTCATCTTGTATTCTCCTTTCAAGACACTGTCCATTCGATTCAGCTGTTCTTCCAAGTCCTTCGGCCTGGTGTGGTCCCATATTTCTCTGAAATCCAAACTGAACTTTCCTGAGGTCAGCTTCTAATATTTTTCTCATTCTTCTGTAAAGAATTTCTGTTAGTATCTTGCAACGAGAGTATTTTGTCTGTCTCATACATGTAGCACAACAGATAGAAGAGTTTTGTCATGGCTGGCCCTCCAAAGGCTATCCATAGTTCTGACGGAATATTATTTACTACCATGGCCTTGTTTCGACTCAGATATGTCAGGGGAATGTCAAATTCTTCTCGCAGTATTGCAACTCTTAACTCATCTACATATATGTCCACTTCCCTTTCTGTAATACAACCTGCAGTGAGGCATAACTGACACAACTAAATTAGTTATAAACAAAAACTCTCTGACTTCATGTTAGCAGAAATTATAAACAAGATGTAGCTATGCTACTGTGCACACAAAAACATACACCACTATACCATTCAAAAGACTATACTTTCTACCACATATCACAGCACTTAGCTCATTTTCGTCAAAATCTGACTTTAGCAATTATTTCATAAACTGCTTCGTATCATACTAGAGATTAGTTTTTAAAAATTTGTCGGACACAATATGCCCTCACGTTCGACAAACAACGCCCACGTGATGTTTCTTTACACTAAGGATTTAACCCAGCCACAAGGTGAGGGCCAGGGCTCAGCAATAAGAGTAACATCGTCCTCCTGTCCACGAGGATTATGCTCTATGTGCAAAACAAATAAGAGCACAAGATTAAAATAAACGTGACAACACCATTAACACGTTTGGCAAGGCACATGGCTGCTTGTACTAAACTTAAAGGTATTGATTTTTACCTCTTGCCTGCATGCAGTGACTGGAATTGCGATCAGCAACTTATTAACCGATATTTTTTAACAAAGCCAATTTGAAATAGTCTATGAATGATCGTAATCATAATCACATGTTCCTAAGATCTGACTTATCGGGCGATGGAAATTAGCAATCATAGGTATTTATGAAAGATTAAAATTACAATCTCTTAATATTCTTGATCGCAAAACCGCAATGATTTACTATTCATTCCAAGTGTTGATTATGAAACAACCAACATCGGGGCTGTAGCAGGAAAAAGAAACAGAAAATTTCCTTAGGTTTAACTGACTTTAAAAATATATAATTACATACGTTATTTCTACGCAATGAAAGTCATGTAGTATAAAGTGCTAATTGGCCACGGACGGTAAATACTGTTTGGCTATGAATTACGCAGGCTTGAACGACATCACCTGACAGCATATTTTGGAACTATATAGGGTGGATCGTGACTGAAAGTGGTGCAACTAAAACATTAATATTTCTTTACGCACTACCCGAATATGTAATAAAAGAATGGGGTTTCCTATTTAAAAACACGCAGTTGATATCCGTTTAACCTATGGCAGCGCCATCTAGCGGGCCAACCATAGTGCGATCGGGTTTCCCCCTTCAAGCTAGACGAGTTTCGTCCTCTGTAGTTTTTTCGTGTGATGCTTATTTCGTGAGATATTTGGCCCAGTCACTATCAATGGACCATCCTGTATAAGTAAATGGAAAGTACCTTGCAGGTCAATGTGAACAGTAAACTGTTTTAAGATATCACAGAAATAAGCGAAATGAAGTAATGAAAATGCACCATGTACGCTAATGAGCCTAATTTTCAATAGACTGTTGGTTACACCAACAAAGTTACAGAGTGCAACTCTGATCGTATAGGGAGAACAAAACACACTCTTGCTTTAAAAATAAAGGCAATAGGCCAGCTTAAAAACCGAAATTAATTTAATGAAGAGATACCCTCTCTCATTACTTATATCGAAAATGGGTATGAGCAGAAATTAGTGAGTGCAGCTGCCTTTTTGAGCCCACCAGATGCTTGCGACACTGCTTGGTGAGAAGGATTTCTTTAAGATATCACGAGTGTTATCTCATGTCGTAAAATTAAGGACTTACTTTACAACATTCTGTTTCCCCGATTCCTGAGATGAATGTCATAACTTCGAGAGATAATTAGGCATGATTTTAACAATTATGCTGCTCCCATGGTCTTGGTCTCTGTATCCTGAGGTGCACCGGACCATGAATATTGAAATAGTACTTACTGATGAGAATCGTTGTACAGTGTACTTCTCATTATGTCTTCACTGCTCAAAAAATTTGTAACTGCCCTTCAGTTGTGCTGTATATTTTTTACATGCCACTGCCTTTAGTCTTAGGATTCTGAGGTCATCTATACTGCGGAGGGATATATAAACCATACAGTCATCTCATATTGTCAGTTCATTTCAGAATGCTACACTTTACCAGTACATACATGTTAACAGCATGCAAATGTAAGATTAGTATATCTTTGTGAATGTAAAGTTATAGTAGAAACTGACAATATTCGTCGTAATGCTAAAAGACAATTTACAGAGATGAGCAAGGAGAGCAATGTAGGTCGAGGAAGCACACTGAGAGGTCGATGAAAAAACACTACGATCCATCTCAACTACCTCCTGACATGAACATCTGTAGCAATATGGCAACTTCTGTATTAAAGTTGTCATCATCATCACTGTGTTTAATTAAAACTTTGAAGTGTTATGAAGCTGTATCCGCTATAAAGTGCAATATGGATTGCAATAGACAATGTCGGTGGCAACTATATGTGAAAGCGTTATTTAACTAAGTTGTAAATTATGTACATGACATGTACCATACAAGATAATTTAGAACAACGCATAAATGTATGTATGCTTGAAGTACCGAAGTTTGCTACCATAATTCCTGTAAATATTAGGTCTGTAGAACTTTGTTTACAGATGGAGAACCAAAATATATCGTTGGTCATGTTAGTTTGAACACAATGCAATGCAAGAAGAATTTATAGGGTATAAGAAAACTGTTTGTACAATACTGCAGGGATGTAAGACAGAATGAATAATCAGATATGTGTCAACAACTTTTTTCTTTTATTACATAAAAAACGTTAATAAACCAAAATTTTTACAATGTATATTTGTCTTTTATTGCAACAGCGGACGCAGGAAATAAATATGATGCAGATATTTGCATATATGATAAATAGATCATACTATACTGCAAACACTCAAGCATACATACACACTCACTGAGTGAATATTGTGAGTATGGCAGAGTGTCAATAAGTTTCGACAAAATAAACACACATTTAAAAGAGCATAAAAATGGTTCAAGTTACTTGCAAATACCAAGAGACGTAAAGCAGAGATATGGGCAGATGAAGAGGGTACTGACTTTGCAATTGATGGTTCAGTAGTACTAATTTTACTCTTTCTAAGAGGAGAACATCTAGTACTGTATACTGAAAAGTTTACAAATCTGACATGCCTGTAGATATAACCTGACAATTCATGCTCAATGCAGTATTGCACCCTGCTATAGGTGCGGGATACAAAATATTAAAGGCTCCACTTAATGTTATTTAATTTCCTGTAACCTTTCAAACGTTAGAAATGTTTGAGGTGAATGTTGTTGACCAAGACAGTCAACTTGCAACTTTTCGTGGAGAAAAAATAAAACTACAACTACATTTGAAAAAAGGTGATGAGGATATGATATAAATGTGGTATATGCACAGTGTAGAACAACACTTCGGTGTGTAAACACGTTACATCAACAAAGGCAGGGAGGTGGCTGTGCTGGGGGCAGCTGTATGATGTTAGTGGGAGGTTTGCAGCCATTCTCACCCCAACACCTACGTCACATAGCGCTGGCAGAAGCAGCATGATGCCACCTCAGCTCTGATGTTCAAACTGGGAGGCACTGCCACCTCTTGCCCATGCTGGAGGTGACAATCAGTGCAGACACTGCCACTACAGTTGAGATCCACCAGTGGCGGGTACGGTAGTATCAACAGTAGTTCCATTAACAAAAACCAGTTGCTTGAGATCAGCCAGACCTCAAACCTGAGTTATTCACAGATTTGATGTGCTATGAGAAAAAGAATTTCACAAGCTCAAATTAAAAGTGCCCCACCCCCTCATATTTCCGACGCACTTAAACCAGTTTGGAGCCAAAGGATGCCTCAAATTTAAAGAACACTCAGCATCCTTGAATGAAGTGTAAAGCAAGGCTATGCTATGAGTTTGCAATTTCTTCACGTCATGATATGACTGAGAGAGCAGTCATACATTTGTAGAGTAGAATAAAGTTAATTTTGCAAAGCATCTCAATACTGAATGGTACGACAATTTTGTTTAGGACCGCATACGAATAAAGTTATCAGAATTGGAAGAAAAAGACTTTGGGAAAGTATAAAATAACTTGCTGGAATTGGACGTTTTTGCGTACATCTATTATCAATGTAATGAGAGTTCTTCATACATAAGACTCCCAGGAGATACTGCGTCAAAATATATGGCTCTTAAAGTTATAAATAAAGATACTGCGTCAAAATATATGGCTGTTAAAGTAATGAATAAAGAGGAATTCTGTTTTGCATAGTGTGGCCTGCGAGAATAATGGGGAGATCCATCCATTGTGTCCTCGTAAATATGTCATGTACGATGTTCCCAATCTTTATAAACGAAAGGCATTGGTTATCCCATGAAAATTTAGGACATCGGTAAATTTGAAGAGCAGAATATGCATATGTCTATTCATATATACACCTCGGATGCATGCAAGGATAGTGGTGGTAACATTGCTCATAAAGTTGTTGACTCCCTGCATTTTTTAGAATTTGCCACACAGCGAGAAAATTATGCAGTTTAGCTGATCATCTCTGATGAAAACAATACAAAGCAACATTATTTTGCTTGTCATCACATCTTATTTCACCACAGCAAAATGAACATCATGGTGTACGGTATATTTACAGTAGATATTTTAGTACATTTGGCAAGTGTGAAAATTTTCCTGAAGAGCAGCATAACTGTGCTCCAAATTGTGTAGACAGGTCGTAATAAATTCAAAGAACTTTAAAATGTTCTCCACAAAGAGTGACTACCATTTGCTGTCTATGCACACTTGGAATTTCTACTCACACCTGTAATGCAGTCTGGAAAAGATCCCAATATTTCACAAACTGCCATCACAGAACGACAGGTACTCTTTGCAGTGGCATGAACTTTTTGAGAGCTGATGATCTTCATAATATCCCTGTTCATGTAATAGAAAGACCTGAAAGTCATTCATTACATGAGAATGCAGTCAACTGTGGGATAAAACAATTGAAAAAGCTTTTAGGGATCACTGTCATTAAATTATTTAACTATGTGGTGCAGCATACAGCTGGTGTAATCTGAGTTATAAATTTCCCTGGCACATACAATACGAGCAGATAACATGTGCATCTCCTCACTGAAGACTTGAGTGAATTACATATACCTGATGATTCCTTTAATGCTATAGGTAGGAAGCTGATAAATATATTTCTTTTTCAAAGAGTATAAAGGAAACCATCACATCACAGACAGCATTGTTATCTGACAAACGTATGACATACATCTCAGAATGCAAGGACGATGCGCCAATCAAATATTGCCCGAGTATCTGGCACACAAATATGGATAGTTACAATTCAAATTATAAAGTAGATTTATTATTATCATGATCAGATATGCAAATTACAAAGTAAGTGCATGCTCGTGTTTCAAAAATGCATATCAGAATGTTTATGTCAATGTTGTAGTAACTTTACCAGGAATGCATCAGGACACATGGTAGCTCTCTGAAGGAGACTATTTCAATAAAGGTAAAATCAAGGTACCTAACAATCATTTTTAAAACAAATGACCCCAAATTGAATATATTATAACTCAGTGACTGATGCACCACCTGTCTGTGTGTGTGTGTGTGTGTGTGTGTGTGTGTGTGTGTGTGTGTGTGTGTGTGTGTGTGTGTGTGTTGTGTGTGTGTGTGTCTGTCTGTGGGCGCGCAGTGGAGCCGATATCAAAGTGTTTGTGAATATGACCATGAAAGGGGCAGAAACCTGTGTCACAGTCTCCTGTGCAGAACCCTTTCAAACTACTCCATCACTCCAAGCCTTCAGTATCCTAACTTGCAACATGTTTATTAACGTAGGCCACAGAAGATTCTGATAAAGTAGTTTTGATGTAATTCATGTTCTTGTTTTAGGTTTTGTTCAATAGACCTTTTTATCATTAATGTAAATTTCTATTTCCCCCATCAAGTCACGCATCCTTCCCTTGGGCACAATGTGCAGCACCACAGTGCTATGTCCTGTATCTTGCACCATATATCCCCTTTTAGTCATGTGTACAACGAAGGCAGTACCTTGGCAGTATGTGCGCTCCTTAAAGCGAATCGATGATTCTTGTTGTTTCAGTTGTAACTGCACATACATACGCGCTAAATATCGGCTCCTCTAGCAGTCTTCAGACTGTGTCTGACTAAAAAGCTTCAGTTGCAGCTGCTTCAACTGTCGTTGGAGAAGGTTTAGTCAAAAAATATACAGCGAGACTGGTCGAGTATATCTAGATGAACCATGTTCGGCAATTAATCGACAGATTGGCAGTTCTTCATGGTGCAGAACTAGCGGGGAATAAAAATTTTCCACAACGAAAGGTTGGCATAACGCAAATGCTGACGAGCAAATTTAGCGACTTCATCTTGAACAATCCTAAGGGGATTCCATACTTGATCAGATTTTTGAACAATCTTTGACACACGGTCTGGACTAGTGAAAAAGATGGCAAGGGCCTAGTAAACACTCTGATCAACAAATTGCCGTTCTAAATGCATCTTCCAGGATACTCGTACTGTGGCCTGGGAACTAAATTGGATGAGCGACTCGCGCGCGTTGATCCAGGAATCAACCCATAGGGTGAAACATGTAAACGTCAAGACATAACATACAGAGACCACAAAGATTTAGAAGAAAGATACGAGGCATTCAAAGATCTTCCACTAGCTGCGAAAGATAGAAAGCATGCCAGTGATGCTCCGTTGGGCGACAGCAGTTCGAGGGGTAATGTATGGGAAAGGAAAATTAGGCATGGAAGTTGACAAAAATGGCTAGGGCCTATAAAATTTATTTCGTCATTTTTATAGTCTTCATAAATGGACAGCTTTTCAGTTGATTATACATTGCTTTCGGTTGGCACGATGCTGAAAAATTAACAATTTGCCGCAATTGAACCATTTTTGACTGGTGCCCAAAAAAGAGGAAGAAAGAAAAAAAATGGAGGAAATTTGCTCGTCACTCTATCCATCCCTGTCGTGAAAAAATCATAGAGTACCTAACAAAACAGATGCACAAGGGCGGCTTTCTTCCTATACTTTTGGCAGCTTTATCGTATGTTGCAACAATCGCCTCACTTTCTGGTGCATCTGCATCAATCGGAAACGCGGTCATAAACAAGAAAAAAAGTGCTGTAAGAACAAAAATGTCATGATTATAAAATGGAGAAGAAAGCTGGACAGGCGCGTCTGATTCAACCGCAGGTGGCGCTGGACTGAAAAAAGCAACAACAACAAAAATTTCGAAGAAAAATTTAGTGATGCGCTGTCTAATTTTGACAAAGAAACACTGCATGAGCAGCTAAAGATTGATAATTTTCGGGGTGCTTGTATGGTTGATGAACTGTCCGATGAGACGAAAAATTTTGTATGTGGCATAGTGAACCTAAGACACTTCTGACCATGTCGGCACCCACTGGATTTGATACTATAAAAACAACGACATAAAGTACGTTCTTGACTCGTCTGACGGAATTGTGCCTAAACAGCTCGTCAGCTACTTGGGCGAAGGCCAGCTGTACTACAACAGCGAGAGGATACAGAATACTGATGCATTTCTTACAGGTATTCTGCGTCTGTTCATCTTGAAAATGGTGTGTGAGGATTACGGGTTCAACGACATTTTAAAACTGCTCATTACGGACTTTGAGCCGAACATCGATGGAGACACAATTGAAGATTCGATCAAAAATCAAAGATTTTCAGGCGTCAACAGACCCAAGGATAAACAATTTAATCCGGTAGTTTCCAAAGGAGTTGATCAGCATTTTTAAGGTGAGTAGGAGGTATATCGCCTTTAAGGGCAGGCAACTTGCGAATGTAAATGGAGCAGTAGATGCGAAAGATGTGGTGAATAAGCATTATTTGCAGGACGTGTTGTCTAGTCTTGTTACAAAGACCAAATATACGAATATTTCAACGCAGGTCAACAATTATCTCACGAAAGAAGAGCTAAAAGTTCTTAAGACAGCGTTTAACAAGCGAGACGAAATTTTTTACAGCACCATTAAAAGACCACAATAAAAAACTGCACAGCATATGCACATTCGTTAACTTTGCCAAAAAAAATGTGGCATGTTAGAGGTGAATGTCGAAAATTTACCTTAACAGCTAGAGTATAAAATCAATAACGAGGCTCTAAGTAGTTACTATACGAAAAAGGAGCTGGAGAAGGTATTCTCAGATTATTTCTCAAAGGGGGGTTTGACTCAATATTTGTACAACTTGACCGATCTTGATCAATCAGTGAAAAATCTTAAAAAAGGGCATCGTGTATACGACGGCATCACGGCGCCTCATAACTAAGAGCTGGATAAGACGAAGACGCAGGTCAACTCCATAGAACGTGCGCTCAAAATTTTAGCCTCTGATTTGGATGAAAAGGCCCGTAAAAACGTAGAAATGCTGAAGTCATTGGACTCGAGAAATTAATTTTTTCTTCTTCATAAATGTAGAATCATCACAGGGCCAATCTCGTACTTAAGGACGGCGACATTTAGTGTTTGATGTGCAAAATGTACACTGACACACATCATCCTCTCATCCTCACAGACAGGCGACCAAAAATAGACGGCAGAGAGTCGAAGGTCTTTGTTCACTCTGAAAAACTAAGAAGAGCAAGTTCGTTAAAAAACTAACTCAGCGAGGGCCTCGAAGATGTGCCAAGTCCTGAAGGACGTGTGGCAGCGGGAGCAGTCTGTAGACCTCGTCCTATCCATGAAGAAGTGATTGATGAGCTCCATAAGCCAATGATAAAAATTTCTGGAAGACGACATATAGTCTCTTTTGGGGTTGATGATCTATGGCATGCTGACGGTTGAAATAGACTGGAAAGTTGAAGGGAATGTCGAAGATGAAAAGAGGATACAAGTATTCATTGACCGTCATCCCTGGCCCGCTCCTATTAAGGATAAAACAGGCAAGAATGTGGCTGATGCTCTCGAGAAAACATTCATCTCTACGAGGCCAAAACATTTGCAGACACACAATCGGAAAGAATTCTACAAAAATGGTTTTCAGGGGCTGAAGAGGAAATACAGCATCAACCACTATTCAGCCTTCCTAGAATTAACGGCGGCAGTTCTTGATTCAACAGAACATTGAAGGAAAAGATGTGGAAGAAGTTTGCTCTTCGAGGAAACTAAAGGAGAGTTGGACACAGAGCAGCCAGAGGGGCTGGTGCAGCCAGCAACGATGCTTTAGCTGATGCTGACTTGGTCTCCAAATTAGTTGATGAACACAACAACACGAGGCATTCGACTATAGAAATGGCTCCAAGAGGGGCAGATGAAGAGGCTGTGCCGTTGACGCAACAAATTTTCTGGATGCTGAGCCCAAATTTAAAATAGGCGAAAAAGTGAGAACAAGCAGATTGAAAGGAATTTTCGAGAATGGCTACACAACGATCTAGTCAACGGAAAGTTTTGAAATTGCGTCCGTCATCCATTCCAGCCCAATCACATAGAAATTGATGGCCTTAGATGGTGAAGAGATAGGAGGAAATTTTTTATGAGCATGAGCTGCAGAAGACAAAATTTCCTGACGTGTACCTCATTGAAAAGAATTTGAGAGCGAAGGGGAATAGGGCATATGTTAAATGGCTTGGCTTCGATAATTCACACATCAATTAGGTAGATAGAGACGCAGTGTTCGAACATATCTGAAGACAACTTTTACTGCCGCAAGAAAATAAAATTATGGTGTGTTTTTTTCAATATAAATGGAGCCGACTCCAGGTGAAGCGAACATAAGAGAGTAAGAGAGCGTTCAGGGCAGGTGAACTCAAAATTTTGTCAATATTGAAACACTGAGAAGTCGATTGATAATTTTTCTTCACATAAGTTCACAAAATACGCCTATACGCCGATGTGCAAGAAATGCTCGAATAGGCGTCATGTACAAAAATACAACGAAAATAGAATTTCTTGTGTCTGCGGAGAAAACGTCGCTAAATATTACCAAAAGGTGCATTTGCACCGAATTCCGAGCGAAGAACATTCGAATGCTGCAATCGATGGCAGAAGCTAAAGCAGTTGCAGGACTGCGTCCATCTACAAAAAGAAATGTAAAATTTGCCAAGAAATAAAATATTTAAGCTGTTTATGTTCGTCCAGCATATAGAGACGAACAAGTCAGCAAACGTAAAACATGTAGCCTTGCATACATGAAGAATAGAAAGGTGACGCCAGCTGATATAGGGCTGAATCCATCTACAAAAAAATTTAGAATTTGTCAAGAAATTAAAGATTTAAGCCCTTTCTATGTTCAACTACCGCATAGAGACGGACACGACAGAATATGTAAAAAGTGTACTACAGCATACGTGAAGAATAGGAAGACGGCGCCAGCTGAGGTAGATAGAGGTCGTGTTTGTGCAAGATTGAAGTGGATACTTCTTGGACGAAGGTAGTGTGTGATGTCGTCGAAGTTCATGTTGTACAGCTCCTTCTCTTCTTCAGTCCTGAAGCGCTTGAAGACAGCCTTGAACTTCTCTTGATAGCTTTGAAGCTGACACACTCGTTAGTGAACACGTAGCGGAATTTGTTGTAGGGATGCTCTCCTATGTTGTACGTAGCGAGCCTTGACTTCAACGTGTTTGTCGTTGATCCACCAACTTGAAGATGTGGTCTCTTTGAAATCTGTCTGTAGTGACGACATAGATGACTTGATTGCTTTTAATTCTTGAAGCTTTGTAGGCAACCTGCCTGAGTCTTTGTTCTTAGACTTCCCTTCTTGAAGCTCCTCCTCTTTGATGTGCAGTCGAGTCTGGAAGTCGTTTGTAAGGTGCTGAGCTTGGAAGTCTCGAAAATTTTCTCGGTGGTCAAATAGTACTTGCGAACTTTGTTGCACTGCCTCGTGCCGAAGGTCATGACTGATTCTATGAACTTTTCGACAGTCAAGAGGATCCACTTCTTCGGCACAATATTATGTGGACTAAGATTTTCTTCTTGTGTCTAGTCATACTCAGCACGAAGGGGATGCTGCTATCTTTGAGAAATCTGACGTAAATTTTTTTTGAATCTCTTGAGTTATTCACAGGAATGAAACGCTAACTTTAGTCCGCAGAACAGAACAGGTAGTAGTAATTGTGGATAGGAGCCAAACGGGGGCTTTCAGTTACACTCAAACACATATACCTTGATTTATTTGTCCAAACAATACAGCAAAAATTTTTGACCTTAGTTGTCAGCTGAATACGCCACACTGTCATATGCCTTAAGGGCACAACCACTTAAATTTAGAAACGGCTGAAAGCCATTAACTTAAAATTCAGACTCAAAACAGAATACTAAGAAGGCAGAAGGCCTCACATAAGTAAGTTTTATAACTTGGCTGAAGGCCCAACAAATCTAACACTTGAAAAGCAAACAAGTTTAACTTAAAGACGGCTGAAGGCCCATGCTATGACTGCAGGTAAAATTAATTTAAAAGACACAAGACTGGATGCGTTATCTTCAATTAGGCTGGAGGCTCCACACAGTCTGATACTTGAAAGACAAGAATCTTAATATAAAAACGGTTAAGGGACGATTACATAACTAAAATAATTTTTAGTAGGCGGAAGCACGAAAAATTTATCTTTAAACAATATTTTACACATGCTGAAGGCCCAAACAATCCAAGATTTAGCATGTGAGGAATTTAGATTTTAAAGCAGCGACAGGCTCATTATTGAAAGACACAACTACGCTAAGTTTCCAAAAGGCAGATGGCCCAAAGCTTTATTAAAAGCAATATTTTAAATGAGGCTGAAGGCCCAAACAATGCAAGACTTGACAAGTAAGGAACTTTCAATTTTGAAGATGCTCAAGGTCCGTTATTTAAAACGTGACTGAAGGCATACAAATTCAAACCATTGGCTATAAGCCATTAAAATACACAATCAAACACCAATAAGAAAAGGCAGTACAGCCAGTGGCGCTCAGAAATTTCCGTTGTCGGTTTGCACTTGAAACTTTCGCTTGGTGGAGAGGGGGGGGGGGGGGAGAATAGGTAGTCGACCCAACTGTATCTGATCCGCCGCCAACCCAACCACGAGACAATCAACAGGCCCAACAACAAGATGACATGCTTCCCATCCGACCAGAGCAGAAGGATCTCCAAAGCCAAAACGTAAGAGGCGTAGCCGCCCACAACCAAGTATGCACAAGTTGTCAAAACTACACACACGTGTTGGACAGCGACAACACGGTGAGGAAAGGACACTGCCTGATTTTTACGTCAGCGGCCAGGGCACGTAACCGGAATGCTAACAGCCACAAAGCAGAAAATTCCGCTGGTGCACTTGGACTTCAAATAACCAAAATACGGTTAAACTCCACCGGATGGTGGTCAATCTGTCGCCAACTCGAACACTTGCTGTTGCTCACGGGAATACCCCCAAAAGCCAACTATGAAAACCAGCGGCATAATGTGAACAGACTGGCTTTGGTAATTGAATCTCCACTCAACTCTGATGTCCTGGGTCGGTGAGCCATGAACTCGGTAGCAACTGGAACAGCTCCCACACACTTCGGCACTGTGTAGAGACCGCCAGCGGGCCCAGCCCACTGCGTCGTGTGGAGATTTCCTGTCTGATCCACACCAACCGACCGACTGCCGCACATCGGCTAGCCGCGAACTATAAACACCAAACCAAAGATAGTATGAGGTGCGAATATCGATACACACTGCCGCTGCAACATGCAGAAAGAGGAAGAGCCACGACGTAACCACAATAAGCGCGGGTAACCAAACGCAGAGTAACAGTCAAGGTTTAAACCAACACAAAAGCAAGGGCCAGATCAGCTCAAAGAATAATAACTTCCTCGAGATTTTCGGCCCAATTCCTCGCTGGCAGTCGTCTGATCACCCCACCGGCTGCTGTCAAGTTTAATTCTGAATTTGCAGTGGTGAAATAATTGGATTCTCGCCCACATTGCTCTCTTCAAGCGAGTTGACCACTTCACTGGAGACTGCAAAGTTTTCTGCCGAATCTGCAAGCTCTAAATCTCTAGCGCCTGCTCTCTTACAACTGGCTCGTCACGCCATCAGCGTCTGTCATGTTTTTTGCTGAATTTTCAACAGTCAAATAATCGACCTTTACATCTTCAAGTAAGTTGCTCTCTTCAAGCGAATTGCTTTCAGTCAACCTGAAAGGAGAGGGTTCTCGGTTTGGAACGCCATACAAAACCACAAACATGTTTCTCGATGAGGATGTTCTTCTCTTCGTAGAGAGGAACCCAGGTGTCAGCGAACGATTTTCCGACGTTCATGTCGTAGTAGTTCTCTCTGATGAAGTTAAAGATGGAGAGAAGTGGTCCACAAGTTCCATCACTCAAGGCTCTCGCTGCTTCTTCGATCGCAGAGCATGCGTTGCCAGAGTCTCGCCCACTCATGATGAGGGTCTTGCCTGCATCTTCTTGAGTCACATCGACAGCGTTGCTTGTATCTTGTCCAATCGCAGCGACAGCGTTGCTAGAGTCCTGTTCACTCATGGTGACAGGGTTGCTAGAGTAGCTGAGGCAGATTGAGGTCCACATCTATTTTGCACACTAACAAGGGAACCTACCCATCCCAACCCCCTCAGTTGATAGGCCACATAACTAATGAGGAAGTATGGAATAGGATTGGGGAGAAGAGAAGTTTGTGGCACAACTTGACAAGAAGAAGGGATCGGTTGGTAGGATATGTTCTGAGGCATCAAGCGATCACCAATTTAGTATTGGACGGCAGTGTGAAGGGTAAAAATCGTAGAGGGAGACCAAGAGATGAATACACCAAGCAGATTCAGAAGGATGTAGGTTGCGGTAGGTACTGGGAGATCAAAAAGCTTGCACAGGATAGAGTACCATGGAGAGCTGCATCAAACCAGTCTCATGACTGAAGACCACAACAACAACAGTGGATAGGCCTTGGAAAACTGAACACAGATCAATCGAGAAAACAGGAAGAAGTTGTGTGGAACTATGGAAATAATTAGCAAAATATACTGAGTACTCCATGTGCAAGATAGGCAACACCAAGGAGAGTGTGCGCACAGCAGCGCCGTGGTCCCGTCGTTAGCGTGAGCAGCTGCAAGAAGTGAGGTTCTTGGTTCAACCCTTTCATCGGGTGATAAATTTCCTTTCTTTATTTTCTCAAAGCTATGATCTGTCCGTTCGTTCATTGATGTCTCTGTTCACTGTAATAAGTTTAGTGTCTGTGTTTTGCGACCGCACCGCAAAACCGTGCGATTACTAGACGAAAGGGCGTGCCTCTGCAATGGGAACCGAAAACATTTGATAGCAAGGTCACAGGTCATCCGATTCCTCCACAGGAAAACACGTCTGATATATTCTATACGACACTGGTGACGGCATGTGCGTCACATGACAGGAATATGTTGTCAACCCACCTAACTTGTACACTTGGCGAATGGGTAAAAAGATTCTACTACCTTGCCCGATTTATGTTTTCTTGTGGATGTGATAAACACTCCCAAAAAAGTGATGAAAACGTAAGAGACTGTCACATAAACTGCAACAAATAAATGCAACAGTTTCACAGTCGCACAGTTTTCCCTGTTCTCTATCAAAACATATGTTTTAACGTTTTCAAATTTTTCTGTGTGTAGACCATAAAATCTGGCATATGTCCAAGCAAATCTGAACATGTCCTGGAATTCTGCAGAGCAAAGTTGATTATGTGTAACTGCCTGAACTTTGATAATTATCTGAAAATAAACAAACTTTTGACTGGAGGGGAGACGTTAGCCAACGACCTCTCGTTCCGCATCTGCTTACGCTAATCACTGGACCACGGCGCTCCTAAGGTCACACTGTCCTTGATGTTGCCTATGTTTCGCATGGACTACTCAGTTTGTGTATTTTTCTTATTTTTTCCATAGTTCCACATAACTTCTTCCTGTTTCCTCGATTGATCGGTGTTCAGTTTCTCAAGACCTATCCACTGTGGCAACTTATAACTAAATCTGAGGTGGGGTGGTTGTGGGGGGGGGGGGGGGGGGTGCGATGGGGAGGTTCTCTTGTAAATAGTGCCCCACACCACTCAAATTAAATTTTTTTGATTGAATTTTGTTCGCTATGATTATATATAAAAATATTTCGTCATTACTCACGATGATAAGAACAATGTGAGTATTGTAGTTAAAAATTTTTTCTCGTTTTCAATGCTTTGTCAATTGACCAACGGTGGACATCCTTTGCTTTCATTAATACCGATTCTGTGGGGTGTCGTATGCTGTCCCATAGCAGCATGACTGAAACTCCTGTAGGGCGGGAGACTATGATTCTCTGTTGGATGACAGTGGAGTCTTATGGGGTTGGAGCAGGCTTCACAAGAAGGGGCGTCCAAAACTGAAAAATAAATTCGAATCCGATTTGTTAACGTCCCACAACCAACACAGCGTGAATATGAGCGTTCTACAAATAATCGAACTGGTTGCTGGTGGAAGATTATTCGACGCAATGTTTCTGATGCTGCAAAACGTCCGACTTCGTAGGGGCACGTTCATATTCCTGTCCACTCAGCTGCCATTTTCTCTGTCACCAGCCAGCGGTTATGAACGAGTGCCTCTGCCACCAAGTGAGACAGTGTTTGTGGTTACGGCAGTTTACAAATTAGCCAGCAGTGCGCAATGCAGGGCTGCTACGTATCAGATCGATTTCTGTATCGCACCAAAACTATTACAGTTTCTGTACCTTTCGATGTAATAAAAAATTAAGTGCAGTTGTAAGGTGTCAGGCAAATCCAACACCTTCCATCGAAACCCTGACGTGATGAGCAAATCCAGCAGTGGTGGACGTGGGGAGAGAGATGGCGGAGTTTTGAAATTTGTAAGAATTGGTGTCATGAACTGCTATATATATTATGACTAGTGAGGTAAATACATTGTTTGTTCTCTATTAAAATCTTTCATTTGCTAACTATGCCTATCAGTAGTTAGTGCCTTCAGTAGTTTGAATCTTTTATTTAGCTGGCAGTAGTGGCGCTCGCTGTATTGCAGTAGTTCGAGTAACGAAGATTTTTGTGAGGTAAGTGATTTGTGAAACGTATAGGTTAATGTTAGTCAGGGCCATTCTTTCGTAGGGATTTTTGAAAGTCAGATTGCGTTGCGCTAAAAACTATTGTGTGTCAGCTTAAGCACAGTCGTGTACAGCTTTTCTAAGGGGACGTTTCAGAAGAAACCCCAAATTTCACTACTTTTACGCGATCACGAGTTGCTAGCCATTGTATAAGACTGAACAGACACAAAAACTGGTTTCCGAATAAAATAAAGAGGGATTTTACCTGAAATCGTACCAATGACTACAGGTGACAGTTTACGTTTTGAATCTGGAGGGTTATTATTCTCAACAAAAGTAAAGTCTATAAGAAAAGTTCTGAATCATTACTTTAACGTAGGTATATAGACATTTTGACTGTGGTAAACAAACTCATTCTATTTTGGATTAAATTTTCTAAAATATATCTTCCAGTTCCTAAAATTATTCTCTGTTCCATGGCTCGAAATGCCTCGATAATGCCCACTTGTAGCTCATACATGGCAACAGTCACAGTTACTTTCATCATTTCCACCGGAATATAGCGATGGATTTGCAGGTATGTGTGCAAACTGAGGAAGTAACTTAATGAAGCATCATCGCTGCACCTCAGAACTCTGACGATGCTGAAATGACGGTCGAGTGGAGGATGATCAAACTTTGCTATCAGGACACAAGTACCTGGCCTTTTCCACTACAGACATATTCGTAAGGTACAAAGAACGAAATACAAAAGGACTGGCACGTCAAAAAGAGCGAGAGGTAAACTATTTAGTGCTCATTCCACAGTAACAAACGTGAAAAAGTACTCATAACTCATAAGGTATGCATTTTAGAACTTCGTTTACTGGACCGTTTTTCTCTGATTGCCCTTTATAGAAGTGTCCTTCTTATTCTACTGAACTGGCTAATGCGCTATATTGCAGTATCAGTAGCTTCAGAGACATTTAAGCTTGCCTCTCCATTACTTAGTACTTACGTATTCCACTTTCTTGCATATTGTTTCTTCCTGACTAATGTTTCAAACTTGAGTCTACTCTTCACTACTATTAAATTGTGAGCTGAGTCTATAAATGCTCCTGGGTATGCCTCACAATCCAACTCCTGATTTCGGAACCTCTGCCTGACTGTAATGTAATGTAACTGGAATCCTCCTGTATCTCACGGCCAGCATGTTCTCCAGACATAACCCCTATCGAACATGACTGGGACACATTGAAAAGGGCTGTTAAGGTGCGACATGACCCACCAACCACTCTGAGGGATCTACACCGAATCGCTGTTGAGGAGTGGGACAATCTGGACCAACAGTACCTTGATGAACTTGTGGATAGTATGCCACGACGAATACAGGCATGAATCATTGCAAGAGGACGTGCTACTGCGTATTAGAGATACCGTTGTGCATAGCAAATCTAGACCACCACCTCTGAAGGTCTCGCTCTATGGTGGAGCAATATGCAATGTGTGGTTTTCATGACCAATAAAAAGGGCGGAAATGATGTTTATCTTAATTCTATTCCAGGTTTCTGTACAGGTTCTGGGTCTCTCGGAACCGACGTGATGTAATACATTTTGATGTGTGTATCTGCAAGCAGATAGGCTTTTCAAACCTTTTTAGCATCAAAAGCTAAGCATTGTCCTAACAGAAAGCCTAAAGGTAGTATTATTGGACCTCCTCTTACAAAGTCAATATCGTCTTCAGTTGGTCATATCTCTGTTTTAAGTATGTGGGTATTTGCAAGTAACTTAAACCCTTCTTAAGCTGTTTTAAATGTGTGTTTATATCGTCGAAATTTTTGGACACTGTACTATACTGGCTCTGTTCACTCAATGAGTGAATATATTTACTGTATGTATGATCGAGGGTTTGCAGAATAGTCTGATGTCTTTATCATGTCTGTAAATATCTTGTATAATATTTGTTTTGCACTGGTGCTCTTTCAATGAAAGACAAATACACATTTAAAATAACTTTGTTTATTAACGTTTTTTCATGCAAAAAATAAAAAAAACAATTGTTGACACATTTCTGAATATTCATTCTGTCTTATACCTCTACATTACTCTTTAAATAATTGTTTTTTTTTGCTATAAATTCTGCTTCCATTGTGTTCAATCCCAGAAGAGCAACGACGTATCACCGCTCTCTGTCTGTAAACCAGGCTCTACAGTTTCAATATTTATAGGATTATAGTAGCAGCCCTTGGTGCTGCAAGCATACATATGTTTACATATTGTTCTAAATCATCTTGTATGCAACATTCACTTACATAACATACAACATCGTTTAGTAACGCTTTCACATATACTTGGCACCGTATATGTCTGTTGCAATCCGTAGGGCACTGCACAACAAATACAACTTCACGACACTTTTATACAGGTCGATGATGGTTGCCTTATTGCTACAGATGTTCATGTGAAGAGGAAGTTGAAAAGGAACGTAGTCTGTTGTAATCAACTTCTTAGTGTGCTTCAGCGGCTAACAATGCTCGCCCGAACTCATATCTGTAAATTGTGTTTTACATTACGACAGACATCCTCAGTTTCTACTATAACTTCACACCCACGATCTCATGCCAATGCTACATTTACATGTTTTGAACCATAAGCTAACATGTATGTACTGGTAAATAGTAACATTGTGAAATGAACTGATAATATCATAGAACTGTATGGTTTATATACCTCTCTGCAGCATAGATGACCTCAAAATCCCAAGACTTAATGCAATAACATGCAAAAATTATATAGCACAACGATGGGGCAATTAACACACTTTCTAAGCAGTGCAGACATAGTGAAAATGACACTGGGCAACGACTGTCGTCGGTAAGTACTATTTCAGTATCCACAGTCCAGTTCACTTCAGGATACAGAGACCAAGACCATGAGAGAAGCATAACTGATAAATCATTTGTAATTATTTGAGGGAATTTTGACATACACCTCAGGATCCAGAAGACAGCCTCTGGGTAATTACATATCCTGATGATTAAGCATGCACATAATCGGATCAGCACGTGTGAGGATAGAGAGATCTCTGGAATTAGCATTAGATTTGATCACCACGTGACGTCACAGCAGCGTGCAGCTGCCTCAAGCGTGTTGCAACATGTGACCCTGTTTCTGTTATGATAATATAGAGACCATTCCAACTGGAATATTTAGAAAGTGACATTGAATTGTCTGTAAAAAGAACACTCACCCCATGCTTCAGATAAGCACATCAGCCTTCGCCACTGCTAATCCATTTCAAGATCCACTACTGATGTCTGGGGAGATCGAATCTTGTCTGCATGAATGGGTCCTTGACTAGATGATGGTTGACTATTGATGACGGATTCCACTGAATTTTCCGCAAATGGTTGATAATCAAAGAGAACACAACGAGGTTTTCTGCTGTGCATGATGAGAGTTTCCTTGATTTCATGTGTTGATGTTCTGCCTGTGGAGCACCTCGATGACTGGCTAGCTGAGGATTCTTCAGAATGTTCTTCCGGACCTTTAGGAGAGCTGGTTTCTTAGAGCTGGGGGTGGGATGATGCTGAGAACAGGAAGTCTTAGAGCGATTGTACTCTGAATACATCACATAATACCTGATTCAGTTGGACATCTATCTTCTTAGTATGAGCACTATTGATCCTGGTCGAACAGTAATCTTCAGCAACAGAGCCCCTATGGATATGAAAACACGAGCATTAGCTCCCCATAAGATACCACCAAATTTTTGAAGACTGCTGTTTCTCGTTTTGACTTTAGGTGCTACTTGTAAGTTAAGAGTTCTATCTAGCGTTGTTCCTATGTATTATGGTGTAATGCACTACAACGAGACTTGGTCTCTGAATCTGTCTTCCGGTGTGCATTCTGACTGTTTTCTGCATATATGTAATGTAGATACAATTATTTTCTGTGGATTTAGGTGGAGCCACTATTTCTTGATGTATATATCTAAGACTTCCATATCAGTGTATAATGAGGTGTCAGGATCATAAACGTTGAGGCTCTGTGCCACCAAGCAAATGTCATCAGCATAAATCAATTTTTTTGAAGACGTTTTGGTAAGCGTTGCATGTACAGACCAAAGTGATAGTGGACTGAGAACAGACATTTGAAGTAAACTACCATTTGGTTTAAGTACGCTGCATCTGTCAATGTGAGAATGGATATGAAATGCCCTATTGCTTAGCATGTTGTTAAGTAAGTCCTTAAATTTACGACACAATCGTGAAATTCTAAAGCAGTGCTTCTCGCCAAGCGGTGTCATAAAGAGCTGATAGGGCGAAAAAGGCAGCTACACTTACTAATTTCTGCTCATACTCATTTTCGATATAAGTAACTAGAGAGAGTGTCTCTTCCTTAAATTACTTTCGCTTCTTAAGCTGGGCTAGCGCCTTTATTCTTAACGAAAGGGTTATTTCTTTAATATCTAAAAACAGTGTACTGATCACATTAACCCGATAGGTACTTTACCATTACTTACACAGTTTCAAGATATGCTATTAGATAATGGCGTTCAAGCCTACACAATTCATAGCCACATTGTATTTACCATGACTGGCATATCATCACGCAATACTACGTAACTTTGTTTAATTTGGTTAAATCTAAGGCAACTCCCTGTTTATTGTTTCTTTTACAAGCCTCACAATAGTTGATTGGCAACCAGAACGTGTAATGAATAGTAAAGCAATGTGTTTTAGCTATCAAGAAAATTAATAGGTTTCATGATTAAGTTTTAATGTTTCAGAAAATATATAAGATCACTTATCTGCAACACGTGATAAGTCAGCTCTTAATAACATGTGATTAATGTCAAGATCATTCGTCGACTACTTCAGACTGACTTTGTTACAGAATGTCTGTTTCTGAATTTGCAGTCACTGTTGACAGGGGAGAGGTGAAAATGAAAATATTCAAGTTTAGTAGAAGAAGCAATGTGCCTTACCAAACGCGTTACTCTTTGAATGGAAATGCGCTTAATGATGTAGTGACGCTGTTCATCTTTAATCGGAGGATCTTATTTGGTCTGGACACAGCGTGTAATCCTGGCGGATTGGCGGACGATGTTATTCTTGCAGCTGACTCCTGGCATTCGCCTTATGAGTGGCTTAAAACCTTCCTTGAAAAACCCATCACCTGCGATTGTTTGTCGATCGTTATGGCATTTTGTGTCCTGTTTCATTGTACTGGTAGTCTTTAAGACTAATGCTTAGGAACTAATCTCAAGTATGATACGAAGGGATTTGTAACATAACCGTGTAAGTCAGAGGTAAGTGCCATGTTATATAAAGGAAACTGGAGTCATTCTGAATGGTGTGGTGATCTATGTCTTTGTGTAGTCAATAGCATAGCTACATCATATTTAGAATTTCTGATGTCATGACATTACATAGGTTTTGTTTATTGCTAATGTAGTTATGTCAGATATATATCTTACTGAAGGTAATATTACAGATAGGGAAGTGGTCATGGATGTAAATGAGGTGGAAGATGTATATGTGCGAGATCAAATTTGACAGTGTTCTGAAATATCTAAGTCGAAACGAGGCCCTGGGAGTAAACAGTCTTCTGCCAGGATTACAGGCAACCTCGGGAGAGACGGCCACGGCGGAGCTCTCCCACCTCTTGTGCCCGGCGTATGAGACAGGCGAAGTACCCACAGACTTTACGAAGAATGTAATGTTATCATTTCCAAAGAAAGCACTTGCTGGTAGGTGTGAAAATTGCTGAACTATCGGTTGCTGCGACTATAATAACAACTTCTTTTTCTCTTACCATGCCTTTAGGGAGTTTGTTTTTAGAGCAGAATCCCAGTGTGTTGACAATGCAGATAGTGGCAATATCTTTCTTAGGCTTGAATGTGAAGGTTAATTCTTGTTTCCTGGTGTCTCAGGCTGGGTTGGGCATAGGCCTCCTTGTCTATCAATATGGCGATATAGACGTGGATCAGTGTTCGCCAATGAACGTAGTAGGAGCTTTTTAGAAACTGCTGTTATTATTTCCCTTCTTTCAAATATCATGTTGGGAAGGGCTGTAGTGAAGACTCAGAGTATGTTTCCCGTTTGATTGTTTTCGTGTCATTCTTGGACGAAGACCGCGATAGTTTCATTAATGCCTTTAATGTTTTCAGTTTTGTTTCCTGAGATAGGCTGGTTTGGTCTTTCTTTGCAACTCTCATCACTATTAACGTTATCAGTGTTGCAGCTCGTGCATTTTGGCGCTTCTTGTTTTGGGTCTATTTTGGAATTAAAAATTCGATGTCCTCGACTCCGTTCTTCACATTTGAATTTATATCGCAGCTTTTCGTGTCTTATTGGAAAGTGTTGCAATATGGACGTTGCTGTTATTGAGGAGATAGTGTTTAAATACAAGTACCTTGTGAGGTACACAGTGCATTCTGAAATGGTGATCAAGTAGCTTGTTAGTTGGTTCTTTGTAACTGTAGATGACTGGAAGGAATAGCCGTGAATTTTGATTTAGTTTCCCGGTACCTTTAGGTCCCCTTCAGTTTCTTCGTTTGTTATATCACGGTCAAAATTGGTTATCACAAAGGCGAGCGTGAGTCTGTGTGGTTTCTCGTTTGCTTAGTGTTTGGCGTGCGACGTGATTTCTGTTACTGTTGCTTCAGATCGACAAGTAACTCAAACTGTTCTCTCGGGTTTCGATATCTGATGGGTGTGTTGTGATGTTGGCAATTTTTATCGGATTTTTTGTGAACGACTTGGTGTCCCAGCAACTGTTTTAGTGCGGGTTACAACGATTTGGTGGTTTCTTTGCCACCTTCTTAGTTTATAGTTTATTGTAGGGTTTGCTAAAGTGCCATAAGTTGTGTTAGATGTGCTTTAATTCCATCTGCATCCAATCAGTTGGAAACCTTGTCCTTCGTGAGATGTATTTGGATGAGTATAAACTTTTTGTAATTGGAGTATTGTGTTTGTGGCGGCTTTGCCTGTTTACTTCGGGTTTCTTGTGTGGGTTTTCGGCTGGTTCGCGTAGCGTTGCGTTTCTGGAGATCTGGTGGAGACAGAGTTCTCTACTTCAGTCTGGTGCGCTGTAAACTGTTGTTGCATATCCATAGTCCCCACGCCCTGCTGAGAACGCTCTCAGTCAGCGTTGAGTTCCGTGCCTTTAGCCTCGCCAGATGCGGGTTGGTCGTCCCTGTCTCAAAGTGTGGCGGTTGTGCAGACTGCTGATCCCAAGTCTGAATCGCTCTGACAATGCTGCACTTGACGACAGTGGCGCGAGTTAGGCATGATGCTCTTTGTAGGGGACATCGTCTGAGTAACACGGGTGCTGCCGAACAACTACGTAGGTGTAACAACAGCTCAAACTGTTTCGGCTGCGGGAATGCATGTCTCCAGGTATATCAGGGGAAAGCCCCTAATAAGTATATCGGTTGCAGAAGTTAATGCTTGATACCCCACGAGTGGAAGGGTTGTAACAGGTGATTCCCTGACCACCCATATCTGCTCGCTAGTTCGCCTTTTTGAAGACCACATCGTGACAGCAGCGGCTGAAACAGCAGCAGGGAGTGGCCAGTGGTAGGGCTTGCAGTCCTCTGCTGCTCCTGATTGACTGAAGGGCCCAAGTGTAGAAGGATTTCGTGGAGAGGCTCGGAGCTCGAGGAATCGAAAGCTGGCCGTCGGCGCCCGTGTGGCCGACGTGGCGGATCTTGTCTGGGGGTAAGTAGGTAGCATGAGGGCCGTTAAATCCACAGTACTGTTTCTGTAAATGCGCCTTTAAGTAATGTTTTTCCTTGCTCAGCAGTGGCACATGGAACACTAATTTTTAACCCTTACAAACCTCTAGCTTAACAAATAACCATGTTGTCTCACAAACCCAATAATGCTAAACTCATATAACTCTAGAATGAGATTGAAACAACTGTGCCATTCGACACTTTCCGCTCACTTCCAACCACACTTCACACAACAAGTCATGTGTTACTTTATCACTACACCTGTTTCAGCCACTCTATGTAATCGAACCATTAATAAGCTCAACAAACCCATTTACACTTTCATGCACACACCACTTCAGTCATTGGCCTCTCTATTTTGATTTTATAAGTATCTGAATGTCTCTTGTCATGGTACTTGAATAACAAATCATGTAAAAGTACATCTTTCACACACATATGGAAAATTTCCTTGTTTCAGACATAATAAATTATATACTAATATCATACATTATACATTAATGAAACCGACAAACTGCAAAGACAGATCCTCGACGGAAAAGGGAGAAAAGACGTCCTACGAACATGTGTCCTGAAATGCACCATCGGCACGGTAGATAACACTGACGAACGGGAATTCCTCCAACAACGTGCTGCGTTTTCCTTGTGTATAACATGCCGTGTGATTGACGCAGCCTATTGTATACACGAAGCATTTCCCAACTATTTTAGTAAGTAGTCTCAGTGCATTAGAATTGGTAGACAGAGGCTACCACTCACAAATAAGCACACAGTTATAAATGAAGTAGACGTTAGGAAAGAGAATCGGACTGGCTGTACGATATCAGATTTAATGACATTTACTATTGTCCATTTTTATTGCTGGGTGTAATGCAGTGCAGTGTGGAGACAGTTATTTGCGAAAAATACTGAAGGAGGCTACAGCGAGGATTCTGAAAAAGGAGACTGTTCATTGTTTCTCCTGGCGAGATTCCTTTTGGCTGCTGAACACAGCTCTACACCTGCAGGAATGTTAGTTGGGTCCCACCAAACAAGTATCCTGCTCTTCAGTATGGGGAGCGTCGTTCGATTGCAAACGAAACAGACGAAGAGCACTGGTCCTTGCACCATCGTTGCTAGATGTGTATAGTAAACTATCTGCGCTATTCCCTGAGCCTGGTGGAACCCAATTCTAATTAGAATACCTATTCCGCTTAAGATAACAGCCTTGACTGACATAAAAAGACATTGCTTCTTTGAGGCAAATTTGTTGTTATCAACAATTTTGAGTTGCCGCATGGAGCAACGAGTACGTAGGTACATGTATCCAACCAGTCCGAGACAAACCAAATTGAATGCCACAGACACTGAAATCCCTGCAAGGACTACTATACGACTGTGGATCAGGTAGTATTTACTCGTCTTTTCCAAAGCAACAGCTGCCACACATACTATACTCCACGGTATAAACACATACAGTACCTCACGACAGAAGAACTGGCTTACTTCAGCATGTAGTAGCTGGTTAGGAAGCCTGAGATGGCGAACACAAGAATACATGTGGTAGCAGAATGAGTTTAGCCAGATACAGCTGAGAAGTGTGAGGGCGCTATCTACCAGCACTGCTGTAGGTAAGTCAGGAACGCCTGCCATACGATACACGACCTCAGAACACAGTATCTGGATTATACACGTGATCTGAAAGGACAAGAATATCTTTCCAGGCAAGTTACGTAACTGGGGAAGGTAGATGTATACTACGGCGGTCGAAAAACGGAAAATAATATTTACCAGTATAAATGAGATTTCCAAGGGTTTCAAGCTGTATATTTTGAAATCCTTGTATTTCAAGGTGGCGTTATTTAAACTGTTTTTGTAGTTTAGTGTTTCTTCTGTTAGCTTTTGATACAGTACATTGCTACTACTACGGAATAATCCAAATTGTAAACTAGTGATCGTACAGTTATTGGAAGTCGTAACAGAGGAAAAGTCGCGACACTTAAGCAACAGAATAGCTCTGGAAACAAAGCAGATGGCGTCTGTAGCGTTCGACTGCAGACATGATTGATCGTGAGGACTATCGAAATAGCATCGAGCGTCGTGCACGGACTGTATCATACTAAACGGGACGTCCTGACAGATGCCGTACGAGTTGACCGCCATCCAGGCCAGCAGGCAGAGGTTGACGTTCGCCCTCTGCGTGTAGGCCAGGTAGCTGGTGACGGGTACGTGGGGCGACCTCTGCACCATGTCGTCCCACAGCTGCTCGCGGCACTGTAAGCGCTGCTTAACGGCTTCCGGCGGCAGGTCTTCCAGCGGACACGTGGGGTGGTCCAGGGCGTTCACCAACAGCTGCACACAGTCAGTGCCCACGGAGAGCGTAGCGTGGCTTCTGTCCTCCAGCTGCCACTCCTCGTCTGCAAGGAATCGACAGCAAGTAGGTGGTGCCCGTACACTGCAGGCAGCTGAATCCAAAGTCTTGTCTCGATGAAGAGCCTGGGCGTTGTTTAGCCACATTATCTGGGTTCAGTTACCCAGGCGGCATGTCAACGCAAAGTAAGATTATTAACAAAGACAGGTATCATTATACTATGCACATCTACTTCATCTACAACAAGTCCCTGTATCGCTCTTGACATAGTAAAAATGAGGAAGTAAATAGGTTTTATTGATAGTCCTTCACTGAAGATGGCAAAAAAAATGTTATCAGAATTATAGTTTTGTTTCAGCACTGCAGTCACTGAGTTCCGAATTCATCTTCTAAAGGGGAGTTTAGTGGCCGATTTGTGGGTGCATGAACATACGCAGATAGGAAAACTATGTAACGCATGATGAGACCATTTGCCTCAGTCCACCACGTAAAGTAACCATGCCTGATTGACATAAATGTCTTATATTTTCAGGCTGTCTCAAAGACAGGCAACGGATGGGAAGAAATAAAAAGTGAGAGAAAAAACGTGTGTCACCCTCTCTTAATGAGATGAGCAGTCTCCAATAACAACAATTGGCAAAAGAGCATATGGACTTTAAGCATCTTCTTCAACAATGCACGACGACACTGAAAAAATATGAATACAAAAGGTTTTCATGTGTGTTACTGAATTATCTGACAATGGTGTGGAGCAACGATTTGTAACCTACCGTATTTCGTTGTGGCGACTTGTGCCATGTCTCGCTCAAGAGTGTTGTTTACTTATAAACGTGCCATATACCACTGTTTTCTCAGGAAAAATATTGTTTTCTTGTCAAAGGAAAGTACCCATTATCAGCGAGAGTTGGAAAGGAACCTACGTCACATTATGTGGGCCATTGTGTGATCAGAATACCTGTTAGGACCACATTCTTTTGAAGCTTACATGAATGGGAACTTCCATTTCTCTGTACAGCAGAAGTTTTCAGTATCTCAGCTCCATGACAAGGCAATCACGGATCTTGTATGGTTGTAGAAGGAAGCAGCTTGAGTCTCGTTTTGTTGTTCAGATGTGTGGGTTTCTTAATGAACAACTTATTCTCAGTCTGTATTACGTTCTGCAGCATTTAAAGCCACAATAAAATGGTTATCACGAAATCCCAACATTACAACCTCGACAAACTTTTGAAATCGTCATGAAAAACTTTTGATCTTACCACGCAAATAACAGAATTTGAAGAATAATAAAGCCTCATGTGGCTCAACGTTGAAAGATAAATGGAAAATTTACACAAGTGTTGAGGATGTCTTTCTAAGCACAATTACTAGAACGATCCGCAATAAAGCAAGGGGGACAACGAGACACATAGATTTCTGAGGACGGTGTGATCGTCCATACTCCGATCCATTGGATACGTATTTTTTTATATCTTACTACGTCAATATAGAACATACTCTTTTGACATAACTCCATAGGCGTCCTGTGCAAAGAAATAGGTTGCAGGCTGAATTCTCGTCTTCGTGATATTTCACTTTCCTCTGTGAACTTAGTGACCCCATCACGCAGCGTAAAAAAAAAAGTGATGGAGCATATTTGTCACAAGTTTGTTTCGTTAGCACGAGACTGTCGAGGAAAAGCACAACAAAATACAGTAACTGACGATTCTGCAAGTACCTTTACCACAATGAACGATTTACTGTTAATACTCTGTTTGCATACATTCAAAAACACGCAGAAAAATCTAATTACTTCGTCTCACTTGTAACTAGTGTAATGATAATAATGCAGCAATAAATGCAATTAGGACATATATGCCTCGGCTGCTGAGTGGATGAATGTGGGATTCCAACTCCACAGACTTGGGATTCAGGCACAGCTCCCGAGATTCCTTCTGTCGCTTATCTCTTCTTTCACCTCTGACATTGACTTATGGAAATCGAAAAGGTTGGAACTGTAGAATTGTTCGGAGACCCAATCATTAACTTTGTGCCACAGTTATTAACAGGGTAAGTTAGTTCAAAAGTAGAAAGACGGCGAGTGACCACAACCTGCAGTAGGAGAATCGCTCGTGAAGCACTGTGGTGGCCATACCAGGCCTCAGCCTGACGACGGCTTTACCTGCTGCACTCTGAGATGCCCTGATGGTCGTTTTCCTCGAGCACTCTTCCTGTTCAGAGTACAAATCAAAGGAGAATGATACTGACATGCTACACATCATCCAATGTATATAGGTCATCGGCGTTTGAGCGCAAATGTATACCCAGTAAGACCAATAAGTTCTGAAAGATTCTTATACACAGGCACATTCTGTGAAAGGCCGAACGCTCGACTTTGTCGTAAACACTCCATTTCCTTTGTTATTCATTCCACTCCCACCACATTATCGTGTGGTGCGCAAGCTTCGGACACTTTGCTGCTCTTCAGCCTATCGAAGTTAGGCCAGTATAGCTTTAATGGGAGAATGAATAAAATGGTAGGTTTCAAAAAAATTCAAGCTATAGCGTCTGTACACAAACACATGTGCATTGAAGCTGATGATGGTGCTATGGTGAAGATAAGGCTCGTGCTTCTGGCCAGTCACTGGCAGTCAGTTCCCAACAACTACTACGAGGGTAATACAGTATGATGCAGCCAGAAAGGGTGTATGTATTGAAGGTGTTTGAGTGAACTGGGAAGTATGATTGACAAATTGATGTGGGTATAGGGAGGTGTGAGGGAGGGATGACACCAGTCAGGAGGCTGGTAGCGGGATCATTTCAATATTGAAGAGGCTTATACGCTAGGATTATAGCTGGTTGGAGGAGTAAGTGTCTACATACTGTTCTGGAACAGGAAGAACCAGCCAGCTGAAGTTCCGCTCGAATAGGATACAGAAGGGTGGCAAGTGGAGGGTGGATATGACATGTTGGTATAGGCGCACCAGAAGTCTAGGTATCCAGAGGAAAGTCGAGAAAAAAATTGCTTTTGTTCCCCACGTTTAAGGAAGGTATACAGTTTGTGACAAAGCCTGAGGAACTTCAGAAGAGAGGGCAATGTAAGCAGCTGGTAGAGGTTGCGTCTGAGACAGCAAATATGATACAGAGGGCAAGTTGTTCTAAGACTGTAAGGAATGGTAAATTGTTGAGAGTGCTGAGATTATATTGGCGAAAGTAACACTGAGGCCACTAAGGCTTTTGGAAAGACGAAGGAAGAAACAAGATCAGGGGTTAACGTCCTGTTGGTGAAACAGCTATTAGAGCATAACCCAGAATTGGGAAGAACAGGGAAGCAGGACAGCTGCGTCCATCCATAGCAACCGTCATGTCATTCACCTTAAGCTGTGTAGGGACATCGCAGAGAAACTAAATATGGTCGAAAATCAAGTTAGGAGCCAAGAGCTTACCAAAGCATCGCCTTGTTCAGTGGGCTTTACCCAAGTACAGAGGATGGCTGAATGATGGAATCCCCACATTGTCGAGTTTCCTGTCTTCTTAATTTGAGTTTGTTGTAAGCTGGGAATGCGTGATTATTCCAAGAAATGAGACAGTGAGAATCCTCTGCCCATGTCAGCAGAGAGGAATGGAGCAGCAGGTCCGCCAGTTTACTGGAAGCGCTTATCTTCCCCACATAATTGGGCACTGTCCTTGCGTTGTGAGAGAAGTGTGACTCGGAGTTATCTGTTGAGTGTACGTGACTGTGATGGACGCGTTAAGAGCCTAACGTCTACATCTGACACACATGTTGTTATGTCATGCTTTTAATAAATTTACAAGTAGATAAATGAAGCAGTTAATGAACAGGATGCCTTATTGTTTGAAATGCAATACGCTTATCTTTTGCTCCTCGTAGCTGTGGCTGTGAGAGCATGTGTGCTACTAATTGGGCTTGAAATACACAGGAGCTGCTGAAAACACAGAGCATCATTACAGTGCAAGTCTGCAGGTGATGAGCACTGAACGGTTAGTACAACTGTGCCAAGTATGTGTCTGTTGTTGGCCCTCGACTCTCTGTACGTGCATGCCCGGCCTGGGCTTGACTGAGTGACGTTACGCCGACACTGCACTCTGAAATTCGTCGCTTCTCTGCAGTCGTCATGGAACTGTTGATACCCTCGTAGACAGAACAGAACTCAGGCTGGACTCTGGCAGAACTCGTACCAGGCACTGGCACACCTGGAAATACTTGTCGCGTGTGGTGGCGCCTCGAAGCTACAGGAGGAGTGGTTTACTACTTCTTTCTCGTAGCCGGTGGCGATGCTGCTTAGGTGTACAGCATGTCTGCGATGGTCGATTGACGACTTGCTGCAGGCGATTATCGTCGACACCACATGTGTCAGCTTCAGCAGTGTCACAGGCATCAGTGTATCATGATACACTGAGGGGAGGTAATGTAATGTAGAACACTGACACAAGGTCTGGTGATGAGAAACTTTATGAATCATTTCCCCCTCCCATTACTGGGGAAATACCAGCAATGCAAATTTCTTCCATCACCTGGATTCGAACCAGCTTACCTTTGAAGAGAGTACCACCACACACTCATGTTTATGCGTGCCATGGTGGTATTTATTGTAATAATTCCTTGGGTTTTTAACATAAGTGATTTTGATGTAGCAGAGGCTACACCAAGAGGTGAAGTTGTCGAGGCAGATTGAGATATGTTGTTGAGTAACCTTTACAGTAACAAAAGAAGCATGGTGTGCCACACAAGGAGATATACAGTAAACATAATTCATTGGGACACCTGTCACTTGCCAGTTTCCTCCCAGAGATTCGAATGTGCGACTATTGCGGAATATTTCACCAATGGAGGAGACACCATACCACTTTTCAATTATAGGCCACATGTCCTGTGGACAGACACCAGTGGTTCCCATTACCTTCTGCACTCTCATGCCTTTGAGCACTGCTGACTCTTCAGGGTTTTAGGAGCAGGGGAAAAGAGTGCCTCGAAACCCTATCCGCCCATCCATCATTACTGACGATTTATGTTCTAAATTTAAGCAGTAGCAAAGTTCGATCCTGGGTCCCATGACGTTTTGATTAGTATACAAAGACACTACCCTTAAATCATAGGTGAGCTGTGGGATATAAACTTGCACACTGTATGATATCACACAATTTGACTAGAGCTGGTAGGAAGTAAGGTTTTCTTTTTTTTCTTTTTTTTAAGGCGGTCGAAAGTAATGGAGTCATGAGCAGCTTCTCATAAGAATTTCCTGAAATTATAAGACATTCTGGTCTCCTTCATTGCTTACATATTCCGCCCTCACAATCATATTCTGCAAATCAAGACACTTTATTCGAGCCCAAGCTCGATAAGATAAAGTCAGTATTGTATGAATTCATGTAAACGATATGCAAATAACTAATAAATCGCAAGTGCGCACTGTGGTTGAAATACTCGAGGCTGGCGTACACACATACATTCCAGACACGACGGTCACAGGAGCTTTTAGCTCGAGAGAGCCAACTGCTCCCCAGGAGGCCTGTCCCAAACTATCTACGTCAGCCAGTGACCGCCTGTAGAGTAGACAGCAACTTGGACTGGTCTTGTTTGTAATTGGGATAGGCCAGGTGGTTCTGCGATACTGGGTACGATAGTCGTCACACAGGAAGTATTTTTGTTATCTTTAGCCTTGGATTTGGGATTTAGTTGATTTTACACAATGTCAGTGACAACATATCAGGACTCAGTTCCTGATACGTTGGTATGTTGTGCGCAAACATCTAGTTCTGCTGGACAGTGATGCTTAAGAAAGCCGACAGTAAAGCTCCAAGGTTTTAATAGTGGCGAGGCAACTCTTTCAGACACGGCCGTTGTAGCAGACTGCTGGATGTCGCAAGCCATCTAAACATCGCCACGTGCTCAGAAGAGATTCGCACCCATTTCGTCTTTTCCTCCTCCCCCCACCCTATCTCGACCGAACTGCCACGATCTCTCCGATCTCGCTCGATTATCATGACAACTTTCCCCTGAAGATATCTTCAATGTCGGGCTTAAAGTTAGCTTCCAGACAAACGGATAGTTGTCCACAACTCTGTAAGCTCTTGTCGCTGCTCATTCTTTAATACCTTGTCGCTACCCGCGAGGAATAGAAACATCAACTTCAGCTCACACGTTTGTTCTCGGTGTCCATTACAGTTTCAGTCATACATACAGACTTGCTGCCGAGTGCCGCTGAGTCTAGAAACAGATGGGGTAGGAGTTGCTTCTTTAGTAACTTGCTAACAATGCGTATTTCCGTTTATGTGCCACTATTATTTTTATGAGTGTCTGCAGTAAGTTATCGGCTGCAGACGAAATTTTGTGAAGGCCGTTCTTCGCAGTATTACAGTCCCTGGTTCTAATATACGCATGTTCTTATGACAACTTACTCCTTTATCTGTTGTAACCCTTTTCGGCCACCTTAGTTTCTTAATTAATCGGTTTAATACCAATTAAAACTCTTCAAGTTCGATTGCCTGAAGCGGTCAAGAGTGACAACGGCAGGCATAAATAATTTTTCCGCTGAGGGAGCACAAGCTCACTGTCCCCCCTTCATTTAAATGGAGTTACCCCCTAGCGAACAAAAAGCTATCAGACAGTTACAAAGAAAGAAATGAACGATTACAACACGTTTCGTGTCTGATCCACGATAGATGCATGATCGAGTAAGAGATAAAGTCCAGCAACGAGAATAAAATAATAAATTTAAAGAATATAGTAATTCGAACAAATAGAGTTGTTTGGCAGACAGGTGCGGTAGCTGAAAATACAGTGTTTCTTCAGTCCTACTACAGTTCATAGTATTAATACTTCTAAGGATAATATTAACAGTGTATCTGATACAATTGACTGTTCAGTTACAAATCGAAATATTATTCGTCAAAGAAAATTAGTAAATTCGAACAGTATCATGCCAGGATCATAGATGAGAAATGTAGAACACTACACCAGTTACAGTATTGACAAAACATTAGCTTGTCTCTAGCCGTTAAGTTGCAGAAACCATTCGCCATTTTTAAAACAAACCTTAGACTAGGTCTGAAAAAAACTACATGTACAGAATTTTAGTGTTTATAGAAGATAAAAAGGAACACTTTTTTATATGAGGCACGTGTTGCACATGTATGAAAGTGTTATCTGCACTGGTGTTCAGAGACGTTGTTCAAACCGCTGTGGGATGGACACTGTTTTTGAGATGTTGCAGGCCTCCTACGGGAGGGAGACGAGTTGTTCAGTGTGCCGGACACTGGCGGACACCCCAGTTGAGGTGGTTGCCTGTTAGGCTGAGGCTGCAAACATTATTTGTGAGACACCCACTTATTTCGAGTGTGTTAGTGCCCAGCTGGCACTTCAGTAACGTCTCTAAAACATCACACAGGCTCTGTACGTCGCTGGCGTCGAAACCTTCATGGGACACGAGCAGGTGGAGGGTACACCTGTGACATTTGTGTCACATAAAATTTGTTCTTTCTAATCTTCTCTAAACAATCCAAAATTTTGTGTACGTAGTCTATTTTTAGTCCCTTCATAATGAAGAAGTCAGTAATACATCGAAATGAAGTAGTTAGCTTGTCATAGATCCAGAAGGAGAGTTGCCGAGGAATCTAAAAACTGACTTTAGAAAGAGCACCAGAGATTATCTTGCGTGGCGTGCAAAATCACGCAAGATCTAAGACTACATATTCAGAAGGATCTTTGAATCTCATTCCTCGAACAACTGGACAGTTGTCAGCGCATAAACGTGAAGTGTCCGGGTCCCAGTAATAAACTTACCTACAATCTTGACATAATATTTGTCGTATGAATAGATGTACTCCGCTGCAGCGAACCAGTTGACACGCGTGAAGGCGTACAGATCGTCAGCGAGGCTGAACATTTGCGACGCCTCTGGGTGCCGCTGCTTGCACAGCGCACGGAAGTCGTCGTCAGAGGAGAGGATCCACGGCTGATAACGCAGCAGTCGGTCACTCAACAGCGGCCGTCTGTAGCACACAAGGTGCGAGGTTAAGAGTTAAAAACCTAGCATGTATAGTTTATGCAATAACGTAAAAGTATCCAGGACGGATTTCCACTCAGCAGTGGATTTGAAACTTCCTGGCAGAAGAGTACTGTGTGACTGAATGGGACACAAACCTAGATCTTTTTTATTCCTTAAAGGATGCATAGTAACACAGCAAACAATCGCAAATCCATTGGTCTTTTTAGCGCATCGAGATTTCATCTTTAGATTTCAGACCACTTGAGTGAGACACCGATTATAACTATTTCTTGCAGATCATCAACTCCGTTCTGTGCTGCTATATCGTTTTAACTGGTTTCAGACACATCAAACAGCAGAACTGCAGCGCTTGCCGCAGAATACATCTTGTCTTTAAAGAAGAATTTCGTATGCATTTCAAGAGAGTGAACATGAGATATTTATGTTAAGGATATGAATGAGTTGTTCAAATTTGCTATAGATGATTTTAGACGCTGACATGTAGACATGTCTGTCATGAGCTGAAGCAAAATCTTCCACATTACCACTTGAAAATGGCTCAAAAGGTCAAATCTGCAATTGTAAAACAATTTTTAAAGTCAATGGCGAATATGACGTCCTTAAGAAGAGAGACATCGAGCTAGGCAGGCACGAACCGAGAGCCGCCGTCGCAGCCTTACTTCGGCCAGTGCCTCACCCGCTGCCTTCCAGCCGTCACAGGAGCTCCCCTGCACGGCTGGCGGGACCAGCGCTCCCGGAGGACGGCCACTGCAGTGCCCGGTGGCCTCGGCAGTTGCTTCCTGGACCAATTCCCACTCTGCAGTGGAGAGTGCACGTCGCGGGTCCGACACAGGGCTCTGACTTGCCAGGGAGTTTCCTATCTGCTTTAGGTGGTGTGACATCTGCGATAATTTCCCGTAAAGACTGTATGACAGCTGAAAGCAGAACTCCCACTGGAAGAAGAGCCCTATGGACAATCGTGAGTGTACCGTCAAGCAGGGCCACTTATTGTCCGTTTCAGCTAATCCAACGGCTAAGGACAGCGCCATACGATGACTTAAACTATTTCAAATCCGTCTTTGCAAATACCAAACATGTCTTTTAATTTCACAATAGGTCTTTCGTTTTACTCATGATACCCTTATCAGTTGTGGCACTTTTATAATGTTTCTGCTCACATCCGGCAGTGTGCCTACCACCATCTCACACTGCTATGCTTGACGTGCAGAAGTACATGTCTGCTGACGCAAAAACTTGACAAAATGACGCTTCACTATTGCATAATTTTTTTTTTTTTACTTGGCTCTGAAGCATTCGCTCGGTCTCGCTTCGTGAGCGGTTCTCTCGTTTGGCAGTGAAAATTATCGTATAAAAATTGTTGGCAGTAAAACTTTGTCCTAAGGTCAGTGTTCGGTACATCGATTCGATGCATATGTGTCGGGTACATGTTGTGATGAGAATGCAGCACTCAGAATCGGGTATGAGAGAATTTTTTCCTGATTAATCTACGACTGCATTCCCCATAGCCCGTCAACGATGGAAAGTTTCCATGCTGCCAGATACAATGCAGAACAGTCCGTACTCCGTGTACTTCTTGTAGTGTGGTCCTTGGTTATCACCGTTACTTGTAAACGATGTTCTCAGTTAAAGCATGGAGCTGCATCATAATGAGTTCCGTGTGATGTCTGGGTCCCCAGTTTGACTGGAAAGCAGTTCCTCCCATAAGACATGTGGCGCCATGGTGCTAAGGCTCGCAAATCATTTCCACGCTACGTACACCAGCACGCTGTTCTGTTTAGAGGTACAGTAACACACCTACTCCACTGACAAGCTGGGACTCAGAATTCGTGCCGCGATAAAATTTATCGTTTGCATGCCACAGATCCAGGAAGTAGATGCATACTGACAATGATCTCAATAATCATTATATTGACATTATTTTGGCAAAGAATTTCGGGAAAGGGCTGTGTTTAACGCAATGGAACCGTTCATTTCATAAGGCAACCAAAGAAAGTATTTAAGTGGAGGAAGGAGGTGAACATACAGCCGGTGTGGCCGAGCGGTTCTAGGCGCTTCAGTCTGGAAGTGCGGAGCTGCTACGGTCGCAGCTTCGAATCCTGCCTCGGGCATGGATTTGTGTGATCTCCTCAGGTTAGTTAGGTTGAAGTAGTTCTAAGTTGTAGGGGACAGATGACCTCAGATGTTGTCCCATAGTGCTCAAAGCCATGTAGTCCCATAGTGCTCAGAGCCATTTGAACCATTTGAGGTGAGCATACAATCTCCACTAAAACAAAAGGAAGAGAAGGCCTAGAAACTTCTGGACAACTTGCCTATGTACTACACAGCAGTAATACTACAATACTGACTGCCATACTCATTTTGGGGGAACGTGCCTTGGCACACAGAATGGCGAATCCACAGAAGACGCAATCAATACTCGCCACAGAGACGTGGAGTGTCGTTAAGCGAGGCAGACCGCTACCACGGAAGGCAATCGTCGTCAATTAGGGTACAGAGGCAGGGTCAGTGTGCTATAGGCGGCTTTGGCCTGTAGTGCTCGAGCCATTACTAAAGCTATCATGCGAGTCCAGTAATGAAGTGGATTGGAGAAATTTAGAAATGACCGACTGTAAATGGCGATACGTCAACTACAGGAGAGACACGAAATGGTGGGCTGCCTGAACTAGGAGGGCGGTACCTAAGCTGCACCACTGCCGGTGGAGCTCTGTGGATCCCTCCCCTCTTGCATCTCCGGTTTTCGACTTTGTACTGACATCCAACAGAAGGTAAACACGCTGGGTCATATGAATAAACAAGACGACGTTCTCTGGAGAAGATTCTGCGAGCAAAAGAACATTCTATCAGGAAGTTCTTACGAGCCAAACATTCGAAGCCATAATCTCTGATGAGAGAGTTCCTTTTTCTCACTACCTCTGCTCCCTGCTGAGTTGTCGGTGTGTGTGGTCTGCCGTGTCCGGCACACAAAGCACGCGCCGTGTCACGTTCCATTGAGCTCGAACAAACGGGCGACATGTCTGGAACCGGCGTCAGTGTGTTCAGGCAGAGTTGCACTACGTTGCATTTTGTTTATTTTATGTGCGGCAACAAATTATTATGACAACTACGTACAGCTTACGAAAATGTCTTTACTTGCGATGTTACCGAATTTACAACATGTGGAAAACTTTTCAGTTATAGATGTCTGGTGAACACATTATGCGAACGAAATCTTAAGATTAAATGACTTTTTATCCACTTCAAGCCGGAACTCTGTCCCAGTTCTCCAACACGTGGCAAGCCCGTAAGCGGCCCACCATGCGTTCCTTACGAGTAACAGGTCGCTAGGTTTGCAATAAACCAGTTATTAATTTTTGTGGTAATCCTACTTATTTCTAACATCACACTGTATAAGACTTATGCTGTGAGAAGACATGATGGTGAACGTCAGAAAACGTCAGTGACACGGTTGTTTGGTGTAGGTCTGCAGCTAAATGTTCTCCTACATCAGTCTGAAAACTTGGATCTACTAAATAGCAATAAAAATGTTTCAATTTTCACTTCTTTTGAGAGGTAGTCCGCAGATAATGTTCTTATTGTCAAAGCGATATAAACTTCTACAGCTCCTCAATTCAGCACTTCGATGGGCTATATACTTCTTTTTTTGCGTCCCAAGCAATATGGAATCTGCCATCATAGCCAAAATGTAGGTAACAGTTAACAGAACTTACTCAGCCCGAAGAATGCTACAGATCTGGCTTCAATATTTTCCGGTTGTGAGAAGCTCCTCAAGTTTAGTTCACACGAAATCGGAGAACATTCTTTGTCTTAAGCAACATCCCTCACCTTTTTACTCACGTTGAGCACGTTCTCGGTTGGAGTATATTTTCTGACTCGCTTTACTCATGTTGACTTCGAAATGTCCTCCCAAAATTTCCAGTACGAAGTGCATCCTCCGCTTTGCTGACTCGCCCCACTACACTTCTCCAGCAGCTCAGCTCTCACCTGCACTCTGCTAGTGGCTCTTCGCCGGCAACCTCCCACCCTTCGTCGTCGTCTTCATTGCTTCACCACTCACAGAGAGCCGTAGTCTGGCAGCTCCTCCGCCACTGCCTCCGTCAAATGCTCCACCACCGTCGCCGCCACCTGCGCCACCGTCGACTCCCTCTCCAGCAGCGTCGCTGGCTCTGTCGCCAACACCGTCGCCAGCGCCAAACCGCTGCTCGCCCCATCGCCCGCACCTCTGCCGGAGCCGGAAGTTCCAACCACATCCACCACCACTGTAGCTTCGTCACCGCCGTCATAAACTACTGTCAATGTCCGTACCTACACACAACTGGGGACACCTGTTACACCACAAGTTTTATGCATGCACTCATAAGACCAAACAAAGGAAAGAGAAAAGGTAAAACCTCACGATTCCAAATGAAACCAAGCCAAAAATGATTTCACTAAATTTATGGACATGAAACCAATAACTCCTCTCAACTATCGTCCTTTGTATCTACGTCTCCATACATAATCCGCAAGCCAACGTGAGGTGCGTGGCGGAGGGTACCCTGTTCCACAACTAGTCGTTTCCTTTCCTGTTCCGCTCGCTGACAGAGCGAGGGACAGACGCCAGTCTATATGCCTCCTTAGGAGCCGCAATTCCTCGTATCTTGTCTTCGTGGACCCTACCACAAATGTATGCTGGCGTCATTAAGATCGTTCTGCAGCCAGGTTCTCTACACTTTCTCAGTTGTTTTCTTCGAAGTGAGTGCCTCCTTCCCTGCTGAGCTCCAGAAGCATATACGTAACAGTTGCATGCTGATCGAAATCTACCTGCTCCCCCTGAATTGTTTCGATGCCTTCTTTCAATCCGACCTGGTGCAGATCCCAAACACTCGAGCAGTGCTGAAGAAGAAGTCGCGCTGGCGTCCTATACGGGCTCTCCCACACACGAACCACACTTTTACAAAACTCTTCCAATAAACCCAAGTCGACCGTTCGCCTTCCCTACCAGAATCCTCACACGTTTATTCCATTTCATCTCGCTTCGCAACATTACGCCCAGATATTTAAACCAAGTGACTGTGGCAAGCAGGATACTTGGAGTGCCGTAACCTGATATCACGGGTTCGTTTTTGCTTCACATCCGCTTTCTTCTACAGCAAGAGCCACCTGCCATTCATCACACCAACTAGAAATTTTGTCGACGTCATCTTGTGTTAACCCGCAGTCACTCAAATTATTCCATGTGCTCGTTCTTCCTTTAGCACCCCGCAATGAGACACCGTGTCAAATGCTTTCGAGAAATCTAGAAATATGGAACCTGCCTGTTGCCCTTCATCCATAGCTCTCAGTGCATCATGCGAGAAAAGTAAAAGGTGAGTTTCACAGAAGCGATGCTTACCAAAACCGTGTTCATTTGTGCACATAAGCTCCTTAGTCTGAAGAAAGTTGATTATGTTCGAACTGAGAATATGTTCAAGGATTCTGCAGGAAACAGGTGTTGGGGGTATTGGTGTGCAATTTTGTGGGTCCGTTCTTTTACATTTCTTATACACTAGAGCCACTTGCACTTTGTTCCATTCGCTTGGTTCTTAGCACTGATAGCAAGATTCGCGGTAAACGTAAGCTAAGTAAGGGGCCAATGCCGTACACTACTCCTTGTAAAACCAAACTGGCAGTCCTTCTAGGCATTGCCACTTACTTATTTTCAGCTGTTTCAGCTGTTTCTCTACGCCAGGGGTACTCATTAGTATGATTTCCATACGGGACTCTGTGCGATGGTCGAACGACGGCACGTTTGTACCATTCTCCTGCGTGAACGATTTCTTAAACGAGGAATTTTTAACTTCAGCCTTCCTTTTGGAATATTCTACCGCCAAAGCAGACTGGTCAACGTGTGGCTGAATAGAAGCGTTAGATCCGCTTAACGATTTTGCAGAGGACCAAAACTTCTTCCGGTAGCTGTTGTATGATCCGTGCACAGATCTTTTCACAGACGCACGAATCTCTACAAATCTTGCTGTCCTCATTTGCGCGTTCTTTTTTGAACCGAGAATGTAACAGCCTTTCGTTCCTCAGCATTTTCCGAATTTTGTTATTAAAGCATGATGAGTCTTTTCCGCACTTGATCCACTTAGTAGGAGTAAACTTTAGCCATAATTCCTCTATGGCCATAATTCTGGAATTAAATGATTGTATTTTATTATCTAAGTGAGATGCTGACAACTCCATATCAACTCTCCTAGCGTTCTCGACTGATTTAGTGACTTTCGTAACCATAGTCGCTGATAACATCATGATCACTAATCCCCATCTGTATGCTGACGCCATCGATAAGGTCCTGCCTGTTTGTGCTGGCTGCCGAACTAGCTGCTCAGCACAGTTTTCGGAAATCGTGTTCAAACGTCCTTCACAAGACTGTCTGTCTGCACGACCTGCAGTGAATCCATACATGTCCCAGTTTATACTCGGTAGGTTTAGCTCACCGCCAGCTAGTGTCGCGTGATCTGGATATTTATGCAATGCTGACCATTTACCTTCTCTGAATGGCTCCACATGTGTCCCAGCGGAGTCGAGTGGGTGGTAAAAACATCCAACAACTGATACGATTTCACCTTGTCCTGTTATGTGCGACCACGTAACTTCACTATTGCACTCAAATTCAACCTCAGTAGAGAGAATATTTTTTGTCAACTGCAATGAACACTTCTCCTCCTACGGCGTCGAATACGACTTTCCGATACACATTCCAAGACTCGCTAAATATCTCAGAGTTTTTTTTTTACTTTGCGTCTTAGCCAGCTCTCAATTCAAGAATAATTTGAGGCTGAGAACGTTCATGGAGGAGAGTAAATTTGGGAACTATGGTACAAATACTTCGACAGTGCCTGATAAAAGTTTCAGAGTCGAACTAACTTTACTCTGAAAGCTATCTGATTTCCCTAAGTGTGTACCAGCTGGCGAGTGTTCATGAGAGTACCTCAAACTACGGGTTAGCCTGAAACCCCCCCGTGCACTCCACAAGTACTCTGCTCTCCGATTAACTGCTTCCTTTGTCTAGTGCACCCCTGTCTTGAAATCTACCCATCCCCGATTTTCAGTTCAGCTTCCCAACCACTGTTACCTTCATTCCCACTGCCTGACACAATATCTATAGTTTTATCCCGTCACACTATCTGCATGTTTCCGTACACAATGCACCAGTAAGCCACTCACAGTTATGATGACAGATGTGGAGTAGCAAACCACAAAGCCCCACACAATAAACATTGTGGAGTAACAATACCGTTCCTCAGAAACAGCTCCATTTGGCTACAAATCATGTTCAATCCTCCTGCCTAATACTTTATCCTGAATGTGTATTTTACCACCCTCACCGTGATCTGTGCTACTGCCTGTCTCTGTCCGAGCCATCCTATAGCACATAATTTCGTTCCTCACACCGACCACTGCCTCTCCACAGCTGTTTACCCACATCAGTTCTCATGATGAACTGAACTGTGGATGTCGGTTAATCACCTTCGTTTCAGAAGACCTAGTCCATTTCCCAGACACACTCAGCCCAAAGTGACTCCCCTACCGACCTCTTAAGATATAACTGCAGAAGTCTTTCATCCTATTGATAGTAATCACGGCTGAGTCTAAGTGTCCATCGTAATACATGTTCTCCACCTCCATAGCTATCCCTCAATAAGCACCTAAAATAATCCGAGAACACCGCCACAAGACCTGGGGTGCCTGCTGGGAGCTTGCCCATTCCCACATAGGAAGCCACCTGGTCACCCTCCATGGTGCCAACATATCTCCTACAGACTCCATTCCACTGCCCCATATGTCAACCACTTGAGAGACTATTCCGCTTTCCTACCGCTCGCAACCTCCAGTATTTACGCTCTATGCTACGGACTGATTTAAACACACCAACCACAGGACAAAATATAAGAACGATGGCTATCCGCTTCCTGCCCTCTACTGACGTCTTCCCATCTTCCCTCCATCTATTGAGATTAACATGACTTGTGGCCACTTTTCCTCACCAACTGGATGCCAGTATCTGGACCAGAGTCGCTTCTACGTGGTATTACCGTAATTTCTCCCGAAGTGATTTTTTTTGTCCCGAATAATACGAGGACACGCTCACTTTTCGTGTCAGGTTCCACATCATTGTTTCCACTAATTATGAAAACTTCACAAGTATCTGTATCCATCGATACCTTCTCTAGTAAATGCAGCAACATCAGTTATTGTGTCAGTTTTCTCCGCTGGTCTGTAACGTAATACGTGGCACATTTTAAGACACAATACGAATAAAAATATCGAAGGCTAAGCGGAGTCAAAAAATTTTGTAAATCACGAGTTTCTGTAACCATGTCCTTCACTACTGTCTATAAGTGCTAGTTCTTTACTCCATTCTGAATTAAATGCGCCCGCATCTCGTGGTCGTGCGGTAGCGTTCTCGCTTCCCACGCCCGGGTTCGATTCCCGGCTGGGTAAGGGATTTTTCTTTGCCTCGTGATGGCTGGGTGTTGTGTGATCTCCTTAGGTTAGTTAGGTTTAAGTAGTTCTAAGTTCTAGGGGACTGATGACCTAAGATGTTAAGTCCCATAATGCTCAGACCCATTTTTTTGAATTAAATAAACCCTGTGTTTTCTATAACTTTAATGAATACTTCCATGGATAAATGTGAGATAAATTCCAATAAAGCGTAGTGACTACGACAGACATTTGAGTGTGCACTGGTTTATACCTGAGTATCAAGTGCCCTGGTCTGTCCTTCTCTCCCTCCACCTCGTAGTGCTCCACCTGTTTGCTGGCGAATTGCAAGTCCTGTACCCATCCGGTTAATTTCGTGCGCAGCATGTCTTTCACACGTTCCATGTCCTTAATCCAACCGTGGAGTTGCTGATCACTTGCGTGGTTACCCTGAGACGCACAGAAAATAGTTCAAATTACTTTCACAACATCCACAAGCGGCAGCCTGTCTTAATATACAGTTACATGTAGCACTACTACATGACGCTGACATTACTGCCAGCGCATGACTCCAGTACATTCAGTTTTGTACAGGCATAAAAACATTAATGAACAGCAGATACGTAGTGGGGTTTTATTAAATAAATACGTTTCTCAAACTGTGACATCAGATAAGAGAGGTGCAGATATTTCTTGGTAGTCGACATTACAGGCGTCTGAATGTATGAATGTATACTCCCGTGACGATGTATCCAACTGCAATGTTCTAGAGCTGCCAGCAGCCTCGAGATCCTACGTGTAAAGCCACATGGTGTGGCTGGAACTCTAACGAGATTCTGTTCAAACTTTTGAACGGTTTTCGAAAATAGAATGGCCAGATTGTTGACAAATACGTTAAAATCCTACTCGATGTCGTCTGTATCTGAACACGTCTCGAATATTGCACATTTGAAGGACTGTATTGACTGTCCGAGTGATAAGATCATTTTTCATTTTTTCTGGACAATTTTCGGGTACGATGTTCACATTTATGTCACATATTAAAGTCTATGCTCCTTTGGCGTTGTACAAATTGTAGGCTTCTAAGTCAATGCAATATAGATATGGCCATTCCAATTACATAATTTCATACTTGAAAAATCACTCACAAAAATCTATACGGTGGTCCCTGTTGATTTAGAATCGTGACAATTTGGAAGGAGCCAGATTTCACAGTGCAAATAAAGGAAAAAATCTTAAAATCCATAATTGGTAACTATATAACTCTGGAAAATACTTTTTCTATTACTTTTTAGCAGTCAGTCTATTTGTCTGTCCATCTGTTAGGAATCTCATAACTGACTCCAGTCAACAGATACGGCAGTTAATGACTCGTGTTTTGATAATCGAAAACTCACTAATCGTAACCTGTAGGGTGCTGTCGACTGACTTGGAATCATGAGATTTGGCAACAACTAAGTGTTTCGGTACAAGTAAAGCAAAAAATCTGAAACTTGTTAACTTTTAATTATATCAAATAAAAATGTCGTTTTCGATTTGGACATACATTGTATTCATCACCTGTTGAAAGTATAACATACGAACATTACTGCATCCAAACATAAAATGTATGTTGTATTCATGATTTAGTATGTAAACAGAAATGTGTTATTCAATCCTCTCTTCCTACATACATAAACTAAAGTCCTCTGCTTGCTTGATCTTGTTTGTTTTTGCTGGGCTGAGGAAATAACGTAGAATTTCTCAACCGATCTTTGTATTCGTGGGACCAGTTTCTTGCCAGTAAAGTTACAGTGTCTCGATAGCAGGCAAAAATTATTGGGAATCTCGATTCCCAGGTTGGGGAATTTGTAGAGAACCATTAGTGCGTGAGTCCCTCTCGCACTTGCCCATTCTGTTTTCCTTTCTTCTAGCTACCCTAGCATCAGCCAGTATGTTGTTCTGGAAGGTCAGTGTTCACCACAGATATGGGTGCCGTAGGGTGAGTCTGAGGGAAGTGGGACAGAACTGCTCTTGTTCTCTGTACATGGAGTCCCCAATCCTTTTGGGCCAGACTGAAACAGGTGCCAGTGGTCCCACAATAGATTATACTGAGATAGGGAACCAATATTCGAAAGTGCATATTTATTGTGTTAAGGACATGCTCAGCGTGCACCACCTTACAACAATGTAGCTCATAGCAATGCTTCAAAGCAACGACTGTCAGTCTGAACGAATGCATGTATTGCAATGATGCCTGCAGTTCTTCACACTCTTGGAAAGATCTCGGGTGTCCGTTGTGCACTCGAACAGTAGCAGCTGGCTGATAAACGGTGTACACACCTGACCACCAAACGGACCTACTGTACACAACTAGGCTCGCAGCACTCAAGCATCGCAGTGGCGCATTAACCTGTGCCGGAAGCACACCACTGACCCTGTTGTCAACTGTCCATTGCATCAGATGGCTTGTGTCGAGTTCATGGTGAGGTGTGTTGCTGTGTACATTGCACAATAAGTAATCAAGCACTGTTTCTGCAAGGTGTCACACAAAACCTAACCGATCAGCAGCTATTTGCAGCCTGCATATTCCATTTCGTGCATTTCTGTCACACCACAATCGCACTCATTTAATATGTGCGAGTTCTTCTTCTGACGAGAAATAAAGCCGTGTGTGCTGCCTTGCGTCAATGCTTGGTAAGTAATGAGAGTAGTAGCAAGTATTGAGGGGCATGTGAGGGGCGACACCTACAACGTGCTGACATGAGGAAAGTTTCCAACCGATTTCTCATACACACACAGCAGTTGACCGGCGTTGCCTGGTGAAAGGTTGTTGTGTAGCCTCGTGTAAGGAGGAGAAATGCGCACCATCACGTTTCCGACTTTGATAAAGGTCCGGTTGTAGCCTATCGCGATTGCGGTTTATCGTATTGCGACAGCACAGAAGCTGATATCGTTATAGGTACAGAAAGCTGGCTAAAGCCTGAAATATGTTCTGCAGAAATTTTTACGAAGTCTCAGACGGTGTTCAGGAAAGATAGATTAGGCAGAATTGGTGGAGGAGTGTTTGTGTCTGTCAGTAGTGGTTTATCTTGTAGTGAAGTCGAAGTAGATACTCCGTGCGAATTGGTGTGGGTGGAGGTTATACTTAACAGCCGAATTAAGTTAATAATTGGCTCCTTCTACCGACCCCCAGACTCCGATGATACAGTTGCGGAACAGTTCAGAGAAAGTTTGAGTGTGGTATTAAATAAATACCCCACTCATACGGTTATAGTTGGTGGGGACTTCAACCTACCCTCGGTATGTTGGCAAAAATACTTGTTCAAAACCGGTGGTAGGCAGAAAACGTCTTCCGAGATTCTCCGAAAATTATTTCGAGCAGTTAGTCCACGAACCCACGCGAATTGTAAATAGTTGCGAAAACACACTTGACCTCTTGGCCACAAACAATCCAGAGCTGATAGAGAGCATCATGACTGATACTGGGATTAGTGATCACAAGGTCATTGTAGCTAGGCTCAATACCATTTCTTCCAAATCCATCAGAAACAAACGCAAAATAATTTTACTTAAAAAAGCGGATAAAGTGCCACTAGAAGCCATCCTAAAAGACAATTTCCATTCCTTCCGAACTGACTATGCGAATGTAGACGAGATGTGGATCAAATTCAAAGATATAGTAGCAACAGCAATTGAGATATTCATACCTCATAAATTGGTAAGAGATGGAACGGATCCCCCGTGGTACACAAAAAAGGTCCGAACGCTGTTGCAGAGGCAACGGAAAAAGCATGCGAAGTTCAGAAGAACGCGAAATCCTGAAAATGGGCTAAAATTTACAGACGCGCGAAATTTGGCACGTACTTCGATGCGAGATGCCTTTAATAGGTTCCACAACGAAACATTGTCTCGAAATTTGGTAGAAAATCCGAAGAAATTCTGGTCGTATGTGAAGTACACAAGCGGCAAGACGCAGTCAATACTTTCACTGCGCAGTGCCGATGATACTGTTATCGACGACTGTGCCGCTAAAGCGGAGTTATTGCACGCAGTTTTCCGAAATTCCTTCACCAGGGAAGACGAATGGAATATTCCAGAATGAAACACGAACATCTGCTAGCATGAGTTTCTTAGAAGTAGATACCTTAGGGGTTGCGAAGCAACTCAAATCGCTTGATACGGGCAAGTCTTCAGGTCCAGATTGTATACCGATTAGGTTCCTTTCAGATTACGCTGATACTATAGCTCCCTACTTAGCACTCATGTACAACCGCTCGCTCACCGATAGATCTGTACCTACAGATTGGAAATCTGCGCAGGTCGCACCAGTGTTCAAGAAGGGTAGTAGGAGTAATCCATTTAAGTACAGACCTATATCATTGACGTTGGTTTGCAGTAGGGTTTTGGAGCATATACTGTATTCAAACATTATGAATCACCTCGAAGGGAACGATCTATTGACACGTAATCAGCATGGCTTCAGAAAACATCGCTCTTGTGCAACGCAGCTAGCTCTTTATTCTCACGAAGTAATGGCCTCTATCGACAGGGGATCTCAAGTTGATTCCGTATTTCTAGATTTCCGGAAAGCTTTTGACACCGTTCCTCACAAGCGACTTCTAATCAAGCTGCGGAGCTATGGGGTATCGTCTCAGTTGTGCGACTGGATTCGTGATTTCCTGTCAGGAAGGTCGCAGTTCGTAGTAATAGACGGCAAATCATCGAGTAAAACTGAAGTGATATCAGGTGTTCCACAGGGAAGCGTCCTGGGGCCTCTACTGTTCCTGATCTATATAAATGACCTGGGTGACAATCTGAGCAGTTCTCTTAGACTGTTCGCAGATGATGCTGTAATTTACCGTCTAGTAAGGTCATCCGAAGACCAGTATCAGCAGCAAAGCGATTTAGAAAAGATTGCTGTTTGGTGTCAGGTGGCAGTTGACGCTAAATAACGAAAAGTGTGAGATGACCCACATGAGTTCCAAAAGAAATCCGTTGGAATTCGATTATTCGATAAATAGTACAATTCTCAAGGCTGTCAATTCAACTAAGTACCTGGGTGTTAAAATTACGAACAACTTCAGTTGGAAGGACCACATAGATAATATTGTCGGGAAGGCGAGCCAAAGGTTGCGTTTCATTGGCAGGACACTTAGAAGATGCAACAAGTCCACTAAAGAGACAGCTTACACTACACTCGTTCGTCCTCTGTTAGAATATTGGTGCGCGGTGTGGGATCCTTACCAGGTGGGATTGACGGAGGACATCGAAAGGGTGCAAAAAAGCGCAGCTCGTTTCGTATTATCGCGTTATAGGGGAGAGAGTGTGGCAGATATGATACACGAGTTGGGATGGAAGTCATTACAGCATACACGTTTTTCGTCGCGGCGAGATCTTTTTACGAAATTTCAGTCACCAACTTTCTCTTCCGAATGCGAAAATATTTTGTTGAGCCCAACCTACATAGGAAGGAATGATCATCAAAATAAAATAAGAGAAATCAGAGCTCGAACAGAAAGGTTTAGGTGTTCGTTTTTCCCGCTCGCTCTTCGGGAGTGGAATAGTAGAGAGATAGTATGATTGTGGTTCGATGAACCCTCTGCCAAGCACTTAAATGTGAATTGCAGAGTAGTCATGTAGACATTGCTGCTCGTGTTGGTCTGTCAGCAGAATATGGAATCGGTGGGTTCAGGAAGGTAATACGGAACGCCGTGCTGTATCCCAACGGCCTCGTATCACTAGCAGTCGAGATGACAGGCATCTTATCTGCATGGCTGTAATGGATCGTGCAGCCATGTTCAGATGCGGACGTTTGCAAGACAACAACCATTTGCACGAACAGATCGACGACGTTTGCAGAATCACTGACTATCAGCTCGGACACCGTGGCTGCGGTTCCCTTTGGCGCTGCATCACAGACAGCAGCGCCTGCTATGGTGTAGTCAACGACGAACCTGGGTGCACGAATGGAAAAACGTCATTTTTTCGGATGACTCCAGGTTCTGTTTACAGTATCATGATGGTCGCATCCGTGTTTGGCGACATCGTGGTGAACGCACATTGGAAGCGTGTATTCGTCATCGCCATACTGGCGTATAACCAGGCGTGATGGTATGGGGTGCCATTGGTTACACGTCTGGGTCACCTCTTGTTCGCATTGACGGCACTTTGAACAGCGGACGTTACATTGCAGATGTCTTACGACCCGTGGCTCTACCTTCATTCGATCCCTGCCAAAGCCTACATTTCAGCAGGACAATTCCTGACAGCATGTTGCAGGTCCTTTACGGGCCTTTCTGGATACAGAAAATGTTCGACTGCTGCCCTTGCCAGCACATTCTCCAGATCTTCCACCAACTGAAAACGTCTGGTCAATGGTGGCCGAGAAACGGGCTCGTCACAATACGCCAGTCACTACTCTTGATGAACTGTGATATCGTGTTCAGGCTGCATGCGCAGCTGTACCTATACACGCCATCAAAGCTCTGTTTGACTCTATGCCCAGACGTATCAAGGCCGTTATTACGGCCATAGGTGGTTGTTCTTGGTACTGATTGCTCAGGATCTATGGACCGAAATCAGTTCTAGAATAATATATTTGTGCAATGAATACCCGTTTATCATCTGCATTTCTTCTTGGTGTAGGAATTTTAATGGCTAGTAGCGTAAGTGATTCTTATGGGTTCTACTTCTTCTTTCCTAGGTGTGAGCAGGCGTTACTCGCTGTGGGATTTGGACCCAGCAGCTGACAATGATGATGACGATGATGTTGATGTATGGGGAATGTCTTCGATTGTTCAGAGGTAGATATCGCTTTTTCTACAGTATTAATTTTTTTTGTTATTTTTGAGGTGCTCTACCTTGTAGATGTTCTCAATGTGAATATCGGTGTTTTTACACGACCACCAGCTACTAGTTCTTTTGCACCTGTCTTTTCGTTTCGGTTTGTCCATATTCTTTCAGACACATTTCCCTGCCGACGTCATACACCACGTCTAGTACCCATGCTGGATATGCCCTTAATGACAAACACGCCCACTGGTGATGAGTTGCTGGAAGTGTATTCCAGTAATGAAGACAACAACAGTTTTACTTGTAAGTACTCAGAATTTATTATTATTATTATACGAGTACGGATTTTTATTTCTCCTTCCTTAGATACTTATCAACTGCGACTCTTTCTCCTTTTTGTGTGCAGAGTTATTAGGAGTTCGACGTGTTTTGAGGGGAAGAGCATTGTCAAAGTTAGGGGGAGAGCTGTCGTGACATCATGGAGTGAGTCGATACCAGAGTGGTCATACTGAGTCACTTTTCTGAGATGCAGGAAAGGGGATCCTGTAAGACACTCAGTTGTATGCTGTACCTTGATTTTGATCAACTTATTGTGGGGTCCAGTTACATCTCTCTTCAAAAGTGTATATTGCTAACAAAAAGCATGTCCTAATGCCAAGAATCAAGATGAGAGGAATTTAAATTGGTTTCCATGGTTGCTTCTCACCAGCGATAGAAATTATCCGAAAATACAGAGCATACAGATACACAACAAACACCAGATGTCCACGGACGTTGTAATTTCTCGTTTATGGCCGAATGTAGGAAAGCTATAAGAAGAAGACAAACATTAATACGCTGTGTGGCACATGGACAAAGAAGTCGATCGTAAATTAGGTGGTCCCCTCTTCTTGTCCATATTAGCCGAGAAACATCCACAAAGTGTAGACCTGCTGCTAATCTCTGAAGACGATAAGCAACACAATGTTTGGATAAAATGCATGTACCAACTACGTTCCTCCGAAATGAAAACAAACAAGGTGCTAGATGATTTTGCTGTACATGTCTCAAGTCGTTTATCAAGAGCATGTATCTCTAAAGACACCTGATTGACTGCTAGAGCCAGGAAACAATAGGTGTGGAAATACTTACCAAGGATAAACGGTTCTCGAAGTTTAAGAATACCTCTCACCAACACTTCTGTCCCTTCGTCTCTTACGTCGGTATAGAACGCCTCCTAGTTGCTGTGGTACAGTGTGAACGTGGTGTCTCTGCCTCCCAAATCACTGTCACGAAATGATGCATACGATATGTGGCAAGTTCTGTGCACTAAAATTAAAATCTTATGTCAAGGGAATAGCTCGAGATGGCTGCTCACTGAGCTTCAAAGTCTTGTACGGGGTGTTTATTACATATATAGTAAAAACGTCCATTTCACCAACGTGAAGGAGAATGACGCACTGAGCAAGCAGGCAGCTGATCGTTATATCTGGGGACTGTGACTGGACAGAGGTGAGCAAGCTCCCTGTAGAGACTGTTGCCACGTAACGGGGAAGTCCCAGAGTGCAGCTGACAACCCATGCCACACAGCCCACAACCATCTTCTCCACAATTTAAGTGAGCATGATGCCCCCTTTACAGTTCAGCACTTTGATGAGTCTGGGTAGTAGGATGATAAGGTCAGTGTAATTGATGACACCGTTGACAAATACATGCCGCTTCAAAGAGGATCACACCACTTCCTCGATTCACAACGCTTCATGCTCACGTCTCTTTAGAAATTTGCTGAACCAACGCGTCCTAAAGATATTCTTAGCAAAGGGAGCCACTTATCTCGATGATGTAGAGTTTCAAGAGTTTCAACTTGTGACGGAGATGGGGTCTTTCCATACGAATATCTGGATTCTCTAGTAAACGAAGAGGCATTTCCATAATTAGTGGAAAGAACGGGCACTTGGTGAACGAACAGCAGGACTTCAGCATCTCTGATTTATCAGAACATGTAAAATGATGAACACCAATGTACATCTGACCGCCAACATCTGCGAGAAGTTCTGTAGCATATGACTGAGATTTCGTGGACTGCCATGTTAAGAAAGATACAAGCCAGCAGCGAATTCTTGACCAACGTTGAGATACATGTCTTCCTGGAACACTCGATTCACCAGTGACTTTGCCAACGTGTGCGCAGGTATGCCAAGGCAAATAACCTGTAAATAATCGAGGGGGAGTACAGGTTGTCTCACGATTTCAGTTTCATCCTTTACCTGGATGTAAACTGTCTCTAAAGGCAAACCATGCAACAAAGTCTCCCTTTTCAAGGGCTCTCATTGATGTCAAAAGGGGAAATCACCAGACTGAGGGAAGATATCAAATATGTGGCTGCTGACGCTGTTGAGGCATATGTCCTAGAGGTAGAGCTGGACTATCCCACAAGTCTGCATCACAAACACGGTGACTTGCACAGCCTGAAAGACTTTCACGTTCAGGGAATTCAACAGGTGCCTCCTCTAGGGCATTGGCGCTGCACCACAAATGCGTATCAGGAGCTTATATACTGAGGTATATGCTGCAATTCCAGCTGGAAGCAGGGGTGTCCTATCACGATTACAAGTGGTTCATCGGGGGGCATAGGTGTGGAAATCTGCTGCACCCAGACTATTTACTGATGTGTCTGGGTGGACTTATTTGTTAGTAAAAAGGTAAAAATGTGTTCCACTTGACTGGGTGTGTGTGGAATAGTTTGATGAACTGTTTGTCACAGTTCTGAGTGCATATCTGTCTGTGTGTGTGTGTGTGTGTGTGTGTGTGTGATCGAGAGAGAGAGAGAGAGAGAGAGAGAGAGAGAGACATAGTAGACATAGTATATATTTCGTGGGGAACATGTGCAATATGCATCCGTGTAATGAAAGTATTTTATATGTTTATGGTGCGTGTGTGTGTGTGTGTGTGTGTGTATTGTTTTTGAGCTGGCATTGCTGTTGCTGTTCTAAGTATGTACGCGCTGAAAATTTCTCTCTCTCTCTCTCTCTCTCTCTCTCTCTCTCTCTCTCTCTCTGAGTTACCAATAAGTGTTTAATAGACATTGGAAATTAAAAAATTACCTTATGCACAAAAGAATGTCTATATTGTAATGAATCAATTAAGAAATAACAAAACTGTTACGTATATCACAAATGCGAGAAAAAATGGAAATTAAAAAGCTTGCAGTTGTTTTCACAATACAGTTGTTGTTCTCTTTCATGTTGTTTGAATGAAATACCTCCTTTATCAGTTTTATATTGATGGCAGGTGCCAGAGAAAAAAGAAATCCATTTCTAATACAATATTTTTGAAATTTACATGGTCGACCGGTTCTACGCGGGATCGCGATTTATCGCCTCCAATTCGTATTTGCGTAAGTAGAGCTTTAAGAAATGTGCGCCAGGAATACGGCACGCGTTTACGTGCGTGTGTGTGTGTCTGTGGGACGTGCGTCACGTCCTCGCTGTGACAGCATGCGGCTAGCGGTCAGCGGGCAGCTAACATCCCGTTTGTGGTAAAACGAAAAGTAAATTCAGCATTTCCCTCGTTGTGCAGGAGCAGTGAATTGGAAGGTGGGCACACTTTTGAATCGGCACTTTCCAAAACGTTGAACCCGTCGTCCTTGCGATGGCGCCACTGCCATCTAGACCTAATCTATGCCGGCCGTTGTGGCCGAGCGGTCCTAAGTGCTTCAGTCTGGATCCGCGCGACTGCTACGGTCGCAGGTTCGAATCCTGCCTCTGGCATGGATGTGTGTGATGTCCTTAGGTTAGTTAGGTTTGAGTAGTTCTAAGTTCTAGGGGACTGATGACCTGAGAAGTTAAGTCCCATAGTGCTCAGAGCCATTTCAACTATTCTGAACACACATACATACATATTTGTACACAGTATTATGTGAGAGCCCAGTTACCAGGGGCATAGGGTCAAAATCGTAAGCTGCGTCATTACCTGGACCACAGCACGCTTTGCTGTACTACTCTGCAGGGCTGTAGTGGAGAACAACGAGAGGAATTATCTCTAGTACGAATACCTCAAGATTGCTGCAGCTGTCTGAAGACTTAAGTTTCATTCAGAAAGCAAAATGTGTCTATAAGTCGAAACTATCTGTACGACACTGGTTCACGGAATACCTTTTCGCAATTACACTTTTACTAAGCAGGTGCAGTGTATGATCAACGAAGCGTAGCTGCACAACAAATTTAATAAAGAAGTCGTCCTTTAAACATTCTCGTAAGCTGTGAGGTACTATCTCTACAAAATATTAGATACGTATCAGGTAAATTGCCTTTGCTGCAGTGAAATGCATGGATGATGGTAACCAAAACAAGATGTAATGACAGGACATGACACGATGTCGGCAGAAACCATTCTTAAATACGGAACCCGCATCTATCAATCTTGGAAATTACCATCCAGCAAAAACATCTGTAATACACTTCTGGAAATTGAAATAAGAACACCGTGAATTCATTGTCCCAGGAAGGGGAAACTTTATTGACACATTCCTGTCAGTGTGATCAATTGATGTATCTGTACATCACATGATCACACTGACAGAACAACAGGCACATAGACACAGGCAACAGAGCAGGATGGGGAAGGAAGTCGGCCGTGCCCTAAATCAGAATGCCCGGACACGGGATTGAACCGTCGTCCATCCGAATGCGAGTCCAGTGTATGTCTTAAGACCACATAGCTTTTATTCTCGGTAGTGGGAAAATCACTGGTGGTAGAGTTCATAAATCATAGACACAGAATTCAGACTCGATAATGGTTCGAGTTAGGCCACGAGAGACACGTGCAGAAAGGCTAACGACTAAGATGAATGCTCTCAGAAAGCAGCATCCGGTTTCACGTTGGTCTCGCACAGGTTTTCATTGGTCTTGACGCATTCACTAGATATTCCGCTGGTGTCTGTAGTAGCACAGTGCCTTTAACAAAGCCACTCGCTGACGCAACACGCGCTAACTGGTGGACCTTCGTTATCGTTGCGCGTCCTCTGTGGCTGCGGTGGCTGGGACATTGCTGTGCCACACGGAGAGTGCTGGCTGGCAGAGGTGAGCACAGGGGGCCACCACTGGCGTCGAGCCACAAGTGTCAGCTGCGCTATCGTCTTGTCATGGAGTCCTGGGAAATGCCACGTGAATGTTAAGCTGGGAAGAGTTCGAGCAGTTGCAACGAACTGTATAAGTTATGTGGTATGTACACAGGTTCATTACGAGATTTGAAGTTGACGAAGCTCCATGTTGAGAGAAGTAATTTTATAGGCCTTCCATATGGAGCAGAGATTCTTAGGAAGAGAAGATGCTGATGGAGACTTGAATTGCCACACTGAGACTCTAGACCACTCTCCACTAAATTCGAAGCTAACATGCTGCAGCTTGTAAAGCAGCATTGGATGCAAACTTACCTGAATCTGTTAAAGAAGTAGCTAGCAAATGCGAGAAAAGAAAGATGCAGGCCATTTTCTTAAATCTCTAACCATTCCGACCTTAGCCCACCTGTACCATAGCCCCAGAAGGCTCACAGAAGTAGAGGTTGGTTCAGAATTCTTCCAGAACTGGAGAGCTCTAGATAGCTACAGTATGAAGCAGGTAAACTGGGAAACACTCTCCCAGAACTGACGAGGTCGTGTGTGTCATTTTATCACCCCCTGTACGTATAATACAGTTTATAAGAGGACGAAAAACCTCCACTTACCATACGTTCGAATGCGAGGGGAAGCAACAGCTGTGAGGCGTGCGTCGCACCGAGTGAGAGCAGCTGCGCCAATTCCCGCCAGTAGCTGGAGAGGCGTTCCCGGAAAATAGCCGCCTGGGCCTGCAGTTCTGCACAAGACGGGAGACGACGCGCTGATGAACAAGCCAGTCGCTCAGACTTCTGTAGGAAGCACAGCTTTCACTTTCTGTCCCCAGAGAGTGTATGCAGGTTGCATTTACCTTTTGAAACTAGATCAGTATGCAATGTCAGTAATCGTATGAGCTACATGGACACCTTGACCGGACGTTACAAAGCTCATATTCCAACGACAAGTTTAAAGAGCACATCAAGCAAAGAGAGAGGAGTACCTCCACCTAACTTAGATCCAGTAATAAAAATTAACCTAAGGGTAGAAGTATCAAAACATCTGAAGAAGTGGAATTATACAATTACTTCAAAAATCACCTACACGGCTTGCCCAACGAGAAGACAGATTTAAGAAATAAGAGATCTTGAAATAAATTCTTGCCAGTTTTATGTGCTAATAATAGAAAGTAACATTAATGAGGATGTATAGTTTGGCTGTTTGACTTTGACCTACTGACAAGCATAGGACGTAACGATTTGCACAGGATCGTATCTATGCTGGTTTTATAATATGTGTAGTCTTTACGACGTTTCCCGTGAGTTGTATGATATGTATGGAAATGAGGAAGAATTATGTCCACTCATACAGGTTTTTATAATTAGAGTGTATTTATTTTAACAGAAGTAATAGATCTTAATAATTCAGTAAAAAAATGAGTAAGGTGTTTTGCAAGTGTAGCTGAAAAAGCCATTCTCGGCCTAAGCGTTCTAAGGACCATGGAAATGTATGACTACATTTGTACTGGTACACTATCTTACATATTAACATTACATTTTGGAATTACATGGCGATACACATAATGTTCTGTATTTTGTGACAAGTATCCCATCACATGTTTTTATCTCACTTTTTGTACTCCTTTTTCTTTTTATTTGTCCAGTGGATCAATTCATGTACGAAAGTTGTTTTGAAGGCGATTTATGCCTTTGTGATGTTAATTTGGTAAAAGGATACACATGTAAAATTATGTATATGATTATTACTGCCATGTTTTTATGAGCAGCCTAGCTACTGTAAGCCTTTGACGATGGATACCATATGTACTATTACGCACCATCACAATAAAGAAATGTCTTCTCTTATTTCTTTACATCAAATGCTTGTATCGTAAACAGAATACCAAATTTTGTTAACAAATATTAACACGATATTTAGATACTGTGATATAAAACGTTTACTGTGGCATGTACAATCGCTGCTAAGAGCAGAGAAGAAACGACATGTGAATATGTTGCCTACCAGCTGCCTCAGTTGTCATATAAACAACATGAACAGTGATTTGAGGGGATTCATTTTAGTGATGTTAACATCAGTAACAATAAATTTGCCTTATGCCAATGCTATGATCCTTGAGCTGATCTAATGTTGATGTACACTCGGAGTTAGGGGACTCAACATACAGAGACAACAGTGAGATATACACACGTCAGAAGATTCGTAAATTTTCACACCTCCAGAGGCCCAATGCAAGTGATGTACAGTTTTTAGCATTTGTTGTAATATGAGTGCCTCATGTATGGGATGATAGTGGCGTTCTATACGTGCCGTCTGCCCTTCACTTTTCGGTTATTGCTGTATACCTGTATAAAGGGCATAGGATCGAAAATGTAGTCGTGAAAACGAATAGTGTTACAGTTAATGGCAGATACGACGTCTTTAAGAAGAAAACTGCTTTTTTATGCCTGTGCCAGATTTTTCGCATTTCGTTCTTATACGAGCCTATTTTCAGTACAAAAAAGACATTGCTGCAGATGGAGAATGATGTGTGTACATGATGTTTGTTCTGTTCCTCACGCTATTTGAATTCCTCAGTGCAATTCGCAAAAGACAAAGTAGAAGAGCCGTGCGTTTTCATGACTTTGTAAAAAAAAAAAACAAAAAAACTTATCTTCGGCATGAGGGACTTGAGAGCAGCGTACCGACACATTACACTGGCATCTGGCTGTAGGTCAACGACTGCAGAATGTATAGCCACGGGTTGGGGTGGAGACAACAGAGTGCTGAAAAGTTCACCAGCCATCACAGACAGACCGATGTAACCTGGGTTGAGATCTGTGGCTACCACTGACACCACACCACAAGCAGCATAGTGTAGGGCCAGAGTCGGCTGTGGTGTTCAGCGGCGGGAATCAGTTTATCCTGTGGCGGTCACGTCGACGCTGCTTTGTCCTGTGTTGGCCTCGTCGACTTCACGGAAAGCCGCGGTCGTCGAGATGCCTACCTCTTCAGCCCACAGAAACAAACAGGGGTTAGGAAGACTCGCGATCAAATCATGTGGAAGGCATATGAATGAGTTCTTAGGAATTTCGAAAACTATTCAGAAATTTTGGAACCAAATTATTATTAAAACTGGTTCTCCAGATAAACAGTGTCTCTTGAAAATATCATTCACATAGTTTTGTATGTTCAACGACACATAAGTGCGAGGACATCCGCACAATTACCTGAAGAGCTCTCACACTCAAGTTGCTGACCAGAATATGTATATAAGAGAAAAAGTAGATTGAGGAAGTGCTAGATGACCATCAATTTGGTTTTAGGAAAGATAAAGGCATCAGCGTAGGACTTCTCAGTTGGCGATTGATGATTAAAGCGAGACTTAAGGAAAATCTAGGCATGTCCGTAGGATTTGTAGTCAGATAAATATTGTACAATAATTTAAAATGTTGCAGGATTTCCGAAACTCTAAGGAAAATGGGTGTAACCTCTAGGAAAAGAAGGGTTACGTACAATTTGTACATCAAACAAGAGGAAAAAATAGGAAGACCAATAACAAACAGATTAGGTTAGGAAAGGTAAAAGACATACATCTAATCGCCCTTAGGATTCAATCTGTATATCGAAGAAGCAATGACGGAATGGGGTTCAGAAATGGAATTAAAATTCGTGTTGAAAGTTTATCAGTGACAGGAATAGCTGATGTCATTGCTGTTCTCAATGGAAGTCAGAGGTAACACTAGGAGATGTTGAGTAGAATAAACAATCTAATGGGTAGACTCTATCAATTAAGACTAAACCATAGAAAGATTAAATTATGAGGTCTAGGTCAGAATTGTAGGCGAGGATCAAGACGAACTGAAAGAATTCTGCTACCTTCAGGACAAAGTAGCCGGCTGAAGTGGCCGTGCGGTTCTAGGCCCAGCAGTCTGGAACAGCGAGACTGCTACGTTCGCAGGTTCGCATCCTGCCTTGGGCATGGATGTGTGTGATGTCCTTAGGTTAGTTAGGTTTAACTAGTTCTAAGTTCTAGGGGTCTAATGACCTCAGAAGTTGAGTCCCATAGTGCTCAGAGCCATTTTAACCAAGGACAAACTCATAATGGAAAAATGAAAGATTACATAAAAATTAGAGACGAACATTCAAAGAGGATGTTCATGGCCAAACGAAGTCAACTAACATCAACTGTCAGTTTTGTAACAACGAAATCAAACAATAATTGATAAAATTATTTAATAGGATAGATAAAACAATCTACTCACGAAGCAGCGTCAGAACACACACAGAAACTTTTGTGATTGGCAAGCTTTCGGAGCCAGTGGCTCCTTCTGCAGGTAAAAGGGTTGAACGGAAGGAAGAAGGGTTAAGGAAAAGGACTGGGCAGGTCTAGGAAAAGGGGGGAAAGGGGTAGATTTTGGGAAAGTCACCCAGAACCGTAGGTCAGAGGTGACTTACAGTACAAGATGAGAAGGAATGTTGGGGACCGCATCTAGGGAGCTTAAAGGTGGAAGGTAGGGTAATATACAAGACAGAGACTACTGCTAAAACGTTGATCTCGAGTTAACAAGAGTGTGTCCTCCTACAATAGCCCTGTAACCGGCAAAACATATTCTATTAAAGGTAGAGCCAGATGGGAAAAGATACAAGTCATATACCAGCTACTACGTAAACACTGTTTAGCCTTCTACATTGACACGACTACCATCAGATTATCAATTAGGATGAATGGGCATAGGCTGAAGGTATACACTGGTAACTCACAATATCCTGCTGCAGAGTATGCTCTAGAACATGACATTCGTCACACCGGCGCCTGTTTCACCACCAGGATTCCTTCTCCCAGACACTAGTTTCTCAGGACTCCGTAGGTGAGAACTAACTCTACAACATGTCCTTGGTTCTCGCCACCCAGCTTCTTATCACTGTAACTACTCTTTGCTTTACTCTGTTTCAGTTTCCTGCATCTTTCATTGTCTTTCCCATCAATTTTTGACCGCCTCATCCCACCTCTGTTATGTACAATGTACTTACCTTCTCACAATAACTTGTGATCAATGTTATAGCAGTAATCTCTGTCGTGTATATCACCTTGCCTTCCACCTTTAGCCTCTTGGGTTTTCACATCTCGTCTGATGCAGTCCCCAACATTTAGTCTTCCCTACTCATCTCGTACAGTAAGTCTCCCCTGGCCCACAGTTATTGGTGACTTTCCCAAAATCTACCCCTTTTCCAAGACCAGTCCAGTCCTTATCCTTCACTCTTCTTCCTTCCCTTTCAACCCTTCTACCTGAAGAAGGAGGCACTGGCCCGAAAGCTTACCAATCACAGCAGTCTTTTATATGTGTGCCTTGCTGCTGCCGCGTGAGTAGTTTTTTTATCTATCCAAGCAAATGTCGGGTTCTGTTTGAGGACGAGTAACTAAGAGTGTAAGTTTGGAGCACAGTATTCTATGAAAGTGAAACATGGGCAGTGGGAAAACTAGGACAGAAGAGAATCTAAGCATTTGAAATGTGGTGCTAGAGACGAATGTCGAAAATTTGATGGACTGATAAGAGAAGAAATGATGAGGTTCTCAGCAGAATCGGTGAAGAATGGAACATACTGAACACTTTGGTAGGAAGATGGGAGAGCATTTTGTTCTTGGTCATGTAGCCTTTTTGTTTCCTCTCGGTTCTTGTACGTATTGAATGGGTCCTGTAGCCACCATTCATTAGTCTGGTAGCTCATTTTCATTAGCATTTCTCGTTATTTTCCTTGTTTATCTTTACTCATAACTCTCATAGTGGCGTGATTGAATGAATGTGGTTGTGTGTCACGCTGCCATACGGTGGCATAGTCTGCTGCAGAAAGTCTGCGATGGTGATACAGATTCAGCAGCAATTGTACAGAATAGCGAAGTCTCGAAGTGCTCAAGTAGGCAAAGAGGTTTGCGCTACTGCTGAGAAATCCACCTGCGTTAGGTTGGTGGCGGAAATGGTATCCTTGGGTTTTCTGGGCCACACGGAGCGTGGAGGAGGCTGGAGATGAAAAAGGGAGGAAGTCTGCCGCCTGTACGGGAAGCGTCCACAGCTGTGCTCCAGTCGAAGAAGGGTGACTTAGACTGACCGCGTGGCGCGTTCTTACTTGGCGAGGGGAGAGCTGTTAGCTTTTGGTCTCGCTTTCCAACTCTGAAAGTTTGCTTTGCTTTGCCTTGTCGCAGCAAGGAATGCAAAACTTTGGCACATTTTTCTGTTAGTAAATTTTTATAGCCGACTTGGATCCACCGGAAGAGTGCCACACAAAGGTGTCGATAAGAAGTGAGCACTCGATCCTGTATGAATGTCTGTTTTTTCTCTGCCTCGTGATGACTGGGTTAATTAGGTTTAAGTAGTTCTAAGTTCTATGGGACTGATGACCATAGATGTTAAGTCCCATAGTGCTCAGAGCCATTTCAACAATTTTGTGTGCTTGCCTTCAGCTGTGCCTGTATAAGTTTTCATTTTTCTAAATATTAATAGCTTTGTCTTCTCGTAAATTTTCGTCCATGGGGAGCCAACCACGTGGTTGAACATTAGAGTTTGTTGGGCTACCGTCACCACCAACTGTCCGATCTCGTGTTTGTTTTAGAGAATGTTAACTGTTCATGACTGTGTGATGTGATATTGTTGCAAGTTGGCCACGATACCTAGAAACTGCGTCCCCTCAAACCGCGTGGGCAGGCGGGTGTACCGCGAAACGTGTACCGCTTCACGAGTTATTGTGATCAGTTGTCAAGCATCGGCAGTTGTATGAATGATTCAAGCCAATGATTTTAGGTGTAGATTATAACGGTGAATGTATCGATGCCTTTCGTTAATGTTTTAGGAATGAATGATATCAGAAATTGTGTACATGCCTCACATCAATATCTTAGGAATAAATGATTTTATACACAATTTTCTCTTGCATTCCGAGGTTACGTTTTTGCACCTAAGCCACCCACCTGGTGGCTTTCCTGTTAGCACATCCAACGCGTTTCCTTACGCACGGGTCCAGTGATTTGTTTTAAAACAATTTATTTTAAAACAAATTCTTTACATTAAGTCTTACTTTCAGGTGTGTTGCTCGGAGCTGATCTTCTGCACAGTGTTCATGGATGTGGTATTTTATTTTAAAACGTTGATTCTCGTGGACAGTGCACCTTAGATACTATTAATTGCATCGCATTCCCTATGAGCGATATCACGACGTACGTATTTTTATGTGTTTTTGGTCTGTGATCAAATTAATTTATTTTCCTACTCGGCCAAACCTTCGATTAGTTGTATGGTTAGAGTCGGTGGCGACCCTAATCTTCTCACGTTAATTTCACAATCAATAAGCATTTCCATTCCCAATAATAACGTAATAACACGTAGTAACAGGTTACCTTATAGTATCACCCGCCTTTCTTTGCAACATACTCGTATTTTTCTCAATATTTCGAAAATCGTGCAGAATTTTACATTTCCGGATGCTTTTTGCAGGTCTACAGGGCCTATGAATGTGGCAATTTTATTTTCCAAGTTTTGTTTCTCTCATCACTTACAAAGCCCTCTCCTGCTACTAGCCTTCTGACAGTTAAAATGATGGTCATCTATCATATCCTCTATTACCTTTTCCATTCCTCTGTATATATTGTTCCTGTCGACAAATTCCATAAATGAGGTGTTATGCTAGTTCTGCTATAGGGGCCTGCGAGTATCTGCTCATCTTCATGGTTGGGTGTAATGGTATACCACCATTCTCATATACACTCCTGGAAATTGAAATAAGAACACCGTGAATTCATTGTCCCAGGAAGGGGAAACTTTATTGACACATTCCTGGGGTCAGATACATAACATGATCACACTGACAGAACCACACGCACATAGACACAGGCAACAGAGCATGCACAATGTCGGCACTAGTACAGTGTATATCCACCTTTCGCAGCAATGCAGGCTGCTATTCTCCCATGGAGACGGGATCGTAGAGATGCTGGATGTAGTCCTGTGGAACGGCTTGCCATGCCATTTCCACCTGGCGCCTCAGTTGGACCAGCGTTCGTGCTGGACATGCAGACCGCGTGAGACGACGCTTCATCCAGTCCCAAACATGCTCAATGGGGGACAGATCCGGAGATCTTGCTGGCCAGGGAAGTTGACTTACACCTTATAGAGCACGTTGGGTGGCACGGGATACATGCGGACGTGCATTGTCCTGTTGGAGCAGCAAGTTCCCTTGCCGGTCTAGGAATGGTAGAACGATGGGTTCGATGACGGTTTGGATGTACCGTGCACTATTCAGAGTCCCCTCGACGATCACCAGAGGTGTACGGCCAGTGTAGGAGATCGCTCCCCACACCATGATGCCGGGTGTTGGCCCTGTGTGCCTCGGTCGTATGCAGTCCTGATTGTGGCGCTCACCTGCACGGCGCCAAACACGCATACGACCAACATTGGCACCAAGGCAGAAGTGACTCTCATAGCTGAAGACGACACGTCTCCATTCGTCCCTCCATTCACGCCTGTCGCGACACCACTGGAGACGGGCTGCACGATGTTTGGGGGTGAGCGGAAGACGGCCTAACGGTGTGCGGGACCGTAGCCCAGCTTCATGGAGACGGTTGCGAATGGTCCTCACCGATACCCCAAGAGCAACAGTGTCCCTAATTTGCTGGGAAGTGCCGGTGCGGTCCCCTACGGCACTGCGTAGGATCCTACTGTCGTGGCGTGCATCCGTGTGCCGCTGCGGTCCGGTCCCAGGTCGACGGGCACGTGCACCTTCCGCCAACCACTGGCGACAACATCGATGTACTGTGGAGACCTCACGCCCCACGTGTTGAGCAATTCGGCGGTACGTCCACCCGGCCTTCCGCATGCCCACTATACGCCCTCGCTCAAAGTCCGTCAACTACACATACGGTTCACGTCCACGCTGTCGCGGCATGCTACCAGTGTTAAAGACTGCGATGGAGCTCCGTATGCCACGGCAAACTGGCTGACACTGACGGCGGCGGTGCACAAATGCTGCGCAGCTAGCGCCATTCGACGGCCAACACCGCGGTTCCTGGTGTGTCCGCTGTGCCGTGCGTGTGATCATTGCTTGTACAGCTCTCTCGCAGCGTCCGGAGCAAGTATGGTGGGTCTGACACACCGGTGTCAATGTGTTCTTTTTTCCATTTCCAGGAGTGTATTCTAGGAGCCAACTTCAATAATTCTTGGTTGACACTTTCGCCAATGATTTCGGAAACTCAGAAGGTATGTTACCTATCGCTTCTCCCTTCTACATCTACATCTACATCCATACTCCGCAAGCCACCTGGCGGTGTGTGGCGGAGGGTACCCTGAGTACCTCTATCGGTTCTCCCTTCTATTCCAGTCTCGTATTGTACGTGGAAAGAAGGATTGTCGGTATGCTTCTGTGTGGGCTCTAATCTCTCTGATTTTATCCTCATGGTCTCTTCGCGAGATATACGTAGGAGGGAGCAATATACTGCTTGACTCTTCGGTGAAAGTATGTTCTCGAAACTTTAACAAAAGCCCGTACCGAGCTACTGAGCGTCTCTCCTGCAGAGTCTTCCACTCGAGTTTATCTATCATCTCCGTAACGCTTTCGCGATTACTAAATGATCCTGTAACGAAGCGCGCTGCTGTCCGTTAGATCTTCTCTATCCCTTCTATCAACTCTATCTGGTTCGGATCCCACACTGCTGAGCAGTATTCGAGCAGTGGGTGAACAAGCGTACTGTAACCTACTTCCTTTGTCGTCGGATTGCACTTTCTTAGGATTCTTCCAAGGCTGTGTTAAGCTCTGGCTCTTATGTGGGATCTCCAGTGTCTTCCGTTGTGATTCTCATTTCTTCTTCTGTCAAGTCATCAGACGAGTCCTTCCCCTCGTAGACGGCTTCAGTTCACTCTCTCCACGTACCCGCACCCTCCTCTGCATTTGACAGTGGAATTCTCATTGCACTCTGAAAGCTGATGTCCTCACTTTTAAAGTTGTTCTTCTGAGTATTCTGTACATGTTCTTTTGAATATTCTGTACACTGAATAAATCTTTCAGACAACCATTTCTTATTCTGTGTCTTCACATTTTGCAACAGTCACTTCGCATTGGTTTCCCATCTACCCTTACTTACTTCGTGCCCAAGTGAATTATACAGCTGTATCCCTGTGTTCCTCCGAACGTTTTTGTATCTTCTACATTTGCTGATCAATTGCTGTGTTTTTTCTGTTTCCCAATGTTTCTTTTCCGTTAGCTCCTTATATCTATCTTTGTTTGTCCAATTTCTATGATGGCCTTTTTATTGGTGTCCATTCCTGTTCAAATGAACTGCCTGTGTGGTATTCATCCGCGTAATATCTGCAGCCCACGAGAAATTTAAGTGCATTTCGTGATTGCTTTTGCACTTTAGTGTCCCACTTATTTCCGTGTTATGTTTTTCCAGACCATTCTCTTAAACTTCAATCCACTCTTCATCGGAATTCAACTGACATCTGAGCTTATATCTGGCCTTAGGTGTGCCACACAATCGAAGAGCACGATTGAGAAAACGATAGATTTCGACTTCTAGACATAGATAACCGGACATTTCTTCCCATAAATACGGATGTACGAGTATTAACGAGGGCCTCAACAGGGCGTAATCCCACATGGAACTTTCATGTATCTCGATCCTTTTCGAAGCATACCTCCCGTGGAAAAGCGAGAGTTTTCGGTAGCTACAGACGGTTGAAAGATAAAACAAACAGCGACAGAGGGAGAGAGAAAGGGACTCCCCTCTCTTGCACTCCGCTCCAAGGCCAAACTTCGTGTGCAATCACGACTGTTTGTACTGAAGCCCTAATGTTATGTAATTGGAGTTTTGATATTTTTATCATTATGTAATTTGGTAAAAGAAAGGCGAACAAACATGTAAAAGTAATCCACCTACAGTTTAAAACAGTTGCTGCAAAAATCGATGTTTTACACTGTTTTACATCTAAGTCAACTTAAAGATGCAGAGCGACAATTTTTGTAGTATGTGTATTCCGATACAAAGCATAACACGTGGAATAGTATGAAACCCCACACATTAATTTCTCCCATCAGTGATAATACCTGCTACAGTTGCAAAATTGTACATCAGCAGTTGATTTTATCACTGGGGATGTGTATCAGCAGTTGTCCCATCAAGAGAAACGTGTGTTCTTATGTGTCTCCATTGTTGTTGTTGTTATTGTTAGCATAGGTAGTATAAATTATCACTACCGCGTGCTGCTCGTGTACTTCACATGTCATAATGTTGACTTACTGAGATGTCAGGTTATATGTAAGAGAGTGCACTAATGCCTTAAGTTTATCAGGTGGAATAAACGCATAAAGAAGTAAATAAATGTGCACTTTAGACTATTTCTAAGGGCACGGGCTCTGTCGTTTCTTGCGACTCTTAGTGTCTGTGCTGCTGGTGTTGGCATCGTATAGTGGATCCCCGTATGCTCTGTAGCGTATGGCATTAAAGGTCTAAAAATTTCGTAAAAGTTACAGTACCATCAAGCAATGTCACTTTTATCGCAACGGCAATGAACGGGAGTCTTAAAACGTCACGTGTCAGAGATGTGTGCTGAAGTTTAGTGAGCGAGCAGTCTAGATCGCATCACATCGCATAGTGACTTTTTAATCCGGACCTCTCCGCCACCTCCATGCTGAGTATCCTGGACACGCTCCCAAGACAGCAGCCGTGTTCACAGAGCCGCGCGGACACGCTCCTAGCTGGACGACCAGTCAGCCCACATGGCCGCTGAGCCATCCGGTCTCAGCCTCACAGGAAATGTCTGTGGACAGCGGCGGTCTCACCGTCCCTGAGACCTGCCGGCTCTGCGGGACTTGTTGAGTGACGTCAGCTGAACACGACGCAACTGGAGAGACTCGTGGACTCTCTTTGTCGGGCCCTTGTCGAGGCTAGAGGCGGTGTGCTCTACTGCTGTGTTATCATGATCTCTCCTTATCTGACATAGAATGAAATCTGTCCTCAGCCATCATGTTTATTACTTGTAACCCTCCACATAAACATAACTAAGTCAACCTTGTTTTGTAAGGAGAAAAATGTACACCTGCAAGATCTCAACCCTAGATACCAAACACCCATCCTCTCTTAAAATACATGGCCATACTTAAGATATTACTCATTTTAGACGTCTTGAATGCAGAGTTTTTAGAGTACTGTAGGTGCAGGTTGCCTGCCGCTGGCTCCGCCCCACAGCAGCTGCCTGATGCGCGAGTGGAGAGTACTGTGCAGCGGGGTGACGTCCAGAGCCCTCATACCAGCTTCACGTCGCAAGTGTGGGAAGACGTGTGTGGAGCCGGTCACGTCTGCCCCACGTGTTTCGAAACTTTGTTCTTCAAGTAGAACACACGTTATTTAACGTGAAAAACTGGTAAGCAATATGGGCAGATAGTATTTCAACGCCATGCGCATATATGGTCGACTATGTTTAGCAATATTTTAGGACATATTCTGCAGCAGTTTTTTTATAAAACATACACACACACACACACACACACACACACACACACACACACAGAGAGAGAGAGAGAGAGAGATCTCAGTCACGCACAGAGGCAAGGTGAATTCTGACAATATTACCTCTTCAAAGCAAGCTTCCTAAACAGTCAGTTCGTGATTTTACATCTCTGTCGCATTGTGCCAATGAAGTTGTTTGACGAAAATGATTGTGGTGAAAGGTATCGTCATCATTGTCACCGCCATCCTCTCATAAAGAATAGTCTAACGTCAATCAACTATTCTTCTCTCCATTTAACGGGTCTTCTCTATGACTGCCGCTACTAAATCGCAAGGTACAAACAGTAGCACAAAGAAACGCTCACAGAGTTTCTTTTGGCTCGTGTAAGAGCTGGTCGAATAGCCACATACAACGACGCTTACCGGTCACAACTGCCGCGAGCTCTGACGTTTAAACGTGGCAGTTTGACCGTCACTGCATACTGCTCCTGGTGGTGCCACACTGTCGCTTGTCGGTTCACCGGCACTATAAACACGAACCTCCTACTCACTGTGCCGTACAGTAGTTCGAGCTCCGACAATGGGCGACCGCAGCGGAGCGTGCCAGAAGCAAATGGTACACGGGCGTTAAAAAGCTATGTGGTGAGAAGGTGTTACCTGCGTACAGTCATAATCACGGTCCAAATCCCCGCGCAACATAGACAGCTGGGGCTCACACCTTGCAAGTTTGCGTCTCGTATATGAGACCAGGTTGGCGCCCTTCTCTTGTTAGATGCAATCCGTTGTGATTAGATAACTGTTTCTTTTCTCCAGTGTGATTTTTACTTAGTTCTTATGTTTTTATTTCTATGCACTTTAATTAGGACATAATTTTCAAATGCGGTGCAACTCCATCACCATGTGTTGATTAACTTCGACGAGAGTTTTTAGAGAAAATCTAAATGAGCACATTACGCTATATTTAACAATAACAAACTTCCCAGTAATATACTCACCAGGTTTATCCACAAACTGAACAGGACGCCACCACTCACAATTCACCATGCCGACCGTGGCTCTTGTGATTTGTCGAACAGCATGCACTGACTGGGACAGGATATGATGCCTCAGATCATCTGTTTGCAGCGTTGTCATGTTCCATTTCATGTTGTTCAACCTTTCAAAATAAAATGGAGTCAGCTTATGTGACAGATGATATTCTGAAACTTGACTGTATTTGTAGACTAGAATAGTGAAAACTAAACTCAACTTGCCCTACTCCAGCTCTTACGTTTCCCATTGATAGAGGTCGCCAGCCCATTAGAGACGAATCGAGGTGTCAGACAGGAATTGTTGCGTACATTACGGCTCGTATGGGAGTCTGCTAACATATTCTGGACAATTGATCATTTCTGATGAAATACAAGAATTCACATGCAAGCTAGCAGCCAGAAATATGACTGGACAAGCACAGCAGACCGCCTTCAAAGGCTGGAGTGGCCACTCCCCCACAACATGGCTCACCGTCTGCTCCTTGGCGCCATAATCATGAGCAGCGCTTCCACTATAATACCACGTTTTCAAGAGGTTGCCATGTCTCTCTTGTGCCATTTGGATGAGGCTGAATCTTGGTATTTCATGACAAGAAAGACCATAATGCGCTACCTTACTCAGTTGGACTGAATATTTATTGCACTCTGTCTTAGGAATTAGTACAGTGGCATCCTTGATTGTGAGATTAGCAGAGACAAAATTTGACATAACATGCAACCCCTAAGTGGGAGCTGTTGTAGCAATGTCATTAATAGTCAACATGGCTCCTTACGTCTTAACTGCATGAGTGCCATTCTCCCATGCTTTAGCACAATACGCGACAGCTCAGCAACAAAGAAAAATATCAGCTTTGTTTTGTTTGTCTACATTTGCTCCACAGGTTTTTGCAGGAATGTAGTGCAGTTGATTTAGAATAGAAGCAAACGGCTTTTACAGGTCCGCGCAGTGGTGCATAAATGACAGTGACAGGAAGAGGAGACATCAAGGTAATTAAGGAAGTAGCTGAAGGAAATTTTGGTCCTATCCAGGGGCCTCTGTATCATGGAGGTAGAACCCTGTGGGCTCAGTTCCGCTTGTGATTCGCTGGAGTCTCTATTTGTAAAAGTACCCCCTCTGTTTGGTGTCAACACGGAGGATCGTCGACACAGTCAGTAAGTAGCCAGTTTCACTCAATGAATTTGGTCTCTAGGCGACCTCTACGAACAACAATAAAAAAACTACCTGGGACCTTGTAGTGCGAAGATATTGGCTAAGGGGACACGTGAAACGGAACGTGAATCAGTGGACTGGGCTTGTGTTCACCGGCGAGTACAGGTTTCGAAAGTCGATTGGGGATCGTCGTACAGGGCTGTGTAGGTGACCAGGCACTGTTGCAGGTCACTATCCATGGGTTCTGCTGTGGGGCGGGACGGTCGTATTTTGCCTGCTGTTATGGTAATATCAACAGTAGCAGAAAACAGTATAACGGGAGTAGGATTCTTTAGGAAGTTAGAGCAGAGAGTGTGTTCCAGTGAACAGTTCAGCGATACAGTTACGCTTATCGCAATCGACAGCAAACCAACACCGACAACGATAGATCGGATAGTACATGCCGACGTCGGAAACTTAAGATGGCAGAAAAAGTATATGAAGGTATTGAAACGGTAATACAGTAAATAACGGGCGATGAAACGTCAATACATATGAGAGACAGGAATGCAGTTGTAGGGGTAAAAGTGGAAGAAATGGTTACTGGAGAATGTGGGGTTGCGTTAGGGAATGAGAGAGAAGAAAGAATAACTCAGTTCTGTAATAAATTTCGGCTAGTAATACCGAATACTCTTAATCACAAGAGGAGGATGTATAATTGGAGAAGGCTGGGTGATATGGGTAACTACAGTTAGATTACATCATGGTCCGACAGAAATTCCAAAAAGGATATAGTGGATTGTAAGGCATACGCAGGAGCAGATATAGACTCATATCACAATGTAGTAATGATAAACAGTACGTTGAAGTTTAAGAGATAAGTCAGAAAGAATCGATACGCAAATGTGTCAGATACAGAAGTACTAAGGAATGACGAGATACCCTTGGAGATCTGCAAGGCTATGGGTACAGCAACAAGGAATAATCCAGTAGGCAGCCCACTTGAAAAGGAATGGTTATCTCTGAAAAGGACAATAATAAAAGTTGGAAAGAAAAACATTGGTACAAAGAAAGTAACTGCAAAGAAACTATGTGAATTAAAATAAATAACTGAAGTATTTCTTTTATTACCCGTGATGAAAGAAGGAAGTTCAAAAATGTTCAGGGAAATTCAGGAATACAGAAATGCTAGTCACTGAGAGATGAAATAGACAGGATGTGTAGGAAAACTAAGACGACATGGCTGCCTGAAGAATGTGCAAAAATCGAAAAAGAAATGATTGTTGGAAGGACTGAGACAGCGCATAAGAAAGTCGAAGCAATCTTGAGTGAAATTGTGAGCAAAGGGTGGTAATATTAAGAGTGCAGTGGGAATTTAACCGTCAAAAAAGGAGGAGGTGGTGGATATATGGAATGAGTACATTGTAGGCCTTCATGAGGAGGGAAGATTTGTCTGATGTGATAGAAGAAGAAAGAAGAGTCGATTTAGAAGAGTTAGGAGATCCAGTAATAGAATCAGAATTTAAAAGAGCTTTGGAGGACTTAAGAGCATATAAGGCACAAGGAGTAGATAACTTTCCATCAGGATGTCTAAAATCATTGGGGGGAACTGGCGGCAAAGCGACTATTCATGTTGGTGTGTAAAATGTATGAGTCCGCCGACATACCATCTAGCTTTCGGAAAAATATCATCCACACAATTCTTAAGACTGCAAGAGCTGACAAGTGCGACAATTATCGAACAGTGTGCTTAATAGCTCATGCATGTAAATTGCTGACAAGAATAATATATTGGAGAATGGAAAAGAAAATTGAGGATGAGTTAAATGACTATCAATTTGTCCTTGGGAAAGGTAAATGCAACAGAGAGGCAATTCCGACGTTGCTGTCCGTGATAGAAGCAAGAGAAAAGAACAATAAAGTTACGTTTATAGGATTTGTCGACCTCAAAAAGATGTTGAGCAAATGTGAAATGGCGCAAAGTGTGAGAAATTCTGAGACAAACAGGGGTAAGCTGTAGAGAGAGACAGGTAATACACAATATGTACAAAAGCCAAGAGGGAACAATAAGAGTGGATGACCTAGAATGAAGTGCTCGGATTAAAAAGGATGTAGGCAGGGATGTAGTGTTTCGCTCGTATTTTCAGTACGTACATGATGGAAATACAAGAAAGGTTCTGGAGTGGGATTAAAATTCAAGTTGAAAAGGCATGAGTGATACGATTCGCTGATGACAATGCTATCCTGAAAGTGAAAGTGAAGAAGAATTACATGATGGGCTGAATGGAATGGACAGTCTAATGAGTACAAAATATGGGTTGAGAATAAAACGAAGAAATACGAAAGGAGTTGAAAGGAGCAGAAATGAGAACAGAGATGAACATAACATCAGGACTAATTCTCACGAAGTATATCAAATTAAGGTATTCTACTACCTAGGCAGCAAAATAACAAATGACAGATAGAGCAAGGAGGACAGCGAAAGCAGATTAGCACCGGCGAAAAAAAGCATTCCTGACCAAGAGAAGTCTATTAGCATCAAAGATAGACCTTAATTTTACGAAGAATTTTCTGAGAATGTACGTTTTGGAGCAGAACCTTGAATGGTAGTGAAACATGGTCTGTGGGAAAACGGGAACAGAAGAGAATCGAAGCATTTGAGATGATGTACTACAGGCGAATGCTGAAAATTAAGTCAACTTACAAAGTATGGAATGAGGAGGTTCTGCGCAGAATGGAAGAGGAAAGGAATATGTGGAAGGGACACGATGATAGGAAATCTGCTAAGACATCACGGAATGAATTCCTTGGGAAAAAATTGGAGAGTACATGCAGCAAATAACTGAGGACGTAGGTCGCAAGTGCTGCTCTCACGTAAAGAGGTTGGCATAGGAGGGGAATTTGTAGTGGACCACATCGAACGAATGAGAAGACATATGACTAAAAAAATTATACGTTTCCCCGTGTAACAATATATTCTTTCTAGTATCAAATTTTCACTCTACAGCGGAGTGTGCGCTGATATGAAACTTTCTGGCATATTAAAACTCGAACTCGCGACCTTTGCCTTTCGCGGGCAAGTGCTCTACCAACTGAACTACCAAAGCACGACTTGCGCCCCGTCCTCACTGCTTTACTTCTGCCAGTATCTCGTCTCGTACCTTCCAAACTTCACAGAAGCTCTCCTGCGAACCTTGCAAAACTAGCAGTCCTGGAGGAAAGGATATTGCTGAGACATGGCTTACCCACAGCCTGGGGGATGTTTCTAGAATGAAACTTTCACTCTACAGCCGAGTGTGCGCTGATATGAAACTTCCTGGCAGAGTAAAACTGTGTGCCGGACCGAGACTCGAACTCGGGACTTTCGCCTTTCGCGGTCAAGTGCTCTATCAACTTTTTTTCTTTTTTTTATGAAGAGGAAAAGAAAATTTTTCGCACCCAACGACGCGCGAACCCATGACCTCCCATATCCTATTCCCGCGCGCCAACTACTTTTATTTTTTATTTTTTCTGTTTTAGGAAGGTCACAGGGCGTGGTACACGCCCCACTAGCAGTGGAGTCTCTTCACGGCACTGCCGGTGCGTAGAGGCACAAACCCCTGCCACCCCTTATTTCATGTTCCCTGTTGGGTCATAGCACTAAGTGTGCAGAAATCTTGACACAAAATTCCCATTCTCCGATGTAAGAAAGACAAAGAAACCTCTTCTCTGAGTAGAAACTGATCACTGCCAAAAACTTAACAATTCTTCTTGAATCACACAAATACTTTGCAAGTCGAACACGAGGAATTCTGAACAAAATGTTTTGATAAAACTCTTCCTCTAACACAGAAGTAAATAATAATAATAATAACACAAGTGACTTTTAATTTTCTTGTGTTCGTTTTCGTTCAAGGTGTTTTAGTGGTTGCACACATTTACCTGACACCCATTCTTTCAAAAATGATCTTCAGCATGTTGCCGTAGTGCTTCTTGTGGTTGCGATACGTGCTTATTTCTGCGAATTCACACTTCATGTAAACGCGGAATTCTAACTCGTTGTCTGACCCAAGTTTGTCAAAAAAATGGCTCTGAGCGCTATGGGACTTAACTACTGAGGTCATCAGTCCCCTAGAACTTAGAACTACTTAAACCTAACTAACCTAAGGACATGACACACATCCATGCCCGAGGCAGGATTCGAACCTGCGACCGTAGCAGTCCCGCGGTTCCAGACTGCAGTGCTAGAACCGCACGACCACAGTCTGCGACACCAAGTGTCCGAGGTTCGGATCCCAAAGAGGAACACAATTCAGACGATGACCGCGAACAGTCGCTCCGCACAGTTAATATTTTTATTAGGAAAGAGAAAAATGAAAATGGAATCAATTATGCGATAATGTAGTCATAAAAAAAAGATAGGATATTGTAAAAATATTTCCTGGGTCAGAAAGTTTATCCAGAAAGGTCATAAGTGAAATGGACAGTACTTAGCCTGGAAACGATTGACGAAATATTAAGTACACACACTTCTGTACTCAGTCTAAGAAAGAATGTGTATAGTATTCAAGAGAAAGGGATGCTAAAAACAACACAGAAGAAGAAATAATGGCATTACTGGGATTGCCTTACATCTCTGGGATTACGCAAGCAAGCCACACTAATGTTGTCGAACTGTGGAAAGCAGATGGCAGAAATATGGAGATTACGGGAGCTGTGATGATCCATAGAAGTACTCCCCTCTTCTCTGCACGTGTAAATACCATTTCAGCCTACTTTCTTGGATCTTCTTCCCTATGGGCTCCACTTTCACTTTTCCCCTGGTGTACACTTTCCTTAGTCTATCCTTTCGTGTCACCCCACTCATCCACCTTATCATTCTCATTTCATCCACTTCCATCTTTTTCTCTTGGACTTTTGTAATTGGGCAAGTTTTTGCACTATACAGCATCGCAGGCCTCACCACTTGTAAAACTTTCCTTTCATTCTGCAGCTAACCTTCTTATCACATAGTACTCAGCTCAGTTTCCTCCAGTTCATCCATAACTATTCATCCTCTGCTGTATTTATACCTCCAGTCCTCCATTACTTTTCATTTAAGAGCCTAGGTATTTAAATTACTTGATCATCAGTTGTTGTCATTGCAGGTTAATATATAGATTTTTCGCACCCTTTGTTGGTTTTTCCTCTTCCCGGCATAAATCCAAACTGTTCTTTACATACGTCAGTTTCTAGATGCACCTTGTTCTCAAATATCCTTTCCAAGATCTTCATTGTGTGGGACATCACTTTTATCCCTCTATAATTGCCCTTATATAGAAGCATACGGCTTCTCCACACATGTGGCGTTCTTTCTCCTTTGCAGATCTTCTGCATTAGATCCCAGAGAATATCAGTACCCTGTTCTTCCAGACTTCTCAATGCTACTATTGAGATTTGGTCAGCTCCTAGGGCCTCCCATTTTTCATTTTCTTCATCGCATGTTGGACTTCTTTCCTACTTATCCTTTGGGTCATTCTTTCATTTATATGTCCTTACTCATACTTCTCTCAAACATTTTTCTCATTCAATAGCCTTTGAAAGTACTCCCACGTACTATTCAAGATTTTCTCAAGGTCGTATAATACTACACCTGATTTATCCTTTATCGGCCTCACTGGTGTTACGTCCTCGGTCGCCTTATCTCTTGCTTTAGCTATCCGTAGGAGTTACCTGTCGCCCTGTGTTCTTTCCAGCTCTTCGTACGCCTCTTCCAAGACAGGAACATGCATACCAAAATGCCGTGGCTGACATCTTATCATTCCGACAACGAGGTGCCGGAGGAAAGAAAACGTCAAAACTGAAGCTGTGAGTACAAGTCGTGAGTCATGTCTCCATAGAATAATTTTATTTGGAACTCTTCCAGATGGTGTTTGGATACAAAAAAGGGAACAAATGTCGCCATCATTAATGGGTCATGGGATCTTTATATCTAAAACATGCAGAGAATAGCATAGTTATAAAACACTGTAAAACATTATTAAATGTGTACTGTTTGTTTTATAAATACTGCTTTCCGTGAGTACTTTCATAATACCTTATTTATTATACAGTACGGCTTGGTTTTAAGATTGTTGTTGGTGTTTGGGGCATATTTTCTGTGTGCGTCTGTTGCCGTGTTTCGCAGCATAGTTTATGTCACCTGCAACTGTATGAGCGGCCATTACTAAACAAATACAAGAACATTAACTTACGTATGTCAGCGTTATACAGTTGGGATTGCCGTAGTGTTGTGGATACAGTTTTGATGTGCACTCGGTTGTTACATAGTTTCTCGTGTCTTACGGTCGCGGCAAGGGTTGCAGCTAATTTTACACACAGAAAAACGTAAGTTTCGCACTTCGTTCATAATCCAAAGCATTACGCCATCTTGCCATTAGCATGTGTCGCGAGAAATGTATCGCATGTTACAAGGACGCTATGACAATTGTAGCGGAAGTTCTGACCTCTTCTTCAGTTACGTCTTTTTGCGTGTGTGTGCATTCTGTTATGTGCAGATCACTTTCGATATTAGTAGAGGTACAGTTTTTATTCGTTGGGTGTCTTGCGAAAGTGGAATGTGTGCTGTCTCTTTTTAGGACTCTGTGTACTTCGTTCGGATAGTTTTGATTGTTTCTCCTACGGGTTAGGCCTGATAGCAGTTAATTGTGAGCTGGTTTATTCCAGCATGCTGAATTTTTCTGAGATTCTTTTGTCTGGTCTCAGCCTTTCATGAACTATGTGGTTTGTTTAGAATTTTATTGGGATCCCTTGCTTTTTCTAGATGTTTCCAGTTCTATGTGATATTTTATTACTGTATGTCAGGGTGTACCATATGTTTCCGTTTCCTGAAGTGATGTGGTCTGCTGTGTTGTCTGTGTGTTTGGCCTGTGGGTTTTCAGATTATTTGCTTGTGCTTTTGAATGGGTCGCCACTATTTTTATGTTTCATATTTACCTTGCTGTTGAGCTTGTTTATGATATCTGTTTTGTAGTCATTTTCAACAGCACTTTGTTTGATTATAAATGGTTCAAATGGCTCTGAGCACTATGGGACTTAACTGCTGTGGTCATTAGTCCCCTAGAACTTAGAACTACTTAAACCTAACTAACCTAAGGACATCACACACATCCATGCCCGAGGCAGGATTCGAACCTGCGACCGTAGCAGTCGCACGGTTCCGGACTGCGCGCCTAGAACCGCGAGACCACCGCGGCCGGCTGTACACGTCAGTTTAAGACGTGTTCTGTTTATGCTGTGGAGCATGGGTGCAAAGCTGGCATATTTACTGAATGTATGGTGGTTGGATGAGATATGGGTAGCAGTGGTTGGTGATGTGGGTCTTCTGAAGATGGAAAAATAATGTAGGTGCTTGTTTCTTGTAACTGTAAGATTCAAGAAATTTAGATTATTGTTTTTTTCTCTTTCCTTTGTGAAGTGGGACTGAGGTAGTACTGTGTTGACGTTACTGTGTAGTTCTTCAACTGTTTTGTGTTTCATCTATAAGCCAGTTATGTCATCCTCGTATCGGTACCATCTTGTTTTATAAAGTTGTTGAATATTGTGTTCTCTATACGATCCAAGAATATGCCTACTAATTTCCCACTGAGGGGATATCCAATGGTTAGCCCCTCTGTTTGAAAACAGAAGTTGTTGCAGAAAGTGAAGTAGTTTTGTTCAGTGATTAGACTAAGAATGGATGAGATTTCATTTATTTTTATTTCTGCGAATTTATTGTACTTTAGCTGTTGTTCTATAGTCTTTATAATTTCTTCTGTGTGTATGTGTGTGTACATGGATGTAATGTCAGAAGATAATAATTTCTTCTGTGTGTATGTGTGTGTACATGGATGTAATGTCAGAAGATACAAGTTTTGCTGTTGGGGGAATGTTCTTAATTTTCTCTATTACGTCTTCTGGCGTTTTGAAGCTTCTGTTGTTTGGATATGGGTATGTTTTCTCTAGGAATGCGTACATGTGTCTCTCTGTAGTCCACCGCTGGCCTGATTAGAATGAGAAGTTTGTGGACATTTGCAAGCCTGTTAAGAGTGGAGCTTTAGGATTCCTTTGTATTTTTTTGTCTGCTTCTGTGTGAGGGTACGTGTAATGCTTTTTATGAATGTCTCTTTGTTCCTTTGACATCTTTGTGTTGGATCATCACTTAGGTTGGTAGTATTACTCTATCCCAGAACTTTTTCTGTTTATACCAACAACAACAGAAGAAAATTATTATATACAAAAGGCAATAGTGGAAGAGAAAAACATAATAAACGAAGAAAGAACACTTTTCAACGACACAATCTTCACAGCTCTGAGAGAACTGACGCACGAAACACAACAGAAAGCACACACTTGGAAAAGAACCACTCACCCATCACACACAGACACATAAAAGAGGAACGGAAGTCGTCAGAACTCGCGCTTAAATTTTCATGACCTTCTTGCAACGTGTGATACGTTTCTCACGAGACACGCCAGAGGCAAGTTGGCGTAACGTTATGCATTATGGAAGAAGTGCGTCGGTTATAATTTTCAGTGTATAGAACTAGCTGCAAGCCATCCAGCGAACATGAGTACACGAGAAACTATGTAACAACCTAGTACACACCAAAACTGTATCCACAACACTGCCGCAATCCCGACTGCATAACGCTGACATACGTAAGTTCACGTTTTCGTATTTGTTTACTAATAGCCGCTCACGTAGTTGCAAATGACATGATTTATGTTGAGAAAAACTGCAACAGAAAAACACAGAAAATATGCCCCAAACACCAACAACAATCTTAAAACCACGCTGTAATGTATAATAAATAAGGTATTATTAAAGTACTCACAGAAAACAATATTTAAGAAACAAACACTAGACATGTAATAACGTTTTATACCGTTTTATAACTGTGCTATTTTCTGCAAGGTGTACATCGATGGCGATATTTGCCTCTGAAACTAACATGGGTAATGAATAAATAAATAAATGAACATCAAAAATATTTTGCATCAAGGCGGACCGACAATGCCCACATTGTTGTTCATATCTCGATACTACAGTTGGTGTGAGAAGCGTCCGCAAAAGGAGAAGGACTGCGTTTGAAGGCAGCCTGACACACAGTTTCCATCTGTCAGTAAGACTGAGATTCAGATTAGTGAGAAATAACGTTATTTCTGTTATCATAACAATTTTCGTAGTTATTTGTCGTTGCCATTGTTAGTTCGAAGACTGGTTTGATGCCGCTCTCCATGCTACACTATCCTGTGCGAGCCCCTCCACTTCCAAAACACTACTGCAGCGTGCATTCATCTGAACCTGTTTACTGCACTCATGACTAGGTGTCCCTCTACAAGTTTTTCTCCCTACACTACTTGTCCATTACCAAACGGACGATTCGCTGACGTCCCAGGAGGTGTTCTGTCAACTGATCCCTTCTTTCAGTCAAGTTGTGGCATATTTTTACGGTCTCTAATTCGATTCAGTATCTTCTTTAATTAAACCATCTAAACACCTCTTCTTCAGCAGTTTGCTCTAGCACTACATCTCAGTATCTCATATTCTCTTCTTGTGTCAGCTGCTTACCATCCATGTTTCACTTCTAAACAAGACTACACTCGTGACAAGAACCTTAACAAAGTCAGCCTAAACTTCAAATTTACGTTAAAAAGCAAAACAATTACTCTTTTCCAGAGATGTTTTCCAAGCCCTAGCCAGTCTGTATTTTATGTCCTGTCTACTTCGGCTGCAAACAATTATGTTGCTGCCTGAATAGGACAACCCATCTACTGCTTTAGAGTCTTCCTTCCTAATCTAATTACCCGTTTGAATGTGACAGGTCAACCTTTCAGCAATCTTATTACCTCGCTTAGTAAGAGATGGGTATGTTGAGATGTATTCCACTACTTAATACACACATCAAAAAATAGATTGTTTCACGTCGGTTCCGAGAATTCCGGAACCTGTACAGAAAATTGGAATAGATATCAACATAAACATGATTTCGGCCCTTTCTATTGGTCAAGAAAACCACACGTTGCGCGTTGTTCCACAGAGAGACCTTCAGAGGTGATGGTCCTCTAATGCCCAGTAGCACGTCCTCTGGTACTGATACATGCCTGTATTCGTCGTGGCGTGCTTCCCACAAGTTCTTCAAGGCACTGTTGGTCCAGATTGTCTCACTCCTCAACGGCAAATCGGCGCAGATCCCGCAGATTGGTTGGTGGGTCACGTACCGCGCTGCACGGTGTCGTGGTTCCAAAGACGGACTTCGCCACGGACGTCGGGAGTGAAGTTGCGCACTATGCAGCCGATTGCGCACAGTTTCAGTTGTAACAGGACGTCCTGTGGCTGCACGAAAAGCGTTATTCAACATAGTGGCGTTGCGGTCAGGGTTTCTCCGAGCCATAATCCGTAGGTAGCGGTTTTCCACCGAAGTGGTAGTAGCACTTGGGCGGCCTGAGCGAGGCATGTGATTTGCACTTCCCGTCTCTCTGTATCTCCTCCATGTGCGAACAACATCGCTTTGGTTCACTCCAACACGCCTGGACGCTTCTGCTGTCCAGAGCCCTTCCTGGCACAGAGTAACAATGCGGACGCGATGGGACCACGGCGTTGACCGTCTAGGCACGGCTGAGCTACAGACAACACCAGCCGTGTACCTCCTTCCTGGTGGAATGACAGGAACTGTCGGACGAACTCCGTCTAATAGGCGCTGCTCATGCACCGTTGTTTACGTCTTTGGGCGGGTTTACTGACATCTCTAAACAGTCGAAGGGACTGTAACTGTGATACAATATCGGCAATCAACGTCTATCTTCAGGAGTACTGGGAACTGGGGTGATGGAAAACTTTTTTTTGATGTGTGTATGACGGAGATATAATAACATTTGACAGAAAATGAAACTAAGTAAATGAATTATCGTTCGATGCTCGACAGAGCTGGGTATCTGAAGAAACTTTCGGAACTGTTTTCCCCGCCGAGGTGACGAACTCTTCGAGGCTAGATGCGGTAATACCGTGATGAAATTTCATGATCCTTGAAGCAAAAGTTGGCTTGAATGTGACTGTCTTACTATAAGTTAATGATGTATGGAAAGAATGGGAATCATGCACCAGCTAATTGTACTTCACAATTTTATTCGACTCCTTACCTAGGTTTAAACAGATATAAAGACGCGTAACGTGTATCCACAGGACATGTGACCTGTAGTTGAAGAAGTGTCATGATGATCTCTCCATTGCCAAAACATTCCGGAATAGTCCCCCATTAAGATCTCCGGGAGGGGACTGCCAAGTCGGAGGTTACCATGAGAAAAAGATTGAATAATCAACGAAAGGATAATGTTCTACGAGTCGGGGCGTGGAATTTCAGAATCTTGAACGTGGTAGGGAAACTAGAAAATCTGAAAAGGGAAATGCAAAGGCTCAATCTAGATACAGTAGGGGTCAGTGAAGTGAAGTGGAAGGAAGACAAGGATTTCTGGTCAGATGAGTATCAGGTAATATCAACAGCAGTAGAAAATGGTATAACGGGTGTAGGATTCGTTATGAATAGGAAGGTGGGGCAGAGGGTGTGGTACTGTGAACAGTTCAGTGACCGGTTTGTTCTAATCAGAATCTACAGCAGACCAACACCGACAACGATAGTTCAGATATACATGCCGACGTCGCAAGCTGAAGATGAACAGATAGAGAAAGTGTATGAGGATATAGAAAGGGTAATGCAGTATGTAAAGGGGGACGAAAATGTAATAGTCATGGGCGACTGGAATGCAATTGTAGGGGAAGGAGTAGAAGAAAAGGTTACAGGAGATAATAGGCTTGGCACAAGGAATGAAAGAGGAGAAAGACTAATTGAGTTCTGTAACAAGTTTCAGCTAGTTATAGCGAATACCCTGTTCCAGAATCACAAGAGGAGGAGGTATAATTGGAAAAGGCCAGGAGATACCGGAAGATTTCAATTAGATTACATTATGGTCAGACAGAGATTGCGAAATCAGATACTGGATTGTAAGGCGTACCCAGGAGCAGATATAGACTCAGATCACGATATAGTAATGATGAAGAGAAGGCTGAAGTTCAAGACATTAGTCAGGAAGAATCAATACGCTAAGAAGTGGGATACGGAAGTTCTAAGGAATGACGAGATACGTTTGAAGTTCTCTAACGCTATAGATACAGCAATAAGGAATAGCGCAGAAGGCAACACAGTTGAAGAGGAACGGACGTCTCTAAAACGGGCCATCACAGAAGTTGGGAAGGAAAACATAGGTACAAAGAAGGTAGCTGCGATGAAACAATGGGTTGTTGTTGTTGTTGTCTTCAGTCCTGAGACTGGTTTGATGCAGCTCTCCATGCTACTCTATCCTGTGCAAGCTGCTTCATCTCCCAGTACCTACTGCAACCTACATCCTTCTGAATCTGCTTAGTGTACTCATCTCTCGGTCTCCCTCTACGATTTTTACCCTCCACGCTGCCCTCCAATGCTAAATTTGTGATCCCTTGGTGCCTCAAAACATGTCCTACCAACCGATCCCTTCTTCTAGTCAAGTTGTGCCACAAACTTCTCTTCTCCCCAATCCTATTCAATACCTCCTCATTAGTTACGTGATCTATCCACCTTATCTTCAGTATTCTTCTGTAGCACCACATTTCGAAAGCTTCTATTCTCTTCTTGTCCAAACTAGTTATCGTCCATGTTTCACTTCCATACATGGCTACACTCCAAACAAATACTTTCAGAAACGACTTCCTGATACATAAATCTATATTCGATGTTAACAAATTTCTCTTCTTCAGAAACGCTTTCCTTGCCATTGCCAGTCTACATTTTATATCCTCTCTACTTCGACCATCATCAGTTATTTTACTTCCTAAATAGCAAAACTCCTTTACTACTTTAAGTGTCTCATTTCCTAATCTAATTCCCTCAGCATCACCCGATTTAATTTGACTACATTCCATTATCCTCGTTTTGCTTTTGTTAATGTTCATCTTATATCCTCCTTTCAAGACACTGTCCATTCCGTTCAACTGCTCTTCCAAGTCCTTTGCCGTCTCTGACAGAATTACAATGTCATCGGCGAACCTCAAAGTTTTTACTTCGTCTCCATGAATTTTAATACCTACTCCAAATTTTTCTTTTGTTTCCTTTACTGCTTGCTCAATATACAGATTGAATAACATCGGGGAGAGGCTACAACCCTGTCTCACTCCTTTCCCAACCACTGCTTCCCTTTCATGTCCCTCGACTCTTATTACTGCCATCTGGTTTCTGTACAAATTATAAATAGCCTTTCGCTCCCTGTATTTTACCCCTGCCACCTTTAGAATTTGAAAAAGAGTATTCCAGTCAACATTGTCAAAAGCTTTCTCTAAGTCTACAAATGCTAGAAACGTAGGTTTGCCTTTTCTTAATCTTTCTTCTAAGATAAGTCGTAAGGTCAGTATTGCCTCACGTGTTCCAACATTTCGACGGAATCCAAACTGATCCTCCCCGAGGTCTGCATCTACCAGTTTTTCCATTCGTCTGTAAAGAATTCGCGTTAGTATTTTGCAGCCGTGGCTTATTAAACTGATAGTTCGGTAATTTTCACATCTGTCAGCACCTGCTTTCTTTGGGATAGGAATTATTATATTCTTCTTGAAGTCTGAGGGTATTTCGCCTGTCTCATACATCTTGCTCACCAACTGGTAGAGTTTTGTCATGACTGGTTCTCCCAAGGCCGTAAGTAGTTCTAATGGAATGTTGTCTACTCCGGGGGCCTTGTTTCGACTCAGGTCTTTCAGTGCTCTGTCAAACTCTTCACGCAGTATCGTATCTCCCATTTCGTCTTCATCTATATCCTCTTCTATTTCCACAATATTGTCCTCAAGTACATCGCCCTTGTATAAACCTTCTATATACTCCTTCCACCTTTCTGCTTTCCCTTCTTTGCTTAGAACTAGGCCGCCATCTGATCTCTTGATATTCATACACGTGGTTCTCTTCTCTCCAAAGGTCTCTTTAATTTTCCTGTAGGCAGTATCTATCTTATCCCTAGTGAGATAAGCTTCTACATCCTTACATTTGTCCTCTAGCCATCCCTGTTTAGCCATTTTGCACTTCCTGTCGATCTCATTTTTGAGATGTTTGTATTCATTTTTGCCTGCTTCATTTACTGCATTTTTATATTTTCTCCTTTCATCAATTAAATTCAATATTTCTTCTGTTACCCAAGGATTTCTAGCAGCCCTCGTCTTTGTACCTACTTTATCCTCTGCTGCCTTCACTACTACATCCCTCAGAGCTACCCATTCTTCTTCTACTGTATTTCTGTCCCCTATTCCTGTCAATTGTTCCCTTATGCTCTCTCTGAAACTCTGTACAACCTCTGGTTCTTTCAGTTTATCCAGGTCCCATCTCCTTAATTTCCCACATTTTTGCAGTTTCTTCAGTTTTACTCTACAGGTCATAACCAATAGATTGTGGTCAGAGTCCACATCTGCACCTGGAAATGTCTTACAACTTAAAACCTGGTTCCTAAATCTCTGTCTTACCATTATATAATCTATCTGATACCTTTTAGTATCTCCAGGGTTCTTCCACGTATACAACCTTCTTTCATGATTCTTAAACCAAGTGTTAGCTATGATTAAGTTGTGCTCTGTGCAAAATTCTACTAGGCGGCTTCCTATTTCATTTCTTAGCCCCAATCCATATTCACCTACTATGTTTCCTTCTCTCCCTTTTCCTACACTCGAATTCCAGTCACCCATTACTATTAAATTTTCGTCTCCCTTCACTATCTGAATGATTTCTTTTATTTCATCGTACATTTCTTCAATTTCTTCATCCTCTGCAGAGCTAGTTGGCATATAAACTTGTACTACTGTAGTAGGTGTGGGCTTCGTATCTATCTTGGCCACAATAATGCGTTCACTATGCTGTTTGTAGTAGCTTACCCGCATTCCTATTTTCCTATTCATTATTAAACCTACTCCTGCATTACCCCTATTTGATTTTGTGTTTATAACCCTGTAGTCACCTGACCAGAAGTCTTGTTCCTCCTGCCACCGAACTTCACTAATTCCCACTATATCTAACTTTAACCTATCCATTTCCCTTTTTAAATTTTCTAACCTACCTGCCCGATTAAGGGATCTGACATTCCACGCTCCGATCCGTAGAACGCCAGTTTTCTTTCTCCTGATAACGACATCCTCCTGAGTAGTCCCCGCCCGGAGATCCGAATGGGGGACTATTTTACATCCGGAATATTTTACCCAAGAGGATGCCATCATCATTTAATCATACAGTAAAGCTGCATGTCCTCGGGAAAAATTACGGCTGTAGTTTCCCCTTGCTTTCAGCCGTTCGCAGTACCAGCACAGCAAGGCCGTTTTGGTCAATGTTGCAAGGCCAGATCAGTCAATCATCCAGGCTGTTGCCCCTGCAACTACTGAAAAGGCTGCTGCCCCTCTTCAGGAACCACACGTTTGTCTGGCCTCTCAACAGATACCCCTCCGTTGTGGTTGCACCTACGGTACGGCCATCTGTATCGCTGAGGCACGCAAGCCTCCCCACCAACGGCAAGGTCCATGGTTCATGGGGGGGAAAAATGGGTAACAGAAGAAATACTTCAGTTGATTGATGAAAGGAGGAAGTACAAACATGTTCCGTGAAAATCAGGAATACAGAAATACAAGTAGCTGAGGAATGAAATAAATAGGAAGTGCAGGAAAGCTAAGACGAAATGGCTGCAGGAAAAATGTGAAGACATCGAAAAAGATATGATTGTCGGAAGGACTGACTCAGCATACAGGAAAGTCAAAACAACCTTTGGTGACACTAAAAGCAACGGTGGTAACATTAAGAGTGCAACAGGAATTCCACTGTTAAATGCAGAGGAGGTAGCAGATAGGTGGAAAGAATACATTGAAAGCCGCTATAAGGGTCAAGATTTGTCTGATGTGATAGAAGAAGAAATAGGGGTCGATTTAGAAGAGATAGGGGATCCAGTATAAGAATCGGTATTTAAAAGAACTTTGGAGGACTTACGGTCAAATAAGGCAGAAGGGAGAGATAACATTCCATCAGAATTTCTAAAATCATTAGGGGAAGTGGCAACAAAACGACTATTGAGATTGGTGTGTAGAATATATGAGTCTGGCGACATACCATCTGACTTTCGGAAAAGCATCATCCACACAATGCCGAAGACGGCAAGAGCATCGAAGCTGCTTACAAGAATAATATACAGAAGAATGGAAGAGAAAATTGAGAATGCGCTAGGTGACGATCAGGCACGAGAGAGGCAATTCTGACGTTACGGCTAACAATGGAAGCTAGGCTAAAGAAAAATCAAGACACGTTTATAGGATTTGTCGACCTGGAAAAAGCGTTCGACAATATAGAATCGTGCAAGCTGTTCCAGATTCTGAAAAAAGTAGGGGTAAGCTAGAGGGAGAGACGGATCATATACAATATGTACAACAACCAAGAGGGAATAATAAGAGTGGACAATCAAGAACGAAGTGCTCGTATGAAGAAGGGAGTAAGACAAGGCTGTAGCCTTTCGCCCCTATTCTTCAATCGGTACATCGAGGAAGCAATGTTGGAAGTAAAAGAGAGGTTCAGCAGTGGAATTAAAATACAAGGTGAAAGGATATCAATGGTACGATTCGCTGATGACATGGCTAAGTGAAGAAGAATTAAGTGATCTGCTGAACGGAATGAACAGTCTAATGAGTACACTGTATGGTTTGAGAGTAAATCGGAGAAAGACGAAGGTAATGACAAGTAGTAGAAATGAGAACAGCGAGAAACTTAACATCAGGATTGATGGTCACGAAGTCAATGAAGTTAACGAATTCTGCTACCTAGGCAGTAAAATAAACAATGACGGACAGAGCAACGAGGACATCAAAAGCAGACTCGCTATGGCAAAAGAGGCATTTCTGGCCAAGAAAAGTCTTCTAATATCAAATACCGGCCTTAATTTGAGGAAGAAATTTCTGAGGATGTACGTCTGGAGTACAGCATTGTATGGTAGTGAAACAAGGACTGTGGGAAAACCGGAAGAGAAGAGAATCGAAGCATTTGAGATGTGGTGCTATAGAAGAATGCTGAAAATTAGGTGGACTGATAAGGTAAGGAATGAGGAGGTTCTACACAGAATCGGAGAGGACAGGAATATGTGGAAAACGCTGATAAGGAGATGGGACAGGATGGTAGGATATCTGCTAAGACATGAGGGAATGACTTCCATGGTACTAGAGGGAGCTATAGAGGGCCAAAACTGTAGAGGAAGACAGAGATTGGAATACACCAAGCAAATAATTGAGGATGTAGGTTGCAAGTGCTACTCTGAGATGAAGAGGTTAGCACAGGAAAGCAATTCGTGGCGGGCCGCATCAAACCGGTCAGTAGCACGGTAAAAATATGAGTAAACATCTGACGTGCCACTGGTTGGCTGTACGATTCCTATGGCTTCCATAATTTCACTGTTGCTGACGTCTGCCATGTTAGAGATTTTAATTACATATATACAGCAGATGTTGTATAGTATTACTGTAATCTGGTGGTGCAGGGTGTTGATCCTATTATTGCTTCTTTCGAAAAGTAATTAATTTAGCCACTTGCAGAGTTTATTGTTCAATTTTGAACTAATTTCCAACTAACAACGATATCGAGCTACAGCTGTTGTCATCTCAAACGACGCTGTACTTTTATTGATTTTTGATAATACGGTTGGAAAATAGGTTTATAATTTCAGTTTTAGTAAGGCAAGCAGTCTCGATCAAAAGCTTTTATTGTTAGTTACCGCTTTCAGTATTTCACTGTCATCATCAGATGATTTACTGTCTGCTGTAGCGATATGCAGGGACAGAGAGCGGAGACAGACGTATGCCACGAGGCACATTCCATTGACTGCTAGGTGGAAAGTGTCAACAGAAGAGGCGGTGGCAGAGGGTATTAGCGCGCTTCCTCTTTGGGTCTCACAAATTGCCCTTATTGCTAGATAGTTAGTATCGCAAAAGAGGAAAAGCTGGTGACAGCATTGAGAATAAACTTAAGGAAAGAATTAGCTGTACGGTTAGTAGTAATGGCTTCGAGTGGCCCACATACCTCGGTACACAGTGGTTGTCGATACAGTCGGCAGCGACCCGGCAGTCAAGCTCCTCGACGAGTTCCCACGGTATGTTGTACCGTCCATTATGTCATCCAGTATCTGAAGTGTCCTCCTTCCTCGCTTCCTTATCCCTTCCACATAACCTTCTACACATATTTTTACCAGAACGTCATTCTTTATTAATATATGCTTCTCTTTATTACATCTAGCAACTGTCTTTATTCTCCCACTCATCTCAATACCTCTTCATTTGTTAGTCTGTCCATCCAACTTATTCTTTCCATACTCCGCCATGTCAACATCTCAGAAGCCTCCAGCCTTTCTCGCTTTATTCCTCAAAACCCATGATCTGGCCTTACAGAAGAACACTCCATACAAAATATTTTATCTTTTCCTCAGTTCTCTGTCCACACTGCTGCAGAAAGCTCTCCTTTTCTTATCAAATGCGTCTTTTACGATTGCTATCCTTGTTTTCATTTCTGTTGCGCACTTCCAGTCGGTGTCTACCCTTCTTCCAAGATACTTAAAATTAACACCTGTTCTAATATATTTCTCCATGCGGCATAATTTTTATTTCCTTATTCTCTCCTAGTGCCAATATTTTTGTTTTCTTTGTGTTAATTTTCATTCCATAATGGCGTGAATGGTGTCCACTAAATCCTGTAATGGTTTTTCCCGTGTGGCTGGAAGAACCATGTCATCAGCAAACCTCAAACACCCCACTCTTCTTCAATTTCTACGCCCTTGTCATCTAATGTGCATTGGGAGGTCATATTTTCCAAGTAGACATTGAAAACGGTAGGTGATCGACAGCATCGTTGTCTTACTCCTTTTCCTAGTCCGATCCCGTTTGTACTTTCTCCTCTCACTTTAACTGAGGCTTTTTGATTAAGATATAACGAGTCTTTTGGTTTCCCAATCCACTCTCTTTTCTCTCATTTCAGTCGCCACCTTGTGCCAAGCCACATTGTCAAATGCCTTTTCTAGATCGGTGAAGCACATTTAGAGGTCTCTTCCTTTTTCGATAAACCTTTCTCCCAAGATTCGTAGGAGTCCCACTGCATCTCTGGTGTCCATATTCCGTCTAAAGCCAAATTGCTCCTCGCCAAGATTCTCCTCCATTACTTTTTCCAGTCTCGTATTAATTATTCTTAACATCGTTTTGGCTGCATGTGAAATGAGGCTGATTGTCCCGTGCTCACTGCATTTCTTTATTCCTTATTTCTTTCGGTAATGGAATCATTAGATTTCTCAGAAAGTCCTCAGGCCACTTAACACTGTCACATATTTTATTCATAACCTCAATATTTCCCTTATTTCATCTTGTTTCAAGCATTTTAATATTTCTCCCGGTATATGTTCCTACCGCTTTACCATTTTTCATTGCAGCTATGACAGACACTACTTCTTCCGTTATGATGGTTGGGCCTTCCTTTCTGGTCATCATTTACACTGTTGAGTAATTCAAGTTGCACGTTTCCGGTTTGCGATCAGTCTCATACAGCTAGTTTTAGATACTCTTCCTGTCTCTGGAAGACATCGTCACGACCTTCGTACACTAGCTCTTCGTCTTTACTCAAACTTTCCATAGTAGCACTGCCGGCTCTGTTCTAATCCCATGTCGTAGTCTTTGTTGTTCAGTAAGTCGTATCTTCCCTTCCTGTCCAGTTCTTCGATTGGATTACATTCTCCTTAGCCATTTTTTCCTAGCCGGCTCTGTTTCTCTTTGCAGTTCATTATTTAACCTTGGGTCAACTTTCTTGCATCTTCAGTGTTCTTGTTTTTAAATTTTCGTCTCTCCTCCACGTTGGAAATCATTTCTTGTGTGACCTATCGTTTCTTTTCCCATTTACATATCCTATATTTTGCTGTCCTGCTTTAATGATTTCTTCTTTCAGCATATTACAGTACTCGTTGACATTATCAGGTGGTTCCTTGTCTTTTAATGTGTTTAGAAAGTCAAGTGAGAGCATTTCTGCAATTTGTTCTTTGTTGGATCGTATCTTCTCTAGATCCCACTTCTTCACAATGACTCCACAGACACCCAAAGTTCTCTGTTAGTTCTCCTTAAGCGAAATGGACGTTGGCACCAGTGAAATCGTTCTGCACTCAGCTTCTAATGTCGGTTCTCTAAATTTCCTCTATAATTTTCCCAGAAATAATATCATATTAGCTTCAGGGGCTCCTATTTTCGTTCACAAACCACCTCCATAACACTAGCTTGTTGTTCGACCCTGGAGGTAGCAACTCTGGCTGCACAGTCAAATTGCTTCGACGTCTTGCCTTAATAAGACCTTGCGCGGATCCAAAACACTCAAACAGTGCTCAGGAACGGGTTGTACTTGTGTCCTATATTCTGTCTTCTGCAAATGAACCGTTCTTTCCCAAAATTCTCTAATCGAAGTCGAGCATTCACCTTCTCCGCTGCACCCTTACATGCTCATTTCACTTCACATCACTTTGCCATGTCACACCTAGATATTTCATCGACGTGAATGTCAAGCAATGCGCTGCTAATTCTGTATTCGAATATTTCTACATTTAGATCTAACTATATTTCATCTTATCAACTAGAAATTTTGCTTAAGTCATCTTGTTCCCTCCTACAGTCACTCATCACTTAGACGTTCCTGTACACTACAGCATCATCAGCTCATCCTGTCTGTCAGATTACGTTCTGCCGCACTCCTGTCGATACATTTGTCTCACATGAACACTCGCTGTCGAGCGCAACGTAAGGGGTTCTGCTATTATGAAATTTGCGTTCCACTCCCATATCTAGAAACCTTTTCTGCGTTCATCCGTTAAGAGACTGCAGTGAGGCACTGTATCATAGGAGCTCAGTGGACTCCGAGCGAAATCGCCGCCTCAGGATCTGTCAGTACTTGTTCTCCGGTGTCATATCACAGCAGACACATATCCGTTTGTCGTCTTCCCGCTCACCTACCCTTCCCTCCCCACTGCAATCCCCATACATTCCCCTCCTCGACACTGTTCTCGCCCAATAAAGATCATTTCAGGTCTGTATAAAGTAGTGAAAAGAACGTCACAAAATGCCGTCAGCAGGGATGGGCCGAAAAACCAAACATACTCGACAATACCTATGTATTTTTTTCAGGAGGGCAAGGAACTACAGCTGGAATGCAGCAGCAAACTACAGAGTATCTTCCAGATTTATGAGACCTGCAGTCTTTCAACTATATCACACAGAGATCAGAAGTTCCTCAAGTCGGCAGAAATGGTCTGACAGCCAAATATATTTTTCAGCTACATCACACTTTTCACTGGCCACACTATCAATCACCAATGGAGTCACTGCAGTAATATCTATTACACCATTGACCAAAAGGGACATGTGAAAACTCTGAAGTATATTGATGAGGGTTCTACTTGTTTTGTTTTGATATTTGTGTTTATGTCTCCACAGAGACGTTTGTTTACTTTAGTGTCTAAGGCTTTTAGAACTTCTGTTAATTTATTGAAAAAAGTTCCCACACTGCTACTAGGAATTTGATACACACACAATATGATTAATTTTCTGGTTGTATCAAGCCCTGTTAATTCAGTAGCTCATATTTCAAAGTGTTTGTCTTCACTTATTGTAGTAAGTACACACATTGACTTGAGGCACATTTCTTTTCTTATTGCTGTGGTCTTCAGTCCTCGGACTGGTTTGATGCAGCTCTCCATGCTACTCTATCCTGTGCAAGCTTCTTCATCTCTCAGTACCCTCTGCAACCCACATCCTTCTGAATCTGCTTAGTGTAGTCATCTCTTGGTCTCCCTCTACGATTTTTACCCTCCACGTTGCCCTCCAATACTAACTTGACGATCCTTTGATGCCTCAGAACATGTCCTACCAATCGATCCCATCTTCTGGTCACGTTGTGCCACAAACTTCTCTTCTACCCAATCCTATTCAATACTTCCTCATTAGTTATGTGATCTACCCATCTAATCTTTAGCTTTCTTCTGTAGCACCACATTTCAAAAGCTTCTATTCGCTTTTTGTCCAAACTATTTATCGTCCAAGTTTCACTTCCATACATGGCTACACTCCATACAAATACTTTCAAAAATGACTTCCTGACACTTAAATCTATACTCAGTGTTAACAAAGTTCTCTTCTTTAGAAACGCTTTCCTTGCCATCTCCTGTCTACATTTTATATCTTCTCTACTTCGACCATCACCAGTTATTTTGCTCCCCAAATAGCAAAACTCCTTTACTACTTTAAGTGCCTCATTTCCTAATCTAATTCCTTCAGCATCATCCTACTTAATTCGACTACATTCCATTATCGTCGTTTTGCTTTTGTTGATGTTCATCTTATATCCTCCTTTCAAGACACTATCCATTCTGTTCAACTGCTCTCCCAAGTCCTTTGCTGTCTGTGACAGAATTACGATGTCATCGGCGAACCTCAAAGTTTTTATTTCTTCTCCACAGATTTTAATACCTACTTCAAATTTTTCTTTTGTTTCCTTTACTGCTTGCTCAATATTCAGATTGAATAACATCCGGGAGAGACTACAACCCTGTCTCACTCCCTTCCCAACCAATCCTTCCCTTTCATGTCCCTCGACTCTTATAACTGTCATCTGGTTTCTGTACAAACAGTAAATAGCCTTTCGCTCCCTGTATTTCACCTCTGCCACCTTCAGAATTTGAGAGAGAGTATTCCAATCAACATTGTCAAATGCTCTCTCTAAGTCTACAAATGTTAGAAACGTAGGTTTGCCCTTTCTTAATCTAGTGTCTAAGATAAGTCGTAGGGTCAGTATTGCCTCACATGTTCCAGCATTTCTACGGAATCCAAACTGATTTTCCCCGAGGTCGGCTTCTACTAGTTTTTCTATTTGTCTATAAAGAATTCGCGTTAGTATTTTGCAGCTGTGACTTATTATACTGATAGTTCGGTAATTTTCACATCTGTCAACGCCTGCTTTCTTTAGGTTTGGAATTATTATATTTTTCTTGAAGTCTGAGGGTATTTTGCCAGTCTCATACATCTTGCTCACCAGATGGTAGAATTTTGTCAGGACTGGCTCTCCCAAGGCCGTCAGTAGTTCAAATGGAATGTTGTCTACTCTGGGGGCCTTGTTTCGACTCAGGTCTTTCTAACTCTACACACAGTATCGTATCTCCCATTTCATCTTCATCTACATCCTCTTCCAATTCCATAATATTGTCCTCAAGTACATCGCCCTTGTATAGACCCTCAATATACTCCTTGCACCTTTCTTTCTCTTCTTTGCTTAGAACTGGGTTTCCATCTGAGCTCTTGATGTTCATACAAGTGGTATTCTTATCTCCAAAGGTGTCTTTAATTTTCCTGTCGGCAGTATCTATCTTACCCCTAGTGAGATAAGAATACATCCTTACATTTGTCCTCTAACCATCCTTGCTAGGCCATTTTACACTTCCTGTCGATCTCATTTTTGAGACATCTGTATTCCTTTTTGCCTGCTTCATTTAGTGCATTTTTATATTTTCTCCTTTCATCAGTTCAATTCAATATTTCTTCTGTTACCCAAGGATTTCTACTAGCCCTCGTCTTTTTATCTACTTCATCCCTCAAAGCTACTCATTCTTCTTCTACTGTATTTCTTTCCCCCATTCCTGTCAATTGCTCCCATATCATCTCCCTGAAACTCTGTAGAACCTCTGGTACTTTTAGTTTATCCATGTCCCATCTCTTTAAATTTCCACCTTTTTGCAGTTTCTTCAGCTTTGATCTACAGGTCATAACCAATAGATTGTGGTCAGAGTCCACATCTGCCCCTGGAATGTCTTACAATTTAAAACCTGGTTACTAAATCTCTGTTTTACCATTATATTGTCTGATACCTTTTAATATCTCCAGGCTTCTTCCATGTATACAGTCTTCTTTTATGATTCTTGAACCAAGTGTTACCTATGATTAATTTGTGCTCTGTGCAAAATTCTACCAGGCGGCTTCCTGTTTCATTTCTTTGCCCCCAGTCCATATTCACCTACTACGTTTCCTTCTCTCCCTTTTCCTACTACCGAATTACAGTCACCCATGAATATTAAATTTTCATCTCCCTTCACTATCTGAATAATTTCTTTTATTTGATCATACATTTCTTCAATTTCTTCGTCATCAATAGAGCTAGTTGGCATATATATACTTGTACTACTGTAGTAGGTGTGGGCTTCGTATCTATCTTGGCCACAATAATGCGTTCACTATGCTGTTTGTAGTAGCTTACCCGCATTCCTGTTTTCCTACTCATTATTAAACCTACTCCTGCATTACACCTATTTGATTTTGTGTTTACAAACCTGTATTCACCTGACCAGAAGTCTTGTTCCTCCTGCGACCGAACTTCACTAATTCCCACTATATCTAACTTTAACCTATCCATTTCCCTTTTTAAATTTTCGAACCTACCTGCCCGATTAAGTGATCTGATACTCCACGCTCCGATCCGTAGAACGCCAGTTTTCTTCCTCCTGATAACGACATCCTCTTGAGTAGTCCCCGCCCGGAAATCCTAATGGGAGACTACTTTACCTACGGAATATATTAACCAAGAGGACGCCAACATCATTTAATCATACAGTAAAGCTGCATGCCCTCGGGAAAAATTACGGCTGTAGTTTCCCCTTGGTTTCAGCCATTTGCAGTACCAGCACAGCAAGGCCGTTTTGGTTATTGTTACAAGGCCAGATCAGTCAATCATCCAGACTTTTGCCCTTGCAACTACTGAAAAGGGTGCTGCCCCTCTTCAGGAACCACACGTTTGTCTCGCCTCTCAACAGATACCCCTCCGTTGTGGTTGCACCTACGGTAGGGATATCTGTATCGTTGAGGCATGCAAGCCTCCCCACCAATGGCAAGGTCCATGGTTCATGGTGGGAGGTCTTTTCTTGTATAAATGCACAATCCTCAACCCTTTCGAAGTAGCCCTGTGGTAAGGGTCTGTCCTTACATACAATGCTAATAATATATGTTTGATTTCTGTGTATTTAAACCAGTGCTCAGTGACAGAAACTACTGTGCAGTACAAGGACTGGATCTCACCTTCAGACTGTTGTATTTTATTGATTGTATGATTTGATGAAGAGTTGTTAAGTCTCTGGAATGTCCCATGATACTTCTTCCGATGGGTTCTTGTTTTCTTCTGACATGAAAAAATATCCATATTGTAAACTATTGTATCAGATCTTTTTATCTGCTGCAGATACTCTTTAGTTGGGGAAATCTGTTACCTGGATTTATTAGAAAAATGATCGGCTTCTCCTGTGTATGACAGCAAATATTTCATCATGCTATATACTATGGTGAATCTCCTGTACTGATCTCCTCTTCCTCTTCCTGCTTAGGACTAGGCCATGTCTAGTGACACACCATGATGGTACTGACTGGCATGACAGCCACATGTGTGAACCTGGCTGCCATCAGTGCCTTCTGTAACTCCACATTAATCTGACTCAAAGTTCCATGTAGGTGTGGCTGATCGTGACACTGGGACAACTCATCAAAGTGTGCATTTGTGCCATGTGTCAGGGAAACTGTCTTGTCCAGGTCATCACTTATGTCTTATTCCCCACCACCACATGGTCATCTTTTGAGAAATCCATAGCTAAGGACCTTAAGTCCTCCATCATTTGACAGAGCCCTGAATTTAGTCTGAATATACTTGTGACCTTGTATGCTACCCTAATTTTTTCTGTAAGCGAAGCCTACATCTTGCCCATGACTACTACCTAGCAGCACCACATTTTTCTTCCCAACTCGTTGTAAGGCTTCCTGACATTGGTTGAAATGTATTGTACATTTCCTGCTGCTAGTCCTACCCGAGGCTCTTCTCCACTGAACTCTGGCAGTAGTAAATACCTGTTTTTGGCGTTGATAATAAAACTATCAGATCACATTCTCTTTCTTCCTACCCACTGCCACTTCTTAACCACTGTCCTCCCCTTTGTCTCTCTTGATCCTGATCAATTCCTTTTTGTTTCCTTTTCTGTTCTTCAGACAAAATGTTCCTACTGCATACTCTGATACTTTGCAGTTCCAGGAGTGAGCCTCTTTTGTTTTCCCAGTGTTCTCCCCACTGCATCTCTCCTCCCCTCCCCCCTCCCACCTCAGTGAGAATACTTTCTACAAGACTGGCAACAAATCACCCAAATCACTATTCTATAACAGCTCCTGTATTTCTCACTCATGATTGAATTCGATAGAAGAATTAAGTTCAAATTTGTCAAGGACGTGAGATTGGCTGTAAGCACACACACACACACACACACACACACACACACACACACACACACACGATGATAAATTGTTTTGTGTTGTTGCCGCTGTTTACGTTCTGATTTAGAGGTACAGTGGCAGAAGAATTAATTACTAATTGCTTTGGGTCTGGAGAATCATATTATAAAGAATGTTTAGATATGTTTTTAAGCGTTAGCAACTCAGAAATTGTATGCCCACATCACATCTGACTAATCAGTAACAAATACGAACTTTGTTGACAAAAATGAATTTAAACGTTTAATTACTCTTTTCTGTTAAGAACAGACAGCATAGACACTACTGGAACTAACAGCTGCCTTGTTTTAGCGAAATGTAAATTATTAAGAAAACTTAAGCAGATATTTTGATGTTTATGTAACACAAAATTTCGGCCTCTGTCGCGAGTATTGGGATTTCTATTAAACGAATCGCTTTCAAGAAAAAGTATTACTGAAAACGCTAAATATTCATTTTCGTAACAAGAACGGACACTACAGCAAGTAGTCAAAACAAGAGCTCCTACTTCTTAAGGCACTCCTGCACCCACACAACATTTAAGTCACTGCAGATAAACTGAAAGTAGATCAGTAAATAGTAGGTAATTTTGAAGCGAATTAGTCGTTCCATTGTAGTATTTGGTAATTATAACAATAATTCATAGGTTGCAATATACTTACTTCTAACTTTACAAACAGACGCAAATACTATATTAATGAGATACCTAGTGTGTCATGTATGGAAAATACAACTGCCTTCATAACGCTTTTGTTATCAGTATGATTTTTATATTCTTCATTTCTTTAGGTCTAATGACTCAAGCTACATTTTATAAACATATATTTAGTCAAGTGAGGACACTGTAAACAAGTAGACCTATCTGTTCTTATTACATTATTGCTTCTATTCTGTAGCAGAATGTTTTGGATGTTTGAGATACAGAGACTAGAAACAAGACAGTGAAGCTAATGCAAACAGTGCAAGCTGTTTGGTTGATAAAGCTTACATTTATGTCTCTGCTGACATAATACAGTATTTTTACTGTGCGGTTTTGGTTTGTGTTTGTTCTGTGTCTTATAATCTGGAAAGATATTTTTGGATGAACAAAAGAAATAAACTCTGTTGCCATCTGCGGCATCGTTAGCTTTTATTACCGACATATGTAACATTTCCAACCACATTATTTGCGAAGTGTAGTTTTCCTGAAAGATCACGTTATAATAAGCGATTAATTTTATGGTAGTTGGCTCACATTATAATTAACCGACAGGACGTTTGTACTTCGGTTCCATTTATTATTTTAAATCATTCGTGATGTTTGCTCCCGCTTGTAGTAAATACCATTAGGTACCGGAAATCCATTTTAGGTCATAGACACTTCTACTTCATCAATAACACACAGTTATAATCGTAGTCATGTCTATAAACGTTTACAGTAATACCTGAAACTTAAAGTCTTTGCATTATACGTTGGAAATTTTTCATTTTCTAGTTCTCTTTCTAGGAGTAACATATATGCGACGATGTGTATCGTTTTGCTCCGGTTGGGTGGGGCATCTTGCTGATCAGGGGTGGAGCTTACGTGGGGTGGGCGGGGACTATGTGTCAGGATCTTCGCAGGTTTCAAGCTCATGTGGGCAGGTGTGGCCCGCGGCGGCAGCTCGCCGCAGCACTGCCCGGCCGATACGTGCGCCGCTGTCCCACAGAGGCGTCTCGCGCCCGGTGCTGGAGACTTCCGAGTAAGCACTGGCTCATGGCACGTTTATGTGCAGTACAATGGTGGGGTTTGGTACGCAGTGAGGCAGGAAGAACAATTTATTTTGTATTTTCTTTACTAACATATGTACGTTTCATACTCATTGTGTAGAGCAAAGTTTTACCAGACGTTGCTTCACATAAGTCTAAAAAATTCAGCTTGTATAGTATTCTGTCCAGCAAGTGCCTCAACATATGTATTAGTAGACATACCACCCCTGAATTCTACTTCACTGAACTCGATAGTAATATGCTCTCCTGATACAGTGAGAATACATGCATTTATACACTGCTCCTCTTACATTCAGATACCAGTACCTAAGTCTGTAGCAGTCGCTGAGATGCAGTATAAATCATCCAAATTCGCCACACTGAGATGTTTTATTTAAATGCCTATATCCCCTGACGTTAATTCAATCATAGCTTCCCTGTACAAAAAATGTGTGTGAAATATTATGGGACTTAACTGCTAAGGTCATCAGTCCCTAAGCTTGCACACTACTTAACTTAAATGGTCCTAAGGACAAACACATACACCCATGCCCGAGGGAGGACTCGAACCTCCGCCGGCACTAACCGGACAGTCCATGACTGCAGCGCCTTAGACCGCTCAGCTAATCCCGCACGGTCTTCCCTGTACATATGCACTGCTGAAACCCTCCTCCCATACATTTTAATGTCAGTTCGTGATTGAAATGCACCACACTGTGTTGTCATCTACTTCTTTGTGTACTCCCTCATGCTACACACATAGTCCTCTTATACCAAAAATACATCAAATTTTTCTACTTCTACAGTCATCCAAAAGTCACTGTCGGGTTCTGGACATACACTGACGCGTTTAAATAAACTAAGTCACATTATATGTGTTGGTGAAAAGCAGTACACTTCCGCAACATAACTGAGACTTGCCGACTTGAGGGAGCTCTGATGTCTGTGTATCATAGGAGAAAGACTGCAGGTCTGATAAATCTGGAAGATGCTCTGTAGCTTGCTGCTGCATTCCAGCATAGCCTCACTGTAGTCTCTTAACGGATGAACGATCACACAGAAAAGGTTTCTAGATATGGGAGTGGAACGCAAATTTCTTAATAGCAGAACCCCTTACGTTGCGCTCGACAGCGAGTGTTCATGAGAGACATAGGTATCGCCAGGAGCGCCGCAGAACATAATCTGACAGACAGGATGAGCTGATGATGCTGTAGTGTACAGGAACGTCTAAGTGATGAGTGACTGTAGGAGGGTGCAAGATGACTTAAGCAAAATTTCTAGTTGATAAGATGAATTATAGTTAGATCTAAATGTAGAAATATTCGAATACAGAATTAGCAGCGCATTGCTTGACAATTACGTCGATGAAATATCTAGGTGTGACATGGCAAAGTGATGTGAAGTGAAATGAGCATGTAAGGGTGCAGCGGAGAAGGCGAATGCTCGACTTCGATTAGAGAATTTTGGGAAAGAACGGTTCATTTGTAGAAGACAGAATATAGGACACAAGTACAACCCGTTCTTGAGCACTGTTTGAGTGTTTTGGATCCGCACAAGGTCTTATTAAGGCAAGACGTCGAAGCAATTTGACTGTGCAGCCAGAGTTGTTACCTCCAGGATCGAACACCAAGCTAGTGTTATGGAGGTGGTTTGTGAACGAAAATAGGAGCCCCTGAAGCTAATATGATATTATTTCTGGGAAAATTATAAAGGAAATTTAGAGAACCGACATTAGAAGCTGAGTGCAGAACGATTTCACTGGCGTCAACGTCCATTTCGCTTAAGGTGAACTAACAGAGAACTTTGGGTGTCTGTGGAGTCATTGTGAAGAAGTGGGATCTAGAGAAGATACGATCCAACAAAGAACAAATTACAGAAATGCTCTCACTTGACTTTCTAAACACATTAAAAGACAAAGAACCACCTGATAATGTCAACGAGTACTGTAATATGTTGAAAGAAGAAATCATTAAAGAAGGACAGCGAAATATAGGATATGTAAATGGGAAAAGAAACGATAGGTCACACAAGAAATGATTTCCAACGTGGAGGAGAGACGAAAATTTAAAAACAAGAACACTGAAGATGCAAGAAAGTTGTACCCAAGGTTAATTAATGAACTGCAAAGAGGAACAGAGCAGGCTAGGAAAAAATGGCTAAGGGGAATTTAATGCAATCGAAGAACTGGACAGGAAGGGAAGACACGACTTACTGAACAACAAAGACTACGACATGGGATTAGAACAGAGCAGGCAGTGCTACTATGGAAAGTTTGAGTAAAGACGAAGAGCTAGTGTACGAAGGTCGTGACGATGTCCTCCAGAGACAGGAAGAGTTTCTAAAACTAGCTATATGAGACAGATCGCAAACCGGAAACGTGCAACTTGAATTACTCAACAGTGCAAATGATGACCAGAAAGGATGGCCCAACCATCATAATGGAAGAAGTAGTGCCTGGAGTAGCTGCAATGAAAAATGGTAAAGCGGTAGGTACATATACCGAGAGAAATATTAAAACGTTTGAAACAAGATGAAATAAGGGAAATATTGAGGTTATGAATAAAGTATGTGACAGTGGTGAATGGCCTGAGGACTTTCTGAGAAAACTAATGATACCATTACCGAAAAAAATAAGGAATAAAGAAATGCAGTGAGCACGGGACAATCAGCCTCATTTCACATGCAGCCAAAACGATGTTAAGAATAATTAATAAGAGACTGGAAAAAGTAATGGAGGAGAATCTTGGCAAGGAGCAATTTGGCTTTAGACGGAATATGGACACCAGAGATGCAGTGGGGCTCCTACGAATCTTGGGAGAAAGGTTTATCGAAAAAGGAAGAGACCTCTAAATGTGCTTCACCGATCTAGAAAAGGCATTCGACAATGTGGCTTGGCACAAGGTGGCGACTGTAATGAGAGAAAAGAGAGTGGATTGGGAAACCAAAAGACTCGTTATATCTTAATCAAAAAGCCTCAGCTAAAGTGAGGAGAAAGTACAAACTGGATCGGACTAGGAAAAGGAGTAAGACAACGATGCTGTCGATCACCTACCGTTTTCAATGTCCACTTTGAAAATACGATCGCCCAATGCACATTGGATGACAAGTGCGTAGAAATTGATGAAGAGTAGGGTGTTTGAGGTTTGCTGGTGACATGGTTCTTCCAGCCACAGGGGAAAATCAATTACAGGATTTAGTGGACACCACTGACGCCATTATGGAATGAAAATTAACACAAAGAAAACAAAAATATTGGCACTAGGAGAAAATAAGGAAATAAAAATTATGCCGGATGGAGAAATATATTAGAACAGGTGCTAAATTTTAAGTATCTTGGAAGAATGATAGACACCGACTGGAAGTGCGCCACAGAAATGAAACAACGATAGGAGTGGTAAAAGAGGCGTTTGATAAGAAAAGGAGAGCTTTCTGCAGCAGTGTGGACAGAGAACTGAGGAAAAGATAAAATATTTTGTATGGAGAGTTCTTCTGTAGGGTCTGAAACGTAGGTTTTGAGGAATAAAGCGAGAAAGGCTGGAGGCTTCTGAGATGTGGACATGGCAGAGTATGGAAAGAATAAGTTGGATGGACAGAGTAATAAATGAAGAGGTATTGAGATGAGTGGGAGAATAAAGACAGTTGCTAGATGTAATAAAGAGAAGCATATATTAATAAAGAATGACGTTCTGGTAAAAATATGTGTAGAAGGGATAAGGAAGCGAGGAAGGAGGACACTTCACATACTGGATGACATAATGGACGGTACAACATACCGCAGCTGTAAGAAGGAGGCAATGGATCGCAGAAAATGGAGAGGCAAAGGACCTGCTAATATAGTAGAAAACTGATGATGATGGAGGCATAAAGAGAGTCGCTTTTCCCTCTCTGTATTTACGAGAGTAACAGGAAAGAAAATGACTAGTGATGGTGCAAGTAAACTTCCACCATGCACCATATTTCGACTTGTGTGGAGTTGTAGATGTACATCTGCATCTACGCCAGTAATCCGCGTTCCACCTGGCGGTGTGTGGCGGAGGGTTCTTCCAGCATCACTAAGTGACAGTTTCTTCAGTGGGCTTGTCGCTTTGTCCAGGTGTTCTGCAAACAAAACACAGTCTTCCCTACAGTATCTTCTATTTCATCGTTCCTATTTAAGTTTGCCCTAATTGTAATACCTTGGCATTTAGCTGAAACGGCACCCTTTCGATTTGTGTGACTCATCGAGTAAAAGAAATTTAACGGACTCCTTCTAGTTCTCCTGTGGATGACATAACACTTTTCATTATTTAGAATCAACTGCCACTTTACGCACCGCACCGGTTCACTCTCTAAATTATTTTCCAATTGCTTTGATCTTGTCATGACTTTGCTAGATGGTAAAAGACAGCATCATCTGCGAACAATGGCTGCTCAGATTGCCTCCTAAATCCTTTTTGTAGATTAGAAACAGCACAATGACTACAACACTTCCCTGCGGAAGGGCAGATACCACGTTTGTTTTACTCGACGGCTTTTGCGAACTCTCAGCAGGCAAACAGGAATACGGCGGTGATCCGTATGAGAGGCGTCGGGCTTCCCGTGGTTTGGCCGCCCTGCGCCAGACTTCCGCTGCGCTCGCCGTCATATTGAGCGCGCGCTCCCTGCGAAGCGCACAGCTTCTGTTCGCTCCCCACTGCCAGCAGCGGACAATGCAGCCGGCGGGCGTGATTGCCACAGTGGCAGCTCTGCTTACAGCAAGTGAGACCTCCTCGATGCTGGATTGCGTCTGCTGGAACATCGGCAAACGCTCGGCGCCCAGTACCGGTGAAGTTTTACTATGGTGGCAGTACTGTCTCCATCCCAGTAAGTGCTCTTTCGTGCTGTACGGATTCATAAGACGTTATGTACAGTCCACTTATCAAACACGCACAGGCGGCTTGGCTTACATATGCTGATATTAAAAATTATACGTTTTCTGCCGTACAGTGAAGGACTACGTTTATTATGAGGGCGCTCAGCTAGGTATCCACTCTTAAGCAATACGTATAGAAATGACATTGGTATAACAGGGTGACGAGAACTGAAGGAAAGTGATGGCATGCAACCGAATGCGAAACAGCCTGTCCTTTAAGGCGATTCTGCAGGTAGTGATATAATATGTTTCATACGCACACGTCTCTAAGTACTATTCATCTGGTGGTTCCAGGTGGTACAAACTGCTATGTCACACACTTTCCAGGAGCGGTAGCTTGTTCTTTAGGAGTAAGATTTATATGCGCAGCCTAGGAATCAAGAAAACAACACCTATTTTGACGATCTATTTCCCAAAAGCAGTGATCATATAATAGCTGTAGTTCTCTTACGTCTGTTCTCCCTCTCTTGTTTGCTGTGACGTAAATATTCCCTACTGCCCCTGCCAAAATTACACACACGAGGAAGAATCAGAGGGCGCAGAGCAATAAATAGCGTTCCAGCCACTTTACCGTCTTGTTAATCAGTCGGCATAACTGTATACGAATGCGAATTGGTAATAGATGATCTTGATTGATCTGTGTTGGTACCTTAAATTCCCAGGGTCCCGTTCATGTACGTTTCCTCTTCAAATGCCGATTGGCTGCAGTTGAAAACAAATTCCTTACTCAACGACGGGGTAGATTTGCTTATCTCATCTACAAGTATTTCGGTCGATCCTGTAGTTTGCTGTGCATCGTCAAGTTGACGCTTTCTTCGAAGTTTCATTATATCACATGTCACACTTCTGTAAAACTGTCTGACGTCATGCAAGCATCCACTGCTTCTTTTGAAATCTCTGTAATGTATGTCGAGCATCCTAGAAACGCGCAGGTGAGCCTTGTCCTCCGTTGAATGTCTGTAGTTTTCCTTACACACTAACGGTGATATTTCTGCAGACTTGCTCAAAATATGATCGTAATTGTTCTTTTGCTATGCTGTCTGCGGTTTTTCAAGTATGTAATTGTGTTTAGTATCCTCTCCCTGGACAACGACTGCACTTCACTTTGTTTGACTGGAAACGGGAGCTGCGGCCCTCTGTCCGACAACGACGGTCAACTACACCACACCTGTTTCAGTACAACTTTCTAGTGCCGCCCACGTATCGCCATCACTGCACTCCTCTTGTACGTTGTTCGCGCAACACCACGCATTCCACTGACTCATGCGCCACTTCTTTCACACTCTGCGAAATATCTTGAGTTCCTTTCTGATCAAATCTCGACTTTGGCTACTGCTACTGAAGATATAACCCAACGTTTGCTTTGTTTATCGGCGCCATTGCTCTGCTTTGTATCAACAGCACTTGCACTGTAGCACTATCGTGAGTTACTCGTCAACTAAGCAGTTCAGCTACGCTCCATAGCCTCGTGCTGTCGACATCATTTGATAGCTCCAGTCCCTCCCCCTGTTGGCATCATCACCCAGTGTTGTGTTAGTATCGTTGGCAATATGTGGGCCGCCGAACGCTGTCACATCTGACATACAAGTGCATGTCCAGCTTGTGCCTTTACGTGCAGCTTACAGCAAACATGGAAAATAAAATGGGTTATTGGTAGCAGTTGACCAGGAAATCCAAATGTTACTTTTACTTACATTTACATTAAAAGAGCTGCAGGATGCCTTACTTCCGCTTTTTCACCTTTGCTTTACCTCGACATGAGGCAGCGGCTTTTGTACTTCATAGTTACCTTCGAAGCTATAAGATGTGTCATCTAGAGAGATGTACCCCCCGCAATCTCATTGCTCTACAGTAATTTTTATTTTGTGCTGAGATTTTCTTTTCCGCCAGTGTATTTCTAGCGACCTTTGCCCTCGCTCGTCTCTGCTGAAGGAACGATCATCAACTTCCTCACGGAGGTTCAGAAGAGAATGTGAACCTTATCAGTCCCCAGGTAATGCTTTCAGACATACACTTGCATATTTGAACAAGTTAAAATATCACACGATAAAAACTAAAGATGCAGAAAATATGATCACATACGAGGCAGAGTCGAAGGACGATTGTTTCATTACATACAACCAGCTGTTTTCTGTGACTTGTGGAGTTTCCAGACTTACGGAGGTTCCAGGCTGTGGCGGTGTGTGTTCCCGCAGCGCGAGTCGCCCTGTGCGGGTTTAGGGGCCGTGGCCCGCTGCATGGGAGGCCCCCCTGCCTGCAGCCAGACACACAGGTCGGGGAGTAGGTGGAGCGTGGAGGAGGCGTGCCAGTCGGTCGTAAACACACTTACGCTTAATCACAAAAGGAGTAGTTTCCTTTCGTTACAGTGATTGCCAGGGGAAGTCCCTGAGGCATTGGCCGTAACTGTGGCATTATTCCAGTGATGGAAGCTTCAAGTATCGCTACACAGTTGACGGGGTTAAGCTCTCGCGAGGATATACAAGATACACCGAGTCGTACAATTGTACATCGCAGGTTACGGAGAGCGCCATTTGAGTCATCCGCCCCTCAGACACGACGAGGTGGATGTCTCCGTGTGGGGTCAGGAGCGTGGACTTCCCTCTGAACCAGTCAATTACGTTCATTGATATCAGGTGTGCATTACTCGAACGTTCACAGTGGTTAATTACCATAGACATATCGCAAAGGCATCCCGATTTTTCGGTTAACAGTAGCAGCTGCCCACAGTCCTATCAGAAGCGACTGTTTGTATGTTTACAGCCCAGTAGCCGCACCGACGGCGAGAGACGTCATCAGAATTAGCAGTCTCATTGGGCCAGTACGAAACTTTTACAATGTTTACCGGCGAGGTCAGCTCACCACCGAGGTAGCCTCAGCTGGACTCCCTACGGTTTCTTCTTTCCTTTTGCTTCTTGTTGCAGTGTAACTCACTGCGGGTTTTATCACGCATTTGCTCAAAAAGACTTGAGTCCCTCGTGAGGGAATGAGCAGGCAGAATATCTTTTGTGTGTGTTCAGAGATTCCGCCGTAAACTTTGTGGCAGGTGAGAACAGATCAGCGCTTTTTAGTGCAAAGCCACTCTCTGCCACTCAGTGCCTTCATTGCTGCTTTATTTGTGGCGAGGAACCGCATGTCAACCACACTCGCGCATCGGTCGACAATTTCAGTTCGATTATTTCTAAAATGGTCTCAACATTTGTTTTCTCCCGGCGCTGAACGTTCCCACACACGCACAAAGGGACAGAAGTGCAACTACTGCCTCGGAAGTGTACAGAACAACGAATGGCAGCGCCTATGCTACTTACCTAACGAGATACCCTGGGTAAACACTGCTACAGCTAAGAGGAAAATACAGCTGAGATGCGGATCCCAGAGATTAAAGCGAGAGGAGAGTGGCATTCCGTTTGCATCATAGGGAATTCCAGCTTTTCTGGCTGCAGTTATTTGACTGTGACGCAGTACTTGGCAGGTAGACTGTGATGAGACAGGCTAAGTGTGTGCCGCTCCAGGAGATGAGAGTACAGAATGCCTGGGGTCGTCATTCACGGCCCAGCCTGGACTGGAGATCTGAAGGCACCAAGAAATGCTCCCACAGGCGGCCGCTCCAGCATAGGGCTGCGTCTGGAGCGCCCTGCCGCCTGCAGCACAGATGCCTCTCGGCCAGCCTGGAGTCTCCTCTCCAGACCCGCACTGCCAGCTCTGACACCATCGTAAGACTGTATCTGCACTGACGATCTGCAAAGATCTATGACTGCGGGTCCAAATGTCTTATTCCCAATCTTGCCAATCAAACAAGTTAACGACAAGTGTGATTTTCACTTAAATATTACTGTCTGCGCCTAGCCAGGTACGTCGCACGTTCCTGTGGTAGCGGTGCTAGCTCTGTCAACCTGGGGCAGAACAGCATGGATGACATGCGACGTTAAATTATTTTGTTGAAAGGATGTCGAAAATATCGCAAGCGAGCTGTCTCAAGGATTTAGAAATGTAACAGCTGCGATCAGTGTAACCAATTACGTATTGTATACCATGTGGCTCCCCATGAGTTGGGCGAGAATGCAACGTGGCATTCTCCGCTCAGCTCAGGGCCTCGATCTACGGATCGTCCACACCGATGCTGCAGTCAGAACTTCGGCTCATACGGAATGACGGCACAGTGTCCAGTGTTGTAGTGTCGGCGCAGCTCTTCCCGCTTCTACGTGAAGGGGAGCCGCAGTAACTGCCGCCATGCTGACAGTCAGCTGACTTGCTGACCGTTTGCTTACAAAAGTGTGCAGCACACCTCACGCCGTGCCGATTATCGTTGGCTGTTTCTCTCTTACAGTTTCACTTTCAGTAGCTGCTAGTACTGATGTGCATATGAGGTGTCCATGGAAGCTCGTGAGTCAGAGTGCAGACCTCGAGGTGAGTGAAGGGGGTTTTGCAGATTGGTCACCGAAGTTGGTAAAGTGTGGCAGCCTGGAGCAGCCGCCCCCCCGCGGTCTCAGCTGCGCAGCGCCTGGCAGACCGCCTCAGGGACACCGGACTGCCGCCGCCACCTCCACGTGGAGCGCAGGAGGGAGAGGGGTGCGCCGGCGCCCTGGCGCAGCTCCGTCGCCTCCCTTGGGGCGAAATTTGGGAACTCGTCGAGGAGCTTGACTGCCGGGTCGCTGCCGACTGTATCGACAACCACTGTGTACCGAGGTATGTAGGCCACTCGAAGCCATTACTACTAACCGTACAGATAATTCTTTCCTTAAATTTATTTTCAATGCTATCACCTGCTTTTCCTCTTTTGCGATACTAACTATCTGCCAATAAGGGCAATTTCTGAGACCCAAAGAGGAAGCGCGCTAATACCCTCTGCCACCGCCTCTTCTGTTGACACTTTCCACCTAGCAGTCAATGGATTGTGCCTCGTGGCATACGTCTCTCTCCGATCTCTGTCCCTGCATATTGCTACAGCAGATAGTAAATCATCTGATGATGACAGTGAAATACTGAAAGCGGTAACTAACAATAAAAGCTTTTGATCGAGCCTGCTTGCCTTACTAAAACTGAAATTATAAACCTATTTTCCAACCGTATTATCAAAAATCAATAAAAGTACAGCGTCGTTTGAGATGACAACAGCTGTAGCTCGATATCGTTGTTAGTTGTAAATTAGTTCAAAATTGAACAATAAACACTGCAAGTGGCTAAATTAATTACTTTTCGAAAGAAGCAATAATAGCATCAACACCCTGCACCACCAGATTACAGTAATACTATACAACATCTGCTGTATATATGTAATTAAAATCTCTAACATGGCAGACGTCACCAACAGTGAAATTATGGAAGACATAGGAATCGTACAGCCAACCAGTGGCACGTCAGATGTTTACTCATATTTTTACCTTGCTACTGACTGGTTTGATGCGGCCCGCCACGAATTCCTTTCCTGTGCTAACCTCTTCATCTCAGAGTAGCACTTGCAACCTACATCCTCAATTATTTGCTTGACGTATTCCAATCTCGTCTTCCTCTACAGTTTTGGCTCTCTACAGCTCCCTCTAGTACCATGTAAGTCATTCCCTCATGTCTTAGCAGATGTCCTACCATCCTGTCCCCTCTCCTTATCAGCGTTTTCCACATATTCCTGTCCTCTCCGATTCTGTGTAGAACCTCCTCATTCCTTATCTTATCAATCCACCTAATTTTCAACATTCTTCTATAGCACCACATCTCAAATGCTTCGATTCTCTTCTGTTCCGGTTTTCCCACAGTCCTTGTTTCACTACCATACAATGCTGTACTCCAGACGTACATCCTCAGAAATTTCTTCCTCAAATTAAGGCCGGTATTTGATATTAGTAGACTTCTCTTGGCCAGAAATGCCTCTTTTGACATAGCGAGTCTGCTTTTGATGTCCTCGTTGCTCTGTCCGTCATTGTTTATTTTACTGCCTAGGTAGCAGAATTCGTTAACTTCATTGACTTCGTGACCATCAATCCTGATGTTAAGTTTCTCGCTGTTCTCATTTCTACTACTTCTCATTACCTTCGTCTTTCCCCGATTTACCTTCAAACCATACTGTGTACTCATTAGACTGTTCATTCCGATCAGCAGATCACTTAATTCTTCTTCACTTAGCCATGTCATCAGCGAATCGTACCATTGATATCCTTTCACCTTGTATTTTAATTCCACTGCTGAACCTCTCTTTTACTTCCAACATTGCTTCCTCGATGTACAGATTGAAGAATAGGGGCGAAAGGCTACAGCCTTGTCTTACTCCCTTCTTCATACGAGCACTTCGTTCTTGATTGTCCACTCTTATTATTCCTTCTTGGTTGTTGTACATATTGTATATGATCCGTCTCTCCCTATAGCTTACCCCCTACTTTTTTCAGAATCTTGAACTGCTTGCATCATTCTATATTGTCGAACGCTTTTTCCAGGTCGACAAATCCTATGAACGTGTCTTGATTTTTCTTTAGCCTAGCTTCCATTGTTAGCCGTAACGTCAGAATTGCCTCTCTCGTGCCTGATCGTCACCTAGCGCATTCTCAATTTTCTCTTCCATTCTTCTGTATATTATTCTTGTAAGCAGCTTCGATGCTCTTGCCGTCTTCGGAATTGTGTGGATGATGCTTTTCCGAAAGGCAGATGGTATGTCGCCAGACTCATATATTCTACACACCAATCTGAACAGTCGTTTTGTTGACACTTCCCCTAATGATTTTAGAAATTCTGATGGAATGTTATCTCTCCCTTCTGCCTTACTTGACCGTAAGTCCTCCAAAGCTCTTTTAAATACCGATTCTAATACTGGATCCCCTATCTCTTCTAAATCGACCCCTAATTCTTCTTCTATCACATCAGACAAATCTTGACCCTCATAGCGGCTTTCAATGTATTCTTTCCACCTATCTGCTACCTCCTCTACATTTAACAGTGGAATTCCCGTTGCACTCTTAATGTTGCCACCGTTCCTTTTAATGTCACCAAAGGTTGTTTTGACTTTCCTGTATGCTGAGTCAGTCCTTCCGACAATCATATCTTTTTCGATGTCTTCACATTTTTCCTGCAGCCATTTCGTCTTAGCTTTCCTGCACTTCCTATTTATTTCATTCCTCAGCTACTTGTATTTCTGTATTCCTGATTTTCCCGGAACATGTTTGTACTTCCTCCTTTCATCAATCAACTGAAGTATTTCTTCTGTTACCCATGGTTTCTTCGCAGCTACCTTCTTTGTACCTATGTTTTCCTTCCCAACTTCTGTGATGGCCCTTTTTAGAGGGTCTATTCTTCTTCAACTGCGCTGCCTACTGCGCTATTCCTTATTGCTGTATCTATATAGAACTTCAAACGAATCTCGTCATTCCTTAGAACTTCCGTATCCCACTTCTTTGCGTATTGATTCTACCTGACTAACGTCTTGAACTTCAGCCTACTCTTCATCACTACTATATTGTGATCTATGTCTGCTCCTGGGTATGCTTTACAATCCAGTATCTGTCTTCGGAATCTCTGTCTGACCATGATGTAATCTAATTGAAATCTTCCCGTATCTCCCGGCCCTTTCCAAGTATACCTCCTCCTCTTGTGATTCTTGAACAGTGTATTCGCTATTACTATCTGAAACTTGTTACAGAACTCAATTAGTCTTTCTCCTCTTTCATTCCTTGTGCCAAGCCCATATTCTCCTGTTACCTTTTCTTCTACCCCTTCCCCTACAACTTCATTTCAGTCACCCATGACTATTACATTTTCGTCCTCCTTTACATACTGCATTACCCTTTCAATATCCTCATACACTTTCTCTATCTGTTCATCTTCAGCTTGCGATGTCAGTATGTATACCTGAACTGTCGTTGCTGGTGTTGGTCTGCTGTCGATTCTGATTAGAACAACCCGGTCACTGAACTGTTCACAGTAACACACCCTCTTCCCTACCTTCCTATTCATAACGAATCCTACACATGTTGTACCATTTTCTGCTGCTGTTGATATTACCCGATACTCATCTGCTCAGAAATCCTTGTCTTCCTTCCACTTCACTTCACTGACCCCTACTGTATCTAGATTGAGCATTTGCATTTCCCTTTTCAGATTTTCTAGTTTCCCTACCACGTTCAAGCTTCTGACATTCCACGCCCCAACTCGTAGAACATTATCCTTTTCGTTGATTAATCAATATTTTTCTCATGGTAACCTCCCCCTTGGCAGTTCTCTCCCGGAGACCCGAATGGGGGAATATTGCGGAATCTTTTGCCAATGGAGAGATCATCATGACACTTCCTCAACTACAGGCCACATGTACTGTCGATACACGTAACTTGTCTTTAATGCAGTTGTTTCCATTGCCTTCTGCATCCTCATGTCGTTGCTCATTGCTGATTCCTCCACCTTTAGGGGCAATTTCCGACCCGTAGGACACGAGATTGCCCTGAACATCGGCTCCTCCGCCCTCTTTGACAAGGCCGTTGGCAGAATGGGCTGACTTCTTATGCCGGAAGTCTTCTGCAGCCAATGCTGATTATTTATCAAAATTTATGAATCAAAGACGCTTCCCCTAGACCACAGGTTTCAATACAAGAGTTTATATGAGTTTCAAACTGCTGCCTGAGCCTTTTTATCCTCTGAAGATGTCTCCAGCATTTGGAGGCGAAATGTTAGAGACGTTTCCATTTCTTTATTTTTTTATTTTACTTTTTTTTTTTTGTTGAGTTATATGTCTTCTCATTCGTTCGATGTGGTCCACTACAAATTCCCCTCCTATGCAAACCTCTTTACCTGAGAGCAGCACTTGCGACCTACGTCCTCAGTTATTTGCTGGATGTACTCTCCAATTTTTTACCATGGAATTCATTCCGTGATGTCTTAGCAGATGTCCTATCATCGTGTCCCTTCCACATATTCCTTTCCTCTTCCATTCTGCGCAGAACCTCCTCATTCCATACTTTGTAAGTTGACTTAATTTTCAGCATTCGCCTGTAGTACATCATCTCAAATGCTTTGATTTCTCTTCTTTTCCGGTTTTCCCACGGACCATGTTTCACTACCATTCAAGGTTCTGCTCCAAAACGTACATTCTCAGAAAATTCTTCGTAAAATTAAGGTCCATCTTTGATGCTAATAGACTTATCTTGGTCAGGAATGCTTTTTTTCGCCGGTGCTAATCTGCTTTCGCTGTCCTCCTTGCTCTATCTGTCATTTGTTATTTTGCTGCCTAGGTAGTAGAATTCCTTAATTTGATATACTTCGTGAGAATTAATCCTGATGTTATGTTCATCTCTGTTCTCATTTCTGCTACTTCCAACTCCTTTCGTATTTCTTCGTTTTTTTCTCAACCCATATTTTGTACTCATTTAGACTGTCCATTCCATTCAGCCCATCATGTAATTCTTCTTCACTTTCACTTTCAGGATAGCAATGTCATCAGCGAATCGTATCACTCATGCCCTTTCAACTTGAATTTTAATCCCACTCCAGAACCTTTCTTGTATTTCCATCATGTACGTACTGAAAATACGAGCGAAACACTACATCCCTGCCTACATCCTTTTTAGTCCGAGCACTTCATTCTAGGTCATCCACTCTTATTGTTCCCTCTTGGCTTTTGTACATGTTGTGTATTACCTGTCTCTCTCTACAGCTTACCCCTGTTTGTCTCAGAATTTCTCACACTTTGCGCCATTTCACATTGCTCAACATCTTTTCGAGGTCGACAAATCCTATAAACGTAACTTTATTGTTCTTTAGTCTTGCTTCTATCACGGACAGCAACGTCGGAATTGCCTCTCTGTTGCATTTGCCTTTCCCAAGGACAAATTGATAGTCATTTATCTCATCCTCAATTTTCTTTTCCATTCTCCAATATATTATTCTTGTCAGCAATTTACATGCATGAGCTATTAAGCAGACTGTTCGATAATTGTCGCACTTGTCAGCTCTTGCAGTCTTAGGAATTGTGTGGATGATATTTTTCCGAAAGCTAGATGGTATGTCGGCGGACTCATACATTTTACACACCAACATGAATAGTCGCTTTGTCGCTAGTTCCCCCCAATGATTTTAGACATCCTGATGGAAAGTTATCTACTCCTTGTGCCTTATTTGATCTTAAGTCCTCCAAACCTCTTTTAAATTCTGATTCTATTACCTGATCTCCTATCTCTTCTAAATCGACTCTTCTTTCTTCTTCTATCACATCAGACAAATCTTCCCTCCTCATGGAGGCCTTCAATGTACCCATTCCATATATCCACCTCCTCCTCCTTTTTTGACGGTTAAATTCCCACTGCACTCTTAATATTACCACCCTTTGCTAACAATTTCACTCAAGATTGCTTCGACTTTCTTATGCGCTGGCTCAGTCTTTCCAACAATCATTTCTTTTTCGATTTTTGCACATTCTTCAGGCAGCCATTTCGTCTTAGCTTTCCTACACATCCTGTCTATTTCATCTCTCAGTGACTAGCATTTCTGTATTCCTGAATTTCCCTGAACATTTTTGAACTTCCTTCTTTCATCACGGGTAATAAAAGAAATACTTCAGTTATTTATTTCAATTCACATAGTTTCTTTGCAGTTACTTTCTTTGTACCAATGTTTTTCTTTCCAACTTTTATTATTGTCCTTTTCAGAGATAACCATTCCTCTTCAAGTGGGCTGCCTACTCGATTATTCCTTGTTGCTGTACCCATACCCTTGCAGATCTCCAAGAGTATCTCGTCATTCCTTAGTACTTCTGTATCTGACACATTTGAGTTTCGATTCTTTCTGACTTATCTCTTAAACTTGAACGTACTGTTTATCATTACTACATTGTGATATGAGTCTATATCTGCTCCTGCGTATGCCTTACACTCCACTATATCATTTTGGAATTTCTGTCGGAACATTATGTAATCTAACTGTAGTTACCCATATCACCCAGCCTTTTCCAATTATACATCCTCCTCTTGTGATTAAGAGTATTCGCTATTACTAGCCGAAATTTATTACAGAACTGAGTTATTCTTTCTTCTCTCTCATTCCCTAACGCGACCCCACATTCTCCAGTAACCATTTCTTCCACTTTTACCCCTACAACTGCATTCCTGTTTCTCATATGTATTGACGTTTCATCACCCGTTACGTACTGTATTACCCTTTCAATACCTTCATATACCTTTTCTGCCATCTTATGCTTCCGACGTCGGCATGTACTATCCGATCTATCGTTGTCGGTGTTGGTTTGCTGTCGATTGCGATAAGCGTAACTGTATCGCTGAACTGTTCACTGGAACACACCCTCTGCTCTAACTTCCTAAAGAATCCTACTCCCGTTATACTGTTTTCTGCTACTGTTGATATCACCATAACAGCAGGCAAAATACGACCGTCCCGCCCCACAGCAGAACCCATGGATAGAGACCTGCAACAGTGCCTGGTCACCTACACAGCCCTGTACGACGATACCCAATCGACATTCGAAACCTGTACTCGCCGGTGAACACAAGCCCAGTCCACTGATTCACGTTCCGTTTCACGTGTCCCCTTAGCCAATATCTTCGCACTACAAGGTCCCAGGTAGTTTTTTTTATTGTTGTTCGTGGAGGTCGCCTAGAGACCAAATTCTTCGCGTGGAACTGGCTACTTACTGACTGTGTCGACGATCCTCCGTGTTGACACCAAACAGAGGGGGTACTTTTACAAATAGAGACTCCAGCGAATCACAAGCGGAACTGAGCCCACAGAGTTCTTCCTCCATAATACAGAGGCCCCTGGATAGGACCAAAATGCCATGTTTTACTCGGTCTTGTGTGGCTTGAGACCAATATGCTGAGAGGAAGGCATGGTAAAATTCTCCTTCACTGTGACAATCGTGAATGACCGATCGCATTCTTACAGCTGGTTCATTCTCTAAGTAGCCACACATAAATTCTAATCTGTGTTCTAATGACCAATTGGGAGGAAAACAATGAGAGAATTGATGGAGCCACACTTGTGGATCAATGTCGTTGCCAGAATTCTTAAATGTTTTGAATTTACGTGTTGTAATGAACAGCTTATAGTCAAAATCATCATGTCGGTGAGTCGCATGTGGGTCATTGTTACGTCGTTTCGGCGGTTTCATCTCAAAATTCGGTTTACCTTGCCAATTTCTTTCATAATTTTCGAAGTGCCCTGTGTTATTATTTTGTGGCTGTTCTCCGTATTTCTAAGTCCCTCTTCCCGTATTGGAGCGCGAGTGTCCTCTGAAATACGCAATTCTTGTATTACCTGCGTCAGCTGATTTTGTACTTCCCGGATTTCTGTTTGGTGTTGTCTATTAACTTGATTCTGATTTTGTTTGAATTTCCTAATTGGTTCGAACTCTTCTGTGTCATTAAAGACTACCGGTTTTGTGTCATTCAGATTATCATCTACCTTCGTAGATAAATTATTTAGCTGATCCGAAAGTTCAACTACTTTCTCTGATAATGAACTGATTTCCTTCATGTGTCTTCCTGAACCCATTTTTAGAGTATCTACTGTGTCCTTGAAGTTTTCCTGAGTTTTTGTAAGTTGTGTAACCGAATCGGTAGATGCAACTGAGTCAATCTTAGCTTGCAAGGTCTCATGATTTTCATGAACAATAGTTTGCAGTTCTTTTATGGCTGATTCGTGATTCTGTAATGTACTTTCATTCCGCGAAAAAATAGCTGGGAAATGCTCACAAATTTGTGTTTTTACATCATTGCAGACTTTTTGACATTTCGATTCGATTTTATGTAACTCAGTACTTAAATCTTCAAGTGTTTGTTCAAGCGTATGTTCCACTGAGTCTAACTTTTGAATCTTTTGTTCCATTGTGTCTAACTGCTGCTATGTTTGTCTCTGGTGTTGCTCCATTGTGTCTAACTTTTGACGATTTTTTCCACTGTGTATAACGTTTGAAGATTTGCTGTGTTTGTCTCTGGTGTTGTTCCATTGTGTCTAACTTTTGAAGCTTTTGCTGTGTTTCTCTCTGATTTTGTTCCATTTGTTGCATTAATTGCAAGAATAATGTATTAGTGTCTGGAACCTGTTTCTCTATGCTTTTTGGCAGTGCATTTTCACCGGCAACATTCACATTTTGACAAGCATAAAATGTGTCTTGAGTCATTTGAGAAAAGTGTGAGGATCCAAAACCTAAATCTACAGTATTTACAATATTGTGTTCTGTCATTTCGGATTACTGAGGCGAGCTGTTGCCAACAGATCGATCGATAATGCTCCCCTGTTCACTAATTCTTTCACTGCCTACACCATTATTTGCAGCCCACTCCATTTCCCTATGCACAATTACCAAATTACTACTTTGAACATTAGTTAATTCATTACTCGGCGGCGCTAACACTTTGCTTTCGTCTTCACTGTCATTTCTCTGTATACTTTGAAGCCTATTATTACGTTCTTCACATGCCATTATTGTCACAATATTTCACACGACAACACAGAAAAGCACAATTTGAAGAGCAAAATAACGAAACACATTAACATAGCATTGAAAATAATATCTAGTTCATTGCAAGCTCAGCTGCGAAATTCTTGGTGCAAATCTACATGCATGCCACAACCGTTTTACAGTACAACAGTGAAAAACTACAACTACAGAGGAAATGCTCTGTACAATTACGTGCTAGCAATAATCAAAGGCTACATTAATTACATAAATTACAAGAAAAAAATCAGAAGATTCCAGTGAGGTATCCTCGGTTAAGGGTCGACATATGAAACGTCCCCTTAGAAATCGTATACATGACTGTGCTTAAACTGACACACAATATTTTTTTAGCGCAACGTAATCTGACTTTCAGTAATCCCTACAAGAGAATGGCCCTGACTAACATTAACCTATACGTTTCACAAATCACTTACCTAACAAAAATCTTCGTTACTCGAACTTCTGCAATACAGCGAGCGCCACTACTGCCAGCTAACTAAAAGATTCAAACTACGGAAGGCACTATCTACTGATAGGCATAGTTAGCAAATGAAAGATTTTGATAGAGAACAAACAATGTATTTACCTCAATAGTGTTCAAAAGTCATAATGTATATAGCAGTTCATGACATCCAGTCTTACAAATTTCAAAACTCCGCCATCTCTCTCCCCACATCCACCACTGCTGGCGGCTCACCTCCAACTGCGCAACGCTACGCGCTGTTCACACCCATCTGCCCAACACAACAATGGCGAGTATTACAACAATGCCAACTAGCCACAGACTGCACACAGGACAGCCAGTGATCTTCATACAGAGCGCAACATGGCGTTACGAGTAAAAAAACTACACAGCCTACTTACAACATGTATGTCTTTGACTTTTCCTAATCTGAGCTGTTATTGGTCTTCCTATTTTTTCCTCTTGTTTGATGTACATATTGCACGTAACCCTTCTTTTGCTAGGGGTTACACCCATTTTTATGAGAGTTTCGGAAATCCTGCATTATTTTAAATTATCGTACGATTTTTATCTAACTACAAATCCTATGGACGTTTCTAGATTTTCCTTAAGTCTCGGTTCAATCATCAGTCACCAACCCAGAAGTACTTCTCTGATGCCTTTACCTTTCCTAAAACCAAATTGATCGTAATCTAGCACTTACCCAATATTCTTTTTCCTCTTATACACATATTCTTGTCAGCAACTTGAGTGTGAGAGCTCTTTAGGCAATTGTGCGGATGTCCTCGCACTTATGTGCCCTTGCAACATACAGAACTATGGCCATACACTATGCTGCTTGTGGTGTGGTATCAGTGGTAGCCACAGATCTCAACCCAGGTTACATCGGTCTGTCCGTGATGGCTGGTGAACTTCTCAGCACGTTGTTGTCTCCACCTCAAACCGTGGCTATACTCGTACATTCTGCAGTCGCCCTACAGCCAGATGCCAGTGTAATGTGTCGGTACGATGCTCTCAAGTCCCTCGTGCCGAAGATTTGTTTTTTCTTACAAAAATGCACGTTCCTTGGACTTTCTCTTTTGCGATTTGCCGCTGAGCAATTCCGATAGCATTAGGAACGCAATAAACATCGTGTACACACATCATTCTCCATCTGTAGCAATGTCTTTTTTGTACTGAAAATAGGCTCGTATAAGAACGAAATGCGAAAAATCTGGCACAGGCATAAAAAAGCAGTTTTTTTCTTAAAGACGTCGTATCTGCCATTAACTGTAACACTATTCGTTTTCACGACTACATTTTCGATCCTATGCCCTTTATACAGGTATACAGCAATAACCGAAAAGTGAAGGGCAGACGGTGCGTAATAGTACATATGGTATCCATCGTCAAAGGCTTACAGTAGCTAGGCTGCTCATAAAAACATGGCAGTAATAATCATATACATAATTTTACATGTGTATCCTTTTACCAAATTAACATCACAAAGGCATAAATCGCCTTCAAAACAACTTTCGTACAGGAATTGATCCACTGGACAAATAAAAAGAAAAAGGTGTACAAAAATGAGAGATAAAAACATGTGATGGGATACTTGTCACAAATTACAGAACATTATGTGTATCACCATGTAATTGAAAAATGTACTGTTAATATGTTAGGTACTGTACCATTACAAATGTAGTCATACATTTCCATGGTCCTTAGAACGTTTAGGCAGAGAATGGCTTTTTTAGCTACACTTGCAAAACACCTTATTCAATTTTTTACTGAATTATTAAACTATATTACTCATGTTAAAATAAATACACCCTAAATATAGAAATGTGTATGAGTGGACATAATTCTTCCTCATTTCCATACATATCATACAACTCACGGGAAACGTCGTAAAGACTACTCATATTATAAAACCAGCATAGACACGATCCTGTGCAAATCGTTACGTCCTATGCTTGGCAGTAGGTCAAAGTCAAATAGCCAAACTATACAGTCTCATTAATTTTACTTTCTATTATTAGCACATAAAACTGACTGGAATTTATTCCAAGATCTTTTATTTCTTAAATCTGTCTTATCGTTTGACAAGCCATGTGGGTGATTTTTGAAATAGTTGTATAATTCCACTTCTTCAGATGTTATGATACTTCTACCCTTAGGATAATTTTTATTACTGGGTCTACGTTAGGTGGTGGTACTCCTCTCTCTTTGCTTGATGTGATCTTTAAATTTGTCGCTGGAATATGAGCTGTGTAACGTCCGGTCAAGGTGTCCATGCTGTAACTCATACGATTACTGACATTGCATACTGATCTAGTTTCAAAAGGTAAATGCAACCTGCATACACTCTCTGGGGACAGAAAGTGAAAGCTGTGCTTCCTACAGAAGTCTGATCCAGTGGCTTGTTCATCAGCGTGTCGTCTCCCGTCTTGTGCAGAGCTGCAGACCCCGGAGGCTGTTTTCCTGGAACGCCTCTCCAGCTACTGGCGGGAATTGGCGCAGCTGCTCTCACTCGGTGCGACGCACGCCTCACAGCTGTTGCTTCCCCTCGCATTCGAACGTATGGTAAGTGGAGTTTTTTCGTCCTCTTATAAACTGTATTATACGCACAGGGAGCGAGAAAATGACACGCATGATCTCGTCAGTTCTGGGAGAGTGTTTCCCAGTTTATCTGCTTCATACTGCAGCTATATTTGGCTCTCCAATTCTGGAAGAATTCTGAACCAACCTCTACTTCTGTGAGACTTTTGGGGCTATGGTACAGGGAGACTAAGCTCGGAATGGTTCGAGGTCGAAGAAAATCGCCTGCATCTTTCTTTTCTCGTATTTGCTAGCTACTTCTTTAACAGATTCAGGTAAGTTTGCATCCAATCCTGCTTTACAAGCTGCAGCATGTTAGCTTCGAATTTAGTGGAGAGTGGGCTAGAGTCTCAGTGTGGCAATTCAAGTCTCCATCAGCATCTTCTCTTCCTAAGAATCTCTACTCCATATGGAAGGCCAATAAAATTACTTCTCTCAACATGGAGCTTCGTCAACTTCAAATCTCGTAATGAACCTGTGTACATACCACATAACTTTTACAGTTCGTTGCAACTGCTCGAACTCTTCCCAGCTTAACATTCACGTGGCATTTCCCAGGACTCCATGACAAGACGATAGCGCAGCTGACACTTGTGGCTCGACGCCAGTGGTGGCCCCCTGTGCTCACCTCTGCCAGCCAGCACTCTCCGTGTGGCACAGCAATGTCCCAGCCACCGCAGCCACAGAGGACGCACAACGATAACGAAGGTCCACCAGTTAGCGCGTGTTGCGTCAGCGAGTGGCTTTGTTAAAGGCACTGTGCTACTACAGACACAAGCGGAATATCTAGTGAATGCGTCAAGGCCAATGAAAACCTGTGCGAGACCAACGTGAAACCGGATGCTGCTTTCTGAGAGCATTCATCTTAGTCGTTAGCCTTTCTGCACGTGTCTCTCGTGGCCTAACTCGAAACATTATCGAGTCTGAATTCTCTGTCTATGACTTATGAACACTACCACCAGTGATTTTCCCACTACCGAGAATAAAAGCTATGTGGTCTTAAGACATACACTGGACTCGCATTCGGGAGGACGACGGTTCAATCCCGTGTCCGGGCATTCTGATTTAGGGCACGGCCGACTTCCATCCCCATCCTTCCCAAATCCGATGAGACTGATGACCTCGCTGTCTGGTCTCCTTCCCCAAACAAACCCAACCTTAACACCCAGAATGGCCACTTGTGACTGTTTGGATTCTGACAGTAGTAGACATGGAAAGCAAAAGGACGAAGTATGATCTGTGTCTTTGTGTAACATTTTGTGGCGTATGTAGCAACGTGCCAGTCCCTAAAGAATCGTGTGAGCCTCATTTTGGATCCTTTGAGAAGAGAATTAAGCGATACCTGTTTCAGTGAACTGAAAACCTTCTGGTTGGATTAAATCTTTTTCCTATAAATATCACAAATGTTTTTGCTGGATGGTAATTTCAATGATTGATAGATGCGGGTTCCGTATTTAAGAATGGTTTCTGCCGACATCGTATCATGTCCTGTCATTACATCTTGTTTTGGTTACCATCATCCATGCATTTCACTGCAGCAAAGGCAATTTACCTGATACGTATCCCATATTTTGTAGAGATAGTACCTCACAGCTTGCGAGAATGTTTAAAGGACGACTTCTTTATCAAATTTGTTGTGCAGCTACGCTTCGTTGATCATACACTGCACCTGCTTAGGAAAAGTGTAATTGCGAAAAGGTATTCCGTGAACCAGTGTTGTACAGATAGTTTCGACTTATAGACACACTTTGCTTTCTGAATGAAACTTAAGTCTTCAGACAGCTGCAGCAGTCTTGAGGTATTCGTACTCGAGATAATTCCTCTCGTTGTTCTTCACTACAGCCCTGCAGAGTAGTACAGCAAAGCGTGCTGTGGCCCAGGTAACGACGCAGCTTACGATTTTGACCCTATGCCCCCGGTAACTGGGCTCTCACATAATACTGTGTACAAATATGTATGTATGTGTGTTCAGAATAGTTCAAATGGCTCTGAGCACTATGGGACTTAACTTCTCAGGTCATCAGTCCCCTAGAACTTAGAACTACTCAAACCTAACTAACCTAAGGACATCACACACATCCATGCCAGAGGCAGGATTCGAACCTGTGACCGTAGCAGTCGCGCGTTTAGAGACTGAAGCACAGAGGACCGCTCGGCCACACCGGCCGGCATAGATTAGGTCTAGATGGCAGTGGCGCCATCGCAAGGACGACGGGTTCAACGTTTTGGAAAGTGCCGATTCAAAAGTGTGCACACCGTCCAATTCACTGCTCCTGCACAACGAGGGAAATGCTGAATTTTACTTTCCGTTTTCTGTACTGCTTATCGACGTAACGGCGGTTAGTGCCATCTGCAGCCACGTGTCACCACTACAGTGATTTTGGGTCGGCCGGTACGCCGGGCCCCCTACTGTGTGGACTCGGCCAGTGGCGCTCGCTGGCCTCCCTCGCCCTGTGCTGTTGTGACGCCCATAGCCGGGCTGTCGGAAACTGGAAGCGGCTCAGACCACAAACGGGATGTTAGCTGCCCGCTGACCGCTGGCCGCATGCTGTCACAGCGAGGACGTGACGCACGTCCCACAGACAAACACACACACACACACACGTAAACGCGTGCAGTATTCCTGGCGCACATCCGCAAAGCTCTACTTACGCAAATACGAATTGGAGGTGATAAATCGCGATCCCGCGTAGAACCGGTCGATCATGTAAATTTCAAAAATATTGTATTCGAAATGGATTTCTTTTTTCTCTGGCACCTGCCATCAATATAAAACTGATAAAGGAGGTATTTCTTCCAAACAATATGAAAAAGAACAACAACTGTACTGTGAAAACAACTGCAAGCTTTTTAATTTCCATTTTTTCTCGCATTTGTTTTGTTATTTCTTAATTGATTGATTACAATATACACATTATTTTGTGCATAAGGTAATTTTTTAATTTCCAATGTCTATTAAACACTTATTAGTAACTCAGAGAGAGAGAGAGAGAGATAGAGAGAGAGAAATTTTCAGCGTGTAAATAATTAGAACAGCAACAGCAATGCCAGCTCAAAAACAATACACACACACACACACACACATACACACACACACGGACCATAAACATATAAAATACTTTCATTACACGGATGCATATATCACATGTTCCCCACGAAATATATAGTATGTCTCTCTCTGTCTCTCTCGATCACACACACACACACACACACACACACATATGCACTCAGAACTGTGACAAACAGTTCATCAAACTATTCCACACACACCCAGTCAAGTGGAACACATTTTTACCTTTTTACTAACAAATAAGCCCACCCAGACACAACAGTAAATAGTCTGGGTGCAGCAGATTTCCACACCTATGCCCCCCGATGAACCACTTGTAATCGTGATAGGACACCGCTGCTTCCAGCTGGAATTGCAGCATATACCTCAGTATATAACCTCCTGATACGCATTTGTGGTGCAGCGCCAATGCCCTAGAGGAGGCACCTGTTGAATTCCCTGAACGTGAAAGTCTTTCAGGCTGTGCAAGTCACCGTGTTTGTGATGCAGACTTGTGTGATAGTCCAGCTCTACCTCTAGGACATATGCCTCAACAGCGTCAGCAGCCACATATTTGATATCTTCCCTCAGTCTGGTGATTTCCCCTTTTGACATCAATGAGAGCCCTTGAAAAGGGAGACTTTGTTGCATGGTTTGCCTTTAGAGACAGTTTACATCCAGGTAAAGGATGAAACTGAAATCGTCAGACAACCTGTACTCCCTCTCGATTATTTACAGGTTATTTGCCTTGGCATACCTGCACACACATTGGCAAAGTCACTCGTGAATCGCATGTTCCAGGAAGACATGTATCTGAACGTTGGTCAAGAATTCGCTGCTGGCTTGTGTCTTTCTTAACATGGCAGCCCACGAAATCTCAGTCATATGCTACAGAACTTCTCGCAGATGTTGGCGGTCAGATGTTCATTGGTGTTCATCATTTTACATGTTCTGATAAATCAGAGGTGCTGAAGTCCTGCTGTTCGTTCACCAAGTGACCGTTCTTTCCAATAATTATGGAAATGCCTCTTAGTTTACTAGAGAATCCAGATATTCGTATGGAAAGACCCCATCCCCGTCACAAGTTGAAACTCTTGAAACTCTACATCATCGAGATAAGTGGCTCCCTTTGCTAAGAATATCTTTAGGACGCGTTGGTTCAGCAAATTTCTAAAGAGACGTGAGCATGAAGAATTGTGAATCGAGGAAGTGGTGTGATCCTCTTTGAAGTGGCATGTATTTGTCAACGGTGTCATCAATGACACTGACCTCATCATCCTACTACCCAGACTCATTAAAGTGCTGAACTATACAGGGGGCATCATGCTCACTTAAACTGTGGAAGAGATGGCTCTGGGCTGTGGCAGTGAGTACTTACATGGGTTGTCAGCTGCACTCTGGGACTTCCCCGTTACGTGGCAACAGTCTCTACAGGGAGCTTGCTCACCTCTGTCCAGTCACAGTCCCCAGATATAACGATCAGCTGCCTGCTTGCTCAGTGCGTAATTCTCCTTCACGTTGGTCATGGGGACGTTTTTACTATAAATGTACTAAAAAACACCCCGTACAAGACTTTCAAGCTCAGATAGCAACCATCTCCCCATATTCCCTTGACATAAGATTTTAATTTTAGTGCACAGAACTTGATGGGTGGCCACATATCGTATGCATCATTTCGTGACAGTGATTTTGGAGGCAGAGACACCACGTTCACACTGTACCACAGGAGCTAGGAGGCGCTCTAAACCGACGTAAACGACGAAGGGACAGAAGTGTTGGTGAGAGGTATTCTTAAACTTCGAGAACCGTTTATCCTTGGTAAGTATTTCCACACCTATTTTTTCCTGGCTCTAGCAGTCAATCAGGTGTCTTTAGAGATACATGCTCTTGGTAAACGACTTGAGACATCTACAGCAAAAACATCTAGCACCTTGTTTGTTTTCATTTCTGAGGAACGTAGGTGGTACATGCATTTTATCCAAACGTTGTGTTGCTTATCGTCTTCAGAGATTAGCAGCAGGTCTACACTTTGTGGATGTTTCTCGGCTAATATGGACAAGAAGAGGGGACCACCTAATTTACGATCGACTTCTTTGTCGATATGCGAACAGCGTGTTAATGTTAGTCTTCTTCTTATGGCTTTCCTACATTCGGCCATAAACGAGAAATTAGAACGTCAGTAGACATCTGGTGTTTGTTTTGTATCTGTATGCCCTGTATTTTTCAGTTAATTTCTATCGCTAGTGAGAAGCAACCATGGAAATCAATTTAAATTCCTCTCATCATGATTCTGGGCATTAGGACATGCTTTTTGTTAGCAATATACACATTTGAAGAGAGATGTAACTGGACCCCACAATAAGTTGATCAAAATCAAGGTAGAGCATACAGCTGAGTGTCTTACAGGACCCCCTTTCCTGCATCTCAGAAAAGTGACTCAGTGTGACCACTCTGGTATCGACTCACTCCATGATGTCACGACAGCTCTCCCCCTAACTTTGACAATGCTCTTCCCCTCAAAACACGTCGAACTCCTAATAACTCTGCACACAACAAGGAGAAAGAGTCGAAGTTGATAAGTATCTAAGGAAGGAGAAATAAAAATCCGTACTCGTATAATAATAATAATAAATTCTGAGTACTTGCAAGTAAAACTGTTGTTGTCTTCATTACTGGAATACACTTCCAGCAACACATCATCAGTGGGCATGTTTGTCATTAAGGGCATATCCAGCATGGGTACTAGAGGTGATGTATGACGTCGGGAGGAGAATGTGTCTGAAAGAATATGGACAAACCGAAATGAAAAGACAGGTGCAAAAGAACTAGTAGCTGGTGGTCGTGTCAAAACACCGATATTCGCACTGAGAACATCTACAAAGTAGAGCATCTCAAAAATAAAAAAAAACATTTAATACTGTACAAAAACCGATATCTACCTCTGAACAATCGAAGACGTTCCCAAGAGATCATTATTATCAGCTGCTGGGTTCAGATCCCACAGCGAGTAACGCCTGCTCACACCTAGAAAAGAAGAAGTAGAACCCATAAGAATCACTTACGCTACTAGCCATTAAAATTCCTACACCAAGAAGAAATGCAGATGATAAACGGGTGTTCATTGGATAAATATATTATTCTAGAACTGACAGTGATTACATTTTGACGGAATTTCGGTGCATAGATCCTGAGAAATCAGTACCCAGAACAACCACCTATGGCCGTAATAACGGCCTTGATACGTCTGGGCATAGAGTCAAACAGAGCTTTGATGGCGTGTATAGGTACAGCTGCCCATGCAGCCGGAACACGATATCACAGTAAATCAAGAGTAGTGACTGGCGTATTGTGACGAGCCAGTTGCTCGGGTACCATTGACCAGACGTTTTCAATTGGTGAGAGATCTGGAGAATGTGCTGGCAAGGGCAGCAGTCGAACATTTTCTGTATCCAGAAAGGCCCGTACAGGACCTGCAACATGCTGTCACCAATTGTCCTGCTGAAATGTAGGATCTCGCAGAGATCGAATGAAAGTAGAGCCACGGGTCGTAAGACATCTGCAATTTAACGTCCACTGTTCAAAGTGCCGTCAATGCGAGCAAGAGGTGACCCAGACGTGTAACCAATGGCACCCCATACCATCACGCCTGGTTATACGCCAGTATACGCTTCCAATATGCGTTCACCGCGATGTCGCCAAACACGGATGCGACCATCATGATGCTGTAAACAGAACCTGGAGTCATCCGAAAAAATGACGTTTTGCCATTCGTGCACCCAGGTTCGTCGTTGAATACACCATAGCAAGCGCTCCTGTTTGTGATCCGGTGTCCGAGCTGATAGTCCATGCTGCTGCAAACGTTATAGACCTGTTCGTGCAGATGGTTGTTGTCTGGCAAACGTCCGCATCTGAACATGGCTGGACGATCCGTTACAACCATGCGGATAAGATGCCTGTCATCTCGACTTCTAGTGATACGAGGCCGTTGGGATACAGCACGGCGTTCCGTATTACCTTCCTGAACCCACCGATTCCATATTCTTCTGACAGTCATTGGATCTCGACCAACGCGAGCAGCAATGTCGCAATACGATAAACCGCAACCGCGATAGGCTACAACCGAGTGGGATTGTGGTGTGACAGAAATGCACGAAATGGAATACGCTGGCTGCAAGTAGCTGCTGATCGGTCACGTTTTGAGTGACACATTGCTGAAACATGGGAAATCATCCCGACAGTTCTCCAAAAAGAGTGTAGATGTCACCTGGTAAATAAACATAGCTGTTAAAAGAACTGTAAAAAATGAGCTCCGAGTATCTAAATAAGTTAAAAAAATTTATTAAGAAAATAATATTTGCACATATCTGCCACACAAGTAAATCCGTTTTTCTCTCCACCACCGTACACTTGCCTAAGGTGTCTGACTGACGTACGGTTGAATGATTCCAAATTCAGGATGGCAGTGTTCTTGAAAATATCGAACATTCATACCACCACCTCACGACCTTTGACGTGCATGACGCTCTCTCTGCGATCACAGTTTCGGAGTGATGTCACCATATCCTTATAGGTCATTCCTGTATCGTGGCGGCTACTGCGACAGTGTCTTCCAAGACATGTCACACTTCATTGTTCTGAGCAGCTACGCAGAAGTGACGCCGGCCGCGGTGGTCTCGAGGTTCTAGGCGCGCAGTCCGGAACCGTGCGACTGCTACGGTCGCAGGCTCGAATCCAGCCTCGGGCGTGGATGGGTGTGATGTCCTTAGGTTAGTTAGGTATAAGTAGTTCTAAGTTCTAGGGGACTAATGACCACAGCAGTTGAGTCCCATAGTGCTCAGAGCCATTTGAACCATTTTTTTGAGCAGAAGTGACAACTGTGTAGAAACTTGTCAAACACAGACTGAGTCGATGTGTGTGGCAACAGCTGCATCTTTAATCATCTTTAAACATGAAGCGGCCGCACTCGTCATGGAAGCCTCGCCTGTGAGCAACAATGTTGTACCAGGAAACAGGCAGACTGGACCCTGGCAAGCAGGTCTTCAGCTGTACCTACAGGTGTTTCGTACACCTACATCTTGGCATAACCTCAGGAAGTGAAGTCTAGGGTTGTAAGATCCAGCGATCGCAATGGCCATCAGAGAGGAACCCCCCCCCCCCCCCCCCCCCGCCCCTTTTCCAGTCCTACAATGAGTGTGAATATTCTTCAGGTGCTTGCAAACATTAACATCAAAATGGAATGATCTTGCATAATGCCCTAAAATACCTTGACTCAGAATCTTTGCTGTTGGTCTCCGATATGGGTGGCATGGGTGTTGTCCTCATTCTAGATCTGCCTGTATGGCTTTTGAAAACAACATCATGCATGAATGAGGCCTCATCCACAAACAATACAAAATGTATGAAGTTAGACACTACATCGCAGTGAACGATACGGGATTGACACGAACAGACATAGGGCTCAAAATCCGTTTGTCCCAGTGCTTGATTACTTATTGTGCAATGTACACAGCAACCCACCTCACCATGAACTCGACACAAGCCATCTGATGCAATGGACAGCTGACAGCAGGGTCAGTGGTGTGCTTCCGGCACAGGTTAATGCGCCACTGCGATGCTTGAGTGCTGCGAGCCTAGTTGTGTACAGACGGTCCGTTAGGTGGTTAGGTGTGCACACCGTTTGTCAGCTGCTACTGTTCGAGTGCACAACGGACACCCGAGATCTTTCCAAGAGTGTGAAGAACTGCAGGCATCATTGCAATACATGCATTCATTCAGACTGATAGTCGTTGCTTTGAAGCATTGCTATGATCTACATTGTTGTTAGGTGGTGCACGCTGAGCATGTCCTTAACACAATCAATATGAGCTTTCGAGTATTGGTCCCCTATCTCAGTATAATCTATTGTGGGACCACTGTCACCTGTTTCAGTCTGGCCCAAAAGGATTGGGGACTCCACGTACAGAGAACAAGAGCAGTTCTGTCCCACTTCCCTCAGACTCTCCCTACGGCACCCATATCTGTGGTGAACACTCACCTTTCAGAACAACATACTGGGTGATGCTAGGGTAGATAGAAGAAAGGGAAACAGAATGGGCAAGTGCGAGAGGGACTCACGCACTGAGGGTTCTGTACAAACTCCCCATCCTGGGAATCGAGATTCCCAATAACTTTTGCCAGCTATCGAGACTCTGTAACTTTACTGGCAAGAAACTGGTCCCACGAATACCAAGATCGGTTGAGAAATTCTACGTTATTTCCTCAGCCCAGCCCAAACAAACGAGATCAACCAAGCAGAGGACTTTAGTTTGTGTATGTAGGAAGAGAAGATTTAATAACACATTTCTGTTTACACACTAAATCATGAAAACAACATACATTTTATGTTTGAATGCAGTAATGTTCGTATGTTATACTTTCAACAGGTGATGAATACAATGTATGTCCAAATCGAAAACGACATCTTTATGTGATTTAATTAAAAGTTAACAAGTTTCAGATTTTTTGCTTTACTTGTACCGAATAACTTAGTTGTTGCCAAATTTCATGATTCCAAGTCAATGGAGAGCACCCTATAGGTTTCGATGGGTGAGTTTTCGATTATGAAAACACGAGGCATACACGGCCGTATCTGTTGACTGGAGTCAGTTATAAGCTTACAGTTTTTACGCCGCCAGGGGTCCATATACCTTTGTATGTGACATAATTTGAACATGATACCCAGAACTGATCCAGAGAAAAAGATTCCTAACAGATGGACAGACAAATAGACAGACTGATAAAAAGTAATACGAAAAGTATTTTCCAGAGTTATACAGTTACCAATTATGGATTTTAAGATTTTTTCCTTTATTTGCACTGTGAAATCTGGCTTCTTCCAGATTGTCACGATTCTAAATCAACAGGGACCACCGTATAGATTTTTGTGAGTGATTTTTCAAGTATGAAATTATGTAATTTGAATGGCCATATCTTTATTGCATTCACTTAGAAGCCTACAATTTGTACAACGCCAAAGGAGCATAGACTTTAATATGTGACATAAATGTGAACTTCGTACCAGAAAATTGTCCAGAAAAAATGAAAAATGATCTTATCACTCGGACAGTCAATACAGTCCTTCAAATGTGCAATATTCGAGACGTGTTCAGATACAGACGACATCGAGTAGGATTTTAACGTATTTGTCAACAATCTGGCCATTCTATTTTCGAAAACCTTTCGAAAGTTTGAATAGAATCTCGTCAGAGTTCCAGCCACGCCATGTGGCTTTACACGTAGGATCTCGAGGCTGCTGGCAGCTCTAGAACATTTCAGTTGGATACATCGTCACGGAAGTATACATTCATACATTCAGACGTCTGTAATGTCAACTAACAAGAAATATCTGCACCTCTCTTATCTGATGTCACAGTTTGAGAAACGTATTTATTTAATAAAACCCCACTACGTATCTGCTGTTCATTAATGTTTTTATGCCTGTACAAAACTGAATGTACTGGAGTCATGCGCTGGCAGTAATGTCAGCGTCATGTATTAGTGCTACATGTAACTGTATATTAAGACAGGCTGCGCTTGTGGATGTTGTGAAAGTAATTTGAACTATTTTCTGTGCGTCTCAGGGTAACCACGCAAGTGATCAGCAACTCCACGGTTGGATTAGGGACATGGAACGTGTGAAAGACATGCTGCGCATGAAATTAACCGGATGGGTACAGGACTTGCAATTCGCCAGCAAACAGGTGGAGCACTACGAGGTGGAGGGAGAGAAGGACAGACCAGGGCACTTGATACTCAGGTATAAACCAGTGCACACTCAAATTGTCGTAGTCACGATGCTTTAGTGGAGTTTATCTCACTTTTATCCATGGAAGTATTCATTAAAGTTATAGAAAACACAGGGTTTAATTAATTCAAAAAAATGGGTCTGAGTACTATGGGACTTAACATCTTAGGTCATCAGTCCCCTAGAACTTAGAACTACTTAAACCTAACTAACCTAAGGAGATCACACAACACCCAGCCATCACGAGGCAAAGAAAAATCCCTTAACCCGCCGGGAATCGAACCCGGGCGTGGGAAGCGAGAACGCTACCGCACGACCACGAGATGCGGGCGCATTTAAATCAGAATGGAGTAAAGAACTAGCACTAATAGACAGTAGTGAAGGACATGGTTACAGAAACTCGTGATTTACAAAGTTTTTTGTCTCCGTTTAGCCTTCGATATTTTGATTCGTATTGTGTCTTAAAATGTGCCACGTATTACGTTACAGACAAGCGGAGAAAACTGACACAATAACTGATGTTGCTGCATTTACTAGAGAAGCTATTGATGGTTACAGATACTTCTGAAGTTTTCATAATTTGTGGAAACAATGATGTGGAACCTGACACGAAAAGTGAGCGTGTCCTCGTATTATTCGCGACCAACAAAAAAAAATCACTTCATGAGAAATTACGGTAATACCACGTAGAAGCTACTCTGGTCCAGATACTGGCATCCAGTCGGTGAGCAAAAGTGGCCACAAGTCATGTTCATCTCAATAGATGGAGGAAAAATCTAAGCAGCGATGAGGGAAGATGGGAAGACGTCAGTAGAGGGCAGGAAGCGGATAGCCATCGTTCTTATATTTTGTCCTGTGGTTGGTGTGTTTAAATCAGTCCGTAGCATAGAGCGTAAATACTGGAGGTTGCGAGCGGGAGGAAAGCGGAATAGTCTCTCAAGTGGTTGACATATGGGGCAGTGGAATGGAGTCTGTAGGAGATATGTTGGCACCATGGAGGGTGACCAGGTGGCTTCCTATGTGGGAATGGGCAAGCTCCCAGCAGGCACCCCAGGTCTTGTGGCGGTGTTCTCGGATTATTTTAGGTGGCTTATTGAAGGATAGCTATGGAAGTGGAGAACATGAATTACGATGGACACTTAGCCTCAGTCGTGATTACTATCAATACGATGAAAGACATCTGCAGTTATATCTTAAGAGGTCGGTAGGGGAGTGTGTCTAGGAAATGGACTAGGTCTTCTGAAACGAATATGATCAACCAACATCCACAGTTCAGTTCATCATGAGAACTGATGTGGGTAAACAGCTGTGGAGAGGCAGTGGTCGGTGTGAGGAACGAAATTATGTGCTATAGGATGGCTCGGACAGAGACAGGCAGTAGCACAGATCACGGTCAGGGCGGTAAAATACACACTCAGGGTAAGGTATTAGGCAGGAGGATTGAACATGATTTTTAGCCAACTAAAGCTGTTTCTGAGGAACGGTATTGCTACTCCACAATGTTTATTGTGTGGGGCTTTGTGGTTTGCTACTCCACATCTGTCATTATAACTGTGAGTGGGTTACTGGTGCATTGTGTACGGAAACATGCAGATAGTGTGACGGGATAAAACTGTAGATATTGTGTCAGGCAGTGGGAATGAAGGTAACAGTGGTTGGGAATCTGAACTGAAAATCGGGGATGGGTAGATTTCAAGACAGGGGTGCACTAGACAAAGGAAGCAGCTAATCGGAGAGCAGAGTACTTGTGGAGTGCACATGGGGGTTTCAGGCTAGCCAGTAGTTTGAGGTACTCTCATGAACACTCGCCAGTTGGTACACACTTAGGGAAATCAGATAGCTTTCAGAGTAAAGTTAGTTCGACTCTGAAACTTTTATCAGGCACTGTCGAAGTATTTGTACCATAGTTCCCAAATTTACTCTCCTCCATGAACGTTCTCAGCCTCAAATTATTCTTGAATTGAGAGCTGGCTAAGACGCAAAGTAAAAAAAAAAAACTCTGAGATATTTAGCTAGTCTTGGAATGTGTATCGGAAAGTCGTATTCGACGCCGTAGGAGGAGAAGTGTTGACAAAAAATATTCTCTCTACTGAGGTTGAATTTGAGTGCAATAGTGAAGTTACGTGGTCACACATAACAGGACAAGGTGAAACCGTATCAGTTGTTGGATGTTTTTACCACCCACTCGACTCCGCTGGGACACATGTGGAGAAGGTAAATGGTCAGCATTGCATAAATATCCAGATCACGCGACACTAGCTGGCGGTGAGCTTAACCTACCTAGTATAGACTGGGACATGTATGGATTCACTGCAGGTCGTGCAGACACACAGTCTTGTGAAGGACGTTTGAACACGATCTCCGAAAACTGTGCTGAGCAGCTAGTTCGGCAGCCAGCACAAACAGGCAGGACCTTATCGATGGCGTCAGCATACAGATGGGGATTAGTGATCATGATGTTATCAGCGACTATGGTTACGAAAGTCACTAAATCAGTCGAGAACGCTAGGAGAGTTGATATGGAGCTGTCAGCGTCTCACTTAGATAATAAAATACAATCATTTAATTCCAGAATTATGGCCATAGAGGAATTATGGCTAAAGTTTACAGAGACTGTAAATCGTGATCCGCCTACTAAGTGGATCAAGGGCGGAAAAGGCTCATCATGCTTTAATAACAAAATTCGGAAAATGCTGAGGAACGAAACGCTGTTACATTATCGTTTCAAAAAGAACGCGCAAATGAGGACTGCAAGATTTGTAGAGATTCGTGCGACTGTGAAAAGATCTGTGCACGGAGCATACAACAGCTACCATCGGAGTACCAGAAGAAGTTTTGGTACTCTACAAAATCGTTAAGCGGATCTAACGCTTCTATTCAGCTACACGTTGACCAGTCTGCTTTGGCGGTAGAATATTCCAAAAGGAAGAAAATGGTTCAAATGGCTCTGAGCGGCCCAAAAGGAAGGGCGAAGTTAAAAATTCCTCCTTTAAGAAATCGTTCACGCAGGAGAATAGTACAAACGTGCCGTCCTTTGACCATCGCACAGAGTCCCGTATGGAAATCATAGTAATGAGTACCCCTGGCGTAGAGAAACAGCTGATACAGCTGAAAATAAGTAAGTGGCAATGCCTAGATGGACTGCCAGTTTGGTTTTACAAGGAGTAGTGTACGGCATTGGCCCCTTACCTAGTTTGCGTTTACCGCGAATCATGCGATCAGCGCTAAGAACCAAGCGAATGGAACAAAGTGCAAGTGACTCTAGTGTATAAGAAAGGTTAAAGAACAGACCCACAAAATTGCACACCAATACCCTGTTTCCTGCAGAATCCTTGAAAATATTCTCAGTTCGAACATAATCAACTTTCTTCAGACTAAGGAGCTTATGTGCACAAATCAACACGGTTTTGGTAAGCATCGCTTCTGTGAAACTCACCCTTTCCTTTTCTCGCATGATGCACTGAGAGCTATGGATGAAGGGCAACAGGCTGGTTCCATATTTCTAGATTTCTCGAAAGCATTTGACATGGTGTCTCATTGCTGGGTGCTAAAGGAAGAACGAGCACATGGAATAATTTGAGTGACTGCGGGTTAACACAAGATGACGTCGACAAAATTTCTAGTTGGTGTGATGAATGGCAGGTGGCTCTTCCTGTAGAAGAAAGCGGATGAGTAGCAAAAACGAACCCGTAATATCAGGATACGGCACTCCAAGTATCCTGCTTGCCACAGTCACTTGGTGTAAATATCTGGGCGTAATGTTGCGAAGCGAGATGAAATGGAATAAACGTGTGAGGATTCTGGTAGGGAAGGCGAACGGTCGACTTGGGTTTATTGGAAGAGTTTTATAAAAGTGTGGTTCGGGTGTCAGGGAGACCCCGTATTGGACGACAGCGCGACTTCTTGTTCAACACTGCTCGAGTGTTTGGGATCTGCACCAGGTCGGATTGAAAGATGGCATCGAAACAATTCAGGGGGAGCAGGTAGATTTCGATCAGCATGAAACTGTTACGTATATGCTTCTGTAGCTCAGCAGGGAAGGAGGCACTCACTTCGAAGAAAATAACTGAGAAAGTGTAGAGCACCTGGCTGCAGAACGATCCTAATGACGCCAGCATACATTTGTGGTAGGGTCCACGAAGACAAGATACGAGGAATTACGGCTCCTAAGGAGGCATATAGACTGGCGTCTGTCCCTCGCTCTGTCAGCGAGCGGAACAGGAAAGGAAACGACTAGTTGTGGAACAGGGTACCCTCCGCCACGCACCTCACGTTGGCTTGCGGATTATGTATGCAGATGTAGATACAAAGGACGATAGTTGAGAGGAGTTATTGGTTTCACGTCCGTAAATTTAGTGAAATCATTTTTGGCTTGGTTTCATTTGGAATCGTGAGGTTTTACCTATTCTCTTTCCTTTGTTTGGTCTTATGAGTGCATGCAGGAAGCTTGTGGTGTAACAGGTGGCTCCAGTTGTGTGTAGGTAAGGACATTGACAGTAGTTTATGACGGCGGTGACGAAGCTACAGTGGTGGTGGATGTGGTTGGAACTTCCGGCTCCGGCAGTGGTGCGGGCGATGGGGCGAGCAGCGGTTTGGCGCTGGCGACGGTGTTGGCGACAGAGCCAGCGACGCTGCTGGAGAGGGAGTCGACGGAGGCGCAGGTGGCGGCGACGGTGGTGGAGCATTTGACGGAGGCAGTGGCGGAGGAGCTGCCAGACTACGGCTCTCTGTGAGTGGTGAAGCAATGAAGACGACGACGAAGGGTGGGAGGTTGCCGGCGAAGAGCCACTAGCAGAGTCCAGGTGAGAGCTGAGCTGCTGGAGAAGTGCAGTGGGGCGTGTCAGCAAAACGGATGATGCACTTCGTACTGGAAATTTTGGGAGGACATTTCGAGGTCAACATGAGTAAAGCGAGTCAGAAAATATACTCCAACCGAGAACGTGCTCAACGTGAGTAAAAAGGTGAGGGATGTTGCTTAAGACAAAGAATGTTCTCCGATTTCGTGGGAACAAAACTTGAGGAGCTTCTGACAACCGGAAAATATTGAAGCGAGGTCTGTAGCATTCTTCGGGCTGAGTAAGTTCTGTTAACTGTTACCTACATTTTGGCTATGTTGGCAGAATCCATATTGCTTGGGACGCAAAAAAAGAAGTATATAGCCCATCGAAGTGCTGAATTGAGGAGCTGTAGAAGTTTATATCGCTTTGACAATAAGAACATTATCTGCCGACTACCTCTCAAAAGAAGTGAAAATTGAAACATTTTTATTGCTATTTAGTAGACCCAAGTTTTCAGACTGATGTACGAGAACATTTAGCTGCAGGCCTACACCAAACAACCGTGTCACTGACGTTTTCTGACGTTCACCATCATGTCTTCTCACAGCATAAGTCTTATACAGTGTGATGTTAGAAATAAGTAGGGTTACTACAAAAATTACTAACTGGTTTATTGCAAACATAGCGACCTGTTACTCGTAAGGAACGCATGCTGGGCCGCTTACGGGCTTGCCACGTGTTGGAGAGCTGGGACAGAGTTCCGGCTTGAAGTGGATAAAAAGTCAATATATTTAATCTTAAGATTTCGTTCGCATAATGTGTTCACCAGACATCTGTAACTGAAAAGTTTTCCACATGTTGTAAATTCGGTAACATCGCAAGTAAAGACATTTTCGTAAGCTGTACGTAGTTGTCATAATAAGTTGTTGCCGCACATAAAATAAACAAAATGCAACGTAGTGCAACTCTGCGTGAACACACTGACGCCGGTTCCAGACACGTCGCCCGTTTGTTCGAGCTCAATGGAAAGTGACACGGCGCGTGCTTTGTGTGCCGGACACGGCAGACCACACACACCGACAACTCAGCAGGGAGCAGAGGTAGTGAGAAAAAGGAACACTCTCATCAGAGATTATGGCTTCGAATGTTTGGCTCGTAAGAACTTCCTGATAGAATGTTCTTTTGCTCGCAGAATCTTCTCCAGAGAACGTCGTCTTGTTTATTCATATGACCCAGCGTGTTTAACTTCTGTTGGATGTCAGTACAAAGTCGAAAACCGGAGATGCAAGAGGGGAGGGAGCCACAGAGCTCCACCGGCAGTGGTGCAGCTTAGGTACCGCCCTCCTAGTTCAGGCAGCACCCCATTTCGTGTCTCTCCTGTAGTTGACGTATCGCCATTTACAGTCGGTCATTTCTAAATTTCTCCAATCCACTTCATTACTGGACTCGCATGATAGCTTTAGTAATGGCTCCAGCACTACAGGCCAAAGCCGCCTATAGCACACTGACCCTGCCTCTGTACCCTAATTGACGACGATAGCCTTCCGTGGTAGCGGTCTGCCTCGCTTAACGACACTCCACGTCTCTGTGGCGAGTATTGATTGCGTCTTCTGTGGATTCGCCATTCTGTGTGCCAAGGCACGTTCCCCCACAATGAGTATGGCAGTCAGTATTGTAGTATTACTGCTATGTAGTACATAGGCAAATTGTCCAGAAGTTTGTAGGTCTTCTCTTCCTTTTGTTTTAGTGGAGATTGTATGCTCACCTCAAATGGTTCAAATGGCTCTGAGCACTATGGGACTACATGGCTCTGAGCACTATGGGAGAACATCTGAGGTCATCTGTCCCCTACAACTTAGAACTACTTCAACCTAACTAACCTAAGGAGATCACACAAATCCATGCCCGGGGCAGGATACGAAGCCGCGACCGTAGCAGCTCCGCAGTTCCAGACTGAAGCGCCTAGAATCGCTCGGCCACACCGGCTGTATGTTCACCTCCTTCCTCCACTTAAATACTTTCTTTGGTTGCCTTATGAAATGAACGGTTCCATTGCGCTAAACACAGCCCTTTCCAGAAATTCTTTGCCAAAAAAATGTCAATATAATGATTATTGAGATCATTGTCAGTATGCATCTACTTCCTGGATCTGTGGCATGCAAACGATAAATTTTATCGCGGCACGGATTCTGAGTCCCAGCTTGTCAGTGGAGTAGGTGTGTTACTGTACCTCTAAACAGAACAGCGTGCTGGTGTACGTAGCGTGGAAATGATTTGCGAGCCTTAGCACCATGGCACCACATGTCTTATGGGTGGAACTGCTTTCCGGTCAAACTGGGGACCCAGACATCACACGGAACTCATTATGATGCAGCTTCATGCTTTAACTGAGAACATCGTTTTCAAGTAACGGTGATAACCAAGGACCATACTACAAAAAGTACACGGAGTACGGACTGTTCTGCATTGTATCTGGCAGCATGGAAACTTTCCATCGTTGACGGGCTATGGGGAATGCAGTCGTAGATTAATCAGGAAAAAATTCTCTCATACCCGATTCTGAGTGCTGCATTCTCATCACAACATGTACCCGACACATATGCATCGAATCGATTTAACGAACACTGACCTTAGGACAAAGTTTTACCGCCAACAATCTCTATACGATAATTTTCACTGCCAAACGAGAGAACCGCTCACGAAGCGAGACCGAGCGAATGCTTCAGAGCCAAGTAAAAAAAAAAAAATTATGCAATAGTGAAGCGTCATTTTGTCAAGTTTTACGTCAGCAGACATGTACTTCTGCACGTCAAGCATAGCAGTGTGAGATGGTGGTAGGCACACTGCCGGATGTGAGCAGAAACATTATAAAAGTGCCACAACTGATAAGGGTATCATGAGTAAAACGAAAGACCTATTGTGAAATTAAAAGACATGTTTGGTATTTGCAAAGACGGATTTGAAATAGTTTAAGCCATCGTATCGCGCTGTCCTTAGCCGTTGGATTAGCTGAAACGGACAATAAGTGGACCTGCTTGACGGTACACTCACAATTGTCCATAGGGCTCTTCTTCCTGTGGGAGTTCTGCTTTCAGCTGTCATACAGTCTTTACGGGAAATTATCGCAGATGTCACACCACTTAAAGCACATAGGAAACTCCCTGGCAGGTCAGAGCCGTGTGTCGGACCCGCGACGTGCACTCTCCACTGCACAGTGAGAATTGGTCCAGGAAGCAACTGCCGAGGCCACCGGGCACTGCAGTGGCCGTCCTCCGGGAGCGCTGGTCCCGCCAGCCGTGCAGGGGAGCTCCTGTGACGGCTGGAAGGCAGCGGGTGAGGCACTGGCCGAAGTAAGGCTGCGACTGCGCCTCTCGGTTCGTGCCTGCCTAGCTCGATGTCTGTCTTCTTAAGGACGTCATATTCGCCATTGACTTTAAAAATTGTTTTACAATTGCAGTTTCGACCTTTTGAGCCATTTTATTCTCGTTGCTGGACTTTATCTCTTACTCGATCATGCATCTATCGTGGATCAGACACGAAACGTGTTGTAATCGTTCATTTCTTTCTTTGTAACTGTCTGATAGCTTTTTGTTCGCTAGGGGGTAACTCCATTTAAATGAGAAGAAGAAGGGACAGTGAGCTTGTGCTCCCTCAGCGGAAAAATTATTTATGCCTGCCGTTGTCACTCTTGACCGCTTGGTTACAACAGATAAAGGAGTAAGTTGTCATAAGAACATGCGTATATTAAAACCAGGGACTGTAATACTGCGAAGAACGGCCTTTACAAAATTTCGTCTGCAGCCGATAACTTACTGGCACATAAACGGAAATACGCATTGTTAGCAAGTTACTAAACAAGCAACTCCTACCCCATCTGTTTCCAGACTCAGCGGCAGTCGGAAGCAAGTCTATAAGTATGACTGAAACTGTAATGGACACCGAGAACAAACGTGTGAGCTGAAGTTGATGTTTCTATTCCTCGCGGGTAGCGACAAGGTATTAAAGAATGAGCAGCGACAAGAGCTTACAGAGTTGTGGACAACTATCCGTTTGTCTGGAAGCTAACTTTAAGCCCGACATTGAAGATATCTTCAGGGGAAAGTTGTCATGATAATCCAGCGAGATCGGAGAGATCGTGGCAGTTCGGTCGAGATAGGGTGGGGGGAGGAGGAAAAGACGAAACGGGTGCGAATCTCTTCTGAGCACGTGGCGATGTTTAGATGGCTTGCGACATCCAGCAGGCTGCTAGAACGGCCGTGTCTGAAAGAGTTGCCCTCGCCACTATTAAAACCTTGGAGCTTTACTATCGGCTTTTTTACGCATCACTGTCCAGCAGAACTAGATGTTTGCCCACAACAGACTAACGTATCAGGAACTGAGTCCTGATATGCTGTCGCTGCCATTGTGTAAAATCAACTAAATCCCAAATCCAAGGCTAAAGATGTCAAAAATACTTCCTGTGTGACGACTATCTGACCCAGTATCGCAGAACCACCTGGCCTATCCCAATTACAAAGAAGACCAGTCAAAGTTGCTAATTTTTATGTTTTACTCATTCGATGATTTGTTTCGGACCGAGACCCATCTTCAAATCACCATAACATAGTCTAAAATGGCATTTCCGAAGATGTCAAAATCGTGCATTGAACATTTACAGTGCATACAGATAACTCATCGAATGAACAGAACCTTGGAACGGTTTTTCGTTCACTGATTTCCAGATGTTGCTGACCCAAACTACTGCAGCATACTGGAAGTTCGGAAAACCACCCATGTTAACTATGCCAAATGTACAATCCTAGCACAATTGCATCACCTACACAGCCTCAACTCGAATGATCTAATAAATATAAAGTAAACGCATTATTCACGACACTAAACTTACATTCCGCATTCCAACAACATCATGCATTGCATCCTCACCATCAAAGATATTGAGTTCAGATCCACAGTTTTCTACCCTGTCAGTCGAGCTCATCGTCATCATCTCAACAGTTTCTTGTGTCGCATCCCTAACATGAGAGACATCCAGTTTAGAACCACTGTTTTCCACAACATTCACTCTCTTTCAACGTCCACATATCGTCCAACAGATGACGATAACAGCCACAGTCACCTTCCATTTTAACATCCAAGTCACCTTTTCCAAAAAGCAATCCAACTTAATCTTCAGCCACACCAAAACATCAGCTTAAAACCTATACCTAACCTTGTTTCGCCACATAAAATATAAAGAAAAAGCAGCAGCATAGCATTCCACCCATATGTCTGTTCCCGCAGCTTCAACGAGATCTCCATCACTCACATGTTATCGCTAATGATATTTCTATACAAAGTTTAGGATTATTATTGACTTGGCAGAATTGCTGAAATCCGCACCTACTCAATTTGGATAACTATCGGTTGGAATGTTGCTAGGTACAGTCGAGGCTGTCACGTGTGACATGCTGTGAAGGGTACGGTTGTGGAGGAAATGTGGGGGTCGCAAGAGCTGTAGCTGTGATGACTGCTGTCCGCACCAATCGCTGCCTACAAATGAGATAACTCTCGTTCTATCTGGATTGACCTTCGCCAACCAAACTCTCCCTACGCCATGAAGTCAAGGACTCCTGTTCGCCCCTAGACTGTTGGTGTGGTACACCGGTCAGATAACCAGTCCACCACGATGCCACTAAAAATTCGCTCACAGGCGTTTAACTATAACACTGTCCGTTCACACCGCACAATAAGTGTGGCGGCCAACACAGTGAACAATAAATACTTAATCGCAAGGACTCAATATACAGTTGCACTTCGATTCGCTCTCGACAGAGGTGCTCTCCCAGTGAAGTACTGAGGAGAAACTTGTTCCTCGCTCTTTGAGTACATGTCTGCCATTCAGCATTGCTCTTCTAAAACGGGAGAATGACGTTTTGTTTAAGGCGACCAATCCGGAATTCTGTAGTATCGGTGTTTGGCGTTTGCTGTCTCTCTGTGAAAATCTCTGAAACTGCGTGCTATGTCTAAAGATGAGTAGGCTGGCCGCTGCCACGCAATGTAGCGGAATTTGCTTTTAAGCCGAACATGGGGTCGTCCTTTCACTCGGGCCTAACTCTGTCTGCTCTACAAGCGGTCACTGGATGACGTAGATAGCTTCGGACCGGCCTCCTGGGGTGCAATAAGGCATCCTGTTCATTAACTGTTTCATTTATCTACTTGTAAATTTATTAAAAGCATGACATAACAACATGTGTGTCAGATGTAGACGTTAGGCTCTTAACGCGTCCCTTACAGTCACGTACACTCAACAGATAACTCCGAGTCACAGTTCTCTCACAATGCAAGGACAGTGCCCAATTATGTGGGGAAGATAAGCGCTTGCAGTAAATTGGCGGACCTGCTGCTCCATTCCTCTCTGCTGACATGGGCAGAGGACTCTCACTGTCTCATTTCTTGGAATAATAACGCAATCCCAGCTTACAACAAACTCAAATTAACAAGACAGGAAACTCGACAATGTGGGGATTCCATCATTCAGCCATCCTCTGTACTTGGGTAAAGCCCACTGAACAAGGTGATGCTGTGGTAAGCTCTTGGCACCTAACTTGATTTTTGACCATATTTAGTTTCTCTCCGATGTCCCTACACAGCTTAAGGTGAATGACATGACGGTTCCTATGGATGGACGCAGCAGTCCTGCTTCCCTGTTCTTCCCAATTCTGGGTTATGCTCTAATAGCTGTTTCACCAACAGGACGTTAACTCCTGATCTTGTTTCTTCCTTCGTCATTCCAAAAGCCTTAGTGGCCTCATTGTTACTTTCGCCAATATAGCTTGGATCTCAGCAGTCTCAACAATTTACCATTCCTTACAATCTTAGAACACCTTGCACTCTGTATCATATTTGCCGTCTCAGACGCAACCTCTACCAGGTGCTTAGATTGCCCTTTCTTCTGAAGTTCCTTAGGCTTTGTCACAAATTGTAAACGTTCCATAAACGTGGGGAACAAAAGCAATTTTTTCTTGACTATCCTCTGGATACCTAGACTTCTGGTGCGCCTATACCAACATGTCATATCCGCTCTCCACTTGCCACCCTTCTGTATCCTATTCGAGCGGAACTTCAGCTGGCTGGTTCTTCCTGTTCCAGAACAGTATGTAGACACTTATTCCTCCAACCAGCTATAATCGTAGCGTATAAGCCTCTTCAATAGGTAAATGATCCCGCTTCCAGCCCCCTGACCACTGTAATCCCTCCCTCACACCCCCTATACCCACATCAACTTGTCAATCATACTTCCCAGCCCACTCCAACACCTTGAATACATACACCCTTTCTGGCTGGCACCTGCATCATACTGTATTACCCTTGTAGTAGTTATTAGGAACTGACTGCCAGTGACTTGCCAGAAGTACGAGCCTTATCTTCACCATAGCAGCATCATCAGCTTCAATGCACATGTGTTTATGTAGAGACGCTATGGCTTTTATTTTTTTGAAATCTATCATTTTATTCATTCTACCATGAAAGCTATACTGGCCTAACTTCGATAGGCTGAAGAGCAGCAAAGTGTCCGAAGACTGCGCACCACACGATTATGTGGTGGGAGTGGAATGAATAACAAAGGAAATGGAGTGTTTACGACAAAGTCGAGCATTCGGCCTTTCACAGAATGTGCCTGTGTATAAGAATCTTTCAGAACTTATTGGTCTTACTGGTTATACATTTCCGCTCAACACGCCGATGACCTATATACATTGGATGATGTGTAGCATGTCAGTATCATTCTCCTTTGATTTGTACTCTGAACAGGAAGAGTGCTCGAGGAAAACGACCATCAGGGCATCTCAGAGTGCAGCAGGTAAAGCCGTCGTCAGGCTGAGGCCTGGTATGGCCACCACAGTGCTTCACGAGCGATTCTCCTACTGCAGGTTGTGGTCACTCGCCGTCTTTCTACTTTTGAACTAACTTACCCTGTTAATAACTGTGGCACAAAGTTAATGATTGGGTCTCCGAACAATTCTACAGTTCCAACCTTTTGATTTCCATAAGTCAATGTCAGAGGTGAAAGAAGAGTTAAGCGACAGAAGGAATCTCGGGAGCTGTGCCTGAATCCCAAGTCTGTGGAGTTGGAATCCCACATTCACTAAGTTCATAGAGGAAAGTGAAATATTACATGGACGAGAATTCAGCTTGCAACCTATTTCTTTGCACAGGACGCCTATGGAGTTATGTTAAAAGAGTATGTTCTATATTGACGTAGTAATATATAAAAAAAATACGTATCCAGTGGATCTGAGTATGGACGATCACACCTTCCTCAGATATCTATGTGTCTCGCTGTCCCCCTTGCTGTATTACGGATCGTTCTAGTAATTCTGCTTAGAAAGACTTCCTCAACACTTGTCTCAATTTTCCATTAATCTTTCAACGTTGAGCCACATTATTCTTCATATTCAGTTATTTGCGTGGTAAGATCAAAAGTTTGAACTGACGATTTCAAAAGGTTGTTGTGGTGGTAATGTTGGGTTTTCGTGGTAACCATTTTAATGTGGCTTTAAATCGTGCAGAACCAAATACAATCCGAGAATAAGTTGTTCATCAAGAAACCCACACATCTGAACAACAAAACGAGACTCAAGCACCTTCCTTGTACAACCACACAAGATCCGTGATTGCCTTGTCATGGAGCTGAGATACTGAAAACTTCTGCTGTACAGAGAAATGGGAGTTCCCATTCATGTAAGCTTCAAAAGAATGTGGTCCTAACATGTATTCTGATCACACAATGGCCCACATTAAGTCCCACTATGGGACTTAACTTCTGAAGTCATCTGTCCCCTATAACTTAGAAATACTTAAACCTAACTAACCTAAGGACATCACACACACCCATGTCTAAGGCAGGATTCGAACCGGCGACCATAGCGGTCGTGGGGTTCCAGACTGAAGTGCCTAGAACCGCTCGGCCACACACGCCGGACCACTAAATTCATTAGGCCTAAGTCCTTGGGGCCTAGTCTGAAAACGTACTAGTAAGTCGTAACACCTAATAGCTATTTATTAGGAATGATTTGTTCTTTACAATTTGCACGAACCCTGATATCCATACGATTCTCCTGCAAAACATCCCTATGTGTCACTTTGGAGCCAATGCTTGTTTCGGTCACCCTCAGTAACACTAAACCTCATTCTCTTGGACTTCACTCATTTTCACTGCTGTCACCCAGGTTGGTGAACATGACAGACAGTGGAAGATGTCAGGCAGGAATTAAATTCTCATCACAGCATCCAAATACACAAAACCGTCCTTATTCACAACAATTCTCACAATGTCACCGAATCCTCGCCCACAATAGACTGTCACATATATAACAGAGCCTTGATGTGCTATCACTGCTATTGTGTAGAATCAATTAAATCACAAACAGAAGCCTACAGCTGTCAAGAATACTTCCAGTGTGACAACTATCTGGTGCAGAATAGAAGAACCATCTAACCTATCCCAACTGTAAAAACAAAAAAAGACACTCATCAGTATAACAAAAAACCAATCGAAGATGAAAATTTTTACTTTTTATTCTTTCGATGAGTAGTTTTGGGGCAAGACACATTTTCACATCTCGCAGAATAGGCGAAAATGTCATTTCCAAAAGATGTAAAAAATGTGCAATAAACATTTTCAGCGCATACAGATGACTCATAGGAAGGAAAAAAGTAAAAATTTGCAACTTGGACTGGTTTTTCGTTCACTGATTAACAGAAATTGCTGACCCAAGTTACTGCAGCATTCTGGAACTTCGTAAAACCACCTATACTAATTGTGCCCAAATCTACAATCTTTGATTTTATCTTGGAACTTTCCATTTTGGTCAGTGTTTGCATAGGAAAACAGTAATCTCAGAAATTGAGTCCGCCATGATGAAAACATCTTGTTATGCGTTTAACGAAAATAAAAGAATAAAAGAGTACAGAGAACATGTCAGAAACAGCGCCAATAATTGCTTAAAACATCCTGTAACATACAATAAATAAGGTAGTATGAAAATATCCATAGAAAACTATATTTCAAAAGACGAATAGTAAAAACGTAATGATGTTTTAGTGTGTTTGTATAACCATGCTATTTTCTACGTTTTTAGGTTTGAAAACCCCACTCATGATGATGATATTTGCAGCCGAAACTAGTTTGGGATAATAAAGAATTAAACGAATAACAAGGAGTTTTGCATCAAGCCGGACACAGTTTCTGACATTACTGTCTATAATCCTTGCACAACTGCATAATCTACACAGCCTCAGCTTGCATGATCTAATAAATGCAAAGTACAGGCATTATTCATTACACCAAACTTACCATCCTCATTCCAACAACTCCATACATTGCATCCTTACCATCAAAGATATCGAATTCAGAATAACAATCTTCCACACCTTCCAGTACACCTCACCATCAACAACCCAACAGTTTCTTGTGTCGCATCCCTAACATGAAAGACATCGAGTTTAGAACCACTGTTCTCCATAACAATCAGTCTCTTTGAACGTCTACATATCGTCCAACAGATAATGATAACAGCCCCATTCATCTTCCATTTTAACATCTTAGTCATCTACTCCAAGAACCAATCATACTTAGTCTTCAGCCACCCAATAACATTAGCTTGAAATCTATATCTAACCTTGTTTCTCCACATACAACATCAGGACAAAAACAGCAGCGTGGCATTCCCTCCGTATATCTGTTCCGTCAGCTCCAGCAAGATCTTCACCACCCACATGTCACCTCAACATCACAACCATACCTTAATGAACATGTGACATTAACGTAACACAACCCCATTTTAGTCTAAACTCTACAAAGCACATACTCTGGTGGTGTTGCCATTGGCTGCTTGTGAGAGCTCATGACAGCAGCACTTCATTCTATAGGCCAGAAAACCAGGGGGTTGGTGACACACATGAACAAAGCCAACACCACACTTCCCCTAAACTGAACAATGTATTGAAAAACATTCCTTCTCTTCATTATCCTCTCGCCCATAACAACCCCACGTAGCCAAGCAACCTAAAGAAGCCAAAGTCAGTGCCTCATATCTTAAAGATATCCTCATTGAACCTCAATATAACTAATGACTGCTCGACAATTCAGTACATACGATATGACGCAAATACGACTACCACATCTCTTGCCCCCATATTAAAAATCTGTCCATAACTTAACAAAACGAATTAAATATAGCATTTACAACACAAGACTCTGAAACAGCACATTCCAGGAAATTCAGATGAGACGCTGCTCATGACTCAATTACATTCAACATCTTCAAAAAAAACCTTATTTTCTACTAGCTCTAGTCAAGTCAAGAGTTCACCTATGATTTAGGGGTAACGTCTTTGAATAGTAATCAAAACGTTCTGGGACCCGAGTTCGAACCTCGCTACTGCTTAAATTTGAATAAAAATCATCAGTGATGGTAGAGGAGCGGACAGAGTTTCAGGGCACTCTTTTCTTCTGCTCCTAAAGGCCTGAAGGGTCAGCAAAGCTCAAAGGCATGAGAATGCAGAAGGTAATGGGAACCACAGATGTGTATACACAGGACCTGTGCCCTTTAATTGAAAAGTGTTATGATGACACCTCAAGTGGCGAAAGATTCCAGACCAATTCCCCATTCAGATCTGCGGGAGGAAACTGCCAAGAAGTGGGTGTCCCAATGAATTGTGTTTAGAGTATAGCTCCTTGTGTGACACACCACTATAAATATTACTCAACAGCGTATCTTCATCTGCCTAAAGTAATGCGTCCCTATTACCTCTGCAAAGCTTAACTGCACCTTCCAGCTGCTCTGCCAGCCCCATGACTCAGACGATGTCATCCTCTTTATCCCCAGCCAGCCTTCCAAGCATCCTTACGTTCCCTCTGGACCTACCTCAATAACATCACCTGTTGCAGTAGCCTCTGCTGCCTCAAATCAGTTAAGTTAAAAACCCTAACTTCCACCATACCACACATAAACTCGCCTGTGTGCTGGTACTCGTTTCGAAGGTAAGCTGGTTCGAGTCCAGGAGGCGGAAGAAATATCCATTGCCATTATTTACCAGGGCTGTACAAACATTGTAACATCGTTGAAGTGCTCAGGAGGAGAAGGTTGAATTGGACAGGCCATGCAGCAAGAATGACAGTAAGTAGACTACCTAGAATAGCATTCAGCAGAACAATAGATGGAACGAGAGGAAGAGGGAGACCCAAGATCATATGGTGGGATAACATTCAGGAGGACACAACTACGATGAACACCAACAGCAAATGGACAAACAGCGCATTGGACAGTCAGAAGTGGAAGAGACTCATAGGGCAGGTGTATGGTCGATAAGACGCTTGCCACATGTTGTTGTTGTGGTCTTCAGTCCTGAGACTGGTTTGATGCAGCTCTCCATGCTACTCTATCTTGTGCAAGCTTCTTCATCTCCCAGTACCTACTGCAACCTTCTGAATCTGCTCAGTGTAGTCATCTCTTGGTCTCCCTCTACGATTTTTACCCTCCACGCTGCTCTCTAATACTAAATTGGTGATCCCTTGATGCCTCAGAACATGTCTTACCAACCGATACCTTCTTCTGGTCAAGTTGTGCCACAAACTTCTCTTCTCCCCAATCCTATTCAATACCTCCTCATTAGTTATGTGATCCACCCACCTAATCTTCAACATTCTTCTGTAGCACCACATTTCGACACCTTCTATTCTCCTCTTGTCCAAACTATTTATCGTCCATGTTTCACTTCCATACATTGCTACACTCCATACAAATACTTTCAGAAATGACTTCCTCACACTTAAATCAATATTCGATGTTAACAAATTTCTCTTCTTCAGAAACGCTTTCCTTGCCATTGCCAGTCTACATTTTATATCCTCTCAACTTTGACCATCATCAGTTGTTTTGCTCCACAAATAGCAAAACTCCTTTACTATTTTAAGTGTCTCATTTCCTAATGTAATTTCCTCAGCATCACTAGACTTTATTCGACTACATTACACTATCCTCGTTTTGCTTTTGTTGATGTTCATCTTATATCCTCCTTTCAACACACTGTCCATTTTATTCAACTGCTCTTCCCAGTCCTTTGCTGTCTCTGACAGAATGACGATGTCATCGGCGAATCTCAACATTTTTATTTCTTCTCCATGGATTTTAATACCTACTCCGAATTTTTCTTTTGTTTTCTTCACTGCTTGCTCAATATACGGATTGAATAACATGGGGGACAGACTACAACCCTGTCTCACTCCCTTCCCAACCACTGCTTCTCTTTCATGTCCCTCGACCCATATAACTGCCATCTGGTTTCTGTACAAATTGTAAATAACCTTTCGCTCCCTGTATTTTACCCCTGCTACATTCAGAATTTGAAAGAGAGTATTCCAATCAACACTGTCAAAAGATTTCTCTAAGTCTACAAATGCTAGAAACGTAGGTTTGCCGTTCCTTAATCTAGCTTCCAAGATAAGTCGTAGGGACAGTATTGCCTCACGTGATCCAACATTTCTACGGAATCCAAACTGATCTTCCCCGAGGTCGGCTTCTACTAGTTTTTCCATTCGTCTGTAAAGAATTCGCGTTAGTATTTTGCAGCTGTGACTTATTAAACTGATAGTTCGGTAATTTTCACATCTGTCAACACCTGCTTTCTTTGGGATTGGAATTATTATATTCTTCTTGAAGTCTGAGGGTATTTCGCCTGTCTCATACATCTTGCTCACCAGATGGTAGAGTTTTGTCAGGACTGGCTCTCCCAAGGCCGTCAGTAGTTCCAATGGACTGTTGTCTACTCTGGGGGCCTTGTTTCGACTCAGGTCTTTCAGTGCTCTGTCAAACTCTTCACGCAGAATCGTATCTCCCATTTCATCTTCATCTACATCCTTTTCCATTTCCATAATATTGTCCTCAAGTACATCGCCCTCATATGGACCCTCTATATACTGCAACCACCTTTCTGCTTTCCCTTCTTTTTTTAGAACTGGGTCTCCATCTGAGCTCTTGATGTTCATACAAGTGGTTCTCTTATCTCCAAAGGTCTCTTTAATTTTCCTGTAGGCAGTATGTGTCTTACCCCTAGTGAGATAAGCCTCTACATCCTCACATTTGTCCTCCAGCCATCCCTGCTTAGCCATTTTGCACTTCCTGTCGATCTCATTTTTGAGACGTCTGTATTACTTTCCGCCTGCTTCATTTATTGCAGCTTTTATATTTTCTCCTTTCATAAATTAAATTCAATATTTCTTTTGTTACCCAAGGATTTCTACTAGCCTTCGTCTTTTTACCTACTTGATCCTCTGCTGCGTTCACTACTTCATCCCTCAAAGCTACCCATTCTTCTTCTACCGTATTTCTTTCCCCCATTTCTGTCAATTGCTCCCTTATGCTCTCCCTGAAACTCTCTACAACCTCTGGTTCTTTTAGCTGATCCAGGTCCCATCTCCTTAAATTACCACCTTTTCGCAGTTTCTTTAGTTTTAATCTACAGGTCATAGCAAATAGATTGTGGTCAGAGTCCACATCTGGCCCTGGAAATGTCTTACAGTTTAAAACCTGGTTCCTAAATCTCTGTCTTACCATTATATAATTTGTCTGAAACCTGTCAGTATCTCCAGGCTTCTTCCATGTATGCAGCCTTTTTTTATGGTTCTTGAACCATATGTTAGCTATTTGCCACATGTATAGTAAAGTATTATTTACCCAGTAATGGGACTGGGGATGGAAGTATAAAGTTTCTCATCACCAGGCCTTGCGTCAGTGTTCTTCATTAATTTACCTCTCCTTGGTGTATCATGGCATGTGGGCCTATGGCACTGTTGAAGGAGACACATGTAGTCTCGACGATAATCGCCTACATCATCGTCAGTCGACCACCACAGAGATGCTGTAATGTCTAAGCAGTAAGCCACTCCTGCTGTAGTTTCGAGGCACCACAAAGGACAAGTTTTTTCCAGCTCTGCCAGTGTGTGGTTCTGTCAGAGTCTAGCCTGAGTACTGTTCTGTCTACAAGGGTATCAACAGTTCCATGACGAGTGAAGACAAGCGATGAAGTTGCACTTCTGCTTTCAGAAGGCAGTGTCGGTGTAACGTCACTCAGTCAAGCCGGGACTGGACATGTGTGTCGAGAGCCACCAATATACACGTACTTGTCACAGCTGCAGTAAACGTTCAGTGTTATTTATCTGCAGAATTGCTAACTGTTTTCAGCAGCTCATGTATTTGAACCCCAATTAATACCACATGTGCTCACATAGCCACATCTACAAGGAGCTCAAGATAAGTGTACTGCCTTTAGAACAATAATGCATTCTGTTCATTGACTGTTTCATGCAAATGTATTCAAAGCATCTCACAAAAACATGTCTGTCAGATGTGGGCGTTAAGCTATTAACGCGTCCATTACAGACATGTCCACTCAACAGGTAAAATAGAGTCACAGCTCTCACATTGCAAGTACAGTGCCCAATTACATGGAGGAAGATACGGAATAGCACTTAGGCTGCAGACCTGCTCTTCCAGTTCTCCCTGGTACATGGGCAGAGGACTCTCACTTTCTTTCTCATACCTTGGAGTAATGAAGCATCCCCAGCCTACAACAGGCTCAAATTAAGAAAACAGCACACTGGACATATGCGAGGATTCCATCATTCAACCATCCTCTGCACTTGTAAAGATCCACTGAACGAGGCAATGTTGTGGTACGCTGGTGGTTCCAAACTCGATTTTCGATCAAAATTTAGTTCGTGTTGTCCCTAAAAAGATTAATATCAATGATATGATGGTCCTTTTGGATAGGCGGCGCCTTCCTGTTTCCCCATTCTTCCCAGTTATAACTTATGCTCTGTCTCTTCTGTGAGCAGCAGGATGTTAACTCTTAATCTTGTTTCTTCCTTCGTTTTTCCAAAACCATTGACTGTCTCAGCCTTACTTCCACCAATATAGCTCGGATGTCAGAACTCCCAAAATTTTACCATTCTTTACACCTTGCACTATGTATCGTCTTTCTCCTCTCACATGCAATCTCTACTAGCTGATTACATTGCCCTCTCTTCTGAAGTTCCTTAAACTTTCTCCCCTAATCTCTGCACACCTGGGATTCTGCTGGGCCTATACCATCATATCACACCCACCCTCTTTCCTTGCGTATGCTATTTGAATGAAACATCAGCTGGCTGTTTCTTCTAGTTCTATTGTAGTATGGTGTCACTTATCATCCAATCAGCTATATTCTTAGCGTCTATATTTCTTCAGTGTACAGAAGTTCCCACTTCCAGCGTCCTGACCACCATAGTACTTCCCAAACACTTCCCTCTTCCCACATCAACTTGGAAATCATACTTCACAACCCACTCCAACACCCTGTAATACATACACCCTTTCTGGACTGTAAGTGCATCTTATTTTCTTACTCTGTGATGTAACAGGCGAGCTGTGGCGACCTGAAAATTGTCTAAGTTCGCAGTTCGCGTGGCCGTGAGGGCGCCTCTCGGTTTGCCACGGCTCATCGGCGGCCACATGGTGCCAAACGTTAGCCAGGGCCAGAGGGGTAGCCCCAACAGGTGGTCCAGGCCGACAGCGTGGCTGGGAACTCCACGCTGACACTGTGGTGAGGACTGTACATTGTGTTGATGAAGGAGATGTGTATGCCCACAGTGCCAAAGATGGTGGACTTTGCGAAACCATAACGGCAGACATTTCACAGCTGTTGTAGAAATTAATAATACACAGATGAATCATGACATCTTAAAAAGAAACATGTATATTACCATTATTTGCACGACGATTCTATTGGTGTAATCAGATTTTCAATATCTTTCTTAGTTTAAAATTTAGTATCTGACTGGAAATTTTACAAGTCACACTCAACAACGAATTTCCAAAATCTAAACGGTTTACCCAAATTTTGTCGATCGATGTAGCTTTAGAAAGCTATGAGTGCAAACCATCTCCCTCGACATTCTCGCGCTAGCGAAACAAACTGGTGACAAATCTCATCCATCACTTCTCTGAAATCTGCGTGATGGGATCACTAGGTTCAGGGACAAAAGTGAAATATCAGAAAGACGAGATTCAGCCTGCATTCTATTTCTTTGTACAACACGTCCGATGTCCCCACAGAGTTGTGTCAAAACAGAATGTTCTATATTGACGTACTTAGATGTAAAAATACGTATCCAGCGGATCGGTATATGAGTGCTAACCTACATTGTTATGAATTGTAGACATGTAACTTGAATAGTACATGAGTTATAGGTCAAAGTGGCCAATTACTATTAACTGTGTCAGGCTGGGCAGTTAGACGAAAAAACGGTAGCACATGCTTATAAATGTATTTATTCGTCTATGTGTTTGTTTATATTCGATATACATTATTCATGGAGAATTTAGTTAAATATTTACTGTGCTTTAGGTTACTGACCTACCTTTTGTTTCTATTCCTTTGATATGTGTTTATTTGAGTTCGTTATGTATTTAATAATGTGTAGAGCTGTGCTCTGGCTCGCGGTTGTGCCGTTGACTGGTTGTCGTTGTGTATTCGGAATGTGACTTCACATTTTCATAGTGCATTCACTGACGATACTACGTTTGCTCGCTTTGTCTGTCCATGAGTGACAGCAGTGGCGTTTATCGATAGCGAGTGTTGTGGTACAATCTTAGGAGCGATCTCAAGTATTTCTGGGTATCGTGTGCCGGAGTTCAGCTGGGTTGGGAGCTGCAGAGCGGGCTGGCAGCGCGAGAACATACCAGTACCACTGATGGCACGCAGGCCTTGCCGGATTGAAGGGCTGTAGTTGCGAGGGCCACAGCCTCGTTTTGCACCGGACCCAGTTCATTGAGTTCAGTGAACATTAATCCAGTAGTGTAACATACACTATGTTGTGATCATGCCATTTGTTTGTCCTTTGCTGCTTGAAGGGATCCCCTGAGACGGACAGCAATAAGTGGAGCGTGTCGAGTTGGCAGAATCTATTAGCCATCATCTACTGCCTGTTATTAGTTTTTCAATTTCGTGTTATTATTTGGTGAAGTGCAAGGAGCGGTAATTTACTGCCTAGTGGCCGCTAACGCCCCAGTTACCTGCCCTGGATGTTGGCATATTTTTGCGGCAGTGTACTTTTCCTCGTCCTTCCGATGCAGTACGGCATGATGTGCAGTTCGACAGCCTCCTTGATTGTGGTTTGGACTGTGGCGTCTTTTCTCTACCTTAATTATGGTGCCTCCTTCTGCCTTTCTGTGTTTTAAACACTGGATTCTGAAGACGTGGTGCAGTCTGTCAGTTCACTCTTGCTTAAATTATTCCATCATTATACTGGTTGTCACACTTTAGGAGCATTTAGTAAGAGGATAGATTGGCGTTTAAACGGTCTGCCATCCTGCCTGCCTGTCTCAGCGCTTATGCAGCTGTAGGGACTTTCATCTGGTCGACACTTGGAGCACTGTCTTTTCATGACTCCCTTCTTTTATTTGGTCTGATTGTCTCAATTGTTTAAAAATAATATTTTGTTCAAATTATTCCTTTTGCTTATGGTCGTCAGCTGACAAATAATTTGACCTCTGAAAAACTACACTGGTGCAAATCTGCAACACCCCAGATTACTTTAAGCTAAAAATTTTAACAACTCACACAAACACATCGAGTATGCACCCAGTAAGAGGGATGAAAATGGTACAAACACTCACACTAAGAAATTATTTTCCACCAAAAGAGCAATTTGTATTTAAAAGGGCTCTTACGGTTGAAGCCTTATTTTCCACCAAAAGTGCAAATTGTTTTTAAAAGGACTCTTACAGTGGATGGGTTACTTTCCACCAAAAGTGCAATTTGTTTCTAAAAGGGCTCTTACGGTGGAAGGGTGGCAACTTTATAAAAAAGACTATTTAAATAAAACCCATGAATTTCATACTTACATAAAGTCTCTGTAAGTCATGCTCTAGATTACACGTATACCGCCTTTCAAGATGATAGGCCAGATAAAAACTTATTTCAGGAATTCGGAATCCAACAAACATGACAGAGGCAGCTAATGACATATGGCAAACCCACAGACAGACAGACCAACACCAACTGCCTAACAAATGCGGGCGAGAGAGAAACGAGCAAGCTGGGGACGAGAGACTGACCAACAACACAAATAGAATTTGACAAGTAAGTGAAACAATATATCACTAATCACTCAGCATCTAATAACTGCGATTTCTGGTGAAGACCTGGTGCAGCAACCCAAAATCGCTCTCCCGAACCGTCCACTGCCAGCCACTTCAACAGATGCAGGAAGGTGCGATGATGTCCCATCTCACACCGTCGCATCTCGCCCCGGCCAGACTGATGTCGTAGGTTGACTCCTGTGGCTCTTGTGTCGATCGCGAAGTAACTACCCCTTGCTATACGGCGCGGCCCATTGGACTCACATGGCGACCTCACATGCGCCGACGCTCAAGACGGACAAGTCATCTTGTATCTCAGTGTGCGACCGACCAACCGATCGATGCAACCGCCAATGTCCATTGCCTGAGCCAACTCGAGCAGACTGGTGGCCTAACACATACTAGCACTCTGGGCGACACTGACTGCCCCACACGGAGCCGGCTGACCAACTGTCTAGACTCGCCTCTACTGACCGACTCTCCACTACAGAGATTTTTTCTCTATTGTGATTTCATTCCCCTGCCCCATATGGGCAGCAGAGGCCTGTCAGCGGCACAATCCGCCGCTCTTCAGGCGAGTGACACGACAACTTAAAATAAGAATAAAATGTTACATAGATAAGGTGAGAAAGGGGAACTAAAAACAGAATAATGGGAGAAGATGGTGGTAAAAAGTAGACTAACATGGAGACATTCATGGAGAACAGTTAAAAGGCACCAGAAAGTTAAAAAAACGCAGTTGCCGAGTCTTCAAAACTCAGAGAAGACGCTGAATGGACATGCACACGTTAAAAGTCGGCCACATTAGTAAAAACACTCTGGAACAACACACTTAAAACCCACTTGGAGCACACACAATGGAGAATAAAACTACCAGGTGGGACATGCCGTGGGAAAGGGCAGAGAGGATGGAAAATGAGGGGACAGCATGGGGCAGCAGGGGAAACGGTGGGATGAAGACAGGAGGGGCATCAGTGGGTACACAAAGAGACAGGAGACATGTGGGGCAGGAGATGAAGAGGGGAGACAGGGCAGGAGGGAGCGCAGGACACTGAAAGGAGGCACAGGAGATGGAGGGGGAGTAGGAGGGGGAAGCCGCTCAGGAGGAGGGAGGGGAAGGAGAGGGAGCCCTGAGGAAGATGGTTAGAGTTGGTAGGAAGGGTAGATGTCAGGGTGAAGCTCATCATTCGAGAGGGGTAGACGATGGAAGTTGGGTTCGGAAAGGAGATGGAGGGTGTGGAGATGGAGAGAGGGTGGAATGCAACGGTAAAAGCGTGGCAACTGGTTAGGGGTGGAGAGTAAGGGAGACACCATGGTATGAGGGGGATCAAGGTGGCAGACTATATATAGTGCTCGGATGTGTTCAAGGAAAAGGAGAAGGTGGGGGATGGGGTGAGGTCGTAATGTGCGTGGGGGAATGAAGGAGAGGAGGAGCACATAGCGTTTCAGGGTTTGGAGGGCTTTATAGATCCGGGGAGAGGTGGAAATCCAAGCTAAGCTGGCATAGCAGAGGATGTGCCAGATCAAGGATATGTAGGTGTGAAGGATGGTGGACGGATGCAGAACCCTCATCTGACCACACAGGAGTTTCAGGAGGTGGAGGCGGTTGTGAGCTTTGTTTTGGATGCTAAGGAGATGGGGAGTCCAGGTGAGGTGGCGGTCGAGTGTGAGGCCAAAAAATTTGAAGGTAGGAGTGAGGTGCATAGGACGGCAATAAATGGTGAGATAGAAATCATGGAGGCGGAAGGAGTGTTTGGTGCGGCCTATGATGATCGCCTGTCTGCTACAGAGCTAATAGCGCCCCTTAAATTCACGTGAACAGGCAACCTTTCCTTTTTCCCATCAGGGGGAGACATCAAAGCTGCGACTGCCACAGCGGCGCCACCGCCAGGAACGGAGGGCGAATGCGCTCTTTAAATCAGTAAATTTTACTACTGCTGAATGGCTCTGATCACAATGGGACTTCTGAGGTCATCAGTCCCATTGAACTACGTAAGCCTAACTAACCTAAAGACATCACGGAAGTTCGTGACCGTGGCAGGATTCGAACCTGCGACCGTAGCAGTCGGCCACTCCGGCCGGCGTTCCTCAGTTCTCTTAGTTTGTGTTGACATGTCGCCCTACATAATTCTGGGTAGCTGAATGTGGATAATGTAGGTAAACAACGACCAATCTTATCATCCAGAGGGAGCCCTCGGATCCAGTTAACTGCAGTGTATGGGCGCCATCTACTTGCTGTCACTCTTTTTTTTTTTTTTTTTTTTTTTTTTTTTTGCAGATGAGGAGTGGCAACTAGAGGACAGAAGCAACGTTACACTCTCCGTGGACACTGACTGCGTGCAGCTGTTGGCGAACTCCCTGGACCACCCCACGTGTCCGCTGGAGGTCCTGCCAGTGGATGCCCTTAAGCAGCGTGAGCAGTGCCGGGTGCAGCTGTGGGACGACATGGTGCAGAGGTTGCCCCACATACCGGTGACCAGCTACTTGGCCTACACACAGAGGGTGAATGTCAACCTCTGCCTACTGGCCTGGATGGCAGTCAACTCGCTCGGCATTTGTCAGGACGTCCCCTTCAGTATGATGCGCTCCATGCATGATGCTCGCTGCTATTTCGATAGTCCTGACGATCAATCATGCTTGGAATCGAACGCTACAGATGCCATCTGCTCTGTTTCCAGAGCTATTCTGTGGTTGAAGTGTCGCAATCTCTCCTCCATTAAGCCTTACGACGATTGTACGACGTTTTATTACCCACTTCTACCGAGCGTTGGTTCTGGCACCATATTGTATCAAAAGCTGACAGAAGAAACACTGAACTACAAAAACAGTTTAAACAACGCCACCTTGAAATATAAGGATTTCAAAATTGAGAGCTTAAAGCCTTTAGAAATCTCATTTATACTGGTAAATATTATTTTCCGCTTTTCGACTGCCCTAGTATACATGTACCTTCCCCAGTTACGTAACTTGCCTGGAAAGATATTCTTGTCCTTTCAGATCACGTGCATAACCCAGATCCTGTGTTCTGAGGTCGTGTATCGTATGGCAGGCGTCCCTGACTTACCTACAGCAGTGTTGACAGATAGCGCCCTCACACTTCTGAGCTGTATCTGGCTAAACTCATTCTGCTACCAGATGTACGCTTGTGTTCGTCATCTCAGGCTTCCTAACAACCTACAACCTGCTGAAGTAAGCAAATTATTCCGTCGTCAAGTGCTGTATGTGTTAATACCGTGGAGTATAGTATGTGCGGCAGTTGTTGCTTTGGAAAAGACGAGTAAATATTACCTGATCCACAGTTGTATAGTAGTCCTTGTGGGTATTTCTCTGTCAGTGGCTTTCAATTTGGTTTGCCTGGGAGTGCTTGGATACATGTATCTATGTGCTCGGTATTCTATGCGGCTACTCAAAATTGTTAGTAACAATAAATTTGCCTCAAAGAAGCAATGTCTTTTTATGTCAGTTAAGACCGTTGTATTAAGTGGAATAGTTATTATTATTAGAATTGGGTTCCACCAGGCTCAAGGGATAGCGCAGTTTGTCTATTACGTACATCTAGCTACAATGGTGCAAGGAGCAGTGCTGTTCGTCTGTAACGAAACTACGCTCCCCGTCCTCAAAAGCAGAGTACTGGCGTGGTTTAACCCAAGTGGCATCCCTGCAGGTGTTGAGCTGTGTTCAGCAGCTGAGAGGAATCTGGCCAGGAGAAACAATGAACAGTCTCTGGTTGTAGAATCCTCTCTGTAGGCTCCTTCAGTATTTTTCTCCACTTTCAATTTCCTAATGTCTTGACAATATTCTGCATTAAAGCCGGGAAGAAAAATGTAATCTACATGATATGACAACATTAAATGTAATTACATGTGATATTGTACAGTCAGTACTTCAATTTCCTAATGTGTGTTTCATTTATAACTGTATGCTTACATGTAAATGGCAGCCTCTGTGTATGTGCTCTAATGCACTGAGATTACTTGTTTGGAATATATATATATGCTTTGCCAAACAAGTAATTCCACTACACACATGTTAATAGGACCTTTTGTTCCCCATTCGGCATCAGGAATCTGTCGCTGCAGTTTGTTGGTTTTGGACATTAATAAAACCATCAAACTGCAGGGACGGTTTCCTAATGGGAAATGTAGGAAAAAGGTTCCTATGAACATGTGCCCAGAAATGAACCGTTAGCACGGTAGATGGAGCTGGAAAATTAAAGTTCTCTGACCATGAGCCCTGGGTGCTTTGTATATGGCAGGATGTGTGAGTGATGCAAGGTGCTGTGGCAGCATATGGTCCGGTAGTCATGTCGGGAACAAGCAGAGATGCACGGTCAAAAAGATGGAAACGGTCTAGAGGCATCACAGCTATACCTAAGCAAGTGCTGTCACAGACAAGAACCATGTCACAAAACATTTCAAGTCCGTTTTGGGCATTTGTGTGATCGTGACTCCTTTCAGACAGATTTACATGCTGTGAGGCGCCGGACTGTGGGTACACCAGATCTGGAGGACTAGGTGGGTTCCACCTATTATTGAGACGAATCCGTGCAATGTATCGAGGAAAGTGAAGTGGCCCACTATTCACACATGCCAGCCTCTATCTGAATGACGGACTGCTTGACTGGAGCTTGAGCTATGGATGGTCTCAGTATCCAGTAGAACATGGTCCTCCAGATCTGGTGTACGCACAGGCCCTGACCACACTCCACGTTCGTCTATCTCAAACAATACATGTTCACACAAACCTTCAAAAATGGCTTGAAATGTTGAGTAATGTGCTTGCCTTGTGAGAGGGTACTTGTTTTGGTAAAGATGTGCTGCCTCTCGACCGTTTCCATCTGCTTGGCCGTACACAAACACCATCTCAGCTTGCTCGCAATAGAAATAGCTGGTTTCGATACACTGTGTGAAGCTCACAGCCTGTTATATACAAGGAGCACACAGCATGTGGTCAGAGGAATTCTCATTCAGCAGTGCCATCTACTGTGGCAATGATCCATATATGAATATAATGTCACATATAGTGTTAATTAACATATGTTAAATTTTCTATATGTGTGAAACTTATACATCTATATGATTTATAATTTAAATACCATGACGAAAGACATTCATATCTCTATATAATCAAAAGAGGAGGCCAATGGCTGAAGTAGTATGTGGATGAACGTGAAAATGGGTTTCCTGAGCTTATTTGTGGTTCGATTGCTTAGAGTGGCTTAAACAGGTATAGTAAAAAAAAATTATAAATAACTGTGAGTGTGAAATTGGGCTTGAAGTAAAAGCAAAGTGTTGAACGACAAAATTGTATGAGATTATAGTTATTGCGTTAATGAGACAATATTGTGATTTGTTAAGCTAGAGGTTCGTGAGAACACTGTAGCAGATGCTAAAAATCACTGTTCCGTGTACTACTCTTAAACAGGGAACTACATTACTTAAAGAGGCATTTATAAAAACAGAACTGTGGAAGAATAACAACAATTTGTAAAAAGTTCCTACGACATTCTTTGGCGAAAATGGATCCATATCTATATCGCCAAGTAGACGGACAAGGAGGCATAAACCTAACCCAGCACGAGGCACCAGGAACAAGCCTGAGAAAAGTCTTGTCACTATCTACTTTGTCAACACATTGGGTTTCTGAGCGAAAACCAAACTCCTTGAAAACATAGCAAGAGAAGAAGAAGTTAGCGTTATTGTCATAGCAAACACCCGATGCCCAAGCAGAGAAATCAATCTACACAATTATATCTGCCACCAACTTGATCAAACCAACGAGGCCATAGTAGAAGCTGAAATACGTGCATTCTAATCTTTGATATAAAACACCCAGCTGCAATAGGAGTGAACGTGGAGTAAAATATAAACATTCACCACGCTATCATGTTAAGAAAAAAACGCCAAGTGATGGGCGAGGGAATCACAAGAATTATTCCCCACAATCCCAGTAGTTTACGGAAAAGAAATTCAAACGAGCCGTAGCATAACCATCGGCGAACAGCCAGCCTTAAATAGCAGATGAGAGCGTCATCGATTTGTGACGACTCCAAGATAGTTAAGCAAAGTGCTAGAAAAAGATTCACGATCATCGGTAGTATCCAAAATTCGACAAAAATCACGAAGAAACGAGAGCATCAGAACTGAATGCCATCGCTTTACATCCATTTCTAAGTAAGATTAAGGAATCTGAAATGGAAGAAGAGTAGCCGAGGGACTAGAGGCGCCAGAAGATAGAAACATAAATTACTCCTTTCACAGGACACCTACTTCAAACACATTGCAACGTTTCTTCATCCCGGCTGTGAAACTGAAAACAATCGCTCTAAAACAGAATGAAGCTGAAATGAAGGTGACTTCTACACCTGATAGGCCAAAAGACAAACCCAACTCATAGATTACCATACTCTCAATGATAGGGGAACATATCGAGACAGACTTAAAAAAAAAACAAGGGATAGAGCAACACAATCACACAAGAACGAGCAGGATTCAACAGCAACCATAGCACAGGCAACCCGGTCGCAGGACTTGGCAGCAAAGCGACACAGACTCAACGCAACACTGCAGATGCAACGGCAGCACGCTTCCTGGTGGACAGCGAACGCACGTTGCTTAGGTTATGCCCTGCTGCCCTGCTCTTTGAAACGTTCCGTTTCAACTTCCCACGCCAAACTGTGCAGTCAATTACAGACGTCATGGGGAACAGGTAAGTACAAGAACTACTCGGTGATCACCATTCCACAAGTTTTACGCCAGCCGCAGCGACGCCACGTCGAAGACTGCTCCACTGCTACACACAACGAACACACCCTACATCGGTCGAGGAATGAAAGAACAGCCCCGCACACAGATGACACAGCATACTTATGTCACGGTCCAACATGAGGCAGAATTAGCGATCAGGTCAGCCCCTTCACAAATAAGCAGGAACCTTCGCTAAGCAATTCGATTTTAAGAGCCGACCCCACAAAAAGTCATTTAACATTGTTCTAGCACCTAGACCATATTATTTTGCAAACACAGAAACGAAACAAGCTATATTTATTCCACCTTCTGTCCAAGATCACGCTACAAGCCTATGTAAAACCCTTGTAATTAAGTTACATGAACGATTGAACTGTGTAAGAGACGAAATAGACCAAAAAATCAAGGAATACACACAATGATCATGCAATGTCATTGTTTACACATGAAATATTCCTTCATCTGGAACTTGAACATGTAATGCAGTCATGCCTAATGACAAGCAATCACTGTAAACAGATCATATCGGCTAACTACAGAATGCTATGTATCACTCATTACGTAGCATATGACTTTCCTAGTACCCCTCTAAACAACGAAGGAAAAAAAGGGAAAGACGCTAGACATAGGCTCAGTAGATTGAAATGCACTGGATGCACATCTACCCTTCAGCAAAAACCTGGGATCTTCAACTACCCATACTTTAAATATATATGTATTCCCCACACGTCATCCTTGAAGCTACACCTGACATATTCTGCCAGTCGGTTGTAAAAAATAAAGAAATACACCAAGTGAAAAATAAGGTGTTTTAAAACAGAAAGTCTGAAAACCCATTTTAAAGACCTCTCCATTCTACTATATCACACGCAAACTTCTTCATGTCCAAATAACTACTGCACCCTACATCATTCTGAGTGAGCTTACTACAGTATATTCAGCACTTGCTCCGCCTCTACGACTTCTACTCCCCACACTTCCCGTCAAAACTACACTACTGGCAATTAAAATTTCTACACCAAGAAGAAATGCAGATGATAAACGGGTATTCATTTGACAAATATATTATACTAGAACTGACATGTGATTACATTTTAACGCAATTTGGGTGTATAGATCCTGAGAAATCAGTACGCAGAACAACCACCTCTAGGCGTAATAACGGCCGTGATACGCCTGGGCTTTGAGTCAAACAGAGCTTGGATGGCGTGTACAGGTACAGCTGCCCATGCAGCTTCAACACGATACCACAGTTCAACAAGAGTAGTGACTGGCGTATTGTGACGAGCCAGTTGCTCGGCCACCATTGACCAGACATTTTCAATTGATGCAATTGATGAGAGATCTGGAGAATGTGCTGGCCAGAGTATCAGGCGAACATTTTTTGTATGTAGAAAGGGCCGTACAGGACCTGCAACATGTGGTCGTGCATTATCCTGCTGACATGTAGGGTCTCGCAGGGATCGAATGCAGCGTAGAGCCACGGGTCGTAAAGCATCTGAAATGTAACGTCCACTGTTCAAAGTGCCGTCAATGCGAATAAGAGCTGACCGAGACGTGTAACCAATGGCTCCCCATACCATCACGCCGGGTGATACGCCAGACTTGCCATGACAACTACACGCTTCCAATGTGCGTTTACGCGATGTCGCCAAACACGGATGCGATCGTCATGATGCTGTAAACAATACCTGCATTCATCCGAAAAAATGACGTTTTGCCATTCATGCACCCAGGCTCGTCGTAGAGTGCGCCACCGCAGGTGCTCCTGTCTGTGATGCAGCGTCAAGGGTACACGCAGCCATGGTCTCTGAGCTGATAGTCCATGCTGTTGCAAACATCGTCGAAATGTTCGTGCAGATGGTTATTGTCTTACAAACGTCCATATCTGTTGGCTGCACGATCCGTTGCAGCCATGTGGATAAGATGCTACTGATACCGCGTTCCGTATTACCCCCCTGAACCCACCGATTCCATATTCTGCTAACAGTCATTGGATCTCGAGCTACGTGAACAGCAATGTCGCGATACGATAAACCGCAGTTCCGATAGGCTACGATCCGACCTTTATCAAAGTCGGAAACGTGATGGTACGCATTTCTCCTCCTTACACGAGGCATCACGACAACGTTTCACCAGGCAACGCCGGTCAACTGCTGTTTGTGTATGAGAAATGGGTTGGAAACTTTCGTCATGTCAGCACGTTGTAAGTGTTGCCAACTTTGTGTGAATGCTCTGAAAAGCTAATCATTTGCATATCACTGTATCTTCTTCCTGTCGGTTTAATGTCACATCTGTAGCACGTCATCTTCGTGGAGAAGCCATTTTAATGGCCAGTAGTGTAAACTGGTTATCTTTTGAGTTTTCAGAACCTTTTCTACCAACTGATCCCTCCATTTGGTCATATGATGTAACTTATTTCTTGTCCCTCGAATTCTATTCAGTATATCCTGATTAGTTACGTGATCTACCCAACCACAACATTCTTCTGTAGCACCTTTTATCGAAAACTGGTATTCTCTTTATTCTCTTTATGTCTAAACCGTTTATCACGCACGTTTCACTTACATACATGGTTATACTCCATAAAAATTCCTTCAGTAAAGACTTTCCAAGACTTAAGTCTACATTTGAAGTTAATAAATTTTTATCCCTCAGAAATACTTTTCTTTCCATAGCCAGTCTACATTTTATATCCTCACTTCTTTGGAAATCATCAGATAGTTCGCTGCCCAAACAGCAAAACTTATCGACTACTTTCGGTGCTTCATTGCCTAATCTAATTCTCTTAACATCATCTTATTTAATTCGTTTATACTTCATCATCCTCGTTTAGCTTTAGTTGATGTTCATCTTGTATTCTCCTTTCAAGACACTGTCCATTCGATTCAGCTGCTCTTCCAAGTACTTCGGCCTGGTGTTTTCCCACATTTCTCTGAAATCAAAACTGAACTTTCCTGAGGTCGACTTCTAATATTTTTCTCATTCTTCTGTAAAGAATTTCTGTTAGTATCTTGCAACGAGAGTATTTTGTCTGTCTCATACATGTAGCACAACAGATAGAAGAGTTTTGTCATGGCTGGCCCTCCAAAGGCTATCCATAGTTCTGACGGAATATTATTTACTACCAGGGCCTTGTTTCGACTCAGATATGTCAGGGGAATGTCAAATTCTTCTCGCAGTATTGCAACTCTTAACTCATCTACATATATGTCCACTTCCCTTTCCGTAATACTACCTGCAGTGAGGCATAACTGACACAACTAAATTAGTTATAAACAAAACTCTCTGACTTCATGTTAGCAGAAATTATAAACAAGATGTAGCTATGCTACTGTGCACACAAAAACATACACCACTATACCATTCAAAAGACTGTACTTTCTACCACATAACACAGCACTTAGCTCATTTTCGTCAAAATCTGAGTTTAGCAATTATTTCATAAACTACTTTGTATCATACTAGAGATTAGTTTTTAAAAATTTGTCGGACACAATATGCCCTCACGTTCGACAAACAACGCCCACGTGATGTTTCTTTACACTAAGGATTTAACCCAGCCACAAGGTGAGGGCCAGGGCTCAGCAATAAGAGTAACATCGTCCTCCTGTCCACCAGGATTATGCTCTATGTGCAAAACAAATAAGAGCACAAGATTAAAATAAACGTGACAACACTATTAACACGTTTGGCAAGGCACATGGCTGCTTGTACTAAACTTAAAGGTTTTGATTTTTACCTCTTGCCTGCATGCAGTGACTGGAATTGCGATCAGCAACTTATTAACCGATATTTTTTAACAAAGCCAATTTGAAATAGTCGATGAATGATCGTAATCATAATCACATGTTACTAAGATCTGACTTATCAGGTGATGGAAATTAGCAATCATAGGTATTTATGAAAGATTAAAATTACAATCTCTTAATATTCTTGATCGCAAAACCACAATGATTTACTATTCATTCCAAGTGTTGATTATGAAACAACCAACATCGGGGCTGTAACAGGAAAAAGAAACAGAAAATTTCCTTAGGTTTAACTGACTTTAAAAATATATAATTACATACGTTATTTCTACGCAATGAAAGTCATGTAGTATAAAGTGCTAATTGGCCACGCACGGTAAATACTGTTTGGCTATGAATTACGCAGGCTTGAACGACATCACCTGACAGCATATTTTGGAACTATATAGGGTGGATCGTGACTGAAAGTGGTGCAACTAAAACATTAATATTTCTTTACGCACTACCCGAATATGTAATAAAAGAATGGGGTTTCCTATTTAAAAACACGCAGTTGATATCCGTTTAACCTATGGCAGCGTCATCTAGCGGGCCAACCATAGTGCGATCGGGTTTCCCCCTTCAAGCTAGACGAGTTTCGTCCTCTGTAGTTTTTTCGTGTGATGCTTATTTCGTGAGATATTTGGCCCAGTCACTATCAATGGACCATCCTGTATAAGTAAATGGAAAGTACCTTGCAGGTCAATGTGAACAGTAAACTGTTTTTAGATATCACAGAAATAAGCGACATGAAGTAATGAAAATGTACCATGTACGCTAATGAGCCTAATTTTCAATAGACTGTTGGTTACACCAACAAAGTTACAGAGTGCAACTCTGATCGTATAGGGAGAACAAAACACACTCTTGCTTTAAAAATAAAGGCAATAGGCCAGCTTAAAAACCGAAATTAATTTAATGAAGAGATACCCTCTCTCATTACTTATATCGAAAATGGGTATGAGCAGAAATTAATGAGTGCAGCTGCCTTTTTGAGCCCACCAGATGCTTGCGACACTGCTTGGTGAGAAGGATTTCTTTAAGATATCACGAGTGTTATCTCATGTCGTAAAATTAAGGACTTACTTTACAACATTCTAAGCAATAGATAATTTCACATCTACCATGACTAAGGCTGATGCAGGGTACTTAAACTGAATGATGGTTTACTTCAAGTGTCTGCGATGGGGTTTCACCTTTTCGCTCGGTACGCTCACGGCATACCAGAACGTCTTCAAGAATATTGATTTATGCTAATGACATTTGCTTGGTGGCCCAGAGCCACAACGTTTCTCATGCTGAAACTTATATTTTTTACATGCCACTGCCTTAAGTCTTAGGATTCTGAGGTCATCTATACTGCGGAGGAATATATAAACCATACAGTCATCTCATATTGTCAGTTCGTTTCAGAATGCTACACTTTACCAGTACATACATGTTAACAGCATGCAAATGTAAGATTAGTATATCTTTGTGAATGTGAAGTTATAGTAGAAACTGACAATATTCGTCGTAATGCTAAAAGACGATTTACAGAGATGAGCAAGGAGAGCAATGTAGGTCGAGGAAGCACACTGAGAGGTCGATGAAAAAACACTACGATCCATCTCAACTACCTCCTGACATGAACATCTGTAGCAATATGGCAACTTCTGTATTAAAGTTGTCATCATCATCATTGTGTTTAATTAAAACTTTGAAGTGTTATGAAGCTGTATCCGCTATAAAGTGCAATATGGATTGCAATAGACAATGTCGGTGGCAACTATATGTGAAAGCGTTATTTAACTAAGTTGTAAATTATGTACATGACATGTACCATACAAGATAATTTAGAACAACGCATAAATGTATGTATGCTTGAAGTACCGAAGTTTGCTACCATAATTCCTGTAATTATTAGGTCTGTAGAACTTTGTTTACAGATGGAGAACCAAAATATATCGTTGGCCATGTTAGTTTGAACACAATGCAATGCAAGAAGAATTTATAGGGTATAAGAAAACTGTTTGTACAATACCGCAGGGATGTAAGACAGAATGAATAATCAGATATGTGTCAACAACTTTTTTTTATTTTTAGTACATAAAAAACGTTAATAAACAAAAATTTTTACAATGTATATTTGTCTTTTATTGCAACAGCGGAAGCAGGAAATAAATATGATGCAGATATTTGCATATATGATAAATAGATCATACTATACTGCAAACACTCAAGCATACATACACACTCACTGAGTGAATATTGTGAGTATAGTAGAGTGTCAATAAGTTTCGACAAAATAAACACACATTTAAAAGAGCATAAAAATGGTTCAAGTTACTTGCAAATACCAAGAGACGTAAAGCAGAGATATGGGCAGATGAAGAGGGTACTGACTTTGCAATTGATGGTTCAGTAGTACTAATTTTACTCTTTCTGAGAGGAGAACGTCTAGTACTGGATACTGAAAAGTTTACAAATCTGACATGCCTGTAGATATAACCTGACAATTCATGCTCAATGCAGTATTGCACCCTGCTATAGGTGCGGGATACAAAATATTAAAGGCTCCACTTAATGTTATTTAATTTCCTCTAACCTTTCAAACGTTAGAAATGTTTGAGGTGAATGTTGTTGACCAAGACAACTTTCGTGGAGAAAAAATAAAACTACAACTACATTTGAAAAAAGGTGATGAGGATATGATATAAATGTGGTATATGCACAGTGTAGAACAACACTTCGGTGTGTAGACACGTTACATCAACAAATGCAGGGAGGTGGCTGTGCTGGGGGCAGCTGTATGATGTTAGTGGGAGGTTTGCAGCCATTCTCACCCCAACACCTACGTCACATAGCGCTGGCAGAAGCAGCATGATGCCACCTCAGCTCTGATGTTCAAACTGGGAGGCACTGCCACCTCTTGCCCATGCTGGAGGTGACAATCAGTGCAGATACTGCCACTACAGTTGAGATCCACCAGTGGCGGGTACTGTAGTATCAACAGTAGTTCCATTAACAAAAACCAGTTGCTTGAGTTCAGCCAGACCTCAAACCTGAGTTATTCACAGATTTGATGTGCTATGAGAAAAAGAATTGCACAAGCTCAAATTAAAAGTGCCCCACCCCCTCATATTTCCGACGCACTTAAACCAGTTTGGAGCCAAAGGATGCCTCAAATTTAAAGAACACTCAGCATCCTTGAATGAAGTGTAAAGCAAGGCTATGCTATGAGTTTGCAATTTCTTCACGTCATGATATGACTGAGAGAGCAGTCATACATTTGTAGAGTAGAATAAAGTTAATTTTGCAAAGCATCTCAACACTGAATGGTACGACAATTTTGTTTAGGACCGCATACGAATAAAGTTATCAGAATTCGAAGAAAAAGACTTTGGGAAAGTATAAAATAACTTGCTGGAATTGGACGTTTTTGCGTACATCTATTATCAATATAATGAGAGTTCTTCATACATAAGACTCGCAGGAGATACTGCGTCAAAATATATGGCTCTTAAAGTTATAAATAAAGATTCTCCGTCAAAATATATGGCTGTTAAAGTAATGAATAAAGAGGAATTCTGTTTTGCATAGTGTGGCCTGCGAGAATAATGGGGAGATCCATCCATTGTGTCCTCGTAAATATGTCATGTACGATGTTCCCAATCTTTATAAACGAAAGGCATTGGTTATCCCATGAAAATTTAGGACATCGGTAAATTTGAAGAGCAGAATATGCATATGTCTATTCATATATACACCTCGGATGCATGCAAGGATAGTGGTGGTAAAATTGCTCATAAAGTTGTTGACTCCCTGCATTTTTTAGAATTTGCCACACAGCGAGAAAATTATGCAGTTTAGCTGATCATCTCTGATGAAAACAATACAAAGCAACATTATTTTGCTTGTCATCACATCTTATTTCACCACAGCAAAATGAACATTATGGTGTACGGTATATTTTCAGTAGATATTTTAGTACATTTAGCAAGTGTGAAAATTTTCCTGAAGAGCCGCATAACTGTGCTCCAAATTGTGTAGACAGGTCTTAATAAATTCAAAGGACTTTAAAATGTTCTCCACAAAGAGTGACTACCATGTGCTGTCTATTCGGACTTGGAATTTCTACTCACACCTGTAATGCAGTCTGGAAAAGATCCCAATATTTCACAAACTGCCATCACAGAACGACAGGTACTCTTTGCAGTGGCATGAACTTTTTGAGAGCTGATGATCTTCATAATATCCCTGTTCATGTAATAGAAAGACCTGAAATTCATTCATTACATGAGAATGCAGTCAACTGTGGGATAAAACAATTGAAAAAGCTTTTAGGGAGCACTGTCATTAAATTATTTAACTATGTGGTGCAGCATACAGCTGGTGTAATCTGAGTTATAAATTTCCCTGGCACATACAATATGAGCAGATAACATGTGCATCTCCTCACTGAAGACTTGAGTGAATTACATATACCTGATGATTCGTTTAATGCTATAGGTAAGAACCTGATAAATATATTTCATTTTCAAAGAGTATAAAGGAAACCATCACATCACAGACAGCATTGTTATCTGACAAACGTATGACATACATCTCAGAATGCAAGGACGATGCGCCAATCAAATATTGCCAGAGTATCTGGCACACAAATATGGATAGTTACAATTCAAATTATAAAGTAGATTTATTATTATCATGATCAGAAATGCAAATTACAAAGTAAGTGCATGCTCGTGTTTCAAAAATGCATATCAGAATGTTTATGTCAGTGTTGTAGTAACTTTACCAGGAATGCATCAGGACACATGGTAGCTCTCAGAAGGAGACTATTTCAATAAAGGTAAAATCAAGGTACCTAACAATCATTTTTAAAACAAATGACCCCGTATTGAATATATTATAACTCAGTGACTGATGCACCACCTGTGTGTGTGTGTGTGTGTGTGTGTGTGTGTTGTGTGTGTGTTGTGTGTGTGTCTGTCTGTGGGCGCGCAGTGGAGCCGATATCAAAGTGTTTGTGAATATGACCATGAAAGGGGCAGAAACCTGTGTCACAGTCTCCTGTGCAGAACCCTTTCAAACTACTCCATCACTCCAAGCCTTCAGTATCCTAACTTGCAACATTTTTATAAACGTAGGCCACAGAAGATACTGATAAAGTAGTTTTGATGTAATTCATGTTCTTGTTTTAGGTTTTGTTCAATAGACCTTTTTATCATTAATGTAAATTTCTATTTCCCCCATCAAGTCACGCATCCTTCCCTTGGGCACAATGTGCAGCACCACAGTGCTATGTCCTGTATCTTGCACCATATATCCCCTTTTAGTCATGTGTACAACGAAGGCAGTACCTTGGCAGTATGTGCGCTCCTTAAAGCGAATCGATGATTCCTGTTGGTTGTTTCAGTTGTAACTGCACATACATACGCGCTAAATATCGGCTCCTCTAGCAGTCTTCAGACTGTGTCTGACTAAAAAGCTTCAGTTGCAGCTGCTTCAACTGTCGTTGGAGACGGTTTAGTCAAAAAATATACAGCGAGACTGGTCGAGTATATCTAGATGAACCATGTTCGGCAATTAATCGACAGATTGGCAGTTCTTCATGGTGCAGAACTAGCGGGGAATAAAAATTTTCCACAACGAAAAGTTGGCATAACGCAAATGCTGACGAGCAAATTTAGCGACTTCATCATGAACAATCCTAAGGGGATTCCATACTTGATCAGATTTTTGAACAATCTTCGACACACGGTCTGGACTAGTGAAAAAGATGGGAAGGGCCTAGTAAACACTCTGATCAACAAATTGCCGTTCTAAATGCATCTTCCAGGATACTCGTACTGTGGGCTGGGAACTAAATTGGATGAGCGACTCGCGCGCGCTGATCCAGGAATCAACCCATAGGGTGAAACATGTAAACGTCACGACATAACATACAGAGACCACAAAGATTTAGAAGAAAGATACGAGGCAGGCAAAGATCTTCCACTAGCTGCGAAAGATAGAAAGCATGCCAGTGATGCTCCGTTGGGCGACAGCAGTTCGAGGGAAACGAAAATTAGGCATGGAGGTTGACAAAAATGGCTAGAGCCTATAAAATTTATTTCGTCATTTTTATAGTCTTCATAAATGGACAGCTTTTCAGTTGATTATACATTGCTTTCGGTTGGCACGATGCTGAAAAATTAACAATTTGCCGCAATTGAACCATTTTTGACTGGTGCCCAAGAAAGAGGAAGAAAGAATAAAAATGGCTGAAATTTGCTCGTCACTCTATCCATCTCTGTCGTGAAAAAATCATAGAGTACCTAACAAAACAGATGCACAAGGGCGGCTTTCTCCCTATACTTTTGGCAGCTTTATCGTATCTTGCAACAATCACCTCACTTTCTGGTGCATCTGCATCAATCGGAAACGCGGTCATAAACAAGAAAAAAAAGTGCTGTAAGAACAAAAAAGACATGATTATAAAATGGAGAAGAAAGCTGGACAGGCGCGTCTGATTCAGCCGCAGGTGGCGCTGGACTGAAAAAAGCAACAACAACAAAAATTTCGAAGAAAAATTTAGTGATGCGCTGTCTAATTTTGACAAAGAAACACTGCATGAGCAGCTAAAGATTGATAATTTTCGGGGTGCTTGTATGGTTGATGAACTGTCCGATGAGACGAAAAATTTTGTATGTGGCATAGTGAACTTAAGACACTTCTGACCATGTCGGCACCCACTGGATTTGATACTATAAAAACAGCGACATAAAGTACGTTCTTGACTCGTCTGACGGAATTGTGCCTAAACAGCTCGTCAGCTACTTGGGCGAAGGCCAGCTGTACTACAACAGCGAGAGGATACAGAATTCTGATGCATTTCTTAGCGGTCATCTGCGTCTGTTCGTCTTGAAAATCGTGTGTGAGGATTACGGGTTCAACGACATTTTAAACCTGCTCATTACGGACTTTGAGCCGAACATCGATGGAGACACAATTGAAGATTCGATCAAAAATCAAAGATTTTAGGCGTCAACAGACCCAAGGATAAACAATTTAATCCGGTAGTTTCCAAAAGAGTTGATCAGCATTTTTAAGGTGAGTAGGAGGTATATCGCCTTTAAGGGCAGGCAACTTGCGAATGTAAATGGAGCAGTAGACGCGAAAGATGTGGTTAATAAGCATTATTTGCAGGACGTGTTGTCTAGTCTTGTTACAAAGACCAAATATACGAATATTTCAACGCAGGTCAACAATTATCTCACGAAAGAAGAGCTAAAAGTTCTTAAGACAGCGTTTAACAAGCGAAACGAAATTTTTTACAGCACCATTAAAAGACCACAATAAAAAACTGCACAGCATATGCACATTCGTTAACTTTGCCAAAAAAAAAAAAATGTGGCATGTTAGAGGTGAATGTCGAAAATTTAGCTTAACAGCTAGAGTATAAAATCAATAACGAGGCTCTAAGTAGTTACTATACGAAAAAGGAGCTGGAGAAGGTATTCTCAGATTATTTCTCAAAGGGGGGTTTGACTCAATATTTGTACAACTTGTCAGATCTTGATGAAACAGTGAAAAATCTTAAAAAAGGGCATCGTGTATAAGACGGCATCACGTCGCCTCATAACTAAGAGCTGGATAAGACGAAGACGCAGGTCAACTCCATAGAACTTGCACTCAAAATTTTAGCCTCTGATTTGGATGAAAAGGCAGGTAAAGACGTAGAAATGCTGAAGTCATTTGACTCGAGAAATTAATATTTTCTTCTTCATAAATGTAGAATCATCATAGGGTCAATCTCGTACTTAAGGACGGCGACATTTAGTGTTTGATGTGCAAAATGTACACTGACACACATCATCCTCACAGACAGGCGACCAAAAATAGACGGCAGAGAGTCGAAGGTCTTTGTTCACTCTGAAAAACTAAGAAGAGCAGGTTCGTTAAAAAACTAACTCGGCGAGGGCCTCGAAGATGTGCCAAGTCCTGAAGGACGTGTGGCAGCGGGAGCAGTCTGTAGACCTCGTCCTATCCATGAACAAGTGATTGATGAGCTCCATAAGCCAATGATAAAAATTTCTGGAAGGAGACATATAGTCTCTTTTGGGGTTGATGATCTATGGCATGCTGACAGTTGAAATAGACTGGAAAGTTGAAGGGAATGTCGAAGATAAAAAGAGGATACAAGTATTCATTGACCGTCATCCCTGGCCCGCTCCTATTAAGGATAAAACAGGCAAGAATGTGGCTGATGCTCTCGAAAAAACATTCATCTCTACGAGGCCAAAACATTTGCAGACACGCAATCGGAAAGAATTCTACAGAACTGGTTTTCAGGGGCTGAAGAGGAAATACAGCATCAACCACTATTCAGCCTTCCTAGAATTAACGGCGGCAGTTCTTGATCCAACAGAACATTGAAGGAAAAGATGTGGAAGAACTTTGCTCTTCGAGGAAACTAAAGGAGAGTTGGACACAGAGCAGCCAGAGGGGCTGGTGCAGCCAGAAACGATACTTCAGCTGATGCTGACTTGGTCTCCAAATTAGTTGATGAACACCACAACACGAGGCATTCGACTATAAAAATGGCTCCAAGAGGCGCAGATGAAGAGGCTGTGCCGTTGACGCAACAAATTTTCTGGATGCTGAGCCCAAATTTAAAATAGGCTAAAAAGTGAGAACAAGCAGATTGAAAGGAATTTTCGAGAATGGCTACACAACGATCTAGTCAACGGAAAGTTTTGAAATTGCGTCCGTCATCCATTCCAGCCCAATCACATAGAAATTGATGGCCTTAGATGGTGAAGAGATACGAGGAAATTTTTTATGAGCATGAGCTGCAGAAGACAAAATTTCCTGACGTGTACCTCATTGAAAAGAATTTGAGCATATGTTAAATGGCTTGGCTTCGATAATTCACACGTCAATTAGGTAGATAGAGACGCAGTGTTCGAACATGTCTGAAGACAACTTTTACTACCGCAAGAAAATAAAATTATGGTGTGTTTTTTTCAATATAAATGGAGCCGACGCCAGGTGAAGCGAACTTAAGAGAGCGTTCAGGGCAGGTGAACTCAAAATTTTGTCAATATTGAAACACTGAGAAGTCGATTGATAATTTTTCTTCACATAAGTTCACAAAAGACGCCTATACGCCGATGTGCAAGAAATGCTCGAATAGGCGTCATGTACAAAAATACAACGAAAATAGAATTTCTTGTGTCTGCGGGGAAAACGTCGCTAAATATTACCAAAAGGTGCATTTGCACCGAATTCCGAGCGAAGAACATTCGAATGCTGCAATCGATGGCAGAAGCTAAAGCAGTTGCAGGCCTGTCTCCATCTACAAAAAGAAATGTAAAATTTGCCAAGAAATAAAATATTTAAGCTGTTTATGTTCGTCCAGCATATAGAGACGAACAAGTCAGCAAACGTAAAACATGTAGCCTTGCATACATGAAGAATAGGAAGGTGGCGCCAGCTGATATATAGGGCTGGATCCATCTACAAAAAAATTTAGAATTTGTCAAGAAATTAAAGATTTAAGCCCTTTCTATGTTCAACTACCGCATAGAGACGGACACGACAGAATATGTAAAAAGTGTACCACAGCATACGTGAAGAATAGGAATACGGCGCCAGCTGAGGTAGATAGAGGTCGTGCTTGTGCAAGATTGAAGTGGATACTTCTTGGACGAAGGTAGTGTGTGATGTCGTCGAAGTTCATGTTGTACAGCTCCTTCTCTTCTTCAGTCCTGAAGCACTTGAAGACAGCCTTGAACTTCTCTTGATAGCTTTGAAGCTGACACACTCGTTAGTGAACACGTAGCGGAATTTGTTGTAGGGATGCTCTCCTATGTTGTACGTAGCGAGCCTTGACTTCAACGTGTTTGTCGTTGATCCACCAACTTGAAGATGTGATCTCTTTGAAATCTGTCTGTAGTGACGACATAGATGACTTGATTGCTTTTAATTCTTGAAGCTTTGTAGGCAACCTGCCTGAGTCTTTGTTCTTAGACTTCCCTTCTTGAAGCTCCTCCTCTTTGATGTGCAGTCGAGTCTGGAAGTCGTCTGCAAGATGCTGAGCTTGGAAGTCTCGAAAATTTTCTCGGTGGTCAAATAGTACTTGCGAACTTTGTTGCACTGCCTCGTGCCGAAGGTCATGACTGATTCTATGAACTTTTCGACAGTCAAGAGGATCCACTTCTTCGGCACAATATTATGTGGACTAAGATTTTCTTCTTGTGTCTAGTCATACTCAGCACGAAGGGGATGCTGCTATCTTTGAGAAATATGACGTAAATTTTTTTTTGAATCTCTTGAGTTATTCACAGGAATGAAACTCCATCTTTAGTCCGCAGAACAGAACAGGTAGTAGTAAATGTGGAAAGGAGCCAAACGGGGGCTTTCAGTTACACTCAAACACATGTACCTTGATTTATTTGTCCAAACAATAGAGCAAAAATTTTTGACCTTAGTTGTCAGCTGAATACGCCACACTGTCATATGCCTTAAGGGCACAACCACTTAAATTTAGAAACGGCTGAAAGCCATTAACTTAAAATTCAGACTCAAAACAGAATATTAAGAAGGCAGAAGGCCTCACATAAGGAAGTTTTATAACTTGGCTGAAGGCCCAACAAATCTAACACTTGAAAAGCAAACAAGTTTAACTTAAAGACGGCTGAAGGCCCATGCTATGACTGCAGGTAAAATTAATTTAAAAGACACAAGACTGGATGCGTTATCTTCAATTAGGCTGGAGGCTCCACACAGTCTGATACTTGAAAAACAAGAATTTTAATTTAAAAACGGTTAAGGGACGATTACTTAAAAATAACTAAAATAATTTTTAGTAGGCGGAAGCACGAAAAATTTATGTTTAAACAATATTTTACACATGCTGAAGGCCCAAACAATCCAAGATTTAGCATGTGAGGAATTTAGATTTTAAAGCAGCGACAGGCTCATTATTGAAAGACACAACTACACTAAGTTTCCAAAAGGCAGATGGCCCAAAGCTTTATTAAAAGCAATATTTTAAATGAGGCTGAAGGCCCAAACAATGCAAGACTTGACAAGTAAGGAACTTTCAATTTTGAAGATGCTCAAGGTCCGTTATTTAAAACGTGACTGAAGGCATACAAATTCAAACCATTGGCTATAAGCCATTAAAATACACAATCAAACACCAATAAGAAAAGGCAGTACAGCCAGTGGCGCTCAGAAATTTCCGTTGTCGGTTTGCACTTGAAACTTTCGCTTGGTGGAGAGGAGGGGGGGGGGGGGGGGGGGGAAGAATAGGTAGTCGACCCAACTGTATCTGATCCGCCGCCAGCCCAATCACGAGACAGTCAACGGGCCCACCAACAAGATGACATGCTTCCCATCCGACCAGAGCAGAAGGATCTCGAAAGCCAAAACGTAAGAGGCGTAGCCGCCCACAACCAAGTATGCACAAGTTGTCAAAACTACACACACGTGTTGGACAGCGACAACACGGTGAGAAAAGGACACTGCCTGATTTTTACGTCAGCGGCCAGTGCACGTAACCAGAATGCTAACAGCCACAAAGCAGAAAATTCCGCTGGTGCACTTGGACTTCAAATAACCAAAATACAGTTAAACTCCACCGGATGGTGGTCAATCTGTCGCCAACTCGAACACTTGCTGTTGCTCACGGGAATGCCCCCAAAAGCCAACCATGAAAACCATCGGCGTAATGTGGACAGACTGTCTTTGGTAATTGAATCACCACTCAACTCTGATGTCCTGGGTCGGTGAGCCATGAACTCGGTAGCAACTGGAACAGCTCCCACACACTTCGACACTGTGTAGAGACCGCCAGCGGGCCCAGCCCACTGCGCCCCGTGGAGATTTCCTGGCTGATCCACACCAACCGACCGACTGCCGCACATCGGCTAGCCGCGAACTATAAACACCAAACCAAAGATAGTATGAGGTGCGAATATCGATACACACTGCCGCTGACACATGCAGAAAGAGGAAGAGCCACGACGTAACCACAATAAGCGCGGGTAACGAAACGCAGAGTAACAGTCAAGGTTTAAACCAACACATAAGCAAGGGCCAGATCAGCTCAAAGAATAATAAGTTCCTCGAGATTTTCGGCCCAATTCCTCGCTGGCAGCCGTCTGATCACCCCACCGGCTGCTGTCAAGTTTAATTCTAAATTTGCAGTGGTGAAATAATTGGATTCTCGCCCACATTGCTCTCTTCAAGCGAGTTGACCACTTCACTGGAGACTGCAGTTTTCTGCCGAATGTGCAAGCTCTAAATCTCTAGCGCCTGCTCTCTTACAACTGGCTCGTCACGCCATCAGCGTCTGTCAAGTTTTTTGCTGAATTTTCGACAGTCAAATAATCGATCTTTGCATCTTCAAGTAAGTTGCTCTCTTCAAGCGAATTGCTTTCAGTCAACCTCAAAGGAGAGGGTTCTCGGTTTGGATGAGGATGTTCTTCTCTTCGTAGAGAGGAGCCCAGGAGTCAGCGAACGATTTTCCGACGTTCATGTCGTAGTAGTTCTCTCTGATGAAGTTAAAGATGGAGAGAAGTGGTCCACGACTTTCATCACTCAAGGCTCTCGCTCCTTCTTCGATCGCAGCGCATGCGTTGCCATAGTCTCGCCCACTCATGATGAGGGTCTTGCCTGCATCTTCTTGAGTCACATCGACAGCGTTGCTTGCATCTTGTCCAGTCGCAGCGACAGCGTTGCTAGAGTCCTATTCACTCATGGTGACAGGGTTGCTAGAGTAGCTGAGGCAGATTGAGGTCCACATCTATTTTGCACACTAACAAGGGAACCTCCCCATCCCAAACCCTTCAGGTTTAGTTATAAGTTGCCACAGTGGATAGGCCACATATCTAATGAGGAAGTATTGAATAGGATTGGGGAGAAGAGAAGTTTGTGGCACAACTTGACAAGAAGAAGGGATCGGTTGGTAGGACATGTTCTGAGGCATCAAGGGATCACCAATTTAGTATTGGAGGGCAGCGTGGAGGGTAAAAATCGTAGAGGGAGACCAAGAGATGAATACACCAAGCAGATTCAGAAGGATGTAGGTTGCAGTAGGTACTGGGAGATGAAGAAGCTTGCACAGGATAGAGTAGCATGGACAGCTGCATCAAACCAGTCTCAGGACTGAAGACCACAAAAACAACAACAATAGAACACAACAAAACTGAACACAGATCAATCGAGAAAACAGGAAGAAGTTGTGTGGAACTATGGAAAAAATTAGCAAAATATACTGAGTACTCCATGTGCAAGATAGGCAACACCAAGGGGAGTGTGCTCGCAGGAGCGCCGTGGTCCTGTCGTTAGCGTGAGCAGCTACGAGAAGAGAGGTTCTTGGTTCAACCCTTTCATCGGGTGATAAATTAACTTTCTTTATTTTCTCAAAGTTATGATCTGTCCGTTCGTTCATTGATGTCTCTGTTCACTATAATAAGTTTATTGTCTGTGTTTTGCGAACGCTCCGCAAAACCGTGCGATTAGTAGACGAAAGGGCGTGCCTCTCCAATGGGAACCGAAAACATTTGATCGCAAGGTCATAGGTCATCCGATTCCTCCACAGGAAAACACGTCTGATATATTCTATACGACACTGGTGACGGCATGTGCGTCACATGACAGGAATATGTTGTCAACCCACCTAACTTGTACACTTGGCGAATGGGTAAAAAGATTCTACTACCTTGCCCGATTTATGTTTTCTTGTGGATGTGATAAACACTCCCAAAAAAGTGTTGAAAACTTAAGAGATTGTCACATAAACTGCAACAAATGAATGCAACAGTTTCACAGTCGCACAGTTTTCCCTGTACTCTGTCAAAACGTATGTTTTTAACGTTTTCAAATTTCTCCGTGTGTAGACCATAAAATCCTGCATATGTCCAAGCAAATCTGAATATGTCCTGGAATTCTGAAGAGCGAAGTTGATTATGTGAACTTTGATAATTATCTGAGAATAAACAAACTTTTCACTCGAGGGAAGACGTTAGCCAACGACCTCTCGTTCCGCAGCTGCTTACGCTAATCACTGGACCACGGCGCTCCTAAGGTCACACTGTCCTTGATGTTGCCTATCTTTCGCATGGACTACTCAGTTTGTGTATTTTGCTTATTTTTTTCATAGTTCCACATAACTTCTTCCAGTTTCCTCGATTGATCGGTGTTCAGTTTCCCAAGACCTATCCACTGTGCCAACTTATAACTAAATCTGAGGGTGGGGGGGGGGGGGATGGGGAGGTTCTCTTGTAAATAGTGCCCACACCACTCAAATTTAATTTTTTTGATTGAATTTTGTTCGCTATAATTATATATAAAAATATTTCGTCATTACTCACGATGATAAGAACAATGTGAGTATTGTAGTTAAAAAACTTTTCTCGTTTTCAATGCTTTGTCAATTGACCAACGGTGCACATCCTTTGCTTTCATTAATACCGATTCTGTGGGGTGTCGTATGCTGTCCCATAGCAGCATGACTGAAACTCCTGTAGGGCGGGAGACTATGATTCTCTGTTGGATGACAGTGGAGTCTTATGGGGCTGGAGCAGGCTCCACAAGAAGGGGCGTCCAAAACTGAAAAATAAGTTCGAAGCCGATTTGTTAACGTCCCACAACCAACAAAGCGTGAATATGAGCGTTCTACAAATAATCGAACTGGTTGCTGGTGGAAGATAGTTTCTGATGCTGCAAAACGTCCGATTTCGTAGGGGCACGTTCACATTCCTGTCCACTCAGCTGCCATTTTCTCTGTCACCAGCCAGCGGTTATGAACGAGTGCCTCTGCCACCAAGTGAGACAGTGTTTGTGGTTACGGCAGTATACAAATTAGCCAGAAATGCGCGATGCAGGCCTGCAACATATCAGATCGATTTCTGTATCGCACCAAAACTTTTACAGTTTCTGTACCTTTCGATGTAATAAAAAATTAAGTGCAGTTGTAAGGTGTCAGGCAAATCCAACACCTTCCATCAAAACCCTGACGTGATGAGCAAATCCAGCAGTAGGTCACATAGCTCCGAATAAATCGTGACATTAAATTAACCAAAGTAATACGAGTAACGAGTGAGGAAATGAAATACCACAGACTAACACAAGAATGTCTAAATGCATGTCGTACCTTCCCAGCGTGAGACCGACGCAGTTCCGAGGGGAGAAACGAGAACAGAAGCCGAGAGCAGAACAGTGTTAAGCTAGAAGGCCCTACCATAAGGGACGACTGGACACCCAAGTCGCCAGCTAGCCACTAGGGCACACCACCCGCTCGTTTTAGTGTGAGACTGTTTCGCGTCTCTGTTACGTCAAGGACCACCCCCAGCCCATGTTAAAAGCTAGAGCCATCCAGAAAAACAGTATAGATCTTACGATAACACAAAAAGGACCACTACCAACCGCAAGTTTTAGCGTGAGACTTTTTCGCGCGTCTGTTACATTAGGACCACCTCCAGCCCATGTTAAAGGATAGAGCCCTCCAGAAGAACAGTATAGATCTCACGATACCGCTAAAAGGAACACACCAGCTGCAGGTATTAGCGTGAGACTTTTTCGCGTCTCTGTTACGTTGCAAACTTTAAAAACTTTGCCCCACCACGAAAAGTATAAAGTTTCTCATTGGATAGACAGGATTTTTGTATGTGGAGCTTAAGGTTAACATTGAGACCCTGATTGGTCAGATGAAAAACCAAATTCGGTAAATTGTAGTAAGGAGAAGTTAGGGGAGTTGCTTCCGAGATGGCGAGGTGAGTGGAGCTGTGGTGCCCGCCGCTGCCCTGACGCTGCCTAAACACCGACAAGGTAATGAACGCATGCGATGCCGCATTTTGGAGCGCATAAGGCTTCACCCAGAACTGCAGAAGTCTCATCTGTTACACCCCCTTTTTGCGTAATACTAGTGTTGATCGTTAATTAAAGCTCATGGTGTTCACAATTGCCACTTGAAGTAAAAATCTGAAACGCGATAATTTTTCTTTTATATAGTTATTGAGAAGCCATATCAGCCACTGTAATTTACGACAAGGTAGATAAGTCATTAAAGATAGTTGAGGGTCACTGTAGACCATTTTCATAGTTTTCTCTTCTGTGAAAGTTAAATTAAACCTAGATTATAGATGTGATATGGCATAGGTCATCCTTCGATCGATTGTGGAACTTGGAATCCCATTCAGGCAATGTTCGTTCACATTTTTGTTGAACGCAGTTGGATTTTACCATCCTGTATTAAAACATCTCATTTTATCAATAGTGGTGGGGAGACACGATATAGAACAAACAGACACCACCATGAATGTTTAGAAAATGGCGACCATGCCATTATGGTAAAATACCATGATTGAAGGTAGTCCACATGCCTAAGTAGGTCAGAAAAATATCCTGCTGAACAATTTCGTAGTAATTTTTTTTCTAAAGTTGTACGTAGTCGAAAACAGTAGCTGCAGCGATAGATAGTAAAAGTGTTCAAGAAAGTATTCAATAACATTCTAGCAGAGACAACAGCATAATTAAGGTATATACTGTTAAAAATTGTTACAATTAAGTTTTCTCTCCAATGCAAGCGCACAGGTGTCGGATACATCGTTGGCAAGTTGGTTCTGACCCAACAAATAACTGAATGGTTTGTCAAGTGGTGTGAACAAAAAGTTTAGGAAAACCGTGAGTTCGTATGAGCGCATGTTGACGCGAAGGCGGGCTCGTGAATTGCTTTTAAAACAGAAAATAAGGGATTCGGAAAGATTAGCAATGGCAGATCGAGACCTTCACCGAATTGAGATAGAGACCCAGCATGAAGATGGACAGAGAATAGATGACAGTAGAACAGACAATGCAGTATCGTGAGAAATAGTACAGATAACGCACCATAACGAGGATAATGTACGTCAAGGCACAGAAAACCTAGGTCATCATACGACAGGGGAGCAGGAAAGTAGAGAGAGACAGCCGATGAGGATTCTAACTTGCGTCTTGAATACGTAGAACCCATAGTACAAGTAATCAGAGCTCCCTCATCACAGAGTACAAGGAATGCGAGCAGAACTGTGTCACAGCACAGTTCAATGCAATCGGTTGCGAACCAACACTTGGGCGAAAACACAGAGCGTAGGACTTCGGAAAAAAACGCAATAGGACCCACCAATCTGGCAGAATTATTACAACAAATTACGGAAATCGTGACAAGGCAAAATAAAGACATATCAAACCAAATTCAAATTAAGAATGCAGAAACCACGAGACAAATGTGTGAGATTAAAGAACAAAACAAAAAAATTCAGTTACACCTAAGTCATATTGAAGACGAGGCAATAGAATCTCGAGGAGTGATAGGAAACTTAATAACAGGTTACAATCATTTGAGAACAGACATTGACAAGGTACAAGCGGACGTAAAAACATTTCGTAATGACATTCAGAACGAGATCAAAACATTACGCAACAACACCCACGGAGAAGTCAAGAAATTAGAGAAACAGATAAACGAAATTACTAGACAAGCAGCAGGTACAGTGCGTGAAATTGTTGAAAACAGTGTGTTACACAAACGTATCACAAAAGCAGCGTTGAAAAGATATGATAACCGCATAGCCAAAATAGAAGCGCAAACGAAGGGACAATTTCAGAAATTGCGAACAGAGTTGTTGCATACCATTGAAGAGCGTAGTGAACAGGATCGAACAAGCACACAGTCTGCAACCACATCCGTATCTGTAACAGCACCGGAAAAACAAGCAATTAACGAAAAGATTACGCATTTGCGATTCCAATCACAGGCGGAAAGTAGCGTATGTGAAATCAGACAGCTTGCACCGCGGTTACGCGAAAGTTACAGTGAAAAATATCCAATGGATCTACCACAACAGGAAAGAACGACGGGAGAAATGATCAGAAACAAAAGTGGCGAAGAATCACAAATTTCATATTGAACTATGACGAAGTACGACAACGATCATTTCCTCACAGTAGGAAAAGTTCAATACTTTCGACAAGGAAACTCATTACATCCACGAACTTTTATTGATCAGTTCCGAGTAGGATTACCAGAACACTGGACGCCAGCACACAAATTAGACTTTATATGTGCACACATGTCAGGAACAGTCGCAGAAATCGTGCAAAATGTTGCAGCGACATGCCGATCGTACGAAGATTTCAGAGAGAAGTTTCTCTCATGATATTGGTCCAGCGAAGCACAGAACAGAGTGAAGTACGAATTATTACAGAACCAATATTTTGAAAATTCAGGAGAGAAGAGTCCCGTGATATTTTTCGAATTAATGGCAAAGAAAAATCAATGCTTACATGTACCATATAGTGACGGAGAGTTGAATAAATTATGCGCGATGAAGCTACCATTGAAATACCAGCAATCATTAATAGGTCGCGGAGGCAATGACGTCGAAGCACTTAAAGGTATTCTAAGGGAACTAGAGTTCATATTTTCGGAAGATGACGCAAGAAAAAGACGAAGCGCACGTGAAAACGATAGCAAAATGCAGTGGAATCCACAAGACACAGTACGGAGAAACAATAATTTCGAACCACGTGATAGATTTCAACAAAGAACCGGTTATGGTTTTAGAAGAGAATATGGCAATAACTATAATTCACCCAGGAACGGCAACTACTATTACAGAGGAAATAACGACAACTGGAACGGGTAGTGGAGACTCAGTAGACCGACAAATTATCAACAAAGAAATCACTATCAACAAGCTGAACAAGAAAAGAGAATACCGATAGAAGAGGTGGAGGTAAGGTCACCAGGTCACCAAAGCCCGATAAACGTTCGAATTGACAGCTAAGCGCCCATGCCAAAGAGAATGACGCACCGACCCATGACAATTGCAGCACCTTGAACAGAGAAGTAAAAATCTTATCACGAGAAGAGCAGAAGGAAGAAACAAATCCGCAGGGACCAGATGCAAACGAAGACAAGAAAATAACAATATCGTATTGGGACGAAATTAATTGGGAGAATACTGACGAGGAAGCTGAATTACCAGAGGCATGCACAACGAATGTAGGAGGAAAGGACGAAGTTATGAGTATTGCACAGGTATTTGTGATGGAAACCAGGGAAAGCGAATTCAATGAGGATAATGCACAGTCGACAGAAGTTGTGAATAAATTACGAGTGGGCACACAACCCAACGTATATAATGAAGGAAGTTATGAAGCGATAATTAGAGCATATAGACGCGATTATGTCACAGTAGCGACGAAGAAGGAGAAGATAGACAAGGATGAGGTAAAAGTAGAGGATGCAGAAGAAAGCGTAAATGAAGGAAGAAATAGAGAAGAGGAAATAAAGGAGAGAGAAGTAGCAGTCGAAGCTTATCCTACAGAAACTTAGAATTCACAAAGGAAATTCCTAAAAAGGCTCATGTATGATTCAGTGGAGGATTCGTTGATGCAAGAAGAAGAAGAACAGAACCAACCCTTTCAAATTCAACCAAATGTGAAGGCCATGGTAAAGCATATCCCAGTCAATATTGGAATTGATAGCGGACGTGAACTGACTGCGATCTCAGAAAATTTATTCATGCAGTGTAATGCCAATGAGGAATTGCCAGTTCTGAAATGACGGTAGATTAAAGTAAGAGGTCCTATTAGAAACAATGCTGCGGAAGTTACGAGACAAACAAGGTTAACTCTTTCGTGCCAAGGTAAAAAGGTCGAAGCCAACTTCGTGATTATACCTAAAGTAACTGTAGATTTGATTATAGGTGCAGATTTTTTAAATGAGAGACAAGCGATATTAGATATGGGGAAAGGTAGCGTAACATTCGGGAATGTCACACTTCTCTCTGAGCAAAAGCTAAAATTTGAAGAAATACCCGTTATAAACAAACAATTAAGAATGACGCGAGATAAAGAGGATGAAGAATGAGAATGGCATGCACAAAAGAAGGAATCGCCTCAACTAACGTTAGAAGTCCATAAAGAAATCGATGAAAAATTGGAAGAAGTTCAAGGTATTTTGGAACAAAGTAAAAGAGAATTAGAGGGTATTTTACGAGATAAAGCAGAGGTATTTTTACCTAAGGCTGGCAGTATTAAACACTTTCACTACAAGTTTGAAGATTAATTTTATTACTGGTAAATAATCAGCACAATATTTCAAGATTATGTTGCATATAAGATCGTCAGGAGAAAGAAGAATGAAGAGAGAGGAAGGTGGGAAAAAGAAAGTAGTTTCAATAATAACACCAATAGTACCATATATTAAGGTGAAGGGATAAAACGTAGATAGTCTAACAGCATGAAATAGTAAAATGCTATACACCACGACACTACACAAAAATAAAAAAAACCAACTTGAGGATTCTTGAGTAGACGTTAAGAATCCAAATATCTTAGAATTGTAACATGGAAAGGGCGCCGAAATTTGTAAAGCTTTTTAAGAAGGCGCAAAACAATGTATGTACTAGACGTGTGTTAGATGATTATAAGTAAAACTTTTTGTAAGAACCATTGTAAAAACTCCAGCAAAGAAGAGAAGGGACGACCCACAAGTTGCAATGCGAGAAGTATCAAGAAAGAAAAGGACTAATTAGCAAGGCAGGACGTAATTAGCAAGGCACGATTTCTACAAGTGAGAGAAGGGAAGAACAGAGAGACCAACAGAGGGCCCTTGTAGAGCAGTAAATCAGCCCTCTACACGGAACCCTGCAGACACGCAATGGAACCCGGAACGTCAGAAGTGACGGGTGCAGGGACACGGGATTTCACTGCTCGAACACCGGGGCGCCCCCCACTCAGCGGAGCGAGCAAAAAAGGGCCCGACGGGAAGACTGCTAGGGCAAGCCAGCGCTGGCAAAAAAAAAGAGGAGAACTTCAAAGCGACTAGTTATCAATAAATATTTCCATATCCTGCACAGAGAAGAACCAAAAAGCAAGTAAGAAGCAGAGAAAGAAGCAGGAAGAACAGAAGTTGAAGATTCGCAAGATTGACACCAAGAAAGAAGATGGGTGAAGAGTAGACGACATACCTTCCCAAATCCCTATCCTACTGTAAACTAGTCGTCTGCGAAGTATTACTACAAAAAAAGACCGCTTTCAGTGACACATAACGATGAATTTCACGCATACAAAGCCAGTATACCACGAGATTCTGCACTCACAGCTCCATTCCATTATGGGACCTCCCCAACAGCAACACACACTTGCAAAGCCAACAAGGAACAACGAACGAAGCTGTACATCAAATACTTGCCCACATCCATCTCGCTCAAGTCCATCACCTTTGTGCAAAAACATTCACCAACCTCATGCTTAAACATTCATAGGATTGTGTGAATGTGTGAAATCAAATTATGTGATGTAGGAATTGTGCAAAAGAAATGTGTGAAAGACTAAATAAGTTAAGCACATCAGACAGCTAATAAACTACAAAATAAAAGTCATTGACTATGGACTTAAGTAAAAAATAGACAATCAATAAAAATAAGTCATTAGTTCTGAAATGGACAGTATACAAAGAAACAATATGCCACTTATTTTCTCCTCAAAAATTAAAAGAATAACTATATTTTACTTATTTTCTCCTTATAAATACAAAGAATAAAAAATTATCTTGTTGGATGTTTTCCTTTTGATTAACATTTGTACCATTTATTAGAATAATATCTCAATACTTGTGTATGTATATTTCTTTGTCAAAGCAATTCTTGGAAATAATTCTTATTTGTTAGTGTAGCAATGTTGAATGGAGTGTCTAGAAACGAAAACATTTTTACTTGCACATGATATTTAGAAAATTTGTTAGGAATAGATTTTGCTTAATTACTACATTTATGAAAACAATATTTCTAAGAAAATCGATGTGGAAGACTCCTAACTTTCGATAACAATCTACTTAAAAAACAAACTTCACACTTAAATAATGAAAGAAAATAATTAAAAATTCGTAATAGAATAAAAATATTCTTCTTTTGTCATTTTTCATTATAATGTGGAAGAATATAAAAGTATAAATTAGTAATTCAAACTAGCATAGAACAGAATAACGTGGCTGAACAGTATGCTACAAAATGTAGATAAAATAGAAAATTTTTGACTGACTTAGACAACGATTCAATCATTGCCTAAATTCAGTGGAAAAATTAAGTTATAAGTGTGGTGATAAGTAAGGTGTCAGGCAAATCCAACACCTTCCATGAAAACCCTGACATGATAAGCAAATCCAGTAGTATGTCACATAGCTCCGAATAAATCGTGACATTAAATTAACCAAAGTAATATGAGTAACGAGTGAGCAAATGGAATACCACAGACTAGCACAAGAATGCCTAAATGCATGTCGTACCTTCCCAGCGCGAGTCCGATGCAGTTCCGAGGGGAGAAACGAGAACAGAAGCTGAGAGCAGAACCGTGTTAAGCTAGAAGGCCCTATGATACGGTACGGACTGGACACCCACGTCGCCAGCCTACCGCTAAGACTACCACCCGTTTGTTTTAGCATGATACTTTTTCGCGTGTCTGTTACATTTGGACCACCCCCAGCCCATGTTAAAAGAGAAAGCCCTCCAGAGGAACAGTATAGATCTCACGATACCGCTAAAAGGACCACACCAGCTGCAGGTTTTAGCGTGAGACTTTTTAGCGTCTCTGTTATGTTGCAAACTTTAAAAACATTGCCCCACCACGAAAGGTATAACGTTTCTCATTGGATAGACAGGATTTTCGTATGCAGAGCTTAAGGTTAACATTGAGACCCTGATTGGTCAGATGAAAACACAGCCAGATAGTTTTTTTAAACCAACTTCGGCAAACTGTAGTAAGGAGAAGTTAGGGGAGTTGCTTCCGAGATGGCGAGGTGAGCGGAGCTGTGCTGCCCGCCGCTGTCCTGACGCTGCCTAAACACCGACAAGGTAATGAACGCATGCGATGGCGCATTTTTGAGTGCATCAGGCTTCACTCAGAACTGCAGAAGTCTCATCTGTTACACCCCCTTTTTGCGTAATACTAGTGTCGATCGTTAATTAAAACTCATGGTGTTCACATTTGCCACTTGAAGTAAAAATCTGAAACGCGATAATTTTTCTTTTATATAGTTATTGAGAAGCCACATCAGCCACTGTAATTTACGACAAGTTAGGTAAGTAATTAAAGAAAATTGAGGGTCACAGTAGACCATTTTGTTAATTTTCTCTTTTGTGAAACTTAAATTAAACCTAGATTATAGATGTGATATGGCATAGGTCATCCTTCGATTGATTGTAGAACTTGGAAACCCATTCAGGGAATATTCGTTCACAATTTTGTTGAATGCAGTTGGTTTTTACCATCCTGTATTAACACATTTCCTTTTATCAATAGTGCAGTTTAAAACGATGTTTTGTGAGTAGAATAAAATTTCCAATGGTAAACTTATGTGCTTTTCGACGTTATTTTATCAGCTAACTAAAAATAGGAAAGCGTGGAACACCTTCCGCTAAATTTAGTTAGCATTAAGATTCTTTTACAGGGAGGGCAGTGGAGCTGACGCTGAGATCATTTAGTATTTGGTTATATCATCGCTAGCCTCACTGAACTCTTCTTAATTCTACATGTCATGTTTGTTCTGGCGTCTCCTTACCAGCAAAAGCTCCCAGGTTCAAACTAGGCAGTTCCCTAAAAAAACACGCTCAGAGCGTCGTTGCGCGAAAGTTGTAGGGAGACACGATATGGAACGATCAGACACCACCGTGAATGTTTAGACTAGTAGCACTGAAGCCACTACATAGTTTTGGCAGTATCTGATTAGTTAGTACAGAAGTGCTAGTACATTTTGTAAATGAAAGATTAGGCACTGCAGTGATTAATTGGAGATGCACAGAAATACTTAGATTCTTAACATTATCAGGAGAATCGTTGGAGGCAGGTTTCGTGTGCAAATATTATCTATATTATTAAAAGAATTTGTAAATACAACATTGTCAAGCTTTCCGACTAATAATTAAGAGAACTTTTGACCTCACATGAAAACAACAACGGGATCGAAACCATGAGTTGAGTCGCTCAGTGACCATACCGTCACAGCAACGGAAGACGACACAGGAGCGAGATACACGGTTACCATTAAGTCATTCACTGGTTTCCAGAGTTCTACATTTTCCGAATATATTTTTTGCCTCAGCGAGTTTAGACTGTGCCCACCACCTCATATTAAAAATGCAGCGCCTTACGAAAATACTGACAAGGCGAGAGGAGAGTTTTCGTGTGTTGTAATGTGCGGGATATTTGACCAAATGTGACAGCTGCGGCCGTGGAGGAGGGTGAGCGAGATTTTTGTACAAAGAAGTAAACAGCAGCGTCAAGCCGCGAACTCTAAATACCGCAGCAAGGTGTGTGGAAGACCGGGCGTCGGCTGGTACACTTCGAACCGTACCGTCTGCAGATCGTGCAACAATTAAAAGCGGAAGATTGCGGCCGGCGCCTTCACATTCGCGCCACAGCGGAGGGAGTACTGTAGTATGAACCTCCATGCTGAACCTCCATGCTGATCTTCAGCGACGAAGCAACCTGGAATTTATCCTAAAAACTTAATCTCCGCAATGTGAGTGTGGGCTACTGAAAATCCTCATGAAATTGCGGCGCATGAACCAGATTCGCCGATGGTTAATGTTTGCTGTGTTGTGTCACAGACAAAGCTGAATGGGCCGTTGACAGTACGCCAAACTCTCACATTGCGGAGATTAATATTTTCAGATAAATGCAAGGTTGCTTCGTTGCTGAATATGAGCGTGCAGACGAAATGTCCATCCTCAACCGGTCCGTGCATAGTGGCGCAAATCTGAAGGCGCCGGCCGCAACCTTCTGATTTTAATAGTTGTGAGAAATGCAGACGGCGCGGTTCGATGTGTGACCGAAGACGCACGGTGTTCCACACACTTTGCTGCGGTGTTTAGAGTCCGCGGCTTGCGCCTGCTGTTGACTTCTTTGGACCGCGTACAGAAATCTCGTTCACCCCCCTACACGGTTGCTGCTGCCACATTTTGTCAAACATCCCGCATATTACAACACGAGAAAACTCTTCTCTCGCTTTGTCGGCATTTTGGCAAGGCGCTGCATTGTTAATGTGAGGTGGTCAGCACAGTTTAAACACGCTGAGTTTGCTGTTATATTCATGCTCCAATCATATTTGCACAAGCAAGATTTCCGAAAATTTAGAATTCTGGAAACGAGTGAATGATTCATGGCAGCTCTGTTTTTCGCCTTCTGTCGATTGTCTTCCGTTTCTGATGTAGTATGGTCACTGAGCGACTCAACTCATGGTTTCGATCCACTTGCTGGTTTTACGTAATGCCAAAAATTAGATCAATTTTTAGTCAGATCGGTTGACAATATTGTATTTACGAATTCTTTGAATAACGTAGGAATATTTTTACAGATATTCTGCCTTCAAGAACACCCCCGACAACGTTTACAAACAAAATACTTCGGTGCCCTTACTATTAATCACAGCAGCGTCTAATAGTTCTTTCACAGAACGTGCTTGCACTTTGCCCCTTCCTGAGCACACAGCGTCGACAATGAAGGTACCGCCTCTGATGCCAGTACTTACACTGTGTACGTTACTGTCCGGAATCTTTCCGTAAGCAATGAACGATTACGTACGAAAATCGTGAAAATAGCCTACTTGTATCGGACCCATAATACTCCTTTCTGGTACACAACTTATGTACGTATAGTCATGCTCAAAAGTATCCGAACGAATCGAATTGCATTTCGCCTGATTCGCATGCAACCCGCATAACGCAGCTGTTTAGCAGGTCCTCTAATAGCCTCTGAGTACAGTCGTTTGACCGTTGAAAATGGTTCCAAGAAGTCACCACTAGGAAACACTGCCCTGTATCGCAGTAACTCAAGATGTAAGTAATACCACGATAGTACAAATTTCAGGGAACTCACTTTTTCAATTACATGCCACACGTCCTGTGGATACATTGAGTCGAGACCGTTCATAGCGGCATCACTTTTAACGACTTATTGGCTATAACATCGAAATCTAATGGTTCTATCTAAACCGTACATGTATGCTGTATTTAGGCTATAACACAGGAATCTAATGGTCCCATCTAAACCCTAAATGAACGCTGTACTTATTAAGTCCCTTAGGACGTCTCTTTTTGCGAGTTACCGAATAAAACTAGGTACTTTTGTTACATTTTCGGACAAATGTATCGGCTGTAAGATCCAATGTAATTTTTTTTTTTGTTGCTTATTTGGAGAGTTAACTCTTTTCGATTTCTGCAGATTGTTGGTTTCAAATCAGGCGTCACAACGAATAAATCGTCAAATGCTAAGTGAGTACGTACATCTTAGATGCTAAAAGCAAACTAATGTAACAGATTATGTTAAGTAGGGCAGTATATTGTAGTATTTGTGACTCTACAGAGTATAGTTCAGAATCGCTAACGAGAGATCCATTTTTTGCATTCAAATGATACAATTGTATCGTCAGTTATTTTCCTAACCATTTCAGGAAAGAAAATTTTTTTGATTGATTCAGATACTTCGTTCCCAGGTGTACTTCTTCGCTGAGGTTTATGGGCCAAGTTCGCAGAAGCACTTTTACATATTCTTGGAGTTGCTTCTGGATGCACCCTACCAGAACTTGTAGCATATTGTGAGTGTTGTATGTGGGCATTGTTACTTCACTGCCTCCCCCCCCCCCCCTCCCGGTATCTTCTTTATTTGTATTCTCTTCAATATCTATACAATTCGACTCGGAATCCCTTAACTCTGATACTTGTTCGTCTATTAGATGTTAAGCGAAAATTTCCACCTCGTTCAGGTTCCTATGACTCAATGTAGAAAATCTTCCTCAAAAGAAACACGTGTGCTCTACTGTGACAAGCTGTTAATAATAATGGATAGTCTATAAATCAACCATGAAAATGAAACTAAGCAACTAGACATTCAACAATGAGCCATCAAACTTGCATTCTCTGTTGCCAAAAGAAATTTAGACCGAATTAGAATTGCGGTCGCAGGTGGCGCCAACCCAGTGCAAAATATGCCCTTGGGCATTGAAGTTACACATTTTCTCGTTATAATTTCCTATTTTCAAAAGAGATGACGGGCAATGTGTTATGTTAAAATGTGTGGATAAAAGTCATATTACAAGATCGCTAAAACTCCTCTACTGATTACTAGTTTCAGAACATTGACGAGACTTTTTCAGATCTAAAATACAAAAAGGTAGCATAAAAGAGTTCAACTATAGCATAATACGTTTTATGCTTAAAATTCCATTCACACACACAAGTAGTAATATTTATTGCTACGTATCAGCCACCGGGCATTACACAACGCCATAATCTGTTGAGCGGAATCGCTCTTGTTGCTATTCACACTCTGAAAAATTTTATATATCGTGACAAAAATAATGACATGAAGTGCATTTGGTAAGTGGTGTACAGCTTTAACCTCAGCTGGTGCTTGATTTGTAAGAAACAGGTTCCAACACTGTCGTGACCTTCCAGGGTGGCCGCGCGGGGGGTAGGGGGGGGTGGGGCGGGGGGGAGGGGGTGAAGTGTGTGTTTCTGCAATTGACCTCAAAGAAGGTATTTTAACGCTTTTCTGCGCATTTCAAAAGTGACAGGACAACATCTTTACTACTAAAAAGATAATGTTCTACCCTACCACATCTCAAAATTTGCAGTATCGATCCTTTTTTTCCTCCAACACCGAGACACCAGTGGGGAGTACCTATGCGTACCCTGTCACAAATCAAGCACTGAACTTGCCGAAAGTGGGTCGTACTGGACTCGCAGTGTGCAACGTCCGCCATACAGGTCCACTGCTCATATTGCTTCTATTGTGTTCGAATGCACAGACTGTGACGGAGGTAACTATCACCCAGCCCCTATGTGGATGCGGCTATGGCCCGTCACTCGCAACGCTGCGGGAACCAGGCTGTACTACAGCCGTCAGGGAACTGGCCGCGTATGTAAGGTATATATGTATGTATGTTTTTACTGCACGAAAGTGCCGACTGCCAGATGGCGCCGCTAACCATGCAGTACATAAGCTCGATTTACAAAAATCTGCTAACACTATTGACATCAGTTTATGGAGAGGCGGAGTACAGTCGAATTTCACAATTCTATATATTTACTCATTTTAATGTGTAAAGGAACCCTTTAGCGATTTGAAAATGTAGGAGAACATAGGATGTTACTTTACTGACGTCATTTACGTCGCATCAGTTCACCTTGCTACCAGGTGATGGAATGGAAACAAAAGCAAAGTGAGGATTTGTTCAAATAGTCCTCTTACATAAAATCTGACACTTTAGCGTCAGAAAATGAAGTAGGGCAAAGGTTCTACAAATAGTAGACAGCAGAGTTTGACTATAGAAAATTACCTGTTAAGGGCAAGCGTTGGTCAAAGTAAAAACGGCACCAGTCATGGTTGTAGAAGCATGTTTATAGTCTGGCAACCCATTAACAGTCAGTGACCTACAACCGACGTGGCACAGTACAGAGCCGTTCCACATAGAGTTGAGCATACGGCGTAGATAAACATGCCACGTCTGGATGTGTTTTGGCCAGTGTCGTTAGATGTGGCCGGGTTGCTCATCCCGTAAGAAGTTAGGGTCAAGGTTCAAGGTTGAAGCCTCTTACCGGTTGACGTCTGGGCAGGTAATCCACCATCGCAAACTAGTGGACTGTCAGCTAGTGATGGGGAGCTCGTGAATGAGTCGTTCAAATGAACGCTTCACTCCGGTGAAGTGTGAACTAAACACTCAATTTCAATGAACTGGTACTTCAAATTCTTCACACATAGCATACTCCACACTTTTTTATAGTTCACTCACTCTCTTCCCCTCTCCCTCTCCCACTACATCGGCGCTACGTCACTCATTCTCCCTTTAGTCCTCTCTCTTCTGCCTGTCGACGAATCGCGCGATGTTTTGTGGGGAACGATAGGTTTAGGAGGGGTTGGGGAGGTGAGGGGCGAGAGGAAGGCAGCGTCAGCTACTCCCTACAGTGTGCTGACATCTTTACCGGTGACTATTTGTGCAGTTATACGTCGCGTCTACGGGTATCCTACCGTTGGCAGCACTTGCAGATAAATGAATATTAATTATACAAACGAAGAGGCTTTCTGTGTGAGCACGCACAGCCAACATGAAAATAAAATGCTTACCTTCTGTGTCTGGAACTGAAGCATGCGTGGAATCCACGCTTGAAAGATAATCGTTCATGTAGCAATGTTTATCTCATACACATTATTGAAATAATGACACTAAACTTGAGGATTGTCCTAATTATATTAAAAAAAACATATATATGAGTAAACGTCAACGGATTTGGCGAATGTTCAGAGATTTCCATTTGATAACATTATTTGTTCCACCTTTTTTTCCTGTCAGGTGATTTCTTCTGTCAGTTGTAAGGTGTCCTGCATTCGTCAACACTCTTTCACACCGCATGGAGGTTGCAAACAATACACGTATTTTTGCAAGTTCAAAGAGCGAGGGGTATACTGACAGCCGTTCAGACCACCACTCAAGTGGAATGCCTTGTCTCTGTAGCAGGGGCTCTTGTAAATATTTGTCCACTTCCACCATTGCAGCAGTTCTCGGGTGTGGATTACTCTGCAGCCTGGAAAACACTTCGTCAAATTAGAGCCAGAGACTAGAAATAGATTCAGTGGTTGGAACTGAGATTGTTGCAGTACCAGTGGATGTGTTCGACACAAATTTCTCACAGTGCCTGATCAGGTTTAATTTCACTAGTCAGCGGAATTTTTGTCAGAAAAACCATGTACTTTGAACCGGGGATTTAATGAAGTTGCTTCTGCGAAAATGGAATTTTCCTCTACATTTTGAAACCGTCATTTTAGGTCCTTAGCTAGCTTTTCGGCCATTTGCGGCACTTCTACATGAATTTCAGTGTTATTAACAAACCTGCAACACCATTTTTTCAACGAGCCACTAAGGAGTATAACTTTAGAAGCAGTGACAACATTTTCACTGGACCTTTCCTCCGTGCAGTCTTTGACAACTTTCAACAGGCCACAGGCCTGTGTTACACTTGCAATGTCCTCTGCAGTCAGATTTGGAAGATCAGAGTGATAACTGTCATTAGGGAATTCTTAACCTCGATTGCTCTTCGCAGCATATCATAGGTTGAATTCCATCTTGTAACAGTATCCTGTCTTTGTGTCAGAACTGGCTCTTTTAACGGTTCCTGCATTATTTCAGTTTCGTGCAGGCCTGTGAACTTCTTTTAAAAATTTAACAATTTTTTTTACTTTATTCAGAATGGGTTGAATGTGTGGAAGCCCATTCTGAGCAGTTAAATTGAGTGTGTGTGCAAAGCAGGGGTTGTGTATCCAGGCTGTGAGTCTTATAGCTCCCATAATATTAGCAGCATTGTCAGTAACAACACACACGACTTTTTCTTGAATGCCCCATTCCCTTGTGACACGACACAGTTCTTAGGATAGTTTTTGTGATGTATGCCTTTAGTGCACTCTAGGAAGGAAGATGCCAGCTCCAGGTCTTTAACGTAGTGTACTGTCACCAACAAATAACTCTTATTTGTGGTTGATGTCCACCCATCAATTGTCAGCACAATCGCTACTTCAGAAATTATTTTGACTCTCACAATTTCTTTCATCATGGTGTACTGTTGTCGTAGTAGTGTATTGGAAATGGTCTTCCGAGCTGGCATTCTGTAAGCACCATTCAGTTTGCCCACAAAACTTTGGAAAAGTTTGCTTCCCACTATGTTGAAGGGCAAATAATCCTTTACAGTGGCCTCCAGAAGTGTGAAAACTATCTCCTGATTTCTTCTGTTCGAAACAGGTTTCGAAAAATACCCCTGTTATTGAGTCTACTGTCTGATAATGAAGTGATACTGTTATTTTCTGGCACCGACTGCTGTTCGCTTCTGACAATTGCTGGTGTTGGTTCCGGATTGTCCGGGTTATTTGTCCAAGAAATATCGGAAGGTGCACGAGCAGGAGGCGCTAAGCGCCTGATGGACAATGATACTGTTGGGTGCTGCACTCGAACATGACGCCCTAGATTAAATGTATTTCCTCCTTTATATGAAACACACTTAGAACAACAGCTGCACTTTGCTTTCCCATCACCTAAATCGGCGAAGTGTAAGTAGGCTGTTTACGTTTTCTTATTGGTAACGCCACGTAGCGCTCTGTATGAAAAATCACTGGCTGTGCTGTGCGCAGTCTGTGGCTAGTTTGCATTGTTGTCTGCCATTGTAGTGTCGGGCAGCGGCAGCTGGATGCTTACAGCGCGTAGCTTTGCGCAGTTGGAGGTGAGCCGCCAGCAGTGGTGGACGTGGGGAGAGAGATGGCGGAGTTTTGAAATTTGTAAGAATTGGTGTCATGAACTGCTATATATATTATGACTAGTGAGGTAAATACATTGTTTGTTCTCTATTAAAATCTTTCATTTGCTAAGTGTGCCTATCAGTAGTTAGTGACTTCAGTAGTTTGAATCTTTTATTTCGCTGGCAGTAGTGGCGCTCGCTGTATTGCAGTAGTTCGAGTAACGAAGATTTTTGTGAGGTAAGTGATTTGTGAAACGTATAGGTTAATGTTAGTCAGGGCCATTCTTTCTTAGGGATTTTTGAAAGTCAGATTGCGTTGCGCTAAAAACTATTGTGTGTCAGCTTAAGAAGAGTCGTGTACAGTTTTTCTAAGGGGACGTTTCAGAAGAAACCCCAAATTTCACTACTTTTACGCGATCACGAGTTGCTAGCCATTGTATAAGAGTGAACAGACACAAAAACTGGTTTCCGAATAAAATAAAGAGGGATTTTACCTGAAATCGTACCAATGACTACAGGTGACAGTTTACGTTTTGAATCTGGAGGGTTATTATTCTCAACAAAAGTAAAGTCTATAGGAAAAGTTCTGAATCATTACTTTAACGTAGGTATATAGACTTTTTGACAGTGGTAAACATACTCATTCTATTTTGGATTAAATTTTAAAAGGAACATAAAATAGCATGGCATTTCATTGGTAGCCCTAGTTTTCAGTCCATGAATGCAACAATTAAGGTTTCACTTGGCAGATAAAGACTTTTTTGTCGAGCAAGATTAAATGTAATACCTTCTTTATATGTGACAGGCTTCTTTGTTTATGTATTCTGTGTCCCCTTCGACCATGCTCTATTTAAGTTAACTCAGACACTGTAAGAGCGTAAAACGTTGCGTGTTGGTAAAATTATGAAGTATTACTAAGCTTTGTTGTACGAGCGAGGTGAAGCGAGTGTAGCCGCAGCTGAGCAACTTCGCCAGGCTTCTGTACTTCATGAATAAACTACTTCATTTGAACGCTTCACGACAAAAAGTGAAATGAGTGAAGTAGTTCACGCGGCTGAACGAGTTGCACCCGTCTCTTCTGCCGGCAGGAAGCTCGACAGAGGCCGGGGCTTCCCCGAGCAGCTGACGCAGTGCGGCCACACCTGCGTAAATGTACTGGCTGTCATGGCGGGGGAGGGGGGATGTGCAGCAGCTATGCTGACGTCACAGCGGGGCGGACAGTGGCCTTGGTGTCTCAGGCATCCTCCGCCGCACACCGAAAAGCTGTCTGACGAGTGGGGATGTAGGTGCTTACTTATTTTTGCAAAACTCTCCATCACATTGTTAATTTGTCAGTTCTTCATGGCAAGGTTCGGTTTCTTTACCAGATAGGCGATGGACAAGACCAAATAGAACGAACTAGGATTTTCCAGACGACAGCATACAACTACTGTTATTGCAGTACATATCATACACTTCATGTAGCTGATAAGCATTGTTCTGTATTAATATGGAAAGCATTGGTACTTAAAAAACGAGTGTATACACCATATGAGGTTTACAGGTATAACAATGATATCTCCTAATGATGCGATTTATCATTTGGGATAGTTTTAGTAAAACTGGTTTGTCGACTAATGAGCTGCATTCTTTTCCTTCTACACAACGTTCACTCCCAAGAGGTGAAGCTCAGACTGAAGGCAGACTCAGAATTTCTGTGCTGGGATTCGACAAAGTGACTTCGCCAGAAGATGATGGGCACGAAACTCATTGAAACGTTGCGACGAGACGACGCCACCACTTGGCTGATAATAACCCAAGGAGAATTCATCGAGTGACCCCTCGGCTTCCGGGCTCGCGCCCCACCGCCAGGCCCACTGGACTCAACAGTCTCAGCCAGCTGGAGAGAGCCTTTAATCTCCCCTGCACAGCTGACACAGCTGTATCACTAGACGACAGTGGTACATGGTAGACTGGCGATGTTGAACAGCTGGGAATTTTTTTTGTCATAGTCTCTTTCATGGTTTCAGACCACTCTTTCTCACTTCTCCTTCGCGCTGCATCTGTCATTTTCTCATTGACGCAAAATTTCCGCTGTAGTTGCCTGTTGCACTTTCTCGCTCTTTGGCCAGCTTGTGTCCTAATTCATTCACAGGACTGCAGACTTCTGATCATTCCAAGATGAGGTGCCACTTCCCCTTTCGCAGTTCTCATGTATGCCATTATTTATCTACGATTGCTGTAATTTTTCAAGGAACCCGGCGTAGCTGCACTGTCTTTGCATATTTCTCGTGAGTCGTCCTGAGCTTCTGTGCCTATATCTGGAATAAGCAGCATTTTCTAAAATATATCTTCCAGTTCCTAAAATTATTCTCTGTTCCATGGCTCGAAATGCCTCGATAATGCCCACTTGTAGCTCATACATGGCAACAGTCACAGTTACTTCCATCATTTCCACCGGAATATAGCGATGGATTTGCAGGTATGTGTGCAAACTGAGGAAGTAACTTAATGAACCATGATCGCTGCACCTCAGAACTCTGACGATGCTGAAATGACGGTCGAGTGGAGGATGATCAAACTTTGCTATCAGGACACAAGTACCTGGCCTTTTCCACTACAGACATATTCGTAAGGTACAAAGAACGAAATACAAAAGGACTGGCACGTCAAAAAGAGCGAGAGGTAAACTATTTAGTGCTCATTCCACAGTAAAAACGTGAAAAAGTGCTCATAACTCATAAGGTATGCATTTTAGAACTTCGTTTACTGGACCGTTTTTCTCTGATTGCCCTTTATAGAAGTGTCCTTCTTATTCTACTGAACTGGCTAATGCGCTATATTGCAGTATCAGTAGCTTCAGAGACATTTAAGCTTGCCTCTCCATTACTTAGTACTTACGTATTCCACTTTCTTGCATATTGTTTCTTCCTGACTAATGTTTCAAACTTCAGTCTACTCTTCACTACTATTAAATTGTGAGCTGAGTCTATAACTGCTCCTGGGTATGCCTTACAATCCAACTCCTGATTTCGGAACCTCTGCCTGACTGTAATGTAATGTAACTGGAATCCTCCTGTATCACATGGCCAGCATGTTCTCCAGACATAACCCCTATCGAACATGACTGGGACAGATTGAAAAGGGCTGTTAATGTGCGACATGACCCACCAACCACTCTGAGGGATCTACACCGAATCGCTGTTGAGGAGTGGGACAATCTGGACCAACAGTACCTTGATGAACTTGTGGATAGTATGCCACGACGAATACAGGCATGAATCATTGCAAGAGGACGTGCTACTGCGTATTAGAGATACCGTTGTGCATAGCAAATCTAGACCACCACCTCTGCAGACATAGTGCAGACATAGTGCAGACATAGTGAAAATGACACTGGCAACGGCTGTCGTCGGTAAGTACTACTTCATTATCCACAGTCCAGTTCACTTCAGGATAAAGAGACCAAGACCATGGGAGAAGCATAACTGATAAATCATTTGTAATTATTTGAGGGAATTTTGACATACACCTCAGGATCCAGAAGACAGCCTCTGGGTAATTACATATCCTGATGATTAAGCATGCACATAATCGGATCAGCACGTGTGAGGATAGAGAGATCTCTGGAATTAGCATTAGATTTGATCACCACGTGACGTCACAGTCGCTTGCAGGAGATGCAGATGCCTCAAGCGTGTTGCAACATGTGACCCTGTTTCTGTTATGATAATACAGAGACCATTCCAACTGGAATATTCAGAAAGTGACATTGAATTGTCTGTAAAAACAACAGTCACCCCATGCTTCAGATAAGCACATCAGCCTTCGCCACTGCTAATCCATTTCAAGATCCACTACTGATGTCTGGGGAGATCGAATCCTGTCTGCATGAATGGGTCCTTGACTAGATGATGGTTGACTATTGATGACGGATTCCACTGAATTTTCCGTAAATGGTTGATAATGAAAGAGAACACAACGAGTTTTTCTGCTGTGCATGATGAGAGTTTCCTTGATTTCAAGTGTTGATGTTCTGCCTGTGGAGCACTGGCTAGCTGAGGATTCTTCAGAATGTTCTTCCGGACCTTCAGGAGAGCTGGTTTCCTAGAGCTGGGGGTGGGATGATGCTGAGAACAGGAAGTCTTAGAGCGATTGTACTCTGAATACATCACATAATACCTGATTCAGTTGGACACCTATCTTCTTAGTATGAGCACTATTGATCCTGGTCGAACAGTAATCTTCAGCAACAGAGCACCTATGGATATGAAAACACGAGCATTAGCTCCCCATAAGATACCACCAAATTTTTGAAGACTGTTGTTTCTCGTTTTGACTTTAGGTGCTACTTGTAAGTTAAGAGTTCTATCTAGCGTTGTTCCTATGTATTATGGTGTAATGCAGTACAACGAGACTTGGTCTCTGAATCTGTCTTCCGGTGTGCATTCTGACTGTTTTCTGCATATATGTAATGTAGATACAATTATTTTATGTGGATTTAGGTGGAGCCACTATTTCTTGATGTATATATCTAAGACTTCCATATCAGTGTATAATGAGGTTTCAGCATCATAAACGTTGAGGCTCTGTGCCACCAAGCAAATGTCATCAGCATAAATCAATTTTTTTGAAGACGTTTTGGTAAGTGTTGCATGTACAGACCAAAGTGATAGTGGACTGACAACAGACATTTGAAGTAAACTATCATTTGGTTTAAGTACGCTGCATCTGTCAATGTGAGAATGGATATGAAATGCCCTATTGCTTAGCACGTTGTTAAGTAAGTCCTTAAATTTACGACACAATCGTGAAATTCTAAAGAAGTGCTTCTCGCCAAGCGGTGTCATAAAGAGCTGATAGGGCGAAAAAGGCAGCTACACTTACTAATTTCTGCTCATACTCATTTTCGATATAAGTAACTGGAGAGAGTGTCTCTTCCTTAAATTACTTTCGCTTCTTAAGCTGGGCTAGCGCCTTTATTCTTAACGAAAGGGTTATTTCTTTAATATCTAAAAACAGTGTACTGTTCACATTAACCCGATAGGTACTTTACCATTACTTACACAGTTCCAAGATATGCTATTAGATGATGGCGTTCAAGCCTACACAATTCATAGCCACATTGTATTTACCATGACTGGCATATCATCACGCAATACTAGGTAACTTTGTTTAATTTGGTTAAATCTAAGGCAACTCCCTGTTTATTGTTTCTTTTACAAGCCTCACAATATTTGATTGGCAACCAGAACGTGTAATGAATAGTAAAGCAATGTGTTTTAGCTATCAAGAAATTGAATAGGTTTCGTAATTCAGTTTTAATGTTTCAGAAAATATATAAGATCACTTATCTGCAACACGTGATAAGTCAGGTCTTAATAACATGTGATTAATGTCAAGATCATTCGTCGACTACTTCAGACTGACTTTGTTACAGAATGTCTGTTTCTGAATTTACAGTCACTGTTGACAGGGGAGAGGTGAAAATGAAAATATTCAAGTTTAGTAGAAGCAGCAATGTGCCTTACCAAACGTGTTACTCTTTGAACGGAAATGCGCTTAATGATGTAGTGACGCTGTTCATCTTTAATCTGAGGATCTTATTTGGTCTGGACACAGCGTGTAATCCTGGCGGATTGGCGGACGATGTTACTCTTGCAGCTGACTCCTGGCATTCGCCTTATGAGTGGCTTAAAACCTTCCTTTAAAAACCCATCACCTGCGATTGTTTGTCGATCGTTATGGCATTTTGTGTCCTGTTTCATTGTACTGGTAGTCTTTAAGACTAATGCTTAGGAACTAATCTCTAGTATGATACGAAGGGATTTGTAACATAACCGTGTAAGTCAGAGGTAAGTGCCATGTTATATAAAGGAAACTGGAGTCAATCTGAATGGTGTATGATCTATGTCTTTGTATAGTCAATAGCATAGCTAAATCATATTTAGAATTTCTGCTGTCATGACATTACATAGGTTTTGTTTATTGCTAATGTAGTAATGTCAGATATATATCTTACTGAAGGTAATATTACTGATAGGGAAGTGGTCATGTATGTAAATGTAAAAGTCGAAACGAGGCCCAGGGAGTAAACAGTCTTCTGCCAGGATTACAGGCAACCTCGGGAGAGACGGCCACGGCGGAGCTCTCCCACCTGTTGTGCCCGGTGTATGAGACAGGCGAAGTACCCACAGACTTTACGAAGAATGTAATTTTATCATTTCCAAAGAAAGCACTTGCTGGTAGGTGTGAAAATTGCTGAACTATCGGTTGCTGCGACTATAATAACAACTTCTTTTTCTCTTACCATGTCTTTAGGGAGTTTGTTTTTAGAGCAGAAACCCAGTGTGTTGACAATGCAGATAGTGGCAATATCTTTCTTAGACTTGAATGTGAAGGTTAATTCTTGTTTCCTGGTGTCTCAGGCTGGGTTGGGCATAGGCCTCCTTGTCTATCAATATGGCGATATAGACGTGGATCCGTGTTCGCCTATGAACGTAGTAGGAGCTTTTCAGAAACTGCTGTTATTATTTCCCTTCTTTCAAATATCATGTTGGGAAGGGCTGTAGTGGAGACTCAGAGTATGTTTGCCGTTTGATTGTTTTCGTGTCATTCTTGGACGAAGACCGCGATAGTTTCATCAATGCCTTTAATGTTTTCAGTTTTGTTTGCTGAGATAGGCTGTTTTGGTCTTTCTTTGCAACTCTCATCACTATTAACGTTATCAGTGTTGCAGCTCGTGCATTTTGGCGCTTCTTGTTTTGGGTCTATTTTGGAATTAAAAATTCGATGTCCTCGACTCCGTTCTTCACATTTGAATTTATATCGCAGCTTTTCGTGTCTTATTGGAAAGTGTTGCAATATGGACGTTGCTGTTATTGAGGAGATAGTGTTTAAATAGCTCAACCTTGTGAGGTACACAGTCCATTCTGAAATGGTGATCAAGTAGCTTGTTAGTTGGTTCTTTGTAACTGTATATGACTGGAAGGAATAGCCGTGAATTTTGATTTAGTTTCCCGGTAGCTTTAGGTCCCCTTCAGTTTCTTCGTTTGTTATATCACGGTCAAAATAGGCTATCACAAAGGCGAGCGTGAGTCTGTGTGGTTTCTCTTTTGCTTAGTGTTTGGCGTGCGACGTGATTTCTGTTACTGTTGCTTCAGATCGGCAAGTAACTCAAACTGTTCTCTCGGGTTTCGATATCTGATGGGTGTGTTGTGATGTTGGCAATTTTTTTAGGATTTTTTTGTGAACGACTTGGTGTCCCAGGCAACTGTTTTAGTGCGGGTTATAACGATTTGGCGGTTTCTTTGCCACCTTCTTAGTTTATAGTTTATTGTAGGGTTTGCTAAAGAGCCATAAGTTGTGTTAGATGTGCTTTAATTCAATCTGCATCCAACCAGTTGGAAACCTTGTTCTTCGTGAGATGTATTTGGATGAGTGTAAACTTTTTGTAATTGGAGTATCGTGTTTTTGGCGGCTTTGCCTGTTTACTTCGGGTTTCTTGTGTGGGTTTTCGGCTGGTTCGCGTAGCGTTGCGTTTCTGGAGATCTGGTGGAGACAGTTCTCTACTTCAGTCTGGTGCGCTGTAAACTGTTGTTGCATATCGGAAACAGGACGATCCATAGTCCCCACGCCCTGCTGAGAGCGCTCTCAGTCGGCGTTGAGTTCCGTGCCTTTAGCCTCGCCAGATGCGTGTTGGTCGTCCCTGTCTCAAAGTGTGGCGGTTGTGCAGACTGCTGATCCCAAGTCTGAATCGCTCTGACAATGCTGCACTTGACGACAGTGGCGCGAGTTAGGCATGATGCTCTTTGTAGGGGACATCGTCTGAGTAACACGGGTGCTACCAAACAACTACGTAGGTGTAACAACAGCTCAAACAGTTTCAGCTACGGGAATGCATGTCTCCAGGTATATCAGGGGAAAGCCCTTAATAGGTATATCGGTTGCAGAAGTTAATGCTTGATACCCACGAGTGGAAGGGTTGTAGCAGGTGATTCCCTGACCACCCATATCTGCTCGCTGGTTCGCCTTTTTGAAGACCACAACGAGACAGCAGCGGCTGAAACAGCAGCAGGGAGTGGCCAGTGGTGGGGCTTGCAGTCCTCTGCTGCTCCTGATTGGCTGAAGGGCCCACGTGTAGAAGGATTTCGTGGAGAGGCTCGGAGCTCGGGGAATCGAAAGCTGGCCGTCGGCGCCCGTGTGGCCGACGTGGCGGATCTTGCCTGGGGGTAAGTAGGTAGCATGAGGGCCGTTAATTCTACTGGCTTTTGATGGGCTATGAGGTTCGATGCTTTCCAGCGGGCCGAGGCTCGGCTGGCGACCACTGTGTCGGACACCTGTGTGGGTGGGCGGCCAAGCGCCCCAGTGGGCCCCGTGTCGGCTCTGGCCATTACCACCTAAAGGGACGGCCGCGGCGCGCTCTCGTGACGTCACGCAAGGCGGGCCAGGATCGGCTTGGCGCTGCGCTGACAGAGTCGAGGCGCGCGGCCTGCAAATCTCCGTCAAACGGTTTCACAGAGTGTGTTGAGCTGCCGGCGGCCCCCTGCGCCAGGCGGGCTGCACCCGGCACCTGCCTCCCTCGTGGCGGTGCGGCCTCTGCTTCCACTGCGTCCAGGACGGAATCGCGGTTAACACTACGGGTGCGTGCTGAGTGCGCGGTGATGCCTTTAATTTCACAATTCACGACAATCACTCCGCGTAGTACAATTCATCACAGGATTTTCAGTTGGGCTGGATACTAAATTCACACAGACACTCCTTTACTTTGCTCACTCAGGCTTTATTTGAACAAATGGGAGATCGTCTATTGATTAGGAATCACAAGAATTCCGGCGTACTGTGTCCTTCTAGTGAAGGTACTATGGCACATGTTTTCCACGACTCACAGTATTGGCACAAATTTGTCCTTCCACAGTACTGTTTCTGTAAATGCGCCTTTAAGTAATGTTCTTCCTTGCTTAGCAGTGGCACATGGAACACTAATTTTTAACATCTGCCACAGTACCCTTACAAACCTCTAGCTTAACAAATAACCATCTTGTCTCACAAACCCAATAATGCTAAACTCATATAACTCTAGAATGAGATTGAAACAACTCTGCATTCGACACTTACCGCTCACTTCCAGCCACATTTCACACAACAAGTCATGTGTTACTTTATCACTACACCTGTTTCAGCCACTCTATGTAATCGAACGATTAATAAGCTCAACAAACCCATTTACACTTTCATGCACACACCACTTCAGTCATTGGCCTCTCTATTTTGATTTTATAAGTATCTGAATGTCTCTTGTCATGGTACTTGAATTACAAATCATGTAAAAGTACATCTTTCACACACATATGAAAAATTTCCTTGTTTCAGACATAATATGTTATATACTAATATCATACATTATACATTAATGAAACCGACAAACTGCAAAGACAGATCCTCGACGGAAAAGGGAGAAAAGACGTCCTACGAACATGTGTCCTGAAATGCGCCATCGGCACGGTAGATAACACTGACGAACAGGAATTCCTCCGACAACGTGCTGCGTTTTCCTTGTATATAACATGCCGTGCGATTGACGCAGCCTATTGTATACACGAAGCATTTCCCAACAATTTTAGTAAGTAGTCTCAGTGCATTAGAATTGGTAGACAGAGGCTACCACTCACAAATAAGCACACAGTTATAAATGAAGTAGACGTTAGGAAAGAGAATCCGACTGGTTGTACGATATCAGATTTAATGACATTTACTATTGTCCATTTTTATTGCTGGGTGTAATGCAGTGCAGTGTGGAGACAGTTATTTGCGAAAAATACTGAAGGAGGCTACAGCGAGGATTCTGAAAAAGGAGACTGCTCATTGTTTCTCCTGGCGAGATTCCTTTTGGCTGCTGAACACAGCTCTACACCTGCAGGAATGTTAGTTGGGTTCCACCAAAGAAGTATCCTGTTCTTCAGAATGGGGAGCGTCGTTCGATTGCAAACGAAACAGACGAAGAGCACTGGTCCTTGCAACATCGTAGCTAGATGTATATAGTACACAAACTGCGCTATTCCCTGAGCTTGGTGGAACCCAATTCTAATAATAATTCCTATTCCAGTTAATATAATGGCATTAACTGACATAAAAACACATTGCTTCTTTGAGGCAAATTTGTTGTTATCAACAATTTTGAGTTGCCGCATGGAGCACCGAGTACGTAGGTACATGTATCCAACCAGTCCGAGACAAACCAAATTGAATGCCACAGACACTGAAATCCCTGCAAGGACTACTATACGACTGTGGATCAGGTAATATTTACTCGTCTTTTCCAAAGCAACAGCTGCCACACATACTATACTCCACGGTATAAACACATACAGCACCTCACGACAGAACAACTGGCTTACTTCAGCATGTAGTAGCTGGTTAGGAAGCCTGAGATGGCGAACACAAGAAAACATGTGGTAGCAGAATGAGTTTAGCCAGATACAGCTGAGAAGTGTGAGGGCGCTATCTACCAGCACTGCTGTAGGTAAGTCAGGAACGCCTGCCATACGATACACGACCTCAGAACACAGTATCTGGATTATACACGTGATCTGAAAGGACAAGAATATCTTTCCAGGCAAGTTACGTAACTGGGGAAGGTAGATGTATACTGCGGCGGTCGAAAAACGGAAAATAATATTTACCAGTATAAATGAGATTTCTAAGGGTTTCAAGCTGTATATTTTGAAATCCTTGTATTTCAAGGTGGCGTTATTTAAACTGTTTTTGTAGTTCAGTGTTTCTTCTGTTAGCTTTTGATACAGTACACTGCTACTACTACGGAATAATCCAAATGGTAAAGTAGCGATCATACAGTTATTGGAAGTCCTAACAGAGGAAAAGTCGCGACACTTTAGCAACAGAATAGCTCTGGAAACAAAGCAGATGGCGTCTGTAGCGTTCGACTGCAGACATGATTGATCGTCAGGACTATCGAAATAGCATCGAGCGTCGTGCACGGACTGTGTCATACTAAACGGGACGTCCTGACAGATGCCGTACGAGTTGACCGCCATCCAGGCCAGCAGGCAGAGGTTGACGTTCGCCCTCTGCGTGTAGGCCAGGTAGCTGGTGACGGGTACGTGGGGCGACCTCTGCACCATGTCGTCCCACAGCTGCTCGCGGCACTGTAAGCGCTGCTTAACGGCTTCCGGCGGCAGGTCTTCCAGCGGACACGTGGGGTGGTCCAGGGCGTTCACCAACAGCTGCACGCAGTCAGTGCCCACGGAGAGCGTAGCGTGACTTCTGTCCTCCAGCTGCCACTCCTCGTCTGCAAGGAAACGACAGCAAGTAGGTGGTGCCCGTACACTGCAGGCAGCTGAATCCAAAGTCTTGTCTGGATGAAGAGCCTGGCCGTTGTTTAGCCACATTATCTGGGTTCAGGTACCCAGGCGGCATGTCAACGCAAAGTAAGAGTATTAACAAAGACAGGTATCATTATACTATGCACGTCTACTTCATCTACAACAAGTCCCTGTATCGCTCTTGACATAGTAAAAATGAGGAAGTAAATAGTTTTTATTGATAGTCCTGCACTGAAGATGGCAAAAAAACACAATGTTATCAGAATTATATTTTTGTTTCAGCACTGCAGTCATTGAGTTCCGAATTCATCTTCTAAAGGGGAGTTTAGTGGCCGATTTGTGGGTGCATGAACATACGCAGATAGGAAAAACTATGTAACGCATGATGAGACCATTTGGCTCAGTCCACCACGTGAAGTAGCCATGCCTGATTGACATAAATGTCTTATATTTTCAGGCTCTCTCAAAGACAGGCCACGGATGGGAAGAAATAAAAAGTGAGAGGAAACGTGTGTCACCCTCTCTCAATGAGATGAGCAGTCTCCAATAAAAACAATTTGCAAAACAGCATTTGGACTTTAAGCATCTTCTTCAACAATGCACGACGACACTGAAAAAATATGAATACGAAAGGTTTTCATGTTTGTTACTGAATTATCTGACAATGGTGTGGAGCAACGATTTGTAACCTACCGTATTTCGTTGTGGCGACTTGTGCCATGTCTCGCTCAAGAGTGTTGTTTACTTATAAATGTGCCATATACCACTGTTTTCTCAGGAAAAATATTGTTTTCTTGTCAAAGGAAAGTACCCATTATCAGCGAGAGTTGGAAAGGAACCTACGTCACATTATGTGGGCCATTGTGTGATCAGAATACCTGTTAGGACCACATTCTTTTGAAGCTTACATGAATGGGAACTTCCATTTCTCTGTACAGCAGAAGTTTTCAGTATCTCAGCTCCATGACAAGGCAATCACGGATCTTGTGTGGTTGTAGAAGGAAGCAGCTTGAGTCTCGTTTTGTTGTTCAGATGTGTGGGTTTCTTAATGAACAACTTATTCTCAGTCTGTATTAGGTTCTGCAGTATTTAAAGCCACAATAAAATGGTTATCACGAAATCCCAACATTACCACCTCGACAAACTTTTGAAATCGTCATGACAAACTTTTGATCTTGCCGCGCAAATAACAGAATTTGAAGAATAATAAAGCCTCATGTTGCTCAACGTTGAAAGATTAATGGAAAATTTACACAAGTGTTGAGGATGTCTTTCTAAGCACAATTACTAGAACGATCCGCAATAAAGCAAGGGGGACAGCGAGACACAAAGATATCTGAGGAAGCTGTTATCGTCCATACTCCGATCCATTGGATACGTATTTTTTTATATCTAACTATGTCAATATAGAAGGTACTCTTTTGACATAAATCCATAGGCGTCCTGTGCAAAGAAAAAGGTTGCAGGCTGAATTCTCGTCTTTGTGATATTTCACTTTCCTCTGTGAACTTAGTGACCCCATCACGCAGCGTAAAAAAAAAAGTGATGGAGCATATTTGTCACAAGTTTGTTTCGTTAGCACGTCACTGTCGAGGAAAAACACAACAAAATACAGTAACTGACGATTCTGCAAGTACCTTTACCACAATGAACGATTTACTGTTAATACTCTGTTTGCATACATTCAAAAACACGCAGAAAAATCTAATTACTTCGTCTCACTTGTACCTAGTGTAATGATAATAATGCAGCAATAAATGCAATTGGGACATATATGACTCGGCTGCTGAGTGGATGAATGTGGGATTACAACTCCAGAGACTTGGGATTCAGGCACAGCTCCCGAGATTCCTTCTGTCGCTTATCTCTTCTTTCACATTTGACATTGATTTATGGAAATCGAAAACGTTGGAACTGTAGAATTGTTCGGAGACCCAATCATTAACTTTGTGCCACAGTTATTAACAGGGTAAGTTAGTTCAAAAGTAGAAAGACGGCGAGTGACCACAACCTGCAGTAGGAGAATCGCTCGTGAAGCACTGTGGTGGCCTTACCAGGCCTCAGCCTGACGACGGCTTTACCTGCTGCACTCTGAGATGCCCTGATGGTCGTTTTCCTCGAGCACTCTTCCTGTTCAGAGTACAAATCAAAGGAGAATGATACTGACATGCTACTCATCATCCAATGTATATAGGTCAACGATGTGTTGAGCGCAAATGTATACCCAGTAAGACCAATAAGTTCTGAAAGATTCTTATACACAGGCACATTCTGTGAAAGGCCGAATGCTCGACTTTGTCGTAAACACTCCATTTCCTTTGTTATTCATTCCACTCCCACCACATTATCGTGTGGTGCGCAAGCTTCGGACACTTTGCTGCTCTTCAGCCTATCGAAGTTAGGCCAGTATAGCTTTCATGGGAGAATGAATAACATGACAGGTTTCAAAAAAATAAAAGCCACAGCGTCTCTACATAAACGCATGTGCATTGAAGCTGATGATGGTGCTATGGTGAACATAAGGCTCGTGCTTCTGGCCAGTCACTGGCAGTCAGTTCCCAACAACTACTATGAGGGTAATACAGTATGGTGCAGGTGCCAGCCAGAAAGGGTGTATGTATTCAAGGTGTTGGAGTGGGCTGGGAAGTATGATTGACAAGTTGATGTGGGTATAGGGAGGTGTGAGGGAGGGATTACACTGGTCAGGAGGCTGGAAGCGGGATCATTTACATACTGAAGAGGCTTATACGCTAGGATTATAGCTGGTTGGAGGAGTAAGTGTCTACATACTGTTCTGGAACAGGAAGAACCAGCCAGCTGAAGTTCCACTCGAATAGGATACAGAAGGGTGGCAAGTGGAGGATGGATATGACATGTTGGTATAGGCGCACCAGAAGTCTAGGTATCCAGAGGAAAGTCGAGAAAAAAATTGCTTTTGTTCCCCACGTTTATGGAACGTTTACAATTGGTGACAATGCCTGAGGAACTTCATAAGAGAGGGCAATGTAAGCAGCTGGTAGAGGTTGCGTCTGAGGCGGCAAATATGATACAGAGTGAAAGGTGTTCTAAGACTGTAAGGAATGCTAAATTGTTGAGAGTGCTGAGATCCAAGCTATATTGGCGAAAGTAACACTGAGGCCACTAAGCCCTTTGTAAAGACGAAGGAAGAAACAAGATCAGGGCAGACTCCTGTTGGTGAAACAGCTATTAGAGCATAACCCAGAATTGGGAAGAACAGGGAAGCAGGACTGCTGCGTCCATCCATAGGAACCGTCATGTCATTCACCTTAAGCTGTGTAGGGACATCGGAGAGAAACTAAATATGGTCGAAAATCAAGTTAGGAGCCAAGAGCTTACCGCAGCATCGCCTTGTTCAGTGGGCTTTACCCAAGTACAGAGGATGGCTGAATGATGGAATCCCCACATTGTCGAGTTTCCTGTCTTCTTAATTTGAGTTTGTTGTAAGCTGGGAATGCGTGATTATTCCAAGATATGAGACAGTGAGAGCCCTCTGCCCATGTCAGCAGAGAGGAATGGAGCAGCAGGTCCACCGCCTTACTGCAAGCGCTTATCTTCTTGAACGTAGTTGGGCACTGTCCTTGCATTGTGAGAGAACTGTGAGTCGGAGTTATCTGTTGAGTGTACGTGACTGTAATGGACGCGTTAAGAGCCTAACGTCCACATCTGATACACATGTTGTTATGTCATGCTTTTAATAAATTTACAAGTAGATAAATGAAGCAGTTAATGAACAGGATGCCTTATTGCTTGAAAAGCAATACGCTTATCTTTTGCTCCTCGTAGCTGTGGCTGTGAGAGCATGTGTGCTACTAATTGGGCTTGAAATACACAGGAGCTGCTGAAAACACAGAGCATCATTACAGTGCAAGTCTGCAGATGATGAGCACTGAACGGTTACTACAACTGGGTTTTTAACATAAGTGATTTTGATGTAGCAGAGGCTACACCAAGAGGTGAAGTTGTCGAGGCAGATGGAGATATGCTGTTGAGTAATATTTACAGTAACAAAAGAAGCATGGAGTGCCAGACAAGGAGTTATACAGTAAGCGTAATTCATTGGGACACCTGTCACTTGCCAGTTTCCTCCCAGAGATTCGAATGTGCGACTATTGCGGAATATTTCGCCAATGGAGGAGACACCATACCACGTTTCAATTATAGGCCACATGTCCTGTGGACAGACACCAGTGGTTCCCATTACCTTCTGCACTCTCATGCCTTTGAGCACTGCTGACTCTTCAGGGTTTTAGGAGCAGGGGAAAAGAGTGCCTCGAAGCCCTATCCGCCCATCCATCATTACTGACGATTTCTGTTCTAAATGTAAGCAGTAGCGAGGTTCGATCCTGGATCCCATGACGTTTTAATTAGTATACAAAGACACTACCCTTAAATCATAGGTGAGCCGTGGGATATAAACTTGCATACAGTATGATATCACACAATTTGACTAGAGCTGGTAGGAAGTAAGGTTTTCTTTTTTTTCTTTTCTTTTTTTAAGGCAGTCGAAAGTAATGGAGTCATGAGCAGCCTCTCATAAGAATTTCCTGAAATTATAAGACATTCTGGTCTCCTTCATTGCTTACATATTCCGCCCTCACAATCATATTCTGCAAATCAAGACGCTTTATTCGAGCCCAAACTCGATAACATAAAGTCAGTATTGTATGAATTCATGTAAACGATATGCAAATAACTAATAAATCGCAAGTGCGCACCGTGGTTGAAATACTCGAGGCTGGCGTACACACATACATTCCAGACACGACGGTCACAGGAGCTTTTAGCTCGAGAGAGCCAACTGCACCCCAGGAGGCCTGTCCCAAGCTATCTACGTCAGCCAGTGACCGCCTGTAGAGCAGACAGCGTTAGCCCGAGTGAAAGGACGACCCCGTGTTAGGCTTAAAAGCAAATTCCGCTACATTGTGTGGGAGCAGCCAGCCTACGCATTCTTTACACATAGCACACGGTTTCAGAGATTTTCACATGGAGACAGCAAACGCCAAACAGCGATACTACAGATTTCCGGATTGGTCGCCTTAAACGAAATGTGCAATGCTGATTGGCAGACATGTACTCCAAAAGCGAGGAACAAGTCTCTCCTCATAATATTAACAGTGTATCTGATACAGTTGACTGTTCAGTTACAAATCTAAACATTATTCGTCAAAGAAAATTAGTAAATACGAACAGTATCATGCCAGTATCATAGATGAGAAATGTAGAACACTACACCAGTTACAGTATTGACAAAACATTAGCTTGTCTCTAGCCGTTAAGTTGCAGAAACCATTCGCCATTTTTAAAACAAGCCTTAGACTAGGTCTGAAAGAAACTACATGTACAGAATTATAGTGTTTAGAGAAGATAAAAAGGAACACTTTTTTATATGAGGCACGTGTCGCACATGTATGAAGATCTTATCTGCACTGGCGTTCAGAGACGTTGTTCAAACCGCTGTGGGATGGACACTGTTTTTGAAATGTTGCGGGCCTCCTACGGGATGGAGACGAGTTGTTCAGTGTGCCGGACACTGGCGGACACCCCAGTTGAGGTGGTTGCCTGTTAGGCTGAGGCTGCAAACATTATTTGTGAGACACCCACTTATTTCCAGTGTGTTAGCGCCCATCTGGCACTTCAGTAACGTCTCTAGAACATCACACAGGCTCTGTACGTCGCTGGCGTCGAAACCTTCATGGGACACGAGCAGGTGGAGGGTACACCTGTGACATTTGTGTCACATAAAATTTGTTCTTTCTAATCTTCTCTAAACAATCCAAAATTTTGTGTACGTAGTCTATTTTTAGTCCCTGCATAATGAAGAAGTCAGTAATACATAGAAATCAAGTAGTTAGCTTGTCATAGATCCAGACGGAGAGTTGCCGAGGAATCTAAAAACTGACTTTGGAAAGAGCACCAGAGATTATCATGCGTGGCGTGCAAAATCACGCAAGATCTAAGACTACATATTCAGAAGGATATTTGAATCTCATTCCTCGAACAACTGAACAGTTGTCAGCGCATAACCGTGAAGTGGCCGGGTCCCAGTAATAAACTTACCTACAATCTTGACATAATCTTTGTAGTATGAATCGATGTACTCCGCTGTAGCGAACCAGTAGACACGGCTGAAGGCGTACAGATCGTCAGCGAGGCTGAACATTTGCGACGCCTCTGGGTGCCGCTGCTTGCACAGCGCACGGAAGTCGTCGTCAGAGGAGAGGATCCACGGCTGATAGCGCAGCAGTCGGTCACTCAACAGCGGCCGTCTGTAGCACACAAGGTGCGAGGTTAAGAGTTAAAAACCTAGCATGTATAGTTTATGCAATAACGTAAAAGTATCCAGGACGGATTTCCACTCAGCAGTGGATTAGAATCTTCCTGGCAGATGAGTACTGTGTGACTGAATGGGACACAAACCTAGATCTTTTTTATTCTTTAAAGGATGCATAGTAACACAGCAAACAATCGCAAATCCATTGGTCTTTGCAGCTATTTAGCGCATCGAGATTTCATCTTTAGATTTCAGAGCACTTGAGTGTGACACCGATTATAACTATTTCTTGCAGATCATCAACTCCGTTCTGTGCTGCTATATCGTTTTAACTGGTTTCAGACACATCAAACAGAAGAACTGCAGCGCTTGCCGCAGACTACATCTTTTCTTTAAAGAAGAATTTCGTATGCATTTCAAGAGAGTGAACATGTGATATTTATGTTAAGGATATGAATGAGTTGTTCAAATTTGTTATAGATGATTTTAGTCGCTGACATGTAGACATGTCTGTCATGAGCTGAAGCAAAATCTTCCACATTACCACTTGAAAATGGCTCAAAAGGTCGAAACTGCAATTGTAGAACAATTTTTAAAGTCAATGGTGAATATGACGTCCTTAAGAAGACAGACATCGAGCTAGGCAGGCACGAACCGAGAGCCGCCGTCGCAGCCCTACTTCGGCCAGTGCCTCACCCGCTGCCTTCCAGCCGTCACAGGAGCTCCCCTGCACGGCTGGCGGGACCAGCGCTCCCGGAGGACGGCCACTGCAGTGCCCGGTGGCCTCGGCAGTTGCTTCCTGGACCAAATCTCACTCTGCAGTGGAGTGCACGTCGCGGGTCCGACACACGGCTCTGACCTGCCAGGGAGTTTCCTATGTGCTTTAGGTGGTGTGACATCTGCGATAATTTCCCGTAAAGACTGTATGACAGCTGAAAGCAGAACTCCCACAGGAAGAAGAGCCCTATGGACAATCGTGAGTGTACCGTCAAGCAGGTCCACTTATTGTCCGTTTCAGCTAATCCAACGGCTAAGGACAGCGCGATACGATGGCTTAAACTATTTCAAATCCGTCTTTGCAAATACCAAACATGTATTTTAATTTCACAATAGCTCTTTCGTTTTACTCATGATACCCTTATCAGTTGTGGCACTTTTATAATGTTTCTGCTCACATCCGGCAGTGTGCCTACCACCATCTCACACTGCTATGCTTGAGGTGCAGAAGTACATGTCTGCTGACGTAAAACTTGACAAAATGACGCTTCACTATTGCATAATTCTTTTAATTTTTTTTTTTACTTGGCTCTGAAGCATTCGCTCGGTCTCGCTCCGTGAGTGGTTCTCTTGTTTGGCAGTGAAAATTATCGTATAGAAATTGTTGGCCGTAAAACTTTGTCCTAAGGTCGGTGTTCGGTACATCGATTCGATGCATATGTGTCGGGTACATGTTGTGATGAGAATGCAGCCCTCAGAATCGGGTATGGGACAATTTTTTCCTGATTAATCTACGACTGCATTCCCCATAGCCCGTCAACGATGGAAAGTTTCCATGCGGCCAGATACGATGCAGAACAGTCCGTACTCCGTGTACTTCTTGTAGTATGGTCCTTGGTGATCACCGTTACTTGAAAACGATGTTCTCAGTTAAAGCATGAAGCTGCATCATAATGAGTTCCGTGTGATGTCTGGGTCCCCAGTTTGACCGGAAAGCAGTTCCTCCCTTAAGACATGTGGTGCCATGGTGCTAAGGCTCGCAAATCATTTCCACACTACGTACACCAGCACGCTGTTCTGTTTAGAGGTACAGTAACACACCTACTCCACTGACAAGCTGGGACTCAGAATCCGTGCCGCGATAGAATTTATCGTTTGCATGCCACAGATCCAGGAAGTAGATGCATACTGACAATGATCTCAATAATCATTATGCTGACATTTTTTTGGCAAAGAATGTCGGGAAAGGGCTGTGTTTAACGCAATGGAACCGTTCATTTCATAAGGCAACCAAAGAAAGTATTTAAGTGGAGGAAGGAGGTGAACATAGAGCCGGTGTGGCCGAGCGGTTCTAGGCGCTTCAGTCTGGAACTGCGGAGCTGCTACGGTCGCAGCTTCGAATCCTGCCTCTGGCATGGATTTGTGTGATCTCCTTAGGTTAGTTAGGTTGAAGTAGTTCTAAGTTGTAGGGGACAGATGACCTCAGATGTTGTCCCACAGTGCTCAGAGCCATGTAGTCCCATAGTGCTCAGAGCCATTTGAACCATTTGAGGTGAGCATACAATCTCCACTAAAACAAAAGGAAGAGAAGGCCTAGAAACTTTTGGACAACTTGCCTATGTACTACACAGCAGTAGTACTACAATACTGACTGCCATACTCATTTTGGGGGAACGTGCCTTGGCACACAGAGTGGCGAATCCACAGAAGACGCAATCAATACTCGCCACAGAGACGTGGAGTGTCGTTAAGCGAGGCAGACCGCTACCACGGAAGGCAATCGTCGTCAATTAGGATACAGAGGCAGGGTCAGTGTGCTATAGGCGGCTTTGGCCTGTAGAGCTGGAGCCAGTACTAAAGCTATCATGCGAGTCCAGTAATGAAGTGGATTGGAGAAATTTAGAAATGACCGACTGTAAATGGCGATACGTCAACTACAGGAGAGACACGAAATGGTGGGCTGCCTGAACTAGGAGGGCGGTACCTAAGCTGCACCACTGCCGATGGAGCTCTGTGGCTCCCTCCCCTCTTGCATCTCCGGTTATCGACTTTGTACTGACATCCAACAGAAGGTAAACACGCTGAGTCATATGAATAAACAAGACGACGTTCTCTGGAGAAGATTCTGCGAGCAAAAGAACATTCTATCAGGAAGTTCTTACGAGCCAAACATTCGAAGCCATAATCTCTGATGAGAGTGTTCCTTTTTCTCACTACCTCTGCTCCCTGCTGAGTTGTCGGTGTGTGTGGTCTGCCGTGTCCGGCACACAAAGCACGCGCAGTGTCACGTTCCATTGAGCTCGAACAAACGGGCGACATGTCTGGAACCGGCGTCAGTGTGTTCAGGCAGGGTTTCACTACGTTGCATTTTGTTTATTTCATGTGCGGCAACAAATTATTATGACAACTACGTACAGCTTACGAAAATGTCTTTACTTGCGATGTTACCGAATTTACAACATGTGGAAACTTTTCAGTTATAGATGTCTGGTGAACACATTATGCGAACGAAATCTTAAGATTAAATGACTTTTTATCCACTTCAAGCCGGAACTCTGTCCCAGTTCTCCAACACGTGGCAACAAGCCCGTAAGCGGCCCACCATGCGTTCCTTACGAGTAACAGGTCGCTAGGTTTGCAATAAACCAGTTATTAATTTTTGTGGTAACCCTACGTATTTCTAACATCACACTGTATAAGACTTATGCTGTGAGAAAACATGATGGTGAACGTCAGAAAACGTCAGTGACACGGTTGTTTGGTGTAGGCCTGCGGCTAAATGTTCTCGTACATCAGTCTGAAAACTTGGGGCTACTAAATAGCAATAAAAATGTTTCAATTTTCACTTCTTTTGAGAGGTAGTCCGCAGATAATGTTCTTATTGTCAAAGCGGTATAAACTTCTACAGCTCCTCAATTCAGCACTTCGATGGGCTATATACTTTTTTTTGCGTCCCAAGCAATATGAATTCTGCCAACATTGGCAAAATGTAGGTAACAGTTAACAGAACTTACTCATTCCGCAGAATGCTACAGATCTCGCTTCAATATTTTCCGGTTGTGAGAAGCTCCTCAAGTTTTGTTCACACGAAATCGGAGAACGTTCATTGTTTTGAGCAACACCCCTCACCTTTTTACTCACGTTGAGCACGTTCTCGGTTGGAGTATATTTTCTGACTCGCTTTACTCATGTTGACCTCGAAATGTCCTCCCAAAATTTCCAGTACGAAGTGCATCCTCCGTTTTGCTGACACGCCCCACTACACTTCTCCAGCAGCTCAGTTCTCACCTGGACTCTGCTAGTGGCTCTTCGCCGGCAACCTCCCACCCTTCGTCGTCGTCTTCATTGCTTCACCACTCACAGAGAGCCGTAGTCTGGCAGCTCCTCCGCCACTGCCTCCGTCAAATGCTCCACCACCGTCGCCGCCACCTGCGCCTCCGTCGACTCCCTCTCCAGCAGCGTCGCTGGCTCTGTCGCCAACACCGTCGCCAGCGCCAAATCGCTGCTCGCCCCATCGCCCGCACCACTGCCGGAGCCGGAAGTTCCAACCACATCCACCACCACTGTAGCTTCGTCACCGCCGTCATAAACTACTGTCAATGTCCTTACCTACACACAACTGGGGACACCTGTTACACCACAAGCTTTATGCATGCACTCATAAGACCAAACAAAGGAAAGAGAATAGGTAAAACCTCACGATTCCAAATGAAACCAAGCCAAAAATGATTTCACTAAATTTACGGACATGAAACCAATAACTCCTCTCAAGTATCGTCCTTTGTATCTACGTCTCCATACATAATCCGCAAGCCAACGTGAGGTGCGTGGCGGAGGGTACCCTGTTCCACAACTAGTCGTTTCCTTTCCTGTTCCGCTCGCTGACAGAGCGAGGGACAGACGCCAGTCTATATGCCTCCTTAGGAGCCGCAATTCCTCGTATCTTGTCTTCGTGGACCCTACCACAAATGTATGGTGGCGTCATTAGGATCGTTCTGCAGCCAGGTTCTCTACACTTTCTCAGTTGTTTCCTTGGAAGGGAGTGTCTTCTTCCCTGCTGAGCTCCAGAAGCATATACGTAACAGTTGCATGCTGATCGAACCTCCGGTAACAAATCTACCTGCTCCCCCTGAATTGTTTCGATGCCTTCTTTCAATCCGACCTGGTGCAGATCCCAAACACTCGAGCAGTGCTGAACAAGAAGTCGCGCTGGCGTCCTATACGGGCTCTCCCTCACACATGAACCACACTTTCACAAAACTCTCCCAATAAACCCAAGTCGACCGTTCGCCTTCCCTACCAGAATCCTCACACGTTTATTCCATTTCATCTCGCTTCGCAACATTACGCCCAGATATTTACACCAAGTGACTGTGGCAAGCAGGATACTTGGAATGCCGTATCCTGATATTACGGGTTCGTTTTTGCTACTCATCCGCTTTCTTCTACAGCAAGAGCCACCTGCTATTCATCACACCAACTAGAAATTTTGTCGACGTCATCTTGTGTTAACCCGCAGTCACTCAAATTATTCCATGTGCTCGTTCTTCCTTTAGCACCCCGCAATGAGACGCCATGTCAAATGCTTTCGAGAAATCAAGAAATATGGAACCAGCCTGTTGCCCTTCATCCATAGCTCTCAGTGCATCATGCGAGAAAAGGAAAGGGTGAGTTTCACAGAAGCGATGCTTACCAAAACCGTGTTGATTTGTGCACATAAGCTCCTTAGTCTGAAGAAAGTTGATTATGTTCGAACTGAGAATATGTTCAAGGATTCTGCAGGAAACAGGTGTTAGGGGTATAGGTGTGCAGTTTTGTGGGTCCGTTCTTTTACCTTTCTTATACACTAGAGTCACTTTCACTTTTTCCCATTCGCTTGGTTCTTAGCACTGATCGCAAAATTCGCGGTAAACGCAAACTAGGTAAGGGGCCAATGCCGTACACTACTCCTTGTAAAACCCAACTGGCAGTCCATCTAGGCATTGCCACTTACTTATTTTCAGCTGTTTCAGCTGTTTCTCTACGCCAGGGGTACTCATTACTATGATTTCCATACGGGACTCTGTGCGATGGTCGAACGACGGCACATTTGTACCATTCTCCTGCGTGAACGATTTCTTAAACGGGGAACTTTTAACTTCAGCCTTCCTTTTGGAATATTCTACCACCAAAGCAGACTGGTCAACGTGTGGCTGAATAGAAGCGTTAGATCCGCTTAACGATTTTGCAGAGGACCAAAACTTCTTCCGGTAGCTGTTGTATGACCCGTGCACAGATCTTTTCACAGACGCACGAATCTCTACAAATCTTGCTGTCCTCATTTGCGCGTTCTTTTTTGAACCGAGAATGTAACAGCCTTTCGTTCCTCAGCATTTTCCGAATTTTGTTATTAAAGCATGATGAGTCTTTTCCGCACTTGATCCACTTAGTAGGCGCATACTTTTCCGGATCACGATTTACAGTCTCTGTAAACTTTAGCCATAATTCCTCTATGGCCATAATTCTGGAATTAAATGATTGTATTGTATTATCTAAGTGAAATGCTGACAACTCCATATCAACTCTCCTAGCGTTCTCGACTGATTTAGTGACTTTCGTAACCATAGTCGCTGATAACATCATGATCACTAATCCCCATCTGTATGCTGACGCCATCGATAAGGTCCTGCCTGTTTGTGCTGGCTGCCGAACTAGCTGCTCAGCACAGTTTTCGGATATCGTGTTCAAACGTCCATCACAAGGCTGTCTGTCTGCACTACCTGCAGTGAATCCATACATGTCCCAGTCTATACTCTGTAGGTTAAGCTCACCGCCAGCTAGTGTCGCGTGATCTGGATATTTTTGCAATGCTGACCATTTACCTTCTCTGAATGGCTCCACATGTGTCCCAGCGGAGTCGAGTGGGTGGTAAAAACATCCAACAACTGATACGGTTTCACCTTGTCCTGTTATGTGCGACCACGTAACTTCACTATTGCACTCAAATTCAACCTCAGTAGAGAGAATATTTTTTGTCAACTGCAATGAACACTTCTCCTCCTACGGCGTCGAATACGACTTTCCGATACACATTCCAAGACTAGCTAAATATCTCAGAGTTTTTTTTTTTTTTACTTTGCGTCTTAGCCAGCTCTCAATTCAAGAATAATTTGAGGCTGAGAACGTTCATGGAGGTGAGTAAATTTGGGAACTATGGTACAAATACTTCGACAGTGCCTGATAAAAGTTTCAGAGTCGAACTAACTTTACTCTGAAAGCTATCTGATTTCCCTAAGTGTGTACCAACTGGCGAGTGTTCATGAGAGTACCTCAAACTACTGGCTAGCCTGAAACCGCCATGTGCACTCCACAAGTACTCTGCTCTCCGATTAGCTGCTTCCTTTGTCTAGTGCACCCCTGTCTTGAAATCTACCCATCCCCGATTTTCAGTTCAGATTCCCAACCACTGTTACCTTCATTCCCACTGCCTGACACAATATCTATAGTTTTATCCCGTCACACTATCTGCATGTTTCCGTACACAAAGCACCAGTAACCCACTCACAGTTATAATGACAGATGTGGAGTAGCAAACCACAAAGCCCCACATAATAAACATTGTGGAGTAACAATACCGTTCCTCAGAAACAGCTTTAGTTGGCTACAAATCATGTTCAATCCTCCTGCCTAATACCTTACCCTGACTGTGTATTTTACCGCCCTGACCGTGATCTGTGCTACTGCCTGTCTCTGTCCGAGCCATCCTATAGCACATAATTTCGTTCCTCACACCGACCACTGCCTCTCCACAGCTGGTTACCCACATCAGTTCTCATGATGAACTGAACTGTGGATGTCGGTTGATCATATTCGTTTCAGAAGACCTAGTCCATTTCCTAGACACACTCAGCCCAAAGTGACTCCCCTACCGACCTCTTAAGATATAACTGCAGATGTCTTTCATCGTATTGATAGTAATCACGACTGAGTCTAAGTGTCCATCGTAATTCATGTTCTCCACTTCCATAGCTATCCTTCAATAAGCCACCTAAAATAATCCAAGAACACCGCCACAAGACCTGGGGTGCCTGCTGGGAGCTTGCCCATTCCCACATAGGAAGCCACCTGGTCACCCTCCATGGTGCCAACATATCTCCTACAGGCTCCATTCCACTGCCCCATATGTTAACCACTTGAGAGACTATTCCGCTTTCCTCCCGCTCGCAACCTCCAGTATTTACGCTCTATGCTACGGACTGATTTAAACACACCAACCACAGGACAAAATATAAGAACGATGGCTATCCACTTCCTGCCCTCTACTGACGTCTTCCCATCTTCCCTCATCGCTGCTTAGATTTTTCCTCCATCTATTGAGATGAACATGACTTGTGGCCACTTTTGCTCACCGACTGGATGCCAGTATCTGGACCAGAGTAGCTTCTACGTGGTATTACCGTAATTTCTCCCGAAGTGATTTTTTTTTGTTGGTCGCGAATAATACGAGGACACGCTCACTTTTCGTGTCGGGTTCCACATCATTGTTTCCACAAATTATGAAAACTTCAGAAGTATCTGTAACCATCAATACCTTCTCTAGTAAATGCAGCAACATCAGTTATTTGTGTCAGTTTTCTCCGCTTGTCTGTAACGTAATACGTGGCACATTTTAAGACACAATACGAATCAAAATATCGAAGGCTAAACGGAGACAAAAAACTTTGTAAATCACGAGTTTCTGTAACCATGTCCTTCACTACTGTCTATTAGTGCTAGTTCTTTACTCCATTCTGAATTAAATGCGCCCGCATCTCGCGGTCGTGCGGTAGCGTTCTCGCTTCCCACGCCCGGGTTCGATTCCCGGCGGGGTAAGGGATTTTTCTTTGCCTCGTGATGGCTGGGTGTTGTGTGATCTCCTTAGGTTAGTTAGGTTTAAGTAGTTCTAAGTTCTAGGTGACTGATGACCTAAGATGTTAAGTCCCATAGTGCTCAGAGCCATTTCTTTAATTAAATGATCCCTGTGTTTTCTATAACTTTAATGAATACTTCCATGGATAAAAGTGAGATAAACTCCAATAAAGCATAGTGACTACAACAGACATTTGAGTGTGCACTGGTTTATACCTGAGTATCAAGTGCCCTGGTCTGTCCTTCTCTCCCTCCACCTCGTAGTGCTCCACCTGTTTGCTGGCGAATTGCAAGTCCTGTACCCATCCGATTAATTTCGTGCGCAGCATGTCTTTCACACGTTCCATGTCCTTAATCCAACCGTGGAGTTGCTGATCACTTGCGTGGTTACCCTGAGACGCACAGAAAATAGTTCAAATTACTTTCACAACATCCACAAGCGCAGCCTGTCTTAATATACAGTTACATGTAGCACTAATACATGACGCTGACATTACTGCCAGCGCATGACTGCAGTACATTCAGTTTTGTACAGGCATAAAAACGTTAATGCACAACAGATGCGTAGTGGGGTTTTATTAAATAAATACGTTTCTCAAACTGTGACATCAGATAAGAGAGGTGCAGATATTTCTTGGTAGTTGACATTACAGACGTCTGAATGTATGAATGTATACTTCCGTGACGATGTATCCAACTGAAATGTTCTAGAGCTGCCAGCAGCCTCGAGATCCTACGTGTAAAGCCACATGGCGTGGCTGGAACTCAGACGAGATTCTATTCAAACTTTCGAAAGGTTTTCGAAAATAGAATGGCCAGATTGTTGACAAATACGTTAAAATCCTTCTCGTTACCAACGCACTGAGAAACCTGAACACATCTTATGACCTTCTATAAACGCAACGATAGACATCAGCCGCTCCATATCTGAAACACTATGTGGGTTAATTGTGCACACACGAAATGTCAGTTTGACTAAAAATTTTGTAGCGTTTCTCTGTTGCCTGGCTGATCGCTTTTGCCGAAAACTTGCGTTTGTTGCTCGTCATCTAACACGATGTCGTCTGTATCTGAACACGTCTCGAATATTGCACATTTGAAGGACTGTATTGACTGTCCGAGTGATAAGATAATTTTTCATTTTTTCTAGACAATTTTCGGGTACGAAGTTCACGTTTATGTCACATATTAAGATCTACGCTCCTTTGGCGTTGTACAAATTCTAGGCATCTAAGTCAATGCAATGAAGATATGGGCATTCAAATTACATATTTTCATACTTGAAAAGTCACTCACAAAAATCTATAAGGTAGTCCCTGTTGATTTAGAATCATGACAATTTGGAAGAAGCCAGATTTCACAGTGCAAATAAAGGAAAAAATCTTAAAATCCATAATTGGTAACTGTATAACTCTGGAAAATACTTTTTGTATTACTTTTTATCAGTCGGTCTATTTGTCTGTCCATCTGTTAGGAATCTTTTTCTCTGGATCAGTTCTGGGTATCATGTTCAAATTATGTCACATACAAAGGTATATGAACCCTTGGCGGCGTAAAAACCGTAAGCTTATAACTGACTCCAGTCAACAGATACGGCCGTGTATGCCTCGTGTTTTCATAATCGAAAACTCACCCATCGAAACCTATAGGGTGCTCTCCATTGACTTGCAATCATGAGATTTGGCAAAAACTAAGTTATTCGGTACAAGTAAAGCAAAAAATCTGAAACTTGTTAACTTTTAATTACATCACATAAAGATGTCGTTTTCGATTTAGACATACATTGTATTCATCACCTGTTGAAAGTATAACATACGAACATTACTGCATTCAGACATAAAATGTATGTTGTATTCATGATTTAGTGTGTAAACAGAAATGTGTTATTAAATCTTCTCTTCCTACATACACAAACTAAAGTCCTCTGCTTGCTTGATCTCGTTTGTTTGGGCTGGGCTGAGGAAATAACGTAGAATTTCTCAACCGATCTTGGTATTCCTGGGACCAGTTTTTTGCCAGTAAACTTACAAGGTCTCGATAGCAGGCAACCATTATTGGGAATCTCGATTCCCAGGATGGGGAGTTTGTACAGAACCCTCAGTGCGTGAGTCCCTCTCGCACTTGCCCATTCTGTTTCCCTTTCTTCTATCTACCCTAGCATCGCCCAGTATGTTGTTCTGAAAGGTGAGTGTTCACCACAGATATGGGTGCCGTCGGGTGAGTCTGAGGGAAGTGGGACAGAACTGCTCTTGTTCTCTGTACGTGGAGTCCCCAAACTTTTTGGGCCAGACTGAAACAGGTGACAGTGGTCCCACAATAGATTATACTGAGATAGGGAACCAATATTCGAAAGTGCATATTTATTGTGTTAAGGACATGCTAAGCGTGCACCACCTTACAACAATGTAGCTCATAGCAATGCTTCAAAGCAACGACTGTCAGTCTGAATGAATGCATGTATTGCAATGATGCCTGCAGTTCTACACACTCTTGGAAAGATCTCGAGTGTCCGTTGTGCACTCGAACAGTAGCAGCTGATAAACGGTGTGCACACCTAACCACCAAACGGACCCTCTGTACACAACTAGGCTCGCAGCACTCAAGCATCGCAGTGGCGCATTAACCTGTGCCGGAAGCACACCACTGACCCTGCTGTCAGCTGTCCATTGCATCAGATGGCTTGTGTCGAGTTCATGGTGAGGTGTGTTGCTGTGTACATTGCACAATAAGTAATCAAGCACTGGGACAAACGGATTTTGAGCCCTATGTCTGCTTGTGTCAATCCAGTATCGTTCACTGCGATGTAGTGTCTAACTTCATACAGTTTGTATTGTTTGTGGATGAGGCCTCATTCATGCGTGATGTTGTTTTAAAAAGCCATACAGGCAGATCTAGAATGAGGACAACACCCACGCCACCCATATCGGAGACCAACAGCAAAGATTCTCAGTCAAGGTATTTTAGGGCATTATGCAAGATCATTCCATTTTGATGTTAATGTTTGCAAGCACCTGAAGAATATTCACACTCATTGTAGGACTGGAAAAGGGGGGGGGGGGGGGGTTCCTCTCTGATGGCCATTGCGATCGCTGGATCTTACAACCCTAGACTTCACTTCCTGAGGTTATGCCAAGATGTACGTGTACAAAACACCTGTAGGTACAGCTGAAGACCTGCTTGCCAGCGTCCAGTCTGCCTGTTTCGTGGTACAACATTGTTGCTCACAGGCGAGGCTTCCATGACGAGTGCGGCCGCTTCATGTTTAAAGATGATTACAGATGCAGCTGTTGCCACACACATCGACTCACTCTGTGTTTGACAAGTTTCTACACAGTTGTCACTTCTGCTCAAAAAAATGGTTCAAATGGCTCTGAGCACTATGGGACTCAACTGCTGTGGTCATTAGTCCCCTAGAATTTAGAACTACTTAAACCTAACTAACCTAAGGACATCACACCCATCCACGCCCGAGGCTGGATTCGAACCTGCGACCGTAGCAGTCGCACGGTTCCGGACTGCGCGCCTAGAACCTCGAGACCACCGTGGCCGGCGTCACTTCTGCGTAGCTGCTCAGAACAATGAAGTGTGACATGTCTTGGAAGACACTGTCGCAGTAGCCGCCACGATACAGGAATGACCTATAAGGAAACTGTGATCGCAGAGAGAGCGTCATGCACGTCAAAGGTCGTTAGGTGGTGGTATGAATGTTCGATATTTTCAAGAACACTGCCATCCTGAATTTGGAATCATTCAACTGTACGCCAGCAGACACCTTAGGCAAGTGTACGGTGGTGGAGAGAAAAACGGATTTACTTGTGTGGCAGATATGTGCAAATATTATTTTCTTAATAAAATTTTTGTACTTATTTAGATACTCCGAGCTCATTTTTTACAGTTCTTTTAACAGCTATGTTTATTTACCAGGTGACATCTACACTCTTTTTGGAGAACTGTCGGGATGATTTCCCATGTTTCAGCAATGTGTCACTCAAAACATGACCGATCAGCAGCTACTTGCAGCCAGCGTATTCCATTTCGTGCATTTCTGTCACACCACAATCCCACTCGTTTAATATGTGGAACTTCTTCTTCTTACGCGAAACAAAGCCGTGTGTGCTACCTTGCGTCCACGTTTGGTAAGTAATGAGAGTAGTAGCAAGATGTGAGGGGCATGTGAGGGGCGACACCTACAACGTGCTGACATGAGGAAAGTTTCCAACCGATTTCTCATACACACACAGCAGTTGACCGGCGTTGCCTGGTGAAAGGTTGTTGCGTTGACTCGTGTAAGGAGGAGAAATGCGCCCCATCACGTTTCCGACTTTGATAAAGGTCCGGTTGTAGCCTATCGCGGTTGCGGTTTATCATATTGCGAAATTGCTGCTCGCGTTGGTCGAGATCCAATGACTGTCAGAAGAATATGGAATCGGTGGGTTCAGGAAGGTAATACGGAACGCCGTGCTGTATCCCAACTGCCTCGTATCACTAGGTCGAGATGACAGGCATCTTATCCGCATGGCTGTAACGGATCGTCCAGCCATGTTCAGATGCGGACGTTTGCCAGACAACAACCATCTGCACGAACAGGTCTATAACGTTTGCAGCAGCATGGACTATCAGCTCGGACACCGTGGCTGCGGTTACCCTTGACGCTGGATCACAAACAGGAGCGCTTGCTATGGTGTATTCAACGACGATCCTGGGTGCACGAATGGCAAAATGTCATTTTTTCGGATGACTCCAGGTTCTGTTTACAGCATCATGATGGTCGCATCCGTGTTTGGCGACATCGTGGTGAACGCACATTGGAAGCGTGTATTCGTCATCGCCATACTGGCGTATAACCTGGCGTGAAGGTTTAGGGTGCCATTGGTTACACGTCTGGGTCACCTCTTGCTCGCATTGACGGCACTTTGAACAGTGGACGTTAAATTGCAGATGTCTTACGACCCGTGGCTCTACTTTCATTCGATCCCTGCGAGATCCTACATTTCAGCAGGACAATTCGTGACAGTATGTTGCAGGTCCTGTACGGGCCTTTCTGGATACAGAAAATGTTCGACTGCTGCCCTTGCCAGCACGTTCTCCAGATCTCTCACCAATTGAAAACGTCTGGTCAATGGTGCCCGAGCAACTGGCTCGTCACAATACGCTAGTCACTACTCTTGATTTACTGTGATATCGTGTTCCGGCTGCATGGGCAGCTGTACCTATACACGCCATCAAAGCTCTGTTTGACTTTATGCCCAGACGGATCAAGGCCGTTATTACGGCCATAGGTGGTTGTTCTGGGTACTGATTTCTCAGGATCTATGCACCGAAATTCCGTCAAAATGTAATCACTGTCAGTTCTAGAATAATATATTTGTCCAATGAATACCCGTTTATCATCTGCATTTCTTCTTGGTGTAGGAATTTTAATGGCTAGTAGCGTAAGTGATTCTTATGGGTTCTACTTCTTCTTTTCTAGGTGTGAGCAGGCGTTACTTGCTGTGGGATCTGAACCCAGCAGCTGATAATGATGATCTCTTGGGAACGTCTTCGATTGTTCAGAGGTAGATATCGCTTTTTGTACAGTATTAAATTTTTTTGTTATTTTTGAGATGCTCTACTTTGTAGATGTTCTCAGTGCGAATATCGGTGTTTTGACACGACCACCAGCTACTAGTTCTTTTGCACCTGTCTTTTCATTTCGGTTTGTCCATATTCTTTCAGACACATTCCCCTGCCGACGTCATACACCACCTCTAGTACCCATGCTGGATATGCCCTTAATGACAAACATGCCCACTGGTGATGTGTTGCTGGAAGTGTATTCCAGTAATGAAGACAACAACAGTTTTACTTGCAAGTACTCAGAATTTATTATTATCATTATACGAGTACGGATTTTTATTTCTCCTTCCTTAGATACTTATCAACTTCGACTATTTCTCCTTGTTGTGTGCAGAGTTATTAGGAGTTCGACGTGTTGTTGAGGGGAAGAGCATTGTCAAAGTTAGGGGGAGAGCTGTCGTGACATCATGGAGTGAGTCGATACCAGAGTGGTCATACTGAGTCACTTTTCTGAGATGCAGGAAAGGGGTCCTGTGAGACACTCAGCTGTATGCTCTACCTTGATTTTGATCAACTTATTGTGGGGTCCAGTTACATCTCTCTTCAAAAGTGTATATTGCTAACAAAAAGCATGTCCTAATGCCCATAATCATGATGAGAGGAATTTAAATTGATTTCCATGGTTGCTTCTCACTAGCGATAGAAATTAACCGAAAAATACAGGGCATACAGATACAAAACAAACACCAGATGTCTACTGACGTTCTAATTTCTCGTTTATGGCTGAATGTAGGAAAGCCATAAGAAGAAGACTAACATTAACACGCTGTTGGCATATCGACAAAGAAGTCGATCGTAAATTAGGTGGTCCCCTCTTCTTGTCCATATTAGCCGAGAAACATCCACAAAGTGTAGACCTGCTGCTAATCTCTGAAGACGATAAGCAACACAACGTTTGGATAAAATGCATGTACCACCTATGTTCCTCTGAAATGAAAACAAACAAGGTGCTAGATGTTTTTGCTGTAGATGTCTCAAGTCGTTTACCAAGAGCATGTATCTCTAAAGACACCTGATTGACTGCTAGAGCCAGGAAACAATAGGTGTGGAAATACTTACCAAGGATAAACGGTTCTCGAAGTTTAAGAATACCTCTCACCAACACTTCTGTCCCTTCGTCGTTTACGTCGGTTTAGAGCGCCTCCTAGCTCCTGTGGTACAGTGTCAACGTGGTGTCTCTGCCTCCCAAATCACTGTCACGAAATGATGCATACGATATGTGGCTACCCATCAAGTTCTGGGCACTAAAATTAAAATCTTATGTCAAGGGAATAGCGCGAGATGGCTGCTCACTGAGCTTGAAAGTCTTGTATGGCGTGTTTATTACATATATAGTAAAAACGTCCCCATGACCAACGTGAAGGAGAATGACGCACTGAGCAAGCAGGCAGCTGATCGTTATATCTGGGGACTGTGACTGGACAGAGTTGAGCAAGCTCCCTGTAGAGAATGTTGCCACGTAACGGGGAAGTCCCAGAGTGCAGCTGACAACCCATGTTAGTGCTCACTGCCACAGCCCACAGCCATGATGCCCCCTTTGCAGTTCAGCACTTTGACGAGTCTGGGTAGTAGGATGATAAGATCAGTGTCATTTCTGACACCGTTGTCAAATACATGCCGCTTCAAAGAGTATTACACCACTTCCTCAATTCTCAACGCTTCATGCTCACGTCTCTTTAGAAATTTGCCGAACCAACGCGTCCTAAAGATATTCTTAGCAAAGGGAGCCACTTATCTCGATGATGTAGGGTTTCAAGAGTTTCAACTTGTGACGGAGATGGGGTCTTTCCATACGAATATCTGGATTCTCTAGTAAAGGAAGAGGCATTTCCATAATTAATGGAAAGAACGGGCACTTGGTGAACGAACAGCAGGACTTCAGCACCTCTGATTTATCAGAACATGTAAAATGATGAACACCAATGTACATCTGACCGCCAACACCTGCGAGAAGTTCTGTAGCATATGACTGAGATTTTCGTGGGCTGCCATGTTAAGGAAGACACAAGCCAGCTGCGAATTCTTGACCAACGTTGAGATACATGTCTTCCTGGAACATTCGATTCACGAGTGACTTTGCCAATGTGTGCGCAGGTATGCCAAGGCAAATAACCTGTAAATAATCGAGGCGGAGTACAGGTTGTCTCACGATTTCAGTTTCATCCTTTACATGGATGTAAACTGTCTCTAAAGGCAAACCGTGCAACAAATTCACCTTTTCAAGGGCTCTCATGGATGTCCAAAGGGGAAATCACCAGACTGAGGGAAGATATCTAATATGTGGCTGCTGACGCTGTTGAGGCATATGTCCTAGAGGTAGAGATGGACTATCCCACAAGTCTGCATCACAAACACGGTGACTCTCACAGCCTGAAAGACTTTCACGTTCAGGGAATTCAACAGGTGCCTCCTCTAGGGCATTGGCGTTGCACCACAAATGCGTATCAGGAGGTTATATACTGAGGTATATGCTGCAATTCCAGCTGGAAGCAGCGGTGTCCTAACACGATTACAAGTGGTTCATCGGGGGGCATAGGTGTGGAAATCTGCTGCACCCAGACTATTTACTGATGTGTCTGGGTGGGCTTATTTGTTAGTAAAAAGGTAACAATGTGTTCCACTTGACTGGGTGTGTGTGGAATAGTTTGATGAACTGTTTGTCACAGTTCTGAGTGCATATGTGTGTGTGTGTGTGTGTGTGTGTGTGTGTGTGTGTGTGTGTGTATTGTTTTTGAGCTGGCATTGCTGTTGCTGTTCTAAGTATGTACACGCTGAAAATTTCTCTCTCTCTCTCTCTCTCTCTCTCTCTCTCTGAGTTACTAATAAGAGTTTAATAGACATTGGAAATTAAAAAATTACCTTATGCGCAAAAGAATGTGTATATTGTAATGAATCAATTACGAAATAACATAACTGTTACGTATATCACAAATACGAGAAAAAATGGAAATTAAAAAGCTTGCAGTTGTTTTCACAGTACAGTTGTTGTTCTTTTTCATATTGTTTGAAAGAAATACCTCCTTCATCAGTTTTATATTGATGGCAGGTGCCAGAGAAAAAATAAATCCATTTCGAATACAATATTTTAGAAATTTACATGGTCGACCGGTTCTACGCGGGATCGCGATTTATCGCCTCCAATTCGTATTTGCGTAAGTAGAGCTTTGCGGATGTGCGCCAGGAATACTGCACGCGTTTACGTGTGTGTGTGTGTGTCTGTGGGACGTGCGTCACGTCCTCGCTGTGACAGCATGCGGCTAGCGGTCAGCGGGCAGCTAACATCCCGTTTGTGGTAAAACGGAAAGTAAAATTCAGCATTTCCCTCGTTGTGCAGGAGCAGTGAATTGGAAGGTGGGCACACTTTTGAATCGGCACTTTCCAAAACGTTGAACCCGTTGTCCTTGCGATGGCGCCACTGCCATCTAGACCTAATCTATGCCGGCCGGTGTGGCCGAGCGGTCCTAAGTGCTTCAGTCTCTAACCGCGCGACTGCTACGGTCGCAGGATCGAATCCTGCCTCTGGCATGGATGTGTGTGATGTCCTTAGGTTAGTTAGGTTTGAGTAGTTCTAAGTTCTAGGGGACTGATGACCTGAGAAGTTAAGTCCCATAGTGCTCAGAGCCATTTCAACAATTCTGAACACACATACATACATATTTGTACACAGTATTATTTGAGAGCCCAGTTACCAGGGACACAGGGTCAAAATCGTAAGCTGCGTCGTTACCTGGGCCACAGCACGCTTTGCTGTACTACTCTGCAGGGCTGTAGTGAAGAACAACGAGAGGAATTATCTCGAGTACGAATACCTCAAGACTGCTGCAGCTGTCTGAAGACTTAAGTTTCATTCAGAAAGCAAACTGTGTCTATAAGTCGAAACTATCTGTACAACACTGGTTCACGGAATACCTTTTCGCAATTACACTTTTACTAAGCAGGTGCAGTGTATGATCAACGAAGCGTAGCTGCACAACAAATTTAATAAAGAAGTCGTCCTTTAAACATTCTCGCAAGCTGTGAGGTACTATCTCTACAAAATATTGGATACGTATCAGGTAAATTGCCATTGCTGCAGTGAAATGCATGGATGATGGTAACCAAAACAAGATGTAATGACAGGACATGATACGATGTCGGCAGAAACCATTCTTAAATACGGAACCCGCATCTATCAATCTTTGAAATTACCATCCAGCAAAAACATTTGTGATATTTATAGGAAAAAGATTTAATCCAACCAGAACGTTTTCAGTTCACTGAAACAGGTATCGCCTAATTCTCTTCTCAAAGGATCCAAAATGAGGCTCACACGATTCTTTAGGGACTGGCACGTTGCTACATACGCCACAAAATGTTACACAAAGACACAGATCATACCTCGTCCTTTTGCTTTCCATGTCTACTACTGCCAGAATCCAAACAGTCACAAGTGGCCATTCTATGTGTTAAGGTTGGGTTTATTAGGGGAAGGAGACCAGACAGCGAGGTCATCAGTCTCATCGGATTTGGGAAGGATGGGGATGGAAGTCGGCCGTGCCCTAAATCAGAATGCCCGGACACGGGATTGAACCGTCGTCCTCCCGGATGTGAGTCCAGTGTATGTCTTAAGACCACATAGCCTTTATTCTCGGTAGTGGGAAAATCTCTGGTGGTAGTGTTCATAAATCATAGACACAGAATTCAGACTCGATAATGGTTCGAGTTAGGCCACGAGACACGTGCAGAAAGGCTAACGACTATGATGAACGCTCTCAGAAAGCAGCATCCGGTTTCACGTTGGTCTCGCATAGGTTTCCATTGGTCTTGACTCATTCACTAGATATTCCGCTTGTGTCTGTAGTAGCACAGTGCCTTTAACAAAGCCACTCGCTGACGCAACACGCGCTAACTGGTGGACCTTCGTTATCGTTGCACGTCCTCTGTGGCTGCGGCGGCTGGGACATTGCTGTGCCACACGGAGAGTGCTGGCTGGCAGAGGTGAGCACAGGGGGCCACCACTGGCGTCGAGCCACAAGTGTCAGCTGCGCTTTCGTCTTGTCATGGAGTCCTGGGAAATGCCACGTGAATGTTAAGGTGGGAAGAGTTCGAGCAGTTGCAACGAACTGTATAAGTTATGTGGTATGTACACAGGTTCATTACGAGATTTGACGTTGACGAAGCTCCATGTTGAGAGATGTAATTTTATAGGCCTTCCATATGGAGCAGAGATTCTTAGGAAGAGAAGATGCTGACGGAGACTTGAATTGCCACACTGAGACTCTTGACCACTCCACTAAATTCGAAGCTAACATGCTGCAGCTTGTAAAGGAGGATTGGATGCAAACTTACCTGAATCTGTTAAAGAAGTAGCTAGCAAATGCGAGAAAAGAAAGATGCAGGCCATTTTCTTCGATCTCTAACCATTCCGAGCTTAGCCTACCAGTACCATAGCCCCAAAAGGCTCATAGAAGTAGAGGTTGGTTCAGAATTCTTCCAGAACTGGAGAGCTCTAGATAGCTACAGTATGAAGCCGGTAAACTGGGAAACACTCTCCCAGAACTGACGAGGTCGTGTGTGTCATTTTCTCACCCCCTGTACGTATAATACAGTTTATAAGAGGACGAAAAAACTCCACTTACCATACGTTCGAATGCGAGGGGAAGCAACAGCTGTGAGGCGTGCGTCGCACCGAGTGAGAGCAGCTGCGCCAATTCCCGCCAGTAGCTGGAGAGGCGTTCCCGGAAAATAGCCGCCTGGGCCTGCAGTTCTGCACAAGACGGGAGACGACGCGCTGATGAACAAGCCAGTGGATCAGACTTCTGTAGGAAGCACAGCTTTCACTTTCTGCCCCCAGAGAGTGTATGCAGGCTGCATTTACCTTTTGAAACTAGATCAATATGCAATGTCAGTAATCGTATGAGCTACATAGACACCTTGACCGGACGTTACAAAGCTCATATTCCAACGACAAGTTTAAAGAGCACATCAAGCAAAGAGAGAGGAGTACCACCACCTAACGTAGATCCAGTAATAAAAATTAACCTACGGGTAGAAGTATCAAAACATCTGAAGAAGTGGAATTATACAACTACTTCAAAAATCACCCACACGGCTTGCCCAACGAGAAGACAGATTTAAGAAATAAGAGATCTTGAAATAAATTCTAGCCAGTTTTATGTGCTAATAATAGAAAGTAACATTAATGAGGATGTACAGTTTGGCTGTTTGACTTTGAAATACTGACAAGCATAGGACGTAACGATTGGCACAGGATCTTATCTATGCTGGTTTAATAATATGAGTAGTCTTTACGACGTTTCCCGTGAGTTGTATGATATGTATGGAAATGAGGAAGAATTATGTCCACTCATACAGGTTTTTATAATTAGAGTGTATTTATTTTAACAGAAGTAATAGATCTTAATAATTCAGTAAAAAAATGAGTAAGGTGTTTTGCAAGTGTAGCTGAAAAAGCCATTCTCGGCCTAAACGTTCTAAGGTCCATGGAAATGTATGACTACATTTGTACTGGTACACTATCTTACATATTAACATTACATTTTGGAATTACATGGCGATACACACAATGTTCTGTATTTTGTGACAAGTATCCCATCACATGTTTTTATCTCACTTTTTGTACTCCTTTTTCTTTTTATTTGTCCAGTGGATCAATTCATGTACGAAAGTTGTTTTGAAGGCGATTTATGCCTTTGTGATGTTAATTTGGTAAAAGGATACACATGTAAAATTATGTATATGATTATTACTGCCATGTTTTTATGAGCAGCCTAGCTACTGTAAGCCTTTGACGATGGATACCATATGTACTATTACGCACCATCACAATAAAGAAAACTCTTCTCTTATTTCTTTACATCAAATGCTTGTATCGTAAACAGAATACCAAATTTTGTTAACAAATATTAACACGATATTTAGATACTGTGATATAAAACGTTTACTGTGGCATGTACAATCGCTGCTAAGAGCAAAGAAGAAACGACATGTGAATATGTTGCCTACCAACTGCCTCAGTTGTCATATAAACAACATGAACAGTGATTTGAGGGGATTCATTTTAGTGATGTTAACATCAGTAACAATAAATTTGCCTTATGCCAATGCTATGATCGTTGAGCTGATCTAATGTTGATGTACACTCGGAGTTAGGGGACTCAACATACAGAGACAACAGTGAGATATACACACGTCAGAAGATTCGTAAATTTTCACACCTCCAGAGGCCCAATGCAAGTGATGCACAGTTTTTAGCATTTGTTGTAATATGAGTGCCTCATGTATGGGATGATAGTGGCGTTCTATACGTGCCGTCTGCCCTTCACTTTTCGGTAATTGCTGTATACCTGTATAAAGGGCAGAGGATCGAAAATGTAGTCGTGAAAACAAATAGTGTTACAGTAAATGGCAGATACGACGTCGTTAAGAAAAATAATGCTTTTTTATGCCTGTGCCAGATTTTTCGCATTTCGTTCTTATACGAGCCTATTTTCAGTACAAAAAAGACATTGCTGCAGATGGATAATGATGTGAGTACATGATGTTTGTTCTGTTCCTAACGCTATTTGAATTCCTCAGTGCAATTCGCAAAAGACAAAGTAGAAGAACCGTGCGTTTTCATGACTTTGTAAAAAAAAAAAAAAAACGAATCTTCGGCATGAGTGACTTCAGAGCAGCGTACCGACACATTACACTGGCATCTGGCTGTAGGTCAACGACTGCAGAATGTATAGCCACGGGTTGGGGTGGAGACAACAGAGTGCTGAAAAGTTCACCAGCCATCACAGACAGACCGATGTAACCTGGGTTGAGATCTGTGGCTACCACTGACACCACACCACAAGCAGCATAGTGTAGGGCCAGAGTCGGCTGTGGTGTTCAGCGGCGGGAATCATTTTATCCTGTGGCGGTCACGTCGACGCTGCTTTGTCCTCTGCTGGCCTCGTCGACTTCACGGAAAGCCGCGGTCGTCGAGATGCCTACCTCCTCAGCCCACAGAAACAAACAGGGGTTAGGAAGACTCGCGATCAAATCATGTGGAAGGCATATGAATGAGTTCTTAGGAATTTCGAAAATTGTTCAGAAATTTTGGAGCCAAATTATTATTCAAACTGGTTCTCCAGATAAACAATCAGTGTCTCTTGAAAATATCATTCACATAGTTTTGTATGTTCAAGGACACATAAGTGAGAGGACATCCGCACAATTACCTGAAGAGCTCTCACACTCAAGTTGCTGACCAGAATATGTATATAAGACGAAAAGTAGATTGAGGAAGTGCTAGATGACCATCAATTTGGTTTTAGGAAAGATAAAGGCATCAGCGTAGGACTTCTCAGTTGGCGATTGATGATTAAAGCGAGACTTAAGGAAAATCTAGGCATGTCCGTAGGATTTGTAGTCAGATAAATATTGTACAATAATTTAAAATGTTGCAGGATTTCCGAAACTCTAAGGAAAATGGGTGTAACCTCTAGGGAAAGAAGGGTTACGTACAATTTGTACATCAAACAAGAGGAAAAAATAGGAAGACCAATAACAAACAGATTAGGTTTGGAAAGGTAAAAGACATACATCTAATCGCCCTTAGGATTCAATCTGTATATCGAAGAAGCAATGACGGAATGGGGTTCAGAAATGGAATTAAAATTCATGTTGCAAGTTTATCAGTGACAGGAATAGCTGATGTCATTGCTGTTCTCAATGGAAGTCAGAGGTAACACTAGGAGATGTTGAGTAGAATAAACAATCTAATGGGTAGACGTTATCAATTAAGACTAAACCATAGAAAGATTAAATTATGAGGTCTAGGTCAGAATTGTAGGCAAGGATCAAGACGAACTGAAAGAATTCTGCTACCTTCAGGACAAAGTAGCCGGCTGAAGTGGCCGTGCGGTTCTAAGCCCAGCAGTCTGGAACAGCGAGACTGCTACGTTCGCAGGTTCGAATCCTGCCTTGGGCATGGATGTGTGTGATGTCCTTAGGTTAGTTAGGTTTAACTAGTTCTAAGTTCTAGGGGTCTAAAGACCTCAGAAATTGAGTCCCATAGTGCTCAGAACCATTTTAACCAAGGACAAACTCATAATGGAAAAATGAAAGATAACATAAAGATTAGAGACGAACATTCAAAGAGGATGTTCATGGCCAAACGAAGTCAACTAACATCAACTGTCAGTTTTGTAACAACGAAATCAAACAATCATTGATAAATTTATTTAATAGGATAGATAAAACAATCTACTCACGAAGCAGCGTCAGAACACACATAGAAACTGTTGTGATTGGCAAGCTTTCGGAGCCAGTGGCTCCTTCTGCAGGTAAAAGGGTTGAACGGAAGGAAGAAGGGTTAAGGAAAAGGACTGGACAGGTCTAGGAAAAGGGGGGAAAGGGGTAGATTTTGGGAAAGTCACCCAGAACCGCGGGTCAGAGGTGACTTACAGTACAAGATGAGAAGGAATGTTGGGGACCGCATCTAGGGAGCTTAAAGGTGGAAGGTAGGGTAATATACAAGACAGAGACTACTGCTAAAACGTTGATCTCGAGTTAACAAGAGTGTGTCCTCCTATAATAGCCCTGTAACTGGCAAAACATATTCTATTAAAGGGAGAGCCAGATGGGAAAAGATACAAGTCATATACCAGCTACTATGTAAACACTGTTTAGCCTTCTACATTGACACGACTACCATCAGATTATCAATTAGGATGAATGGGCATAGGCTGAGGGTATACACTGGTAACTCACAATATCCTGCTGCAGAGTATGCTCTAGAACATGACATTCGTGACACCGGCGCCTGTTTCACCACCAGGATTCCTTCTCCCAGACACTAGTTTCTCAGGACTCCGTAGGTGAGAACTAACTCTACAACATTTCCTTGGTTCTCGCCACCAAGCTTCTTATCACTATAACTATTCTTTGCTTTACTCTGTTTCAGTTTCCTGCATCTTTCATTGTCTTTCCCATCAATTTTTGACCGCCTCATCCCACCTCTGTTATGTACAATGTACTTACCTTCTCACAATAACTAGTGATCAATGTTTTTGCAGTAATGTCTGTCGTGTATATCACCTTGCCTTCCGCCTTTAGCCTCTTGGGTTTTCACATCTCGTCTGATGCAGTCCCCAACATTTAGTCTTCCCTTCTCATCTCGTACAGTAAGTCTCCCGTGGCCCACAGCTATTGGTGACTTTCCCAAAATCTACCCCTTTTCCAAGACCAGTCCAGTCCTTTTCCTTCACTCTTCTTCCTTCCCTTTCAACCCTTCTACCTGAAGAAGGAAGCACTGGCCCGAAAGCTTACCAATCACAGCAGTCTTTTATATGTGTGCCTTGCTGCTGCTGCGTGAGTAGTTTTTTTATCTATCCAAGCAAATGTCGGATTCTGTTTGAGGACGAGTAACTAAGAGTGTAAGTTTGGAGCACAGTATTCTATGAAAGTGAAACATGGGCAGTGGAAAAACTGGGACAGAAGAGAATCTAAGCATTTGAAATGTGGTGCTAGAGACGAATGTCGAAAATTTGATGGACTGATAAGAGAAGAAATGATGAGGTTCTCAGCAGAATCGGTGAAGAATGGAACATACTGAACACTTTGGTAGGAAGATGGGAGAGCATTTTGTTCTTGGTCATGTAGCCTTTTTGTTTCCTCTCGGTTCTTGTACGTATTGAATGGGTCCTGTAGCCATCATTCATTAGTCTGGTAGCCCATTTTCACTAGCATTTCTCGTTATTTTCCTTGTTTATCTTTACTCATAACTCTCATAGTGGCGTGATTCAATGAATGTGGTTGTGTGTCACGCTGCTATACGGTGGCATAGTCTGCTGCACAAAGTCTGCAGCAATTGTGCAGAATAGCGAAGTCTCGAAGTGCTCAAGCAGGCAAAGAGGTTTGCGCTATTGCTGAGAAATCCACCTGCGTTAGGTTGGTGGCGGGAATGGCATCCTTGAGTTTTCTGGGCCACACGGAGCGTGGAGGAGGCTGGAGATGAAAAAGGGAGGCAGTCTGCCGCCTGTCCACAGCTGTGCTCCAGTCGAAGAAGGGTCAGTCAGACTGACCGCGTGGCGCGTTCTTACTTGGCGAGGGGAGAGCTGTTAGCTTTTGGTCTCGCTTTTCAACTCTGAAAGTTTGCTTTGCTTTGCATTGTCGCAGCAAGGAATGCAAAACTTTGGCACATTTTTCTTTTAGTGAATTTCTATAGCAGACTTGGATCCACCGAAAGAGTGCCACACAAAGGTGTCGATAAGAAGTGAGCACTCGCTTCTGTATGAATGTCTGTTTTTCCTCTGCCTCGTGATGACTGGGTGTTGTGTGATGTCCTTAGGTTAAATAGGTTTAAGTAGTTCTAAGTTCTAGGGGACTGATGACCATAGATGTTAAGTCCCATAGTGCTCAGAGCCATTTCAACCATTTTGGTGCTTGCCTTCAGCTGTGCCTGTATAAGTTTTAATTTTTCTAGATATTAATAGCTTTGTATTCTCGTAAATTTTCGTCCATGGAGAGCCAACCACGTGGTTCAACATTAGAGTTTGTTGGGCTACCGTCACCACCAACTGTCCGATCTCGTGTTTGTTTTAGAGAATGTTAACTGTTCATGACTGTGTGATGTGATATTGTTGCAAGTTGGCCACGATACCTAGAAACTGCGTCCCCTCAAACCACGTGGGCAGGCGGGTGTACCGCGAAACGTGTACCGCTTCACGAGTTATTTCGATCAGTTGTCAAGCATCGGCAGTTGTATGAATGATTCAAGCCAATGGTTTTAGGTGTAGATTATAACGGTGAATGTATCGATGCTTTTCGTTAATGTTTTAGGAATTAATGTTATCAGAAATTGTGTACATGACTCACATCCATATCTTAGGAATAAATGATTTTATACACAATTTTCTCTTGCATTCCGAGGTTACGTTTTTGCACCTAAGCCCCCGCCTGGTAGCTTTCCTGCTAGCACATCCAACGCGTTTCCTTACGCACGGGTCCAGTGATTTGTTTTAAAACAATTTATTTTAAAACAAATTCTTTACATTAAGTCTTACTTTCAGGTGTGTTGCTCGGAGCTGATCTTCTGCACAGTGTTCATGGATGTGGTATTTTATTTTAAAACGTTGATTCTCGTGGACAGTGCACCTTAGATACTATTAATTGCATCGCATTCCCTATGAGCGATATCACGACGTACGTATTTTTATGTGTTTTTGGTCTGTGATCAAATCAATTTATTTTCCGACTCGGCCAAACCTTCGATTACTTGTATGGTTAGAGTCGGTGGCGACCCTAATCTTCTCACGTTAATTTCACAATCAATAAGCATTTCCATTCCCAATAATAACGTAATAACACGTAGTAACAGGTTACCTTATAGTATCACCCGTCTTTCTTTGCAACATACTCGTATTTTTCTCAATATTTCGAAAATCGTGCAGAATTTTACATCTCCGGATGCTTTTTGCAGGTCTACAGGGCCTATGAATGTGGAAATTTTATTTTCCAAGTTTTGTTTCTCTCATCAGTTACAACGCCCTCTCATGCTACTAGCCTTCTGACAGTTAAAATGATGGTCATCTATCATATCCTCTATTACCTTTTCCATTCCTCTGTATATATTGTTCCTGTCGACAAATGCCATGAATGAGGTGTTATGCTAGTTGTGCTATAGGGGCCTGCGAGTATCTGCTCATCTTCATGGTTGGGTGTAATGGTATACCACCATTCTCATATATTCTAGGAGCCAACTTCAATAATTCTTGGTTGACACTTTCGCCAATGATTTCGGAAACTCAGAAGGTATGTTACCTATCGCTTCTCGCTTCTACATCTACATCTACATCCATACTCCGCAAGCCACCTGGTGGTGTGTGGCGGAGGGTACCCTGAGTACCTCTATAGGTTCTCCCTTCTATTCCAGTCTCGTATTGTACGTGGAAAGAAGGATTGTCGGTATGCTTCTGTGTGGGCTCTTATCTCTCTGATTTTATCCTCATGGTCTCTTCGCGAGATATACGTAGGAGGGAGCAATATACTGCTTGACTCTTCGGTGAAAGTATGTTCTCGAAACTTTAACAAAAGCCCGTACCGAGCTACTGAGCGTCTCTCCTGCAGAGTCTTCCACTCGAGTTTCTTTATCATCTCCGTAACGCTTTCACGATTACTAAATGATCCTGTAACGAAGCGCGCTGCTCTCCGTTGGATCTTCTCTATCTCTTCTATCAACTCTATCTGGTTCGGATCCCACACTGCTGAGCAGTATTCGAGCAGTGGGCGAACAAGCGTACTGTAACCTACTTCCTTTGTCGTCGGATTGCACTTCCTTAGGATTCTTCCAAAGCTGTGTTAAGCTCTGGCTCTTATGTGGGATCTCCAGTGTCTTCCGTTGTGATTCTCATTTCTTCTTCTGTCAAGTCATCAGACGAGTCCTTCCCCTCGTAGACGGCTTCAGTTCACTCTCTCCACGTACCCGCTCCCTCCTCTGCATTTGACAGTGGAATTCTCATTGCACTCTTAAAGCTGATGTCCTCACTTTTAAAGTTGTTCTTCTGAGTATTCTGTACATGTCCTTTTGAATATTCTGTACACTGAATAAATCTTTCAGACAACCATTTCTTATTCTGTGTCTTCACATTTTGCAACAGTCACTTCGCATTGGTTTCCCATCTACCCTTACTTACTTCGTGCCCAAGTGAATTATACAGCTGTATCCCTGTGTTCCTCCGAACGTTTTTGTATCTTCTACATTGGCTGATCAATTGCTGTGTTTTTTCTGTTTCCCAATGTTTCTTTTCCGTTAGCTCCTTATATCTATCTTTGTTTGTCCAATTTCTATGATGCCCTTTTTATTGGTGTCCATTCCTGTTCAAATGAACTGCCTGTGTGGTATTCATCCGCGTAATATCTGCAGCCCACGAGAAATTTAAGTGCATTTCGTGATTGCTTTGCACTTTAGTGTCCCACTTCTTTCCGCGTTATGTTCTTCCAGACCATTCTCTTAAACTTCAATCCACTCTTCATCGAAATTCAACTGACATCTGAGCTTATATCTGGCCCTAGGTGTGCCACACAATCGAAGAGCACGATTGAGAAAACGATAGATTTCGACTTCTAGACATAGATAACCGGACAATTCTTCCCATAAATACAGAAGTACGAGTATTAACGAGGGCCTCAACACGGCGTAATCCCACATGGAACTTTCATGTGTCTCGATCCTTTTCGAAGCATACTTCCCGTGGAAAAGCGAGAGTTTTCGGTAGCTACAGACGGTTGAAAGATAAAACAAACAGCGACAGAGGGAGAGAGAAAGGGACTCCCCTCTCTTGCACTCCGCTCCAAGGCCAAACTTCGTGTGCAATCATGACTGTTTGTACTGAAGCCATAATGTTATGTAATTGGAGTTTCGATATTTTTATCATTACGTAATTTGGTAAAAGAAAGGCGAACAAACATGCAAAAGTAATGCATCTACAGTTTAAAACAGTTGCTGCAAAAATCGATGTTTTACACTGTTTTACATCTAAGTCAACTTAAAGATGCAGAGCGACAATTTTTGTAGTATGTGTATTCCGATATAAAGCATAACATGTGGAATAGTATGAAACCCCATACGTTAATTTCTGCCATCAGTGATAATACCTGCTACAGTTGCAAAATTGTACATCAGCAGTTGATTTTATCACTGGGGATGTGTATCAGCAGTTGTCCCATCAAGAGAAACGTGTGTTCTTATGTGTCTCCATTGTTGCTGTTGTTATTGTTAGCATAGGTAGTATAAATTATTACTACCGCGTGCTGCTCGTGTACTTCACATGTCATAATGTTGACTTACTGAGATGTCAGGTTATATGTAAGAGAGTGCGCTAATGCCTTAAGTTTATCAGGTGGAATAAACGCATAAAGAAGTAAATAAATGTGCAGAATGTGCCAAAGTCCGCCACTTTCTATAACGCAATTTAGACTATTTCTAAGGACACGGGCTCTGTCGTTTCTTGCGACTCTTAGTGTCTGTTCTGCTGGGGTTGGCATCGTATAGTGGATCCCCGTATGCTCTGTAGCGTATGGCATTAAAGGTCTAAAAATTTCGTAAAAGTTACAGTAGCTTCATGCAATGTCACTTTTATCGCAACGGCAATGAACGGGACTCTTAAAACGTCACGTGTCAGAGATCTGTGCTGAAGTTTAGTGAGCGAGCAGTCTAGATCGCATCACATCGCATAGTGACTTTTTAATCCGGACCTGTCCGCCACCTCCATGCTGAGTATCCTGGACACGCTCCCAAGACAGCAGCCGTGTTCACAGAGCCGCGCGGACACGCTCCTAGCTGGACGACCACTCAGCCCACATGGCCGCTGAGCCATCCGGTCTCAGCCTCACAGGAAATGTCTGTGGACAGCGGCGGTCTCACCGTCCCTGAGACCTGCCGGCTCTGCGGGACCTGTTGAGTGACGTCAGCTGAACACGACGCAACTGGAGAGACTCGTGGACTCTCTTCGTCGGGCCCTTGTCGAGGCTAGAGGCGGTGTGCTCTACTGCTGTGTTATCATGAACTCTCCTTATCTGACATAGAATGAAATCTGTCCTCAACCTTCATGTTTATTACTTCCAACCCTCCACATAAACATAACTAAGTCAACCTTGTTTTGTAAGGAGAAAAATGTACACTTGCAAGATCTCAGGCCTAAATACCAAACACCAATCCTCTCTTAAAGTACATGGCCATACTTAAGATAATACTCATTTTAGGCGTCTTGAATGCAGAGTTTTTAGAGTTCTGTAGGTGCAGGTTGCCTGCCGCTGGCTCCGCCCCACAGCAGCTGCCTGATGCGCGAGTGGAGAGTACTGTGCAGCGGGGTGACGTCCAGAGCCCTCATACACGCTTCACGTCGCAAGTGTGGGAAGACGTGTGTGGAGCCGGTCACGTCTGCCCCACGTGTTTCGAAACTTTGTTCTTCAAGTAGAACACACGTTATTTAACGTGAAAAACTGGTAAGCAATATGAGCAGATAGTATTTCAATGCCATGCGCATATATGGTCGACTATGTTTAGCAATATTTTAGGACATATTCTGCAGCAGTTTTTTATAAAACACACACACACACACACACACAGAGAGAGAGAGAGAGAGAGAGAGAGATCTCAGTCACGCACAGAGGCAAGGTGAATTCTGACAATATTACCTCTTCAAAGCAAGCTTCTTAAACAGTCAGTTCGTGATTTTACATCTCTGTCGCATTGTGCCAATGAAGTTGTTTGACGAAAATGATTGTGATGAAAGGTATCGTCATCATTGTCACCGCCATCCTCTCATAAAGAATAGTCTAACGTCAATCAACTATTCTTCTCTCCATTTAACGGGTCTTCTCTATGACTGCCTCAACTAAATCGCAAGGTACAAACAGTAGCACAAAGAAACGCTCATAGAGTTTCTTTTGGCTCGTGTAAGAGCTGGTCGAATAGCCACATACAACGACGCTTACCGGTCACAACTGCCGCGAGCTCTGAGGTTTAAACGTGGCAGTTTGACCGTCACTGCATACTGCTCCTGGTGGTGCCACACTGTCGCTTGTCGGTTCACCGGCACTACAAACACGAACCTCCTACTCACTGTACTGTACAGTAGTTCGAGCTCCGACAATGGCGACCGCAGCGGAGCGTGCCCGAAGCAAGTGGTACACGGGCGTTAAAAAGCTATGTGGTTAGAAGGTGTTACCTGCGTACAGTCATAATCACGGTCCAAATCCCCGCGCAACATAGACAGCTGGGGCTCACACCTTGCAAGTTTGCGTCTCGTATATGAGACCAGGTTGGCGCCCTTCTCTTGTTAGATGCAATCCGTTGTGATTAGATAACTGTTTCTTTTCTCCAGTGTGATTATTATTTAGCTCTTATGTCTTTATTTCTATGCACTTTAATTAGGACATAATTTTCAAATGCGGTGCAACTCCATCACCATGTGTTGATTAACTTCGACGAGAGTTTTTATAGAAAATCTAAATGAGCACATTACGCTATATTTAACAATAACAAACTTCCCAGTAATATACTCACCAGGTTTATCCACAAACTGAACAGGACGCCACCACTCACAATTCACCATGCCGACCGTGGCTCTTGTGATTTGTCGAACACCATGCACTGACTGGGACAGGATATGATGCCTCAGATCATCTGTTTGCAGCGTTGTCATGTTCCATTTCATGTTGTTCAACCTTTCAAAATAAAATGGAGTCAGCTTATGTGACAGATGATATTCTGAAACTTGACTGTATTTTGTAGACTAGAATAGTGAAAACTAAACTCAACTTGCCCTACTCCAGCTCTTACGTGTCCCATTGATAGAGGTCGCCAGCCCATTAGGGACGAATCGAGGTGTCAGACAGGAATTGTTGCGTACATTACGGCTCGTATGGGAGTCTGCTAACATATTCTGGACAATTGATCATTTCTGATGAAGAATTCACATACAAGCAAGCAGCCAGAAATATGACTGGACAAGCACAGCAGACCGCCTTCAAAGGCATGGAGTGGGCACTCCCCCACAACATGGCTCACAGTCTGCTCCTTGGCGCCATAATCATGAGCAGCGCTTCCACTATAATACCACGTTTTCAAGAGGTTGCCATGTCTCTCTTGTGCCATTTGGATGAGGCTGAATCTTGGTCTTTCATGACAAGAAAGACCATACTGCGCTACCTTACTCAGCTGGACTGAATATTTATTGCACTCTGTCTTAGGAATTAGTACAGTGGCATCCTTGATTGTGAGATTAGCAGAGACAAAATTTGACATAACATGCAACCCCTAAGTGGGATCTGTTGTAGCAATGTCATTAATAGTCAACATGGCTCCTTACGTCTTAACTGCATGAGTGCCATTCTCCCATGCTTTAGCACAATACGCGACAGCTCAGCAACAAAGAAAAATCGCAGGTTTGTTTTGTTTGTCTACATTTGCTCCACAGGTTTTTGCAGGAATGTAGTGCAGTTGATTTAGAATAGAAGCAAACGACTTTTACAGGTCCGCGCAGTGGTGCATAAATGACAGTGACAGGGGAACTTACATTGGTCAACCCCCTACCTGTTCGATCTGCCATTCGACTGAACATCTGCGGATGAACTGTACACGTAGACGTCCATTTCAACTTCCACGGGAACGTCCTGCAGACGGTAGTGAAAAGCTAGTACCACTATTGAGTGAGGTGGTCGCGGGGCTGTACCACCACCCCGGCAGCCGGAACATGTCAGCGAGGCGGAGATGCCAGTTCAGGTGGAATGCAGTGCCAAAGACATTCGCGGTAGGACGGACGTCGATTCTGCACCGTCATCCTCACCGGGGCAGTTACCGCTGGATACCAAAGATGCGCCGGCCACCTCTGAAACTAAGCCGTGTGAGATACAGGAGCGGGTGCAGACCAGTTTGCCTGAACCACCCCTATCGGTAGAGACTGTAGCAGACACGAAGAAAGGCCGCAGAAGGAGAAGCAAAGGGAATAGTAGCAAAGAGGAAAAGTCGAATGATTTAGGACCCGTGCACATGTCAGAAAGTGGCAGCGAGACTGAACCTCAATCTTCTTGCTCCGTGCGCTGTGAGGACACCGCGAGGCAAGAACGCATTCGTGAACAAACCAAACACCTGAAGGCACTACTGAGCGCTGAAAGGGATCAGAGCACCGTAACGGCTAAGAGGAAGAGCGAGCAGAGCAGCGAGCAGCTGCAGCAGCGCTCCCGCAGGAACTCGCTGACGTCAGTCGCAGCCCCGCGTTGTGGCCAGGCGGATGCGACCACGGTGACACATTCAGCCGGCGGTGGCGGGCAGGGCGGCGCGCGCACCGCGCAGCACCCCGACAGCAATGAGCCGTGGTGGCGGCAGAACGAGGAGATGCAGCAGTAGCTGCTCTCGCGCATGGCCATCGCGCTGCGATCTTCCCCTCCCTGGCCCGTTATTGGTTTTGACACTTCGTTTCGTACTCCAAACGTTACCAACGTGTTTGGTTCAAAGCCGGAGAGAAGGACGATGCGAAACTCAGAGCTCATTATCCTCTGAACCATCATGGGTGACAGCCAAACCTACAACATTACCACACTTAACGTCAATAGAATTCAAAGTGCGGTGAAACTCCGTTCGCTAAATGATTTCTTGTATGGTACCAGCGCTGACATTGCCCTCCTACAGGAGGTAGTCACAGCCTTAGAAGTGCCCGGTTACGTTCTTATTGATAACATCAATCTTCAGGATGCTGTAGGCACTGCCATCCTTCTGCGCGACGGTATACCCTTTACGGATGTGCAGCGGCTGCCCAGTGGTCGTGGCATTTCTCTTCGAGTGAATGGTGTGCAGATTGTTAACGTGTACGCCCCCTCAGGTAGCACTCATAAGAGAGATCGTTCAAAGTTTTATAAGACCGGGGTTCCCATTCTTCTTAGCGGTTATCGTGAACATCTCATCCTTGGTGGGGACTTCAATTGTGTGCTCAATGACAGAGACCAAACTCCTAACACGAACAGATGTATCGAACTTGAACATTTAATTCATGGCATGCGTCTTCACGATACATGGGAACAACTGCACGGTGAACGGGTAGCGTACACCTTCGCAACCAGTCATTCTGCCAGTCGGCTGGATAGGATCTATGTATCCGAGGCCCTCCAGCGACACACTGTGAACTGTGACATAGCTCCTGTCAATATCTCCGACCATTGTGCATATCAGTGTTACCTCAACCTACACCGCCAGCAAATTTACCGCGGGAAGGGCTACTGGAAATTGAATGTCAGCCTTCTGCAGGATGCCCAACTTGAAGAGGAGGTGAACTTAACGTGGCAACAGCTCCAGCGGCACCGACGTCGTTACGCTAGCGTTCTACAGTGGTGGATTCAGTGTGCTAAGCCTAAATTACGCCTGACCGTCATGAGCTACGCCCGACAAAAAAGCTTTTGGCAGAAACAGACTATTGAATTTTATTATCGCTGTTTGAGAGAACTGTACAGTCGCACTAACAATCCTTCTCGAGACATCGACGTAAAGATCAAACGATATAAAGTGAAAATCACGGCGATACAACGCCAACGAATGCATGGCATCATCGTGCGAGCCCACCCTAAGGACGTTGCCGCCGAAGAACGGGCCTCTCTGTATCACATCCTGAGAACGACGAAACGGTGTAAAGCCATGTTGATTGAAGCCGTCGTTGATCACGCTGAGAATGCCATCACGAAGCAACGTGACATCATCTCGCACGTCTACGACTATTATAGTCAACTTTACAAGAAGCAACTCGTTGATGAACACTCGTGCGAGGATTTTCTTAGGACCTTGAGCTGTCGCTTGTCACAACAGGATAATGCAAAGTTGGAATCTGTTTTCACACAGGACGAAATCCGACTGGCGGTTCACAGTGGAAAGAAAGGGAAATCACCAGGACCTGATGGTCTCAGCGCTGAGTTTTACCAGCGATACTGGAACGTCCTCGGTCCGACACTCCTCGAGATAGCGAATGAACTCTGGCACCTGGAAGTCATACCCAAGGCATTTACGGAAGCTATCATCCTGCCCTTACTGAAAAAAGGGAACAGCAGGAAGGTCGAAAACATGCGACCTATCACACTCCTGAATGCCGACTTCAAAATAATCACCAGATCGATTAAGCAAAGGATGCAAACCGTTATGTACAAGGTTTTAGGCAGTTACCAGTACAGTGCAGTTCAAGGTCGAAGTGCAATCTCAGCTGCCTGCGATTTGAGGGACATCATCTGTTCACATGCTGAAACTAAAGGACAGGGCGCTCTGATCTTTCTAGATTTTGAGAAGGCTTATGACCGTGTACGTCATGATTTCCTCTTTCAAAGCATGAAGAAACTAGGATTTGGACCTCATCTCATAGAATTAATTCGCAAACTTACTACAAACGCCTCTTCACTGATTCTCATTAATGGCCATTTTACAAAAGAAGTTTCCATCGAGCAGTCCATCCGCCAAGGATGTCCTCTCTCAATGATTTTGTACGCCATTGCAGTAGAGCCGCTCCTGAACAACTTAGTGCATAGCGGGATCGGTCTTAGCGTCGAGTCTGTCACTATCCCATGCATTGCATATGCTGACGATATATGCGTAACTGTGTCATCATCGCAACAACTTCTGTCAGCAGCAACTCTTCTACAAACATTCACGTTTCTTTCAGGAGCAATACTCAATAGAACTAAAACCACAGTTCTGCAAATCGGTGGCGGTATCGGCGACATATCCCATGTTACCTGGTGCAAGGAAAAGGATTCTCACACAACCCTCGGTGTTACTTTTGAAGCCAAACCAGACAATTTCCTGACGAAACACTGGTCACACATGCTTCATAAATTACGTGCTGCTTTGATGCTTCACTCCGACCGTGACTTGAACATACTACAGAAAGTTAAGACCATCGAGATCGCCATTACGAGCAAGATGAATTATTTGGCGCAAATTCTTCCAATCTCCGACCACCTAGCCTAGAGTATACAACAAGCGTTATGTTGGTTTATTTTTAGGGGGCATATTTTCAAAGTTCAGTTCGATACCTTAACCTTACCTTCATCCAAAGGTGGCCTTAACCTCATTAAAGTACACAAAAAATGTGTCACCCTGCTCCTAAATCGCATCAGGAAGGAGTTTCGTAAACGGAGGACCAGTCTCATCAGAAACCTTATTCAGCGGTGGAAACCTCATAGCTTGGACCCACCCGTTAATATCGCCGGCATTCCACTTTCTTACCGACATGTGCGACTATACTACATGGAAATGAGCTACATTCGACACGACATCGTCGATACAGGAAGCCTGACGAACAGGAAGCTTTATGACCTTCTCATGACAACAAACCACAGGAATCGTCTGAAGAAAAATATCCACATACACATTGGAGTATAATATGGCGGAATGTGCACAACGATATGTTACCATCACGCGTCATAGCAGACTGGTATCTCACAGTCAACGATAAAGTAGCAACGAATGAAAAGCTACATAAAATAGGCCTTCAACCAACGCCCAACTGTGACGCATGCGGAAGAGTCGATACGCTCCTTCATAGGTTCACTTGCGGACATGCAGAAGAAATTACAACATTTCTTCGTCAACGATTGTCAGTGATAGACCGTACGACGCCCAGTGGTGTAGAACTTTTAGAGATCATTCAGCCACAAAAACTGAGGTATCCACGAGCAAAAAACAACGCTACAACGTGGATCATGGGCCACACAGCATCGTTTATTATGCAGAATAGGCATGCTACTTTTCTAGACTATTATTCTTACATAGAAATTGAACACTTTAAAATAAGCCAACATTGTGACTACAGGAGGATATTTGGAAATATGCTGAAAATCATAATTAACGGTTAAATGCTTCAAATACAATATTTGGATAGTAGAGGTTGCCAGTTGCCTGTATGTCTGAATCCTATTTGCTTCCTGGGACTTTATTTCTTGCCGGAATTTTAAGATACTATTCAGATGCTCACCAATGCAGAAGGCATTTTTTTTTCCTTCCCATTTTTCTCTCAACATTTTCCTTCTCTTGCAGAGCAGCGGAGCAACTTTTCTTTCGACAATGATGTGATAGTCTTTTGTGCACCTCAAGAAGACATTTCCTTTCTTTTCTTATATTGCGCAACGGCAGCCTAGAACTCATAAATACTAAGTTCATTCTATTTTCATTACAAATCGGAGCACATGTTTATTTTTCCCTTCCTAAAAAAAATAAAAAATAAAAAAGTTGGTAGAAAAAAAAATAAAAAAAATAAAAAAAAACAGTTGGTAGAGCACTTGCCCTCGTAAAAAAAATAAAAAAAAGGTAGCTCAGTTGGTAGAGCTCTTGCCCGCGAAAGGCAATTAAAACAATAAAAAAAAAAAGTTGGTAGGGCACTTGCCCGCGAAAGGCAAAGGTCCCGAGTTCGAGTCTCGGTCGGGCACACAGTTTTAATCTTCCAGGAAGTTTCATCCACTTGTTTGTCTGTTCATGTACAGAACATCTATTAGTGTCTGGATCTTTCAGATAGTTCATTTTTTTCGCCTAAGAGTGTAATTTCTATATGTGACATCTTGCCCCCTCTACGATTTTTACCCTCCTCACTGCCCTCCAATACTAAACTAGTGATCCCTTGATGCCTCAGAAAATGTCCTGCCAACTGATCCCTTCTTCTAGTAAGGCTAATATGTGATGGGCTCAGCATAAAGGATTCTATTTTTTGCATAAATGAACTAAACCTTTTATATGTCTTTTTTGCTACAGAGGACTGTAGAAGACCGTCTAAGTGCTTGGCAGCCACGCTTGTTGAACAGTCCAAAGCGCTAACAACTGGTATTAATGGAATGATGCGTTTGTGAATTTTTGGTACACCACACAATTTTGGTGGGACCAGATCTGATTTAAAAAGTCATTTATAGTCTGTGGGAGAAATCGAAGACTCTTTCACTAGCTGATGCATTTCCTAAAGTATTGCTGTTGGAGGATTGCTTTTGAACTCCCTGTGCCTTCCTGGTTGTTATACAACTCCAGTTAGAGTGCAGTAGGTTCGTTATTTCATTAGCATTGTAGCGTTGCCCTTATCTGCTGGAAGCTCTAGCATACATAAAAATTGAAATCTCCGATAGGTTTCTTTTCACGTTTAGTTAAGGTGCTGTTGTCTCAGTGCTTATTGCCTCTGGTAGTGTCTCTGGTGAAGCCTCCAAATTTAGGGGACGAAGTCTTTGGCACCGAAATGCGCCATTTAACGTGGCCTAATACCCATTAATCAAAATTGACCAGTAGGTTGTATTTCAATTATTTATCAGTACGAGTACATATGTTAATGTTTGTAGGAATCACGAAAGAAATGAGGAGTGTAGAAATAGGAGAAATCTTTAGAGAAGGGGTGGCCAAGACATCAGCTCACGTGCCATGCCTGGGCACAAGTGCATTTGGCTCATTATATACATCTCCCAATTAACATTTCTTACATTTTCTCTGAAGTGCTCAATAAACACTGGGTTGAGCAACCTTACAGATTTATCTCATGGTTTCTGAACTTTACACCTTGCTGTATTTTCTAATTTAATCGGTTGTACATCATTAAGGGGTGATAATCCCATGTTTATATGTTAATTTAGAAAGTTATGCATTTGTTAGTTTCACGCCCTCTTGCTGCACAAATACATAATCTATTAGGGCGCTACTGTCTTGAGCTATATGTGTAGGGAAATTGATAGCTGATTCTATATGTAATTAATAACACACTTTTCCCATCTGAACTGGTTAGAAAGTTTACATAGAAATCATCACAGATTAATAACTTCCTGTTGTTGTCTGACAGACAGCGTAATAGGTAGTCAAACTTTTTTATGAGTAGCTCCCAATCTCCTAATAGGGACCTGTACACTGTTGCTAGCATCAGCACTACATTATCTAGCTGTAGTTTATATGCACAAACTTGAAAGTGCCGATCAATGCTGAATTTGCTTACTTCTCCAGTTTTGTATTTATATCCTTGTTTTTCGTAAACGGCAACCACTCCTTTATCCATGCTATATCTGGAAGTGTAAGAGGCTAAATTATACTAATTTATACTGACACTATCCATCACCACAGTTACATGGTGTTCACACAAAGTATATCAATCTCCTTGTTATTTGTGAGGTCATCTACACGTACTAACAGATCATCTACTTTATTTTTTATTCCCCTGATATTCTAATGAAGTAAGTTGATACTACCCTTAGCTTATCCCTATTTACTGTACATGGAGCTTCTTTCATTCTATTTTTTTTTTAGTTTTGCCTGTTTGGACTATGACCTTAACATAAAAGGCCTGTCTACCTTGTCCCATTAACGACAGGGGCCACCCTCGTGTGACTGAGGCTCCCCCTTAAAGTATCTGCTAATAGGGAAGCTAACTTATCTTTCCCCTTCCAATTTACCTGCAGGCCATGCGTAGTGTGTCCTCACGTACCAGCAGTGTCAACAGGAACATCGCATATGTGAGGTTTTGGGGGTATCTGGAACATCCCGTTCCTCCACTACTTCAGATAGAAAGCCAGAGTGATAACACGCCTTTCAGCAGTGTTTACCCAGGACCGAACATAGCGCCGAAAGACCTCCACAAACACCACATTTGTGTGTCCAGTTAATGTTCCTATTTCATCCAAGTCTCTCGCAATAGTACAGCTTGGATTCATACCGCAGGCTGCCCCAACTGTATTTACCTGATCTCCCTGGCTTTTGTTTTCACAAAACTTGTGATCTGGTAAGCTGCACCTAATTCGGCCTGAAGCTCCTTGCCTTGAATATTAAGTAGAAGCAATCATCTTCTCTTCCTATTCTGATTTGATCCCTACATGTCTTCTTCTCTTGAAGCTAATATTCTGCTTCAAAATACGTTCAACTACATGTGGACGAGGCCCTTTCTCCATTACTTCTGATAGCAAGTCAAACTGATTTACTAACTGAATTTCGAAGTTTTTTCAACAGATTCCCTTTTTGCTTCTACCTTTCCCCAGCACCCCGTCCCTGTTTCTTCCCTTAGCTTACATAATTCCAAGTCCACATTTTCTAATTCAGCCTTAAGGGCACAAATTTTTGCCTCATGTTCAGCAACTTCTCTGTCCTTTCTAGATAACATACGTTGCCATGGAGGAGCGTCTTTATCTACCCAGTTTCCTCGGCGCTACATTCACCCCAATAAAATCATAACCTACACAGTCTTCACACCCCCGCCTTCAGATTTCTCTAGCAAACATCACATTTGCTAGACATGTTTTGACAGAAAAATTTACACAGAGGAAGAGGATAACTTGGCACAAGAGCACTGATGTTACGTAACCTGTATTAATACGCAGCGAAGCGCTAATGTAAACAAACTTTTAAAAATCTCAAAAACTTTATAAAACTACCGTTGTAATTCTTTCTAAGCCACAACGTATTCTTCAAACTCCGTATTTGCTTTAACACCGGTGATTTTAGGGAACTCGACTGTCTTTGTCAGAATGTGTCCGTTCCAGAAACACGATTTTCTTTTTAAATGCATCCCCTTCAAATGAGGAAAAAGTTAGCTTGCAGTGCATTACTGTGGGCAGTGTGCAGTCAAGTCCAGTTAAAATGTGAAATCTGCACTAGATTGCACATGTCTCCGTTTTCGTTCCTGCATTAGTTTTTCCGTCAAAAAATTAAACGCTAGCTCCAGGTATGTCTCTCGACATAACCTACATACTTTGCAGTAGGATATGAAGTCTCCGTAGGAATCGTTCAGTTTCACTGAAAACCGTTGCACCTGAAAACGGAAGATGCGTGTGACTTCAGCAATTATACTATGCGTCCTTACAATTTCACCATGTGCCAGAGGCCTGCAAATTTAGCACAAAGTGCTTTTTGATGTACAAAACAAGGAATCTCGTCTGTCTACATTCGTGTTTTTTTTGCTCTTTCATTGTCGATCAAATCTTTAAAATCTTTCTGCATATTCCAGAATCCGATCAAGAACAGTTCTCCACATGAGTAATGTAGAGGCAGATATCCTCCGAGTTGTGAAGCAACTTAAATCACAACAAGTCTTCCAGTTCACAGTGTATACGAATTACGTTTCCTGATGCAACAGCTCCAACAACCATATACAACCGTCCCCTGGACGAAAGATCCGTACGAAAAGATTGGAAAACTGCACAGGTTACACAAATATTCAAGAAGGGTAGAAGGAGTAATCCAGTAATTTACAGGCCCATATTATTAACTTCGATATCCAGTAGGATTTTGGAACATATATTGCGTGCGAGGACTATGAATTACCTCGAAGAAAATGGTCTATTAACACACAGTAAACTCGGATTAAGAAAACATAATTCTTGTGAAGCATGAAGTGTTGAGTACTTTCGACAAGGATTTCGAAAAGGCCTTTGACACTTTATCATACGAGCGGCTTGTACTGAAATTCGGTGCTTATGGAATATCTTCTCAGTTAGCTAACTGGGTTCTTGATATCCTGTTAGAGATGTCACAGTTCCTAATAGCTGACAGAAAGTCATCGAGTGAAACAGAAGTGATTTCTGGCGTTCCCCAATGTAGTGTTATAGGCCCACTGCCGTTCCTTATCTGTATAAATGATTTTATAACAATCTGAGGAGCAATCTGAGATCAAAAAGTGCAAAACGATTTAGAAAACATATCTGTATATTTTGGAAAGTGGCAATTGGCATTAGATAATGGAGTCCTCTATATGAGTGCTAAAAGGAATCTGTTAAACTTCGGTTACACTATAAATCACTAAATCTAAAGCACGCTATTCAACTAAAAACCTAGGAATTATAATTACGAGCCCCTTAAATTGGGAAGAACACATTATGTTGAGGGGGAGGCAACCCAAAGACTGCGATTCATTAGCAGAATATTCAGAAAATGCAACAGATCTACTAAAAAGACTGCCTACGCTACGCTTGTATGCCCTCTTTTGGGGTACCGCTGCACAGTGTGGGATCCTCACCGGATAGGGTTAATGGAGTACATTGAGAAAGTTCAAAGAAGAGCTGCACTCTCTGTATTACACCGAAATAGTGGAAACAGTGTTACTAACCTCATACAGAATTTGTGGTGGATACAAAAAAGGCGTTTTTCGTTGCGGCAGAATCATATCACGAAATTTCAGTCACCAACTTTCTCCTTTGAATGCGAAAATATTTTGCTAACACAGACTTAGGGAGAAAAGATCGTCGTAATAAAATAAGGGAAACGGGAGCTATCTGGGAAAGGTTTAGGCATTCGTTTTTTCCTCGCACTGTTCGGTATTGGAATAATCGAGAATGGTTGTGAAGGTCATTCGATGAACCCTCCGCCAGGCACTTAAGTGTGATCTGCAGAGAATCCATGTACATGTACAGTCGTTCTCAAAAGTATCCGAACGACCTGAATTGCATTTCGCCTGATTCGCATGCAACCCACATAACGCAGCTGTCTAGCAGGTCTTCTAATCGCTCCTTGGTACAGTCGTTTGACTATTGAAAATGGCTCCACAAGTCACCACTAGAGAACTCGGCTCTGTACCGCAATAATTCAGGATGTAAAGTAATACCACGATACTACAAATATCAGGGAACACCTTAGCACAGATAAGGCTAGTAAGCTCACATTTATTACAATAAATGACATACCTGAAATGTTACCACTCTAATTATTACGTCAGGTAGGTAACGCACGTAGTAAGTCGTCGCATTCATGATTCCCTCTTCAAAGTAACATACCGTACTTGTTATTTACAGAAAATGATATTAAAAATTTAAGTTATTCACGAGCAGCTAGTTAAGAATATGTATGAAGTTCAAATGACGCGACGAACCGTCTCGTTCTGCATTTGGATTCAAACCCAGGTCACGCACACTAAGATTTCGTGACTGACGGAAACTAACAGTTATTCCTGACTAGGCATACAGAGAGTGATATACCTCGATTTTAGAAATTATCAGTTAGCCAATATCAACTTTAAATTACATAACGTAAACATTTCTAACGGACGCGAATTCCTACCCAGCATCTATTGTCCCTGTTAACGAAATACGAGAGATGTTAAATATTGCTTCTTCACAAGTAACTTACTTGAAATGCCGTGATGTACAGCTTTGTGTGGGACAGGGATTCGAACCAAGAACCTAATGGGATTGTTATCGAAGCACCATCAACTGTGACATACGGGATTTTCTCGGCAGTAGCAAGATGTTTTAAGTGAAATGACTAGACGAAACATTAATTTTTTCCTTCCCAGGACTCCAACCTGGAACCTTCCGCATTTATTTATTAGGGAAAACGAACGATAAATATGGGTTTGTTACATCAGCAGCGACATGTGAGCATGTATCGATAAGAAATAATATGACGAAGAGTTCAGTGCTGACTGGGAATCGAAACCCACACATATCGTTGTTGACTACACCCGAAGAGACGTCAGCTACAGACTGTTTCTCCACCAGCAGCTCAGAATAACCTCCTTCAACTTAGAGTGATCTCTCAAACAGTTCTGTGTCTCACTGGGAGTAAAAAATTTCAGATATCGTTAGTGTTGACAACGAATGAAAATGCATTAAAAATCAAAATTATTATCCATCAGCAGATAGGTGTTCTCATGCTGGAGCTTGATAATACATAATGAAAACCTAAGTTCCGGGCCAGCATTCGAACCCATTCATCCGCAATACGTGGAGGTGTTGAGAAATCTGCAGTTTTGAGCAAACAACAAATTGTGGTCGAGCTGTATTGTCACGAAGGGATCAAATTCCACGTTAAGGGCGGTCTGAGTTGCGTTCCAAGTTCAGATCCAATTTTATCGACATACAGAAGCTCAAATAAAAGATGGGATAAGGGTCCTGTGACCCTACATAGCGTTTGTTTCGTCACTATAAATAGATAACTAGTATAACAGAGGTCACTGGTGACAGAGTTCCCTCATTTCACCACTTTATTGTGGTGCAACCTAACGACTACTTGGTAAAGAAGGAATATCATGTTTAATGTGAATTTCAGACCACAATGCCATTATACCTTCTTCACTTGGCGTAGTCAGAATACAACCTGTGTCTCTTTATTAAAAATCATGGGCAGAAGTTGGAATCGAACCCAGACCATCATCACAGGAGCCCATCATCAATCCAACACACCACCAAAGCACCTTCTCTGTGCCTCGTTTTTCTCTCGTAATGCCGTTTCGCCACAGTGGATGATAATTCTGACACACAAACTCCCTATAGTGGTTTGCTGCATGTTCAGTACTTTCATTTACTTGGTTGACTGAATCGCCATCAACTAGCTGCCTCGGCTGCCCAGTGCATACATTCGACTCTATTTTGTAATCACCGAAATAAAATCTCGTAACTGCCACCTACACAGAACTGCCAACAGTATAGGATGCAGAAATTTAAAGAGGAAGTGTTCGTTTCCACTTGAGCTACTCTACTGCCCTATCTGTTTGTTGAAAACGTCGTGCAGTGCAAATAAAAAGCTGTAACTGTCTGTCTCTCAGAAGTCTAGATCCGGCCATATGCTTTATCTCACAGCACTGTGGAATGCCGAAGTTCAGGAGGAACTATTATTGACTTCTGGAGAGGCTGTAGGTAGATGACAGCTACTGTAACAATAAGTGTCACGCACTATAGATAAGATGTAACGAGTTCCATTTCATTCACTGCTACATTTTTACAACACATTTCTGCTGTCTGTTGACGTTACCAATTTAATGGAACTTAGAACGTAATTACCTTCACTTCTCAACACAAAATAGCCGCATGTGGAAAAAGGGCTAACTTCTGGGACATTTTGATCTTTTCAGGTTTAATAGACGGCCAGGCAGCAGATGCATCTCGAACCTTTGTATTATGTATGGGGAGAGCGCATCGTGCCAAAATAGTCAGAAAAGTATTTTCTACATTAGCTGTCGTCTGGTAGTGGCATTTTATTCTTCATCAAACCTTGTTTGACGGCTTTAACTCAGAACAAGTTTTCTACATGCTCGAAATCAATAAAGTGCATGTGCAATGTCAGACTGTTATAGATCACATCAGAAAATTCGCATATACAGTTCATGGTTAATTTCTCCCTCATGGTTTTTTTTTTTTTTGTCATCAGTCTACTGACTCGTTTGATGCGGCCGCCACGAATTCCTTTCCTGTGCTAACCTCTTCATCTCAGAGTAGCACTTGCAACCTACGTCCCCAATTTTTTGCTTGACGTATTCCAATCTCTGTCTTCCTCTACAGTTTTTGCCCTCTACAGCTCCTTCTAGTACCATGGAAGTCATTCCCCCATGTCTTAGCAGATGTCCTATCATCCTGTCCCTTCTCCTTATCAGTGTTTTCCACACATTCCTTTCCTCTCCGATTCTGCGTAGAACCTCGTCATTCCTTACCTTATCAGTCCACATAATTTTCAACATTCGTCTATAGCACAACATCTCAAATGCTTCGATTCTCTTCTGTTCCGGTTTTCCCACAGTCCATGTTTCACTACCCTACAATGCTGTACTCTAGACGTACACCCTCAGAAATTTCTTCTTCAAATTAAGGCCGGTATTTGATATTAGAAGACTTCTCTTGGCCAGAAATGCCTTTTTTGCCATAGCGAGTCTGCTTTTGATGTCCTCCTTGCTCCGTCCTTAACTTCATTGACTTAGTGACCATCAATCCTGATGTTAAGTTTCTCGCTGTTCTCATTTCTACTACTTCTCATTACCTTCGTCTTTCTCTGATTTACTCTCAAACCATACTGTGTACTCATTAGACTGTTCATTCCGTTCAGCAGATCATTTAATTCTTCTTCACTTTCACTCAGGATAGCAATGTCATCAGCGAATCGTATCATCGATATCCTTTCACCTTGTGTTTTAATTCCACTGCTGAACCTTTCTTTTATTTCCATCATTGCTTCCTCGATGTACAGATTGAAGAGTAGGGGTGAAAGGCTACAGCCTTGTCTTACTCCCTTCTTAATACGAGCACTTCGTTCTTGATCGTCCACTGTTATTATTCCCTCTTGGTTGTTGTACATATTGTATATGACCCGTCTCTCCCTATAGCTTACCCCTACTTTTTTCAGAATCAGGAACCGCTTGCATGATTTTATATTGTCGAACGCTTTTTCCAGGTCGACAAATCCTATGAAGGTGTCTTGATTTTTCTTTAGCCTTGCTTCCATTATTAGCCGTAACGTCACAATTGCCTCTTCGTGCCTTTACTTGTCCTAAAGCCAAACTGATCGTCACCTAGCGCATTCTCAATTTTCTTTTCCATTCTTGTGTATATTATTCTTGTAAGCAGCTTCGATGCATGAGCCGTTAAGCTGATTGTGCGATAATTATCGCACTTGTCAGGTCTTGCCAACTTCCGAATTGTGTGGATGATGCTTTTGCGAAAGTCAGATGGTATGTCGCCAGACTCATATACTCTCCACACCAACGTGAATAGTCGTTTTGTTGCCACTTCCGCTAATGCTTTTCGAAATTCTAATGGAATGTTATCTATCCCTTCTGCCTTATTTGACCGTAAGTCCTCCAAAGCTCTTTTAAATTCCGATTCTAATGCTGGAACCCCTATCTCTTCTAAATAGACTCCTGTTTCTTCTTCTATCACATCAGACAAATCTTCACCCTCATAGAGGCTTTCAATGTATTCTTTCTACCTATCTGCTCTCTTCTCTGCATTTAACAGTGGAATTCCCGTTGCACTCTTAATGTTACCACCGTTCCTTTTAATGTCACCAAAGGTTGTTTTGACTTTCCTGTATGCTGAGTCTGTCCTTCCGACAATCATATCTTTTTCGATGTCTTCACATTTTTCCTGCAGCCATTTCGTCTTAGCTTCCCTGCACTTTCTATTCATTTCATTCTTCAGCGACTTGTATTTCTGTATTCCTGATTTTCCCGGAACATGTCTGTATTTCCTCCTTTCATCAATCAACTGAGGTATTTCTTCTGTTACCCATGGTTTCTTCGCAGCAACCTTCTTTGTACCTATGTTTTCCTTCCCAACATCTGTGAGGACCCTTTTTAGATATGTCTATTCTTCTTCAACTGTACTGCCTACTGCTCTATTCGTTATTCCTGTATCTATAGCGTTAGAGAACTTCAAACGAATCTCGTCATTTCTTAGATCTTCCGTATCCCACTTCTTTGAATATTGATTCTTCCAGACTAATGTCTTGAACTTCAGCCTACTCTTCATCACTACCATATTGTGATCTGAGTCTATGTCTGCTCCTGGGTCCGCTTTACAATCCAGTATCTCATTTTGGAATCTCTGTCTGACCATGATGTAATCTAATTGAAATCTTCCCGTATCTCCCGGCCTCTTCCAAATATACCTCCACCTCTTGTGATTCTTGAACAGGGTATTCGCTATTACTAGCTGAAGCTTGTTACAGAACTGAATTAGTCTTTCTCCTCTTTCATTCGTTGTCCCAAGCCCATTATCTCCTGTAACCTTTTCTTCTATTCCTTCCCCTACAACTGTATTCCAGTCGCCCATGACTATTTCGTTTTCGTCTCCCTTTACATACTGCATTACCCTTTCAATATCCTCATACACTTTCTCTATCTGCTCATCTTCAGCTTGGCATGTATACCTGAACTATCGTTGTCGGTGTTGGTCTGCTGTCGATTCTGATTAGAACAACCCGGTCACTGAACTGTTCACAGTAACACACCCTCTTCCCTACCTTCCTATTCATAACGAATCCTACACCGTTGTACCATTTTCTGCTGCTGTTGATATTACCCGATACTCATCTGACCAGAAATCCTTGTCTTCCTTCCACTTCACTTCACTGACCCCTACTATATCTAGACTGAGCCTTTGCATTTCCCTTTTCAGATTTTCTAGTTTCCCTACCACGTTCAAGCTTCTGACATTCCACGCCCCGACTCGTAGAACGTTACCCTTTCGTTGATTATTCAATCTTTTTCTCATGGTAACGTCCCCCTTGGCAGTCCCATCCCAGAGATCCGAATGGAGGACTATTCCGGAATCTTTTGCCAATGGAGAGATCATCATGACACTTCTTCAACTACAGGTCACATGTCCTGTGGATACACGTTACGCGTCTTTATATCTGTTTAAACCTAGGTACAGAGAGCTGCTAACCCTCTGACCGAACACACTGAGCTACCGTGCCGGCTTCTTAGACCACAGGTACCACATAGTATTGTTTTTTCAACACTAAAAGAAACGTTACGAAAATTGTCCACTGTACTAAAAGAAATGAAATAAAACTACCCACGATAACCTTACGACGAAAGTCTGTTTTCATAAAACTGAGTATCTGTACACAAGCGTGCCTCTATCGGCACGAATTAGTAAAATAGTACTCACTTAGATTTCGATTGGGTCTGTGTTTATTTGGTATGCTGTGTCATACTCAAAAGGTATGCAAATGTGGCACTTCATGAATAAAGTTATGTGTTCGTAGAAACCCAACATTTGTTTGTCAGCAGCGGAAAGAGGCGTTACCTGTTGTGCAGCACTGTAAGTTTTTCACCATTGCACTATGAGCCGAAAGTATTTTCTTGCGATTTACTTACCGATGTTTGATCTTACTGATTGTAGATCTTTCACAGAAGGGATAAAAGTGTTACATTCAGCGAGACTGGAACCGCGAATCATAACAGACGCTTTCTCAGATGTCAGCACGTCACCACAGAGCTAGCCAAGACGTATGTGTTGCAAATTTGTCTTACGAGGCCAGCAGAGTCCATAACAAATAAACCGCTATTTAAAGTACGAGTTTAATTGAGATCTACACACGAAACGACTTTCCTGGGCTGAAAACCGTAAATTTACAATCTTTTGTTGTACCTGAAGCGACAATAACTCAGATTATTCAATGGAAATGACAGGAAAAATCAAGTGAACTCTGAGGCTTAATTCCGTGTACACCAGGAAGTAACTCGTCGATCACAGAGTTGCCAAATATACCTTGCCTTGTTGCCAAACCTCAGTTACAGTACTAGCAGCAAGAAGACGGACCGATGTGATCCTACAGCGGGCTGGGAAGTGACCACAGATGGCCTTTCAAAGACGCGGCTGCGACGGCCTGGAATACGTAATGCGTCTGATTCGCATTTCTGTAAACAGGTTTAGGGACTGGAACGTAGTTACTAATAATATTCAGAACTGACTGCAAACTAAGCATCATAAATCAGTAACTCTCATAGTTTTATATTTCTTTCGTAACTGTACTCGAACGTAACTCATTCACGGACGTCTTGGTGCCTCGCTGATAGTCGAGCACACCAAACAAATAAAAATAAAAAAGAATATGTGTGTGTGTGTGTGTGTGTGTGTGTGAGAGAGAGAGAGAGAGAGAGAGAGAGAGAGAGAGAGAGAGAGAGAGAGAGAGAGAGAGAAATAAAGATAAAGGAGAATTAGAGAGAGGGTAAAAAATTGTTGTATAGAAATTGAATACCGGTATGTAAAAAAATCTTTCATTAAAATAACATGTTCCACATCATTATGGAGTGTCGTATTCATGATCTATGGAACAAGTATTAATCCAATCTAATCTAATCAATCATATTGCATACTAGCCATGAAGAGTCATGAATTACCGACATGTAAACCATAGTAGCACATGCCGTTGTTCATTTCGCTGCACGTCATCTGCAATACCGAGATACCAGCCAAACTGGAAATAGCAGACACGGACATCAGCAACAGCACGTGGTATTAACGCATACATCTTTCTGAGAACGTTTCGAATGGGAATGTACAATTCTAAAATTATACGTTTCCCCGTGTAACAATATAATATTTCTAGAATCAAATTTTCACTCTACAGCGGAGTGTGCGCTGATATGAAACTTTCTGGCATATTAAAACTCGAACTCGCGACCTTTGCCTTTCGCGGGCAAGTGCTCTACCAACTGAACTACCAAAGCACGACTTGCGCCCCGTCCTCACTGCTTTACTTCTGCCAGTATCTCGTCTCGTACCTTCCAAACTTCACAGAAGCTCTCCTGCGAACCTTGCAAAACTAGCAGTCCTGGAAGAAAGGATATTGCTGAGACATGGCTTACCCACAGCCTGGGGGATGTTTCTAGAATGAAAATATGGCATTACTGGGATCTTTGGGATTACGCAAGCAAGCCACACTAATGTTGTCGAACTGTGGAAAGCAGATGGCAGAAATATGGAGATTACGGGAGCTGTGATGATCCATAGAAGTACTCCCCTCTTCTCTGCACGTGTAAATACCATTTCAGCCTACTTTCTTGGATCTTCTTCCCTATGGGCTCCACTTTCACTGTTCCCCTGGTGTACACTTTCCTTAGTCTATCCTTTCGTGTCAGCCCACTCATCCACCTCATCATTCTCATTTCATCCACTTCCATCTTTTTCTCTTGGACTTTTGTAATTGGGCAAGTTTTTGCACTATACAGCATCGCAGGCCTCACCACAGACTTGTAAAACTTTCCTTTCATTCTGCAGCTAACCTTCTTATCACATAGTACTCAGCTCAGTTTCCTCCAGTTCATCCATAACTATTCATCCTCTGCCGTATTTATATCTCCAGTCCTCCATTACTTTTCATGTAAGAGCCTAGGTATTTAAATTACTTGATCATCAGTTGTTCTCATTGCAGGTTAATATATAGATTTTTCGCATCCTTTGTTGGTTTTTCCTCTTCCCGGCATAGATCCAAACTGTTCTGTACATACGTCAGTTTCTAGACGCACCTTGTTCTCAAATATCCTTTCCAAGATCTTCATTGTGTGGGACATCACTTTTATCCCTCTATAATTGCCCTTATATAGAAGCATACGGCTTCTCCACACATGTGACGTTCTTTCTCCTTTCCAGATCTTCTGCATTAGATCCCGGAGAATATCAGTACCCTGTTCTTCCAGACTTCTCAATGCTACTATTGAGATTTGGTCAGCTCCTAGGGCCTCCCATTTTTCATTTTCTTCATCGCATGTTGGACTTCTTTCCTACTTATCCTTTGGGTCATTCTTTCATTTATATCTCCTTACTCATACTTCTCTCATACATTTTTCTCATTCAATAGCCTTTGAAAGTACTCCCACCTACTATTCAAGATTTTCTCAAGGTCGTATAATACTACACCTGATTTATCCTTTATCGGCCTCACTGGTGTTACGTCCTCGGTCGCCTTATCTCTTGCTTTAGCTATCCGTAGGAGTTACCTGTTTCCCTGTGTTCTTTCCAGCTCTTCGTACGCCTCTTCCAAGACAGGAACATGCATACCAAAATGCCGTGGCTGACATCTTATCATTCCGAAAACGAGGTGCCGGAGAAAAGAAAACGTCAAAACTGAAGCTGTGAGTACAAGTCGTGAGTCATGTCTCCATAGAATAATTTTATTTGGAACTCTTCCAGATGGTGTTTGGATACAAAAAAGGGAACTGTGAGTCCTTCTGGAAGCAAAACGATTTTGTTGTTTAGTTATTTATTCCCAAATCTAGTTTCAGCGACAAATGTCGCCATCATTAATGGGTCATGGGATCTTTATATGTAAAACATGCAGAGAATAGCATATTTATAAAACACTGTAAAACATTATTAAATGTGTACTGTTTGTTTTATAAATACCGCTTTCCGTGAGTACTTTCATAATACCTTATTTATTATACAGTACGGCTTGGTTTTAAGATTGTTGTTGGTGTTTGGGCCATATTTTCTGTGTGCGTCTGTTGCCGTTTTTCGCAGCATAGTTTATGTCATCTGCAACTGTATGAGCGGCCATTACTAAACAAATACAAGAACATTAACTTACGTATGTCAGCGTTATACAGTTGGGATTGCCGTAGTGTTGTGGATACAGTTTTGATGTGCACTCGGTTGTTACATAGTTTCTCGTGTCTTACGGTCGCGGCAAGGCTTGCAGCTAATTTTACACACAGAAAAACGTAAGTTTCGCACTTCGTTCATAATCCAAAGCATTACGCCATCTTGCCATTAGCATGTGTCGCGAGAAATGTATCGCATGTTACAAGGACGCTATGAAAATTGTAGCGGAAGTTCTGACTTCTTCTCTTCTTCGGTTACGTCTTTTTGCGTGTGTGTGCATTCTGTTATGTGCAGATCACTTTCGATATTAGTAGAGGTACAGTTTTTATTCGTTGGATGTCTTGCGAAAGTGGAATGTGTGCTGTCTCTTTTTAGCACTCTGTGTACTTCGTTCGGATAGTTTTGACTGTTTCTCCTATGGGTTAGGCCTGATAGCAGTTAATTGTGAGCTGGTTTATTCCAGCATGCTGAATTTTTCTGAGATTCTTTTGTCTGGTCTCAGCCTTTCATGAACTATGTGGTTTGTTTAGAATTTTATTGGGATCCCTTGCTTTTTCAAGATGTTTCCAGTTCTAAGTGATATTTTATTACTGTATGTCGGGGTGTACCATATGTTTCCGTTTCCTGAAGTGATGTGGTCTGCTGTGTTGTCTGTGTGTTTGGCCTGTGGGTTTTCAGATTATTTGCTTGTGCTTTTGAATGGGTCGCCACTATTTTTATGTTTCATATTTACCTTGCTGTTGAGCTTGTTTATGATATCTGTTTTGTAGTCATTTTCAACAGCACTTTGTTTGATTATAAATGGTTCAAATGGCTCTGAGCACTATGGGACTTAACTGCTGTGGTCATCAGTCGCCTAGAACTTAGAACTACATAAACCTAACTAACCTAAGTACATCACACACATCCATGCCCGATGCAGGATTCGAACCTGCTACCGTAGCGGTCGCGTGGTTCCAGACTGTAGCGGCTAGAATCGCTTGGCCACTCCGGCCGGCTGTGTGTGATTATATTTAGTGCCTGTGTGTACACTTCAGTTTAAGACGTGTTCTGTTTATCCTGTGGAGCATGGGTGCAAAGCTGGCATATTTACTGAATGTATCGTGGTTGGATGAGATATGGGTAGCAGTGGTTGGTGATGTGGGTCTTCTGAAGATGGAAAAATAATGTAGGTGCTTGTTTCTTGTAACTGTAAGATTCAAGAAATTTAGATTATTGTTTTTTTCTCTTTCCTTTGTGAAGTGGGACTGAGGTAGTACTGTGTTGACGTTACTGTGTAGCTCTTCAACTGTTTTGTGTTTCATCTATAAGACAATTATGTCATCCTCGTATCGGTAACATCTTGTTTTATAAAGTTGTTGAATATTGTGTTCTCTATACGATACAAGAATATGCCTACTAATTTCCCACTGAGGGGATATCCCATGGTTAGCCCCTCTGTTTGAAAACAGAAGTTGTTGCTGAAAGTGAAGTAGTTTTGTTCAGTGATTAGACTAAGAATGGATGAGATTTCATTTATTTTTATTTCTGCGAATTTATTGTACTTTAGCTGTTGTTCTATAGTCTTTATAATTTCTTCTGTGTGTATGTGTGTGTACATGGATGTAATGTCAGAAGATACAAGTTTTGCTGTTGGGGGAATGTTCTTAATTTTCTCTATTACGTCTTCTGGCGTTTTGAAGCTTCTGTTGTTTGGGTATGTGTATTTTTTCTCTAGGAATGCGTACATGTGTCTCTCTGTAGTCCACCGCTGGCCTGATTAGAATGAGAAGTTTGTGGACCTTTGCAAGCCTGTTAAGAGTGGAGCTTTAGGATTCCTTTGTATTTTTTTGTCTGGTTCTGTGTGAGGGTACGTGTAATGCTTTTTATGAATGTCTCTGGGTTCCTTTGATACCTTTGTGTTGGATCATCACTTAGGTTGGTAGTATTACTCTATCCCAGAAGTTTTTCTGTTTATACCAACAACAACAAAAGAAAATTATTACACACAAAAAGCAATAGTGGAAGAGAAAAACGTAATAAACGAAGAAAGAACACTTTTCAACGACACAATCTTCACAGCTCTGAGAGAACTGACGCACGACACACAACAGAAAGCACACACTTCGAAAGGAACCACTCACCCATCACACACAAACACATAAAAGAGGAACGGAAGTCGTCAGAACTCGCGCTTAAATTATCATGACCTTCTTGCAACGTGTGATACGTTTCTCACGAGACACGCCAGAGGCAAGTTGGCGTAACGTTATGCATTATGGAAGAAGTGCGGTGGTTATAATTTTCAGTGTATAGAACTAGCTGCAAGCCATCCACCGAACATGAGTACACGAGAAACTATGTAACAACCTAGTACACACAAAAACTGTATCCACAACACTACCGCAATCCCGACTGCATAACGCTGACATACGTAAGTTCTCGTTTTCGTATTTGTTTACTAATAGCCGCTCACGTAGTTGCAAATGACATGATTTATGTTGAGAAAAACGGCAACAGAAAAACACAGAAAATATGCCCCAAACACCAACAACAATCTTAAAACCACGCTGTAATGTATAATAAATAAGGTATTATTAAAGTACTCACAAAAAACAATATTTAAGAAACAAACGGTAGACATGTAATAACGTTTTATACCGTTTTATAACTGTGCTATTTTCTGCAAGGTGTACATTGATGGCGATATTTGTCTCTGAAACTGACATGGGTAATGAATAAATAAATAAATGAACAACAAAAATATTTTGCATCAAGGCGGACCGTCAATGCCCACATTGTTGTTCATATCTCGATAGTACAGTTGGTGTGAGAAGCGTCCGCAAAAGGAGAAGGACTGGGTTTGAGTGCGAGCCTGACACACAGTTTCCATCTGTCAGCAAGACTGAGATTTCAGATTAGTGAGAAATAACGTTATTTCTGTTATCATAACAATTGTCGTAGTTATTTGTCGTTGCCATTGTTAGTTCGAAGACCGGTTTGATGCCGCTCTCCATGCTACACTATCCTGTGCGAGCCCCTCCACTTCCAAAACACTACTGCAGCGTGCATTCATCTGAACCTGTTTACTGCACTCATGCCTCGTTGTCCCTCTACAAGTTTTTCTCCCTACACTACTTGTCCATTACCAAACGGACGATTCGCTGACGTCCCAGGAGGTGTTCTGTCGACTGATCCCTTCTTTCAGTCAAGTTGTGGCATATTTTTTACGGTCTCTAATTCGATTCAGTATCTTCTTTAATTAAAGCATCTAAACACCTATTCTTCAGCAGTTTGCTCTAGCACTACATCTCAGTATCTCATATCCTCTGCTTGTGTCAGCTGCTTACCATCCATGTTTCACTTCCAAACAAGACTACACTCGTGACAAGAACCTTAAGAATGTCAGCGTAAACGTCAAATTTATGTTAAAAAGCAAAACAATTACTCTTTTCCAGAGATGTTTTCCAAGCCCTAGCCAGTCTGTATTTTATGTCCTGTCTACTTCGGCTGCAAACAATTATGTTGCTGCCTGAGTAGGACAACCCATCTACTGCTTTAGAGTCTTCCTTCCTAATCTAATTACCCGTTTGAATGTGACAGGTCAACCTTTCAGCAATCTTATTACCTCGCTTAGTAAGAGATGGGTATGTTGAGATGTATTCCACTACTTAATACACACATCAAAAAATAGATTGTTTCACGTCGGTTCCGAGGATTCCGGAACCTGTACAGAAAATTGGAATAGATGTCAACGTAAACATGATTTCGGCCCTTTCTATTGGTCAAGAAAACCACACGTTGCGCGTTGTTCCACAGAGAGACCTTCAGAGGTGATGGTCCTGTAATGCCCAGTAGCACGCCCTCTGGTACTGCTACATGCCTGTATTCGTGGTGGCGTGCTTCCCACAAGTTCTTCAAGGCACTGTTGGTCCAGATTGTCTCACTCCTCAACGGCAAATCGGCGCAGATCCCGCAGATTGGTTGGTGGGTCACGTACCGCGCTGCACGGTGTCGTGGTTCCAAAGACGGACTTCGCCACGGACGTCGGGAGTGAAGTTGCGCACTATGCAGCCGATTGCGCACAGTTTCAGTTGTAACAGGACGTCCTGTGGCTGCACGAAGAGCGTTATTCAGCATAGTGGCGTTGCGGTCAGGGTTTCTCCGAGCCATAATCCGTAGGTAGCGGTTTTCCACCGAAGTGGTAGTAGCACTTGGGCGGCCTGAGCGAGGCATGTGATTTGCACTTTCCGTCTCTCTGTATCTCCTCCATGTGCGAACAACATCGCTTTGGTTCACTCCAACACGCGTGGACGCTCCTGCTGTCCAGAGCCCTTCCTGGCACAGAGTAACAATGCGGACGCGATGGGACCACGGCGTTGACCGTCTAGGCACGGCTGAGCTACAGACAACACCAGCCGTGTACCTCCTTCCTGGTGGAATGACAGGAACTGTCGGACCCACTCCGTCTAATAGGCGCTGCTCATGCACCGTTGTTTACGTCTTTGGGCGGGTTTACTGACATCTCTGAACAGTCGAAGGGACTGTAACTGTGATACAGTATTGGCAATCAACATCTATCTTCAGGAGTACTGGGAACTGGGGTAATGGAAAACTTTTTTTGATGTGTGTATGACGGAGATATAATAACATTTGACAGAAAATGAAACTAAGTAGATGAATTATCGTTCGATGCTCGACACAGCTGGGTATCTGAAGAAACTTTCGGAACTGTTTTCCCCGCCGAGGAGACGAACTCTTCGAGGCTAGATGCGGTAATACCGTGATGAAATTTCATGATCCTTGAAGCAAAAGTTAGCTTGAATGTGACTGTCTTACTATAAGTTAATGATGTATGGAAAGAATGGGAATCATGCACCAGCTAATTGTACTTCACAATTTTATTGACTCCTTACCTAGGTTTAAACAGATATAAAGACGCGTAACGTGTATCCACAGGACATGTGACCTGTAGTTGAAGAAGTGTCATGATGATCTCTCCATTGGCAAAAGATTCCGGAATAGTCCCCCATTCGGATCTCCGGGAGGGGACTGCCAAGTGGGAGGTTACCATGAGAAAAAGATTGAATAATCAACGAAAGCATAATGTTCTACGAGTCGGGGCGTGGAATTTCAGAAGCTTGAACGTGGTAGGGAAAGTAGAAAATCTGAAAAGGGAAATGCAAAGGCTCAATCTAGATACAGTAGGGGTCAGTGAAGTGAAGTGGAAGGAAGACAAGGATTTCTGGTCAGATGAGTATCGGGTAATATCAACAGCAGCAGAAAATGGTATAACAGGTGTAGGATTCGTTATGAATAGGAAGGTAGGGCAGAGGGTGTGTTACTGTGAACAGTTCAGTGACCGGTTTGTTCTAATCAGAATGTACAGCAAACCAACACCGACAACGATAGTTCAGGTATACATTCCGACGTCGCAAGCTGAAGATGAACAGATAGAGAAAGTGTATGAGGATATTGAAAGGGTAATGCAGTATGTAAAGGGGGACGAAAATGTAATAGTCATGGGCGACTGGAATGCAATTGTAGGGGAAGGAGTAGAAGAAAAGGTTACAGGAGATAATGGGCTTGGGACAACGAATGAAAGAGGAGAAAGACTAATTCAGTTCTGTAACAAGTTTCAGCTAGTAATAGCGAATACCCCGTTCAAGAATCACAAGAGGAGGAGGTATACTTGGAAAAGGCCGGGAGATACGGGAAGATTTCAATTAGATTACATCATGGTCAGACAGACATTGCGAAATCAGATACTGGATTGTAAGGCGTACCCAGGAGCAGATATAGACTCAGATCACAATATAGTAATGATGAAGAGAAGGCTGAAGTTCAAGACATTAGTCAGGAAGAATGAATACGCTAAGAAGTGGGATACGGAAGTTCTAAGGAATGACGAGATACGTTTGAAGTTCTCTAACGCTATAGATACAGCAATAAGGAATAGCGCAGAAGGCAACACAGTTGAAGAGGAACGGACGTCTCTAAAACGGGCCATCACAGAAGTTGGGAAGGAAAACATAGGTACAAAGAAGGTAGCTGCGAAGAAACAATGGGTAACAGAAGAAATACTTCAGTTGATTGATGAAAGGAGGAAGTACAAACATGTTCCGTGAAAATCAGGAATACAGAAATACAAGTAGCTGAGGAATGAAATAAATAGGAAGTGCCGGAAAGCTAAGACGAAATGGCTGCAGGAAAAATGTGAAGACATCGAAAAAGATATGATTGTCGGAAGGACAGACTCAGCATACAGGAAAGTCAAAACAACCTTTGGTGACATTAAAAGCAACGGTGGTAACATTAAGAGTGCAACGGGAATTCCACTGTTAAATGCAGAGGAGATAGCAGATAGGTGGAAAGAATACATTGAAAGCCGCTATGAGGGTCAAGATTTGTCTGATGTGATAGAAGGAGAAATAGGGGTCGATTTAGAAGAGATAGGGGATCCAGTATTAGACTCGGTATTTAAAAGAGCTTTGGAGGACTTACGGTCAAATAAGGCAGAAGGGAGAGATAACATTCCATCAGAATTTCTAAAGTCATTAGGGGAAGTGACAACAAAACGACTGTTCAGATTGGTGTGTATAATATATGAGTCTGGCGACATACCATCTGACTTTCGGAAAAGCATCATCCACACAATTCCGAAGACGGCAAGAGCATCTAAGCTGCTTACAAGAATAATGTACAGAAGAATGGAAGAGGAAATTGAGAATGCGCTAGGTGACGATCAGGCACGAGAGAGGCAATTCTGACGTTACGGCTAACAATGGAAGCTAGGCTAAAGAAAAATCAAGACACGTTCATAGGATTTGTCGACCTGGAAAAAGCGTTCGACAATATAGAATGGTGCAAGCTGTTCAAGATTCTGAAAAAAGTAGGGGTAAGCTATAGGGAGAGACGGATCATATACAATATGTACAACAACCAAGAGAGAATAATAAGAGTGGACAATCAAGAACGAAGTGCTCGTATTAAGAAGGGAGTAAGACAAGGCTGTAGCCTTTCGCCCCTATACTTCAATCTGAACATCGAGGAAGCAATGTTGGAAGTAAAAGGGAGGTTCAGCAGTGGAATTAAAATACAAGGTGAAAGGATATCAATGGTACGATTCGCTGATGACATTGTTAAGTGAAGAAGAATTAAGTGATCTGCTGAACGGAATGAACAGTCTAATGAGTACACAGTATGGTTTGAGAGTAATTCGGAGAAAGACGAAGGTAATGACAAGTAGTAGAAATGAGAACAGCGAGAAACTTAACATCAGGATTGATGGTCATGAAGTCAATGAAGTTAAGGAATTCTGCTACCTAGGCAGTAAAATAAACAATGACGGACAGAGCAACGAGGACAGAATGTTGAAAATTAGGTGGACTGATAAGGTAAGGAATGAGGAGGTTCTACACAGAATCGGAAAGGACAGGAATATGTGGAAAACGCTGATAAGGAGAAGGGACAGGATGGTAGGACATCTGCTAAGACATGAGGGAATGACTTCCATGGTACTAGAGGGAGCTGTAGAGGGCCAAAACTGTAGAGGAAGACAGAGATTGTAATACACCAAGCAAATAATTGAGGATGTAGGTTGCAAGTGCTACTCTGAGATGAAGAGGTTAGCACAGGAAAGGAATTCGTGGCGGGCCGCATCAAACCGGTCAGTAGCACGGTAAAAATATGAGTAAACATCTGACGTGCCACTGGTTGGCTGTACGATTCCTATGGCTTCCATAATTTCACTGTTGCTGACGTCTGCCATGTTAGAGATTTTAATTACATATATACAGCAGATGTTGTATAGTATTACTGTAATCTGGTGGTGCAGGGTGTTGATTCTATTGTTGCTTCTTTCGAAAAGTAATTAATTTAGCCACTTGCAGTGTTTATTGTTCAATTTTGAACTAATTTACAACTAACAACGATATCGAGCTACAGCTGTTGTCATCTCAAACGACGCTGTACTTTTATTGATTTTTGATAATACGGTTGGAAAATAGGTTTATAATTTCAGTTTTAGTAAGGCAAGCAGTCTCGATCAAAAGCTTTTATTGTTAGTTACCACTTTCAGTATTTCACTGTCATCATCAGATGATTTACTGTCTGCTGTAGTGATATGCAGGGACAGAGAGCGGAGAGAGGCGTATGCCACGAGGCACAATCCATTGACTGCTAGGTGGAAAGTGTCAACAGAAGAGGCGGCGGCAGAGGGTATTAGCGCGCTTCCTCTTTGGGTCTCACAAATTGCCCTTATTGGCAGATAGTTAGTATCGCAAAAGAGGAAAAGCAGGTGACAGCATTGAGAATAAATTTAAGGAAAGAATTAGCTGTACGGTTAGTAGTGATGGCTTCGAGTGGCCTACATACCTCGGTACACAGTGATAGTCGATACAGTCGGCAGCGACCCGGCAGTCAAGCTCCTCGACGAGTTCCCAAATTTCGCCCCAAGGGAGGCGACGGAGCTGCGCCAGGGCGCCGGCGCACCCCTCTCCCTCCTGCGCTCCACGTGGAGGTGGCGGCGGCAGTCTGGTGTCCCTGAGGCGGTCTGCCAGGCGCTGCGCAGCTGAGACCGCGGGGGGCGGCTGCTCCAGGCTGGCACACTTTACCAACTTCGGTGACCAATCTGCAAAACCCCCTTCACTCACCTCGAGGTCAGCACTCTGACTCACGAGCTTCCATGGACACCTCATATGCACATCAGTACTAGCAGCTACTGAAAGTGAAACTGTAAGAGAGAAACAGCCAACGATAATCGACACAGCGTGAGGTGTGCTGCACACTTTTGTAAGCAAACGGTCAGCAAGTCAGCTGACTGTCAGCATGGCGGCAGTTACTGCGGCTCCCCTTCACGAGGAAGCGGGAAGAGCTGCGCCGACACTACAACACTGGAGCCTGTGCCGTCATTCCGTATGAGCCGAAGTTCTGACTGCAGCATCGGTGTGGACGATCCGTGAATCGAGGCCCTGAGCTGAGCGGAGAATGCCACGTTGCATTCTCGCCCAACTCATGGGGATACACTTGGTATACAATACGTAATTGGTTACACTGATGGCAGCTGTTACATTTCTGAATCCTTGAGACAGCTCGCTTGCGATATTTTCGACATCCTTTCAACAAAATAATTTAACGTCGCATGTCAGCCATGCTGTTCTGCCCCAGATTGACAGAGCTAGCACCGCTACCACAGGAACGTGCGACGTACCTGGCTAGGCGCAGACAGTAATATTTAAGTGAAAATCACACTTGTCGTTAACTGGTTTGATTGGCGAGATTGGGAATAAGACATTTGGACCCGCAGTCATAGTTCTTTGCAGAGCGCCAGAGCAGATACAGTCTTACGTTGGTGTCAGAGCAGGCAGTGCGGGTCTGGAGAGGAGACTCCAGGCTGGCCGAGAGGCATCTGTGCTGCAGGCGGCAGGGCGCTCCAGACGCAGCCCTATGCTGGAGCAGCCGCCTGTGGGAGCATTTCTTGGTGCCTTCAGATCTCCAGTCCAGGCTGGGCCGTGAATGACGACCCCAGGCATTCTGTACTCTCATCTCTTGGAGCGGCACACACTTAGCCTGTCTCATCACAGTCTACCTGCCAAGTACTGCGTCACAGTCAAATAACTGCAGCCAGAAAAGGTGGAATTCCCAATGATGCAATCGGAATACCACTCTCCTCTCGCTTTAATCTCTGGGATCCGCATCTGAGCTGTATTTTCCTCTTAGCTGTAGCAGTGTTTACCCAGGGTATCTCGTTAGATAAGTAGCATAGGGGCTGCCATTCGTTGTTCTGTACACTTCCGAGGCAGTGGTTGCACTTCTGTCCCTTTGTGCTTGTGTGGGAACGTTCAGCGCAGGGAGAAAACAAATGTTGAGACCATTTTAGAAATAATCGAACTGAAATTGTCGACCGATGCGCGATTGTGGTTGACATGCGGTTCCTCGCCACAAATAAAGCAGCAATGAAGGCACTGAGTGGCAGAGAGTGGCTTTGCACTAAAAAGCGCTGATCTGTTCTCACCTGCCACAAAGTGTACGGCGGAATCTCTGAACACACACAAAATATATTCTGCCTGCTCATTCCCTCACGAGGGACTCAAGTCTTTTTGAGCAAATGCGTGATAAAACCCGCAGTGAGTTACACTGCAAAATGAAGCAAAAGGAAAGAAGAAAGCGTAGGGAGTCCAGCTGAGGCTACCTCGGTGGTGAGCTGACCTCGCCGGTAAACATTGTAAAAGTTTCGTACTGCCCCAATGAGACTGCTAATTCTGATGACGTCTCTCGCCGTCGGTGCGGCTACTGGGCTGTAAACATACAAACAGTCGCTTCTGATAGGACTGTGGGCAGCTGCTACTGTTAACCGAAAAATCGGGATGCCATTGCGGTATGTCTATGGTAATTAACCACTGTGAACGTTCGAGTAATGCACACCTCATATCAACGAACGTAATTGACTCTACAGAGGGAAGTCCACGCTCCTGACCCCACACGGAGACCTCCACCTCGTCGTGTCTGAGGGCCGGATGACTCACTTGGCGCTCTCCGCAACCTGCGATGTACAATTGTACGACTCGGTGTATCTCGTATATCCTCGCGAGAGCTTAACCCCGTCAACTGTGTAGCGATACTTGAAGCTTCCATCACTGGAATAATGCCACAGTTACGACCAATCCCTCAGGGACTTTCCCTGACAATCACTGTAACGAAAGGAAACTACTCCTTTTGTGATTAAGCGTAAGTGTGTTTACGAGCTACTGGCACGCCTCCTCCACGCTCCACCTACTCCCCGACCTGTGTGTCTGGCTGCAGGCAGGGGGGCCTCCCATGCAGCGGGCCACGGCCCCCAAACTCGCACAGGGCGACTCGCGCTGCGGGAACACACACCGCCACAGCCTGGAACCTCCGTAAGTCTGGAAACTCTACAAGTCACAGAAAACAGCTGGTTGTATGTAATGAAACAATCGTCCTTCGACTCTGCCTCGTATGTGATCAAATTTTCTGCATCTTTAGTTTTTATCGTGTGATATTTTAACTTGTTCAAATATGCAAGTGTATGTCTGAAAGCATTACCTGGGGACTGATAAGGTTCACTTTCTCTTCTGAACCTCCGTGAGGAAGTTGATGATCGTTCCTTCAGCAGAGACGAGCGAGGGCAAAGGTCGCTAGAAATACACTGGCGGAAAAGAAAATCTCAGCACAAAATAAAAATTACTGTAGAGCAATGAGATTGCGGGGGGTACATGTCTCTAAATGACACATCTTATAGCTTCGAAGGTAACTATGAAGTACAAAAGCAGCTGCCTCATGTCGAGGTAAAGCAAAGGTGAAAAAGCGAAAGTAAGGCTTCCTGCAGCTCTTTTAATGTAAATGTTAGTAAAAGTAACATTTGGATTTCCTGGTCAACTGCTACCAATAACCCATTTTATTTTCCATGTTTGCTGTAAGCTGCACGTAAAGGCACAAGGTGGACATGCACTTGTATGTCAGATGTGACAGCGTTCGGCGGCCCACATATTGCCAACGATACTAACACAACACTGGGTGATGATGCCAACAGGGGGCGGGACTGGAGCTATCAAATGATGTCGACAGCACGAGGCTATGGAGCGTAGCTGAACTGCTTAGTTGACGAGTAACTCACGACAGTGCTACAGTGCAAGTGCTGTTGATACAAAGCAGAGCAATGGCGCCAATAAACAGAGCAAACGTTGGGTTATATCTTCAGTATAAGTAGCCAAAGTCGAGATTTGATCAGAAAGGAACTCAAGAAATTTCGTTGTGTGTGAAAGAAGTGGCGCATGAGTCAGTGGAATGCGTTGTGTTGCGCGAACAACGTACAAGAGGAGTGCAGTGATGGCGATACGTGGGCGGCACTAGAAAGTTGTACTGAAACAGGTGTGGTGTAGTTGACCGTCGTTGTCGGACAGAGGGCCGCAGCTCCCGTTTCCAGTCAAACGTAGTGAAGGGCAGTCGTTGTCCAGGGAGAGGATACTAAACACAATTACATACTTGAAAAACCGCAGACAGCATAGCAAAAGAACAATTACGATCATATTTTGAGCAAGTCTGCAGAAATATCACCGTTAGTGTGTAAGGAAAACTACAGACATTCAACGGTGGACAAGGCTCACCTGCGCGTTTCTAGGATGCTCGACATACATTACAGAGATTTCAAAAGAAGCAGTGGATGCTTGCATGACGTCAGACAGTTTTACAGAAGTGTGACATGTGAGATAATGAAACTTCGAAGAAAGCGTCAACTTGACGATGCACAGTAAACTACAGGATCGACCGAAATATTTGTAGATGAGATAAGCAAATCTACCCCGTCGTTGAGTAAGCAATTTGTATTCAACTGCAGCCAATCGGCATTTGAAGAGGAAACGTACATGAACGGGACCCTGGGAATTAAAGGTACCAAGACAGATCAATCAAGATCATCTATTATCAATTCGCATTCGTATACAGTTATGCCGACTGATTAACAAGACGGTAAAGTGGCTGGAACGCTATTTATTGCTCTGCGCCCTCTGATTCTTCCTCGTGTGTGTAATTTTGGCAGGGGCAGTAGGGAATATTTAGGTCACAGCAAACAAGAGAGGGAGAACAGACGTAAGAGAACTACAGCTACTGTATGATCGCTGCTTTTGGAAAATAGCTCGTCAAAATAGGTGTTGTTTTCTTGATTCCTAGGCTGCGCATAGAAATCTTACTCCTAAAGAACAAGCTACCGCTCCTGGAAAGTGTGTGACATAGCAGTTTGTACCACCTGGAACCACCACATGAATAGTACTTAGAGATGTGTGCGTATGAAACATATTATATCACTACCTGCAGAATCGCCTTAAAGGACAGGCTGTTTCGCATTCGGTTGCATGCCATCACTTTCCTTCAGTTCTCGTCACCCTGTTATACCAATGTCATTTCTATACGTATTGCTTAAGAGTGGATACCTAGCTGAGCGCCCTCATAATAAACGTAGTCCTTCACTGTAAGGCAGAAGACGTATAATTTTTAATATCAGCATATGTAAGCCAAGCCGCCTGTGCGTGTTTGATAAGTGGACTGTGTATAACGTCTTATGAATCCGTACAGCACAAAAGAGCACTTACTGGGATGGAGACAGTACTGCCACCATAGTAAAAATTCACCGGTACTGGGCGCCGAGCGTTTGCCGATGTTCCAGCAGACGCAATCCAGCATCGAGGAGGTCTCACTTGCTGTAAGCAGAGCTGCCACTGTGGCAATCACGCCCGCCGGCTGCATTGTCCGCTGCTGGCAGTGGGGAGCGAACAGAAGCTGTGCGCTTCGCAGGGAGCGCGCGCTCAATATGACGGCGAGCGCAGCGGAAGTCTGGCGCAGGGCGGCCAAACCACGGGAAGCCCGACGCCTCTCATGCGGATCACCGCCGTATTCCTGTTTGCCTGCTGAGAGTTCGCAAAAGTCGTCGAGTAAAACAAACGTGGTATCTGCCCTTCCGCAGGGAAGTGTTGTAGTCATTGTGGTGTTCCTAATCTACAAAAAGGATTTAAGAGGCAATCTGAGCAGCCATTGTTCGCCGATGGTGCTGTCTTTTACCATCTAGTAAAGTCATCAGAAGATCAAAGCAATTGGAAAATAATTTAGAGAGTGAACCGGTGTGGTGCGTAAAGTGGCAGTTGATTCTAAATAATGAAAAGTGTTATGTCATCCACAGGAGAACTAGAAGGAATCTGTTAAATTTCTTTTACTCGATGAGTCACACAAATCGAAAGGGCGCCGTTTCATCTAAATGCCAAGGTATTACAATTAGGGCTAACTTAAATAGGAACGATCAAATAGAAGATACTGTAGGGAAGACTGTGTTTTGTTTGCAGAACACCTGGACAAACCGACAAGCCCAGTAAAGAGACTGTCACTTAGTGATGCTGGAAGAACCCTCCGCCACACACCGCCAGGTGTTACGCGGATTACTGGCGTAGATGCAGATGTACATCTACAACTCCACACAAGTCGCAATATGGTGCATGGTGGAAGTTTCCTTGCACCATCACTAGTCATTTTCTTTCCTGTTACGCTCGTAAATACACAGAGGGAAAAGCGACTCTCTTTATGCCTCCATCATCATGAGTTTTCTACTATATTAGCAGGTCCTTTGCCTCTCCATTTTCTGCTATCCATTGCCTCCTTCTTACAGCTGCGGTATGTTGTACCGTCCATTATGTCATCCAGTATCTCAAGTGTCCTCCTTCCTCGCTTCCTTATCCCTTCTACATAACCTTCTACACATATTTTTACCAGAACGTCATTCTTTATTAATATATGCTTCTCTTTATTACATCTAGCAAATGTCCTTATTCTCCCACTCATCTCTATACCTCTTCATTTATTACTCTGTCCATCCAACTTATTCTTTCCATACTCCCCAATGTCAACATCTCAGAAGTCTCCAGCCTTTTTCGCTTTATTCCTCAAAACCCATGTTTCTGGCCTTACAGAACACTCCATACAAAATATTTTATCTTTTCCTCAGTTCTCTGTCCACACTGCTGCAGAAAGCTCTCCTTTTCTTATCAAATGCGTCTTTTACGATTGCTATCCTTGTTTTCATTTCTGTTGCGCACTTCCAGTCGGTGTCTATCCTTCTTCCAAGATACTTAAAATTAACACCTGTTCTAATATATTTCTCCATGCGGCATAATTTTTATTTCCTTATTTTCTCCTAGTTCCAATATTTTTGTTTTCTTTGTGTTAATTTTCATTCCATAATGGCGTGAATGGTGTCCACTAAATCCTGTAATTGTTTTTCCCCTGTGGCTGGAAGAACCATGTCATCAGCAAACCTCAAACACCCCACTCTTCTTCAATTTCTACGCCCTTGTCATCTAATGTGCATTGGGAGATCGTATTTTCCAAGTAGACATTGAAAACGGTAGGTGATCGACAGCATCGTTGTCTTACTCCTTTTCCTAGTCCGATCCCGTTTGTACTTTCTCCTCTCACTTTAACTGAGGCTTTTTGATTAAGATATAACGAGTCTTTTCGTTTCCCAATCCACTCTCTTTTCTCTCATTTCAGTCGCCACCTTGTGCCAAGCCACATTGTCAAATGTCTTTTCTAGATCGGTGAAGCACATTTAGAGGTCTCTTCCTTTTTCGATAAACCTTTCTCCCAAGATTCGTAGGAGTCCCACTGCATCTCTGGTGTCCATATTCCGTCTAAAGCCAAATTGCTCCTCGCCAAGATTCTCCTCCATTACTTATTCCAGTCTCTTATTAATTATTCTTAACATCGTTTTGGCTGCATGTGAAATGAGGTTGATTGTCCCGTGCTCACTGCATTTTTTTATTCCTTATTTCTTTCGGTAATGGAATCATTAGTTTTCTCAGAAAGTCCTCAGGCCACTTAACACTGTCACATATTTTATTCATAACCTCAATATTTCCCTTATTTCATCTTGTTTCAAGCATTTTAATATTTCTCCCGGTATATGTACCTACCGCTTTACCATTTTTCATTGCAGCTATGACAGACACTACTTCTTCCGTTATGATGGTTGGGCCTTCCTTTCTGGTCATCATTTACACTGTTGAGTAATTCAAGTTGCACGTTTCCGGTTTGCGATCAGTCTCATATAGCTAGTTTTAGATACTCTTCCTGTCTCTGGAAGACATCGTCACGACCTTCGTACACTAGCTCTTCGTCTTTACTCAAACTTTCCATAGTAGCACTGCCGGCTCTGTTCTAATCCCATGTCGTAGTCTTTGTTGTTCAGTAAGTCGTATCTTCCCTTCCTGTCCAGTTCTTCGATTGGATTACATTCTCCTTAGCCATTTTTTCCTAGCCGGCTCTGTTTCTCTTTGCAGTTCATTATTTAACCTTGGGTACAACTTTCTTGCATCTTCAGTGTTCTTGTTTTTAAATTTTCGTCTCTCCTCCACGTTGGAAATCATTTCTTGTGTGACCTATCGTTTCTTTTCCCATTTACATATCCTATATTTTGTTGTCCTGCTTTAATGATTTCTTCTTTCAGCATATTACAGTACTCGTTGACATTATCAGGTGGTTCCTTGTCTTTTAATGTGTTTAGAAAGTCAAGTGAGAGCATTTCTGCAATTTGTTCTTTGTTGGATCGTATCTTCTCTAGATCCCACTTCTTCACAATGACTCCACAGACACCCAAAGTTCTCTGTTAGTTCTCCTTAAGCGAAATGGACGTTGGCACCAGTGAAATCGTTCTGCACTCAGCTTCTAATGTCGGTTCTCTAAATTTCCTCTATAATTTTCCCAGAAATAATATCATATTAGCTTCAGGGGCTCCTATTTTCGTTCACAAACCACCTCCATAACACTAGCTTGTTGTTCGATCCTGGAGGTAGCAACTCTGGCTGCACAGTCAAATTGCTTCGACGTCTTGCCTTAATAAGACCTTGCGCGGATCCAAAACACTCAAACAGTGCTCAGGAACGGGTTGTACTTGTGTCCTATATTCTGTCTTCTGCAAATGAACCGTTCTTTCCCAAAATTCTCTAATCGAAGTCGAGCATTCACCTTCTCCGCTGCACCCTTACATGCTCATTTCACTTCACATCACTTTGCCATGTCACACCTAGATATTTCATCGACGTGAATGTCAAGCAATGCGCTGCTAAATCTGTATTCGAATATTTCTACATTTAGATCTAACTATAATTCATGTTATCAACTAGAAATTTTGCTTAAGTCATCTTGTTCCCTCCTACAGTCACTCATCACTTAGACGTTCCTGTACACTACAGCATCATCAGCTCATCCTGTCTGTCAGATTACGTTCTGCCGCACTCCTGTCGATACATTTGTCTCACATGAACACTCGCTGTCGAGCGCAACGTAAGGGGTTCTGCTATTATGAAATTTGCGTTCCACTCCCATATCTAGAAACCTTTTCTGCGTTCATCCGTTAAGAGACTGCAGTGAGGCACTGTATCATAGGGGCTCAGTGGACTCCGAGCGAAATCGCCGCCTCAGGATCTGTCAGTACTTGTTCTCCGGTGTCATATCACAGCAGACACATATCCGTATGTCGTCTTCCCGCCCACCTACCCTTCCCTCCCCACTCCAATCCCCATACATTCCCCTCCTCGACACTGTTCTCGCCCAATAAAGATCATTTCAGGTCTGTATAAAGTAGTGAAAAGAACGTCACAAACTGCCGTCAGCAGGGATGGGCCGAAAAACCAAACATACTCGACAATACCTATGTATTTTTTTCAGGAGGGCAAGGAACTACAGCTGGAATGCAGCAGCAAACTACAGAGTATCTTCCAGATTTATGAGACCTGCAGTCTTTCAACTATATCACACAGAGGTCAGAAGTTCCTCAAGTCGGCAGAAATGGTCTGACAGCCAAATATATTTTTCAGCTACATTACACTTTTCCCTGGCCACACTGTCAATCACCAATGGAGTCACTGCAGTAATATCTATTACACCATTGACCAAAAGGGACATGTGAAAACTCTGAAGTATATTGATGAGGGTTCTACTTGTTTTGTTTTGATATTTGTGTTTATGTCTCCACAGAGACGTTTGTTTACTTTAGTGTCTAAGGCTTTTAGAACTTCTGTTAATTTATTGAAAAAAGTTCCCACACTGCTACTAGGAATTTGATACACACACAATTTGATTAATTTTCTGGTTGTATCAAGCCCTGTTAATTCAGTAGCTCATATTTCAAAGTGTTTGTCTTCACTTATTGTAGTAAGTACACACTTTGACTTGAGGCACATTTCTTTTCTTATTGCTGTGGTCTTCAGTCCTGAGACTGGTTTGATGCAGCTCTCCATGCTACTCTATCCTGTGCAAGCTTCTTCATCTCTCAGTACCCTCTGCAACCCACATCCTTCTGAATCTGCTTAGTGTAGTCATCTCTTGGTCTCCCTCTACGATTTTTACCCTCCACGTTGCCCTCCAATACTAACTTGACGATCCTTTGATGCCTCAGAACATGTCCTACCAATCGATCCCATCTTCTGGTCACGTTGTGCCACAAACTTCTCTTCTACCCAATCCTATTCAATACTTCCTCATTAGTTATGTGATCTACCCATCTAATCTTTAGCTTTCTTCTGTAGCACCACATTTCGAAAGCTTCTATTCTCTTTTCGTCCAAACTATTTATCGTCCATGTCTCACTTCCATACATGGCTACACTCCATACAAATTCTTTCAAAAATGACTTCCTGACACTTAAATCTAAACTCGATGTTAACAAAGTTCTCCTCTTCAGAAACGCTTTCCTTGCCATTGCCAGTCTACATTTTATATCTTCTCTACTTCGACCATCACCAGTTATTTTGCTCCCCAAATAGCAAAACTCCTTTACTACTTTAAGTGCCTCATTTCCTAATCTAATTCCTTCAGCATCATCCTACTTAATTCGACTACATTCCATTATCGTCGTTTTGCTTTTGTTGATGTTCATCTTATATCCTCCTTTCAAGACACTATCCATTCTGTTCAACTGCTCTCCCAAGTCCTTTGCTGTCTCTGACAGAATTACGATGTCATCGGCGAACCTCAAAGTTTTTATTTCTTCTCCACAGATTTTAATACCTACTTCAAATTTTTCTTTTGTTTCCTTTACTGCTTGCTCAATATTCAGATTGAATAACATCCGGGAGAGACTACAACCCTGTCTCACTCCCTTCCCAACCACTGCTTCCCTTTCATGTCCCTCGACTCTTATAACTGTCATCTGGTTTCTGTACAAACTGTAAATAGCCTTTCGCTCCCTGTATTTCACCTCTGCCACCTTCAGAATTTTAGAGAGAGTATTCCAATCAACATTGTCAAAAGCTCTCTCTAAGTCTACAAATGTTAGAAACGTAGGTTTGCCGTTTCTTAATCTAGTGTCTAAGATAAGTCGTAGGGTCAGTATTGCCTCACATGTTCCAGCATTTCTACGGAATCCAAACATCTTCCCCGAGGTCGGCTTCTACTAGTTTTTCTATTTGTCTATAAAGAATTCGCGTTAGTATTTTGCAGCTGTGACTTATTATACTGATAGTTCGGTAATTTTCACATCTGTCAACACCTGCTTTCTTTAGGTTTGGAATTATTATATTTTTCTTGAAGTCTGAGGGTATTTTGCCAGTCTCATACATCTTGCTCACCAGATGGTAGAGTTTTGTCAGGACTGGCTCTCCCAAGGCCGTCAGTAGTTCAAATGGAATGTTGTCTACTCTGGGGGCCTTGTTTCGACTCAGGTCTTTCTAACTCTACACGCAGTATCGTATCTCCCATTTCATCTTCATCTACATCCTCTTCCAGTTCCATAATATTGTCCTCAAGTACATCGCCCTTGTATAGACCCTCTATATACTCCTTGCACCTTTCTTTCTCTTCTTTGCTTAGAACTGGGTTTCCATCTGAGCTCTTGATGTTCATAGAAGTGGTATTCTTATCTCCAAAGGTGTCTTTAATTTTCCTGTCGGCAGTATCTATCTTACCCCTAGTGAGATAAGCCTCTACATCCTTACATTTGTCCTCTAACCATCCTTGCTAGGCCATTTTACACTTCCTGTCGATCTCATTTTTGAGACATCTGTATTCCTTTTTGCCTGCTTCATTTAGTGCACTTTTATATTTTCTCCTTTCATCAGTTAAATTCAATATTTCTTCTGTTACCCAAGGATTTCTACTACCCCTCGTCTTTTTATCTACTTCATCCCTCAAAGCTACTCATTCTTCTTCTACTGTATTTCTTTCCCCCATTCCTGTCAATTGCTCCCATATCCTCTCCCTGAAACTCTGTAGAACCTCTGGTACTTTTAGTTTATCCATGTCCCATCTCTTTAAATTTCCACCTTTTTGCAGTTTCTTCAGCTTTGATCTACAGGTCATAACCAATACATTGTGGTCAGAGTCCACATCTGCCCCAGGAATGTCTTACAATTTAAAACCTGGTTACTAAATCTCTGTTTTACCATTATATTGTCTGATACCTTTTAATATCTCCAGGCTTCTTCCATGTATACAGTCTTCTTTTATGATTCTTGAACCAAGTGTTACCTATGATTAATTTGTGCTCTGTGCAAAATTCTACCAGGCGGCTTCCTGTTTCATTTCTTTGCCCCAGTCCATATTTACCTACTACGTTTCCTTCTCTCCCTTTTCCTACTACCGAACTACAGTCACCCATGAATATTAAATTTTCATCTCCCTTCACTATCTGAATAATTTCTTTTATTTGATCATACATTTCTTCAATTTCTTCGTCATCAACAGAGCTAGTTGGCATATATATACTTGTACTACTGTAGTAGGTGTGGGCTTCGTATCTATCTTGGCCCCAATAATGCGTTCACTATGCTGTTTGTAGTAGCTTACCCGCATTCCTGTTTTCCTACTCATTATTAAACCTACTCCTGCATTACACCTATTTGATTTTGTGTTTACAAACCTGTATTCACCTGACCAGAAGTCTTGTTCCTCCTGCGACCGAACTTCACTAATTCCCACTATATCTAACTTTAACCTATCCATTTCCCTTTTTAAATTTTCGAACCTACCTGCCCGATTAAGTGATCTGATACTCCACGCTCCGATCCGTAGAACGCCAGTTTTCTTTCTCCTGATAACGACATCCTCTTGAGTAGTCCACGCCCGGAAATCCTAATGGGGGACTACTTTACCTCCGGAATATATTAACCAAGAGGACGCCAACATCATTTAATCATACAGTAAAGCTGCATGCCCTCGGGAAAAATTACGGCTGTAGTTTCCCCTTGCTTTCAGCCATTCGCAGTACCAGCACAGCAAGGCCGTTTTGGTTATTGTTACAAGGCCAGATCAGTCAATCATCCAGACTTTTGCCCTTGCAACTACTGAAAAGGGTGCTGCCCCTCTTCAGGAACCACACGTTTGTCTCGCCTCTCAACAGATACCCCTCCGTTGTGGTTGCACCTACGGTAGGGATATCTGTATCGCTGAGGCACGCAAGCCTCCCCACCAACGGCAAGGTCCATGGTTCATGGTGGGAGGTCTTTTCTTGTATAAATGCACAATCCTCAACCCTTTCGAAGTAGCCCTGTGGTAAGGGTCTGTCCTTACATACAATGCTAATAATATATGTTTGATTTCTGTGTATTTAAACCAGTGCTCAGTGACAGAAACTACTGTGCAGTACAAGGACTGGATCTCACCTTCAGACTGTTGTATTTTATTGATTGTATGATTTGATGAAGAGTTGTTAAGTCTCTGGAATGTCCCATGATACTTCTTCCGATGGGTTCTTGTTTTCTTCTGACATGAAAAAATATCCATATTGTAAACTATTGTATCAGATCTTTTTATCTGCTGCAGATACTCTTTAGTTGGGGAAATCTGTTACCTGGATTTATTAGAAAAATGATCGGCTTCTCCTGTGTATGACAGCAAATATTTCATCATGCTATATACTATGGTGAATCTCCTGTACCGATCTCCTCTTCCTCTTCCTGCTTAGGACTAGGCCATGTCTAGTGACACACCATGATGGTACTGACTGGCATGACAGCCACAGGTGTGAACCTGGCTGCCATCAGTGCCTTCTGTAACTCCACATTAATCTGAGTCAAAGTTCCATGTAGGTGTGGCTGATCGTGACACTGGGACAACTCATCAAAGTGTGCATTTGTGCCATGTGTCAGAGAAACTGTCTTGTCCAGGTCATCACTTATGTCTTATTCCCCACCACCACATGGTCATCTTTTGAGAAATCCATAGCTAAGGACCTTAAGTCCTCCATCATTTGACAGAGCCCTGAATTTAGTCTGAATATACTTGTGACCTTGTATGCTACCCAAATTTTTTCTGTAAGCGATTCCTACATCTTGCCCATGACTACTACCTAGCAGCACCACATTTTTCTTCCCAACTCGTTGTAAGGCTTCCTGGCATTGGTTGAAATGTATTGTACATTTCCTGCTGCTAGTCCTACCCGAGGCTCTTCTCCACTGAACTCTGGCAGTAGTAAATACCTGTTTTTGGCGTTGATAAAAAAACTATCAGATCACATTCTCTTTCTTCCTACCCACTGCCACTTCTTAACCACTGTCCTCCCCTTTGTCTCTCTTGATCCTGATCAATTCCTTTTTGTTTCCTTTTCTGTTCTTCAGACAAAATGTTCCTACTGCATACTCTGATACTCTGCAGTTCCAGGAGTGAGCCTCTTTTGTTTTCCCAGTGTTCTCCCCACTGCATCTCTCCTCCGCTCCCCCCTCCCACCTCAGTGAGAATACTTTCTACAAGACTGGCAACAAATCACCCAAATCACTATTCTATAACAGCTCCTGTATTTCTCACTCATGATTGAATTCGATAGAAGAATTAAGTTCAAATTTGTCAAGGACGTGAGATTGGCTGTAAGCACACACACACACACACACACACACACACACACACACACACATACACACACGATGATAAATTGTTTTGTGTTGTTGCCGCTGTTTACGTTCTGATTTAGAGGTACAGTGGCAGAAGAATTAATTACTAATTGCTTTGGGTCTGGAGAATCATATTATAAAGAATGTTTAGATATGTTTTTAAGCGTTAGCAACTCAGAAATTGTATGCCCACATCACATCTGACTAATCAGTAACAAATACGAACTGTGTTGATAAAAATGAATTTAAACGTTTAATTACTCTTTTCTGTTAAGAACAGGCAGCATAGACACTACTGGAACTAACAGCTGCCTTGTTTTAGCGAAATGTAAATTATTAAGAAAACTTAAGCAGATATTTTGATGTTTATGTAACACAAAATTTCGGCCTCTGTCGCGAGTATTGGGATTTCTATAAACGAATCGCTTTCAAGAAAAAGTATTACTGAAATCGCTAAATATTCATTTTCGTAACAAGAACGGACACTACAGCAAGTATTCAAAACAAGAGCTCCTACTTCTTAAGGCACTCCTGCACCCACACAACATTTATGTCACTGCAGATAAACTGAAAGTAGATCAGTAAATAGTAGGTAATTTTGAAGCGAATTAGTCGTTCCATTATAGTATTTGGTAATTATAACAATAATTCATAGGTTGCAATATACTTACTTCTAACTTTACATACAGACGCAAATACTATATTAATGAGATACCTCGTGTTTCATGTATGGAAAATACAACTGTCTTCATAACGCTTTTGTTATCAGTATGATTTTTATATTCTTCATTTCTTTAGGTCTAATGACTCAAGCTACATTTTATAAACATATATTTAGTCAAGTGAGGACACTGTAAACAAGTAGTCCTATCTGTTCTTATTACATTAATGCTTCTATTCTGTAGCAGAATGTTTTGGATGTTTGTGATACAGAGACTAGAAACAAGACAGTGAAGCTAATGCAAATAGTGCAAGCTGTTTGGTTGATAAAGCTTACATTTATGTCTCTGCTGACATAATACAGTATTTTTACTGTGCTGTTTTGGTTTGTGTTTGTTCTGTGTCTTATAATCTGGAAAGATATTTTTGGATGAACAAAAGAAATAAACTCTGTTGCCATCTGCGGCATCGTTAGCTTTTATTACCGACATATGTAACATTTCCAACCACATTATTTGCGAAGTGTAGTTTTCCCGAAAGATCACGTTATAATAAGCGATTAATTTTATGGTAACTGGCTCACATTATAATTAACCGACAGCACGTTTGTACTTCGGTTTCATTTATTATTTTAAATCATTCGTGATGTTTGCTCCCGCTTGTAGTAAATACCATTAGGTACCAGAAATCCATTTTAGGTCATAGACACTTCTACTTCATCAGTAACACACAGTTATAATCGTAGTCATGTCTATAAACGTTTACAGTAATACCTGAAACTTAAAGTCTTTGCATTATACGTTGGATTTTTTTCATTTTCTAGTTCTCTTTCTAGGAGTAACATATATGCGACGATGTGTATCGTTTTGCTCCGGTTGGGTGGAGCATCTTGCTGATCAGGGGTGGAGCTTACGTGGGGTGGGCGGGGACTATGTGTCGGGATCTTCGCAGGTTTCAAGCTCATGTAGGCAGGTGTGGCCCGCGGCGGCAGCTCGCCGCAGCACTGCCCGGCCGATACGTGCGCCGCTGTCCCACAGAGGCGTCTCGCGCCCGGTGCTGGAGACTTCCGAGTAAGCACTGGCTCATGGCACGTTTATGTGCAGTACAATGGTGGGGTTTGGTACGCAGTGAGGCAGGAAGAACAATTTATTTTGTATTTTCTTTACTTACATATGTACGTTTCATACTCATTATGTAGAGCAAAGTTTTAGCAGACGTTGCTTCATATAGGTCTAAAAAAATCAGCTTGTATAGTATTCTGTCCAGCAAGTGCCTCAACATATGTATTAGTAGACATACCACCCCTGAATTCTACTTCACTGAACTCGATAGTAATACGCTCTCCTGATACAGCGAGAATAGATGCATTTATACACTGCTCCCCTTACATTCAGATACCAGCACCTCCGTCTGTAGCAGTCGCTGAGATGCAGTATAAATCATCCAAATTCGCCACACTGAGATGTTTTATTTAAATGCCCATATCCCCTGACGTTAATTCAATCATAGCTTCCCTGTACAAAAAATGTGTGTGAAATATTATGGGACTTAACTGCTAAGGTCATCAGTCCCTGAGCTTGCACACTACTTAACTTAAATGGTCCTAAGGACAAACACATACACCCATGCCCGAGGGAGGACTCGAACCTCCACCGGCACCAACCGGACAGTCCATGACTGCAGCGCCTTAGACCGCTCAGCTAATCCCGCACGGCCTTCCCTGTACATATGCACTGCTGAAACCCTCCTCCCATACATTTTAATGTCAGTTCGTGATTGAAATGCACCACACTGTGTTGTCATCTACTTCTTTGTGTACTCCCTCATGCTACACACATAGTCCTCTTATACCAAAAATACATCAAATTTTTCTACTTCTACAGTCATCCAAAAGTCACTGTCGGGTTCTGTACATACACTGACGCGTTTAAATAAACTAAGTCACATTATATGTGTTGGTGAAAAGCAGTACACTTCCGCAACATAACTGACACTTGCCGACTTGAGGGAGCTCTGATGTCTGTGTATCATAGGAGAAAGACTGTAGGTCTGATAAATCTGGAAGATGCTCTGTAGCTTGCTGCTGCATTCCAGCATAGCCTCACTGTAGTCTCTTAACGGATGTTTGTTCGCCTTTGTTTTTAAAAATTACATAATGATAAAAATATCAAAACTTTACGTACTGCAATTACATGTCTTCAGTACAAACAGTCGTGATTGCACACGAGGTTTATCCTTGGACCGGAGTGGAAGAGAGGTTAGTCCCTTTCTCTCTCCCTCTGTCGCTCTATGTTTTAACTCGCAACTGTCGGTAGCTGTCGAAAACTCTCGCTTCCCCATGGGAGGTATGCTTCCAAAAGGATGGAGGCACAGGAATGTTCCATGTGAGGATCTTGTTAATACTCGTACTTCTGTATTTATGGGAAGAATTGTCCGATTATCTACGGCTAGAAGACGAAATCAATCGTTTTGTAAATCCTGCTGTTAGATTGTGTGGCTCGCCTAGGGCCAGATATAAGCTCATATCTCAATCGAATTGCGATTAAGAGTGGATATGAGTTTAAGAGAATTGTCTGGAAGAATAAATGCGGAAAGCAGTGGGACACTGAAGTGGAAGGCATTCATGAAATGCCTCTGAATTTCTCTTGGGCTGTAGATACTACGTTGAAGAATACCACACAGGCAGTTCATTTGAAGAGGAATGGACATCTATGAAAAGGGCATCACAGAAGTTGGACAAACAAAGTTAATAACTGGCAACCAATGCTCTCCAATCGTTATAAAGCTAAGAGATGTTCTATTGACTCTTTTATTAGAACATGTTAAGCGTTTTGGGTTTAACACCCTTCTTCTAACATATGTTACAAACAAGTACAAAACATAAGCGAACAGCACACTCAACGCGACTCAACGTTACAGAAAGTGACATGTGGTCATATGAGTTACATACCACAAACTTCAACTCCTTCCTACCCAACCAGGCGTACAGCCTTGACAACTCAAAGAAAGTGTCGAATAACATATGACTGCGGCACGAGCATTCTTGAAGCAGAGCGTATACTGACGCTAAACAAGTCAACCAGCAGACAAGTGGCCTCGGTAGGGTGTGCTGCATGGTTTACATGTAATTTAAGAATAAGATACTCAACATAGAAATCTAACAGGGTGTAATTACCACTAGCAGTCGGAATAGTACTTCTGTACACGTTAACACTAAAAGTTTTTTAAATTTTTTTTAAACTCCAAATTTTTTACATTGCCGTACTATGCCTATAACCGGTAGTGGCACTAAACACAACTCAAAACATATGTCAATATAAAATAAATAATAAGGAGGGGGGGGGGGGTGGAGTTTCTTGGTGAATAAACGTTTCAACCTCTCAAATCTCTAAAAGAATACCACCGAATTAAGTATAACCAACATTATCCATCATAAACTAAAACCCTGTGATCAGCTCGCGTAGACAAACGTCTTAGGCGCCGATATGAAACTTCCTGACAGATTAAAACTATGTGCCCGACCAAGACTCGAACTCGGGACCTTTGCCTTTCGCAGGCAAGTGCTCTTCCATCTTATCTACCGAAGCACGACACACGGCTGGTACTCACAGCTTTACTTCTGCCAGTATCTCGTCTCCTACCTTCCAAACTTTACAGAAGCTCTCCTGCGAACCTTGCAGAACTAGCACTCCTGAAAGATAGGATATAGCGGAGACATGGCTTAGTCACAGCCTGGGGATGTTTCCAGAATGAGATTTTCACTCTGCAGCGGAGTGTGCGCTGATATGAAACTTTCTGGCAGATTAAAACTGTTACAGCCAACGGCAACCACATCGGCCCATCCACCTATCGAGTTACAGCCAAGTGATACTAATGGGCCATGATTGCCCGGACAGAAGCCTCCAAACACCAACTTACACTCCTCTGCCACATGGAAAAAGTTTAATGGTGAGGGGAAGAGCATTTTCATAAAATCCCAAAAGATATGTGGACTTTACCCCATACATTTCTTATATAAACTAGTGACACGACAATTGCCTGCGTTGTACCTATGCTATCGGGATACCGGACAGATTTTTAAAAATCAAATACAAAACGTTAAAAGTGTTAAAACTTTAGTCTAAGATCAATACAATAAACCATGGTGTCACCAAAGAACACCCAAAGGGCACCGTGGTGGACAAATCTGTAAATGACAACCTATATGCCCATCTGACTTTTCCTGTATGACGATAAACTAGCCAACCACTGGGAAAAAACGTAGCTTATCATAACGGTACGTGGACAGAACACCACCAGCTCCTATAAAGTACACAATTATACTTCTAAAGAGGGGATGATACATACCTAGTTCAAAGTAGTATCCGTTCAAACAAGCCAGAAAACCAGTTGTTCCCACCGGAAGACAGTTTATTAAATACTGGGTGTGCAGCGTGCTGTATACGTGCGTAGAACTCCAGACCTTCAAAGTTGTCTAAAATCTTCCCTTTAGGTTATGAACACTGAATTCTTAGGCTACCTTCTATCGGGGCCCGCTTTTCGCCAGTCCCCCCCATATGGCACCCCAGCCCACTATTATTACTATAGTTATGTTCTGTAAACCTTGTGGCAAAATCCCTACCAGTCTGGCCAATGTATGTCCCGGCACATCCCCCACACGTAATTTCGTATACACCGGATTGCTTAAACTTAGATGTTTTCCCTACGTCCGTATGTACTAATATTCCCCCCAACTACTTCCTTGTATGGAAGCTTACGCGAACGCCAGCCTTCCTGAAGGCACTAGTTATTTTTTGGCAACTTGGTCCAACATATTCCATTGACACAATATTACTATTTAATTTTTGGCGGCCTGACTGTCGCGTCTTGTTAAGAATTTTAGCTCCAAAATCTCGTATAAATTGTTCCGAGTACTCGTTAGCCCTTCGTAGTTACCCCCAGTTAGATTTATATTCTGAGTATATTATTAGTGAATTACATGTGAATGCATGGAGCACATGACCATGCAGCGCCCTGACACTTTCTTTGAGTTGTCAAGACTGTACGCCTGGTAGGGTAGGAAGGAGTTCAGGTTTGTGGTATCTAACTCACATGACCAGATCTCATATTCTGAAACGTTGAGACGTGTTGAGTGTGCTGTTCACTTATGTTTTGTACTTGCTTGTAACATATGTCTGAAGATGGGTGTAATCCCAAACGCATAACATGTTCTAATAAAAGACTCAATTGAAAATCTCATGTGATTGAACAGTATAGGTTTCCAATTATTAACATAAAAATGATCGCAGGCCTCAGACGGGATTTTATGTTCCATGTATCAAACAAAGATAGATATAAGGAGCTAACAGAAAAGAAACCTTGGCAAACAGAAAAAAAAACACTGCAAATGATCGGTAAATGTAGAAGGTGCAAAAACGTTCAGAGGAACACAGGAATACAGCAGTATAAGTCACTTGGGAACGAAGTAACTAGGGGTAGATGTGAAACCAAAGCGAAATGGTTGTTGAAAAAATGTGAGGAGAAAGAATAACACATGGTCGTCTGAAACATTTATTCATTGTACAGATTACTCAAAACATTTGACGTAATTAAAAGTGAGGATGTCATCTTTAAGAGATCATTGGGAATTCCACTGTCAAATGCAGAGGAGAGTGCAGGTAGGTGGAGAGAGTAAACTGAAGGCATCTACGAGGGGAAAGACCCGTCTGATGACTTGACAGAAGAAGAAATGAGAATCACAACGGAAGACACTGGAGATCCCACATAAGATTTGAGTTGAGGTGTTTGGGGAAGGAGACCAGACCGCGAGGTCATCGGTCTCATCGGATTAGGGAAGGACGGGGAAAGAAGTCGGCCGTACCCTTTGAAAGGAACCATCCCGGAATTTGCCTGGAGCGATTTAGGGAAATCAGGAAAACCTAATCAGGATAGCCCGACGCGGGATTGAACCGTCGTCCTCCCGAATGCGAGTCCAGTGTCTAACCACTGCGCCACCTCGCTCGGTGATCCCGCATAAGACTCAGAGCTTAACACAGCTTTGGAAGGCAGAAGCGATAGGTAACATACCTTCGGAGTTTCCGAAATCATTGGCGAAAGTGTGAACCAAGAACTACTGAAGTTGGCGTCCAGAATATACGAGAATGGCGCTATAGCATAAAATACATCGCTGAAGATATAAGCAGATACTTGCGAGGCCTATCGCACAATCAGCTTAACACCTCATATATGGAATTTGACGGCAGGAATAATATATACAGAGGAATGAAGAAGATAATAGAGGATATGATAGATGACGATCATTTTGACTGTCAGAAGGCTAATAGCACGCGAGAGCGGTAAGTCTGACATTCTGATGAGGGAAGCAAAACTTGGAAAATAAAATGGACACATTCATAGACCCAGAAAAAGCATCCGGAAATGTAAAATTCTGCAAAATGTTCGAAATATTGAGAAAAATAAGAGTAAATTGCAAAGAAAGACGGGTAATACATACAAGAACCAAGAGGGAACAATAAGTTTGCATGACCAAGAACAAAATGCTGTCCCACCGTCCTACCAAAGTATTTGTTATGTTCCATTCTGCTGAGAACCTCATCACTTCTCTTCTTATCAGTTAGTCTAATTTTCGACACTCTTCTCTAGCACCACATATCAAACGCTTAAGTTCTCTTCTGTCTTGGTTTTCCCACTGTCCATGAATCACTTTCATAGAGTACTGTACTCCAAACTTACACTATGAGTTACTCGTCCTCCAAATAAAACCGACATTTAATTAGGTAGATTAAAAAATTACTCACCACGCGGCAGCAGAGCACACACATAAAAGACTGTTGTGATAGACTAGGTTTCTGGCCAGTGGCTCCTTCTTTAGGTAAGAGGGTTGAAAGGGAAGGAAGAAGGAAGAAGGGAAAGGACTGGAGAGGTCTAGGAAAAGGGGTAGATTTTGGGAAACTCACCCAGAACTGTGGGTCAGGGGAGAGTTACCGTACAAGATGAGAAGGGAAGACTAATTTTTGGGAACTGCATCGGACGAGATTTGAAAACCTAACAGATTAATGGTAGAAGACGAGGTGATATGTACGTCAGAGATTACTGCTAAGACAATTATCACAAGGTATAAAGAGTGAGAAGATAAGTGCATTGTACATAACAGTGGGATGGGGCGGTGAAAAAATTGATGGGAAAGACAATGAAAGATGCAGGAAACTGAAACAGAGAGAAGCAAAGAGCAGTTACTGTGATAACAAGCTGGGTGGCGAGAACCAAGGACATGTTGTTGAGCTAGTTCCCACCTATGGAGTTCTGGGAAACTGGTGTCTGGGGGAAGATCCAGATGGTGAAACAGGCGCCGAGGTCACGAATGTCATGTTGTAGAGCATACTCTGCAACAGGATATTGTGAGTTACCAGTGTATACCCTCAGCCTATACCCATTCATCCCAACTGATAGCCTGATGGTAGTCGTGCCTGTGTAGAAGGCTGAACAATTTTATAATAGCTGATATATGAGTTGTGTCGTTTCGCAGCTGGCTCTCCCTTTGATAGAATGTGTTTTGCGAGTTACAGGGCTATTAGAGGTGGTGATAGGAGGACACACTCTTATTAACTTGTGATCACTGTTTTAGCAGTAATCTCTGTCTTGCATCTTACTCTGTGTTCCACCTTTAAGCTCTTAGGTTTCCAAATCTTGTCCGATGCAGTCCCCAACAATCAGTCTTTCCTTCTCATCTTGTACGGTAAGACTCCCTGACTCACTGTTCTTTTCCTAGACCTCTTCAGTCCTTTTCCTTCACCCTTCTTCTTTCCCCTTCAACCGTTTTGCCTGAAGAAGTGCCACTGGTTCCAAAAGCTTGCCAATCACCACAGCCTTTCATGTGTCTTCTGCCGCTGTTTCGTGAGTAGTTTCTTTTATCTATCCTATTAAATAATTTTATCATTAATTGTTTGTTTTCGTTGTTACAAAACTGACATTTAATGTTAGTTGACTTCGTTTGGCCAGGAACATCATCTCTGAATGTTTTACTCTGCTTTTTATGTTCTCTTTAACTTGTCCATTATGAGTTACTTTATTCTCAAGGTAGCAGAATTCCTTCAGTTGGTCTAGATCCTTGTCTACAGTTCTGACCTTAGGTTGAACACTGATCCCATTTCTGCTAGACTTCATTAATTTAGTCTTTCTTCGGTTTAGTCTTAATTCATAGAGTGTACACATTAGATTGTTCATTCTATTCAACACCTCCTACAATTACCTCTCCCTTCCACTGAGAACAGCAATGATATCAGCTATTCCTGTCATTGATATCCTTTCAGCACGAATTTCAATTCCATTTCTGAACCCATCGTTTATGTATATCATTGCTTCTTCGATGTACATATTCAATGGTAGGGGCGATTACATTGAAACGTCCCTTTAATAAAAATATACATGGCTGTGCTTAAACTGACACACAATATGTTTTTAGCGCAGCGCAATCTTACTCTCAGTAATCCCTACATGAGAATGGCCCTGACTAACATTAACCTATACGTTTCACAAATCACTTACCTCACAAAAATCTTCGTAACTCGAACTACTGCAAAACAACGAGCGCCACTACTGCCAGCTAACTAAAAATTTCAAATTACGGAAGGCACTAACTATTGATAGGCATAATTAGCAAATGAAAGATTTTGATAGAGAACAAACAATGTATTTACCTCAATAGTGTTCAAAAGTCATAATGTATATAGCAGTTCATGACATCCAGTCTTACAAATTTCAAAACTCCGCCATCTCTCTCCCCACATCCACCACTGCTGGCGGCTCACCTCCAACTGTGCAGCGCTACTCGCTGTTAACATCCAGCTGCCCAACGCTACAATGGCGAGTATTACAACAATGCCAACCAGCCACAGACTGCACACAGCACAGCCAGTGATTTTCATACAGAGGTGGCGTTACCAATAAAAAAAATAAACAGCCTACTTACATAGCCCTCATGCTCCCCAAAAAATTTTACAAATTGTTTTGGGCAGTGGCCAATACAGATTTGAAAATTTTTTTCATAATTACAATAACAAAGAAATGAAATGCACACACTTATCGATAAAATGTTGGTCAAAAGCTAAAATGTTCTCACAGTCCATAAAGACACTCCTGATCATTCATCACAGTAAAATTGCAGTGCTTTTTTTTCTCAAAGTCTGAGCAGTAAAAGAAAATGCACATGGAAGTAGTGGATTTCCATGCAGTCCTGAAGAAGTAGTGTTGTCCTTCCAACGGAAAGACAGTGCTGACTCTTGACATGCAGACAGGTAATGGGCCATAAAAGAGCAAACTCACACAGAGCCAGTGGAAGTTTTGAAGAATATTGGTAGGTAGGTCATCACAGAGCAGACCCACTGTAGTCCTGGTAGAGATTACGATATTGGGTGGCCACCAGAGATGCAGACCCAGTGCAGTCATTGTAGAAGTTATGTTATTGGTGGGCCATCAAAGATGCAGACCCACTGTAGTCCTTGTAGATTTGGCCAGCTGCCATCTATTGCGACTGTGCAGGTGCACAATCACCATCGAAGAGCCTTGCGGACAATATAGCAAGTTCATGATGCACCACTAGTGCTATCACAAAAAATTTTTTGGAAATGTCCTTAGAACCAGCTGGATTATTAACACACGTGCAAACACTATCAGTCCCAACTTCTCACATATTGTCCATATACTATGACCAACAAAAACGTGTGCAGTGAAATGTAACTTACAAGTTAATAATTTGATGAACTGGTGTCAATTACAATTTTGTAACATAAGAATTCAATAACAGAGGTACAAAATACATTATTAAAGAACATAACAATACAGATAACATTTGTAGTAATAGGGGTTTTACAAAAGAATAGAAATAAAGATGTACATCAGTGTCACAGGAATTATGACATAAGTAAACACATAAAAGATCAGAATAACTTCTGAAACATCAACTTCACACATGAGTATTAAAACAAAACAGAACAAATAACGGCTAAACATCTTTACAAACCAAATAACATATTATTAACGCAAATTATATTTGAGGATAACAGTATTCCTCATCATAGTGAATGTAGCTTAGTATTAGAAGAGAAAAAATACTATGAAGCAGTACACAGAGAGAGGAAGAAAACAAATACACAAGGGTACACAAACAGATAGTGGGATAACACAAAAAGGAAATTTCAGGGTTTGTTTTCATTGTAACATTTGGTAATGCAGTCCAACCCAAAACATCATTCCATAGATCGTTCCTCTTATTTCAACATTTGCTCCAGCCAAAAAAATCCTATCCAAACATGCTTTCTGTACTTATATGTTCACATATTTCTTACATCATTATTCATTTTCCGTCATCTCACCTCATCGTTTATTTCCAAGAAAATCCTACCTAAACTTGTTGTCCCTAAACCCCACGTTTTTTTATTCCTATCCTCTTTCAAAATACTTTTAGGGCCAAACTAATTTCTTATAGCTTCTCAATGCATTCCTTCCAATTCATCGCAACTCATTCTCTTATACAGTCTACCCTCTCTTAAGTTAACTTAAATCTACTGAGCTCATATGCTAAACTAAGGGATGAGGCAATGCAGCAGCAGAAAACAATTAATGTTGTTGTTGTTGTGGTCTTCAGTCCTGAGACTTGTTTGATGCAGCTCTCCATGCTACTCTATACTGTACAAGCTTCTTCATATCCCAGTACCTACTGCAACCTACACCCTTCTGAATCTGCTTAGTGTATTCATCTCTTGGTCCCCTCTAAGATTTTTACTCTCCACGTTGCCCTCCAATACTAACTTGGCGATCCCTTGATGCCTCAGAACATGTCCTACCAATCGATCCCTTCCTCTGGTCAAGTTGTGCCACAATCTTCTCTTCTCCCCAATCCTATTCAATACTTCCTCATTAGTTATGTGATCTACCCATCTGATCTTCAGCATTCTTCTATAACACCACATTTCGAAAGCTTCTATTCTCTTCTTGTCCAAACTATTTATCGTCCATGTTTCACTTCCATACATGGCTACACTCCATACAAATACTTTCAGAAATGACTTCCTGACACTTAAATCAATACTCGATGTTGACAAATGTATATTCTTCAGAAACGCTTTCCTTGCCATTGCCAGTCTACATTTTATATCCTCTCTACTTCGACCCTCACCAGTTATTTTCCTCCCCAAGTAGCAATACTCCTTTACTACTTTAAGTGTCTCATTTCCTAATCTATTTCCCTCAGCATTACCTGACTTAATTCGACTACATTCCATTATCCTCGTTTTGCTTTTGTTGATGTTCATCTTATGTCCTCCTTTCAAGACACTGTCCATTGCATTCAACTGCTCTTCCAAGTCCTTTGCTATCTCTGACAGAATTACAATGTCATCGGCAAACCTCTAAGTTTTTATTTTTTCTCTATCGACTTTAATACCTACTCCGAAATTTTCTTTTGTTTCCTTTACTGCTTGCTCAATATACAAATTGGATAACATCAGGGATAGGCTACATCCCTGTCTCACTCCCTTACCAACCACTGCCTCCCTTTCAAGCCACTCGACTCTTATAACTGCCATCTGGTTTCTGTACAAACTGTAAATAGCCTTTCGCTCCCTGTATTTGACCCCTGCCACCTTTAGAATTTGAAAGAGAGTATTCCAATCAACATTGTCAAAAGCTTTCTCTAAGTCTACATATGCTAGAAACGTAGGTTTGCCTTTCCTTAATATTTCTTGTAAGATAAGTTGTAAGGTCAGTATTGCCTCACGTGTTCCAACATTGCTACGGAATCCAAACTCATCTTCCCCGAGGTCGGCTTCTACTAGTTTTTCCATTCGTCTTTAAAGAATTCATGTTAGTATTTTGCAGCTATGGCTTATTAAACCGATATTTCGGTAATTTTCACATCTGTCAACACCTGGTTTCTTTAAGATTGGAATTATTATATTTTTCTTGAAGTCTGAGGGTATTTCGCCTGTTTCATACATCTTGCTCACCATATGGTAGATTTTCGTCAGGACTGGCTCTCCCAAGGCCGTCAGTATTTCCAATGGAATGTTGTCTACTCCGTTAGTCTTTCAGTGCTCTCAGTGCTCTGTCCAATTCTTCACGCAGTATCGTATCTCCCATTTCATCTTCATCTACATCCTCTTCTATTTCCATAATATTGTCCTCAAGAACATCGCCCTTGTATAGACCCCCCATATACTACTTCAACCTTTCTGTTTTCACTTCTTTGCTGAGAACTGGGTTTCCATCTGAGCTCTTGATGTTCATACAAGTGCTTCTCTTTTCTCCAAAGGTCTCCTTAATTTTCTTGTAGGCAGTATCTATCTTACCCCTAATGAGATAAGCCTCTACATCCTCACATTTGTCGTCTAGCCATACCTGCTTAGCCATTTTGCATTTCCAGTCGATCTCATTTTTTAGACGTTTGTATTCCTTTTTGCTGCTTCATTTACTACATTTTTACATTTTCTCCTTTCATCAATTAAATTCAATATTTCTTCTGTTACCCAAGGATTTCTACTAGCCCTCGGCTCTTTAACTACTTGATCCTCTGCTGCCTTCGCTACTTCATCCCTCAAAGCTATCCATTCTTCTTCTGCTGTATTTCTTTCCCCCATACCTGTCAATTTTTCCGTTATGCTCTCCCTGAAACCCTGTTCAACCTCTGGTTGTTTCAATTTATCCAGGTCCCATCTCCTTAAATTTCCACCATTTTGCAGTTTCTTCAGTTTTAAACTACAGTTCATAACCAATAGATTGTGGTATGAGTCCACATCTGCCCATGGAAATGTGTTACAATTTAAAACCTGGTTCCTAAATCTTTGTCTTACCATTATATAATCTATCTGATACCTTTCAGTATCTCCAGGGATCTTCCATGTATACAGCCTTCTTTCATGATTCTTGAACCAAGTGTTAGCTATGATTAAGTTGTGCTCTGTGCAAAATTCTACCAGGCAGCTTCCTCTTTCATTTCTTAGCCCCAATCCACATTCACCTATTATGTTTTCTCCTCTCCCTTCCCTACACTCGAATTACAGTCACCCATGACTAATAAATTTTCGTCTCCCTTCACTATCTGAATAATTTCTTTCATTTCATCATACATTTCTTCAATTTCTTCGTCATCTGCAGAGCTAGTTGGCATATAAACTTGTACTAACGTAGTATTTGTGGGCTTTCTTGTCTATCTTGGCCACAATAATGCGTTCACTATGCTGTTTGTAGTAGCTTACCCACATTCCTATTTTCCTATTCATTATTAAACCTACTCCTGCATTATTGTTACAAGGTCAGATCAGTCAATCATCCAGACTGCCCCTCTTCAGGAACCATACGTTTGTCTGGCCTCTCAACTGATACCCCTCCATTGTGGTTGTACCTATGGTACGGCTATCTGTATCACTGAGGCACGAAAGCCTCCACACCAACGGCAAGGTCCATGGTTCATGGGAGAGGGGAAACAATTAATACAAACAGCAATGAAAAAAATGGAAATTGTCAAAGCAAGTAGCAGCAAATCTAAATTAGCACAGCAAATGCAACATTGCAACTAATATAAGGCAATGCACAGCAATTAAGAAAAATAAATCGGCAGCAAAACTAGCTTAACAGAGTAATACAAAGTCAAATTCAGTAACATTATGCCTGGCAAACAGCAGCAGCAAATGCAATAACTTATAACTAAACATGACAAAGCTCAAGCAGAAAAAATATCACGGTAAAAATGGCCATATTTAATACTTATGTCACATCTTAACACTAGGGTGATGCACCATGAGAACTTACGCTAGCAGATAAGTTACCAAATCATAAAAAAAGATATTTATACAATTCCTGTGAAGAGAAATGTCTGTTTACGTGTCCTCATTTTCTTGGAAGTAGATCATAAATCTATTATTGACCAGATCTGTAGGCATAAAATAACTATATTAGTACATCTATTCAATTTTATTTTAACCAATGTTGCAGTGGACCTAGAAACTAGATATTAAACAAAATGAGTAAATAAACACATAAAGCAAGCCATTTGGCATTTCTCTCAACTAGCAAGACAATAGCTGTAAAATGTTTCTCGTCATTTCATTATACATTTTAGTAAATATCATAAATTAAGAGCTCCACAGTATAATCATATGTTTTGAAGTTTGAATGTGTCGTATTTGCGATGCTTTCTACAAAGAAATGACAATAGCCAGGATAACGGCCTCTTTTTTTCTCCACGTGTGTCTCTGAAAGGCACACACTAATGGCTTTTTCTCTAGGCAGGTAGCATAGCTGGCGTAAACATCTGTCACTGACATAGTAAAAAAAAGTTTATCTCTCACTTAAATGATCAGATAGCTGTGTAATTTATGTGTTAGAGAAATATGGTACCGATGTGTAAAGTTGTATAAGCTAATACCATATTAGCTAGGGCTTCTTGTACTTGCCACAAACATGGTACACAAAGTAAGTGTGCATCCCCCTGAGGATTAATGTAATTATACCCTCAGGTGTTACAGATTACAGCAATGGAATGAAATGTATCATGGAAAACTTTCTTTGTAATTCAAAAATCTTGAAAAATAAATGGTTCAAATACAAAATTAATCGCTCAAATATCTGTCCTGTAGCGCTAAATGTGCGTCTTCCTGTAAGATAATTCTGTGGAAGTGTCGTAGTTATCGTCCTCCGAAAGCTAAGTTCTGCACAAGTCAATGTACTTACCTCATGATAAACAAAAGTGAAATGCTTTGCGTATAAATATCTTAGTTATTACGCTTATTGCCGTGATGAAGAAAGTACTATGCTGTAACTTATTGTTGTGCTACGGAGAAGGCAGTCTCCTTGTAGCTATACCACAAAAGTCACTACTAAAACAAGTTTTCCTTTCCAGAATAATTCAGAAAAACTGTGCGGATATAAAACAGAAACACCAAACAGCAACATTGTAAGTTGTCACTCATTAGTAGCCTCGTGATAAAGTCGTGTAGCTGTCAAATAAACTAAATACTAAGTTATCTTTAATGTCACAAAAACTACTTGAAATAAGGAATGTCTTTTCAAGTAAGCCAAAATGTTGCTTTAAAATCTCATTAGCAGTATATGTTCTAAGTATATGAGCCTTATAGTCGTTAGTAATCGTGCAACTGTCAAGCAAGAATGTACAGACATAGTAACACTGTGTCCTCTGTTCACTATCACAATGCAGTGGTAATTACTGTCTAAATATGTTCCGTAGGTTATAGACTGGATAGTTAACTTCAAAACATTGTTGCATGTTAACAGTTTCTCAGTGTGACAACGCATACTAGTAACGTGAAGTGAAAAGGTTTATTTCACAGACAAAGTTAACAAGCAGATTATCTTTCAATAAACGGTTTTACATGTGAAATGTGGTCTAATCCTTTACTCTTCCTAGTACGGAGAGTTTCAACTTCAATGCAATTATTATGTGGTGTGCGTCGGATTGTGTAAGGTCCATTGTAAATCAGAAAGAATTTGTGACTCAAGTGTTTCTACTTATGTGACAATGAATGAGCTTTAATGAGAACTTTCTGACCAATATATAATTTCTTTGCATTTGCTTTACCTTGTAGTCTTCTCCTTTTGTCTGCTGCAGAATTTGTATTTTTAATAGATAAGTCGATTATGTCTTTGTGTTGAAGTTTACTTGTATTTGGAAAACGTACAAGCTCTCTGATTCTGTTCGGTGGTTCTTCATTCTTCAGTACAAGAATACGTGGTAAAGCAGTGGAGTCATGAGGCATTCCATTCAGCACATTTTGAAATAAGTGTAAATATCTGTCCCAATGCTGATCCTTTCTGTGACAATAAAGTCTGCAAAACTTATTGATTTCTTTCGTAGTCCGTTCAGACGGGTTATAATGTGGTGAGTACAATGAAATAAAAACGGGTTTGATTTTATGGTTCCGAAGCATTAGTGACCAAACACCAGATCTGAATTGCGGTCCGTTGTCTGAAATGACTTTACTAACGTGTCCAACTTCACGTGAGAAATTTTTAACAAAGGCGTTAGATACAGACCGTCCAGTGGCTTTACGTAACGGAGTGAAAGAAACAAATTTTAAAGTAAGATCAACAGCGACTAGAACGTACGAAAATCCATTAGATGTTCTGACAAGCGGTCCCAAGAGATCAACAGCAGAAAATTCTTTTAATTTAGAAGGACTGATAGGAAACAATGGAGCACGATGCGAGACAGTAGATGGTTTCGCCTTTTGACAAAGTTTACAAATAGACAAGACTCTTCGAATTCTCTTTTCCATATTGATAAAATGACAAGTAGTTCGAAGAATATGATAACATTTTCGTGGACCAAAATGTGCAAAGCTGAAATGAATGTACCAAATGAGCTTATTAACGAAATCGTCTGGAATGCAAAGTACCCATAGCTTGTCATCAACAGTGCAGCGTTTGAACAGTATGTTGTTTCTAACCAGATAATAATGCCGAATCTGTGTGTGTGTGTGTCTTTTCATGCCATTTAGTTTTGATGTCTTTCCAAATCGGATCTTTATCTTGTTCATGAGCAATGTCCTTTAAAGATGTGGTGATGAAGTTTTCAAAGGCGACTTTCTGAATGTAAAGAATACTGAAATTTCTCTCGAGGTTGCCTTCTGTGTTACTTTTCTCACGCCCAGCAGGTGCGCGTGACAGTGCGTCCGCAACAATGTTCTCCTTGCCGGGAATGTAGACTATTGTGAAGTGGAATTCTTGCAGAAACAATGCCCAACGTTTTAACCTGTCATGATTTAATTTTGAAGGCATAAGAAATTGTAATGCACGATGATCACTGTATACATCTACGTGCTTGCCAGAAAGAAAGAAGCGGAATTTTTTAAATGCCCAAACGATAGCTAAAGCTTCTAATTCCGTAACGGATTAATTTTTTTCAGATTTTGTTAGCACCTGGCTAGCAAAATCAATGGTTTTCTGAACAGTAATGTCATTTTCTGTGGCTTCTTGAAATAAATGGGCACCAAGATCGACTTTAGAAGAATCCGTGCTAAGGCAAAAATCTTGTGAGAGATCTGGATGAGCTAGTATTGGCGCGTTAAGTGGCTATTCTTTCAAAGAATTGAATTCCAACTGTGCTTTTTCGTCCCAGTTCCAAATAGTATTTTTTCTGGTGAGAGAACAAAGTTTTGGTGTAACTAGAATTTGCATATTCAGAAGACGACGGTAAAAATTGACGAGACCTAGAAAACTGCGGACTTGTCGTTTTGTGGATGGGGCTGCAATGGCTCTGATTGCTTCTAACTTTTCTGGATCCGGCTGAATGCCTTCAGAAGAAATAATACGTCCCAAAAACCTCACCTTTGACTTACCGAATTCACACTTTTCCAAGATAACTGTAATTCCAGATTCTGCAAAAATACGTAACAAACTGTTGAGGATGCTATTATGTTGTTCCCATGAGGCTTCTGCTATTAGAATATCATCCACATATCAGGTGATGTGACGTTTTCAGAAATAAGGAAATATGGAATTTAGCCCGCGAATGAATGCTGCCGAAGAAATGATCAAACCAAAAGGAAGTTTCCGAAATTGATAACAAACGTCGCAACAAAGAAAAGCTGTGTATTTTCTACATTCTGGATGAAGTTCGATCTGATAAAAGCTGGATCTGAGATCAATAGAAGACAACACTTTTACACCATTAAAATTTTGAAGAAGTTTTTCCAACGTTCTGTTTCAGGAATGATGATAGTATTGATTTGTCTCGAATCTAAGACAAGCCTGATCGATCCATTTTTCTTCTCAACAACATGTAATGGATTGCTGTATGAGCTTACTGCAGGCTCAATAATTCCCTCGTCAAGCATAGATTGTATTTCTGTTGTAACACGGTCCCTATAATGCGCCGGAATTAAGTATGGTCTAACACAAAATTTAGAATGCTCTCGAACACAAAATTTGTATTGAAATCCCTTGATTGTTCCTGTTTTGTGAGTAAAAACTGTGGAATGTGTTAGTAAAATCTCAAAAAGGTCCTGCCTCTCGGTGTCATTACAATTCTCAATTGTTTGAATTTTATTCTGAATTAACTCATTAGTTTCAAATATGCTGTCGATATCATCCCTGTCAGTACTTGCAGAGTGATTGTTAGTGTCTAGTTCCCTAGAATATTCCGAACTGTTGTCTAATAGAAGGTAAAGCCGATTAATTTCCTCGTCATGGTTTAAGAGCCAATCTTGAAATTTCAAAGCTATTGACTTACCTTCTTTCTCTAAACTTATTTCAGCATCGTGAAAGTTTAAGATTGCGTTGTATTCATTGAAAAAGTCTACTCCCAGTATAATTTCCGTCGACAATAATGGAACAATAAGAAAGTTAATAGAGAAGCTGTGGCTTTGACAAGAGAATTCTAAGTTGTTTTTTCCCAAAGATTGCACCTTGTAATTTAATCTTACGTAACGGAAGTGTGGGGCAATCGTTCGGTTTGTTGCATTTCCTAAAGGCTGTTTCAAAATTACTGAAATGGGACTGCCAGAGCCAAGTATTGCAGTAAATATTACGTCATTTACTGTAATGTGAATCACAGGATATGCAATGTTGTTATCTTTTACGTCGTGTTCCTGGAGTAAGATGACCCTTATGTCTTCCATTTTTACGTAATTACTACCTACAGCAGCTGCGTCGTCAGTTTCATACGTACCTTTTGTGGCTGCCAGCGGTATGAGTCATTGCCTATTGTCTCTTTGTTGGCACGCCTCGTTATTAGGATTTGGAGACCTAACTTCTACAAATTCACCATGTCGTCATGTCAGTAGATTCCATAGTTTCCTTCTTGTCGGTCATGTGGTGGAGCATTTCTCCCTGAATCGTAGCTGCGCGCTGGACCGTGGTGTCTAAAATTATTCTGTCTACCTTGATAATAATTATTTTGATTCCCATATTGCCTGTTTCTCTGATTGTCTCGGTGATAGTCACTACCGCGGAGAGGTGATCTTTCCCTGTAATTATTACTACTCTGCCAACGGTTGTCACACGGGTGGTGTCTGTTTTGGTCACGATTGACGTTGTAAGAATAGCCTTGTCGTGAATTATTTCTGTCATCGCGGAATTATGACAGATGTGACCCGTAATTGTTGGGCTCCTGTTTTCGCGTTCTGCGATTGTGAGTGTCAAATTCCAGTTCTTGTAACAGTCCCTGAAAAGCTTCAATGTCGTCTTTGCAACGTCCTGCTAAAATAATGTGTCGTAAATGTTCAGGCAGTTTGATTAAGCAAATGCGGATGAGTTCTGACGGGCTGTATGGGTTTGACAGGTACTGATTCTTGTGCAACATGTCTTCAAAATATTTCACAAGACTAGAGAATTCAGATTGTTCGAAATGTTTCATCATCATGATGCCATGTTTTACTCGGTCTTGTGTGGCTTGAGACCAATATGCTGAGAGGAAGGCATGGTAAAATTCTCCTTCACTGTGACAATCGTGAATGACCGATCGCATTCTTACAACTGGTTCATTCTCTAAGTAGCCACACATAAATTCTAATCTGTGTTCTAATGACCAATTGGGAGGAAAACAATGAGAGAATTGATGGAGCCACACTTGTGGATCAATGTCGTTGCCAGAATTCTTAAATGTTTTGAATTTACGTGTAGTAATGAACAGCTTATAGTCAAAATCGTCATGTCGGCGAGTCGCATGTTGGTCATTGTTACGTCGTTTCGGCGGTTTCATCTCAAAATTCGGTGTACTTAGCCAATTTCTTTCATAATTTTCGAAGTGCCCTGTGTTATTATTTTGTGGCTGTTCCGTATTTCTAAGTCCCTCTTCCCGTATTGGAGCGCGAGTGTCCTCTGAAATACGCAATTCTTGTATTACCTGCGTCAGCTGATTTTGTACTTCCCGGCTTTCTCTTTGGTGTTGTCTATTAACTTGATTCTGATTGTGTTTGAATTTCCTAATTGGTTCGAACTCTTCTGTGTCATTAAAGACTACCGGTTTTGTGTCATTCAGATTATCATCTACCTTCGTAGATAAATTATTTAGCTGATCCGAAAGTTCAACTACTTTCTCTGATAATGAACTGATTTCCTTCATATGTCTTCCTGAACCAATTTTTAGAGTATCTACTGTGTCCTTTAAGTTTTCCTGAGTTTTTGTAAGTTGTGTAACCGAATCCATAGATGCAACTGAGTCAATCTTAGCTTGCAAGGTCTCATGATTTTCATGAACAATAGTTTGCAGTTCTTTTATGGCTAATTCGTGATTCTGTAATGTATTTTCATTCCGCGAAAAAATAGCTGGGAAATGCTCACAAATTTGTGATTTTACATCATTGTAGACTTTTTGACATTTCGATTCCATTTTATGTAACTCAGTACTTAAATCTTCAAGTGTTTGTTCAAGCGTATGTTCCACTGAGTCTAACTTTTGAAGCTTTTGTTCCATTGTGTTTAACTGCTGCTATGTTTGTCTCTGGTGTTGCTCCATTGTGTCTAACTTTTGACGATTTTTTCCATTGTGTATAACGTTTGAAGATTTGCTGTGTTTGTCTCTGGTGTTGTTCCATTGTGTCTAACTTTTGAAGCTTTTGCTGTGTTTCTCTCTGATTTTGTTCCATTTGTTGCATTAATTGCAAGAATAATATATTAGTGTCTGGAACCTGTTTCTCTATGCTTTTTGGCAGTGCATTTTCACCGGCAACATTCACATTTTGACAAGCATAAAATGTGTCTTGAGTCATTTGAGAAAAGTGTGAGGATCCAAAACCTAAATCTACAGTATTTACAATATTGTGTTCTGTCATTTCGGATTACTGAGGCGAGCTGTTGCCAACAGGTCGATCGATAATGCTCACCTGTTCACTAATTCTTTCACTGCCTACACCATTATTTGCAGCCCACTCCATTTCCCTATGCTCAATTACCAAATTACTACTTTGAACATTAGTTAATTCATTACTCGGCGGCGCTAACACTTTGCTTTCGTCTTCACTGTCATTTCTCTGTTTACTTTGAAGCCTAGTATTACGTTCTTCACACGCCATTATTGTCACAATATTTCACACGACAACACAGAAAAGCACAATTTGAAGAGCAAAATAACAAAACACATTAACATAGCATTGAAAATAATATCTTGTTCATTGCAAGCGCAGCTGCGAACTTCTTGGTGCAAATCTACATGCATGCTACAACCGTTTTACAGTACAACAATGAAAAACTACAACTACAGAGGAAATGCTTTGTACAATTACGTGCTAGCAATAATCAAAGGCTACATAAATTACATAAATTACAAGAAAAAAATCAGAAGATTCCAGTGAGGTATCCTCTGTTAAGGGTCGACATATGAAACGTCCCCTTAAAAATCTTATACATGACTGTGCTTAAACTGACACACAATATTTTTTTAGCGCAACGTAATCTGACTTTCAGTAATCCCTACAAGAGAATGGCCCTGACTAACAGTAACCTATACGTTTCACAAATCACTTACCTAACAAAAATCTTCGTTACTCGAACTACTGCAATACAGCGAGCGCCACTACTGCCAGCTAACTAAAAGATTCAAACTACGGAAGGCACTATCTACTGATAAGCATAGTGAGCAAATGAAAGATTTTGATAGAGAACAAACAATGTATTTACCTCAATAGTGTTCAAACGTCATAAGGTATATAGCAGTTCATGACATCCAGTCTCACAAATTTCAAAACTCCGCCATCTCTCTCCCCACATCCACCACTGCTGGCGGCTCACCTCCAACTGCCCAACGCTACGCGCTGTTCACACCCATCTGCCCAACACCACAATGTCGAGTATTACAACAATGCCAACCAGCCACAGACTGCACACAGCACAGCCAGTGATCTTCATACAGAGCGCAACGTCCCATTACCAGTAAAAAAAACTACACAGCCTACTTACAACATGTATGTCTTTCACTTTTCCTAATCTGAGCTGTTATTGGTCTTCCTATTTTTTACTCTTGTTTGATGTACATATTGCACGTAACCCTTCTTTTTCTAGGGGTTACACCCATTTTTATGAGAGTTTCGGAAATCCTGCATTATTTTAAATTATCGTACGATTTTTATCTAACTACAAATCCTATGGACGTTTCTAGATTTTCCTTAAGTCTCGCTTTAATCATCAGTCACCAACCCAGAAGTACTTCTCTGATGCCTTTACCTTTCCTAAATCCAAATTGATCGTAATCTAGCACTTACCCAATATTCTTTTTCCTCTTATACACATATTCTTGTCAGCAACTTGAGTGTGAGAGCTCTTTAGGCAATTGTGCGGATGTCCTCGCACTTATGTGCCCTTGCAACTTACAGAACTATGGCCATACACTATGCTGCTTGTGGTGTGGTATCAGTGGTAGCCACAGATCTCAACCCAGGTTACAACGGTCTGTCCGTGATGGCTGGTGAACTTCTCAGCACATTGTTGTCTCCACCTCAAACCGTGGCTATACTCGTACATTCTGCAGTCGCCCTACAGCCAGAGGCCAGTGTAATGTGTCGGTACGATGCTCTCAAGTCCCTCGTGCCGAAGATTTGTTTTTTCTTACAAAAATGCACGTTCCTTGGACTTTCTCTTTTGCGATTTGCCGCTGAGCAATTCCAATAGCATTAGGAACGCAATAAACATCGTGTACACACATCATTCTCCATCTGTAGCAATGTCTTTTTTGTACTGAAAATAGGCTCGTATAAGAACGAAATGCGAAAAATCTCGCACAGGCATTAAAAAAATTGCAGTATTTTTCTTTAAGACGTTGTATCTGCCATTAACTGTAAAACTATTTGTTTTCACCACTACAGTTTCAATCCTATGCCCTTTATACAGGTATACAGCAATAACCGAAAAGTGAAGGGCAGATGGCACGTATAGAACGCCACTGTCATCCCATATATGAGGCATTCATATTACAACAAATGCTAAAAACTGTACATCAGTTGCATTTGGCCTCTGGAGGTGTGAAAATTTACCAATCTTCTGACGTGTGTATATCTCACTGTTGTCTCTGTATGTTGAGTCCCCTAACTCCGAGTGTACATCAACATTAGATGAACTCAACGATCATAGCATTGGCATAAGACAAATTTATTGTTACTGATGTTAACATCACTAAAATGAATCCCCTCAAATTACTGTTCATGTCGTTTACAAGACAACTGAGGCGGTAGGTGGGGAACATATTCACAAGTCGATTCTTCTTTGTTCTTAGCAGTGATTGTACATGCCCCAGTAAACGTTTTACATCAGAGTATCTACATATCGTGTTAAAACCAGCATAGACACGATCCTGTGCAAATCGTTACGTCCTATGCTTGGCAGTAGGTCAAAGTCAAATAGCCAAACTATTCAGTCTCATTAATTTTACTTTTTATTATTAGCACATAAAACCGACTGGAATTTATTTCAAGATCTTTTATTTCTTAAATCTGCCTTATCGTTTGGCAAGCCATGTGGGTGATTTTTGAAATAGTTGTATAATTCCACTTCTTCAGATGTTATGATACTTCTACCCTTAGGATAATTTTTATTACTGGGTCTACGTTAGGTGGTGGTACTCCTCTCTCTTAGCTTGATGTGCTCTTTAAATTTGTCGCTGGAATATGACCTGTGTAACGTCCGGTCAATGTGTCCATGCTGTAACTCATACGATTACTGACATTGCATACTGATCTAGTTTCAAAAGGTAAATGCAACCTGCATACACTCTCTGAGGACAGAAAGTGAAAGCTGTGCTTCCTACAGAAGTCTGATCCACTGGCTTGTTCATCAGCGCGTCGTCTCCCGTCTTGTGCAGAGCTGCAGACCCCGTCGGCTGTTTTCCTGGAACGCCTCTCCAGCTACTTGCGGGAATTGGCGCAAATGCTCTCACTCGCTGCGACGCACGCCTCACAGCTGTTGCTTCCCCTCGCATTCGAACGTATGGTAAGTGGAGTTTTTTCGTCCTCTTATAAACTGTATTATACGTACAGGGGGTAAGAAAATGACACGCACGATCTCGTCAGTTCTGGGAGAGTGTTTCCCAGTTTACCTGCTTCATACTGTAGCTATCTAGAGCTCTCCAGTTCTGGAAGAATTCTGAACCAACCTCTACTTCTGTGAGCCTTTTGGGGCTATGATACAGGGAGGCTAAGCTCGGAATGGTTCGAGGTCGAAGAAAATCGCCTGCATCTTTCTTTTCTCGTATTAGCTAGCTACTTCTTTAACAGATTCAGATAAGTTTGCATCGAATCCTGCTATACAAGCTGCAGCATGTTAGCTTAGAATTTAGTGGAGAGTGGTCTAGAGGCTCAGTGTGGCAATTCAAGTCTCCATCAGCATCTTCTCTTCCTAAGAACCTCTACTCCATATGGAAGGCCTATAAAATTACTTCTCTCAACATGGAGCTTCGTCAACTTCAAATCTCGTAATGAACCTGTGTACACACCACATAATTTATACAGTTCGTTACAACTGCTCGAACTCTTTCCAGCTTAACATTCACGTGGCATTTCCCAGGACTCCATGACAAGACGATAGCGCAGCTGACACTTGTGGCTCGACGCCAGTGGTGGCCCCCTGTGCTCACCTCTGCCAGCCAGCACTCTCCGTGTGGCACAGCAATGTCCCAGCCGCCGCAGCCACAGAGGACGCGCAACGATAACGAAGGTCCACCAGTTAGCGCGTGTTGCGTCAGCGAGCGGCTTTGTTAAAGGCACTGTGCTACTACAGACACAAGCGGAATATCTAGTGAATGAGTCAAGACCAATGAAAACCTGTGCGAGACCGACGTGAAACCGGATGCTGCTTTCTGAGAGCATTCATCTTAGTCGTTAGCCTTTCTGCACGTGTCTCGTGGCCTAACTCGAACCATTATCGAGTCTGAATTCTGTGTCTATGATTTATGAACACTACCACCAGAGATTTTCCCACTACCAAGAATAAAAGCTATGTGGTCTTAAGACATACACTGGACTCGCATTCGGGAGGACGACGGTTCAATCCCGTGTCCGGGCATTCTGATTTAGGGCACGTCCGACTTCCTTCCCCATTCTTCCCTAATCCGATCAGACTGATGACCTCGCTGTCTGGTCTCCTTCCCCAAACAAACCCAACCTTAACACACAGAATGGCCACTTGTGACTGTTTGGATTCTGACAGTAGTAGACATGGAAAGCAAAAGGACGAGGTATGATCTGTGTATTTGAGTAACTTTTTGTGGCGTATGTAGCAACGTGCCGGTCCCTAAAGAATCGTGTGAGCCTCATTTTGGATCCTTTGAGAAGAGAATTAGGCGATACCTGTTTCAGTGAACTGAAAACGTTCTGGTTGGATTAAATCTTTTTCCTATAAATATTACAAATGTTTTTACTGGATGGTAATTTCAAAGATTGATGGATGTGGGTTCCGTATTTAAGAATGGTTTCTGCCGACATCGTATCATGTCCTGTATTTACATCTTGTTTTGGTTACCATCATCCATGCATTTCACTGCAGCAAAGGCAATTTACCTGATACGTATCAAATATTTTGTAGAGATAGTACCTCACAGCTTACGAGAATGTTTAAAGGACGACTTCTTTATTACATTTCTTGTGTAGCTACGCTTCATTGATTATACACTGCACCCGCTTATTAAAGTGTAATTGCGAAAAGGTTTTCCGTGAAGCAATGTTGTACAGATAGTTTCGACTTATAGACACACTTAGCTTTCTGAATGAAACTTAAGTCTTCAGACAGCTGCAGCAGTCTTGAGGTATTCGTACTCGAGATAATTCCTCTCGTTGTTCTTCACTACAGCCCTGCAGAGTAGTACAGCAAAGCGTGCTGTGGCCCAGGTAACGACGCAACTTACGATTTTGACCCTGTGTCCCTGTTAACTGGGCTCTCACATAATACTGTGTACAAATATTTATGTATGTGTGTTCAGAATATTTCAAATGGCTCTGAGCACTATGGGACTTAACTTCTCAGGTCATCAGTCCCCTAGAACTTAGAACTACTCAAACCTAACTAACCTAAGGACATCACGCACATCCATGCCAGAGGCAGGATTCGAACCTGCGACCGTAGCAGTCGCGCGGTTAGAGACTGAAGCACTTAGGACCGCTCGGCCACACCGGCCAGCATAGATTAGGTCTAGATGGCAGTGGCGCCATCGCGAGGACGACGTATTCAACGTTTTGGAAAGTGCCGATTCAAAAGTGTGCACACCTTCCAATTCACTGGTCCTGCACAACGAGGGAAATGCTGAATTTTACTTTCCGTTTTCTGTACTGCTTATCGACGTACCGGTTAGTGCCATCTGCAGCCACGTGTCACCACTACAGTGATTTTGGGTCGGCCGGTACGCCGGGCCCCCTACTGTGTGGACTCGGCCAGTGGCGCTCGCTGGCCTCCCTCGCCCTGTGCTGTTGTGCCGCCCACAGCCGGGCTGTCGGAAACTGGAAGCGGCTCAGACCACAAACGGGATGTTAGCTGCCCGCTGACCGCTAGCCGCATGCTGTCACAGCGAGGACGTGACGCACGTCCCACAGACACACACACACACACACACACACACACACACACACACACACACACACACGTAAACGCGTGCAGTATTCCTGGCGCACATCCGCAAAGCTCTACTTACGCAAATACGAATTGGAGGCGATAAATCGCGATCCCGCGTAGAACCGGTCGACCATGTAAATTTCTAAAATATTGTATTCGAAATGGATTTATTTTTTCTCTGGCACCTGCCATCAATATAAAACTGATGAAGGAGGTATTTCTTTCAAACAATATGAAAAAGAACATCAACTGTACTGTGAAAACAACTGCAAGCTTTTTAATTTCCATTTTTTCTCGTATTTGTGATATACGTAACAGTTATGTTATTTCGTAATTGATTCATTACAATATACACATTCTTTTGCGCATAAGGTAATTTTTTAATTTCCAATGTCTATTAAACTCTTATTAGTAACTCAGAGAGAGAGAGAGAGAGAGAGAGAGAGAGAGAGAGAGAGAAATTTTCAGCGTGTACATACTTAGAACAGCAACAGCAATGCCAGCTCAAAAACAATACACACACACACACACACACACACACACACACACACACACACACACACACACACACATATGCACTCAGAACTGTGACAAACAGTTCATCAAACTATTCCACACACACCCAGTCAAGTGGAACACATTTTTACCCCGATGAACCACTTGTAATCGTGATAGGACACCCCTGCTTCCAGCTGGAATTGCAGTATATACCTCAGTATATAACCTCCTGATACGCATTTGTGGTGCAGCGCCAATGCCCTAGAGGAGGCACCTGTTGAATTCCCTGAACGTGAAAGTCTTTCAGGCTGTGAGAGTCACCGTGTTTGTCATGCAGACTTGTGGGATAGTCCAGGTCTACCTCTAGGACATATGCCTCAACAGCGTCAGCAGCCACATATTTGATATCTTCCCTCAGTCTGGTGATTTCCCCTTTGGACATCCATGAGAGCCCTTGAAAAGGGAGAATTTGTTGCACGGTTTGCCTTTAGAGACAGTTTACATCCGGGTAAAGGATGAAACTGAAATCGTGAGACAACTTGTACTCCCCCTCGATTATTTACAGGTTATTTGCCTTGGCATACCTGCGCACACATTGGCAAAGTCACTCGTGAATCGAATGTTCCAGGAAGACATGTATCTCAACGTTTGTCAAGAATTCGCTGCTGGCTTGTATCTTTCTTAACATGGCAGTCCACGAAATCTCAGTCATATGCTACAGAACTTCTCGCAGGTGTTGGCGGTCAGATGTACATTGGTGTTCATCATTTTACATGTTCTGATAAATCAGAGATGCTGAAGTCCTGCTGTTCGTTCACCAAGTGCCCGTTCTTTCCACTAATTATGGAAATGCCTCTTCGTTTAGTAGAGAATCCAGATATTCGTATGGAAAGACCCCTTCTCCGTCGCAAGTTGAAACTCTTGAAACTCTACATCATCGAGATAAGTGGCTCCCTATGCTAAGAATTCCTTTAGGACGCGTTGGTTCAGCAAATTTCTAAAGAGACGTGAGCATGAAGCGTTGTGAATCGAGGAAGTGGTGTGATACTCTTTGAAGCGGCATGTATTTGTCAACGGTGTCATCAATTACACTGACCTTATCATCCTACTACCCAGACTCGTCAAAGTGCTGAACTGCAAAGGGGGCATCATGCTCACTTAAATTGTGGAAAAGATGGCTGTGGGCTGTGGCAGTGAGTACTTACATGGGTTGTCAGCTGCACTCTGGGACTTCCCCGTTACGTGGCAACAGTCTCTACAGGGAGCTTGCTCACCTCTGTCCAGTCACAGTCCCCAGATATAACGATCAGCTGCCTGCTTGCTCAGTGCGTCATTCTCCTTCACGTTGGTCATGGGGACGTTTTTACTATAAATGTACTAAAAAACACCCCGTACAAGACTTTCAAGCTCAGATAGCAACCATCTCCCGCTATTACCTTGACATAAGATTTTAATTTTAGTGCACAGAACTTGATGGGTGACCAAATATCGTATGCATCATTTCGTGACAGTAATTTTGGAGGCAGAGACACCACGTTCACACTGTACCACAGCAGCTAGGAGGCGCTCTAAACCGATGTAAGGGATGAAGGGACAGAAGTGTTGGTGAGAGGCATTCTGAAACTTCGAGAACCGTTTATCCTCGGTAAGTATTTCCACACCTATTGTTTCCTGGCTCTAGCAGTCAATCAGGTGTCTTTAGAGATACATGCTCTTGGTAAACGACTTGAGACATCTACAGGAAAAACATCTAGCACCTTGTTTGTTTTCATTTCAGAGGAACATAGGTGGTACATGCATTTTATCCAAACGTTGTGTTGCTTATCGTCTTCAGAGATTAGCAGCAGGTCTACACTTTGTGGATGTTTCTCGGCTAATATGGACAAGAAGAGGGGACCACCTAATTTACGATCGACTTCTTTGTCGATGTCCCACATAGCGTATTAATGTTAGTCTTCTTCTTATGGCTTTCCTACATTCGGCCATAAACGAGAAATTACAACGTCGGTGGACATCTGGTGTTTGTTGTGTATCTGTATGCCCTGTATTTTTCGGTTAATTTTTATCGCTGGTGAGAAGCAACCATAGAAACTAATTTAAATCCCTTTCATCATCATTCTTGGCATTAGGACATGCTTTTTGTTAGCAATATACACATTTGATGAGAGATGTAACTGGACCCCACAATAAGTTCATCAAAATCTTATTAACGTAAATCAAGGTAGAACATACAGCTGAGTGTCTCACAGGACCCCCTTTCCTGCATCTCAGAAAAGTGACTCAGTATGACCACTCTGGTATCGACTCACTCCATGATGTCACGACAGCTCTCCCCCTAACTTTGACAATGCTCTTCCCCTCAAAACACGTCGAACTCCTAATAACTCTGCACACAACAAGGAGAAAGAGTCGAAGTTGATAAGTATCTAAGGAAGGCGAAATAAAAATCCGTACTCGTATAATAATAATAATAATAAATTCTGAGTACTTGCAAGTAAAACTGTTGTTGTCTTCATTACTGGAATACACTTCCAGCAACACATCATCAGTGGGCATGTTTGTCATTAAGGGCATATCCAGCATGGGTACTAGAGGTGGTGTATGACGCCGGCAGGGGAATGTGTCTCAAAGAATATGGACAAACCGAAATGAAAGGACAGGTGCAAAAGAACTAGTAGCTGGTGGTCGTGTCAAAACACCGATATTCGCACTGAGAACATCTACAAAGTAGAGCACCTCAAAAATAACAAAAAAATTTAATACTGTAGAAAAAGCGATATCTACCTCTGAACAATCGAAGACGTTCCCCAGAGATCATCATTATCAGCTGCTGGGTTCAGATCCCGCAGCGAGTAACGCCTGCTCACACCTAGAAAAGAAGAAGTAGAACCCATAAGAATCACTTACGCTACTAGCCATTAAAATTCCTACACCAAGAAGAAATGCAGATGATAAACGGGTATTCATTGGACAAATATATTATTCTAGAGCTGACAGTGATTACATTTTGACGGAATTTCGGTGCATAGATCCTGAGAAATCAGTACCCAGAACAACCACCTATGGCCGTAATAACGGCCTTGATACGTCTGGGCATAGAGTCAAACAGAGCTTTGATGGTGTGTATAGGTACAGCTGCCCATGCAGCCGAAACACGATATCACAGTAAATCAAGAGTAGTGACTGGCGTATTGTGACGACCCAGTTGCTCGGTCACCATTGACCAGACGTTTTCAATTGGTGAGAGATCTGGAGAATGTGCTGGCAAGGGCAGCAGTCGAACATTTTCTGTATCCAGAAAGGCCCGTACAGGACCTGCAACATGCTGTCACGAATTGTCCTGCTGAAATGTAGGATCTCGCAGGGATCGAATGAAAGTAGAGCCACGGGTCGTAAGACATCTGCAATTTAACGTCCACTGTTCAAAGTGCCGTCAATGCGAACAAGAGGTGACCGAGGCGTGTAACCAATGGCACCACATACCATCACGCCGGGTGATACGCCAGTATGGCGATGACGAATACACGCTTCCAATGTGCGTTCACCGCGATGTCGCCAAACACGGATGCGACCATCATGATGCTGTAAACAGAACCTGGAATCATCCAAAAATATCACGTTTTGCCATTCGTGCAATCAGGTTCGTCGTTGACTACACCATAGCAAGCGCTCCTGTTTGTGATGCAGCGTCAAGGGTAACCGCAGGCACGGTGTCCGAATTGATAGTCCGTGCTGCTGCAAACGTCGTCGATTTGTTCGTGCAAATGGTTGTTGTCTTGCAAACGTCCGCATCTGAACATGGCTGCACGATCCATTACAGCCATGCGGATAAGATGCCTGTCATCTCGACTGCTAGTGATACGAGGCCGTTGGGATACAGCACGGCGTTCCGTATTACCTTCCTGAACCCACCGATTCCATATTCTGCTGACAGTCATTGGATCTCGACCAGCACGAGCAGCAATGTCGCGATACGATAAACCGCAACCGCGATAGGCTACAAACGGACCTTTATCAAAGTGGAAAACGTTGATGGTGCGCATTTCTCCTCCTTACACGAGGCTTCACAACAACCTTTCACCAGGCAACGCCGGTCAACTGCTGTTTGTGTATGAGAAATCGGTTGGAAACTTTCCTCATGTAAGCACGTTGTAGGTGTCGCCCCTCACATGACCCTCACCACTTGCTACTACTCTCACTACTTACCAAGCGTGGACGCAAGGCAGCACTCACGGCTTTATTTTTCGTAAGAAGAAGATCTTCCGCATACTAAACGAGTGGGATTGTGCTGTGACAGAAATGAACGAAATGGAATATGCAGGCTGCAAGTAGCTGCTGATCGGTTACGTTTTGAGTGACACATTGCAGAAAGAGTGCTTGATTACTCACTGTGCAATGTACACAGCAACACACCTCACCATGAACACGACACAAGCCATCTGATGCAATGGACAGCTGACAGCAGGGTCAGTGGTGTGCTTCCGGCACAGGTTAATGCGCCACTGCGATGCTTGAGTGCTGCGAGCCTAGTTCTGTACAGTAGGTCCGTTTGGTGGTCAGGTGTGTACACCGTTTATCAGCTGCTACTGTTCGAGTGCACAACGGACACCCGAGATCTTCCCAAGAGTGTGAAGAACTGCAGGCATCATTGCAATACATGCATTCATTCAGACTGACAGTCGTTGCTTTGAAGCATTGCTATGAGCTACATTGTTGTTAGGTGGTGCATGCTGTGCATGTCCTTAACACAATCAATATGCACTTTCGAATATTGGTTCCCTATCTCAGTATAATCTATTGTGGGACCACTGTCACATGTTTCAGTCTGGCCCAAAAGGATTGGGGACTCCACGTACAGAGAAGAAGAGCAGTTCTGTCCCACTTCCCTCAGACTCTCCCGACGGCACCCATATCTGTGGTGAACACTCACCTTCCAGAACAACATACTGGGTGATGCCAGGGTAGATAGAAGAAAGGGAAACAGAATGGGCAAGTGCGAGAGGGACTCACGCACTGAGGGTTCTGTACAAACTCCCCATCCTGGGAATCGAGATTCCCAATAATTTTTGCCTGCTATCGAGACCTTGTAACTTTACTGGCAAAAAACTGGTCCCAGGAATACCAAGATCGGTTGAGAAATTCTACGTTATTTCCTCAGCCCAGCCCAAACAAACGAGATCAAGCAAGCAGAGGACTTTAGTTTGTGTATGTAGGAAGAGAAGATTTAATAACACATTTCTGTTTACATACTAAATCATGAATACAACATACATTTTATGTCTGAATGCAGTAATGTTCGTATGTTATACTTTCAACAGGTGATGAATACAATGTATGTCCAAATCGAAAACGACATTTTTATGTGATATAATTGAAAGTTAACAAGTTTCAGATTTTTTGCTTTACTTGTACCGAATACTTAGTTGTTGCCAAATCTCATGATTCCAAGTCAGTCGACAGCACCCTACAGGTTACGATTAGTGAGTTTTCGATTATCAAAACACGAGTCATTAACTGCCGTATCTGTTGACTGGAGTCAGTTATAAGATTCCTAACAGATGGACAGACAAATAGACAGACTGATAAAAAGTAATACGAAAAGTATTTTCCAGAGTTATACAGTTACCAATTATGGATTTTAAGATTTTTTCCTTTATTTGCACTGTGGAATCTGGCTTCTTCCAAATTGTCACGATTCTAAATCAACAGGGACCACCGTATAGATTTTTGTGAGTGATTTTTCAAGTATGAATTTATGTCATTTGAATGGCCATATCTTTATTGCATTGACTTAGAAGCCTACAATTTGTACAACGCCAAAGGAGCATAGACCTTAATATGTGACATAAATGTGAACTTCGTACCCGAAAATTGTCCATAAAAAATGAAAAATTATCTTATCACTCGGACAGTCAATACAGTCCTTCAAATGTGCAATATTCGAGACGTGTTCAGATACAGACGACATAGAGTAGGATTTTAACGTATTTGTCAACAATCTGGCCATTCTATTTTCGAAAACCGTTCAAAAGTTTGAATAGAATCTCGTTAGAGTTTCAGCCACACCATGTGGCTTTACACGTAGGATCTCGAGGTTGCTGGCAGCTCTAGAACATTTCAGTTGGATACATCGTCACGGAAGTATACATTCATACATTCAGACGTCTGTAATGTCAACTACCAAGAAATATCTGCACCTCCCTTATCTGATGTCACAGTTTGAGAAACGTATTTATTTAATAAAACCCCACTACGCGTCTGCTGTGCATTAATGTTTTTATGCCTGTACAAAACTGAATGTACTGCAGTCATGCGCTGGCAGTAATGTCAGCGTCATGTAGTAGTGCTACATGTAACTGTATATTAAGACAGGCTGCCGCTTGTGGATGTTGTGAAAGTAATTTGAACTATTTTCTGCGCGTCTCAGGGTAACCACGCAAGTGATCAGCAACTCCACGGTTGGATTAAGGACATGGAACGTGTGAAAGACATGCTGCGCACGAAATTAACCGGATGGGTACAGGACTTGCAATTCGCCAGCAAACAGGTGGAGCACTACGAGGTGGAGGGAGAGAAGGACAGACCAGGGCACTTGATACTCAGGTATAAACCAGTGCACACCCAAATGTCTGTCGTAGTCACCATGCTTTAGTGGAGTTTATCTCACTTTTATCCATGGAAGTATTCATTAAAGTTATAGAAAACACAGGGATCATTTAATTAAAGAAATGGCTCTGAGCACTATGGGACTTAACATCTTAGGTCATCAGTCCCCTAGAACTTAGAACTACTTAAACCTAACTAACCTAAGGAGATCACACAACACCCAGCCATCACGAGGCAAAAAAAAAAATCCCTACCTAGCCGGGAATCGAACCCGGGCGTGGGAAGCGAGAACGCTACCGCACGACCACGAGATGCGGGCGCATTTAATTCAGAATGGAGTAAAGAACTAGCACTAATAGACAGTAGTGAAGGACATGGTTACAGATACTCGTGTTTTACAAAACTTTTTGTCTCTGTTTAGCCTTCGATATTTTGATTCGTATTGTGTCTTAAAATGTGCTACGTATTACGTTACAGACCAGCGGAGAAAACTGACACAATAACTGATGTTGCTGCATTTACTTGAGAAGGTATCGATGGTTACAGATACTTGTGAAGTTTTCATAATTAGTGGAAACAATCATGTGGAACCTGACACGAAAAGTGAGCGTGTCCTCGTATTATTCGGTACAAAAAAAAAAAAAAAATCACTTCGGTAGAAATTACGGTAATACCACGTAGAAGCGACTCTGGTCCAGATATTGGCATCCAGTTGGTGAGGAAAAGTGGCCACAAGTCATGTTAATCTCAATAGATGGAGGGAAGATGGGAAGACGTCAGTAGAGGGCAGGAAGCGGATAGCCATCCTTCTTATATTTTGTCCTGTGGTTGGTGTGTTTAAATCAGTCCGTAGCAAAAAGCGTAAATACTGGAGGTTGCGAGCGGGAGGAAAGCGGAATAGTCTCTCAAGTGGTTGACATATGGGGCAGTGGAATGGAGTCTGTAGGAGATATGTTGGCATCATGGAGGGTGACCAGGTGGCTTCCTATGTGAAAATGGGCAAGCTCGCAGGTCTTGTGGCGGTGTTCTTGGATTATTTTAGGTGGCTTATTGGGGGATAGCTATGGAGGTGGAGAACATGTATTACGATAGACACTTAGACTCAGCCGTGATTACTATCAATAGGATGACAGGCTTCAGCAGTTATATCTTAAGAGGTCGGTAGGGGAGTCACTTTGGGCTGAGTGTGTCTAGGAAATGGACTAGGTCTTCTGAAACGAATATGATCAACCGACATCCACAGTTCAGTTCATCATGAGAACTGATGTGGGTAAACAGCTGTGGAGAGGCAGCGGTCGGTGTGAGGAACGAAATTATGTGCTATAGGATGGCTCGGACAAAGACAGGCAGTAGCACAGATCACGGTCAGGGTGGTAAAATACACACTCAGGGTAAGGTATTAGGCAGGAGGATTGAACATGATTTGTAGCCAACTGAAGGTGTTTCTGAGGAACGATATTGTTACTCCACAATGTTTATTGTGTGGGGCTTTGTGGTTTGCTACTCCACATCTGTCATCATAACTGTGAGTGGGTTACTGGTGCACTGTGTACGGAAACATGCAGATAGTGTGACGGGATAAAACTATCGATATTGTGTCAGGCAGTGGGAATGAAGGTAACAGTGGTTGGGAAGCTGAACTGAAAATCAGAGATGGGTAGATTTCAAGACAGGGGTGCACTAGACAAAGGAAGCAGCTAATCGGAGAGCAGAGTACTTGTGGAGTGCACATGGGGGGTTTCAGGCTAGCCAGTAGTTTGAGGTACTCTCATGAACACTGGCCAGTTGGTACCCATTTAGGGAAATCAGATAGCTTTCAGCGTAAAGTTAGTTCGACTCTGAAACTTTTATCAGGCACTGTCGAAGTATTTGTACCATAGTTCCCAAATTTACTCTGCTCCATTAACGTTCTCAGCCTCAAATTATTCTTGAATTGAGAGCTGGCTAAGACGCAAAGCAAAAAAAAAAAAAAAAAAAAAAAAAAAAAAAAAAAAAAAAAAAACTCTGAGATATTTAGCGAGTCTTGGAATATGTATCGGAAAGTCGTATTCGACGCCGTAGGAGGGGAAGTGTTCATTGGAGTTGACAAAAAATATTCTCTTTACTGAGTTTGAATTTGAGTGCAATAGTGAAGTTACGTGGTCGCTCATAACAGGACAAGGTGAAACCGTATCTGTTGTTGGATGTTTTTACCACCCACTCGACTCCGCTGGGACACATGTGGAGCCATTCAAAGAAGGTAAATGGTCAGCATTGCATAAATATCCAGATCACGGGACACTAGCTGGCAGTGAGCTTAACGTACCGAGTATAGACTGGGACATGTATGGATTCACTGCAGGTCGTGCAGACAGACAGTCTTGTGAAGGACGTTTAAACACGATTTCCGAAAACTGTGCTGAGCAGCTAGTTCGGCAGCCAGCACAAACAGGCAGGACCTTATCGACGGCGTCAGCATACAGATGGGGATTAGTGATCATGATGTTATCAGCGACTATGGTTATGAAAGTCACTAAATCAGTCGAGAACGCTAGGAGAGTTGATATGGAATTGTCAGCATCTCACTTAGATAATAAAATACAATCATTTAATTCCAGAATTATGGCCATAGAGGAATTATGGCTAATGTTTACAGAGACTGTAAATCGTGATCCGCCTACTAAGTGGATCGAGGGCGGAAAAGACTCATCATGCTTTAATAACAAAATTCGGAAAATGCTGAGGAACGAAAGGCTGTTACATTCTCGGTTCAAAAAAGAACGCGCAAATGAGGACTGCAATATTTGTACAGATTCGTGCGTCTGTGAAGAGATCTGTGCACGGATCATACAACAGCTACCGGAAGAAGTTTTGGTCCTCTGCAAAATCGTTAAGCGGATCTAACGCTGCTATTCAGCCACACGTTGACCAGTCTGCTTTGGCGGTAGAATATTCCAAAAGGAAGGGCGAAGTTAAAAATTCCTCGTTTAAGAAATCGTTCATGCAGGAGAATGGTACAAACGTGCCGTCGTTCGACCATCGCACAGAGTCCCGTATGGAAATCATAGTAATGATTACCTCTGGCGTAGAGAAACAGCTGATACAGCTGAAAATAAGTAAGTGGCAATGCCTAGATGGACTGCCAGTTTGGTTTTACAAGGAGTAGTGTACGGCATTGGCCCCTTACCTAGTTTGCGTTTACCGCGAATCTAGCGATCAGTGCTAAGAACCAAGCGAATGGGAAAAAGTGAAAGTGACTCTAGTGTATAAGAAAGGTAAAAGAACGGACCCACAAAATTGCACACCAATACCCCTAACACCTGTTTCCTGCAGAATCCTTGAACATATTCTCAGTTGGAACATAATCAACTTTCTTCAGACTAAGGAGCTTATGTGCACAAATCAACACGGTTTTGGTAAGCATCGCTTCTGTGAAACTCACCTTTTACTTTTCTCGCATGATGCACTGAGAGCTATGGATGAAGGGCAACAGGCAGGTTCCATATTTCTAGATTTCTCGAAAGCATTTGACATGGTGTCTCATTGCGGGGTGCTAAGGGAAGAACGAGCACATGGAATAATTTGAGTGACTGCGGGTTAACACAAGATGACGTCGACAAAATTTCTAGTTGGTGTGATGAATGGCAGGTGGCTCTTGCTGTAGAAGAAAGCGGATGAGTAGCAAAAACGAACCCGTAATATCAGGATACGGAACTCCAAGTATCCTGCTTGCCACAGTCACTTGGTGTAAATATCTGGGCGTAATGTTGCGAAGCGAGATGAAATGAAATAAACGTGTGAGGATTCTGGTAGGGAAGGCGAACGGTCGACTTGGGTTTATTGGGAGAGTTTTGTAAAAGTGTGGTTCGTGTGTGAGGGAGAGCCCGTATAGGACGCCAGCGCGACTTCTTGTTCAGCACTCCTCGAGTGTTTGGGATCTGCACCAGGTCGGATTGAAAGAAGGCATCGAAACAATTCAGGGGGAGCTGGTAGATTTCGATCAGCATGCAACTGTTACGTATATGCTTCTGGAGCTCAGCAGGGAAGGAGGCACTCACTTCGAAGAAAACAACTGTGAAAGTGTAGAGAACCTGGCTGCAGAACGATCCTAATGACGCCAGCATACATTTGTGGTAGGGTCCACGAAGACAAGATACGAGGAATTGCAGCTCCTAAGGAGGCATATAGACTGGCGTCTGTCCCTCGCTCTGTCAGCGAGCGGAACAGGAAAGGAAACGACTACTTGTGGAACAGGGTACCCTCCGCCACGCACCTCACGGCGGCTTGCGGATTATGTATGCAGATGTAGATACAAAGGACGATAGTTGAGAGGAGTTATTGGTTTCATGTCCGTAAATTTAGTGAAATCATTTTTGGCTTGATTTCATTTGGAATCGTGAGGTTTTACCTATTCTCTTTCCTTTGTTTGGTCTTATGAGTGCATGCATGAAGCTTGTGGTGTAACAGGTGGCCCCAGTTGTGTGTAGGTAAGGACATTGACAGTAGTTTATGACGGCGGTGACGAAGCTACAGTGGTGGTGGATGTGGTTGGAACTTCCGGCTCCGGCAGTGGTGCGGGCGATGGGGCGAGCAGCGGTTTGGCGCTGGCGACGGTGTTGGCGACAGAGCCAGCGACGCTGCTGGAGAGGGAGTCGACGGAGGCGCAGGTGGCGGCGACGGTGGTGGAGCATTTGACGGAGGCAGTGGCGGAGGAGCTGCCAGACTACGGCTCTCTGTGAGTGGTGAAGCAATGAAGACGACGACGAAGGGTGGGAGGTTGCCGGCGAAGAGCCACTAGCAGAGTCCAGGTGAGAGCTGAGCTGCTGGAGAAGTGTAGTGGGGCGAGTCAGCAAAACGGAGGATGCACTTCGTACTGGAAATTTTGGGAGGACATTTCGAGGTCAACATGAGTAAAGCGAGTCATAAAATATACTCCAACCGAGAACGTGCTCAACGTGAGTAAAAAGGTGAGGGATGTTGCTCAAAACAATGAACGTTCTCCGATTTCGTGTGAACAAAACTTGAGGAGCTTCTCACAACCGGAAAATATTGAAGCCAGATCTGTAGCATTCTTCGGGCTGAGTAAGTTCTGTTAACTGTTACCTACATTTTGGCTATGATGGCAGATTCCATATTGCTTGGGACGCAAAAAAAGAAGTATATAGCCCATCGAAGTGCTGAATTGAGGAGCTGTAGAAGTTTATATCGGTTTGACAATAAGAACACTATCTACCTCTCAAAAGAAGTGAAAATTGAAACATTTTTATTGCTATTTAGTAGACCCAAGTTTTCAGACTGATGTACGAGAACATTTAGCTGCAGGCCTATACCAAACAACCGTGTCACTGACGTTTTCTGACGTTCACCATCATGTCTTCTCACAGCATAAGTCTTATACAGTGTGATGTTAGAAATAAGTAGGGTTACCACAAAAATTAATAACTGGTTTATTGCAAACCTAGCGACCTGTTACTCGTAAGGAACGCATGGTGGGCCGCTTACGGGCTTGCCACGTGTTGGAGAACTGGGACAGAGTTCCGGCTTGAAGTGGATAAAAAGTCATTTAATCTTAAGATTTCGTTCGCATAACGTGTTCACCAGACATCTATAACTGAAAAGTTTTCCACATGTTGTAAATTCGGTAACATCGCAAGTAAAGACATTTTCGTAAGCTGTACGTAGTTGTCATAATAATTTGTTGCCGTACATAAAATAAACAAAATGCAACGTAGTGCAACTCTGCCTGAACACACTGACGCCGGTTCCAGACACGTCGCCCGTTTGTTCGAGCTCAATGGAACGTGACACGGCGCGTGCTTTGTGTGCCGGACACGGCAGACCACACACACCGACAACTCAGCAGCGAGCAGAGGTGGTGAGAAAAAGGAACACTCTCATCAGAGATTATGGCTTCGAATGTTTGGCTCGTAAGAACTTCCTGATAGAATGTTCTTTTGCTCGCAGAATCTTCTCCACAGAACGTCGTCTTGTTTATTCATATGACTCAGCGTGTTTACCTTCTGTTGGATGTCAGTACAAAGTCGAAAACCGGAGATGCAAGAGGGGAGGGAGCCACAGAGCTCCATCGGCAGTGGTGCAGCTTAGGTACCGCCCTCCTAGTTCAGGCAGCACACCATTTCGTGTCTCTCCTGTAGTTGACGTATCGCCATTTACAGTCGGTCATTTCTAAATTTCTCCAATCCACTTCATTACTGGACTCGCATGATAGCTTTAGTAATGGCTCCAGCACTACAGGCCAAAGCCGCCTATAGCACACTGACCCTGCCTCTGTATCCTAATTGACGACGATTGCCTTCCGTGGTAGCGGTCTGCCTCACTTAACGACACTCCACGTCTCTGTGGCGAGTATTGATTGCGTCTTCTGTGGATTCGCCATTCTGTGTGCCAAGGCACGTTCCCCCAAAATGAGTATGGCAGTCAGTATTGTAGTATTACTGCTGTGTAGTACATAGGCAAATTGTCCAGAAGTTTCTAGGCCTTCTCTTCCTTTTGTTTTAGTGGAGATTGTATGCTCACCTCAAATGGTTCAAATGGCTCTGAGCACTATGGGACTACATGGCTCTGAGCACTATGGGACAACATCTGAGGTCATCTGTCCCCTACAACTTAGAACTACTTCAACCTAACTAACCTAAGAGATCACACAAATCCATGCCCGAGGCAGGATTCGAAGCTGCGACCGTAGCAGCTCCGCAGTTCCAGACTGAAGCGCCTAGAACCGCTCGGCCACACCGGCTGTATGTTCACCTCCTTCCTCCACTTAAATACTTTCTTTGGTTGCCTTATGAAATGAACGGTTCCATTGCGTTAAACACAGCCCTTTCCCGACATTCTTTGCCAAAAAAATGTCAGCATAATGATTATTGAGATCATTGTCAGTATGCATCTACTTCCTGGATCTGTGGCATGCAAACGATAAATTCTATCACGGCACGGATTCTGAGTCCCAGCTTGTCAGTGGAGTAGGTGTGTTACTGTACCTCTAAACAGAACAGCGTGCTGGTGTACGTAGTGTGGAAATGATTTGCGAGCCTTAGCACCATGGCACCACATGTCTTAAGGGAGGAACTGCTTTCCGGTCAAACTGGGGACCCAGACATCACACGGAACTCATTATGATGCAGCTTCATGCTTTAACTGAGAACATCGTTTTCAAGTAACGGTGATCACCAAGGACCATACTACAAGAAGTACACGGAGTACGGACTGTTCTGCATCGTATCTGGCCGCATGGAAACTTTCCATCGTTGACGGGCTATGGGGAATGCAGTCGTAGATTAATCAGGAAAAAATTGTCTCATACCCGATTCTGAGGGCTGCATTCTCATCACAACATGTACCCGACACATATGCATCGAATAGATGTACCGAACACCGACCTTAGGACAAAGTTTTACGGCCAACAATTTCTATACGATAATTTTCACTGCCAAACAAGAGAACCGCTCACGAAGCGAGACAGAGCGAATGCTTCAGAGCCAAGTAAAAAAAAAAAATAATAATTATGCTATAGTGAAGCGTCATTTTGTCAAGTTTTACGTCAGCAGACATGTACTTCTGCACGTCAAGCATAGCAGTGTGAGATGGTGGTAGGCACACTGCCGGATGTGAGCAGAAACATTATAAAAGTGCCACGACTGATAAGGGTATCATGAGTAAAACGAAAGAGCTATTGTGAAATTAAAAGACATGTTTCCTATTTGCAAAGACGAATTTGAAATAGTTTAAGTCATCGTATCGCGCTGTCCTTAGCCGTTGGATTACCCGAAAGGGACAATAAATGGACCTGCTTGACGGTACACTCACGATTGTCCATAGGGCTCTTCTTCCTGTGGGAGTTCTGCTTTCAGCTGTCATACAGTCTTTACGGGAAATTATCGCAGATGTCACACCACCTAAAGCACATAGGAAACTCCCTGGCAGGTCAGAGCCGTGTGTCGGACCCGCGACGTGCACTCTCCACTGCACAGTGGGAATTGGTCCAGGAAGCAACTGCCGAGGCCACCGGGCACTGCAGTGGCCGTCCTCCGGGAGCGCTGGTCCCGCCAGCCGTGCAGGGGAGCTCCTATGACGGCTGGAAGGCAGCGGGTGAGGCACTGGCCGAAGTAAGGCTGCGACGGCGGCTCTCAGTTCGTGCCTGCCTAGCTCGATGTCTGTCTTCTTAAGGACGTCATATTCGCCATTGACTTTAAAAATTGTTTTACAATTGCAGTTTCGACCTTTTGAGCCATTTTCAAGTGGTAATGTGGAAGATTTTGCTTCAGCTCATGACAGACATGTCTACATGTCAGCGTCTAAAATCATCTATAACAAACTTGAACAACTCATTCATATCCTTAACATAAATATCACATGTTCACTCTCTTGCAATGCATACGAAATTCTTCCTTAAAGAAAAGAGGTATTCTGCGGCAAGCGCTGCAGTTCTGCTGTTTGATGTGTCTGAAACCAGTTAAAACGATATAGCAGCACAGAACGGAGTGGATGATCTGCATGGAAAAGTTATAATCGGTGTCTCACTCAAGTGCTCTGAAATCTAAACAGGAAATTTCGATGGGCTAAAATGCTGCAAAGACTAATGGATTTGCGATATTTTGCTGTGTTACTATGCATCGTTCAAAGGATAAAAAAAGTTCTAGGTTTGTGTCCCATTCAGGCACACAATACTCATCTACCTGGAAGTTTCTAATCCACTGGTGAGTGGAAATCCGTCCTGGATACTTTTACGTTATTGCATAAACTATACATGCTAGGTTTTTAACTCTTAACCTCGCACCTTGTGCGCTACAGACGGCCGCTGTTGAGTGACCGACTGCTGCGCTATCAGCCGTGGAACCTCTCCTCTGACGACGACTTCCGTGCGCTGTGCAAGCAGCGGCAACCAGAGGCGTCGCAAATGTTCAGCCTCGCTGACGATCTGTACGCCTTCAGCCGTGTCTACTGGTTCGTTGCACCGGAGTACACCGATTCATACTACGAAAATGATGTCAAGATTGTAGGTAAGTTTATTACTGGCACCTGGCCACTTCACGGTTATGCGCTGACAACTGTTCAGTTGTTCGAGGAATGAGATTCAAATATCCTTCTGAATATGTAGTCTTAGATCTTGCGTGATTTTGCACGAAAAGCAAGATAATCTCTGGTGCTCTTTCCAAAGTCAGTTTTTAGATTCCTCTATGATAAGCTAACTACTTCATTTCGATGTATTACTGACTTCTTCATTATGCAGGGACTAAAAATAGGCTACGTACACAAAATTTTGGATTGTTTAGAGAAGATTAAAAAGAACAAATTTTATGTGACACAAATGTCACAGGTGTACCCTCCACCTGCTCGTGTCCCATGAAGGTTTCGACGCCAGCGACGTACAGAGCCTGTGTGATGTTTTAGAGACGTTACTGAAGTGACAGCTGGGCGCTAACACACTCGAAATAAGTGGGTGTCTCACAAATAATGTTTGCAGCCTCAGCCTAACAGACAACCACCTCAACTGGGGTGTCCGCCAGTGTCCGGCACACTGAACAACTCGTCTCCATCCCGTAGGAGGCCCGCAACATCTCAAAAACAGTGTCCATCCCACAGCGGTTTGAACAACGTCTCTGAACGCCAGAGCAGATAAGACTTTCATACATGTGCAACACGTGCCTCATATAAAAAAGTGTTCCTTTTTATCTTCTATAAACACTAAAATTCTGTACATGTAGTTTTTTTCAGACCTAGTCTAAGGCTTGTTTTAAAAATGGCGAATGGTTTCTGCAAATTAACGGCTAGAGACAAGCTAAAGTTTTGTCAATACTGTAACTGGTGTAGTGTTCTACATTTCTCATCTATGATCCTGGCATGATACTGTTCGTATTTACTAATTTTCTTTGACGAATAATATTTCGATTTGTAACTGAACAGTCAATTGTTTCAGATACACTGTTAATATTATCCTTAGAAGTATTAATACTATGAACTGTAGTAGGACTGAAGAAACACTGTATTTTCAGCTATCGCACCTGTCTGCGAAACAACTCTATTTGTTCGAATTACTATATTCTTTAAATTTATTATTTTATTCTCGTTGCTGGACTTTATCTCTTACTCGATCATGCATCTATCGTGGATCAGACACGAAACGTGTTGTAATCGTTCATTTCTTTCTTTGTAACTGTCTGATAGCTTTTTGTTCGCTAGGGGGTAACTCCATTTAAATGAGAGGAAGGGGGGACAGTGAGCTTGTGCTCCCTCAGCGGAAAAATTATTTATGCCTGCCGTTGTCACTCTTGACCGCTTCAGGCAATCGAACTTGAAGGGTTTTAATTGGTAGTAAACCGATTAATTAAGAAACTAAGGTGGTCGAAAAGGGTTACAACACATAAAGGAGTAAGTTGTCATAAGAACATGCGTATATTAGAACCAGGGACTGTAATACTGCGAAGAACGGCCTTTACAAAATTTCGGCTGCAGCCGATAGTTTACTGCAGACACTCATAAAAATAACAGAGGCACATTGAGACGTCCCGTTAGAAAAATTGTACACGACTGTGCTTAAACTGACACACAATAGTTTTTAGCGCAACGCAATCTAACTTTCAATAATCCCTACAAAAGAATGGTCCTGACTAACATTAACCTATGTCTTTCACAAATCACTTACCTCACAAAAAATCTTCGTTACTCGAACTACTGCAATACAGCGAGCACCACTACTGGCAGCTAAATAAAAGATTCAGACTACTGAAGGCACTAACTACTGATAGGCATAGTTAGCGAATGAAAGATTTTAATAGAGAACAAACAATGTATTTACCTTAATGGTCATAATATATATATCAGTTAATGACACCAATTCATACAAATTTCAAAACTGCGCCATATCTCTCCCTACGTCCACCACTGCTGGCGGCTCACCTCCAACTGCGCAACACTACGCTCTGTTAGCATCCAGCTGCCGCTGCCCAACACTACAATGGCAGACAACAATGCAAACCAGCCACAGACTGCACACAGCACAGCCAGTGATTTTCATACAGAGCGCTACGTGACGTTGGCGTTACCAATAAACAAAACCTAAACAGCATACTTACATAGCCCCCATGCTCCCCACAAAAAAATTTTACAAATTGTTTTGGGCAGTGGCCAATAATGATTTGATAAAATTTTTCATAATTACTATAACAAAGATATCAAATGTACACACTTATTGATACAATGTTGGTCAAAAGCTAAAATTTTCTCATAGTCCATAAAGACAGTCCTGATCATTCATCAAAATAAAATTGCAGTGTTTTTCTCAAAGTCTGAGTAGTAAAAGAAAATGCACACGGAAGTAGTGGATTTCCACGCAGTCTTGAAGAAGTAGTGTTGTCCTTCCAACGGAAAGACAGTGCTGACTCTTGACATGCAGACAGGTAATGGGCCACAACAGAGCAAACCCACAGCAGAGTCAGTCGAAGTTTTCAAGAATATTGGTAGGTAGGTCATCACAGAGTAGACCTATTGTAGTCCTGGTAGAGATTACGGTATAGGTGGGCCACCAGAGGTGCAGACTCACTGCACTCCTTGTAGAAATAATGGTATCAGTGGGTCGTCAAAGGTGTAGACCCACTGTAATCCTTGTAGAGATGGCCAGCAGCCATTTGTTTGACTGTGCAGGTGCACAATCACCATTGAAGAGTCTTGCGGATACTATAGCAAGTCCATAACCTCCACTTGTGCACTCACAAAAATTGTTTTTGAAATGTCATTACAACCAGCAATGCTGTTATCCAGTCGCTTACTGAATTATTAACACACGTGCAAACACTATCAGTCCCTACTTCTCACATATTGTCCATATACAATGACCAACAGCAACTTGTGCAGTGAAATGTAATTTACAAGTTACTTAATTTGATGAACTTGTGTCAATTACAATTTTATAACATAAGAATACAATAACAAAGGTACAAAATACATCTTTAAAGAACATAACAATACAGATAACATTTGCAGTAGTACAGGCTTTACAAAAGAATCGAAATAGCAAATACATCAGTGTTACAAAAATTACGACGTAAGTACATACATAAAAGATCAGAATAACTTTTGAAACATCAACTTCACACATGAGCATTAGAACAAAACAGAATAGATAATGTGTAAACATCTTTACAAAGTAAATAACATGTTATTAATGCTAATTATATTTGAGGATAACACTATTCCTCATCATAGTAAATGTAGCTGAGTATTAGAAAAATTCTGCAACATAAGTCTTATCAGATAAACATAAAAAGACAGGAAGAACATAAATACACAAGGGTACACAAACACATAGTGGGATAACACAAGGAAAGGGCATGGTTTGTTTTACTGCAGTATTTTGCAAACAAAACTTTCTTTACTTCTCGGAAATCTCTCTTCGTTCTTCATTATTTCCAAGAAAGTTCTATCTATACCTGCTTTCTGTACTTTTCTCATATAACCCCTCAGTGCATTTCTTCAAATTCATCGGAGCTCATTCTCTTATATAGGTTACCCCCTCTTAGGCTAACTTAAACCTACTGAGCTCAGATGCTTAACTAAGGGACGGGGCAATGCAGCAGCACAAAACAATTTACACAAACAGTAATAATAAAAAAATGGAAATATGCAAAAAAAGGCAGCAATATTACAACTAATATAAGGCAATGCGCAGAAAACAAGAAAAATAAATCAGTAATAAAATTGGCTTAACCTTGTAATACAAAGTGACATTCAGTAGCACTATGAATGGCAAACAGCCGCAGCAAATGCTATAACTTATACCTAAACATGATAAAGCTCAAGCAGAAAAAATGTTACACTATAGACAACAATGCAGATAAGGACAATGTCTATTCACATCTTAATGTCTATGCAATTAAAGTGGTGCACCATAAAAACTAATGCTACAACAAATTACCAAGTACTTGAAAAGAAAATTATGTATACAGTTACTGTTATTAGTCGCTTCTTATTGCTCTTTCCATTCCAAGAGCTCCTTTTTCGATGAATGTGGATCATAAAATAATTATTTAATAGATCTGTTGACATTAGCAAATGCTTTTAATTTTATTTTATAAAACCAATGCTGCAACACAGCTGGAAACCAGATATCAAATGAAATAAGCAACTATGAAAGGCAAAGCATAAAAATATCATTCAATAGTCATGTGACATTTCATAAGTTAGTACAAATACTCTCAACTCTCGTAGAAAGACGCTTGTCATTATCATTTGTGCAGAAGTAAATAAGTATCTTTTCCAAGTAATGAGCGAGTCGTTTTTGCAATGCTTTCTACAAAGGAATGTCAATAGCCAGGATAATGGCCTCCCTTTTTTTTCTTGTGCCTCTGAAAGGCACACACTAATGGCTTGTTTCCTGGTGGCTGTCGTCCAGCTGGGCGCCCACGACGCATTGCGTGCAGGTGGTAATTTAACTTCCTTAACGAAATATTTACGACACCAGTTTCCGCTACAGTGACAGTCTTATACAAAAAAAATTCACAGGTCAAGAATTTGCGTTACAAATCTGTGGAAACAAAATCCAATTGATATAACAGTGTCCAAAAAATATTCGTCGGCATTGTAATACATTCATGCATTTACACACATTTCATAACTCTTAAAGTACGATTCTCGGTTTCCAACATCCTTTTCCACAAACCAGAGTCCCTAACCACTACTCATTATTCCTAACCTTATTACACAAAAACACATTTGTCGACAATTCTTCAATATTTCATCATAACACATATGTAGCATAACCGAATAACTCATATAGCATCAGCTTAAACATACCTCAGCAGCATAATACACATCGCCGTCGTAAAAATAACATCACAACACCTCAGTCAATTCTCAAAATCGTCATAGCTTCCTCCAACAATTTCAAAACCTAATAAAAATTCTCTGCTCATGTCAAAAGTGTCATCTACCTCAAACGTACTTTTAAAAATCGTGATCCCATACCAAATACATCATTCAAAGCTCTCATAGTATCACAATGGTTCTGAAAAAATATATACAGTTCACAAAGTACAGACAAATACAATTTCATAAGTGTGAAGTTATCCAACTGTGTAACTACGTAAACATGTGTCACTGACGTAATAAAAAAAATGTTTGTCTCTCATTTAAATGATCAGTTAGCTGTGTAATTTATGTGTTAGACAAGTATGGTACCAATATGTAAAGTTGTATAAGCAAATACCACATTAGCTAGGGCTCCTTGTGCTTGCCAAACACATGGTACACAAAGTAAGCGTGTACCCCTTTGAGGATTAATGTAATTATATCCTCAGGTGTTACAGATTACAGCAATGGAATGACATGTATCACAGAAAACTTTCTTTGTCATTCAAATATGTTGAAAAATAAATAGTTTAATGCGTGTAATCTTCAGCCACACCAAAACATTAGCTTAAAACCTATACCTAACCTTGTTTCGCCACATAAAACATCAAGACAAAGCAGCAGTAAAGCATTCCATCCATATGCCTGTTCCCGCAGCTCCAACGAGTTCTTCATCACTTACATGTTATCTCAGTGCTACAACTATACTTTAATGAAAATTGTTACAGTCTCGAAACACAGTCCCAGCCACTCTACACTCTACAGATAATTGCTACAACATACAAGCAGATGGTATTTGCCAATGAGTGCTTGTGAGATATCCTGATACCAGCAACTCATTCTGCAGATCAGAAACCCTGGGATTGGTGATACACATGAACAAAAACACTGCCCCATTTTCCATAAACTGAACAATCTATTGAAAAAGGATTCATTCTCCTCTCATCCATAACAACCACATGTTACCATAAAACGTCAATAAGCCAGGATCAGTGCTTCATATCTTAAAGATATACTCACTTTATCTAATGACTGCTCGACAATTCGGTACATACAATGTCACACAAATACGACCAACATATCCGTTGGTCCCAGTTTAAAATACCTGTCTATAACGCCACAAAACGAATTAAATATAGCATTTACAAAAAGAGACTATAAAGCCACACATTTTGTGAGCGTGTGGGTTGGTGCTATTCTGTCATTCTGCGCAACAGATTAATCTGAGATGTACCCTTTACCCTTTAGCCCCTGCAAGACGCAATATCCTCCCCCACACTACTACAGAAGTCAGATGGACACTCCTAACGTTCTAAAGAGAAATGCCTGAAAAACAAAAGCAATAAATACCTTCTGGAGACGTTCACTGTAAGGAAATTAGACAAAAATTCACAAAATGTCTTATGTAACTAGTGGGATACTTGGGTACTGGAGTAGTACTAGTTAGTGTAAGAGAAACATAAAAGGAACGAAACTTATTATTTATTTTGCAAAAATTCTGAGAAATCTCAATAGCACTTTTAGTTATGAATTATACACGTTATTTGCGGGTTCTTTTCAGAACGTGGACTTACCTCTTAAGGATAGGTTTCGCTAATGAAATTTCTATACAAAGTTTAAGATTGTTATTGACTTGGCAGAATTGCTGACAGCCGCACCTACTCATCTTGGATAACTATCGGTTAGAATGTTGCTAGGTACAGTCGAGGCTGTCATGTGTGACATGCCGTGAAGGGTACTGTTGTGGAGGAAATGTTGGGGGTCGCAAGAGCTGTAGCTGTGATGACTGCTGTCCGCGCCAATCGCTGCCGACAAATAAGATAACTCTCGTTCTATCTGGATTCACCTTCGCCAACCAAACTCTCCCTACGCCATAAAGTCAAGGACTCCTGTTCGCCCCTAGACTATTGGTGTGGTACACCGGTCAGATAACCAGTCCACCACGATGCCACTAAAAATTCGCTCACAGGCGTTTAACTATAACACTGTCCGTTCACACCACACAATAAGTGTGGCGGCCAACACAGTGAACAACGCTTAATCGTAAGGACTCAATATACAGTTGCACTTCGATTCGGTCTCGACAGAGGTGCTCTCCCAGTGAAGTACTGAGGAGAGACTTGTTCCTCGCTCTTTGAGTACATGTCTGCCAATCAGCATTGCTCTTCTAAAATGGGAGAATGACGTTTTGTTTAAGGCGACCAATCCGGAATTCTGTAGTATCGGTGTTTGGCGTTTGCTGTCTCCCTGTGAAAATCTCTGAATCTGCGTGCTATGTGTAAAGATGAGTAGGCAGGCCGCTGCCACGCAATGTAGCGGAATTTGCTTTTAAGCCGAACACGGGGTCGTCCTTTCACTCGGGCTAACTCTGTCTGCTCTACAAGCGGTCACTGGATGACGTAGATAGCTTGGAACCGGCCTCCTGGGGTGCAATAAGGCATCCTGTTCATTAACTGTTTCATTCATCTACCTGTAAATTTATTAAAAGCATGACACAACAACATGTGTGTCGGATGTGGACGTTAAGCTCATAACGCGTCCATTACAGTCACGTACACTCAGCAGATAACTCCGAGTCACAGTTCTCTCACAATGAAAGGACAGTGCCCAATTATGTGGGGAAGATAAGCGCTTGCTGTAAGGCGGTGTACCTGCTGCTCCATTCCTCTCTGCTGACATGGGCAGAGGACTCTCACTGTCTCATATCTTGGAATAATCACGCATCCCTAGCTTACAACAGACTTAAACAAATAGGACAGGAAACTCGACAATGTGGGGATTCCATCATTCAGCCATCCTTTGTACTTGGGTAAAGCCCACTGAACAAGGCGATGCTGTGGTAAGCTCTTGGCTCGTAACTTGATTTTCGACCATATTTAGTTTCTCTGCGATGTCCCTACACAGCTTAAGGTGAATGACATGACGGTTCCTATGGATGGACGCAGCAGTCCTCCTTCCCTGTTCTTCCCAATTCTGGGTTATGCTCTAATAGCTGTTTCACCAACAGGACGTTAACCCCTGATCTTGTTTCTTCCTTCGTCTTTCCAAAAGCCTTAGTGGCCTCAGTGTTACTTTCGCCAATATAATCTCAGCACTCTCAACAATTTACCATTCCTTACAGTCTTAGAACACCTTGCACTCTGTATCATATTTACTGTCTCAGACGCAACCTCTACCAGCTGCTTACATTGCCCTGTCTTCTGAAGTTCCTCAGGCTTTGTCACAAACTGTATACGTTCCTTAAACGTGGGGAACAAAAGCAATTTTTTTCTCGACTTTCCTCTGGATACCTAGACTTCTGGTGCGCCCATACCAACATGTCCTATCCACCCTCCACTTTCCACCCTTCTGTATCCTATTCGAGCGGAACTTCAGCTGGCTGGTTCTTCCTGTTCCAGAACAGTATGTAGACACTTACTCCTCCAACCAGCTATAATCCTAGCGTATAAGCCTCTTCAATATGTAAATGATCCCGCTACCAGCCTCCTGACCGGTGTCATCCCTCCCTCACACCTCCCTATACCCACATCAATTTGTCAATCATACTTCCCAGCCCACTCAAACACCTTGAATACATAAACCCTTTCTGGCTGGCACCAGCATCATACTGTATTACCCTTGTAGTAGTTATTAGGAACTGACTGCCAGTGACTTGCCAGAAGTACGAGCCTTATCTTCACCATAGCACCATCATCAGCTTCAATGCACATGTGTTTATGTAGAAACACTACTGCTTTTATTTTTTTGAAATCTATCATTTTATTCATTCTACCATGAAAGCTATACTGGCCTAACTTCGATAGGCTGAAGAGCAGCAAAGTGTCCGAAGATTGCGCACCACACGATAATGTGGTGGGAGTGGAATGAATAACAAAGGAAATGTAGTGTTTACGACAAAGTCGAGCATTCGGCCTTTCACAGAATGTGCCTGTGTATAAGAATCTTTCAGAACTTATTGGTCTTACTGGGTATACATTTGCGCTCAACACGCCGATGACCTATATACATTGGATTATGTGTAGCATGTCAGTATCATTCTCCTTTGATTTGTACTCTGAACAGGAAGAGTGCTCGAGGAAAACGACCATCAGGGCATCTCAGAGTGCAGCAGGTAAAGCCGTCGTCAAGCTGAGGCCTGGTATGGCCACCACAGTGCTTCACGAGCGATTCTCCTACTGCAGGTTGTGGTCACTCGCCGTCTTTCTACTTTTGAACTAACTTACCCTGTTAATAACTGTGGGACAAAGTTAATGATTGGGTCTCCGAACAATTCTACAGTTCCGACGTTTTCGATTTCCATAAATCAATGTCAAATGTGAAAGAAGAGATAAGCGACAGAAGGAATCTCGGGAGCTGTGCCTGAATCCCAAGTCTGTGGAGTTGAAATCCCACATTCACTAAGTTCACAGAGGAAAGTGAAATATCACAAAGACGAGAATTCAGCTTGCAACCTATTTCTTTGCACAGGACGCCTATGGAGTTATGTTAAAAGAGTATGTTCTATATTGATGTAGTAATATATAAAACAAATACGTATCCAATGGATCGGAGTATGGACGATCACACCTTCCTCAGATATCTATGTGTCTCGCTGTCCCCCTTGCTGTATTACAGATCGTTCTAGTAATTCTGCTTAGAAAGACTTCCTCAACACTTGTCTCAATTTTCCATTAATCTTTCAACGTTGATCCACATTATTCTTCATATTCAGTTTTTTTGCGTGGTAAGATATCTGTTCCGTCAGCTCCAGCAAGATCTTCACCACCCACATGTTACCTCAACATCACAATCATACCTTAATGAACATGTTACATTAACGTAACACAACCCCATTTTAGTCTACACTCTACAAAGCACATACTCAGGTGGTATTGCCATTGGCTGCTTGTGAGAGCTCATGACAGCAGCACTTCATTCTATAGGCCAGAAAACCAGGGGGTTGGTGACACACATGAACCATGCCAACACCACACTTCCCCTAAACTGAACAATGTATTGAAAAACATTCTTCTCTTCATTATCCTCTCGCCCATAACAACCCCACGTTGCCAAGCAACCTCAAAAAGCCAAAGTCAGTGCTTTATATCTTAAAGATATCCTCATTGAACCTCAATGTAACTAATGACTGCTCGACAATTCAGTACATACGATATCACGCAAATACGACTACTACATCTCTTGCCCGCAAATCAAAATATCTGTCCATAACGCAACAAAACGATTTAAATATAGCATTGACAGCACAAGACTCTGAAAAAGCACATTCGAGGAAATTCAGATGAGACGCAGCTCATGACTCAATTATATTCAACATCTTAAAAAAAAACCTTATTTTCTACTAGCTCTAGTCAAGTCAAGGGTTCACCTATGATTTAGGGGTAACGTCTTTGAATAGTAATCAAAACGTTCTGGGACCCGAGTTCGAACCTCGCTACTGCTTAAATTTGAATAAAAATCATCAGTGATGGTGGAGGAGCGGACAGAGTTTCAGGGCACTCTTTTCTTCTGCTCCTAAAGGCCTGAAGAGTCAGCAAAGCCCAAAGGCATGAGAATGCAGAAGGTAATGGGAACCACAGATGTGTATACACAGGACCTGTGCCCTTTAATTGAAAAGTGTTATGATGACACCTCAAGTGGCGAAAGATTCCAGACCAATTCCCCGTTCGGATCTGTGGGAGGAAACTGCCAAGAAGTGGGTGTCCCAATGAATTGTGTTTAGAGTATAGCTCCTTGTGTGACACACCACTATAAATATTACTCAACAGCGTATCTTCATCTGCCTAAAGTAATGCGTCCCTATTACCTCTGCAAAGTTTAACTGCACCTTCCAGCTGCTCTGCCAGCCCCATGACTCAGACGATGTCATCCTCTTTATCCCCAGCCAGCCTTCCAAGCATCCTTACGTTCTCTCTGGACCTACCTCAATAACATCACCTGTTGCAGTAGCCTCTGCTGCCTCAAATCAGTTAAGTTAAAAACCCTAACTTCCACCATACCACACATAAACACGCCTGTGTGGTGGTACTCGTTTCGAAGGTAAGCTGGTTCGAGTCCAGGAGGTGGAAGAAATATCCATTGCCATTATTTACCAGGGCTGTACAAACATTGTAACATCGTTGAAGTGCTCAGGAGGAGAAGGTTGAATTGGACAGGCCATGCAGCAAGAATGACAGTAAGTAGACTACCTGGAATAGCATTCAGCAGAACAATAGATGGAACGAGAGGAAGAGGGAGACCCAAGATCATATGGTGGGATAACATTCAGGAGGACACAACTACGATGAACACCAACAGCAAATGGACAAACAGCGCATTGGACAGTCAGAAGTGGAAGAGACTCATAGGGCAGGCGTATGGTCGATAAGACCCTTGCCACACGTTGTTGTTGTGGTCTTCAGTGCTGAGACTGGTTTGATGCAGCTCTCCATGCTACTCCATCTTGTGCAAGCTTCTTCATCTCCCAGTACCTACTGCAACCTACATCCTTCTGAATCTGCTTAGTGTAGTCATCTCTTGGTCTCCCTCTACGATTTTTACCCTCCACGCTGCTCTCTAATACTACATTGGTGATCCCTTGATGCCTCACAACATGTCCAACCAACCGATACCTTCTTGTGGTCAAGTTGTGCCACAAAATTCTCTTCTCTCCAGCACTATTCAATACTTCCTCATTAGTTATGTGATCTACCCACCTACTCTTCTAATCTTCAACATTCTTCTGTAGCACCACATTTCGAAAGCTTCTATTCTCTTCTTGTCCAAACTAGTTATCGTCCATGTTTCACTTCCATACATTGCTACACTCCATACATATACTTTCAGAAATGACTTCCTCACACTTAAATCAATATTCGATGTTAACAAATTTCTCTTCTTCAGAAACGCTTTCCTTGCCATTGCCAGTCTACATTTTATATCCTCTCTACTTCGACCATCATCAGTTGTTTTGCTCCCCAAATAGGAAAACTCCTTTACTACTTTAAGTGTCTCATTTCCTAATCTAATTCCCTCAGCATCACTAGACTTTATTCGACTACATTACACTATGCTCGTTTTGCTTTTGTTGATGTTCATCTTATATCCTACTTTCAAGACACTGTTCATTCCATTCAACTGCTCTTCCCAGTTCTTTGCTGTCTCTGACAGAATTAAGATGTCATCGGCGAGCCTCGCCATTTTTATTTCTTCTCCATGGATTTTAATACCTACTCCGAATTTTTCTTTTGTTTTCTTCACTGCTTGCTCAATATACGGATTCAATAACATGGGGGAGAGACTATAACCTTGTCTCACTCCCTTCCCAACCACTGCTTCTCTTTCATGTCCCTCGAACAATATAACTGCCATCTGGTTTCTGTACAAATTGTAAATAACCTTTCGCTCCCTGTATTTTACGCTTGCTACCTTCAGAATTTGAAAGAGAGTATTCCAATCAACATTGTCAAAAGCTTTCACTAAGTCTACAAATGCTAGAAACGTAGGTTTGCCATTCCTTAATCTAGCTTCCAAGATAAGTCGAAGGGACAGTATTGCCTCACGTGTTCCAACATTTGTACGGAATCCAAACTGATCTTCCCCGAGGTCGGCTTCTACTAGTTTTCCCATTTGTCTGTAAAGTATTCGCGTTAGTATTTTGCAGCTGTGACTTATTAAAGTGATAGTTCGGTAACTTTCACATCTGTCAACACCTGCTTTCTTTGGGATTGGAATTATTATATTCTTCTTGAAGTCTGAGGGTATTTCGTCTGTCTCATACATCTTGCTCACCAGATGGTAGAGTATTGTCAGGACTGGCTCTCCCAAGGCTGTCAGTAGTTCCAATGGAACGTTGTCTACTCTGGGGGCCTTGTTTCGACTCAGGTCTTTCAGTGCTCTGTCAAACTCTTCATGCAAAATCGTATCTCCCATTTCATCTTCATCTACATCCTTTTCCATTTCCATAATATTGTCCTCAAGTACACCGCCCTCATATGGACCCTCTATATACTGCATCCACGTTTCTGCTTTCCCTTCTTTTCTTAGAACTGGGTCTCCATCTGAGCTCTTGATGTTCATACAAGTGGTTCTCTTATCTCCAAAGGTCTCTTTAATTTTCCTGTAGGCAGTATCTGTCTTACCCCTAGTGAGATAAGCCTCTACATCCTTACATTTGTCCTCCAGCCATCCCTGCTTAGCTATTTTGCACTTCCTGTCGATCTCATTTTTGAGACGTCTCTATTCCTTTCCGCCTGCTTCATTTATTGCATTTTTATATTTTCTGCTTTCATAAATTAAATTCAATATTTCTTTTGTTACCCAAGGATTTCTACTAGCCTTCGTCTTTTTACCTACTTGATCCTCTGCTGCGTTCACTACTTCATCCCTCAAAGCTACCCATTCTTCTTCTACCGTATTTCTTTCCCCCATTCCTGTCAATTGTTCCCTTACGCTCTCCCTGAAACTCTCTACAACCTCTGGTTCTTTTAGCTGATCCAGGTCCCATCTCCTTAAATTCCCACCTTTTCGCATTTTCTTTAGTTTTAATCTACAGGTCATAGCAAATAGATTGTGGTCAGAGTCCACATCTGGCCCTGGAAATGTCTTACAGTTTAAAACCTGGTTCCTAAATCTCTGTCTTACCATTATATAATCTGTTTGAAACCTGTCAGTATCTCCAGGCTTCTTCCATGTATACAGCCTTTTTTTATGGTTCTTGAACCATATGTTAGCTATTTGCCACATGTATAGTAAAGTATTATTTACCCAGTAATGGGACTGGGGATGGAAGTATAAAGTTTCTCATCACCAGGCCTTGCGTCAGTGTTCTTCATTAATTTACCTCTCCTTGGTGTATCATGGCATGTGGGCCTATGGCACTGTAGAAGGAGACACATGTAGTCTCGACGATAATCGCCTACATCATCGTCAGTCGACCACCACAGAGATGCTGTAATGTCTAAGCAGTAAGCCACTCCTTCTGTAGTTTCGAGGCACCACAAAGGACAAGTTTTTTCCAGCTCTGCCAGTGTGTGGTTCTGTCAGAGTCTAGCCTGAGTACTGTTCTGTCTACGAGGGTATCAACAGTTCCATGACGAGTGAAGACAAGCGATGAAGTTGCACTTCTGCTTTCAGAAGGCAGTGTCGGTGTAATGTCACTCAGTCAAGCCAGGACTGGACATGTGTGTACAGACTGTCGAGAGCCACCAATATACACATACTTGTCACAGCTGCAGTAAACGTTCAGTGTTCATTATCTGCAGAATTGCTAACTGTTTTCAGCAGCTCATGTATTTGAACCCCAATTAATACCACATGTGCTCACATAGCCACATCTACCATGAGCTCAAGATAAGTGTACTGCCTTTAGAACAATAATGCATTCTGTTCATTGACTGTTTCATGCAAATGTATTCAAAGCATCACACAACAACATGTCTGTCAGATGTGGGCGTTAAGCTATTAACGCGTCCATTACAGACATTTCCACTCAACAGGTAAAATAGAGTCACAGCTCTCACATTGCAAGTACAGTGCCCAATTACATGGAGGAAGATACGGAATTGCACTTAGGCTGCAGACCTGCTCCTCCAGTTCTCCCTGGTACATGGGCAGAGGACTCTCACTTTCTTTCTCATACCTTGGACTAATGAAGCATCCCCAGCATACAACAGGCTCAAATTAAGAAAACAGCACACTGGACATATGCGAGGATTCCATCATTCAACCATCCTCTGCACTTGGAAAGATCCACTGATCGAAGCAATGTTGTGGTATGCTGGTGGTTCCAAACTCGATTTTCGATCATAATTTAGTTTGTGTTGTCCCTAAAAAGATTAATGTCAATGATACGATGGTCCTTTTGGATGGGCGGCGCCTTCCTGTTTCCCTATTCTTCCCAGTTATAGCTTATGCTCTGTCTCTTCTGTCAGCTGCAGGATGTTAACCCTTAATCTTGTTTCTTCCTTCATTTTTCCAAAACCATTGACTGTCTCAGCCTTACTTCCACCAATATAGCTCGGATGTCAGAACTCCCAAAATTTTACCATTCTTTACACCTTGCACTATGTATCGTCTTCCCCCTCTCACATTCAATCTCTACTAGCTGATTACATTGCCCTCTCTTCTGAAGTTCCTTAAACTTTCTCCCCTAATCTCTGCACACCTGGGATTCTGCTGGGCCTATACCATCATATCACACCCACCCTCTTTCCTTGCGTATGCTATTTGAATGAAACATCAGCTGGCTGTTTCTTCTAGTTCTATTGTAGTATGGTGTCACTTATCATCCAATCAGCTATATTCTTACCGTCTATATTTCTTCAGTGTACAGAAGTTCCCACTTCCAGCGTCCTGACCACCATAGTACTTCCCAAACACTTCCCTCTTCCCACATCAACTTGGCAATCATACTTCACAACCCACTCCAACACCCTGTAATACATACACCCTTTCTGGACTGTAAGTGCATCTTATTTTCTTACTCTGTGATGTAACAGACGAGCTGTGTCGACTTGAAAATTGTCTAAGTTCGCAGTTGGCGTGGCCGTGAGGGCGCCTCTCGGTTTGCCACGGCTCATCGGCGGCCACGTAGTGCCAAACGTTAGCCGGGGCCAGAGGGGTAGCCCCAACAGGTGGTCCAGGCCGACAGCGTGGCTGGGAACTCCATGTTGACACTGTGGTGAGGACTGTACATTGTGTTGATGAAGGAGATGTGTATGCCCACAGTGCCAAAGATGGTGGACTTTGCGAAACCATAACGGCAGACATTTCACAGCTGTTGTAGAAATTAATAATACCCAGATGAATCATGACATCTTAAAAAGAAACATGTATATTACCATTATTTGCACGACGATTCTGTTGGTGTAATCAGATTTTCAATATCTTTGTTAGTTTAAAATTTAGTATCTGACTGGAAATTGTACAAGTCACACTCAACAACGAATTTCCAAAATCTAAACGGCTTACCCAAATTTTGTCGATCGATGTAGCTTTAGAAAGCTATGAGTGCAAACCATCTCCCTCGACATTCTCGCGCTAGCGAAACAAACTGGTGACAAATCTCATCCATCACTTCTCTGAAATCTGCGTGATGGGATCACTAGGTTCAGGGACAAAAGTGAAATATCAGAAAGACGAGATTCAGCCTGCATCCTATTTCTTTGTACAACACGTCCGATGTCCCCACAGAGTTGTGTCAAAACAGTATGTTCTATATTGACGTACTTAGATGTAAAAATACGTATCCAGCGGATCGGTATATGAGTGCAAACCTACATTGTTATGAATTGTAGACATGTAACTTGAATAGTACATGAGTTATAGGTCAAAGTGGCCAATTACTATTAACTGTGTCAGGCCATAAGTACTCCACAGTTAGACGAAAAAACGGTAGCACATGCTTATAAATATATTTATTCGTCTATGTCTTTGTTTATATTCGATATACATTATTCATGGAGAATTTAGTTAAATATTTACTGTGCTTTAGAAGGCACAGAGACATTAGGTTACTGGCCTACCTTTTGCTTCTATTCCTTTGATATGTGTTTATTTGAGTTCGTTATGTATTTAATAATGTGTAGAGCTGTGCTCTGGCTCGCGTTTGTGCCGTTGACTGGTTGTCGTTGTGTATTCGGAATGTGACTTCACATTTTCTTAGTGCATTCACTGTCGATACTACGTTTGCTCGCTTTGTCTGTCCATGTGTGACAGCAGTGGCGTTTATCGATAGCGAGTGGTGTGGTACAATCTTTGGAGCGATCTCAAGTATTTCTGGGTATCGTGTGTCGGAGTTAAGCTGGGTTGGGAGCTGCAGAGCGGGCTGGCAGCGCGAGAACATGCCAGTACCACTGGTGGCACGCAGGCCTTGCCGGATTGAAGGGCTGTAGTTGCGAGGGCCACAGCGTCGTTGTGCACCGGACCCAGTTCATTGAGTTCAGTGAACATTAATCCAGTAGTGTAACATACACTATGTTGTGATCATGCCATTTGTTTGTCCTTTGCTGCTTGAAGGGATCCCCTGAGACGGACAGCAATAAGTGGGGCGTGTCGAGTTGGCAGAATCTGTTAGCCATCACCTAATGCTTGTTATTAGTTTTTCAATTTCGTGTTATTATTTGGTGAAGTGCAAGGAGCGGTAATTTACTGCCTAGTGGCCGCTAACGCCCCAGTTACCTGCCCTGGATGTTGGCATATTTTTGCGGCAGTGTACTTTTCCTCGTCCTTCCGATGCAGTACGGCATGATGTGCAGTTCGACAGCCTCCTTGATTGTGGTGTGGACTGTGGCGTCTTTTATCTACCTTAATTATGGTGCCTCCTTCTGCCTTTCTGTGATTTAAACACTGGATTCTGAAGACGTGGTGCAGTCTGTCAGTTCACTCTTGCTTAAATTATTCCATCATTATACTGGTTGTCACACGTTAGGAGCATTTAGTAAGAGGATAGATTGGCGTTTAAACGGTCTGCCATCCTGTTATGTAAGCATAACTCTTGGCTGCCTGTCTCAGCGCTTATGCAGCTGTAGGGACTTTTACCTGGTCGACACTTGGAGCACTGTCCTTTCATGACTCCCTTCTTTTATTTGGTCTGATTGTCTCAATTGTTTAAAAATAATATTTCGTTCAAATTATTCCTTTTGCTTGTGGTCGTCAGCTGACAAATAATTTGACCTATGAAAAACTACACTGGTGCAAATCTGCAACACCCCAGATTACATTAAACTAAAAATTTTAACAACTCACACAAACACATCAAGTAAGCACCCAGTAAGAGGGATAAAAATGGTACAAACACTCACACTAAGAAATTATTTTCCACCAAAAGTGCAATTTGTATTTAAAAGGGCTCTTACGGTTGAAGGCTTATTTTCCACCAAAAGTGCAATTTGTTTTTAAAAGGGCTCTTACAGTGGATGGGTTACTTTCCACCAAAAGTGCAATTTGTTTTTAAAAGGGCTCTTACGGTGGAAAGGTGGCAACTTTATAAAAAAGACTATTTAAATAAAACCCATGAATTTCATACTTACATAAAGTCTCTATAAGTCATGCTCTAGATTACACATATACCGCCTTTCAAGATGATAGGCCAGATAAAAACTTATTTCAGGAATTCGGAATCCGACAAACATGACAGAGGCAGTTAATGACATATGGCAAACCCACAGACAGACAGAACAACAGCAACTGCCTAACAAATGCGGGCGAGAGAGAAACGAGCAGGCTGGGGACGAGAGACTGACCAACAACACAAATAGAATTTGACAAGTAAGTGAAACAATATATCACTAATCACTCAGCGTCTAATAACTGCGATTTCTGGTGAAGACCTGGTGCAGCACCCCAAAATCGCTCTCCCAAACCGTCCACTGCCAGCCACTTCAACAGATGCAGGAAGGTGCGATGATCTCCCATCTCACAGCGTCGCATCTCGCCCCGGCCAGACTGATGTCGTAGGTTGACTCCTGTGGCTCTTGTGTCGATCGCGAAGTAACTACCCCTTGCTATACGGCGCAGCCCATTGGACTCACATGGCGACCTCACATGCGCCGACGCTCAAGACGGACAAGTCATCTTGTATCTCAGTGTGCGACCGACCAACCGATCGATGCAACCGCCAATGCCCATTGCCTGAGCCAACTCGAGCAGACTGGTGGCCTAACACATACTAGCACTCTGGGCGACACTGACTGCCCCACACGGAGCCGGCTGACCAACTGTCTAGACTCGCCTCAACTGACCAACTCTCCGCTACAGAGATTTTTTCTCTATTGTGATTTCATTCCCCTGCCCCATATGGGCAGCAGAGGCCTGCCAGCGTCACAATCCGCCGCTCTTCAGGCGAGTGACACGACAACTTAAAATAAGAATAAAATGTTACATAGATAATGCGAGAAAGGGGAACTAAAAACAGAATAATGGGAGAAGATGGTGGTAAAAAGTAGACTAACATTGAGACATTCATGGAGAACAGTTAAAAGGCACCAGAAAGTTAAAAAAACGCAGTTGGCGAGTCTTCAAAACTCAGAGAAGACACTGAATGGACATGCACACGTTAAAAGTCGGCCACATTAGTAAAAACACTCTGGAACAACACACTTAAAACCCACTTGGAGCACACACAATGGAGAATAAAACTACCAGGTGGGACCTGCCGTGGGAAAGGGCAGAGAGGATGGAAAATGAGGGGACAGCATGGAGCAGCAGGGGAAACGGCGGGATGAAGACAGGAGGGGCATCAGTGGGTACACAAAGAGGCAGGAGACATGTGGGGCAGGAGATGAAGAGGGGAGACAGGGCAGGAGGAAGCGCAGGACACTGAAAGGAGGCACAGGAGATGGAGGGGGAGTAGGAGGGGGAAGCCTCTCAGGACGAGGGAGGGGGAGGAGAGGGAGCCCTGAGGAAGATGGTTAGAGTTGGTAGGAAGGGTAGATGTCAGGGTGAAGCTCATCATTCGAGAGGGGTAGACGATGGAAGCTGCGTTGGGAAACGAGATGGAGGGTGTGGAGATGGAGAGAGGGTGGAACGCAACGGTAAAAGCGTGGCAACTGGTTAGGGGTGGAGAGTAAGGGAGACACCATGGGATGAGGGGGATCAAGGTGGCAGACTATATATAGTGCTCGGATGTGTTCAAGGAAAAGGAGAAGGTGGGGGAAGGGGTGAGGTCGTAATGTGCGTGGGGGAATGAAGGCGAGGAGGAGCACATAGCGTTTCAGGGTTTGGAGGGCTTTATAGAACCGGGGAGAGGTGGAAATCCAAGCTAAGCTGGCATAGCAGAGGATGTGGCAGTTCAAGGATATGTAGGTGTGAAGGATGGTGGACGGATGCAGAACCCTCATCTGGCCAGACAGGAGTTTCAGGAGGTGGAGGCGGTTGTGAGCTTTGTTTTGGATGCTAAGGAGATGGGGAGTCCAGGTGAGGTGGCGGTCGAGTGTGAGGCCAAGGAATTTGAAGGTAGGAGTGAAGTGCATCGGACGGCAATAAATGGTGAGGTAGAAATCATGGAGGCGGAAGGAGTGTTTGGTGCAGCCTATGATGATCGCCTGTCCGCTACAGAGCTAATAGCGCCCCTTAAATTCACGTGAACAGGCATCCTTTCCTTTTTCCCATCAGGGGGAGACATCAAAGCTGCGACTGCCACAGCGGCGCCACCGCCAGGAACGGAGGGCGAATGCGCTCTTCAAATCAGTAAATTTTACTACTGCTCAATGGCTCTGATCACAATGGGACTTCTGAGGTCATCAGTCCCATAGAACTACGTAAGCCTAACTATCCTAAAGACATCACGGAAGTTCGTGACCGTGGCAGGCTTCGAACCTGCGACCGTAGCAGTCGGCCACTCCGGCCGGCATTCCTCAGTTCTCTTAGTGTTGACATGTCGCCCTACATAATTCTGGGTAGCTGAATGTGGATAATGTAGGTAAACAACGACCAATCTTATCATCCAGTTACCTGCAGTGTATGGGCGCCATCTACTTGCTGTCACTCTTTTCTTTTTTTTTTTTTTTTGCAGATGAGGAGTGGCAACTAGAGGACAGAAGCAACGTTACACTCTCCGTGGACACTGACTGCGTGCAGCTGTTGGCGAACTCCCTGGACCACCCCACGTGTCCGATGGAGGTCCTGCCAGTGGATGCCCTTAAGCAGCGTGAGCAGTGCCGGGTGCAGCTGTGGGACGACATGGTGCAGAGGTCGCCCCACATACCTGTGACCAGCTACGTGGCCTACACACAGAGGGTGAATGTCAACCTCTGCCTACTGGCCTGGATGGCAGTCAACTCGCTCGGCATTTGTCAGGACGTCCCCTTCAGTATGATGCGCTCCATGCATGATGCTCGCTGCTATTTCGATAGTCCTGACGATCAATCATGCTTGGAATCGAACGCTACAGATGTCATCTGCTCTGTTTCCAGAGCTATTCTGTTGTTGAAGTGTCGCAATTTCTCCTCCATTAAGCCTTACGACGGTTGTACGATGTTTTATTACCCACTTCTACCGAACGTTGGTTCTGGCACCATATTGTATCAAAAGCTGACAGAAGAAACACTGAACTAGAAAAACAGTTTAAACAACGCCACCTTGAAATATAAGGATTTCAAAATTGAGAGCTTAAAGCCTTTAGAAATATCATTTACACTGGTAAATATTATTTTCCGCTTTTCGACTGCCCTAGTATACATGTACCTTCCCCAGTTACGTAACTTGCCTGGAAAGATGTTCTTGTCCTTTCAGATCACGTGCATAACCCAGATCCTGTGTTCTGAGGTCGTGTATCGTATGGCAGGCGTTCCTGACTTACCTACAGCAGTGTTGACAGATAGCGCCCTCACACTTCTGAGCTGTATCTGGCTAAACTCATTCTGCTACCAGATGTATGCTTGTGTTCGTCATCCCAGGCTTCCTAACAACCTACAACCTGCTGAAGTAAGCAAATTATTCCGTCGTCAAGTGCTGTATGTGTTAATACCATGGAGTATAGTATGTGAAGCAGTTGTTGCTTTGGAAAAGACGAGTAAATATTACCTGATCCACAGTCGTATAGTAGTCCTTGTGGGTATTTCTTTGTCAGTGGCTTTCAATTTGGTTTGCCTGGGAGTGCTTGGATACATGTATCTATGTGCTCGGTATTCTATGCGGCAACTCAAAATTGTTAGTAACAATAAATTTGCCTCAAAGAAGCAATGTCTTTTTATGTCAGTTAAGGCCGTTGTCTTAAGTGGAATAGGTATTATTATTAGAATTGGGTTCGACCAGGCTCAAGGGATAGCGCAGTTTGTCTATTACGTACATCTAGCTACAATGGTGCAAGGACCAGTGCTGTTCGTCTGTTTCGTCTGTAACGAAACTACGCTCCCCGACCTTAAAAGCAGAGTACTGGCGTGGTTTAACCCAAGTGGCATCCCTGCAGGTGTTGAGCTGTGTTCAGCAGCTGAGAGGAATCTGGCCAGGAGAAACAATGAACAGTCTCTGGTTGTAGAATCCTCTCTGTAGGCTCCTTCAGTATTTTTCTCCACTTTCAATTTCCTAATGTCTTGACAATATACTGCATTAAAGCCTGGAAGAAAAATGTAACCTACCTGATATGACAACATTAAATGTAATTACATGTGATATTGTACAGGCAGTACTTCAATTTCCTAATGTGTGTTTCATTTATAACTGTATGCTTACATGTAAATGGCAGCCTCTGTGTATGTGCTCTAATGCACTGAGATTACTTGTTTGGAATATATAGATATGCTTTGCCAAACAAGTAATTCCACTACACACATGTTCATAGGACCTTTTGTTCCCCATTCGGCATCAGGAATCTGTCGCTGCAGTTTGTTGCTTTTGGACATTAATAAAACCATCAAACTACAGGGACGGTTTCCTAATGGGAAATGTAGGAAAAAGGTTCCTATGAACATGTGCCCAGAAATGAACCGTTAGCACGGTAGATGGAGCTGGAAAATTAAAGTTCTCTGACCATGTGCCCTGGGTGCTTTGTATATAGCAGGATGTGTGAGTGATGCAAGGTGCTGTGGCAGCATATGGTCCGGTAGTCATGTCGGGAACAAGCAGAGATGCACGGTGAAAAAGATGGAACCGGTCGAGAGGCATCACAGCTATACCTAAGCAAGTGCTGTCACAGACAAGAACCATGTCACAAAACATTTCAAGTCCGTTTTGGGCATTTGTGTGATCGTGACTCCTTTCAGACAGATGTACATGCTATGAGGCGCCGGACTGTGGGTACACCAGATCTGGAGGACTAGGTGGGTTCCACCTATTATTGAGACGAATCCGTGCAAAATATCGAGGAAAGTGGCCCACTATTCACACATGCCAGCCTCTATCTGAATGACGGACTGCTTGACTGGAGCTTGAGCTATGGTTGGTCTCAGTAGCCAGTAGATCATGGTCCTCCAGATCTGGTGTACGCACAGGCCCTGACCACACTCCACGTTCGTCTATCTCAAATTAATACATGTTCACACAAACCTTCAAAAATGGCTTGAAATGTTGAGTAATGTGCTTGCCTTGTGTGAGGGTACTTGTTTTGGTAAAGCCGTGCTGCCTCTCGACCGTTTCCATCTGCTTGGCCGTACACAAACACCATCTCAGCTTGCTCGCAATAGAAATAGCTGGTTTCGATACACTGTGTGAAGCTCACAGCCTGTTATATACAAGGAGCACACAGCATGTGGTCAGAGGAATTCTCATTCAGCAGTGCCATCTACTGTGGCAATGATCCATATATGAATATAATGTCATATATAGTGTTAATTAACATATGTTAAATTTTCTATATGTGTGAAACTTGTACATCTATATGATTTATAATTTAAATACCATGACGAAAGACATTCATATCTCTATATAATCAAAAGAAGAGGCCAATGGCTGAAGTAGTATGTGGATGAACGTGAAAATGGGTTTTCTGAGCTTATTTGTGGTTCGATTGCTTAGAGTGGCTTAAACAGGTATAGTAAAAAAAATAATAAATAACTGTGAGTGTGAAATGGGGCTTGAAGTAAAAGCAAAGTGTTGAAAGACAGAATTGTATGAGATTATAGTTATTGCGTTTGTGAGACAATATTGTGATTTGTTAAGCTAGAGGTTCGTGAGGGCACTGTAGCAGATGCTAAAAATCACTGTTCCGTGTACTACTCTTAAACAGGGAAGTACATTACTTAAAGAGGCATTTATAAAAACAGAACTGTGGAAGAATAACAACAATTTGTAAAAAGTTCCTACGACATTCTTTGGCAAAAATGGATCCATATCTATATCGCCAAGTAGACGGACAAGGAGGCATAAACCTAACCCAGCACGAGGCACCAGGAACAAGCCTGAGAAAAGTATTGTCACTATCTACTTTGTCAACACATTGGGTTTCTGAGCGAAAACCAAACTCCTTGAAAACATAGCAAGAGAAGAAGAAGTTAGCGTTATTGTCATAGCAAACACCCGATGCCCATGCAGAGAAATCAATCTACACAATTATATCTGTCACCAACTTGATCAAACCAACGAGGCCATAGTAGAAGCGGAAATACGTGCATTCTAATCTTCGATATAAAACACCCAGCCTCAATAGGAGTCAACGTGGAGTAAAATATAAACATTCACCACGCTATCATGTTAAAAAAAAACGCCAAGTGATGGGCGAGGGAATCACAAGAATTATTCCCCACAATCCCAGTAGTTTACGGAAAAAAATTCAAACGAGCCGTAGCATAACCATCGGCGAACAGCCAGCCTTAAATAGGAGACGAGAGCGTCATCGATTTGTGACGACTCCAAGATAGTTAAGCAAAGTGCTAAAAAAAGATTCGCGATCATCGGTAGTATCCAAAATTCGACAAAAATCACGAAGAAACGAGAGCATCAGAACTGAATGCCATCGCTTAACATCCATTTCTAAGTAAGATTAAGGAATCTGAAATGGAAGAAAAGTAACCGAGGGACTAGAGGCGCCAGAAGATAGAAACATAAATTACTCCTTTCACAGGACACCTACTTCAAACACATTGCAACGTTTCTTCATCCTGGTTGTGAAACTGAAAACAATCGCTCTAAAACAGAATCAAGCTGAAATGAAGGTGACTTCTAAACCTGATAGGCCAAAAGACAAAGCCAACTCTTAGATTACCATACTCTCAATGATACGGGAACATATCGAGACAGACTAAAAAGAAAAAACAAGGGATAGAGCAACAAAAGAACGAGCAGGATTCAACAGCAACCATAGCAAAGGCAACCCGGTTGCAGGACTTGGCAGCAAAGCGACACAGACTCAACGCAACACGGCAGATGCAACGGCAGCACGCTTCCTGGTGGACAGCGAACGCACGTTGCTTACGTTATGCCCTGCTGGGCTGCTCTTTGAAACGTTCCGTTTCAACTTTCCACGCCAAACTGTGCAGTCAATTACAGACGTCATGGCGAACAGGTAAGTACAAGCCCTACTCGGTGATCACCAGCGCAGGGACGCCACGTCGAAGACCCACGTCTCCACTGCTACACACAAGGAACACACCCAACAACGGTCGAGGAATGCACACAGATGACACAGCATACTGATGTCACGGTCCAATATGCGGCAGAATTAACGAGCAAGTTAGCCCCTTCACAAATAAGCAGGAACCTTCGCTAAGCAACTCGATTTTAAGAGCCGACCCCACAAAAAGTCATTTTACATTGTTCTAGCACCTAAACCATATTATTTTGCAAGCACAGAAACGAAACAAGCTATATTTATTCCACCTTCTGTCCGAGAACACGCTACAAGCCTATATAAAACCCTTGTAATTCAGTTACATGAACGATTGAACTGTGTAAGAGACGAAATAGACCAAAAAATCAAGGAATACACACTATGATCAAGCAATGTCATTGTTTACACATGAAATATTCCTTCATCTGGAACTTGAACATGCAATGCAGTCATGCCTAATGACAAGCAATCACTGTAAACAGATCATATCGGCTAACTACAGAATGCTATGTATAACTCATTACGTAGCATATGACGTTCCTAGTACCCCTCTAAACAACGAAGGAAAAAAAGGGAAAGACGCTAGACATAGGCTCAGTAGATTGAAATGCACTGGATGCACGACATCTATCCTTCAGCAAAAACCTGGGATCTTCAACTACCCATACTTGAAATATATATGTATTCCCCACACGTCATCCTTGAAGCTACACCTGACATATTCTGCCAGTCGGTTGTAAAAAATAAAGAAATACACCAAGTGAAAAATAAGGTGTTTTAAAACAGAAAGTCTGAAAACCCATTTTAAAGACCTCTCCATTCTACAATATCACACGCAAACTTCTTCATGTCCAAATAACTACTGCACCCTACATCCTTCTGAATGAGCTTACTACAGTATATTCAGCACTTGCTCCTCCTCTACGACTTCTACTCCCCACACTTCCCGTCAAAACTACACTACTGGCAATTAAAATTGCTACACCAAGAAGAAATGCAGATGATAAACGGGTATTCATTGGACAAATATATTATACTAGAATTGACATGTGATTACATTTTAACGCAATTTGGGTGTATAGATCCTGAGAAATCAGTACGCAGAACAACCACCTCTAGGCGTAATAACGGCCGTGATACGCCTGGGCTTTGAGCCAAACAGAGCTTGGATGGCGTGTACAGGTACAGCTGCCCATGCATCTTCAACACGATACCACAGTTCAACAAGAGTAGTGACTGGCGTATTGTGACGAGCCAGTTGCTCGGCCACCATTGACCAGACATTTTCAATTGATGCAATTGATGAGAGATCTGGAGAATGTGCTGGCCAGAGTATCAGGCGAACATTTTTTGTATGCAGAAAGGGCCGTACAGGACCTGCAACATGTGGTCGTGCATTATCCTGCTGACATGTAGGGTCTCGCAGGGATCGAATGCAGCATAGAGCCACGGGTCGTAAAGCATCTGAAATGTAACGTCCACTGTTCAAAGTGCCGTCAATGCGAATAAGAGCTGACCGAGGCGTGTAGCCAATGGCTCCCCATACCATCACGCCGGGTGATACGCCAGACTTGCCATGACAACTACACGCTTCCAGTGTGCGTTTACGCGATGTCGCCAAACACGGATGCGATCGTCATGATGCTGTAAACAATACATGCATTCATCCGAAAAAATGACGTTTTGCCATTCATGCATCCAGGCTCGTCGTAGAGTGCGCCACCGCAGGCGCTCCTGTCTGTGATGCAGCGTCAAGGGTACACGCAGCCATGGTCTCTGAGCTGATAGTCCATGCTGTTGCAAACATCGTCGAAATGTTCGTGCAGGTGGTTATTGTCTTACAAACGTCCATATCTGTTGGCTGCACGATCCGTTGCAGCCATGTGGATAAGATGCTACTAATACCGCGTTCCGTATTACCCCCCTGAACCCACTGATTCCATATTCTGCTAACAGTCATTGGATCTCGAGCTACGTGAACAGCAATGTCGCGATACGATAAACCGCAATTCCGATAGGCTACGATCCGACCTTTATCAAAGTCGGAAATGTGATGGTACGCATTTCTCCGCCTTACACGAGGCATCACGACAACGTTTTACCAGGCAACGCCGGTCAACTGCTGTTTGTGTATGAGAAATGGGTTGGAAACTTTCGTCATGTCAGCACGTAGTAAGTGTCGCCAACTTTGTGTGAATGCTCTGAAAAGCTAATCATTTGCATATCACTGTATCTTCTTCCTGTCGGTTTAATTTCACATCTGTAGCACGTCATCTTCGTGGAGAAGCCATTTTAATGGCAAGTAGTGTAAACTGGTTATCTTTTGACTTTTCAGAACCTGTCCTACCAACTGATCTCTCCATTTGGTCATATGATGTAACTTATTTCTTGTCCCTCGAATTCTATTCAGTATATCCTCATTATTTACGTGATCTACCCAACCACAACATTCTTCTGTAGCACCTTTTATTGAAAACTGGTATTCTCTTTATTCTCTTTATGTCTAAACCGTTTATCACGCATGTTTCACTTACATACATGGTTATACTCCATAAAAATTCCTTCAGTAAAGACTTTCCAAGACTTAAGTCTATATTTGAAGTTAATAAATTTTTATCCCTCAGAAATACTTTTCTTTGCATAGCCAGTCTACATTTTATATCCTCACTCCTTTGGAAATCATCAGATAGTTCGCTGCGCAAACAGCAAAACTTATCGACTACTTTCGGTGCTTCATTGCCTAATCTAATTCTCTTAACATCATCTTATTTAATTCGTTTACACTTCATCATCCTCGTTTAGCTTTAGTTGATGTTCATCTTGTATTCTCCTTTCAAGACACTGTCCATTCGATTCAGCTGCTCTTCCAAGTCCTTCGGCCTGGTGTGGTCCCACATTTCTCTGAAATCCAAACTGAACTTTCCTGAGGTCGGCTTCTAATATTTTTCTCATTCTTCTGTAAAGAATTTCTGTTAGTATCTTGCAACGAGAGTATTTTGTCTGTCTCATACATGTAGCACAACAGGTAGAAGAGTTTTGTCATGGCTGGCCCTCCAAAGGCTATCCATAGTTCTGACGGAATATTATTTACTACCATGGCCTTGTTTCGACTCAGATATGTCAGGGGAATGTCAAATTCTTCTCGCAGTATTGCAACTCTTAACTCATCTACATATATGTCCACTTCCCTTTCTGTAATACTACCTGCAGTGAGGCATAACTGAGACAACTAAATTAGTTATAAACAAAAACTCTCTGACTTCATGTTAGCAGAAATTATAAACAAGGTGTAGCTATGCTACTGTGCACACAAAAACATACACCACTATACCATTCAAAAGACTGTACTTTCTACCACATAACACAGCACTTAGCTCATTTTCGTCAAAATTTGACTTTAGCAATTATTTCATAAACTACTTCGTATCATACTAGAGATTAGTTTTTAAAAATTTGTCGGTCACAATATGCCCTCACGTTCGACAAAAAACGCCCACGTGATGTTTCTTTACGCTAAGGATTTAACCCAGCCACAAGGTGAGGGCCAGGGCTCAGCAATAAGAGTAACATCGTCCTCCTGTCCACCAGGATTATGCTCTATGTGCAAAACAAATAAGAGCACAAGATTAAAATAAACGTGACAACACCATTAACACGTTTGGCAAGGCACATGGCTGCTTATACTAAACATAAAGGTTTTGATTTTTACCTCTTGCCTGCATGCAGTGACTGGAATTGCGATCAGCAACTTATTAACCGATATTTTTTAACAAAGCCAATTTGAAATAGTCGATGAATGATCGTAATCATAATCACATGTTACTAAGATCTGACTTATCAGGTGATGGAAATTAGCAATCATAGGTATTTATGAAAGATTAAAATTACAATCTCTTAATATTCTTGATCGCAAAACCACAATGATTTACTATTCATTCCAAGTGTTGATTATGAAACAACCAACATCGGGGCTGTAACAGGAAAAAGAAACAGAAAATTTCCTTAGGTTTAACTGACTTTAAAAATATATAATTACATACGTTATTTCTACGCAATGAAAGTCATGTAGTATAAAGTGCTAATTGGCCACGCACGGTAAATACTGTTTGGCTATGAATTACGCAGGCTTGAACGACATCACCTGACAGCATATTTTGGAACTATATAGGGTGGATCGTGACTGAAAGTGGTGCAACTAAAACATTAATATTTCTTTACGCACTACCCGAATATGTAATAAAAGAATGGGGTTTCCTATTTAAAAACACGCAGTTGTTATCCGTTTAACCTATGGCAACGCCATCTAGCGGGCCAACCATAGTGCGATCGGGTTTCCCCCTTCAAGCTAGACGAGTTTCGTCCTCTGTAGTTTTTTCGTGTGATGCTTATTTCGTGAAATATTTGGCCCAGTCACTATCAATGGATCATCCTGTATAAGTAAATGGAAAGTACCTTGCAGGTCAATGTGAACAGTAAACTGTTTTAAGATATCACAGAAATAAGCGAAATGAAGTAATGAAAATGTACCATGTACGCTAATGAGCCTAATTTTCAATAGACTGTTGGTTACACCAACAAAGTTACAGAGTGCAACTGTGATCGTATAGGGAGAACAAAACACACTCTTGCTTTAAAAATAAAGGCAATAGGCCAGCTTAAAAACCGAAATTAATTTAATGAAGAGATACCCTATCTCATTACTTATATCGAAAATGGGTATGATCAGAAATTAGTGAGTGCAGCTGCCTTTTTGAGCCCACCAGATGCTTGCGACACTGCTTGGTGAGAAGGATTTCTTTAAGATATCACGAGTGTTATCTCATGTCGTAAAATTAAGGACTTACTTTACAACATTCTAAGCAACAGATAATTTCACATCTACTATCACTAAGGCTGATGCAGGGTACTTAAACTGAATGATGGTTTACATCAAATGTCTGCGCTGGGGTTTCACCTTTTCGGTCGGTACGCGCACGGCTTACCAGAACGTCTTCAAGAATATTGATTTATGCTAATGACATTTGCTTGGTGGCCCAGAGCCACAACGTTTCTGATGCTGAAACCTCTTTATGCACTGACAGGGAAGTCTTGGATGTACACTTGAAGAAATAATGGCTCCACCTAGATCCTCAGTTTTATCTGCATTATATCTATGCACAAGACAGTCACATTACATTGCAGATCTCAGGTTCAGAGGCCAAGTCTTGCAGTACTGCATTACACCATAATACCTAGCTCTTAATTTAAAAGCAGCATCTTTCAAAGTAAAAAATAAGAGGCAACAGGATTTAAATGTTTGGTGGTACTTTATGGAGACATAATGCTCGTGTTTTAATATCCATAGCTTTAAACCTACCATAGGTGATCCGTTACTGATGATTACGTTCGACAAGGACCAGTAGAGCTCACACTAAGAAGACAGATGTGCAATTCAATCAGACATTACGAGATGCAATGACTTCCTGTTCTCGGTGTCATCCCACCTCCAGTTGTGAAAAGATCAGCTCTCCTAAAATTCTGGAAAAACATTCAGAAGAATTCTCACCTACCCATTCATCGAGATTTTGCAAAACCAGAATGCCAACGCTTGAAATCAAAGAAAGCCTCACGGTGCACAGCAAAAACCTTGTTGTATGCTCTTTCATTGTCAATCATTCATGGAAAATACAGTAAGCGCAGTCATCAGTAGTGAACAAACATCTAGTCAGGGACCCTTTCATGCAGAGAGAAGAATTCGATTTCCCCAGACGTCAGTAGAGGATCATGAACTGGATTAGTACTGGACTAGGCAGATGTGCTTATCTAAAGCAGGGGGTCAGTGGGTCAGTGCTTTTTAACAGACAATTAAGGGTCACTTTATAAGTATTCTATTTGCCCTAGCCTAGGTCACATGTTGCAACACTCTCTGAGGTGGGTGCATGCCCCACCACCCTCTCATGGTGTCACATGATGATGATCCAGTTGCGTAAATTCAGAGATCTCTTTGTCCTCAAATGTGCTGATTCGATTATCTCCATGTTTAATCATCACGATTTGCAATTACACTGGGTCTGTTTCCCTGATCCTGAGATGAATGTCATAACTTCGAGAGATAATTAGGCATGATTTTAACAATTATGCTGCTCCCATGGTCTTGGTCTCTGTATCCTGAGGTGCACCGGACCATGAATATTGAAATAGTACTTACTGATGAGAATCGTTGTACAGTGTACTTCTCATTATGTCTTCACTGCTCAAAATATTTGTAACTGCCCTTCAGTTGTGCTGTATATTTTTTACATGCCACTGCCTTAAGTCTTAGGATTCTGAGGTCATCTATACTGTGGAGGGATATATAAACCATACAGTCATCTCATATTGTCAGTTCATTTCAGAATGTTACACTTTACCAGTACATACATGTTAACAGCATGCAAATGTAAGATTAGTATATCTTTGTGAATGTGAAGTTATAGTAGAAACTGACAATATTCGTCGTAATGCTAAAAGACAATTTACAGAGATGAGCAAGGAGAGCAATGTAGGTCGAGGAAGCACACTGAGACGTCGATGAAAAAACACTACGATCCATCTCAACTACCTCCTGACATGAACATCTGTAGCAATATGGCAACTTCTGTATTAAAGTTGTCATCATCATCACTGTGTTTAATTAAAACTTTGAAGTGTTATGAAGCTGTATCCGCTATAAAGTGCAATATGGATTGCAATAGACAATGTCGGTGGCAACTATATGTGAAAGCGTTATTTAACTAAGTTGTAAATTATGTACATGACATGTACCATACAAGATAATTTAGAACAACGCATAAATGTATGTATGCTTGAAGTACCGAAGTTTGCTACCATAATTCCTGTAAATATTAGGTCTGTAGAACTTTGTTTACAGATGGAGAACCAAAATATATCGTTGGTCATGTTAGTTTGAACACAATGCAATGCAAGAAGAATTTATAGGGTATAAGAAAACTGTTTGTACAATACTGCAGGGATGTAAGACAGAATGAATAATCAGATATGTGTCAACAACTTTTTTATTTTTAGTACATAAAAAACGTTAATAAAGAAAAAATTTTACAATGTATATTTGTCTTTTATTGCAACAGCGGAAGCAGGAAATAAATACACTCCTGGAAATGGAAAAAAGAACACTTTGACACCGGTGTGTCAGACCCACCATACTTGCTCCGGACACTGCGAGAGGGCTGTACAAGCAATGATCACACGCACGGCACAGCGGACACACCAGGAACCGCTGTGTTGGCCGTCGAATGGCGCTAGCTGCGCAGCATTTGTGCACCGCCGCCGTCAGTGTCAGCCAGTTTGCCGTGGCATACGGAGCTCCATCGCAGTCTTTAACACTGGTAGCATACCGCGACAGCGTGGACGTGAACCGTATGTGCAGTTGACGGACTTTGAGCGAGGGCGTATAGTGGGCATGCGGGAGGCCGGGTAGACGTACCGCCGAATTGCTCAACACGTGGGGCGTGAGGTCTCCACAGTACATCGATGTTGTCGCCAGTGGTCGGCGGAAGGTGCACGTGCCCGTCGACCTGGGACCGGACCGCAGCGACGCACGGATGCACGCCAAGACCGTAGGATCCTACGCAGTGCCGTAGGGGACCGCACCGCCACTTCCCAGCAAATTAGGGTCACTGTTGCTCCTGGGGTATCGGCGAGGACCATTCGCAACCGTCTCCAGGAAGCTGGGCTACGGTCCCGCACACCGTTAGGCCGTCTTCCGCTCACGCCCCAACATCGTGCAGCCCGCCTCCAGTGGTGTCGCGACAGGCGTGAATGGAGAGACGAATGGAGACATGTCGTCTTCAGCGATGAGAGTCGCTTCTGCCTTTGTGCCAATGATGGTCGTATGCGTGTTTGGCGCCGTGCAGGTGAACGCCACAATCAGGACTGCATACGACCGAGGCACACAGGGCCAACACCTGGCATCATGGTGTGGGGAGCGATCTCCTACACTGGCCGTACACCTCTGGTGATCGTCGAGGGGACACTGAATGGTGCACGGTACATCCAAACCGTCATCGAACCCATCGTTCTACCATTCCTAGACCGGCAAGGGAACTTGCTGTTCCAACAGGACAATGCACGTCCGCATGTATCCTGTGCCACCCAACGTGCTCTAGAAGGTGTAAGTCAACTACCCTGGCCAGCAAGATCTCCGGATCTGTCCTCCATTGAGCATGTTTGGGACTGGATGAAGCGTCGTCTCACGCGGTCTGCACGTCCAGCATGAACGCTGGTCCAACTGAGGCGCCAGGTGGAAATGGCATGGCAAGCCGTTCCACAGGACTACATCCAGCATCTCTACGATCGTCTCCATGGGAGAATAGCAGCCTGCATTGCTGTGAAAGGTGGATATACACTGTACTAGTGCCGAAATTGTGCTCTGTTGCCTGTGTCTATGTGCCTGTGGTTCTGTCAGTGTGATCATGTGATGTTTCTGACCCCAGGAATGTGTCAATAAAGTTTCCCCTTCCTGGGACAATGAATTCACGGTGTTCTTATTTCAATTTCCAGGAGTGTATGATGCAGATATTTGCATATATGATAAATAGATGAAACTATACTGCAAACACTCAAGCATACATACACACTCACTGAGTGCATATTGTGAGTATGGCAGAGTGTCAATAAGTTTCGACAAAATAAACACACATTTAAAAGAGCATAAAAATGGTTCAAGTTACTTGCAAATACCAAGAGACGTAAAGCAGAGATATGGGCAGATGAAGAGGGTACTGACTTTGGAATTGATGGTTCAGTGGTAGTAATTTTACTCTTTCTGAGAGGAGAACGTCTAGTACTGGATAGTGAAAAGTTTACAAATCTGACATGCCTGTAGATATAACCTGACACTTCATTCTCAATGCAGTACTGCACCCTGCTATAGGTGCGGGATAGAAAATATTGAAGGCTCCACTTAATGTTATTTAATTTCCTGTAACCTTTCAAACGTTAGAAATGTTTGAGGTGAATGTTGTTGACCAAGACAGTCAACTTGCAACTTTCGTGGAGAAAAAATAAAACTACAACTACATTTGAAAAAAGATGATGAGGATATGATATAAATGTGGTATATGCACAGTGTAGAACAACACTTCGGTGTGTAAACACGTTACATCAACAAAGGCAGGGAGGTGACTGTGCTGGGGGCAGCTGTATGATGTTAGTGGGAGGTTTGCAGCCATTCTCACCCCAACACCTACGTCACATAGCGCTGGCAGAAGCAGCATGATGCCACCTCAGCTCTGATGTTCAAACTGGGAGGCACTGCCACCTCTTGCCCATGCTGGAGGTGACAATCAGTGCAGACACTGCCACTACAGTTGAGATCCACCAGTGGCAGGTACGGTAGTATCAACAGTAGTTCCATTAACAAAAACCAGTTGCTTGAGATCAGCCAGACCTCAAACCTGAGTTATTCACAGATTTGATGTGCTATGAGAAAAAGAATTGCACAAGCTAAAATTAAAAGTGCCCCACCCCCTCATATTTCCGACGCACTTAAACCAGTTTGGAGCCAAAGGATGCCTCAAATTTAAAGAACACTCCGCATCCTTGAATGAAGTGTAAAGCAAGGCTATGCTATGAGTTTGCAATTTCTTCACGTCATGATATGACTGAGAGAGAAGTCATACATTTGTAGAGTGGAATAAAGTTAATTTTGCAAAGCATCTCAACACTGAATGGTACGACAATTTTGTTTAGGTCCGCATACGAATAAAGATATCAGAATTCTAAGAAAAAGACTTTGGGAATGTATAAAATAACTTGCTGGAATTGGACGTTTTTGCGTACATCTGTTATCAATGTAATGAGAGTTCTTCATACATAATACTCCCAGGAGATACTGCGTCAAAATATATGGCTCTTAAAGTTACAAATAAAGATACTGCATCAAAATATATGGCTGTTAAAGTAATGAATAAAGAGGAATTCTGTTTTGCATAGTGTGGCCTGCGAGAATAATGGGGTGATCCATCCATTGTGTCCTCGTAAATATGTCATGTACGATGTTCCCAATCTTTATAAACGAAAGGCATTGGTTATCCCATGAAAATTTAGGACATCGGTAAATTTTAAGAGCAGAATATGCATATGTCTATTCATATATACACCTTGGATGCATGCAAGGATAGTGGTGGTAAAATTGCTCATAAAGTTGTTGACTCCCTGCATTTTTTAGAATTTGCCACACAGCGAGAAAATTATGCAGTTTAGCTGATCATCTCTGATGAAAACAATACAAAGCAACATTATTTTGCTTGTCATCACATCTTATTTCACCACAGCAAAATTAACATCATGTTGTACGGTATATTTACAGTTGATATTTTAGTACATTTGACAAGTGTGAAAATTTTCCTGAAGAGCAGCATAACTGTGCTCCAAATTGTGTAGACAGGTCTTAATAAATTCAAAGAACTTTAAAATGTTCTCCACAAAGAGTGACTACCATTTGCTGTCTATGCACACTTGGAATTTCTACTCACACCTGTAGTGCAGTCTGGAAAAGATCCCAATATTTCACAAACTGCCATCACAGAACGACAGTTACTCTTTGCACTGGCATGAACTTTTTGAGAGCTGATGATCTTCATAATATCCCTGTTCATGTAATAGAAAGACCTGAAAGTCATTCATTACATGAGAATGCAGTCAACTGTGGGATAAAACAATTGAAAAGGCTTTTAGGGATCACTGTCATTAAATTATTTAACTATGTGGTGCAGCATACAGCTGGTGTAATCTGAGTTATAAATTTCCCTGGCACATACAATATGAGCAGATAACATGTGCATCTCCTCACTGAAGACTTGAGTGAATTACATATACCTGATGATTCGTTTAATGCTATAGGTAAGAACCTGATAAATATATTTCATTTTCAAAGAGTATAAAGGAAACCATCACATCACAGACAGCATTGTTATCTGACAAACGTATGACACACATCTCAGAATGCAAGGACGAGGCGCCAATCAAATATTGCCAGAGTATCTGGCACACAAATATGGATAGTTACAATTCAAATTATAAAGTAGATTTATTATTATCATGATCAGAAATGCAAAATACAAAGTAAGTGCATGCTCGTGTTTCAAAAATGCATATCAGAATGTTTATGTCAGTGTTGTAGTAACTTTACCAGGAATGCATCAGGACACATGGTAGCTCTCAGAAGGAGACTATTTCAATAAAGGTAAAATCAAGGTACCTAACAATCATTTTTAAAACAAATGACCCCAAATTGAATATATTATAACTCAGTGACTGATGCACCACCTGTCTGTGTGTGTGTGTGTGTGTGTGTGTGTGTGTGTGTTGTGTGTGTGTTGTGTGTGTGTCTGTCTGTGGGCGCGCAGTGGAGCCGATATCAAAGTGTTTGTGAATATGACCATGAAAGGGGCAGAAACCTGTGTCACAGTCTCCTATGCAGAACCCTTTCAAACTACTCCATCACTCCAAGCCTTCAGTATCCTAACTTGCAACATTTTTATAAACGTAGGCCGCAGAAGATACTGATAAAGTAGTTTTGATCGAATTCATGTTCTTGTTTTAGGTTTTGTTCAATAGACCTTTTTATCATTAATGTAAATTTCTATTTCCCCCATCAAGTCACGCATCCTTCCCTTGGGCACAATGTGCAGCACCACAGTGCTATGTCCTGTATCTAGCACCATATATCCCCTTTTAGTCATGTGTACAACGAAGGCAGTACCTTGGCAGTATGTGCGCTCCTTAAAGCGAATCGATGATTCCTGTTTGTTGTTTCAGTTGTAACTGCACATATATACGCGCTGAATATCGGCTCCTCTAGCAGTCTTCAGACTGTGTCTGACTAAAAAGCTTCAGTTGCAGCTGCTTCAACTGTCGTTGGAGACGGTTTAGTCAAAAAATATACAGCGAGACTGGTCTTCGACACACGGTCTGGACTAGTGAAAAAGATGGGAAGGGCCTAGTAAACTCTCTGATAAACAAATTGCCGTTCTAAATGCATCTTCCAGGCTACTCGTACTGTGGCCTGCGAACTAAATTGGATGAGCGACTCGAGCGCGCTGATCCAGGAATCAACCCATAGGGTGAAACATGTAAACGTCACGACATAACATACAGAGACCACAAAGATTTAGAAGAAAGATACGAGGCAGGCAAAGATCTTCCACTAGCTGCAAAAGATAGAAAGCATGCCAGTGATGCTCCGTTGGGCGACAGCAGTTCGAGGGGTAATGTATGGGAAACGAAAATTAGGCATGGAAGTTGACAATAATGGCTAGGGCCTATAAAATTTATTTCGTAATTTTTTTAGTTTTCATAAATGGACAGCTTTTCAGTTGAATATACATTGCTTTCGGTTGGCACGATGCTGAAACATGAACAATTTGCCGCAATTGAACCATTTTTGACTGGTGCCCAAAAAAGAGGAAGAAAGAAAAAAAATGGCTGAAATTTGCTCGTCACTCTATCCATCCCTGTCGTGAAAAAATCATAGAGTACCTAACAAAACAGATGCACAAGGGCGGCTTTCTTCCTATACTTTTGGCAGCTTTATCGTATCTTGCAACAATCGCCTCACTTTCTGGTGCATCTGCATCAATCGGAAACGCGGTCATAAACAAGAAAAAAAAGTGCTGTAAGAACAAAAAAGTCATGATTATAAAATGGAGAAGAAAGCTGGACAGGCGCGTCTGATTCAACCGCAGGTGGCGCTGGACTGAAAAAAGCAACGACAACAAAAATTTCGAAGAAAAATTTAGTGATGAGCTGTCTAATTTTGACAAAGAAACACTGCATGAGCAGCTAAAAATTGATAATTTCCGGGGTGCTTGTATGGTTGATGAACTGTCCGCTGAGACGAAAAATTTTGTATGTGGCATAGTGAACTTAAGACACTTCTGACCATGTTGGCACCCACTGGATTTGATACTATAAAAACAACGACATAAGTACGTTCTTGACTCATCTGACGGAATTGTGCCTAAACAGCTCGTCAGCTACTTGGGCGAAGGCCAGCTGTACTACGACAGCGAGAGGATACAGAATTCTGATGCATTTCTTAGCGGTCATCTGCGTCTGTTCGTCTTGAAAATCGTGTGTGAGGATTACGGGTTCAACGACATTTTAAACCTGCTCATTACGGACTTTGAGCCGAACATCGATGGAGACACAATTGAAGATTCGATCAAAAATCAAAGATTTTCAGGCGTCAACAGACCCAAGGATAAACAATTTAATCCGGTAGTTTCCAAAAGAGTTGATCAGCATTTTTAAGGTGAGTAGGAGGTATATCGCCTTTAAGGGCAGGCAACTTGCGAATGTAAATGGAGCAGTAGATGCGAAAGATGTGGTGAATAAGCATTATTTGCAGGACGTGTTGTCTACTCTTGTTACAAAGACCAAATATACGAATATTTCAACGCAGGTCAACAATTATCTCACGAAAGAAGAGCTAAAAGTTCTTAAGACAGCGTTTAACAAGCGAAACGAAATTTTTTACAGCACCATTAAAAGACCACAATAAAAAACTGCACAGCATATGCACATTCGTTAACTTTGCCAAAAAAAAATGTGGCATGTTAGAGGTGAATGTCGAAAATTTAGCTTAACAGCTAGAGTATAAAATCAATAACGAGGCTCTAAGTAGTTACTATACGAAAAAGGAGCTGGAGAAGGTATTCTCAGATTTTTTCTCAAAGTGGGGTCTGACTCAATATATGTACAACATGACAGATCTTGATGAATCAGTGAAAAATCTTAAAAAAGGGCATGGTGTATATGACGGCATCACGGCGCCTCATAACTAAGAGCTGGATAAGTCGAAGACGCAGGTCAACTCCATAGAACGTGCGCTCAAAATTTTAGCCTCTGATTTGGATGAAAAGGCCGGTAAAGACGTAGAAATGCCGAAGTCATTGGTACTCGAGAAATTAATTTTTATTTCTTCATAAATGTAGAATCATCATAGGGCCAATCTCGTACTTAAGAACGGCGACATTTAGTGTTTGATGTGCAAAATGTACACTGACACACATCATCCTCACAGACAGGCGACCAAAAATGGACGGCCTCTACGAGGCCAAAACATTTGCAGACACACAATCGGAAAGAATTCTACAAAAATGGTTTTCAGGGGCTGAAGAGGAAATACAGCATCAACCACTATTCAGCCTTCCTAGAATTAACGGCGGCAGTTCTTCATTCAACAGAACATTGAAGGAAAAGATGTGGAAGAACTTTGCTCTTCGAGGAAACTAAAGGAGAGTTGGACACAGAGCAGCCAGAGGGGCTGGTGCAGCCAGAAACGATACTTCATCTGATGCTGACTTGGTCTCCAAATTAGTTGATGGACACAACACGACGCATTCGACTATAAAAATGGCTCCAAGAGGCGCAGATGAAGAGGCTGTGCCGTTGACTCAACAAATTTTCTGGATGCTGAGCCCAAATTTAAAATAGGCAAAAAAGTGGGAACAAGCAGATTGTAAGGAATTTTCGAGAATGGCTACACAACGATCTAGTCAACGGAAAGTTTTGAAATTGCGTCCGTCATCCATTCCAGCCCAATCACATAGAAATTGATGGCCTTAGATGGTGAAGAGATACGAGGAAATTTTTTATGAGCATGAGCTGCAGAAGACAAAATTTCCTGACGTGTACCTCATTGAAAAGAATTTGAGAGCGAAGGGGAATAGGGCATATGTTAAATGGCTTGGCTTCGATAATTCACACATCAATTAAGTAGATAGAGACGCAGTGTTCGAACACATCTGAAGACAACTTTCACTGCCGCAAGAAAATAAAATTATGGTGTGTTTTTTTTTCAATATAAATGGAGCCGACGTCAGGTGAAGCGAACTTAAGAGAGCGTTCAGGGCAGGTGAACTCAAAATTTTGTCAATATTGAAACACTGAGAAGTCGATTGATAATTTTTCTTCACATAAGTTCACAAAAGACGCCTATACGCCGATGTGCAAGAAATGCTCAAATAGACGTCATGTACAAAAATACAACGAAAATATAATTTCTTGTGTCTGCGGAGAAAACGTCGCTAAATATTACCAAAAGCTGCATTTGCACCGAATTCCGAGCGAAGAACATTCGAAAATGCTGCAATCGATGGCAGAAGCTAAAGCAGTAGCAGGACTGCGTCCATCTACAAAAAGAAATGTAAAATTTTCCAAGAAATAAAATATTTAAGCTGTTTATGTTCGTCCAGAATATAGAGACGAACAAGTCAGCAAACGTAAAACATGTAGCCTTGCATACATGAAGAATAGGAAGGTGGCGCCAGCTGATATACAGCTGAATCCATCTACTAAAAAATTTAGAATTTGTCAAGAAATTAAAGATTTAAGCCCTTTATATGTTCAACTACCGCATAGAGACGGACATGACAGAATATGTAAAAAGTGTACTACAGCATACGTGAAGAATAGGAATACGGCGCCAGCTGAGGTAGATAGAGGTCGTTCTTGTGCAAGATTGAAGTGGATACTTCTTGGACGAAGGTAGTGTGTGATGTCGTCGAAGTTCATGTTGTACAGCTCCTTCTCTTCTTCAGTCCTGAAGCACTTGAAGAAAGCCTTGAACTTCTCTTGATAGCTTTGAAGCTAACACACTCGTTAGTGAACACGTAGCGGAATTTGTTTTAGGGATGCTCTCCTATGTTGTACGTAGCGAGCCTTGACTTCAACGTGTTTGTCGTTGATCCACCAACTTGAAGATGTGGTCTCTTTGAAATCTGTCTGTAGTGACGACATAGATGACTTGATTGCTTTTAATTCTTGAAGCTTTGTAGGCAACCTGCCTGAGTCTTTGTTCTTAGACTTCCCTTCTTGAAGCTCCTCCTCTTTGATGTGTAGTCGAGTCAGGAAGTCGTCTGCCAGGTGCTGAGCTTGGAAGTCTCGAAAATTTTCTCGGTGGTCAAATAGTACTTGCGAACTTTGTTGCACTGCCTGGTGCCGAAGGTCATGACTGATTCTATGAACGTTTCGACAGTCAAGAGGATCCACTTCTTCGGCACAATATTATGTGGACTAAGATTTTCTTCTTGTGTCTAGTCATACTCAGCACGAAGGGGATGCTGCTATCTTTGAGAAATCTGACGTAAATTTTTTTGAATCTCTTGAGTTATTCACAGGAATGAAACGCCAGATTTAGTCCGCAGAACAGAACAGGTAGTAGTAATTGTGGAAAGGAGCCAAACGGGGGCTTTCAGTTACACTCAAACACATATACCTTGATTTATTTGTCCAAACAATACAGCAAAAATTTTTGACCTTGGTTGTCAGCTCAATACGCCACACTGTCATATGCCTTAAGGGCACAACCACTTAAATTTAGAAACGGCTGAAAGCCATTAACTTAAAATTCAGACTCAAAACCGAATATTAAGAAGGCAGAAGGCCTCACAAAAGTAAGTTTTATAACTTGGCTGAAGGCCCAACAAATCTAACACTTGAAAAGCAAACAAGTTTAACTTAAAGACGGCTGAAGGCCCATGCTATGACTGCAGGTAAAATTAATTTAAAAGACAAAAGACTGGATGCGTTATCTTCAATTAGGCTGGAGGCTCCACACAGTCTGATACTTGAAAGACAAGAATCTTAATATAAAAACGGTTAAGGGACGATTACTTAAAATAACTAAAATAATTTTTAGTAGGCGGAAGCACGAAAAATTTATCTTTAAACAATATTTTACACATGCTGAAGGCCCAAACAATCCAAGATTTAGCATGTGAGGAATTTAGATTTTAAAGCAGCGACAGGCTCATTATTGAAAGACACAACTACACTAAGTTTCCAAAAGGCAGATGGCCCAAAGCTTTATTAAAAGCAATATTTTAAATGAGGCTGAAGGCTCAAACAATGCAAGACTTGACAAGTAAGGAACTTTCAATTTTGAAGATCCTCAAGGTCCATTATTTAAAACGTGACTGAAGGCATACAAATTCAAACCATTGGCTATAAGTCATTAAAATACACTATCAAACACCAATAAGAAAAGGCAGTACAGCCAGTGGCGCACAGAAATTTCCGTTGCCGGTTTGCACTTGAAACTTTCGCTTGGTGGAGAGGGGGGGGGGGGGGGAAGAATAGGTAGTCGACCCAACTGTATCTGATCCGCCGCCAACCCAACCACGAGACAGTCAACGGGCCCACCAACAAGATGACATGCTTCCCATCCGACCAGAGCAGAAGGATCTCCAAAGCCAAAACGTAAGAGGCGTAGCCGCCCACAACCAAGTATGCACAAGTTGTCAAAACTACACACACGTGTTGGACAGCGACAACACGGTGAGGAAAGGACACTGCCTGATTTTTACGTCAGCGGCCAGGGCACGTAACCGGAATGCTAACAGCCACAAAGCAGAAAATTCCGCTTGTGCACTTGGACTTCAAATAACCAAAATACGGTTAAACTCCACCGGATGGTGGTCAATCTGTCGCCAACTCGAACACTTGCTGTTGCTCACGGGAATACCCCCAAAAGCCAACTATGAAAACCAGCGGCATAATGTGAACAGACTGGCTTTGGTAATTGAATCACCACTCAACTCTGATGTCCTGGGTCGGTGAGCCACGAACTCGGTAGCAACTGGAACAGCTCCCACACACTTCGACACTGTGTAGAGACCGCCAGCGGGCCCAGCCCACTGCGTCGTGTGGAGATTTCCTGGCTGATCCACACCAACCGACCGACTGCCGCACATCGGCTAGCCGCGAACTATAAACACCAAACCAAAGATAGTATGAGATGCGAATATCGATACACAATGCCGCTGCCACATGCAGAAAGAGGAAGAGCCACGACGTAACCACAATAAGCGCGGGTAACCAAACGCAGAGTAAGAGTCAAGGTTTAAACCAACACATAAGCAAGGGCCAGATCAGCTCAAAGAATAATAAGTTCCTCGAGATTTTCGGCCCAATTCCCCGCTGGCAGCCGTCTGATCACCTCACCGGCTGCTGTCAAGTTTAATTCTGAATTTGCAGTGGTGCAATAATTGGATTCTCGCCCACATTGCTCTTTTCAAGCGAGTTGACCATTTCACTGGAGACTGCAGTTTTCTGCCGAATGTGCAAGCTCTAAATCTCTAGCGCCTGCTCTCTTACAACTGGCTCGTCACGCCATCAGCGTCTGTCAAGTTTTTTGCTGAATTTTCGACAGTCAAATAATCGACCTTTGCATCTTCAAGTAAGTTGCTCTCTTCAAGCGAATTGCTTTCAGTCAACCTCAAAGGAGAGGGTTCTCGGTTTGGAACGCCATACAAAACCACAAACATGTTTCTCGATGAGGATGTTCTTCTCTTCGTAGAGAGGAGCCCAGGAGTCAGCGAACAATTTTCCGACGTTCGTGTCGTAGTAGTTCTCTCTGATGAAGTTAAAGATGGAGAGAAGTGGTCCACGACATTCATCACTCAAGGCTCTGGCTCCTTCTTCGATCGCAGCGCATGCGTTGCCATAGTCTCGCCCTCTCATGATGAGGGTCTTGCCTGCATCTTCTTGAGTCACATCGACAGCGTTGCTTGCATCTTGTCCAGTCGCAGCGACAGCGTTGCTAGAGTCCTATTCACGCATGGTGACAGGGTTGCTAGAGTAGCTGAGGCAGATTGAGGTCCACATCTATTTTGCACACTAACAAGGGAACCTCCCCATCCCAACCCCCTCAGGTTTAGTTATAAGTTGCCACAGTGGATAGGCCAACGACCTCTCGTTCCGCAGCTACTTACGCTAATCACTGGACCACGGCGCTCCTAAGGTCACACTGTCCTTGATGTTGCCTATCTTTCGCATGGACTACTCACTTTGTGTATTTTGCTTATTTTTTTCATAGTTCCACATAACTTCTTCCTGTTTCCTCGATCGATCGGTGTTCAGTTTCCCAAGACCTACCCACTGTGCCAACTTATAACTAAATCTGAGGTGGGGGGGGGGGGGGGTGCGATGGGGAGGTTCCCTTGTAAATAGTGCCCCACACCACTCAAATTTAATTTTTTTGATCTGTTACACCCCCTTTCTGCGTAATACTAGTGTCGATCGTTAATTAAAACTCATGGTGTTCACAATTGCCACTTGAAGTAATCTGAAACGCGATAATTTTTCTTTTATATAGTTATTGAGAAGCCACATCAGCCTCTGTAATTTACGACAAGTTAGATAAGTAATTAAAGATAATTGAGGGTCACTATAGACCATTTTGATAGTTTTCTCTTCTGTGAAAGTTAAATTAAACCTAGATGATAGATGTGATATGGCATAGGTCATCCTTCGATCGATTGTAGAACTTGGAATCCCATTCAGGCAATGTTCGTTCACATTTTTGTTGAACGCAGTTGGATTTTACCATCCTGTATTAAAACATCTCCTTTTATCAATAGTGCAATTTATAAACAATGTTTTGTGAGTAGAACACAATTTCCAATGGTAAACGTAACTGCTTTTTCAACGTTATTTTACCAGCTAACTAAAAATAGGAAAGCCTTTAACCCCTTCCACTAAATGTAGTTAGTATTAAGATTCTTTTACAGGGAGTGCAGTCGAGCTGACGCTGAGGTCATTTAGTATTTGGTTATATCATCGCTAGTCTCACTGAACTCTTCTGAATTCTACATGTCATGTGTGGTCTGGCGGCTCCTTACCAGCAACAGGTCCCAGGTTGAATCTAGTTAATTCCCTAAAAAACATGCTCAGAGCGTCGTTGCGCGAAAGTGGTGGGGAGACACGATATAGAACAAACAGACACCACAATGAATGATTAGAAAATGGCGACCATGCCATGATGGTAAAATACCATGATTGAAGGTAGACTACATGCCTAACTAGGTCAGAAAAATATCCTGCTGAACAATTTCGTAGTATTTTTTTTTCTAAAGTTGTACGTAGTCGAAAACAATAGCTGCAGCGATAGATAGTAAAAGTGTTCAAGAAAGTATTCAATAACATTCTAGCAGAGACAACAGCATAATTAAGGTATGAACTGTTAAAAATTGTTACAATTAAGTTTTCTCTCCAATGCAAGCGCACAGGTGGCGGATACATCGTTGACAAGTTGGTTCTGACCCAACAAATAACTGAATGGTTTGTCAAGTGGTGTGAACAAAAAGTTTATGAAAACCGTGAGATCGTATGAGCGCATGTTGACGCTTAGGCGGGCGCGTGAATTGCTTTTAAAACAGAAAATAAGGGATTCAGAAAGATTAGCAATGGCAGATCGAGACCTTCACCGAATTGAGGTAGAGACCCAGCATGAAGGACAGAGAATAGAGGACAGTAGAACAGACAATGCAGTATGGCGAGAAATAGTACAGATAACGCACCATAACGAGGATAATGTACGTCAAGGCACAGAAAACCTAGGTCAGCATACGGCAGGGGAGCAGGAAAGTAGAGAGAGATAGCCGATGATGATTCTAACTTGCGTCTTGAATACGTAGAACCCATAGTACAAGTAGTCAGAGCTCCCTCATCACAGAGTATAAGGAATGCGAGCAGAAATGTGTCACAGCACAGTTCAATGCAATCGGTTGCGAACCAACACTTGGGCGAAAACACAGAGCGTAGGACTTCGGAAAAAACGCAATAGGACCCACCAATCTGGCAGAGTTATTACAACAAATTACGGAAATCGTGACAAGGCAAAATAAAGACATATCAAACCAAATTCAAATTCAGAATGCTGAAACCACGAGACAAATGTGTGAGATTAAAGAACAAAACAAAAAAATTCAGTTACACCTAAGTCATATTGAAGACGAGGCAATAGAATCTCGAGGGGTGATAGGAAACTTAATAACAGGTTACAATCATTTGAGAACAGACATTGACAAGGTACAAGCGGACGTAAAAACATTTCGTAATGACATTCAGAACGAGATCAAAACATTACGCAACAACACCCACGGAGAAGTCAAGAAATTAGAGAAACAGATAAACGAAATTACTAGACAAGCAGCAGGTACAGTGCGTGAAATTGTTGAAAACAGTGTGTTACACAAACGTATCACAAAAGCAACGTTGAAAAGATATGATAACCGCATAGCCAAAATAGAAGCGCAAACGAAGGGACAATTTCAGAAATTGCGAACAGAGTTGTTGCATACCATTGAAGAGCGTAGTGAACAGGATCGAACAAGCACACAGTCTGCAACCACATCCGTATCTGTAACAGCACCGGAAAAACAAGCAATTAACGAAGAGATTACGCATTTGCGATTCCAATCACAGGCGGAAAGTAGCGTATGTGAAATCAGACAGCTTGCACCGCGGTTACGCGAAAGTTACAGTGAAAAATATCCAATGGATCTACCACAACAGGAAAGAACGACGGGAGAAATGATCAGAAACAAAAGTGGCGAAGAATCACAAATTTCATATTGAACTATGACGAAGTACGACAACGATCATTTCCTCACAGTAGGAAAATTTCAACACTTTCGACAAGGAAACTCATTACATCCACGAACCTTTATTGATCAATTCCGAGTAGGATTACCAGAACACTGGACGCCAGCACACAAATTAGACTTTATATGTGCACACATGTCAGGAACAGTCGCAGAAATCGTGCAAAATGTTGCAGCGACATGCCGATCGTACGAAGATTTCTGAGAGAAGTTTATCTCACGATATCGGTCCAGCGAAGCACAGAACAGAGTGAAGTACGAATTATTACAGAACCCATATTTTGAAAATTCAGGAGAGAAGAGTCCCGTGATATTTTTCGAATTAATGGCAAAGAAAAATCAATGCTTACATGTACCATACAGTGACGGAGAGTTGAATAAATTATGCGCGATGAAGCTACCATTGAAATACCAGCAATCATTAATAGGTCGCGGAGGCAATGACGTCGAAGCACTTAAAGGTATTCTAAGGGAACTAGAGTTCATATTTTCGGAAGATGACGCAAGAAAAAGACGAAGTGCACGTGAAAACGAAAGCAAAATGCAGTGGAATCCACAAGACACAGTACGAAGAAACAATAATTTCGAACCACGTGATAGATTTCAACAAAGAACCGGTTATGGATTTAGAAGAGAATATGGCAATAACTATAATTCACCCAGGAACGGCAACTACTATTACAGAGGAAATAACGACAACTGGAACGGGTAGTGGAGACTCAATAGACCGACAAATTATCAACAAAGAAATCACTATCAACAAGCTGAACAAGAAAAGAGAATACCGATAGAAGAGGTGGAGGTAAGGTCACCAAAGCCCGATAAACGTTCGAATTGACAGCTAAGCGCCCATGCCAAAGAGAATGACGCACCGACCCATGACAATTGCAGCACCTTGAACAGAGAAGTAAAAATCTTATCACGAGAAGAGCAGAAGGAAGAAACAAATCCGCAGGGACCAGATGCAAACGAAGACAAGAAAATAACAATATCGTATTGGGACGAAATTAATTGGGAGAATACTGACGAGGAAGCTGAATTACCAGAGGCATGCACAACGAATGTAGGAGGAAAGGACGAAGTTATGAGTATTGCACAGGTATTTGAGATGGAAACCAGGGAAAGCGAATTCAATGAGGATAATGCACAGTCGACAGAAGTTGTGAATAAATTACGAGTGGGCACACAACCCAATGTATATAATGAAGGAAGTTATGAAGCGATAATTAGAGCATTTAGACGCGATTATGTCACAGTAGCGACGAAGAAGGAGAAGATAGACAAGGATGAGGTAAAAGTAGAGGATGTAGAAGAAAGCGCAAATGAAGGAAGAAATAGAGAAGAGGAAATAAAGGAGGGAGAAGTAGCAGTCGAAGCTTATCCTACAGAAGCTTATCCTACAGAAAGTTAGAATTCACAAGGGAAATTCCTAAAAAGGCTCATGTATGATTAAGTGGAGGACTCGTTGATGCAAGAAGAAGAAGAACAGAACCAAACCTTTCAAATTCAACCAATTGTGAAGGCCATGGTAAAGCATATCCCAGTCAATATTGGAATTGATAGCGGACGTGAACTGACTGCGATCTCAGAAAATTTATTCATGCAGTGTAATGGCAATGAGGAATTGCCAGTTCGGAAATGACGTTAGATTAAAGTAAGAGGTCCTATTAGAAACAATGCTGCGGAAGCTACGAGACAAACAAGGTTAACTCTTTCGTGCCAAGGTAAAAAGATCGAAGCCAACTTCGTGATTATACCTAAAGTAACTGTAGATTTGATTATAGGTGCAGATTTTTTAAATGAGAGACGAGCGATATTAGATATGGGGAAAGATAGCGTAACATTCGGGAATGTCACACTTCTCTTTGAGCAAAAGCTATAATTAGAAGAAATACCCATTATAAACAAACAATTTAGAATGACGCGAGATAAAGAGGATGAAGAATGAGAATGGCATGCACAAAAGAAGGAATCGCCTCAACTAACGTTAGAAGTCCATAAAGAAATCGATGAAAAATTGGAAGAAGTTCAAGGTATTTTGGAACAAAGTAGAAGAGAATTAGAGGGCATTTTACGAGATAAAGCAGAGGTATTTTTACCTAATGCTGGCAGTATTAAACACTTTCACTACAAGTTTGAAGATTAATTTTATTACTGGTAAATAATCAACACAATATTTCAAGATTATGTTGCAGATAAGATCGTCAGGAGAAAGAAGAATGAAGAGAGAGGAAGGTGGGAAAAAGATAGTAGTTTCAATAATAACACCAATAGTACCATATATTAAGGTTAAGGGATAAAACATAGATAGTCTAACAGCATGAAATAGTAAAATGCTATACACCACGACACTACACAAAAATAAAAGCTTTTTAAGAAGGCGCAAAACAATGTATGTACTAGACGTGTGTTAGATAATTATAAGTAAAACTTTTTGTAAGAACCATTGTAAAAACTCCAGCAAAGAAGAGAAGGAACGACCCACAAGCTGCAATGCGAGAAGTATCAAGAAAGAAAAGGACTAATTAGCAAGGCAGGACGTAATTAGCAAGGCACAATTTCTACAAGTGAGAGAAGGGAAGAATAGAGAGACCAACAGAGGGCCCTTGTAGAGCAGTAAATCAGCCCTCTACACGGAACCCTGCAGACACGCAATGGAACGCGGAACGTCAGAAGTGACGGGTGCAGGGACACCGGATTTCACCGCTCAAACACCGGGGCGCCCCCCACTCAGCGGAACGAGCAAAAAAGGGCCCGACGGGAAGACTGCTAGGGCAAGCCAGCGCTGGCAAAAAAAAAAGAGGAGAACTTCAAAGCGACTAGTTATCAATAAATATTTCCATATCCTGCACAGAGAAGAACCAAGAAGCCAGTAAGAAGCAGAGAAGAAAGCAGGAAGAACAGAAGTTGAAGATTCGCAAAATTGACACCAAGAAAGAAGATGGGTGAAGAATAGACGACATACCTTCCCAAATCCCTATCCTATTGTAAACTAGTAGTCTGCGAAGTATTACTACAAAAAAAGACCGCTTTCAGCGACACATAACGATGACTTTCACGTATACAAAGCCAGTATACCACGAGATTCTGCACTCACAGCTCCATTCCATTATGGGACCTCCCCAACAGCAACACACACTTGCAAAGCCAACAAGGAACAACGAACGAAGCTGTACATCAAATACTTGCCCACACCCAACTCGCTCAAGTCCATCACCTTCGTGCAAAAACATTCACCAACCTAATGCTTAAACATTCATAGGATTGTGTGAATGTGTGAAATCAAATTATGAGATGTAGGAATTGTGCAAAAGAAATGTGTGAAAAACTAAATAAGTTAAGCACACCAGACAGGTAATAAACTACAAAATAACAGTCATTGACTATGGACTTAAGTAAAAAATAAACTATCAATAAAAATAAGTCATTAGTTCTGAAATGGACAGTATATAAAGAAACAATATGCCACTTATTTTCTCCTCAAAAAATAAAAGTATAACTATATTTTACTTATTTTCTCCTTATAAATACAAAGAATAAAAAGTTATCTTGTTGGATGTTTTCCTTTTTATTAACATTTGTACCATTTATTGGGATAATATCTCAATACTTGTGTATGTATATTTCTTTGTCAAAGCAATTCTTGGAAATAATTCTTATTTGTTAGTGTAGCAATGTTGAAATGAGTGTCTAGAAACGAAAACATTTTTACTTGCACATGATATTTAGAAAATTTGTTAGGAATAGATTTTACTTAATTACTACATTTATGAAAACAATATTTCTAAGAAAATCGATGTGGAAGACTCCTCACTTTCGATAACAAACTTCTTAAAAAACAAACTTCACACTTAAATAATGAAAGAAAATAATTAAAAATTGATAATAGAATAAAAATATTCTTCTCTTGTCATTTTTCATTATAATGTGGAAGAATATAAAAGTATAAATTAGTAATTCAAAGTAGCATAGAACAGTATAACGTGGCTGAACAGTATGCTACAAAATGTAGATAAATTAGAAAATTTTTGACTGACTTAGACAACGATTCAATCATTGCCTAAATTCAGTGCAAAAATTAAGTTCGAAGGGTGGTGATAAGTAAGGTGTCAGGCAAATCCAACACCTTCCATGGAAACCCTGACGTGATAAGCAAATCCAGTAGTATGTCACATAGCTCCAAATAAATCGTGACATTAAATGAACCAAAGTAATATGAGTAACGAGTGAGCAAAGGGAATACCACAGACTAACACAAGAATGCCTAAATGCATGTCGTACCTTCCCAGCGCGAGACCGACGCAGTTACGAGGGGAGAAACGAGAACAGAAGCTGAGAGCAGAACCGTGTTAAGCTAGAAGGCCCTAAGATAAGGGACGGACTGGACACCCACGTCGCCAGCTACCGCTAAGACTACCACCTGTATGTTTTAGCATTATATTTTTCACGTGTCTGTTGCATTAGGACCACCCCCAGCGCATGTTAAAAGATAGAGCCCTCCAGAAGAACAGTATAGATCTCACGATACCGCTAAAAGGACCACACCAGCTGCAGGTTTTAGCGTGAGACTTTTTAGCGTCTCTGTTACGTTGCGAACTTTAAAATCATTGCCCCACCACAAAAGGTATAACGTTTCTCATTGGATAGACAGGATTTTTGTAGGCGGAGCTTAAGGTTAACATTGAGACCCTGATTGGTCAGATGAAAACACAGCCAGATAGTTTTTTAAAACCAACTTCGGTAAACTGTAGTAAGGAGAAGTTAGGGGAGTTGCTTCCGAGTTGGCGAGGTGAGCGGAGCTGTGCTGCCCGCCGCTGTCCTGACGCTGCCTAAACACCGACAAGGTAATGAACGCATGCGATGGCGCATTTTTGAGCGCATCAGGCTTCACTCAGAACTGCAGAAGTCTCATCTGTTACATCCCCTTTTTGCGTAATACTAGTGTCGATCGTTAATTAAAACTCATGGTGTTCACATTTGCCACTTGAAGTAAAAATCTGAAACGCGATAATTTTTCTTTTATATAGTTATTGAGAAGCCACATCAGCCACTGTAATTTTCGACAAGTTAGATAAGTAATTAAAGATAATTCAGGGTCACTGTAGACCATTTTGATAGTTTTCTCTTCTGTGAAAGTTAAATTAAACCTAGATTATAGATGTGATATGGCATAGGTCATCCTTCGATCGATTGTAGAACTTGGAATCCCATTCAGGCAACGTTCGTTCACATTTTTGTTGAACGCAGTTGGATTTTACCATCCTGTATTAAAACATCTCCTTTTATCAATAGTGCAGTTTATAAACGATATTTTGTGAGTAGAATAAAATTTCCAATGGTAAACTTATCTGCTTTTCGACGTTATTTTACCAGCTAACTAAAAATAGGAAGGCCTTGAACCCCTTCAACTAAATTTAGTTAGTATTAAGATTCTTTTACAGGGAGGACAGTGGAGCTGACGCTGAGATCATTTAGTATTTGGTTGTATCATCGCTAGTCTCACTGAACTCTTCTTAATTCTACATGTCATGTTTGTTCTTGCGTCTCCTTACCAGCAAAAGGTCACAGGTTCAAACTAGTCAGTTCCCTAAAAAAACACGCTCAGAGCGTCGTTGCGCGAAAGTTGTGGGGAGACACGATATGGAACAATCAGACACCACCGTGAATGTTTAGACTAGTAGCACTGAAGCCACTACATAATTTTGGCAGTATGTGATTAGTTAGTACAAAAGTGCTAGTACATTTTGTGAATGAAATATTATTCGCTGCGGTGATTAATTGGAGATGCACAGATGTACATTGATTCTTAACATTATCAGGAGAATCGTTGGAGTCAGGTTTCGTGTGCAAATATTATCTATATTATTAAAAGAATTTCTAAATACAACATTGTCAACCTTTCCGACTAATAATTAAGAGAACTTTTGACCTCACATGAAAACAACAACGGGATCGAAATCATGAGTCGCTCAGTGACCATACCGTCACAGCAACGGAAGACGACACAGGAGGCGAAATACAGGGCTACCAATAAGTCATTCACTGGTTTCCAGAGTTCTACATTTTCCGAATATATTTTTGCCTCAGCGAGTTTAGACTGTGCCAGCCACCTCATATTAAAATTGCAGCGCCTTACGAAAATACTGACAAAGCGAGAGGAGAGTTTTCGTGTGTTGTAATGTGCGGGATATTTGACCAAATGTGACAGCTGCGGCCGTGGAGGAGGGTGAGCGAGATTTTTGTACAAAGAAGTAAACAGCAGCGTCAAGCCGCGAACTCTAAATACCGCAGCAAGGTGTGTGGAAGACCGGGCGTCGGCTGGTACACTTCGAACCGTACCGTCTGCAGATCGAGCAACAATTAAAAGCGGAAGATTGCGGCCGGCGCCTTCACATTCGCGCCACAGCGGAGGGAGTACTGTAGTATGAACCTCCATGCTGAACCTCCATGCTGTTCTTCAGCGATGAAGCTACCTGGAATTTATCCTAAAAACGTAATCTCCGCAATGTGAGTGTGGGTTACTGAAAATCCTCATGAAATTGCGGCGCATGAACCAGATTCGCCGATGGTTAATGTTTGCTGTGTTGTGTCACAGACAAAGCTGAATGGGCCGTTGACAGTACGCCAAACTCTCACATTGCGGAGATCAATATTTTCAGATAAATGCAAGGTTGCTTCGTTGCTGAATATGAGCGTGCAGACGAAATGTCCATCCTCAACCGGTCCGTGCATAGTGGCGCAAATCTGAAGGCGCCGGCCGCAACCTTCTGATTTTAATAGTTAAGAGAAATGCAAACGGCGCGGTTCGATGTGTGACCGAAGACGCACGGTGTTCCACACACTTTGCTGCGGTGTTTAGAGTTCGCGGCTTGCCCCTGCTGTTGGCTTCTTTGGACCGCGTACAGAAATCTCGTTCACCCCCCTACACGGTTGCAGCTGCCACATTTTGTCATACATCCCGCATATTACAACACGAGAAAACTCTTCTCTCGCTTTGTCGGCATTTTGGCAAGGCGCTGCATTGTTAATGTGAGGTGGTCAGCACAGTTTAAACACGCTGAGTTTGCTGTTATATTCATGCTCCAATCATATTTCCACAAGCAAGATTTCCGAAAATTTTGAATTCTGGAAACGAGTGAATGATTCATGGCAGCTCTGTTTTTCGCCTTCTGTCGATTGTCTTCCGTTTCTGTGGTAGTATGGTCACTGAGCGACTAAACTCATGGTTTCGATCCACTTGCTGGTTTTACGTAATGCCAAAAATTAGTTCAATTTTTAGTCAGATCGGTTGACAATATTGTATTTACGAATTCTTTGAATAACGTAGGAATATTTTTACAGATATTCTGCCTTCAAGAACACCCCCGACAACGTTTACAAACAAAATACTTCTGTGCCCTTACTATTAATCACAGCAGCGCCTAATATTTCTTTCACAGAACGTGCTTGCACTTTGCCCCTTCCTGAGCACACAGCGTCGACAATGAAGGTACCGCCTCTGATGCCAGTACTTACACTGTGTACGTTACTGTCCGGAATCTTTCCGTAAGCAATGAACGATTACGTACGAAAATCGTGAAAATAGCGTACTTGTATCGGACCCATAATACTCCTTTCTGGTACACAACTTATGTACGTATAGTCATGCCCAAAAGTATCCGAACGAATCGAATTGCATTTCGCCTGATTCGCATGCAACCCACATAACGCAGATGTTTAGCAGGTCCTCTAATAGCCTCTGAGTACAGTCGTTTGACCGTTGAAAATGGTTCCAAGAAGTCACCACTAGGAAACACTGCCCTGTATCGCAGTAACTCAAGATGTAAAGTAATACCACGATAGTACAAATATCAGGGAACTCACTTTTTCAATTGCATGCCACGCGTCCTGTGGATACATTCAGTCGAGATCGTTCATAGCGGCATCACTTTTAACGACTTATTGGCTATAACATCGAAATCTAATGGTTCTGTCTAAACCGTACATGAATGCTGTATTTAGGCTATAACACAGGAAACTAATGGTCCCATATAAACCCTATATGAACGCTGTACTTATTAAGTCCCTTAGGACGTCTCTTTTTGCGAGTTACCGAATAAAACTAGGTACTTTTGTTACATTTTCGGACAAATGTATCGGCTGTAAGATCCAATGTTATTCTTTTTTGTTGCTTATTTGGGGAGGTAACTCTTTTCGATTTCTGCAGATTTTTGGTTTCAAATCAGGCGTCACAACGAATAAATCGTCAAATGCTAAGTGAGTACGTACATCTTAGATGCTAAAAGCAAACTAATGTAACAGATTATGTTAAGTAGGGCAGTATATTGTAGTATGTGTGACTGTGCAGAGTATAGTTCAGAATCGCTAACAAGAGATCCATTTTTTGCATTCACATGATACAATTGTATCATGGAGTGAAAATTTTTTTTGATTGATTCAGATACTTCTTTCCCAGGTGTACTTCTTCGCTGAGGTTTATGGGCCAAGTTCGCAGAAGCACTTTTACGTATTCTTGGAGTTGCTTCTGGATGCACCCTACCAGAACTTGTAGCATATTGTGAGTGTTGTATCTTGGCATTGTTACTTCACTGCCTCCCCCCCCCCCCTCCCGGTATCTTCTTTATTTGTATTCTCTTCAATGTCTATACAATTCGACTCGAAATCCCTTAACTCTGATACTTGTTCGTCTGTTAGATGTTAAGTGAAAATTTCCACCTCGTTCAGGTCTCTATGACGCAATGTAGAAAATCTTCCTCAAAAGAAACACGTTTGCTCTACTGTGACAAGCTGCTAATAATAATGGTTAGTCTATAAATCAATCATGAAAATGAAACTAAGCAACTAGACATTCAACAATGAGCCATCAAAATTGCATTCTCTGTTGCCAAAAGAAATTTAGACCGAATTAGAATTGCGGTCGCAGGTGGCGCCAACCCAGTGCAAAATATGCCCTTGGGCATTGAAGTTACACATTTTCTCGTTATAATTTCCTATTTTCAAAAGGGATGACGGGCAATGTGTTATGTTAAAATGTGTGGATAAAAGTCATATTACAAGATCGCTAAACCTCCTCTACTGATTACTAGTTTCAGAACATTGACGAGACTTTTTCAGATCTAAAATACAAAAAGGTAGCATAAAAGAGTTCAACTATAGCATAATACGTTTTATGCTTAAAATTCCATTCACACACATAAGTAGTAATATTTATTGGTACGTATCAGCCACCGGGCATTACACAACGCCATAATCTGTTGAGCGGAATCGCTCTTGTTGCTATTCACACTCTGAAAAATTTTATATATCGTGACAAAAATAATGACATGAAGTGCATTTGGTAAGTGGTGTACAGCTTTAACCTCAGCTAGTGCTTGATTTGTAAGAAACAGGTTCCAACACTGTTGTGACCTTCCAGGGTGGTAGTGGGGGGGGGGGGGGGAGGGTGTGTCAGGTGTGTGTTTCTGCAATTGACCTCTTAAGAAGGTTTTTTAACGCTTTTCTGCGCATTTCAAAAGTGACAGGACAACATCTTTACTACTAAAAAGATAATGTTCTACCCTACCACATCTCAAAATTTGCAGTATCGATCCTTTTTTTCCCCCAACACCGAGACACCAGTGGGGAGTACCTATGCGTACCCCGTCACAAATCAAGCACTGAACTTGCCGAAAGTGGGTCATACTGGACTCGCAGTGTGCAACGTCCGCCATACAGGTCCACTGCTCATATTGCTTCTATTGTGTTCGAATGCACAGACTGTGACGGAGGTAACTATCACCCAGCCCCTATGTGGATGCTGCTATGGCCCGTCACTCGCAACGCTGCGGGAACCAGGCTGTACTACAGCCGTCAGGGAACTGGCCGCGTATGTAAGGTATATATGTATGTATGTTTTTACTACACGAAAGTGCCGACTGCCAGATGGCGCCGCTAACCATGGAGTATATAAGCTCGATTTACAAAAATCTGCTACACTATTGACATCAGTTTATGGAGAGGCGGAGTACAGGCGAATTTCACAATTCTATATATTTACTGATTTTGATGTGTAAAGGAATTCTTTAGTGATTTGAAAATGTAGGAGAACATAGGATGTTACTTTACTGACGTCATTTACGTCGCATCAGTTCACCTTGCTACCAGGTGATGGAATGGAAACAAAAGCAAAGTGAGGATTTGTTCAAATAGTCCTCTTACATAAAAACTGACACTTTAGCGTCAGAAAATGAAGTAGGGCAAAGGTTCTACAAATAGTAGACAGCAGAGTTTGACTATAGAAAATTACCTGTTAAGGGCAAGCGTTGGTCAAAGTAAAAACGGTACCAGTCATAGTTGTAGAAGCATGTTTATAGTCTGGCAACCCATTAACAGTCAGTGACCTACAACCGACGTGGAACAGTACAGAGCTGTTCCACATAGAGGTGAGCATACGGCGTAGATAAACATGCCACGTCTGGATGTGTTTTGGCCAGTGTCATTAGATGTGACCGGGTTGCTCATCCCGTAAGAAGTTAGGGTCAAGGTTCAAGGTTGAAGCCTGTTACCGGTTGACGACTGGGCAGGTAATTCGCCATCGCAAACTAGTGGACTGTCAGCTAGTGATGGGGAGCTCGTGAATAAGTCGTTCAAATGAACGCTTCACTCCGGTGAAGTGTGAACTAAACACTCAATTTCAATGAACTGGTACTTCAAATTCTTCACAGATAGCATACTCCACACTTTTTTATAATTCACTCACTCTCTTCCCCTCTCCCTCTCCCACTACATCGGCGCTACGTCACTCATTCTCCCTTTAGTCCTCTCTCTTCTGCCTGTCGACGAATCGCGCGATGTTTTGTGGGGAACGATAGGTTTATGAGGGGTTGGGGAGGTGAGGGGCGAGAGGAAGGCAGCGTCAGCTGCTCCCTACAGTGCTGACATCTCTACCGGTGACTATTTGTGCAGTTATACGTCGCGTCTACAGGTATCCTACCGTTGGCAGCGCTTGCAGATAAATGAATATTAAAGATACAAACGAAGAGGCTGGCTGTGTGAGCACGCACAGCCAACATGAAAATAAAATGCTTACCTTCTGTGTCTGGAACTGAAGCATGCGTGGAATCCACGCTTGAAAGATAATCGTTCATGTAGCAATGTTTATCGCATACACATTATTGAAATAATGACACTAAACTTGAGGATTGTCCTAATTATATTAAAAAAAACATATATATGAGTAAACGTCAACGGATTTGGCGAATGTTCAGAGATTTCCGTTTGATAACATTATTTGTTCCACCTTTATTTCCTGTCAGGCGATTTCTTCTGCCAGTTGTAAGGTGTCCTGCATTCTTCAACACTCTTTCACACCGCATGGAGGTTGCAACAATACACGTATTTTTGCAAGTTCAAAGAGCGAGGGGTATACTGACAGCCGTTCAGACCACCACTCAAGTGGATTGCCTTGTCTCTGTAGCAGGGGCTCTTGTAAATATTTGTCCACTTCCACCATTGCAGCAGTTCTCGGGTGTGGATTACTCTGCAGCCTGGAAAACACTTCGTCAGATTAGAGCCAGAGACTAGAAATAGATTCAGTGGTTGGAACTGAGATTGTTGCAGTACCAGTGGATGTGTTCGTCACAAATTTCTCACAGTGCCTGATCAGGTTTAATTTCACTTTCTCAGCAGAAATTTCATCAGAAAAACCATGTACTTTGAACCGGGGATTTAATGAAGTTGCTTCTGCGAAAATGGAATTTTCCTCTACATTTCGAAACCGTCATTTTAGGTCCTTAGCTAGCTTTTCGGCCATTTGCTGCACGTCTACATGAATTTCAGTGTTATTAACAAACCTGCAACACCATTTTTTCAACGAGCCACTAAGCAGTATAACTTTAGAAACAGTGACAACATTTTCACTGGACCTTTCCTCCGTGCAGTCTTTGACAACTTTCAACAGGCCACAGGCCTGTGTTACACTTGCAATGTCCTCTGCAGTCAGATTTGGAAGATCAGAGTGATAACTGTCATTAGGGAATTCTTAACCTCGATTGTTCTTCGCAGCATATCATAGGTTGAATTCCATCTTGTAACAGTATCCTGTCTTTGTGTCAGAACTGGCTCTTTTAACTGTTCCTGCATTATTTCAGTTTCGTGCAGGCCTGTGAACTTCTTTTAAAAATTTAACAATTTTTTTTTTTACTTTATTCAGAATGGGTTGAATGTGTGGAAGCCCATTCTGAGCAGTTAAATTGAGTGTGTGTGCAAAGCAGGGGTTGTGTATCCAGGCTGTGAGTCTTATAGCTCCCATAATATTAGCAGCATTGTCAGTAACAACACACACGACTATTTCTTGAATGCCCCATTCCCTTGTGACACGACACAGTTCTTAGGATACTTTTTGTGATGTGTGCCTTTAATGCACTCTAGGAAGGAAGATAACAGCTCCAGGTCTTTAACGTAGTGTGCTGTCACCAACAAATGACTCTTATTTGTGGTTGATGTCCATCCATCAATTGTCAGCACAACCACTTCTTCAGAATTTATTTTGACTCTCACAATTTCTTTCATCATGGTGTACTGTTGTCGTAGTAGTGTATTGGAAATGGTCTTCCGAGCTGGCATTCTGTAAGCACCATTCAGTTTGCCCAAAAAACTTTGGAAAAGTTTGCTTCCCACTATGTTGAAGGGCAAATCATCCTTTACAGCGGCCTCCAGAAATGTGAAATCTATCTCCTGATTTCTTCTGTTCGAAACAGGTTTCGAAAAATACCCCTGTTATTGTGTCTACTGTCTGATAATGAAGTGATACTGTTATTTTCTGGCAACGACTGCTGTTCACTTCTGACAATTGCTGGTGTTGGTTCCGGATTGTCTGGGTTATTTGTCCAAGAAATATCGGAAGGTGCAGGAGCAGGAGGCGCTAAGCGCCTGATGGACAATGATACTGTTCGGTGCTGCACTCGAACATGACGCCCTAGATTAAATGTATTTCCTCCTTTATATGAAACACACTTTGAACAACAGCTGCACTTTGCTTTCCCATCACCTAAATCGGCGAAGTGTAAGTAGGCTGCTTACGTTTTCTTATTGGTAACGCCACGCAGCGCTCTGTATGAAAAATCACTGGCTGTGCTGTGCGCAGTCTGTGGCTAGTTTGCATTGTTGTCTGCCATTGTAGTGTCGGGCAGCGGCAGCTGGATGCTTACAGCGCGTAGCGTTGCGCAGTTGGAGGTGAGCCGCCAGCAGTGGTGGACGTGGGCAGAGAGATGGCGGAGTTTTGAAATTTGTAAGAATTGGTGTCATGAACTGCTATATATATTATGACTAGTGAGGTAAATACATTGTTTGTTCTGTATTAAAATCTTTCATTCGCTAACTATGGCTATCAGTAGTTAGTGACTTCAGTAGTTTGAATCTTTTATTTAGCTGTCAGTAGTGGCGCTCGCTGTATTGCAGTAGTTCGAGTAGCGAAGATTTTTGTGAGGTAAGTGATTTGTGAAACGTATACGTTAATGTTAGTCAGGGCCATTCTTTCGTAGGGATTTTTGAAAGTCAGATTGCGTCGCGCTAAAAACTATTGTGTGTCAGCTTAAGCACAGTCGTGTACAGTTTTTCTAAGGAGACGTTTCAGAAGAAACCTCAAATTTCACTACTTTTACCCGATCACGAGTTGCTAGCCATTGTATAAGAGTGAACAGACACGAAAACTGGTTTCCGAATAAAATAAAGAGGGATTTTACCTGAAATCGTACCAATGACTACTGGTGACAGATTACGTTTTGAATCTGGAGGGTTATTATTCCCAACAAAAGTAAAGTCTATAGGAAAAGTTCTGAATCATTACTTTAACGTAGGTATATAGACTTTTTGACAGTGGTAAACATACTCATTCTATTTTGGATTAAATTTTAAAAAGGAACGTAAAATAGCATGGCATTTCATTGGTAGCTCTAGTTTTCAGTCCATGAATGCAACAATTAAGGTTTCACTTGGCAGATAAAGACTTTTTTGTGCGCTTCGTGAGAAAATGTCGAGCAAGATTAAATGTAATACCTTCTTTATATGTGACAGGCTTCTTTGTTTATGTTTTCTGTGTCCCCTTCGACCATGCTCTATTTAAGTTAACTCAGACACTGTAAGAGCGTAAAACGTTGCGTGTTGGTAAAATTATGAAATATTACTAAGCTTTGTTGTACGAGCGAGGTGAAGCGAGTGTAGCCGCAGCTGAGCAACTTCGCCAGGCTTCTGTACTTCATGAATAAACTACTTCATTTGAACGCTTCACGACAAAGAGTGAAATGAGTGAAGCAGTTCACACGGCTGAACGAGTTGCAGCTGTCTCTTCTGCCGGCAGGAAGCTCGACAGAGGCCGGGGCTTCCCCGAGCAGCTGACGCAGTGTGGCCACACCTGCGTAAATGTGCTGGCTGTCATGCCGGGGGAGGGAGGATGTGCAGCAGCTATGCTGACGTCACAGTGGGGCGGACAGTGGCCTTGGTGGCGCAGGCATCCTCCGCCGCACACCGAAAAGCTGTCTGACGAGTGGGGATGTAGGTGCTTACTTATTTTTGCAACTCTCCATCACATTGTTAATTTGTCAGTTCTTCATGGCAAGGTTCGGTTTCTTTACCAGATAGGCGATGGACAAGACCAAATAGAACGAACTAGGATTTTCCGGACGACAGCATACAACTACTGTTATTGCAGTACATATCATACACTTCATGTAGCTGATAAGCATTGTTCTGTATTAATATGGAAAGCATTGGTACTTAAAAAACGAGTGTATACACCATATGAGGTTTACAGGTATAACAATGATTTCTCCTAATGATGCGATTTATCATTTCGGATAGTTTTAGTAAAACTGGTTTGTCGACTAAGGAGCTGCATTCTTTTCCTTCTACACAACGTTCACTCCCAAGAGGTGAAGCTCAGACTGAAGGCAGACTCAGAATTTCTGTGCTGGGATTCGACAAAGTGACTTCGCCAGAAGATGATGGGCACGAAACTCATTGAAACGTTGCGACGAGACGACGCCACCACTTGGCTGATAATAACCTGAGGAGAATTCATCGAGTGACCCCTCGGCTTCCGGGCTCGCGCCCCACCGCCAGGCCCACTGGACTCAACAGTCTCAGCCAGCTGGAGAGAGCCTTTAATCTCCCCTGCACAGCTCACACAGCTGTATCACTAGACGACAGTGGTAAATGGTAGAATGGCGATGTTGAACAGCTGGGAATTTTTTTTGTCATAGTCTCTTTCATGGTTTCAGACCACTCTTTCTCAATTCTCCTTCGCGCTGCATCTGTCATTTTCTCATTGACGCAAAATTTCCGCTGTACTTGCCTGTTGCACTTTCTCGCTCTTTGGCCAGCTTGTGTCCTAATTCATTCACAGGACTGCAGACTTATGATCATTCCAAGATGAGGTGCCACTTCCCCTTTCACAGTTCTCATTTATGCCATTATTTATCTACGATTGCTGTAATTTTTCAAGGAACCCGGCGTAGCTGCACTATCTGTGCATATTTCTCGTGAGTCGTCCTGAGCTTCTGTGCCTATATCTGGAATAAGCAGCATTTTCTAAAATATATCTTCCAGTTCCTAAAATTATTCTCTGTTCCATGGCTGGAAATGCCTCGATAATGCCCACTTGTAGCTCATACATGGCAACAGTCACAGTTACTTTCATCATTTCCACCGGAATATAGCGATGGATTTGCAGGTATGTGTGCAAACTGAGGAAGTAACTTAATGAACCATCATCGCTGCACCTCAGAACTCTGACGATGCTGAAATGACGGTCGAGTGGAGGATGATCAAACTTTGCTATCAGGACACAAGTACCTGGCCTTTTCCACTACAGACATATTCGTAAGGTACAAAGAACGAAATACAAAAGGACTGGCACGTCAAAAAGAGCGAGAGGTAAACTATTTAGTGCTCATTCCACAGTAACAAACGTGAAAAAGTGCTCATAACTCATGAGGTATGCATTTTAGAACTTCGTTTACTGGACCGTTTTTCTCTGATTGCCCTTTATAGAAGTGTCCTTCTTATTCTACTGAACTGGCTAATGCGCTATATTGCAGTATCAGTAGCTTCAGAGACATTTAAGCTTGCCTCTCCATTACTTAGTACTTACGTATTCCACTTTCTTGCATATTGTTTCTTCCTGACTAATGTTTCAAACTTGAGTCTACTCTTCACTACTATTAAATTGTGAGCTGAGTCTATAACTGCTCCTGGGTATGCCTTACAATCCAACTCCTGATTTCGGAACCTCTGCCTGACTGTAATGTAATGTAAGTGGAATCCTCCTGTATCTCACTGCCAGCATGTTCTCCAGACATAACCCCTATCGAACATGACTGGGACAGATTGAAAAGGGCTGTTAATGTGCGACATGACCCACCAACCACTCTGAGGGATCTACACCGAATCGCTGTTGAGGAGTGGGACAATCTGGACCAACATTACCTTGATGAACTTGTGGATAGTATGCCACGACGAATACAGGCATGAATCATTGCAAGAGGACGTGCTACTGCGTATTAGAGATACCGTTGTGCATAGCAAATCTAGACCACCACCTCTGAAGGTCTCGCTCTATGGTGGAACAATATGCAATGTGTGGTTTCCATGACCAATAAAAAGGGCGGAAATGATGTTTATCTTGATTCTATTCCAGGTTTCTGTACAGGTTCTGGGTCTCTCGGAACCGACGTGATGTAATACATTTTGATGTGTGTATCTGCAAGCAGATAGGATTTGCAAACCTTTTTAGCATCAAAAGCTAAGCATTGTCCTAACAGAAAGAATAAAGGTAGTATTATTGGACCTCCTCTTACAAAGTCAATACCGTCTTCAGTTGGTCATATCTCTGTTTTAAGTATGTGGGTATTTGCAAGTAACTTAAACCCTTCTTAAGCTGTTTTAAATATGTGTTTATATCGTCGAAATTTTTGGACACTGTACCATACTGGCTCTATTCACTCAATGAGTGAATATATTTACTGTATGTATGATCGATGGTTTGCAGAATAGTATGACGTGTTTATCATGTCTGTAAATATCTTGTATAATATTTGTTTTGCACTGGTGCTCTTTCAATGAAAGACAAATACACATTTAAAATAACTTTGTTTATTAACGTTTTTTTCATGCACAAAATAAAAAAAACAATTGTTGACACATTTCTTAATATTCATTCTGTCTTATATCCCTACATTATTCTTTAAATAATTGTTTTTTTTTAATGCTATAAATTCTGCTTCCATTGTGTTCAATCCCAGAGGAGCAACGACGTATCACCGTTCTCTGTCTGTAAACCAGGCTCTACAGTTTCTATATTTATAGGATTATAGTAGCAGCCGTTGGTGCTGCAAGCATACATATGTTTACATATTGTTCTAAATCATTTTGTATGCAACATTCACTTACATAACATACAACATCGTTTAGTAACGCTTTCACATATACTTGGCACCGTATATGTCTGTTGCAATCCTTAGGGCACTGCATAACCAATACAACTTCACGACACTTTTATACAGGTCGATGATGGTTGCCTTATTGCTACAGATGTTTATGTGAAGAGGAAGTTGAAAAGGAACGTAGTCTGTTGTAATCAACTTCTTAGTGTGCTTCATCGGCTAACAATGCTCGCCTGAACTCATATCTGTAAATTGTGTTTTACATTACGACAGACATCCTCAGTTTCTACTATAACTTCACACCCACGATCTCATGCCAATGCTACATTTACATGTTTTGAACCATAAGCAAACATGTATGTACTGGTAAATAGTAACATTGTGAAATGAACTGATAATATCATAGAGCTGTATGGTTTATATACCTCTCTGCGGCATAGATGACCTCGAAATCCCAAGACTTAATGCAATAACATGCAAAAATTATATAGCACGACGATGGGGCAATTAACACACTTTCTAAGCAGTGCACACATAGTGAAAATGACACTGGGCAACGACTGTCGTCGGTAAGTACTATTTCAGTATCCACAGTCCAGTTCACTTCAGGATACAGAGACCAAGACCATGGGAGAAGCATAACTGATAAATCATTTGTAATTATTTGAGGGAATTTTGACATACACCTCAGGATCCAGAAGACAGCCTCTGGGTAATTACATATCCTGATGATTAAGCATGCACATAATCGGATCAGCACGTGTGAGGATAGAGAGATCTCTGGAATTAGCATTAGATTTGATCACCACGTGACGTCACAGCAGCGTGCAGGAGATGCAGCTGCCTCAAGCGTGTTGCAACATGTGACCCTATTTCTGTTATGATAATACAGAGACTATTCCAACTGGAATATTTAGAAAGTGACATTGAATTGTCTGTAAAAAGAACACTCATCCCATGCTTCAGATAAGCAAATCAGCCTTCGCCACTGCTAATCCATTTCAAGATCCACTACTGATGTCTGGGGAGATCGAATCCTGTCTGCATGAATGGGTCCTTGACTAGATGATGGTTGACTATTGATGACGGATTCCACTGAATTTTCCGTAAATGGTTGATAATCAAAGAGAACATAACGAGGTTTTCTGCTGTGCATGATGAGAGTTTCCTTGATTTCAAGTGTTGATGTACTGCCTGTGGAGCACCTCCATGACTGGCTAGCTGAGGATTCTTCAGAATGTTCTTCCGGACCTTTAGGAGAGCTGGTTTCTTAGAGCTGGGGGTGGGATGATGCTGAGAACAGGAAGTCTTAGAACGATTGTACTCTGAATACATCACATAATACCTGATTCAGTTGGACATCTATCTAGTATGAGCACTATTGATCCTGGTCGAACAGTAATCTTTAGCAACAGAGCCCCTATGGATATGAAAACATGAGCATTAGCACCCCATAAGATACCACCAAATGTTTGAAGACTGTTGTTTCTCGTTTTGACTTTAGGTGCTACTTGTAAGTTAAGAGTTCTATCTAGCGTTGTTCCTATGTATTATGGTGTAATGCAGTACAACAAGACTTGGTCTCTGAATCTGTCTTCCGGTGTGCATTCTGACTGTTTTCTGCATATATGTAATGTAGATACCATTATTTTCTGTGGATTTAGGTGGAGCCACTATTTCTTGATGTATATACCTAAGACTTCCATATCAGTGTATAATGAGGTTTCAGCATCATAAACGTTGAGGCTCTGTGCCACCAAGCAAATGTCATCAGCATAAATCAATTTTTTTGAAGACGTTTTGATAAGCGTTGCATGTACAGACCAAAGTGATAGTGGACTGAGAACAGACATTTGAAGTAAACTATCATTTGGTTTAAGTACGCTGCATCTGTCAATGTGAGAATGGATATGAAATGCCCTATTGCTTAGCATGTTGTTAAGTAAGTCCTTAAATTTACGACACAATCGTGAATTTCTAAAGAAGTGCTTCTCGCCAAGCGGTGTCATAAAGAGCTGATAGGGCGAAAAAGGCAGCTACACTTACTAATTTCTGCTCATACTCATTTTCGATATAAGTAACTAGAGAGAGTGTCTCTTCCTTAAATTACTTTCGCTTCTTAAGCTGGGCTAGCGCCTTTATTCTTAACAAAAGGGTTATTTCTTTAATATCTAAAAACAGTGTACTGTTCACATTAACCTGATAGGTACTTTACCATTACTTACACAGTTCCAAAATATGCTATTAGATGATGGCGTTCAAGCCTACACAATTCATAGCCACATTGTATTTACTATGACTGGCATATCATCACGCAATACTACGTAACTTTGTTTAATTTGGTTAAATCTAAGGCAACTCCCTGTTTATTGTTTCTTTTACAAGCCTCACAATAGTTGATTGGCAACCAGAACGTGTAATGAATAGTAAAGCAATGTGTTTTAGCTATCAAGAAAATTAATAGGTTTCGTAATTAAGTTTTAATGTTTCAGAAAATATATAAGATCACTTATCTGCAACACGTGATAAGTCAGGTCTTAATAACATGTGATTAATGTCAAGATCATTCGTCGACTACTTCAGACTGACTTTGTTACAGAATGTCTGTTTCTAAATTTACAGTCACTGTTGACAGGGGAGAGGTGAAAATGAAAATATTCAAGTTTAGTAGAAGCAGCAATGTGCCTTACCAAACATGTTACTCTTTGAACGGAAATGCGCTTAATGATGTAGTGACGCTGTTCATCTTTAATCTGAGGATCTTATTTGGTCTGGACACAGCGTGTAATCCTGGCGGATTGGCGGACGATGTAAGTCGAAACGAGGCCCAGGGAGTAAACAGTCTTCTGCCAGGATTACAGGCAACCTCGGGAGAGACGGCCACGGCGGAGCTCTCCCACCTGTTGTGCCCGGCGTATGAGACAGGCGAAGTACCCACAGACTTTACGAAGAATGTAATGTTATCATTTCTAAAGAAAGGACTTGCTGGTAGGTGTGAAAATTGCTGAACTATCGGTTGCTGCGACTATAATAACAACTTCTTCTTCTCTTACCATGCGTTTAGGGAGTTTGTTTTTAGAGCAGAAACCCAGTCTGTTGACAATGCAGATAGTGGCAATATCTTTCTTAGGCTTGAATGTGAAGGTTAATTCTTGTTTCCTGGTGTCTCAGGCTGGGTTGGGCATAGGCCTCCTTGTCTATCAATATGGCGATATAGACGTGGATCCGTGTTCGCCAATGAACATAGTAGGAGCTTTTTAGAAACTGCTGTTATTATTTCCCTTCTTTCAAATATCATGTTGGGAAGGGCTGTAGTGAAGACTCAGAGTATGTTTGCCGTTTGATTGTTTTCGTGTCATTCTTGGACGAAGACCGCGATAGTTTCATCAATGCCTTTAATGTTTTCAGTTTTGTTTGCTGAGATAGGCTGTTTTGGTCTTTCTTTGCAACTCTCATCACTATTAACGTTATCAGTGTTGCAGCTCGTGCATTTTGGCGCTTCTTGTTTTGGGTCTATTTTGGAATTAAAAATTCGATGTCCTCGACTCCGTTCTTCACATTTGAATTTATATCGCAGCTTTTCGTGTCTTATTGGAAAGTGTTGCAATATGGACGTTGCTGTTATTGAGGAGATAGTGTTTAAATACAAGTACCTTGTGAGGTACACAGTGCATTCTGAAATGGTGATCAAGTAGCTTGTTAGTTGGTTCTTTGTAACTGTAGATGACTGGAAGGAATAGCCGTGAATTTTGATTTAGTTTCCCGGTACCTTTAGGTCCCCTTCAGTTTTCTTCGTTTGTTATATCACGGTCAAAATTGGGTATCACAAAGGCGAGCGTGAGTCTGTGTGGTTTCTCTTTTGCTTAGTGTTTGGCGTGCGACGTGATTTCTGTTACTGTTGCTTCAGATCGGCAAGTAACTCAAACTGTTCTCTCGGGTTTCGATATCTGACGGGTGTGTTGTGATGTTGGCAAATTTTTTCGGATTTTTTTGTGAACGACTTGGTGTCCCAGGCAACTGTTTTAGTGCGGGTTATAACGATTTGGCGGTTTCTTTGCCACCTTCTTAGTTTATAGTTTATTGTAGGGTTTGCTAAAGTGCCATAAGTTGTGTTAGATGTGCTTTAATTCCATCTGCATCCAACCAGTTGGAAACCTTGTTCTTCGTGAGATGTATTTGGATGAGTGTAAACTTTTTGTAATTGGAGTATCGTGTTTGTGGCGGCTTTGCCTGTTTACTTCGGGTTTCTTGTGTGGGTATTCGGCAGGTTCGCGTAGCGTTGCGTTTCTGGAGATCTGGTGGAGACAGAGTTCTCTACTTCAGTCAGGTGCCCTGTAAACTGTTGTTGCATATCGGAAACAGGACGATCCATAGTCCCCACACCCTGCTGAGAACGCTCTCATTCAGCATTGAGTTCCGTGCCTTTAGCCTCCCCAGATGCGGGTTGGTCGTCCCTGTCTCAAAGTGTGGCGGTTGTGCAGACTGCTGATCCCAAGTCTGAATCGCTCTGACAATGCTGCACTTGACGACAGTGGCGCGAGTTAGGCATGATGCTCTTTGTAGGGGACATCGTCTGAGTAACACGGGTGCTGCCGAACAACTACGTAGGTTTAACAACAGCTCAAACAGTTTCGGCTGCAGGAATGCATGTCTCCAGGTATATCAGGGGAAATCCCTTAATAGGTATATCGGTTGCAGAAGTTAATGCTTGATACCCCACGAGTGGAAGGGTTGTAACAGGTGATTCCCTGACCACCCATATCTGCTCGCTGGTTCGCCTTTTTGAAGACCACAACGTGACAGCAGCGGCTGAAACAGCAGCAGGGAGTGGCCAGTGGTGGGGTTTGCAGTCCTCTGCTGCTCCTGATTGGCTGAAGGGCCCACGTGTAGAAGGATTTCGTGGAGAGGCTCGGAGCTCGGGGAATCGAAAGCTGGCCGTCGGCGCCCGTGTGGCCGACGTGGCGGATCTTGCCTTGGGGGTAAGTAGGTAGCATGAGGGCCGTTAAATCTACTGGCTTTTGATGAGCGATGAGGTTCGATGCTTTCCAGCGGGCCGAGTCTCGGCTGGCGACCACTGTGTCGGACACCTGTGTGGGTGGGCGGCCAAGGGCCCCAGTGGGCCCCGTGTCGGCTCTGGCCACCACCACCTAAAGGGACGGCCGCGGCGCGCTCTCATGACGTCACGCAAGGCGGGCCAGGGTCGGCTGGCGCTGCGCTGACAGCACCGAGGCGCGCGGCCTGCAAATCTCCGTCAAACGGTTCCACAGAGTGTGTTGAGCTGCCGGCGGCCCCCTGCGCCAGGCGGGCTGCACCCGGCACCTGCCTCCCTCGTGGCGGTGCGGCCTCTGGTTCCACTGCGTCCAGGACGGAAATCGCGGTTAACACTGCGGGTGCCTGCTAAGTGCGCGATGATGCCTTTCATTTCACAATTCACGAAAATCGCTCCACGTAGTACTATTCATCACAGGATTTTCAGTTGGGCTGGATACTAAATTCACACAGACACTCCTTTACTTTTCTCACTCAGTCTTTATTTGAACAAATGGGAGATCGTCTATTGATTAGGAATCACAAGAATTCCGGCGTACTGTGTCCTTCTAGTGAAGGTACTATGGCACATGTTTTCCACGACTCACAGTATTGGCACAAATTTGTCCTTCCACAGTACTGTTTCTGTAAATGAGCCTTTAAGTAATGTTCTTCCTTGCTCAGCAGTGGCACATGGAACACTAAATTTTAACATCTGCCACAGTACCCTTACAAACCTCTAGCTTAACAAATAACCATGTTGTCTCACAAACCCAATAATGCTAAACTCATATAACTCTAGAATGAGATTGAAACAACTGTGCCATTCGACACTTTCCGCTCACTTCCAGCCACATTTCACACAACAAGTCATGTGTTACTTTATCACTACACCTGTTTCAGCCACTCTATGTAATCGAACCATTAATAAGCTCAACAAACCCATTTACACTTTCATGCACACACCACTTCAGTCATTGGCCTCTCTATTTTGATTTTATAAGTATCTGAATGTCTCTTGTCATGGTACTTGAATTACAAATCATGTAAAAGTACATCTTTCACACACATATGGAAAATTTCCTTGTTTCAGACATAATATGTTATATACTAATATCATACATTATACATTAATGAAACCGACAAACTGCAAAGACAGATCCTCGACGGAAAAGGGAGAAAAGACGTCCTACGAACATGTGTCCTGAAATGCACCATCGGCACGGTTGATAACACTGACGAACGGGAATTCCTCCGACAACGTGCTGCGTTTTCCTTGTATATAACATGCCGTGCGATTGACGCAGCCTATTGTATACACGAAGCATTTCCCAACAATTTTAGTAAGTAGTCTCAGTGCAATAGAATTGGTAGACAGAGGCTACCACTCACAAATAAGCACACAGTTATAAATGAAGTAGACGTTAGGAAAGAGAATCGGACTGGCTGTACGATATCAGATTTAATGACATTCACTATTGTCCATTTTTATTGCTGGGTGTAATGCAGTGCAGTGTGGAGACAGTTATTTGCGAAAAATACTGAAGGAGGCTACAGCGAGGATTCTGAAAAAGGAGACTGTTCATTGTTTCTCCTGGCGAGATTCCTTTTGGCTGCTGAACACAGCTCTACACCTGCAGGAATGTTAGTTGGCTCCCACCAAACAAGTATCCTGTTCTTCAGTATGGGGAGCGTCGTTCGATTGCAAACGAAACAGACGAAGAGCACTGGTCCTTGCACCATCGTTGCTAGATGTGTATAGTAAACTATCTGCGCTATTCCCTGAGCCTGGTGGAACCCAATTCTAATTAGAATACCTATTCCGCTTAAGATAACAGCCTTGACTGACATAAAAAGACATTGCTTCTTTGAGGCAAATTTGTTGTTATCAACAATTTTGAGTTGCCGCATGGAGCACCGAGTACGTAGGTACATGTATCCAACCAGTCCGAGACAAACCAAATTGAATGCCACAGACACTGAAATCCCTACAAGGACTTCTATACGACTGTGGATCAAGTAATATTTACTCGTCTTTTCCAAAGCAACAGCTGCCACACATACTATACTCCACGGTATAAACACATACAGCACCTCACAACAGAACAACTGGCTTACTTCTGCATGTAGTAGCTGGTTAGGAAGCCTGAGATGGCGAACACAAGAATACATGTGGTAGCAGAATGAGTTTAGCCAGATACAGCTGAGAAGTGTGAGGGCGCTATCTACCAGCACTGCTGTAGGTAAGTCAGGAACGCCTGCCATACGATACACGACCTCAGAACACAGTATCTGGATTATACACGTGATCTGAAAGGACAAGAATATCTTTCCAGGCAAGTTACGTAACTGGGGAAGGTAGATGTATACTGCGGCGGTCGAAAAACGGAAAATAATATTTACCAGTATAAATGAGATTTCTAAGGGTTTCAAGCTGTCTATTTTGAAATCGTTGTATTTCAAGGTGGCGTTATTTAAACTGTTTTTGTAGTTTAGTGTTTCTTCTGTTAGCTTTTGATACAGTACACTGCTACTACTACGGAATAATCCAAATTGTAAACTAGCGATCGTACAGTTATTGGAAGTCGTAACAGAGGAAAAGTCGCGACACTTTAGCAACAGAATAGCTCTGGAAACAAAGCAGATGGCGTCTGTAGCGTTTGACTGCAGACATGATTGATCGTCAGGACTATCGAAATAGCATCGAGCGTCGTGCACGGACTGTATCATACTAAACGGGACGTCCTGACAGATGCCGTACGAGTTGACCGCCATCCAGGCCAGCAGGCAGAGGTTGACGTTCGCCCTCTGCGAGTAGGCCAGGTAGCTGGTGACGGGTACGTGGGGCGACCTCTGCACCATGTCGTCCCACAGCTGCTCGAGGCACTGTAAGCGCTACTTAACAGCTTCCGGCGGCAGGTCTTCCAGCGGACACGTGGGGTGGTCCAGGGCGTTCACCAACAGCTGCACGCAGTCAGTGCCCACGGAGAGCGTAGCGTGGCTTCTGTCCTCCAGCTGCCACTCCTCGTCTGCAAGGAAACGACAGCAAGTAGGTGGTGCCCGTACACTGCAGGCAGCTGAATCCAAAGCCTTGTTTGGATGAAGAGCCTGGGCGTTGTGTAGCCACATTATCTGGTTTCAGTTACCCAGAACTATGGAAGGCGGCATGTCAACGCAAAGTAAGAGTATTAACAAAGACAGGTATCATTATACTATGCACGTCTACTTCATCTACAACAAGTCCCTGTATCGCTCTTGACATAGTAAAAATGAGGAAGTAAATAGGTTTTATTGATAGTCCTTCACTGAAGATGGCAAAAAAAAAATGTTATCAGAATTATATTTTTGTTTCAGCACTGCAGTCATTGAGTTCCGAATTCATCTTCTAAAGGGGAGTTTAGTGGCCGATTTGTGGGTGCATGAACATACGCAGATAGGAAAAACTATGTAACGCATGATGAGACCATTTGCCTCAGTCCACCACGTAAAGTAGCCCTGCCTGATTGACATAAATGTCTTATATTTTCAGGCTGTCTCAAAGACAGGCCACGGATGGGAAGAAATAAAAAGTGAGAGGAAACGTGTGTCACCCTCTCTTAATGAGATGAGCAGTCTCCAATAAAAACAATTTGCAAAAGAACATTTGGACTTTAAGCATCTTCTTCAACAATGCACGACGACACTGAAAAATATGAATACGAAAGGTTTTCATGTTTGTTACTGAATTATCTGACAATGGTGTGGAGCAACGATTTGTAACCTACCGTATTTCGTTGTGGCGACTTGTGCCATGTCTCGCTCAAGAGGGTTGTTTACTTATAAATGTGCCATATACCACTGTTTTCTCAGGAAAAATATTGTTTTCTTGTCAAAGGAAAGTACCCATTATCAGCGAGAGTTGGAAAGGAATCTACGTCACATTATGTGGGCCATTGTGTGATCTGAATACCTGTAAGGACCACATTCTTTTGAAGCTTACATGAATGGGAACTTCAATTTCTCTGTAGAGCAGAAGTTTTCAGTATCTCAGCTCCATGACAAGGCAATCACGGATCTTGTGTGATTGTAGAAGGAAGCAGCTTGAGTCTCGTTTTGTTGTTCAGATGTGTGGGTTTCTTAATGAACAACTTATTCTCAGTCTGTATTAGGTTCTGCATGTTTGAAGAGAGTTGGTTATTAAAATCTTTCATTCGCTAACTATGCCTATCAGTAGTTAGTGCCTTCAGTAGTTTAAATCTTTTGTTTAGCTGGCAGTAGTGGTGCTCGCAGTATTGCAGTAGTTCGAGTAACGAAGATTTATTGTGAGGTGAGTGATTTGTGAAAGGTATAGGTTAATGTTAGTCAGGGCCATTCTTTTGTAGGGATTATTGAAAGTCAGAATGCGTTGCGCTAAAAACTATTGTGTGTCAGTTTAAGCACAGTCTTGTATAAATTTTTCTAAGGGGACGTTTCATATGTCGACACTTAGCTAAGGATACTTCACTGGAATCTTCTGATTTTTTCTTGTAGTTTGTGTAATTAATGTGGATTTTGTTTATTGCTAGCGCGTAATTGTAGAGAGAATCTCCTTTGTAGTTGTAGTCTTTCATTGTTGTACAGTACAACAGTTGTAGCATGCATGTAGAGTTGCACCAAGTATTTCGCAGCTGTGCTTGCAATTAACTAGATATTATTTTCTATGTTAATGTATTCTCTTATTTTTGCTCTTCAAATTGTTTTTTTTTCTGTGTGGTCGTGTGAATTTTTGTGACAATAATGGCGTGTGAAAAACGTAATACTAGGCTCCAAAGTAAACTGAGAAATGTCAGTGAAGACGAAAGCAGTGTGTTAGCGCCACCGAGTAATGAATTAACTAATGTTCAAAGTAGTAATTTGGTAATTGTACATAGGGAAATGGAGCGGGCTGCAAACAATGGTGTAGACAGTGAAATAAGTAGTGAACAGGGAACAATTATCGATCGATCAGTCGGAAACAGCTCGCCTCAGGATTCCGAAATGACAGCACACGTTCTTGCAAATACTGTAGATTAAGGTTTTGCGTCCTCACCACTTTGTCAAATAAGTCAAGACACATTTTCTGTTTTTCAAACTGCGAATATTGCCGGTTCAAATGCATTGCCGAATAGCACTAAGGAACATGTTTTAGACACCAATGCATTGTTATTACAATTAATGCAACAAATGGGACAAAAGCTTCAAAAGTTAGACACAATGGAACAAAATCTTCAAAAGTTAGTCACAATGGAACAAACTCAGAGACAAACACAGCAAAAGCTTCTAAAGTTAGACACAAAGGAACAAAATCTTCAAAAGTTAGACACAATGGAACAAAATCAGAGACAAACACTGCAAAAGTTAGACGCAATGGAGCAAAAGCTTCATAAGTTAGACTCAGTGGAACATACGCATGAACAAACACGTGAAGATTTAACTACTGAATTACATAAAATCGAATCTAAATGTCAAAAAGTCTGTAATGACGTAAAAACACAAATTTGTGAGCATTTCCAACCTATTTTTTCACGGCATGAAAATGCACTACAGAATCACGAAGCAGCCACGACATTGAAGCTTTTCAGGGACTCTTACAAGAATTAGAAATTGACACTGACAATCGCGGAACGCGAAAACAGGAACACAACAATTACAGGTCACATCCGTCGCAATTCCGCGATGAAAGAAATAATAACTGGACACGACAAGGCTATTCTTACAATTTAAATTGTGACCAAAACAGACACCACCCGTATGACCACTGTTGGCAGAGTAGTAATAATTACAGGGAAAGGTCACCTCTCTGCGGTAGTGACTATCACAGAGACAATCAGAGAAACAGACAATATGGAAACCAATATAATTATTATCAAGGGAGACAGAATAACTTAAGACGGAACGGTCCAGTGCGCAGTTACTATTCAGGGAGAAAGTCTCCACCACGTGGCCGACAAGAAATTAATTACAGAAATTACCGACATGACGACAGACGATATGATCGTAACGACGGACCTGAATTGCATCAGAACTGGCGGGATTCAAACAGGGCAGGGCCTTCTCGTCAAGGTGAATTTGTAGATGTTAGGTCTCCTAATCCCAATAACGGCGCGCGCCAACAAAGAGACAGACAATGACTCGCACCGCAGGCAGCCACGTGCGCTGGCTGGCTCAGAGAAAAATAACATAGATGCTAACCTTGAGAAAAATTCCAGTATTCTTTACCGACGCATACCGCATGATAATTGCGTTCAAGTTAACACTGAGCTCTAGGAAAAGTAAAGGATTGTACTACATTTCACACGTAAATCCGTTTATTGAAAGGTAATCTGCTTTTTAACTTTGTCTTTGCCATAAAACATTTCACTTCACATTCTAGTATGCTTTGTCACACAGAGAAACTGTTAACATGCAACAATGTTTTGAAGTTAACTATCCAGTCTAGAACCTAGGGAAGATTTATAACAGAAATTAGGAATCCATTGTTATAGTGAACAGACGACACAATGTTGTATTTGTACATTCTTGCTTGTTAGTTGCACGATTATGTAACGACTATCAGGCTTACATACTTAGGACATATACTGGTACTGCTAATGAGATTTTAATGCAACATTTTGGTTTACTTGAAAATACATTCTGGATTTAAAGTACTTTCTGTGAGATGCCAGATGACACAGTGGTTCGATTATGTGACAGCTACACGATTTTATCACGACGCTACTAGTGAGTGACAATTAATAATGTTGAATTTGCAGATTATCTGTTTTATATCTGCACAGTTTTTCTGAATTTTTCTGGAAAGTAAAACATGTTTTAGTAGTAACGTTTGTGGTATAGCTACAATGAGACAGTCTTTTGTGTAGCACAACAATGCGTACAGTACAGTACTTACTTCATCACGGCAATAGGCGTAATAACTAAGATATCTATACGCAAAGCATTTCAATTTCATTTATCGTGAGGTAAGTACATTGACTTCTGCAGAACTTAGCTTTCGGAGGACTTCCACAGAGATTGTCGTACAGCAAGACGCACATCTAGCACTACAGGACACGCATTAAACTATTTATTTTCCAACATATTTTATTTACAAAGAAAGTTTTCCGTGACACATTTCATTCCATTGCCGTAATCTGTAACACCTGAGGATATAATTACATTAATCCTCATGGGGGTACACGCTTACTTAATGTACCATGTGTTTGGCAAGCACAAGGAGCCCTAGCTAATGTGGTATTTGCTTATACAACTTTACATATTAGTAGCATATTTGTCTAACACATAAATTACACAGCTATCTGATCATTTAAATGAGAGACAAACTTTTTTTTTTATTTTGTCAGTGACACATGTTTACATAATTACACAGTTGGATAACTTCACACTTATGAAATTGTATTTGTCTGTACTTTGTGAAGTGTACATATTTTTTCAGAACCATTGTGATACTATGAGAGCTTTGAATGATGTATTTGGTATGGGATCACGATTTTTAAAGTATGTTTGAGGTAGATGACACTTTTGACATGAGCAGAGAATTTTTTTAGGTTTTGAAATTGTTGGAGGAAGCTACGACGATTTTGAGAATTGACTGAGGTGTTATGATGTTATTTTTACGACGACGATGTGTATTATGCTGCTGAGGTATGTTTAAGCTGATGCTATATGAGTTATTCGGTTATGCTATTTATCTGTTATGATGAAATATTGAAGAATTGTCGACGAATATGTTTTTGTGTAATAAGGTTAGGAATAATGAGTAGTGGTTAGGGACTCTGGTATGTGAAAAAGGATGTTGGAAACCGAGATTCATACTTTAAGAGTTATGAAATGTGTGTAAATGAGTGAATGTATTACAATGCCGACGAATATTTTTTGGACTCTGTTATATCAATTGGATTTTGTTTCCACAGATTAGTAATGCAAATTCTTGACCTGTGAATTTTTTTGTATAAGACTGTCACTGTAGCTGAAACTGATGTCGTAAATATTTCGGTAAGGAAGTTAAATGACCACCTGCACGTAATACGTCGTGGGCGCCCAGCTGGGCGACAGCTACCAGAAAACAAGCCATTAGTGTGTGCCTTTCAGAGGCACAAGAAAAAAAAGGGAGGCCATTATCCTCGCTATTGACATTCCTTTGTAGAAAGCATCGCAAAAACGACCCGCTCATTACGTGGAAAAGATACTTATTTACTTCTGCACACCTGATAATGACAAGCGTCTTTCTACGAGAGTTGAGAGTATTTGTACTAACTTATGAAATGTCACATGACTATTGAATGATATTTTTATGCTTTGCCTTTCATAGTTGCTTATTTCATTTGATATCTGGTTTCCAGCTGTGTTGCAGCATTGGTTTTATAAAATAAAATTAAATGCATTTTCTAATGTGAACACTTTCTGTCAACAGATCTATTAAATAATTATTTTATGATCCACATTCTTCGAAAAAGGTGCTCTTGGAATGGAAAGAGCAATAAGAAGCGACTAATAACAGTAACTGTATATATAATTTTCTTTTCAAGTACTTGGTAATTGGTTGTAGCATTAGTTTTTGTGGTGCACCACTTTGATTGCATAGACATTAAGATGTGAATAGACATTGTCTTTACCTGCATTGTTGTCTTTAGTGCAACATTTTTTCTGCTTGAGCTTTATCATGTTTAGGTATAAGTTATAGCATTTGCTGCGGCTGTTTGCCATTCATAGTGCTACTGAATGTCACTTTGTATTACTAGGTTAAGCCAATTTTATTACTGATTTATTTTTCTTGTTTGCTGCGCATTGCCTTATATTAGTTGTAAGATTGCTGTCTGTTTTTGCGTATTTCCATTTTTTTATTATTACTGTTTGTGTAAATTGTTTTGTGCCGCCACATTGCCCTGTCCCTTAGTTAAGCATCTGAGCTCAGTAGATTTAAGTTAGCTTAAGAGGGGGTAACCTATATAAGAGAATGAGTTCCAATGAATTTGAAGAAATGGACTGAGAGGTTATATGAGAAAAGTACAGAAAGCAGGTATAGATAGGACTTTTTTGGAAATAATGAAGAACGAAGGGAGATCTCCGAGAAGTAAAGAAAGGTTTGTTTGCAAAATACTGCAGTAAAACAAACCCTGTCCTTTCCTTGTGTTATCCCACTATGTGTTTGTGTACCGTTGTGAATTTATGTTCTTCCTGTCTTTTTATGTTTATCTGATAAGACTTATGTTGCAGAATATGTGAGAAGCAGGGACTGATAGTGTTTGCACATGTGTTAATAATTCAGTAAGGGATTGGATAACAGCATTGCTGGTTGTAAGGACATTTCAAAAACCATTTTTGTGAGTGCACAAGTGGTGGTTATGGACTTGCTATATTATCCGCAAGACTCTTCAATGGAGATTGTGCACCTGCACAGTCAAACAGATGGCTACTGGCCATCTCTACAAGGACTACAGTGGGTCTACACCTTTGACGACCCACCGATACCATTATTTCTACAAGGACTGCAGTGGGTCTGCACCTCTGGTGGACCACCAATACCGTAATCTCTACCAGGACTACAATGGGTCTACTCTGTGATGACCTACCTACCGATATTCTTGAAAACTTCGACTGACTCTGCTGTGGGTTTGCTCTGTTGTGGCCCATTACCTGTCTGCATGTCAAGAGTCAGCACTGTCTTTCCGTTGGAAGGACAACACTACTTCTTCAAGACTGCATGGAAATCCACTACTTCCGTGTGCATTTTCTTTTACTACTCAGACTTTGAGAAAAACACTGCAATTTTATTTTGATGAATGATCAGGACTGTCTTTATGGACTCTGAGAAAATTTTAGCTTTTGACCAACATTGTATCAATAAGTGTGTACATTTGATATCTTTGTTATAGTAATTATGAAAAATTTTATCAAATCATTATTGGCCACTGCCCAAAACAATTTGTAAAAATTTTTTGTGGGGAGCATGGGGCCTATGTAAGTAGGCTGTTTAGGTTTTTTTTTTATTGGTAACGCCGCCGCCACGTAGCTCTCTGTAAGAAAATCACTGGCTGTGCTGTGTGCACTCTGTGGCTGGTTTGCATTGTTGTCTGCCACTGTAGTGTTGGGCAGCGGCAGCTGGATGCTAACAGCGCATAGCGTTGCGCAGTTGGAGGTGAGCCGCCAGCAGTGGTGGACGTGGGGAGAGAGATGGCGGAGTTTTGAAATTTGTAAGAATTGGTGTCATGAACTGATATATATATATTATGACTACTAAGGTAAATACATTGTTTGTTCTCCATTAAAATCTTTCATTCGCTAACTATGCCTATCAGTAGTTAGTGCCTTCAGTAGTTTGAATCTTTTATTTAGCTGGTAGTAGTGGTGCTTGCTGTATTGAAGTAGTTCGAGTAATGAAGATTTTTTGTGAGGTAAGTGATTTGTGAAAGGTATAGGTTAATGTTAGTCAGGGCCATTCTTTTGTAGGGATTATTGAAAGTCAGATTGCGTTGCGCAAAAAACTATTGTGTGTCAGTTTAAGCACAGTCGTGTACAATTGTTCTAAGGGGACGTTTCAATGTGACTCTGTTATTTCTATGAGTGTCTGCAGTAAATTATCGGCTGCAGCCGAAATTTTGTAAAGGCCGTTCTTCGCAGTATTACAGTCCCTGGTTCTAATATACACATGTTCTTATGACAACTTACTGCTTTATCTGTTGTAACCGTTTCCGACCACCTTAGTTTCTTAATTACTCGGTTTACTACCAATTAAAACCCTTCAAGTTCGATTGCCTGAAGCGGTCAAGAGTGACAACGGCAGGCATAAATAATTTTCCGCTGAGGGAGCACAAGCTCACTGTCCCCCCTTCCTCTCATTTAAATGGAGTTACCCCATAGCGAACAAAAAGCTATCAGACAGTTACAAAGAAAGAAATGAACGATTACAAAACGTTTCGTGTCTGATCCACGATAGATGCATGATCGAGTAAGAGATAAAGTCCAGCAACCAGAATAAAATAATAAATTTAAAGAATATAGTAATTCGAACAAATAGAGTTGTTTGGCAGACAGGTGCGGTAGCTGAAAATACAGTGTTTCTTCAGTCCTACTACAGTTCATAGTATTAATACTTCTAAGGATAATATTAACAGTGTATCTGATACAATTGACTGTTCAGTTACAAATCGAAATATTATTCGTCAAAGAAAATTAGTAAATACGAACAGTATCATGCCAGGATCATAGATGAGAAATGTAGAACACTACACCAGTTACAGTATTGACAAAACTTTAGCTTGTCTCTAGCCGTTAAGTTGCAGAAACCATTCGCCATTTTTAAAAAGCCTTAGACTAGGTCTGAAAAAAACTACATGTGCAGAATTTTAGTGATTATAGAAGATAAAAAGGAACACTTTTTTATATGAGGCACGTGTTGCACATGTATGAAAGTCTTATCTGCACTGGTGTTCAGAGACGTTGTTCAAACCGCTGTGGTATGGACACTGTTTTTGAGATTTTGCAGGCCTCCTACGGGAGGGAGACGAGTTGTTCAGTGTGCCGGACACTGGCGGACACCCCAGTTGAGGTGGTTGTCTGTTAGGCTGAGGCTGCAAACATTATTTGTGAGACACCCACTTATTTCGAGTGTGTTAGCGCCCAGCTGGCACTTCAGTAACGTCTCTAAAACATCACACAGGCTCTGTACGTCGCTGGCGTCGAAACCTTCATGGGACACGAGCAGGTGGAGGGTACACCTGTGACATTTGTGTCACATAAAATTTGTTCTTTTTAGTCTTCTCTAAACAATCCAAAATTTTGTGTACGTAGTCTATTTTTAGTCCCTGCATAAAGAAGAAGTCAGTAATACATAGAAATCAAGTAGTTAGCTTGTCATACATCCAGACGGAGAGTTGCAGAGGAATCTAAAAACTGACTTTGGAAAGAGCACCAGAGATTATCTTGCGTGGCGTGCAAAATCACGCAATATCTAAGACTACATATTCAGAAGGATATTTGAATCTCATTCCTCGAACAACTGAACAGTTGTCAGCGCATAACCGTGAAGTGGCCAGGTCCCAGTAATATACTTACCTACAATCTTGAGATGATCTTCGTAGTATGAATCGATGTACTCCGCTGCAGCGAACCAGTAGACACGGCTGAAGGCGTACAGATCGTCAGCGAGGCTGAACATTTGCGACGCCTCTGGGTGCCGCTGCTTGCACAGCGCACGGAAGTCGTCGTCAGAGGAGAGGTTCCACGGCTGATAGCGCAGCAGTCGGTTACTCAACAGCGGCCGTCTGTAGCACACAAGGTGCGAGGTTAAGAGTTAAAAACCTAGCATGTATACTTTATGCAATAACGTAAAAGTATCCAGGACGGATTTCCACTCACCAGTGGATTAGAAACTTCCTGGTAGATGAGTATTGTGTGCCTGTATGGGACACAAACCTAGAACTTTTTTTATTCTTTAAAGGATGCATAGTAACACAGCAAAAAATCGCAAATCAATTGGTGTTTGCAGCATTTTAGCCCATCGAAATTTCATGTTTAGATTTCAGAGCACTTGAGTGAGACACCGATTATAACTTTTCCATGCAGATCATCCACTCCGTTCTGTGCTGCTATATTGTTTTAACTGGTTTCAGACACATCAAACAGCAGAACTGCAGCGCTTGCCGCAGAATACCTCTTTTCTTTAAAGAAGAATTTCGTATGCATTGCAAGAGAGTAAAAATGTGATATTTATGTTAAGGATATGAATGAGTTGTTCAAATTTGTTATAGATGATTTTAGACGCTGACATGTAGACATGTCTGTCATGAGCTGAAGCAAAATCTTCCACATTACCACTTGAAAATGGCTCAAAAGGTCGAATCTGCAATTGTAAAACAATTTTTAAAGTCAATGGCGAATATGACGTCCTTAAGAAGACAGACATCGAGCTAGGCAGGCACGAACCGAGAGCCGCCGTCGCAGCCTTACTTCGGCCAGTGCCTCACCCGCTGCCTTCCAGCCGTCACAGGAGCTCCCCTGCACGGCTGGCGGGACCAGCGCTCCCGGAGGACGGCCACTGCAGTGCCCGGTGGCCTCGGCAGTTGCTTCCTGGACCAATTCTCACTGTGCAGTGGAGAGTGCACGTCGCGGGTCCGACACACGGCTCTGACCTGCCAGGGAGTTTCCTATGTGCTTTAGGTGGTGTGACATCTGCGATAATTTCCCGTAAAGACTGTATGACAGCTGAAAGCAGAACTCCCACAGGAAGAAGAGCCCTATGGACAATCGTGAGTGTACCGTCAAGCAGGTCCACATATTGTCCGTTTCAGCTAATCCAACGGCTAAGGACAGCGCGATACGGTGGCTTAAACTATTTCAAATCCGTCTTTGCAAATACCAAACATGTCTTTTAATTTCACAATAGGTCTTTCGTTTTACTCATGATACCCTTATCAGTTGTGGCACTTTTATAATGTTTCTGCTCACATCCGGCAGTGTGCCTACCACCATCTCACACTGCTGTGCTTGACGTGCAGAAGTACATGTCTGCTGACGTAAAACTTGACAAAATGACGCTTCACTGTTGCATAATTTTTTTAATTTTTTTTTTTTTACTTCGCTCTGAAGCATTCGCTCGGTCTCGCTTCGTGAGTGGTTCTCTCGTTTGGCAGTGAAAATTATCGTATAGAAATTGTTGGCCGTAAAACTTTGTCCTAAGGTCAGTGTTAGGTACATCGATTCGATGCATATGTGTCGGGTACATGTTGTGATGAGAATGCAGCACTCAGAATCGGGTATGAGACAATTTTTTCCTGATTAATCTACGACTGCATTCCCCATAGCCCGTCAACGATGGAAAGTTTCCATGCTGCCAGATACAATGCAGAACAGTCCGTACTCCGTGTACTTCTTGTAGTATGGTCCTTGGTTATTACCGTTACTTGAAAACGATGTTCTCAGTTAAAGCATGAAGCTGCATCATAATGAGTTCCGTGTGATGTCTGGGTCCCCAGTTTGACCGGAAAGCAGTTCCTCCCATAATACATGTGGTGCCATGGTGCTAAGGCTCGCAAATCATTTCCACGCTACGTACACCAGCACGCTGTTCTGTTTAGAGGTACAGTAACACACCTACTCCACTGACAAGCTGGGACTCAGAATCCGTGCCGCGAGAAAATTTATCGTTTGCATGCCACAGATCCAGGAAGTAGATGCATACTGACAATGATCTCAATAATCATTATACTGACATTTTTTTTGGCAAAGAATTTCGGGAAAGGGCTGTGTTTAACGCAATGGAACCGTTCATTTCATAAGGCAACCAAAGGAAGTATTTAAGTGGAGGAAGGAGGTGAACATAGAGCCGGTGTGGCCGAGCGGTTCTAGGCGCTTCAGTCTGGAACTGCGGAGCTGCTACGGTCGCAGCTTCGAATCCTGCCCCGGGCATGGATTTGTGTGATCTCCTTAGGTTAGTTAGGTTGAAGTAGTTCTAAGTTGTAGGGGACAGATGACCTCAGATGTTGTCCCATAGTGCTCAGAGCCATGTAGTCCCATAGTGCTCAGAGCCATTTGAACCATTTGAGTGAACCTGCAGCCAGGTTCTCTACACTTTCTCAGTTTTTTCCTTCGAAGGGAGTGTCTTCTTCCCTGCTGAGCTCCAGAAGCATATACGTATGGAACCTGCCTGTTGCCCTTCATCCATAGCTCTCAGTGCATCATGCGAGAAAAGGAAAGGGTGAGTTTCACAGAAGCGATGCTTACCAAAACCGTGTTGATTTGTGCACATAAGCTCCTTAGTCTGAAGAAAGTTGATTATGTTCGAACTGAGAATATGTTCAAGGATTCTGCAGGAAACAGGTGTTAGGGGTATTGGTGTGCAATTTTGTGGGTCCGTTCTTTTACATTTCTTATACACTAGAGCCACTTGCACTTTGTTCCATTCGCTTGGTTCTTAGCACTGATCGCTAGATTCGCGGTAAACGCAAACTAGGTAAGGGGCCAATGCCGTACACTACTCCTTGTAAAACCAAACTGGCAGTCCATCTAGGCATTGCCACTTACTTATTTTCAGCTGTTTCAGCTGTTTCTCTACGCCAGAGGTAATCATTACTATGATTTCGATACGGGACTCTGTGCGATGGTCAAAGAACGGCACGTTTGTACTATTCTCCTGCGTGAACGATTTCTTAAACGAGGAATTTTTAACTTCGCCCTTCCTTTTGGAATATTCTACCGCCAAAGCAGACTGGTCAACGTGTGGCTGAATAGAAGCGTTAGATCCGCTTAACGATTTTGTAGAGTACCAAAACTTCTTCCGGTACTCCGATGGTAGCTGTTGTATGCTCCGTGCACAGATATTTTCACAGTCGCACGAATCTCTACAAATCTTGCAGTCCTCATTTGCGCGTTCTTTTTGAACCTAGAATGTAACAGCCTTTCGTTCCTCAGCATTTTCCGAATTTTGTTATTAAAGCATGATGAGTCTTTTCCGCACTTGATCCACTTAGTAGGCGGATCACGATTTACAGTCTCTGTAAACTTTAGCCATAATTCCTCTATGGCCATAATACTGGAATTAAATGATTCTATTTTATTATCTAAGTGAGACGCTGACAGCTACATATCAACTCTCCTAGCGTTCTCGACTGATTTAGTGACTTTCGTAACCATAGTCGCTGATAACATCATGATCACTAATCCCCATCTGTATGCCGACGCCATCGATAAGGTCCTGCCTTTTTGTGCTGGCTGCCGAACTAGCTGTTCAGCACAGTTTTCGGAAATCGTGTTCAAACGTCCTTCACAAGACTGTCTGTCTGCACGACCTGCAGTGAATCCATACATGTCCCAGTCTATACTCTGTAGGTTAAGCTCACCGCCAGCTAGTGTCGCGTGATCTGGATATTTATGCAATGCTGACCATTTACCTTCTCTGAATGGCTCCACACGTGTCCCAGCGGAGTCGAGTGGGTGGTAAAAACATCCAACAACTGATACGGTTTCACCTTGTCCTGCTATGTGCGACCACGTAACTTCACTATTGCACTCAAATTCAACCTCAGTAGAGAGAATATTTTTTGTCAACTGCAATGAACACTTCTCCTCCTACGGCGTCGAATACGACTTTCCGATACACATTCCAAGACTAGCTAAATATCTCAGAGGTTTTCTTTTTTTACTTTGCGTCTTAGCCAGCTCTCAATTTAAGAATAATTTGAGGCTGAGAACGTTCATGGAGGAGAGTAAATTTGGGAAGTATGGTACAAATACTTCGACAGTGCCTGATAAAAGTTTCAGAGTCGAACTAACTTTACTCTGAAAGCTATCTGATTTCCCTAAATGTGTACCAACTGGCGAGTGTTCATGAGAGTACCTCAAACTACTGGCTAGCCTGAAACCCCCATGTGCACTCCACAAGTACTCTGCTCTCCGATTAGCTGCTTCCTTTGTCTAGTGCACCCCTGTCTTGAAATCTACCCATCCCCGATTTTCAGTTCATCTTCCCAACCACTGTTACCTTCATTCCCACTGCCTGACACAATATCTATAGTTTTATCCCGTCACACTATCTGCATGTTTCCGTACACAATGCACCAGTAACCCACTCACAGTTATGATGACAGATGTGGAGTAGCAAACCACAAAGCCCCACACAATAAACATTGTGGAGTAGCAATACCGTTCCTCAGAAACAGCTTCAGTTGGCTACAAATCATGTTCAATCCTCCTGCCTAATACCTTACCCTGAGTGTGTATTTTACCACCCTGACCGTGATCTGTGCTACTGCCTGTCTCTGTCCGAGCCATCCTATAGCACATAATTTCGTTCCTCACACCGACCACTCCCTCTCCACAGCTGTTTACCCACATCAGTTCTCATGATGAACTGAACTGTGGATGTCGGTTGATCATATTCGTTTCAGAAGACCTAGTCCATTTCCTAGACACACTCAGCCCAAAGTGACTCCCCTACCGACCTCTTAAGATATAACTGCAGAAGCCTTTCATCCTATTGATAGTAATCACGGCTGAGTCTAAGTGTCCATCGTAATACATGTTCTCCACCTCCATAGCTATCCCTCAATAAGCACCTAAAATAATCCGAGAACACCGCCACAAGACCTGGGAGCTTGCCCATTCCCACATAGGAAGCCACCTGGTCACCCTCCATGGTGACAACATATCTCATACAGACTCCATTCCACTGCCCCATATGTCAACCACTTGAGAGACTATTCCGCTTTCCTCCCGCTCGCAACCTCCAGTATTTACGCTCTATGCTACGGACTGATTTAAACACACCAACCACAGGACAAAATATAAGAACGATGGCTATCCGCTTCCTGCCCTCTAATGACGTCTTCCCATCTTCCCTCATCGCTGCTTAGATTTTTCCTCCATCTATTGAGATGAACATGACTTGTGGCCACTTTTGCTCACCGACTGTATGCCGTATCTGGACCAGAGTCGCTTCTACCTGGTATTACCGTAATTTCTCCCGAAGTGATTTTTTTTTTTTTTTTTTTGGTTGCGAATAATACGAGGACACGCTCACTTTTCGTGTCAGGTTCCACATCATTGTTTCCACAAATTATGAAAACTTCAGAAGTATCTCTAACCATCAATACCTTCTCTAGTAAATGCAGCAACATCAGTTATTGTGTCACTTTTCTCCGCTGGTCTGTAACGTAATACGTGGCACATTTTAAGACACAATACGAATCAAAATATCGACGGCTAAACGGAGACAAATAATTTTGTAAATCACGAGTTTGTGTAACCATGTCCTTCACTACTGTCTATTAGTGCTAGTTCTTTACTCCATTCTGAATTAAATGCGCCCGCATCTCGTAGTCGTGCGGTAGCGTTCTCGCTTCCTACGCCCGGGTTCGATTCCCGGCGGGGTAAGGGATTTTTCTTTGCCTCGTGATGGCTGGGTGTTGTGTGATCTCCTTAGGTTAGTTAGGTTTAAGTAGTTCTAAGTTCTAGGGGACTGATGACCTAAGATGTTAAGTCCCATAGTGCTCAGACCCATTTTTTTGAATTAAATAAACCCTTTGTTTTCTGTAACTTTAATGAATACTTCCATGGATAAAAGTGAGGTAAACTCCAATAAAGCATAGTACTACGACAGACATTTGGGTGTGCACTGGTTTATACCTGAGTATCAAGTGCCCTGGTCTGTCCTTCTCTCCCTCCACCTCGTAGTGCTCCACCTGTTTGCTGGCGAATTCCAAGTCCTGTACCCATCCGGTTAATTTCGTGCGCAGCATGTCTTTCACTCGTTCCATGTCCTTAATCCAACCGTGGAGTTGCTGATCACTTGCGTGGTTACCCTGAGACACACAGAAAATAGTTCAAATTACTTTCACAACATCCACAAGCGGCAGCCTGTGTTAATATACAGTTACATGTAGCACTACTACATGACGCTGACATTGCTGCCAGCGCATGACTGCAGTACATTCAGTTTTGTACAGGCATAAAAACATTAATGAACAGCAGATACGTAGTGGGGTTTTATTAAATAAATACGTTTCTCAAACTGTGACATCAGATAAGAGAGGTGCAGATATTTCTTGTTAGTCGACATTACAGGCGTCTGAATGTATGAATGTATACTCCCGTGACGATGTATCCAACTGAAATGTTCTAGAGCTGCCAGCAGCCTCGAGATCCTACGTGTAAAGCCACATGGCGTGGCTGGAAGTCTGACGAGATTCTATTCAAACTTTTAACGGTTTTCGAAAATAGAATGGCCAGATTGTTGACAAATACGTTAAAATCCTACTCGATGTCGTCTGTATCTGAACACGTCTCGAATATTGCACATTTGAAGGACTGTATTGACTGTCCGAGTGATAAGATCATTTTTCATTTTTTCTGGACAATTTTCGGGTACGAAGTTTACATTTATGTCACATATTAAGATCTACGCTCCTTTGGCGTTGTACAAATTCAAGGCTTCTAAGTCAATGCAATGAAGATATGGGCATTCAAATTACATATTTTCATACTTGAAAAGTCACTCACAAAAATCTATAAGGTAGTCCCTGTTGATTTAGAATGATGACAATTTGGAAGAAGCCAGATTTCACAGTGCAAATAAAGGAAAAAATCTTAAAATCCATAATTGGTAACTGTATAACTCTGGAAAATACTTTTCGTATTACTTTTTATCAGTCTGTCTATTTGTCTGTCCATCTGTTAGGAATCTTTTTCTCTGGATCAGTTCTGGGTATCATGTTCAAATTATGTCACATACAAAGGTATATGGACCCTTGGCGGCGTAAAAACCGTAAGCTTATAACTGACTCCAGTCAACAGATACGGCCGTGTATGCCTCGTGTTTTCATAATCGAAAACTCACCCATCGAAACCTATAGGGTGCTCTCCATTGACTTGGAATCATGAGATTTGGCAACAACTAAGTTTTTCGGTACAAGTAAAGCAAAAAATCTGAAACTTGTTAACTTTTAATTATATCACATAAAGATGTCGTTTTCGATTTGGACATACATTGTATTCATCACCTGTTGAAAGTATAACATACGAACATTACTGCATTCAAACATAAAATGTATGTTGTATTCATGATTTAGTATGTAAACAGAAATGTGTTATCAAATCTTCTCTTCCTACAGACACAAACTAAAGTCCTCTGCTTGCTTGATCTCGTTTGTTTGGGCTGGGCTGAGGAAATAACGTAGAATTTCTCAACCGATCATGGTATTCCTGGGACCAGTTTTTTGCCAGTAAAGTTACAAGGTCTCGATAGCAGGCAAAAGTTATTGGGAATCTCGATTCCCAGGATGGGGAGTTTGTACAGAACCCTCAGTGCGTGAGTCCCTCTCGCACTTGCCCATTCTGTTTCCCTTTCTTCTATCTACCCTAGCATCACCCAGTATGTTGTTCTGAAAGGTGAGTGTTCACCACAGAAATGGGTGCCGTCGGGAGAGTCTGAGGGAAGTGGGACAGAACTGCTCTTGTTCTCTGTACGTGGAGTCCCCAATCCTTTTGGGCCAGACTGAAACAGGTGACAGTGGTCCCACAATAGATTATACTGAGATAGGGGACCAATACTCGAAAGCGCATATTGATTGTGTTAAGGACATGCACAGCATGCACCACCTAACAACAATGTAGCTCATAGCAATGCTTCAAAGCAACGACTGTCAGTCTGAATGAATTCATGTATTGCAATGATGCCTGCAGTTCTTCACACTCTTGGGAAGATCTCGGGTGTCCGTTGTGCACTCGAACAGTAGCAGCTGATAAACGGTGTGCACACCTAACCACCAAACGGACCCTCTGTACACAACTAGGCTCGCAGCACTCAAGCATCGCAGTGGCGCATTAACCTGTGCCGGAAGCACACCACTGACCCTGCTGTCAGCTGTCCATTGCATCAGATGGCTTGTGTCGAGTTCATGGTGAGGTGTGTTGCTGTGTACATTGCACAATATGTAATCAAGCACTGGGACAAACGGATTTTGAGCCCTATGTCTGCTTGTGTCAATCCAGTATCGTTCACTGCGATATAGTGTCTAACTTCATACAGTTTGTATTGTTTGTGGATGAGGCCTCATTCATGCGTGATGTTGTTTTCAAAAGCCATAGAGGCAGATCTAGAATGAGGACAACACCCACGCCACCCATATCGGAGACCAACAGCAAAGATTCTCAGTCAAGTTATTTTAGGGCATTATGCAAGATCATTCCATTTTGATGTTAATGTTTCCAAGCACCTGAAGAATATTCACACTCATTGCAGGACTGGAAAAGGGGCGGGGGGCGGGGGGTTCCTCTCTGATCGCCATTGCGATCGCTGGATCTTACAACCCTAGACTTCACTTCCTGAGGTTATGCCAAGATGTAGGTGTACGAAACACCTGTACGTACAGCTGAAGACCTGCTTGCCAGGGTCCAGTCTGCCTGTTTCCTGGTACAACATTGTTGCTCACAGGCGAGGCTTCCATGACGAGTGCGGCCGCTTCATGTTTAAAGATGATTAAAGATGCAGCTGTTGCCACACACATCGACTCAGTCTGTGTTTGACAAGTTTCTACACAGTTGTCACTTCTGCTTAAAAAAATGGTTCAAATGGCTCTGAGCACTATGGGACTCAACTGCTGTGGTCATTAGTCCCCTAGAACTTAGAACTACTTAAACCTAACTAACCTAAGGACATCACACCCATCCACGCCCGAGGCTGGATTCGAACCAGCGACCGTAGCAGTCGCACGGTTCCGGACTGCGCGCCTAGAACCTCGAGACCACCGTGGCCGGCGTCACTTCTGCGTAGCTGCTCAGAACAATGAAGTGTGACATGTCTTGGAAGACACTGTCGCAGTAGCCACCACGATACAGGAATGACCTATAAGGATATGGTGACATCACTCCGAAACTGTGATCGCAGAGAGAGCGTCATGCACGTCAAAGGTCGTTAGGTGGTGGTATGAATGTTCGATATTTTCAAGAACATTCCCATCCTGAATTTGGAATCATTCAACTGTACGTCAGTCAGACACCTTAGGAAAGTGTACGGTGGTGGAGAGAAAAACGGATTTACTTGTGTGGCAGATATGTGCAAATATTATTTTCTTAATAAAATTTTTGTGCTTATTTAGATACTCCGAGCTCATTTTTTACAGTTCTTTTAACAGCTATGTTTATTTACCAGGTGACATCTACACTCTTTTTGGAGAACTGTCGGGATGATTTCCCAAGTTTCAGCAATGTGTCACTCAAAACGTGACCGATCAGCAGCTACTTGCAGCCAGCGTATTCCATTTCGTGCATTTCTGTCACAGCACAATCCCACTCGGTTGTAGCCTACCGCGGTTGCGGTTTATCGTATTGCGACATTGCTGCTCGCGTTGGTCGAGATCCAATGACTGTCAGTAGAATATGGAATCGGTGGGTTCAGGAAGGTCGTACGGAACGCCGTGCTGTATCCCAACGGCCTCGTATCACTAGCAGTCGAGATGACAGGCATCTTATCCGCATGGCTGTAACGGATCGTCGAGCCATGTTGAGATGCGGACGTTTGCCAGACAACAACCATCTGCACGAACAGGTCTATAACGTTTGCAGCAGCACGGACTATCAGCTCGGACACCGTGGTTGCGGTTACCCTTGACGCTGGATCACAAACAGGAGCGCTTGCTATGGTGTATTCAACGACGAACCTGGGTGCACGAATGGCAAAACGTCATTTTTTCGGTTGACTCCAGGTTCTGTTTACAGCATCATGATGGTCGCATCCGTGTTTGGCGACATCGCGGTGAACGCACATTGGAAGCGTTTATTCGTCATCGCCATACTGGCGTATAACAAGGCGTGATGGTATGGGGTGCCATTGGTTACACGTCTGGGTCACCTCTTGCTCGCATTGACGGCACTTTGAACAGTGGACGTTAAATTGCAGAAGTCTTACGACCCGTGGCTCTACTTTCATTCGATCCCTGCGAGATCCTACATTTCAGCAGGACAATTCGTGACAGCATGTTGCAGGTCCTGTACGGGCCTTTCTGGATACAGAAAATGTTCGACTGCTGCCCTTGCCAGCACATTCTCCAGATCTCTCACCAATTGAAAACGTCTGGTCAATGGTGCCCGAGCAACTGGCTCGTCACAACACGCCAGTCACTACTCTTTATTTACTGTGATATCGTGTTCCGGCTGCATGGGCAGCTGTACCTATACACGCCATCAAAGCTCTGTTTGACTCTATGCCCAGACGTATCAAGGCCGTTATTACGGCCATAGGTGGTTGTTCTGGGTACTGATTTCTCAGGATCTATGCACCGAAATTCCGTCAAAATGTAATCACTGTCAGTTCTAGAATAATATATTTGTCCAATGAACACCCGTTAATCATCTGCATTTCTTCTTGGTGTAGGAATTTTAATGGCTAGTAGCGTAAGTGATTCTTATGGGTTCTACTTCTTCTTTTCTAGGTGTGAGCAGGCGTTACTCGCTGTGGGATCTGAACCCAGCAGCTGATAATAATGGTCTCTGGGGAACGTCTTCGATTGTTCAGAGGTAGATATCGGTTTTTGTACAGTATTAAATGTTTTTTTTATTTTTGAGATGCTCTACTTTGTAGATGTTCTCAGTGCGAATATCGGTGTTTTGACACGACCACCAGCTACTAGTTCTTTTGCACCTGTCTTTTCATTTCGGTTTGTCCATATTCTTTCAGACACATTCTCCTGCCGACGTCATACACCACCTCTAGTACCCATGCTGGATATGCCCTTAATGACAAACATTCCCACTGATGATGTGTTGCTGGAAGTGTATTCCAGTAATGAAGACAACAACAGTTTTACTTGCAAGTACTCAGAATTTATTATTATTATTATTATACGAGTACGGATTTTTATTTCTCCTTCCTTAGATACTTACCAACTTCGACTCTTTCTCCTTGTTGTGTGCAGAGTTATTAGGAGTTCGACGTGTTTTGAGGGGAAGAGCATTGTCAAAGTTAGGGGGAGAGCTGTCGTGACATCATGGAGTGAGTCGATACCAGAGTGGTCATACTGAGTCACTTTTCTGAGATGCAGGAAAGGGGGTCCTGTAAGACACTCAGCTGTATGCTCTACCTTGATTTTGATCAACTTATTGTGGGGTCCAGTTACATCTCTCTTCAAATGTGTATATTGCTAACAAAAAGCATGTCCTAATGCCCAGAATCATGATGAGAGGAATTTAAATTGATTTCCATGGTTGCTTCTCACTAGCGATAGAAATTAACTGAAAAATACAGGGCATACAGATACAAAACAAACACCAGATGTCTACTGACGTTCTAATTTCTCGTTTATGGCCGAATGTAGGAAAGCCATAAGAAGAAGACTAACATTAACACGCTGTTCGCATATCGACAAAGAAGTTGATCGTAAATTAGGTGGTCCCCTCTTCTTGTCCATATTAGCCGAGAAACATCCACAAAGTGTAGACCTGCTGCTAATCTCTGAAGACGATAAGCAACACAACGTTCGGATAAAATGCATGTACCACCCTACGTTCCTCTGAAATGAAAACAAACAAGGTGCTAGATGTTTTTGCTGTAGATGTCTCAAGTCGTTTACCAAGAGCATGTATCTCTAAAGACACCTGATTGACTGCTGGAGCCAGGAAACAATAGGTGTGGAAATACTTACCGAGGATAAACGGTTCTCGAAGTTTCAGAATGCCTCTCACCAACACTTCTGTCCCTTCATCCCTTACATCGGTTTAGAGCGCCTCCTAGCTGCTGTGGTACAGTGTGAACATGGTGTCTCTGCCTCCCAAATCACTGTCACGAAATGACGCATACGATATGTGGCCACCCATCAAGTTCTGTGCACTAAAATTAAAATCTTGTGTCAAGGGAATAGCGCGATTGGTTGCTCACTGAGCTTGAAAGTCTTGTATGGGTTGTTTATTACATATATAGTAAAAACGTCCATTTCACCAACGTGAAGGAGAATGACGCACTGAGCAAGCAGGCAGCTGATATCTGGGGACTGTGACTGGACAGAGGTGAGCAAGCTCCCTGTAGAGACTGTTGCCACGTAACGGGGAAGTCCCAGAGTGCAGCTGACAACCCATGTTAGTACGCGCTGCCACAGCCCACAGCCAACTTTTCCACAATTTAAGTGAGCATGATGCCCCCTTTGCAGTTCAGCACTTTGACGAGTCAGGGTAGTAGAATTATAAGATCAGTGACATTGCTGGAAGCAGGGGTGTCCTATCACGATTACAAGTGGTTCACCGGGGGGCATAGGTGTGGAAATCTGCTGCACCCAGACTATTTACTGATGTGTCTGGGTGGGCTTATTTGTTAGTAAAAAGGAAAAATGTGTTCCACTTGACTGGGTGTGTGTGGAATAGTTTGATGAACTGTTTGTCACAGTTCTGACTCCATGTTTGAGATTATGAATGTTTGATTGCACACTGCTTGCGTTCATGTGTTTGAGTGTGTGTGTGTGTGTGTGTGTGTGTGTGTGTGTGTGTGTGTGTGTATTGTTTTTGAGCTGCCATTGCTGTTGCTGTTCTAAGTATGTACACTCTGAAAATTTCTCTCTCTCTCTCTCTCTCTCTCTCTCTGTGTGTGTGTGTGTGTTACTAATAAGTGTTTAATAAACATTGGAAATTAAAAAATTACCTTATGCACAAAAGAATGTGTATATTGTAATCAATCAATTACGAAATAACAAAACTCTTACGTATATTACAAATACGAAAAAAATGGAAGTTAAAAAGCTTGCAGTTGTTTTCACAGTACAGTTGCTGTTCTTTTTCATATTGTTTGAATGAAATACCTCCTTTATCAGTTTTATATTGATGCCAGGTGCCAGAGAAAAAATAAATCCATGTCGAATACAATATTTTTCAAATTTACATGGTCGACCGGTTCTACGCGGGATCGCGATTTATCACCTCCAATTCGTATTTGCGTAAGTAGAGCTTTGCGGATGTGCGCCACGAATACTGCACGCGTTTACGTGTGTGTGTGTGTGTGTTTGTCTGTGGGACGTGCGTCACGTCCTCGCTGTGACAGCATGCGGCTAGCGGTCAGCGGGCAGCTAACATCCCGTTTGTGGTCTGAGCCGCTTCCAGTTTCCGACAGCCCGGCTGTGGGCGGCACAACAGCACAGGGCGAGGGAGGCCAGCGAGCGTCACTGGCCGAGTCCACACAGTAGGGGGCCCGGCGTACCGGCCGACCCAAAATCACTGTAGTGGTGACACGTGGCTGCAGATGGCACTAACCGGTACGTCGATAAGCAATACAGAAAGCGGAAAGTAAAATTCAGCATTTCCCTCGTTGTGCAGGAGCAGTGAATTGGAAGGTGTGCACACTTTTGAATCGACATTTTCCAAAACGTTGAATCCGTCGTCCTTGCGATGGCGCCACTGCCATCTAGACCTAATCTATGCCGGCCGGTGTCGCCGAGCGGTCCTAAGTGCTTCAGTCTCTAACCGCGCGACTGCTACGGTCACAGGTTCGAATCCTGCCTCTGGCATGGATGTGTGTGATGTCCTTAGGTTAGTTGGGTTTGAGTAGTTCTAAGTTGTAGGGGACAGATGACCTGAGAAGTTAAGTCCCATAGTGCTCAGAGCCATTTGAACTATTCTGAACACACATACATACATATTTGTACACAGTATTATGTGAGAGCCCAGTTACCAGGGACACAGGGTCAAAATCGTAAGCTGCGTCGTTACCTGGGCCACAGCACGCTTTGCTGTACTACTCTGCAGGGCTGTAGTGAAGAACAACGAGAGGAATTATCTCGAGTACGAATACCTCAAGACTGCTGCAGCTGTCTGAAGACTTATGTTTCATTCAGAAAGCAAAGTGTGTCTATAAGTCGAAACTATCTGTACAACATTGCTTCACGGAATACCTTTTCGCAATTACACTTTTACTAAGCAGGTGCAGTGTATAATCAATGAAGCGTAGCTACACAAGACATGTAATAAAGAAGTCGTCCTTTAAACATTCTCGTAAGCTGTGAGGTACTATCTCTACAAAATATTTGATACGTATCAGGTAAATTGCCTTTGCTGCAGTGAAATGCATGGATGATGGTAACCAAAACAAGATGTAATGACACGACATGATACGATGTCAGCAGAAACCATTCTTAAATACGGAACCCGCATCTATCAATCTTTGAAATTACCATCCACTAAAAACATTTGTAATATTTATAGGAAAAAGATTTAATCCAACCAGAACGTTTTCAGTTCACTGAAACAGGTATCGCCTAATTCTCTTCTCAAAGGATCCAAAATGAGGCTCACACGATTCTTTAGGGACTGGCACGTTGCTACATACGCCACAAAATGTTACACAAATACACAGATCATACCTCGTCCTTTTGCTTTCCATGTCTACTACTGTCAGAATCCAAACAGTCACAAGTGGCCATTCTAATAGTTAAGGTTGGGTTTGTTTGGGGAAGGAGACCAGACAGCGAGGTCATCAGTCTCATCGGATTAGGGAAGAATGTGGAAGGAAGTCGGACGTGCCCTAAATCAGAATGACCGGACCGTCGTCCTCCCGAATGCGAGTCCAGTGTATGTCTTAAGACCACATAGCTTTTATTCTCGGTACTGGTAAAATCACTGGTGGTAGTGTTCATAAATCATAGACAGAGAATTCAGACTCGATAATGGTTCGAGTTAGGCCACGAGAGACACGTGCAGAAAGGCTAACGACTAAGATGAATGCTCTCAGAAAGCAGCATCCGGTTTCACGTTGGTCTCGCACAGGTTTTCATTGGCCTTGACGCATTCACTAGACATTCCGCTTGTGTCTGTAGTAGCACAGTGCCTTTAACAAAGCCACTCGCTGACGCAACACGCGCTAACTGGTGGACCTTCGTTATCGTTGTGCGTCCTCTGTGGCTGCGGCGGCTGGGACATTGCTGTGCCACACGGAGAGTGCTGGCTGGCAGAGGTGAGCACAGGGGGCCACCACTGGCGTCGAGCCACAAGTGTCAGCTGCGCTATCGTCTTGTCATGGAGTCCTGGGAAATGCCACGTGAATGTTAAGGTGGAAAGAGTTCGAGCAGTTACAACGAACTGTATAAGTTATGTGGTATGTACACAGGTTCATTACGAGATTTGAAGTTGACGAAGCTCCATGTTGAGAGAAGTAATTTTATTGGCCTTCCACATGGAGTAGAGGTTCTTAGGAAGAGAAGATGCTGATGGAGACTTGAATTGCCACACTGAGACTCTAGACCACTCTCCACTAAATACGAAGCTAACATGCTGCAGCTTGTATAGCAGGTTTCGATGCAAACTTATCTGAATCTGTTAAAGAAGTAGCTAGCAAATACGAGAAAAGAAAGATGCAGGCGATTTTCTTCGACCTCGAACCATTCCGAGCTTAGCCTACCTGTATCATAGCCCCAAAAGGCTCACAGAAGTAGAGGTTGGTTCAGAATTCTTCCAGAACTGGAGAGCTCTAGATAGCTACAGTATGAAGCAGGTAAACTGGGAAACACTCTCCCAGAACTGACGAGATCGTGCGTGTCATTTTCTCGCTCCCTGTACGTATAATACAGTTTATAAGAGGACGAAAAAACTCCACTTACCATACGTTCGAATGCGAGGGGAAGCAACAGCTGTGAGGCGTGCGTCGCACCGAGTGAGAGCAGCTGCGCCAATTCCCGCAAGTAGCTGGAGAGGCGTTCCAGGAAAACAGCCTCCGGGGTCTGCAGCTCTGCACAAGACGGGAGACGACGCGCTGATGAACAAGCCACTGGATCAGACTTCTGTAGGAAGCACAGCTTTCACTTTCTGTCCCCAGAGAGTGTATGCAGGTTGCATTTACCTTTTGAAACTAGATCAGTATGCAATGTCAGTAATCGTATAAGTTACAGCATGGACACCTTGACCGGACGTTACACAGCTCATATTCCAGCGACAAATTTAAAGAGCACATCAAGCAAAGAGAGAGGAATACCACCACCTAACGTAGACCCAGTAATAAAAATTATCCTAAGGGTAGAAGTATCATAACATCTGAAGAAGTGGAATTATACAACTATTTCAAAAATCACCCACATGGCTTGTCAAACGATAAGACAGATTTAAGAAATAAAAGATCTTGAAATAAATTCCAGTCAGTTTTATGTGCTAAGAATAGAAAGTAAAATTAATGAGACTGTATAGTTTGGCTATTTGACTTTGACCTACTGCCAAGCATAGGACGTAACGATTTGCACAGGATCGTGTCTATGCTGGTTTTATAATATGAGTAGTCTTTACGACGTTTCCCGTGAGTTGTATGATATGTATGGAAATGAGGAAGAATTATGTCCACTCATACACATTTCTATATTTAGGGTGTATTTATTTTAACATGAGTAATATAGTTTAATAATTCAGTAAAAAATTGAATAAGGTGTTTTGCAAGTGTAGCTAAAAAAGCCATTCTCTGCCTAAACGTTCTAAGGACCATGGAAATGTATGACTACATTTGTAATGGTACAGTACCTAACATATTAACAGTACATTTTTCAATTACATGGTGATACACATAATGTTCTGTAATTTGTGACAAGTATCCCATCACATGTATTTATCTCTCATTTTTGTACACCTTTTTTTTTTATTTGTCCAGTGGATCAATTCATGTACGAAAATTGTTGTGAAGGCGATTTATGCCTTTGTGATGTTAATATGGTACAATGAATACATATGTAAAATGATATATATATATATATATATATATATGGTTATTGTACTATTACACACTATCACAATAAAGAAAAGTCTTATCTTATTTCTTTACATCAAATGCTTGTATCGTAAACAGAATGCCAAATTTTGTTAACAAATGTAAACACGATATTTAGATACTCTGATATAAAACGTTTACTGTGGCATGTTCAGTCACTGCTAAGAACAAAGAAGAATCGACTTGTGAATATGTTCCCCACCTACCGCCTCAGTTGTCTTGTAAACGACATGAACAGTAATTTGAGGGGATTAATTTTAGTGATGTTAACATCAGTAACAATAAATTTACCTTATGCCAATGCTATGATCGTTGAGCTCATCTAATGTTGATGTACACTCGGAGTTAGGGGACTCAACATACAGAGACAACAGTGAGATATGCACACGTCAGAAGATTGGTAAATTTTCACACCTCCAGAGGCCAAATGCAAGTGATGTACAGTTTTTAGCATTTGTTGTAATATGAGTGCATCATGTATGGGATGACAGTGGCTTTCTGTACGTGCCATTTGCCCTTCACTTTTCGGTTATTGCTGTATACCTGTATAAAGGGCATAGGATCGAAAATGTAGTCGTGAAAACGAATAGTGTTACAGTTAATGGCAGATACGACGTCTTTAAGAAAAATACTGCTTTTTTATGCCTGTGCCAGATTTTTCGCATTTCGTTCTTATACGAGCCTATTTTCAGTACAAAAAAGACATTGCTACAGATGGAGACTGATGTGTGTACACGATGTTTATTGCGTTCCTAATGCTATTGGAATTGCTCAGCGGCAAATCGCAAAAGAGAAAGTCCAAGGAACGTGCATTTTTGTAAGAAAAAACAAATCTTCGGCACGAGGGACTTGAGAGCATCGTACCGACACATTACACTGGCCTCTGGCTGTAGGGCGACTGCAGAATGTACGAGTATAGCCACGGTTTGAGGTGGAGACAACAACGTGCTGAGAAGTTCACCAGCCATCACGGACAGACCGATGTAGCCTGGGTTGAGATCTGTGGCTACCACTGATACCACACCGCAAGCAGCATAGTGTATGGCCATAGTTCTGTATGTTGCAAGGGCACATAAGTGCGAGGACATCCGCACAATTGCCTAAAGAGCTCTCACACTCAAGTTGCTGACAAGAATATGTGTATAAGAGGAAAATGAATATTGGGTAAGTGCTAGATTACGATCAATTTGGTTTTAGGAAAGGTAAAGGCATCAGAGAAGTACTTCTGGGTTGGTGACTGATGATTAAAGCGAGACGTAAGGAAAATCTAGAAACGTCCATAGGATTTGTAGTTAGATAAAAATCGTACGATAATTTAAAATAATGCAGGATTTCCGAAACTCTCATAAAAATGGGTGTAACCCCTAGCAAAATAAGGGTTACGTGCAATATGTACATCAAACAAGAGGAAAAAATAGGAGAACCAATAACAGCTCAGATTAGGAAAAGTCAAAGACATACATGTTGTAAGTAGGCTGTGTAGTTTTTTTACTGGTAACGCCACGTTGCGCTCTGTATGAAGATCACTGGCTGTGCTGTGTGCAATCTGTGGCTAGTTGGCATTGTTGTAATACTCGCCATTGTAGTGTTGGGCAGATGGGTGTGAACAGCGCGTAGCGTTGCGCAGTTGGAGGTGAGCCGCCAGCAGTGGTAGATGTGGGGACAGAGATGGCGGAGTTTTGAAATTTATAAGACTGGATGTCATGAACTGCTATATACATTATGACTTTTGAACACTATTGAGGTAAATACATTGTTTGTTCTCTATCAAAATCTTTCATTTGCTAACTATGCCTATCAGTAGATAGTGCCTTCCGTAGTTTGAATCTTTTAGTTAGCTGGCAGTAGTGGCGCTCGCTGTATTGCAGTAGTTCGAGTAACGAAGATTTTTGTTAGGTAAGTGATTTGTGAAACGTGTAGGTAAATGTTAGTCAGGGCCATTCTCTTGTAGGGATTACTGAAAATCAGATTACGTTGCGCTAAAAAAATATTGTGTGTCAGTTTAAGCACAGTCATGTATAAGATTTTGAAGGGGACGTTTCATATGTCGACCCTTAACCGAGGATACCTCACTGGAATCTTCTGATTTTTTTCTTGTAATTTATGTAATTAATGTAGCCTTTGATTATTGCTAGCTCGTAATTGTACAGAGCATTTCCTCTGTAGTTGTAGTTTTTCATTGTTGTACTGTAAAACGGTTGTGGCATGCATGTAGATTTGCACCAAGAATTTCGCAGCTGCGCTTGCAATGAACTAGATATTATTTTCAATGCTATGTTAATGTGTTTTGTTATTTTGCTCTTCAAATTGTGCTTTTCTGTGATGTCGTGTGAAATATAGTGACAATAATGGCGTGTGAAGAACGTAATACTAGGCTTCAAAGTAAACAGAGAAATGACAGTGAAGACGAAAGCAAAGTGTTAGCGCCGCCGAGTAATGAATTAACTAATGTTCAAAGTAGTAATTTGGTAATTGTGCATAGGGAAATGGAGTGGGCTGCTAATAATGGTGTAGGCAGTGAAAGAATTAGTGAACAGGGGAGCATTATCGATCGATCTGTTGGTAACAGCTCGCCTCAGTAATCCGAAATGACAGAACACAATATTGTAAGTACTGTAGATTTAGCTTTTGGATCCTCACACTTTTCTCAAATGAGTCAAGACACATTTTATGCTTGTCAAAATGTGAATGTTGCCGGTGAAAATGCACTGCCAAAAAGCATAGAGAAACAGGTTCCAGACACTAATACATTATTCTTGCAATTAATGCAACAAATGGAACAAAATCAGAGACAAACACAGCAAAAGCTTCAAAAGTTTGACACAATGGAACAACACCAGAGACAAACACAGCAAATCTTCAAACGTTATACACAATGGAAAAAATCGTCAAAAGTTAGACACAATGGAGCAACACCAGAGACAAACGTAGCAGCAGTTAGACACAATGGAACAAAAGATTCAAAAGTTAGACTCAGTGGAACATACGCTTGAACAAACACTTGAAGATTTAAGTACTGAGTTACATAAAATCGAATCGAAATGTCAAAAAGTCTGCAATGATGTAAAAACACAAATTTGTGAGCATTTCCCAGCTATTTTGTCGCGGAATGAAAATACATTACAGAATCACGTATCAGCCATAAAAGAACTGCAAACTATTGTTCATGAAAATCATGAGACCTTGCAAGCTAAGATTGACTCAGTTGCATCTACCGATTCGGTTACACAACTTACAAAAACTCAGGAAAACTTCAAGGACACAGTAGATACTCTAAAAATGGGTTCAGGAAGACACATGAAGGAAATCAGTTCATTATCAGTGAAAGAAGTTGAACTTTCGGATCAGCTAAATAATTTATCTACAAAGGTAGATGATAATCTGAATGACACAAAACCGGTAGTCTTTAATGACACAGAAGAGTTCGAACCAATTAGGAAATTCAAACAAAATCAGAATCAAGTTAATAGACAACACCAAAGAGAAATCCGGGAAGTACAAAATCAGCTGACGCAGGTAATACAAGAATTGCGTATTTCAGAGGACACTCGCGCTCCAATACGGGAAGAGGGACTTAGAAATACGGAGAACAGCCACAAAATAATAACACAGGGCACTTCGAAAATTATGAAAGAAATTGGCAAGGTACACCGAATTTTGAGATGGAACCGCCGAAACGACGTAACAATGACCGACATGCGACTCGCCGACATGATGATTTTGACTATAAGCTGTTCATTACTATACGTAAATTCAAAACATTTAAGAATTCTGGCAACGACATTGATCCATAAGTGTGGCTCCATCAATTCTCTCATTGGTTTCCTCCCAATTGGTCATTAGAATACAGATTAGAATTTATGTGTGGCTACTTAGAGAATGAACCAGCTGTAAGAATGCGATCGGTCATTCACAATTGTCACAGTGAAGGAGAATTTTACCATGCCTTCCTCTCAGCATATTGGTCTCAAGCCACACAAGACCGAGTAAAACATGGCATCATGATGATGAAACATTTCGAACAATCTGAATTTTCCAGTCTTGTGAAATATTTTGAAGACATGTTGCACAAGAATCAGTACCTGTCAAACCCATACAGCCCATCAGAACTCATCCGCATTTGCTTAATCAAACTGCCTGAACATTTACGACACATTATTTTAGCAGGACTTTGCAAAGACGACATTGAAGCTTTTCAGGGACTGTTACAAGAACTGGAATGTGACACTCACAATCGCGGAACGCGAAAACAGGAGCCCAACAATTACGGGTCACATCTGTCATAATTCCGCGATGACAGAAATAATTCACAACAAGGCTATTCTTACAACGTCAATCGTGACCAAAACAGACACCACCCGTGTGACAACCGTTGGCAGAGTAGTAATAATTACAGGGATAGATCACCTCTCCGCGGTAGTGACTATCACAGAGACAATCAGAGAAACAGAAAATATGGGAATCAAAATAATTATTATCAAGGTAGACAGAATAATTTTGGACACCACGGTCCAGCGCGCAGTTACGATTCAGGGAGAAATGCTCCACCACATGACCGACAAGAAGGAAACTATGGAATCTACTGACATGACGACATGGTGAATTTGTAGAAGTTAGGTCTCCAAATCCTAATAACGAGGCGTGCCAACAAAGAGACAATAGGCAATGACTCATACCGCTGGCAGCCACAAAAGGTACGTATGAAACTGACGACGCAGCTGCTGTAGGTAGTAATTACGTAAAAATGGAAGACATAAGGGTCATCTTACTCCAGGAACACGACGTAAAAGATAACAACATTGCATATCCTGTGATTCACATTACAGTAAATGACGTAAAATTTACTGCAATACTTGGCTCTGGCAGTCCCATTTCAGTAATTTTGAAACAGCCTTTAGGAAATGCAACAAACCGAACGATTGCCCACACTTCCGTTACGTAAGGTTAAATTACAAGGTGCAATCTTTGGGAAAAACCAACATAGATTTCTCTTGTCAAAGTCACAACTTCTCTATTAACTTTCTTATTGTTCTATTATTGTCGACGGAAATTATACTGGGAGTAGACTTTTTCAATGAATACAAAGCAATCTTAAACTTTCACGATGCTGAAATAAGTTTAGAGAAACAAGGTAAGTCAATAGCTTTAAAATTTCAAGATTGGCTCTTAAACCATGACGAGGAAATTAATCGGCTTTACCTTCTGTTAGACAACAGTTCGGAATATTCTAGGGAACTAGACACTAACAATCACTCTGCAAGTACTGACAGGGATGATATCGACAGCATATTTGAAACTAATGAGTTAATTCAGAATAAAATTCAAACAATTGAGAATTGTAATGACACCGAGAGGCAGGACCTTTTTGAGATTTTACTAACACATTCCACAGTTTTTACTCACAAAACAGGAACAATCAAGGGATTTCAATACCAATTTTGTGTTCGTGAGCATACTAAATTTTGTGTTAGACCATACTTAATTCCGGCGCATTATAGGGACCGTGTTACAACAGAAATACAATCTATGCTTGACGAGGGAATTATTGAGCCTGCAGTAAGCTCAAACAACAATCCATTACATGTTGTTGAGAAGAAAAATGGATCGATCAGGCTTGTCTTAGATTCGAGACAAATCAATACTATCATCATTCCTGAAACAGAACGTTGGAAAAACTTCTTCAAAAATTTAATGGTGTAAAAGTGTTGTCTTCTATTGATCTCAGATCCAGCTTTTATCAGATCGAACTTCATCCAGAATGTAGAAAATACACAGCTTTTCTTTGTTTCGACGTTTGTTATCAATTTCGGAAACTTCCTTTTGGTTTGATCATTTCTTCGGCAGCATTCATTCGCGGGCTAGATTCCATATTTCCTGATTTCTGAAAACGTCACATCACCTTATATGTGGATGATATTCTAATAGCAGAAGCCTCATGGGAACAACATAATAGCATCCTCAACAGTTTGTTACCTATTTTTGCGGAATCTGGAATTACAGTTAACTTGGAAAAGTGTGAATTCGGTAGGTCAAAGGTGAGGTTTTTGGGACATATTATTTCTTCTGAAGGCATTCAGCCGGATCCAGAAAAGTTAGAAGCAATCACAGCCATTGCAGCCCCATCCACAAAACGACAAGTCCGCAGTTTTCTAGGTCTCGTCAATTTTTACCGTCCTCTTCTGAATATGCAAATTCTAGTTACACCAAAACTTTGTTCTCTCACTAGAAAAAATACTATTTGGAACTGGGACGAAAAAGCACAGTTGGAATTCAATTCTTTGAAAGAATCGCCACTTAACGCGCCAATACTAGCTCATCCAGATCTCTCACAAGATTTTTGCCTTAGCACGGATTCTTCTAAAGTCGATCTTGGTGCCCATTTATTTCAAGAAGCCACAGAAAATGACATTACTGTTCAGAAAACCATTGATTTTGGTAGCCAGCTGCTAACAAAATCTGAAAAAAATTAATCCGTTACGGAATTAGAAGCTTTAGCTATCGTTTGGGCATTTAAAAAATTCCACTTCTTTCTTTCTGGCAAGCACGTAGATGTATACAGTGATCATCGTGCATTACAATTTCTTATGCCTTCAAAATTAAATCATTACAGGTTAAAACGTTGGGCATTGTTTCTGCAAGAATTCCACTTCACAATAGTCTACATTCCCGGCAAGGAGAACATTGTTGCGGACGCACTGTCACACACACCTGCTGGGCCTGAGAAAAGTAACACACAAGGCAACCTCGAGAGAAATTTCAGTATTCTTTACATTCATAAAGTCGCCTTTGAAAACTTCATCACCACATCTTTAAATGACATTGCTCATGAACAAGATAAAGATCCGATTTGGAAGGACATCAAAAGTAAATGGCATGAAAAGACACACACACACAGATTCGGCATTATTATCTGGTTAAAAACAACATACTGTTCAAACGCTGCACTGTTGATGACAAGCTATCGGTACTTTGCATTCCAGACGATTTCGTTAATCAGCTCATTTGGTACATTCATTTCAGCTATGCACATTTTGGTCCACGAAAATGTTATCATATTCTTCGAACGACTTGTTATTTTATCAATATGGAAAAGAGAATTCGAAGAGTCTTGTCTATTTGTAAACTTTGTCAAAAGGCGAAACCATCTACTGTCACGCATCGTGCTCCATTGTTTCCTATCAATCCTTCTAAATTAAAAGAATTTTCTGCTGTTGATCTCTTGGGACCGCTTGTCAGAACATCTAATGGATTTTCGTACGTTCTAGTCGCTGTTGAACTTACTTTAAAATTTGTTTCTTTCACTCCGTTACGTAAAGCCACTGGACGGTCTGTATCCAACGCCTTTGTTATAAATTTCTCAAGTGAAGTTGGACACGTTAGTAAAGTCATTTCAGACAACGGACCGCAATTCAGATCTGGGGTTTGGTCACTAATGCTTCGGAACCATAAAATCAAACCCGTTTTTATTTCATTGTACTCACCACATTATAACCCGTCTGAACGGACTATGAAAGAAATCAATAAGCTTTGCAGACTTTATTGTCACAGAAAGCATCAGCATTGGGACAGATATTTACACTTATTTCAAAATGTGCTGAATGGAATGCCTCATGACTCCACTGCTTTACCACGTATTCTTGTACTGAAGAATGAAGAACCACCAAACAGAATCAGAGAGCTTGTACGTTTTCCAAATACAAGTAAACTTCGACACAAAGACATAATCGACTTGGCTATTAAAAATACAAATTCTGCAGCAGACAAAAGGAGAAGACTACACGGTAAAGCAAATGCAAAGAAATTATATATTGGTCAGAAAGTTCTCATTAAAGCTCATTCATTGTCACATAAGTAGAAACACTTTAGTCACAAATTCTTTCTGATTTACAATGGACCTTAGAGAATCCGACACATACCACATCATAATTGCATTGAAGTTGAAACTCTCCGTACTAGGAAGAGTAAAGGATTAGACCACATTTCACATGTAAAACCGTTTATTGAAAGATAATCTGCTTGTTAACTTTGTCTGTGAAATAAAACTTTTCACTTCACGTTACTAGTATGCGTTGTCACACTGAGAAACTGTTAACATGCAACAATGTTTTGAAGTTAACTATCCAGTCTAGAACCTACGGAACATATTTAGACAGTAATTACCACTGCATTGTGATAGTGAACAGAGGACACAGTGTTACTATGTCTGTACATTCTTGCTTGATAATTGCACGATTACTAACGACTATAAGGCTTATATACTTAGAACATATACTGCTAATGAGATTTTAAAGCAACATTTTGGTTACTTGAATAGACATTCCTTATTTCAAGTAGTTTTTGTGACATTAAAGATGACTTAGTATTTAGTTTATTTGACAGCTACACAATTTTATCACGAGGCTACTAATGAGTGACAATTTACAATGTTGCTTTTGTGGTGTTTCTGTTTTATATCCACACAGTTTTTCTGAATTATTCTGGAAAGGAAAACATGTTTTAGTAGTGACTTTTGTGGTATAGCTACAAGGAGACTGCCTTCTCCGTAGCACAACAATAAGTTAGAGCATAGTACTTTCTTCATCACGGCAATAAGCGTAATAACTAAGATATTTATACACAAAGCATTTCACTTTTGTTTATCATGAGGTAAGTACATTGACTTCTGCAGAACTTAGCTTTCGGAGGACGATAACTACGACACTTCCACAGAATTATCTTACACGAAGACGCACATTTAGCGCTACAGGACACACATTTGAGCGATTAATTTTGTACTTGAACCATTTATTTTTCAAGATTTTTGAATTACAAAGAAAGTTTTCCATGATACATTTCATTCCATTGCTGTAATCTGTAACACCTGAGGGTATAATTACATTAATCCTCAGGGGGGTGCACACTTACTTTGTGTACCATGTTTGTGGCAAGCACAAGAAGCCCTAGCTAATATGGTATTAGCTTATACAACTTTACACATCGGTACCATATTTCTCTAACACATAAATTACACAGCTATCTGATCATTTAACTGAGAGATAAACTTTTTTTTACTACGTCAGTGACAGATGTTTACGCCATCACACAGTTGAATAACTTCACACTAATGAAACCGTATTTAGTCTGTACTTTGTGAACTGTTCAAATTTTTCAGAACCATTGTGGTACTATGAGAGCTTTGAATGATGTATTTGGTATGGGATCATGATTTTTAAAGTACATTTGAGTCAGATGATACTTCTGACATGAGCACAGAATTTTTTTTAGGTTTTGAAATTAATGGAGGAAGCTACGACGATTTTGAGATTTGCCTGAGGTTTTGTGATGTTATGATGACGATGTGTATTACGCTGTTACGGGATGTTTATGGTCAATAACCTGATGTTATATGAGGAATTTCATTATGCTACATGTTTATTATGATGAAATATTGAATTAGTATCTATGAATATTTATATGTGTAATAAAGCAAGGAATAATGAGTAGTGGTTAGGGACTCTGGTTTGTGAAAAAGGATGTTGGAAACCTAGAATCGAACTTTAAGATTTATGAAATGTGTGTATATGCGTGATTGTATCACTATGCTGGCGAAAATTTTTTGGACACTGTTAAATTTACAGGATTTTGTTTCTAGAGATTTGAAACATCAATTCTCAACCTGTGAAATTTTTTTATGAGACTGTCACTGTAGTGCAAACAGCTGTCTTAAATATGTCATTAAGAAAGTTGAGTGACCTGCATGTAATGCGTCGTGGGCGCCCAGCTATGCTACCTGCCTAGAGAAAAAGCCATTAATGTGTGCCTTTCAGAGGCACACGTGGAGAAAAAAAGAGGCCATTATCCTAGCTATTGTCATTTCTTTGTAGAAAGCATCGCAAATACGACACATTCAAACTTCACAACATATGATTATACTGTGGAGCTCTTAATTTATGATATTTACTAAAATGTATAATGAAATGACGAGAAACATTTTACAGCTATTGTCTTGCTAGTTGAGAGAAATGCCATATGGCTTGCTTTATGTATTTATTTACTCATTTTGTTTAATATCTAGTTTCTAGGTCCACTGCAACATTGGTTAAAATAAAATTTAATAGATGTACTAATATAGTTATTTTATGCCTACAGATCTGGTCAATAATAGATTTATGATCTACTTCCAAGAAAACGAGGACACATAAATAGACATTTCTCTTCACAGGAATTGTATAAATATCTTTTTTTATGATTTGGTAACTTATCTGCTAGCGTAAGTTCTCGTGGTGCATCACCCTAGTGTTAAGATGTGACATAAGTATTAAATATGGCCATTTTTACTGTGATATTTTTTCTGCTTGAGCTTTGTCATGTTTAGGTATAAGTTATTGCATTTGCTGCTGCTATTTGCCAGGCATAATGTTACTGAATTTGACTTTGTATTACTCTGTTAAGCTAGTTTTGCTGCGGATTTATTTTTCTTGTTTGCTGTGCATTGCCTTATATTAGTTGCAATGTTGCATTTGCTGTGCTAATTTAGATTTGCTGCTGCTTGCTTTGACAATTTCCATTTTTTTCATTGCTGTTTGTATTAATTGTTTCCCCCCTCCCATGAACCATGGACCTTGCCGTTCGTGGGGAGGCTTTCGTGCCTCAGTGATGCGGATAGCCATACCATAGGTACAACCACAATGGAGGGGTATCTGTTGAGAGGCCAGAGAAACGTATGGTTCCTGAAGAGGGGCAGTCTGGATGATTGAACTGATCTGACCTTGTAACAATAATGCAGGAGTAGGTTTAATAATGAATAGGAAAATAGGAATGTGGGTAAGCTACTACGAACAGCATAGTGAACGCATTATTGTGGCCAAGATAGACAAGAAAGCCCACAAATACTACATTAGTACAAGTTTATATGCCAACTAGCTCTGCAGATGACGAAGAAATTGAAGAAATGTATAATGAAATAAAAGAAATTATTCAGATAGTGAAGGGAGACGAAAATTTATTAGTCATGGGTGACTGTAATTCGAGTGTAGGGAAGGGAGAGGAGAAAACATAATAGGTGAATGTGGATTGGGGCTAAGAAATGAAAGAGGAAGTTGCCTGGTAGAATTTTGCACAGAGCACAACTTAATCATAGCTAACACTTGGTTTAAGAATCATGAAAGAAGGCTGTATACATGGAAGATCACTGGAGATACTAAAAGGTATCAGATAGATTATATAATGGTAAGACAGAGATTTAGGAACCAGGTTTTAAATTGTAAGACATTTCCATGGGCAGATGTGGACTCTGACCACAATCTATTGGTTATGAACTGTAGTTTAAAACTGAAGAAACTGCAAAATTGAGGAAATTTAAGGAGATGGGACCTGGATAAATTGAAACAACCAGAAGTTGAACAGGGTTTCAGGGAGAGCATAAGGGAAAAATTGACAGGTATGGGGGAAAGAAATACAGCAGAAGAAGAATGGATAGCTTTGAGGGATGAAGTAGTGAAGGCAGCAGAGGATCAAGTAGTTAAAGAGCCGAGCGCTAGTAGAAATCCTTGGGTAGCAGAAGACATATTGAATTTAATTGATGAAAGGAGAAAATGTAAAAATGCAGTAAATGAAGCAGGCAAAAAGGAATACAAACGTCTCAAAAATGAGGTCGACTGGAAATGCAAAATGGCTAAGCAGGTATGGCTAGACGACAAATGTAAGGATGTAGAGGCTTATCTCATTAGGGGTGAGATAGATACTGCCTACAAGAAAATTAAGGAGACCTTTGGAGGAAAGAGAAGCACTTGTATGAACATCAAGAGCTCAGATGGAAACCCAGTTCTCAGCAAAGAAGGGAAAACAGAAAGGTTGAAGTAGTATATGGAGGGTCTATACAAGGGCGATGTTCTTGAGGACAATATTATGGAAATAGAAGAGGATGTAGATGAAGATGAAATGGGAGATACGATACTGCGTGAAGAATTGGACAGATCACTGAGAGCACTGAAAGACCAACGGAGTAGACAACATTCCATTGGAACTACTGACGGCCTTGGGAGAGCCAGTCCTGACGAAAATCTACCATATGGTGAGCAAGATGTATGAAACAGGCGAAATACCCTCAGACTTCAAGAAGAATATAATAATTCCAATCTTAAAGAAACCAGGCGTTGACAGATGTGAAAATTACCGAAATATCGGTTTAATAAACCATAGCTGCAAAATACTAACATGAATTCTTTAAAGACGAATGGAAAAACTAGTAGAAGCCGACCTAGGGGAAGATGAGTTTGGATTCCGTAGAAATGTTGGAACACGTGAGGCAATACTGACCTTACAACTTATCTTACAAGACATATTAAGGAAAGGCAAACCTACGTTTCTAGCATTTGTAGACTTAGAGAAAGCTTTTGACAATGTTGATTGGTATACTCTCTTTCAAATTCTAAAGGTGGCAGGGGTCAAATACAGGGAGCGAAAGGCTATTTACAGTTTGTACAGAAACCAGATGGCAGTTATAAGAGTCGAGTGGCTTGAAAGGGAGGCAGTGGTTGGTAAGGGAGTGAGACAGGGATGTAGCCTATCCCTGATGTTATTCAATTTGTATATTGAGCAAGCAGTAAAGGAAACAAAAGAAAATTTCGGAGCAGGTATTAAAGTCGATAGAGAAAAAATAAAAACTTAGAGGTTTGCGATGACATTGTAATTCCGTCAGAGATAGCAAAGGACTTGGAAGAGCAGTTGAATGCAATGGACAGTGTCTTGAAAGGAGGACATAAGATGAACATCAACAAAAGCAAAACGAGGATAATGGAATGTAGTCGAATTAAGTCGGGTAATGCTGAGGGAATTAGATTAGGAAATGAGACACTTAAAGTAGTAAAGGAGTTTTGCTACTTGGGGAGGAAAATAACTGGTGAGGGTCGAAGTAGAGAGGATATAAAATGTAGACTGGCAATGTCAAGGAAAGCGATTCTGAAGAAGATACATTTGTCAACATCGAGTATTGATTTAAGTGTGAGGAAGTCATTTCTGAAAGTATTTGTATGGAGTGTAGCCATGTATGGAAGTGAAACATGGACGATAAATAGTTTGGACAAGAAGAGAATAGAAGCTTTCGAAATGTGGTGTTATAGAAGAATGCTGAAGATCAGATGGGTAGATCACATAACTAATGAGGAAGTATTGAATAGGATTGGGGAGAAGAGAAAATTGTGGCACAACTTGACCAGAAGAAGGGATCGATTGGTAGGACATGTTCTGAGGCATCAAGGGATCGCCAAGTTAGTATTGGAGGGCAACGTGGAGGGTACAAATCGTAGAGGGGGACCAAGAGATGAATACACTAAGCAGATTCAGAAGGGTGTAGGTTGCAGTAGGTACTGGGATATGAAGAAGCTTGTACAGTATAGAGTAGCATGGAGAGCTGCATCAAACCAGTCTCAGGACTGAAGACCACAACAAGAACAACATTAATTGTTTTCTGCTGCTGCATTGCCTCATCCCTTAGTTTAGCATCTGAGCTCAGTAGATTTAAGTTAACTTAAGAGAGGGTAGACTGTATAAGAGAATGAGTTGCGATGAATTGGAAGGAATACATTAAGAAGCTATAAGAAATTAGTTTGGCCCTAAAAGTATTTTGAAAGAGGATAGGAACAAAAAAAACGTGGGGTTTAGGGACAACAAGTTTAGGTAGGATTTTCTTGGAAATAAACGATGAGGTAAGATGATGGAAAATGAATAATGATGTAAGAAATATGTGAACATATATGTACAGAAAGCATGTTTGGATAGGATTTTCTTGGCTGGAGCAAATGTTGAAATAAGAGGAACGATCTATGGAATGAAGTTTTGGGTTGGACTGCATTACCAAATTTTATAATGAAAACAAACCCTGCCCTTTCCTTTTTGTGTTATCCCACTATCTGTTTGTGTACCCTTGTGTATTTGTTTTCTTCCTCTCTCTGTGTACTGCTTCATAGTATTTTTTCTCTTCTAATACTAAGCTACATTCACTATGATGAGGAATACTGTTATCCTCAAATATAATTTGCGTTAATAATATGTTATTTGCTTTGTAAAGATGTTTAGCCATTATTTGTTCTGTTTTGTTTTAATGCTCATCTATGAAGTTGATGTTTCAGAAGTTATTCTGATCTTTTATGTGTTTACTTATGTCATAATTCCTGTGACACTGATGTACATGTTTATTTCTATTCTATTGTAAAACCCCTATTACTACAAATGATATCTGTATTGTTATGTTCTTTAATAATGTATTTTGTACCTCTGTTATTGAATTCTTATGTTACAAAATTGTAATTGACACCAGTTCATCAAATTATTAACTTGTAAGTTACATTTCACTGCACACGTTTTTGTTGGTCATAGTATATGGACAATATGTGAGAAGTAGGGACTGATAGTGTTTGCACGTGTGTTAATAATCCAGCTGGTTCTAAGGACATTTCCAAAAAATTTTTTGTGATAGCACTAGTGGTGCTTCATGAACTTGCTATATTGTCTGGAAGGCTCTTCGATGGTGATTGTGCACCTGCACAGTCGCAACAGATGGCTGCTGGCCGAATCTACAAGGACTACAGTGGGTCTGCATCTTTGAGGGCCCACCAATAACATTACTTCTACAATGACTGCACTGGGTCTGCATCTCTGGTGGCCACCCAATATTGTAATCTCTACCAGGACTAAAGTGGGTCTGCTCTGTGATGACCTACCTACCAATATTCTTCAAAACTTCGACTGACTATGTGTGAGTTTGCTCTGTTATGGCCCATTACCTGTCTGCATGTCAAGAGTTAGCACTGTCTTTCCGTCGAAAGGACAACACTATTTCTTCAGGACTGCATGGAAATCCACTATTTCCATGTGCATTTTCTTATACTGCTCAGACTTTGAGAAAAAAAAGCACTGCAATTTTACTGTGATGAATGATCAGGAGTGTCTTTATGGACTGTGAGAACATTTTAGCTTTTGACCAACATTTTATCGATAAGTGTGTGCATTTCATTTCTTTGTTATTGTAATTATGAAAAAAATTTACAAATCTGTATTGGCCACTGCCCAAAACAATTTGTAAAATTTTTTGGGAAGCATGAGGGCTATGTAAGTAGACTGTTTAGGTTTTTTTATTGGTAACGCCACCTCTGTATGAAAATCACTGGCTGTGCTGTGTGCAGTCTGTGGCTGGTTGGCATTGTTGTAATACTCGCCATTGTAGCGTTGGGCAGCTGGATGTTAACAGCGTGTAGCGCTGCACAGTTGGAGGTGAGCCGCCAGCAGTGGTGGATGTAGGGAGAGAGATGGCGGAGTTTTGAAATTTGTAAGACTGGATGTCATGAACTGCTATATACATTATGACTTTTGAACACTATTGAGGTAAATACATTGTTTGTTCTCTATCAAAATCTTTCATTTGCTAATTATGCCTATCAATAGTTAGTGCCTTCTGTAATTTGAATTTTTTAGTTAGCTGGCTGTAGTGGCGCTCGATGTATTGCAGTAGTTCGAGTAGCGAAGATTTTTGTGAGGTAAGTGATTTGTGAAACGTATAGGTTAATGTTAGTCAGGGCCATTCTCTTGTAGGGATTACTGAGAGTAAGATTGCACTGCGCTAAAAAAAATTGTGTGTCAGTTTTAGCACAGTCATGTATAATGTTTTTAAGGGGACGTTTCAATGTAATCGCTCGTACCATTGAATATGTACATCGAAGAAGCAATGATATACATAAACGATGGGTTCAGAAATGGAATTAAAATTCGTGCTGAAAGGATATCAATGACAGGAATAGCTGATATCATTGCTGTTCTCAGTGGAAGGGAGAGGTAATTGTAGGAGGTGTTGAATAGAATGAACAATCTAATGTGTACACTCTATGAATTAAGACTAAACCGAAGAAAGACTAAATTAATGAAGTCTAGCAGAAATGGGATCAGTGTTCAACTTAAGGTCAGAACTGTAGACGAGGATCTAGACCAACTGAAGGAATTCTGCTACCTTGAGAATAAAGTAACTCATAATGGACAAGTTAAAGAGAACATAAAAAGCAGAGTAAAACATTCAGAGATGATGTTCCTGGCCAAACGAAGTCAACTAACATCAAATGTCAGTTTTGTAACAACGAAAACAAACATTTATTGATAAAATTATTTAATAGGATAGATAAAAGAAACAACTCACGAAACAGCGGCAGAAGACACATGAAAGACTGTGGTGATTGGCAAGCTTTTGGAACCAGTGGCCCTTCTTCAGGCAAAACGGTTGAAGGGGAAAGAAGAAGGGTGAAGGAAAAGGACTGAAGAGGTCTAGGAAAAGAACAGTGAGTCAGGGAGTCTTACTGTACAAGATGAGAAGGAAAGACTGATTGTTGGGGACTGCATCGGACAAGATTTGGAAACCTAAGAGCTTAAAGGTGGAACACAGAGTAAGATGCAAGACAGAGATTACTGCTAAAACAGTGATCACAAGTTAATAAGAGTGTGTCCTCCTATCACCACCTATAATAGCCCTGTAACTCGCAAAACATATTCTATCAAAGGGAGAGCCAGCTGCGAAACGACACAACTCATATACCAGCTATTATAAAATTGTTCAGCCTTCTACACAGGCACGACTACCATCAGGCTGTCAGTTGGGATGAATGGGTATAGGCTGAGGGTATACACTGGTAACTCACAAAATCCTGTTGCAGAGTATGCTCTACAACATGACATTCGTGACCTAGGCGCCTGTTTCACCATCTGGATCTTCCCCCAGACACCAGTTTCCCAGAACTCCATAGGCAGGAACTAGCTCAACAACATGTCCTTGGTTCTCGCCACCCAGCTTCTTATCACTGTAACTGCTCTTTGCTTCACTCTGTTTCAGTTTCCTGCATCTTTCATTGTCTTTCCCATCAATTTTTTCACCGCCCCATCCCACTGTTATGTACAATGCACTTAGCTTCTCACTCTTTATACCTTGTGATAATTGTCTTAGCAGTAATCTCTGACGTACATATCACCTCGTCTTCTACCATTAAGCTCTTAGGTTTTCAAATCTCGTCCGATGCAGTTCCCCAAAATTAGTCTTCCCTTCTCATCTTGTACAGTAAGTCTCCCCTGACCCACAGTTCTGGGTGAGTTTCCCAAAATCTACCCCTTTTCCTAGACCTCTCCAGTCCTTTTCCTTCTTCCTTCTTCCTTCCCTTTCAACCCTCTTACCTAAAGAAAGAGCCACTGGCCAGAAACCTAGTCTATCACAACAGTCTTTTATGTGTGTGCTCTGCTGCCGCGTGGTGAGTAGTTTTTTAATCCACCTAATTAAATGTCGGTTTTATTTGGAGGACGAGTAACTCATAGTGTAAGTTTGGAGTACAGTACTCTATGAAAGTGAATCATGGACAGTGGGAAAACCAGGACAGAAGAGAACTTAAGCGTTTGATATGTGGTGCTAGAGAAGAATGTCGAAAATTAGACTAACTGATAAGAAAAGAAATGATGAGGTTCTCAGCAGAATGGAACATACCAAATACTTTGGTAGGACGGTGGGACAGCATTTTGTTCTTGGTCATGCAAACTTATTGTTCCCTCTTGGTTCTTGTATGTATTACCCGTCTTTCTTTGTAATTTACTCTTATTTTTCTCAATATTTCGAACATTTTGCAGAATTTTACACTTCCGGATCCTTTTTCTAGGTCTACAGGGCCTATGAATGTGTCCATTTTATTTTCCAAGTTTTGCTTCCCTCATCAGAATGTCAGACTTTCCGCTCTCGCGTGCTATTAGCCTTCTGACAGTCAAAATGATCGTCATCTATCATATCCTCTATTATCTTCTTCATTCCTCTGTATATATTATTCCTGTCGTCAAATTCCATATATGAGGTGTTAAGCTGATTGTGCGATAGGCCTCGCAAGTATCTGCTTATATCTTCAGCGATGTATCTGATGCTATAGCGCCATTCGCGTATATTCTAGACGCCAACTTCAGTAGTTCTTGGTTGACACTTTCGCCAATGATTTCGGAAACTCCGAAGGTATGTTACCTATCGCTTCTGCCTTCCAAAGCTGCGTTAAGCTCTGAGTCTTATGCGGGATCACCGAGCGAGGTGGCGCAGTGGTTAGACACTGGACTCGCATTCGGGAGGACGACGGTTCAATCCCGCGTCGGGCTATCCTGATTAGGTTTTCCGTGATTTCCCTAAATCGCTCCAGGCAAATTCCGGGATGTTTCCTTTCAAAGGGTACGGCCGACTTCTTTCCCCGTCCTTCCCTAATCCGATGAGACCGATGACCTCGCGGTCTGGTCTCCTTCCACAAACACCTCAACTCAAATCTTATGTGGGATCTCCAGTGTCTTCCGTTGTGATTCTCATTTCTTCTTCTGTCAAGTCATCAGACGGGTCTTTCCCCTCGTAGATGCCTTTAGTTTACTCTCTCCACCTACCTGCGCATGTATAAGTAATCCATCACAGTTTGAAACAGTTGCTGCAAAAATCGATGTTTTACACGGTTTTACATCTAAGTCAACTTAAAGATGCAGAGCGACAATTTTTGTAGTATGTGTAATCCGATATAAAGAATAACATGTGGAATAGTATGAAACCCCATACATTAATTTCTGCCATGAGTGATAATACCTGCTACAGTTGCAAAATTGTACATCAGCAGTTGATTTTATCACTGGGGATGTGTATCAGCAGTTTTGCATGTCCCATCAAGAGAAACGTGTGTTCTTATGTGTCTCAATAGTTGTTGTTGCTATTGTTAGCATAGGTAGTATAAATTATCACTACCGCGTGCTGCTCGTGTGCTTCACATGTCATAATGTTGACTTACTGAGATGTCAGGTTATATGTAAGAGAGTGCACTAATGCCTTAAGTTTATCAGGTGGAATAAACGCATAAAGAAGTAAATAAATGTGCAGAATGTGCCAAATTCCACCACTTTCTATAACGCACTTTAGACTGTTTCTAAGGACACGGGCTCTGTCGTTTCTTGCGACTCTTAGTGTCTGTTCTGCTGGGGTTGGCATCGTATAGTGGATACCCGTATGCTCTGTAGCGTATGGCATTAAAGGTCTAAAAATTTCGTAAAAGTTACAGTACCTTCATGCAATGTCACTTTTATCGCAACGGCAATGAACGGGACATATTTTAGGACATATTCTGCAGCAGTTTTTGTAAAACTCACACACACACACACACACACACACAGATCTCTGTTACGGACAGAGGCAAGGTGAATTCTGGCAATATTACCTCTTCAAAGCAAGCTTCCTAAACAGTCAGTTCGTGATTTTATATCTCTGTCGCATTGTGCCAATGAAGTTGTTTGACGAAAATGATTGTGGTGAAAGGTATCGTCATCATTGTCACAGCCATCCTCTCATAAAGAATAGTCTAACGTCAATCAACTATTCTTCTCTCCATTTAACGGGTCTTCTCTATGACTGCCGCAACTAAATCGCAAGGTACAAACAGTAGTACAAAGAAACGCTCATAGAGTTTCTTTTGGCTCGTGTAAGAGCTGGTCGAATAGCCACATACAACGACGCTTACCGGTCACAACTGCCGCGAGCTCTGACGTTTAAACGTGGCAGTTTGACCGTCACTGCATTCTGCTCCCTGTGGTGCCACACTGTCGCTTGTCGGTTCACCGGCACTATAAACACGAAACTCCTACTCACTGTGCCGTACAGTAGTTCGAGCTCCGACAATGGGCGACCGCAGCGGAGCGTGCCAGAAGCAAGTGGTACACGGGCGTTAAAAAGCTATGGGGTGAGAAGGTGTTACCTACGTACAGTCATAATCACGGTCCAAATCTCCGCGCAACATAAACAGCTGGGGCTCACACCTTGCAAGTTTGCGTCTCGTATATGAGACCAGGTTGGCGCCCTTCTCTTGTTAGATGCAATCGGTTGTGATTAGATAACTGTTTCTTTTCTCCAGTGTGATTAATATTTAGTTCTTATGTTTTTATTTCTATGCACTTCCATTAGGACAGAGTTTTCAAATGTGGCGCAACTCCATCATGACGTGTTCATTAACTTCGATGAGAGTATTTATAGAATACCTAAATGATCACATTACTCTTTATTTAACAATAACGAACTTCCAAATAATATACTCACCAGGTTTATTCCTCCACTCAGACTGAACATGACGCCACCTCTGACATCTCACCCTGCCGACCGTGGCTCTTGTGATGCGTCGAACAGCATGCACTGACTGGGACAGGATATGATGCCTCAGATCATCTGTTTGCAGTGTTGTCATGTTCCATTTCATGTTGTTCAACCTTTCAAAATAAAATGGAGTCAGCTTATGTGACAGATGATATTCTGAAACTTGACTGTATTTTGTAGACTAGAATAGTGAAAACTAAACTCAACTTGCCCTACTCCAGCTCTTACGTTTCCCACTGATAGAGGTCGCCAGCCCATTAGAGACGAATCGAGGTGTCAGACAGGAATTGTTGCGTACATTACGGCTCGTATGGGAGTCTGCTAACATATTCTGGACAATTGATCATTTCTGATGAAATACAAGAATTCACATACAAGCAAGCAGCCAGAACTATGATTGGACAAGCACAGCAGACCGCCTTCAAAGGCATGGCGTGGGCACTCCCCCACAACATGGCTCACCGTCTGCTCCTTGGCGCCATAATCATGAGCAGCGCTTCCACTATAATACCACGTTTTCAAGAGGTTGCCATGTCTCTCTTGTGCCATTTCGATGAGGCTGAATCTTTGTCTATCATGACAAGAAAGACCATACTGCGCTACCTTACTCAGTTGGACGATATTTATTGCACTCTGTCTTAGGAATTAGTACAGTGGCATCCTTGATTGTGAGATTAGCAGGGACAAAATTTGACATAACATGCAACCCCTAAGTGGGAGCTGTTGTAGCAATGTCATTAATAGTCAACATGGCTCCTTACGTCTTAACTGCATGAGTGCCATTCTCCCATGCTTTAGCACAATACGCGACAGCTCAGCAACAAAGAAAAATTGCAGCATTGTTTTGTTTGTCTACATTTGCTCCATAGGTTTTTGCAGGAATGTAGTGCAGTTGATTTAGAATAGAAGCAAACGACTTTTACAGGTCCGCGCAGTGGTGCATAAATGACAGTGACAGGAAGAGGAGACACCAAGGTAATTAAGGAAGTAGCTGCAGGAAATTTTGGTCCTATCCAGGGGCCTCTGTATCATAGAGGTAGAACCCTGTGGGCTCAGTTCCGCTTGTGATTCGCTGGAGTCTCTATTTGTAAAAGTACCCCCTCTGTTTGGTGTCAACACGGAGGATCGTCGACACAGTCAGTAAGTAGCCAGTTTCACTCAATGAATTTGGTCTCTAGGCGACCTCTACGAACAACAATAAAAAAACAACCTGGGACCTTGTAGTGCGAAGATATTGGCTAAGGGGACACGTGAAACGGAACGTGAATCAGTGGACTGGGCTTGTGTTCACCGGCGAGTACAGGTTTCGAATGTCGATTGGGTATCGTCGTACAGGGCTGTGTAGGTGACCAGGCACTGTTGCAGGTCACTATCCATGGGTTCTGCTGTGGGGCGGGACGGTCGTATTTTGCCTGCTGTTATGGTAATATCAACAGTAGCAGAAAACAGTATAACGGGAGTAGGATTCTTTAGGAAGTTAGAGCAGAGAGTGTGTTCCAGTGAACAGTTCAGCGATACAGTTACGCTTATCGCAATCGACAGCAAACCAACACCGACAACGATAGATCGGATAGTACATGCCGACGTCGGAAGCTTAAGATGGCAGAAAAAGTATATGAAAGTATTGAAAGGGTAATACAGTACGTAACGGGCGATGAAACGTCAATACATATGAGAGACAGGAATGCAGTTGTAGGGGTAAAAGTGGAAGAAATGGTTACTGGAGAATGTGGGGTTGCGTTAGGGAATGAGAGAGAAGAAAGAATAACTCAGTTCTGTAATAAATTTCGGCTAGTAATAGCGAATACTCTTAATCACAAGAGGAGGATGTATAATTGGAGAAGGCTGGGTGATATGGGTAACTACAGTTAGATTACATCATGGTCCGACAGAAATTCCAAAAAGGATATAGTGGATTGTAAGGCATACGCAGGTGCAGATATAGACTCATATCACAATGTAGTAATGATAAACAGTACGTTGAAGTTTAAGAGATAAGTCAGAAAGAATCGATACGCAAATGTGTCAGATACAGAAGTACTAAGGAATGACGAGATACTCTTGGAGATCTGCAAGGCTATGGGTACAGCAACAAGGAATAATCCAATAGGCAGCCCACTTGAAAAGGAATGGTTATCTCTGAAAAGGACAATAATAAAAGTTGGAAAGAAAAACATTGGTACAAAGAAAGTAACTGCAAAGAAACTATGTGAATTAAAATAAATAACTGAAGTATTTCTTTTATTACCCGTGATGAAAGAAGGAAGTTCAAAAATGTTCAGGGAAATTCAGGAATACAGAAATGCTAGTCACTGAGAGATGAAATAGACAGGATGTGTAGGAAAACTAAGACGACATGGCTGCCTGAAGAATGTGCAAAAATCGAAAAAGAAATGATTGTTGGAAGGACTGAGACAGCGCATAAGAAAGTCGAAGCAATCTTGAGTGAAAATGTGAGCAAAGGGTGGTAATATTAAGAGTGCAGTGGGAATTTAACCGTCAAAAAGGAGGAGGTGGTGGATATATGGAATGAGTACATTGTAGGCCTCCATGAGGAGGGAAGATTTGTCTGATGTGATAGAAGAAGAAAGAAGAGTCGATTTAGAAGAGTTAGGAGATCCAGTAATAGAATCAGAATTTAAAAGAGCTTTGGAGGACTTAAGAGCATATAAGGCACAAGGAGTAGATAACTTTCCATCAGGATGTCTAAAATCATTGGGGGGAACTGGCGGCAAAGCGACTATTCATGTTGGTGTGTAAAATGTATGAGTCCGCCGACATACCATCTAGCTTTCGGAAAAATATCATCCACACAATTCTTAAGACTGCAAGAGCTGACAAGTGCGACAATTATCGAACAGTGTGCTTAATAGCTCATGCATGTAAATTGCTGACAAGAATAATATATTGGAGAATGGAAAAGAAAATTGAGGATGAGTTAAATGACTATCAATTTGTCCTTGGGAAAGGTAAATGCAACAGAGAGGCAATTCCGACGTTGCTGTCCGTGATAGAAGCAAGAGAAAAGAACAATAAAGTAACGTTTATAGGATTTGTCGACCTCAAAAAGATGTTGAGCAAATGTGAAATGGCGCAAAGTGTGTGAAATTCTGAGACAAACAGGGGTAAGCTGTAGAGAGAGACAGGTAATACACAATATGTACAAAAGCCAAGAGGGAACAATAAGAGTGGATGACCTAGAATGAAGTGCTCGGATTAAAAAGGATGTAGGCAGGGATGTAGTGTTTCGCTCGTATTTTCAGTACGTACATGATGGAAATACAAGAAAGGTTCTGGAGTGGGATTAAAATTCAAGTTGAAAAGGCATGAGTGATACGATTCGCTGATGACAATGCTATCCTGAAAGTGAAAGTGAAGAAGAATTACATGATGGGCTGAATGGAATGGACAGTCTAATGAGTACAAAATATGGGTTGAGAATAAAACAAAGAAATACGAAAGGAGTTGAAAGGAGCAGAAATGAGAACAGAGATGAACATAACATCAGGATTAATTCTCACAAAGTATATCAAATTAAGGTATTCTACTACCTAGGCAGCAAAATAACAAATGACAGATAGAGCAAGGAGGACAGAGAAAGCAGATTAGCACCGGCCAAAAAAAGCATTCCTGACCAAGAGAAGTCTATTAGCATCAAACATGGACCTTCATTTTAGGAAGAATTTTCTGAGAATGTACGTTTGGAGCAGAACCTTGAATGGTAGTGAAACATGGTCTGTGGGAAAACCGGAAAAGAAGAGAATCAAAGCATTTGAGATGATGTACTACAGGCGAATGCTGAAAATTAACTCAACTTACAAAGTATGGAATGAGGAGGTTCAGCGCAGAATGGAAGAGGAAAGGAATATGTGGAAGGGACACGATGATAGGACATCTGCTAAGACATCACGGAATGAATTCCATGGTAAAAAATTGGAGAGTACATGCAGCAAATAACTGAGGACGTAGGTCGCAAGTGCTGCTCTCAGGTAAAGAGGTTGGCATAGGAGGGGAATTTGTAGTGGACCACATCGAACGAATGGGAAGACATATGACTAAAAATAAAATAAAATAAAATAAAGAAATGGAAACGTCTCTAACGTTTCGCCTACAAAGGCTGGAGACATCTTCAGAGGCTAAAAAGGCTCAGGCAGCAGTTTGAAACTCCTATAAACTCTTGTATTAAAACCTGTGGTCTAGGGGTAGCGTCTTTGATTCATAATCAAAACGTCTTCGGTCCCGGGTTCGATCCCCGCCACTGGCTAAATTTTGATAAATAATCAGCATTGGTTGCAGAAGACTTCCGGCATAAGAAGTCAGCCCATTCTTCCAACGGCCTTGTCAAAGAGGGCGGAGGAGCGGATGTTCAGGGCAATCTCGTGTCCTACGGGTCGGAAATTGCCCCTAAAGATGTGGCGTGTAGTTGAAGAAGTGTCATGATGATCACTCCATTGGCAAAAGATTCCGCAATATTCTCCCATTCGATTGTCCGGGAGAGGACTGCCAAGGGGGAGGTTACCATGAGAAAAATATTGATTAATCAACGAAAGGATAATGTTCTACAAGTCGGGGCGTGGAATGTCAGAAGCTTGAACGTGGTAGGGAAACTAGAATATCTGAAAAGGGAAATGCAAAGGCTCAATCTAGATACAGTAGGGGTCAGTGAAGTGAAGTGGAAGGAAGACAAGGATATCTGATCAGATGAGTATCGGGTAATATCAACAGCAGCAGAAAATGGTACAACAGGTGTAGGATTCGTTATGAATAGGAAGGTAGGGAAGAGGGTGTGTTACTGTGAACAGTTCAGTGACCGGGTTGTTCTAATGAGAATCGACAGCAGACCAACACCAGCAACGACAGTTCAGGTATACATACTGACATCGCAAGCTGAAGATGAACAGATAGAGAAAGTGTATGAGGATATTGAAAGGGTAATGCAGTATGCTAAGGGGGACGAAAATGTAAGTCATGGGTGACTGAAATGAAGTTGTAGGGGAAGGAGTAGAAGAAAAGGTAACAGGAGAATATGGGCTTGGCACAAGGAATGAAAGAGGAGAGAGACTAATTGAGTTCTGTAACAAGTTTCAGATAGTAATAGCGAATACACTGTTCAAGAATCACAAGAGGAGGAGGTATACTTGGAAAGGGCCAGGAGATACGGGAAGATTTCAATTAGATTACATCATGGTCAGACAGAGATTCCGAAGACAGATACTGGATTGTAAAGCATACCCAGGAGCAGACATAGATCACAATATAGTAGTGATGAAGAGTAGGCTGAAGTTCAAGACGTTAGTCAGGTAGAATCAATACGCAAAGAAGTGGGATACGGAAGTTCTAAGGAATGACGAGATACGTTTGAAGTTCTCTAACGCTATAGATACAGCAATAAGGAATAGCGCAGTAGGCAGCGCAGTTGAAGAAGAATAGACCCTCTAAAAGGGGCCATCACAGAAGTTGGGAAGGAAAACATAGGTACAAAGAAGGTAGCTGCGAAGAAACCATGGGTAACAGAAGAAATACTTCAGTTGATTGATGAAAGGAGGAAGTACAAACATGTTCCGGGAAAATCAGGAATACAGAAATATAAGTCGCTAAGGAATGAAATAAATAGAAAGTGCAGGGAAAGACGAAATGGTTGCAGGAAAAATGCGAAGACATCGAAAAAGATATGATTGTCGGAAGGACAGACTCAGCATACAGGAAAGTCAAAACAGCCTTTGGTGACATTAAAAGGAACGGTGGTAACATTAAGAGTGCAACGGGAATTCCACTGCTAAATGCAGAGGAGAGAGCAGATAGGTGGAAAGAATACATTGAAAGCCTCTATGAGGGAGATGATTTGTCTGATGTGATAGAAGACGAAACAGGAGTCGATTTAGAAGAGATAGCGGATCCAGCATTAGAATCGGAATTTAAAAGAGCTTTGGAGGACTTACGGTCAAATAAGGCAGAAGGGATAGATAACATTCCATCGGAATTTCTAAATTCACGTTGGTGTGTAGAGTATATAAGTCTGGCGACATACCATCTGACTTTCGGAAAAGTATCATCCACACAATTCCGAAGACGGCAAGAGATGAGAAGTGCGAGAATTATCGCACAATCAGCTTAACAGCTCATGCATCGAAGCTGCTTACAAGAATAATATACAGAAGAATGGAAAAGAAAATTGAGAATGCGCTAGGTGACGATCAGTTTGCCTTTAGAAAAAGTAAAGGCAAGAAGAGGCAATTCTGACGTTACGGCTAATAATGGAAGCAAGGCTAAAGAAAAATCAAGACACATTCATAGGATTTGTCGACCTGGAAAAAGCGTTCGACAATATAAAATTGTGCAAGCTGTTCAAGATTCTGAAAAAAGTAGGGGTAAGCTATAGGGAGAGACGGGTCATATAGAATATGTACAACAACCAGGAGGGAATAAGACAAGGCTGTAGCCTTTCGCCCCTACTCTTCAATCTGTACATCGAGGAAGCAAAGAGAGGAAATAAAAGAAAGGTTCAGCAGTGGAATTAAAATACAAGGTGAAATGATATCAGTGATACGATTCGTTGATGACATTGCTATCCTGAGTGAATGTGAAGAAGAATTAAATGATCTGCTGAACGGAATGAACAGTCTAATGAGTACACAGTATGGTTTGTGAGTAAATCGGAGAAAGACGAAGGTAATGAGAAGTAGTAGAAATGAGAACAGCGAGAAACTTAACATCTGGATTGATGGTCACAAAGTCAATGAAGTTAACGAATTCTGCTACCTAGGCAGTAATATAACCAATGACGGACGGAGCAAGGAGGACATCAGAAGCAGACTCGCTACGGCACAAAAGGCATTTCTGGCCAAGAGAAGTCTTCTAATATCAAATACCGGCCTTAATTTGAGGAAGAAATTTCTGAGGATGTACGTCTGGAGTACAGCATTGTATGGTAGTGAAACATGGACTGTGGGAAAACTGGAACAGAAGAGAATCGAAGCATTTGAGATGTGGTGCGATAGACGAATGTTGAAAATTAGGTGGACTGATAAGGTAAGGAATGAGGAAGTTCTACGCAGAATCGGAGAGAAAAGGAATATGTAGAAAACACTGATAATGAGAAGGGACAGGATGATAGGACATCAGCTAAGACGTGAGGGAATGACTTCCATGGTACTAGAGGGAGCTGTAGAGGGCTAAAGCTGTAGAGGAAGACAGAGATTGGAATACACCAAGCAAATAATTGAGGGCGTAGGTTGCAAGTGCTACTCTGAGATGAAGAGGCTGGCACAGGAAAGGAATTCGTGGCGGACCGCATCTAACCAGTCTGTAGACTGATGACCAAAAAAACTCTACAAGCTGAACTGTTTGTTCGGATCCCTGCCACAGTTGGGCTGTGATGTCATCAGACGGCTGCTTAAGAGCGCAGAGTCACGAGTGTGTGTGTTGTCGAGCTTCTGCTGAGGAAAACGTGGCGCTGGTTTCTGTATTCAGCAACTAGTCTAATTTCTCTCATTCTTCTTTCCGTTAAAGTTGCTTTCGTGCTTTGGAATTTGAATGCCCTCTCTGTAAATTCAAGCACAGTAATATAGGTTCTGTACTGCAGAGACGAATTTTTAGTTTCCCTGGTCCGAGTGGATGTTCTGCAACTGCCGATTTATTGCGATTTCGCACATGACAACTGCTCTTCTGTTCCTTAAGCAAGAAATGAGTACTTCTGTTTGTACTACACATCTGTGCTTGACTGGGTGTGTAAGACAATTTATATATTCCTCCTATGGCAAGTGCTGGCCGTACATTCTTTACAGTGTTCAAAACATTCACGCTCCTTCGTAATTGGTATAAACACTGCATCAATACTATGTATTCCTCGTACTCTGATCATGTTAACCATGACTGCCTTTACTAATGGGAGTAAATCTTTGTTTCTTCTTCATGAGAAGCTCCATACCTTTATGGACTTATTGCCCTATTTATCTCTTTCTCAGATTAATCATTTCTTCTGAAAGTTGTGTTTAAATTGACGGAGCGTTCCTCCAACTACTCTGGTGACACATTATTTAATCCAGGCACACCAATGTTCTCATTACTGCTCTTTTCAGTTTGAGACAATGACTTGAATTTTTGTGAATGTATCCACATGTGTGAGTAAGGTTTTTGCAGACATTCTGTGCCTAACATCTGTGGATTTTCTAAGTAGCCGTACATTTTAAAATATTTCAACTTCTTCCTCTTTTTCTATACTGGATTCTATATTATAACTAATATAATTCGGAAAGTTTAGAAATTCTGTGTTCTTATTGTCCATTAGGCTACATAACGAAGTATGAGTATCATCAATATAACAAAACCAACGATAGTGACTTTTCTTGTTGGGCTGATGAGCTGTTCCTTCCAGTTTTACATATAGAACTCCGTTGTAACTTTCTTGAGTGTGTTTTCCATAATGTTCTAATGAATACAGTTTCAGAAAACTGGATGATTTATTCCAGAGCCTCACAAACTGAGCCAAGTTAATAACGCTTTGGTCCGCCTCTAGTCCTTCTGCAAGCAGTTATTCGGCTTCGAATTTATTGGCAGAGCCGTTGAATTTCCTCCCGAAGGACATTGTTCGAAATCATGTCCAGCTGGCAGGTTAAGTCATGAAAACCTCGAGATGGTTCGAAGGCCTTACCCAGTCCGCCCCAAACGTTGTCAGTTGGGGAGAGGTTTGGAGCCCTTCCTAGTCAAGGTATGTTTGGCGAGCAATAGAAATTCTCGTTCTGAGTGTGGGCGGGCATTACCTTGTTGATATGTAAGGCCAGTATGGCCTACATTGGCCAATAAGTTTGCCAGACCTCTTTCCAATTGACAATAATTGGAGCAAATAGGCAGGGTCTTCCAACCAGGTCGAGATTCTGAGGATCTAGGGCACCATTTGGACAAAATATGGCATTATGTTCCTCAGGGAGACATCCAACAACTTTTTCAATCAACGCAAAGCTGAAAAATTGCTTACATCAGGATGCATTGCTTACATAAGGACGCATTACTGACTTTCTTAATCTGTGAAGCTTCTCTCTCGAATAAGTCATCCACTTGTTTGTCTGTTCATGTACAGAACATCTATTAGTTTCTGGATCTTTCAGATAGTTCATTTTTTCGCCTAAGAGTGTAATTTCTATATGTGACATCGTGCCCCTCTACGATTTTTACCCTCCTCACAGCCCTCCAATACTAAACTGGTGATCCCTTGATGCCTCAGAAAATGTCCTGCCAACTGATCCCTTCTTCTAGTAAGGCTAATATGTGATGGGCTTAGCATGAAGGATTCTATTTTTTGCATAAATGAACTAAACCTTGTATATGTCTTTTTTGCTACAGAGGACTGTAGAAGACCGTCTAAGTGCTTGGCAGCCACGCTTGTCGAACAATCCATAGCGCTAACAACTGGTATTAATGGAATGATGCGTTTGTGAATTTTTGGTACACCACACAATCTTGGTGGGACCAGATCTGATTTAAAAAGACATTTATAGTCTGTGGGAGAAATCGAAGACTCTTTCACTAGCTGATGCATTTCCCAAAGTATTGCTGTTGGAGGATTGCTTTTGAACTCCCTGTGCCTTCCTGGTTGTTATACAACGCCAGTTACAGTGCAGTAGGTTCGTTATTTCATTAGCATTGTAGCGTTGCCGTTATCTGCTGGAAGCTCTAGCATACATAAAAATTGAAATCTCCGATAGGTTTCTTTTCACGTTTAGTTAAGGTGCTGTTGTCTCAGTGCTTATTCCCTCTGGTAGTGTCTCTGGTGAAGCCTCCAAATTTAGGGGACGAAGTCTTTGGCACCGAAATACGCTATGGAACGTGGCCTAATACCCATTAATCAAAATTGACCAGTAGGTTGTATTTTAATTATTTATCAGTACCAGTACATATGTTAATGTTTGTAGGAATCACGAAAGAAATGAGGAATGTAGAAATAGGAGAAATCTTTAGAGAAGGGGTGGCCAAGACATCAGCTCACGTGCCATGCCTGGGCACAAGTGCATTTGGCTCATTATATACATCTCCCAATTAACATTTCTTACATTTTCTCTGAAGTGCTCAATAAACACTGGGTTGAGCAACCTTACAGATTTATCTCATAGTTTCTGAACTGTACACCTTGCTGTATTTTCTAATTTAATCGGTTGTACATCATTAAGGGGTGATAATCCCATGTTTATATGTTAATTTAGAAAGTTATGAATTTGTTAGCTTCACACCCTCTTGCTGCACAAATACATAATCTATTAGGGCGCTACTGTCTTGAGCTATATGTGTAGGGAAATTGATAGCTGATTCTATATGTAATTAATAACACACGTTTCCCATCTGAACTGGTTAGAAAGTTTACATAGAAATCATCACAGATTAATAACTTCCTGTTGTTGTCTGACAGACAGCGTAATAGGTAGTCAAACTTTTTTATGAGTAGCTCCCAATCTCCTAATAGGGACCTGTACACTGTTGCTAGCATCAGCACTACATTATCTAGCTGTAGTTTATATGCACAAACTTGAAAGTGCCGATCAATGCTGAATTTGCTTACTTCTCAGGTTTTGTATTTATATCCTTGTTTTTCGTAAACGGCAACCACTCCTTTATCCATGCTATATCTGGAAGTGTAAGAGGCTAAATTATACTAATTTATACTGACACTATCCATCACCACAGTTACATGGTGTTCAGACAAAGTATATCAATCTCATTGTTATTTGTGAGGTCATCTACACGTACTAACAGATCATCTACCTTATTTTTTATTCCCCTGATATTCTGATGAAGTAAGTTGATACTACCCTTAGCTTATCCCTATTTACTGTACATGGAGCTTCTTTCATTCTATTTTTTTTTTAGTTTTGCCTGTTTGGACTATGACCTTAACATAAAAGACCTGTCTACCTTGTCCCATTAACGACAGGGGCCACCCTCGTGTGACTGAGGCTCCCCCTTAAAGTATCTGCTAATAGGGAAGCTAACTTATCTTTCCCCTTCCAATTTACCTGCAGGCCATGCGTAGTGTGTCCTCACGTACCAGCAGTGTCAACAGGAACATCGCATATGTGGGGTTTTGGGGGTATCTGGAACATCCCGTTCCTCCACTACTTCAGATAGAAAGCCAGAGTGATAACACGCCTTTCAGCAGTGTTTACCCAGGACCGAACATGGCGCCGAAAGACCTCCGCAAACACCACATTTGTGTGTCCAGTTCATGTTCCTATTTCATCCAAGTCTCTCGCAATAGTACAGCTTGGATTCATACCGCAGGCTGCCCCAACTGTATTTACCTGATCTCCCTGGCGTTTGTTTTCACAAAACTGGTGATCTGGTAAGCTGCACCTAATTCGTCCTGAAGCTCCTTGCCTTGAATGTTAAGTAGAAGCAATAATCTTCTCTTCCTATTCTGATTTGATCCCTACATGTCTTCTTCTCTTGAAGCTAATATTCTGCTTCAAAATACATTCAACTACATGTGGACGAGGCCCTTCCTCCACTACTTCTGATAGCAAGCCAAACTGATTTACTAACTGAATTTCGAAGTTTTTTCAACAGTTTCCCTTTTTGCTTCTACCTTTCCCCAGCACCCCGTCCCTGTTTCTTCCCTTAGCCTACATAATTCCAAGTCCACATTTTCTAATTCAGCCTTAAGGGCACAAATTTTTGCCTCATGTTCAGCAACTTTTCTGTCCTTTCTAGATAACATACGTTGCCATGGAGGAGCGTCTTTATCTACCCAGTTTCCTCGGCGCTACATTCACCCCAATAAAATCATAACCTACACAGTCTTCACACCCCCGCCTTCAGATTTCTATAGCAAACATCACATTTGCTAGACATGTTTTGACAGAAAAATTTACACAGAGGAAGAGGATAACTTGGCACAAGAGCACTGATGTTACGTAACCTGTATTAATACGCAGCGAAGCGCTAATGTAAACAAACTTTTAAAAATCTCAAAAACTTTATAAAACTACCGTTGTAATTCTTTCTAAGCCACAACGTATTCTTCAAACTCCGTATTTTCTTTAACACCGGTGATTTTAGGGAACTCGACTGTCTTTGTCAGAATGTGTCCGTTCCAGAAACACGATTTTCTTTTTAAATGCATCACCATCAAATGAGGAAGAAGTTAGCTTGCAGCGCATTACTGTGGGCAGTGTGCAGTCAAGTCCAGTTAAAATGTGAAATCTGCACTAGATTGCACATGTCTCCGTTTTCGTTCCTGCATTAGTTTTTCCGTCAGAAAATTAAACGCTAGCTCCAGGTATGTCTCTCGACATAACCTACATACAATGCAGTACGATATGAAGTCTCCGTAGGAATCGTTCAGTTTCACTGAAAACCGTTGCACCTGAAAACGGAAGATGCGTGTGACTTCAGCAATTATACTATGCGTCCTTACAATTTCACCATGTGCCAGAGGCCTGCAAATTTAGCACAAAGTGCTTTTTGATGTACAAAACAAGGAATCTCGTCTGTCTACATTCGTGTGTTTTTTTTGCTCTTTCATTGTCGATCAAATCTTTAAAATCTTTCTGCATATTCCAGAATCCGATCAAGAGCAGTTCTCCACATGAGTAATCTAGAGGCAGATATCCTCCGAGTTGTGAAGCAACTTAAATCACAACAAGTCTTCCAGTTCACAGTGTATACGAATTACGTTTCCTGATGCAACAGCTCCAACAACCATATACAACCGTCCCCTGGACGAAAGATCCGTACGAAAAGATTGGAAAACTGCACAGGTTACACAAATATTCAAGAAGGGTAGAAGGAGTAATCCATTAATTTACAGGCCCATATTATTAATGTCGATATCCAGTAGGATTTTGGAACATATATTGCGTGCGAGGACTATGAATTACCTCGAAGAAAATGGTCTATTAACACACAGTAAACTCGGATTAAGAAAACATAATTCTTGTGAAGCATGAAGTGTTGAGTGCTTTCGACAAGGATTTCGAAAAGGCCTTTGACACTTTATCATACGAGCGGCTTGTACTGAAATTCGGTGCTTATGGAATATCTTCTCAGTTAGCTAACTGGGTTCTTGATATCCTGTTAGAGATGTCACAGTTCCTAATAGCTGACAGAAAGTCATCGAGTGAAACAGAAGTGATTTCTGGCGTTCCCCAATGTAGTGTTATAGGCCCACTGCCGTTCCTTATCTGTATAAATGATTTTATAACAATCTGAGGAGCAATCTGAGATCAAAAAATGCAAAACGATTTAGAAAACATATCTGTATATTTTGGAAAGTGGCAATTGGCATTAGATAATGGAGTCCTCCATATGAGTGCTAAAAGGAATCTGTTAAACTTCGGTTACACTATAAATCACTAAATCTAAAGCCCGCAAATTCAACTAAAAACCTAGGAATTATAATTACGAGCCCCTTAAATTGGGAAGAACACATTATGTTGAGGGGGAGGCAACCCAAAGACTGCGATTCATTAGCAGAATATTCAGAAAATGCAACAGATCTACAAAAAGACTGCCTACGCTACGCTTGTATGGCCTCTTTTGGGGTACCGCTGCACAGTGTGGGATCCTCGCCGGATAGGGTTAATGGAGTACATTGAGAAAGTTCAAAGAAGAGCTGCACTTTCTGTATTACACGGAAATAGTGGAAACAGTGTTACTAACCTCATACAGAATTTGTGGTGGATATAAAAAAGGCGTTTTTCGTTGCGGCAGAATCACATCACGAAATTTCAGTCACCAACTTTCTCCTTCGAATGCGAAAATATTTTGCTAACACAGACTTAGGGAGAAAAGATCGTCGTAATAAAATAAGGGAAACGGGAACTATCTGGGAAAGGTTTAGGCATTCGTTTCTTCCTCGCACTGTTCGGTATTGGAATAATCGAGAATGGTTGTGAAGGTCATTCGATGAACCCTCCGCCAGGCACTTAAGTGTGATCTGCAGAGAATCCATGTACATGTACAGTCGTTCTCAAAAGTATCCGAACGACCTGAATTGCATTTCGCCTGATTCGCATGCAACTCACATAACGCAGCTGTCTAGCAGTTCCTCTAATCGCTCCTTGGTACAGTCGTTTGACTATTGAAAATGGCTCCACAAGTCACCACTAGAAAACTCGGCTCTGTACCGCAATAATTCAAGATGTAAAGTAATACCACGATACTACAAATATCAGGGAACACCTTAGCACAGATAAGGCTAGTAAGCTCACATTTATTACAATAAATGACATACCTGAAATGTTACCACTCTAATTATTACGTCAGGTAGGTAACGCACGTAGTAAGTCGTCGCATTCATGATTCCCTCTTCAAAGTAACATACCGTACTTGTTATTTACAGAAAATGATATTAAAAATTTAAGTTATTCACGAGCAGCTAGTTAAGAATATGTATGAAGTTCAAATGACGCGACGAACCGTCTCGTTCTGCATTTGGATTCAAACCCAGGTCACGCACACTAAGATTTCGTGACTGACGGAAACTAACAGTTATTCCTGACTAGGCATACAGAGAGTGATATACCTCGATTTTAGAAATTATCAGTTAGCCAATATCAACTTTAAATTACATAACGTAAACATTTCTAACGGACGCGAATTCCTACCCAGCATCTATTGTCCCTGTTAACGAAATACGAGAGATGTTAAATATTGCTTCTTCACAAGTAACTTACTTGAAATGCCGTGATGTACAGCTTTGTGTTGGACAGGGATTCGAACCCAGAACCTAATGGGATTGTTATCGAAGCACCATCAACTGTGACATACGGGATTTTCTCGGCAGTAGCAAGATGTTTTAAGTGAAATGACTAGACGAAACATTAATTTTTTCCTTCCCAGGACTCCAACCTGGAACCTTTCGCTTTTATTTATTAGGGAATACGAACGTTAAATATGGGTTTGTTACATCAGCAGCGACATGTGAGCATGTATGGATAAGAAATAATATGACGAAGAGTTCAGTGCTGACTGGGAATCGAAACCCACACATATCGTTGTGGACTACACCCAAAGAGACGTCAGCTACAGACTGTTTCTCCACCAGCAGCTCAGAATAACCTCCTTCAACTTAGAACTATCTGTTCATCTTCAGCTTGCGATGTCAGTATGTATACCTGAACTGTCGTTGCTGGTGTTGGTCTGCTGTCGATTCTCATTAGAACAACCCGGTCACTGAACTGTTCACAGTAACACACCCTCTTCCCTACCTTCCTATTCATAACGAATCCTACACCTGTTGTACCATTTTCTGCTGCTGTTGATATTACCCGATACTCATCTGATCAGATATCCTTGTCTTCCTTCCACTTCACTTCACTGACCCCTACTGTATCTAGATTGAGCCTTTGCATTTCCCTTTTCAGATATTCTAGTTTCCCTACCACGTTCAAGCTTCTGACATTCCACGCCCCGACTTGTAGAACATTATCCTTTCGTTGATTAATCAATATTTTTCTCATGGTGACCTCCCCCTTGGCAGTCCTCTCCCGGACAATCGAATGGGAGAATATTGCGGAATCTTTTGCCAATGGAGTGATCATCATGACACTTCTTCAACTACAGGCCACATGTCCTGTGGATACACGTAACGTGTCTTTAATGCAGTGGTTTCCATTGCCTTCTGCATCCTCATGTCGTTGATCATTGCTGATTCCTCCACCTTTAGGGGCAATTTTCCACGCCTAGGACAAGAGATTGCCCAGAATCTTTATCCGCTCTTCTGCCCTCTTTGACAAGGCCGTTGGCAGAATGAGGCTGCCTTCTTATTCCGGAAGTCTGTAGCCGCCAATGTTGATTATTTATCAAAATTTAGCCAGTGGCGGGGATCGAACGCGGGACCGAAGATATTTTGATTATGAATCAAGGACGCTACCCCCCCTTTTTTTTTAATCTCATTTTGTTGACATTTGTTCGTTGGATCTGCTCGGGGCGGACGTCGTAAGACATCCGTTCAAGTTCGTTGTCGATCGATTAACTCAGTTTTTTTATTACAGAGAGCTGCTAACCCTCTGACCGAACACGCTGAGCTACCGTGCCGGCTTCTTAGACCACAGGTACCACATAGTAGTGTTTTTTCAACACTAAAAGAAACGTTACGAAAATTGTCCACTGTATTAAAAGAAATGAAATTTAACTACCCACTATAACCTTACGACGAAAGTCTGTTTTGATAAAACTGAGTATCTGTACACAAGCGTGCCTCTATCGGCACGAATTAGTAAAATAGTAGTCACTTAGATTTCGATTGGGTATGTGTTTATTTGGTATGCTGTGTCATACTCGAAAGGTATGCAAATGTGGCACTTCATGAATAAAGTTATGTGTTCGTAGAAACCCAACATTTGTTTGTCAGCAGCGGAACGAGGCGTTACCTGTTGTGCAGCATTGTAAGTTTTTCACCATTGCACTATGAGCCGAAAGTATTTTCTTGCGATTTACTTATCGATGTTTGATCTGACTGATTGTAGATCTTTCACAGAAGGGATAAAAGTGTTACATTCAGCGAGACTGGAACCGCGAATCATAACAGACGCTTTCTCAGATGTCAGCACGTCACCACAGAGCTAGCCAAGACGTGTGTGTTGCAAATTTGTCTTGCGAGACCAGCAGAGTCCATAACAAATAAACCGCTATTTAAAGTACGAGTTTAATTGAGATCTACACACGAAACGACTTTCCTGGGCTGAAAACCGTAAATTTACAATCTTTTGTTGTACCTGAAGCGACAATAACTCAGATTATTCAATGGAAATGACAGGAAAAGTCAAGTGAACTTTGAGGCTTAATTCCGTGTACGCCAGGAAGTAACTCGCCGATCACAGAGTTGACAAATATACCTTGCCTTGTTGCCAAGCCTCAGTTACAGGACTAGCATCAAGAAGACGGACCGATGTGATCCTACAGCGGGCTGGGAAGTGACCACAGATGGCCTTTCAAAGACGCGGCTGCAACAGCCTGGAATACGTAATGCGTCTGATTCACATTTCTGTAAACAGGTTTAGGGACTGGAACGTAGTTACTAATAATATTTAGAAATGACTGCAAACTAAGCATCATAAATCAGTAACTCTCATAGTTTTATATTTCTTTCGTAACTGTACTCGAACGTAACTCATTCACGGACGTCTTCGTGCCTCGCTGATAGTCGAGCACACCAAACAAATAAAAATAAAAAAGAATGTGTGTGTGTGTGTGTGTGTGTGTGTGTGTGTGTGTGTGTGTGAGAGAGAGAGAGAGAGAGAGAGAGAGAGAGAGAGAGAGAAATAAAGATAAAGGAGAATGAGAGAGAGGGTAAGAAATTGTTGTATAGAAATTGAATACCGGTATGTAAAAAAATCTTTCATTAAAATAACATGTTCCACATCATTATGGAGTGTCGTATTCATGATCTATGGAACAAGTATTAATCCAATCTAATCTAATCAATCATATTGCATACTAGCCATGAAGAGTCATGAATTACCGACATGTAAACCATAGTAGCACATGTCGTTGTTCATTTCGCTGCACGTCATCTGCAATACCGAGATACCAGAGCAACAGGAAATAGCAGACACGGACATCAGCAACATCATTTGGTATTAACGCATACATCTTTCTGAGAACGTTTCGAATGGAAATGTACAATTCTAAAATTATACGTTTCCCCGTGTAACAATGACCTCCCATATCCTATTCCCACGCGCCAACTACTTTTATTTTTTATTTTTTCTGTTTTAGGAAGGTCACAGGGCGTGGTACACGCCCCACTAGCAGTGGAGTCTCTTCACGGCACTGCCGGTGCGTAGAGGCCCAAACCCCTGCCACCCCTTATTTCATGTTCCCTGTTGGGTCATAGCACTAAGTGTGCAGAAATCTTGACACAAAATTCCCATTCTCCGATGTAAGAAAGACAAGGAAACCTCTTCTCTGAGTAGAAACTGATCACTGCCAAAAACTTAGCAATTTTTCTTGAATCACACAAATACTTTGGAAGTCGAACACGAGGAATTCTGAACAAAATGTTTTGATAAAACTCTTCCTGTAACACAGAAGTAAATAATAATAATAACACAAGTGACTTTTAATTTTCTTGTGTTCGTTCTCGTTCACGGTATTTTAGTGGTTGCACACATTTACCTGACACCCATTCTTTCAAAAATGATCTTCAGCATGTTGCCGTAGTGCTTCTTGTGGTTGCGATACGTGCTTATTTCTGCGTATTCACACTTCTTGTAAACGCGGAATTCTATCTCGTTGTCTGACCCAAGTTTGTCAAAAAAAAAAATGGCTCTGAGCGCTATTGGACTTAACTACTGTGGTCATCAGTCCCCTAGAACTTAGAACTACTTAAACCTAACTAACCTAAGGACATGACACACATCCATGCCCGAGGCAGGATTCGAACCTGCTACCGTAGCAGTCCCGCGGTTCCAGACTGCAGCGCTAGAACCGCACGACCAAAGTCTGCGACACGAAGTGTCCGAGGTTCGGATCCCAAAGAGGAACACAATTCAGACGATGACCGCGAACAGTCGCTCCGCACAGTTAATATTTTTATTAGGAAAGAGAAAAAGGAGAATGGAATCAATTATGCGATAATGCAGTCATAAAAAAAGATAGGATATTGTAAAAATATTTCCTGGGTCAGAAAGTTTATCCAGAAAGGTCATAAGTGAAATGGACAGTACTTAGCCTGGAAACGATTGACGAAATATTAAGTACACACACTTCTGTACTCAGTCTAAGAAAGAATGTGTATAGTATTCAAGAGAAAGGGATGCTAAAAACAACACAGAAGAAGAAATAATGGCATTACTGGGATTGCCTTACATCTCTGGGATTACGCAAGCAAGCCACACTAACGTTGTCGAACTGTGGAAAGCAGATGGCAGAAATATGGAGATTACGGGAGCTGTGATGATCCATAGAAGTACTCCCCTCTTCTCTGCACGTGTAAATACCATTTCAGCCTACTTTCTTGGATCTTCTTCCCTATGGGCTCCACTTTCACTTTTCCCCTGGTGTACACTTTCCTTAGTCTATCCTTTCGTGTCACCCCACTCATCCACCTTATCATTCTCATTTCATCCACTTCCATCTTTTTCTCTTGGACTTTTGTAATTGGGCCAGTTTTTGCACTATACAGCATCGCAGGCCTCACCACAGACTTGTAAAACTTTCCTTTCATTCTGCAGCTAACCTTCTTATCACATAGTACTCAGCTCAGTTTCCTCCAGTTCATCCATAACTATTCATCCTCTGCTGTATTTATACCTCCAGTCCTCCATTACTTTTCATTTAAGAGCCTAGGTATTTCAATTACTTGATCATCAGTTGTTGTCATTGCAGGTTAATATATAGATTTTTCGCATCCTTTGTTGGTTTTTCCTCTTCCCGGCATAAATCCAAACTGTTCTTTACATACGTCAGTTTCTAGATGCACCTTGTTCTCAAATATCCTTTCCAAGATCTTCATTGTGTGGGACATCACTTTTATCCCTCTATAATTGCCCTTATATAGAAGCATACGGCTTCTCCACACATATGGCGTTCTTTCTCCTTTGCAGATCTTCTGCATTAGATCCCAGAGAATATCAGTACCCTGTTCTTCCAGACTTCTCAATGCTACTATTGAGATTTGGTCAGCTCCTAGGGCCTCCCATTTTTCATTTTCTTCATCGCATGTTGGACTTCTTTCCTACTTATCCTTTGGGTCATTCTTTCATTTATATGTCCTTACTCATACTTCTCTCAAACATTTTTCTCATTCAATAGCCTTTGAAAGTACTCCCACGTACTATTCAAGATTTTCTCAAGGTCGTATAATACTACACCTGATTTATCCTTTATCGGCCTCACTGATGTTACGTCCTCGGTTGCCTTATCTCTTCCTTTAGCTATCCGTAGGAGTTACCTGTCGCCCTGTGTTCTTTCCAGCTCTTCGTACGCCTCTTCCAAGACAGGAACATGCATACCAAAATGCCGTGGCTGACATCTTATCATTCCGACAACGAGGTGCCGGAGGAAAGAAAACGTCAAAACTGAAGCTGTGAGTACAAGTCGTGAGTCATGTCTCCATAGAATAATTTTATTTGGAACTCTTCCAGATGGCGTTTGGATACAAAAAAGGGAACAAATGTCGCCATCATTAATGGGTCATGGGATCTTTATATCTAAAACATGCAGAGAATAGCATAGTTATAAAACACTGTAAAACATTATTAAATGTGTACTGTTTGTTTTATAAATACTGCTTTCCGTGAGTACTTTCATAATACCTTATTTATTATACAGTACGGCTTGGTTTTAAGATTGTTGTTGGTGTTTGGGGCATATTTTCTGTGTGCGTCTGTTGCCGTGTTTCGCAGCATAGTTTATGTCACCTGCAACTGTATGAGCGGCCATTACTAAACAAATACAAGAACATTAACTTACGTATGTCAGCGTTATACAGTTGGGATTGCCGTAGTGTTGTGGATACAGTTTTGATGTGCACTCGGTTGTTACATAGTTTCTCGTGTCTTACGGTCGCGGCAAGGCTTGCAGCTAATTTTACACACAGAAAAACGTAAGTTTCGCACTTCGTTCATAATCCAAAGCATTACGCCATCTTGCCATTAGCATGTGTCGCGAGAAATGTATCGCATGTTACAAGGACGCTATGACAATTGTAGCGGAAGTTCTGACCTCTTCTTCAGTTACGTCTTTTTGCGTGTGTGTGCATTCTGTTATGTGCAGATCACTTTCGATATTAGTAGAGGTACAGTTTTTATTCGTTGGGTGTCTTGCGAAAGTGGAATGTGTGCTGTCTCTTTTTAGGACTCTGTGTACTTCGTTCGGATAGTTTTGATTGTTTCTCCTATGGGTTAGGCCTGATAGCAGTTAATTGTGAGCTGGTTTATTCCAGCATGCTGAATTTTTCTGAGATTCTTTTGTCTGGTCTCAGCCTTTCATGAACTATGTGGTTTGTTTAGAATTTTATTGGGATCCCTTGCTTTTTCAAGATGTTTCCAGTTCTATGTGATATTTTATTACTGTATGTCAGGGTGTACCATATGTTTCCGTTTCCTGAAGTGATGTGGTCCGCTGTGTTGTCTGTGTGTTTGGCCTGTGGGTTTTCAGATTATTTGCTTGTGCTTTTGAATGGGTCGCCACTATTTTTATGTTTCATATTTACCTTGCTGTTGAGGTCGTTTATGATATCTGTTTTGTAGTCATTTTCAACAGCACTTTGTTTGATTATAAATGGTTCAAATGGCTCTGAGCACTATGGGACTTAACTGCTGTGGTCATCAGTCGCCTAGAACTTAGAACTACATAAACCTAACTAACCTAAGTACATCACACACATCCATGCCCGATCCTGGATTCGAACCTGCTACCGTAGCGGTCGCGTGGTTCCAGACTGTAGCGGCTAGAATCGCTTGGCCACTCCGGCCGGCTGTGTGTGATTATATTTAGTGCCTGTGTGTACACTTCAGTTTAAGACGTGTTCTGTTTATGCTGTGGAGCATGGGTGCAAAGCTGGCATATTTACTGAATGTATGGTGGTTGGATGAGATATGGGTAGCAGTGGTTGGTGATGTAGGTCTTCTGAAGATGGAGAAATAATGTAGGTGCTTGTTTCTTGTAACTGTAAGATTCAAGAAATTTAGATTATTGTTTTTTTCTCTTTCCTTTGTGAGGTGGGACTGAGGTAGTACTGTGTTGACGTTACTGTGTAGTTCTTCAACTGTTTTGTGTTTCATCTATAAGCCAATTATGTCATCCTCGTATCGGTACCATCTTGTTTTATAAAGTTGTTGAATATTGTGTTCTCTATACGATCCAAGAATATGCCTACTAATTTCCCACTGAGGGGATATCCAATGGTTAGCCCCTCTGTTTGAAAACAGAAGTTGTTGCTGAAAGTGAAGTAGTTTTGTTCAGTGATTAGACTAAGAATGGATGAGATTTCATTTATTTTTATTTCTGCGAATTTATTGTACTTTAGCTGTTGTTCTATAGTCTTTATAATTTCTTCTGTGTGTATGTGTGTGTACATGGATGTAATGACAGAAGATACAAGTTTTGCTGTTGGGGGAATGTTCTTAATTTTCTCTATTACGTCTTCTGGCGTTTTGAAGCTTCTGTTGTTTGGATATGGGTATGTTTTCTCTAGGAATGCGTACATGTGTCTCTCTGTAGTCCACCGCTGGCCTGATTAGAATGAGAAGTTTGTGGACATTTGCAAGCCTGTTAAGAGTGGAGCTTTAGGATTCCTTTGTATCTTTTTGTCTGCTTCTGTGTGAGGGTACGTGTAATGCTTTTTATGAATGTCTCTTTGTTCCTTTGATATCTTTGTGTTGGATCATCACTTAGCTTGGTAGTATTACTCTATCCCAGAACTTTTTCTGTTTATACCAACAACAACAGAAGAAAATTATTACATACAAAAGGCAATAGTGGAAGAGAAAAACGTAATAAACGAAGAAAGAACACTTTTCAACGACACAATCTTCACAGCTCTGAGAGAACTGACGCACGAAACACAACAGAAAGCACACACTTGGAAAAGAACCACTCACCCATCACACACAGACACATAAAAGAGGAACGGAAGTCGTCAGAACTCGCGCTTAAATTTTCATGACCTTCTTGCAACGTGTGATACGTTTCTCACGAGACACGCCAAAGGCAAGTTGGCGTAACGTTATGCATTATGGAAGAAGTGCGTCGGTTATAATTTTCAGTGTATAGAACTAGCTGCAAGCCATCCAGCGAACATGAGTACACGAGAAACTATGTAACAACCTAGTACACACCAAAACTGTATCCACAACACTGCCGCAATCCCGACTGCATAACGCTGACATACGTAAGTTCACGTTTTCGTATTTGTTTACTAATAGCCGCTCACGTAGTTGCAAATGACATGATTTATGTTGAGAAAAACGGCAACAGAAAAACACAGAAAATATGCCCCAAACACCAACAACAATCTTAAAACCACGCTGTAATGTATAATAAATAAGGTATTATTAAAGTACTCACAGAAAACAATATTTAAGAAACAAACACTAGACATGTAATAACGTTTTATACCGTTTTATAACTGTGCTATTTTCTGCAAGGTGTACATCGATGGCGATATTTGCCTCTGAAACTAACATGGGTAATGAATAAATAAATAAATGAACATCAAAAATATTTTGCATCAAGGCGGACCGACAATGCCCACATTGTTGTTCATATCTCGATACTACAGTTGGTGTGAGAAGCGTCCGCAAAAGGAGAAGGACTGGGTTTGAAGGCAGCCTGACACACAGTTTCCATCTGTCAGTAAGACTGAGATTCAGATTAGTGAGAAATAACGTTATTTCTGTTATCATAACAATTTTCGTAGTTATTTGTCGTTGCCATTGTTAGTTCGAAGACTGGTTTGATGTCGCTCTCCATGCTACACTATCCTGTGCGAGCCCCTCCACTTCCAAAACACTACTGCAGCGTGCATTCATCTGAACCTGTTTACTGCACTCATGACTAGGTGTCCCTCTACAAGTTTTTCTCCCTACACTACTTGTCCATTACCAAACGGACGATTCGCTGACGTCCCAGGAGGTGTTCTGTCAACTGATCCCTTCTTTCAGTCAAGTTGTGGCATATTTTTTACGGTCTCTAATTCGATTCAGTATCTTCTTTAATTAAACCATCTAAACACAAATTCTTCAGCAGTTTGCTCTAGCACTACATCTCAGTATCTCATATTCTCTTCTTGTGTCAGCTGCTTACCATCCATGTTTCACTTCTAAACAAGACTACACTCGTGACGAGAACCTTAACAAAGTCAGCCTAAACTTCAAATTTACGTTAAAAAGCAAAACAATTACTCTTTTCCAGAGATGTTTTCCAAGCCCTAGCCAGTCTGTATTTTATGTCCTGTCTACTTCGGCTGCAAACAATTATGTTGCTGCCTGAATAGGACAACCCATCTACTGCTTTAGAGTCTTCCTTCCTAATCTAATTACCCGTTTGAATGTGACAGGTCAACCTTTCAGCAATCTTATTACCTCGCTTAGTAAGAGATGGGTATGTTGAGATGTATTCCACTACTTAATACACACATCAAAAAATAGATTGTTTCACGTCGGTTCCGAGGATTCCGGAACCTCTACAGAAAATTGGAATAGAAGTCAACATAAACATGATTTCGGCCCTTTCTATTGGTCAAGAAAACCACACGTTGCGCGTTGTTCCACAGAGAAACCTTCAGAGGTGATGGTCCTCTAATGCCCAGTAGCACGTCCTCTGGTACTGATACATGCCTGTATTCGTCGTGGCGGGCTTCCCACAAGTTCTTCAAGGCACTGTTGGTCCAGATTGTCTCACTCCTCAACGGCAAATCGGCGCAGATCCCGCAGATTGGTTGGTGGGTCACGTACCGCGCTGCACGGTGTCGTGGTTCCAAAGACGGACTTCGCCACGGACGTCGGGAGTGAAGTTGCGCACTATGCAGCCGATTGCGCACAGTTTCAGTTGTAACAGGACGTCCTGTGGCTGCACGAAAAGCGTTATTCAGCATAGTGGCGTTGCGGTCAGGGTTTCTCCGAGCCATAATCCGTAGGTAGCGGTTTTCCACCGAAGTGGTAGTAGCACTTGGGCGGCCTGAGCGAGGCATGTGATTTGCACTTCCCGTCTCTCTGTATCTCCTCCATGTGCGAACAACATCGCTTTGGTTCACTCCAACACGCCTGGACGTTTCGGCTGTCAGAGCCCTTCCTGGCACAGAGTAACAATGCGGCCGCGATGGAACCGCGGCGTTGACCGTCTAGGCACGGCTGAGCTACAGACAACACCAGCCGTGTACCTCCTTCCTGGTGGAATGACAGGAACTGTCGGACCCACTCCGTCTAATAGGCGCTGCTCATGCGCCGTTGTTTACGTCTTTGGCCGGGTTTACTGACATCTCTGAACAGTCGAAGGGACTGTAACTGTGATACAATATCGGCAATCAACGTCTATCTTCAGGAGTACTGGGAACTGGGGTAATGGAAAACTTTTTTTGATATGTGTATGACGGAGATATAATAACATTTGACAGAAAATGAAACTAAGTACATGAATTATCGTTCGATGCTCGACAGAGCATGAAAATATCACAATGGGAATATTTTCCCAATGTTGTGCAGACGTTACGAATTTAATCACAACCCATAACATCTCAGCGCAAGAACATGAATCCTAGTCCGTGATTATGTAAATAGTCGTTGCAGAACATCACGAAAGTTTTCCTTTATGATATTAAAATGGCATTATGTGCAAATGAGGAACTAAGATTGGAAGTTGGTATATGTTCAGTGAACAGTACACATATGCCTCTAACAGCAGTGGTGATCGTAAAACGGTATGTCTTTTGTAGAAAGAAAGTAATCCACCGATTATGGTACACCATTTATGAGTAAAATTAAAAACGAACAATGTGTGCTTGAGGTCACCAACTACAAAGCTATTTCCCACCTGATGCTTATCATAGACAAATTAAGTGTTGGCTAAAAGTGTACAAAAGGCGGAGCTTCTGGAAAGTATGACCAAATGCTATGCCTCCACTTTATTGAGCACACAGGTCGCTTTGGAGGGCTGGATGCCGTGGTGCAGGGGACAAAACAAGGCGGTCACGTGACGCTCCACCGATGACGTCAGTAGTGATGATGAGGTGACAATCGCGGTGTGTACGTGCCAGTAGCTGGCGTGAGGTCAGGGCGGTCACCTGCGTCGACGTGGAGAAGTCGAGAAGTGGCAGAAACTAGTAAAGTTACACGATCTGTTGGTCTATCAACGTGGACTGTCCAAGTGTCTGCAACGAATGGTGAACCACTCGTAGTGATGTGAGGCATTGGCGTAAAAAGCTCCTAGCCGATAGGGCTGTTGACGAGTGTCACTCCAAGTGGCTGGCGATCGGTTTCAAACCGGACGCAAATTGCCAATGCCTGGCAAAGCAGCTCCATCTGAACCAGCTGCCTAGCAATCGTTCGGAAGGCGGCCGTCGCTCACACAGACACACACAGCTGCACGTCTTGAGTGGGCCGAACCACACAGAGACGGAGACAGTGGCTGCGTGGAGGCGCGTCAGACAAGTCGCGCGATTTCGCCTGTGGTGCAATTATGGAGGTGGCGATGGGACCGACGGCCTATAGAGGATGCAGTTCAAGCGACTGGTGGTTCCATGGTGTCTTGGGGGTGTTTCTATCACCGCGACTTGGATTCAGTCACTACGGTCAGCGTGAACCTGAACCAGCACGTTTATTTCAACATTCTTGGTGACGAAGTGTTGCCCTATTCTCTGGACACTTGCGTTGTAGAAGATGACACACACAGTCGTGTTCCCACGGCTACGTGCATACACTCCCGGTTTCACGAACACTCAGGCGCCCTACAGCACCTAGAGGCGACCACTAGACAACCCGGTCTCAGAGCCGCATGCGTTGTACGGTACTGTCTGGAACAGCAGCTGGGACGTGGCAGCCGACATCGCCACACACTGCTAACTCTGCGAGATCTGATGCATCAGTGGGAGGCCTCGGGCAGATGCTGGGTATCTGAAGAAACTTTCGGAACTGTTTTCCCCGCCGAGGTGACGAACTCTTCGAGGCTAGAGGCGGTAATACCGTGATGAAATTTCATGATCCTTGAAGCAAAAGTTGGCTTGAACGTGACTGTCTTACTATAAGTTAATGATGTATGGAAAGAATGGGAATCATGCCCCAGCTAATTGTACTTCACAATTTTATTCGACTCCTTACCTAGGTTTAAACAGATATAAAGACGCGTAACGTGTATCCACAGGACATGTGGCCTGTAGTTGAAGAAGTGTTATGATGATCTCTCCATTTGCAAAACATTCCGGAATAGTCCCCCATTCGGATCTCCGGGAGGGGACTGCCAAGTGGGAGGTTACCATGAGAAAAAGATTGAATAATCAACGAAAGGATAATGCTCTACGAGTCGGGGCGTGGAATTTCAGAAGCTTGAACGTGGTAGGGAAACTAGAAAATCTGAAAAAGGAAATGCAAAGGCTCAAATCAGATATAGTAGGGGTCAGTGAGGTGAAGTGGAAGGAAGACAAGGATTTCTGGTCAGATGAGTATCGGGTAATATCAACAGCAGCAGAAAATGGTATAACAGGTGTAGGATTCATTATGAATAGGAAGGTAGGGCAGAGGGTGTGTTACTGTGAACAGTTCAGTGACCGGTTTCTTCTAATCAGAATCTACAGCAGACCAACACCGACAACGATAGTTCAAGTATACATGCCGACGTCGCAAGCTGAAAATGATCAGATAGAGAAAGTGTATGAGATTGAAAGGGTAATGCAGTATGTAAAGCGGGACGAAAATCTGATAGTCATGGGCGACTGGAATGCAGTTGTAGAGGAAGGAGTAGAAGAAAAGGTTACATTAGAATATGGGCTTGGGACAACGAATGAAAGAGGAGAAAGACTAATTGAGTTCTGTAACAAGTTTCATCTAGTAATAGCGAATACCCTGTTCAAGAATCACAAGAGGAGGAGGTATACTTGGAAAAGGCCGGGAGATACGGGAAGATTTCAATTAGATTACATCATGGTCAGACAGACATTGCGAAATCAGATACTGGATTGTAAGGCGTACCCAGGAGCAGATATAGACTCAGATCACAATATAGTACTGATGAAGAGTAGGCTGAAATTCAAGGCATTAGTCAGGAAGAATCAATACGCTAAGAAGTGGGATACGGAAGTTCTAAGGAATGACGAGATACGTCTGATGTTCTCTAACGCTATAGATACAGCAATAAGGAATAGCGCAGGAGACAACACAGTTGAAGAGGAACGGACGTCTCTAAACCGGGCCATGACAGAAGTTGGGAAGGAAAACATAGGTACAAAGAAGGTAGCTGCGAAGAAACAATGGGTAACAGAAGAAATACTTCAGTTGATTGATGAAAGGAGGAAGTACAAACATGTTCCGTGAAAATCAGGAATACAGAAATACAAGTAGCTGAGGAATGAAATAAATAGGAAGTGCCGGAAAGCTAAGACGAAATGGCTGCAGGAAAAATGTGAAGACATCGAAAAAGATGTGATTGTCGGAAGGACAGACTCAGCATACAGGAAAGTCAAAACAACCTTCAGTGACATTAAATTCAACGGTGGTAACATTAAGAGTGCAACGGGAATTCCACTGTTAAAAGCAGAGGAGATAGCAGATAGGTGGAAAGAATACATTGAAAGCCGCTAAAAGGGTCAAGATTTGTCTGATGTGATAGAAGAAGAAACAGGGGTCGATTTAGAAGAGATAGGGGATCCAGTATTAGAATCGGAATTTAAAAGAGCTTTGGAGGACTTACGGTCAAGTAAGGCAGAAGGGAGAGATAACATTCCTTCAGAATTTCTAAAATCATTAGGGGAAGTGTCAACAAAACGACTGTTCAGATTGGTGTGTAGAATATATGAGTCTGGCGACATACCATCTGCCTTTCGGAAAAGCATCATCCACACAATTCCGAAGACGGCAAGAGCATCGAAGCTGCTTACAAGAATAATATACAGAAGAATGGAAGAGAAAATGGAGAATGCGCTAGGTGACGATCAGGCACGAAGAGGCAATTCTGACGTTACGGCTAACAATGGAAGCTAGGCTAAAGAAAAATCAAGACACGTTCATAGGATTTGTCGACCTGGAAAAAGCGTTCGACAATATAAAATGGTGCAAGCTGTTCAAGATTCTGAAAAAAGTAGGGGTAAGCTATAGGGAGTGACGGATCATATACAAAATGTACAACAACCAGGAGGGAATAATAAGAGTGGACAATCAAGAACGAAGTGCTCGTATTAAGAAGGGAGTAAGACAAGGCTGTAGCCTTTCGCCCCTACTCTTCAATCTGAACATCGAGGAAGCAATGATGGGAATAAAAGAAAGGTTCAGCAGTGGAATTAAAATACAAGGTGATAGGATATCAATGATACGATTCGCTGATGACATTGCTATCCTGAGGGAAAGTGAAGAAGAATTAAACGATCTGCTGAACGGAATGAACAGTCTAATGAGTACACAGTATGGTTTGAGAGTAAATCGGAGAAAGACGAAGGTAATGAGAAGTAGTAGAAATGAGAACAGCGAGAAACTTAACATCAGGATTGATGGTCACGAAGTCAATGAAGTTAAGGAATTCTGCTACCTAGGCAGTAAAATAAACAATGACGGACAGAGCAACGAGGACATCAAAAGCAGACTCGCTATGGCAAAAGAGGCATTTCTGGCCAAGAGAAGTCTTCTAATATCAAATACCGGCCTTAATTTGAGGAAGAAATTTCTGTGGATGTACGTCTGGAGTACAGCATTATATGGTAGTGAAACAAGGACTGTGGGAAAACCGGAACAGAAGAGAATCGAAGCATTTGAGATGTGGTGCTATAGACGAATGTTGAAAATTAGGTGGACTGATAAGGTAAGGAATGAGGAGGTTCTACACAGAATCGGAAAGGACAGGAATATGTGGAAAACGCTGATAAGGAGAAGGGACAGGATGGTAGGACATCTGCTAAGACATGAGGGAATGACTTCCATGGTACTAGAGGGAGCTGTAGAGGGCCAAAACTGTAGAGGAAGACAGAGATTGTAATACACCAAGCAAATAATTGAGGATGTAGGTTGCAAGTGCTACTCTGAGATGAAGAGGTTAGCACAGGAAAGGAATTCGTGGCGGGCCGCATCAAACCAGTCAGTAGCAAGGTAAAAATATGAGTAAACATCTGACGTGCCACTGGTTGGCTGTACGATTCCTATGGCTTCCATAATTTCACTGTTGCTGACGTCTGCCATGTTAGAGATTTTAATTACATATATACAGCAGATGTTGTATAGTATTACTGTAATCTGGTGGTGCAGGGTGTTGATTCTATTATTGCTTCTTTCGAAAAGTAATTAATTTAGCCACTTGCAGTGTTTATTGTTCAATTTTTAACTAATTTACAACTAACAACGATATCGATCTACAGCTGTTGTCATCTCAAACGACGCTGTACTTTTATTGATTTTTGATAATACGGTTGGAAAATAGGTTTATAATTACAGTTTTAGTAAGGCAAGCAGTCTCGATCAAAAGCTTTTATTGTTAGTTACCGCTTTCAGTGTTTGACTGTCATCATCAGATGATTTAGTGTCTGCTGTAGCGATATGCAGGGACAGAGAGCGGAGAGAGACGTATGCCACGAGGCACATTCCATTGACTGCTAGGTGGGAAGCGTCAACAGAAGAGGCGGCGGCAGAAGGTATTAGCGCGCTTCATCTTTGGGTCTCACAAATTGCCCTTATTGGCAGATAGTTAGTATCGCAGAAGAGGAAAAGCAGGTGACAGCATTGAGAATAAATTTAAGGAAAGAATTATCTGTACGGTTAGTAGTAATGGCTTCGAGTGGCCTACATACCTCGGTACACAGTGGTTGTCGATACAGTCGGCAGCGACCCGGCAGTCAAGCTCCTCGACGAGTTCCCAGATTTCGCCCCAAGGGAGGCGGCGGAGCTGCGCCAGGGCGCCGGCGCACCTGGCGCACCCCTCTCCCTCCTGCGCTCCACCTGCAGGTGGCGGCGGCAGTCTGGTGTCCCTGAGGCGGAGTGCCAGGCGCTGCGCAGCTGAGACCGCGGGGGGCGGCTGCTCCAGGCTGCCACACTTTACCAACCTCGGTGACCAATCTGCAAAACCCCCTTCACTCACCTCGAGGTCTGCACTCTGACTCACGAGCTTCCATGGACACCTCATATGCACATCAGTACTAGCAGCTACTGAAAGTGAAACTGTAAGAGAGAAACAGCCAACGATAATCGACACGGCATGAGGTGTGCAAGCAAACGGTCAGCAAGTCAGCTGACTGTCAGCATGGCGGCAGTTACTGCGGCTCCCCTTCACGAGGAAGCGGGAAGAGCTGCGCCGACACTACAACACTGGACACTGTGCCGTCATTCTGTATGAGCCGAAGTTCTGACTGCAGCATCGGTGTGGACGATCCGTGCATCGAGGCCCTGAGCTGAGCGGAGAATGCCACGTTGCATTCTCGCCCAACTCATGGGGAGCCACTTGGTATACAATACGTAATTGGTTACACTGATCGCAGCTGTTACATTTCTGAATCCTTGACACAGCTCGCTTGCGGTATTTTCGACATCCTTTCAACAAAATAATTTAACGTCGCATGTCAGCCATGCTGTTCTGCCCCAGATTGACAGAGCTAGCACCGCTACCACAGGAACGTGCGACGTACCTGGCTAGGCGCAGACAGTAATATTTAAGTGAAAATCACACTTGTCGTTAACTAGTTTGATTGGCGAGATTGGGAATAAGACATTTGGACCCGCAATCATAGATCTTTGCAGAGCGCCAGAGCAGATACAGTCTTACGTTGGTGTCAGAGCTGGCAGTGCGGGGCTGGAGAGGAGACTCCAGGCTGGCCGAGAGGCATCTGTGCTGCAGGCGGCAGGGCGCTCCAGACGCAGCCCTATGCTGGAGCGGCCGCCTGTGGGAGCATTTCTTGCTGCCTTCAGATCTCCAGTCCAGGCTGGGCCGTGAATGACGACCCCAGGCATTCTGTACTCTCATCTCCTGGAGCGCCACACACTTAGCCTGTCTCATCACAGTCTACCTGCCAAGTACTGCGTCACAGTCAAATAACTGCAGCCAGAAAAGCAGGAATTCCCTATGATGCAATCGGAATACCACTCTCCTCTCGCTTTAATCTCTGGGATCCGCATCTGAGCTGTATTTTCCTCTTAGCTGTAGCAGTGTTTACCCAGGGTATCTCGTTAGGTAAGTAGCATAGGCGCTGCCATTCGTTGTTCTGTACACTTCCGAGGCAGTAGTTGCACTTCTGTCCCTTTGTGCTTGTGTGGGAACGTTCAGCGCTTACGGAGCAGGGAGAAAACAAATGTTGAGATCATTTTAGAAATAATCGAACTGAAATTGTCGACCGATGCGCGAGTGTGGTTGACATGCGGTTCCTCGCCACAAATAAAGCAGCAATGAGGGCACTGAGTGGCAGAGAGTGGCTTTGCACTAAAAAGCGCTGATCTGTTCTCACCTGCCACAAAGTTTACGGCGGAATCTGTGAACACACACAAAAGATATTCTGCCTGCTCATTCCCTCACGAGGGACTCAAGTCTTTTTGAGCAAATGCGTGATAAAACTCGCAGTGAGTTACACTGCAACATGAAGCAAAAGGAAAGAAGAAAGCGTAGGAAGTCCAGCTGAGGCTACCTCGGTGGTGAGCTGACCTCGCCGGTAAACATTGTAAAAGTTTCGTACTGGCCCAATGAGACTGCTAATTCTTATGACGTCTCTCGCCGTCGGTGCGGCTACTGGGCTGTAAACATACAAACAGTCGCTTCTGATAGGACTGTGGGCAGCTGCTACTGTTAACCGAAAAATCGGGATGCCATTGCGGTATGTCTATGGTAATTAACCACTGTGAACGTTCGAGTAATGCACACCTGATATCAATGAACGTAATTGACTCGTACAGAGGGAAGTCCACGCTCCTGACCCCACACGGAGACCTCCACCTCGTCGTGTCTGAGGGCCGGATGACTCACTTGGCGCTCTCCGTAACCTGCGATGTACAATTGTACGACTCGGTGTATCTCATGTATCCTCGCGAGAGCTCAACCCCGTCAACTGTGTAGCGAAACTTGAAGCTTCCATCACTGGAATAATGCCACAGTTACGGCCAGTGCCTCAGGGACTTTCCCTGACAATCACTGTAACGAAAGGAAACTACTCCTTTTGCGATTAAGCGTAAGTGTGTTTACGACCGACTGGCACGCCTCCTCCACGCTCCACCTACTCCCCGACCTGTGTGTCTGGCTGCAGGCAGGGGGGCCTCCCATGCAGCGGGCCACGGCCCCCAAACCCGCACAGGGCGACTCGCGCTGCCGGAACACACACCGCCACAGCCTGGAACCTCCGTAAGTCTGGAAACTCTACAAGTCACAGAAAACAGCTGGTTGTATGTAATGAAACAATCGTCCTTCGACTCTGCCTCGTATGTGATCATATTTTCTGCATCTTTAGTTTTTATCGTGTGATATTTTAACTTGTTCAAATATGCAAGTGTATGTCTGAAAGCATTACCTGGGGACTGATAAGGTTCACTTTCTCTTCTGAACCTCCGTGAGGAAGTTGATGATCGTTCCTTCCGCAGAGACGAGCGAGGGCAAAGGTCGCTAGAAATACACTGGCGGAAAATAAAATCTCAGCACAAAATAAAAATTACTGTAGAGCAATGAGATTGCGGGGGGAACATCTCTCTAGATGACACATCTTATAGCTTCGAAGGTAACTATGAAGTACAAAAGCCGCTGCCTCATGTCGAGGTAAAGCAAAGGTGAAAAAGCGGAAGTAAGGCATCCTGCAGCTCTTTTAATGTAAATGTAAGTAAAAGTAACATTTGGATTTCCTGGTCAACTGCTACCAATAACCCATTTTATTTTCCATGTTTGCTGTAAGCTGCACGTAAAGGCACAAGCTGGACATGCAGTTGTATGTCAGATGTGACAGCGTTCGGCGGCCCACATATTGCCAACAATGCTAACACAACACTGGGTGATGATGCCAACAGGGGGAGGGACTTTAGCTATCAAATGATGTCGACAGCACGAGGCTATGGAGCGTAGCTGAACTGCTTAGTTGACGAGTAACTCACGACAGTGCTACAGTGCAAGTGCTGTTGATACAAAGCAGAGCAATGGCGCCGATAAACAAAGCAAACGTTGGGTTATATCTTCAGCAGCAGTAGCCAAAGTGGAGATTTGATCAGAAAGGAACTCAAGAAATTTCGCAGAGTGTGAAAGAAGTGGCGCATGAGTCAGTGAAATGCGTGGTGTTGCGCGAACAACGTACAAGAGGAGTGCAGTGATGGCGATACGTGGGCGGCACTAGAAAGTTGTACTGAAACAGGTGTGGTGTAGTTGACCGTCGTTGTCGGACAGAGGGCCGCAGCTCCCGTTTCCAGTCAAACGTAGTGAAGGGCAGTCGTTGTCCAGGGAGAGGATACTAAACACAATTACATACTTGAAAAACAGCAGACAGCACAGCAAAAGAACAATTACGATCATATTTTGAGCAAGTCTGCAGAAATATCACCGTTAGTGTGTAAGGAAAACTACAGACATTCAGCGGAGGACAAGGCTCACCTGCGCGTTTCTAGGATGCTCGACATACATTACAGAGATTTCAAAAGAAGCAGTGGATGCTTGCATGACGTCAGACAGTTTTACAGAAGTGTGACATGTGAGATAATGAAACTTCGAAGAAAGCGTCAACTTGACGATGCACAGCAAACTACAGGATCGACCGCAATATTTGTAGATGAGATAAGCAAATCCACCCCGTCGTTGAGTAAGGAATTTGTTTTCAACTGCAGCCAATCGGCATTTGAAGAGGAAACGTACATGAACGGGACCCTGGGAATTAAAGGTACCAACACAGATCAATCAAGATCATCTATTACCAATTCGCATTCGTATACAGTTATGCCGACTGATTAACAAGACAGTAAAGTGGCTGGAACGCTATTTATTGCTCTGCGCCCTCTGATTCTTCCTCGAGTGTATAACGTCTTATGAATCCGTACAGCACGAAAGAGCACTTACTGGGATGGAGACAGTACTGCCACCATAGTAAATATTCACCGGTACTGGGCGCCGAGCGTTTGCCGATGTTCCAGCAGACGCAATCACGTATCGAGGAGGTCTCACTTGCTGTAAGCAGAGCTGCCACTGTGGCAATCACGCCCGCCGGCTGCATTGTCCGTTGCTGGCAGTGGGGAGCGAACAGAAGCTGTGCGCTTCGCAGGGAGCGCGCGCTCAATATGACGGCGAGCGCAGCGGAAGTCTGGCGCAGGGCGGCCAAACCACGGGAAGCCCGACGCCTCTCATGCGGATCACCGCCGTATTCCTGTTTGCCTGCTGAGAGTTCGCAAAAGCCGTCGAGTAAAACAAACGTGGTATCTGCCCTTCCGCAGGGAAGTGTTGTAGTCATTGCGCTGTTTCTAATCTACAAAAAGGATTTACGAGGCAATCTGAGCAGCCATTGTTCGCCGATGGTGCTGTCTTTTACCATAGAGTAAAGTCATCAGAAGATCAAAGCAATTGGAAAATAATTTAGAGAGTGAACCGGTGTGGTGCGTAAAGTGGCAGTTGATTCTAAATAATGAAATGTGTTATGTCATCCACAGGAGAACTAGAAGGAATGCGTTAAATTTATTTTACTCGATGAGTCACACAAATCGAAAGGGTGCCGTTTCATCTAAATGCCAAGGTATTACAATTAGGGCTAACTTAAATAGGAACGATCAAATAGAAGATACTGTAGGGAAGACTGTGTTTTGTTTGCAGAACACCTGGACAAACCGACAAGCCCAGTAAAGAGACTGTCACTTAGTGATGCTGGAAGAACCCTCCGCCACACACCGCCAGGTGACACGCGGATTACTGGCGTAGATGCAGATGTACATCTACAACTCCACACAAATCGCAATATGGTGCATAGTTGAAGTTTCCTTCACCATCACTAGTCATTTTCTTTCCTGTTACACTCGTAAATACAGGAAAAGCGACTCTCTTTATGCCTCCATCATCATCAATTTTCTACTATATTAGCAGGTCCTTTGTCTCTCCATTTTCTGCGATCCATTGCCTCCTTCTTACAGCTGCGGTATGTTGTACCATCCATGATGTCATCCAGTATCTGAAGTGTCCTCCTTTCTCGCTTCCTTATCCCTTCTACATAACCTTCTACACATATTTTTACCAGAACGTCATTCTTTATTAATATATGCTTCTCTTTATTACATCTAGCAACTGACTTTATTCTCCCACTCATCTCAATACCTCTTCATGTATTACTCTGTCCATCCAACTTATTCTTTCCATACTCCGCCATGTCCACATCTCAGAAGCCTCCAGCCTTTCACGCTTTATTCCTCAAAACCCATGTTTCAGGCCTTACAGAAGAACACTCCATACAAAATATTTTATCTTTTCCTCAGTTCTCTGTCCACACTGCTGCAGAAAGCTCTCCTTTTCTTATCAAATGCGTTTTTTACGATTGCTATCCTTGTTTTCATTTCTGTTGCGCACTTCCAGTGGGTGTCTATCCTCCTTCCAAGATACTTAAAATTTAGCACCTGTTCTAATATTTCTCCATCCGGCATAATTTTTATTTCCTTATTTTCTCCTAGTGCCAATATTTTTGTTTTCTTTGTGTTAATTTTCATTGAATAATGGCGTCAATGTTGTCCACTAAATCCTGTAATTGTTTTTCCCCCGTGGCTGGAAGAACCATGTCATCAACAAACCCCAACACCCTACTCTTCTTCAATTTCTACGCCCTTCTCATCTAATGTGCATTGGGAGATCATATTTTCCAAGTAGACATTGAAAACAGTAGGTGATCGACAGCATCGTTGTCTTACTCCTTTTCCTAGTCCGATCCCGTTTGTACTTTCTCCTCTCACTTTAACTGTGGCTTTTTGATTAAGATATAACAAGTCTTTTGGTTTCCCAATCCACTCTCTTTTCTCTCAATACAGTCGCCACCTTGTGCCAAGCCACATTGTCAAATGCCTTTTCTAGATCGGTGAAGCACATTTAGAGGTCTCTTCCTTTTTCGATAAACCTTTCTCCCAAGATTCGTAGGAGTCCCACTGCATCTCTGGTGTCCATATTCCGTCTAAAGCCAAATTGCTCCTCGCCAAGATTCTCCTCCATTACTTTTTCCAGTCTCTTATTAATTATTCTTAACATCGTTTAGGCTGCATGTGAAATGAGGCTGATTGTCCCGTGCTCACTGCATTTCTTTATTCCTTTTTTTTCGGTAATGGAATCATTTGTTTTGCCAGAAAATCCTAAGGCCATTCACCACTGTCACATACTTTATTCATAACCTCAATATTTCCCTTATTTCATCTTGTTTCAAGCATTTTAATATTTCTCCCGGTATATGTACCTACCGCTTTACCATTTTTCATTGCAGCTATGACACACACTACTTCTTCCGTTATGATGGTTAGGCCTTCCTTTCTGGTCATCATTTACACTGTTGAGTAATTCAAGTTGCACGTTTCCGGTTTGCGATCAGTCTCATACAGCTAGTTTTAGATACTCTTCCTGTCTCTGGAGGACATCGTCACGACCTTCGTACACTAGCTCTTCGTCTTTACTCAAACTTTCCATAGTAGCACTGCCTGCTCTGTTCTAATCCCATGTCGTAGTCTTTGTTGTTCAGTAAGTCGCATCTTCCCTTCCTGTCCAGTTCTTCGATTGCATTACATTCCCCTTAGCCATTTGTTCCTAGCCTGCTCTGTTCCTCTTTGCAGTTCATTATTTAACCTTGGGTACAACTTTCTTGCATCTTCAGTGTTCTTGTTTTTAAATTTTCGTCTCTCCTCCACGTTGGAAATCATTTCTTGTGTTACCTATCGTTTCTTTTCCCATTTACATATCCTATATTTTGCTGTCGTGCTTTAATGATTTCTTCTTTCAGCATATTACAGTACTCGTTGACATTATCAGGTGGTTCTTTGTCTTTTAATGTGTTTAGAAAGTCAAGTGAGAGCATGTCTGTAATTTGTTCTTTGTTGGATCGTATCTTCTCTAGATCCCACTTCTTCACAATGACTCCACAGACACCCAAATTTCTCTGTTAGTTCTCCTTAAGCGAAATGGACGTTGACGCCAGTGAAATCGTTCTGCACTCAGCTTCTAATGTCGGTTCTCTAAATATAATTTTCCCAGAAATAATATCATATTAGCTTCAGGGGCTCCTATTTTCGTTCACAAACCAGCTCCTATTTTCGTTCACAAACCACCTCCATAACACTAGCTTGGTGTTCGATGCTGGAGGTAACAACTCTGGCTGCACAGTCAAATTGCTTCGACGTCTTGCCTTAATAAGACCTTGCGGATCCAAAACACTCAAACAGTGCTCAAGAACGGGTTGTACTTGTGTCCTACATTCTGTCATCTACAAATGAACCGTTCTTTCCCAAAATTCTCTAATCGAAGTCGAGCATTCACCTTCTCCGCTGCACCCTTACATGCTCATTTCACTTCACATCACTTTGCCATGTCACACCTAGATATTTCATCGACGTGAATGTCAAGCAATGCGCTGCTAAATCTGTATTCGAATATTTCTACATTTAGATCTAACTATAATTCATCTTATCAACTAAAAATTTTGCTTAAGTCATCTTGTTCCCTCCTACAGTCACTCATCACTTAGACGTTCCTGTACACTACAGCATCATCAGCTCATCCTGTCTGTCAGATTACGTTCTGCCGCACTCCTGTCGATACCTTTGTCTCACATGAACACTCGCTGTCCACTGCAATGTAAGGGATTCTGCTATTATGAAATTTGCGTTCCACTCCCATATCTAGAAACCTTTTCTGCGTTCATCCGTTAAGAGACTGCAGTGAGGCACTGTATCATAGGAGCTCAGTGGAGTCCGAGCGAAATCGCCGCCTCAGGATCTGTCAGTACTTGTTCTCCGGTGTCATATCACAGCAGACACATATCCGTATGTCGTCTTCCGCCCACTCACCCTTCCCTCCCCACTCCAATCCCCCTACATTCCCCTCCTCGACACTGTTCTCGCCCAATAAAGATCATTTCAGGTCTGTATAAAGTAGTGAAAAGAACGTCACAAAGTGCCGTCAGCAGGGATGGGCCGAAAAACCAAACATACTCGACAATACCTATGTATTTTTTTCAGGAGGGCAAGGAACTACAGCTGGAATGCAGCAGCAAACTACAGAGTATCATGGACTGATGTACTTAAGGTTGTTTTCTGCTGAATCATACATCTGCTGATTCTGTAAGTTATCTCAATACCTTTCTATATAATTCTAAGGTTGGAAATTCCATTTTGACTCGCCATGTGCAGCTCTATTTGGATTATATTCATTACAACAAAAGTGGCATCTACTGGATTACCTGGCACAGAGAGAGTCTTTTATAACCTTAAATGGTGAAGTCTTCTGATACGAAAACTTTATTTGCTCAAATTGCAATTGTACAATGATGACTAGTTTCGGCAAATTTGAACTGCCATTTCCTAAATATTCCTCCTTAATACATATTAATTATAAACTAGATCTCTGAGCTTGTAACCCCATATTCTGTATGAGTTGCAAACCATTGTCGCCACATCAGTAGTAGAACTAGAACAAGCCTATAAGTTATCTATTTTAACTACAAGTTACTCGTGATTTAATGTGTATGGCGAGCGTGGACTAGGTAGGAGATGATTTCACAGTATAGGATTATTGTCTGCAAAAGTTGCGACTCATGGTTGCTAATACACTGCCAGAAAAAAATGATGCTTTTGGAGGTTAATAGGTGACTCAAGCTTTATTGTTGCAGCACTGCATATGGAGTACATGAAGTGGTACTCGTAACAGATACACATGAATAGCACACGCGGTTTGGACGAAAGGCATCGACCCAACGTGAGACATCCATATTAGCAAGTGGCGTAGCCACTACGGGCGGCAACACAGGCGCTGACTCTGTCATCGAGTCGATAGTATGGGTGGCGAATACGGCCCTGGGATACGCGATGTCACGCGGTTGTGTAGGAGACCTCGCTTGACACGTCGCACCTGTCACTCGCCATCCCATCATACGCCACACCTGCCCGACGGGAGTCCAGAGGTCGCGCCAGCCAGCGAATTTGCCACACGTCTTACAGGGCCGTCGAGCTCGGTGAGCAGTTGTTGGCGAGTGGGCGAGCATTGTCCTCTTGGAACAACACCCCATTTTCCTGTTACAAGAAAAGCAAAAGGGCAGGTTTAACAACATTTAGCAGGTAGAAGTGTGGGTGCTCATAGTGCCATTGCTAATAAGTGGCTCGCAACAGTTTGTGTGTCTGGCCTTACGAGCTCTGTTACCTGTGCTGTGATAGTTGTACGAACTGTCGCCACTGTCCCTGGAATAAGACGATTCTGGCGCCGGTCAGGGCTGCGGGGACGTGCAGCAGCTCGTCTGCGAGTGTGAGAGTGATCACGTGACCACTGACTGCATCAAAGAGTGGCGCAGCACGTTCAACGTGTGAAGCTGATCTGTGGAAGTACGGCAATGTGACCGCTTCCAGATATGCGAATATATGAAATAATTGTGAGGAATGATCGGGGATAATTTGAGTTTCGTGATAAGAATATAAGATTTTTGGTTGGTTAACATTACAGAAGAACAGCGAGAAACTTAACATCTGGATTGATGGTCACGAAGTCAATGAAGTAAAGGAATTGTGCTACCTAGGCAGTAAAATAACCAATGACGGACGGAGCAAGGAGGATATCAAAACCAGACTCGCTATGGCAAAAAAAGGCATTTCTGGCCAAGAGACGTCTTCTAATATCAAATACCGTCCTTAATTTCAGGAAGAAATTTCTGAGGATGTACGTCTGGAGTACAGCATTGTATGGTATTGAAACATGGACTGTGGGAAAACCGGAACAGAAGAGAATAGAAGCATTTGAGATGTGGTGCTATAGACGAATGTTGAAAATTAGGTTGACTGATAAGGTAAGGAATGAGGAGGTTCTACGCAGAATCGGAGAGGAAAGGAATATGTGGAAAACACTGATAATGAGAAGGGACAGGATGATAGGAAATCTGGTAAGGCATGAGGGAATGACTTCCATGGTACTAGAGGGAGCTGTAGAGAGCAAAAACTGTAGAGGAAGACAGAGATTGGAATACGTCAAGAAAATAATTGAGGACGTAGGTTGCAAGTGCTACTCTGAGATGAAGAGGTTAGCACAGGGGAGGAATTCGTGGCGGGCCGCATCAAACCAGTCAGTAGACTGATAACCAAAAAAAAAAATAGTGAAGGATCTGAGCTGTTGCACTGCCAGCTGCTGCGGTCTCGCAGTGGCAGAGCGCTCGCCGCCTTCCTCCTCGCACGCCGGCAGCAGAGGCCGGCGCTGCAGCCGGTGAGGCGCTGCGGCTGCCCCCGCCTGCCTCAGCCAGCACAGCACTGCAGCCGGAGCAGTCCCACGTCGAACGGCGGCCTCTAGAGCTCTGTACACTGGCCTCGGTGTTGGGTCATTCGCGTGTGCAAACCGCAGTGACCTGAATACCACAGGCGGTGGACGCCGAAATGCTACATCCGCGTTGATGATTTGTTCACTTGATTGATCCGTAAACTGGTGTCTCTGATCCTATTGGTGAACGTAATACAGTACTACGGTCGCTAGAAGTGTTCTTTCATGAGAACCAATACCTACCATAGTGCGGTACACAGAACACGCTGAAGTAAAGTGAACACGGCTGCTTGTTAAATCACTGACAATGAGTCAGTTGAAACAAAGAATAGCAGGTGGCCACTGTGATTTCTTGACAAGGGCAGTGTTTGTAAGCTGTTCAGTTACAGACACGTTTGCTGGACCTACGAGTACGGTGTGGATTACTGATTTGTGACACAATACAGCTTTCACTGCTCCAAGTTATTCGTTCTTTTGAGAATAAAAGTTGTTCTACAATGTGTTGAGCATTTTTGTCTTATAACACAGCTTTAATATATTTACTGTTAAATGGTGGACGTCTATTAGTACGTTTTTGACCCTGCCGGTTGCAAGCCTCGTCAATGCGATCGCGCATCATGTCTGGGCGACATGTTTACACAGGCGGGTTTTATGTCAGATGTGAAGACACACTTCCGTTGTGGAAACTATTAAAAGCATACCGCATTGAAGCCCAGCATAATTTTGACTTTCAGTAATACATCGCCATTCTTGATGATTCTGTCCTTTTTAAGGTCATTTCTCTCGTTTCTTCTTCAACAGTGGCTGTTTTGTGTGCCAATTGAGAGTAGAGCCGTGTCTTACTAATATGTTTGGTATAAATCTGTCCATTAGTGGGAAGCTACTATCGCAGGATCGCGATTTCTTGCCTCCAAGTCGTATTTGCGTAAGTGGAGCTTTGCTGATATGCGCCAGGAATACTACGCGCTTTTACGTGTGTGTGTGTGTGTGTGTGTGTGTGTGTGTGTGTGTGTGTGTGTGTATGGGAAGTGCGTCATGTCCTCACTGTGACAGCATGCGGTCAGCGGTCAGCTAACATCCCGTTTGCGGTCTGAGCCGCTTCGCGCTTCCGACAGCATCCTTGAACGCACTCTCGCGACAGAAAGCAAAATCACCAACTCACCATGGCAGAAGCAGAAGCTACGAACTTAGGAGACTGCGCCGGAAGCGGACGACCTTGCGATCGGGTGCGACGCGTTTCGTCAGCCAAATAAACGCTTTCGATGGTTCTACAGCTGCAGAAGAAGTAGAACACCTCCAGGAACGCCTACAGGAAACATTAGAAGAGTTGACCCGACTCAATGATACAATACAGGACTTGCAGGATGACTCTGAATACGAAGCCGACACTATGACTTCTACGTACCTACAGGCTGCTCGTGTGAGTATCACAGCACCCACTAGTAAGAGCTAACAGACACGTGCCATCCGGGGCACAGAGTGTCAATCGAGTTTCATTCACCATTCGCTGATCGAATCTCTCCAACTAAGTGCCATTGGAAGCACTACTCTCGAGATAACTACTTTCGAATCCAGTTACAGTTCATCACTCTCAAGGAAGAAGGTGCAGTAATATGGTGTGGTGCTCCACTAATTCCCACGTATCAGTAACAGCCTTTGAAAGCACAAATAATTTTTCACAGCAACCAACAGTGCCACAAGATGTAAGAGATATGGCCTTGAGGGATGGCACACCACTCGAAGATCCTAAAGGAGACACTGAAGATCTACCTATTGAGATCCTGATTGGAGTAGATTATTACTGGAGAATACCAACAGTCTTTGGATATGATCTCAGTGGAAACAGATCTAGCACCACCGTCAACAGAGCAACTGTCAACTTTATTCAGGGCAGCTGCAGTGATATATCTGATAAGTCAGTGCGCCGATATTGGTACCTGGAGACAATCGGGATAACAGGACATCAAGAGCGAGCATTAAAACCCATGGACCACCCTATTTATCAGGAATTCCGAGAATCATACTGTGTGGAATATGGCCGCAGAGTAGTATCTCTGCTTCGAAAGAAGGATATGCCTGTCTCCTGCAACCGCACAACTGCTGAAGCGCGTCTTCGCTCCTTACAAAACAAGCCGCGAGGGATTGGAGAGCGGAAGGTCATTTACCACGAGACCATGTCGAAATATATTGAGAATAACCAGATAGAGCTAGCACCCGAGGACTGTACTGCTGGAAACACATTCTACCTGCCACACCACACTGTGCAGAAATGCATCAGTGGAAGTGTGAAGTACAGAATAGTCTTCGATGCATCCTCACATGAGCCAGAGTCTCTATCGCTGAATGGTGCCCTCGAAAAGGGACCAAATTTACTTCCGGGTATACTAGTAATCTTACTGCGATTCCGCACACTTCCGGTGGGATTAGTATGTGATGCGGACCAAGCTTTCCTGCAGTTAACGTTGAAAGAAGAAGACAGAGACCTCATGAGGTTCCTTTGGTATCGGTGTTGAGCAAGCTGGAAGTGGTGCCTACATGACCGCAAATGACGTGATTACATATCGCTTCAAACGTTTGCCAGTTGGACTTGCACCAAGCCCATTCCTGTTGTCGGCTGCCATAAGGGAGCTAGCAACACGAAATAGTGAAAAATATCCACAATGTTCAGGACTTGTAAATAAGTCAGTATTCATGGACGATTTTGTAGGGAGTGTTAGAGACAGCGACACCGCTGCCACTGTTTTCCATGAACTGACAGAACTTTTCCAGCAGATAAGTCTTCCATTGTCCAAATGGGCGACTAATTCGAATGATCTGAAGGCAATATGGGATGTCAAAGGCATTGAAGCAAAGACCACAACCCAAGTTTTAGGAATTAATTGGAACACAGAAAATGACTCTATCTGCAGTGACTACGAGAAGATAGCTGAAAATCTAATGGACAAACTGGCTACCATGAGAAATGTTCTTCGAGCAGCGGCTCAGTTTTATGACCTCCTGGGTGTGTTCAGTTCTGTTGGGATCGTTTCAAAGATAATTTTCCAAGACACATGGCTGAGGTGTCTGACACGGGAGGAAGTTTTGCCCACAGATCTTGCATGTCGTTGGCAATCGTGGGTATGAAAGCTTCATCACTTATCATCACTATATATTCCTATATGGATAGGGACGTTGGGCACAGGTGGCTCTGCGGAGGTGCATGTATTCTGTGATGCATCTGAAAGAGCCTACGGCGCTGTTTTGTATATAAGGACATCTACTGAAACTGGATACACTGTGCACCTTGTCTGTAGCAAGAACAGACTGGCCCTTATCAAGAAGGTAACTCTACCCAGGTTGGAGTTACTTGCTGCATTGATCGGATCACGACTCCTCATTTCTTTTGCCAGGAAACAGGGTTTGATGCCAACAGAGCTACCTTGTGGAGCGACTCGACAGTCACTTTGGAATGTGTACGGAATGATCCAAACAAATGAAAAACATTTATCTCTAATCGCGTGAAAGTGATATCGACATACACCACACCCAGCCAATGGAGGCATTGTCCGGGAAGCCAAAATCCTGCAGATCATCGCACACCGGGACGAACCAAACCTGCTAGCCACTCTTGATACCTGGTGGGGTGGTCCACCATGGCTTTCAGAAGACAAGCAGTTCTAGCCACTGGAAATCTCAGCCCCACCTCCATCAAAGACATAAGAAACAAGCGAGAGCACGTCACTCTGATTACCATCACTGAACCACTGCTGGACATTGCAAGGTTTAGTTCATATTGGCGAGTACTGCATATAACGGCCTTTGCATTTCGATTTATCAGCACAACAAGAAACAAAAATAGAATCTCCGGCAGTTTTAGTGCTTTGGAATTACAAAATGCCCGCACCTACTGGATCAGAAGAGTTCAAGAGGAACTATTCACTAGTGAACTGCCTGCGTTGCGTAAGGGAGAACAATTGCCCAAGGAGTCAAAGATTGCTCGATACAATCCCTTTATAGCAGATGGTAGGCTGCAATGTGCTGCACTGTCACACTCAGAGAAGCAACCAGTTATACTGGATGGACATCACCATTTCACTGACCTCCTCATCAGACACAAACATGTAAGACTGCATCATCTCGGTGTGCGGATTGTGTTAGGGGAACTGCGAGAAGAATTTTGGATTCTGTGAGGACGACAAGCTGTTCATAGAGTTCTTCACTCTTGCCTACCATGCAAGATAATACAAAGTCGCCGGTATGAAGAGATGGAGGCCCCACTACCACTGGACAGAGTTCAGCCTTCAAGAGAATTTGCAGTAACAGGCATCGATTTTGCCAGACCATTATATGTCAAATCTGGACATCAAAAAAACAAAGTCCTACATTGTCCTATTCACATGTGTAACAACACGGCCATTCATATTGAACTTGCAACTGACACGTCCACTGACAGATTTTTGATGGCCGTGCAACGCTTTGCACGACGTAGGAGCCTATCAGTTACTATCTACTCAGACAATGCTACAACATTCCATGCAGCCAACTCAGAACTGGCAGAGCTTTTCAAAACCATGCAGCATACTGACGTACAGCTCTACTGTGCCCACCATGGAAACACTTGGAAATTCATACCAGCACGTGCGGCTTGGTGGGGAGGCTGGTGGGAACACATGTTAGGCTCAGTCAAGTGCTGCCTGAGGAAAGTTCTTGGTCGCTCCCAGGTGGATGAAGAGAGCTTAAACAACACATTGATCAGCATAGAAGCCGCAATAAACTCACGACCCATCACTCAACGAGAGAGCGACTCTGCATTGAGGCCAGCCCACTTTCTAAATGGTGGGAAATTAGTAACAATTCCACGTGGGGCAGAACCAGCAACTAGAAAGGACCTTACCAAGGAGTTCCGACTCAGACAAAAGATGGGTGACGACATCTAGCGCAGGTGGAAGACAGAATACCTCCTGCTGCTAAGACAATATCATGAGGTGAAGGGATACCCTTCACAAAGGGAACATAGAATTGGAGACGTTGCTCTGCTCCAAGACGACAGCAAACCTCGGCACTTGTGGAAGAGAGCTGTAGTAGAAGAAGTGCAGCATGGCAGAGACAGTAAAATACGGTGTATCATCCTCCGCCAGCCAAATGGTATGCGGATCTGTCGACCAGTCCAGCTGGTCATCCCCCTCGAGATGGACCAGCGTGGGGAGGATATCAGGGAATGAAGACTCCTACGCAATCTGTTGGTGTACTGTTAAGTCTGCACATTGTGCTGCCCTCTGCACCGGATATATTTCGACTGTAACTGTAAAATAGATGTATGGGAATAAATGTGTGTGTGAGCAGAAGTTTTACTGTGTCCTTGATTTCATTAGTGTGTAGCAACAGACACTGATTTAATGAGCCGATACACCTCATTCCTTTTATCCAGATCTGCAATTTTCTGCTTGATATTAGTTTTACATGCTCTGTACACATGCCAGGTACAATAGAGTGTCATCTTAGGAGCACCCATTGTCCTGTTCTATGCAATACTGTATGACTCTGCCAAATCAAACATGAATACATTGGGGCAAATTGGTCCAACCTGTGATTGCACGTGCTGTAAAAATATACTTAAAACATCGGCGTCCTTCCTGTTCGAAATCAGAAAAGGATATGGGAATCCTTGCCTGAGATCATCCAGTACTAAGAGAGTGGTCACTTCGAAATCATACCCGTTAAGCCCAGGGGTTCCATCAATACAGATACAGTATTCTCCGTATTTTCATAACATTTCGCTTTGTGCTCCGTTCATTATCACTAATACGAATTCCTCAATCCTCAATTCTTGATGTTCAGTAGTCGAGTCTTGTGCTTTATAGAATAACACACGGATTCTCACTTTCGTTCATTTCTTTTACCCAAGCTACGACACTGATTGCATAATTTTTACGTCTCAGCGACTTGGAGGAGAGGATATAGCTTGCTGCAATGTTATATAAGTCTTGCTTGGTAGTCAAATGGATTCTCTGCAAGTCTGAATCCTGCAAACTTGTCTGTATGTTATCTAGAGTTTTGTCATACGGAAGTCCCATTGGAATATCTGTTGTTAAGGTCTCCCTGTCTTTTTGACTCAGGGGCAGGTGCGTTAAATCTTGTTTGTGACCAATGAGGGTAGACACAAAATGTACTTGGTATGTTCCACCTCCTCTACAGTTACTTTCATCTGTTCAGGGCACTTTCCATTCATTTTGTTGCTGCCTGTCAATTTAAGATGTCTTGTGCCTTTGCCTTTGGAGACAAAGTTACCTGACCAATGGCAACCATAATAATGTGTAGAGCTAGTAGATCCATGTGTTTTAATAAACTTTGAATGTGTCATGCGTTCAGGCTCTTCTTTCCACTGTAAAAACTCATCTGCATTTGAGAACTGCAGATCTTTGGAATTAAGTTGAATTTGATAAGCAGTTTGTAAATGATCTATCCAGCCCCTTCTTGAACTACTTTGAAATGGGCACAATGTACACTTGAAGAACAACCCCTCCTTCCTGCAAACCATGAATAGTTCGTTGGTGGCGATACAAATTATTTTTAAGAAAAAATTTTTGTCACACATAGCACTGATGGTGGCAACAGACAGCTCTTGTGGATGGTTTTTGCAAACATGCTGACTGAGATTCTTTCCGTAATTATACACTTGCCGACACACTTTACATTTAAAAGCACTAATTTTACTTACTACCATTAATTGCTGGTTTAATTCAAATACATGGAGCAAATATTGAAGACATGGGCTCCGGCCAGAGTGGCCGAGCGGTTGTAGGTGCTTCAGTCTGTAACTGCCTTGGGCATGGATGTGTGTGATGTCCTTAGGTTAGTTAGGTTTAAGTAGTTCTAAGTTCTAGGGGACTGATGGCCTCAGATATTAAGTCCCATTATGCTCAGAGCCATTTGAACCATTTTTGAAGACGTGGGTGTAAGTGAGATGAACAGACGGGAATTTGTGTCTGTGTTTCTGACAATTTCAATACAAATGGTGGTAACATCATACTTGTGCAAGATTTCTTGTAGCATAATTCACACAATGTATGTGTCCTCTGAAACATTACGATGTAATATAACACAGCTGGAAATGTTAGGTATTTCCCATATCACTGCAGAAGTTGTGTTCTAATGCATGACGATTGGCATAAACATAAGAATGTCCCAATTGGACACTGGTGGTAGATACTCTAGATGTTTTCCATGTTCTTACTACTGCACTTGTGACCTACACAAGCATGTTTTTAAAGATTTGAAAACAACATCATAATTGATGGAGGTAAAGACAAATAGGTACTTTCAACTCTTAATATTTATGTCTGTCATTTATAGTAATGTAAGATTGATTGTTCACTGTCATCATGGTAGAAGCAGTAATTCTCCTTAAGTGCCTAATGTAATTACGTTTTTTGGATGTCTACTTGTAATCTTTTTCTGTAATACTTTACTATTCATGACACTTCATTTTGTGCTAATGTATCTGCAATTAAATGATTGGTTGTATATTGTCAGAGTACTCAGTAAACTTTTATTTTGTACAAGGTACAATGTATGTATCATGTCGTAATTTCATTGTACTGTTGGTACTGCATGTATGGAATTATTTCATAATGTAACTATATTGTACAACTTTTAAATGTTAGTGTGGTGTACTATCCAAATAAACAATTGAAATCGTGGCATGTAGTGTAACACAGATTGTGTTTTCAAATATAGTTATCTGAATATTCAAACATAGTTTGCTACATCATTTGTGTGGCCAGTGAGAGAATTTAACCATCTATCATTGAGACAGTACTTTGCAAAGTGAAAGGAATTCATTTGTGACCTTTGTGATTTTTTTCATGACTAACTGTTGACATTACTACACTCCCAAAGATAATGGCATCCTCTTGGAACATCAGATATTGAGTCCCAGGCTAAATGCACCTTGTTCCCCACATTTGGTTTACTCTGTTCTGTTAGTAATTTGTAGAAAGTTAATGATTCAATAAAATTATATCACTGAAGAATTTTCATTTTCATTATTGCATTACCTGTCCTACATAATTAAATGCTATTTTCTGTGCTGGATTGTCAAGAAAATATTCATCCTAAATTTGTTATGTAACATGAATGTACTGAAGGTCTAAACAAATTGAGCCTCTGAAGCATATCTCATAGGTGGTTCGCAATTTTATCCCCAGCACCTCCCTCCATATCTTTCTACATTTAACAGAAAATCAGCCCTGAGGCTGAGAGTAAGAGTTCTTCTCTATCATTTCAGTCAATAAAGGTCTTCGTGGAAGGTCTTGGAGAGAGCCATTGGTTTGTTGGGAAAGATATGGAAAGAGGTAGTAGATTATCAAAGTTTGATGACTGGCTCAATTTGCAAGAGAGCTACTCTACAAAAACCAGTGTGGTGTCTGGATTCAGATTCAGGCTGGTTCACACATTTCATGTTTCATTAATCTTTCAAAATAGTACACTCAACTGCACTGTAAAAAATTTCATTTTTGCGGTGTATACATAACAAATGGTTCTAATTGGTGGATCACTTCCCATGAAGCTAGGTCATTGTTGATGTCTAATAGTGGAAAAACTGGGATGTGACTAACAAATGAAGGAATTAGGTCAGCATTAATCTCGTTATCTTGTAGTTCCTTGGAATATATTTTGAACCAGTTTCTTGCTTTTTTCTTTTTTTCAATGAAATCCAAGTGCTGCCACCATGTGCCACAGTACTGACACTTGCTTGAGTTGAGAACTGGTGACACTAACATCATGACAATACACATGATGTGTTGAACAATTAGTCAGGATATTTTAATAACACAGGACATTGAGCCAGAATGGAGTCTGGTCCTTTTTTTCTCGCCAGGGTATATCACCCTTACATGAATGTTTTCTATGTTCTGTGTGTTTACGCATAATCTCTGGGTTTCTTGTTATGCATCGAATAGCCAAGATGGTGACAGCATAAAGATGCAATTAATGAAACTTCTGCGCAGAACACTTTTAAAATAAAAATATTAGGTCTCACACTATAGATAATTGATAGTATTTGAAGTCTTGTGGTGATATACAAAACTTTTCAGAGGATGATAGAATAGCTACATTTTCAGTTGTGATCAGTAACTTCATATCAAGAATGATCTCAAGATAGACATGTAAGCTAACTAATGAGAAATTAATTGTTAACAGTCATGAAATATACTGGATATAGTGTTATAATGAGACTGCTAAATTCTTTTCATGGGAGTAATTTTGCATTACTGTGATAAATGTCAATTTCACAGCAAATTCAATTACATAATCACTTTAACTACCTCCAGAATTTCTGTGTCGATTTAATCTTATTATGATCTGAGGTATGTTGGTAGTTGTCTTTGTAGGATTTCGTTGCGAAATGATGTTTGATGAAATGTAGGATGCATAACACTTATACAAGTACACTGCAGCTAGATATATTATGAATTGATATAAATAACATCATGATTTACACTGTTATGCATTGTTTTTTTCGGTGTGTCTTGTTTATGATGTACAACTATATTATGAGTAGTTATATAAATCAGAAATGAAATCAGACATTTTAAATTTAGAGTGAGGGTTTTCAAAATAATACTCAATAAAAAATAATTATGTACAAAGAAAGCTTACATTAAAGTGATATGTTCCACATTATTTCGAAATATCGTATTCATAATCTATGGAACAAGTATTTATGTATGTATGTATAATAGAGATGATACAATAATACTCTTACACAAAATAAAACAGTAATATGTAATACTTATTATGGTTACTTTTCACCCACCACAATATGTGGTTGGGGGATTTGGATTTAAAAAAAGTTCAGAGAAACAAAATTTAAACAACAACATTTAGTCATTAGATAAACTCTTGTCAAAAGGGGGAATGTAATTGAAAATATAACAGAATAATTTTGCTTTTTAGTACATGTGGAACATATTTGGCCAACCTCAGACACCCTCTGAACACACTAAAATCTCCCATGAAAGGTAGCGACAGAGGGCCTTTAAGACAAACTTAATGAGGTAATCAGACACAAACAAGTGTAGTGTCACTACGTAATCACCAGACTGACGTGAATTATCCATCATTGTTAGAAAAACAATTCTGTTAATCATTTTAATGTAACAATCAAAAATTAGTAACAAATATTTGTAAAAGTTGACCTGTTGAAGGAACTCAAAAATTCTACTTAATCTCTCTAATTATTTTCCTTCAAGCCAGCAGACGTTTCTTTGCTAATCAAAGTTCATGAGGATGAATGTGTGAGTAGCTTGGTGGAACATGGAAGTAATGAAATGCTTTCATAATGCCTAAAGACAGCCAACTGGCTGGCTACAGCTCAGTTACCTATTTTGGGCTCTCCCTCTGTCAGGTCTACTTTATCTGGTGTGTGGGTTCAGATGGGGAAGAAGTTACATATACAAAGGTTGAGAGCCACTTCCCTATGTACAGTTTCTGTCAAGATGAGCAAGCAGGATGAGAACAGATCTATGGTAGTAGGTGACCCTGTAGCAGTGCTGAAGCAAGTAGCTTGCATTGCATAGCATAGAATGATATCTTCAGTCTGTGTGAGACCTTCAGTTTCTCAAACCCTCAACCAGGCGCCACTCCCCTCATACTACTCTGTATGCATAAAAATCTTCTAGCAGGAGAATTATCAGTGAAAACTGAGCAATAACTTCCTAGAGGGTCTCACTGTCAAGGATCATGTGGTGGAAGACACTGTTACTTTAAATAGGCATGTACCATCACAGCAACTGCCTATGCTGATGTGATTAATGGTGCTGTAAAGGTTGATATATGTCATTGACGAAAACAGCCAGCCCGCAGTTTACTCTGTGATTGGTATGGTCTTCTCTTCAGTGGAGGCAATTTTCTACCTTCACAGGAGTGTCAATAGGTTCAAAAATGTTCGTTGCAAACAAAGACACAACGATCTTTCCAGCACTATGGGCTTCATTTCCTCTATTTTGTTTCTTCTACCATTTTATTGTGACAGTGAGGCTGCATCGGTTTAGCCAAGCGGTCTAAGGCGCTGCAGTCATGGACTGTGTGGCTGATCCCAGTGGAGGTTTGAGTCCTCCCTCGGGCATGAGCGTGTGTGTTTGTCCTTAGGATAATTTAGGTTAAGTGGTGTGTAAGCTTAGAGACTGCTGACCTTTAGCAGTTAAGTCCCATAAGATTTCACACACATTTTTTTTTTGACAGTGGGCAACTGATCTGTGGGGTAGGAAAAGCAGGACTTACAGACGCAAATGTGGAAGCATCGGTGTTGTGTGAGTTGGGGAGTGTTTGGCTTTTGGGTAGCACGCCTACCACTAGAGTTTGACATTGAAACATTTTCTTCCTTAATCTTCCAGTTGCCATGGCCACTACTCTTATTTCCTTATGACAAGATCACTGGCAGTTGGAGGATTTTGACTGTTTTTTGAGAGTTGGCTAGTGCGTATGTTTCTGTTAATGTAGGTAGTGAAGAGCTGGTAATTATGATGATAAATAATCACTCAGCACTTGCTACGAATACTTTTATTCTTGCAGCATATACACAATGGATGTAGCATAGAGAGCGAACTAAAGAGAATTGATCGGGGAAAGAGACAGTTCTTCTTGCTGCAGTATAGTGCAGCAATATTATTGGGGGTGAGAGCCAGTGGTTCAACATCCCCACACTGGCTTCACCACTGTAACAGCATAGACCATAAATGCTTTGATTTGGTGACCTACAATTAATCTCAGAGTCCATTGAATGTGATTCCTTTCATTATTTCTACTTATTACAATCGTTCCCTGCTTGGGAAATAGGGTAACCACTTCTCAGATCTGAGAGGTATCTGAAGTAGTCAATGTGCACCAATGAGGTACGTACTGCCTGCTTCATGTGTGCCTCAACATATTTGCTGTCAGATGTCTTACCCTTGCAGATCATTACCACAAGACCCAAAATTTAAAACATCACATGGAGCTGATGATGAATGCCCTAACCACTGCACACATTACTACCTGTTTTTACATACTGTGGTAAGTAGGAATGCTAAATAATAATAAATGTAACAGTTTTTCCAGGTGTTTGTTGTTCCTACTAGTGACTTGAACTGCATCCATGATCCATTGATAAGCTGCTGCATATTTTAAAATCATGTCCATGAGGTCTCTACATATTACCCTTTCTATTATTTGGAGCATAGAAGCCAACCTCACTGTTTCCTTTTCTATAAGTAATACGCCATTAAACAGGCCCATTATTAAAGTATATTGTCAAAATTCAAATAACGGAAACTCCAGGGAAGGATATCAACAGCGTAGGAAAAGACGCATTGCTGCATACCATAAAGCTTATATGTTAAGTTGCACACAGACACAATTAAAACACACTTAAGCACAAGCTTTCGGCGACAGCCTTCATCAGATAAAGAGAAACACATGATTCATTCACACAAGCAACCACATCTCAGGCACACACGACCGCGACCTATAGCAGCTCGGCCAAGATGGGGGAGTTGGGGTAACCTCCTCAGACGATCCCTCCCTTCTCCCATCATCAAAACCATGTCGTTAGATACTTGAGCTCTGAAGTATATTGATGAGGGTTTTACTTGTTTTGTTTTGATATTTGTGTTTATGTCTCCATAGAGATGTTTGTTTACTTTAGTGTCTAAGTCTTTTAGAACTTCTGTTAATTTATTGAAAAAAGTTCCCACACTGCTACTAGGAATTTGATACACACAAAATATGATTAATTTTTGGTTGTATCAAGCCCTGTTAATTGAGTAGCTCATATTTCAAAGTGTTTGTCTTCACTTGTTGTAGGAAGTAACACCTTGACTTGAGCCACATTTCTTTTCTTGTTGTTCTGGTCTTCAGTCCTGAGACTGGTTTGATGCAGCCTTCCATGCTACTCTATCCTGTGCAAGCTTCTTCATCTCTCAGTACCCACTGCAACCCACATCCTTCTGAATCTGCTTAGTGTAGTCATCTCTTGGTCTCCCTCTACGATTTTTACCCTCCACGTTGCCTTCCAATACTAACTTGCAGATCCAATGGTGCCTCAGAACATGTCCTACCAATCGATCCCTTCTTCTGGTCAAGTTGTGCCACAAACTTCTCTTCTCCCCAATCCTATTCAATACTTCCTCATTAGTTATGTGATCTACCCATCTAATCCTTAGCATTCTTCTGTAGCACCACATTTCGAAAGCTTCTATTCTCTTTTTGTCCAAACTATTTATCGTCCATGTTTCACTTCCATACATGGGTACACTCCATAGAAATACTTTCAAAAATGACTTCCTGACACTTAAATCTAAACTCGATGTTAACAAAGTTCTCTTCTTCAAAAACGCTTTCCTTGCCATTGCCAGTCTACATTTTATATCTTCTCTACTTCGACCATCACCAGTTATTTTGCTCCCCAAATAGCAAAACTCCTTTACTACTTTAAGTGCCTCATTTCCTAATCTAATTCCTTCAGCATCATCCTACTTAATTCGACTACATTCCATTATCGTCGTTTTGCTTTTGTTGATGATCATCTTATATCCTCCTTTCAAGACACTATCCATTCTGTTCAACTGCTCTCCCAAGTCCTTTGCTGTCTCTGACAGAATTACGATGTCATCGGCGAACCTCAAAGTTTTTATTTCTTCTCCACAGATTTTAATACCTACTTCAATGTTTTCTTTTGTTTCCTTTACTGCTTGCTCAATATTCAGATTGAATAACATTCGGGAGAGACTACAACCCTATCTCACTCCCTTCAAAACCACTGCTTCCCTTTCATGTTCTTCGACTCTTATAACTGTCGTCTGGTTTCTGTACAAATTGTAAATAGCCTTTCGCTCCCTGTATTTTACCCCTGCCACGTTTACAATTTGAAAGAGAGTATTCCAATCAACAGTGTGAAAAGCTTTCTCTAAGTCTACAAATGCTAGAAACGTAGGTTTGCCTTTCCTTAATATGTCTTGTAAGATAAGTTGTAAGGTCAGTATTGCCTCACGTGTTCCAACATTTCTACGGAATCCAAACTGATCTTCCCTGTGGTCGGCTTCTACTAGTTTTTCCATTCGTCTTTAAAGAATTCATGTTAGTATTTTGCAGCTATGGCTTATTAAACTGATATTTCGGTAATTTTCACATATGTCAACACCTGGTTTCCTTAAGATTGGAATTATTACATTCTTCTTGAAGTCTGAGGGTATTTCGTCTGTTTCATACATCTTGCTCACCAGATGGTAGATTTTCGTCAGGACTGGCTCTCCCAAGGCCGTCAGTAGTTCCAATGGAATGTTGTCTACTCCGGAGGCCTTGTTTCGACTCAGGTCTTTCAGTGCTCTGTCCAATTCTTCACGCAGTATCGTATCTCCCATTTCATCTTCATCTACATCCTCTTCTATTTCCATAATATTGTCCTCAAGAACATCGCCCTTGTATAGACCCTCCATATACTACTTCCACCTTTCTGCTTTCCCTTCTTTGCTGAGAACTGGGTTTCCATCTGAGCTCTTGATGTTCATACAAGTGCTTCTATTTTCTCCAAGGTCTCCTTAATTTTCTTGTAGGCAGTATCTATCTTACCCCTAATGAGATAAGCCTCTACATCCTTACATTTGTCATATAGCCATCCCTGCTTAACCATTTTGCATTTCCAGTCGATCTCATTTTTGAGACGTTTGTATTCCTTTCTGCCTGCTTCATTTACTGCATTTTTACATTTTCTCCTTTCATCAATTACATTCAATATTTCTTCTGTCACCCAAGGATTTCTACGAGCTCTCGGCTTTTTACCTACTTGATCCTCTGCTGCCTTCACTACTTCATCCCTCAAAGCTATCCATTCTTCTTCTACTGTATTTCTTTCCCCCATACCTGTCAATTTTTCTTTTATGCTCTCCCATCTCCTTAAACTTCCACCATTTTGCAGTTTCTTCAGTTTTAATCTACAGTTCATAACCAATAGATTGTGGTCAGAGTCCACATCTGCCCATGGAAATGTCTTACAATTTAAAACCTGGTTCTTAAATCTCTGTCTTACCATTATATAATCTATCTGATACCTTTTAGTATCTCCAGGAATCTTCCATGTATACAACCTTCTTTCATGATTCTTAAACGAAGTGATAGCTATGATTAAGTTGTGCTCTGTGCAAAATTCTACTAGGCAGCTTCCTCTTTCATTTCTTAGCCCCAATCCACATTTACCTATTACCTATTATGTTTCCTCCTCTCCCTTCCCTACACTCGAATTCCAGTCACCCATGACTAATAAATTTTCGTCTCCCTTCACTATCTGAATAATTTCTTTTATTTCATCATACATTTCTTCAATTTCTTCGTCATCTGCAGAGCTAGTTGGCATATAAACTTGTACTAATGCAGTATTTGTGGGCTTTCTTATCTATCTTGGCCACAATAATCCGTTCACTATTCTGTTTGTAGTAGCTTACCCGCATTCCTATTTTCCTATTCATTATTAAACCTACTCCTGCATTATTGTTACAAGGTCAGATCAGTTCAATCATCCAGACTGCCCCTCTTCAGGAACCATACGTTTGTCTGGCCTCTCAACAGATACGCCTCCATTGTGGTTGTACCTATGGTACGGCTATCTGTATCACTGAGGCACACAAAAGCCTCCCCACCAACGGCAAGGTCCATGGTTTATGGGAGGGGGGAAACAATTAATACAAACAGCAATGAAAAAAATGAAAATTGTCAAAGCAAGCAGCAGCAAATCTAAATTAGCACAGCAAATGCAACATTGCAACTAATATAAGGCAATGCACAGCAAACAAGAAAAATAAATCCGCAGCAAAACTAGCTTAACAGAGTAATGCAAAGTCAAACTCAGTAACATTATACCTGGAAAACAGCAGCAGCAAATGCAATAACTTATAACTAAACATGACGAAGCCCAAGCAGAAAAAATATCACAGTAAAAATGGCCATATTTAATACTTATGTCACATCTTAACACTAGGGTGATGCACCACGAGAACTTACGCTAGCAGATAAGTTACCAAATCATAAAAAAAGGTATTTATACAATTCCTGTGAAGAGAAAGTCTATTTATGTGTCCTCGTTTTCTTGGAAGTAGATCATAAATCTATTATTGACTGGATCTGTAGGCATAAAATAACTATATTAGTACATCTATTAAATTTTATTTTAGCCAATGTTGCAGTGCACCTAGAAACTATATATTAAACAAAATTAGTAAATAAATACATAAAGCAAGCCATATGGCATTTCTCTCAACTAGCAAGACAATAGCTGTAGAATGTTTCTCATCATATCATTATACATTTTAGTAAATATCATAAATTAAGAGCTCCACAGTATAATCATATGTTTTGAAATTTGAACGTGTCGTATTTGCGATGCTTTCTACAAAGAAATGTCAATAGCCAGAATAAAGGCATCTTTTTTTTTCTCCATCTGTGCCTCTGAAAGGCACACACTAATGACTTTTTCTCCAGGCAGGTGGCATAGCTAGGCGCCCACGTTGCATTACATGCAGGTCACACAACGTTCTTAATGAAATATTTAAGACAGCAGTTTGCACTACAATGACAGTTTCATATAAAAATTTCACAGGTCGAGAATTGGTGTTTCAAATCTGTAGAAACAAAATCCTGTTAATTTTACTGTCCAAAAAATTTTCGCCAGCATAGTGATACATTCACACATATACACACATTTCATAACTCTTAAAGTTCGATTCTAGGTTTCCAACATCCTTTTTCACAAACCAGAGTCCCTAACCACTACTCATTATTCCTTGCTTTATTACAAATATAAATAATCATAGACACTTATTCAATATTTCATCATAATAAACATGTAGCATAATGAAATTCCTCATATAACATCAGGTTATTGACCATAAACATCCCGTAACAGCGTAATACACATCGTCATCATAACATCACAAAACCTCAGGCAAATCTCAAAATCGTCGTAGCTTCCTCCATTAATTTCAAAACCTAAAAAAAATTCTCTGCTCATGTCAAAAGTCTCATCTGACTCAAATGTACCTTAAAAATCATGATCCCATACCAAATACATCATTCAAAGCTCTCATAGTACCACAATGGTTCTGAAAGATTTGAACAGTTCACAAGGTACAGACTAAATACGGTTTCATTAGTGTGAAGTTATTCAACTGTGTGATGGCGTAAACATCTGTCACTGTAAAAAAAAAAATATCTCTCAGTTAAATGATCAGATAGCTGTGTAATTTATGTGTTAGAGAAATATGGTACCGATGTGTAAAGTTGTATAAGCTAATACCATATTAGCTAGGGCTTCTTGTGCTTGCCACACACATGGTACACAAAATAAGAATGCACCCCCTGAGGATTAATGTAATTATACCCTCAGTTGTTACAGATTACAGCAATGGAATGAAATGTATCATGGAAAACTTTCTTTGTAATTCAAAAATCTTGAAAAATTAATGCTTCAAGTACAAAATTAATCACTCAAATGTGTGTCCTGTAGCGCTAAATGTGCGTCTTCCTGTAAGATAATTCTGTGGAAGTGTCGTAGTTATCGTCCTCCGAAAGCTAAGTTCTGCAGAAGTCAACGTACTTACCTCATGATAAACAAAAGTGAAATGCTTTGCGTATAAATATCTTAGTTATTACGCTTATTGCCGTGATGAAGAAAGCACTATGCTGTAACTTATTGTTGTGCTACAGAAAAGGCTGTCTCCTTGTAGCTATACCACAACAGTTACAACTAAAGCATGTTTTCCTTTCCAGAATAATTCAGAAAATCTGTGCGGATATAAAACAGAAACACCGCAAAAGCAACATTGTAAATTGTCACTCATTAGTAGCCTCATGATAAAATCGTGTAGCTGTCAAATAAACTAAATACTAAGTCATCTTTAATGTCACAAAAACTACTTGAAATAAGGAATGTCTTTTCAAGTAAACCAAAATGTTGCTTTAAAATCTCATTAGCAGTATATGTTCTAAGTATGTAAGCCTTATAGTCGTTAGTAATCGTGCAACTATCAAGCAAGAATGTACAGACACAGTAACACTGTGTCCTCTGTTCACTATCACAATGCAGTGGTAATTACTGTCTAAATATGTTCTGTAGGTTCTAGACTGGATAGTGAACTTCAAAACATTGTTGCATGACAACAGTTTCTCAGTGTGACAACGCATACTAGTAACGTGAAGTGAAAAGTTTTATTTCACAGACAAAGTTAACAAGCAGATTATCTTTCAATAAACGGTTCTACATGTGAAATGTGGTCTAATCCTTTACTCTTCCTAGTACGGAGAGTTTCAACTTCAATGCAATTATCATGTGGTATGCGTCGGATTCTGTAAGGTCCATTGTAAATCAGAAAGAATTTGTGACTCAAGTGTTTCTACTTATGTGACAATGAATGAGCTTTAATGAGAACTTTCTGACCAATATATAATTTCTTTGCATTTGCTTTACCGTGTAGTCTTCTCCTTTTGTCTGCTGCAGAATTTGTATTTTTAATAGCCAAATCAGTTATGTCTTTGTGTCGAAGTTTATTTGTATTTGGAAAACGTACAAGCTCTCTGATTCTGTTCGGTGGTTCTTCATTCTTCAGTACAAGAATACGTGGTAAAGCAGTGGAGTCATGAGGCATTTCATTCAGCACGTTTTGAAATAAGTGTAAATATCTGTCCCAATGCTGATGCTTTCTGTGACAATAAAGTCTGCAAGGCTTATTGATTTCTTTCATAGTCCGTTCAGACGGGTTACAATGTGGTGAGTACAATGAAATAAAAACGGGTTTGATTTTATGGTTCCGAAGCATTGGTGACCAAACACCAGATCTGAATTGCGGTCCGTTGTCTGGAATAACTTTACTAACGTGTCCAACTTCACGTGAGAAATTTTTAACAAAGGCTTTGGATACAGACCGTCCAGTGGCTTTACGTAACGGAGTGAAAGAAACAAATTTTAAAGTAAGTTCAACAGCGACTAGAACGTACGAAAATACATTCGATGTTCTGACAAGCGGTCCCAAAAGATCAACAGCAGCAAATTCTTTTAATTTAGAAGGAATGATAGGAAACAACGGAGCACGATGTGAGATAGTAGATGGTTTCGCCTTTTGACAAAGTTTACAAATAGACAAGACTCTTCGAATTCTCTTTTCCATATTGATAAAATAACAAGTCGTTCGAAGAATATGATAACATTTTCGTGGACCAAAATGTGCATAGCTGAAATGAATGTACCAAATGAGCTTATTAACGAATGGAATGCAAAGTACCCATAGCTTGTCATCAACAGTGCAGCGTTTGAACAGTATGTTGTTTCTAACCAGATAATAATGCCGAATCTGTGTGTGTGTCTTTTCATGCCATTTACTTTTGATGTCTTTCCAAATCGGATCTTTATCTTGTTCATGGGCAATGTCCTTTAAAGATGTGGTGATGAAGTTTTCAAAGGCGACTTTCTGAATGTAAAGAATACTGAAATTTCTCTCGAGGTTGCCTTCTGTGTTACTTTTCTCAAGCCCAGCCAGTGCACGGGACAGTGCGTCCGCAACAATGTTCTCCTTGCCGGGAATGTAGAATATTGTGAAGTGGAATTCTTGCAGAAACAATGCCCAACGTTTTAACCTGTCATGATTTAATTTTGAAGGCATAAGAAACTGTAATGCACGATGATCACCGTATACATCTACGTGCTTGCCAGAAAGAAGGAAGCGGAATTTTTTAAATGCCCAAACGATAGCTAAAGCTTCTAATTCCGTAACGGAATAATTTTTTTCAGATTTTGTTAGCATTTGGCTAGCAAAAGCAATGGTTTTCTGAACAGTAATGTCATTTTCTGTGGCTTCTTGAAATAAATGGGCACCAAGATAGACTTTAGAAGAATCCGTGCTAAGGCAAAAATCTTGTGAGAGATCTGGATGAGCTAGTATTGGCGAGTTAAGTGGCGATTCTTTCAAAGAATTGAATTCCAACTGTGCTTTTTCGTCCCAGTTCCAAATAGTATTTTTTCTAGTGAGAGAACAAAGTTTTGGTGTAACTAGAATTTGCATATTCATAAGACGACGGTAAAAATTGACGAGACCTAGAAAACTGCGGACTTGCCGTTTTGTGGATGGGGCTGCAATGGCTCTGATTGCTTCTAACTTTTCTGGTTCCGGCTGAATGCCTTCAGAAGAAATAATATGTCCCAAAAACCTCACCTTTGACCTACCGAATTCACACTTTTCCAAGTTAACTGTAATTCCAGATTCTGCAAAAATACATAACAAACTGTTGAGGATGCTATTATGTTGTTCCCATGAGGCTTCTGCTATTAGAATATCATCCACATATAAGATGATTTGACGTTTTAAGAAATCAGGAAATATGGAATTTAGCCCGCGAATGAATGCTGCCGAAGAAATGTTCAAACCATAAGGAAGTTTCCGAAATTGATAACAAAAACGTCGAAACAAAGAAAAGCTGTGTATTTTCTACATTCTGGATGAAGTTCGATCTGATAAAAGCTGGATCTGAGATCAATAGAAGACAACACTTTTACACCATTAAAATTTTGAAGAAGTTTTTCCAACGTTCTGTTTCAGGAATGATGATAGTATTGATTTGTCTCAAATCTAAGACAAGCCTGATCGATCCATTTTTCTTCTCAACAACATGTAATGGATTGCTGTATGAGCTTACTGCAGGCTCAATAATTCCCTCGTCAAGCATAGATTGTATTTCTGTTGTAACACGGTCCCTATAATACGCCGGAATTAAGTATGGTCTAACACAAAATTTAGTATGCTCACGAACACAAAATTGGTATTGAAATCCCTTGATTGTTCCTGTTTTGTGAGTAAAAACTGTGGAATGTGTTAGTAAAATCTCAAAAAGGTCCTGCCTCTCGGTGTCATTACAATTCTCAATTGTTTGAATTTTATTCTGAATTAACTCATTAGTTTCAAATATGCTGTCGATATCATCCCTGTCAGTACTTGCAGAGTAATTGTTAGTGTCTAGTTCCCTAGAATATTCCGAACTGTTGTCTAACAGAAGGTAAAGCCGATTAATTTCCTCGTCATGGTTTAAGAGCCAATCTTGAAATTTCAAAGCTATTGACTTACCTTCTTTCCCTAAACTTATTTCAGCATCGTGAAAGTTTAAGATTGCTTTGTATTCATTGAAAAAGTCTACTCCCAGTATAATTTCCGTCGACAATAATGGAACAATAAGAAAGTTAAAAGAGAAGTTGTGACTTTGACAAGAGAAATCTAAGTTGGTTTTTCCCAAAGATCGCACCTTGTAATTTAATCTTACGTAACGAAAGTGTGGGCAATCGTTCGGTTTGTTGCATTTCCTAAAGGCTGTTTCAAAATTACTGAAATGGGACTGCCAGAGCCAAGTATTGCAGTAAATTTTACGTCATTTACTGTAATGTGAATCACAGGATATGCAACGTTGTTATCTTTTACGTCGTGTTCCTGGAGTAAGATGACCCTTATGTCTTCCATTTTTACGTAATTACTACCTACAGCAGCTGCGTCGTCAGTCTCATACGTACCTTTTGTGGCTGCCAGCGGTATGAGTCAATGCCTATTGTCTCTTTGTTGGCACGCCTCGTTATTAGGATTTGGAGACCTAACTTCTACAAATTCACCATGTCGTCATGTCAGTAGATTCCATAGTTTCCTTCTTGTCGGTCATGTGGTGGAGCATTTCTCCCTGAATCGTAACTGCGCGCTGGACCGTGGTGTCTAAAATTATTCTGTCTACCTTGATAATAATTATTTTGATTCCCATATTGTCTGTTTCTCTGATTGTCTCTGTGATAGTCACTACCGCGGAGAGGTGATCTTTCCCTGTAAATATTACTACTCTGCCAACGGTTGTCACACGGGTGGTGTCTGTTTTGGTCACGATTGACGTTGTAAGAATAGCCTTGTCGTGAATTATTTCTGTCATCGCGGAATTATGACAGACGTGACCCGTAATTGTTGGGCTCCTGTTTTCGCGTTCCGCGATTGTGAGTGTCAATTTCCAGTTCTTGTAACAGTCCCTGAAAAGCTTCAATGTCGTCTTTGCAACGGCATGCCAAAATAATGTGTCGTAAATGTTCAGGCAGTTTGATTAAGCAAATGCGGATGAGTTCTGATGGGCTGTATGGGTTTGACAGGTACTGATTCTTGTGCAAAATGTCTTCAAAATATTTCACAAGACTGGAAAATTCAGATTGTTCGAAATGTTTCATCATCATGATGCCATGTTTTACTCGGTCTTGTGTGGCTTGAGATTAATATGCTGAGAGGAAGGCATGGTAAAATTCTCCTTCACTGTGACAATCGTGAATGACCGATCGCATTCTTACAGCTGGTTCATTCTCTAAGTAGCCACACATAAATTCTAATCTGTGTTCTAATGACCAATTGGGAGGAAAACAATGAGAGAATTGATGGAGCCACACTTGTGGATCAATGTCGTTGCCAGAATTCTTAAATGTTTTGAATTTACGTGTAGTAATGAACAGCTTATAGTCAAAATCATCATGTCGGCGAGTCGCATGTCGGTCATTGTTACGTCGTTTCGGCGGTTCCATCTCAAAATTCGGTGTACCTTGCCAATTTCTTTCATAATTTTCGAAGTGCCCTGTGTTATTATTTTGTGGCTGTTCCGTATTTCTAAGTCCCTCTTCCCATGTTGGAGCGCGAGTATCCTCTGAAATACGCAATTCTTGTATTACCTGCGTCAGCTGATTTTGTACTTCCCGGCTTTCTCTTTGGTGTTGTCTATTAACTTGATTCTGATTGTGTTTGAATTTCCTAATTGGTTCGAACTCTTCTGTGTCATTAAAGACTACCGGTTTTGTGTCATTCAGATTATCATCTACCTTCGTAGATAAATTATTTAGCTGATCCGAAAGTTCTACTACTTTCTCTGATAATGAACTGATTTCCTTCATGTGTCTTCCTGAACCCATTTTTAGAGTATCTACTGTGTCCTTGAAGTTTTCCTGAGTTTTTGTAAGTTGTGTAACCGAATCGGTAGATGCAACTGAGTCAATCTTAGCTTGCAAGGTCTCATGATTTTCATAAACAATAGTTTGCAGTTCTTTTATGGCTGATTCGTGATTCTGTAATGTATTTTCATTCCGCGAAAAAATAGCTGGGAAATGCTCACAAATTTGTGTTTTTACATCATTGCAGACTTTTTGACATTTCGATTCGATTTTATGTAACTCAGTACTTAAATCTTCAAGTGTTTGTTCAAGCGTATGTTCCACTGAGTCTAACTTTTGAATCTTTTGTTCCATTGTGTCTAACTGCTGCTATGTTTGTCTCTAGTGTTGCTCCATTGTGTCTAACTTTTGACGATTTTTTCCATTGTGTATAACGTTTGAAGATTTGCTGTGTTTGTCTCTGGTGTTGTTCCATTGTGTCTAACTTTTGAAGCTTTTGCTGTGTTTGTCTCTGATTTTGTTCCATTTGTTGCATTAATTGCAAGAATAATGTATTAGTGTCTGGAACCTGTTTCTCTATGCTTTTTGGCAGTGCATTTTCACCGGCAACATTCACATTTTGACAAGCATAAAATGTGTCTTGACTCATTTGAGAAAAGTGCGAGGATCCAAAACCTAAATCTACAGTATTTACAATATTGTGTTCTGTCATTTCGGATTACTGAGGCGAGCTGTTGCCAACAGATCGATCGATAATGCTCCCCTGTTCACTAATTCTTTCACTGCCTACACCATTATTAGCAGCCCACTCCATTTCCCTATGCACAATTACCAAATTACTACTTTGAACATTAGTTAATTCATTACTCGGCGGCGCTAACACTTTGCTTTCGTCTTCACTGTCATTTCTCTGTTTACTTTGAAGCCTAGTATTACGTTCTTCACACGCCATTATTGTCACAATATTTCACACGACAACACAGAAAAGCACAATTTGAAGAGCAAAATAACAAAACACATTAACATAGCATTGAAAATAATATCTATTTCATTGCAAGCGCAGCTGCGAAATTCTTGGTGCAAATCTACATTCATGCCACAACCGTTTTACAGTACAACAATGAAAAACTACAACTACAGAGGAAATGCTCTGTACAATTACGTGCTAGCAATAATCAAAGGCTACATTAATTACATAAATTACAAGAAAAAAATCAGAAGATTCCAGTGAGGTATCCTCGGTTAAGGGTCGATATTTGAAACGTCCCCTTAAAAATCTTATACATGACTGTGCTTAAACTGACACACAATATTTTTTTAGCGCAACGTAATCTGACTTTCAGTAATCCCTACAAGAGAATGGCCCTGACTAACATTAACCTATACGTTTCACAAATCACTTACCTAACAAAAATCTTCGTTACTCGAACTACTGCAATACAGCGAGCGCCACTACTGCCAGCTAACTAAAAGATTCAAACTACGGAAGGCACTATCTACTGATAGGCATAGTTAGCAAATGAAAGATTTTGATAGAGAACAAACAATGTATTTACCTCAATAGTGTTCAAAAGTCATAATGTATATAGCAGTTCATGACATCCAGTCTTATAAATTTCAAAACTCCGCCATCTCTCTCCCCACATCCACCACTGCTGGCGGCTCACCTCCAACTGCGCAACGCTACGCGCTGTTCACACCCATCTGCCCAACACTACAATGGCGAGTATTACAACAATGCCAACTAGCCACAGATTGCACACAGCACAGCCAGTGATCTTCATACAGAGCGCAACGTGGCGTTACCAGTAAAAAAACTACACAGCCTACTTACAACATGTATGTCTTTGACTTTTCCTAATCTGAGCTGTTATTGGTCTTCCTATTTTTTCCTCTTGTTTGATGTACATATTGCACGTAACCCTTATTTTGCTAGGGGTTACACCCATTTTTATGAGAGTTTCGGAAATCCTGCATTATTTTAAATTATCGTACGATTTTTATCTAACTACAAATCCTATGGACGTTTCTAGATTTTCCTTAAGTCTCGCTTTAATCATCAGTCACCAACCCAGAAGTACTTCTCTGATGCCTTTACCTTTCCTAAAACCAAATTGATCGTAATCTAGCACTTACCCAATATTCTTTTTCCTCTTATACACATATTCTTGTCAGCAACTTGAGTGTGAGAGCTCTTTAGGCAATTGTGCGGATGTCCTCGCACTTATGTGCCCTTGCAACATACAGAACTATGGCCATACACTATGCTGCTTGTGGTGTGGTATCAGTGGTAGCCACAGATCTCAACCCAGGTTACATCGGTCTGTCCGTGATGGCTGGTGAACTTCTCAGCACGTTGTTGTCTCCACCTCAAACCGTGGCTATACTCGTACATTCTGCAGTCGTCCTACAGCCAGAGGCCAGTGTAATGTGTCGGTACGATGCTCTCAAGTCCCTCGTGCCGAAGATTTGTTTTTTCTTACAAAAATGCACGTTCCTTAGACTTTCTCTTTTGCGATTTGCCGCTGAGCAAATCCAATAGCATTAGGAACGCAATAAACATCGTGTACACACATCATTCTCCATCTGTAGCAATGTCTTTTTTGTACTGAAAATAGGCTCGTATAAGAACGAAATGCGAAAAATCTGGCACAGGCATAAAAAAGCAGTATTTTTCTTAAAGACGTCGTATCTGCCATTAACTGTAACACTATTCGTTTTCACGACTACATTTTCGATCCTATGCCATTTATACAGGTATACAGCAATAACCGAAAAGTGAAGGGCAGATGGCACGTATAGAACGCCACTGTCATCCCATACATGAGGCACTCATATTACAACAAATGCTAAAAACTGTACATCACTTGCATTTGGCCTCTGGAGGTGTGAAAATTTACCAATCTTCTGACGTGTGCATATCTCACTGTTGTCTCTGTATGTTGAGTCCCCTAACTCTGAGTGTACATCAACATTAGATCAGCTCAAGGATCATAGCATTGGCATAAGGTAAATTTATTGTTACTGATGTTAACATCACTAAAATGAATCCCCTCAAATTACTGTTCATGTCGTTTACAAGACAACTGAGGCGGTAGGTGGGGAACATATTCACAAGTCGATTCTTCTTTGTTCTTAGCAGTGACTGTACATGCCACAGTAAACGTTTTATATCAGAGTATCTAAATATCGTGTTTACATTTGTTAACAAAATTTGGCATTCTGTTTACGATACAAGCATTTGATGTAAAGAAATAAGATAAGACATTTCTTTATTGTGATAGTGTGTAATAGTACAATAACCATATATATATATATATCATTTTACATATGTATTCATTGTACCATATTAACATCACAAAGGCATAAATCGCCTTCACAACAACTTTCGTACATGAATTGATCATCTGGACAAATAAAAAGAAAAAGGTGTACAAAAATGAGAGATAAAAACATGTGATGGGATACTTGGCACAAATTACAGAACATTATGTGTATCACCATGTAATTGAAAAATGTACTGTTAATATGTTAGGTACTGTACCATTACAAACGTAGTCATACATTTCCATGGTCCTTAGAACGTTTAGGCAGAGAATGGCTTTTTTAGCTACACTTGCAAAACACCTTATTCAATTTTTTACTGAATTATTAAACTATATTACTCATGTTAAAATAAATACACCCTAAATATAGAAATGTGTATGAGTGGACATAATTCTTCCTCATTTCCATACATATCATACAACTCACGGGAAACGTCGTAAAGACTACTCATATTATAAAACCAGCATAGACACGATCCTGTGCAAATCGTTACGTCCTATGCTTGGCAGTAGGTCAAAGTCAAATAGCCAAACTATACAGTCTCATTAATTTTACTTTCTATTATTAGCACATAAAACTGACTGGAATTTATTTCAAGATCTTTTATTTCTTAAATCTGTCTTATCGTTTGACAAGCCATGTGGGTGATTTTTGAAATAGTTGTATAATTCCACTTCTTCAGATGTTATGATACTTCTACCCTTAGGATAATTTTTATTACTGGGTCTACGTTAGGTGGTGGTACTCCTATCTCTTTGCTTGATGTGCTCTTTAAATTTGTCGCTGGAATATGAGCTGTGTAACGTCCGGTCAAGGTGTCCATGCTGTAACTCATACGATTACTGACATTGCATACTGATCTAGTTTCAAAAGGTAAATGCAACCTGCATACACTCTCTGGGGACATAAAGTGAAAGCTGTGCTTCCTACAGAAGTCTGATCCAGTGGCTTGTTCATCAGCGCGTCGTCTCCCGTCTTGTGCAGAGCTGCAGACCCCGGAGGCTGTTTTCCTGGAACGCCTCTCCAGCTACTGGCGGGAATTGGCGCAGCTGCTCTCACTCGGTGCGACGCACGCCTCACAGCTGTTGCTTCCCCTCGCATTCGAACGTATGGTAAGTGGAGCTTTTTCGTCCTCTTATAAACTGTATTATACGTACAGGGAGCGAGAAAATGACACGCACGATCTCGTCAGTTCTGGGAGAGTGTTTCCCAGTTTACCTGCTTCATACTGTAGCTATCTAGAGCTCTCCAGTTCTGGAAGAATTCTGAACCAACCTCTACTTCTGTGAGCCTTTTGGGGCTATGATACAGGGAGGCTAAGCTCGGAATGGTTCGAGGTCGAAGAAAATCGCCTGCATCTTTCTTTTCTTGTATTTGCTAGCTACTTCTTTAACAGATTCAGATAAGTTTGCATCGAATCCTGCTATACAAGCTGCAGCATGTTAGCTTCGTATTTAGTGGAGAGTGGTGTAGAGTCTCAGTGTGGCAATTCAAGTCTCCATCAGCATCTTCTCTTCCTAAGAACCTCTACTCCATGTGGAAGGCCAATAAAATTACTTCTCTCAACATGGAGCTTCGTCAACGTCAAATCTCGTAATGAACCTGTGTACATACCACATAACTTATACAGTTCGTTGTAACTGCTCGAACTCTTTCCACCTTAACATTCACGTGGCATTTCCCAGGACTCCATGACAAGACGATAGCGCAGCTGACACTTGTGGCTCGACGCCAGTGGTGGCCCCCTGTGCTCACCTCTGCCAGCCAGCACTCTCCGTGTGGCACAGCAATGTCCCAGCCGCCGCAGCCACAGAGGACGCACAACGATAACGAAGGTCCACCAGTTAGCGCGTGTTGCGTCAGCGAGTGGCTTTGTTAAAGGCACTGTGCTACTACAGACACAAGCGGAATGTCTAGTGAATGCGTCAAGGCCAATGAAAACCTGTGCGAGACCAACGTGAAACCGGATGCTGCTTTCTGAGAGCATTCATCTTAGTCGTTAGCCTTTCTGCACGTGTCTCTCGTGGCCTAACTCGAACCATTATCGTGTCTGAATTCTCTGTCTATGATTTATGAACACTACCACCAGTGATTTTCCCACTACCGAGAATAAAAGCTATGTGGTCTTAAGACATACACTGGACTCGCATTCGGGAGGACGACGGTTCAATCCCGTGTCCGGGCATTCTGATTTAGGGCACGGCCGACTTCCTTCCCCATCCTTCCCTAATCCGATGAGACTGATGACCTCGCTGTCTGGTCTCCTTCCCCAAACAAACCCAACCTTAACTATTAGAATGGCCACTTGTGACTGTTTGGATTCTGACAGTAGTAGACATGGAAAGCAAAAGGACGAGGTATGATCTGTGTATTTGTGTAACATTTTGTGGCGTATGTAGCAACGTGCCAGTCCCTAAAGAATCGTGTGAGCCTCATTTTGGATCCTTTGAGAAGAGAATTAGGCGATACCTGTTTCAGTGAACTGAAAACGTTCTGGTTGGATTAAATCTTTTTCCTATATATATTACAAATGTTTTTAGTGGATGGTAATTTCAAAGATTGATAGATGCGGTTTCCGTATTTAAGAATGGTTTCTGCTGACATCGTATCATGTCCTGTCATTACATCTTGTTTTGGTTACCATCATCCATGCATTTCACTGCAGCAAAGGCAATTTACCTGATACGTATCAAATATTTTGTAGAGATAGTACCTCACAGCTTACGAGAATGTTTAAAGGACGACTTCTTTATTACATGTCTTGTGTAGCTACGCTTCATTGATTATACACTGCACCTGCTTAGTAAAAGTGTAATTGCGAAAAGGTATTCCGTGAAGCAATGTTGTACAGATAGTTTCGACTTATAGACACACTTTGCTTTCTGAATGAAACTTAAGTCTTCAGACAGCTGCAGCAGTCTTGAGGTATTCGTACTAGAGATAATTCCTCTCGTTGTTCTTCACTACAGCCCTGCAGAGTAGTACAGCAAAGCGTGCTGTGGCTCAGGTAACGACGCAGCTTACGATTTTGACCCTGTGTCCCTGGTAACTGGGCTCTCACATAATACTGTGTACAAATATGTATGTATGTGTGTTCAGAATAGTTCAAATGGCTCTGAGCACTATGGGACTTAACTTCTCAGGTCATCAGTCCCCTAGAACTTAGAACTACTCAAACCCAACTAACCTAAGGACATCACACACATCCATGCCAGAGGCAGGATTCGAACCTGTGACCGTAGCAGTCGCGCGGTTAGAGACTGAAGCACTTGGACCGCTCGGTCACAGCGGCCGGCATAGATTAGGTCTAGATGGCAGTGGCGCCATCGCAAGGACGACGTATTCAACGTTTTGGAAAATGTCGATTCAAAAGTGTGCACACCTTCCAATTCACTGCTCCTGCACAACGAGGGAAATGCTGAATTTTACTTTTCGTTTTACCACAAACGGGATATTAGCTGCCCGCTGACCGCTAGCCGCATGCTGTCACAGCGAGGACGTGACGCACGTCCCACAGACACACACACACACACACACACACACACACACACACACGTAAACGCGTGCAGTATTCCTGGCGCACATCCGCAAAGCTCTGCTTACGCAAATACGAATTGGAGGTGATAAATCGCGATCCCGCGTAGAACCGGTCGACCATGTAAATTTGAAAAATATTGTATTCGAAATGGATTTCTTTTTTCTCTGGCACCTGCCATCAATATAAAACTGATAAAGGAGGTATTTCATTCAAACAATATGAAGAAGAACAACAACTGTACTGTGAAAACAACTGCAAGCTTTTTAACTTCCATTTTTCTTCGTATTTGTGATATACGTAAGAGTTTTGTTATTTCGTAATTGATTCATTACAATATACACATTCTTTTGTGCATAAGGTAATTTTTTAATTTCCAATGTCTATTAAACACTTATTAGTAACACACACACACACACAGAGAGAGAGAGAGAGAGAGAGAGAGAGAAATTTTCAGAGTGTACATACTTAGAACAGCAACAGCAATGGCAGCTCAAAAACAATACACACACACACACACACACACATACACACACACACACACACACACACTCAAACACATGAACGCAAGCAGTGTGCAATCAAACATTCATAATCTCAAACATGGAGTCAGAACTGTGACAAACAGTTCATCAAACTATTCCACACACACCCAGTCAAGTGGAACACATTTTTACCTTTTTACTAACAAATAAGCCCACCCAGACACATCAGTAAATAGTCTGGGTGCAGCAGATTTCCACACCTATGCCTCCCGATGAACCACTTGTAATCGTGATAGGACACCCCTGCTTCCAGCTGGAATTGCAGTATATACCTCAGTATATAACCTCCTGATACGCATTTGTGGTGCAGCGCCAATGCCCTAGAGGAGGCACCTGTTGATTTCCCTGAACGTGAAAGTCTTTCAGGCTGTGCAAGTCACCGTGTTTGTCATGCAGACTTGTGGGATAGTCCAGCTCTACCTCTAGGACATATGCCTCAACAGCGTCAGCAGCCACATATTTGATATCTTCCCTCAGTCTGGTGATTTCCCCTTTTGACATCCATGAGGGCCCTTGAAAAGGGAGACTTTGTTGCATGGTTTGCCTTTAGAGACAGTTTACATCCAGGTAAAGGATGAAACTGAAATCGTGAGGCAACCTGTACTCCCCCTCGATTATTTACAGGTTATTTGCCTTGGCATACCTGCGCACACGTTGGCAAAGTCACTCGTGAATCGAGTGTTCCAGGAAGACATGTATCTGAACGTTGGTCAAGAATTCGCTGCTGGCTTGTATCTTTCTTAACATGGCAGTCCACGAAATCTCAGTCATATGCTACAGAACTTCTCGCAGATGTTGGCGGTCAGATGTACATTGGTGTTCATCATTTTACATGTTCTGATAAATCAGAGATGCTGAAGTCCTGCTGTTCGTTCACCAAGTGCCCGTTCTTTCCACTAATTATGGAAATGCCTCTTCGTTTACTAGAGAATCCAGATATTCGTATGGAAAGACCCCATCTCCGTCACAAGTTGAAACTCTTGAAACTCTACATCATCGAGATAAGTGGCTCCCTTTGCTAAGAATATCTTTAGGACGCGTTGGTTCAGCAAATTTCTAAAGAGACGTGAGCATGAAGCGTTGTGAATCGAGGAAGTGGTGTGATCCTCTTTGAAGCGGCATGTATTTGTCAACGGTGTCATCAATTACACTGACCTTATCATCCTACTACCCAGACTCGTCAAAGTGCTGAACTGTAAAGGGGGCATCATGCTCACTTAAATTGTGGAGAAGATGGTTGTGGGCTGTGTGGCATGGGTTGTCAGCTGCACTCTGGGACTTCCCCGTTACGTGGCAACAGTCTCTACAGGGAGCTTGCTCACCTCTGTCCAGTCACAGTCCCCAGATATAACGATCAGCTGCCTGCTTGCTCAGTGCGTCATTCTCCTTCACGTTGGTGAAATGGACGTTTTTACTATATATGTAATAATCACCCCGTACAAGACTTTGAAGCTCAGTGAGCAGCCATCTCGAGCTATTCCCTTGACATAAGATTTTAATTTTAGTGCACAGAACTTGCCACATATCGTATGCATCATTTCGTGACAGTGATTTGGGAGGCAGAGACACCACGTTCACACTGTACCACAGCAACTAGGAGGCGTTCTATACCGACGTAAGAGACGAAGGGACAGAAGTGTTGGTGAGAGGTATTCTTAAACTTCGAGAACCGTTTATCCTTGGTAAGTATTTCCACACCTATTGTTTCCTGGCTCTAGCAGTCAATCAGGTGTCTTTAGAGATACATGCTCTTGGTAAACGACTTGAGACATCTACAGCAAAAACATCTAGCACCTTGTTTGTTTTCATTTCAGAGGAACGTAGTTGGTACATGCATTTTATCCAAACTTTGTGTTACTTATCGTCTTCAGAGATTAGCAGCAGGTCTACACTTTGTGGATGTTTCTCGGCTAATATGGACAAGAAGAGGGGACCACCTAATTTACGATCGACTTCTTTGTCGATGTGCGACACAGCGTATTAATGTTTGTCTTCTTCTTACAGCTTTCCTACATTCGGCCATAAACGAGAAATTACAACGTCGGTGGACATCTGGTGTTTGTTGTGTATCTGTATGCCCTGTATTTTTCGGTTAATTTCTATCGCTGGTGAGAAGCAACCATGGAAACCAATTTAAATTCCTCTCATCTTGATTCTTGGCATTAGGACATGCTTTTTGTTAGCAATATACACTTTTGAAGAGAGATGTAACTGGACCCCACAATAAGTTGATCAAAATCAAGGTACAGCATACAGCTGAGTGTCTTACAGGACCCCCTTTCCTGCATCTCAGAAAAGTGACTCAGTATGACCACTCTGGTATCGACTCACTCCATGATGTCACGACAGCTCTCCCCCTAACTTTGACAATGCTCTTCCCCTCAAAACACGTCGAACTCCTAATAACTCTGCACACAAAAAGGAGAAAGAGTCGCAGTTGATAAGTATCTAAGGAAGGAGAAATAAAAATCCGTACTCGTATAATAATAATAAATTCTGAGTACTTACAAGTAAAACTGTTGTTGTCTTCATTACTGGAATACACTTCCAGCAACTCATCACCAGTGGGCATGTTTGTCATTAAGGGCATATCCAGCATGGGTACTAGACGTGGTGTATGACGTCGGCAGGGGAATGTGTCTGAAAGAATATGGACAAACCGAAACGAAAAGACAGGTGCAAAAGAACTAGTAGCTGGTGGTCGTGTAAAAACACCGATATTCACATTGAGAACATCTACAAGGTAGAGCACCTCAAAAATAACAAAAAAAATTAATACTGTAGAAAAAGCGATATCTACCTCTGAACAATCGAAGACATTCCCCATACATCATCATCGTCATCATCATTGTCAGGTGCTGGGTCCAAATCCCACAGCGAGTAACGCCTGCTCACACCTAGGAAAGAAGAAGTAGAACCCATAAGAATCACTTACGCTACTAGCCATTAAAATTCCTACACCAAGAAGAAATGCAGATGATAAACGGGTATTCATTGCACAAATATATTATTCTAGAACTGATTTCGGTCCATAGATCCTGAGCAATCAGTACCAAGAACAACCACCTATGGCCGTAATAACGGCCTTGATACGTCTGGGCATAGAGTCAAACAGAGCTTTGATGGCGTGTATAGGTACAGCTGCGCATGCAGCCTGAACACGATATCACAGTTCATCAAGAGTAGTGACTGGCGTATTGTGACGAGCCCGTTTCTCGGCCACCATTGACCAGACGTTTTCAGTTGGTGGGAGATCTGGAGAATGTCCTGGCAAGGGCAGCAGTCGAACATTTTCTGTATCCAGAAAGGCCCGTAAAGGACCTGCAACATGCTGTCAGGAATTGTCCTGCTGAAATGTAGGCTTTGGCAGGGATCGAATGAAGGTAGAGCAAGGGGTCGTAAGACATCTGCAATGTAACGTCCGCTGTTCAAAGTGCCGTCAATGCGAACAAGAGGTGACCCAGACGTGTAACCAATGGCACCCCATACCATCACGCCTGGTGATACGCCAGTATGGCGATGACGAATATACGCTTCCAATGTGCGTTCACCACGATGTCGCCAAACACGGATGCGACCATCATGATACTGTAAACAGAACCTGGAGTCATCCGAAAAAATGACGTTTTTCCATTCGTGCACCCAGGTTCGTCGTTGACTACACCATAGCAGGCGCTGCTGTCTGTGATGCAGCGCCAAAGGGAACCGCAGCCACGGTGTCGGAGCTGATAGTCCGTGCTGCTGCAAACGTCGTCGATCTGTTCGTGCAAATGGTTGTTGTCTTGCAAACGTCCGCATCTGAACATGGCTGCACGATCCATTACAGCCATGCAGATAAGATGCCTGTCATCTCGACTGCTAGTGATACGAGGCCGTTGGGATACAGCACGGCGTTCCGTATTACCTTCCTGAACCCACCGATTCCATATTCTGCTGACAGACCAACACGAGCAGCAATGTCTACATGACTACTCTGCAATTCACATTTAAGTGCTTGGCAGAGGGTTCATCGAACCACAATCATACTATCTCTCTACTATTCCACTCCCAAAGAGCGAGCGGGAAAAACGAACACCTAAACCTTTCTGTTCGAGCTCTGATTTCTCTTATTTTATTTTGATGATCATTCCTACCTATGTAGGTTGGGCTCAACCAAATATTTTCGCATTCGGAAGAGAAAGTTGGTGACTGAAATTTCGTAAAAAGCTCTCGCCGCGACGAAAAACGTCTATGCTGTAATGACTTCCATCCCAACTCGTGTCTCATATCTGCCACACTCTCTCCCCTATAACGCGATAATACGAAACGAGCTGCGCTTTTTTGCACCCTTTCGATGTCCTCCGTCAATCCCACCTGGTAAGGATCCCACACCGCGCAGCAATATTCTAACAGAGGACGAACGAGTGTAGTGCAAGTTGTCTCTTTAGTGGACTTGTTGCATCTTCTAAGTGTCCTGCCAATGAAACGCAACCTTTGGCTCGCCTTCCCGACAATATTATCTATGTGGTCCTTCCAACTGAAGTTGTTCGTAATTTTAACACCCAGGTACTTAGTTGAATTGACAGCCTTGAGAATTGTACTATTTATCGAATAATCGATTTCCAACGGATTTCTTTTGGAACTCATGTGGGTCATCTCACACTTTTCGTTATTTAGCGTCAACTGCCACCTGACACCAAACAGCAATCCTTTCTAAATCGCTTTGCAGCTGATACTGGTCTTCGGATGACCTTACTAGACGGTAAATTACAGCATCATCTGCGAACAGTCTAAGAGAACTGCTCAGATTGTCACCCAGGTCATTTATATAGATCAGGAACAGTAGAGGCCCCAGGACGCTTCCCTGTGGAACACCTGATATCACTTCAGTTTTACTCGATGATTTGCCGTCTATTACTACGAACTGCGACCTTCCTGACAGGAAATCACGAATCCAGTCGCACAACTGAGACGATACCCCATAGCTCCGCAACTTGATTAGAAGTCGCTTGTGAGGAACGGTGTCAAAAGCTTTCCGGAAATCTAGAAATACGGAATCAACTTGAGATCCCCTGTCGATAGCGGCCATTACTTCGTGAGAATAAAGAGCTAGCTGCGTTGCACAAGAGCGATGTTTTCTGAAGCCATGCTGATTACGTGTCAACAGATCGTTCCCTTCGAGGTGATTCATAATGTTTGAATACAGTATATGCTCCAAAACCCTACTGCAAACCGACGTCAATGATATAGGTCTGTAGTTAAATGGATTACTCCTACTACCCTTCTTGAACACTGGTGCGACCTGCGCAGTTTTCCAATCTGTAGGTACAGATCTATCGGTGAGCGAGCGGTTGTACATGAGTGCTAAGTAGGGAGCTATAGTATCAGCGTAATCTGAAAGGAACCTAATCGGTATACAATCTGGACCTCAAGACTTGCCCGTATCAAGCGATTTGAGTTGCTTCGCAACCCCTAAGGTATCTACTTCTAAGAAACTCATGCTAGCAGATGTTCGTGTTTCATTCTGGAATATTCCATTCGTCTTCCCTGGTGAAGGAATTTCGGAAAACTGCGTTCAATAACTCCGCTTTAGCGGCACAGTCGTCGATAACAGTATCATCGGCACTGCGCAGTGAAAGTATTGACTGCGTCTTGCCGCTTGTGTACTTTACATACGACCAGAATTTCTTCGGATTTTCTACCAAATTTCGAGACAATGTTTCGTTGTGGAACCTATTAAAGGCATCTCGCATCGAAGTACGTGCCAAATTTCGCGCGTCTGTAAATTTTAGCCCATCTTCAGGATTTCGCGTTCTTCTGAACTTCGCATGCTTTTTCCGTTGCCTCTGTAACAGCGTTCGGACCTTTTTTGTGTACCACGAGGGATCCGTTCCATCTCTTACCAATTTATGAGGTATGAATATCTCAGTTGCTGTTGCTACTATATCTTTGAAATTGATCCACATCTCGTCTACATTCGCATAGTCAGTTCGGAAGGAATGGAAATTGTCTTTTAGGAAGGCTTCTAGTGGCACTTTATCCGCTTTTTTAAGTAAAATTATTTTGCGTTTGTTTCTGATGGATTTGGAAGAAATGGTATTGAGCCTAGCTACAATGACCTTGTGATCACTAATCCCAGTATCAGTCATGATGCTCTCTATCAGCTCTGGATTGTTTGTGGCCAAGAGGTCAAGTGTGTTTTCGCAACCATTTACAATTCGCGTGGGTTCGTGGACTAACTGCTCGAAATAATTTTCGGACAATCTCGGAAGACGTTTTCTTTCTACCACCGGTTTTGAACAAGTATTTTTGCCAACATACCGAGGGTAGGTTGAAGTCCCCACCAACTATAACCGTATGAGTGGGGTATTTATTTAATACCACACTCAAACTTTCTCTGAACTGTTCCGCAACTGTATCATCGGAGTCTGGGGGTCGGTAGAAGGAGCCAATTATTAACTTAATTAGGCTGTTAAGTATAACCTCCACCCACACCAATTCGCACGGAGTATCTACTTCGACTTCACTACAAGATAAACCACTACTGACAGACACAAACTCTCCATCACCAATTCTGCCTAATCTATCTTTCCTGAACACCGTCTGAGACTTCGTAAAAATTTCTGCAGAACCTATTTCAGGCTTTAGCCAGCTTTCTGTACCTATAACGATATCAGCTTCTGTGCTGTCGCAATACGATAAACCGCAATCGCGATAGGCTACAACCGGACCTTTATCAAAGTCGGAAACGTGATGGTGCGCATTTCTCCTCCTTACAAGAGGCAACACAACAACTTTTCACCAGGCAACGCCGGTCAACTGCTGTGTGTGTATGAGAAATCGGTTGGAAACTTTCCTCATGTCAGCACGTTGTAGGTGTCGCCCCTCACATGCATTGACGCAAGGCAGCACACATGGCTTTATTTCTCGTCAGAAGAAGAACTCGCAGATATTAAATGAGTGCGATTGTGATGTGACAGAAATGCACGAAATGGAATATGCAGGCTGCAAATAGCTGCTGATCGGTTAGGTTTTGTGTGACACCTTGCAGAAACAGTGCTTGATTACTTATTGTGCAATGTACACAGCAACACACCTCACCATGAACTCGACACAAGCCATCTGATGCAATGGACAGTTGACAGCAGGGTCAGTGGTGTGCTTCCAGCACAGGTTAATGCGCCACTGCGATGCTTGAGTGCTGCGAGCCTAGTTGTGTACAGTAGGTCCGTTTGGTGGTCAGGTGTGTACACCGTTTATCAGCCAGCTGCTACTGTTCGAGTGCACAACGGACACCCGAGATCTTTCCAAGAGTGTGAAGAACTGCAGGCATCATTGCAATACATGCATTCGTTCAGACTGACAGTCGTTGCTTTGAAGCATTGCTATGAGCTACATTGTTGTAAGGTGGTGCACGCTTAGCATGTCCTTAACACAATAAATATGCACTTTCGAATATTGGTTCCCTATCTCAGTATAATCTATTGTGGGACCACTGTCACCTGTTTCAGTCTGGCCCAAAAGGATTGGGGACTCCACGTACAGAGAACAAGAGCAGTTCTGTCCCACTTCCCTCAGACTCACCCTACGGCACCCATATCTGTGGTGAACACTCACCTTCCAGAACAACATACTGGCTGATGCTAGGGTAGCTAGAAGAAAGGAAAACAGAATGGGCAAGTGCGAGAGGGACTCACGCACTAAGGGTTCTCTACAAATTCCCCAACCTGGGAATCGAGATTCGAATAATTTTTGCCTGCTATCGAGACTCTGTAACTTTACTGGCAAGAAACTGGTCCCACGAATACCAAGATAGGTTGAGAAATTCTACGTTATTTCCTCAGCCCAGCCCAAACAAACAAGATCAAGCAAGCAGAGGACTTTAGTTTATGTATGTAGGAAGAGAGGATTGAATAACACATTTCTGTTTACATACTAAATCATGAATACAACATACATTTTATGTTTGGATGCAGTAATGTTCGTATGTTATACTTTGAACAGGTGATGAATACAATGTATGTCCAAATCGAAAACGACATTTTTATTTGATATAATTAAAAGTTAACAAGTTTCAGATTTTTTGCTTTACTTGTACCGAAACACTTAGTTGTTGCCAAATCTCATGATTCCAAGTCAGTCGACAGCACCCTACAGGTTACGATTAGTGAGTTTTCGATTATCAAAACACGAGTCATTAACTGCCGTATCTGTTGACTGGAGTCAGTTATGAGATTCCTAACAGATGGACAGACAAATAGACTGACTGCTAAAAAGTAATAGAAAAAGTATTTTCCAGAGTTATATAGTTACCAATTATGGATTTTAAGATTTTTTCCTTTATTTGCACTGTGAAATCTGGCTCCTTCCAAATTGTTACGATTCTAAATCAACAGGGACCACCGTATAGATTTTTGTGAGTGATTTTTCAAGTATGAAATTATGTAATGGGAATGGCCATATCTATATTGCATTGACTTAGAAGCCTACAATTTGTACAACGCCAAAGGAGCATAGACTTTAATATGTGACATAAATGTGAACTTCGTACCCGAAAATTGTCCAGAAAAAATGAAAAATGATCTTATCACTCGGACAGTCAATACAGTCCTTCAAATGTGCAATATTCGAGACGTGTTCAGATACAGACGACATCGAGTAGGATTTTAACGTATTTGTCAACAATCTGGCCATTCTATTTTCGAAAACCGTTCAAAAGTTTGAACAGAATCTCGTTAGAGTTCCAGCCACACCATGTGGCTTTACACGTAGGATCTCGACGCTGCTGGCAGCTCTAGAACATTGCAGTTGGATACATCGTCACGGGAGTATACATTCATACATTCAGACGTCTGCAATGTCAATTACGAAGAAATATCTGCACCTCTCTTATCTGATGTCACAGTTTGAGAAACGTATTTATTTAATAAAACCCCACTACGTATCTGCTGTTCATTAATGTTTTTATGCCTGTACAAAACTGAATGTACTGGAGTCATGCGCTGGCAGTAATGTCAGCGTCATGTAGTAGTGCTACATGTAACTGTATATTAAGACAGGCTGCCGCTTGTGGATGTTGTGAAAGTAATTTGAACTATTTTCTGTGCGTCTCAGGGTAACCACGCAAGTGATCAGCAACTCCACGGTTGGATTAAGGACATGGAACGTGTGAAAGACATGCTGCGCACGAAATTAACCGGATGGGTACAGGACTTGCAATTCGCCAGCAAACAGGTGGAGCACTACGAGGTGGAAGGAGAGAAGAACAGACCAGGGGACTTGATACTCAGGTATAAACCAGTGTACACTCAAATGTCTGTCGTAGTCACTATGCTTTATTGGAGTTTATCTCACTTTTATCCATGGAAGTATTCATTAAAGTTATAGAAAACACAGGGTTTATTTAATTCAAAAAAATGGGTCTGAGCATTATGGGACTTAACATCTTAGGTCATCAGTCCCCTAGAACTTAGAACTACTTAAACCTAACTAACCTAAGGAGATCACACAACACCCAGCCATCACGAGGCAAAGAAAAATCCCTTACCCAGCCGGGAATCGAACCCGGGCGTGGGAAGCGAGAACGCTACCGCACGACCACGAGATGCGGGCGCATTTAATTCAGAATGGAGTAAATAACTAGCACTAATAGACAGTAGTGAAGGAAATGGTTACAGAAACTCGTGATTTACAAAAGTTTTTGACTCCGTTTAGCCTTCGATATTTTTATTCGTATTGTGTCTTAAAATGTGCCACGTATTACGTTACAGACCAGCGGAGAAAACTGACACAATAACTGATGTTGCTGCATTTACTAGAGAAGGTATCGATGGTTACAGATACTTCTGAAGTTTTCATAATTTGTGGAAACAATCATGTGGAACCTGACACGAAAAGTGAGCGTGTCCTCGTATTATTCGGGACAAAAAAAAATCACTTCGGGAGAAATTACGGTAATACCACGTAGAAGCGACTCTGGTCCAGATACTGGCATCCAGTTGGTGAGGAAAAGTGGCCACAAGTCATGTTAATCTCAATAGATGGAGGGAAGATGGGAAGACGTCAGTAGAGGGCAGGAAGCGGATAGCCATCGTTCTTATATTTTGTCCTGTGGTTGGTATGTTTAAATCAGTCCGTAGAATAGAGCGTAAATACTGGAGGTTGCGAGCGGGAGGAAAGCGGAATAGTCTCTCAAGTGGTTGACATATGGGGCAGTGGAATGGAGTCTGTAGGAGATACGTTGGCACCATGGAGGGTGACCAGGTGGCTTCCTATGTGAAAATGGGCAAGCTCCCAGGTCTTGTGGCGGTGTTCTTGGATTATTTTAGGTGGCTTATTGCGGGATAGCTATGGAGGTGGAGAACATGGATTACAATGGACACTTAGACTCAGTCGTGATTACTATCAATACGATGAAAAGCTTCTGCAGTTATATCTTAAGAGGCCGGTAGGGGAGTCACTTTGGGCTGAGTGTGTCTGGGAAATGGACTAGGTCTTCTGAAACGAAGGTGATCAACCGACATCCACAGTTCAGTTCATCATGAGAACTGATGTGGGTAAACAGCTGTGGAGAGGCAGTGGTCGGTGTGAGGAACGAAATTATGTGCTATAGGATGGCTCGGACAGAGACAGGCAGTAGCACAGATCACGGTCAGGGTGGTAAAATACACACTCAGGGTAAGGTATTAGGCAGGAGGATTGAATATGATTTGTAGCCAACTGGAGCTGTTTCTGAGGAACGGTATTGTTACTCCACAATGTTTATTGTGTGGGGCTTTGTGGTTCGCTACTCCACATCTGTCATCATAACTGTGAGTGGGTTACTGGTGCACTGTGTACGGAAACATGCAGATAGTGTGACGGGATAAAACTATAGATATTGTGTCAGGCAGTGGGAATGAAGGTAACAGTGGTTGGGAAGCTGAACTGAAAATCGGGGATGGGTAGATTTCAAGACAGGGGTGCACTAGACAAAGGAAGCAGCTAATCGGAGAGCAGAGTACTTGTGGAGCGCACATGGGGGTTTCAGGCTAGCCAGTAGTTTGAGGTACTCTCATGAACACTCGCCAGCTGGTACACACTTAGGGAAATCAGATAGCTTTCAGAGTAAAGTTAGTTCGACTCTGAAACTTTTATCAGGCACTGTCGAAGTATTTGTACCATAGTTCCCAAATTTACTCTCCTCCATGAACGTTCTCAGCCTCAAATTATCTGTAAATCGTGATCCGGAAAAGTATGCGCCTACTAAGCGGATCAGGGGCGGAAAAGACTCATCATGCTTTAATAACAAAATTCGGAAAATGCTGAGGAACGAAAGGCTGTTACATTCTCGGTTCAAAAAAGAACGCGCAAATGAGGACAGCAAGATTTGTAGAGATTCGTGCGTCTGTGAAAAGATCTGTGCACGGATCATACAACAGCTACCGGAAGAAGTTTTGGTCCTCTGCAAAATCGTTAAGCGGATCTAACGCTTCTATTCAGCCACACGTTGACCAGTCTGCTTTGGTGGTAGAATATTCCAAAAGGAAGGCTGAAGTTAGAGGTTCCTCGTTTAAGAAACCGTTCACGCAGGAGAATGGTACAAATGTGCCGTCGTTCGACCATCGCACAGAGTCCCGTATGGAAATCATAGTAATGAGTACCCCTGGCGTAGAGAAACAGCTGATACAGCTGAAGATAAGTAAGTGGCAATGCCTAGATGGACTGCCAGTTTGGTTTTACAAGGAGTAGTGTACGGCATTGGCCCCTTACCTACTTTGCGTTTACCGCGAATTTTGCGATCAGCGCTAAGAACCAAGCGAATGGGAAAAAGTGTAAGTGACTCTAGTGTATAAGAAAGGTAAAAGAACGGACCCACAAAATTGCACACCAATACCCCTAACACCTGTTTCCTGCAGAATCCTTGAACATATTCTCAGTTCGAACATAATCAACTTTCTTCAGACTAAGGAGCTTATGTGCACAAATCAACACGGTTTTGGTAAGCATCGCTTCTGTGAAACTCACCTTTTACTTTTCTCGCATGATGCACTAAGAGCTATGGATGAAGGGCAACAGGCAGGTTCCATATTTCTAGATTTCTCGAAAGCATTTGACATGGTGTCTCATTGCGGGGTGCTAAAGGAAGAACGAGCACATGGAATAATTTGAGTGACTGCGGGTTAACACAAGATGACGTCGACAAAATTTCTAGTTGGTGTGATGAATAGCAGGTGGCTCTTGCTGTAGAAGAAAGCGGATGAGTAGTAATATCCGGATACGGCATTCGAAGTATCCTGCTTGCCACAGTCACTTGGTTTAAATATCTGGGCGTAATGTTGCGAAGCGAGATGAAATGGAATTTACGTGTGAGGATTTTGGTAGGGAAGGCGAACGAACGACTTGGGTTTATTGGAAGAGTTTTGGGAAAGTGTGGTTCGTGTGTCAGGGAGACCCCGTATAGGACGCCAGCGCGACTTCTTGTTCAGGACTGCTCGAGTGTTTGGGATCTGCACCAGGTCGGATTGAAAGAAGGCATCGAAACAATTCAGGTAGTGCAGGTAGATTTCTTACCGGAGGTTCGATCAGCATGCAACTGTTACGTATATGCTTCTGGAGCTCAGCAGGGAAGAAGACACTCCCTTCGAAGGAAACAACTGAGAAAGTGTAGAGAACCTGGCTGCAGAACGATCCTAATGACGCCAGCATACATTTGTGGTAGGGTCCACGAAGACAAGATACGAGGAATTACGGCTCCTAAGGAGGCATATAGTCTGGCGTCTGTCCCTCGCTCTGTCAGCGAGCGGAACAGGAAAGGAAACGACTAGTTGTGGAACAGGGTACCCTCCGCCACGCACCTCACGTTGGCTTGCGGATTATGTATGGAGATGTAGATACAAAGGACGATAGTTGAGAGGAGTTATTGGTTTCATGTCCATAAATTTAGTGAAATCATTTTTGGCTTGGTTTCATTTGGAATCGTGAGGTTTTACCTATTCTCTTTCCTTTGTTTGGTCTTATGAGTGCATGCAGGAAGCTTGTGGTGTAACAGGTGGCCCCAGTTGTGTGTAGGTACGGACATTGACAGTAGTTTATGACGGCGGTGACGAAGCTACAGTGGTGGTGGATGTGGTTGGAACTTCCGGCTCCGGCAGTGGTGCGGGCGATGGGGCGAGCAGCGGTTTTGCGCTGGCGACGGTGTTGGCGACAGAGCCAGCGACGCTGCTGGAGAGGGAGTCGACGGAGGCGCAGGTGGCGGCGACGGTGGTGGAGCATTTGACGGAGGCAGTGGCGGAGGAGCTGCCAGACTACGGCTGTCTGTGAGTGGTGAAGCAATGAAGACGACGACGAAGGGTGGGAGGTTTCCGGCGAAGAGCCACTAGCAGAGTCCAGGTGAGAGCTGAGCTGCTGGAGAAGTGTAGTGGGGCGTGTCAGCAAAACGGAGGATGCACTTCGTACTGGAAATTTTGGGAGGACATTTCGAGGTCAACATGAGTAAAGCGAGTCAGAAAATACACTCCAACCGAGAACGTGCTCAACGTGAGTAAAAAGGTGAGGGATGTTGCTTAAGACAAAGAATGTTCTCCGATTTCGTGGGAACAGAACTTGAGGAGCTTCTGACAACCGGAAAATATTGAAGCGAGATCTGTAGCATTCTTCGGGCTGAGTAAGTTCTGTTAACTGTTACCTACATTTTGCCAATGATGGCAGAATTCATATTGCTTGGGACGCAAAAAAAGAAGTATATAGCCCATCGAAGTGCTGAATTGAGGAGCTGTAGAAGTTTATATCGCTTTGACAATAAGAACATTATCTGCGGATTACCTCTCAAAAGAAGTGAAAATTGAAACATTTTTATTGCTATTTAGTAGACCCAAGTTTTCAGACTGATGTACGAGAACATTTAGCTGCAGGCCTACACCAAACAACCGTGTCACTGACGTTTTCTGACGTTCACCATCATGTCTTCTCACAGCATAAGTCTTATACAGTGTGATGTTAGAAATAAGTAGGGTTACCACAAAAATTAATAACTGGTTTATTGCAAACCTAGCGACCTGTTACTCGTAAGGAACGCATGGTGGGCCGCTTACGGGCTTGCCACGTGTTGGAGAACTGGGACAGAGTTCCGGCTTGAAGTGGATAAAAAGTCATTTAATCTTAAGATTTCGCTCGCATAATGTGTTCACCAGACATCTATAACTGAAAAGTTTTCCACATGTTGTAAATTCGGTAACATCGCAACTAAAGACATTTTCGTAAGCTGTACGTAGTTGTCATAATAATTTGTTGCCGCACATAAAATTAACAAAATGCAACGTAGTGCAACTCTGGCTGAACACACTGACGCCTGTTCCAGACATGTCACCCGTTTGTTCGAGCTCAATGGAACGTGACACGGCGCGTGCTTTGTGTGCCGGACACGGCAGACCACACACACCGACAACTCAGCAGCGAGCAGAGGTGGTGAGAAAAAGGAACACTCTCATCAGACATTCCCTTCGAATGTTTGGCTCGTAAGAACTTCCTGATAGAATGTTCTTTTGCTAGCAGAATCTTCTCCACAGAACGTCGTCTTGTTTATTCATATGACTCAGCGTGTTTACCTTCTGTTGGATGTCAGTACAAAGTCGAAAACCGGAGATGCAAGAGGGGAGGGAGCCACAGAGCTCCACCGGCAGTGGTGCAGCTTAGGTACCGCCCTCCTAGTTCAGGCAGCCCACCATTTCCTGTCTCTCCTGTAGTTGACGTATCGCCATTTACAGTCGGTCATTTCTAAATTTCTCCAATCCACTTCATTACTGGACTCGCATGATAGCTTTAGTAATGGCTCCAGCACTACAGGCCAAAGCCGCCTATAGCACACTGACCCTGCCTCTGTACCCTAAATGACGACGATTGCCTTCCGTGGTAGCGGTCTGCCTCGCTAACGACACTCCACGTCTCTGTGGCGAGTATTGATTGCGTCTTCTGTGGATTCGCCATTGTGTGTGCCAAGGCACGTTCCCCCAAAATGAGTATGGCAGTCAGTATTGTAGAATTACTGCTGTGTAGTACATAGGCAAATTGTCCAGAAGTTTCTAGGCCTTCTCTTCCTTTTGTTTTAGTGGAGATTGTATGCTCACCCCAAATGGTTCAAATGGCTCTGAGCACTATGGGACTACATGGCTCTGAGCACTATGGGACAACATCTGAGGTCATCTGTCCCCTACAACTTAGAACTACTTCAACCTAACTAACCTAAGGAGATCACACAAATCCATGCCCGGGGCAGGGTTCGAAGCTGCGACCGTAGCAGCTCCGCAGTTCCAGACTGAAGCGCCTAGAACCGCTCGGCCACACCAGCTCTATGTTCACCTCCTTCCTCCACTTAAATACTTTCTTTGGTTGCCTTATGAAATGAACGGTTCAATTGCGTTAAACACAGCCCTTTCCCGAAATTCTTTGCCAAAAAAATGTCAGTATAATGATTATTGAGATCATTGTCAGTATGCATCTACTTCCTGGATCTGTGGCATGCAAACGATAAATTTTCTCGCGGCACGGACTCTGAGTCCCAGCTTGTCAGTGGAGTAGGTGTGTTACTGTACCTCTAAACAGAACAGCGTGCTGGTGTACGTAGCGTGGAAATGATTTGCGAGCCTTAGCACCATGGCACCACATGTCTTATGGGAGGAACTGCTTTCCGGTCAAACTGGGGACCCAGACATCACACGGAACTCATTATGATGCAGCTCCATGCTTTAACTGAGAACATCGTTTACAAGTAACAGTGATAACGAAGGACCATACTACAAGAAGTACAAGGAGTACCGACTGTTCTGCATCGTATCTGGCCGCATGGAAACTTTCCATCGTTGACGGTCTATGGGGAATGCAGTCGTAGATTAATCAGGAAAAAATTGTCTCATACCCGATTCTGAGGGCTGCATTCTCATCACAACATGTACCCGACACATATGCATCGAATCGATGTACCGAACACTGACCTTAGGACAAAGTTTTACGGCCAACAATTCCTATACGATAATTTTCACTGCCAAACGAGAGAACCACTCACGGAGCGAGACCGAGCGAATGCTTCAGAGCGAAGTAAAAAAAAAAGAAAAATTAAAATAAAATAAAAAATAAAAATAAAAATAAAAAAAATTATGCAATAGTGAAGCGTCATTTTGTCAAGTTTTACGTCAGCAGACATGTACTTCTGCACGTCAAGGATAGCAGTGTGAGATGGTGGTAGGCACACTGCCGGATGTGAGCAGAAACACTATAAAAGTGCCACAAGTGATAAGGGTATCATGAGTAAAACGAAAGACCTATTGTGAAATTCAAAGACATGTTTGGTATTTGCAAAGACGGATTTGAAATAGTTTAAGCCATCGTATCGCGCTGTCCTTAGCCGTTGGATTAGCTGAAACGGACAATAAGTGGACCTGCTTGGCGGTACACTCACGATTGTCCATAGGGCTCTTTTTCCTGTGGGAGTTCTGCTTTCAGCTGTCATAAAGTCTTTAAGGGAAATTATGGCAGATGTCACACCACCTAAAGCAGATTGGACACTCCCTGGCAGGTCAGAGCCGTGTGTCGGACCCGCGACGTGCACTCTCCACTGCACAGTGAGAATTGTTCCAGGAAGCAACTGCCGAGGCCACCGGGCACTGCAGTGGCCGTCCTCCGGGAGCGCTGGTCCCGCCAGCCGTGCAGGGGAGCTCCTGTGACGGCTGGAAGGCAGCGGGTGAGGCACTGGCCGAAGTAAGGCTGCGACGGCGGCTCTCGGTTCGTGCCTGCCTAGCTCGATGTCTGTCTTCTTAAGGACGTCATATTCGCCATTGGCTTTAAAAATTGTTTTACAATTGCAGATTCGATCTTTTGAGCCATTTTCAAGTGGTAATGTGGAAGATTTTGCTTCAGCTCATGACAGACATGTCTACATGTCAGCGTCTAAAATCATCTATAACAAATTTGAACAACTCATTCATATCCTTAACATAAATATCACATGTTCACTCTCTTGAAATGCATACCAAATTCTTCTTTAAAGACAAGATGTATTCTGCGGCAAGCGCTGCAGTTCTGCTGTTTGATGTGTCTGAAACCAGTTAAAACGATATAGTAGCACAGAACGCAGTTGATGATCTGCAAGAAATAGTTATAATCGGTGTCACACTCAAGTGCTCTGAAATCTAAACATGAAATTTCGATGGGCTAAAATGCTGGAAAGACCAATGGATTTGCGATTTTTTGCTGTGTTACTATGCATCCTTTAAAGAATAAAAAAGTTCTAGGTTTGTGTCCCATTCAGGCACACAATACTCATCTACCAGGAAGTTTCTAATCCACTGGTGAGTGGAAAACCGTCCTGGATACTTTTACGTTATTGCATAAACTATACATGCTAGGTTTTTAACTCTTAACCTCGCACCTTGTGTGCTACAGACGGCCGCTGTTGAGTGACCGCCTGCTGCGCTATCAGCCGTGGAACCTCTCCTCTGACGACGACTTCCGTGCGCTGTGCAAGCAGCGGCACCCAGAGGCGTCGCAAATGTTCAGCCTCGCTGACGATCTGTACGCCTTCAGCCGTGTCTACTGGTTCGCTGCAGCGGAGTACATCGATTCATACTACAAATATTATGTCAAGGTTGTAGGTAAGTTTATTTCTGGGACCCGGCCACTTCACGGTTATGCGTTGACAACTGTTCAGTTGTTCGAGGAATGAGATTCAAATATCCTTCTGAAGATAATCTCTGGTGCTCTTTCCAAAGTCAGTTTTTAGATTCCTCGGCAACTCTCCGTCTGGATCTATGACAAGCTAACTACTTGATTTCTATGTATTACTGACTTCTTCATTATGCAGGGACTAAAAATAGACTACGTACACAAAATTTTGGATTGTTTAGAGAAGATTAAAAAGAACAAATTTTATGTGACACAAATGTCACAGGTGTACCCTCCACCTGCTCGTGTCCCATGAAGGTTTCGACGCCAGCGACGTACAGAGCCTGTGTGATGTTCTAGAGACGTTACTGATGTGGCAGCTGGGCACTAACACACTCGAAATAAGTGGGTGTCTCACAAATAATGTTTGCAGCCTCAGCCTAACAGGCAACCACCTCAACTGGGGTGTCCGCCAGTGTCCGGCACACTGAACAACTCGTCTCCCTCCCGTAGGAGGCCCGCAACATCTCAAAAACAGTGTCCATCCCACAGCGGTTTGAACAACGTCTCTGAACGCCAGTGCAGATAAGACTTTCATACATGTAATTGTATCAGATATACTGCTTATATTATCCTTAGAAGTATTAATACTATGAACTGTAGTAGGACTGAAGAAACACTGTATTTTCAGCTATCGCACCTGTCTGCCAAACAACTCTATTTGTTCGAATTACTATATTCTTTAAATTTATTATTTTATTCTCGTTGCTGGACTCGATCTCTTACTCGATCATCTATCTATCGTGGATCAGACACGAAACGTGTTGTAATCGTTCATTTCTTTCTTTGTAACTGTCTGATAGCTTTTTGTTCGCTATGGGGTAACTCCATATAAATGAGAGGAAGGGGGGACAGTGAACTTGTGCTCCCTCAGCGGAAAAATTATTTATGCCTGCCGTTGTCACTCTTGACCGCTTCAGGCAATCGAACTTGAACGGTTTTAATTGGTAGTAAACCGATTAATTAAGAAACTAAGGTGGTCGGAAAGGGTTACAACAGATAAAGGAGTAAGTTGTCATAAGAACATGCGTATATTAGAACCAGGGACTGTAATACTGCGAAGAACGGCCTTTACAAAATTTCGTCTGCAGCCGATAACTTACTGCAGACACTCACAAAAGTAATAATGGCACATAAACGGAAATAAGCATTGTTAGCAAGTTACTAAACAAGCAACTCCTACCCCATCTGTTTCTAGACTCAGCGGCACTCGGCAGCAAGTCTGTATGTATGACTGAAACTGTAATGGACACCGAGAACAAACGTGTGAGCTGAAGTTGATGTTTCTATTCCTCGCGGGTAGCGACAAGGTATTAAAGAATGAGCAGCGACAAGAGCTTACAGAGTTGTGGACAACTAGCCATTTGTCTGGAAGCTAACTTTAAGCCCGACATTGAAGATATCTTCAGTGGAAAGTTGTCATGATAATCCAGACAGATCGGAGAGATCGTGGCAGTTCGGTCGAGATAGGGTAGGGAGGTGGGGAGGGGGGGGGGGGGAAGACGAAATGGGTGCGAATCTCTTCTGAGCACGTGGCGATGTTTAGATGGCTTGCGACATCCAGCAGGCTGCTGTAACGGCCGTGTCTGAAAGAGTTGCCCTCGCCACTATTAAAACCTTGGAGCTTTACTATCGGCTTTTTTACGCATCACTGTCCAGCAGAACTAGATGTTTGCCCACAACAGACTAACGTATCAGGAACTGAGTCCTGATATGTTGTCGCTGCCATTGTGTAAAATCAACTAAATCCCAAATCCAAGGCTAAAGATGTCAAAAATACTTCCTGTGTGACGACTATCTGACCCAGTATCGCAGAACCACCTGGCCTAACCCAATTACAAACAAGACCAGTCAAAGTTGTTAATTTTTATGTTTTATTCAATCGATGATTTGTTTCGGACCGAAACCCATTTTCAAATCACCATAACATAGTCGAAAATGGCATTTCCGAAGATGTCAAAATCGTGCAATGAATATTTACATTGCATACAGATAACTCATCGAATGAACAGAACCTTGGAACGGTCTTTCGTTCACTGATTTCCAGATGTTGCTGACCCAAACTACTTCAGCATACTGGAAGTTCGGAAAACCACTCATGTTAACTATGCCAAATGTTAATCCTAGCATAATTGCATGACCTACGCAGCCTCAACTCGAATGATCTAATAAATATAAAGTAAACGCATTATTCACGACACTAAACTTACATTCCGCATTCCAACAACATCATGCATTGCATCCTCGCCATCAAAGATATTGAGTTCAGATCCACAGTTTTGGTCCCAGTTTACAATATCTGTCTATTACGCCACAAAACGAATTAAATATAGCATTTACAAGACTATAAAGCCACACATTTTGTGAGCGTGTGGGTTAGTGCTATTCTGTCATTCTGCGCAACAGATTAATCTGAGATGTACCCTTGACCCTTTGGCCCTTGCAAGATATAATTTCCACCCCACACTACTACAGAACACTACTACAGACACTCCTAACGTTCTAAAGAGAAATGCCTAAAAAACTTTCAACAATAAATACCTGTAAGGTAATTACACAAAAATTCACAAAATGTCTTACGTAACTAGTGGGATACTTGGGTACTGGAGTAGTACTAGTTAGTGTAAGAAAAACATAAAAGGAACGAAACTTATTATTTATTTTGCAAAAATTCTGAGAAATCTCAATAGCACTTTTAGTTATGAATTGAACACGTTATTTGCGGGTTCTTTTCAGAACGTGAAGTTACCTCTTAAGGATAGGTTTCGCTAATGAAATTTCTATACAAAGTTTAAGATTGTTATTGACTTGGCAGAATTGCTGACAGCCGCACCTACTCAACTTGGATAACTATCGGTTGGAATGTTGCTAGGTACAGTCGAGGCTGTCACGTGTGACATGCTGTGAAGGGTACTGTTGTGGAGGAAATGTGGGGGTCGCAAGAGCTGTAGCTGTGATGACTGCTGTCCGCACCAATCGCTGCCGACAAATAAGATAACTCTCGTTCTATCTGGATTGACCTTCGCCAACCAAACTCTCCCTACGCCATGAAGTCAAGGACTCCTGATCGCCCCTAGACTGTTGGTGTGGTACACCGGTCAGATAACCAGTCCACCACGATGCCACTAAAAATTCGCTCACAGGCGTTTAACTATAACACTGTCCCTTCACACCGCACAATAAGTGTGGCGGCCAACACAGTGAACAACGCTTAATCGCAAGGACTCAATATACAGTTGCACTTCGATTCGCTCTCGACAGAGGTGCTCTCCCAGTGAAGTACTGAGGGGAGACTTGTTCCTCGCTCTTTGAGTACATGTCTGCCAATCAGCATTGCTCTTCTAAAACGGGAGAATGACGTTTTGTTTAAGGCGACCAATCTGGAATTCTGTAGTATCGGTGTTTGGCTTTGCTGTCTCTCTGTGAAAATCTCTGAAACTGCGTGCTATGTGTAAAGATGAGTAGGCTGGCCGCTGCCACGCAATGTAGCGGAATTTGCTTTTAAGCCGAACATGGGGTCGTCCTTTCACTCGGGCCTAACGCTGTCTGCTCTACAAGCGGTCACTGGATGATGTAGATAGCTTGGGACCGGCCTCGTGGAGTGCAATAAGGCATCCTGTTCATTAACTGTTTCATTTATCTACCTGTAAATTTATTAAAAGCATGACACAACAACATGTGTGTCGGATGTGGACGTTAAGCTCATAGCGCGTCCATTACAGTCACGTACACTCAACAGATAACTCCGAGTCACAGTTCTCTCACAATGAAAGGACACTGCCCAATTATGTGGGGAAGATAAGTGCTTGCAGTAAGGTGATGGACCTGCTGCTCCATTCCTCTCTGCTGACATGGGCAGAGGACTCTCACTGAATAATCACGCGTCCCTAGCTTACAACAAACTTAAACTAATAGGACAGGAAACTTGACAATGTGTGGATTCCATCATTCAGCCATCCTCTGTACTTGGGTAAAGCCCACTGAACAAGGCGATGCTGTGGTAAGCTCTTGGCTCCTAACTTGATTTTCGACCATATTAAGTTTCTCTCCGATGTCCCTACACAGCTTAAGGTGAATGACATGACGGTTCCTATGGATGGACGCAGCAGTCCTTCTTCCCTGTTCTTCCCAATTCTGGGTTATGCCCTAATAGCTGTTTCACCAACAGGATGTTAACCCCTGATCTTGTTTCTTCCTTCGTCTTTCCAAAAGCCTTAGTGGCCTCAGTGTTACTTTCGCCAATATAATCTCAGCACACTTAACAATTTACCATTCCTTACAGTCTTAGAACACCTTGCGCTCTGTATCATATTTGCTGTCCCAGACGCAACCTCTACCAGCTGCTTACATTGCCCTCTCTTCTGAAGTTCCTCAGGCTTTGTCACAAATTGTAAACGTTCCATAAACGTTGGGAACAAAAGCAATTTTTTCTTGACTATCCTCTGGATACCTAGACTTCTGGTGCGCCTATACCAACATGTCATATCCACCCTCCACTTGCCATCCTTCTGTATCCTATTCGAGCGGAACTTCAGCTGGCTGGTTCTTCCTGTTCCAGAACAGTATGTAGACACTTACTCCTCCAACCAGCTATAATCGTAGCGTATAAGCCTCTTCAATAGGTAAATGATCCCGCTTCCAGCCCCCTGACCACTGTAATCCCTCCCTCACACCCCCTATACCCACATCAACTTACCCTGTTAATAACTGTGGCACAAAGTTAATGATTGGGTCTCCGAACAATTCTACAGTTCCGACGTTTTCGATTTCCATAAGTCAATGTCAGAGGTGAAGGAAGAGATAAGCGACAGAAGGAATCTCTGGAAAAGTGCGTGAATCTCAAGTCTCTGGAGTTTTAATCCCATATTCATCCACTCAGCAGCTGAGGCATATATGTCCCAATTGCATTTATTGCTGCATTATTATCATTACACTAGGTACAAGTGAGACGAAGTAATTACATTTTTCTGCGTGTTTTTGAATGTATGCAAACAGAATATTAACAGTAAATCGTTCATTGTGGTAAAGGTACTTCCAAAATCGTCAGTTACTGTATTTTGTTGTGTTTTTTCTCGACAATCTCGTGCTAACGAAACAAGCTAGTGAAAAATATGCTCCATCACTCTTTTTTTTACGCTGCGTGATGAGGTTACTAAGTTCATAGAGGAAAGTGAAATATTACAAAGACGAGAATTCAGCTTGCAACCAATTTCTTTGCACAGGACGCCTATGGAGTTATGTCAAAAGAGTATGTTCTATATTGACGTAGTATGATATAAAAAAATACGTATCCAATGGATCGGAGTATGGACGATCACACCTTCCTCAGATATCTATGTGTCTCGCTGTCCCCCTTGCTGTATTACGGATCGTTCTAGTAATTCTGCATAGAAAGACTTCCTCAACACTTGTCTCAATTTTCCATTAATCTTTCAACGTTGAGCCACATTATTCTTCATATTCAGTTTTTTGCGTGGTAAGATCAAAAGTTTGAACTGACGATTTCAAAAGGTTGTTGTGGTGGTAATGTTGGGATTTCGTGGTAACCATTTTAATGTGGCTTTAAATCGTGCAGAACCAAATACAATCCGAGAATAAGTTGTTCATCAAGAAACCCACACATCTGAACAACAAAACGAGACTCAAGCACCTTCCTTGTACAACCACACAAGATCCGTGATTGCCTTGTCATGGAGCTGAGATACTGAAAACTTCTGCTGTACAGAGAAATGCAAGTTCCCATACATGTAAGCTTCAAAAGAATGTGGTCCTAACAGGTATTCTGATCACACAATGGCCCACATTAAGTCCCACTATGGGACTTAAGTTCTGAAGTCATCAGTCCACTATAACTTAGAAATACTTAAACCTAACTAACCTAAGGACATCACACACACCCATGTCTAAGGCAGGATTCGAACCGGCGGCCGTAGCGGTCGTGGGGTTCCAGACTGAAGCGCCTAGAACCGCTCGGCCACACACGCCGGACCACTAAATTCATTAGGCCTAAGTAATTGGGGCCTAGTCTGAAAACGTACTAGTAATTCGTAACACCTAATAGCTAATTATTAGGAATGATTTGTTCTTTACAATTTGCACAAACCCTGATATCCATACGATTCTCCTCCAAAACATCCCTATGTGTCACTTTGGAGCCAATGCTTGTTTCAGTCACCCTCAGTAACACTAAACCTCATTCTCTTCGACTTCACTCATTTTCACTGCTGTCAACCAGGTTGGTGAACATGACAGACAGTGGAAGATGTCAGGCAGGAATTAAATTCTCATCACAGCATCCAAATACACAAAACCGTCCTTATTCACAACAATTCTCACAATGTCACCGAATCCTCGCCCACAATAGACCGTCACATATATAACAGAGCCTTGATGTGCTATCACTGCTATTGTGTAGAATCAATTAAATCACAAACAGAAGCTCACAGCCGTCAAGAATACTTCCAGTGTGACAACTATCTGGTGCAGAATAGAAGAACCATCTAACCTATCCCAACTGTAAAAACAAAAGAAGACACCCATTAGTATAACAAAAAATCAATCGAAGATGAAAATTTTTACTTTTTATCTTTCGATGAGTAGTTTTGGGGCAAGACACATTTTCACATCTCGCAGAATAGGCGAAAATGTCATTTCCAAAAGATGTAAAAAATGTTCAATAAACATTTTCAGCGCATACAGAGGACTCATAGGAAGGAAAAAAGTAAAAATTTGCAACTTGGACTGGTTTTTCGTTCACTGATTAACAGAAATTGCTGACCCAAGCTACTGCAGCATTCTGGAACTTCGTAAAACCACCTATACTAATTGTGCCCAAATCTACAATCTTTGATTTTATCTTGGAACTCTTCCATTTTGGTCAGTGTTTGCATAGGAAAACAGTAATATCAGAAATTGAGTCCGCCATGATAAACACATCTTGTTATGCGTTTAACGAAAATAAAAAAAAAAAGAGCACAGAGAACATGTCAGAAACAGCGCCAATAATTCCTTAAAATATCCTGTAACATACAATAAATAAGGTAGTATGAAAATATCCACAGAAAACTATATTTCAAAAGACGAATAGTAAAAACGTAATAATGTTTTAGTGTGTTTGTATAACCATGCTATTTTCTACGTGTTTTAGGTTTGAAAACCCCACTCATGATGATGATATTTGCCACCGAAACTAGTTTGGGATAATAAAGAAATAAACGAATAACAAGGAGTTTAGCATCAAGCTGGACACAGTTTCTGACATTACTGTCTATAATCCTTGCACAACTGCATAATCTACACAGCCTCAGCTTGCATGATCTAATAAATGCAAAGTACAGGCATTATTCATTACACCAAACTTACCATCCTCATTCCAACAACTCCATACATTGCATCCCTACCATCAAAGATATAGAATTCAGAATAACAATCTTCCACACCTTCCAGTACACCTCACCATCAACATCCCAACAGTTTCTTATGTCGCATCCCTAACATGAAAGATATCGAGTTTAGAACCACTGTTCTCCACAACAATCAGTCTCTTTGAACGTCTACATATCGTCCAACAGATAATGATAACAGCCCCATTCATCTTCCATTTTAACATCTTAGTCATCTACTCCAGAAACCAATCATACTAAGTCTTCAGCCACCCAATAACATTAGCTTGAAATCTATATCTAACCTTGTTTCTCCACATACAACATCAGGACAAAAACAGCAGCGTGGCATTCCCTCCGTATATCTGTTCCGTCACCTCCAGCAAGATCTTCACCACCCACATGTCACCTCAACATCACAACCATACCTTAATGAACATGTGACATTAACGTAACACAACCCCATTTTAGTCTAAACTCTACAAAGCACATACTCTGGTGGTGTTGCCATTGGCTGCTTGTGAGAGCTCATGACAGCAGCACTTCATTCTATAGGCCAGAAAACCAGGGGGTTGGTGACACACATGAACAAAGCCAACACCACACTTCCCCTAAACTGAACAATGTATTGAAAAACATTCCTTCTGTTCATTATCCTCTCGCCCATAACAACCCCACGTAGCCAAGCAAACTAAAGAAGCCAAAGTCAGTGCCTCATATCTTAAAGATATCCTCATTGAACCTCAATATAACTAATGACTGCTCGACAATTCAGTACATACGATATCACGCAAATACGACTACCACATCTCTTGCTCCCAAATTAAAATATCTGTCCATAACGCAACAAAACGAATTAAATATAGCATTTACAACACAAGACTCTGAAACAGCACATTCCAGGAAATTCAGATGAGACGCTGCTCATGACTCAATTACATTCAACATCTTCAAAAAAAACCTTATTTTCTACTAGCTCTAGTCAAGTCAAGGTTTCACCTATGATTTAGGGGTAACGTCTTCGAATAGTAATCAAAACGTTCTGGGACCCGAGGTCGAACCTCGCTACTGCTTAAATTTGAATAAAAATCATCAGTGATGGTGGAGGAGCGGACAGAGTTTCAGGGCACTCTTTTCTTCTGCTCCTAAAGGCCTGAAGAGTCAGCAAAGCTCGAAGGCATGAGAATGCAGAAGGTAATGGGAACCACAGATGTGTATACACAGGACCTGTGCCCTTTAATTGAAAAGTGCTATGATGACACCTCAACTGGCGAAAGATTCCAGACCAATTCCCCGTTCGGATCTGTGGGAGGAAACTGCCAAGAAGTGGGTGTCCCAATGAATTGTGTTTAGAGTATAGCTCCTTGTGTGACACACCACTATAAATATTACTCAACAGCGTATCTTCATCTGCCTAAAGTAATGCGTCCCTATTACCTCTGCAAAGCTTAACTGCACCTTCCAGCTGCTCTGTCAGCCCCATGACGCAGACTATGTCATCCTCTTTATCCCCAGCCAGCCTACCAAGCATCCTCACGTTCCCTCTGGACCTACGTCAATAACATCACCTGTTGCAGTAGCCTCTGCTGCCTCAAATCAGTTAAGTTAAAAACCCTAACTTCCACCATACCACACATAAACACGCCTGTGTGGTGGTACTCGTTTCGAAGGTAAGCTGGTTCGAGTCCAGGAGGTGGAAGAAATATCCATTGCCATTATTTACCAGGGCTGTACAAACATTGTAACATCGTTGAAGCGCTCAGGAGGAGAAGGTTGAATTGGACAGGCCATGCAGCAAGAATGACAGTAAGTAGACTACCTGGAATAGCATTCAGCAGAACAATAGATGGAACGAGAGGAAGAGGGAGACCCAAGATCATATGGTGGGATAACATTCAGGAGGACACAACTACGATGAACACCAACAGCAAATGGACAAACAGCGCATTGGACAGTCAGAAGTGGAAGAGACTCATAGGGCAGACGTATGGTCGATAAGACCCTTGCCACATGTTGTTGTTGTGGTCTTCAGTCCTGAGACTGGTTTGATGCAGCTCTCCATGCTACTCCATCTTGTGCAAGCTTCTTCATCTCCCAGTACCTACTGCAACCTACATCCTTCTGAATCTGCTTAGTGTAGTCATCTCTTGGTCTCCCTCTACGATTTTTACCCTCCACGCTGCTCTCTAATACTATATTGGTGATCCCTTGATGCCTCAGAACATGTCCTACCAACCGATACCTTCTTCTGGTCAAGTTGTGCCACAAAATTCTCTTCTCTCCAGTCCTATTCAATACTTCCTCATTAGTTATGTGATCTACCCACCTACTCTTCTAATCTTCAACATTCTTCTGTAGCACCACATTTCGAAAGCTTCTATTCTCTTCTTGTCCAAACTAGTTATCATCCATGTTTCACTTCCATACATTGCTACACTCCATACAAATACTTTCAGAAATGACTTCCTCACACTTAAATCAATATTCGATGTTAACAAATTTCTCTTCTTCAGAAACGCTTTCCTTGCCATTGCCAGTCTACATTTTATATCCTCTCTACTTGGACCATCATCAGTTGTTTTGCTCCACAAATAGCAAAACTCCTTTACTACTTTAAGTGTCTCATTTCCTAATCTAATTCCCTCAGCATCACTACACTTTATTCGACTACATTACACTATCCTCGTTTTGCTTTTGTTGATGTTCATCGTATATCCTCCTTTCAAGACACTGTCCATTCCATTCAACTGCTCTTCCCAGTCCTTTGCTGTCTCTGACAGAATTACTATGTCATCGGCGAACCTCAAAGTTTTTATTTTTTCTCCATGGACTTTAATACCTACTCCGAAATTTTCTTTTGTTTTCTTCACTGCTTGCTCAATATACGGATTGAATAACATGGGGGAGAGACTACAACCCTGTCTCACTCCCTTCCCAACCACTGCTTCTCTTTCATGTCCCTCGACCCATATAACTGCCATCTGGTTTCTGTACAAATTGTAAATAACCTTTCGCTCCCTGTATTTTACGCTTGCTACCTTCAGAATTTGAAAGAGAGTATTCCAATCAACATTGTCAAAAGCTTTCTCTAAGTCTACAAATGCTAGAAATGTAGGTTTGCCGTTCCTTAATCTAGCTTCCAAGATAAGTCGTAGGGACAGTATTGCCTCACGTGTTCCAGCATTTCTACGGAATACAAAACTGATCTTCCCCGAGGTCGGCTTCTACTAGTTTTTCCATTCGTCTGTAAAGAATTCGCGTTAGTATTTTGCAGCTGTGACTTATTAAACTGATAGTTCGGTAATTTTCACATCTGTCATCACCTGCTTTCTTTGGGATTGGAATTATTATATTCTTCTGGAAGTCTGAGGGTATTTCGCCTGTCTCATACATCTTGCTCACCAGATGGTAGAGTTTTGTAAGGACTGGCTCTCCCAAGGCCGTCAGTAGTTCCAATGGAATGTTGTCTACTCGGGGGGCCTTGTTCCGACTCAGGTCTTTCAGTGCTCTGTCAAACTCTTCACGCAGAATCGTATCTCCCATTTCATCTTCATCTACATCCTTTTTCATTTCCATAATATTGTCCTCAAGTACATCGCCCTCATATGGACCCTTTATATACTGCATCCACCTTTCTGCTTCCCCTTCTTTTCTTAGAAATGGGTCTCCATCTGAGCTATTGATGTTCATACAAGTGGATCTCTTATCTCCAAAGGTCTCTTTAATTTTCCTGTAGGCAGTATCTGTCTTACCCCTAGTGAGATAAACCTCTGCATCCTTACATTTGTCCTCCAGCCATCCCTGCTTAGCCATTTTTCACTTCCTGTCAATCTCATTTTTGAGACGTCTGTATTCCTTTCCGCCTGCTTCATTTATTGCATTTTTATATTTTCTCCTTTCATAAATTAAATTAAATATTTCTTTTGTTACCCAAGGATTTTTACTAGCCTTCGTCTTTTTACGTACTTGATCCTCTGCTGCGTTCACTACTTCATCCCTCAAAGCTACCCATTCTTCTTCTACCGTATTTCTTTCCCCCATTTCTGTCAATTGCTCCCTTATGCTCTCCCTGAAACTCTCTACAACCTCTGATTCTTTTAGCTGATCCAGGTCCCATCTCCTTAAATTCCCACCTTTTCGCAGTTTCTTTAGATTTAATCTACAGGTCATAGCAAATAGATTGTGGTCAGAGTCCACATCTGGACCTGGAAATGTCTTACAGTTTAAAACCTGGTTCCTAAATCTCTGTCTTACCATTATATAATCTGTCTGAAACCTGTCAGTATCTCCAGGCTTCTTCCATGTATACAGCCTTCTTTTATGGTTCCTGAACCAAATGTTAGCTATTTGCCACATGTATAGTAAAGTATTATTTACCCAGTAATGGGACTGGGGATGGAAGTGTAAAGTTTCTCATCACCAGGCCTTGTGTCAGTGTTCTTCATTAATTTACCTCTCCTTGGTGTATCATGGCATGTGGTCCTATGGCACTGTTGAAGGAGACACATGTAGTCTCGACGATAATCGCCTACATCATCGTCAGTCGACCACCACAGAGATGCTGTAATGTCTAAGCAGTAAGCCACTCCTTCTGTAGTTTCGAGGCACCACAAAGGACAAGTTTTTTCCAGCCCTGCCAGTGTGTGGTTCTGTCAGAGTCTAGCCTGAGTACTGTTCTGTCTACGAGGGTATCAACAGTTCCATGACGAGTGAAGACAAGCGATGAAGTTGCACTTCTGCTTTCAGAAGGTAGTTTTGGTGTAACGTCACTCAGTCAAGCCAGGACTGGACATGTGTGTACAGACTGTCGAGAGCCACCAATATACACGTACTTGTCACAGCTGCAGTAAACGTTCAGTGTTCATTATCTGCAGAATTGCTAACTGTTTTCAGCAGCTCATGTATTTGAACCCCAATTAATACCACATGTGCTCACATAGCCACATCTACAAGGAGCTCATGATAAGTGTACTGCCTTTAGAACAATAATGCATTCTGTTCATTGACTGTTTCATGCAAATGTATCAAAGCATCACACAACAACATGTCTGTCAGATGTGGGCGTTAAGCTATTAACGGGTCCATTACAGACATGTCCACTCAACAGGTAAAATAGAGTCACAGCTCTCACATTGCAAGTACAGTGCCCAATTACATGGAGGAAGATATGGAATTACACTTAGGCTGCAGACCTGCTCCTCCAGTTCTCCCTGGTACATGGGCAGAGGACTCTCACTTTCTCTCTCATACCTTGGACTAATGAAGCATCCCCAGCCTACAACAGGCTCAAATTAAGAAAACAGCACACTGGACATATGCGTGGATTCCATCATTCAACCATTCTCTGCACTTGGAAAGATCCACTGAACGAGGCAATGTTGTGGTACGCTGGTGGTTCCAAACTCGATTTTCGATCAAAATTTAGTTTGTGTTGTCCCTAAAAAGATTAATGTCAATGATACGATGGTCCTTTTGGATAGGCGGCGCCTTCCTGTTTCCCCATTCTTCCCAGTTATAGCTTATGCTCTGTCTCTTCTGTCAGCAGCAGGATGTTAACCCTTAATCTTGTTTCTTCCTTCGTTTTTCCAAAACCATTGACTGTCTCAGCCTTACTTCCACCAATATAGCTCGGATGTCAGAACTCCAAAAATTTTACCATTCTTTACACCTTGCACTATGTATTGTCTTCCCCCTCTCACATACAATCTCCACGAGCTGACTACATTGCCCTCTCTTCTGAAGTTCCTTAAACTTTCTCCCCTAATCTCTGCACACCGGGGATTCTGCTGGGCCTATACCATCATATCACACCCACGCTCTTTCCTTGCGTATGCTATTTGAATGAAACATCAGCTGGCTGTTTCTTCTAGTTCTATTGTAGTATGGTGTCACTTATCATCCAATCAGCTATATTCTTACCGTCTATATTTCTTCAGTGTACAGAAGTTCCCACTTCCAGCGTCCTGGCCACCATAGTACTTCCCAAACACTTCCCTCTTCCCACGTCAACTTGTCAATCATACTTCACAACCCACTCCAACACCTTGTAATACATACGCCCTTTCTGGACTGTAAGTGCATCTTATTTTCTTACTCTGTGATGTAACAGGCGAGCTGTGGCGACCTGAAAATTGTCTAAGTTCGCAGTTGGCGTGGCCGTGAGGGCGCCTCTCGGTTTGCCACGGCTCATCGGCGGCCACGTAGTGCCAAACGTTAGCCGGGGCGAGAGGGGTAGCCCCAACAGGTGGTCCAGGCCGACAGCGTGGCTGGGAACTCCATGTTGACACTGTGGTGAGGACTGTACATTGTGTTGATGAAGGAGATGTGTATGCTCACAGTGCCAAAGATGGTGGACTTTGCGAAACCATAACGGCAGACATTTCACAGCTGTTGTAGAAATTAATAATACCCAGATGAATCATGACACCTTAAAAAGAAAAATGTATATTACCATTATTTGCACGACGATTCTGTTGGTGTAATCAGATTTTCAATATCTTTGTTAGTTTAAAATTTAGTATCTGACTGGAAATTATACAAGTCACACTCAACAACGAATTTCCAAAATCTAAACGGTTTACCCAAATTTTGTCGATCGATGTAGCTTTAGAAAGCTATGAGTGCAAACCATCTCCCTCGACATTCTCGCACTAGTGAAACAAACTGGTGACAAATCTCATCCATCACTTCTCTGTAATCTGCGTGATGGGATCACTAGGTTCAGGGACAAAAGTGAAATAGCAGAAAAACGAGATTCAACCTGCATACTATTTCTTTGTACAACACGTCCGATGTCCCCACAGAGTTGTGTCAAAACAGAATGTTCTATATTGACGTAATTAGATGTAAAAATACGTATCCAGCGGATCGGTATATGAGTGCAAACCTACATTGTTATGAATTGTAATGTAACTTGAATAGTACATGAGTTATAGGTCAAAGTGGCCAATTACTATTAACGGTGTCAGGCCATAAGTACTCCACAGTTAGACGAAAAAGCTGTAGCACATGCTTATAAATGTATTTATTCGTCTATGTCTTTGTGTATATTCGATATACATTATTCATGAAGAATTTAGTTAAATATTTACTGTGCTTTAGAAAGCACAGAGACATTAGGTTACTGGCCTACCTTTTGTTTCTATTCCTTTGATATGTGTTTATTTGAGTTCGTTATGTATTTAATAATGTGTAGAGCTGTGCTCTGGCTCGCGGTTGTGCCGTTGACTGGTTGTCGTTGTGTATTCGGAATGTGACTTCACATTTTCTTAGTGCATTCACTGACGATACTACATTTGCTCGCTTTGTCTGTCCATGAGTGACAGCAGTGGCGTTTATCGATAGCGAGTGTTGTGGTACAATCTTTGGAGCGATCTCAAGTATTTCTGGGTATCGTGTGTCGGAGTTCAGTTGGGTTGGGAGCTGCAGAACGGGCTGGCAGCGCGAGAACCTGACAGTACCACTGATGGCACGCAGGCCTTGCCGGATTGAAGGGCTGTAGTTGCGAGGGCCACAGCCTCGTTGTGCACCGGACCCAGTTCATTGAGTTCAGTGAACATTAATCCAGTAGTGTAACATCCACTATGTTGTGATCATGCCATTTGTTTGTCCTTTGCTGCTTGAAGGGATCCCCTGAGATGGACAGCAATAAGTGGAGCGTGTCGAGTTGGCAGAATCTATTAGCCAACATCTACTGCCTGTTATTAGTTTTTCAATTTCGTGTTATTATTTGGTGAAGTGCAAGGAGCGGTAATTTACTGCCTAGTGGCCGCTAACGCCCCAGTTACCTGCCCTGGATGTTAGCATATTTTTGCAGCAGTGTACTTATCCTCGTCCTTCCGATGCAGTATGGCATGATGTGCAGTTCGACAGCCTCCTTGATTGTGGTGTGGACTGTGGCGTCTTTCTCTACCTTAATTATGGTGCCTCCTTCTGCCTTTCTGTGTTTTAAACACTGGATTCTGAAGACGTGGAGCAGTCTGTCAGTTCACTCTTGCTTAAATTATTCCATCATTATACTTGTTGTCACACGTTAGGAGCATTTAGTAAGAGGATAGATTGGCGTTTAAACGGTCTGCCATCCTGTTATGTAAGCATAACTCTTGGCTGCCTGTCTCAGCGCTTATGCAGCTGTAGGGACTTTTATCTGGTCGACACTTGGAGCACTGTCTTTTCATGACTCCCTTCTTTTATTTGGTCTGATTGTCTCAATTGTTTAAAAATAATATTTTGTTCAAATTATACCTTTTGCTTATGGTCGTCAGCTGACAAATAATTTGACCTCTGAAAAACTACACTGGTGCAAATCTGCAACACCCCAGATAACTTTCAACTAAAAATTTTAACAACTCACACAAACACATCAAGTATGCACCCAGTAAGAGGGATGAAAATGGTACAAACACTCACACAAAGAAATTATTTTCCACCAAAAGTGCAATTTGTTTTTAAAAGGGCTCTTACGGTTGAAGGCTTATTTTCCACCAAAAGTGCTATTTGATTTTAAAAGGACTCTTACAGTGGATGGGTTACTTTCCACCAAAAGTGCTATTTGTTTTTAAAAGGGCTCTTACGGTGGAAGGGTGGCAACTTTATAAAAAAGACTATTTAAATAAAACCCATGAATTTCATACATACATAAAGTCTCTATAAGTCATGCTCTATATTACACGTATACCACCTTTCAAGATGATAGGCCAGATAAAAACTTATTTCAGGGATTCGGAATCCGACAAACATGACAGAGGCAGCTAATGACCTATGGCAAACCCACAGACAGACAGACCAACACCAACTGCCTAACAAATGCGGGCGAGAGAGAAACGAGCAAGCTGGGGACGAGAGACTGACCAACAACACAAATAGAATTTGACAAGTAAGTGAAACAATATATCACTAATCACTCAGCGTCTAATAACTGCGATTTCTGGTGAAGACCTGGTGCAGCACCCCAAAATCGCTCTCCCGAACCGTCCACTGCCAGCCACTTCAACAGATGCAGGAAGGCGCGATGATCTCCCATCTCACAGCGTCGCATCTCGCCCCGGCCAGACTGATGTCGTAGGTTGACTCCTGTGGCTCTTGTGTCGATCGCGAAGTAACTACCCCTTGCTATAAGGCGCGGCCCATTGGACTCACAAGGCGACCTCACATGCGCCGACGCTCAAGATGGACAAGTCATCTTGTATCTCAGTGTGCGACTGACCAACCGATCGATGCAACCGCCAATGCCCATTGCCTGAGCCAACTCGAGCAGACTGGTGGCCTAACACATACTAGCACTCAGGTCGACACTGACTGCCCCACACGGAGCCGGCTGAACAACTGTCTAGACTCGCCTCAACTGACCGACTCTCCGCTACAGAGATTTTTTCTCTATTGTGAATTCATTCCCCTGCCCCATATGGGCAGCGGAGGGCTGTCAGCGGCACAATCCGCCGCTCTTCAGGCGAGTGACACGACAACTTAAAATAAGAAGAAAATGTTACATAGATAAGGCGAGAAAGGGGAACTAAAAACAGAATAATGGGAGAAGATGGTGGTAAAAAGTAGACTAACATGGAGACATTCATGGAGAACAGTTAAAAGGCACCAGAAAGTTAAAAAAACACAAAGAGGCAGGAGACATGTGGGGCAGGAGATGAAGAGGGGAGACAGGGCAGGAGGGAGCGCAGGACACTGAAAGGAGGCACAGGAGATGGAGGGGGAGTAGGAGGGGGAAGCCGCTCAGGAGGAGGGAGGGGAAGGAGAGGGAGCCCTGAGGAAGATGGTTAGAGTTGGTAGGAAGGGTAGATGTCAGGGTGAACCTCATCATTCGAGAGGGGTAGACGATGGAAGTTGCATTGGGAAAGGAGATGGAGGGTGTGGAGATGGAGAGAGGGTGGAACGCAACGGTAAAAGTGTGGCAACTGTTTAGGGGTGGAGAGTAAGGGAGACACCATGGGATGAGGGAGATCAAGGTGGCAGACTATATATAGTGCTCGGATGTGTTCAAGGAAAAGGAGAAGGTGGGGGAAGTGGTGAGGTCGTAACGTGCGTGGGGGAATGGAGGCGAGGAGGAGCACATAGCGTTTCAGGGTTTGGAGGGCTTTATAGAACCGGGGAGAGGTGGAAATCCAAGCTAAGCTGGCATAGCAGAGGATGTGGCAGATCAAGGATATGTAGGTGTGAAGGATGGTGGACGGATGCAGAACCCTCATCTGGCCAGACAGGAGTTTCAGGAGGTGGAGGCGGTTGTGAGCTTTGTTTTGGATGCTAAGGAGATGGGGAGTCCAGGTGAGGTGGCGGTCGAGTGTGAGGCCAAGGAATTTGAAGGTAGGAGTGAGGTGCATAGGACAGCAATAAATGGTGCGGTAGAAATCATGGAGGCGGAAGGAGTGTTTGGTGCAGTCTATGATGATCGCCTGTCCGCTACAGAGCTAATAGCGCCCCTTAAATTCACGTGAACAGGCAACCTTTCCTTTTTCCCATCAGGGGGAGACATCAAAGCTGCGACTGCCACAACGGCGCCACCGCCAGGAACGGAGGGCGAATGCGCTTTTCAAATCAGTAAATTTTACTACTGCTCAATGGCTCTGATCACAATGGGACTTCTGAGGTCATCAGTCCCATAGAACTACGTAAGCCTAACTAACCTAAAGACATCACAGAAGTTCGTGACCGTGGCAGGATTCGAACCTGCGACCGAAGCAGTCGGCCACTCCGGCCGGCGTTTCTCAGTTTTCTTAGTTTGTGTTGACATGTCGCCCTACATAATTCTGGGTAGCTGAATGTGGATAATGTAGATAAACAACGACCAATCTTATCATCCAGAGGGAGCCCTCGTATCCAGTTACCTGAAGTGTATGGGCGCCATCTACTTGCTGTCACTCTTTTTTTTTTTTTTTTTTGCAGATGAGGAGTGGCAACAAGAGGACAGAAGCAACGTTACACTCTCCGTGGACACTGACTGCGTGCAGCTGTTGGCGAACTCCCTGGACCACCCCATGTGTCCGCTGGAGGTCCTGCCAGTGGATGCCCTTAAGCAGCGTGAGCAGTGCCGGGTGCAGCTGTGGGACGACATGGTGCAGAGGTCGCCCCACATACCTGTGACCAGCTACCTGGCCTACACACAGAGGGTGAATGTCAACCTCTGCCTACTGGCCTGGATGGCAGTCAACTCGCTCGGCATTTGTCAGGACGTACCCTTCAGTATGATGCGCTCCATGCATGATGCTCGCTGCTATTTCGATAGTCCTGACGATCAATCATGCTTGGAATCGAACGCTACAGATGCCATCTGCTCTGTTTCCAGAGCTATTCTGTTGTTGAAGTGTCGCAATTTCTCCTCCATTAAGCCTTACGACGATTGTACGACGTTTTATTACCCACTTCTGCCGAGCGTTGGTTCTTGCACCATATTGTATCAAAAGCTGACAGAAGAAACACTGAACTACAAAAACAGTTTAAACAACGCCACCTTGAAATATAAGGATTTAAAAATTGAGAGCTTAAAGCCTTTAGAAATCTCATTTATACTGGTAAATATTATTTTCCGCTTTTCGACTGCCCTAGTATACATGTACCTTCCCCAGTTACGTAACTTGCCTGGAAAGATATTCTTGTCCTTTCAGATCACGTGCATAACCCAGATCCTGTGTTCTGAGGTCGTGTATCGTATGGCAGGCGTCCCTGACTTACCTACAGCAGTGTTGACAGATAGCGCCCTCACACTTCTGAGTTGTATCTGGCTAAACTCATTCTGCTACCAGATGTATGCTTGTGTTCGTCATCTCAGGCTTCCTAACAACCTACAACCTGCTGAAGTAAGCAAATTATTCCGTCGTCAAGTGCTGTATGTGTTAATACCGTGGAGTATAGTATGTGCGGCAGTTGTTGCTTTGGAAAAGACGCGTAAATATTACCTGATCCACAGTCGTATAGTAGTCCTTGTGGGTATTTCTCTGTCAGTGGCTTTCAATTTGGTTTGCTTGGGAGTGCTTGGATACATGTATCTATGTGCTCGGTATTCTAGGCGGCAACTCAAAATTGTTAGTAACAATAAATTTGCCTCAAAGAAGCAATGTCTTTTTATGTCAGTTAAGGCCGTTGTCTTAAGTGGAATAGGTATTATTATTAGAATTGGGTTCGACCAGGCTCAAGGGATACCGCAGTTTGTCTATTACGTACATCTAGCTACAATGGTGCAAGGACCAGTGCTGTTCGTCTGTTTCGTCTGTAACGAAACTACGCTCCCCGTCCTCAAAAGCAGAGTACTGGCGTGGTTTAACCCAAGTGGCATCCCTGCAGGTGTAGAGCTGTGTTCAGCAGCTGAGAGGAATCTGGCCAGGAGAAACAATGAACAGTCTCGGGTTGTAGAATCCTCTCTGTAGGCTCCTTCAGTATTTTTCTCCAGTTTCAATTTCCTAATGTCTTGACAATATACTGCATTAAAGCCTGGAAGAAAAATGTAATCTACCTGATATGACAACATTAAATGTAATTACATGTGATATTGTGCAGGCAGTACTTCAATTTGCTAATGTGTGTTTCATTTATAACTGTATGCTCACATGTACATGGCAGCCTCTGTGTATGTGCTCTAATGCACTGAGATTACTTGTTTGGAATATATATATATGCCTTGCCAAACAAGTAATTCCACTACACACATGTTCATAGGACCTTTTGTTCCCCATTCGGCATCAGGAATCTGTCGCTGCAGTTTGTTGGTTTTGGACATTAATAAAACCATCAAACTGCAGGGACGGTTTCCTAATGGGAAATGTAGGAAAAAGGTTCCTATGAACATGTGCCCAGAAATGAACCGTTAGCACGGTAGATGTAGCTGGAAAATTAAAGTTCTCTGACCATGTGCCCTGGGTGCTTTGTATATAGCAGGATGTGTGAGTGATGCAAGGTGCTGTGGCAGCATATGGTCCGGTAGTCATGTCGGGAACAAGCAGAGATGCTCGGTCAAAAAGATGGAAACGGTCGAGAGGCATCACAGCTATACCTAAGCAAGTGCTGTCACAGACAAGAACCATGTCACAAAACATTTCAAGTCCGTTTTGGGCATTTGTGTGATCGTGACTCCTTTCAGACAGATGTACACGCTATGAGGCGCCGGACTGTGGGTACACCAGATCTGGAGGACTAGGTGGGTTGCACCTGTTATTGAGACTAATCCGTGCAAAATATCGAGGAAAGTGGCCCACTATTCACACATGCCAGCCTCTATCTGAATGACGGACTGCTTGACTGGAGCTTGAGCTATGGTTGGTCTCAGTATCCAGTAGAACATGGTCCTCCAGATCTGGTGTACGCACAGGCCCTGACCACACTCCACGTTCATCTATCTCAAACAATACATGTTCACACAAACCTTCAAAAATGGCTTGAAATGTTGAGTAATGTGCTTGCCTTGTGTGAGGGTACTTGTTTTGGTAAAGCCGTGCTGCCTCTCGACCGTTTCCATCTGCTTGGCCGTACACAAACACCATCTCAGCTTGCTCGCAATAGAAATAGCTGGTTTCGATACACTGTGTGAAGCTCACAGCTTGTTATATACAAGGAGCACACAGCATGTGGTCAGAGGAATTCTCATTCAGCAGTGCCATCTACTGTGGCAATGATCCATATATGAATATAATGTCATATAGAGTGTTAATTAACATATGTTAAATTTTCTATATGTGTAAACTTGTACATCTATATGATTTATAATATAAATACCATGACGAAAGACATTCATATCTCTATATAATCAAAAGAGGAGGCCAATGACTGAAGTAGTATGTGGATGAACGTGAAAATGGGTTTTCTGAGCTTATTTGTGGTTCGATTGCTTAGGGTGGCTTAAACAGGTATAGTAAAAAAAATAATAAATAACTGTGAGTGTGAAATGGGGCTTGAAGTAAAAGCAAAGTGTTGAACGACAGAATTGTATGAGATTATAGTTATTGCGTTTGTGAGACAATATTGTGATTTGTTAAGCTAGAGGTTCGTGAGGGCACTGTAGCAGATGCTAAAAATCACTGTTCCGTGTACTACTCTTAAACAGGGAAGTACATTACTTAAAGAGGCATTTATAAAAACAGAACTGTGGAAGAATAACAACAATTTGTAAAAAGTTCCTACGACATTCTTTGGCGAAAATGGATCCATATCTATATCGCCAAGTAGACGGACAAGGAGGCATAAACCTAACCCAGCACGAGGCACCAGGAACAAGCCTGAGAAAAGTATTGTCACTATCTACTTTGTCAACACATTGGGTTTCTGAGCGAAAACGAAACTCCTTGAAAACCTAGCAAGAGAAGAAGAAGTTAGCGTTATTGTCATAGCAAACACCCGATGCCCATGCAGAGAAATCAATCTACACAATTATATCTGTCACCAACTTGATCAAACCAACGAAGCCATAGTAGAAGCGGAAATACGTGCATTCTAATCTTTGATATAAAACACCCAGCTGCAATAGGAGTCAACGTGGAGTAAAATATAAACATTCACCACGCTATCATGTTAAAAAAAACTCCAAGTGATGGGCGAGGGAATCACAAGAATTATTCCCCACAATCCCAGTAGTTATGGAAAGAAAATCAAACGAACCGTAGCATAACCGTCGGCGAACAGCCAGCCTTAAATAGCAGATGAGAGCGTCATCGATTTGTAACGACTCCAAGATAGTTAAGCAAAGTGCTAGAAAAAGATTCACGATCATCGGTAGTATCCAAAATTCGACAAAAATCACGAAGAAACGAGAGCATCAGAACTGAATGCCATCGCTTAACATCCATTTCTAAGTAAGATTAAGGAATCTGAAATGGAAGAAAAGTAGCCGAGGACTAGAGGCGCCAGGAGATAGAAACATAAATTACTCCTTTCACAGGACACCTACTTCAAACACATTGCAACGTTTCTTCATCCCGGCTGTGAAACTGAAAACAATCGCTCTAAAACAGAATCAAGCTGAAATGAAGGTGACTTCTAAACCTGATAGGCCAAAAGACAAAGCCAACTCATAGATTACTATACTCTCAATGATAGGGGAACATATCGAGACAGACTAAAAAAAAAAAAAAACAAGGGATAGAGCAACACAATCACACAAGAACGAGCAGGATTCAACAGCAACCATAGCACAGGCAACCCGGTCGCAGGACTTGGCAGCAAAGCGACACAGACTCAACGCAACACTGCAGATGCAACGGCAGCACGCTTCCTGGTGGACAGCGAACGCACGTTGCTTTGGTTATGCCCTGCTGGGCTGCTCTTTGAAACGTTCCGTTTCAACTTCCCACGCCAAACTGTGCAGTCAATTACAGACGTCGTGGGGAACAGGTAAGTACACGCCCTACTCGGTGATCACCATTCGACAAGTTTTACGCCAGCCGCAGGGACGCCACGTCGAAGAGCCACGTCTCCACTGCTACACACACGGAACACACCCGACATCGGTCGAGGAATGAAAGAACAGCCCCGCACACAGATGACACAGCATACTGATGTCACAGTCCAACATGAGGCAGAATTAGCGATCAGGTCAGCCCCTTCGCAAATAAGCAGGAACCTTCGCTAAGCAATTCGATTTTAAGAGCCGACCCCAAAAAAGTCATTTAACATTGTTCTAGCACCTAGACCATATTATTTTGCAAGCACAGAAACGAAACAAGCTATATTTATTCCACCTTCTGTCCAAGATCACGCTACAAGCCTATGTAAAACCCTTGTAATTCAGTTACATGAACGATTGAACTGTGTAAGAGACGAAATAGACCAAAAAATCAAGGAATACACACAATGATCAAGCAATGTCATTGTTTACACATGAAATATTCCTTCATCTGGAACTTGAACATGCAATGCAGTCATGCCTAATGACAAGCAATCACTGTAAACAGATCATATCCGCTGACTACAGAATGCTATGTATAACTCATTACGTAGCATATGACTTTCCTAGTACCCCTCTAAACAACGAAGGAAAAAAAGGGAAAGACGCTAGACATAGGCTCAGTAGATTGAAATGCACTGGATGCACGACATCTATCCTTCAGCAAAATCCTGGTATCTTCAACTACCCATACTTTAAATATATATGTATTCCCCACACGTCATCCTTGAAGCTACACCTGACATATTCTGCCAGTCGGTTGTAAAAAATAAAGAAATACACCAAGTGAAAAATAAGGTGTTTTAAAACAGAAAGTCTGAAAACCCATCTTAAAGACCTCTCCATTCTGCTATATCACACGCAAACTTATTCATGTCCAAATAACTACTGCACCCTACATCCTTCTGAATGAGCTTACTACAGTATATTCAGCACTTGCTCCTCCTCTACGACTTCTACTCCCCACACTTCCCGTCAAAACTACACTATTGGCAATTAAAATTGCTACACCAAGAAGAAATGCAGATGATAAACGGGTATTCATTGGACAAATATATTATACTAGAACTGACATGTGATTACATTTTAACGCAATTTGGGTGTATAGATCCTGAGAAATCAGTACGCAGAACAACCACCTCTAGGCGTAATAACGGCCGTGATAAGCCTGGGCTTTGAGTCAAACAGAGCTTGGATGGCGTGTACAGGTACAGCTGCCCATGCAGCTTCAACACGATACCACAGTTCAACAAGAGTAGTGACTGGCGTATTGTGACGAGCCAGTTGCTCGGCCACTATTGACCAGACATTTTCAGTTGATGCAATTGATGAGAGATCTGGAGAATGTGCTGGCCAGAGTATCAGGCGAACATTTTTTGTATGTAGAAAGGGCCGTACAGGATCTGCAACATGTGGTCGTGCATTATCCTGCTGACATGTAGGGTCTCGCAGGGATCGAATGCAGCGTAGAGCCACGGGTCGTAAAGCATCTGAAATGTAACGTCCACTGTTCAAAGTGCCGTCAATGCGAATAAGAGCTGACCGAGACGTGTAACCAATGGCTCCCCATACCATCACGCCGGGTGATACGCCAGACTCGCCATGACAACTACACGCTTCCAATGTGCGTTTACGCGATGTCGCCAAACACGGATGCGATCGTCATGATGCTGTAAACAATACCTGCATTCATCCAAAAAAATGACGTTTTGCTATTCATGCACCCAGGCTCGTCGTAGAGTGCGCCACCGCAGCCGCTCCTGTCTGTGATGCAGCGTCAAGGGTACACGCAGCTGTGGTCTCTGAGCTGATAGTCCATGCTGTTGCAAACATCGTCGAAATGTTCGTGCAGATGGTTATTGTCTTACAAACGTCCATATCTGTTGGCTGCACGATCCGTTGCAGCCATGTGGATAAGATGCTACTGATACCGCGTTCCGTATTACCCCCCTGAACCCACCGATTCCATATTCTGCTAACAGTCATTGGATCTCGAGCTACGTGAACAGCAATGTCGCGATACGATAAACCGCAGTTCCGATAGGCTACGATCCGACCTTTATCAAAGTCGGAAACGTGATGGTACGCATTTCTCCTCCTTACACGAGGCATCACGACAACGTTTCACCAGGCAACGCCGGTCAACTGCTGTTTGTGTATGAGAAATGGGTTGGAAACTTTCGTCATGTCAGCACGTTGTAAGTGTCGCCAACTTTGTGTGAATGCTCTGAAAAGCTAATCATTTGCATATCACTGTATCTTCTTCCTGTCGGTTTAGCACGTCATCTTCGTGGAGAAGCCATTTTAATGGCCAGTAGTGTAAACTGGTTATCTTTTGACTTTTCAGAACCTGTCCTACCAACTAATCCCTTCATTTGGTCATATGCTGTAACTTATTTCTTGTCCCTCGAATTCTATTCAGTATATTCTCATTAGTTACGTGATCTACCCAACCCCAACATTCTTCTTTAGCACCTTTTATCGAAAACTGGTATTCTCTTTATTCTCTTTATGTCTAAACCGTTTATCACGCATGTTTCACTTACATACATGGTTATACTCCATAAAAGTTCCTTCAGTAAAGACTTTCCAAGACTTAAGTCTATATTTGATGTTAATAAATTTTTATCCCTCAGAAATACTTTTCTTTCCATAGCCAGTCTACATTTTATATCCTCACTCCTTCTGAAATCATCAGATAGTTCGCTGCCCAAACAGCAAAACTTATTGACTACTTTCGGTGCATCATTGCCTAATCTAATTCTCTTAACATCATCTTATTTAATTCGTTTACACTTCATCATCCTCGTTTAGCTTTAGTTGATGTTCATCTTGTATTCTCCTTTCAAGACACTGTCCATTCGATTCAGCTGCTCTTCCAAGTCCTTCGGCCTGGTGTGGTCCCACATTTCTCTGAAATCAAAACTGAACTTTCCTGAGGTCGGCTTCTAATATTTTTCTCATTCTTCTGTAAAGAATTTCTGTTAGTATCTTGCAACGAGAGTATTTTGTCTGTCTCATACATGTAGCACAACAGATAGAAGAGTTTTGTCATGGCTGGCCCTCCAAAGGCAATCCATAGTTCTGACGGAATATTATTTACTACCATGGCCTTGTTTCGACTCAGATATGTCAGGGGAATTTCAAATTCTTCTCGCAGTATTGCAACTCTTAACTCATCTACATATATGTCCACTTCCCTTTCTGTAATACTACCTGCAGGGAGGCATAACTGACACAACTAAATTAGTTATAAACAACAACTCTCTGACTTCATGTTAGCAGAAATTATAAACAAGATGTAGCTATGCTACTGTGCACACAAAAACATACACCACTATACCATTCAAAAGACTGTACTTTCTACCACATAACACAGCACTTAGCTCATTTTCGTCAAAATCTGACTTTGGCAATTATTTCATAAACTACTTCGTATCATACTAGAGATTAGTTTTTAAAAATTTGTCGGACACAATATGCCCTCACGTTCGACAAACAACGCCCACGTGATGTTTCTTTACACTAAGGATTTAACCCAGCCACAAGGTGAGGGCCAGGGCTCAGCAATAAGAGTAACATCGTCCTCCTGTCCACCAGGATTATGCTCTATGTGCAAAACAAATAAGAGCACAAGATTAAAATAAACGTGACAACACCATTAACACGTTTGGCAAGGCACATGGCTGCTTGTACTAAACTTAAAGGTTTTGATTTTTACCTCTTGCCTGCATGCAGTGACTGGAATTGCGATCAGCAACTTATTAACCGATATTTTTTAACAAAGCCAATTTGAAATAGTCGATGAATGATCGTAATCATAATCACATGTTACTAAGATGTGACTTATCAGGTGATGGAAATTAGCAATCATAGGTATTTATGAAAGATTAAAATTACAATCTCTTAATATTCTTGATTTTCAAAACCGCAATGATTTACTATTCATTCCAAGTGTTGATTATGAAACAACCAACATCGGGGCTGTAACAGGAAAAAGAAACAGAAAATTTCCTTAGGTTTAACTGACTTTAAAAATATATAATTACATACGTTATTTCTACGCAATGAAAGTCATGTAGTATAAAGTGCTAATTGGCCACGCACGGCAAATACTGTTTGGCTATGAATTACGCAGGCTTGAACGACATCACCTGACAGCATATTTTGGAACTATATAGGGTGGATCGTGACTGAAAGTGGTGCAACTAAAACATTAATATTTCTTTACGCACTACCCGAATATGTAATAAAAGAATGGGGTTTCCTATTTAAAAACACGCAGTTGATATCCGTTTAACCTATAGCAGCGCCATCTAGCGGGCCAACCATAGTGCGATCGGGTTTCCCCCTTCAAGCTAGACGAGTTTCGTCCTCTGTAGTTTTTTCGTGTGATGCTTATTTCGTGAGATATTTGTCCCAGTCACTATCAATGGACCATCCTGTATAAGTAAATGGAAAGTACCTTGCAGGTCAACGTGAACAGTAAACTGTTTTAAGATATCACAGAAATAAGCGAAATGAAGTAATGAAAATGTACCATGTACGCTAATGAGCCTAATTTTCAATAGACTGTTGGTTACACCAACAAAGTTACAGAGTGCAACTCTGATCGTATAGGGAGAACAAAACACACTCTTGCTTTAAAAATAAAGGCAATAGGCCAGCTTAAAAACCGAAATTAATTTAATGAAGAGATACCCTCTCTAATTACTTATATCAAAAATGGGTAGTAGCAGAAATTAGTGAGTGCAGCTGCCTTTTTGAGCTCACCAGATGCTTGAGACACTGCTTGGTGAGAAGGATTTCTTTAAGATATCACGAGTGTTATCTCATGTCGTAAAATTAAGGACTTACTTTACAACATTCTAAGCAATAGATAATTTCACATCTACTATGACTAAGGCTGATGCAGGGTACTTAAACTGAATGATGGTTTACTTCAAGTGTCTGCGCTGGGGTTTCACCTTTTCGCTCGGTACGCTCACGGCATACCAGAACGTCTTCAAGAATATTGATTTATGCTAATGACATTTGCTTGGTGGCCCAGAGTCACAACGTTTCTGATGCTGAAACCTCTTTATGCACTGACAGGGAAGTCTTGGATGTACACTTGAAGTAATAATGGCTCCACCTAGATCCTCAGTTTTATCTGCATTATATCTATGCACAAGACAGTCACATTACATTGCAGATCTCAGGTTCAGAGGCCAAGTTTTGCAGTACTGCATTACACCATAATACCAAGCTCTTAATTTAAAAGCAGCATCTTTCAAAGTAAAAAATAAGAGGCAACAGGATTTAAATGTTTGGTGGTACTTTATGGAGACATAATGCTCGTGTTTTAATATCCATAGCTTTAAACCTACCGTAGGTGATCCGTTACTGATGATTACGTTCGACAAGGATCAATAGTGCTCACACTAAGAAGACAGATGTGCAAGTCAATCAGACATTACGAGATGCAATGACTTCCTGTTCTCGGTGTCATCCCACCTCCAGTTGTGAAATGATCAGCTCTCCTAAAAGTCTGGAAAAACATTCAGAAGAATTTTCACCTACCCATTCATCGAGATTTTGCAAAACCAGAATGCCAACGCTTGAAATCAAAGAAAGCCTCACGGTGCACAGCTAAAACCTTGTTGTATGCTCTTTCATTGTCAATCATTCATGGAAAATACAGTAAGCGCAGTCATCAGTAGTGAACAAACATCTAGTCAGGGACCCTTTCATGCAGAGAGAAGAATTCGATTTCCCCAGACGTCAGTAGAGGATCACGAACTGGATTAGTACTGGACTAGGCAGATGTGCTTATCTAAAGCAGGGGGACAGTGGGTCAGTGCTTTTTAACAGACAATTAAGGGTCACTTTATAAGTATTCTATTTGCCCTAGCCTAGGTCACATGTTGCAACACTCTCTGAGGTGGGTGCATGCCCCACCACCCCCTCATGGTGTCACATGATGATGATCCAGTTGCGTAAATTCAGAGATCTCTTCGTCCTCAAATGTGTTGATTCGATTATCTCCGTGTTTAATCATCACGATTTGCAATTACCCTGATCCTGAGATGAATGTCATAACTTCGAGAGATAATTAGGCATGATTTTAACAATTATGCTGCTCCCATGGTCTTGGTCTCTGTATCCTGAGGTGCACCGGACCATGAATATTGAAATAGTACTTACTGATGAGAATCGTTGTACAGTGTACTTCTCATTATGTCTTCACTGCTCAAAATATTTGTAACTGCCCTTCAGTTGTGCCGTATATTTTTTACATGCCACTGCCTTAAGTCTTAGGATTCTGAGGTCATCTATACTGCGGAGGGATATATAAACCATACAGGCATCTCATATTGTCAGTTCATTTCAGAATGCTACACTTTACCAGTACATACATGTTAACAGCATGCAAATGTAAGATTAGTATATCTTTGTGAATGTGAAGTTATAGTAGAAACTGGCAATATTCGTCGTAATGCTAAAAGACAATTTACAAAGATGAGCAAGGAGAGCAATGTACGTCGAGGAAGCACACTGAGAGGTTGATGAAAAAACACTACGATCCATCTCAACTACCTCCTGACATGAACATCTGTAGCAATATGGCAACTTCTGTATTAAAGTTGTCATCATCATCACTGTGTTTAATTAAAACTTTGAAGTGTTATGAAGCTGTATCCGCTATAAAGTGCAATATGGATTGCAATAGACAATGTCGGTGGGAACTATATGTGAAAGCGTTAATTAACTAAGTTGTAAATTATGTACATGACATGAACCATACAAGATAATTTAGAACAACGCATAAATGTATGTATGCTTGAAGTACCGAATTTTGCTACCATAATTCCTGTAAATATTAGGTCTGTAGAACTTAGTTTACAGATGGAGAACCAAAATACATCGTTGGTCATGTTAGTTTGAACACAATCCAATGCAAGAAGAATTTATATGGTATAAGAAAACTGTTTGTACAATACTGCAGGGATGTAAGACAGAATGAATAATCAGATATGTGTCAACAACATTTTTATTTTTAGTACATAAAAAACGTTAATAAACTAAAATTTTTACAATGTATATTTGTCTTTTATTGCAACAGCGGAAGCAGGAAATAAATGTGATGCAGATATTTGCATATATGATAAATAGATCATACTATACTGCAAACACTCAAGCATACATACACACTCACTGAGTGAATATTGTGAGTATGGCAGAGTGTCAATAAGTTTCGACAAAATAAACACACATTTAAAAGAGCATAAAAATGGTTCAAGTTACTTGCAAATACCAAGAGACGTAAAGCAGAGATATGGGCAGATGAAGAGGGTACTGACTTTGCAATTGACGGTTCAGTAGTACTAATTTTACTCTTTCTGAGAGGAGAACGTCTAGTACTGGATACTGAAAAGTTTACAAATCTGACATGCCTGTAGATATAACCTGACAGTTCATGCTCAATGCAGTATGGCACCCTGCTATAGGTGTGGGATACAAAATATTAAAGGCTCCACTTAATGTTATTTAATTTCCTGTAACCTTTCAAACGTTAGAAATGTTTGAGGTGAATGTTGTTGACCAAGACAGTCAACTTGCAACTTTCGTGGAGAAAAAATAAAACTACAACTACATTTGAAAAAAGGTGATGAGGATATGATATAAATGTGGTATATGCTCTCTTGATAGCTTTGAAACTGACACACTCGTTAGTGAACACGTAGCGGAATTTGTTGTAGGGATGCTCTCCTATGTTGTACGTAGCGAACCTTGACTTAAAAGTGTTTGTCGTTGATCCACCAACTTGAAGATGTGGTCTCTTTGAAGTCTGTCTGTAGTGACGACATAGATGACTTGATTGCTTTCAATTCTTGAAGCTTTGTAGGCAACTTGCCTGAGTCTTTGTTCTTAGACTTCCCTTCGTGAAGCTCCTCCTCTTTGATGTGCAGTCGAGTCTGGAAGTCGTTTGCAAGGTGCTGTGCTTGGAAGTCTCGAAAATTTTCTCGGTGGTCAAATACTACTTGCGAACATTGTTGCACTGCCTCGTGGCGAAGGTCATGACTGATTCTATGAACTTTTCGACAGTCAAGAGGATCCTCTTCTTCGGCACAATATTATGTGGACTAAGATTTTCTTCTTGTGTCTAGTCATACTCAGCACGAAGGGGATGCTGCTATCTTTGAGAAATCTGGCGTAAATTTTTTTGAATCTCTTGAGTTATTCACAGGGATGAAACGCCAGCTTTAGTCCGCAGAACAGAACAGGTAGTAGTAATTGTGGAAAGGAGCCAAACGGGGGCTTTCAGTTACACTCAAACACATATACCTTGATTTATTTGTCCAAACAATACAGCAAAAATTTTTGTCCTTAGTTGTCAGCTGAATACGCCACACTGTCATATGCCTTAATGGCACAACCACTTAAATTCAGAAACGGCTGAAAGCCATTAACTTAAAATTCAGACTCAAAACAGAATATTAAGAAGGCAGAAGGCCTCACATAAGTAAGTTTTATAACTTGGCTGAAGGCCCAACAAATCTAACACTTGAAAAGCAAACAAGTTTAACTTAAAGACGGCTGAAGGCCCATGCTATGACTGCAGGTAAAATTAATTTAAAAGACACAAGACTGGATGCGTTATCTTCAATTAGGCTGGAGGCTCCACACAGTCTGATACTTGAAAGACAAGAATCTTAATATAAAAACGGTTAAGGGACGATTACTTAAAATAACTAAAATAATTTTTAGTAGGCGGAAGCACGAAAAATTTATCTTTAAACAATATTTTACACATGCTGAAGGCCCAAACAATCCAAGATTTAGCATGTGAGGAATTTAGATTTTAAAGCAGCGACAGGCTCATTATTGAAAGATACAACTACACTAAGTTTCCAAAAGGCAGATGGCCCAAAGCTTCATTAAAAGCAATATTTTAAATGAGGCTGAAGGCTCAAACAATGTAAGACTTGACAAGTAAGGAACTTTCAATTTTGAAGATGCTCAAGGTCCATTATTTAAAACGTGACTGAAGGCATACAAATTCAAACCATTGGCTATAAGTCATTAAAATACACTATCAAACACCAATAAGAAAAGGCAGTACAGCCAGTGGCGCTCAGAAATTTCCGTTGCCGGTTTGCACTTGAAACTTTCGCTTGGTGGAGAGGGGGGGGGGGGGGGGGAAGAATAGGTAGTCGACCCAACTGTATCTGATCCGCTGCCAACCCAACCACGAGACAGTCAACGGGCCCACCAACAAGATGACATGATTCCCATCCGACCAGAGCAGAAGGATCTCCAAAGCCAAAACGTAAGAGTCGTAGCCGCCCACAACCAAGTATGCACAAATTGTCAAAACTACACACACGTCTTGGACAGCGACAACACGGTGAGGAAAGGACACTGCCTGATTTTTACGTCAGCGGCCAGTGCACGTAACCAGAATGCTAACAGCCACAAAGCAGAAAATTCCGCTTGTGCACTTGGACTTCAAATAACCAAAATACGGTTAATCTGTCGCCAACTCGAACACTTGCTGTTGCTCACGGGAATACCCCCAAAAGCCAACTATGAAAACAGACTGTCTTTGGTAATTGAATCACCACTCAACTCTGATGTCCTGGGTCGGTGAGCCATGAACTCTGTAGCAACTGGAACAGCTCCCACACACTTCGACACTGTGTAGAGACCGCCGGCGGGCCCAGCCCACTGCGCCGTGTGGAGATTTCCTGGCTGATCCAACCCAACCGACCGACTGCCGCACATCGGCTAGCCGCGAACTATAAACACCAATTAAAGATAGTATGAGGTGCGAATATCGATACACACTGCCGCTGCCACATGCAGAAAGAGGAAGAGCCACGACGTAACCACAATAAGCGCGGGTAACGAAACGCAGAGTAACAGTCAAGGTTTAAACCAACACATAAGCAAGGGCCAGATCAGCACAAAGAATAATAAGTTCCTCGAGATTTTCGGCCCATTTCCTCGCTGGCAGCCGTCTGATCACCCCACCGACTGCTGTCAAGTTTAATTCTGAATTTGCAGTGGTGAAATAATTGGATTCTCGCCCACATTGCTCTCTTCAAGCGAGTTGACCACTTCACTGGAGACAGCAGTTTTCTGCCGAATGTGCAAGCTCTAAATCTCTAGCGCCTGCTCTCTTACAACTGGCTCGTCACGCCATCAGCGTCTGTCAAGTTTTTTGCTGAATTTTCAACAGTCAAATAATCGACCTTTGCATCTTCAAGTAAGTTGCTCTCTTCAAGCGAATTGCTTTCAGTCAACCTCAAAGGAGAGGTTCTCGGTTTGGAACGCCATACAAAACCACAAACATGTTTCTCGATGAGGATGTTCTCTCTTCGTAGAGAGGAGCCCAGGAGTCAGCGAACGATTTTCCGACATTCATGTCGTAGTAGTTCTCTCTGATGAACTTAAAGGTGGAGAGAAGTGGTCCACGACTTTCATCACTCAAGGCTCTCGCTCCTTCTTCGATCGCAGCGCATGCGTTGCCATAGTCTCGCCCACTCATGATGAGGGTCTTGCCTGCATCTTCTTGAGTCACATCGACAGCGTTGCTTGTATCTTGTCCAGTCGCAGCGACAGCGTTGCTAGAGTCCAGTTCACTCATGGTGACAGGGTTGCTAGAGTAGCTGAGGCAGATTGAGGTCCACATCTATTTTGCACACTAACAAGGGAACCTCCCCATCCCAACCCCCTCAGGTTTAGTTATAAGTTGCCACAGTGGATAGGCCACATATCTAATGAGGAAGTATTGAATAGGATTGGGGAGAAGAGAAGTTTGTGGCACAACTTGACAAGAAGAAGGGATCGGTTGGTAGGACATGTTCTGAGGCATCAAGGGATCACCAATTTAGTATTGGAGGGCAGCGTGGAGGGTAAAAATCGTAGAGGGAGACCAAGAGATGAATACACCAAGCAGGTTCAGAAGGATTTAGGTTGCGGTAGGTACTGGGAGATGAAGAAGCTTGCACAGGATAGAGTAGCATGGACAGCTGCATCAAACCAGTCTCAGGACTGAAGACCACAAAAACAACAACAATAGAACACAACAAAACTGAACACAGATCAATCGAAAAAACAGGAAGAAGTTGTGTGGAACTATGGAAAAAATTAGCAAAATATACTGAGTACTCCATGTGCAAGATAGGCAACACCAAGGAGAGTGTGCGCGCAGGAGCGCCGTGGTCCTGTCGTTAGCGTTAGCAGCTACGAGAAGAGAGGATCTTGGTTCAACCCTTTCATCGGGTGATAAATTTACTTTCTTTATTTTCTCAAAGTTATGATCTGCCCGTTCGTTCATTGATGTCTTTGTTCACTATAATAAGTTTAGTGTCTGTGTTTTGCGAACGCACCGCAAAACCGTGCGATTAGTAGACGAAAGGGCTTGCCTCTCCAATGGGAACCGAAAACATTTGATCGCAAGGTCATAGGTCATCCGATTCCTCCACAGGAAAACACGTCTGATATATACTATACGACACTGATGACGGCATGTGCTTCACATGACAGGAATATGTTGTCAACCCACCTAACTTGTACACTTGGCGAATGGGTAAAAATATTCTACTACCTTGCCCGATTTATGTTTTCTTGTGGATGTGATAAACACTCCCAAAAAAGTGTTGAAAACGTAAGAGATTGTCACATAAACTGCAACAAATGAATGCAATAGTTTCACAGTCGCACAGATTTCCCTGTACTCTGTCAAAACGTATGTTTTTAACGTTTTCAAATTTTTCCGTGTGTAGACCATAAAATCCTGCAAATGTCCAAGCAAATCTGAATATGTCCTGGAATTCTGGAGAGCAAAGTTGATTATGTGTAAGTGCCTGAACTTTGATAATTATCTGAGAATAAACAAACTTTTCACTCGAGGGAAGACGTTAGCCAACGACCTCTCGTTCCGCAGCTACTTACGCTAATCACTGGACCACGGTGCTCCTAAGGTCACACTGTCCTTGATGTTGCCTATCTTTCGCATGGACTACTCAGTTTGTGTATTTTGCTTATTTTTTTTCATAGTTCCACATAACTTCTTCCAGTTTCCTCGATTGATCGGTGTTCAGTTTCTCAAGACCTATCCACTGTGCCAACTTATAACTAAATCTGAGGGGGGGGGGGGGGGGTGCGACGGGGAGGTTCCCTTGTAAATAGTGCCCCACACCACTCAAATTTAATATTTTTTGATTGAATTTTGTTCGCTATAATTATATATAAAAATATTTCGTCATTACTCACGATGATAAGAACAATGTGAGTATTGTAGTTAAAAAAAATTTCTCGTTTTCAATGCTTTGTCAATTGACCAACGGTGGACATCCTTTGCTTTCATTAATACCGATTCTGTGGGGTGTCGTATGCTGTCCCATAGCAGCATGACTGAAACTCCTGTAGGGCGGGAGACTATGTTTCTCTGTTGGATGACAGTGGAGTCTTATGGGGTTGGAGCAGGCTTCACAAGAAGGGGCGTCCAAAACTGAAAAATAAATTCGAATCCGATTTGTTAACGTCCCACAACCAACACAGCGTGAATATGAGCGTTCTACAAATAATCGAACTGGTTGCTGGTGGAAGATTATTCAAAGCGATGTTTCTGATGCTGCAAAACGTCCGATTTCGTAGGGGCACGTTCATATTCCTGTCCACTCAGCTGCCATTTTCTCTGTCACCAGCCAGCGGTTATGAACGAGTGCCTCTGCCACCAAGTGAGACAGTGTTTGTGGTTACGGCAGTATACAAATTAGCCAGAAATGCGCGATGCAGGCCTGCAACGTATCAGATCGATTTCTGTATCGCACCAAAACTATTACAGATTCTGTACCTTTCGATGTAATAAAAAATGAAGTGCAGTTGTAAGGTGTCAGGCAAATCCAACACCTTCCATCGAAACCCTGACGTGATGAGAAATTCCAGCAGTAGGTCACATAGCTCCGAATAAATCGTGACATTAAATTAACCAAACTAATACGAGTAATGAGTGAGCAAATGAAATACCACAGACTAACACAAGAATGCCTAAATGCATGTCGTACCTTCCCAGTGTGAGACCAACGCAGTTCCGAGGGGAGAAACGAGAACAGAAGCCGAGAGCAGAACAGTGTTAAGCTAGAAGGCCCTACCATAAGGGACGGACTGGACACCCACGTCGCCAGTTAATCACTAGGGCACACCACCCGCTCGTTTTAGTGTGAGACTGTTTCGCGTCTCTGTTACGTCAAGGACCACCCCCCAGCCCATGTTAAAAGCTAGAGCCCTCCAGAAAAACAGTATAGATCTTACGATAACACAAAAAGAACGACTACCAACCACAAGTTTTACCGTGAGACTTTTTCGCGCGTCTGTTACATTAGGACCACCTCCAGCCCATGTTAAAGGATAGAGACCTCCAGAAGAACAGTATAGATCTCACGATACCGCTAAAAGGACCACACCAGCTGCAGGTATTAGCGTGAGACTTTTTCGCGTCTCTGTTACGTTGCAAACTTTAAAAACATTGCCCCACCACGAAAAGTATAAAGTTTCTCATTGGATAGACAGGATTTTTGTATGCGGAGCTTAATGTTAACATTGAGACCCTGATTGGTCAGATGAAAAACAAGCTTCGGTAAATTGTAGTAAGGAGAAGTTAGGGGAGTTGCTTCCGAGATGGCGAGGTGAGTGGAGCTGTGGTGCCAGCCGCTGCCCTGACGCTGCCTAAACACCGACAAGGTAATGAACGCATGCGATGCCGCATTTTGGAGCGCATAAGGCTTCACTCAGAACTGCAGAAGTCTCATCTGTTACACCCCCTTTTTGCGTAATACTAGTGTCTATCGTTAATTAAAACTCATGGTGTTCACAATTGCCGCTTGAAGTAAAAATCTGAAACGCGATAATTTTTCTTTTATGTAGTTATTGAGAAGCCACATCAGCCACTGTAATTTACGACAAGTTAGATACGTAATTAAAGATAATTGAGGGTCACTGTAGACCATTTTGATAGTTTTCTCTTCTGTGAAAGTTAAATTAAACCTAGATTATAGATGTGATATGACATAGGTCATCCTTCGATCGATTGTAGAACTTGGAATCCCATTCAGGCAATGTTCGTTCACATTTTTGTTGAACGCAGTTGGATTTTACCATCCTGTATTAAAACATCTCCTTTTATCAATAGTGCAATTTATAAACAATGTTTTGTGAGTAGAACACAATTTCCAATGGTAAACGTAACTGCTTTTTCAACGTTATTTTACCAGCTAACTAAAAATAGGAAAGCCTTTAACCCCTTCCACTAAATGTAGTTAGTATTAAGATTCTTTTACAGGGAGTGCAGTCGAGCTGACGCTGAGGTCATTTAGTATTTGGTTATATCATCGCTAGTCTGACTGAACTCTTCTGAATTCTACATGTCATGTGTGGTCTGGCGGCTCCTTACCAGCAACAGGTCCCAGGTTGAATCTAGTTAATTCCCTAAAAAACATGCTCAGAGCGTCGTTGCGCGAAAGTGGTGGGGAGACACGATATAGAACAAACAGACACCACAATGAATGATTAGAAAATGGCGACCATGCCATGATGGTAAAATACCATGATTGAAGGTAGACTACATGCCTAACTAGGTCAGAAAAATATCCTGCTGAACAATTTCGTAGTATTTTTTTTCTAAAGTTGTACGTAGTCGAAAACAGTAGCTGCAGCGATAGATAGTAAAAGTGTTCAAGAAAGTATTCAATAACATTCTAGCAGAGACAACAGCATAATTAAGGTATGAACTGTTAAAAATTGTTAGAATTAAGTTTTCTCTCCAATGCAAGCGCACAAGTGGCGGATACATCGTTGACAAGTTGGTTCTGACCCAACAAATAACTGAATGGTTTGTCAAGTGGTGTGAACAAAAAGTTTATGAAAACCGTGAGATCGTATGAGCGCATGTTGACGCTTAGACGGGCGCGTGAATTGCTTTTAAAACAGAAAATAAGGGATTCAGAAAGATTAGCAATGGCAGATCGAGACCTTCACCGAATTGAGATAGAGACCCAGCATGAAGATGGACAGAGAATAGAGGACAGTAGAACAGACAATGCAGTGTCGCGAGAAATAGTACAGATAACGCACCATAACGAGGATAATGTACGTCAAGGCACAGAAAACCTAGGTCAGCATACGACAGGGGAGCAGGAAAGTAGAGAGAGACAGCCGATGAGGATTCTAACATGCGTCTTGAATACGTAGAACCCATAGTACAAGTAATCAGAGCTCCCTCATCACAGAGTACAAGGAATGCGAGCAGAAATGTGTCACAGCACAGTTCAATGCAATCGGTTGCGAACCAACACTTGGGCGAAAACACAGAGCGTAGGACTTCGGAAAAAAACGCAATAGGACCCACCAATCTGGCAGAATTATTACAACAAATTACGGAAATCGTGACAAGGCAAAATAAAGACATATGAAACCAAATTCAAATTCAGAATGCAGAAACCACGAGACAAATGTGTGCGATTAAAGAACAAAACAAAAAAATTCAGTTACACCTAAGTCATATTGAAGACGAGGCAATAGAATCTCGAGGAGTGATAGGAAACTTAATAACAGGTTACAATCATTTGAGAACAGACATTGACAAGGTACAAGCGGACGTAAAAACATTTCGTAATGACATTCAGAACGAGATCAAAACATTACGCAACAACACCCACGAAGAAGTCAAGAAATTAGAGAAACAGATAAACGAAATTACTAGACAAGCAGCAGGTACAGTGCGTGAAATTGTTGAAAACAGTGTGTTACACAAACATATCGCAAAAGCAGCGTTGAAAAGATATGATAACCGCATAGCCAAAATAGAAGCGCAAACGAAGGGACAATTTCAGAAATTGCGAACAGAGTTGTTGCATACCATTGAAGAGCGTAGTGAACAGGATCGAACAAGCACACAGTCTGCAACCACATCCGTATCTGTAACAGCACCGGAAAAACAAGCAATTAACGAAAAGATTACGCATTTGCGATTCCAATCACAGGCGGAAAGTAGCGTATGTGAAATCAGACAGCTTGCACCGCGGTTACGCGAAAGTTACAGTGAAAAATATCCAATGGATCTACCACAACAGGAAAGAACGACGGGAGAAATGATCAGAAACAAAAGTGGCGAAGAATCACAAATTTCATATTGAACTATGACGAAGTACGACAACGATCATTTCCTCACAGTAGGAAAAGTTCAACACTTTCGACAAGGAAACTCATTACATCCACGAACTTTTATTGATCAGTTCCGAGTAGGATTACCAGAACACTGGACGCCAGCACACAAATTAGACTTTATATGTGCACACATGTCAGGAACAGTCGCAGAAATCGTGCAAAATGTTGCAGCGACATGCCGATCGTACGAAGATTTCAGAGAGAAGTTTCTCTCACGATATTGGTCCAGCGAAGCACAGAACAGAGTGAAGTACGAATTATTACAGAACCCATATTTTGAAAATTCAGGAGAGAAGAGTCCCGTGATATTTTTCGAATTAATGGCAAAGAAAAATCAATGCTTACATCTACCATATAGTGACGGAGAGTTGAACAAACTATGCGCGATGAAGCTACCATTGAAATACCAGCAATCATTAATAGGTCGCGGAGGCAATGACGTCGAAGCACTTAAAGGTATTCTAAGGGAACTAGAGTTCATATTTTCGGAATATGACGCAAGAAAAAGACGAAGCGCACGTGAAAACGATAGCAAAATGCAGTGGAATCCACAAGACACAGTACGAAGAAACAATAATTTCGAATCACGTGATAGATTTCAACAAAGAACCGGTCATGGATTTAGAAGAGAATATGGCAATAACTATAATTCACCCAGGAACGGCAACTACTATTACAGAGGAAATAACGACAACTGGAACGGGTAGTGGAGACTCAATAGACCGACAAATTATCAACAAAGAAATCACTATCAACAAGCTGAACAAGAAAAGGGAATACCGATAGAAGAGGTGGAGGTAAGGTCACCAAAGCCCGATAAACGTTCGAATTGACAGCTAAGCGCCCATGCCAAAGAGAATGACGCACCGACCCATGACAATTGCAGCACCTTGAACAGAGAAGTAAAAATCTTATCACGAGAAGAGCAGAAGGAAGAAACAAATCCGCAGGGACCAGATGCAAACGAAGACAAGGAAATAACAATATCGTATTGGGACGAAATTAATTGGGAGAATACTGACGAGGAAGCTGAATTACCAGAGGCATGCACAACGAATGTAGGAGGAAAGGACGAAGTTATGAGTATTGCACAGGTATTTGAGATGGAAACCAGGGAAAGCGAATTCAATGAGGATAATGCACAGTCGACAGAAGTTGTGAATAAATTACGAGTGGGCACACAACCCAACGTATATAATGAAGGAAGTTATGAAGCGATAATTAGAGCATTTAGACGCGATTATGTCACAGTAGCGACGAAGAAGGAGAAGATAGACAAGGATGAGGTAAAAGTAGAGGATGTAGAAGAAAGCGTAAATGAAGGAAGAAATAGAGAAGAGGAAATAAAGGAGGGAGAAGTAGCAGTCGAAGCTTATCCTACAGAAAGTTAGAATTCACAAGGGAAATTCCTAAAACGGCTCATGTATGATTCAGTGGAGGATTCGTTGATGCAAGAAGAAGAAGTACAGAACCAACCCTTTCAAATTCAACCAATTGTGAAGACCATGGTAAAGCATATCCCAGTCAATATTGGAATTGATAGCGGATGTGAACTGACTGCGATCTCAGAAAATTTATTCATGCAGTGTAATGCCAATGAGGAATTGCCAGTTCTGAAATGACGTTAGATTAAAGTAAGAGGTCCTATTAGAAACAATGCTGCGGAAGTTACGAGACAAACAAGGTTAACTCTTTCGTGCCAAGGTAAAAAGATCGAAGCCAACTTCGTGATTATACCTAAAGTAACTGTAGATTTGATTATAGGTGCAGATTTTTTAAATGAGAGACGAGCGATATTAGATATAGGGAAAGGTAGCGTAGATTAGATTAGATTAGATTAGATTAATACTTGTTCCATAGATCATGAATACGACACTTCGTAATGATGTGGAACGTGTCAGGTTAATAAAAGATGTCTGTACAAGAAATTACATTACACAAAATATTGCATGACACTAATGATTAAGCTTTTTTTTTATATCTAAAAATTCAGCCAATGAGTAGAAGGAGTTGTCATCTAGAAATTCTTTTAATTTATTTTTAAATGTTAGTTGGCTATCTGTCAGGCTTTTGATGCTGTTTGGTAGGTGCCCAAAGACTTTTGTGGCAGCATAATTTACCCCTTTCTGTGCCAAAGTCAGATTTAACCCTGCATAGTGAAGATCATCCTTTCTCCTGGTGTTATAGGTATGCACACTGCTATTACTTTTGAATTGGGTTGGATTATTATCAACAAATTTCATAAGGGAATATATATACTGTGAGGTTACTGTGAGGATCCCTAGATCCTTAAATAGATGTCTGCAGGATGACCGTGGGTGGGCTCCAGCAATTATTCTGATTACACGTTTTTGTGCAATGAATACTTTTCTACTCAACGATGAATTACCCCAGAATATGATGCCATACGAAAGCAGTGAATGAAAGTAGGCATAGTAAGCTAATTTACTGAGATTCTTATCACCAAAATTTGCAATAACCCTAATAGCATACGTAGCTGAACTCAGACGTTTCAGCAGACCATCAATGTGTTGCTTCCAGTTTAACCTCTCATCAATGGACACATCTAAAAATTTTGAAAATTCTACCTTAGCTACAGACTTCTGTTCAAATTCTATATTTATTACTGGAGTTTTGCCATTTACTGTACGGAACTGTATATACTGTGTTTTATCAAAATTTAAAGAGAGTCCGTTTGCTGAGAACCACTTAATAATTTTGTGAAAAACATCATTTACAATTACATCACTTAGTTCTTGGTTTTTGGATGTTATTACTATACTTGTATCATCAGCAAAAAGAACTAACTTTGCATCTTCATCAATGTGGAATGGTAAGTCATTAATGTATATCAAGAACAGTAAAGGACCTAAGACCGAACCCTGTGGGACCCCGTGCTTGATAGCACCCCAGTTTGAGGAATCAGCTGTTTTAACATTACACGAACCACTTATTTCAACTTTCTGCATTCTTCCAGTTAAGTATGAATTAAACCATTTGTGCACTGCCCCACTCAAACCATAATGATTTAGCTTATCTAAAAGAATTCCATGATTTACACAATCAAAGGCCTTTGAGAGATCACAAAAAATACCAATGGGTGATGTCCGGTTATTCAGAGCATTTAATATTTGATCAGTGAAAGCATATATAGCATTTTCTGTTGAAAAGCCTTTCTGAAAACCAAACTGACATTTTGTTAGTACTTTATTTTTACAAATATGGGAGGCTACTCTTGAATACATTACTTTCTCAAAAATTTTTGATAGAGCTGTCAGAACAGAGATTGGGCGGTAGTTGTTGACATCCGACATATCCCCCTTTTTATGCAATGGTTTTACAATGGCATATTTCAGTCTATCAGGGAAAACACCCTGCTCCAAAGAGCTATTACATACGTGGCTGAGAATTCTACTTATCTGTGGGGAGCAAGCTTTAAGTACTTTGCTGGAAATGCCATCAATTCCGTAAGAGCTTTTACTTTTCAGTGAGTTTATTATTTTACTGATTTCAGAGGGAGAGGTTGGTGGAATTACAGCTGTTTCAAACTGTGCAGGTATGGCCTCTTCTATTAATAGCCTTGCCTCTTCTAGTGAAGATCTAGATCCTATTTTCTCCACAACATTTAAAAAATGATTATTCAAAATATTTTCAATTTCTGATTGTTTGTTAGTGCACTTGTCATTCAATTTTATTGCACTAAAGTCTTCCTGTGCTCTTGGTTGCCCTGTTTCCCTTTCAATAATATTCCAAATTGCTTTAATTTTATTATCAGAGTTACTGATCTCAGACATGATACACATGCTTCTGGACTTTTTAATAACTTTTCTTAGTACCGCACAATAGTTTTTATAATATTGAACAATTTCGGGGTCAGTACTCCATCTTGCTGTTAGATACAGTTCTCTTTTGCGGTTGCAAGATATTCTTGTTCCTTTAGTTAGCCAAGGTTTTTTATATGTTTTCTTGGAATTATGTTTAACTATTTTCTTGGGAAAACAATTTTCAAATACCCTTAAAAATGTATTGTGAAATAAGTTATATTTCAAGTTTGCATCGGGTTCCTTATACACTTCATCCCAGTCTAGCTGCTGTAGGCTTTCCCTAAAGTTTGCAATATTTATATTGTTAATTGAACGCACTGCTTTGAAAGTCTGATTTATTATACTGCATGGAGCTATGTCATGTACTGTAACAAGCTGTGCACTATGATCTGAAAGACCATTCTCAACAGGATAAGCATTTATGTCCTTAAACTTATCTTGGTCTATAAAAAAGTTATCTATCAATGTACTGCTGTTCTTTGTTATCCGAGTAGGAAAATCAATGACGGAGCTCAAATTGAAAGAACTGAGTAATACTAAAAGGTCATTCTTCCTATTACACTCTTTCAGGGAATCAACATTGAAATCCCCACAAATGATAATTTGCTTCCCCCTGTCTGACAGATAGCACAACAAAGCATCCAAGTTTTCCAGAAATAGCTGGAAATTCCCTGAGGGGGACCTATACACTGTTACAATTATGAAAGTGCCATCCTTTAGTTTAAGTTCAGTGGCACATGCTTCCATATGTTGCTCTACACAAAATTTTTTAGTTTCTAAATTTTTTGCACTGTGGAAGCTTTTGACATATATGGCAACTCCTCCTCTCATCATATTATCTCTACTTACATGTGCAGCTAATTTGTACCCATTGATGCTAACCTTTTGCATATCAGTGACAATGTGATGCTCAGACAGGCATAGTACATCTATTACATTCTCAGTTTCTATATCTTCTAAACAAAGCAGAAGCTCATCAATTTTATTGTTCAATCCCCCAATATTTTGATGAAATATACTAACATTTTTCATTTTACTTTTGCAACTATCTTGAACTTTTTTGACATCTTTAGTACTTGCATGGCTGAGTTTCCTACTGGACACTGATCTTACACTAAAAAAGAGTTTCCACCATGAGATGTAACATTTGGGAATGTCACACTTCCCTTTGAGCAAAAGCTAAAATTTGAAGAAATACCCATTATAAACAAACAATTAAGAATGACGCGAGATAAAGAGGATGAAGAATGAGAATAGCATGCACAAAAGAAGGAATCGCCTCAACTAACGTTAGAAGTCCATAAAGAAATCGATGAAAAATTGGAAGAAGTTCAAGGTATTTTGGAACAAAGTAAAAGAGAATTAGAGGGTATTTTACGAGATAAAGGAGAGGTATTTTTACCTAAGGCTGGCAGTATTAAACACTTTCACTACAACTTTGAAGATTAATTTTATTACTGGTAAATATTCAGCACAATATTTCAAGATTATGTTGCATATAAGATCGTCAGGAGAAAGAATAATGAAGAGAGAGGAAGGTGGGAAAAAGAAAGTAGTTTCAATAATAACACCAATAGTACCATATATTAAGGTGAAGGGATAAAACGTAGATAGTCTAACAGCATGAAATAGTAAAATGCTATACACCACGACACTACACAAAAATAAAAAAACCAACTTGAGGAATCTTGAGTAGATGTTAAGAATCCAAATATCTTAGAATAGTAACATGGAAAGGGCGCCGAAATTTGTAAAGCTTTTTAAGAAGGCGCAAAACAATGTATGTACTAGACGTGTGTTAGATGATTATAAGTAAAACTTTTTGTAAGAACCATTGTAAAAACTACAGCAAAGAGGAGAAGGGACGACCCACAAGTTGCAATGCGAGAAGTATCAAGAAAGAAAAGGACTAATTAGCAAGGCAGGACGTAATTAGCAAGGCACGATTTCTACAAGTGAGAGAAGGGAAGAACAGAGAGACCAACAGAGGGCCCTTGTAGAGCAGTAAATCAGCCCTCTACACGGAACCCTGCAGACACGCAATGGAACGCGGAACGTCAGAAGTGACGGGTGCAGGGACACCGGATTTCACCGCTCGAACACCGGGGCGCCCACCAATCAGCGGAGCGAGCAAAAAAGGGCCCGACGGGAAGACTGCTTGGGCAAGCCACCGCTGGCAAAAAAAAAGAGGAGAACTTCAAAGCGACTAGTTATCAATAAATATTTCCATATCCTGCACAGAGAAGAACCAAGAAGCAAGTAAGAAGCAGAGAAAAAAGCAGGAAGAACAGAAGTGGAAGATTCGCAAGATTGACACCAAGAAAAAAGATGGGTGAAGAGTAGACGACATACCTTCCCAAATCCCTATCCTATTGTAAACTAGTCGTCTGCGAAGTATTACTACAAAAAAAGACCGCTTTCAGCGACACATAACGATGAATTTCACGCATACAAAGCCAGTATACCACGAGATTCTGCACTCACAGCTCCATTCCATTATGGGACCTCCCCAACAGCAACACACACTTGCAAAGCCAACAAGGAACAACGAACGAAGCTGTACATCAAATACTTGCCCACATCCATCTCGCTCAAGTCCATCACCTTTGTGCAAAAACATTCACCAACCTAATGCTTAAACATTCATAGGATTGTGTGAATGTGTGAAATCAAATTATGTGATGTGGGAATTGTGCAAAAGAAATGTGTGAAAAACTAAATAAGTTAAGCACACCAGACAGCTAATAAACTACAAAATAAAAGTCATTGACTATGGACTTAAGTAAAAAATAGACAATCAATAAAAATAAGTCATTAGTTCTGAAACGGACAGTATATAAAGAAACAATATGCAACTTATTTTCTCCTCAAAAAATAAAAGAATAACTATATTTTACTTCTTTTCTCCTTATAAATACAAAGAATAAAAAATTATCTTGTTGGATGTTTTCCTTTTGATTAACATTTGTACCATTTATTAGGATAATATCTCAATACTTGTGTATGTATATTTCTTTATCAAAGCAATTCTTGGAAGTAATTCTTATTTGTTAGTGTAGCAATGTCGAAAGGAGTGTCTAGAAACGAAAACATTTTTACTTGCACATGATATTTAGAAAATTTGTTAGGAATAGATTTTACTTAATTACTACATTTATGAAAACAATATTTCTAAGAAAATCGATGTGGAAGACTCCTAACTTTCGATAACAAACTTCTTAAAAAACAAACTTCACACTTAAATAATGAAAGAAAATAATTAAAAATTAATAATAGAATAAAAATATTCTTCTCTTGTCATTTTTCATTATAATGTGGAAGAATATAAAAGTATAAATTAGTAATTCAAACTAGCATAGAACAGAATAACGTGGCTGAACAGTATGCTACAAAATGTAGATAAATTAGAAAATTTTTGACTGACTTAGACAACGATTCAATCATTGCCTAAATTCAGTGCAAAAATTAAGTTCGAAGGGTGGTGATAAGTAAGGTGTCAGGCAAATCCAACACCTTCCATGAAAACCCTGACATGATAAGCAAATGCAGTAGTATGTCACATAGCTCCGAATAAATCGTGACATTAAATTAACCAAAGTAATATGAGTAACGAGTGAGCAAATGGAATACCACAGACTAACATAAGAATGCCTAAATGCATGTCGTACCTTCCCAGCGCGAGACCGATGCAGTTCCGAGGGGAGAAACGAGAACAGAAGCTGAGAGCAGAACCGTGTTAAGCTAGAAGTCCCTATGATACGGTACGGACTGGACACCCACGACGCCAGCCTACCGCTAAGACTACCACCCGTACGTTTTAGCATGATACTTTTTCGCGTGTCTGTTACATTAGGACCACCCCCAGCCCATGTTAAAAGAGAGAGCCCTCCAGAAGAACAGTATAGATCTCACGATACCGCTAAAAGGACCACATCAGCTGCAGGTTTTAGCGTGAGACTTTTTAGCGTCTCTGTTACGTTGCAAACTTTAAAAACATTGCCCCACCACGAAAGGTATAACGTTTCTCATTGGATAGACAGGATTTTTGTATGCAGAGCTTAAGGTTAACATTGAGACCCTGATTGGTCAGATGACAACACAGCCAGATAGTTTTTTTAAACCAACTTCGGTAAACTGTAGTAAGGAGAAGTTAGGGGAGTTGCTTCCGAGATGGCGTGGTGAGCGGAGCTGTGCTGCCCGCCGCTGTCCTGACGCTGCCTAAACACTGACACGGTAATGAACGCATGCGATGGCGCAATTTTTGAGCGCATAAGGCTTCACTCAAAACTGCAGAAGTCTCATCTGTTACACCCCCTTTTTGCGTAATACTAGTGTCGATCTCATTTGCCACTTGAAGTAAAAATCTGAAACGCGATAATTTTTCTTTTACATAGTTATTGAGAAGCCACATCAGCCACTGTAATTTACGACAAGTTAGGTAAGTATTTAAAGATCATTGAGGGTCACTGTAGACCATTTTGATAGTTTTCTCTTTTGTGGAACTTAAATTAAACCTAGATTATAGATGTGTTATGGCATAGGTCATCCATCGATTGATTGTAGAACTTGGAAACCCATTCAGGGAATATTCGTTCACATTTTTGTTGAATGCAGTTGGTTTTTACCATCCTGTATTAAAACATTTCCTTTTATCAATACTGCAGTTTATAAACGATGTTTTGTGAGTAGAATAAAATTTCCAATGGTAAACTTATCTGCTTTTCGACGTTATTTTACCAGCTAACTAAAAATAGGAAAGCCTTGAACCCCTTCCGCTAAATTTAGTTAGTATTAAGATTATTTTACAGGGAGGGCAGTGGAGCTGACGCTGAGATCATTTAGTATTTGGTTATATCATCGCTAGTCTCACTGAACTCTTCTTAATTCTACATGTCATGTTTGTTCTGGCGTCTCCTTACCAGCAAAAGGTCCCACGTTCAAACTAGTCAGTTCCCTAAAAATACACGCTCAGAGCGTCGTTGCGCGAAAGTTGTAGGGAGACACGATATGGAACAATCAGACACCACCGTGAATGTTTAGACTAGTAGCACTGAAGCCACTACATAGTTTTGGCAGTATGTGATTAGTTAGTACAGAAGTGCTAGTACATTTTGTGAATGAAAGATTAGGCGCTGCGGTGATTAATTGGAGATGCACAGAAGTACTTAGATTCTTAACATTATCAGGAGAATCGTTGGAGGCAGGTTTCGTGTGCAAATATTATCTATATTATTAAAAGAATTTGTAAATACAATATTGTCAACCCTTCCGACTAATAATTAAGAGAACTTTTGACATCACATGAAAACAACAACGGGATCGAAACCATGAGTTGAGTTGCTCAGTGACCATACCGTCACAGCAACGGAAGACGACACAGGAGTGAGATACACGGCTACCATTAAGTCATTCACTGGTTGCCAGAATTCTACATTTTCCGAATATATTTTTTGCCTCAGCGAGTTTAGACTGTGCCAACCACCTCATATTAACAATGCAGCGCCTTACGAAAATACTGACAGGGCGAGAGGAGAGTTTTCGTGTGTTGTAATGTGCGGGATATTTGACCAAATGTGACAGCTGCGGCCGTGGAGGAGGGTGAGCGAGATTTTTGTACAAAGAAGTAAACAGCAGCGTCAAGCCGCGAACTCTAAATACCGCAGCAAGGTGTGTGGAAGACCGGGCGTCGGCTGGTACACTTCGAACCGTACCGTCTGCAGATCGTGCAACAATTAAAAGCGGAAGATAGCGGCCGGCGCCTTCACATTCGCGCCACAGCGGAGGGAGTACTGTAGTATGAACCTCCATGCTGAACCTCCATGCTGATCTTCAGCGACGAAGCAACCTGGAATTTATCCTAAAAACTTAATCTCTGCAATGTGAGAGTGGGCTACTGAAAATCCTCATGAAATTGCGGCGCATGAACCAGATTCGCCGATGGTTAATGTTTGCTGTGTTGTGTCACAGACAAAGCTGAATGGGCCGTTGACAGTACGCCAAACTCTCACATTGCGGAGATCAATATTTTCAGATAAATGCAAGGTTGCTTCGTTGCTGAATATGAGCGTGCAGACGAAATGTCCATCCTCAACCCGTCCGTGCATAGTGGCGCAAATCTGAAGGCGCCGGCCGCAACCTTCTGATTTTAATAGTTGTGAGAAAAGCAGACGGCGTGGTTCGATGTGTGACCGAAGACGCACGGTGTTCCAGACACTTTGCTGCGGTGTTTAGAGTTCGCGGCTTGCGCCTGCTGTTGACTTCTTTGGACCGCGTACAGAAATCTCGTTCACCCCCCTACACGGTTGCAGCTGCCACATTTTGTCAAACATCCCGCATATTACAACACGAGAAAACTCTTCTCTCGCTTTGTCGGCATTTTGGCAAGGCGCTGTATTGTTAATGTGAGGTGGTCAGCACAGTTTAAACACGCTGAGTTTGCTGTTATATTCATGCTCCAATCATATTTCCACAAGCAAGATTTCCGAAAATTTAGAATTCTGGAAACGAGTGAATGATTCATGGCAGCTCTGTTTTTCGCCTTCTGTCGATTGTCTTCCGTTTCTGTGGTAGTATTGTCACTGAGCGACTCAACTCATGGTTTCGATCCACTTGCTGGTTTTACGTAATGCCAAAAATTAGTTCAATTTTTAGTCAGATCGGTTGACAATATTGTATTTACGAATTCTTGGAATAACGTAGGAATATTTTTACAGATATTTTGCCTTCAAGAACACCCCCGACAACGTTTACAAACAAAATACTTCTGTGCCCTTACTATTAATCACAGCAGCTCCTAATATTTCTTTCACAGAACGTGCTTGCACTTTGCCCCTTCCTGAGCACACAGCGTCGACAATGAAGGTACCGCCTCTGATGCCAGTACTTACACTGTTTACGTTACTGTCCGGAATCTTTCCGTAAGCAATAAACGATTACGTACGAAAATCGTGAAAATAGCCTACTTGTATCGGACCCATAATACTCCTTTCTGGTACACAACTTATGTACGTATAGTCATGCTCAAAAGTATCCGAAAGAATCGAATTGCATTTCGCCTGATTCGCATGCAACCCGCATAACGCAGCTGTTTAGCAGGTCCTCTTAGCCTCTCAGTAAAGTCGTTTGACCGTTGAAAACTGTTCCAAGAAGCCACCACTAGGAAACACTGCCCTGTATCGCAGTAACTCAAGATGTAAAGTAATACCACGATAGTACAAATATCAGGGAACTCACTTTTTCAATTACATGCCACACGTCCTGTGGATACATTCAGTCGATACCGTTCATAGCGGCATCACTTTTAACGACTTATTGGCTATAACATCGAAATCTAATGGTTCTATCTAAACCGTACATGAATGCTGTATTTAGGCTATAACACAGGAATCTAATCGTCACATATAAACCCTATATGAACGCTGTACTTATTAAGTCCCTTAGGACGTCTCTTTTTGCGAGTTACCGAATAAAACTAGGTACTTTTGTTACATTTTCGGACAAATGTATCGGCTGTAAGATCCAATGTTATTTTTTTTTTGTTGCTTATTTGGGGAGGTAACTCTTTTCGATTTCTGCAGATTGTTGGTTTCAAATCAGGCGTCACAACGAATAAATCGTCAAATGCTAAGTGAGTACGTACATCTTAGATGCTAAAAGCAAACTAATGTAACAGATTACGTTAAGTAGGGCAGTATATTGTAGTATGTGTGACTGTACAGAGTATAGTTCAGAATCGCTAACGAGAGATCCATTTTTTGCATTCACATGATACAATTGTATCGTCAGTTATTTTCCTAACCATTTCAGGAGTGAAATTTTTTTTGATTGATTCAGATACTTCTTTCCCAGGTGTACTTCTTCGCTGAGGTTTATGGGCCAAGTTCGCAAAAGCACTTTTACATATTCTTGGAGTTGCTTCTGGATGCACCCTACCAGAACTTGTAGCATATTGTGAGTGTTGTATGTGGGCATTGTTACTTCACTGCCTCCCCCCCCCCCCCCCCCCCCCCGGTATCTTCTTTATTTGTATTCTCTTCAATGTCTATACAATTCGACTCGAAATCCGTTAACTCTGATACTTGTTCGTCTATTAGATGTTAAGTGAAAATTTCCACCTCGTTCAGGTCTCTATGACTCAATGTAGAAAATCTTCCTCAAAAGAAACACGTTTGCTCTACTGTGACAAGCTGCTAATAATAATGGTTAGTCTATAAATCAACCATGAAAATGAAACTAAGCAACTAGACATTCAACAATGAGCCATCAAAATTGCATTCTCTGTTGCCAAAAGAAATTTAGACCGAATTAGAATTGCGGTCGCAGGTGGCACCAACCCAGTGCAAAATATGCCCTTGGGCATAAAAGTTACGCATTTTCTCGTTATAATTTCCTATTTTCAAAAGGGATGACGGGAAATGTGTTATGTTAAAATGTGTGGATAAAAGTCATATTACAAGATCGCTAAAACTCCTCTACTGATTACTAGTTTCAGAACATTGACGAGACTTTTTCAGATCTAAAATACAAAAAGGTAGCATAAAAGAGTTCAACTATACCATAATACGTTTTAGGCTTAAAATTCCATTCACACACACAAGTAGTAATATTTATTGGTACGTATCAGCCACCGGGCATTACACAACGCCATAATCTGTTGAGCGGAATCGCTCTTGTTGCTATTCACACTCTGAAAAATTTTATATATCGTGACAAAAATAATGACATGAAGTGCATTTGGTAAGTGGTGTGCAGCTTTAACCTCAGCTAGTGCTTGATTTGTAAGAAACAGGTTCCAACACTGTTGTGACCTTCCAGGGTGGTAGTGGGGGGGGGGGGAGGGTGTGTTACGTGTGTGTTTCTGCAATTGACCTCTTAAGAAGGTATTTTAACGCTTTTCTGCGCATTTCAAAAGTGACAGGACAACATCTTTACTACTAAAAAGATAATGTTCTACCCTACCACATCTCAAAATTTGCAGTATCGATCCTTTTTTTCCCCCAACACCGAGACACCAGTGGGGAGTACCTATGCGTACCCCGTCACAAATCAAGCACTGAACTTGACCAAAGTGGGTCGTACTGGACTCGCAGTGTGCAACGTCCGCCATACAGGTCCACTGCTCATATTGCTTCTATTGTGTTCGAATGCACAGACTGTGACGGAGGTAACTATCACCCAGCCCCTATGTGGATGCGGCTGTGGCCCGTCACTTGCAATGCTGCGGGAACCAGGCTGTACTACAGCCGTCAGGGAACTGGCCGCGTATGTAAGGTATATATGTATGTATGTTTTTACTACACGAAAGTGCCGACTGCCAGATGGCGCCGCTAACCATGGAGTATATAAGCTCGATTTACAAAAATCTGCTAACACTATTGACATCAGTTTATGGAGAGACGGAGTACAGGCGAATTTCACGATTCTATATATTTACTCATTTTGATGTGTAAAGGAATTCTTTAGTGATTTGAAAATGTAGGAGAACCTAGGATGTTACTTTACTGACGTCATTTACGTCTCATCAGTTCACCTTGCTACCAGGTGATGGAATGGAAACAAAAGCAAAGTGAGGATTTGTTCAAATAGTCCTCTTACATAAAAACTGACACTTTAGCGTCAGAAAATGAAGTAGGGCAAAGGTTCTACAAATAGTAGACAGCAGAGTTTGACTATAGAAAATTACCTGTTAAGGGCAAGCGTTGGTCAAAGTAAAAACGGCACCAGTCATAGTTGTAGAAGCATGTTTATAGTCTGGCAACCCATTAACAGTCAGTGACCTACAACCGACGTGGCACAGTACAGAGCCGTTCCACATAGAGGTGAGCATACGGCGTAGATAAACATGCCACGTCTGGATGTGTTTTGGCCAGTGTCGTTAGATGTGGCCGGGTTGCTCATCCCGTAAGAAGTTAGGGTCAAGGTTCAAGGTTGAAGCCTCTTAACGGTTGACGACTGGGCAGGTAATTCGCCATCGCTAACTAGTGGACTGTCAGCTAGTGATGGGGAGATCGTGAATGAGTCGTTCAAATGAACGCTTCACTCCGGTGAAGTGTGAACTAAACACTCAATTTCAATGAACTGGTACTTCAAATTCTCCACAGATAGCACACTCCACACTTTTTTATAGTTCACTCACTTTCTTCCCCTCTCCCTCTCCCACTACATCGGCGCTACGTCACTCATTCTCCCTTTAGTCCTCTCTCTTCTGCCTGTCGACGAATCGCGCGATGTTTTGTGGGGAACGATAGGTTTAGGAGGGGTTGGGGAGGTGAGAGGCGAGAGGAAGGCAGCGTCAGGTACTCCCTACAGTGCTGACATCTTTACCGGTGACTATTTGTGCAGTTATACGTCGTGTCTACGGGTATCCTACCGTTGGCAGCACTTGCAGATAAATGAATATTAAAGATACAAACAAAGAGGCTGGCTGTGTGAGCACGCACAGCCAACATGAAAATAAAATGGTTACCTTCTGTGTCTGGAACTGAAGCATGCGTGGAATCCACGCTTGAAAGATAATCGTTCATGTAGCAATGTTTATCTCATACACGTTATTGAAATAATGACACTAATCTTGAGGATTGTCCTAATTATATTAAAAAAAACATATATATGAGTAAACGTCAACGGATTTGGCGAATGTTCAGAGATTTCCGTTTGATAACATTATTTGTTCCACCTTTTTTTCCTGTCAGGCGGTTTCTTCTGTCAGTTGTAAGGTGTCCTGCCTTCGTCAACACTCTTTCACACCGCATGGAGTTTGCCACAATACACGTATTTTTGCAAGTTCAAAGAGCGAGGGGTTTACTGACAGCTGTTCAGACCACCACTCAAGTGGATTGCCTTGTCTCTGTAGCAGGGGATCTTGTAAATATTTGTCCACTTCCACCATTGCAGCAGTTCTCGGGTGTGGATTACTCTGCAGCCTGGAAAACACTTCGTCAAATTAGAGCCAGAGACTAGAAATAGATTCAGTGGTTGGAACTGAGATTGTTGCAGTACCAGTGGATGTGTTCGTCACAAATTTCTCACAGTGCCTGATCAGGTTTAATTTCACTAGTTAGCAGAATTTTTATCAGAAAAACCATGTACTTTGAACCGGGGATTTAATGAAGTTGCTTCTGCGAAAATGGAATTTTCCTCTACATGTCGAAACCGTCATTTTAGGTCCTTAGCTAGCTTTTCGGCCATTTGCTGCACGTCTACATGAATTTCAGTGTTATTAACAAACCTGCAACACCATTTTTTCAACGAGCCACTAAGAAGTATATCTTTACAAGCAGTGACAACATTTTCACTGGACCTTTCCTCTGTGCAGTGTTTGACAACTTTCAACAGGCCACAGGCCTGTGTTACACTTGCAATGTCCTCTGCAGTCAGATTTGGAAGATCAGAGTGATAACTGTCATTAGGGAATTCTTAACCTCGATTGTTCTTCGCAGCATATCATAGGTTGAATTCCATCTTGTAACAGTATCCTGTCTTTGTGTCAGAAGTGGCTCTTTTAACGGTTCCTGCAATATTTCAGATTCATGCAGGCCTGTGAACTTCTTTTAAAAATTTAACAATTTTTCTTTACTTTATTCAGAATGGGTTGAATGTGTGGAAGCCCATTCTGAGCAGTTAAATTGAGTGTGTGTGCAAAGGAGGGGTTGTGTATCCAGGCTGTGAGTCTTATAGCTCCCATAATATTAGCAGCATTGTCAGTAACAACACACATGACTTTTTCTTGAATGCCCCATTCCCTTGTGACACGACACAGTTCTTAGGATAGTTTTTGTGATGTGTGCCTTTAGTGCACTCTAGGAAGGAAGATGCCAGCTCCAGGTCTTTAACGTAGTGTGCTGTCACCAACAAATGGCTCTTATTTGAGGTTGATGTCCACCCATTAATTGTCAGGACAACCGCTTCTTCAGAATTTATTTTGACTCTCACAATTTCTTTCATCATGGTGTACTGTTGTCGTAGTAGTGTATTGGAAATGGTCTTCCGAGCTGGCATTCTGTAAGCACCATTCAGTTTGCCCACAAAACTTTGGAAAAGTTTGCTTCCCACTATGTTGAAGGGCAAATAATCCTTTACAGCGGCCTCCAGAAGTGTGAAATCTATCTCCTTATTTCTTCTGTTCGAAACAGGTTTCGAAAAATACCCCTGTTATTGAGTCTACTGTCTGATAATGAAGTGATACTGTTATTTTCTGGCACCGACTGCTGTTCGCTTCTGACAATTGGTGGTGTTGGTTCCGGATTGTCCGGGTTATTTGTCCACGAAATATCGAAAGGTGCAGGAGCAGGAGGCGCTAAGCGCCTGATGGACAATGATACTGTTGGGTGCTGCACTAGAACATGACGCCCTAGATTAAATGTATTTCCTCCTTTATATGAAACACACTTAGAACAACAGCTGCACTTTGCTTTCCCATCACCTAAGTCGGCGAAGTGTAAGTAGGCTGTTTACGTTTTCTTATTGGTAACGCCACGTAGCGCTCTGTATGAAAATTCACTGGCTGTGCTGTGCGCAGTCTGTGGCTAGTTTGCATTGTTGTCTGCCATTGTAGAGTCGGGCAGCGGCAGGTGGATGCTTACAGCGCGTAGCGTTGCGCAGTTGGAGGTGAGCCGCCAGCAGTGGTGGACGTGGGGAGAGAGATGGCGGAGTTTTGAAATTTGTAAGAATTGGTGTCATGAACTGCTATATATATTATGACTAGTGAGGTAAATACATTGTTTGTTCTCTATTAAAATCTTTCATTTGCTAAGTGTGCCTATCAGTAGTTAGTGACTTCAGTAGTTTGAATCTTTTATTTAGCTGGCAGTAGTGGCGCTCGCTGTATTGCAGTAGTTCGAGTAACGAAGATTTTTGTGAGGTAAGTGATTTGTGAAACGTATAGGTTAATGTTAGTCAGGGCCATTCTTTCGTAGGGATTTTTGAAAGTCAGATTGCGTTGCGCTAAAAACTATTGTGTGTCAGCTTAAGCACAGTCGTGTACAGTTTTTCTATGGGGACGTTTCAGAAGAAACCCCAAATTTCACTACTTTTACGCGATCACAAGTTGCAAGCCATTGTATAAGAGTGAACAGACACAAAAACTGGTTTCCGAATAAAATAAAGAGGGATTTTACCTGAAATCGTACCAATGACTACAGGTGACAGTTTACGTTTTGAATCTGGAGGGTTATTATTCTCAACAAAAGTAAAGTCTATAGGAAAAGTTCTGAATCATTACTTTAACGTAGGTATATAGACTTTTTGACAGTGGTAAACATACTCATTCTATTTTGGATTAAATTTTAAAAGGAACATAAAATAGCATGGCATTTCATTGGTAGCCCTAGTTTTCAGTCCATGAATGCAACAATTAAGGTTTCACTTGGCAGATAAAGACTTTTTTGTGCGCTTCGTGAGAAAATGTCGAGCAAGATTAAATGTAATACCTTCTTTATATGTGACAGGCTTCTTTGTTTATGTTTTCTGTGTCCCCTTCGACCATGCTCTATTTAAGTTAACTCAGACACTGTAAGAGCGTAAAACATTGCGTGTTGGTAAAATTATGAAGTATTACTAAGCTTTGTTGTACGAGCGAGGTGAAGCGAGTGTAGCCGCAGCTGAGCAACTTCGCCAGGCTTCTGTACTTCATGAATAATTTACTTCATTTGAACGCTTCACGACAAAGAGTGAAATGAGTGAAGTAGTTCACACGGCTGAACGAGTTGCACCCGTCTCTTCTGCCGGCAGGAAGCTCGGCAGAGGCCGGGGCTTCCCCGAGCAGCTGACGCAGTGCGGCCACACCTGCGTAAATGTACTGGCTGTCATGGCGGGGGAGGGGGGATGTGCAGCAGCTATGCTGACGTCACAGCGGGGCGGACAGTGGCCTTGGTGTCGCAGGCATCCTCAGCCGCACACCACAAAGCTGTCTGACGAGTGGGGATGTAGGTGCTTACTTATTTTTGCAAAACTCTCCATCAAATTGTTAATTTGTCAGTTCTTCATGGCAAGGTTCGGTTTCTTTACCAGATAGGCGATGGACAAGACCAAATAGAACGAACTAGGATTTTCCGGACGACAGCATACAACTACTGTTATTGCAGTACATATCATACACTTCATGTAGCTGATAAGCATTGTTCTGTATTCATATGGAAAGCATTGGTACTTAAAAAACGAGTGTATACACCATATGAGGATTACAGGTATAACAATGATTTCTCCTAATGATGCGATTTATCATTTCGGATAGTTTTAGTAAAACTGGTTCGTCGACTAATGAGCTGCATTCTTTTCCTTCTACACAACGTTCACTCCCAAGAGGTGAAGCACAGACTGAAGGCAGACTCAGAATTTCTGTGCTGGGATTCGACAAAGTGACTTCGCCAGAAGATGATGGGCATGAAACTCATTGAAACGTTGCGACGAGACGACGCCACCACTTGGCTGATAATAACCCAAGGAGAATTCATCGAGTGACCCCTCGGCTTCCGGGCTCGCGCCCCACCGCAAGGCCCACTGGACTCAACAGTCTCAGCCAGCTGGAGAGAGCCTTTAATCTCCCCTGCACAGCTGACACAGCTGTATCACTAGACGACAGTGGTAAATGGTAGAATGGCGATGTTGAACAGCTGGGAATTCTTTTTGTCATAGTCTCTTTCATAGTTTCAGACCACTCTTTCTCACTTCTCCTTCGCGCTGCATTTGTCATTTTCTCATTGACGCAAAATTTCCGCTGTAGTTGCCTGTTGCACTTTCTCGCTCTTTGGCCAGCTTGTGTCCTAATTCATTCACAGGACTGCAGACTTCTGATCATTCCAAGATGAGGTGCCACTTCCCCTTTCACAGTTCTCATTTATGCCATTATTTATCTACGATTGCTGTAATTTTTCAAGGAACCCGGCGTAGCTGCACTGTCTGTGCCTATATCTGGAATGAGCAGCATTTTCTAAAATATATCTTCCGGTTCCTAAAATTATTCTCTGTTCCATGGCTCGAAATGCCTCGATAATGCCCACTTGTAGCTCATACATAGCAACAGTCACAGTTACTTTCATCATTTTCACCGGAATATAGCGATGGATTTGCAGGTATGTGTGCAAACTGAGGAAGTAACTTAATGAACCATGATCGCTGCACCTCAGAACTCTGACGATGCTGAAATGACGGACGAGTGGAGGATGATCAAACTTTGCTATCAGGACACAAGTACCTGGCCTTTTCCACTACAGACATATTCGTAAGGTACAAAGAACGAAATACAAAAGGACTGGCACGTCAAAAAGAGCGAGAGGTAAACTATTTAGTGCTCATTCCACAGTAACAAACGTGAAAAAGTGCTCATAACTCATAAGGTATGCATTTTAGAACTTCGTTTACTGGAGCGTTTTTCTCTGATTGCCGTTTATAGAAGTGTCCTTCTTATTCTACTGAACTGGCTAATGCGCTATATTGCAGTATCAGTAGCTTCAGAGACATTTAAGCTTGCCTCTCCATTACTTAGTACTTATGTATTCCACTTTCTTGCATATTGTTTCTTCCTGACTAATGTTTCAAACTTGAGTCTACTCTTCACTACTATTAAATTGTGGGCTGAGTCTATAACTGCTCCTGGGTATGCCTTACAATCCAACTCCTGATTTCGGAACCTCTGCCTGACTGTAATGTAATGTAACTGGAATCCTCCTGTATCTCACGGCCAGCATGTTCTCCAGACATAACCCCTATCGAACATGACTGGGACAGATTGAAAATGGCTGTTAATGTGCGACATGACCCACCAACCACTGTGAGGGATCTACACCGAATCGCTGTTGAGGAGTGGGACAATCTGGACCAACAGTACCTTGATGAACTTGTGGATAGTATGCCACGACGAATACAGGCATGAATCATTGCAAGAGGACGTGCTACTGCGTATTAGAGATACCGTTGTGCATAGCAAATCTAGACCACCACCTCTGAAGGTCTCGCTCTATGGTGGAACAATATGCAATGTGTGGTTTTCATGACCAATAAAAAGGGCGGAAATGATGTTTATCCTGATTCTATTCCAGGTTTCTGTACAGGTTCTGGGTCTCTCGGAACCGACGTGATGTAATACATTTTGATGTGTGTATCTGCAAGCAGATAGGATTTGCAAACCTTTTTAGCATCAAAAGCTAAGCATTGTCCTAACAGAAAGCCTAAAGGTAGTATTATTGGACCTCCTCTTACAAAGTCAATACCGTCTTCAGTTGGTCATATCTCTGTTTTAAGTATGTGGGTATTTGCAAGTAACTTAAACCCTTCTTAAGCTGTTTTAAATGTGTGTTTATATCGTCGAAATTTTTGGACACTGTACCATACTGGCTCTGTTCACTCAATGAGTGAATATATTTACTGTATGTGTGATCGAGGGTTTGCAGAATAGTATGACGTGTTTATCATGTCTGTAAATATCTTGTATAATATTTGTTTTGCACTGGTGCTCTTTCAATGAAAGACAAATACACATTTAAAATAACTTTGTTTATTAACGTTTTTTTTCATGCACAAAATAAAAAAAACAATTGTTGACACATTTCTTAATATTCATTCTGTCTTATATCTCTACATTATTCTTTAAATAATTGTTTTTTTATGCTATAAATTCTGCTTCCATTGTGTTCAATCCCAGAGGAGCAACGACGTATCACCGTTCTCTGTCTGTAAACCAGGCTCTACAGTTTCAATATTTATAGGATTATAGTAGCAGCCCTTGGTGCTGCAAGCATACATATGTTTACATATTGTTCTAAATCATCTTGTATGCAACATTCACTTACATTACATACAACATCGTTTAGTAACGCTTTCACATATACTTGGCACCGTATATGTCTGTTGCAATCCGTAGGGCACTGCATAACCAATACAACTTCACGACACTTTTATACAGGTCGATGATGGTTGCCTTATTGCTACAGATGTTCATGTGAAGAGGAAGTTGAAAAGGAACGTAGTCTGTTGTAATCAACTTCTTAGTGTGCTTCATCGGCTAACAATGCTCGCCCGAACTCATATCTGTAAATTGTGTTTTACATTACGACAGACATCCTCAGTTTCTACTATAACTTCACACCCACGATCTCATGCCAATGCTACATTTACATGTTTTGAACCATATGCAAACATGTATGTACTGGTAAATAGTAACATTGTGAAATGAACTGATAATATCATAGAGCTGTATGGTTTATATACCTCTCTGCAGCATAGATGACCTCGAAATCCCAAGACTTAATGCAATAACATGCAAAAATTATATAGCACGACGATGGGGCAATTAACACACTTTCTAAGCAGTGCACACATAGTGAAAATGACACTGGGCAACGACTGTCGTCGGTAAGTACTATTTCAGTATCCACAGTCCAGTTCACTTCAGGATACAGAGACCAAGACCATGGGAGAAGCATAACTGATAAATCATTTGTAATTATTTGAGGGAATTTTGACATACACCTCAGGATCCAGAAGACAGCCTCTAGGTAATTACATATCCTGATGATTAAGCATGCACATAATCGGATCAGCACGTGTGAGGATAGAGAGATCTCTGGAATTAGCATTAGATTTGATCACCATGTGACGTCACAGCAGCGTGCAGGAGATGCAGCTGCCTCAAGCGTGTTGCAACATGTGACCCTGTTTCTGTTATGATAACACAGAGACCATTCCAACTGGAATATTTAGAAAGTGACATTGAATTGTCTGTAAAAAGAACACTCATCCCATGCTTCAGATAAGCACATCAGCCTTCGCCACTGCTAATCAATTTCAAGATCCACTACTGATGTCTGGGGAGATGGAATCCTGTCTGCATGAATGGGTCCTTGACCAGATGATGGTTGACTATTGATGACGGATTCCACTGAATTTTCCGTAAATGGTTGATAATCAAAGAGAACACAACGAGGTTTTCTGCTGTGCATGATGAGAGTTTCCTTGATTTCAAGTGTTGATGTTCTGCCTATGGAGCACCTCGATGACTGGCTAGCTGAGGATTCTTCAGAATGTTCTTCCGGACCTTCAGGAGAGCTGGTTTCCTAGAGCTGGGGGTGGGATGATGCTGAGAACAGGAAGTCTTAGAGCGATTGTACTCTGAATACATCACATAATACCTGATTTAGTTGGACATCTATCTTCTTAGTATGAGCGTTATTGATCCTGGTCGAACAGTAATCTTCAGCAACAGAGCACCTATGGATATGAAAACACGAGCATTAGCTCCCCATAAGATACCACCAAATTTTTGAAGACTGTTGTTTCTCGTTTTGACTTTAGGTGCTACTTGTAAGTTAAGACTTCTATCTAGCGTTGTTCCTATGTATTATGGTGTAATGCAGTACAACGAGACTTGGTCTCTGAATCTGTCTTCCGGTGTGCATTCTGACTGTTTTCTGCATATATGTAATGTAGATACAATTATTTTCTGTGGATTTAGGTGGAGCCACTATTTCTTGATGTATATATCTAAGACTTCCATATCAGTATATAATGTGGTTTCAGCATCATAAACGTTGAGGCTCTGTGCCACCAAGCAAATGTCATCAGCATAAATCAATTTTTTGGAAGACGTTTTGGTAAGCGTTGCATGTACAGACCAAAGTGATAGTGGACTGAGAACAGACATTTGAAGTAAACTATCATTTGGTTTAAGTACGCTGCATCTGTCAATGTGAGAATGGATATGAAATGCCCTATTGCTTAGCATGTTGTTAAGTAAGTCCTTAAATTTACGACACAATCGTGAAATTCTAAAGAAGTGCTTCTCGCCAAGCGGTGTCCTAAAGAGCTGATAGGGCGAAAAAGTCAGCTACACTTACTAATTTCTGCTCATACTCATTTTTGATATAAGTAACTAGAGAGAGTGTCTCTTCCTTAAATTACTTTCGCTTCTTAAGCTGGGCTAGCGCCTGTATTCTTAACGAAAGGGTTATTTCTTTAATATCTAAAAACAGTGTACTGTTCACATTAATCCGATAGGTACTTTACCATTACTTACACAGTTCCAAGATATGCTATTAGATGATGGCGTTCAAGCCTACACAATTCATAGCCACATTGTATTTACCATGACTGGCATATCATCACGCAATACTACGTAACTTTGTTTAATTTGGTTAAATCTAAGGCAACTCCCTGTTTATTGTTTCTTTTACAAGCCTCACAATAGTTGATTGGCAACCAGAACGTGTAATGAATAGTAAAGCAATGTGTTTTAGCTATCAAGAAAATTAATAGGTTTCATAATTAAGTTTTAATGTTTCAGAAAATATATAAGATCACTTATCTGCAACACGTGATAAGTCAGCTCTTAATAACATGTGATTAATGTCAAGATCATTCGTCGACTACTTCAGACTGACTTTGTTACAGAATGTCTGTTTCTGAATTTACAGTCACTGTTGACAGGGGAGAGGTGAAAATGAAAATATTCAAGTTTAGTAGAAGCAGCAATGTGCCTTACCAAACGTGTTACTCTTTGAACGGAAATGCGCTTCATGATGTAGTGACGCTGTTCATCTTTAATCTGAGGATCTTATTTGGTCTGGACACAGCGTGTAATCCTGGCAGATTGGCAGACGATGTTATTCTTGCAGCTGACTCCTGGCATTCGCCTTATGAGTGGCTTAAAACCTTCCTTTAAAAACCCATCACTTGCGATTGTTTGTCGATCGTTATGGCATTTTGTGTCCTGTTTCATTGTACTGGTAGTCTTTAAGACTAATGCTTAGGAACTAATCTCAAGTATGATACGAAGGGATTTGTAACATAACCGTGTAAGTCAGAGGTAAGTGCCATGTTATATAAAGGAAACTGGAGTCATTCTGAATGGTGTGGTGATCTATGTCTTTGTGTAGTCAATAGCATAGCTACATCATATTTAGAATTTCTGATGTCATGACATTACATAGGTTTTGTTTATTGCTAATGTAGTTATGTCAGATATATATCTTACTGAAGGTAATATTACAGATAGGGAAGTGGTCATGGATGTAAATGAGGTGGAAGATGTATATGTGCGAGATCAAATTTGACAGTGTTCTGAAATATCTAAGTCGAAACGAGGCCCAGGGAGTAAACAGTCTTCTGCCAGGATTACAGGCAACCTCGGGAGAGACGGCCACGGCGGAGCTCTCCCACCTGTTGTGCCCGGCGTATGAGACAGGCGAAGTACCCACAGACTTTACGAAGAATGTAATGTTATCATTTCCAAAGAAAGCACTTGCTGGTAGGTGTGAAAATTGCTGAACTATCGGTTGCTGCGACTATAATAACAACTTCTTTTTCTCTTACCATGCCTTTAGGGAGTTTGTTTTTAGAGCAGAAACCCAGTGTGCTGACAATGCAGATAGTGGCAATATCTTTCTTAGGCTTGAATGTGAAGGTTAATTCTTGTTTCCTGGTGTCTCAGGCTGGGTTGGGCATAGGCCTCCTTGTCTATCAATATGGCGATATAGACGTGGATCCGTGTTCGCCAAAGAACGTAGTAGGAGCTTTTTAGAAACTGCTGTTATTATTTCCCTTCTTTCAAATATCATGTGGGGAAGGGCTGTAGTGAAGACTCAGAGTATGTTTGCCGTTTGATTGTTTTCGTGTCATTCTTGGACGAAGACCGCGATAGTTTCATCAATGCCTTTAATGTTTTCAGTTTTGTTTGCTGAGATAGGCTGTTTTGGTCTTTCTTTGCAACTCTCATCAGTATTAACGTTATCAGTGTTGCAGCTCGTGCATTTTGGCGCTTCTTGTTTTGGGTCTATTTTGGAATTAAAAATTCGATGTCCTCGACTCCGTTCTTCACATTTGAATTTATATCGCAGCTTTTCGTGTCTTATTGGAAAGTGTTGCAATATGGACGTTGCTGTTATTGAGGAGATAGTGTTTAAATACGCGTACAAGTACTTTGTGAGGTACACAGTGCATTCTGAAATGGTGAACAAATAGCTTGTTAGTTGGTTCTTTGTAACTGTAGATGACTGGAAAGAATAGCCGTGAATTTTGATTTAGTTTCCTGGTACCTTTAGGTCCCCTTCAGTTTCTTCGTTTGTTATATCACGGTCAAAATTGGCTATCTCAAAGGCGAGCGTGAGTCTGTGTGGTTTCTCTTTTGCTTAGTGTTTGGCGTGCGACGTGATTTCTGTTACTCTTGTTTCAGATCGGCAAGTAACTGTTCTCTCGGGTTTCGATATCTGACGGGTGTGTTGTGATGTTGGCAAATTTTTTCGGATTTTTTTGTGAACGACTTGGTGTCCCAAGCAACTGTTTTAGTGCGGGTTACAACGATTTGGCGGTTTCTTTGCCATCTTCTTAGTTTATAGTTTATTGTAGGGTTTGCTAAAGTGCCATAAGTTGTGTTAGATGTGCTTTAATTGCATCTGCATCCAACCAGTTGGAAACCTTGTTCTTCGTGAGATGTATATGGATTAGTGTAAACTTTTTGTAATTGGAGTATCGTGTTTGTGGCGTCTTTGCCTGTTTACTTCGGGTTTCTTGTGTGGGTTTTCGGCTGGTTCGCGTAGCGTTACGTTCCTGGAGATCTGGTGGAGACAGTTCTCTACTTCAGTCTGGTGCGTTGTAAACTGTTGTTGCATATCGGAAACAGGACGATCCATAGTCCCCACGCCCTGTTGAGAACGCTCTCAGTCAGTGTTGAGTTCCGTGCCTTTAGCCTCGCCAGATGCGGGTTGGTCGTCCCTGTCTCAAAGTGTGGCGGTTGTGCAGACTGCTGATCCCAAGTCTGAATCGCTCTGACAATGCTGCACTTGACGACAGTGGCACGATTTAGGCATGATGCTCTTTGTAGGGGACATCGTCTGAGTAACACGGGTGCTGCCGAACAACTACGTAGGTGTAACAACAGCTCAAACAGTTTCGGCTGTGGGAATGCATGTCTCCAGGTATATCAGGGGAAAGCCCTTAATAGGTATATCGGTTGCAGAAGTTAATGCTTGATACCCCACGAGTGGAATGGTTTTAACAGGTGATTCCCTGACCACCCATATCTGCTCGCTGGTTCGCCATTTTGAAGACCAGAACGTGACAGCAGCGGCTGAAACAGCAGCAGGGAGTGGCCAGTGGTGGGGCTTGCAGTCCTCTGCTGCTCCTGATTGGCTGAAGGGCCCACGTGTAGAAGGATTTCGTGGAGAGGCTCGGAGCTCGGGGAATCGAAAGCTGGCCGTCGGCGCCCGTGTGGCCGACGTGGCGGATCTTGCCTGGGGGTAAGTAGGTAGCATGAGGGCCGTTAAATCTACTGGCTTTTGATGAGCGATGAGGTTCGATGCTTTCCAGCGGGCCGAGGCTCGGCTGGCGACCACTGTGTCGGACACCTGTGTGGGTGGACGGCCAAGCGCCTCCAGTGGGCCCCGTGTCGGCTCTGGCCACCACCACCTAAAGGGACGGCCACGGCGCGCTCTCGTGACGTCACGCAAGGCGGGCCAGGGTCGGCTGGCGCTGCGCTGACAGCACTGAGGCGCGCGGCCTGCAAATCTCCGTCAAACGGTTTCACAGAGTGTGTTGAGCTGCCGGCGGCCCCCTGCGCCAGGCGGGCTGCACCCGGCACCTGCCTCCCTCGTGGCGGTGCGGCCTCTGGTTCCACTGCGTCCAGGCCGGAAATCGCGGTTAACACTGCGAGTGCCTGCTAAGTGCGCGATGATGCCTTTAATTTCACAATTCACGAAAATCGCTCCACGTAGTACTATTCATCACAGGATTTTCAGTTGGGCTGGATACTAAATTCACACAGACACTCCTTTACTTTGCTCACTCAGGCTTTATTTGAACAAATGGGAGATCGTCTATTGATTATGAATCACAAGAATTCCGGCGTACTGTGTCCTTCTAGTGAAGGTACTATGGCACATGTTTTCCACGACTCACAGTATTGGCACAAATTTGTCCTTCCACAGTACTGTTTCTGTAAATGCGCCTTTAAGTAATGTTCTTCCTTGCTCAGCAGTGGCACATGGAACACTAATTTTTAACATCTGCCACAGTACCCTTACAAACCACTAGCTTAACAAATAACCATCTTGTCTCACAAACCCAATAATGCTAAACTCATATAACTCTAGAATGAGATTGAAACAACTGTGCCATTCGACACTTTCCGCTCACTTCCAGCCACATTTCACACAACAAGTCATGTGTTACTTTATCACTACACCTGTTTCAGCCACTCTATGTAATCGAACCATTAATAAGCTCAACAAACCCATTTACACTTTCATGCACACACCACTTCAGTCATTGGCCTCTCTATTTTGATTTTATAAGTATCTGAATGTCTCTTGTCATGGTACTTGAATTACAAATCATGTAAAAGTACATCTTTCACACACATATGGAAAATTTCCTTGTTTCGGACATAATAAATTATATACTAATATCATACATTATACATTAATGAAACCGACAAACTGCAAAGACAGATCCTCGACGGAAAAGGGAGAAAAGACGTCCTACGAACATGTGTCCTGAAATGCACCATCGGCACGGTAGATTACACTGACGAACGGGAATTCCTCCGACAACGTGCTGCGTTTTCCTTGTATATAACATGCCGTGTGATTGACGCAGCCTATTGTATACACGAAGCATTTCCCAACAATTTTAGTAAGTAGTCTCAGTGCATTAGAATTGGTAGACAGAGGCTACCACTCACAAATAAGCACACAGTTATAAATGAAGTAGACGTTAGGAAAGAGAATCGGACTGGCTGTACGATATCAGATTTAATGACATTTACTATTGTCCATTTTTATTGCTGGGTGTAATGCAGTGCAGTGTGGAGACAGTTATTTGCGAAAAATACTGAAGGAGGCTACAGCGAGGATTCTGAAAAAGGAGACTGTTCATTGTTTCTCCTGGCGAGATTCCTTTTGGCTGCTGAACACAGCTCTACACCTGCAGGAATGTTAGTTGGGTCCCACCAAACAAGTATCCTGCTCTTCAGTATGGGGAGCGTCGTTCGATTGCAAACGAAACAGACGAAGAGCACTGGTCCTTGCACCATCGTTGCTAGATGTGTATAGTAAACTATCTGCGCTATTCCCTGAGCCTGGTGGAACCCAATTCTAATTAGAATAAATATTCCGCTTAAGATAACAGCCTTGACTGACATAAAAAGACATTGCTTCTTTGAGGCAAATTTGTTGTTATCAACAATTTTGAGTTGCCGCATGGAGCAACGAGTACGTAGGTACATGTATCCAACCAGTCCGAGACAAACCAAATTGAATGCCACAGACACTGAAATCCCTGCAAGGACTACTATACGACTGTGGATCAGGTAATATTTACTCGTCTTTTCCAAAGCAACAGCTGCCACACATACTATACTCCACGGTATAAACACATACAGCACCTCACGACAGAACAACTGGCTTACTTCTGCATGTAGTAGCTGGTTAGGAAGCCTGAGATGGCGAACACAAGAATACATGTGGTAGCAGAATGAGTTTAGCCAGATACAGCTGAGAAGTGTGAGGGCGCTATCTACCAGCACTGCCGTAGGTAAGTCAGGAACGCCTGCCATACGATACACGACCTCAGAACACAGTATCTGGATTATACACGTGATCTGAAAGGACAAGAATATCTTTCCAGGCAAGTTACGTAACTGGGGAAGGTAGATGTATACTGCGGCGGTCGAAAAACGGAAAATAATATTTACCAGTATAAATGAGATTTCCAAGGGTTTCAAGCTGTATATTTTGAAATCCTTGTATTTCAGGGTGGCGTTATTTAAACTGTTTTTGTAGTTTAGTGTTTCTTCTGTTAGCTTTTGATACAGTACATTGCTACTACTACGGAATAATCCAAATTGTAAACTAGTGATCGTACAGTTATTGGAAGTCGTAACAGAGGAAAAGTCGCGACACTTAAGCAACAGAATAGCTCTGGAAACAAAGCAGATGGCGTCTGTAGCGTTCGACTGCAGACATGATTGATCGTGAGGACTATCGAAATAGCATCGAGCGTCGTGCACGGACTGTATCATACTAAACGGGACGTCCTGACAGATGCCGTACGAGTTGACCGCCATCCAGGCCAGCAGGCAGAGGTTGACGTTCACCCTCTGCGTGTAGGCCAGGTAGCTGGTGACGGGTACGTGGGGCGACCTCTGCACCATGTCGTCCCACAGCTGCTCGCGGCACTGTAAGCGCTGCTTAACGGCTTCCGGCGACAGGTCTTCCAGCGGACACGTGGGGTGGTCCAGGGCGTTCACCAACAGCTGCACACAGTCAGTGCCCACGGAGAGCGTAGCGTGGCTTCTGTCCTCCAGCTGCCACTCCTCGTCTGCAAGGAAACGACAGCAAGTAGGTGGTGCCCGTACACTGCAGGCAGCTGAATCCAAAGTCTTGTCTGGATGAAGAGCCTGGGCGTTGTTTAGCCACATTATCTGGGTTCAGTTACCCAGGCGGCATGTCAACGCAAAGTAAGATTATTAACAAAGACAGGTATCATTATACTATGCACATCTACTTCATCTACAACAAGTCCCTGTATCGCTCTTGACATAGTAAAAATGAGGAAGTAAATAGGTTTTATTGATAGTCCTTCACTGAAGATGGCAAAAAAAATGTTATCAGAATTATAGTTTTGTTTCAGCACTGCAGTCATTGAGTTCCGAATTCATCTTCTAAAGGGGAGTTTAGTGGCCGATTTGTGGGTGCATGAACATACGCAGATAGGAAAACTATGTAACGCATGATGAGACCATTTGCCTCAGTCCACCACGTAAAGTAACCATGCCTGATTGACATAAATGTCTTATATTTTCAGGCTGTCTCAAAGACAGGCAACGGATGGGAAGAAATAAAAAGTGAGAGAAAAAACGTGTGTCACCCTCTCTTAATGAGATGAGCAGTCTCCAATAACAACAATTGGCAAAAGAGCATATGGACTTTAAGCATCTTCTTCAACAATGCACGACGACACTGAAAAAATATGAATACAAAAGGTTTTCATGTTTGTTACTGAATTATCTGACAATGGTGTGGAGCAACGATTTGTAACCTACCGTATTTCGTTGTGGCGACTTGTGCCATGTCTCGCTCAAGAGTGTTGTTTACTTATAAATGTGCCATATACCACTGTTTTCTCAGGAAAAATATTGTTTTCTTGTCAAAGGAAAGTACCCATTATCAGCGAGAGTTGGAAAGGAACCTACGTCACATTATGTGGGCCATTGTGTGATCAGAATACCTGTTAGGACCACATTCTTTTGAAGCTTACATGTATGGGAACTTGCATTTCTCTGTACAGCAGAAGTTTTCAGTATCTCAGCTCCATGACAAGGCAATCACGGATCTTGTGTGGTTGTAGAAGGAAGCAGCTTGAGTCTCGTTTTGTTGTTCAGATGTGTGGGTTTCTTAATGAACAACTTATTCTCAGTCTGTATTAGGTTCTGCAGCATTTAAAGCCACAATAAAATGGTTATCACGAAATCCCAACATTACAACCTCGACAAACTTTTGAAATCGTCATGACAAACTTTTGATCTTACCACGCAAATAACAGAATTTGAAGAATAATAAAGCCTCGTGTGGCTCAACGTTGAAAGATAAATGGAAAATTTACACAAGTGTTGAGGATGTCTTTCTAAGCACAATTACTAGAACGATCCGCAATAAAGCAAGGGGGACAGCGAGACACATAGATTTCTGAGGACGGTGTGATCGTCCATACTCCGATCCATTGGATACGTATTTTTTTTATATCTTACTACGTCAATATAGAACATACTCTTTTGACATAACTCCATAGGCGTCCTGTGCAAAGAAATAGGTTGCAGGCTGAATTTTCGTCTTTGTGATATTTCACTTTCCTCTGTGAACTTAGTGACCCCATCACGCAGCGTAAAAAAAAAAAGTGATGGAGCATATTTGTCACAAGTTTGTTTCGTTAGCACGAGACTGTCGAGGAAAAGCACAACAAAATACAGTAACTGACGATTCTGCAAGTACCTTTAACACAATGAACGATTCACTGTTAATACTCTGTTTGCATACATTCAAAAACACGCAGAAAAATTTATTTACTTCGTCTCACTTGTACCTAGTGTAATGATAATAACGCAGCAATAAATGCAATTAGGACATATATGCCTCGGCTGCTGAGTGGATGAATGTGGGATTACAACTCCAGAGACTTGAGATTCAGGCACTTTTCCAGAGATTCCTTCTGTCGCTTATCTCTTCTTTCACCTCTGACATTGATTTATGGAAATCGAAAACGTCGGAACTGTAGAATTGTTCGGAGACCCAATCATTAACTTTGTCCCACAGTTATTAACAGGGTAAGTTGGTTCAAAAGTAGAAAGACGGCGAGTGACCACAACCTGCAGTAGGAGAATCGCTCGTGAAGCACTGTGGTGGCCATACCAGGGCTCAGCTTGACGACGGCTTTACCTGCTGCACTCTGAGAGGCCCTGATGGTCGTTTTCCTCGAGCACTCTTCCTGTTCAGAGTACAAATCAAAGGAGAATGATACTGACATGCTACACATCATCCAATGTATATAGGTCATCGGCGTGTTGAGCGCAAATGTATACCCAGTAAGACCAATAAGTTCTGAAAGATTCTTATACACAGGCACATTCTGTGAAAGGCCGAATGCTCGACTTTGTCGTAAACACTCCATTTCCTTTGTTATTCATTCCACTCCCACCACATTATCGTGTGGTGCGCAAGCTTCGGACACTTTGCTGCTCTTCAGCCTATCGAAGTTAGGCCAGTATAGCTTTTATGGGAGAATGAATAAAATGATAGGTTTCAAAAAATTCTAGCCATAGCGTCTTTACACAAACACATGTGCATTGAAGCTGATGATGGTGCTATGGTGAAGATAAGGCTCGTGCTTCTGGCCAGACACTGGCAGTCAGTTCCCAACAACTACTACGACAATAATACAGTATGATGCAGATGCTAGCCAGAAAGGGTGTATGTATTCAAGGTGTTTGAGTGGGCTGGGAAGTATGATTGACAAATTGATGTGGGTATAGGGAGCTGTGAGGGAGGGATGACACCGGTCAGGAGGCTGGTACCGGGATCATTTACATATTGAAGACGCTTATACGCTACGATTATAGCTGGTTGGAGGAGTAAGTGTCTACATACTGTTCTGGAACAGGAAGAACCAGCCAGCTGAAGTTCCGCTCGAATAGGATACAGAAGGGTGGCAAGTGGAGGGTGGATATGACATGTTGGTATAGGCGCACCGGAAGTCTAGGTATCCAGAGGAAAGTCGAGAAAAAAAATTGCTTTTGTTCCCCACGTTTAAGGAAGGTATACAGTTTGTGACAAAGCCTGAGGAACTTCAGAAGAGAGGGCAATGTAAGCAGCTGGTAGAGGTTACGTCTGAGACAGCAAATATGATACAGAGGGCAAGTTGTTCTAAGACTGTAAGGAATGGTAAATTGTTGAGAGTGCTGAGATTATATTGGCGAAAGTAACACTGAGGCCACTAAGGCTTTTGGAAAGACGAAGGAAGAAACAAGATCAGGGGTTAACGTCCTCTTGGTGAAACAGCTATTAGAGCATAACCCAGAATTGGGAAGAACAGGGAAGCAGGACAGCTGCGTCCATCCATAGCAACCGTCATGTCATTCACCTTAAGCTGTGTAGGGACATCGCAGAGAAACTAAATGTGGTCGAAAATCAAGTTAGGAGCCAAGAGCTTACCACAGCATCGCCTTGTTCAGTGGGCTTTACCCAAGTACAGAGGATGGCTGAATGATGGAATCCCCACATTGTCGAGTTTCCTGTCTTGTTAATTTGAGTTTGTTGTAAGCTGGGAATGCGTGATTATTCCAAGAAATGAGACAGTGAGAGTCCTCTGCCCATGTCAGCAGAGAGGAATGGAGCAGCAGGTCCGCCAATTTACTGCAAGCGCTTATCTTCCCCACATAATTGGGCACTGTCCTTGCGTTGTGAGAGAAGTGTGACTCGGAGTTATCTGTTGAGTGTACGTGACTGTAATGGACGCGTTAAGAGCCTAACGTCCACATCTGACACACATGTTGTTATGTCATGCTTTTAATAAATTTACAAGTAGATAAATGAAGCAGTTTTTGAACAGGATGTCTTATTATTTGAAAAGCAATACGCTTATCTTTTGCTGCGCGTAGCTGTGGCTGTGAGAGCATGTGTGCTACTAATTGGGCTTGAAATACACAGGAGCTGCTGAAAACACAGACCATCATTACAGTGCAAGTCTGCAGATGATGAGCACTGAACGGTTACTACAACTGTGCCAAGTATGTGTCTGTTGTTGGCCCTCGACTCTCTGTACGTGCATGCCCGACCTGGGCTTGACTGAGTGACGTTACGCCGACACTGCACTCTGAAATTCGTCGCTTCTCTGCAGTCGTCATGGAACTGTTGATACCCTCGTAGACAGAACAGAACTCAGGCTGGACTCTGGCAGAACTCGTGCCAGGCACACTGGCACATCTGGAAATACTTGTCGTGTGTGGTGGTGCCTCGAAGCTACAGGAGGAGTGGTTTACTACTTCTTTCTCGTAGCCGGTGGCGATGCTGCTTAGGTGTACAGCATGTTTGCGATGGTCGATTGACGACTTGCTGCAGGCGATTATCGTCGACACCACATGTGTCACCTTCAGCAGTGTCACAGGCATCAGTGTATCATGATACACTGAGGGGAGGTAATGTAATGTAGAACACTGACACGAGGTCTGGAGATGAGAAACTTTATGATTCATTTCCCCCTCCCATTACTGGGGAAATACCAGCAATGCAAATTTCTTCCATCACCTGGATTCGAACCAGCTTACCTTTGAAGAGAGTACCACCACACACTCATGTTTATGCGTGCCATGGTGGTATTTATTGTAATAATTCCTTGGGTTTTTAACATAAGTGATTTTGATGTAGCAGAGGCTACACCAAGAGGTGAAGTTGTCGAGGCAGATGGAGATATGTTGTTGAGTAACCTTTACAGTAACAAAAGAAGCATGGTGTGCCAGACAAGGAGATATACAGTAAACATAATTCATTGGGACACCTGTCACTTGCCAGTTTCCTCCCAGAGATTCGAATGTGCGACTATTGCGGAATATTTCACCAATGGAGGAGACACCATACCACTTTTCAATTATAGGCCACATGTCCTGTGGACAGACACCAGTGGTTCCCATTACCTTCTGCACTCTCATGCCTTTGAGCACTGCTGACTCTTCAGGGTTTTAGGAGCAGGGGAAAAGAGTGCCTCGAAACCCTATCCGCCCATCCATCATTACTGACGATTTATGTTCTAAATTTAAGCAGTAGCAAAGTTCGATCCTGGGTCCCATGACGTTTTGATTAGTATACAAAGACACTACCCTTAAATCATAGGTGAGCCGTGGGATATAAACTTGCACACAGTATGATATTACACAATTTGACTAGAGCTGGTAGGAAGTAAGGTTTTCTTTTTTTTCTTTTTTTTTAAGGCGGTCGAAAGTAATGGAGTCATGAGCAGCCTCTCATAAGAATTTCCTGAAATTATAAGACATTCTGGTCTCCTTCATTGCTTACATATTCCGCCCTCACAATCATATTCTGCAAATCAAGACACTTTATTCGAGCCCAAGCTCGATAAGATAAAGTCAGTATTGTATGAATTCATGTAAACGATATGCAAATAACTAATAAATCGCAAGTGCGCACTGTGGTTGAAATACTCGAGGCTGGCGTACACACATACATTCCAGACACGACGGTCACAGGAGCTTTTAGCTCGAGAGAGCCAACTGCTCCCCAGGAGGCCTGTCCCAAACTATCTACGTCAGCCAGTGACCGCCTGTAGAGCAGACAGCAACTTGGACTGGTCTTGTTTGTAATTGGGATAGGCCAGGTGGTTCTGCGATACTGGGTCAGATAGTCGTAACACAGGAAGTATTTTTGATATCTTTAGCCTTGGATTTGGGATTTAGTTGATTTTACACAATGGCAGTGACAACATATCAGGACTCAGTTCCTGATACGTTAGTCTGTTGTGGGCAAACATCTAGTTCTGCTGGACAGTGATGCGTAAAAAAGCCGATAGTAAAGCTCCAAGGTTTTAATAGTGGCGAGGGCAACTCTTTCAGACACGGCCGTTACAGCAGCCTGCTGGATGTCGCAAGCCATCTAAACATCGCCACGTGCTCAGAAGAAATTCGCACCCATTTCGTCTTTCCCCCCCCCCCCCTCCCCACCTCCCTACCCTATCTCGACCGAACTGCCACGATCTCTCCGATCTGTCTGGATTATCATGACAACTTTCCACTGAAGATATCTTCAATGTCGGGCTTAAAGTTAGCTTCCAGACAAACGGATAGTTGTCCACAACTCTGTAAGCTCTTGTCGCTGCTCATTCTTTAATACCTTGTCGCTACCCGCGAGGAATAGAAACATCAACTTCAGCTCACACGTTTGTTCTCGGTGTCCATTACAGTTTCAGTCATACTTATAGACTTGCTGCCGAGTGCCGCTGAGTCTAGAAACAGATGGGGTAGGAGTTGCTTGTTTAGTAACTTGCTAACAATGCGTATTTCCGTTTATGTGCCACTATTATTCTTATGAGTGTCTGCAGTAAGTTATCGGCTGCAGACGAAATTTTGTGAAGGCCGTTCTTCGCAGTATTACAGTCCCTGGTTCTAATATACGCATGTTCTTATGACAACTTACTCCTTTATCTGTTGTAACCCTTTTCGGCCACCTTAGTTTCTTAATTAATCGGTTTAATACTAATTAAAACTCTTCAAGTTCGATTGCCTGAAGCGGTCAAGAGTGACAACGGCAGGCATAAATAATTTTTCCGCTGAGGGAGCACAAGCTCACTGTCCCCCCTTCATTTAAATGGAGTTACCCCCTAGCGAACAAAAAACTATCAGACAGTTACAAAGAAAGAAATGAACGATTACAACACGTTTCGTGTCTGATCCTCGATAGATGCATGATCGAGTAAGAGATAAATTCCAGCAACGAGAATAAAATAATAAATTTAAAGAATATAGTAATTCGAACAAATAGAGTTGTTCGGCAGACAGGTGCGGTAGCTGAAAATACAGTGTTTCTTCAGTCCTACTACAGTTCATAGTATTAATACTTCTAAGGATAATATTAACAGTGTATCTGATACAATTGACTGTTCAGTTACAAATCGAAATATTATTCGCCAAAGAAAATTAGTAAATTCGAACAGTATCATGCCAGGATCATAGATGAGAAATGTAGAACACTACACCAGTTACAGTATTGACAAAACATTAGCTTGTCTCTAGCCGTTAAGTTGCAGAAACCATTCGCCATTTTTAAAACAAACCTTAGACTAGGTCTGAAAAAAACTACATGTACAGAATTAGGGTTTTTATAGAAGATAAAAAGGAACACTTTTTTATATGAGGTATGTGTTGCACATGTATGAAAGTCTTATCTGCTCTGGCGTTCAGAGACGTTGTTCAAACCGCTGTGGGATGGACACTGTTTTTGAGATGTTGCGGGCCTCCTACGGGAGGGAGACGAGTTGTTCAGTGTGCCGGACACTGGCGGACAGCACAGTTGAGGTGGTTGCCTGTTAGGCTGAGGCTGCAAACATTATTTGTGAGACACCCACTTATTTCGAGTGTGTTAGTGCCCAGCTGGCACTTCAGTAACGTCTCTAGAACATCACACAGGCTCTGTACGTCGCTGGCGTCGAAACCTTCATGGGACACGAGCAGGTGGAGGGTACACCTGTGACATTTGTGTGACATAAAATTTGTTCTTTCTAATCTTCTCTAAACAATCCAAAATTTTGTGTACGTAGTCTATTTTTAGTCCCTGCATAATGAAGAAGTCAGTAATACATCGAAATGAAGTAGTTAGCTTGTCATAGATCCAGAAGGAGAGTTGCCGAGGAATCTAAAAACTGACTTTAGAAAGAGCACCAGAGATTATCTTGCGTGGCGTGCAAAATCACGCAAGATCTAAGACTACATATTCAGAAGGATATTTGAATCTCATTCCTCGAACAACTGAACAGTTGTCAGCGCATAAACGTGAAGTGGCCGGGTCCCAGTAATAAACTTACCTACAATCTTGACATAATATTTGTCGTATGAATAGATGTACTCCGCTGCAGCGAACCAGTTGACACGCGTGAAGGCGTACAGATCGTCAGCGAGGCTGAACATTTGCGACGCCTCTGGGTGCCGCTGCTTGCACAGCGCACGGAAGTCGTCGTCAGAGGAGAGGATCCACGGCTGATAGCGCAGCAGTCGGTCACTCAACAGCGGCCGTCTGTAGCACACAAGGTGCGAGGTTAAGAGTTAAAAACCTAGCATGTATAGTTTATGCAATAACGTAAAAGTATCCAGGACGGATTTCCACTCAGCAGTGGATTTGAAACTTCCTGGCAGAAGAGTACTGTGTGACTGAATGGGACACAAACCTAGATCTTTTTTATTCTTTAAAGGATGCATAGTAACACAGCAAACAATCGCAAATCCATTGGTCTTTGCAGCTTTTTAGCGCATCGAGATTTCATCTTTAGATTTCAGACCACTTGAGTGAGACACCGATTATAACTATTTCTTGCAGATCATCAACTCCGTTCTGTGCTGCTATATCGTTTTAACTGGTTTCAGACACATCAAACAGCAGAACTGCAGCGCTTGCCGCAGAATACATCTTGTCTTTAAAGAAGAATTTCGTATGCATTTCAAGAGAGTGAACATGAGATATTTATGTTAAGGATATGAATGAGTTGTTCAAATTTGTTATAGAAGATTTTAGACGCTGACATGTAGACATGTCTGTCATGAGCTGAAGCAAAATCTTCCACATTACCACTTGAAAATGGCTCAAAAGGTCGAAACTGCAATTGTAAAACAGTTTTTAAAGTCAATGGCGAATATGACGTCCTTAAGAAGACAGACATCGAGCTAGGCAGGCACGAACCGAGAGCCGCCGTCGCAGCCTTACTTCGGCCAGTGCCTCACCCGCTGCCTTCCAGCCGTCACAGGAGCTCCCCTGCACGGCTGGCGGGACCAGCGCTCCCGGAGGACGGCCACTGCAGTGCCCGGTGGCCTCGGCAGTTGCTTCCTGGACCAATTCTCACTCTGCAGTGGAGAGCACAGCGCGATACGATGGCTTAAACTATTTCAAATCCGTCTTTGCAAATACCAAACATGTCTTTTAATTTCACAATAGGTCTTTCGTTTTACTCATGATACCCTTATCAGTTGTGGCACTTTTATAATGTTTCTCCTCACATTCGGCAGTGTGCCTACCACCATCTCACACTGCTATGCTTGACGTGCAGAAGTACATGTCTGCTGACGCAAAAACTTGACAAAATGACGCTTCACTATTGCATAATTTTTTTTTTTTTTTTTTTTTTTTTTACTTGGCTCTGAAGCATTCGCTCGGTCTCGCTTCGTGAGCGGTTCTCTCGTTTGGCAGTGAAAATTATCGTATAAAAATTGTTGGCAGTAAAACTTTGTCCTAAGGTCAGTGTTCGGTACATCGATTCGATGCATATGTGTCGGGTACATGTTGTGATGAGAATGCAGCACTCAGAATCGGGTATGAGAGAATTTGTTCCTGATTAATCTACGACTGCATTCCCCATAGTCCGTCAACGATGGAAAGTTTCCATGCTGCCAGATACAATGCAGAACAGTCCGTACTCCGTGTACTTCTTGTAGTGTGGTCCTTGGTTATCACCGTTACTTGAAAACGATGTTCTCAGTTAAAGCATGGAGCTGCATCATAATGAGTTCCGTGTGATGTCTGGGTCCCCAGTTTGACTGGAAAGCAGTTCCTCCCATAAGACATGTGGCGCCATGGTGCTAAGGCTCGCAAATCATTTCCACGCTACGTACACCAGCACGCTGTTCTGTTTAGAGGTACAGTAACACACCTACTCCACTGACAAGCTGGGACTCAGAATTCGTGCCGCGATAAAATTTATCGTTTGCATGCCACAGATCCAGGAAGTAGATGCATACTGACAATGATCTCAATAATCATTATATTGACATTATTTTGGCAAAGAATTTCGGGAAAGGGCTGTGTTTAACGCAATGGAACCGTTCATTTCATAAGGCAACCAAAGAAAGTATTTAAGTGGAGGAAGGAGGTGAACATACAGCCGGTGTGGCCGAGCGGTTCTAGGCGCTTCAGTCTGGAACTGCGGAGCTGCTACGGTCGCAGCTTCGAATCCTGCCTCGGGCATGGATTTGTGTGATCTCCTCAGGTTAGTTAGGTTCAAGTAGTTCTAAGTTGTAGGGGACAGATGACCTCAGATGTTGTCCCATAGTGCTCAGAGCCATGTAGTCCCATAGTGCTCAGAGCCATTTGAACCATTTGAGGTGAGCATACAATCTCCACTAAAACAAAAGGAAGAGAAGGCCTAGAAACTTCTGGACAACTTGCCTATGTACTACACAGCAGTAATACTACAATACTGACTGCCATACTCATTTTGGGGGAACGTGCCTTGGCACACAGAATGGCGAATCCACAGAAGACGCAATCAATACTCGCCACAGAGACGTGGAGTGTCGTTAAGCGAGGCAGACCGCTACCACGGAAGGCAATCGTCGTCAATTAGGGTACAGAGGCAGGGTCAGTGTGCTATAGGCGGCTTTGGCCTGTAGTGCTCGAGCCATTACTAAAGCTATCATGCGAGTCCAGTAATGAAGTGGATTGGAGAAATTTAGAAATGACCGACTGTAAATGGCGATACGTCAACTACAGGAGAGACACGAAATGGTGGGCTGCCTGAACTAGGAGGGCGGTACCTAAGCTGCACCACTGCCGGTGGAGCTCTGTGGCTCCCTCCCCTCTTGCATCTCCGGTTTTCGACTTTGTACTGACATACAACAGAAGGTAAACACGCTGGGTCATATGAATAAACAAGACGACGTTCTCTGGAGAAGATTCTGCGAGCAAAAGAACATTCTATCAGGAACTTCTTACGAGCCAAACATTCGAAGCCATAATCTCTGATGAGAGTGTTCCTTTTTCTCACTACCTCTGCTCCCTGCTGAGTTGTCGGTGTGTGTGGTCTGCCGTGTCCGGCACACAAAGCACGCGCCGTGTCACGTTCCATTGAGCTCGAACAAACGGGCGACATGTCTGGAACCGGCGTCAGTGTGTTCAGGCAGAGTTGCACTACGTTGCATTTTGTTTATTTTATGTGCGGCAACAAATTATTATGACAACTACGTACAGCTTACGAAAATGTCTTTACTTGCGATGTTACCGAATTTACAACATGTGGAAAACTTTTCAGTTATAGATGTCTGGTGAACACATTATGCGAACGAAATCTTAAGATTAAATGACTTTTTATCCACTTCAAGCCGGAACTCTGTCCCAGTTCTCCAACACGTGGCAACAAGCCCGTAAGCGGCCCACCATGCGTTCCTTACGAGTAACAGGTCGCTAGGTTTGCAATAAACCAGTTATTAATTTTTGTGGTAATCCTACTTATTTCTAACATCACACTGTATAAGACTTATGCTGTGAGAAGACATGATGGTGAACGTCAGAAAACGTCAGTGACACGGTTGTTTGGCGTAGGTCTGCAGCTAAATGTTCTCCTACATCAGTCTGAAAACTTGGGTCTACTAAATAGCAATAAAAATGTTTCAATTTTCACTTCTTTTGAGAGGTAGTCCGCAGATAATGTTCTTATTGTCAAAGCGATATAAACTTCTACAGCTCCTCAATTCAGCACTTCGATGGGCTATATACTTCTTTTTTTGCGTCCCAAGCAATATGGAATCTGCCATCATAGCCAAAATGTAGGTAACAGTTAACAGAACTTACTCAGCCCAAAGAATGCTACAGATCTGGCTTCAATATTTTCCGGTTGTCAGAAGCTCCTCAAGTTTAGTTCACACGAAATCGGAGAACATTCTTTGTCTTAAGCAACATCCCTCACCTTTTTACTCACGTTGAGCACGTTCTCGGTTGGAGTATATTTTCTGACTCGCTTTACTCATGTTGACCTCGAAATGTCCTCCCAAAATTTCCAGTACGAAGTGCATCCTCCGCTTTGCTGACTCGCCCCACTACACTTCTCCAGCAGCTCAGCTCTCACCTGCACTCTGCTAGTGGCTCTTCGCCGGCAACCTCCCACCCTTCGTCGTCGTCTTCATTGCTTCACCACTCACAGACAGCCGTAGTCTGGCAGCTCCTCCGCCACTGCCTCCGTCAAATGCTCCACCACCGTCGCCGCCACCTGCGCCTCCGTCGACTCCCTCTCCAGCAGCGCCGCTGGCTCTGTCGCCAACACCGTCGCCAGCGCCAAACCGCTGCTCGCCCCATCGCCCGCACCACTGCCGGAGCCGGAAGTTCCAACCACATCCACCACCACTGTAGCTTCGTCACCGCCGTCATAAACTACTGTCAATGTCCTTACCTACACACAACTGGGGCCACCTGTTACACCACAAGCTTCATGCATGCACTCATAAGACCAAACAAAGGAAAGAGAATAGGTAAAACCTCACGATTCCAAATGAAACCAAGCCAAAAATGATTTCACTAAATTTATGGACATGAAACCAATAACTCCTCTCAACTATCGTCCTTTGTATCTACATCTGCATACATAATCCGCAAGCCAACGTGAGGTGCGTGGCGGAGGGTACCCTGTTCTACAACTAGTCGTTTCCTTTCCTGTTCCGCTCGCTGACAGAGCGAGGGACAGACGCCAGTCTATATGCCTCCTTAGGAGCCGTAATTCCTCGTATCTTGTGTTCGTGGACCCTACCACAAATGTATGCTGGCGTCATTAGGATCGTTCTGCAGCCAGGTTCTCTACAGTTTCTCAGTTGTTTCCTTCGAAGGGAGTGTCTTCTTCCCTGCTGAGCTCCAGAAGCATATACGTAACAGTTGCATGCTGATCGAACCTCTGGTAACAAATCTACCTGCTCCCCCTGAATTGTTTCGATGCCTTCTTTCAATCCGACCTGGTGCAGATCCCAAACACTCGAGCAGTGCTGAAGAAGAAGTCGCGCTGGCGTCCTATACGGGCTCTCCCACACACGAACCACACTTTTACAAAACTCTCCCAATAAACCCAAGTCGACCGTTCGCCTTCCCTACCAGAATCCTCACACGTTTATTCCATTTCATCTCGCTTCGCAACATTACGCCCAGATATTTACACCAAGTGACTGTGGCAAGCAGGATACTTGGAGTGCCGTATCCTGATATCACGGGTTCGTTTTTGCTACTCATCCGCTTTCTTCTACAGCAAGAGCCACCTGCCATTCATCACACCAACTAGAAATTTTGTCGACGTCATCTTGTGTTAACCCGCAGTCACTCAAATTATTCCATGTGCTCGTTCTTCCTTTAGCACCCCGCAATGAGACACCGTGTCAAATGCTTTCGAGAAATCTAGAAATATGGAACCTGCCTGTTGCCCTTCATCCATAGCTCTCAGTGCATCATGCGAGAAAAGTAAAAGGTGAGTTTCACAGAAGCGATGCTTACCAAAACCGTGTTCATTTGTGCACATAAGCTCCTTAGTCTGAAGAAAGTTGATTATGTTCGAACTGAGAATATGTTCAAGGATTCTGCAGGAAACAGGTGTTGGGGGTATTGGTGTGCAATTTTGTGGGTCCGTTCTTTTACATTTCTTATACACTAGAGCCACTTGCACTTTGTTCCATTCGCTTGGTTCTTAGCACTGATAGCAAGATTCGCGGTAAACGCAAACTAGGTAAGGGGCCAATGCCGTACATTTCTCCTTGTAAAACCAAACTGGCAGTCCTTCTAGGCATTGCCACTTACTTATTTTCAGCTGTTTCAGCTGTTTCTCTACGCCAGGGGTACTCATTAGTATGATTTCCATACGGGACTCTGTGCGATGGTCGAACGACGGCACGTTTGTACCATTCTCCTGCGTGAACGATTTCTTAAACGAGGAATTTTTAACTTCAGCCTTCCTTTTGGAATATTCTACCGCCAAAGCAGACTGGTCAACGTGTGGCTGAATAGAAGCGTTAGATCCGCTTAACGATTTTGCAGAGGACCAAAACTTCTTCCGGTAGCTGTTGTATGATCCGTGCACAGATCTTTTCACAGACGCACGAATCTCTACAAATCTTGCTGTCCTCATTTGCGCGTTCTTTTTTGAACCGAGAATGTAACAGCCTTCCGTTCCTCAGCATTTTCCGAATTTTGTTATTAAAGCATGATGAGTCTTTTCCGCACTTGATCCACTTAGTAGGTGTAAACTTTAGCCATAATTCCTCTATGGCCATAATTCTGGAATTAAATGATTGTATTTTATTATCTAAGTGAGATGCTGACAACTCCATATCAACTCTCCTAGCGTTCTCGACTGATTTAGTGACTTTCGTAACCATAGTCGCTGATAACATCATGATCACTAATCCCCATCTGTATGCTGACGCCATCGATAAGGTCCTGCCTGTTTGTGCTGGCTGCCGAACTAGCTGCTCAGCACAGTTTTCGGAAATCGTGTTCAAACGTCCTTCACAAGACTGTCTGTCTGCACGACCTGCAGTGAATCCATACATGTCCCAGTTTATACTCGGTAGGTTTAGCTCACCGCCAGCTAGTGTCGCGTGATCTGGATATTTATGCAATGCTGACCATTTACCTTCTCTGAATGGCTCCACATGTGTCCCAGCGGAGTCGAGTGGGTGGTAAAAACATCCAACAACTGATACGGTTTCACCTTGTCCTGTTATGTGCGACCACGTAACTTCACTATTGCACTCAAATTCAACCTCAGTAGAGAGAATATTTTTTGTCAACTCCTACGGCGTCGAATACGACTTTCCGATACACATTCCAAGACTAGCTAAATATCTCAGAGTTTTTTTTTTTACTTTGCGTCTTAGCCAGCTCTCAATTCAAGAATAATTTGAGGCTGAGAACGTTCATGGAGGAGAGTAAATTTGGGAACTATGGTACAAATACTTCGACAGTGCCTGATAAAAGTTTCAGAGTCGAACTAACTTTACTCTGAAAGCTATCTGATTTCCCTAAGTGTGTACCAGCTGGCGAGTGTTCATGAGAGTACCTCAAACTACTGGCTAGCCTGAAACCGCCATGTGTACTCCACAAGTACTCTGCTCTCCGATTAGCTGCTTCCTTTGTCTAGTGCACCCCTGTCTTGAAATCTACCCATCCCCGATTTTCAGTTCAGCTTCCCAACCACTGTTACCTTCATTCCCACTGCCTGACACAATATCTATAGTTTTATCCCTTCACACTATCTGCATGTTTCCGTACACAATGCACCAGTAACCCACTCACAGTTATGATGACAGATGTGGAGTAGCAAACCACAAAGCCCCACACAATAAACATTGTGGAGTAACAATACCGTTCCTCAGAAACAGCTCCATTTGGCTACAAATCATGTTCAATCCTCCTGCCTAATACTTTATCCTGAATGTGTATTTTACCACCCTGACCGTGATCTGTGCTACTGCCTGTCTCTGTCCGAGCCATCCTATAGCACATAATTTCGTTCCTCACACCGACCACTGCCTCTCCACAGCTGTTTACCCACATCAGTTCTCATGATGAACTGAACTGTGGATGTCGGTTGATCACCTTCGTTTCAGAAGACCTAGTCCATTTCCCAGACACACTCAGCCCAAAGTGACTCCCCTACCGACCTCTTAAGATATAACTGCAGAAGTCTTTCATCCTATTGATAGTAATCACGGCTGAGTCTAAGTGTCCATCGTAATACATGTTCTCTACCTCCATAGCTATCCCTCAGTAAGCACCTAAAATAATCCGAGAACACCGCCACAAGACCTGGGGTGCCTGCTGGGAGCTTGCCCATTCCCACATAGGAAGCCACCTGGTCACCCTCCATGGTGCCAACATATCTCCTACAGACTCCATTCCACTGCCCCATATGTCAACCACTTGAGAGACTATTCCGCTTTCCTCCCGCTCGCAACCTCCAGTATTTACGCTCTATGCTACGGACTGATTTAAACACACCAACCACAGGACAAAATATAAGAACGATGGCTATCCGCTTCCTGCCCTCTACTGACGTCTTCCCATCTTCCCTCCATCTATTGAGATTAACATGACTTGTGGCCACTTTTCCTCACCAACTGGATGCCAGTATCTGGACCAGAGTCGCTTCTACGTGGTATTACCGTAATTTCTCCCGAAGTGATTTTTTTTTGTCCCGAATAATACGAGGACACGCTCACTTTTCGTGTCAGGTTCCACATCATTGTTTCCACTAATTATGAAAACTTCACAAGTATCTGTATCCATCGATACCTTCTCTAGTAAATGCAGCAACATCAGTTATTGTGTCAGTTTTCTCCGCTGGTCTGTAACGTAATACGTGGCACATTTTAAGACACAATACGAATAAAAATATCGAAGGCTAAGCGGAGTCAAAAAATTTTGTAAATCACGAGTTTCTGTAACCATGTCCTTCACTACTGTCTATAAATGCTAGTTCTTTACTCCATTCTGAATTAAATGCGCCCGCATCTCGTGGTCGTGCGGTAGCGTTCTCGCTTCCCACGCCCGGGTTCGATTCCCGGCTGGGTAAGGGATTTTTCTTTGCCTCGTGATGGCTGGGTGTTGTGTGATCTCCTTAGGTTAGTTAGGTTTAAGTAGTTCTAAGTTCTAGGGGACTGATGACCTAAGATGTTAAGTCCCATAGTGCTCAGACCCATTTTTTTGAATTAAATAAACCCTGTGTTTTCTATAACTTTAATGAATACTTCCATGGATAAATGTGAGATAAATTCCAATAAAGCGTAGTGACTACGACAGACATTTGAGTGTGCACTGGTTTATACCTGAGTATCAAGTGCCCTGGTCTGTCCTTCTCTCCCTCCACCTCGTAGTGCTCCACCTGTTTGCTGGCGAATTGCAAGTCCTGTACCCATCCGGTTAATTTCGTGCGCAGCATGTCTTTCACACGTTCCATGTCCTTAATCCAACCGTGGAGTTGCTGATCACTTGCGTGGTTACCCTGAGACGCACAGAAAATAGTTCAAATTACTTTCACAACATCCACAAGCGGCAGCCTGTCTTAATATACAGTTACATGTAGCACTACTACATGACGCTGACATTACTGCCAGCGCATGACTCCAGTACATTCAGTTTTGTACAGGCATAAAAACATTAATGAACAGCAGATACGTAGTGGGGTTTTATTAAATAAATACGTTTCTCAAACTGTGACATCAGATAAGAGAGGTGCAGATATTTCTTGGTAGTCGACATTACAGGCGTCTGAATGTATGAATGTATACTCCCGTGACGATGTATCCAACTGCAATGTTCTAGAGCTGCCAGCAGCCTCGAGATCCTACGTGTAAAGCCACATGGTGTGGCTGGAACTCTAACGAGATTCTGTTCAAACTTTTGAACGGTTTTCGAAAATAGAATGGCCAGATTGTTGACAAATACGTTAAAATCCTACTCGATGTCGTCTGTATCTGAACACGTCTCGAATATTGCACATTTGAAGGACTGTATTGACTGTCCGAGTGATAAGATCATTTTTCATTTTTTCTGGACAATTTTCGGGTACGATGTTCACATTTATGTCACATATTAAAGTCTATGCTCCTTTGGCGTTGTACAAATTGTAGGCTTCTAAGTCAATGCAATATAGATATGGCCATTCCAATTACATAATTTCATACTTGAAAAATCACTCACAAAAATCTATACGGTGGTCCCTGTTGATTTAGAATCGTGACAATTTGGAAGGAGCCAGATTTCACAGTGCAAATAAAGGAAAAAATCTTAAAATCCATAATTGGTAACTATATAACTCTGGAAAATACTTTTTCTATTACTTTTTAGCAGTCAGTCTATTTGTCTGTCCATCTGTTAGGAATCTCATAACTGACTCCAGTCAACAGATACGGCAGTTAGTGACTCGTGTTTTGATAATCGAAAACTCACTAATCGTAACCTGTAGGGTGCTGTCGACTGACGTGGAATCATGAGATTTGGCAACAACTAAGTGTTTCGGTACAAGTAAAGCAAAAAATCTGAAACTTGTTAACTTTTAATTATATCAAATAAAAATGTCGTTTTCGATTTGGACATACATTGTATTCATCACCTGTTGAAAGTATAACATACGAACATTACTGCATCCAAACATAAAATGTATGTTGTATTCATGATTTAGTATGTAAACAGAAATGTGTTATTCAATCCTCTCTTCCTACATACATAAACTAAAGTCCTCTGCTTGCTTGATCTTGTTTGTTTTTGCTGGGCTGAGGAAATAACGTAGAATTTCTCAACCGATCTTTGTATTCGTGGGACCAGTTTCTTGCCAGTAAAGTTACAGAGTCTCGATAGCAGGCAAAAATTATTGGGAATCTCGATTCCCAGGTTGGGGAATTTGTAGAGAACCATTAGTGCGTGAGTCCCTCTCGCACTTGCCCATTCTGTTTTCCTTTCTTCTAGCTACCCTAGCATCAGCCAGTATGTTGTTCTGGAAGGTCAGTGTTCACCACAGATATGGGTGCCGTAGGGTGAGTCTGAGGGAAGTGGGACAGAACTGCTCTTGTTCTCTGTACATGGAGTCCCCAATCCTTTTGGGCCAGACTGAAACAGGTGCCAGTGGTCCCACAATAGATTATACTGAGATAGGGAACCAATATTCGAAAGTGCATATTTATTGTGTTAAGGACATGCTCAGCGTGCACCACCTTACAACAATGTAGCTCATAGCAATGCTTCAAAGCAACGACTGTCAGTCTGAACGAATGCATGTATTGCAATGATGCCTGCAGTTCTTCACACTCTTGGAAAGATCTCGGGTGTCCGTTGTGCACTCGAACAGTAGCAGCTGGCTGATAAACGGTGTACACACCTGACCACCAAACGGACCTACTGTACACAACTAGGCTCGCAGCACTCAAGCATCGCAGTGGCGCATTAACCTGTGCCGGAAGCACACCACTGACCCTGTTGTCAACTGTCCATTGCATCAGATGGCTTGTGTCGAGTTCATGGTGAGGTGTGTTGCTGTGTACATTGCACAATAAGTAATCAAGCACTGTTTCTGCAAGGTGTCACACAAAACCTAACCGATCAGCAGCTATTTGCAGCCTGCATATTCCATTTCGTGCATTTCTGTCACACCACAATCGCACTCATTTAATATGTGCGAGTTCTTCTTCTGACGAGAAATAAAGCCGTGTGTGCTGCCTTGCGTCAATGCTTGGTAAGTAATGAGAGTAGTAGCAAGTATTGAGGGGCATGTGAGGGGCGACACCTACAACGTGCTGACATGAGGAAAGTTTCCAACCGATTTCTCATACACACACAGCAGTTGACCGGTGTTGCCTGGTGAAAGGTTGTTGTGTAGCCTCGTGTAAGGAGGAGAAATGCGCACCATCACGTTTCCGACTTTGATAAAGGTCCGGTTGTAGCCTATCGCGATTGCGGTTTATCGTATTGCGACAGCACAGAAGCTGATATCGTTATAGGTACAGAAAGCTTGCTAAAGCCTGAAATAAGTTCTGCAGAAATTTTTACGAAGTCTCAGACGGTGTTCAGGAAAGATAGATTAGGCAGAATTGGTGGAGGAGTGTTTGTGTCTGTCAGTAGTGGTTTATCTTGTAGTGAAGTCGAAGTAGATACTCCGTGCGAATTGGTGTGGGTGGAGGTTATACTTAACAGCCGAATTAAGTTAATAATTGGCTCCTTCTACCGACCCCCAGACTCCGATGATACAGTTGCGGAACAGTTCAGAGAAAGTTTGAGTGTGGTATTAAATAAATACCCCACTCATACGGTTATAGTTGGTGGGGACTTCAACCTACCCTCGGTATGTTGGCAAAAATACTTGTTCAAAACCGGTGGTAGGCAGAAAACGTCTTCCGAGATTCTCCGAAAATTATTTCGAGCAGTTAGTCCACGAACCCACGCGAATTGTAAATAGTTGCGAAAACACACTTGACCTCTTGGCCACAAACAATCCAGAGCTGATAGAGAGCATCATGACTGATACTGGGATTAGTGATCACAAGGTCATTGTAGCTAGGCTCAATACCATTTCTTCCAAATCCATCAGAAACAAACGCAAAATAATTTTACTTAAAAAAGCGGATAAAGTGCCACTAGAAGCCTTCCTAAAAGACAATTTCCATTCCTTCCGAACTGACTATGTGAATGTAGACGAGATGTGGATCAAATTCAAAGATATAGTAGCAACAGCAATTGAGATATTCATACCTCATAAATTGGTAAGAGATGGAACGGATCCCCCGTGGTACACAAAAAAGGTCCGAACGCTGTTGCAGAGGCAACGGAAAAAGCATGCGAAGTTCAGAAGAACGCGAAATCCTGAAAATGGGCTAAAATTTACAGACGCGCGAAATTTGGCACGTACTTCGATGCGAGATGCCTTTAATAGGTTCCACAACGAAACATTGTCTCGAAATTTGGTAGAAAATCCGAAGAAATTCTTGTCGTATGTGAAGTACACAAGCGGCAAGACGCAGTCAATACTTTCACTGCGCAGTGCCGATGATACTGTTATCGACGACTGTGCCGCTAAAGCGGAGTTATTGCACGCAGTTTTCCGAAATTCCTTCACCAGGGAAGACGAATGGAATATTCCAGAATGAAACACGAACATCTGCTAGCATGAGTTTCTTAGAAGTAGATACCTTAGGGGTTGCGAAGCAACTCAAATCGCTTGATACGGGCAAGTCTTCAGGTCCAGATTGTATACCGATTAGGTTCCTTTCAGATTACGCTGATACTATAGCTCCCTACTTAGCACTCATGTACAACCGCTCGCTCACCGATAGATCTGTACCTACAGATTGGAAATCTGCGCAGGTCGCACCAGTGTTCAAGAAGGGTAGTAGGAGTAATCCATTTAACTACAGACCTATATCATTGACGTTGGTTTGCAGTAGGGTTTTGGAGCATATACTGTATCAAACATTATGAATCACCTCGAAGGGAACGATCTATTGACACGTAATCAGCATGGCTTCAGAAAACATCGCTCTTGTGCAACGCAGCTAGCTCTTTATTCTCACGAAGTAATGGCCGCTATCGACAGGGGATCTCAAGTTGATTCCGTATTTCTAGATTTCCGGAAAGCTTTTGACAGCGTTCCTCACAAGCGACTTCTAATCAAGCTGCGGAGCTATGGGGTATCGTCTCAGTTGTGCGACTGGATTCGTGATTTCCTGTCAGGAAGGTCGCAGTTCGTAGTAATAGACGGCAAATCATCGAGTAAAACTGAAGTGATATCAGGTGTTCCACAGGGAAGCGTCCTGGGGCCTCTACTGTTCCTGATGTATATAAATGACCTGGGTGACAATCTGAGCAGTTCTCTTAGACTGTTCGCAGATGATGCTGTAATTTACCGTCTAGTAAGGTCATCCGAAGACCAGTATCAGCAGCAAAGCGATTTAGAAAAGATTGCTGTTTGGTGTCAGGTGGCAGTTGACGCTAAATAACGAAAAGTGTGAGATGACCCACATGAGTTCCAAAAGAAATCCGTTGGAATTCGATTATTCGATAAATAGTACAATTCTCAAGGCTGTCAATTCAACTAAGTACCTGGGTGTTAAAATTACGAACAACTTCAGTTGGAAGGACCACATAGATAATATTGTCGGGAAGGCGAGCCAAAGGTTGCGTTTCATTGGCAGGACACTTAGAAGATGCAACAAGTCCACTAAAGAGACAGCTTACACTACACTCGTTCGTCCTCTGTTAGAATATTGCTGCGCGGTGTGGGATCCTTACCAGGTGGGATTGACGGAGGACATCGAAAGGGTGCAAAAAAGAGCAGCTCGTTTCGTATTATCGCGTTATAGGGGAGAGAGTGTGGCAGATATGATACACGAGTTGGGATGGAAGTCATTACAGCATACACGTTTTTCGTCGCGGCGAGATCTTTTTACGAAATTTCAGTCACCAACTTTCTCTTCCAAATGCGAAAATATTTTGTTGAGCCCAACCTACATAGGAAGGAATGATCATCAAAATAAAATAAGAGAAATCAGAGCTCGAACAGAAAGGTTTAGGTGTTCGTTTTTCCCGCTCGCTCTTTGGGAGTGGAATAGTAGAGAGATAGTATGATTGTGGTTCGATGAACCCTCTGCCAAGCACTTAAATGTGAATTGCAGAGTAGTCATGTAGACATTGCTGCTCGTGTTGGTCTGTCAGCAGAATATGGAATCGGTGGGTTCAGGAAGGTAATACGGAACGCCGTGCTGTATCCCAACGGCCTCGTATCACTAGCAGTCGAGATGACAGGCATCTTATCTGCATGGCTGTAAAGGATCGTGCAGCCATGTTCAGATGCGGACGTTTGCAAGACAACAACCATTTGCACGAACAGATCGACGACGTTTGCAGCATCACTGACTATCAGCTCGGACACCGTGGCTGCGGTTCCCTTTGGCGCTGCATCACAGACAGCAGCGCCTGCTATGGTGTAGTCAACGACGAACCTGGGTGCACGAATGGAAAAACGTCATTTTTTCGGATGACTCCAGGTTCTGTTTACAGTATCATGATGGTCGCATCCGTGTTTGGCGACATCGTGGTGAACGCACATTGGAAGCGTGTATTCGTCATCGCCATACTGGCGTATAACCAGGCGTGATGGTATGGGGTGCCATTGGTTACACGTCTGGGTCACCTCTTGTTCGCATTGACGGCACTTTGAACAGCGGACGTTACATTGCAGATGTCTTACGACCCGTGGCTCTACCTTCATTCGATCCCTGCCAAAGCCTACATTTCAGCAGGACAATTCCTGACAGCATGTTGCAGGTCCTTTACGGGCCTTTCTGGATACAGAAAATGTTCGACTGCTGCCCTTGCCAGCACATTCTCCAGATCTCCCACCAACTGAAAACGTCTGGTCAATGGTGGCCGAGAAACGGGCTCGTCACAATACGCCAGTCACTACTCTTGATGAACTGTGATATCGTGTTCAGGCTGCATGCGCAGCTGTACCTATACACGCCATCAAAGCTCTGTTTGACTCTATGCCCAGACGTATCAAGGCCGTTATTACGGCCATAGGAGGTTGTTCTTGGTACTGATTGCTCAGGATCTATGGACCGAAATCAGTTCTAGAATAATATATTTGTGCAATGAATACCCGTTTATCATCTGCATTTCTTCTTGGTGTAGGAATTTTAATGGCTAGTAGCGTAAGTGATTCTTATGGGTTCTACTTCTTCTTTCCTAGGTGTGAGCAGGCGTTACTCGCTGTGGGATTTGGACCCAGCAGCTGACAATGATGATGACGATGATGATGATGTATGGGGAATGTCTTCGATTGTTCAGAGGTAGATATCGCTTTTTCTACAGTATTAATTTTTTTTTTGTTATTTTTGAGGTGCTCTACCTTGTAGATGTTCTCAATGTGAATATCGGTGTTTTTACACGACCACCAGCTACTAGTTCTTTTGCACCTGTCTTTTCGTTTCGGTTTGTCCATATTCTTTCAGACACATTTCCCTGCCGACGTCATACACCACGTCTAGTACCCATGCTGGATATGCCCTTAATGACAAACATGCCCACTGGTGATGAGTTGCTGGAAGTGTATTCCAGTAATGAAGACAACAACAGTTTTACTTGTAAGTACTCAGAATTTATTATTATTATTATACGAGTACGGATTTTTATTTCTCCTTCCTTAGATACTTATCAACTGCGACTCTTTCTCCTTTTTGTGTGCAGAGTTATTAGGAGTTCGACGTGTTTTGAGGGGAAGAGCATTGTCAAAGTTAGGGGGAGAGCTGTCGTGACATCATGGAGTGAGTCGATACCAGAGTGGTCATACTGAGTCACTTTTCTGAGATGCAGGAAAGGGGATCCTGTAAGACACTCAGCTGTATGCTGTACCTTGATTTTGATCAACTTATTGTGGGGTCCAGTTACATCTCTCTTCAAAAGTGTATATTGCTAACAAAAAGCATGTCCTAATGCCAAGAATCAAGATGAGAGGAATTTAAATTGGTTTCCATGGTTGCTTCTCACCAGCGATAGAAATTATCCGAAAATACAGAGCATACAGATACACAACAAACACCAGATGTCCACGGACGTTGTAATTTCTCGTTTATGGCCGAATGTAGGAAAGCTATAAGAAGAAGACAAACATTAATACGCTGTGTGGCACATCGACAAAGAATTCGATCGTAAATTAGGTGGTCCCCTCTTCTTGTCCATATTAGCCGAGAAACATCCACAAAGTGTAGACCTGCTGCTAATCTCTGAAGACGATAAGCAACACAATGTTTGGATAAAATGCATGTACCAACTACGTTCCTCCGAAATGAAAACAAACAAGGTGCTAGATGATTTTGCTGTACATGTCTCAAGTCGTTTACCAAGAGCATGTATCTCTAAAGACACCTGATTGACTGCTAGAGCCAGGAAACAATAGGTGTGGAAATACTTACCAAGGATAAACGGTTCTCGAAGTTTAAGAATACCTCTCACCAACACTTCTGTCCCTTCGTCTCTTACGTCGGTATAGAACGCCTCCTAGTTGCTGTGGTACAGTGTGAACGTGGTGTCTCTGCCTCCCAAATCACTGTCACGAAATGATGCATACGATATGTGGCAAGTTCTGTGCACTAAAATTAAAATCTTATGTCAAGGGAATAGCTCGAGATGGCTGCTCACTGAGCTTCAAAGTCTTGTACGGGGTGTTTATTACATATATAGTAAAAACGTCCATTTCACCAACGTGAAGGAGAATGACGCACTGAGCAAGCAGGCAGCTGATCGTTATATCTGGGGACTGTGACTGGACAGAGGTGAGCAAGCTCCCTGTAGAGACTGTTGCCACGTAACGGGGAAGTCCCAGAGTGCAGCTGACAACCCATGCCACACAGCCCACAACCATCTTCTCCACAATTTAAGTGAGCATGATGCCCCCTTTACAGTTCAGCACTTTGATGAGTCTGGGTAGTAGGATGATAAGGTCAGTGTAATTGATGACACCGTTGACAAATACATGCCGCTTCAAAGAGGATCACACCACTTCCTCGATTCACAACGCTTCATGCTCACGTCTCTTTAGAAATTTGCTGAACCAACGCGTCCTAAAGATATTCTTAGCAAAGGGAGCCACTTATCTCGATGATGTAGAGTTTCAAGAGTTTCAACTTGTGACGGAGATGGGGTCTTTCCATACGAATATCTGGATTCTCTAGTAAACGAAGAGGCATTTCCATAATTAGTGGAAAGAACGGGCACTTGGTGAACGAACAGCAGGACTTCAGCATCTCTGATTTATCAGAACATGTAAAATGATGAACACCAATGTACATCTGACCGCCAACATCTGCGAGAAGTTCTGTAGCATATGACTGAGATTTCGTGGACTGCCATGTTAAGAAAGATACAAGCCAGCAGCGAATTCTTGACCAACGTTGAGATACATGTCTTCCTGGAACACTCGATTCACCAGTGACTTTGCCAACGTGTGCGCAGGTATGCCAAGGCAAATAACCTGTAAATAATCGAGGGGGAGTACAGGTTGTCTCACGATTTCAGTTTCATCCTTTACCTGGATGTAAACTGTCTCTAAAGGCAAACCATGCAACAAAGTCTCCCTTTTCAAGGGCTCTCATTGATGTCAAAAGGGGAAATCACCAGACTGAGGGAAGATATCAAATATGTGGCTGCTGACGCTGTTGAGGCATATGTCCTAGAGGTAGAGCTGGACTATCCCACAAGTCTGCATCACAAACACGGTGACTTGCACAGCCTGAAAGACTTTCACGTTCAGGGAATTCAACAGGTGCCTCCTCTAGGGCATTGGCGCTGCACCACAAATGCGTATCAGGAGCTTATATACTGAGGTATATGCTGCAATTCCAGCTGGAAGCAGGGGTGTCCTATCACGATTACAAGTGGTTCATCGGGGGGCATAGGTGTGGAAATCTGCTGCACCCAGACTATTTACTGATGTGTCTGGGTGGACTTATTTGTTAGTAAAAAGGTAAAAATGTGTTCCACTTGACTTGGTGTGTGTGGAATAGTTTGATGAACTGTTTGTCACAGTTCTGAGTGCATATGTGTGTGTGTGTGTGTGTGTGTGTGTGTGTGTGTGTGTGTGTGTGCGAGATCGAGAGAGAGAGAGAGAGAGAGAGAGAGACATAGTAGACATAGTATATATTTCGTGGGGAACATGTGCAATATGCATCCGTGTAATGAAAGTATTTTATATGTTTATGGTGCGTGTGTGTGTGTGTGTGTGTGTATTGTTTTTGAGCTGGCATTGCTGTTGCTGTTCTAAGTATGTACGCGCTGAAAATTTCTCTCTCTCTCTCTCTATCTCTCTCTCTCTCTCTCTCTCTGAGTTACCAATAAGTGTTTAATAGACATTGGAAATTAAAAAATTACCTTATGCACAAAAGAATGTCTATATTGTAATGAATCAATTAAGAAATAACAAAACTGTTACGTATATCACAAATGCGAGAAAAAATGGAAATTAAAAAGCTTGCAGTTGTTTTCACAGTACAGTTGTTGTTCTCTTTCATGTTGTTTGAATGAAATACCTCCTTTATCAGTTTTATATTGATGGCAGGTGCCAGAGAAAAAAGAAATCCATTTCGAATACAATATTTTTGAAATTTACATGGTCGACCGGTTCTACGCGGGATCGCGATTTATCGCCTCCAATTCGTATTTGCGTAAGTAGAGCTTTAAAAAATGTGCGCCAGGAATACGGCACGCGTTTACGTGCGTGTGTGTGTGTCTGTGGGACGTGCGTCACGTCCTCGCTGTGACAGCATGCGGCTAGCGGTCAGCGGGCAGCTAACATCCCGTTTGTGGTAAAACGCAAAGTAAAATTCAGCATTTCCCTCGTTGTGCAGGAGCAGTGAATTGGAAGGTGGGCACACTTTTGAATCGGCACTTTCCAAAACGTTGAACCCGTCGTCCTTGCGATGGCGCCACTGCCATCTAGACCTAATCTATGCCGGCCGTTGTGGCCGAGCGGTCCTAAGTGCTTCAGTCTGGATCCGCGCGACTGCTACGGTCGCAGGTTCGAATCCTGCCTCTGGCATGGATGTGTGTGATGTCCTTAGGTTAGTTAGGTTTGAGTAGTTCTAAGTTCTAGGGGACTGATGACCTGAGAAGTTAAGTCCCATAGTGCTCAGAGCCATTTCAACTATTCTGAACACACATACATACATATTTGTACACAGTATTATGTGAGAGCCCAGTTACCAGGGGCATAGGGTCAAAATCGTAAGCTGCGTCGTTACCTGGACCACAGCACGCTTTGCTGTACTACTCTGCAGGGCTGTAGTGGAGAACAACGAGAGGAATTATCTCTAGTACGAATACCTCAAGACTGCTGCAGCTGTCTGAAGACTTAAGTTTCATTCAGAAAGCAAAATGTGTCTATAAGTCGAAACTATCTGTACGACACTGGTTTACGGAATACCTTTTCGCAATTACACTTTTACTAAGCAGGTGCAGTGTATGATCAACGAAGCGTAGCTGCACAACAAATTTAATAAAGAAGTCGTCCTTTAAACATTCTCGTAAGCTGTGAGGTACTATCTCTACAAAATATTGGATACGTATCAGGTAAATAGCCTTTGCCGCAGTGAAATGCATGGATGATGGTAACCAAAACAAGATGTAATGACAGGACATGATACGATGTCGGCAGAAACCATTCTTAAATACGGAACCCGCATCTATCAATCTTTGAAATTACCATCCAGCAAAAACATTTGTGATATTTATAGGAAAAAGATTTAATCCAACCAGAACGTTTTAAGTTCACTGAAACAGGTATCGCCTAATCCTCTTCTCAAAGGATCCAAAATGAGGCTCACACGATACTTTAGGGACTGGCACGTTGCTACATACGCCACAAAATGTTACACAAAGACACAGATCATACCTCGTCCTTTTGCTTTCCATGTATACTACTGTCAGAATCCAAACAGTAACAAGTGGCCATTCGGTGTGTTAAGGTTGGGTTGATTTGGGGAAGGAGACCAGACAGCGAGGTCATCAGTCTCATCGGATTAGGGAAGAATGGGGAAGGAAGTCGGCCGTGCCCTAAATCAGAATGCTCGGACACGGGATTGAACCGTCGTCCTTCCGAATGCGAGTCCAGTGTATGTCTTAAGACCACATAGCTTTTATTCTCGGTAGTGGGAAAATCACTGGTGGTAGAGTTCATAAATCATAGACACAGAATTCAGACTCGATAATGGTTCGAGTTAGGCCACGAGAGACACGTGCAGAAAGGCTAACGACTAAGATGAATGCTCTCAGAAAGCAGCATACGGTTTCACGTTGGTCTCGCACAGGTTTTCATTGGTCTTGACGCATTCACTAGATATTCCGCTGGTGTCTGTAGTAGCACAGTGCCTTTAACAAAGCCACTCGCTGACGCAACACGCGCTAACTGGTGGACCTTCGTTATCGTTGCGCGTCCTCTGTGGCTGCGGCGGCTGGAACATTGCTGTGCCACACGGAGAGTGCTGGCTGGCAGAGATGAGCACAGGGGGCCACCACTGGCGTCGAGCCACAAGTGTCAGCTGCGCTATCGTCTTGTCATGGAGGCCTGGGAAATGCCACGTGAATGTTAAGGCGGGAAGAGTTCGAGCAGTTGCAACGAACTGTATAAGTTATGTGGTATGTACACAAGTTCATTACGAGATTTGAAGTTGACGAAGCTCCATGTTGAGAGAAGTAATTTTATAGGCCTTCCATATGGAGCAGAGATTCTTAGGAAGAGAAGATGCTGATGGAGAGTTGAATTGCCACACTGAGACTCTAGACCACTCTCCACTAAATTCGAAGCTAACATGCTGCAGCTTGTGAAGGAGTATTGGATGCAAACTTACCTGAATCTGTTAAAGAAGTAGCTAGCAAATGCGAGAAAAGAAAGATGCAGGCCATTTTCTTAAATCTCTAACCATTCCGATCTTAGCCTACCTGTACCATAGCCCCAGAAGGCTCACAGAAGTAGAGGTTGGTTCAGAATTCTTCCAGAACTGGAGAGCTCTAGATAGCTACAGTATGAAGCAGGTAAACTGGGAAACACTCTCCCAGAACTGACGAGGTCGTGTGTGTCATTTTCTCATTCCCTGTACGTATAATACAGTTTATAAGAGGACGAAAAAACTCCACTTACCATACGTTCGAATGCGAGGGGAAGCAACAGCTGTGAGGCGTGCGTCGCACCGAGTGAGAGCAGCTGCGCCAATTCCCGCCAGTAGCTGGAGAAGCGTTCCCGGAAAATAGCCGCCTGGGCCTGCAGTTCTGCACAAGACGGGAGACGACGCGCTGATGAACAAGCCAGTCGATCAGACTTCTGTAGGAAGCACAGCTTTCACTTTCTGCCCCCACAAAGTGTATGGAGGTAGCATTTACCTTTAGAAACTAGATCAATATGCAATTTCAGTAATCGTATGAGCTACGTGGACACCTTGACCGGACGTTACAAAGCTCATATTCCAGCGACAAGTTTAAAGAGCACATCAAGCAAAGAGAGAGGAGTACCACCACCTAACGTAGATAGAGTAATAAAAATTAACCTAAGGGTAGAAGTATCAAAATATCTGAAGAAGTGGAATTATACAACTACTTCAAAAATCACCCACACGGCTTGCCCAACGAGAAGACAGATTTAAGAAATAAGAGATCTTGAAATAAATTCTAGCCAGTTTTATGTGTTAATAATAGAAAGTAACATTAATGAGGATGTATAGTTTGGCTGTTTGACTTTGACCTACTGACAAGCATAGGACGTAACGATTTGCACAGGATCGTATCTATGCTGGTTTTATAATATGAGTAGTCTTTACGACGTTTCCCGTGAGTTGTATGATATGTATAGAAATGAGGAAGAATTATGTCCACTCATACAGGTTTTTATAATTAGAGTGTATTTATTTTAACAGAAGTAATAGATCTTAATAATTCAGTAAAAAAATGAGTAAGGTGTTTTGCAAGTGTAGCTGAAAAAGCCATTCTCGGCCTAAACGTTCTAAGGACCATGGAAATGTATGACTACATTTGTACTGGTACACTATCTTACATATTAACATTACATTTTGGAATTACATGGCGATACACATAATGTTCTGTATTTTGTGACAAGTATCCCATCACATGTTTTTATCTCACTTTTTGTACTCCTTTTTCTTTTTATTTGTCCAGTGGATCAATTCATGTACGAAAGTTGTTTTGAAGGCGATTTATGCCTTTGTGATGTTAATTTGGTAAAAGGATACACATGTAAAATTATGTATATGATTATTACTGCCATGTTTTTATGAGCAGCCTAGCTACTGTAAGCCTTTGACGATGGATACCATATGTACTATTACGCACCATCACAATAAAGAAATGTCTTCTCTTATTTCTTTACATCAAATGCTTGTATCGTAAACAGAATACCAAATTTTGTTAACAAATATTAACACGATATTTAGATACTGTGATATAAAACGTTTACTGTGGCATGTACAATCGCTGCTAAGAGCAAAGAAGAAACGACATGTGAATATGTTGCCTACCAACTGCCTCAGTTGTCATATAAACAACATGAACAGTGATTTGAGGGGATTCATTTTAGTGATGTTAACATCAGTAACAATAAATTTGCCTTATGCCAATGCTATGATCCTTGAGCTCATCTAATGTTGATGTACACTCGGAGTTAGGGGACTCAACATACAGAGACAACAGTGAGATATACACACGTCAGAAGATTCGTAAATTTTCACACCTCCAGAGGCCCAATGCAAGTGATGTACAGTTTTTAGCATTTGTTGTAATATGAGTGCATCATGTATGGGATGATAGTGGCGTTCTATACGTGCCGTCTGTCCTTCACTTTTCGGTTATTGCTGTATACCTGTATAAAGGGCATAGGATCGAAAATGTAGTCGTGAAAACGAATAGTGTTACAGTTAATGGCAGATACGACGTCTTTAAGAAAAAAACTGCTTTTTTATGCCTGTGCCAGATTTTTCGCATTTCGTTCTTATACGAGCCTATTTTCAGTACAAAAAAGACATTGCTGCAGATGGAGAATGATGTGTGTACATGATGTTTGTTCTGTTCCTCACGCTATTTGAATTCCTCAGTGCAATTCGCAAAAGACAAAGTAGAAGAACCGTGCGTTTTCATGACTTTGTAAAAAAAAAAAAAAAACGAATCTTCGGCATGAGTGACTTCAGAGCAGCGTACCGACACATTACATTGGCATGTGGCTGTAGGTCAACGACTGCAGAATGTATAGCCACGGGTTGGGGTGGAGACAACAGAGTGCTGAAAAGTTCACCAGCCATCACAGACAGACCGATGTAACCTGGGTTGAGATCTGTGGCTACCACTGACACCACACCACAAGCAGCATAGTGTAGGGTCAGAGTCGGCTGTGGTGTTCAGCGGCGGGAATCAGTTTATCCTGTGGCGGTCACGTCGACGCTGCTTTGTCCTCTGTTGGCCTCGTCGACTTCACGGAAAGCCGCGGTCGTCGAGATGCCTACCTCCTCAGCATACAGAAACAAACAGGGGTTAGGAAGACTCGCGATCAAATCATGTGGAAGGCATATGAATGAGTTCTTAGGAATTTCGAAAACTGTTCAGAAATTTTGGAACCAAATTATTATTAAAACTGGTTCTCCAGATAAACAGTGTCTCTTGAAAATATCATTCACATAGTTTTGTATGTTCAACGACACATAAGTGCGAGGACATCCGCACAATTACCTGAAGAGCTCTCACGCTCAAGTTGCTGACCAGAATATGTATATAAGAGGAAAAGTAGATTGAGGAAGTGCTAGATGACCATCAATTTGGTTTTAGGAAAGATAAAGGCATCAGCGTAGGACTTCTCAGTTGGCGATTGATGATTAAAGCGAGACTTAAGGAAAATCTAGGCATGTCCGTAGGATTTGTAGTCAGATAAATATTGTACAATAATTTAAAATGTTGCAGGATTTCCGAAACTTTAAGGAAAATGGGTGTAACCTCTAGGAAAAGAAGGGTTACGTACAATTTGTACATCAAACAAGAGGAAAAAATAGGAAGACCAATAACAAACAGATTAGGTTAGGAAAGGTAAAAGACATACATCTAATCGCCCTTAGGATTCAATCTGTATATCGAAGAAGCAATGACGGAATGGGGTTCAGAAATGGAATTAAAATTCGTGTTGAAAGTTTATCAGTGACAGGAATAGCTGATGTCATTGCTGTTCTCAATGGAAGTCAGAGGTAACACTAGGAGATGTTGAGTAGAATAAACAATCTAATGGGTAGACTCTATCAATTAAGACTAAACCATAGAAAGATTAAATTATGAGGTCTAGGTCAGAATTGTAGGCGAGGATCAAGACGAACTGAAAGAATTCTGCTACCTTCAGGACAAAGTAGCCGGCTGAAGTGGCCGTGCGGTTCTAGGCCCAGCAGTCTGGAACAGCGAGACTGCTACGTTCGCAGGTTGGAATCCTGCCTTGGGCATGGATGTGTGTGATGTCCTTATGTTAGTTAGGTTTAACTAGTTCTACGTTCTAGGGGTCTAATGACCTCAGAAGTTGAGTCCAATAGTGCTCAGAGCCATTTTAACCAAGGACAAACTCATAATGGAAAAATGAAAGATAACATAAAAATTAGAGACGAACATTCAAAGAGGATGTTCATGGCCAAACGAAGTCAACTAACATCAACTGTCAGTTTTGTAACAACGAAATCAAACAATAATTGATAAAATTATTTAATAGGATAGATAAAACAATCTACTCACGAAGCAGCGTCAGAACACACACAGAAACTGTTGTGATTGGCAAGCTTTCGGAGCCAGTGGCTCCTTCTGCAGGTAAAAGGGTTGAACGGAAGGAAGAAGGGTTAAGGAAAAGGACTGGACAGGTCTAGGAAAAGGGGGAAAGGGGTAGATTTTGGGAAAGTCACCCAGAACCGTAGGTCAGAGGTGACTTACAGTACAAGATGAGAAGGAATGTTGGGGACCGCATCTAGGGAGCTTAAAGGTGGAAGGTAGGGTAATATACAAGACAGAGACTACTGCTAAAACGTTGATCTCGAGTTAACAAGAGTGTGTCCTCCTACAATAGCCCTGTAACCGGCAAAACATATTCTATTAAAGGTAGAGCCAGATGCGAAAAGATACAAGTCATATACCAGCTACTACGTAAACACTGTTTAGCCTTCTACATTGACACGACTACCATCAGATTATCAATTAGGACGAATGGGCATAGGCTGAGGGTATACACTGGTAACTCACAATATCCTGCTGCAGAGTATGCTCTAGAACATGACATTCGTCACACCGGCGCCTGTTTCACCACCAGGATTCCTTCTCCCAGACACTAGTTTCTCAGGACTCCGTAGGTGAGAACTAACTCTACAACATGTCCTTGGTTCTCGCCACCCAGCTTCTTATCACTGTAACTACTCTTTGCTTTACTCTGTTTCAGTTTCCTGCATCTTTCATTGTCTTTCCCATGAATTTTTGACCGCCTCATCCCACCTCTGTTATGTACAATGTACTTACCTTCTCACAATAACTTGTGATCAATGTTATAGCAGTAATCTCTGTCGTGTATATCACCTTGCCTTCCACCATTAGCCTCTTGGGTTTTCACATCTCGTCTGATGCAGTCCCCAACATTTAGTCTTCCCTACTCATCTCGTACAGTAAGTCTCCCCTGGCCCACAGTTATTGGTGACTTTCCCAAAATCTACCCCTTTTCCAAGACCAGTCCAGTCCTTATCCTTCACTCTTCTTCCTTCCCTTTCAACCCTTCTACCTTAAGAAGGAGGCACTGGCCCGAAAGCTTACCAATCACAGCAGTCTTTTATATGTGTGTCTTGCTGCTGCTGCGTGAGTAGTTTTTTTATCTATCCAAGCAAATGTCGGGTTCTGTTTGAGGACGAGTAACTAAGAGTGTAAGTTTGGAGCACAGTATTCTATGAAAGTGAAACACGGGCAGTGGGAAAACTGGGACAGAAGAGAATCTAAGCATTTGAAATGTGGTGCTAGAGACGAATGTCGAACATTTGATGGACTGATAAGAGAAGAAATGATGAGGTTCTCAGCAGAATCGGTGAAGAATGGAACATACTGAACACTTTGGTAGGAAGATGGGAGAGCATTTTGTTCTTGTTCATGTAGCCTTTTTGTTTCCTCTCGGTTCTTGTATGTATTGAATGGGTCCTGTAGCCACCATTCATTAGTCTGGTAGCTCATTTTCATTAGCATTTCTCGTTATTTTCCTTGTTTATCTTTACTCATAACTCTCATAGTGGCGTGATTCAATGAATGTGGTTGTGTGTCACGCTGCCATACGGTGGCATAGTCTGCTGCAGAAAGTCTGCGATGGTGATACAGATTCAGCAGCAATTGTACAGAATAGCGAAGTCTCGAAGTGCTCAAGTAGGCAAAGAGGTTTGCGCTACTGCTGAGAAATCCACCTGCGTTAGGTTGGTGGCGGAAATGGTATCCTTGGGTTTTCTGGGCCACACGGAGCGTGGAGGAGGCTGGAGATGAAAAAGGGAGGCAGTCTGCCGCCTGTACCAGAAGCGTCCACAGCTGTGCTCCAGTCGAAGAAGGGTGAGTTAGACTGACCGCGTGGCGCGTTCTTACTTGGCGAGGGGAGAGCTCTTAGCTTTTGGTCTCGCTTTCCAACTCTGAAAGTTTGCTTTGCTTTGCCTTGTCGCAGCAAGGAATGCAAAACTTTGGCACATTTTTCTGTTAGTAAATTTCTATAGCCGACTTGGATCCACCGGAAGAGTGCCACACAAAGGTGTCGATAAGAAGTGAGCACTCGATCCTGTATGAATGTCTGTTTTTTCTCTGCCTCGTGATGACTGGGTTAATTAGGTTTAAGTAGTTCTAAGTTCTAGGGGACTGATGACCATAGATGTTAAGTCCCATAGTGCTCAGAGCCATTTCAACCATTTTGTGTGCTTGCCTTCAGCTGTGCCTGTATAAGTTTTCATTTTTCTAAATATTAATAGCTTTGTCTTCTCGTAAATTTTCGCCCATGGGGAGCCAACCACATGGTTGAACATTAGAGTTTCTTGGGCTACCGTCACCACCAACTCTCCGATCTCGTGTTTGTTTTAGAGAATGTTAACTGTTCATGACTGTGTGATGTGATATTGTTGCAAGTTGGCCACGATACCTAGAAACTGCGTCCTCTCAAACCACGTGGGCAGGCGGGTGTACCGCGAAACGTGTACTGCTTCACGAGTTATTGCGATCAGTTGTCAAGCATCGGCAGTTGTATGAATGATTCAAGCCAATGATTTTAGATGTAGATTATAACGGTGTATGTATCGATGCTTTTCGTTAATGTTTTAGGATTTAATGTTATCAGAAATTATGTACATGCCTCACATCCATATCTTAGGAATAAATGATTTTATACACAATTTTCTCTTGCATTCCGAGGATACGTTTTTGCATCTAAGCCACCCACCTGGTAGCTTTCCTGTTAGCACATCCAACGCGTTTCCTTACGCACGGGTCCAGTGATTTGTTTTAAAACAATTTATTTTAAAACAAATTCTTTACATTAAGTCTTACTTTCAGGCGTGTTGCTGGGAGCTGATCTTCTGCACAGTGTTCATGGATGTGCTATTTTATTTTAAAACGTTGATTCTCGTGGACAGTGCACGATAGATACTATTAATTGCATCGCATTCCCTATGAGCGATATCACGACGTACGTATTTTTATGTGTTTTTGGTCTGTGATCAAATTAATTTATTTTCCTACTAGGCCAAACCTTCGATTAGTTGTATGGTTAGAGTCGGTGGCGACCCTAATCTTCTCACGTTAATTTCACAATCAATAAGCATTTCCATTCCCAATAATAACGTAATAACACGTAGTAACAGGTTACCTTATAGTATCACCCGTCTTTCTTTGCAACATACTCGTATTTTTCTCAATATTTCGAAACTCGTGCAGAATTTTACATTTCCGGATGCTTTTTGCAGGTCTACAGGGCCTATGAATGTGGCAATTTTATTTTCCAAGTTTTGTTTCTCTCATCACTTACAAAGCCCTCTCCTGCTACTAGCCTTCTGACAGTTAAAATGATGGTCATCTATCATATCCTCTATTACCTTTTCCATTCCTCTGTATATATTGTTCCTGTCGACAAATTCCATAAATGAGGTGTTATGCTAGTTCTGCTATAGGGGCCTGCGAGTATCTGCTCATCTTCATGGTTGGGTGTAATGGTATACCACCATTCTCATATACACTCCTGGAAATTGAAATAAGAACACCGTGAATTCATTGTCCCAGGAAGGGGAAACTTTATTGACACATTCCTGGGGTCAGATACATCACATGATCACACTGACAGAACCACACGCACATAGACACAGCCAACAGAGCATGCACAATGTCGGCACTAGTACAGTGTATATCCACCTTTCGCAGCAATGCAGGCTGCTATTCTCCCATGGAGACGGGATCGTAGAGATGCTGGATGTAGTCCTGTGGAACGGCTTGCCATGCCATTTCCAACTGGCGCCTCAGTTGGACCAGCGTTCGTGCTGGACATGCAGACCGCGTGAGACGACGCTTCATCCAGTCCCAAACATGCTCAAAGGGGGACAGATCCGGAGATCTTGCTGGCCAGGGAAGTTGACTTACACCTTATAGAGCACGTTGGGTGGCACAGGATACATGCGGACGTGCATTGTCCTGTTGGAGCAGCAAGTTCCCTTGCCGGTCTAGGAATGGTAGAACGATGGGTTCGATGACGGTTTGGATGTACCGTGCACTATTCAGAGTCCCCTCGACGATCACCAGAGGTGTACGGCCAGTGTAGGAGATCGCTCCCCACACCATGATGCCGGGTGTTGGCCCTGTGTGCCTCGGTCGTATGCAGTCCTGATTGTGGCGCTCACCTGCACGGCGCCAAACACGCATACGACCATCATTGGCACCAAGGCAGAAGTGACTCTCATCGCTGAAGACGACACCTCTCCATTCGTCCCTCCATTCACGCCTGTCGTGACACCACTGGAGACGGGCTGCACGATGTTTGGGGGTGAGCGGAAGACGGCCTAACGGTGTGCGGGACCGTAGCCCAGCTTCATGGAGACGGTTGCGAATGGTCCTCACCGATACCCCAAGAGCAACAGTGTCCCTAATTTGCTGGGAAGTGCCGGTGCGGTCCCCTACGGCACTGCGTAGGATCCTACGGTCTTGGCGTGCATCCGTGCGCCGCTGCGGTCCGGTCCCAGGTCGACGGGCACGTGCACCTTCCGCCAACCACTGGCGACAACATCGATGTACTGTGGAGACCTCACGCCCCACGTGTTGAGCAATTCGGCGGTACGTCCACCCGACCTTCCGTATGCCCACTATACGCCCTCGCACAAAGTCCGTCAACTACACATACGGTTCACGTCCACGCTGTCGCGGCATGCTACCAGTGTTAAAGACTGCGATGGAGCTCCGTATGCCACGGCAAAATGGTTGACACTGACGGCGGCGGTGCACAAATGCTGCGCAGCTAGCGCCATTCGACGGCCAACACCGCGGTTCCTGGTGTGTCCGCTGTGCCGTGCGTGTGATCATTGCTTGTACAGCTCTCTCGCAGCGTCCGGAGCAAGTATGGTGGGTCTGACACACCGGTGTCAATGTGTTCTTTTTTCCATTTCCAGGAGTGTATTCTAGGAACCAACTTCAATAATTCTTGGTTGACACTTTCGCCAATGATTTCGGAAATTCAGAAGGTATGTTACCTATCGCTTCTCCCTTCTACATCTACATCTACATCCATACTCCGCAAGCCACCTGGCGGTGTGTGGCGGAGGGTACCCTGAGTACCTCTATCGGTTCTCCCTTCTATTCCAGTCTCGTATTGTACGTGGAAAGAAGGATTGTCGGTATGCTTCTGTGTGGGCTCTAATCTCTCTGATATTATCCTCATGGTCTCTTTGCGAGATATACGTAGGAGGGAGCAATATACTGCTTGACTCTTCGGTGAAAGTATGTTCTCGAAACTTTAACAAAAGCCCGTACCGAGCTACTGAGCGTCTCTCCTGCAGAGTCTTCCACTCGAGTTTATCTATCATCTCCGTAACGCTTTCGCGATTACTAAATGATCCTGTATCGAAGCGCGCTGCTCTCCGTTGGATCTTCTCTATCTCTTCTATCAACTCTATCTGGTTCGGATCCCACACTGCTGAGCAGTATTCGAGCAGTGGGCGAACAAGCGTACTGTAACCTACTTCCTTTGTCGTCGGATTGCACTTCCTTAGGATTCTTCCAAGGCTGTGTTAAGCTCTGGCTCTTATGTGGGATCTCCAGTGTCTTCCGTTGTGATTCTCATTTCTTCTTCTGTCAAGTCATCAGACGAGTCCTTCCCCTCGTAGACGGCTTCAGTTCACTCTCTCCACGTACCCGCACCCTCCTCTGCATTTGACAGTGGAATTCTCATTGCACTCTGAAAGCTGATGTCCTCACTTTTAAAGTTGTTCTTCTGAGTATTCTGTACATGTTCTTTTGAATATTCTGTACACTGAATAAATCTTTCAGACAACCATTTCTTATTCTGTGTCTTCACATTTTGCAACAGTCACTTCGCATTGGTTTCCCATCTACCCTTACTTACTTCGTGCCCAAGTGAATTATACAGCTGTATCCCTGTGTTCCTCCGAACGTTTTTGTATCTTCTACATTTGCTGATCAATTGCTGTGTTTTTTCTGTTTCCCAATGTTTCTTTTCCGTTAGCTCCTTATATCTATCTTTGTTTGTCCAATTTCTATGATGCCCTTTTTATTGGTGTCCATTCCTGTTCAAATGAACTGCCTGTGTGGTATTCATCCGCGTAATATCTGCAGCCCACGAGAAATTTAAGTGCATTTCGTGATTGCTTTTGCACTTTAGTGTCCCACTTCTTTCCGCGTTATGTTTTTCCAGACCATTCTCTTAAACTTGAATCCACTCTTCATCGAAATTCAACTGACATCTGAGCTTATATCTGGCCCTAGGTGTGCCACACAATCGAAGAGCACGATTGAGAAAACGATAGATTTCGACTTCTAGACATAGATAACCGGACAATTCTTCCCATAAATACGGAAGTACGAGTATTAACGAGGGCCTCAACAGGGCGTAATCCCACATGGAACTTTCATGTGTCTCGATTCTTTTCGAAGCATACCTCCCGTGGAAAAGCGAGAGATTTCGGTAGCTACAGACGGTTGAAAGATAAAACAAACAGCGACAGAGGGAGAGAGAAAGGGACTCCCCTCTCTTGCACTCCGCTCCAAGGCCAAACTTCGTGTGCAATCACGACTGTTTGTACTGAAGCCCTAATGTTATGTAATTGGAGTTTTGATATTTTTATCATTATGTAATTTGGTAAAAGAAAGGCGAACAAACATGTAAAAGTAATCCATCTACAGTTTAAAACAGTTGCTGCAAAAATCGATGTTTTACACTGTTTTACATCTAAGTCAACTTAAAGATGCAGAGCGACAATTTTTGTAGTATGTGTATTCCGATATAAAGCATAACATGTGGAATAGTATGAAACCCCACACATTAATTTCTGCCATCAGTGATAATACCTGCTACAGTTGCAAAATTGTACATCAGCAGTTGATTTTATCACTGGGGATGTGTATCAGCAGTTGTCCCATCAAGAGAAACGTGTGTTCTTATGTGTCTCCATTGTTGTTGTTGTTACTGTTAGTATAGGTAGTAGAAATTATCACTACCGCGTGCTGCTCGTGTACTTCACATGTCATAATGTTGACTTACTGAGATGTCAGGTTATATGTAAGAGAGTGCGCTAATGCCTTAAGTTTATCAGGTGGAATAAACGCATAAAGAAGTAAATAAATGTGCACTTTAGACTATTTCTAAGGGCACGGGCTCTGTCGTTTCTTGCGACTCTTAGTGTCTGTTCTGCTGGTGTTGGCATCGTATAGTGGATCCCCGTATGCTCTGTAGCGTATGGCATTAAAGGTCTAAAAATTTCGTAAAAGTTACAGTACCATCAAGCAATGTCACTTTTATCGCAACGGCAATGAACGAGAGTCTTAAAACGTCACGTGTCAGAGATCTGTGCTGAAGTTTAGTGAGCGAGCAGTCTAGATCGCATCACATCGCATAGTGACTTTTTAATCCGGACCTCTCCGCCACCTCCATGCTGAGTATCCTGGACACGCTCCCAAGACAGCAGCCGTGTTCACAGAGCCGCGCGGACACGCTCCTAGCTGGACGACCACTCAGCCCACATGGCCACTGAGCCATCCGGTCTGAGCCTCACAGGAAATGTCTGTGGACAGCGGCGGTCTCACCGTCCCTGAGACCTGCCGGCTCTGCGGGACTTGTTGAGTGACGTCAGCTGACCACGACGCAACTGGAGAGACTCGTGGACTCTCTTTGTCGGGCCCTTGTCGAGGCTAGAGGCGGTGTGCTCTACTGCTGTGTTATCATGATCTCTCCTTATCTGACATAGAATGAAATCTGTCCTCAGCCATCTTGTTTATTACTTGTAACCCTCCACATAAACGTAACTAAGTGAACCTTCTTTTGTAAGGAGAAAAATTTGCACTTGCAAGATCTCAACCCTAGATACCCAACACCTGTCCTCTCTTAAAATACATGGCCACACTTAAGATAATACTCATTTTAGGCGTCTTGAATGCAGAGTTTTTAGAGTTCTGTAGGTGCAGGTTGCCTGCCGCTGGCTCCGCCCCACAGCAGCTGCCTGATGCGCGAGTGGAGAGTACTGTGCAGCGGGGTGACGTCCAGAGCCCTCATACCCGCTTCACGTCGCAAGTGTGGGAAGACGTGTGTGGAGCCGGTCACGTCTGCCCCACGTGTTTCGAAACTTTGTTCTTCAAGCTGAACACACGTTATTTAACGTGAAAAACTGGTAAGCAATATGGGCAGATAGTATTTCAATGCCATGCGCATATATGGTCGACATTGTTTAGCAATATTTTAGGACATATTCTGCAGCAGTTTTTTATAAAACATACACACACACACACACACACACACAGAGAGAGAGATCTCAGTCACGCACAGAGGCAAGGTGAATTCTGACAATATTACCTCTTCAAAGCAAGCTTCCTAAACAGTCAGTTCGTGATTTTACATCTCTGTCGCATTGTGCCAATGAAGTTGTTTGAAGAAAATGATTGTGGTGAAAGGTATCGTCATCATTGTCACCGCCATCCTCTCATAAAGAATAGTCTAACGTCAATCAATGATTCTTCTCTCCATTTAACGGGTCTTCTCTATGACTGCCGCTACTAAATCGCAAGGTACAAACAGTAGCACAAAGAAACGCTCATAGAGTTTCTTTTGGCTCGTGTAAGAGCTGGTCGAATAGCCACATACAACGACGCTTACCGGTCACAACTGCCGCGAGCTCTGACGTTTAAACGTGGCAGTTTGACCGTCACTGCATACTGCTCCTGGTGGTGCCACACTGTCGCTTGTCGGTTCACCGGCACTATAAACACGAACCTCCTACTCACTGTGCCGTACAGTAGTTCGAGCTCCGACAATGGGCGACCGCAGCGGAGCGTGCCAGAAGCAAGTGGTACACGGGCGTTAAAAAGCTATGTGGTGAGAAGGTGTTACCTGCGTACAGTCATAATCACGGTCCAAATCCCCGCGCAACATAGACAGCTGGGGCTCACACCTTGCAAGTTTGCGTCTCGTATATGAGACCAGGTTGGCGCCCTTCTCTTGTTAGGTGCAATCGGTTGTGATTAGATAACTGTTTCTTTTCTCCAGTGTGATTATTATTTAGTTCTTATGTCTTTATTTCTATGCATTTTAAATAGGACATAATTTTCAAATGCGGTGCAACTCCATCACCATGTGTTGATTAACTTCGACGAGAGTTTTTATAGAAAATCTAAATGAGCACATTACGCTATATTTAACAAAAACAAACTTCCCAGTAATATACTCACCAGGTTTATCCACAAACTGAACAGGACGCCACCACGCACAATTCACCATGCCGACCGTGGCTCTTGTGATTTGTCGAACAGCATGCACTGACTGGGACAGGATATGATGCCTCAGATCATCTGTTTGCAGCGTTGTCATGTTCCATTTCATGTTGTTCAACCTTTCAAAATAAAATGGAGTCAGCTTATGTGACAGATGATATTCTGAAACTTGACTGTATTTTGTAGACTAGAATAGTGAAACCTAAACTCAACTTGCCCTACTCCAGCTCTTACGTTTCCCATTGATAGAGGTCGCCAGCCCATTAGAGACGAATCGAGGTGTCAGACAGGAATTGTTGCGTACATTACGGCTCGTATGGGAGTCTGCTAACATATTCTGGACAATTGATCATTTCTGATGAAATACAAGAATTCACATACAAGCAAGCAGCCAGAAATATGACTGGACAAGCCTTCAAAGGCATGGAGTGGGCACTCCCCCACAACATGGCTCACCGTCTGCACCTTGGCGCCATAATCATGAGCAGCGCTTCCACTATAATACCCCGTTTTCAAGAGGTTGCCATGTCTCTCTTGTGCCATTTGGATGAGGCTGAATCTTGGTCTTTCATGACAAGAAAGACCATACTGCGCTACCTTACTCAGTTGGACTGAATATTTATTGCACTCTGTCTTAGGAATTAGTACAGTGGCATCCTTGATTGTGAGATTATCAGAGACAAAATTTGACATAACATGCAACCCCTAAGTGGGGGCTGTTGTAGCAATGTCATTAATAGTCAACATGGCTCCTTACGTCTTAACTGCATGAGTGCCATTCTCCCATGCTTTAGCACAATACGCGACAGCTCAGCAACAAAGAAAAATTGCAGCATTGTTTTGTTTGTCTACATTTGCTCCACAGGTTTTTGCAGGAATGTAGTGCAGTTGATTTAGAATAGAAGCAAACGACTTTTACAGGTCCGCGCAGTGGTGCATAAATGACAGTGACAGGAAGAGGAGACACCAAGGTAATTAAGGAAGTAGCTGCAGGAAATTTTGGTCCTATCCAGGGGCCTCTGTATCATGGAGGTAGAACCCTGTGGGCTCAGTTCCGCTTGTGATTCGCTGGAGTCTCTATTTGTAAAAGTACCCCCTCTGTTTGGTGTCAACACGGAGGATCGTCGTCACAGTCAGTAAGTAGCCATTTTCACTCAATGAATTTGGTCTCTAGGCGACCTCTACGAACAACAATAAAAAAACAACCTGGGACCTTGTAGTGCGAAGATATTGGCTAAGGGGACACGTGAAACGGAACGTGAATCAGTGGACTGGGCTTGTGTTCACCGGCGAGTACAGGTTTCGAATGTCGATTGGGGATCGTCGTACAGGGCTGTGTAGGTGACCAGGCACTGTTGCAGGTCACTATCCATGGGTTGTGCTGTGGGGCGGGACGGTCGTATTTTGCCTGCTGTTATGGTAACATCAACAGTAGCAGAAAACAGTATAACGGGAGTAGGATTCTTTAGGAAGTTAGAGCAGAGAGTGTGTTCCAGTGAACTGTTCAGCGATACAGTTACGCTTATCGCAATCGACAGCAAACCAACACCGACAACGATAGATCGGATAGTACATGCCGACGTCGGAAGCTTAAGATGGCAGAAAAAGTATATGAAAGTATTGAAAGGGTAATACAGTACGTAACGGGCGATGAAACGTCAATACATATGAGAGACAGGAATGCAGTTGTAGGGGTAAAAGTGGAAGAAATGGTTACTGGATAATGTGGGGTTGCGTTAGGGAATGAGAGAGAAGAAAGAATAACTCAGTTCTGTAATAAATTTCGGCTAGTAATAGCGAATACTCTTAATCACAAGAGGAGGATGTATAATTGGAAAAGGCTGGGTGATATGGGTAACTACAGTTAGATTACATCATGGTCCGACAGAAATTCCAAAAAGGATATAGTGGATTGTAAGGCATACGCAGGTGCAGATATAGACTCATATCACAATGTAGTAATGATAAACACTACGTTGAAGTTTAAGAGATAAGTCAGAAAGAATCGATACGCAAATGTGTCAGATACAGAAGTACTAAGGAATGACGAGATACTCTTGGAGATCTGCAAGGCTATGGGTACAGCAACAAGGAATAATCCAGTAGGCAGCCCACTTGAAAAGGAATGGTTATCTCTGAAAAGGACAATATTAAAAGTTGGAAAGAAAAACATTGGTACAAAGAAAGTAACTGCAAAGAAACTATGTGAATTAAAATAAATAACTGAAGTATTTCTTTTATTACCCGTGAAGAAAGAAGGAAGTTCAAAAATGTTCAGGGAAATTCAGGAGTACAGAAATGCTAGTCACTGAGAGATGAAATAGACAGGATGTGTAGGAAAGCTAAGACGACATGGCTGCCTGAAGAATGTGCAAAAATCGAAAAAGATATGATTGTTGGAAAGACTGAGCCAGCGCATAAGAAAGTCGAAGCAATCTTGAGTGAAATTGTTAGCAAAGGGTGGTAATATTAAGAGTGCAGTGGGAATTTAACCGTCAAAAAAGGAGGAGGAGGTGGATATATGGAATGAGTACATTGAAGGCCTCCATGAGGAGGGAAGATTTGTCTGATGTGATAGAAGAAGAAAGAAGAGTCGATTTAGAAGAGATAGGAGATCCAGTAATAGAATCAGAATTTAAAAGAGCTTTGGAGGACTTAAGATCAAATAAGGCACAAGGAGTAGATAACTTTCCATCAGGATGTCTAAAATCGTTGGGGGAACTGGCGGCAAAGCGACTATTCATGTTGGTGTGTAAAATGTATGAGTCCGCCGACATACCATCTAGCTTTCGGAAAAATATCATCTACACAATTCCTAAGACTGCAAGAGCTGACAAGTGCGACAATTATCGAACAGTCTGCTTAACAGCTTATGCATGTAAATTGCTGACAAGAATAATATATTTGGAGAACGGAAAAGAAAATTGAGGATGAGTTAAATGACTATCAATTTGTCCTTGGGAAAGGTAAATGCAACAGAGAGGCAATTCCGACGTTGCTGTCCGTGACAGAAGCAAGACTAAAGAACAATAAAGTTACGTTTATAGGATTTGTCGACCTCAAAAAGATGTTGAGCAATGTGAAATGGCGCAAAGTGTGAGAAATTCTGAGACAAACAGGGGTAAGCTGTAGAGAGAGACAGGTAATACACAATATGTACAAAAGCCAAGAGGGAACAATAAGAGTGGATGACCTAGAATGAAGTGCTCGGATTAAAAAGGATGTAGGCAGGGATGTAGTGTTTCGCTCGTATTTTCAGTACGTACATGATGGAAATACAAGAAAGGTTCTGGAGTGGGATTAAAATTCAAGTTGAAAGGGCATGAGTGATACGATTCGCTGATGACATTGCTATCCTAAAAGTGAAAGTGAAGAATAATTACATGATGGGCTGAATGGAATGGACAGTCTAAATGAGTACAAAATATGGGTTGAGAAAAAAAACGAAGAAATACGAAAGGAGTTGGAAGTAGCAGAAATGAGAACAGAGATGAACATAACATCAGGATTAATTCTCACGAAGTATATCAAATTAAGGAATTCTACTACCTAGGCAGCAAAATAACAAATGACAGATAGAGCAAGGAGGACAGCGAAAGCAGATTAGCACCGGCGAAAAAAAGCATTCCTGACCAAGAGAAGTCTATTAGCATCAAAGATGGACCTTAATTTTACGAAGAATTTTCTGAGAATGTACGTTTTGGAGCAGAACCTTGAATGGTAGTGAAACATGGTCCGTGGGAAAACCGGAAAAGAAGAGAAATCAAAGCATTTGAGATGATGTACTACAGGCGAATGCTGAAAATTAAGTCAACTTACAAAGTATAGAATGAGGAGGTTCTGCGCAGAATGGAAGAGGAAAGGAATATGTGGAAGGGACACGATGATAGGACATCTGCTAAGACATCACGGAATGAATTCCATGGTAAAAAATTGGAGAGTACATCCAGCAAATAACTGAGGAGTTAGGTCGCAAGTGCTGCTCTCAGGTAAAGAGGTTGGCATAGGAGGGGAATTTGTAGTGGACCACATCGAACAAATAAGAAGACATACGACTCAACAAAAAAAAAAACATAAATAAATAAAAAAATGAAAAAAAATAAAGAAATGGAAACGTCTCTAACGTTTCGCCTCCAAATGCTGGAGACATCTTCAGAGGCTAAAAAGGCTCAGGCAGCAGATTGAAACTCCTATAAACTCTTGTATTAAAACCTGTGGTCTAGAATAGTCGTGTTCCGGCACTCGGCCAGTGCACATCGCGCGGTGACGGGCGGTAGCGCGGGCCAGTGTTTACGTCGCGAGCAGTGCTGAGGTGGAGAGCTGAGCAGCGTGTGCGAGCGCTGTTAACGTTTGTTTCTGTATAACTGTTGTAAATAAGATGTCGACAATTAACAGAGCGAACAGCGTTCAGTGTGTTTTCGATCGCGCTGCCTTGCGACCGACGGCGTTTGAAATTCATGAGTCTATCTTTGAGGATTTGAAATTGCCTGAAGATATAGTCGACACATTCCAGTTGGACTTCGTGCAGTACTCGTTATTTATCAAATTTATTTCGAGTGACACTTACGACAAATTCGCTGATGAGCATGTTGGTATGAGACCATTCCGTCATAATGATGGCAGTATTAGTAATGTCCAAATCGTGCCTTCGGGATACGGAGTAAGAACCGTCAGGGTATTTAATGTGCCACCTGAGTGCCCTAATGATCTGATTGCACGTTCTCTGTCACTGTACGGCGCTGTTTTGTCAGTTACAAATGAAAAATGGTCGAGTGCCTATCGCTACCAAGTTAACAGCGGGGTGCGCAGTGTACGTGTAGATTTGAAAAAGTATATACCTTCGTATGTTGCCATTGGCGGCTGTCGTGCACAGGTAACTTACATTGGTCAACCCCCTACCTGTTCGATCTGCCATTCGACTGAACATCTGCGGATGAACTGTACACGTAGACGTCCATTTCAACTTCCACGGGAACGTCCTGCAGACGGTACTGAAAAGCTAGTACCACTATTGAGTGAGGTGGTCGCGGGGACTGTACCACCACCCCGGCAGCCGGAACATGTCAGCGAGGCGGAGATGCCAGTTCAGGTGGAATGCACTGCCAAAGACATTCGCGGTACGACGGACGTCGATTCGGCACCGTCATCCTCACCGGGGCAGTTACCGCTGGATACCAACGATGCGCCAGCCACCTCTGAAACTAAGCCGTGTGAGATACAGGAGCGGGTGCAGACCAGTTTGCCTGAACCACCCCTATCGGTAGAGACTGTAGCAGGCACGAAGAAAGGCCGCCGAAGGAGGAGCAAAGGGAATAGTAGCAAAGAGGAAAAGTCGAATGATTTAGGACCCGTACACATGTCAGAAAGTGGCAGCGAGACTGAACCTCAATCTTCTTGCTCCGTGCGCTGTGAGAACACCGCGAGGCAAGAACGCATTCGTGAACAAACCAAACACCTGAAGGCACTACTGAGCGCTGAAAGGGATCAGAGCACCGTAACGGCCAAGAGGAAGAGCGAGCAGAGCAGCGAGCAGCTGCAGCAGCGCTCCCGCAGGAACTCGCTGACGTCAGTCGCAGCCCCGCGTTGTGGCCAGGCGGATGCGACCACGTTGTCAGACTCAGCCGGCGGTGGCGGGCAGGGCGGCGCGCGCACCGCGCAGCACCCCGACAGCAATGAGCCGTGGTGGCAGCAGAACGAGGAGATGCAGCAGTAGCTGCTCTCGCGCATGGCCATCGCGCTGCGATCTTCCCCTCCCTGGCCCGTTATTGGTTTTGACATTTCGTTCGTACTCCAAACGTTACCAACGTGTTTGGTTCAAAGGCGGAGAGAAGGACGATGCGAAACTCAGAGCTCATTATCCTCTGAACCATCATGGGTGACAGCCAAACCTACAACATTACCACACTTAACGTCAATAGAATTCAAAGTGCGGTGAAACTCCGTTCGCTAAATGATTTCTTGTATGGTACCAGCGCTGACATTGCCCTCCTACAGGAGGTAGTCACAGCCTTAGAAGTGCCCGGTTACGTTCTTATTGATAACATCAATCTTCAGGATGCTGTAGGCACTGCCATCCTTCTGCGCGACGGTATACCCTTTACGGATGTGCAGCGGCTGCCCAGTGGTCGTGGCATTTCTCTTCGAGTGAATGGTGTGCAGATTGTTAACGTGTACGCCCCCTCAGGTAGCACTCATAAGAGAGATCGTTCAAAGTTTTATAAAACCGAGGTTCCCATTCTTCTTAGCGGTTATCGTGAACATCTCATCCTTGGTGGGGACTTCAATTGTGTGCTCAATGACAGAGACCAAACTCCTAACACGAACAGATGTATCGAACTTGAACATTTAATTCATGGCATGCGTCTTCACGATACATGGGAACAACTGCACGGTGAACGGGTAGCGTACACCTTCGCAACCAGTCATTCTGCCAGTCGGCTGGATAGGATCTATGTATCCGAGGCCCTCCAGCGACACACTGTGAACTGTGACATAGCTCCTGTCAATATCTCCGACCATTGTGCATATCAGTGTTACCTCAACCTACACCGCCAGCAAATTTACCGCGGGAAGGGCTGCTGGAAATTGAATGTCAGCCTTCTGCAGGATGCCCAACTTGAAGAGGAGGTGAACTTAACGTGGCAACAGCTCCAGCGGCACCGACGTCGTTACGCTAGCGTTCTACAGTGGTGGATTCAGTGTGCTAAGCCTAAATTACGCCTGACCGTCATGAGCTACGCCCGACAAAAAAGCTTTTGTCAGAAACAGACTATTGAATTTTATTATCGCTGTTTGAGAGAACTGTACAATCGCACTAACAATCCTTCTCGAGACATCGACGTAAAGATCAAACGATATAAAGCGAAAATCACGGCGATACAACGCCAACGAAGGCATGGCATCATCGTGCGAGCCCACCCTAAGGACGTTGCCGCCGAAGAACGGGCCTCTCTGTATCACATTCTGTGAACGACGAAACGGTGTAAAGCCATGTTGATTGAAGCCGTCGTTGATCACGCTGAGAATGCCATCACGAAGCAACGTGACATCATCTCGCACGTCTACGACTATTATAGTCAACTTTACAAGAAGCAACTCGTTGATGAACACTCGTGCGAGGATTTTCTTAGGACCTTGAGCTGTCGCTTGTCACAACAGGATAAAGCAAATTTGGAATCTGTTTTCACACAGGACGAAATCCGACTGGCGGTTCACAGTGGAAAGAAAGGGAAATCACCAGGACCTGATGGTCTCAGCGCTGAGTTTTACCAGCGATACTGGAACGTCCTCGGTCCGACACTCCTCGAGATAGCGAATGAACTCTGGCACCTGGAAGTCATACCCAAGGCATTTACGGAAGGTATCATCCTGCCCTTACCGAAAAAAGGGAACAGCAGGAAGGTCGAAAACATGGGACCTATCACACGCCTGAATGCCGACTTCAAAATAATCACCAGATCGATTAAGCAAAGGATGCAAACCGTTATGTACAAGGTTTTAGGCAGTTACCAGTACAGTGCAGTGCAAGGTCGAAGTGCAATCTCAGCTGCCTGCGATTTGAGGGACATCATCTGTTCATATGCTGAAACTAAAGGACAGGGCGCTCTCATCTTTCTAGATTTTGAGAAGGCTTATGACCGTGTACGTCATGATTTCCTCTTTCAAAGCATGAAGAAACTAGGATTTGGACCTCATCTCATAGAATTAATTCGCAAACTTACTACAAACGCCTCTTCACGGATTCTCATTAATGGCCATTTTACAAAAGAAGTTTCCATCGAGCAGTCCATCCGCCAAGGATGTCCTCTCTCAATGATTTTGTACGCCATTGCAGTAGAGCCGCTCCTGAACAACTTAGTGCATAGCGAAATCGGGCTTAGTGTCGAGTCTGTCACTATCCCATGCATTGCATATGCTGACGATATATGCGTAACTGTGTCATCATCGCAACAACTTCTGTCAGCAGCAACTCTTCTACAAACATTCACGTTTCTTTCAGGAGCAATACTCAATAGAACTAAAACCACAGTTTTGCAAATCGGTGGCGGTATCGGCGACATATCCCATGTTACCTGGTGCAAGGAAAAGGATTCTCACACAACACTCGGTGTTACTTTTGAAGCCAAACCAGACAATTTCCTGACGAAGAACTGGTCACACATGCTTCATAAATTACGTGCTGCTTTGATGCTTCACTCCTACCGTGACTTGAACATACTACAGAAAGTTAAGACCATCGAGATCGCCATTACGAGGAAGATGAATTATTTGGCGCAAATTCTTCCAATCTCCGACCACCTAGCCAAGAGTATACAACAAGCGTTATGTTGGTTTATTTTTAGGGGGCATATTTTCAAAGTTCAGTTGGATACCTTAACCTTACCTTCATCCAAAGGTGGCCTTAACTTCATTAAAGTACACAAAAAATGTGTCACCCTGCTCCTAAATCGCATCAGGAAGGAGTTTCGTAACCGGAGGACCAGTCTCATCAGAAACCTTATTCAGCGGTGGAAACCTCATAGCTTGGACCCACCCGCTAATATCGCCGGCATTCCACTTTCTTACCGACATGTGCGACTATACTACATGGAAATGAGCTACATTCGACACGACATCGTCGATACAGGAAGCCTGACGAACAGGAAGCTTTACGACCTTCTCATGACAACAAACCACAGGAATCGTCTGAAGAAAAATATCCACATACATATTGGAGTATAATATGGTGGAATGTGCACAACGATATGTTACCATCACGCGTCATAGCAGACTGGTATCTCACAGTCAACGATAAAGTAGCAACGAATGAAAAGCTACATAAAATAGGCCTTCAACCAACGCCCAACTGTGACGCATGCGGAAGAGTCGATACGCTCCTTCATAGGTTCACTTGCGGACATGCAGAAGAAATTACAACATTTCTTCGTCAACGATTGTCAGTGATAGACCGTACGACGCCCAGTGGTGTAGAACTTTTAGAGATCACTCAGCCACAAAAACTGAGGTATCCACGAGCAAAAAACAACGCCACAACGTGGATCATGGGCCACACAGCATCGTTTATTATGCAGAATAGGCATGCTACTTTTCTAGACTATTATTCTTACATAGAAATTGAACACTTTAACATAAGCCAACATTGTGACTACAGGAGGATATTTGGAAATACGCTGAAAATCATAATTAACGGTTAAATGCTTCAAATACGATATTTGGATAGTAGAGGTTGCCAGTTGCCTGTATGTATGAATCCTATTTGCTTCCTGGGACTTTATTTCTTGCCGGAATTTTAAGATACTATTCAGATGCTCACCAATGCAGAAGGCATTTTTTTTCCTTCCCATTTTCCTCTCAACATTTTCCTTCTCTCGCAGAGCAGCGGAGCAACTTTCCTTTCGACAATGATGTGATAGTCTTTTGTGCACCTCAAGAAGACATTTCCTTTCTTTTCTTATATTGCGCAACGGCAGGCTAGAACTCATAAATACTATGTTCACTCTCTTTTCATTACAAATCGGAGCACATGTTTATTTTTCCCTTCCTTATTATATATATAAAAAAAAGATGGATAGTGCGTCTGCCAAGTATGCAGCAGATCCCGGGTTCGAGTCCCGGTAAAAAAAAAAAAAAAAAAGAAAAAGTGGTATAGGGGTAGCGAAAAAAAAAGTGGACTAGGGGTAGCGCCTTTGATCCATAATCAAAAACGTCTTCGGTCCCGGGTTCGATCCCCGCCACTGGCTAAATTTTGATAAATAATCAGCATTGGCTGCAGAAGACTTCCGGCATAAGAAGTCAGCCCATTCTGCCAACGGCCTTGTCAAAGAGGGCGGAGGAGCGGATGTTCAGGGCAATCTCGTGTCCTACGGGTTGGAAATTGCCCCTAAAGGTAGAAGAATCAGCAGTGATCAACGACATGAGGATGCAGAAGGCAATGGAAACCACTGCATTAAAGACAAGTTACGTGTATCCACAGGACATGTGGCCTGTAGTTGAGGAAGTGTCATGATGATCTCTCCATTGGCAAAAGATTCCGCAATATTCCCCCACTCGGTTCTCCGGGAGAGGACTGCCAAGGGGGAGGTTACCATGAGAAAAATATTGATTAATCAACGAAAGGATAATGTTCTACGAGTCGGGGCGTGGAATGTCAGAAGCTTGAACGTGGTAGGGAAACTAGAAATTCTGAAAAGGGAAATGCAAAGGCTCAATCTAGATACAGTAGGGGTCAGTGAAGTTAATTGGAAGGAAGACAAGGATTTCTGATCAGATGAGTATCGGGTAATATCAACAGCAGCAGAAAATGGTACAACAGGTGTAGGATTCGTTATAAATAGGAAGGTAGGGAAGAGAGTGTGTTACTGTGAACAGTTCAGTGACCGGGTTGTTCTAATCAGAATCGTCAGCAGACCAACACCAGCAACGACAGTTCAGGTATACATACTGACATCGCAAGCTGAAGATGAACAGATAGAGAAAGTGTATGAGGATATTGAAAGGGTAATGCAGTATGTAAAGGGGGACGAAAATGTAATAGTCATGGGTGACTGGAATGAAGTTGTAGGGGAAGGAGTAGAAGAAAAGGTAACAGGAGAATATGGGCTTGGCACAAGGAATGAAAGAGGAGAAAGACTAATTGAGTTCTGTAACAAGTTTCAGCTAGTAATAGCGAATACACTGTTCAAGAATCACAACAGGAGGAGGTATACTTGGAAAAGGCCGAGAGATACGGGAAGATTTCAATTAGATTACATCATGGTCAGGCAGAGATTCCGAAATCAGATACTGGATTGTAAGGCGTACCCAGGAGCAGATATAGACTCAGATCACAATATAGTAGTGGTGAAGAGAAGGCTGAAGTTCAAGACATTAGTCAGGAAGAATCAATACTCAAAGAAGTGGGATACGGAAGTTCTAAGGAATGACGAGATACGTCTGAAGTTCTCTAACGCTATAGATAAAGCAATAACGAATAGCGCAGTAGGCAGTACAGTTGAAGAGGAATGGACGTCTCTAAAAAGGGACATCACAGAAGTTGGGAAGGAAAACATAGGTACAAAGAAGGTAGCTGCGAAGAAACAATGGGCAACAGAAGAAATACTTCAGTTGATTGATGAAAGGAGGAAGTACAAACATGTTCCGTGAAAATCAGGAATACAGAAATACAAGTAGCTGAGGAATGAAATAAATAGGAAGTGCCGGAAAGCTAAGACGAAATGGCTGCAGGAAAAATGTGAAGACATCGAAAAAGATATGATTGTCGGAAGGACAGACTCAGCATACAGGAAAGTCAAAACAACCTTTGGTCACATTTAAAGCAACGGTGGTAACATTAAGAGTGCAACGGGAATTACACTGTTAAATGCAGAGGAGATGGCAGATAGGTGGAAAGAATACATTGAAAGCCGCTATGAGGGTCAAGATTTGTCTGATGTGATAGAAGGAGAAATAGGGGTCGATTTAGAAGAGATAGGGGATCCAGTATTAGACTCGGTATTTAAAAGAGCTTTGGAGGACTTACGGTCAAATAAGGCAGAAGGGAGAGATAACATTCCATCAGAATTTCTAAAGTCATTAGGGGAAGTGACAACAAAACGACTGTTCAGATTGGTGTGTATAATATATGAGTCTGGCGACATACCATCTGACTTTCGGAAAAGCATCATCCACACAATTCCGAAGACGGCAAGAGCATCGAAGCTGCTTACAAGAATAATATACAGAAGAATGGAAGAGGAAATTGAGAATGCGCTAGGTGACGATCAGGCACGAGAGAGGCAATTCTGACGTTACGGCTAACAATGGAAGCTAGGCTAAAGAAAAATCAAGACACGTTCATAGGATTTGTCGACCTGGAAAAAGCGTTCGACAATATAGAATGGTGCAAGCTGTTCAAGATTCTGAAAAAAGTAGGGGTAAGCTATGGGGAGAGACGGATCATATACAATATGTACAACAACCAAGAGGGAATAATAAGAGTGGACAATCAAGAACGAAGTGCTCGTATTAAGAAGGGAGTAAGACAAGGCTGTAGCCTTTCGCCCCTATACTTCAATCTGAACATCGAGGAAGCAATGTTGGAAGTAAAAGAGAGGTTCAGCAGTGGAATTAAAGTACAAGGTGAAAGGATATCAATGGTACGATTCGCTGATGACATTGCTAAGTGAAGAAGAATTAAGTGATCTGCTGAACGGAATGAACAGTCTAATGAGTACACGGTATGGTTTGAGAGTAAATCGGAGAAAGACGAAGGTAATGAGAAGTAGTAGAAATGAGAACAGCGAGAAACTTAACATCAGGATTGATGGTCATGAAGTCAATGAAGTTAAGGAATTCTGCTACCTAGGCAGTAAAATAAACAATGACGGACAGAGCAACGAGGACATCAAAAGCAGACTCGCTATGGCAAAAGAGGCATTTCTGGCCAAGAGAAGTCTACTAATATCAAATACCGGCCTTAATTTGTGGAAGAAATTTCTAAAGGATGTACGTCTGGAGTACAGCATTGTATGGTAGTGAAACAAGGACTGTGGGAAAACCGGAACAGAAGAGAATCGAAGCATTTGAGATGTGGTACTATAGAAGAATGTTGAAAATTAGGTGGACTGATAAGGTAAGGAATGAGGAGGTTCTACACAGAATCGGAAAGGACAGGAATATGTGGAAAACGCTGATAAGGAGAAGGGACAGGATGGTAGGACATCTGCTAAGACATGAGGGAATGACTTCCATGGTACTAGAGGGAGCTGTAGAGGGCCAAAACTGTAGAGGAAGACAGAGATTGTAATACACCAAGCAAGTAATTGAGGATGTAGGTTGCAAGTGCTACTCTGAGATGAAGAGGTTAGCACAGGAAAGGAATTCGTGGCGGGCCGCATCAAACCAGTCAGTAGCAAGGTAAAAATATGAGTAAACATCTGACGTGCCACTGGTTGGCTGTACGATTCCTATGGCTTCCATAATTTCACTGTTGCTGACGTCTGCCATGTTAGAGATTTTAATTACATATATACATCAGATGTTGTATAGTATTACTGTAATCTGGTGGTGCAGGGTGTTAATCCTATTATTGCTTCTTTCGAAAAGTAATTAATTTAGCCACTTGCAGAGTTTATTGTTCAATTTTGAACTAATTTACAACTAACAACGATATCGAGCTACAGCTGTTGTCATCTCAAACGACGCTGTACTTTTATTGATTTTTGATAATACGGTTGGAAAATAGGTTTATAATTTCAGTTTCAGTAAGGCAAGCAGTCTCGATCAAAAGCTTTTATTGTTAGTTACCGCTTTCAGTATTTCACTGTCATCATCAGATGATTTACTGTCTGCTGTAGCGATATGCAGGGACAGAGAGCGGAGACAGACGTATGCCACGAGGCACAATCCATTGACTGCTAGGTGGAAAGTGTCAACAGAAGAGGCGGTGGCAGAGGGTATTAGCGCGCTTCCTCTTTGGGTCTCACAAATTGTCCTTATTGGCAGATAGTTAGTATCGCAAAAGAGGAAAAGCAGGTGACTTCATTGAGAATAAAATTAAGGAAAGAATTAGCTGTACGGTTAGTAGTCATGGCTTCCAGTGACCTACATACCTCGGTACACAGTGATAGTCGATACAGTCGGCAGCGACCCGGCAGTCAAGCTCCTCGACGAGTTCCCAGATTTCGCCCCCAGTGAGGCGGCGGAGCTGCGCCAGGGCGCCGGCGCACCCCTCTCCCTCCTGCGCTCCACGCGGAGGTGGCGACGGCAGTCCGGTGTCCCTGAGGCGGTCTGCCAGGCGCTGCGCAGCTAAGACCGCGGGGGGCGGCTGCTCCCGGCTGGCACACTTTACCAACTTCGGTGACCAATCTGCAATACCCCCTTCACTCACCTCGAGGTCTGGACTCTGACTCACGAGCTTCCATGGACACCTCATATGCACATCAGTACTAGCAGCTACTGAAAGTGAAACTGTAAGAGAGAAACAGCCAACGATAATCGACACGGCGTGAGGTGTGCTGCACACTTTTGTAAGCAAACGGTCAGCAAGTCAGCTGACTGTCAGCATGGCGGCAGTTACTGCGGCTCCCCTTCACGATGAAGCGGGAAGAGCTGCGCCGACACTACAACACTGGACACTGTGCCGTCATTCCGTATGAGCCGAAGTTCTGACTGCAGCATCGGTGTGGACGATCCGTAGATCGAGGCCCTGAGCTGAGCGGAGAATTCCACGTTGCATTCTCGCCCAACTCATGGGGAGCCACATGGTATACAATACGTAATTGGTTACACTGATCGCAGCTGTTACATTTCTAAATCCTTGAGACAGCTCGCTTGCGATATTTTCGACATCCTTTCAACAAAATAATTTAACGTCGCATGTCATCCATGCTGTTCTGCCCCAGGTTGACAGAGCTAGCACCGCTACCACAGGAACGTGCGACGTACCTGGCTAGGCGCAGACAGTAATATTTAAGTGAAAATCACACTTGTCGTTAACTTGTTTGATTGGCAAGATTGGGAATAAGACATTTGGACCCGCAGTCATAGATCTTTGCAGATCGTCAGTGCAGATACAGTCTTACGTTGGTGTCAGAGCTGGCAGTGCGGGGCTGGAGAGGAGACTCCAGGCTGGCCGAGAGACATCTGTGCTGCAGGCGGCAGGGCGCTCCAGACGCAGCCCTATGCTGGAGCGGCCGCCTGTGGGAGCATTTCTTGGTGCCTTCAGATCTCCAGTCCAGGCTGGGCCTGAATGACGACCCCAGGCATTCTGTACTCTCATCTCCTGGAGCGCCACACACTTAGCCTGTCTCATCACAGTCTACCTGCCAAGTACTGCGTCACAGTCAAATAACTGCAGCCAGAAAAGCTGGAATTCCCTATGATGCAAACGGAATGCCACTCTCCTCTCGCTTTAATCTCTGGGATCCGCATCTCAGCTGTATTTTCCTCTTAGCTGTAGCAGTGTTTACCCAGGGTATCTCGTTAGGTAAGTAGCATAGGCGCTGCCATTCGTTGTTCTGTACACTTCCGAGGCAGTAGTTGCACTTCTGTCCCTTTGTGCTTGTGTGGGAACGTTCAGCGCCGGGAGAAAACAAATGTTGAGACCATTTTAGAAATAATCGAACTGAAATTGTCGACCGATGCGCGAGTGTGGTTGACATGCGGTTCCTCGCCACAAATAAAGCAGCAATGAAGGCACTGAGTGGCAGAGAGTGGCTTTGCACTAAAAAGCGCTGATCTGTTCTCACCTGCCAAAAAGTTTACGGCGGAATCTCTGAACACACACAAAAGATATTCTGCCTGCTCATTCCCTCACGAGGGACTCAAGTCTTTTTGAGCAAATGCGTGATAAAACCCACAGTGAGTTACACTGCAACATGAAGCAAAAGGAAAGAAGAAAGCGTAGGGAGTCCAGCTGAGGCTACCTCGGTGGTGAGCTGACCTCGCCGGTAAACATTGTAAAAGTTTCGTACTGGCCCAATGAGACTGCTAATTCTGATAACGTCTCTCGCCGTCGGTGCGGCTACTGGGCTGTAAACATACAAACAGTCGCTTCTGATAGGACTGTGGGCAGCTGCTACTGTTAACCGAAAAATCGGGATGCCATTGCGGTATGTCTATGGTAATTAATCACTGTGAACGTTCGAGTAATGCACACCTGATATCAATGAATGTAATTGACTCGTACAGAGGGAAGTCCACGCTCCTGACCCCACACGGAGACCTCCACCTCGTCGTGTCTGAGGGCCGGATGATTCACTTGGCGCTCTCCGTAACCTGCGATGTACAATTGTACGACTCGGTGTATCTCGTATATCCTCGCGAGAGCTTAACCCCGTCAACTGTGTAGCGATACTTGAAGCTTCCATCACTGGAATAATGCCACAGTTACGGCCAATGCCTCAGGGACTTTCCCTGACAATCACTGTAACGAAAGGAAACTACTCCTTTTGTGATTAAGCGTAAGTGTGTTTACGACCTACTGGCACGCCTCCTCCACGCTCCACCTACTCGCCGACCTGTGTGTCTGGCTGCAGGCAGGGGGGCCTCCCATGCAGCGGGCCACGGCCCCCAAACCCGCACAGGGCGACTCGCGCTGCGGGAACACACACCGCCACAGCCTGGAACCTCCGTAAGTCTGGAAACTCTACAAGTCACAGAAAACTGCTGGTTGTATGTAATGAAACAATCGTCCTTCGACTCTGCCTCGTATGTGATCATATTTTCTGCATCTTTAGTTTTTATCGTGTGATATTTTAACTTGTTCAAATATGCAAGTGTATGTCTGAAAGCATTACCTGGGGACTTATAAGGTTCACTTTCTCTTCTGAACCTCCGTGAGTAAGTTGATGATCGTTCCTTCAGCAGAGACGACCGAGGGCAAAGGTCGCTAGAAATACACTGGCGGAAAAGAAAATCTCAGCACAAAATAAAAATTACTGTAGAGCAATGAGATTGCGGGGGGTACATCTCTCTATATGACACATCTTATAGCTTCGAAGGTAACTATGAAGTACAAAAGCCGCTGCCTCATGTCGAGGTAATGCAAAGGGAAAAAGCGGAAGTAAGGCATCCTGCAGCTCTTTTAATGTAAATGTAAGTAAAAGTAACATTTGGATTTCCTGGTCAACTGCTACCAATAACCCATTTTATTTTCCATGTTTGCTGTAAGCTGCACGTAAAGGCACAAGCTGGACATGTACTTGTATGTCAGATGTGACAGCGTTCGGCGGCCCACATATTGCCAACGATACTAACACAACACTGGGTGATGATGCCAACAGGGGGAGGGACTGGAGCTATCAAATGATGTCGACAGCACGAGGCTATGGAGCGTAGCTGAACTGCTTAGTTGACGAGTAACTCACGACAGTGCTACAGTGCAAGTGCTGTTGATACAAAGCAGAGCAATGACGCCGATAAACAAAGCAAAAGTTGATTTATATCTTCAGTAGCAGTAGCCAAAGTCGAGATTTGATCAGAAAGGAACTCAAGAAATTTCGCAGAGTGTGAAAGAAGTGGCGCATGAATCAGTGGAATGCGTGGTGTTGCGCGAACAACGTACAAGAGGAGTGCAGTGATGGCGATACGTGGGCGGCACTAGAAAGTTGTACTGAAACAGGTGTGGTGTAGTTGACCGTCGTTGTCGGACAGAGGGCCGCAGCTCCCGTTTCCAGTCAAACGTAGTGAAGGGCAGTCGTTGTCCAGGGAGAGGATACTAAACACAATTACATACTTGAAAAACCGCAGACAGCATAGCAAAAGAACAATTACGATCATATTTTGAGCAAGTCTGCAGAAATATCACCGTTAGTGTGTAAGGAAAACTACAGACATCCAACGGAGGACAAGGCTCACCTGCGCGTTTCTAGGATGCTCGACATACATTACAGAGATTTCAAAAGAAGCATTGGATGCTTGCATGACGTCAGACGGTTTTACAGAAGTGTGACATGTGAGATAATGAAACTTCGAAGAAAGCGTCAACTTGACGATGCACAGCAAACTACAGGATCGACCGAAATATTTGTAGATGAGATAAGCAAATCTACCCCGTCGTTGAGTAAGGAATTTGTTTTCAACTGCAGCCAATCGACATTTGAAGAGGAAACGTACATCAACGGAACCCTGGGAATTAAAGGTACCAAGACAGATCAATCAAGATCATCTATTATCAATTCGCATTCGTATACAGTTATGCCGACTGATTAACAAGACGGTAAAGTGGCTGGAACGCTATTTATTGCTCTGCGCCCTCTGATTCTTCCTCGTGTGTGTAATTTTGGCAGGGGCAGTAGGGAATATTTACGTAACAGCAAACAAGAGAGGGAGAACAGACGTAAGAGAACTACAGATATTATATGATCACTGCTTTTGGAAAATAGCTCGTCAAAATAGGTGTTGTTTTCTTGATTCCTAGGCTGCGCATATAAATCTTACTCCTAAAGAACAAGATACCGCTTCTGGAAAGTGTGTGAGATAGCAGTTTGTACCACCTGGAACCACCACATGGATAGTACTTAGAGATGTGTGCGTATGAAACATATTATATCACTACCTGCAGAATCGCCTTAAAGGACAGACTGTGTCGCATTCGGTTGCATGCCACCACTTTCCTTCAGTTCTCGTCACCCTGTTATACCAATGTCATTTCTATACGTATTGCTTAAGAGTGGATACCTAGCTGAGCGCCCTCATAATAAACGTAGTCCTTCACTGTAAGGCAGAAGACGTATAATTTTTAATATCAGCATATGTAAGCCAAGCCGCCTGTGCGTGTTTGATAAGTGGACTGTGCATAACGTCTTATGAATCCGTACAGCACAAAAGAGCACTTACCACGATGGAGACAGTACTGCCACTGTAGAAAAAATTCACCGTTACTGGGCGCCGAGCGTTTGCCGATGTTCCAACAGACGCAATCCAGCATCGAGGAGGTCTCACTTGCTGTAAGCAGAGCTGCCACTGTGGCAATCACGCCCGCCGGCTGCATTGTCCGCTGCTGGCAGTGGGGAGCGAACAGAAGCTGTGCGCTTCGCAGGGAGCGCGCGCTCAATATGACGGCGAGCGCAGCGGAAGTCTGGCGCAGGGCGGCCAAACCACGGGAAGCCCGACGCCTCTCATGCGGATCACCGCCGTATTCCTGTTTGCCTGCTGAGAGTTCGCAAAAGCCGTCGAGCAAAACAAACGTGGTATCTGCCCTTCCGCAGGGAAGTGTTGTAGTCATTGTGCGGTTTCTAATCTACAAAAAGGATTTACGAGGCAATCTGAGCAGCCATTGTTCGCCGATGGTGCTGTCTTTTACCATCTAGTAAAGTCATCAGAAGATCAAAGCAATTGGAAAATAATTTAGAGAGTGAACCGGTGCGGTGCGTAAAGTGGCAGTTGATTCTAAATAATGAAATGTGTTATGTCATCCACAGGAGAACTAGAAGCAATGCGTTAAATTTCTTTTACTCGATGAGTCACACAAATCGAAAGGGTGCCGTTTCAGCTAAATGCCAAGGTATTACAATTAGGGCTAACTTAAATAGGAACGATCAAACAGAAGATACTGTAGGGAAGACTGTGTTTTGTTTGCAGAACACCTAGACAAAGCGACAAGCCCACTAAAGAGACTGTCACTTAGTGATGCTGGAAGAACCCTCCGCCACACACCGCCAGGTGGCACGCGGATTACTGGCGTAGATGCAGATGTACATCTACAACTCCACACAAGTCGAAATATGGTGCATGGTGGAAGTTTCCTTGCACCATCACTAGTCATTTTCTTTCCTGTTACGCTCGTAAATACACAGAGGGAAAAGCGACTCTCTTTATGCCTCCATCATCATCAGTTTTCTACTATATTAGCAGGTCCTTTGCCTCTCCATTTTCTGCGATCCATTGCCTCCTTCTTACAGCTGCGGTATGTTGTACCGTCCATTATGTCATCCAGTATCTCAAGTGTCCTCCTTCCTCGCTTCCTTATCCCTTCTACATAACCTTCTACACATATTTTTACCAGAACGTCATTCTTTATTAATATATGCTTCTCTTTATTACATCTAGCAACTGTCTTTATTCTCCCACTCATCTCAATACCTCTTCATTTATTACTCTGTCCATCCAACTTATTCTTTCCATACTCCGCCATGTCAACATCTCAGAAGCCTCCAGCCTTTCTCGCTTTATTCCTCAAAACCCATGTTTCTGGCCTTACAGAAGAACACTCCATACAAAATATTTTATCTTTTCCTCAGTTCTCTGTCCACACTGCTGCAGAAAGCTCTCCTTTTCTTATCAAATGCGTCTTTTACGATTGCTATCCTTGTTTTCATTTCTGTTGCGCACTTCCAGTCGGTGTCTATCCTTCTTCCAAGATACTTAAAATTAACACCTGTTCTAATATATTTCTCCATGCGGCATAATTTTTATTTCCTTATTTTCTCCTAGTTCCAATATTTTTGTTTTCTTTGTGTTAATTTTCATTCCATAATGGCGTGAATGGTGTCCACTAAATCCTGTAATTGTTTTTCCCCTGTGGCTGGACGAACCATGTCATCAGCAAACCTCAAACACCCCACTCTTCTTCAATTTCTACGCCCTTGTCATCTAATGTGCATTGGGAGATCGTATTTTCCAAGTAGACGTTGAAAACGGTAGGTGATCGACAGCGTTGTTGTCTTACTCATTTTCCTAATCCGATCCAGTTTGTACTTTCTCCTCTCACTTTAACTGAGGCTTTTTGATTAAGATATAACGAGTCTTTTACTTTCCCAATCCACTCACTTTTCTCTCATTACAGTCGCCACCTTGTGCCAAGCCACATTGTCAAATGCCTTTTCTAGATCGGTGAAGCACATTTAGAGGTCTCTTCCTTTTTCGATAAACCTTTCTCCCAAGATTCGTAGGAGTCCCACTGCACCTCTGGTGTCCATATTCCGTCTAAAGCCAAATTGCTCCTCGCCAAGATTCTCCTCCATTACTTTTTCCAGTCTCTTATTAATTATTCTTAACATCGTTTTGGCTGCATGTGAAATGAGGCTGATTGTCCCGTGCTCACTGCATTTCTCTATTCCTTATTTCTTTCGGTAATGGAATCATTAGTTTTCTCAGAAAGTCCTCAGGCCACTTAACACTGTCACATATTTTATTCATAATCTCAATATTTCCCTTATTTCATCTTGTTTCAAGCATTTTAATATTTCTCCCGGTATATGTACCTACCGCTTTACCATTTTTCATTGCAGCTATGACAGACACTACTTCTTCCGTTATGATGGTTGGGCCTTCCTTTCTGGTCATCATTTTGCGATCAGTCTCATAGAGCTAGTTTTAGATACTCTTCCTGTCTCTGGAGGACATCGTCACGACCTTCGTACACTAGCTCTTCGTCTTTACTCAAACTTTCCATAGTAGCACTGCCTGCTCTGTTCTAATCCCATGTCGTAGTCTTTGTTGTTCAGTAAGTCGCATCTTCCCTTCCTGTCCAGTTCTTCAATTGGATTACATTCTCCTTAGCCATTTTTTCCTAGCCTGCTCTGTTTCTCTTTGCAGTTCATTATTTAACCTTGGGTACAACTTTCTTGCATCTTCAGTGTTCTTGTTTTTAAATTTTCGTCTCTCCTCCACGTTGGAAATCATTTCTTGCGTGACCTATCGTTTCTTTTCCCTTTTACAACTCCTATATTTTGCTGTCCTGCTTTAATGATTTCTTCTTTGAGCATTTTCCAGTACTCGTTGACATTATGAGGTGGTTCTTTGTCTTTTAATGTGTTTAGAAACTCAAGTGAGAGCATTTCTGTAATTTGTTCTTTGTTGGATCGTATCTTCTCTAGATCCCACTTCTTCACAATGACTCCACAGACACCGAAAGTTCTCTGTTAGTTCTCCTTAAGCGAAATGGACGTTGGCGCCAGTGAAATCGTTCTGCACTCAGCTTCTAATGTCGGTTCTCTAAATTTCCTTTATAATTTTCCCAGAAATAATATCATATTAGCTTCAGGGGCTCCTATTTTCGTTCACAAACCACCTCCATAACACTAGCTTGTTGTTCGATCCTGGAGGTAACAACTCTGGCTGCACAGTCAAATTGCTTCGACGTCTTGCCTTAATAAGACCTTGCGCGGATCCAAGACACTCAAACAGTGCTCAAGAACGGCTTGTACTTGTGTCCTATATTCTGTCTTCTACAAGTGAACCGTTCTTTCCCAAAATTCTCTAATCGAAGTCGAGCATTCACCCTTTCCGCTGCACCCTTACATGCTCATTTCACTTCACATCACTTTGCCATGTCACACCTAGATATTTCATCGACGTGAATGTCAAGCAATGCGCTGCTAATTCTGTATTCGAATATTTCTACATTTAGATCTAACTATAATTCATCTTATCAACAAGAAATTTTGCTTAAGTCACCTTGTTCCCCCCTACAGTCACTCATCACTTAGACGTTCCTGTACACTACAGCATCATCAGCTCATCCTGTCCGTCAGATTACCTTCTGCCGCACTCCTGTCGATGCCTTTGTCTCACACAAACACTCGCTGTCCACTGCAATGTAAGGGATTCTGCTATTATGAAATTTGCGTTCCACTCCAACCTTTTCTGCGTTCATCCGTTAAGAGACTGCAGTGAGGCACTGTATCATAGGAGCTCAGTGGACTCCGAGCGAAATCGCCGCCTCAGGATCTGTCAGTACTTGTTCTCCGGTGTCATATCACAGCAGACACATATCCGTATGTCGTCTTCCCGCCCACTCACCCTTCCCTCCCCACTCCAATCCCCCTACATTCCCCTCCTCGACACTGTTCTCGCCCAATAAAGATCAAAAAATGGTTCAAATGGCTCTGAGCACTATGGGACTCAACTGCTGTGGTCATTAGTCCCCTAGAACTTAGAAGTACTTAAACCTAACTAACCTAAAGACATGACACACATCCATGCCCGAGGCAGGATTTGAACCTGCGACCGTAGCAGTCGCATGGTTCCGGACTGCGCGCCTACAAGCGCGAGACATCCATATTAGCAAGTGGCGTAGCCACTACGGGCGGCAACACAGGCGCTGACTCTGTCATCGAGTCGATAGTATGGGTGGCGAATACGGCCCTGGGATACGTGATGTCACGCGCTTGTGTAGGAGACCTCGCTTGACACGTCGCACCTGTCACTCGCCATCCCATCATACGCCACACCTGCCCGACTGGAGTCCGGAGGTCGCGCCAGCCAGCGAAGTTGCCACACGTCTTACAGGGCCGTCGAGCTCGGTGAGCAGTTGTTGGCGAGTGGGCGAGCATTGTCCTCTTGGAACAACACCCCACCTTCCTGTTACAAGAAAAGCAAAAGGGCAGGTTTAACAACATTTAACAGGTAGAAGTGTGGGTGCTCATAGTGTCATTGCTAACAAGTGGCTCGCAACAGTTTGTGTCTGGCCTTACGAGCTCTGTTACCTGTGCTGTGATAGTTGTACGACCTGTCGCCGCTGTCCCTGGAATAAGACGATTCTGGCGCCGGTCAGGGCTGCGGGGACGTGCAGCAGCTCGTCTGCGAGGGTGAGAGTGATCACGTGACCACTGACTGCATCAGAGAGTGGCGCAGCACGTTCAACGTGTGAAGCTGATCTGTGGAAGTACGGCAATTTGACCGCTTCCAGATATGCGAATATATGAAATAATTGTGAGGAATGATCGGGGATAATTTGAGTTTCGTGAAAAGAATATAAGATTTTTGGTTGGTTAACATTACAGAAGAACAGCGAGAAACTTAACATCTGGATTGATGGTCACGAAGTCAATGAAGTTAAGGATTTCTGCTACCTAGGCAGTAAAATAAACAATGACGGACAGAGCAACGAGGACATCAAAAGCAGACTCGCTATGGCAAAAGAGGCATTTCTGGCCAAGAAAAGTCTTCTAATATCAAATACCGGCCTTAATTTGAGGAAGAAATTTCTGAGGATGTACGTCTGGAGTACAGCATTGTATGGTAGTGAAACATGCACTGTGGGAAAACCGGAACAGAAGAGAATCGAAGCATTTGAGATGTGGTGCTATAGACGAATGTTGAAAATTAGGTGGATTGATAAGGTAAGGAATGAGGAGGTCCTACGCAGAATCGGAGAGGAAAGGAATATGTGGAAAACACTGATAAGGAGAAGGGACAGGATGATAGGACATCTGCTAAGGCATGAGGGAATGACTTCCATGGTACTAGAGGGAGCTGTAGAGGGCCAAAACTGTAGAGGAAGACAGAGATTGGAATACGTCAAGAAAATAATTGAGGACGTAGGTTGCAAGTGCTACTCTTAGATGAAGAGGTTAGCACAGGAAAGGAATTTGTGTCGGGCCGCATCAAACCAGTCAGTAGACTGATAACCAAAAAAAAAAATAGTGAAGGATCTGAGCTGTTGCACTGCCAGCCGCTGCGGTCTCGCAGTGGCAGAGCGCTCGCCGCCTTCCCCCCCGCACACCGGCAGCAGAGGCCGGCGCTGCAGCCGGTGAGGCGCTGCGGCTGCCCCCGCCTGCCTCAGCCAGCACAGCACTGCAGCCGGAGCAGTCCCACGTCGAACGGCGGCCTCTAGAGCTCTGTACACTGGCCTCGGTGTTGGGTCATTCGCGTGTGCAAACCGCAGTGACGTGAATACCACAGGCGGTGGACGCCGAAATGCTACATCCGCGTTGATGATTTGTTCACTTGATTGATCCGTAAACATGTGTCTCTGATCCTATTGGTGAACGTAATACAGTACTACGGTCGCTAGAAGTGTTCTTTCATGAGAACCAATACCTACCGTAGTGCGGTACACAGAACATGCTGAAGTAAAGTGAACACGGCTGCTTGTTAAATCACTGACCTTGAGTCAGTTGAAACAAAGAATAGCAGGTGGCCATTGTGATTTCTTGACAAGGGCAGTGTTTGTAAGCTGTTCAGTTACAGACACGTTTGCTGGACCTACGAGTACGGTGTGGATTACTGATCTGCTCATTTGTGACACAATACAGCTTTCACTGCTCCAAGTTATTCGTTCTTTTGAGAATAAAAGTAGTTCTACAATGTGATGAGCATTTTTGTCTTATAACACAGCTTTAATATATTTACTGTTAAATGGGGGACGTCTATTAGAACGCTTTTGACCCTGCTGGTTGCAAGCCTCGTCAATGCTATCGCGCGACATGTGTGTGCGACATGTTTACACAGGCGGGTTTTATGTCAGATGTGAAGACACACTTCCGTTGTGGAAACTATTAAAAGCATACCGCATTGAAGCCCTGCAAAATTTTTGCTTTCAGTCAAACATCGCCATTCTTGATGATACTGTCCTTTTTTAAAGTCATTTCCCTCGTTTCTTCTGCAACAGTGGCTGTTTTGTGTGTCAATTGAGAGTAGAGCCGTGTCTTACTAACATGTTTGGTATAAATGAATCGTTGATTTTTATGCCTGTGACGTGGCCACAACAGAAATCACTGTTTCAAACGGGGATAGGCGTCCTGTGCGAAATGTAAGGGGGAGCATCACATTTCTGTCTGTAGTAGTCATACCACAACAGTAAATAAAATTGAAACTATGACTTCTACGTACCTACAGGCTGCTCGTGTGAGTATCACAGCACCCACTAGTAAGAGCAAACAGACACGTGCCATCCGGGGCGCAGAGTGTCAATCGAGTTTCATTCACCATTCGCTGATCGAATCTCTCCAACTAAGTGCCATTGGAAGCACTACTCTCGAGATAACTACTTTCGAATCCAGTTACAGTTCATCACTCTCAAGGAAGAAGGTGCAGTTTAATATGGTGGGGTGCTCCACTAATTCCCACGTATCAGTAACAGCCTTTGAAAGCACAAATAATTGTTCATAGCAACCAACAGTGCCACAAGATGTAAGAGGTATGACCTTGAGGGATGGCACACCACTCGAAGATCCTAAAGGAGACACTGAAGATCTACCTATTGAGATCCTGATTGGAGCAGATTATTACTGGAGAATACCAACAGTCTTTGGATATGATCTCAGTGGAAACAGATCTAGCACCACCGTCAACAGAGCAACTGTCAACTTTATTCAGGGCAGCTGCAGTGATATATCTGATAAGTCAGTGCGCCGATATTGGGACCTGGAGACAATCGGGATAACAGGACATCAAGAGCGAGCATTAAAACCCATGGACCACCCTATTTATCAGGAATTCCGAGAATCATACTGTGTGGAATATGGCCGCAGAGTACTATCTCTGCTTCGAAAGAAGGATATGCCTGTCTCCTGCAACCGCACAACTGCTGAAGCGCGTCTTCGCTCCTTACAAAACAAGCCGCGAGGGATTGGAGAGCGGAAGGTCATTCACCACGAGACCATGTCGAAATATATTGAGAAGAACCAGATAGAGCTAGCACCCGAGGACTGTTCTGCTGGAAACACATTCTACCTGCCACACCACACTGTGAAGAAATGCATCAGTGGAAGTGTGAAGTACAGAATAGTCTTCGATGCATCCTCACATGAGCCAGAGTCTCTATCGCTGAATGATGCCCTCGAAAAGGGACCAAATTTACTTCCGGGTATACTAGCAATCTTACTGCGATTCCGCACACTTCCGGTGGGATTAGTGTGTGATGCGGACCAAGCTTTCCTGCAGTTAACGTTGAAAGAAGAAGACAGAGACCTCATGAGGTTCCTTTTGTATCGTGTTGAGCAAGCTGGAAGTGGTGCCTACATGACCGCAAATGACGTGATTACATATCGCTTCAAACGTTTGCCAGTTGGACTTGCACCAAGCCCATTCCTGTTGTCGGCTGCCATAAGGGAGCTAGCAACACGAAATAGTGAAAAATATCCACAATCTTCAGGACTTGTAAATAAGTCAGTATTCATGGACGATTTTGTAGGGAGTGTTAGAGACAGCGTCACCGCTGCAACTGTTTACCATGAACTGACAGAACTTTTCCAGCAGATAAGTCTTCCATTGTCCAAATGGGCGACTAATTCGAATGATCTGAAGGCAATATGGGATGTCAAAGGCATTTAAGCAAAGACCACAACCCAAGTTTTAGGAATTAATTGGAACACAGAAAATGACTCTAACTGCAGTGACTACGAGAAGACAGCTGAAAATCTAATGGACAAACTGGCTACCATGAGAAATGTTCTTCGAGCAGCTGCTCAGTTTTATGACCTCCTGGGTGTGTTCACTCCTGTTGGGATCGTTTCAAAGATAATTTTCCAAGACACATGGCTGAGGGGTCTGACACGGGAGGAAGTTTTGCCCACAGATCTTGCATGTCGTTGGCAATCATGGGTATCAAAGCTTCATCACTTATCATCACTACATATTCCTATATGGATAGGGACGTTGGGCACAGGTGGCTCTGCGGAGGTGCATGTATTCTGTGATGCATCTGAAAGAGCCTACGGCGCTGTTTTGTATATAAGGACATCTACTGAAACTGGATACACTGTGCACCTTGTCTGTAGAAAGAACAGACTGGCCCTTATCAAGAAGGTAACTCTACCCAGGTTGGAGTTACTTGCTGCATTGATCGGATCACGACTCCTCATTTCTTTTGCCAGGAAACAGGGTTTGATGCCAACAGAGCAACCTTGTGGAGCGACTCGACAGTCACTTTGGAATGGGTACGGAATGATCCAAACAAATGAAAAACATTTATGTGTAATCGCGTGACAGAGATATTGACATACACCACACCCAGCAAATGGAGGCATTGTCCGGGAAGCCAAAATCCTGCAGATCATCACACACGGGGACGAACCAAACCTGCTAGCCACTCTTGATACCTGGTGGGGTGGTCCACCATGGCTTTCAGAAGACAAGCAGTTCTAGCCACGGGAAATCTCAGCCCCAGCGCCATCAAAGACATAAGAAACAAGCGAGAACACGTCACTCTGATCACCATCACTGAACCACTGCTGGACATTGCAAGGTTTAGTTCATATTGGCGAGTACTGCGTATAACGGCCTTTGCATTTCGATTTATCAGCACAACAAGAAACAAAAATAGAATCTCCGGCAGTTTTAGTGCTTTGGAATTACAAAATGCCCGCACCTACTGGATCAGAAGAGTTCAAGAGGAACTATTCACTAGTGAACTGTCTGCGTTGCGTAAGGGAGAACAATTGCCCAAGGAGTCAAAGATTGCTCGATACAATTCCTTTATATCGGATGGTATCCTTCGTCTTGGTGGAAGGCTGCAATGTGCTGCACTGTCACACTCAGAGAAGCAACCAGTTATACCGGATGGACGTCACCATTTCACTGAGCTCCTCATCAGACACAAACATGTAAGACTGCATCATCTCGGTGTGCGCATTGTGTTAGGGGAACTGCGAGAAGAATTTTGGATTCTGCGAGGACGACAAGCTGTTCGGAGAGTTCTTCACTCTTGCCTACCATGCAAGATAATACACAGTCGCCGGTATGAAGAGATGGAGGCCCCACTACCACTGGACAGAGTTCAGCCTTCAAGAGCATTTGCAGTAACAGGCATCGATTTTGCCAGACCATTATATGTCAAATCTTGACATCAAAAAAACAAAGTCCTACATTGTCCTATTCACATGTGTAACAACACGGCCATTCATATTGAACTTGTAACTGACACGTCCACTGACAGATTTTTGATGGCTGTGCAACGCTTTGCACGACGTAGGAGCCTATCAGTTACTATCTACTCAGACAATGCTACAACATTCCATGCAGCCAACTCAGAACTGGCAGAGCTTTTCAAAACCATGCAGCATACTGACGTACAGCTCTACTGTGCCCACCATGGAATCACTTGGAAATTCATACCACCACGTGCGGCTTGGTGGGGAGGCTAGTGGGAACACATGTTAGGCTCAGTCAAGTGCTGCCTGAGGAAAGTTCTTGGTCGCTCCCAGGTGGATGAAGAGAGCTTAAACAACACCTTGATCAGCATAGAAGCCGCAATAAACTCACGACCCATCACTCCACGAGAGAGCGACTCTGCATTGAGGCCAGCCCACTTTCTAAATGGTGGGAAATTAGTAACAATTCCATGTGGGGCAGAACCAGCAACTAGAAAGGACCTTACCAAGGAGTTCCGACTCAGACAGAAGATGGGTGACGACATCTAGCGCAGGTGGAAGACAGAATACCTCCTGCTGCTAAGACAGTATCATGAGGTGAAGGGATACCCTTCACAAAGGGAACTGAGAATTGGAGACGTTGCTCTGCTCCAAGAAGACAGCAAACCTCGGCACTTGTGGAAGAGAGCTGTAGTAGAAGAAGTGCAGCATGGCAGAGACAGTAAAATACGGTGTATCATCCTCCGCCAGCCAGATGGTATGCGGATCTGTCGACCAGTCCAGCTGGTCATCCCCCTCGAGATGGACCAGCGTGGGGAGGATATCAGGGAATGAAGACTCCTACGCAATCTGTTGGTGTACTGTTATGTCTGCACATTGTGCTGCCCTCTGCACCGGATATATTTCGACTGTAACTGTAAAATAGATGTATGGGAATAAATGTGTGTGTGAGCAGAAGTTTTACTGTGTCCTTGATTTCATTAGTGTGTAGCAACAGACTCTGATTTAATGAGCCGATACACCTCATTTCTTTTATCCAGATCTGCAATTTTCTGCTTGATATTAGTTTTACATGCTCTGTACACATGCCAGGTACAATAGAGTCTCATCTTAGGAGCACCCATTGTCCTGTTCTATGCAATACTGTATGACTCTGCCAAATCAAACATGAATACATTGGGGCAAATTGGTCCAACCTGTGATTGTACGTGCTGTAAAAATATACTTAAAACATCGGCGTCCTTCCTGTTCGAAATCAGAAAAGGATATGGGAATCCTTGCCTGAGATCATCCAGTACTAAGAGAGTGGTCACTTCGAAATCATACCCGTTAAGCCCAGGGGTTCCATCAATACAGATACAGTCTTCTCCGTATTTTCATAACATTTCGCTTTGTGCTCCGTTCATTATCACTAATACGAATTCCTCAATCCTCAATTCTTGATGTTCAGTAGTCGAGTCTTGTGCTTTACAGAATAACACACGGATTCTCACTTTCGTTCATTTCTTTTACCCAAGCTACGACACTGATTGCATAATTTTTACGTCTCAGCGACTTGGAGGAGAGGATATAGCTTGCTGCAATGTTATATAAGTCTTGCTTGGTAGTCAAATGGATTCTCTGCAAGTCTGAATCCTGCAAACTTGTCTGTATGTTATCTAGAGTTTTGTCATACGGAAGTCCCATTGGAATATCTGTTGTTAAGGTTTCCCTGTCTTTTGACTCAGGGGCAGGTGCGTTAAATCTTGTTTGTGACCAATGAGGGTAGACACAAAATGTACTTGGTATGTTCCACCTCCTCTACAGTTACTTTCATCTGTTCAGGGCACTTTCCATTCATTTTGTTGCTGCCTGTCAATTTAAGATGTCTTGTGCCTTTACCTTTGGAGACAAAGTTACCTGACCAATGGCAACCATAATAATGTGTAGAGCTAGTAGATCCATGTGTTTTAATAAACTTTGAATGTGTCATGCGTTCAGGCTCTTCTTTCCACTGTAAAAACTCATCTGCATTTGAGAACTGCAGATCTTTGGAATTAAGTTGAATTTGATAAGCAGTTTGTAAATGATCTATCCAGCCCCTTCTTGAACTACTTTGAAATGGGCACAATGTACACTTGAAGAACAACCCCTCCTTCCTGCAAACCATGAATAGTTCGTTGGTGGCGATACAAATTATTTTTAAGAAAAAATTTTTGTCACACACATAGCACTGATGGTGGCAACAGACAGCTATTGTGGATGGTTTTTGCAAACATGCTGACTGAGATTCTTTCCGTAATTATACACTTGCCGACACACTTGACATTTAAAAGCACTTATTTGAATTACTACCATTAATTGCTGGTTTAATTCAAATACATGGAGCAAATATTGAAGACATGGGCGCCGGCCAGAGTGGCCGAGCGGTTGTAGGTGCTTCAGTCTGTAACTGCCTTGGGCATGGATGTGTGTGATGTCCTTATGTTAGTTAGGTTTAAGTAGTTCTAAGTTCTAGGGGACTGATGGCCTCAGGTGTTAACTCCCATAATGCTCAGAGCCATTTGAACCATTTTTGAAGACGTGGGTGTAAGTGAGATGAACAGACGGGATTTTGTGTCTGTGTTTCTGACAATTTCAATACAAATGGTGGTAACATCATACTTGTGCAAGATTTCTTGTAGCATAATTCACACAATGTATGTGTCCTCTGACACATTACGATGTAATATAACACAGCTGGAAATGTTAGGTATTTCCCATATCACTGCAGAAGTTGTGTTCTAATGCATGACGATTGGCATAAACATAAGAATGTCCCAATTGGACACTGGTGGTAGATACTCAAGATGTTTTCCATGTTCTTACTACTGCACTTGTGACCTACACAAGCATGTTTTTAAAGATTTGAAAACAACATCATAATTGCTGGAGGTAAAGACAAATAGGTACTTTCAACTCTTAATATTTATGTCTGTCATTTATAGTAATGTAAGATTGATTGTTCACTGTCATCATGGTAGAAGCAGTATTTCTCCTTAAGTGCCTAATGTAATTACGTTTTTTGGATGTCTACTTGTAATCATTTTCTGTAATACTTTACTATTCATGACACTTCATTTTGTACTAATGTATCTGCAATTAAATGATTGGTTGTATATTGTCAGAGTACTCAGTAAACTTTTATTTTGTACAAGGTACAATGTATGTATCATATCGTAATTTCATTGTACTGTTGGTACTGCATGTATGGAATTATTTCATAATGTAACTATATTGTACAACTTTTAAATGTTAGTGTGGTGTACTATCCAAATAAACAATTGAAATCGTGGCATGTAGTGTAATACAGATTGTGTTTTCAAATATAGTTATCTGAATATTCAAACATAGTTTGCTACATCATTTGTGTGGCCAGTGAGAGAATTTAACCATCTATCATTGAGACAGTACTTTGCAAAGTGAAAGGAATTCATTTGTGACCTTTGTGATTTTTTTCATGACTAACTGTTGACATTACTACACTCCCAAAGATAATGGCATCCTCTTGGAACATCAGATATTGAGTCCCAGGCTAAATGCACCTTGTTCCCCACATTTGGTTTACTCTGTTCTGTTAGTAATTTGTAGAAAGTTAATGATTCAATAAAATTATATCACTGAAGAATTTTCATTTTCATTATTGCATTACCTGTCCTACATAATTAAATGCTATTTTCTGTGCTGCATTGTCAAGAAAATATTCATCCTAAATTTGTTATGTAACATGAATGTACTGAAGGTCTAAACAAATTGAGCCTCTGAAGCATATCTCATAGGTGGTTCGCAATTTTATCCCCAGCACCTCCCTCCATATCTTTCTACATTTAACAGAAAATCAGCCCCGAGGCTGAGAGTAAGAGTTCATCTCTATCATTTCAGTCAATAAAGGTCTTCGTGGAAGGTCTTGGAGAGAGCCACTGGTTTGTTGGGAAAGATATGGAAAGAGGTAGTAGATTATCAAAGTTTGATGACTGGCTCAATTTGCAAGAGAGCTACTCTACAAAAACCAGTGTGGTGTCTGGATTCAGATTCAGGCTGGTTCACACATTTCATGTTTCATTAATGTTTCAAAATAGTACACTCAACTGCACTGTAAAAAATTTCATTTTTGCGGTGTATACATAACAAATGGTTCTAATTGGTGGATCACTTCCCATGAAGCTAGGTCATTGTTGATGTCTAATAGTGGAAAAACTGGGATGTGACTAACAAATGAAGGAATTAGGTCACCATTAATCTCGTTATCTTGTAGTTCCTTGGAATATATTTCGAACCAGTTTCTTGCTTTTTTCTTTTTTTCAATGAAATCCAAGTGCTGCCACCATGTGCCACAGTACTGACACTTGCTTGAGTTGAGAACTGGTGACTCCTAACATCATGACAATACACATGATGTGTTGAACAATTAGTCAGGATATTTTAATAACACAGGACATTGAGCCAGAATGGAGTCTGGTCCTTTTTTTCGCCAGGGTATATCACCCTTACATGAATCTTTTCTATGTTCTGTGTGTATACGCATAATCTCTGGGTTTATTGTTATGCATCGAATAGCCAAGATGGTGACTGCATAAAGATGCAATTAATGAAACTTCTGCACAGAACACTTTTAAAATAAAAATATTAGGTCTCACACTATAGATGATTGATAGTATTTGAAGTCTTGTGGTGATATACAAAACTTTTCAGAGGATGATAGAATAGCTACATTTTCAGTTGTGATCAGTAACTTCATATCAAGAATGATCTCAAGATAGAAATGTAAGCTAACTACTGAGAAATTAATTGTTAACAGTCATGAAATATACTGGATTTAGTGTTATAATGAGACTGCTAAATTCTTTTAATGGGAGTAAATTTGCATTACTGTGATAAATGTCAATTTCACAGCAAATTCAATTACATAATCACTTTAACTACCTCCAGAATTTCTGTGTCGATTTAATCTTATTATGATCTGAGGTATGTTGGTAGTTGTCTTTGTAGGATTTCGTTGCGAAATGATGTTTGATGAAATGTAGGATGCATAACACTTATACAAGTACACTGCAGCTAGATATATTATGAATTGATATAAATAACATCATGATTTACACTGTTATGCATTGTTTTTTTCGGTGTGTCTTGTTTCTGATGTACAACTATATTATGAGTAGTTATATAAATCAGAAATGAAATCAGACATTTTAAATTTAGAGTGAGGGTTTTCAAAATAATACTCAATAAAAAATAATTATGTACAAAGAAAGCTTACATTAAAGTGACATGTTCCACATTATTGTGAAATATCGTATTCATAATCTATGGAACAAGTATTTATGTATGTATGTATAATAGAGATGATACAATAATACTCTTACACAAAATAAAACAGTAATATGTAATACTTATTATGGTTACTTTTCACCCACCACAATATGTGGTTGGGGGATTTGGATTTAAAAAAAGTTCAGAGAAACAAAATTTAAACAACAATATTTAGTCATTAGATAAACTCTTGTCAAAAGGGGGAATGTAATTGAAAATATAACAGAATAATTTTGCTTTTTAGTACATGTGGAACATATTTGGCCAACCTCAGACACCCTCTGAACACACTAAAATCTCCCATGAAAGGTAGCGACAGAGGGCCTTTAAGACAAACTTAATGAGATAATCAGACACAAACAAGGGTAGTGTCACTACGTAATCACCAGACTGACGTGAATTATCCATCATCGTTAGAAAAATAATTCTGTTAATCATTTTAATGTAACAATCAAAAAGTAGTAACAAATATTTGTAAAAGTTGACCTGTTGAAGGAACTCAAAAATTCTACTTAATCTCTCTAATTATTTTCCTTCAAGCCAGCAGACGTTTCTTTGCTAATCAAAGTTCATGAGGATGAATGTGTGAGTAGCTTGGTGTAACATGGAAGTAATGAAATGCTTTCATAATGCCTAAAGACAGCCAACTGGCTGGCTACTGCTCAGTTACCTATTTTGGGCTCTCCCTCTGTCAGGTCTACTTTATCTGGTGTGTGGGTTCAGATGGGGAAGAAGTTACATATACAAAGGTTGAGAGCCACTTCCCTATGTACAGTTTCTGTCAAGATGAGCAAGCAGGATGAGAACAGATCTATGGTAGTAGGTGACCCTGTAGCAGTGCTGAAGCAAGTAGCTTGCATTGCATAGCATAGAATGATATCTTCAGTCTGTCTGAGACCTTCAGTTTCTCAAACCCTCAACCAGGCGCCACTCCCCTCATACTACTCTGTATGCATAAAAATCTTCTAGCAGGAGAATTATCAGTGAAAACTGAGCAATAACCTCCTAGAGGGTCTCACTGTCAAGGATCATGTGGTGGAAGACACTGTTACATTAAATAGGCATGTACCATCACAGCAACTGCCTATGCTGATGTGATTAATGGTGCTGTAAAGGCTGATATATGTCATTGACGAAAACAGCCAGCCCGCAGTTTACTCTGTGATTGGTATGGTCTTCTCTTCAGTGGAGGCAATTTTCTACCTTCACAGGAGTGTCAATAGGTTCAAAAATGTTCGTTGCAAACAGAGACACAACGATCTTTCCAGCAATATGGGCTTCATTTCCTCTATTTTGTTTCTTCTACCATTTTATTGTGACAGTGAGGCTGCATCGGTTTAGCCAAGCGGTCTAAGGCGCTGCAGTCATGGACTGTGTGGCTGATCCCGGTGGAGGTTTGAGTCCTCCCTCGGGCATGAGCGTGTGTGTTTGTCCTTAGGATAATTTAGGTTAAGTGGTGTGTAAGCTTAGAGACTGCTGACCTTTAGCAGTTAAGTCCCATAACATTTCACACACATATTTTTTTTGACAGTGGGCAACTGATCTGTGGGGTAGGAAAAGCAGGACTTACAGACGCAAATGTGGAAGCATCGGTGTTGTGTGAGTTGGGGAGTGTTTGGCTTTTGGGTAGCACGCCTACCACTAGAGTTTGACATTGAAACATTTTCTTCCTTAATCTTCCAGTTGCCATGACCACTACTCTTATTTCCTTATGACAAGATCACCGGCAGTTGGAGGATTTTGACTGTTTTTTGAGAGTTGGCTAGTGCATATGTTTCTGTTAATGTAGGCAGTGAAGAGCTGGTAATTATGATGATAAATAATCACTCAGCACTTGCTAAAAAAACTTTTATTCTTGCAGCATATACACAATGGATGTAGCATAGAGAGCGAACTAAAGAGAATTGATCGGGGAAAGAGACAGTTCTTCTTGCTGCAGTATAGGGCAGCAATATTATTGGGGGTGAGAGCCAGTGGTTCAACATCCCCACACTGGCTTCACCACTGTAACAACATAGACCATAAATGCTTTGATTTGGTGACCTACAATTAATCTCAGAGGCCATTGAATGTGATTCCTTTCATTATTTCTACTTATTACAATCGTTCCCTGCTTGGGAAATAGGGTAACCACTTCTCAGATCTGAGAGGTATCTGAAGTAGTCAATGTGCACCAATGAGGTACGTACTGCCTGCTTCATGTGTGCCTCAACATATTTGCTGTCAGATGTCTTACCCTTGCAGATCATTACCACAAGACCCAAAATTTAAAACATCACATGGAGCTGATGATGAATGCCCTAACCACTGCACACATTACTACCTGTGTTTACATACTGTGGTAAGTAGGAATGCTAAATCATTATAAATGTAACAGTTTTTCCAGGTGTTTATTGTTCCTACTAGTGACTTGAACTGCATCCATGATCCATTGATAAGCTGCTGCATATTTTAAAATCATGTCCATGAGGTCTCTACATATTACCCTTTCTATTATTTGGAGCATAGAAGCCAACCTCACTGTTTCCTTTTCTATAAGTAGTACGCCATTAAACAGGCCCATTATTAAAGTATATTGTCAAAATTCAAATAACGGAAACTCCAGGGAAGGATATCAACAGCGTAGGAAAAGACACATTGCTGCATACCATAAAGTTTATATGTTAAGTTGCACACAGACACAATTAAAACACACTTAAGCACAAGCTTTCGGCCACAGCCTTCATCAGATAAAGAGAAACACATGATTCGTTCACACAAGCAACCACATCTCAGGCACACACGACCGCGACCTATAGCAGCTCGGCCAAGATGGGGGAGTTGGGGAAACCTCCTCAGACGATCCCTCCCTTCTCCCATCATCAAAACCATGTCGTTAGATACTTGAGCTCTGATAGTTTTATCGTAGCTTTCAGATAATTATTTAAGAACTCTGAATAATTATAACTGTTTTTCATGGAACTGACGTATTTAATGGCTCATGGGGACATTATAATATTTGGTGTTATCCGTTTGTTTTGTGAGACATTGATATGATGTAGGTACCTCCGTAAATGTCTTTTCAAAATTCAATTTAAAAATGTTGAGAATTTAGAGATTTTCACATTTACATCAGTTTCTCCACATAATTCATCTCAACTTTGGTTTGCTTGTTATTTCCAAATATCTTCTATTTTTATGTCTTTTATGTCTTTTGCAAACTTGCAGTTTCGTGGATTTTCCCATGCCAGATTTTAGTGTTGTTTTTTGCCAGAAATGGTCTGACAGCCAAAGATATTTTTCAGCTACATCACAATTTTCTCTGGCCACACTGTCAGTCACCAATGGAGTCACTGCAGTAATATTTATTACACCATTGACCAAAAGGGACACGTTAAAACTCTGAAGTATATTGATGAGGGTTCTACTTGTTTTGTTTTGATATTTGTGTTTATGTCTCCATAGAGATGTTTGTTTACTTTAGTGTCTAAGTCTTTTAGAACTTCTGTTAATTTATTGAAAAAAGTTCCCACACTGCTACTAGGAATTTGATACACACAAAGTATGATTAATTTTCTGGTTGTATCAAGCCCTGTTAATTGAGTAGCTCATATTTCAAAGTGTTTGTCTTCACTTATTGTAGGAAGTACACACCTTGACTTGAGCCACATTTCTTTTCTTGTTGTTCTGGTCTTCAGTCCTGAGACTGGTTTGATGCAGCCTTCCATGGTACTCTATCCTGTGCAAGCTTCTTCATCTCTCTGTACCCACTGCAACCCACATCCTTCTGAATCTGCTTAGTGTAGTCATCTCTTGGTCTCCCTCTACGATTTTTACCCTCCACGTTGCCCTCCAATACTAACTTGAAGATCCAATGGTGCCTCAGAACATGTCCTACCAATCGATCCCTTCTTCTGGTCAAGTTGTGCCACAAACTGCTCTTCTCCCCAATCCTATTCAATACTTCCTCATTAGTTATGTGATCTACCCATCTAATCCTTAGCATTCTTCTGTAGCACCACATTTTGAAAGCTTCTATTCTCGTTTTGTCCAAACTATTTATCGTCCATGTTTCACATCCATACATGGGTACACTGAATAGAAATACTTTCAAAAATGACTTCCTGACACTTAAATCTAAACTCGATGTTAACAAAGTTCTCTTCTTCAAAAACGCTTTCCTTGCCATTGCCAGTCTACATTTTATATCTTCTCTACTTCGACCATCACCAGTTATTTTGCTCCCCAAGTAGCAAAACTCCTTTACTACTTTAAGTGCCTCATTTCCTAATCTAATTCCTTCGGCATCATCCTACTTAATTCGACTACATTCCATTATCGTCGTTTTGCTTTTGTTGATGTTCATTTTATATCCTCCTTTCAAGACACTATCCATTCTGTTCAACTGCTCTCCCAAGTCCTTTGCTGTCTCTGACAGAATTACGATGTCATCGGCGAACCTCAAAGTTTTTATTTCTTCTCCACAGATTTTAATACCTACTTCAATTTTTTCTTTTGTTTCCTTTACTGCTTGCTCAGTATTCAGATTGAATAACATTCGGGAGAGACTACAACCCTATCTCACTCCCTTCAAAACCACTGCTTCCCTTTCATGTCCTTCGACTCTTATAACTGTCGTCTGGTTTCTGTACAAATTGTAAATAGCCTTTCGCTCCCTGTATTTTACCCCTGCCACGTTTAGAATTTGAAAGAGAGTATTCCAATCAACATTGTGAAAAGCTTTCTCTAAGTCTACAAATGCTAGAAACGTAGGTTTGCCTTTCCTTAATATGTCTTGTAAGATAAGTTGTAAGGTCAGTATTGCCTCACGTGTTCCAGCATTTCTACGGAATCCAAACTGATCTTCCCTGTGGTCGGCTTCTACTAGTTTTTCCATTCGTCTTTAAAGAATTCATGTTAGTATTTTGCAGCTATGGCTTATTAAACTGATATTTCGGTAATTTTCACATATGTCAACACCTGGTTTCTTTAAGATTGGAATTATTATTTTCTTCTTGAAGTCTGAGGGTATTTCGCCTGTTTCATACATCTTGCTCACCAGATGGTAGATTTTCGTCAGGACTGGCTCTCCCAAGGCCGTCAGTAGTTCCAATGGAATGTTGTCTACTCCGGAGGCCTTGTTTCGACTCAGGTCTTTCAGTGCTCTGTCCAATTCTTCACGCAGTATCGTATCTCCCATTTCATCTTCATCTACATCCTCTTCTATTTCCATAATATTGTCCTCAAGAACATCGCCCTTGTATAGACCCTCCATATAGCACTTCCACCTTTCTGCTTTCCCTTCTTTGCTGAGAACTGGGTTTCCATCTGAGCTCTTGATGTTCATACAAGCGCTTCTATTTTCTCCAAGGTCTCCTTAATTTTCTTGTAGGCAGTATCTATCTTACCCCTAATGAGATAAGCCTCTACATCCTTACATTTGTCATATAGCCATCCCTGCTTAACCATTTTGCATTTCCAGTCGATCTCATTTTTGAGACGTTTGTATTCCTTTTTGCCTGCTTCATTTACTGCATTTTTACATTTTCTCCTTTCATCAATTACATTCAATATTTCTTCTGTCACCCATGGATTTCTACGAGCCCTCGGCTTTTTACCTACTTGATCCTCTGCTGCCTTCACTACTTCATCCCTCAAAGCTATCCATTCTTCTTCTACTGTATTTCTTTCCCCCATACCTGTCAATTTTTCCCTTATGCTCTCCCATCTCCTTAAATTTCAACCATTTTGCAGTTTCTTCAGTTTTAATCTACAGTTCATAACCAATAGATTGTGGTCAGAGTCCACATCTGCCCATGGAAATGTCTTACAATTTAAAACCTGATTCCTAAATCTCTGTCTTACCATTATATAATCTATCTGATACCTTTTAGTATCTCCAGGAATCTTCCATGTATACAGCCTTCTTTCATGATTCTTAAACCAAGTGATAGCTATGATTAAGTTGTGCTCTGTGCAAAATGCTACTAGGCAGCTTCCTCTTTCATTTCTTAGCCCCAATCCACATTCACCTATTATGTTTCCTCCTCTCCCTTCCCTACACTCGAATTCCAGTCACCCATGACTAATAAATTTTCGTCTCCCTTCACTATCTCAATAATTTCTTTTATTTCATCATACATTTCTTCAATTTCTTCGTCACCTGCAGAGCTAGTTGGCATATAAACTTGTACTAATGCAGTATTTGTGGGCTTTCTTATCTATCTTGGCCACAATAATCCGTTCACTATTCTGTTTGTAGTAGCTTACCCGCATTCCTATTTTCCTATTCATTATTAAACCTACTCCTGCATTATTGTTACAAGGTCAGATCAGTTCAATCATCCAGACTGCCCCTCTTCAGGAACCATACGTTTGTCTGGCCTCTCAACAGATACCCCTCCATTGTGGTTGTACCTGTGGTATGGCTATCTGTATCACTGAGGCACAAAAGCCTCCCCACCAACGGCAAGGTCCATGGTTTATGGGAGGGGGGAAACAATTAATACAAACAGCAATGAAAAAAATGGAAATTGTCAAAGCAAGCAGCAGCAAATCTAAATTAGCACAGCAAATGCAACATTGCAACTAATATAAGGCAATGCACAGCAAACAAGAAAAATAAATCCGCAGCAAAACTAGCTTAACAGAGTAATACAAAGTCAAACTCAGGAACATTATACCTGGCAAACAGCAGCAGCAAATGCAATAACTTATAACTAAACATGACGAAGCCCAAGCAGAAAAAATATCACAGTAAAAATGGCCATATTTAATACTTATGTCACATCTTAACACTAGGGTGATGCACCACGAGAACTTACGCTAGCAGATAAGTTACAAAATCATTAAAAAAGGTATTTATACAATTCCTGTGAAGAGAAAGTCTATTTATGTGTCCTCGTTTTCTTGGAAGTAGATCATAAATCTATTATTGACCGGATCTGTAGGCATAAAATAACTATATTAGTACATCTATTAAATTTTATTTTAGCCAATGTTGCAGTGCACCTAGAAACTATATATTAAACAAAATGAGTAAATAAATACATAAAGCAAGCCATATGGCATTTCTCTCAACTAGCAAGACAATAGCTGTAAAATGTTTCTCATCATATCATTATACATTTTAGTAAATATCATAAATTAAGAGCTCCACAGTATAATCATATGTTTTGAAGTTTGAACGTGTTGTATTTGCGATGCTTTCTACAAAGAAATGTCAATAGCCAGAATAATGGCATCTTTATTTTTCTCCATCTGTGCCTCTGAAAGGCACACACTAATGACTTTTTCTCCAGGCAGGTGGCATAGCTAGGCGCCCACGTTGCATTACATGGAGGTCACACAACGTTCTTAATGAAATATTTAAGACAGCAGTTTGCACTACAATGACAGTCTCATATAAAAATTTCACAGCTCGAGAATTGGTGTTTCAAATCTGTAGAAACAAAATCCTGTAAATTTAACAGTGTCCAAAAAATTTTCGCCGGCATAGTGATACAATCACGCATATACACACATTTCATAACTCTTAAAGTTCGATTCTAGGTTTCCTACATCCTTTTTCACAAACCAGAGTCCCTAACCACAACTCATTATTCCTTGCTTTATTACACATATAAATATTCATAGACACTTATTCAATATTTCATCATAATAAACATGTAGCATAATGAAATTCCTCATATAACATCTGGTTATTGACCATAAACATCCCGTAACAGCGTAATACACATCGTCATTATAAGATCACAAAACCTCAGCCAAATCTCAAAATCGTCGTAGCTTCCTCCATTAATTTCAAAACCTAAAAAAAATTCTCTGCTCATGTCAAAAGTATCATCTGACTCAAATGTACTTTAAAAATCATGATCCCATACCAAATACATCATTCAAAGCTCTCACAGTAGCACAATGGTTCTGAAAGATTTGAACAGTTCACAAAGTACAGACTAAATACGGTTTCATTAGTGTGAAGTTATTCAACTGTGTGATGGCGTAAACATCTTTCACTGTAAAAAAAAAATATATATCTCAGTTAAATGATCAGATAGCTGTGTAATTTATGTGTTAGAGAAATATGGTACCGATGTGTAAAGTTGTATAAGCTAATACCATATTAGCTAGGGCTTCTTGTGCTTGCCACACACATGGTACACAAAGTAAGTATGCACCCCCTGAGGATTAATGTAATTATACCCTCAGTTGTTACAGATTACAGCAATGGAATGAAATGTATCATGGAAAACTTTCTTTGTAATTCAAAAATCTTGAAAAATCTTGAAAAATTAATGGTTCAAGTACCAAATGAATCACTCAAATGTGTGTCCTGTAGCGCTAAATGTGCGTCTTCCTGTAAGATAATTCTGTGGAAGTGTCGTAGTTATCGTCCTCCGAAAGCTAAGTTCTGCAGAAGTCAATGTACTTACCTCATGATAAAGAAAAGTGAAATGCTTTGCGTATAAATATCTTAGTTATTACGCTTATTGCCGTGATGAAGAAAGCACTATGCTGTAACTTATTGTTGTGCTACAGAAAAGGCTGTCTCCTTGTAGCTATACCACAACAGTTACAACTAAAGCATGTTTTCCTTTCCAGAATAATTCAGAAAAACTGTGCGGATATAAAACAGAAACACCGCAAAAGCAACATTGTAAATTGTCACTCATTAGTAGCCTCTTGATAAAATCGTGTAGCTGTCAAATAAACTAAATACTAAGTCATCTTTAATGTCACAAAAACTACTTGAAATAAGGAATGTCTTTTCAAGTAAACCAAAATGTTGCTTTAAAATCTCATTACCAGTATATGTTCTAAGTATGTAAGCCTTATAGTCGTTAGTAATCGTGCAACTATCAAGCAAGAATGTACAGACACAGTAACACTGTGTCCTCTGTTTACTATCACAATGCAGTGGTAATTACTGTCTAAATATGTTCTGTAGGTTCTAGACTGGATAGTGAACTTCAAAACATTGTTGCATGACAACAGTTTCTCAGTGTGACAACGCATACTAGTAACTTGAAGTGAAAAGTTTTATTTCACAGACAAAGTTAACAAGCAGATTATCTTTCAATAAACGGTTTTACATGTGAAATGTGGTCTAATCCTTTACTCTTCCTAGTACGGAGAGTTTCAACTTCAATGCAATTATCATGTGGTATGCGTCGGATTCTGTAAGGTCCATTGTAAATCAGAAAGAATTTGTGACTCAAGTGTTTCTACTTATGTGACAATGAATGAGCTTTAATGAGAACTTTCTGAGCAATATATAATTTCTTAGCATTTGCTTTACCGTGTAGTCTTCTCCTTTTGTCTGCTGCAGAATTTGTATTTTTAATAGCCAAATCAGTTATGTCTTTGTGTCGAAGTTTACTTGTATTTGGAAAACGTACAAGCTCTCTGATTCTGTTCGGTGGTTCTTCATTCTTCAGTACAAGAATACGTGGTAAAGCAGTGGAGTCATGAGGCATTTCATTCAGCACGTTTTGAAATAAGTGTAAATATCTGTCCCAATGCTGATGCTTTCTGTGACAATAAAGTCTGCAAGGCTTATTGATTTCTTTCATAGTCCGTTCAGACGGGTTACAATGTGGTGAGTACAATGAAATAAAAACGGGTTTGATTTTATGGTTCCGAAGCATTGGTGACCAAACACCAGATCTGAATTGCGGTCCGTTGTCTGGAATAACTTTACTAACCTGTCCAACTTCACGTGAGAAATTTTTAACAAAGGCTATGGATATAGACCGTCCAGTGGCTTTACGTAACGGAGTGAAAGAAACAAATTTTAAAGTAAGTTCAACAGCGACTAGAACGTACGAAAATACATTCGATGTTCTGACAAGCGGTCCCAAGAGATCAACAGCAGCAAATTCTTTTAATTTAGAAGGAATGATAGGAAACAACGGAGCACGATGTGAGATAGTAGATGGTTTCGCCTTTTGACAAAGTTTACAAATAGACAAGACTCTTCGAATTCTCTTTTCCATATTGATAAAGTAACAAGTCATTCGAAGAATATGATAACATTTTCGTGGACCAAAATGTGCATAGCTGAAATGAATGTACCAAATGAGCTTATTAACGAAATCGTCTGGAATGCAAAGTACCCATAGCTTGTCATCAACAGTGCAGCGTTTGAACAGTATGTTGTTTCTAACCAGATAATAATGCCGAATCTGTGTGTGTGTCTTTTCATGCCATTTACTTTTGATGTCTTTCCAAATCGGATCTTTACCTTGTTCATCGGCAATGTCCTTTAAAGATGTGGTGATGAAGTTTTCAAAGGCGACTTTCTGAATGTAAAGAATACTGAAATTTCTCTCGAGGTTGCCTTCTGTGTTACTTTTCTCAAGCCCAGCCGGTGCACGGGACAGTGCGTCCGCAACAATGTTCTCCTTGCCGGGAATGTAGAATATTGTGAAGTGGAATTCTTGCAGAAACAATGCCCAACGTTTTAACCAGTCATGATTTAATTTTGAAGGCATAAGAAACTGTAATGCACGATGATCACTGTATACATCTAAGTGCTTGCCAGAAAGAAAGAAGCGGAATTTTTTAAATGCCCAAACGATAGCTAAAGCTTCTAATTCCGTAACGGAATAATTTTTTTCAGATTTTGTTAGCACTCGGCTAGCAAAAGCAATGGTTTTCTGAACAGTAATGTCATTTTCTGTGGCTTCTTGAAATAAATGGGCACCAAGATAGACTTTAGAAGAATCCGTGCTAAGGCAAAAATCTTGTGAGAGATCTGGATGAGCTAGTATTGGCGCGTTAAGTGGCGATTCTTTCAAAGAATTGAATTCCAACTGCGCTTTTTCGTCCCAGTTCCAAATAGTATTTTTTCTAGTGAGAGAACAAAGTTTTGGTGTAACTAGAATTTGCATATTCAGAAGACGACGGTAAAGATTGACGAGACCTAGAAAACTGCGGACTTGCCGTTTTGTGGATGGGGCTGCAATGGCTCTGATTGCTTCTAACTTTTCTGGATCCGGCTCAATGCCTTCAGAAGAAATAATATGTCCCAAAAACCTCACCTTTGACCTACCGAATTCACACTTTTCCAAGTTAACTTTAATTCCAGATTCTGCAAAAATACGTAACAAACTGTTGAGGATGCTATTATGTTGTTCCCATGAGGCTTCTGCTATTAGAATATCATCCACATATAAGATGATTTGACGTTTTAAGAAATCAGGAAATATGGAATTTAGCCCGCGAATGAATGCTGCCGAAGAAATGTTCAAACCAAAAGGAAGTTTCCGAAATTGATAACAAAAACGTCGAGACAAAGAAAAGCTGTGTATTTTCTACATTCTGGATGAAGTTCGATCTGATAAAAGCTGGATCTGAGATCAATAGAAGACAACACTTTTACACCATTAAATTTTTGAAGAAGTTTTTCCAACGTTCTGTTTCAGGAATGATGATAGTATTGATTTGTCTCGAATCTAAGACAAGCCTGATCGATCCATTTTTCTTCTCAACAACATGTAATGGATTGTTGTATGAGCTTACTGCAGGCTCAATAATTCCCTCGTCAAGCATAGATTGTATTTCTTTTGTAACAGGGTCCCTATAATGCGCCGGAATTAAGTATGGTCTAACACAAAATTTAGTATGCTCACGAACACAAAATTGGTATTGAAATCCCTTGATTGTTCCTGTTTTGTGAGTAAAAACTGTGGAATGTGTTAGTAAAATCTCAAAAAGGTCCTGCCTCTCGGTGTCATTACAATTCTCAATTGTTTGAATTTTATTCTGAATGAACTCATTAGTTTCAAATATGCTGTCGATATCATCCCTGTCAGTACTTGCAGAGTGATTGTTAGTGTCTAGTTCCCTAGAATATTCCGAACTGTTGTCTAACAGAAGGTAAAGCCGATTAATTTCCTCGTCATGGTTTAAGAGAAAATCTTGAAATTTCAAAGCTATTGACTTACCTTCTTTCTCTAAACTTGTTTCAGCATCGTGAAAGTTTAAGTTTGCTTTGTATTCATTGAAAAAGTCTACTCCCAGTATAATTTCCGTCGACAATAATGGAACAATAAGAAACTTAATACAGAAGCTGTGGCTTTGACAAGAGATTTCTAAGTTGGTTTTTTCCCATAGATTGCACCTTCTAATTTAACCTTACGTAACGGAAATGTGGGGCAATCGTTCGATTTGTTGCATTTCCTAAAGGCTGTTTCAAAATTACTGAAATGGGACTGCCAGAGTCAAGTACTGCAGTAAATTTGACGTCATTTACTGTAATGTGAATCACAGGATATGCAATGTTGTTATCTTTTACGTCGTGTTCCTGGAGTAAGATGACCCTAATGTCTTCCATTTTTACGTAATTACTACCTACAGCAGCTGCGTCGTCAGTTTCATACGTACCTTTTGTGGCTGCGAGCGGTATGACTCATTGCCTATTGTCTCTTTGTTGGCACGCCTCGTTATTGGGATTTGTAGATGTCAGTAGATTCCATAGTTTCCTTCTTGTCGGTCATGTGGTGGAGAGTTTCTCCCTGAATCGTAACTGCGCGCTGAACCGTTGCGTCTAAAATTATTCTGTCTACCTCGATAATAATTATTTTGGTTCCCATATTGTCTGTTTCTCTGATTGTCTCTGTGATAGTCACTACCGCGGAAAGGTGATCTTTCCCTGTAATTATTACTACTCTGCCAACGGTTGTCATACGGGTGGTGTCTGTTTCGGTCACGATTGACGTTGTAAGAATAGCCTTGTCGTGTATTATTTCTGTCATCGCGGAATTGTGACAGATGTGACCTCTAATTGTTGGGCTCCTGTTTTCGCGTTCCGCGATTGTGAGTGTCAATTTCCAGTTCTTGTAACAGTCCCTGAAAAGCTTCAATGTCGTCTTTGCAACGTCCTGCTAAAATAATGTGTCATAAATGTTTAGGCAGTTTGATTAAGCAAATGCGGATGAGTTCTGAGGGGCTGTATGGGTTCGACAGGTACTGATTCTTGTGGAACATGTCTTCAAAATATTTCACAAGACTGGAGAATTCAGATTGTCCGAAAAGTTTCATCATTATGATGCCATGTTTTACTCGGTCTTGTGTGGCTTGAGACCAATATGCTGAGAGGAAGGCATGATAAAATTCTCCTTCACTGTGGCAATCGTAAATGACCGATCGCATTCTTACAGCCGGTTCATTCTCTAAGTAGCCACACATAAATTCTAATCTGTGTTCTAATGACCAATTGGGAGGAAACCAATGAGAGAATTGATGGAGCCACATTTATGGATCAATGTCGTTGCCAGAATTCTTAAATGTTTTGAATTTACGTATAGTAATGAACAGCTTATAGTCAAAATCATCATGTCGGCGAGTCGCATGTCGGTCATTGTTACGTCGTTTCGGCAGTTCCATCTCAAAATTCGGTGTACCTTGCCAATTTCTTTCATAATTTTCGAAGTTCTCTGTGTTATTATTTTGTGGCTGTTCCGTATTTCTAAGTCCCTCTTCCCGTATTGGAGCGCGAGTGTCCTCTGAAATACGCAATTCGTGTATTACCTGCGTCAGCTGATTTTGTACTTCCCGGATTTCTCTTTGGCGTTGTCTATTAACTTGATTCTGATTTTGTTTGAATTTCCTAATTGGTTCGAACTCTTCTGTGTCATTAAAGACTACCGGTTTTGTGTCATTCAGATTATCATCTACCTTCGTAGATAAATTATTTAGCTGATCCGAAAGTTCAACTACTTTCTCTGATAATGAACTGATTTCCTTCATGTGTCTTCCTGAACCAATTTTTAGAGTATCTACTGTGTCCTTTACGTTTTCCTGAGTTTTTGTAAGTTGTGTAACCGAATCGGTAGATGCAACTGAGTCAATCTTAGCTTGCAAGGTCTCATGATTTTCATGAACAATAGTTTGCAGTTCTTTTATGGCTGATTTAGTGATTCTGTAATGTATTTTCATTCCGCGAAAAAATAGCTGGGAAATGCTCACAAATTTGTGTTTTTACGTCATTGTAGATTTTTTGACATTTCGATTCGATTTTATGTAACTCAGTAGTTAAATCTTCACGTGTTTGTTCAAGCGAATGTTCCACTGAGTCTAACTTTTGAAGCTTTGTTCCATTGTGTCTAACTGTTGCAGTGTTTGTCTCTGGTGTTGTTCCATTGTCTAACTTTTGACGATTTTTTCCATTGTGTCTAACGTTTGAAGATTTGCTGTGTTTGTCTCTGGTGTTGTTCCATTGTGTCTAACTTTTGAAGCTTTTGCTGTGTTTGTCTCTGATTTTGTTCCATTTGTTGCATTAATTGCAAGAATAATGTATTAGTGTCTGGAACCTGTTTCTCTATGCTTTTTGGCAGTGCGTTTTCACCGGCATCATTCACATTTTGACAAGCAGAAAATGTGTCTTGAGTCATTTTAGAAAAGTGTGAGGATCCAAAACCTAATTCTACAGTATTTACAATATTGTGTTCTATCATTTCGGATTACTGAGGCGAGCTGTTACCAACAGATCGATCGATAATGCTCCCCTGTTCACTAATTGTTTCACTGCCTACACCATTATTTGCAGCCCACTCCATTTCCCTATGCACAATTACCAAATTACTACTTTGAACATTAGTTAATTCATTACTCGGCGGCGCTAACACACTGCTTTCGTCTCCACTGTCATTTCTCAGTTTACTTTGAAGCCTAGTATTACGTTCCTCACACGCCATTATTGTCACAATATTTGACACGACAACACAGAAAAGCACAATTTGAAGAACAAAATAACAAAACACATTAACATAGCATTGAAAATAATATCTAGTTCATTGCAAGCTCAGCTGCGAAATTCTTGGTGCAAATCTACATTCATGCCACAACCGTTTTACAGTACAACAATGAAAAACTACAACTACAGAGGAAATGCTCTGTACAATTACGTGCTAGCAATAATCAAAGGCTACATCAATTCCACAAATTACAAGAAAAAAATCAGAAGATTCCAGTAAGGTATCCTCGGGTAAGGGTCGACATATGAAACGTCCCCTTAAAAATCTTATACATGACTGTGCTTAAACTGACACAATATTTTTTTAGCGCAACGTAATCTGACTTTCAGTAATCCCTACAAGAGAATGGCCCTGACTAACATTAACCTATACGTTTCACAAATCACTTACCTAACAAAAATCTTCGTTACTCGAACTACTGCAATACAGCGAGCGCCACTACTGCCAGCTAACTAAAAGATTCAAACTACGGAAGGCACTATCTACTGATAGGCATAGTGAGCAAATGAAAGATTTTGATAGAGAACAAACAATGTATTTACCTCAATAGTGTTCAAAAGTCATAACGTATATAGCAGTTCATGACATCCAGTCTCACAAATTTCAAAACTCCGCCATCTCTCTCCCCACATCCACCACTGCTGGCGGCTCACCTCCAACTGCGCAACGCTATGCGCTGTTCACACCCATCTGCCCAACACTACAATGTCGAGTATTACAACAATGCCAACCAGCCACAGACTGCACACAGCACAGCCAGTGATCTTCATACAGAGCGCAACGTCCCGTTACCAGTAAAAAAAACTACACAGCCTACTTACAACATGTATGTCTTTCACTTTTCCTAATCTGAGCTGTTATTGGTCTTCCTATTTTTTACTCTTGTTTGATGTACATATTGCACGTAACCCTTATTTTGCTAGGGGTTACACCCATTTTTATGAGAGTTTCGGAAATCCTGCATTATTTTAAATTATCGTACGATTTTTATCTAACTACAAATCCTATGGACGTTTCTAGATTTTCCTTAAGTCTCGCTTTAATCATCAGTCACCAACCCAGAAGCACTTCTCTGATGCCTTTACCTTTCCTAAAACCAAATTGATCGTAATCTAGCACTTACCCAATATTCTTTTTCCTCTTATACACATATTCTTGTCAGCAACTTGAGTGTGAGAGCTCTTTAGGCAATTGTGCGGATGTCCTCGCACTTATGTGCCCTTGCAACATACTGAACTATGGCCATACACTATGCTGCTTGTGGTGTGGTATCAGTGTTAGCCACAGATCTCAACCCAGGCTACATCGGTCTGTCTGTGATGGCTGGTGAACTTCTCAGAACGTTGTTGTTTCCAACTCAAACCGTGGCTATACATTCTGCAGTCGCCCTACAGCCAGATGCCAGTGTAATGTGTCGGTACGATGCTCTCAAGTCCCTCATGCCGAAAATTTGTTTTTTCTTACAAAATTCCCCGTTCCTTGGACTTTCTCTTTTCCGATTTGCCGCTGAGTAATTCCAATAGCATTAGGAACGAAATAAACATCGTGTACACACATCATTCTCCATCTGTAGCAATGTCTTTGTTGTACTGAAAATAGGCTCGTATAAGAACGAAATGCGAAAAATCTCGCACAGGCATTAAAAAAATTGCAGTATTTTTCTTTAAGAGGTCGTATCTGCCATTAACTGTAAAATTATTTGTTTTCACGACAACAGTTTCGATCCTATGCCCTTTATACAGGTATACAGCAATAACCGAAAAGTGAAGGGCAGATGGCACGTATAGAACGCCACTATCATACCATACATGAGGCACTCATATTACAACAAATGCTAAAAACTGTACATCACTTGCATTGGACCTCTGGAGGTGTCAAAATTTACGAATCTTCTGACATGTGTATATCTCACTGTTGTCTCTGTATATTGAGCCCCTAACTCCGAGTGTACATCAACATTAGATCAGCTCAAGGATCATAGCATTCGCATAATGTAAATTTATTGTTACTGATGTTAACATCACTAAAACGAATCCCCTCAAATCAATGTTCATGTTGTTTACATGACAACTGAGGCGGTAGATGGGGAACATATTCACAAGTCGATTCTTAATTGTTCTTAGCAGTGATTGTACATGCCACAGTAAACGTTTTATATCAAAGTATCTAAATATCGTGTTTACATTTGTTAACAAAGTTTGGCATTCGGTCTACGATACAAGCATTTGATGTAAAGAAATAAGATAAGACATTTCTTCATTGTGATAGTGCGTAATAGTACATATGGTATCCATCGTCAAAGGCTTACAGTAGCTTGGCTGCTCATAAAAACATGGCAGTAAAAATTATATATATATATATATATATATATATATATATATATATATATATATATATATATATATATATATATATATCATTTTACATATATATTCTTTGTACCATATTAACATCACAAAGGCATAAATCGCCTTCACAACTACTGTACCAGTACAAATGTAGTCATACATTTCCATGGTCCTTAGAACGTTTAGGCCGAGAATGGCTTTTTTAGCTACACTTGCAAAACACCTTATTCAATTTTTTACTGAATTATTAAACTATATTACTTTATTACTTATGTTAAAATAAATACACCCTAAATATAAAAACGTGTATGAATGGACATAATTCTTCCTCATTTCCATACATATCATACAACTCACGGGAAACATCGTAAAGTCTACTCATATTATAAAATCAGCATAGACACGATCCTGTGCAAATCGTTACGTCCTATGCTTGTCAGTAGGTCAAAGTCAAACAGCCAAACTATACATCCTCATTAATGTTACTTTCTATTATTAGCACATAAAACTGACTGGAATTTATTTCAAGATCTCTTATTTCTTAAATCTGTCCTTTCGTTTGGCTAGTGGTGTGGGTGATTTTTGAAATAGTTGTATAATTTCACTTCTTCAGATATTTTGATACTTCTACCCTTAGGTTAATTTTTATTACTGGATCTACGTTAGGTGGTGGTACCGCTCTCTCTTTGCTTGATGTGCTCTTTAAATTGTCGCTGGAATATTAGCTGTGTAACGTCCGGTCAAGGTGTCCATGCTGTAACTCATACGATTACTGACATTGCATATTGATCTAGTTTCAAAAGGTAAATGCAACCTGCATACACTCTCTGGGGGCAGAAAGTGAAAGCTATGCTTCCTACAGAAGTCTGATCCACTGGCTTGTTCATCAGCGCGTCGTCTCCCGTCTTGTGGAGAGCTGCAGACCCGGAGGCTGTTTTCCTGGAACGCCTCTCCAGCTACTGGCGGGAATTGGCGCAGCTGCTCTCACTCGGTGCGACGCACGCCTCACAGCTGTTGCTTCCCCTCGCATTCGAACGTACGGTAAGTGGAGTTTTTTTCGTCCTCTTATAAACTGTATTATACGTACAGGGAGCGAGAAAATGACACACACTGCCTGGTCAGTTCTTGGAGAGTGTTTCCCAGTTTACCTGCTTCATACTGTAGCTATATTTGGCTCTCCAGTTCTGGAAGAATTCTGAACTAACCTCTACTTCTGTGAGAGTTTTGGGGCTATGATACAGGGAGGCTAAGCTCGGAATGGTTCGAGGTCGAAGAAAATCGCCCGCATCTTTCTTTTCTCGTATTTGCTAGCTACTTCTTTAACAGATTCAGATAAGTTTGCATCGAATCCTGCTATACAAGCTGCAGCATGTTAGCTTCGTATTTAGTGGAGAGTGGTCTAGAGTCTCAGTGTGGCAATTCAAGTCTCCATCAGCATTTTCTCTTCCTAAGAACCTCTACTCCATATGGAAGGCCTATAAAATTACTTCTCTCAACATGGAGCTTCGTCAACTTCAAATCTCGTAATGAACCTGTGTACATACCACATAATTTATACAGTTCGTTACAAATGCTCGAACTCTTTCCAGCTTAACATTCACGTGGCATTTCCCAGGACTCCATGACAAGACGATAGCGCAGCTGACACTTGTGGCTCGACGCCAGTGGTGGCCCCCTGTGCTCACCTCTGCCAGCCAGCACTCTCCGTGTGGCACAGCAATGTCCCAGCCGCCGCAGCCACAGAGGACGCGCAACGATAACGAAGGTCCACCAGTTAGCGCGTGTTGCGTCAGCGAGCGGCTTTGTTAAAGGCACTGTGCTACTACAGACACAAGCGGAATATCTAGTGAATGAGTCAAGACCAATGAAAACCTGTGCGAGACCGACGTGAAACCGGATGCTGCTTTCTGAGAGCATTCATCTTAGTCGTTAGCCTTTCTGCACGTGTCTCGTGGCCTAACTCGAACCATTATCGAGTCTGAATTCTGTGTCTATGATTTATGAACACTACCACCAGAGATTTTCCCACTACCGAGAGGACGACGGTTCAATCCCGTGTCCGGCCATTCTGAGTTAGGGCACGGCCGACTTCCATCCCCATCCTTCCCTAATCCGATGAGACTGATGACCTCACTGTCTGGTCTCCTTCCCCAAACAAACCCAACCTTAACACACAGAATGGCCACTTGTGACTGTTTAGATTCTGACAGTAGTATACATGGAAAGCAAAAGGGCGAAGTATGATCTGTGTCTTTGTGTAACATTTTGTGGCGTATGTATCAACGTGACAGTCCCTAAAGTATCGTGTGAGCCTAATTTTGGATCCTTTGAGAAGAGAATAAGGCGTTACCTGTTTCAGTGAACTGAAAACGTTCTGGTTGGATTAAATCTTTTTCCTATAAATACACTCCTGGAAATGGAAAAAAGAACACATTGACACCGGAGTGTCAGACCCACCATACTTGCTCCGGACACTGCGAGAGGGCTGTACAAGCAATGATCACACGCATGGCACAGCGGACACACCAGGAACCGCGGTGTTGGCCGTCGAATGGCGCTAGCTGCGCAGCATTTGTGCACCGCCGCCGTCAGTGTCAGCCAGTTTGCCGTGGCATACGGAGCTCCATCGCAGTCTTTAACACTTGTAGCATGCCGCGACAGCGTGGACGTGAACCGTATGTGCAGTTGACGGACTTTGAGCGAGGGCGTATAGTGGGCATGCGGGATGCCGGGTGGACATACCGCCGAATTGCTCAACACGTGGGGCGTGAGGTCTCCACAGTACATCGATGTGTTCGCCAGTGGTCGGCGGAAGGTGCACGTGCCCGTCGACCTGCTACCGGACCGCAGCGAAGCACGGATACACGCCAAGACCGTAGGATCCTACGCAGTGCCTTAGGGGACCGCACCGCCACTTCCCAGCAAATTAGGGACACTGTTGCTCTTGGGGTATCGGTGAGGACCATTCGCAACCGTCTCCATGAAGCTGGGCTACGGTCCCGCACACCGTTAGGCCGTCTTCCCCTCACCCCCAAACATCGTGCAGCCCGTCTCCAGTGGTGTCGCGACAGGCGTGAATGGAGGGACGAATGGAGACGTGTCGTCTTCAGCGATGAGAGTCGCTTCTGCCTTGGTGCCAATGATGGTCGTATGCGTGTTTGGCGCCATGCAGGTGAGCGCCACAATCAGGACTGCATACGACCGAGGCACACAGGGCCAACACCCGGCATCATGGTGTGGGGAGCGATCTCCTACACTGGCCGTACATCTCTGGTGATCGTCGAGGGGACACTGAATAGTGCACGGTACATCCAAACCGTCATCGAACCCATCGTTCTACCATTCCTAGACCGGCAAGGGAACTTGCTGTTCCAACAGGACAATGCACGTCCGCATGTATCCCGTGCCATCCAACGTGCTCTAGAAGGTGTGAGTCAACTACCCTGGCCAGCAAGATCTCCGGATCTGTCCCCCATTGAGCATGTTTGGGACTAGATGAAGCGTCGTCTCACGCGGTCTACACGTCCAGCACGAACGCTGGTCCAACTGAGGCGCCAGGTGGAAATGGCATGGCAAGCCGTTCCACAGGACTACATCCAGCATCTCTACGATCGTCTCCATGGGAGAATAGCTGCCTGCATTGCTGCGAAAGGTGGATATACACTGTACTAGTGCCGACATTGTGCATGCTTTATTGCCTGTGTCTATGTGCCTGTTGTTCTGTCAGTGTGATCATGTGATGTACAGATACATCACATGATCACACTGACAGGAATGTGTTAATAAAGTTTCCCCTTCCTGGGACAATGAATTCACGGTGTTCTTATTTCAATTTCCAGAAGTGTATTACAGATGTTTTTGCTGGATGGTAATTTCAAAGATTGATAGTTGCGGGTTCCGCATTTAAGAATGGTTTCTGCCGACATCGTATCATGTCCTGTCATTACATCTTGTTTTGGTTACCATCATCCATGCATTTCACTGCAGCAAAGGCAATTTACCTGATACGTATCCAACATTTAGTAGAGATAGTACCTCACAGCTTGCGAGAGTGTTTAAAGGACGACTTCTTTATAAAATTTGTTGTGCAGCTACGCTTCGTTGATCATACACTGCACCTGCTTAGTAAAAGTGTAATTGCGAAAAGGTATTCAGTGAACCAATGTTGTACAGATAGTTTCGACTTATAGACACACTTTGCTTTCTGAATGAAACTTAAGTCTTGAGACAGCTGCAGCAGTCTTGAGGTATTCGTACTCGAGATAATTCCTATCGTTGTTCTTCACTACAGCCCTGCAGAGTAGTACAGCAAAGCGTGCTGTGGCCCAGGTAACGACGCAGCTTACGATTTTGACCCTATGCCCCTGGTAACTGGGCTCTCACATAATACTGTGTCCAAATATGTATGTATGTGTGTTCAGAATAGTTCAAATGGCTCTGAGCACTATGGGACTTAACTTCTCAGGTCATCAGTCCCCTAGAACGTAGAACTACTCAAACCTAACTAACCTAAGGACATCATACACATCCATGCCAGAGGCAGGATTCGAACATGCGACCGTAGCAGTCACGCGGTTCCAGACTGAAGCACTTAGGATCGCTCGGCCACAACGGCCGACATAGATTAGGTCTAGATGGCAGTGGCGCCATCGCAAGGACGACGGATTCAACGTTTTGGAAAGTGCCGATTCAAAAGTGTGCACACCTTTCAATTCACTGCTCCTGCACAACGAGGGAAATGCTGAATTTTACTTTCCGTTTTCTGTATTGCTTATCGACGTACCGGTTAGTGCCATCTGCAGCCACGTCTCACCACTACAGTGATTTTGGGTCGGCCGGTACGCCGGGCCCCCTACTGTGTGGACTCGGCCAGTGGCGCTCGCTGGCCTCCCTCGCCCTGTGCTGTTGTGACGCCCACAGCCGGGCTGTCGGAAACTGGAAGCGGCTCAGACCACAAACGGGATGTTAGCTGCCCGCTGACCGCTAGTCGCATGCTGTCACAGCGAGGACGTGACGCACGTCCCACAGACAAACACACACACACACACGTAAACGCGTGCAGTATTCCTGGCGCACATCCGCAAAGCTCTACTTACGCAAATACGAATTGGAGGCGATAAATCGCGATCCCGCGTAGAACCGGTCGACCATGTAAATTTATAAAATATTGTATTCGAAATGGAAGAACAGCAACAGCAATGGCAGCACAAAAACAATACACACACACACACACACGCGCACCATAAACATATAAAATACTTTCATTACACGGATGCATATTGCACATATTCCCCACGAAATTGTCTCTCTCTCTCTCTCTCTCTCTCTCTCTCTCTCGATCACACACACACACACACACTCACACACACACATATGCACTCAGAACTGTGACAAACAGTTCATCAAACTATTCCACACACACCCTGTCAAGTGGAACACATTTTTACCTTTTTACTAACAAATAAGCCCACCCAGACACATCAGTAAATAGTCTGGGTGCAGCAGACTTCCAAACCTATGCCCCCCGATGAACCACTTGTAATCGTGATAGGACACCCCTGCTTCCAGCTGGAATTGCAGTATATACCTCAGTATATAACCTCCTGATACGCATTTGTGGTGCAACGCCAATGCCCTAGAGGAGGCACCTGTTGAATTCCCTGAACGTGGATGTCTTTCAGGCTGTGCAAGTCACCGTGTTTGTGATGCAGACTTGTGTGATAGTCCAGCTCTATCTCTAGGAGATATGCCTCAACAGCGTCAGCAGCCACATATCTGATATCTTCCCTCAGTCTGGTGATTTCCCCTTTTGACATCCATGAGAGCCCTTGAAAAGGGAGACTTAGTTGCATATTTTGTCTTTAGAGACAGTTTACGTCCAGGTAAAGGATGAAACTGAAATCGTCAGACAACCTGTACTCCCCCTCGATTATTTACAGGTTATTTGCCTTGGCATACCTGCGCACACATTGGCAAAGTCACTCGTGAATCGAATGTTCCAGGAAGACATGTATCTGAACGTTGGTCAAGAATTCGCTGCTGGCTTGTGTCTTTCTTAACATGGCAGCCCACGAAATCTCAGTGATATGCTACAGAACTTCTCGCAGATGTTGGTGGTCAGATGTACATTGGTGTTCATCATTTTACATGTTCTGATAAATCAGAGATGCTGAAGTCCTGCTGTTCGTTCACCAAGTGCGTGTTCTTTCCATTAATTATGGAAATGCCTCTTCGTTTAGTAGAGAATCCAGATATTCGTATGGAAAGACCCCATCTCCGTCACAAGTTGAAACTCTTGAAACTCTACATCATCCAGATAAGTGGCTCCCTTTGCTAAGAATATCTTTAGGACGCGTTGGTTCAGCAAATTTCTAAAGAGACGTGAGCATGAAGCGTTGAGAATTGAGGAAGTGGTGTGATACTCTTTGAAGCGGCATGTATTTGTCAACGGTGTCAGAAATGACACTGATCTTATCATCCTACTACCCAGACTCGTCAAAGTGCTGAACTGCAAAGGGGGCATCATGCTCACTTAAACTGTGGAAAAGATGGCTGTGGGCTGTGGCAGTGAGTACTTACATGGGTTGTCAGCTGCACTCTGGGACTTCCCCGTTACGTGGCAACAGTCTCTACAGGGAGCTTGCTCACCTCTGTCCAGTCACAGTCCCCAGATATAACGATCAGCTGCCTGCTTGCTCAGTGCGTCATTCTCCTTCACGTTGGTCATGGGGACGTTTTTACTATAAATGTTATAAACACCCCGTACAAGACTTTCAAGCTCAGTGAGCAACCATCTCGCGCTATTCCCTTGACATAAGGTTTTAATTTTAGTGCACAGAACTTGATGGGTGGCCACATATCGTATGCATCATTTCGTGACAGTGATTTGGGAGGCAGAGACACCACGTTCACACTGTACCACAGGAGCTAGGAGGCGCTCTAAACCGACGTAAACGATGAAGGGACAGAAGTGTTGGTGAGAGGTATTCTTAAACTTCGAGAACCGTTTATCCTTGGTAAGTATTTCCACACCTATTGTTTCCTGGCTCTAGCAGTCAATCAGGTGTCTTTAGAGATACATGCGCTTGGTAAACGACTTGAGACATCTACAGAAAAAACATCTAGCACCTTGTTTGTTCTCATTTCAGAGGAACGTAGGTGGTACATGCATTATATCCAAACGTTGTGTTGCTTATCGTCTTCAGAGATTAGCAGCAGGTCTACACTTTGTGGATGTTTCTCGGCTAATATGGACAAGAAGAGGGGACCACCTAATTTACGATCGACTTCTTTGTCGATATGCCAACAGCGTGTTAATGTTTGTCTTCTACTTATAGCTTTCCTACATTCGGCCATAAACGAGAAAATACAACGTCGGTGGACATCTGGTGTTTGTTGTGTATCTGTATTCCCTGTAGTTTTCGGTTAATTTCTATCGCTGGTGAGAAGCAACCATGGTAACTAATTTAAATCCCTCTCATCATCATTCTGGGCATTAGGACATGCTTTTTGTTAGCAATATACACTTTTGAAGAGAGATGTAACTGGACCCCACAATAAGTTGATAAAAATCTTATGAACATAAATGAAGGTAGAGCATACAGCTGAGTGTCTTACAGGACCCCCTTTCCTGCATCTCAGAAAAGTGACTCAGTATGACCACTCTGGTATCGACTCACTCCATGATGTCACGACAGCTCTCCCCCTAACTTTGACAATGCTCTTCCCCTCAACAACACGTCGAACTCCTAATAACTCTGCGCACAAGAAGGAAAAAGAGTCGAAGTTGGTAAGTATCTAAGGAAGGAGAAATAAAAATCCGTACTCGTATAATAATAATATAAAAATAATTATGAGTACTTGCAAGTAAAACTGTTGTTGTCTTCATTACTGGAATACAATTCCAGCAACACATCATCAGTGGGGATGTTTGTCATCAAGGGCATATCCAGCATGGGTTTTAGAGGTGGTGTATGACGTCGGCAGGGGAATGTGTCTGAAAGAATATGGACAAATCGAAATGAAAAGACAGGTGCAAAAGAATCAGTAGCTGGTAGTCGTGTCAAAACACCGATATTCGCATTGAGAACATCTACAAAGTAGAGTATCTCAAAAATAACAAAAAAAATTTAATACTGTAGAAAAAGCGATATCTACCTCTGAACAATCGAAGACGTTCCCCAGAGATCATCATTATCAGCTGCTGGGTTCAGATCCCACAGCGAGTAACGCCAGGTCACACCTAGAAAAGAAGAAGTAGAACCCATAAAATCACTTACGCTACTAGCCATTAAAATTCCTACACCAAGAAGAAATGCAGATGATAAACGGGTATTCATTGGACAAATATATTATTCAAGAACTGACAGTGATTACATTTTCACGGAATTTCGGTGCATAGATCCTGAGAAATCAGTACCCAGAACAAGCACCTTTGGCGGTAATAACGGCCTTGATACGTCTGGGCATAGAGTCAAACAGAGCTTTGATGGCGTGTATAGGTACAGCTGCCCATGTAGCCTGAACACGATATCACAGTTCATCAAGAGTAGTGACTGGCGTATTGTGACGAGCCAGTTGCTCGGCCACCATTGACCAGACGTTTTCAGTTGGTGGGAGATCTGGAGAATGTACTGGCAAGGGCAGCAGTCGAACATTTTCTGTATCCAGAAAGGCCCGTACAGGACCTGCAACATGCTGTCAGGAATTGTCCTGCTGAAATGTAGGCTTTTGCAGCGATCGAATGAAGGTAGAGCCACGGGTTGTAAGACACCTGCAGTGTTCAAAGTGCCGTCAATGCGAACAAGAGGTGACCGAGACGTGTAACCACTGGCACCACATACCATCACGCCTGGTGATACGCCAGTATGGTGATGACGAATACACGCTTCCAATGTGCGTTCACCGCGATGTCGCCAAACACGGATGCGACAATCATGATGCTGTAAACAGAACCTCGAGTCATCCGAAAAAATGACGTTTTGCCATTCGTGCACCCAGGATCGTCGTTGAATACACCATAGCAAGTGCTCTTATTTGTGATGCAGCGTCGGTGTCCGAGTTGATAGTCCATGTTGCTGCAAACGTTATCGAACTGTTCGTGCAAATGATTCTTGTCTTGCAAACGTCCGCATCTGAACATGGCTGCACGATCCATTACAGCCATGCGGATAAGATGCCTGTCATCTCGACTGCTAGTGATACGAGGCCGTTGGGATACAGCACGTATACCTTCATGAACCCACCGATTTCATATTCTGCTGACAGTCATTGGATCTCGACCAACGCGAGCAGCATTGTCACGATACGATAAACCGCAATCGCGATAGGCTACAATCCGGCCTTTATCAAAGTCGGAAACGTGATGGTGCGCATTTCTCCTCCTTACACGAGGCATCACAACAACCTTTCACCAGGCAACGCAGGTCAACTGCTGTTTGTGTATGAGAAATCGGTTCGAAACTTTCCTCATGTCAGCACGTTGTAGGTGTCGCCCCTCACATGCCCCTCACAACTTGCTACTACTCTCATTACTTACCAAGCGTGGACGCAAGGCAGCACTCACGGCTTTATTTTTCGTAAGAAGAAGAACTTCCGCATATTAAACGAGTGGGATTGTGCTGTGACAGAGATGCACGAAATGGAATATGCAGGCTGCAAGTAGCTGCTGATCGGTTACGTTTTGAGTGACACATTGCAGAAACAGTGCTTGATTACTCACTGTGCAATGTACACAGCAACACACCTCAACATGAACACGACACAAGCCATCTGATGCAATGGACAGCTGACAGCAGGGTCAGTGATGTGCTTCCGGTACAGGTTAATGCGCCACTGCAATGCTTGAGTGCTGCGAGCCTAGTTGTGTACAGAGGGTCCATTTGGTGGTTAGATGTGCACACCGTTTATCAGCTGCTACTGTTCGAGTGCACAACGGACACCCGAGATCTTCCCAAGAGTGTGAAGAACTGCAGGCATCATTGCAATACATGCATTCATTCAGACTGACAGTCGTTGCTTTGAAGCATTGCTATGAGCTATATTGTTGTTAGGTGATGCATGCTGTGCATGTCCTTAACACAATCAATATGCGCTTTCGAGTATTGGTTCCCTATCTCAGTATAATCTATTGTGGGACCACTGTCACCTGTTTCAGTCTGGCCCAAAAGGATTGGGGACTCCACGTACAGAGAACGAGAGCAGTTCTGTCCCACTTCCCTCAGACCCTCCCGGCGGCACCCATATCTGTGGTGAACACTCACCTTCCAGAACAACATACTGGCTGATGGTAGGGTAGATAGAAGAAAGGGAAACAGAATGGGCAAGTGCGAGAGGGACTCACGCACTGAGGGTTCTGTACAAACTCCCCATCCTGGGAATCAAGATTCCCAATAATTTTTGCCTGCTATCGAGACTCTGTAACTTTACTGGCAAAAAACTGGTCCCACGAATACCAAGATCGGTTGAGAAATTCTACGTTATTTCCTCAGCCCAGCCCAAACAAACGAGATCAAGCAAGCAGAGGACTTTAGTTTGTGTATGTAGGAAGAGAAGATTTAATAACACATTTCTGTTTACATACTAAATCATGAATACAACATAGATTTTATGTTTGGATGCAGTAATGTTCGTATGTTATACTTTCAACAAGTGGTGAATACAATGTATGTCCAAATCGAAAACGACATTTTTATTTGATATAATTAAAATTTGATATAATATATAATATATTTGATATAATTCAAAAAAGAACGCGCAAATGAGGACTGCAAGATTTGTAGAGATTCGTGCGACTGTGAAAAGATCTGTGAACGGAGCATACAACAGCTACCATCGGAGTACCGGAAGAAGTTTTGGTACTATACAAAATCGTTAAGCGGATCTAACGCTTCTATTCAGCCACACGTTGATCAGTCTGCTTTGGCGGTAGAATATTCCAAAAGGAAGGGCGAAGTTAAAAATTCCTCGTTTAAGAAATCGTTCACGCAGGAGAATAGTACAAACGTGCCGTTCTTTGACCATCGCACAGAGTAATGAGTACCCCTGGCGTAGAGAAACAGCTGAAACAGCTGAAAATAAGTAAGTGGCAATGCCTAGATGGACTGCCAGTTTGGTTTTACAAGGAGTAGTGTACGGCATTGGCCCCTTACCTAGTTTGCGTTTACCGCGAATTTTACGATCAGCGCTAAGAACCAAGCGAATGTGAAAAAGTGTAAGTGACTCTAGTGTATAAGAAAGGTAAAAGAACGGACCCACAAAATTGCACACCAATACCCCCAACACCTGTTTCCTGCAGAATCCTTGAACATATTCTCAGTTCGAACATAATCAACTTTCTTCAGACTAAGGAGCTTATGTGCACAAATGAACACGGTTTTGGTAAGCATCGCTTCTGTGAAACTCACCTTTTACTTTTCTCGCATGATGCACTGAGAGCTATGGATGAAGGGCAACAGGCAGGTTCCATATTTCTAGATTTCTCGAAAGCATTTGACACGGTGTCTCATTGCGGGGTGCTAAAGGAAGAACGAGCGCATGGAATAATTTGAGTGACTGCGGGTTAACACAAGATGACGTCGACAAAATTTCTAGTTGGTGTGATGAATGGCAGGTGGCTCTTGCTGTAGAAGAAAGCGGATGAGTAGCAAAAACGAACCCGTAATATCCGGATACGGCATTCCAAGTATCCTGCTTGCCACAGTCACTTGGTTTAAATATCTGGGCGTAATGTTGCGAAGCGAGATGAAATGGAATAAACGTGTGAGGATTTTGGTAGGGAAGGCGAACGGTCGACTTGGGTTTATTGGAAGAGTTTTGTAAAAGTGTGGTTCGTGTGTCAGGGAGACCCCGTATAGGACGCCAGCGCGACTTCTTGTTCAGCACTGCTCGAGTGTTTGGGATCTGCACCAGGTCGGATTGAAAGAAGGCATCGAAACAATTCAGGGGGAGCAGGTAGATTTGTTACCGGAGGTTCGATCAGCATGCAACTGTTACGTATATGCTTCTGGAGCTCAGCAGGGAAGATACTCCCTTCGAAGGAAACAACTGAGAAAGTGTAGAGAACCTGGCTGCAGAACGATCCTAATGACGCCAGCATACATTTGTGGTAGGGTCCACGAAGACAAGATACGAGGAATTACGGCTCCTAAGGAGGCATATAGACTGGCGTCTGTCCCTCGCTCTGTCAGCGAGCGGAACAGGAAAGGAAACGACTAGTTGTGGAACAGGGTACCCTCCGCCACGCACCTCACGTTGGCTTGCGGATTATGTATGGAGATGTAGATACAAAGGACGATAGTTGAGAGGAGTTATTGGTTTCATGTCCATAAATTTAGTGAAATCATTTTTGGCTTGGTTTCATTTGGAATCGTGAGGTTTTACCTATTCTCTTTCCTTTGTTTCGTCTTATGAGTGCATGCAGGAAGCTTGTGGTGTAACAGGTGGCCCCAGTTGTGTGTAGGTAAGGACATTGACAGTAGTTTATGACGGCGGTGACGAAGCTACAGTGGTGGTGGATGTGGTTGGAACTTCCGGCTCCGGCAGTGGTGCGGGCGATGGGGCGAGCAGCGGTTTGGCGCTGGCGACGGTGTTGGCGACAGAGCCAGCGACGCTGCTGGAGAGGGAGTCGACGGAGGCGCAGGTGGCGGCGACGGTGGTGGAGCATTTGACGGAGGCAGTGGCGGAGGAGCTGCCAGACTACGGCTCTCTGTGAGTGGTGAAGCAATGAAGACGACGACGAAGGGTGGGAGGTTGTCGGCGAAGAGCCACTAGCAGAGTCCAGGTGAGAGCTGAGCTGCTGGAGAAGTGTAGTGGGGCGTGTCAGCAAAACGGAGGATGCACTTCGTACTGGAAATTTTGGGAGGACATTTCGAGGTCAACATGAGTAAAGCGAGTCAGAAAATATACTCCAACCGAGAACGTGCTCAACGTGAGTTAAAAAGTGAGGGATGTTGCTCAAAACATAGAACGTTCTCCGATTTCGTGTGAACAAAACTTGAGGTGCTTCTCACAACCGGAAAATATTGTAGTGAGATCTGTAGCATTCTTCGGGATGAGTAAGTTCTGTTAACTGTTACCTACATTTTGCCATTGATGGCAGAATTCATATTGCTTGGGACGCAAAAAAAGAAGTATATAGCCCATCGAAGTGCTGAATTGAGGAGCTGTAGAACTTTATATCGCTTTGACAATAAGAACATTATCTGCGGACTACCTCTCAAAAGAAGTGAAAATTGAAACATTTTTATTGCTATTTAGTAGACCCAAGTTTTCAGACTGATGTACGAGAACATTTAGCTGCAGGCCTACACCAAACAACCGTGTCACTGACGTTTTCTGACGTTCACCATCATGTCTTCTCACAGCATAAGTCTTATACAGTGTGATGTTAGAAATAAGTAGGGTTACCACAAAAATTAATAACTGGTTTATTGCAAACCTAGCGACCTGTTACTCGTAAGGAACGCATGGTGGGCCGCTTACGAGCTTGCCACGTGTTGGAGAACTGGGACAGAGTTCCGGCTTGAAGTGGATAAAAAGTTATTTAATCTTAAGATTTCGTTCGCATAATGTGTTCACCAGACATCTATAACTGAAACGTTTTCCACATGTTGTAAATTCGGTAACATCGCAAGTAAAGACATTTTCGTAAGCTGTACGTAGTTGTCATAATAATTTGTTGCCGCACATAAAATAAACAAAATGCAACGTAGTGCAACTCTGCCTGAACACACTGACGCCGGTTCCAGACACGTCGCCCGTTTGTTCGAGCTCAATAGAACGTGTACCAAGGCACGTTCCCCCAAAATGAGTATGGCAGTCAGTATTGTAGTATTACTGCTGTGTAGTACATAGGCAAATTGTCCAGAAGTTTCTAGGCCTTCTCTTCCTTTTGTTTTAGTGGAGATTGTATGCTCACCTCAAATGGTTCAAATGGCTCTGAGCACTATGGGACTACGTGGCTCTGAGCACTATGGGACAACATCTGAGGTCATCTGTCCCCTACACCTTAGAACTACTTCAACCTAACTAACCTAAGGAGATCACACAAATCCATGCCCGAGGCAGGATTCGAAGCTGCGACTGTAGCAGCTCCTCAGTTCCAGACTGAAGCACCTACATCCGCTCGGCCACACCGGCTGTATGTTCACCTCCTTCCTCCACATAAATACTTTCTTTGGTGTGCCTTATGAAATGAACGGTTCCATTGCGCTAAACACAGCCCTTTCCCGAAATTCTTTGCCAAAAAAAATGTCAATATAATGATCATTGAGATCATTGTCAGTATGCATCTACTTCCTGGATCTGTGGCATGCAAACGATAAATTTTATCGCGGCACGAACTCTGAGTCCCAGCTTGTCAGTGGAGTAGGTGTGTTACTGTACCTCTAAACAGAACAGCGTGCTGGTGTACGTAGCGTGGAAATGATTTGCGAGCCTTAGCACCATGGCACCACATGTCTTATGGGAGGAACTGCTTTCCGGTCAAACTGGGGACCCAGAAATCACACGGAACTCATTATGATGCAGCTCCATGCTTTAACTGAGAACATCGTTTTCAAGTAACGGTGATAACCAAGGACCATACTACAAGAAGTACAGGGAGTACCGACTGTTCTGCATCGTATCTGGCCGCATGGAAACTTTCCATCGTTGACGGTCTATGGGGAATGCAGTCGTAGATTAATCAGGAAAAAATTGTCTCATACCCGATTCTGAGGGCTACATTCTCATCACAACATCTACCCGACACATATGCATCGAATCGATGTACCGAACACTGACCTTAGGACAAAGTTTTACGGCCAACAATTTCTATACGATAATTTTCACTGCCAAACGAGAGAACCACTCACCGAGCGAGACCGAGCGAATGCTTCAGAGCGAAGTAAAAAAAAAAATAAAAATAAAAAAAATTATGCAATAGTGAAGCGTCATTTTGTCAAGTTTTACGTCAGCAGACATGTACTTCTGCACGTCAAGCATAGCAGTGTGGGATGGTGGTAGGCACACTGCCGGATGTGAGTAGAAACATTATAACAGTGCGACAACTGATAACGGTATCATGAGTAAAACGAAAGACCTATTGTGAAATTAAAAGACATGTTTGGTATTTGCAAAGACGGATTTGAAATAGTTTAAGCCATCGTATCGCGCTGTGCTCTCCACTGCAGAGTGAGAATTGGTCCAGGAAGCAACTGCCGAGGCCACCGGGCACTGCAGTGGCCGTCCTCCGGGAGCGCTGGTCCCGCCAGCCGTGCAGGGGAGCTCCTGTGACGGCTGGAAGGCAGCGGGTGAGGCACTGGCCGAAGTAAGGCTGCGACGGCGGCTCTCGGTTCGTGCCTGCCTAGCTCGATGTCTGTCTTCTTAAGGACGTCATATTCGCCATTGACTTTAAAAATTGTTTTACAATTGCAGTTTCGACCTTTTGAGCCATTTTCAAGTGGTAATGTGGAAGATTTTGCTTCAGCTCATGACAGACATGTCTACATGTCAGCGTCTAAAATCATCTATAACAAATTTGAACAACTCATTCATATCCTTAACATAAATATCACATGTTTACTCTCTTGCAATGCATACGAAATTCTTCTTTAAAGAAAAGAGGTATTCTGCGGCAAGCGCTGCAGTTCTGCTGTTTGATGTGTCTGAAACCAGTTAAAACGATATAGCAGCACAGAACGGAGTGGATGATCTGCATGGAAAAGTTATAATCGGTGTCTCACTCAAGTGCTCTGAAATCTAAACATGAAATTTCGATGGGCTAAAATGCTGCAAAGACCAATGGATTTGCGATTTTTTGCTGTGTTACTATGCATCCTTTAAAGAATAAAAAAGTTCTAGGTTTGTGTCCCATTCAGGCACACAATACTCATCTACCAGAAAGTTTCTAATCCACTGGTGAGTGGAAATCCGTCCTGGATACTTTTACGTTATTGCATAAACTATACATGCTAGGTTTTTAACTCTTAACCTCGCACCTTGTGTGCTACAGACGGCCGCTGTTGAGTGACCGACTGCTGCGCTATCAGCCGTGGAACCTCTCCTCTGACGACGACTTCCGTGCGCTGTGCAAGCAGCGGCATCCAGAGGCGTCGCAAATGTTCAGCCTCGCTGACGATCTGTACGCCTTCATCCGTGTCTACTAGTTCGTTGCAGCCGAGTACATCGATTCATACTACGAAGATCATGTCAAGATTGTAGGTAAGTTTATTACTGGGACCTGGCCACTTCACAGTTACGCACTGACAACTGTTCAGTTGTTCGAGGAATGAGATTCAAATATCCTTCTGAATATGTAGTCTTAGATCTTGCGTGATTTTGCACGCCACGCAAGATAATCTCTGGTGCTCTTTCCAAAGTCAGTTTTTAGATTCCTCGGCAACTCTCCGTCTGGATCTATGACGAGCTAACTACTTCATTTCGATGTATTACTGACATCTTCATTATGCAGGAACTAAAAATAGACTACGTACACAAAATTTTGGATTGTTTAGAGAAGACTAAAAAGAAAAAAATTTTATGTGACACAAATGTCACAGGTGTACCCTCCACCTGCTCGTGTCCCATGAAGGTTTCGACGCCAGCGACGTACAGAGCCTGTGTGATGTTTTAGAGACGTTACTGAAGTGCCAGCTGGGCGCTAACACACTCGAAATAAGTGGGTGTCTCACAAATAATGTTTGGAGCCTCAGCCTAACAGGCAACCACCTCAACTGGGGTGTCCGCCAGTGTCCGGCACACTGAACAACTCGTCTCCCTCCCGTAGGAGGCCTGCAAAATCTCAAAAACAGTGTCCATACCACAGCGGTTTGAACAACGTCTCTGAACACCAGTGCAGATAAGACTTTCATACATGTGCAACACGTGCCTCATATAAAAAAGTGTTCCTTTTTTTCTTCTATAAACACTAAAATTCTATACATGTAGTTTTTTTCAGACCTAGTCTAAGGCTTGTTTTAAAAATGGTGAATGGTTTCTGCAAATTAACGGCTAGAGACAAGCTAAAGTTTTGTCAATACTGTAACTGGTGTAGTGTTCTACATTTCTCATCTATGATCCTGGCATGATACTGTTCGTATTTACTAATTTTCTTTGACGAATAATATTTCGATTTGTAACTGAACAGTTAATTGTATCAGATACACTGTTAATATTATCCTTAGAAGTATTAATACTATGAACTGTAGTAGGACTGAATAAACACTGTATTTTCAGCTATCGCACCTGTCTGCCAAACAACTCTATTTGTTCGAATTACTATATTCTTTAAATTTATTATTTTATTCTCGTTGCTGGACTTTATCTCTTACTCGATCATCTATCTATCGTGGATCAGACACGAAACGTGTTGTAATCGTTCATTTCTTTCTTTGTAACTGTCTGATAGCTTTTTGTTCGCTATGGGGTAACTCCATATAAATGAGAGGAAGGGGGGACAGTGAGCTTGTGCTCCCTCAGCGGAAAAATTATTTATGCCTGCCGTTGTCACTCTTGACCGCTTCAGGCAATCGAACTTGAAGGGTTTTAATTGGTAGTAAACCGATTAATTAAGAAACTAAGGTGGTCGAAAAGGGTTACAACAGATAACGCAGTAAGTTGTCATAAGAACATGCGTATATTAGAACCAGGGACTGTAATACTGCGAAGAACGGCCTTTACAAAATTTCGGCTGCAGCCGATAATTTACTGCAGACACTCATAAAAATAACAGAGGCACAATGAAACGTCCCCTTAGAATAATTGTACACGACTGTGCTTAAACTGACACACAATAGTTTTTAGCGCAACGCAATCTGACTTTCAATAATCCCTACAAAAGAATGGCCCTGACTAACATTAACCTATACCTTTCACAAATCACTTACCTCACAAAAAATCTTAGTTACTCGAACTACTGCAATACAGCAAGCACCACTACTGCCAGCTAAATAAAAGATTCAAACTACTGAAGGCACTAACTACTGATAGGCATAGTTAGCGAATGAAAGATTTTAATAGAGAACAAACAATGTATTTACCTTAATGGTCATAATATATATCAGTTCATGACACCAATTCTTACAAATTTCAAAACTCCGCCATCTCTCTCCCCACGTCCACCACTGCTGGCGGCTCACCTCCAACTGCGTAACGCTATGCGCTGTTAGCATCCAGCTGCCGCTGCCCAACACTACAATGGCAGACAACAATGCAAACCAGCCACAGATTGCACACAGCACAGCCAGTAATTTTCTTACAGAGCGCTATGTGGCATTGGCGTTACCAATAAAAAAAAACCTAAACAGCATACTTACATAGCCCCCATGCTCCCCACAAAAAATTTTTTACAAATTGTTTTGGGCAGTGGCCAATAATGATTTGATAAAATTTTTCATAATTACTATAACAAAGATATCAAATGTACACACTTATTGATACAATGTTGGTCAAAAGCTAAAATTTTCTTACAGTCCATAAAGACAGTCCTGATCATTCATCAAAATAAAATTTCAGTGTTTTTCTCAAAGTCTGAGCAGTAAAAGAAAATGCACACGGAAGTAGTGGATTTCCATGCAGTCTTGAAGAAGTAGTGTTGTCCTTCCAACGGAAAGACAGTGCTGACTCTTGACATGCAGACAGGTAATGGGCCACAACAGAGCAAACCCACAGCAGAGTCAGTCGAAGTTTTCAAGAATATTGGTAGGTAGGTCATCACAGAGTAGACCCATTGTAGTCCTGGTGGAGATTACGGTATTGCAGGTCCACCAGAGGTGCAGACCCACTGCAGTCCTTGTAGAAATAATGGTATTGGTGGGTCGTCAAAGGTGTAGACCCACTGTAGTCCTTGTAGAGATGGCCAGCAGCCATCTGTTTGACTGTGCAGGTGCACAATCCCCATTGAAGAGTCTTGCGGATAATATAGCAAGTCCATAACCACCACTTGTGCACTCAAAAAAAATGTTTTTGAAATGTCCTTACAACAAGCAATGCTGTTATCCAGTCCCTTACTGAATTATTAACATACGTGCAAACACTATCAGTCCCTGCTTCTCACATATTCTGCTACATAAGTCTTATCAGATAAACATAAAAAGACAGGAAGAACATAAATACACAAGGGTACACAAACACATAGTGGGATAACACAAGGAAAGGGCAGGGTTTGTTTTACTGCAGTATTTTGCAAACAAAACTTTCTTTACTTCTCGGAGATCTCCCTTCGTTCTTCATTATTTCCAAAAAAGTCCTATCTATACCTGCTTTCTGTACTTTTCTCATATAACCTCTCAGTCCATTTCTTCAAATTCATTGGAACTCATTCTCTTATATAGGTTACCCCCTCTTAAGCTAACTTAAATCTACTCAGCTCAGATGCTTAACTAAGGGACAGGGCAATGCGCAGCAAACAAGAAAAATAAATCAGTAATAAAATTGGTTTAACCTAGTAATACAAAGTGACATCCAGTAGCACTATGAATGGCAAACAGCCGCAGCAAATGCTATAACTTATACCTAAACAAGATAAAGCTCAAGCAGAAAAAATGTTGCACTAAAGACAACAATGCAGATAAGGACAATGTCTATTCACATCTTAATGTCTATGCAATCAAAGTGGTGCACCACAAAAACTAATGCTACAACCAATTACCAAGTACTTGAAAAGAAAATTATATATACAGTTACTTTTATTAGTCGCTTCTTATTGCTCTTTCCATTCCAAGAGCTCCTTTTTCGAAGAATGTAGATCATAAAATAATTATTTAATAGATCTGTTGACAGAAAGTGTTCACATTAGCAAATGCATTTAATTTTATTTTATAAAACCAACGCTGCAACACAGCTGGAAACCAGATATCAAATGAAATAAGCAACTATGAAAGGCAAAGCATAAAAATATCATTCAATAGTCATGTGACATTTCATAAGTTAGTACAAATACTCTCAACTCTCGTAGAAAGACATTGTGCATGCTTTATTGCCTGTGTCTATGTGCCTGTTGTTCTGTCAGTGTGATCATGTGATGTACAGATACATCACATGATCACACTGACAGGAATGTGTTAATAAAGTTTCCCCTTCCTGGGACAATGAATTCACGGTGTTCTTATTTCAATTTCCAGAAGTGTATTACAGATGTTTTTGCTGGATGGTAATTTCAAAGATTGATAGTTGCGGGTTCCGCATTTAAGAATGGTTTCTGCCGACATCGTATCATGTCCTGTCATTACATCTTGTTTTGGTTACCATCATCCATGCATTTCACTGCAGCAAAGGCAATTTACCTGATACGTATCCAACATTTAGTAGAGATAGTACCTCACAGCTTGCGAGAGTGTTTAAAGGACGACTTCTTTATAAAATTTGTTGTGCAGCTACGCTTCGTTGATCATACACTGCACCTGCTTAGTAAAAGTGTAATTGCGAAAAGGTATTCAGTGAACCAATGTTGTACAGATAGTTTCGACTTATAGACACACTTTGCTTTCTGAATGAAACTTAAGTCTTGAGACAGCTGCAGCAGTCTTGAGGTATTCGTACTCGAGATAATTCCTATCGTTGTTCTTCACTACAGCCCTGCAGAGTAGTACAGCAAAGCGTGCTGTGGCCCAGGTAACGACGCAGCTTACGATTTTGACCCTATGCCCCTGGTAACTGGGCTCTCACATAATACTGTGTCCAAATATGTATGTATGTGTGTTCAGAATAGTTCAAATGGCTCTGAGCACTATGGGACTTAACTTCTTAGGTCATCAGTCCCCTAGAACTTAGAACTACTCAAACCTAACTAACCTAAGGACATCATACACATCCATGCCAGAGGCAGGATTCGAACATGCGACCGTAGCAGTCACGCGGTTCCAGACTGAAGCACTTAGGATCGCTCGGCCACAACGGCCGACATAGATTAGGTCTAGATGGCAGTGGCGCCATCGCAAGGACGACGGATTCAACGTTTTGGAAAGTGCCGATTCAAAAGTGTGCACACCTTTCAATTCACTGCTCCTGCACAACGAGGGAAATGCTGAATTTTACTTTCCGTTTTCTGTATTGCTTATCGACGTACCGGTTAGTGCCATCTGCAGCCACGTCTCACCACTACAGTGATTTTGGGTCGGCCGGTACGCCGGGCCCCCTACTGTGTGGACTCGGCCAGTGGCGCTCGCTGGCCTCCCTCGCCCTGTGCTGTTGTGACGCCCACAGCCGGGCTGTCGGAAACTGGAAGCGGCTCAGACCACAAACGGGATGTTAGCTGCCCGCTGACCGCTAGTCGCATGCTGTCACAGCGAGGACGTGACGCACGTCCCACAGACAAACACACACACACACACGTAAACGCGTGCAGTATTCCTGGCGCACATCCGCAAAGCTCTACTTACGCAAATACGAATTGGAGGCGATAAATCGCGATCCCGCGTAGAACCGGTCGACCATGTAAATTTATAAAATATTGTATTCGAAATGGAAGAACAGCAACAGCAATGGCAGCACAAAAACAATACACACACACACACACACACGCACCATAAACATATAAAATACTTTCATTACACGGATGCATATTGCACATATTCCCCACGAAATTGTCTCTCTCTCTCTCTCTCTCTCTCTCTCTCTCTCTCGATCACACACACACACACACACTCACACACACACATATGCACTCAGAACTGTGACAAACAGTTCATCAAACTATTCCACACACACCCTGTCAAGTGGAACACATTTTTACCTTTTTACTAACAAATAAGCCCACCCAGACACATCAGTAAATAGTCTGGGTGCAGCAGACTTCCAAACCTATGCCCCCCGATGAACCACTTGTAATCGTGATAGGACACCCCTGCTTCCAGCTGGAATTGCAGTATATACCTCAGTATATAACCTCCTGATACGCATTTGTGGTGCAACGCCAATGCCCTAGAGGAGGCACCTGTTGAATTCCCTGAACGTGGATGTCTTTCAGGCTGTGCAAGTCACCGTGTTTGTGATGCAGACTTGTGTGATAGTCCAGCTCTATCTCTAGGAGATATGCCTCAACAGCGTCAGCAGCCACATATCTGATATCTTCCCTCAGTCTGGTGATTTCCCCTTTTGACATCCATGAGAGCCCTTGAAAAGGGAGACTTAGTTGCATATTTTGTCTTTAGAGACAGTTTACGTCCAGGTAAAGGATGAAACTGAAATCGTCAGACAACCTGTACTCCCCCTCGATTATTTACAGGTTATTTGCCTTGGCATACCTGCGCACACATTGGCAAAGTCACTCGTGAATCGAATGTTCCAGGAAGACATGTATCTGAACGTTGGTCAAGAATTCGCTGCTGGCTTGTGTCTTTCTTAACATGGCAGCCCACGAAATCTCAGTGATATGCTACAGAACTTCTCGCAGATGTTGGTGGTCAGATGTACATTGGTGTTCATCATTTTACATGTTCTGATAAATCAGAGATGCTGAAGTCCTGCTGTTCGTTCACCAAGTGCGTGTTCTTTCCATTAATTATGGAAATGCCTCTTCGTTTAGTAGAGAATCCAGATATTCGTATGGAAAGACCCCATCTCCGTCACAAGTTGAAACTCTTGAAACTCTACATCATCCAGATAAGTGGCTCCCTTTGCTAAGAATATCTTTAGGACGCGTTGGTTCAGCAAATTTCTAAAGAGACGTGAGCATGAAGCGTTGAGAATTGAGGAAGTGGTGTGATACTCTTTGAAGCGGCATGTATTTGTCAACGGTGTCAGAAATGACACTGATCTTATCATCCTACTACCCAGACTCGTCAAAGTGCTGAACTGCAAAGGGGGCATCATGCTCACTTAAACTGTGGAAAAGATGGCTGTGGGCTGTGGCAGTGAGTACTTACATGGGTTGTCAGCTGCACTCTGGGACTTCCCCGTTACGTGGCAACAGTCTCTACAGGGAGCTTGCTCACCTCTGTCCAGTCACAGTCCCCAGATATAACGATCAGCTGCCTGCTTGCTCAGTGCGTCATTCTCCTTCACGTTGGTCATGGGGACGTTTTTACTATAAATGTTATAAACACCCCGTACAAGACTTTCAAGCTCAGTGAGCAACCATCTCGCGCTATTCCCTTGACATAAGGTTTTAATTTTAGTGCACAGAACTTGATGGGTGGCCACATATCGTATGCATCATTTCGTGACAGTGATTTGGGAGGCAGAGACACCACGTTCACACTGTACCACAGGAGCTAGGAGGCGCTCTAAACCGACGTAAACGATGAAGGGACAGAAGTGTTGGTGAGAGGTATTCTTAAACTTCGAGAACCGTTTATCCTTGGTAAGTATTTCCACACCTATTGTTTCCTGGCTCTAGCAGTCAATCAGGTGTCTTTAGAGATACATGCGCTTGGTAAACGACTTGAGACATCTACAGAAAAAACATCTAGCACCTTGTTTGTTCTCATTTCAGAGGAACGTAGGTGGTACATGCATTATATCCAAACGTTGTGTTGCTTATCGTCTTCAGAGATTAGCAGCAGGTCTACACTTTGTGGATGTTTCTCGGCTAATATGGACAAGAAGAGGGGACCACCTAATTTACGATCGACTTCTTTGTCGATATGCCAACAGCGTGTTAATGTTTGTCTTCTACTTATAGCTTTCCTACATTCGGCCATAAACGAGAAAATACAACGTCGGTGGACATCTGGTGTTTGTTGTGTATCTGTATTCCCTGTAGTTTTCGGTTAATTTCTATCGCTGGTGAGAAGCAACCATGGCAACTAATTTAAATCCCTCTCATCATCATTCTGGGCATTAGGACATGCTTTTTGTTAGCAATATACACTTTTGAAGAGAGATGTAACTGGACCCCACAATAAGTTGATAAAAATCTTATGAACATAAATGAAGGTAGAGCATACAGCTGAGTGTCTTACAGGACCCCCTTTCCTGCATCTCAGAAAAGTGACTCAGTATGACCACTCTGGTATCGACTCACTCCATGATGTCACGACAGCTCTCCCCCTAACTTTGACAATGCTCTTCCCCTCAACAACACGTCGAACTCCTAATAACTCTGCGCACAAGAAGGAAAAAGAGTCGAAGTTGGTAAGTATCTAAGGAAGGAGAAATAAAAATCCGTACTCGTATAATAATAATATAAAAATAATTATGAGTACTTGCAAGTAAAACTGTTGTTGTCTTCATTACTGGAATACAATTCCAGCAACACATCATCAGTGGGGATGTTTGTCATCAAGGGCATATCCAGCATGGGTTTTAGAGGTGGTGTATGACGTCGGCAGGGGAATGTGTCTGAAAGAATATGGACAAATCGAAATGAAAAGACAGGTGCAAAAGAATCAGTAGCTGGTAGTCGTGTCAAAACACCGATATTCGCATTGAGAACATCTACAAAGTAGAGTATCTCAAAAATAACAAAAAAAATTTAATACTGTAGAAAAAGCGATATCTACCTCTGAACAATCGAAGACGTTCCCCAGAGATCATCATTATCAGCTGCTGGGTTCAGATCCCACAGCGAGTAACGCCAGGTCACACCTAGAAAAGAAGAAGTAGAACCCATAAAATCACTTACGCTACTAGCCATTAAAATTCCTACACCAAGAAGAAATGCAGATGATAAACGGGTATTCATTGGACAAATATATTATTCAAGAACTGACAGTGATTACATTTTCACGGAATTTCGGTGCATAGATCCTGAGAAATCAGTACCCAGAACAAGCACCTTTGGCGGTAATAACGGCCTTGATACGTCTGGGCATAGAGTCAAACAGAGCTTTGATGGCGTGTATAGGTACAGCTGCCCATGTAGCCTGAACACGATATCACAGTTCATCAAGAGTAGTGACTGGCGTATTGTGACGAGCCAGTTGCTCGGCCACCATTGACCAGACGTTTTCAGTTGGTGGGAGATCTGGAGAATGTACTGGCAAGGGCAGCAGTCGAACATTTTCTGTATCCAGAAAGGCCCGTACAGGACCTGCAACATGCTGTCAGGAATTGTCCTGCTGAAATGTAGGCTTTTGCAGCGATCGAATGAAGGTAGAGCCACGGGTTGTAAGACACCTGCAGTGTTCAAAGTGCCGTCAATGCGAACAAGAGGTGACCGAGACGTGTAACCACTGGCACCACATACCATCACGCCTGGTGATACGCCAGTATGGTGATGACGAATACACGCTTCCAATGTGCGTTCACCGCGATGTCGCCAAACACGGATGCGACAATCATGATGCTGTAAACAGAACCTCGAGTCATCCGAAAAAATGACGTTTTGCCATTCGTGCACCCAGGATCGTCGTTGAATACACCATAGCAAGTGCTCCTATTTGTGATGCAGCGTCGGTGTCCGAGTTGATAGTCCATGTTGCTGCAAACGTTATCGAACTGTTCGTGCAAATGATTCTTGTCTTGCAAACGTCCGCATCTGAACATGGCTGCACGATCCATTACAGCCATGCGGATAAGATGCCTGTCATCTCGACTGCTAGTGATACGAGGCCGTTGGGATACAGCACGTATACCTTCATGAACCCACCGATTTCATATTCTGCTGACAGTCATTGGATCTCGACCAACGCGAGCAGCATTGTCACGATACGATAAACCGCAATCGCGATAGGCTACAATCCGGCCTTTATCAAAGTCGGAAACGTGATGGTGCGCATTTCTCCTCCTTACACGAGGCATCACAACAACCTTTCACCAGGCAACGCAGGTCAACTGCTGTTTGTGTATGAGAAATCGGTTCGAAACTTTCCTCATGTCAGCACGTTGTAGGTGTCGCCCCTCACATGCCCCTCACAACTTGCTACTACTCTCATTACTTACCAAGCGTGGACGCAAGGCAGCACTCACGGCTTTATTTTTCGTAAGAAGAAGAACTTCCGCATATTAAACGAGTGGGATTGTGCTGTGACAGAGATGCACGAAATGGAATATGCAGGCTGCAAGTAGCTGCTGATCGGTTACGTTTTGAGTGACACATTGCAGAAACAGTGCTTGATTACTCACTGTGCAATGTACACAGCAACACACCTCAACATGAACACGACACAAGCCATCTGATGCAATGGACAGCTGACAGCAGGGTCAGTGATGTGCTTCCGGTACAGGTTAATGCGCCACTGCAATGCTTGAGTGCTGCGAGCCTAGTTGTGTACAGAGGGTCCATTTGGTGGTTAGATGTGCACACCGTTTATCAGCTGCTACTGTTCGAGTGCACAACGGACACCCGAGATCTTCCCAAGAGTGTGAAGAACTGCAGGCATCATTGCAATACATGCATTCATTCAGACTGACAGTCGTTGCTTTGAAGCATTGCTATGAGCTACATTGTTGTTAGGTGATGCATGCTGTGCATGTCCTTAACACAATCAATATGCGCTTTCGAGTATTGGTTCCCTATCTCAGTATAATCTATTGTGGGACCACTGTCACCTGTTTCAGTCTGGCCCAAAAGGATTGGGGACTCCACGTACAGAGAACGAGAGCAGTTCTGTCCCACTTCCCTCAGACCCTCCCGACGGCACCCATATCTGTGGTGAACACTCACCTTCCAGAACAACATACTGGCTGATGGTAGGGTAGATAGAAGAAAGGGAAACAGAATGGGCAAGTGCGAGAGGGACTCACGCACTGAGGGTTCTGTACAAACTCCCCATCCTGGGAATCAAGATTCCCAATAATTTTTGCCTGCTATCGAGACTCTGTAACTTTACTGGCAAAAAACTGGTCCCACGAATACCAAGATCGGTTGAGAAATTCTACGTTATTTCCTCAGCCCAGCCCAAACAAACGAGATCAAGCAAGCAGAGGACTTTAGTTTGTGTATGTAGGAAGAGAAGATTTAATAACACATTTCTGTTTACATACTAAATCATGAATACAACATAGATTTTATGTTTGGATGCAGTAATGTTCGTATGTTATACTTTCAACAAGTGGTGAATACAATGTATGTCCAAATCGAAAACGACATTTTTATTTGATATAATTAAAATTTGATATAATATATAATATATTTGATATAATTCAAAAAAGAACGCGCAAATGAGGACTGCAAGATTTGTAGAGATTCGTGCGACTGTGAAAAGATCTGTGAACGGAGCATACAACAGCTACCATCGGAGTACCGGAAGAAGTTTTGGTACTATACAAAATCGTTAAGCGGATCTAACGCTTCTATTCAGCCACACGTTGATCAGTCTGCTTTGGCGGTAGAATATTCCAAAAGGAAGGGCGAAGTTAAAAATTCCTCGTTTAAGAAATCGTTCACGCAGGAGAATAGTACAAACGTGCCGTTCTTTGACCATCGCACAGAGTAATGAGTACCCCTGGCGTAGAGAAACAGCTGAAACAGCTGAAAATAAGTAAGTGGCAATGCCTAGATGGACTGCCAGTTTGGTTTTACAAGGAGTAGTGTACGGCATTGGCCCCTTACCTAGTTTGCGTTTACCGCGAATTTTACGATCAGCGCTAAGAACCAAGCGAATGTGAAAAAGTGTAAGTGACTCTAGTGTATAAGAAAGGTAAAAGAACGGACCCACAAAATTGCACACCAATACCCCCAACACCTGTTTCCTGCAGAATCCTTGAACATATTCTCAGTTCGAACATAATCAACTTTCTTCAGACTAAGGAGCTTATGTGCACAAATGAACACGGTTTTGGTAAGCATCGCTTCTGTGAAACTCACCTTTTACTTTTCTCGCATGATGCACTGAGAGCTATGGATGAAGGGCAACAGGCAGGTTCCATATTTCTAGATTTCTCGAAAGCATTTGACACGGTGTCTCATTGCGGGGTGCTAAAGGAAGAACGAGCGCATGGAATAATTTGAGTGACTGCGGGTTAACACAAGATGACGTCGACAAAATTTCTAGTTGGTGTGATGAATGGCAGGTGGCTCTTGCTGTAGAAGAAAGCGGATGAGTAGCAAAAACGAACCCGTAATATCCGGATACGGCATTCCAAGTATCCTGCTTGCCACAGTCACTTGGTTTAAATATCTGGGCGTAATGTTGCGAAGCGAGATGAAATGGAATAAACGTGTGAGGATTTTGGTAGGGAAGGCGAACGGTCGACTTGGGTTTATTGGAAGAGTTTTGTAAAAGTGTGGTTCGTGTGTCAGGGAGACCCCGTATAGGACGCCAGCGCGACTTCTTGTTCAGCACTGCTCGAGTGTTTGGGATCTGCACCAGGTCGGATTGAAAGAAGGCATCGAAACAATTCAGGGGGAGCAGGTAGATTTGTTACCGGAGGTTCGATCAGCATGCAACTGTTACGTATATGCTTCTGGAGCTCAGCAGGGAAGATACTCCCTTCGAAGGAAACAACTGAGAAAGTGTAGAGAACCTGGCTGCAGAACGATCCTAATGACGCCAGCATACATTTGTGGTAGGGTCCACGAAGACAAGATACGAGGAATTACGGCTCCTAAGGAGGCATATAGACTGGCGTCTGTCCCTCGCTCTGTCAGCGAGCGGAACAGGAAAGGAAACGACTAGTTGTGGAACAGGGTACCCTCCGCCACGCACCTCACGTTGGCTTGCGGATTATGTATGGAGATGTAGATACAAAGGACGATAGTTGAGAGGAGTTATTGGTTTCATGTCCATAAATTTAGTGAAATCATTTTTGGCTTGGTTTCATTTGGAATCGTGAGGTTTTACCTATTCTCTTTCCTTTGTTTCGTCTTATGAGTGCATGCAGGAAGCTTGTGGTGTAACAGGTGGCCCCAGTTGTGTGTAGGTAAGGACATTGACAGTAGTTTATGACGGCGGTGACGAAGCTACAGTGGTGGTGGATGTGGTTGGAACTTCCGGCTCCGGCAGTGGTGCGGGCGATGGGGCGAGCAGCGGTTTGGCGCTGGCGACGGTGTTGGCGACAGAGCCAGCGACGCTGCTGGAGAGGGAGTCGACGGAGGCGCAGGTGGCGGCGACGGTGGTGGAGCATTTGACGGAGGCAGTGGCGGAGGAGCTGCCAGACTACGGCTCTCTGTGAGTGGTGAAGCAATGAAGACGACGACGAAGGGTGGGAGGTTGTCGGCGAAGAGCCACTAGCAGAGTCCAGGTGAGAGCTGAGCTGCTGGAGAAGTGTAGTGGGGCGTGTCAGCAAAACGGAGGATGCACTTCGTACTGGAAATTTTGGGAGGACATTTCGAGGTCAACATGAGTAAAGCGAGTCAGAAAATATACTCCAACCGAGAACGTGCTCAACGTGAGTTAAAAAGTGAGGGATGTTGCTCAAAACATAGAACGTTCTCCGATTTCGTGTGAACAAAACTTGAGGTGCTTCTCACAACCGGAAAATATTGTAGTGAGATCTGTAGCATTCTTCGGGATGAGTAAGTTCTGTTAACTGTTACCTACATTTTGCCATTGATGGCAGAATTCATATTGCTTGGGACGCAAAAAAAGAAGTATATAGCCCATCGAAGTGCTGAATTGAGGAGCTGTAGAACTTTATATCGCTTTGACAATAAGAACATTATCTGCGGACTACCTCTCAAAAGAAGTGAAAATTGAAACATTTTTATTGCTATTTAGTAGACCCAAGTTTTCAGACTGATGTACGAGAACATTTAGCTGCAGGCCTACACCAAACAACCGTGTCACTGACGTTTTCTGACGTTCACCATCATGTCTTCTCACAGCATAAGTCTTATACAGTGTGATGTTAGAAATAAGTAGGGTTACCACAAAAATTAATAACTGGTTTATTGCAAACCTAGCGACCTGTTACTCGTAAGGAACGCATGGTGGGCCGCTTACGAGCTTGCCACGTGTTGGAGAACTGGGACAGAGTTCCGGCTTGAAGTGGATAAAAAGTTATTTAATCTTAAGATTTCGTTCGCATAATGTGTTCACCAGACATCTATAACTGAAACGTTTTCCACATGTTGTAAATTCGGTAACATCGCAAGTAAAGACATTTTCGTAAGCTGTACGTAGTTGTCATAATAATTTGTTGCCGCACATAAAATAAACAAAATGCAACGTAGTGCAACTCTGCCTGAACACACTGACGCCGGTTCCAGACACGTCGCCCGTTTGTTCGAGCTCAATAGAACGTGTACCAAGGCACGTTCCCCCAAAATGAGTATGGCAGTCAGTATTGTAGTATTACTGCTGTGTAGTACATAGGCAAATTGTCCAGAAGTTTCTAGGCCTTCTCTTCCTTTTGTTTTAGTGGAGATTGTATGCTCACCTCAAATGGTTCAAATGGCTCTGAGCACTATGGGACTACGTGGCTCTGAGCACTATGGGACAACATCTGAGGTCATCTGTCCCCTACACCTTAGAACTACTTCAACCTAACTAACCTAAGGAGATCACACAAATCCATGCCCGAGGCAGGATTCGAAGCTGCGACTGTAGCAGCTCCTCAGTTCCAGACTGAAGCACCTACATCCGCTCGGCCACACCGGCTGTATGTTCACCTCCTTCCTCCACATAAATACTTTCTTTGGTGTGCCTTATGAAATGAACGGTTCCATTGCGCTAAACACAGCCCTTTCCCGAAATTCTTTGCCAAAAAAAATGTCAATATAATGATCATTGAGATCATTGTCAGTATGCATCTACTTCCTGGATCTGTGGCATGCAAACGATAAATTTTATCGCGGCACGAACTCTGAGTCCCAGCTTGTCAGTGGAGTAGGTGTGTTACTGTACCTCTAAACAGAACAGCGTGCTGGTGTACGTAGCGTGGAAATGATTTGCGAGCCTTAGCACCAAGTAACGGTGATAACCAAGGACCATACTACAAGAAGTACAGGGAGTACCGACTGTTCTGCATCGTATCTGGCCGCATGGAAACTTTCCATCGTTGACGGTCTATGGGGAATGCAGTCGTAGATTAATCAGGAAAAAATTGTCTCATACCCGATTCTGAGGGCTACATTCTCATCACAACATCTACCCGACACATATGCATCGAATCGATGTACCGAACACTGACCTTAGGACAAAGTTTTACGGCCAACAATTTCTATACGATAATTTTCACTGCCAAACGAGAGAACCACTCACCGAGCGAGACCGAGCGAATGCTTCAGAGCGAAGTAAAAAAAAAAAAAAAATAAAAAAAATTATGCAATAGTGAAGCGTCATTTTGTCAAGTTTTACGTCAGCAGACATGTACTTCTGCACGTCAAGCATAGCAGTGTGGGATGGTGGTAGGCACACTGCCGGATGTGAGTAGAAACATTATAACAGTGCGACAACTGATAACGGTATCATGAGTAAAACGAAAGACCTATTGTGAAATTAAAAGACATGTTTGGTATTTGCAAAGACGGATTTGAAATAGTTTAAGCCATCGTATCGCGCTGTGCTCTCCACTGCAGAGTGAGAATTGGTCCAGGAAGCAACTGCCGAGGCCACCGGGCACTGCAGTGGCCGTCCTCCGGGAGCGCTGGTCCCGCCAGCCGTGCAGGGGAGCTCCTGTGACGGCTGGAAGGCAGCGGGTGAGGCACTGGCCGAAGTAAGGCTGCGACGGCGGCTCTCGGTTCGTGCCTGCCTAGCTCGATGTCTGTCTTCTTAAGGACGTCATATTCGCCATTGACTTTAAAAATTGTTTTACAATTGCAGTTTCGACCTTTTGAGCCATTTTCAAGTGGTAATGTGGAAGATTTTGCTTCAGCTCATGACAGACATGTCTACATGTCAGCGTCTAAAATCATCTATAACAAATTTGAACAACTCATTCATATCCTTAACATAAATATCACATGTTTACTCTCTTGCAATGCATACGAAATTCTTCTTTAAAGAAAAGAGGTATTCTGCGGCAAGCGCTGCAGTTCTGCTGTTTGATGTGTCTGAAACCAGTTAAAACGATATAGCAGCACAGAACGGAGTGGATGATCTGCATGGAAAAGTTATAATCGGTGTCTCACTCAAGTGCTCTGAAATCTAAACATGAAATTTCGATGGGCTAAAATGCTGCAAAGACCAATGGATTTGCGATTTTTTGCTGTGTTACTATGCATCCTTTAAAGAATAAAAAAGTTCTAGGTTTGTGTCCCATTCAGGCACACAATACTCATCTACCAGAAAGTTTCTAATCCACTGGTGAGTGGAAATCCGTCCTGGATACTTTTACGTTATTGCATAAACTATACATGCTAGGTTTTTAACTCTTAACCTCGCACCTTGTGTGCTACAGACGGCCGCTGTTGAGTGACCGACTGCTGCGCTATCAGCCGTGGAACCTCTCCTCTGACGACGACTTCCGTGCGCTGTGCAAGCAGCGGCATCCAGAGGCGTCGCAAATGTTCAGCCTCGCTGACGATCTGTACGCCTTCATCCGTGTCTACTGGTTCGTTGCAGCCGAGTACATCGATTCATACTACGAAGATCATGTCAAGATTGTAGGTAAGTTTATTACTGGGACCTGGCCACTTCACAGTTATGCACTGACAACTGTTCAGTTGTTCGAGGAATGAGATTCAAATATCCTTCTGAATATGTAGTCTTAGATCTTGCGTGATTTTGCACGCCACGCAAGATAATCTCTGGTGCTCTTTCCAAAGTCAGTTTTTAGATTCCTCGGCAACTCTCCGTCTGGATCTATGACGAGCTAACTACTTCATTTCGATGTATTACTGACATCTTCATTATGCAGGAACTAAAAATAGACTACGTACACAAAATTTTGGATTGTTTAGAGAAGACTAAAAAGAAAAAAATTTTATGTGACACAAATGTCACAGGTGTACCCTCCACCTGCTCGTGTCCCATGAAGGTTTCGACGCCAGCGACGTACAGAGCCTGTGTGATGTTTTAGAGACGTTACTGAAGTGCCAGCTGGGCGCTAACACACTCGAAATAAGTGGGTGTCTCACAAATAATGTTTGGAGCCTCAGCCTAACAGGCAACCACCTCAACTGGGGTGTCCGCCAGTGTCCGGCACACTGAACAACTCGTCTCCCTCCCGTAGGAGGCCTGCAAAATCTCAAAAACAGTGTCCATACCACAGCGGTTTGAACAACGTCTCTGAACACCAGTGCAGATAAGACTTTCATACATGTGCAACACGTGCCTCATATAAAAAAGTGTTCCTTTTTTTCTTCTATAAACACTAAAATTCTATACATGTAGTTTTTTTCAGACCTAGTCTAAGGCTTGTTTTAAAAATGGTGAATGGTTTCTGCAAATTAACGGCTAGAGACAAGCTAAAGTTTTGTCAATACTGTAACTGGTGTAGTGTTCTACATTTCTCATCTATGATCCTGGCATGATACTGTTCGTATTTACTAATTTTCTTTGACGAATAATATTTCGATTTGTAACTGAACAGTTAATTGTATCAGATACACTGTTAATATTATCCTTAGAAGTATTAATACTATGAACTGTAGTAGGACTGAATAAACACTGTATTTTCAGCTATCGCACCTGTCTGCCAAACAACTCTATTTGTTCGAATTACTATATTCTTTAAATTTATTATTTTATTCTCGTTGCTGGACTTTATCTCTTACTCGATCATCTATCTATCGTGGATCAGACACGAAACGTGTTGTAATCGTTCATTTCTTTCTTTGTAACTGTCTGATAGCTTTTTGTTCGCTATGGGGTAACTCCATATAAATGAGAGGAAGGGGGGACAGTGAGCTTGTGCTCCCTCAGCGGAAAAATTATTTATGCCTGCCGTTGTCACTCTTGACCGCTTCAGGCAATCGAACTTGAAGGGTTTTAATTGGTAGTAAACCGATTAATTAAGAAACTAAGGTGGTCGAAAAGGGTTACAACAGATAACGCAGTAAGTTGTCATAAGAACATGCGTATATTAGAACCAGGGACTGTAATACTGCGAAGAACGGCCTTTACAAAATTTCGGCTGCAGCCGATAATTTACTGCAGACACTCATAAAAATAACAGAGGCACAATGAAACGTCCCCTTAGAATAATTGTACACGACTGTGCTTAAACTGACACACAATAGTTTTTAGCGCAACGCAATCTGACTTTCAATAATCCCTACAAAAGAATGGCCCTGACTAACATTAACCTATACCTTTCACAAATCACTTACCTCACAAAAAATCTTAGTTACTCGAACTACTGCAATACAGCAAGCACCACTACTGCCGGCTAAATAAAAGATTCAAACTACTGAAGGCACTAACTACTGATAGGCATAGTTAGCGAATGAAAGATTTTAATAGAGAACAAACAATGTATTTACCTTAATGGTCATAATATATATATCAGTTCATGACACCAATTCTTACAAATTTCAAAACTCCGCCATCTCTCTCCCCACGTCCACCACTGCTGGCGGCTCACCTCCAACTGCGTAACGCTATGCGCTGTTAGCATCCAGCTGCCGCTGCCCAACACTACAATGGCAGACAACAATGCAAACCAGCCACAGATTGCACACAGCACAGCCAGTAATTTTCTTACAGAGCGCTATGTGGCATTGGCGTTACCAATAAAAAAAACCTAAACAGCATACTTACATAGCCCCCATGCTCCCCACAAAAAATTTTTTACAAATTGTTTTGGGCAGTGGCCAATAATGATTTGATAAAATTTTTCATAATTACTATAACAAAGATATCAAATGTACACACTTATTGATACAATGTTGGTCAAAAGCTAAAATTTTCTTACAGTCCATAAAGACAGTCCTGATCATTCATCAAAATAAAATTTCAGTGTTTTTCTCAAAGTCTGAGCAGTAAAAGAAAATGCACACGGAAGTAGTGGATTTCCATGCAGTCTTGAAGAAGTAGTGTTGTCCTTCCAACGGAAAGACAGTGCTGACTCTTGACATGCAGACAGGTAATGGGCCACAACAGAGCAAACCCACAGCAGAGTCAGTCGAAGTTTTCAAGAATATTGGTAGGTAGGTCATCACAGAGTAGACCCATTGTAGTCCTGGTGGAGATTACGGTATTGCAGGTCCACCAGAGGTGCAGACCCACTGCAGTCCTTGTAGAAATAATGGTATTGGTGGGTCGTCAAAGGTGTAGACCCACTGTAGTCCTTGTAGAGATGGCCAGCAGCCATCTGTTTGACTGTGCAGGTGCACAATCCCCATTGAAGAGTCTTGCGGATAATATAGCAAGTCCATAACCACCACTTGTGCACTCAAAAAAATTGTTTTTGAAATGTCCTTACAACAAGCAATGCTGTTATCCAGTCCCTTACTGAATTATTAACATACGTGCAAACACTATCAGTCCCTGCTTCTCACATATTCTGCTACATAAGTCTTATCAGATAAACATAAAAAGACAGGAAGAACATAAATACACAAGGGTACACAAACACATAGTGGGATAACACAAGGAAAGGGCAGGGTTTGTTTTACTGCAGTATTTTGCAAACAAAACTTTCTTTACTTCTCGGAGATCTCCCTTCGTTCTTCATTATTTCCAAAAAAGTCCTATCTATACCTGCTTTCTGTACTTTTCTCATATAACCTCTCAGTCCATTTCTTCAAATTCATTGGAACTCATTCTCTTATATAGGTTACCCCCTCTTAAGCTAACTTAAATCTACTCAGCTCAGATGCTTAACTAAGGGACAGGGCAATGCGCAGCAAACAAGAAAAATAAATCAGTAATAAAATTGGTTTAACCTAGTAATACAAAGTGACATCCAGTAGCACTATGAATGGCAAACAGCCGCAGCAAATGCTATAACTTATACCTAAACAAGATAAAGCTCAAGCAGAAAAAATGTTGCACTAAAGACAACAATGCAGATAAGGACAATGTCTATTCACATCTTAATGTCTATGCAATCAAAGTGGTGCACCACAAAAACTAATGCTACAACCAATTACCAAGTACTTGAAAAGAAAATTATATATACAGTTACTTTTATTAGTCGCTTCTTATTGCTCTTTCCATTCCAAGAGCTCCTTTTTCGAAGAATGTAGATCATAAAATAATTATTTAATAGATCTGTTGACAGAAAGTGTTCACATTAGCAAATGCATTTAATTTTATTTTATAAAACCAACGCTGCAACACAGCTGGAAACCAGATATCAAATGAAATAAGCAACTATGAAAGGCAAAACATAAAAATATCATTCAATAGTCATGTGACATTTCATAAGTTAGCACAAATACTCTCAACTCTCGTAGAAAGACGCTTGTCATTATCAGGTGTGCAGAAGTAAATAAGTATCTTTTCCAAGTAATGAGCGGGTCGTTTTTGCGATGCTTTCTACAAAGGAATGTCAATAGCGAGGATAATGGCCTCCCTTTTTTTTTCTTGTGCCTCTGAAAGGCACACACTAATGGCTTGTTTCCTGGTGGCTGTCCCCCAGCTGGGCGCCCACGACGCATTACGTGCAGGTGGTCATTTAACTTCCTTACCGAAATATTTACGACATCAGTTTCAGCTACAGTGACAGTCTTATACAAAAAAATTCACAGGTCAAGAATTTGCATTACAAATCTGTGGAAACAAAATCCAATTGATATAACAGTGTCCAAAAAATATTCGTCGGCATTGTAATACATTCACGCATTTACACACATTTCATAACTCTTAAAGTACGATTCTCGGTTTCCAACATTCTTTTTCACAAACCAGAGTCCCTAACCACTACTCATTATTCCTAACCTTATTATACAAAAACATATTCGTCGACAATTCTTCAATATTTCATCATAACAGATACGTAGCATAACCGAATAACTCATATAGCATCAGCTTAAACATACCTCAGCAGCATAATACACATCGTCGTCATAAAAATAACATCATAACACCTCAGTCAATTCTCAAAATCGTCGTAGCTTCCTCCAACAATTTCAAAACCTAAAAAAATTCTCTGCTCATGTCAAAAGTGTCATCTACCTCAAACGTACTTTAAAAATCGTGATCCCATACCAAATACATCATTCAAAGCTCTCATAGTATCACAATGGTTCTGAAAAAATATGTACAGTTCACAAAGTACAGACAAATACAATTTCATAAGTGTGAAGTTATCCAACTGTGTAATTACATAAACATGTGTCACTGACATAATAAAAAAAAGTTTGTCTCTCATTTAAATGATCAGATAGCTGTGTAATTTATGTGTTAGACAAATATGCTACTAATATCTAAAGTTGTATAAGCAAATACCACATTAGCTAGGGCTCCTTGTGCTTGCCAAACACATGGTACATAAAGTAAGCGTGTACCCCCATGAGGATTAATGTAATTATATCCTCAGGTGTTACAGATTACAGCAATGGAATGAAATGTATCACGGAAAACTTTCTTTCTAATTCAAATATGTTTAAAAATAAATAGTTTAATGCGTGTCCTGTAGCACTAGATGTGCGTCTTGCTGTACGACAATCTCTGTGGAAGTCTCGTAGTAATTGTCCTCCAAAAGCTAAGTTCTGCAGAAGTCAATGTACTTACCTCATGATAAACGAAATTGAAATGCTTTGCGTATAGATATCTTAGTTATTACACCTATTGCCGAGATGAAGTAAGTACTGTACTGTACGTATTGTTGTGCTACAGAAAAGGCTATCTCATTGTAGCTATACCACAAACGTTACTACTAAAACATGTTTTACATTCCAAAAAAATTCAGAAAAACTGTGCAGATATAAAACAGATAAACTGCAAAAGCAACATTGTAAATTGTACTCATTAGCAGAGTCGTGATAAAATCGTGTAGCTGTCACATAAACTAACCACTGTGTCATCTGGTATCTCACAGAAAGTACTTTACATCCAGAATCTATTTTCAAGTAAACCAAAATGTTCCATTAAAATCTCATTAGCAGTACCAGTATATGTCCTAAGTATGTAAGCCTGATAGTCGTTACATAATCGTGCAACTAACAAGCAAAAATGTACAAATACAACATTGTGTCGTCTGTTCACTATAACAATGCATTCGTAATTTCTGTTATAAATCTTCCCTTGGTTCTAGACTGGATAGTTAACTTCAAAACATTGTTGCATGTTAACAGTTTCTCTGTGTGACAAAGCATACTAGAATGTGAAGTGAAATGTTTTATGGCAAAGACAAAGTTAAAAAGCAGATTATCTTTCAATAAACGGATTTACGTGTGAAATGTAGTACAATCCTTTACTTTTCCTAGAGCTCAGTGTTAACTTGAACGCAATTATCATGTGGTATGTGTCGGTAAAGAATACTGGAATTTTTCTCAAGGTTAGCGTCTATGTTATTTTTCTCTGAGCCAGCCAGCGCACGTGGCTGCCTGCGGTGCGAGTCATTGTCTGTCTCTTTGTTGGCGCGCGCCGTTATTGGGATTAGGAGACCTAACATCTACAAATTCACCTTGACGAGAAGGCCCTGCCCTGTTTGAATCCCGCCAGTTCTGATGCAATTCAGGTCTGTCGTTACGATCATATCGTCTGTCGTCATGTCGGTAATTTCTGTAATTAATTTCTTGTCGGCCATGTGGTGGAGACTTTCTCCCTGAATAGTAACTGCGCACTGGACCGTTGCATCTTAAGTTATTCTGTCTCCCTTGATAATAATTATATTGGCTTCCATATTGTCTGTTTCTCTGATTGTCTCTGTGATAGTCACTACAGCGGAGAGGTGACCTTTCTCTGTAATTATTACTACTCTGCCAACGGTTGTCATACGGGTGGTGTCTGATTTGGTCACAATTTATATTGTGAGAATAGCCTTGTCGTGTCCAGTTATTATTTCTTTCATCGCGGAATTGCGACAGATGTGACCTGTAATTGTTGTGTTCCTGTTTTCGCGTTCCGCGATTGTCAGTGTCAATTTCTAATTCTTGTAAGAGTCCCTGAAAAGCTTCAATGTCGTCTTCACAACGGCCTGCCAAAATAATATGCCGTAAATGTTCAGGCAATTTGATTAAGCAAATGCGGATGAGTTCTGACGGGCTGTATGGGTTTGACAGGTACTGATTCTTGTGGAACATGTCTTCAAAATATTTCACAAGACTGGAAAATTCAGATTGTTGGAAATGTTTCATCATCATGATGCCATGTTTTACTCGGTCTTGTGTGGCTTGGGACCAATATGCTGAGATGAAGGCATGGTAAAATTCTCCTTCACTGTGGCAATCGTTCATTCTCTAAGTAGCCACACATAAGTTCTAATCTGTGCTCTAGTGACCAGTTGGGAGGAAAACAATGAGAGAATTGATGGAGCCACGCTTGTGGATGAATGTCGTTGCCAGAATTCTTAAATGTTTTGAATTTACGTGTAGTAATGAACAGCTTATAGTCAAAATCATCGTGTCAGCGGGTCGCATATTGGTCATTGTTACGTCGTTTCGGCAGTTCCATCTCAAAATTCGGTGTACCTTGCCAATTTCTTTCATAATCTCCAAAGTGCCCTGTGTTGTTATTTTCTGGCAGTTCCGTATTTTTATGTCCCCCTTCACGTATTGGAGTGCGAGTGCCCTCTGAAATACGTAATTCTTGTATTACCTGTGTCAGCTGATATTGTACTTCCCGGATTTCTCTTTGGTGTTGCGTATTAATTTGATTCTGATTTTGTTTGAATTTCCTAATTTGTTTGAACTCTTCTGTGTCATTAAAGACTACCGGTTTTGTGTCATTCAGATTATCATCTACCTTCGTAAATAAATTATTTAGCTGATCCGAAAGTTCATTTCTTTCTCTGATAATGAACTAATGTCCTCCATGTGTCTTTCTGAACCAATTTTCAGAGTATCTACTGTGTCCTTTAAGTTTTCTTGTCTTTTTGCAAGTTGATGAACCGCATAGGTAGATGCAACTGAGTCAATTTTAGCTTGCAAGGTCTCATGATTTTCATGAACAATTGTTTGCAGTTCTTTTATGGCTGCTTCGTGATTCTGTAATGCATTTTCATGCCGCGAAAAAATAGGTTGGAAATGCTCACAAATTTGTGTTTTTACGTCATTGCAGACTTTTTGACATTTCGATTCGATTTTATGTAATTCAGTAGTTAAATCTTCACGTGTTTGTTCATGCGTATGTTCCACTGAGTCTAACTTATGAAGCTTTTGCTCCATTGCGTCTAACTTTTGAAGCTTTTGTCCCATTTGTTGCATTAATTGTAATAACAATGCACTGGTGTCTAAAACATGTTCCTTAGTGCTATTCGGCAATGCATTTGAACCGGCAATATTCGCAGTTTGAAAAACAGAAAATGTGTCTTGACTTATTTGACAAAGCGCTGAGGACGCAAAACCTTAATCTACAGTATTTGCAAGAATGTTTCCTGTCATTTCGGAATCCTGAGGCGAGCTGTTGCCGACTGATCGATCGATAATTGTTCCCTGTTCACTACTTATTTCACTGTCTACACCATTGTTTGCAGCCCGCTCCATTTCCCTATGTACAATTACCAAATTACTACTTTGAACATTAGTTAATTCATTACTCGGTGGCGCTAACACTCTGCTTTCGTCTTCACTGTCATTTCTCAGTTTACTTTGGAGTCTAGTATTACGTTTTTCTCACGCCATTACTGCCACAATATTTCACACCACAACACAGAAAAAAAAACAATTTGAAGAGCAAAAATAAGAGAATGCATTAACATAGAAAATAATATCTAGTTAATTGCAAGCGCAGCTGCGAAATACTTGGTGCAGCTCTACATGCATGCTACAACTGTTATACTGTACAACAATGAAAGACTACAACTACAATTACGCGCTAGCAATAAACAAAATCTACATTAATTACACAAACTACAAGAAAAAATCAGAAGATTCCAGTGAAGTATCCTTAGCTATGGGTCGACATATGAAACGCCCCCTTAGAAAAATTTATACAAGACTGTGCTTAAACTGACACACAATAGTTTTTAGCGCAACGCAATCTGACTTTCAATAATCCCTACAAAAGAATGGCCCTGACTAACATTAACCTATACCTTTCACAAATCACTCACCTCACAATAAATCTTCGTTACTCGAACTACTGCAATACAGCGAGCACCACTACTGCCAGCTAAATAAAATATTTAAACTACTGAAGGCAGTAACTACTGATAGGCATAGTTAGCGAATGAAAGATTTTAATAGTGAACAAACAATGTATTTACCTTAATAGTCATAATATATATATCAGTTCATGACACCAATTCTTACAAATTTCAAAACTCCGCCATCTCTCTCCCCACGTTCACCACTGCTGGCGGCTCACCTCCAACTGCGCAACGCTCGCGCTGTTAGCATCCAGCTGCCGCTGCCCTACACTACAATGGCAGACAACAATGCAAACCAGCCACAGACTGCACACAGCACAGCCAGTGATTTTCTTAGCGAGCGCTACGTGGCGTTGGCGTTACCAATAAAAAAAACCTAAACAGCCTACTTACAACATAAACGGAAATACGCATTGTTAGCAAGTTACTAAACAAGCAGACTCCTTCCCCATCTGTTTCTAGACTCAGCAGCACTTGGCAGCAAGTCTATAAGTATGACTGAAACTGTAATGGACACCGAGAACAAATGTGTGAGCTGAAGTTGATGTTTCTATTCCTCGCGGGTAGCGACAAGGTATTAAAGAATGAGCAGCGACAAGAGCTTACAGAGTTGTGGACAACTAGCCGTTTGTCTGGAAGCTAACTTTAAGCCCGAAATTGAAGATATCTTCAGGGGAAAGTTTTCATGATAATCCAGACAGATCGGAGGGATCGTGGCAGTTCGGTCGAGATAGGGTGGGTGGGGGGCAGCGGGGAGGAAAAGACGAAATGGGTGCGAATCTCTTCTGAGCACGTGGCGATGTTTAGATGGCTTGCGACATCCAGCAGGCTGCTACAACAGCCCTGTCTGAAAGAGTTGCCCTCGCCACTATTAAAACCTTGGAGCTTTACTGTCGGCTTTTTTACGCATCACTGTCCAGCAGAACTAGATGTTTGCCCACAACAGACCAACGTATCAGAAACTGAATCCTGATATGTTGTCGCTGCCATTGTGTAAAATCAACTAAATCGCAAATCCTAGGCTAAAGATGTCAAAAATACTTCCTGTGTGACGACTATCTGACCCGGTATCGCAGAACCACCTGGCCTATCCCAATTACAAACAAGACCAGTCCAAGTTGCTAATTTTTATTATTTATTCATTCAATGATTTGTTTTGGACCGAGACCCATTTTCAAATCACCATAACATAGTCGAAAATGGCATTTCCGAAGGTGTCAAAATCGTGCAATGAACATTTACAGTGCATACAGATAACTCATCGAATGAACAGTACCTTGGAAAGTTTTTCGTTCACTGATCACCAGACGTTGCTGACCCAAACTACTGCAGCATACTGGAAGTTCGGAAAACCACCCATATTAACTATGCCAAATGTACAATCGTAGCACAATTGCATCACCTACACAGCCTCAACTCGAATGATCTAATAAATATAAAGTAAACGCATTATTCACGACACTAAACTTACATTCCACATTCCAACAACATCATGCATTGCATCCTCACCATCAAAGATATTGAGTTCAGATCCACAGTTTTCTACCCCGTCAGTCGAGCTCATCGTCATCATCTCAACAGTTTCTTGTGTCGCATCCCTAACATGAAAGACATCCAGTTTAGAGCCACTGTTTTCCACAACATTCACTCTCTTTCAACGTCCACATATCGTCCAACAGATGACGATAACAGCCACAGTCATCTTCCATTTTAACATCCAAGTCACCTATTCCAAAAAGCAATCCAACTTAATCTTCAGCCACAACAAAACATCAGCTTAAAACCTATACCTAACCTTGTTTCGACAAATAAAACATCAAGACAAAGCAGCAGCAAAGCATTCCATCCATATGCCTGTTCCCGCAGCTCCAACGAGATCTTCATCACTCACATGTTATCTCAGTGCTACAACTATACTTTAATGAAAATTGTTACAGTCTCAAAACACAGTCCCAGCCACTCTACACTTTACAAAGCACGGATAATTGCTACAACATACAAGCAGATGGTATTGCCAATGGGTGCTTGTGAGATATCCTGATACCAGCACCTCATTCTGCAGATCAGAAACCCTGGGATTGGTGATACACATGAACAAAGACACTGCCACATTTTCCATAAACTGAACAATCTATTGAAAAAGGATTCATTCTCCTCTCATCCATAACAACCACACATTACCAAACAACCTCAACAAGCCAGACTCAGTGCTTCATATCTTAAAGATGTACGCACTGTATCTAATGGCTGCTCGACAATTCGGTACATAAAATGTCACACAAATACGCCCACCATATCTGTTCGTCCCAGTTTACAATATCTGTCTATAACGCCACAAAACGAATTAAATATAGCATTTACAAGACTATAAATCCACACATTTTGTGAGTGTGTGGGTTAGTGCTATTCTGTCATTCTGCGCAACAGGTTAATCTGAGATTTACGGTTTACCCTTTTGCCCCTGCAAGATATAATTTCCACCCCACACTACTACAGAAGTCAGATGGACACTCCTAAGGTTCTAAAGAGAAATGCCTATAAAACTTTCAACAATAAATACCTGTAAGGCAATTACACAAAAATTCACAAAATGTCTTACGTAACTAGTGGGATACTTGGGTACTGGAGTAGTACTAGTTAGTGTAAGATAAACATAAAAGAAAAGGAAATTTAGTCGAGGCTTTCACGTGTGACATGCCGTGAAGGGTAGTGTTGTGGAGGAAATGTGGGGGTGGCAAGAGCTGTAGCTGTGATGACTGCTGTCCGCGCCGCTCGCTGCCGACAAATAAGATAACTCTCGTTCTATCTGGATTGACCTTCGCCAATCAAATGGAGTCAAGGACTCCTGTTCGCCCCTGGTCTATTGGTGTGGTACACCGGTCAGGTAACCAGTCCACTGCGATGCCACTCAAAGATTCGCTCACAGGTGTTTAACTATTACTCAGTCCGTTCAAACCGCACAATAAGTGTGGCGGCCAACACAGCGAACATCGCTTAATCGCAAGGACTCAATATACAGTTGCACTTCGATTCGCTCTCGACAGAGGTGCTCTCCCAGTGAAGTACTGAGGAGAGACTTGTTCCTTGCTCTTTGAGTACATGTCTGCCAATCAGCATTGCTCTTCTAAAACGGGAGAATGACGTTTTGTTTAAGGAGACAAATCCAGAAATCAGTAGTATCTCCATGTGAAAATCTCTGAAACTGTGTGCTATGTGTAAAGAATGCGTAGGCTGGCTAATCCCACACAATGTAGCGGAATTTGCTTTTAAGCCAAACACGGGGGCGTCCTTTCACTCGGGCTAACGCTGTCTGCTCTACAGGCGGTCACTGGCTGACGTAGATAGCTTGGGACAGGCCTCCTGGGGTGCAGTTGGCTCTCTCGAGCTAAAAGCTCCTGTGACCGTCGTGTCTGGAAAGTATGTGTGTACGTCATTCTCGAGTATTTCAACCACGGTGCGCACTTGCGATTAATTAGTTATTTGCATATCGTTTACATGAATTCATACAATATTGACTTTATTTTATCGATTTTGGGCTCGAATAAAGCGTCTTGATTTGCAGAATATGATTGTGAGGGCGGAATATGTAAACAATGAAGGAGACCAGAATGTCTTATAATTTCAGGAAATTCTTATGAGAGGCTGCTTATGACTCCATTACTTTCGACTGCCTTAAAAAGAAAAAAGAAAACCTTACTTCCTACCAGCTCTAGTCAAATTGTGTGATATCATACTGTATGCAAGTTTATATCCCACGGCTCACCTATGATTTAAGGGTAGTGTCTTTGTATACTAATCAAAACGTCATGGGACCCAGGATCGAACTTTGCTACTGCTTAAATTTCGAACAGAAATCGTCAGTAATGATGGATGGGCAGGTAGGGCTTCGAGGCACTCTTTTCCCCTGCTCCTAAAACCCTGAAGAGTCAGCAGTGCTCAAAGGCATGAGAGTGCAGAAGGTAATGGGAACCACTGGTGTCTGTCCACAGGACATGTGGCCTATAATTGAAAAGTGGTATGGTGTCTCCTCCATTCGCGAAATATTCCGCAATAGTCGCACATTCGAATCTCTGGGAGGAAACTGGCAAGTGACAGGTGTCCCAATGAATTATGTTTACTGTATATCTCCTTGTCTGGCACACCATGCTTCTTTTGTTACTGTAAAGGTTACTCAACAACATATCTCCATCTGCCTCGACAACTTCACCTCTTGGTGTAGCCTCTGCTACATCAAAATCACTTATGTTAAAAACCCAAGGAATTATTACAATAAATACCACCATGGCACGCATAAACATGAGTGTGTGGTGGTACTCTCTTCAAAGGTAAGCTGGTTCGAATCCAGGTGATGGAAGAAATTTGCATTGCTGGTATTTCCCCAGTAACTGGAGGGGGAAATGATTCATAAAGTTTCTCATCACCAGACCTCGTGTCAGTGTTCTACATTACATTACCTCCCCTCAGTGTATCATGATACACTGATGCCTGTGACACTGCTGAAGCTGACACATGTGGTGTCGACGATAATCGCCTGCAGCAAGTCGTCAATCGACCATCACAGACATGCTGTACACCTAAGCAGCATCGCCACCAGCTACGAGAAAGAAGTAGTAAACCGCTCCTCCTGTAGCTTCGAGGCGCCACCACACGCGACAAGTACTTCCAGGTGTGCCAGTGCCTGCTACGAGTTCTGCCAGAGTCCAGCCTGAGTTCTGTTCTGTCTACGAGGGTATCAACAGTTCCATGACGACTGCAGAGAAGCGACGAATTTCAGAGTGCAGTGTCGGCGTAACGTCACTCAGTCAAGCCCAGGCCGGGCATGCACGTACAGAGAGTCAAGGGCCAACAACAGACACATACTTGGCACAGTTGTAGTAACCGTTCAGTGCTCATCATCTGCAGACTTGCACTGTAATGATGCTCTGTGTTTTCAGCAGCTCCTGTGTATTTCAAGCCCAATTAGTAGCACACATGCTCTCACAGCCACAGCTACGAGGAGCAAAAGATAAGCGTATTGCTTTTCAAACAATAAGGCATCCTGTTCATTAACTGCTTCATTTATCTACTTGTAAATTTATTAAAAGCATGACATAACAACATGTGTGTCAGATGTGGACGTTAGGCTCTTAACGCGTCCATTACAGTCATGTACACTCAACAGATAACTCTGAGTCACAGTTCTCTCACAATGAAAGGACACTGCCCAATTATGTGGGGAAGATAAGCGCTTGCAGTAAATTGGCGGACCTGCTGCTCCATTCCTCTCTGCTGACATGGGCAGAGGACTCTCACTGTCTCATTTCTTGGAATAATCACGCATTCCCAGCTTACAACAAATTCAAATTAACAAGACAGGAAACTCGACAATGTGGGGATTCCATCATTCAGCCATCCTCTGTACTTGGGTAAGGCCCACTGAACAAGGCGATGCTGTGGTAAGCTTTTGGCTCCTAACTTGATTTTCGACCATATTTAGATTCTCTGCGATGTCCCTACACAGCTTAAGGTGAATGACATGACAGTTGATATGGACGGACGCAGCTGTCCTGCTTCCCTGTTCTTCCCAATTCTGGGTTATGCTCTAATAGCTGTTTCACCAACAGGACGTTAACCCCTGATCTTGTTTCTTCCTTCGTCTTTCCAAAAGCCTTAGTGGCCTCAGTGTTACTTTCGCCAATATAATCTCAGCACTCTCAACAATTTACCATTCCTTACAGTCTTAGAACACCTTGCACTCTGTATCATATTTGCTGTCTCAGACGCAACCTCTACCAGCTGCTTACATTGCCCTCTCTTCTGAAGTTCCTCAAGCTTTGTCACAAACTGTAAACGTTCCTTAAACGTGGGGAACAAAAGCAATTTTTTTCTCGACTTTCCTCTGGATACCTAGACCTATGGTGCGCCTATACCAACATGTCATATCCACCCTCCACTTGCCACCCTTCTGTATCCTATTCGAGCGGAACTTCAGCTGACTTGTTCTTCCTGTTCCAGAACAGTATGTAGACACTTACTCCTCCAACCAGCTATAATCCTAGCGTATAAGCCTCTTCAATATGTAAATGATCCCGCTACCAGCCTCCTGGCCAGTGTCATCCTTCCCTCACACATCCCTATACCCACATCAATTTGTCAATCATACTTCCCAGCCCACTCAAACACCTTGAATACATACACCCTTTCTGGCTGGCATCTGCATCATACTGTATTACCCTCGTAGTAGTTGTCGGGAACTGACTGCCAGTGACTGGCCAGAAGCACGAACCTTATCTTCACCATAGCACCATCATCAGCTTCAATGCACATGTGTTTGTGTAAAGACGCTATGGCTTGAATTTTTTTGAAACCTTTCATTTTATTCATTCTCCCATAAAAGCTATACTGGCCTAACTTCGATAGGCTGAAGAGCAGCAAAGTGTCCGAAGCTTGCGCACCACACGATAATGTGGTGGGAGTGGAATGAATAACAAAGGAAATGGAGTGTTTACGACAAAGTCGAGCATTCGGCCTTTCACAGAATGTGCCTGTGTATAAGAATCTTTCAGAACTTATTGGTCTTACTGGGTATACATTTGCGCTCAACACGCCGATGACCTATATACATTGGATGATGTGTAGCATGTCAGTATCATTCTCCTTTGATTTGTACTCTGAACAGGAAGAGTGCTCGAGGAAAACGACCATCAGGGCATCTCAGAGTGCAGCAGGTAAAGCCGTCGTCAAGCTGAGGCCTGGTATGGCCACCACAGTGCTTCACGAGCGATTCTCCTACTGCAGGTTGTGGTCACTCGCCGTCTTTCTGCTTTTGAACTAACTTACCCTGTTAATAACTGTGGACAAAGTTAATGATTGGGTCTCCGAACAATTCTACAGTTCCAACCTTTTCGATTTCCATAAATCAATGTCAGAGGTGAAAGAAGAGATAAGCGACAGAAGGAATCTCGGGAGCTGTGCCTGAATCCCAAGTCTGTGGAGTTGTAATCCCACATTCATCCACTCAGCAGCCGAGGCATATATGTCCCAATTGCATTTATTGGTGCATTATTATCATTACACTAGGTACAAGTGAGACGAAGTAATTAGATTTTTCTGCGTGTTTTTGAATGTATGCAAACAGAGTATTAACAGTGAATCGTTCATTGTGGTAAAGGTACTTGCAGAATCGTCAGTTACTGTATTTTGTTGTGTTTTTCCTCGACAGTCTCGTGCTAACGAAACAAACTTGTGACAAATATGCTCCATCACTTTTATTTTACGCTGCGTGATGGGGTCACTAAGTTCACAGAGGAAAGTGAAATATCACAAAGACGAAAATTCAGCCTGCAACCTATTTCTTTGCACAGGACGCCTATGGAGTTATGTCAAAAGAGTATGTTCTATATTGACGTAGTAAGATATAAAAAAATACGTATCCAATGGATCGGAGTATGGACGATCACACCTTCCTCAGATATCTATGTGTCTCGCTGTCCCCCTTGCTTTATTGCGGATCGTTCTAGTAATTGTGCTTAGAAAGACATCCTCAACACTTGTGTAAATTTTCCATTAATCTTTCAACGTTGAGCCACATGAGGCTTTATTATTCTTAAAATTCTGTTATTTGCGTGGTAAGATCAAAAGTTTGTCATGACGATTTCAAAAGTTTGTCGAGGTTGTAATGTTGGGATTTCGTGATAACCATTTTATTGTGGCTTTAAATACTGCAGAACCTAATACAGACTGAGAATAAGTTGTTCATTAAGAAACCCACACATCTGAACAACAAAACGAGACTCAAGCTGCTTCCTTCCAAAAACACACAAGATCCGTGATTGCCATGTCATGGAGCTGAGATACTGAAAACTTCTGCTGTACAGAGAAATGGAAGTTCCCATTCATGTAAGCTTCAAAAGAATGTGGTCCTAACAGGTATTCTGATCACACAATGGCCCACATAATGTGACGTAGATTCCTTTAAACTCTCGCTGATAATGGGTACTTTCCTTTGACAAGAAAACAATATTTTTCCTGAGAGAACAGTGGTATATGGCACATTTATAAGTAAACAACACTCTTGAGCGACACATGGCACAAGTCGCCACAACGAAATACGGTAGGTTACAAATCGTTGCTCCACACCATTGTCAGATAATTCAGTAACAAACATGAAAACCTTTCGTATTCATATTTTTTCAGTGTCGTCGTGCATTGTTGAAGAAGGTGCTTAAAGTCCAAATGCTCTTTTGCAAATTGTTTTTATTGGAGACTGCTCATCTCATTAAGAGAGGGTGACACACGTTTCCTCTCACTTTTTATTTCTTCCCAATCCGTGGCCTGTCTTTGAGACAGCCTGAAAATATAAGACATGTATGTCAATCAGGCATGGCTACTTTACGTGGTGGACTGAGCCAAATGGTCTCATCATGCGTTACATAGTTTTTCCTATCTGCGTATGTTCATGCACCCACAAATCGGCCACTAAACTCCCCTTTAGAAGGTGAATTCGGAACTCAATGACTGCAGTGCTGAAACAAAAATATAATTCTGATAACATTTTTTTTGCCATCTTCAGTGCAGGACTATCAATAAAACCTATTTACTTCCTCATTTTTACTATGTCAAGAGCGATACAGGGACTTGTTGTAGATGAAGTAGACGTGCATAGTATAATGATACCTGTCTTTGTTAATACTCTTACTTTGCGTTGACATGCCGCCTTCCATAGTTCTGGGTAACTGAACCCAGATAATGTGGCTACACAACGCCCAGGCTCTTCATCCAGACAAGGCTTTGGATTCAGCTGCCTGCAGTGTACGGGCACCACCTACTTGCTGTCGTTTCCTTGCAGACGAGGAGTGGCAGCTGGAGGACAGAAGCCATGCTACGCTCTCCGTAGGCACTGACTGCGTGCAGCTGTTGGTGAACGCCCTGGACCACCCCACGTGTCCGCTGGAAGACCTGCCGCCGGAAGCCGTTAAGCAGCGCTTACAGTGCCGCGAGCAGCTGTGGGACGACATGGTGCAGAGGTCGCCCCACGTACCCGTCACCAGCTACCTGGCCTACACGCAGAGGGCGAACGTCAACCTCTGCCTGCTGGCCTGGATGGCGGTCAACTCGTACGGCATCTGTCAGGACGTCCCGTTTCGTATGATACAGTCCGTGCACGACGCTCGATGCTATTTCGATAGTCCTGACGATCAATCATGTCTGCAGTCGAACGCTACAGACGCCATCTGCTTTGTTTCCAGAGCTATTCTGCTGCTAAAGTGTCGAGACTTTTCCTCTGTTACGACTTCCAATAACTGTACGATCGCTAGTTTACAATTTGGATTATTCCGTAGTAGTAGCAGTGTACTGTATCAAAAGCTAACAGAAGAAACACTGAACTACAAAAACAGTTTAAATAACGCCACCTTGAAATACAAGGATTTCAAAATAGACAGCTTGAAACCCTTAGAAATCTCATTTATACTGGTAAATATTATTTTCCGTTTCTCGACCGCCGCAGTATACATCTACCTTCCCCAGTTACGTAACTTGCCTGGAAAGATATTCTTGTCCTTTCAGATCACGTGTATAATCCAGATACTGTGTTCTGAGGTCGTGTATCGTATGGCAGGCGTTCCTGACTTACCTACGGCAGTGCTGGTAGATAGCGCCCTCACACTTCTCAGCTGTATCTGGCTAAACTCATTCTGCTACCACATGTATTCTTGTGTTCGCCATCTCAGGCTTCCTAACCAGCTACTACATGCAGAAGTAAGCCAGTTGTTCTGTCGTGAGGTGCTGTATGTGTTTATACCGTGGAGTATAGTATGTGTGGCAGCTGTTTCTTTGGAGAAGACGAGTAAATATTACCTGATCCACAGTCGTATAGTAGTCCTTGCAGGGATTTCAGTGTCTGTGGCATTCAATTTGGTTTGTCTCGGACTGGTTGGATACATGTACCTACGTACTCGGTGCTCCATGCGGCAACTCAAAATTGTTGATAACAACAAATTTGCCTCAAAGAAGCAATGTCTTTTTATGTCAGTCAAGGCTGTTATCTTAAGCGGAATAGGTATTCTAATTAGAATTGGGTTCCACCAGGCTCAGGGAATAGCGCAGATAGTTTACTATACACATCTAGCAACGATGGTGCAAGGACCAGTGTTCTTCGTCTGTTTCGTTTGCAATCGAACGACGCTCCCCATACTGAAGAGCAGGATACTTGTTTGGTGGGACCCAACTAACATTCCTGCGGGTGTAGAGCTGTGTTCAGCAGCCAAAAGGAATCTCACCAGGAGAAACAATGAACAGTCTCCTTTTTCAGAATCCTCGCTGTAGCCTCCTTCAGTATTTTTCGCAAATAACTGTCTCCACACTGCACTGCATTACACCCAGCAATAAAAATGGACAATAGTAAATGTCATTAAATCTGATATCGTACAACCAGTCCGATTCTCTTTCCTAACGTCTACTTCACTTATAACTGTGTGCTTATTTGTGAGTGGTAGCCTCTGTCTACCAATTCTAATGCACTGAGACTACTTACTAAAATTGTTGGGAAATGCTTCGTGTATACAATAGGCTGCGTCAATCACACGGCATGTTATATACAAGGAAAACGCAGCACGTTGTTGGAGGAATTTCCGTTCGTCAGTGTTATTTACCGTGCTTATGGTGCATTTCACGACACATGTTCGTAGGACGTCTTTTCTCCCTTTTCCGTCGAGGATCTGTCTTTGCAGTTTGTCGGTTTCATTAATGTATAATGTATGATATTAGTATATAACATATTATGTCTGAAACAAGGAAATTTTGCATATGTGTGTGAAAGATGTACTTTTACATGATTTGTAATTCAAGTACCATGACAAGAGACATTCAGATACTTATAAAATCAAAATAGAGAGGCCAATGACTGAAGTGGTGTGTGCATGAAAGTGTAAATGGGTTTGTTGAGCTTATTAATGGTTCGATTACATAGAGTGGCTGAAACAGGTGTAGTGATAAAGTAACACATGACTTGTTTTGTGAAATGTGGCTGGAAGTGAGCGGAAAGTGTCGAATGGCACAGTTGTTTCAATCTCATTCTAGAGTTATATGAGTTTAGCATTATTGGGTTTGTGAGACAAGATGGTTATTTGTTAAGCTAGAGGTTTGTAAGGGTACTGTGGCAGATGTTAAAAATTAGTGTTCCATGTGCCACTGCTGAGCAAGGAAGAACATTACTTAAAGGCGCATTTACAGAAACAGTACTGTGGAAGGGCAAATTTGTGCCAATACTGTGAGTCGTGGAAAACATGTGCCATAGTACCTTCACTAGAAGGACACAGTACGCCGGAATTCTTGTGATTCCTAATCAATAGACGATCTCCCATTTGTTCAAATAAAGACTGAGTGAGCAAAGTAAAGGAGTGTCTGTGTGAATTTAGTATCCAGCCCAACTGAAAATCATGTGATGAATAGTACTACGTGGAGCGATTTTCGTGAATTGTGAAATTAAAGGCATCATCGCGCACTTAGCAGGCACTCGCAGTGTTAACCGCGATTTCCGGCCTGGACGCAGTGGATCCAGAGGCCGCACCGCCACGAGGGAGGCAGGTGCCGGGTGCAGCCCGCCTGGCGCAGGGGGCCGCCGGCAGCTCAACACACTCTGTGGAACCGTTTGATGGAGATTTGCAGGCCGCGCGCCTCGGTGCTGTCAGCGCAGCGCCAGCCGACCCTGGCCCGCCTTGCGTGACGTCACGAGAGCGCGCCGCGGCCGTCCCTTTAGGTGGTGGTGGCCAGAGCCGACACGGGGCCCACTGGGGCGCTTGGCCGCCCACCCACACAGGTGTCTGACACAGTGGTCGCCAGCCGAGCCTCAGCCCGCTGGAAAGCATCGAACCTCATCGCTCATCAAAAGCCAGTAGATTTAACGGCCCTCATGCTACCTACTTACCCCCAGGCAAGATCCGCCACGTCGGCCACACGGGCGCCGACGGCCAGCTTTCGATTCCCCGAGCTCCGAGCCTCTCCACGAAATCCTTCTACACGTGGGCCCTTCAGCCAATCAGGAGCAGCAGAGGACTGCAAGCCCCACCACTGGCCACTCCCTGCTGCTGTTTCAGCCGCTGCTGTCACGTTGTGGTCTTCAAAAAGGCGAACCAGCGAGCAGATATGGGTGGTCAGGGAATCACCTGCTACAACCCTTCCACTCGTGGGGTATCAAGCATTAACTTCTGAAACCGATATACCTATTAAGGGCTTTCCCCTGATATACCTGGAGACATTCATTCCTGCAGCCGAAACTGTTTGAGCTGTTGTTACACCTACGTAGTTGTTCGGCAGCACCCGTGTTACTCAGACGATGTCCCCTACAAAGAGCATCATGCCTAACTCGCGCCACTGTCGTCAAGTGCAGCATTGTCAGAGCGATTCAGACTTGGGATCAGCAGTCTGCACGACCGCCACACTTTGAGACAGGGACGACCAACCCGCATCTGGCGAGGCTAAATGCATGGAACTCAACACTGACTGAGAGCGTTCTCAGCACGGCGTGGGGACTATGAATCGTCCTGTTTCCAATATACAACAACAGTTTACAGCGCACCAGACTGAAGTAGAGAACTCTGTCTCCACCAGATCTCCAGGAACGCAACGCTACGCGAACCAGCCGAAAACCCACACAAGAAACCCGAAGTAAACAGGCAAAGCCGCCACAAACACAATACTCCAATTACAAAAAGTTTACACTCATCCAAATACATCTCACGAAGGACAAGGTTTCCCACTGGTTGGATGCAGATGGAATTAAAGCACATCTAACACAACTTATGGCACTTTAGCAAACCCTACAATAAACTATAAACTAAGAAGGTGGCAAAGAAACCGCCAAATCGTTGTAACCCGCACTAAAACAGTTGCCTGGGACACCAAGTCGTTCACAAAAAAATCCTAAAAAAATTGCCAACATCACAACACACCCATCAGATATCGAAACCCGAGAGAACAGTTTGAGTTACTTGCCGATCTGAAGCAACAGTAACAGAAATCACGTCGCACGCCAAACACTAAGCAAAAGAGAAACCACACAGACTCACGCTCGCCTTTGTGATAGCCTATTTTGACCGTGATATAACAAACGAAGAAACTGAAGGGGACCTAAAGGTACCGGGAAACTAAATCAAAATTCACGGCTATTCCTTCCAGTCATCTACAGTTACAAAGAACCAACTAACAAGCTACTTGATCACCATTTCAGAATGCACTGTGTACCTCACAAGGTACTTGTATTTAAACACTATCTCCTCAATAACAGCAATGTCCATATTGCAACACTTTACAATAAGACACGAAAAGCTGCGATATAAATTTAAATGTGAAGAACGGAGTCGAGGACATCGAATTTTTAATTCCAAAATAGACCCAAAACAAGAAGCGTCAAAATGCACGAGCTGCAACACTGATAACGTTAATAGTGATGAGAGTTGCAAAGAAAGACCAAAACAGCCTATCTCAGCAAACAAAACTGAAAACATTAAAGGCATTGATGAAACTATCGCGGTCTTCGTCCAAGAATGACACGAAAACAATCAAACGGCAAACATACTCTGAGTCTTCACTACAGCCCTTCCCCACATTATATTTGAAGGAAGGGAAATAATAACAGCAGTTTCTAAAAAGCTCCTACTACGTTCATTGGAGAACACGGATCCACGTCTATATCGCCATATTGATAGACAAGGATTCTGCTCTAAAAACAAACTCCCTAAAGGCATGGTAAGAGAAAAAGAAGTTGTTATTATAGTCGCAGCAACCGATAGTTCAGCAATTTTCACACATACCAGCAAGTGCTTTCTTTGGAAATGATAACATTACATTCTTCGTAAAGTCTGTGGGTACTTCGCCTGTCTCATACGCCGGGCACAACAGGTGGGAGAGCTCCGCCGTGGCCGTCTCTCCCGAGGTTGCCTGTAATCCTGGCAGAAGACTGTTTACTCCCTGGGCCTCGTTTCGACTTAGATATTTCAGAACACTGTCAAATTTGATCTCGCACATATACATCTTCCACCTCATTTACATCCTTGACCACTTCCCTATCTGTAATATTACCTTCAGTAAGATATATATCTGACATAACTACATTAGCAATAAACAAAACCAATATAATGTCATGACAGCAGAAATTCTAAATATGATGTAGCTATGCTAATGACTACACAAAGACATAGATCACTACACCATTCAGAATGACTCCAGTTTCCTTTATAAAACATGGCACTTACCTCTGACTTACACGGTTATGTTACAAATCCCTTCGTATCATACTAGAGATTAGTTCCTAAGCACTAGTCTTAAAGACTACCAGTACAATGAAACAGGACACAAAATGCCATAACGATCGACAAACAATCGCAGGTGATGGGTTTTTAAAGGAACGTTTTAAGCCACTCATAAGGCGAATGCCAGGAGTCAGCTGCAAGAATAACATCGTCCGCCAATCCGCCAGGATTACACGCTGTGTCCAGACCAAATAAGATCCTCAGATTAAAGATGAACAGCGTCACTACATCATTAAGCGCATTTCCGTTCAAAGAGTAACACGTTTGGTAAGGCACATTGCTGCTTCTACTAAACTTGAATATTTTCATTTTCACCTCTCCCCTGTCGACAGTGACTGTAAATTCAGAAACAGACATTCTGTAACAAAGTCAGTCTGAACTAGTCGACGAATGATCTTGACATTAATCACATGTTATTAAGACCTGACTTATCACGTGTTGCATATAAGTGATCTTATATATTTTCTGAAACATTAAAACTTAATTACGAAACCTATTAATTTTCTTGATAGCTAAAACACATTGCTTTACTATTCATTACACGTTCTGGTTGCCAATCAACTATTGTGAGGCTTGTAAAAGAAACAATAAAAAGGGAGTTGCCATAGATTTAAACAAATTAAACAAAGTTACGTAGTATTGCGTGATGATATGCCAGTCATGGTAAATACAATGTGGCTATGAATTGTGTAGGCTTGAACGCCATCATCTAATAGCATATCTTGGAACTGTGTAAGTAATGGTAAAGTACCTATCGGGTTAATGTGAACAGTACACTGTTTTTAGATATTAAAGAAATAACCCTTTCGTTAAGAATAAAGGCGCTAGCCCAGCTTAAGAAGCGAAAGTAATTTAAGGAAGAGACACTCTCTCTAGTTACTTATATCGAAAATGAGTATGAGCAGAAATTAGTAAGTGTAGCTGCCTTTTTCGCCCTATCAGCTCTTTATGACACCGCTTGGCGAGAAGCACTTCTTTTGAATTTCACGATTGTGTCGTAAATTTAAGGACTTACTTAACAACATGCTAAGCAATAGGGCATTTCATATCCATTCTCACATTGACAGATGCAGCGTACTTAAACCAAATGATAGTTTACTTCAAATGTCTGTTCTCAGTCCACTATCACTTTGGTCTGTACATGCAACGCTTACCAAAACGTCTTCAAAAAAATTGATTTATGCTGATGACATTTGCTTCGTGGCACAGAGCCTCAACGTTTATGATGCTGAAACCTCATTATACACTGATATGGAAGTCTTAGATATATACATCAAGAAATAGTGGCTCCACCTAAATCCACAGAAAATAATTGTATCTACATTACATATATGCAGAAAACAGTCAGAATGCACATCGAAAGACATATTCAGAGACCAAGTCTCGTTGTACTGCATTACACCATAATACATAGGAACAACGCTAGATAGAAGTCTTAACTTACAAGTAGCACCTAAAGTCAAAACGAGAAACAACAGTCTTCAAAAATTTGGTGGTATCTTATGGGGAGCTAATGCTCGTGTTTTCATATCCATAGGTGCTCTGTTGCTGAAGATTACTGTTCGACCAGGATCAATAGTGCTCATACTAAGAAGATAGATGTCCAACTGAATCAGGTATTATGTGATGTATTCAGAGTACAATCGCTCTAAGACTTCCTGTTCTCAGCATCATCCCACCCCCAGCTCTAAGAAACCAGCTCTCCTAAAGGTCCGGAAGAACATTCTGAAGAATCCTCAGCTAGCCAGTCATCGAGGTGCTCCACAGGCAGAACATCAACACTTGAAATCAAGGAAACTGTCATCATGCACAGCAGAAAACCTCGCTGTGTTCTCTTTGATTATCAACCATTTACGGAAAATTCAGTGGAATCCATAATCAATAGTCAACCATCATCTAGTCAAGGACCCATTCATGCAGACAGGATTCGATTTCCCCAGACATCAGTAGTGGATCTTGAAATGGATTAGCAGTGGCGAAGGCTGATGTGCTTATCTGAAGCATGGGGTGAGTGTTCTTTTTACAGACAATTCAATGTCACTTTCTAAATATTCCAGTTGGAATGGTCTCTGTATTATCATAACAGAAACAGGGTCACATGTTGCAACACGCTTGAGGCAGCTGCATCTCCTGCACGCTGCTGTGACGTCACGTGGTGATGAAATCTAATGCTAATTCCAGAAATCTCTCTATCCTCACACGTGCTGATCCGATTATGTGCATGCTTAATCATCAGGATATGTAATTACCCAGAGGCTGTCTTCTGGATCCTGAGGTGTATGTCAAAATTCCCTCAAATAATTACAAATGATTTATCAGTTATGCTTCTCCCATGGTCTTGGTCTCTGTATCCTGAAGTGAACTGGACTGTGGATACTGAAATAGTACTTACCGACGACAGTCGTTGCCCAGTGTCATTTTCACTATGTCTGCACTGCTTAGAAAGTGTGTTAATTGCCCCATCGTCATGCTATATAATTTTTGCATGTTATTGCATTAAGTCTTGGGATTTCGAGGTCATCTATGCTGCAGAGAGGTATATAAACCATACAGCTCTATGATATTATCAGTTCATTTCACAATGTTACTATTTACCAGTACATACATGTTTGCTTATGGTTCAAAACATGTAAATGTAGCATTGGCATGAGATTGTGGGTGTGAAGTTATAGTAGAAACTGAGGATGTCCGTCGTAATGTAAAACACAATTTACAGATATGAGTTCGGGCGAGCATTGTTAGCCGATGAAGCACACTAAGAAGTTGATTACAACAGACTACGTTCCTTTTCAACTTCCTCTTCACATGAACATCTGTAGCAATAAGGCAACCATCATCGACCTGTATAGAAGTGTCGTGAAGTTGTATTGGTTATGCAGTGCCCTACGGATTGCAACAGACATATACGGTGCCAAGTATATGTGAAAGCGTTACTAAACGATGTTGTATGTTATGTAAGTGAATGTTGCATACAAGATGATTTAGAACAATACGTAAACATATGTATGCTTGCAGCACCAAGGGCTGCTACTATAATCCTATAAATATTGAAACTGTAGAGCCTGGTTTACAGACAGAGAACGGTGATACGTCGTTGCTCCTCTGGGATTGAACACAATGGAAGCAGAATTTATAGCATAAAAAAAACAATTATTTCAAGAACAATGTAGAGATATAAGACAGAATGAATATTAAGAAATGTGTCAAAATTGTTTTTTTTATTTTGTGCATGAAAAAAACGTTAATAAACAAAGTTATTTTAAATGTGTACTTGTCTCTCAATGAAAGAGCACCAGTGCAAAACAAATATTATACAAGATATTTACAGACATGATAAACACGTCAGACTATTCTGCAAACCCTCGATCATACATACAGTAAATATATTCACTCATTGAGTGAATAGAGCCAGTATGGTACAGTGTCCAAAAATTTCGACGATATAAACACACATTTAAAACAGCTTAAGAAGGGTTTAAGTTACTTGCAAATACCCACATACTTAAAACAGTGATATGACCAACTGAAGACGATATTGACTTTGTAAGAGGAGGTCCAATAATACTACCTTTAGGCTTTCTGTTAGGACAATGCTTAGCTTTTGATGCTAAAAAGGTTTGCAAATCCTATCTGCTTGCAGATACACACATCAAAATGTATTACATCACGTCGGTTCCGAGAGACCCAGAACCTGTACAGAAACCTGGAATAGAATCAAGATAAACATCATTTCCGCCCTTTTTATTGGTCATGAAAACCACACATTGCATATTGTTCCACCATAGAGCGAGACCTTCAGAGGTGGTGGTCTAGATTTGTTATGCACAACGGTATCTCTAATACGCAGTAGCACGTCCTCTTGCAATGATTCATGCCTGTATTCGTCATGGCATACTATCCACAAGTTCATCAAGGTACTGTTGGTCCAGATTGTCCGACTCCTCAACAGCGATTCGGTGTAGATCCCTCAGAGTGGTTGGTGGGTCATGTCGCACATTAACAGCCCTTTTCAATCTGTCCCAGTCATGTTCGATAGGGGTTATGTCTGGAGAACATGCTGGCCGTGAGATACAGGAGGATTCCAGTTACATTACATTACAGTCAGGCAGAGGTTCCGAAATCAGGAGTTGGATTGTAAGGCATGCCCAGGAGCAGTTATAGACTCAGCTCACACTTTAATAGTAGTGAAGAGTAGACTGAAGTTTGAAACATTAGTCAGGAAGAAACAATATGCAAGAAAGTGGAATACGTAAGTACTAAGTAATGGAGAGGCAAGCTTAAATGTCTCTGAAGCTACTGATACTGCAATATAGCGCATTAGCCAGTTCAGTAGAATAAGAAGGACACTTCTATAAAGGGCAATCAGAGAAAAACGGTCCAGTAAACGAAGTTCTAAAATGCATACCTTATGAGTTATGAGCACTTTTTCACGTTTTTACTGTGGAATGAGCACTAAATAGTTTACCTCTCGCTCTTTTTGACGTGCCAGTCCTTTTGTATTTCGTTCTTTGTACCTTACGAATATGTCTGTAGTGGAAATGGCCAGGTACTTGTGTCCTTATAGCAAAGTTTGATCATCCCCCACTCGACCGTCATTTCAGCATCGTCAGAGTTCTGAGGTGCAGCGATCATGCTTCATTAAGTTACTTTCTCAGTTTGCACACATACCTGCAAATCCATCGCTATATTCCGGTGGAAATGATGAAAGTTACTGTGACTGTTGCCATGTATGAGCTACAAGTGGGCATTATCGAGGCATTTCGAGCCATGGAACAGAGAATAGTTTTAGGAACTGAAAGATATATTTTAGAAAATGCTGCTTATTCCAGATATAGGCACAGAAGCTCAGGACGACTCATGAGAAATATGCACAGACAGTGCAGCTACGCCGAGTTCCTTGAAAAATTACAGCAATCGTACATAAATAATGGCATAAATGAGAACTGCGAAAGGGGAAGTGGCACCTCATCTTGGAATGATCAGAAGTCTGCAGTCCTGTGAATGAATTAGGACACAAGCTGGCCAAAGAGCGAGAAAGTGCAACAGGCAACTACAGCGGAAATTTTGCGTCAATGAGAAAATGACAGATGCAGCGCGAAGGAGAAGTGAGGAAGAGTGGTCTGAAACCATGAAAGAGACTATGACAAAAAAAATTCCCAGCTGTTCAACATCGCCATAATACCATTTACCTCTGTCGTCTAGTTATACAGCTGTGTCAGCTGTGCAGGGGAGATTAAAGGCTCTCTCCAGCTGGCTGAGACTGTTGAGTCCAGTGGGCCTGGCGGTGGGGCGCGAGCCCGGAAGCCGAGGGGTCACTCGATGAATTCTCCTCGGGTTATTATCAGCCAAGTGGTGGCGTCGTCTCGTCGCAACGTTTCAATGAGTTTCGTGCCCATCATCTTCTGGCGAAGTCACTTTGTCGAATCCCAGCACAGAAATTCTGAGTCTGCCTTCAGTCTGAGCTTCACCTCTTGGGAGTGAACGTTGTGTAGAAGGAAAAGAATGCAGCTCATTAGTCGACAAACCAGTTTTACTAAACTATCCGAAATGATAAATCGCATCATTAGGAGAAATCATTGTTATACCTGTAAACCTCATATGGTGTATACACTCGTTTTTTAAGTACCAATGCTTTCCATATTAATACAGAACAATGCTTATCAGCTACATGAAGTGTATGATATGTACTGCAATAACAGTAGTTGTATGCTGTCATCCGGAAAATCCTAGTTCGTTCTATTTTTTCTTGTCCATCGCCTATCTGGTAAAGAAACCGAACCTTGCCATGAAGAACTGACAAATTAACAATGTGATGGAGAGTTTTGGAAAAATAAGTAAGCACCTACATCCCCACTCGTCAGACAGCTTTGCGGTGTGCGGCGGAGGATGCCTGCGACACCAAGGCCACTGTCCGCCCCGCTGTGACGTCAGCATAGCTGCTGCACATCCCCCCTCCCCCGCCATGACAGCCAGTACATTTACGCAGGTGTGGCCGCACTGCGTCAGCTGCTCGGGGAAGCCCCGGCCTCTGCCGAGCTTCCTGCCGGCAGAAGAGACGGGTGCAACTCGTTTAGCCGCGTGAACTACTTCACTCATTTCACTCCTTATCGTGAAGCGTTCAAATGAAGTAGTTTATTCATGAAGTACAGAAGCCTGGCGAAGTTGCTCAGCTGCGGCTACACTCGCTTCACCTCGCTCGTACAACAAAGCTTAGTAATACTTCATAATTTTACCAACACGCAAGGTTTTACGCTCTTACAGTGTTTGAGTTAACTTAAATAGAGCATGGTCGAAGGGGACACAGAAAACATAAACAAAGAAGCCTGTCACATATAAAGAAGGTATTACATTTAATCTTGCTCGACATTTTCTCACGAAGCGCACAAAAAAGTCTTTATCTGCCAAGTGAAACCTTAATTGTTGCATTCATGGACTGAAAACTAGGGCTACCAATGAAATGCCATGATATTTTATGTTCCTTTTAAAATTTAATCCAAAATAGAATGAGTATGTTTACCACTGTCAAAAAGTCTATATACCTACGTTAAAGTAATGATTCAGAACTTTTCCTATAGACTTTACTTTTGTTGAGAATAATAACCCTCCAGATTCAAAACGTAAACTGTCACCTGTAGTCATTGGTACGATTTCAGGTAAAATCCCTCTTTATTTTATTTGGAAACCAGTTTTTGTGTCTGTTCACTCTTATACAATGGCTAGCAACTCGTGATCGCGTAAAAGTAGTGAAATTTTGGGTTTCTTCTGAAACGTACCCTTAGAAAAGCTGTACACGACTGTGCTTAAGCTGACCCACAATAGTTTTTAGCGCAACGCAATCTGACTTTCAAAAATCCCTACGAAAGAATGGCCCTGACTAACATTAACCTATACGTTTCACAAATCACTTACCTCACAAAAATCTTCGTTACTCGAACTACTGCAATACAGCGAGCGCCACTACTGCCAGCTAAATAAAAGATTCAAACTACTGAAGTCACTAACTACTGATAGGCACACTTAGCAAATGAAAGATTTTAATAGAGAACAAACAATGTATTTACCTCACTAGTCATAATATATATAGCAGTTCATGACACCAATTCTTACAAATTTCAAAACTCCGCTATCTCTCTCCCCACGTCCACCACTGCTGGCGGCTCACCTCCAACTGCGCAACGCTACGCGCTGTAAGCATCCAACTGCCGCTGCCCGACACTACAATGGCAGACAACAATGCAAACTAGCCACAGACTGCGCACAGCACAGCCAGTGATTTTTCATACAGAGCGCTACGTGGCGTTACCAATAAGAAAACGTAAACAGCCTACTTACACTTCGCCGATTTAGGTGATGGGAAAGCAAAGTGCAGCTGTTGTTCTAAGTGTGTTTCATATAAAGGAGGAAATACATTTAATCTAGGGCGTCATGTTCGAGTGCACCACCCAACAGTATCATTGTCCATCAGGCGCTTAGCGCCTCCTGCTCCTGCACCTTCCGATATTTCTTGGACAAATAACCCGGACAATCCGGAACCAACACCAGCAATTGTCAGAAGCGAACAGCAGTCGGTGCCAGAAAATAACAGTATCACTTCATTATCAGACAGTAGAATCAATAACAGGGGTATTTTTCGAAACCTGTTTCGAACAGAAGAAATCAGGAGATAGATTTCACACTTCTGGAGGCCGCTGTGAAGGATTATTTACCCATCAACATAGTGGGAAGGAAACTTTTCCAAAGTTTTGTGGGCAAACTGAATTGTGCTTACAGAATGCCAGCTCGGAAGACCATTTCCAATACACTACTACGACAACAGTACACCATGATGAAAGAAATTGTGAGAGTCAAAATAAATTCTGAAGAAGCGGTTGTGCTGACAATTGATGGGTGGACAGCAACCACAAATAAGAGTTATTTGTTGGTGACAGCACACTACGTTAAAGACCTGGAGCTGGCATCATCCTTCCTAGAGTGCACTAAAGGCACACATCACAAAAACTATCCTAAGAACTGTGTCGTGTCACAAGGGAATGGGGCATTCAAGAAAAAGTCGTGTGTGTGGTTACTGACAATGCTGCTAATATTATGGGAGCTATAAGACTCACAGCCTGGATACACAACCCCTGCTTTGCACACACACTCAATTTAACTGCTCAGAATGGGCTTCCACACATTCAACCCATTCTGAATAAAGTAAAAAAAAATTGTTAAATTTTTAAAAGAAGTTCACAGGCCTGCACGAAACTGAAATAATGCAGGAACCGTTAAAAGAGCCACTTCTGACACAAAGACAGGATACTGTTACAAGATGGAATTCAACCTATGATATGCTGCGAAGTACAATCGAGGTAAAGAATTCCCTAATGACAGTTATCACTCTGATCTTCCAAATCTGACTGCAGAGGACATTGCAAGTGTAACACAGGCCTGTGGCCTGTTGAAAGTTGTCAAAGACTGCACGGAGGAAAGGTCCAGTGAAAATGTTGTCACTGCTTCTAAAGTTATACTCCTTAGTGGCTCGTTGAAAAAATGGTGTTGCAGGTTTGTTAATAACACTGAAATTCATGTAGACGTGCAACAAATGGCCGAAAAGCTAGCTAAGGACTTAAAATGACGGTTTCGAAATGTAGAGGAAAATTCTATTTTCGCAGAAGCAACTTCATTAAATCGCCAGTTCAAAGTACATGGTTTTTCTGATTAAAATTCTGCTGACTAGTGAAATTAAACCTGATCAGGCACTGTGAGAAATTTGTGACGAACACATCCACTGGTACTGCAACAATCTCAGTTCCAACCACTGAATTTATTTCTAGTCTCTGGCTCTAATTTGACGAAGTGTTTTCCAGGCTGCAGAGTAATCCACACCCGAGAACTGCTGCAGTGGTGGAAGTGGACAATACCCGTAGACGCGACGTATAACTGCACAAATAGTCACCGGTAAAGATGTCAGCACTGTAGGGAGTAGCTGACGCTGCCTTCCTCTCGCCCCTCACCTCCCCAACCCCTCCTAAACCTATCGTTCCCCACAAAACATCGCGCGATTCGTCGACAGGCAGAAGAGAGAGGACTAAAGGGAGAATGAGTGACGTAGCGCCGATGTAGTGGGAGAGGGAGAGGGGAAGAGAGTGAGTGAACTATAAAAAAGTGTGGAGTGTGCTATCTGTTAAGAATTTGAAGTACCAGTTCATTGAAATTGAGTGTTTAGTTCACACTTCACCGGAGTGAAGCGTTCATTTGAACGACTCATTCACGAGCTCCCCATCACTAGCTGACAGTCCACTAGTTTGCGATGGCGAATTACCTGCCCAGTCGTCAGCTGGTAAGAGGCTTCAACCTTGAACCTTGACCCTAACTTCTTACGGGATGAGCAACCCGGCCACATGTAACGACACTGGCCAAAACACATCCAGACGTGGCATGTTTATCTACGCCGTATGCTCACCTCTATGTGGAACGGCTCTGTACTGTGCCACGTCGGTTGTAGGTCACTGACTGTTAATGGGTTGCCAGACTATAAACATGCTTCTACAACTATGACTGGTGCCGTTTTTACTTTGACCAACGCTTGCCCTTAACAGGTAATTTTGTATAGTCAAACTCTGCTGTCTACTATTTGTAGAACCTTTGCCCTACTTCATTTTCTGACGCTAAAGTGTCAGTTTTTATGTAAGAGGACTATTTGAACAAATCCTCACTTTGCTTTTGTTTCCATTCCATCACCTGGTAGCAAGGTGAACTGATGCGACGTAAATGACGTCAGAAAAGTAACATCCTAGGTTCTCCTACATTTTCAAATCACTAAAGAATTCCTTTACACACCAAAATGAGTAAATATATAGAATCGTGAAATTTGCCTGTACTCCGCCTCTCCATAAACTGATGTCAATAGTGTTAGCAGATTTTTGTAAATCGAGCTTATATACTCCATGGTTAGCGGCGCCATCTGGCAGTCGGCACTTTCGTGTAGTAAAAACGTACATACATATATACCTTACATACGCGGCCAGTTCCCTGACGGCTGTAGTACAGCCTGGTTCCCGCAGCGTTGCGAGTGACGGGCCATAGCCACATCCACATAGGGGCTGGGTGATAGTTACCTCCGTCACAGTCTGTGCATTCGAACACAATAGAAGCAATATGAGCAGTGGACCTGTATGGCGGACGTTGCACACAGCGAGTCCAGTACGACCCACTTTCGGCAAGTTCAGTGCTTGATTTGTGACGGGGTACGCATAGGTACTCACCACTGGTGTCTCGGTGTTGGGGGAAAAAAAGGATCGATACTGTAAATTTTGAGATGTGGTAGGGTAGAACATTATCTTTTTAGTAGTAAAGATGTGGTCCTGTCACTTTTGAAATTCGCAGAAAAGCGTTAAAATACCTTCTTAAGAGGTCAATTGCAGAAACACACACCTAACACCCCCTCCCCCCCCCCCCCCACTACCACCCTGGAAGGTCACAACAGTGTTGGAACCTGTTTCCTACAAATCAAGCACTAGCTGAGGTTAAAGCTGTACACCACTTACCAAATGCACTTCATGTCATTATTTTTGTCACGATATATAACATTTTTCAGAGTGTGAATAGCAACAAGAGCGATTCCGCTCAACAGATTATGGCGTTGTGTAATGCCCGGTGGCTGATACGTACCAATAAATATTACTACTTGTGTGTGTGAATGGAATTTTAAGCATAAAACGTATTATGCTATAGTTGAACTCTTTTATGCTACCTTTTTGTATTTTAGATCTGAAAAAGTCTCGTCAGTGTTCTGAAACTAGTAATCAGTAGAGGAGTTTTAGCAATCTTGTAATATGACTTTTATCCACACATTTTAACATAACACATTTCCCGTCATCCCCTTTGAAAATAGGAAATTATAACGAGAATATGTGTAACTTTTATGCCCAAGGGCATATTTTGCACTGGGTTGGCGCCACCTGCGACCGCAATTCTAATTCGGTCTAAATTTCTTTTGGCAACAGAGAATGCAATTTTGATGGCTCATTGTTGAATGTCTAGTTGCTTAGTTTCATTTTCATGATTGATTAATAGACTAACCATTATTATTAGCAGCTTGTCACAGTAGAGCAAACGTGTTTCTTTTGGGAAGATTTTCTACATTGAGTCATAGAGACCTGAACGAGGTGGAAATTTTCGATTAACATCTAATAGACGGACAAGTATCAGAGTTAAGGGATTTCGAGTCGAATTGTATAGACATTGAAGAGAATACAAATAAAGAAGATACCGGGAGGGAGGGAGGGGGGAGGCAGTGAAGTAACAATGCCCACAGACAACACTCACAATATGCTACAAGTTCTGGTAGGGTGCATCCAGCTGCAACTCCAAGAATATGTAAAAGTGCTTGTGCGAACTTGGCCCATAAACCTCAGCGAAGAAGTACACCTGGGAAAGAAGTATCTGAATCAATCAAAAAAATTTTCACTCCTGAAATGGTTAGGAAAATAACTGACGATACAATTGTATCATGTGAATGCAAAAAATGGATCTCTCGTTAGCGATTCTGAACTATACTCTGTACAGTCACACATACTACAATATACTGCTCTACTTAACGTAATCTGTTACATTAGTTTGCTTTTAGCATCTAAGATGTACGTACTCACTTAGCATTTGACGATTTATTCGTTGTGACGCCTGATTTGAAACCAACAATCTGCAGAAATCGAAAAGAGTTACCTCCCCAAATAAGCAACAAAAAAAAAAAAAAAAACATTGGATCTTACAGCCGATACATTTGTCCGAAAATGTAACAAAAGTACCTAGTTTTATTCGGTAACTCGCAAAAAGAGACGTCCTAAGGGACTTAATAAGTACAGCGTTCATATAGGGTTTATATGGGACCATTAGATTCCTGTGTTATAGCCTAAATACAGCATTCATGTACGGTTTAGATAGAACCATTAGATTTCGATGTTATAGCCAATAAGTCGTTAAAAGTGATGCCGCTATGAACGGTCTTGACTGAATGTATCCACAGGACGTGTGGCATGTAATTGAAAAAGTGAGTTCCCTGATATTTGTACTATCGTGGTATTACTTTACATCTTGAGTTACTGCGATACAGGGCAGTGTTTCCTAGTGGTGACTTGTTGGAACCATTTTCAACGGTCAAACGACTGTACTGAGAGGCTATTAGAGGACCTGCTAAACAGCTGCGTTATGCGGGTTGCATGCGAATCAGGCGAAATGCAATTCGATTCGTTCGGATACTTTTGAGCATGACTATGCGTACATAAGTTGTGTACCAGAAAGGAGTATTATGGGTCCGATACAAGTAGGCTATTTTCACGATTTTCGTACGTAATCGTTCATTGCTTACGGAAAGATTCCGAACAGTAACGTACACAGTGTAAGTACTGGCATCAGAGGCGGTACCTTCATTGTCGACGCTGTGTGCTCAGGAAGGGGCAAAGTGCAAGCACGTACTGTGAAAGAAATATTAGGCGCTGCTGTGATTAATAGTAAGGGCACAGAAGTATTTTGTTTGTAAACGTTGTCGGGGGTGTTCTTGAAGGCAGAATATCTGTAAAAATATTCCTACGTTATTCAAAGAATTCGTAAATACAATATTGTCAACCGATCTGACTAAAAATTGAACTAATTTTTGGCACTACGTAAAACCAGCAAGTGGATCGAAACCATGAGTTGAGTCGCTCAGTGACCATACTACCACAGAAACGGAAGACAATCGACAGAAGGCGAAAAACAGAGCTGCCATGAATCATTCACTCGTTTCCAGAATTCTAAATTTTCGGAAATCTTGCTTGTGCAAATATGATTGGAGCATGAATATAACAGCAAACTCAGCGTATTTAAACTGTGCTGACCACCTCACATTAACAATGCAGCGCCTTGCCAAAATGCCGACAAAGCGAGAGAAGAGTTTTCTCGTGTTGTAATATGCAGGATGTTTGACAAAATGTGGCAGCTGCAACCGTGTAGGGGGGTGAACGACATTTCTGTACGCCGTCCTAAGAAGTCAACAGCAGGCGCAAGCCGCGAACTCTAAACACCGCAGCAAAGTGTGTGGAACACCGTGCGTCTTCGGTCACACATCGAACCGCGCCGTCTGCATTTCTCACAACTATTAAAATCAGAAGGTTGCGACCGGCGCCTTCAGATTTGCGCCACTATGCACGGACCGGTTGAGGATGGACATTTCGTCTGCACGCTCATATTCAGCAACGAAGCAACCTTGCATTTATCTGAAAATATTGATCTCCGCAATGTGAGAGTTTGGCGTACTGTCAACGGCCCATTCAGCTTTGTCTGTGACACAACACAGCAAACATTAACCATCGGCGAATCTGGTTCATGCGCCGCAATTTCATGAGGATTTTCAGTAGCCCACACTCACATTGCGGAGATTAAGTTTTTAGGATAAATTCCAGGATGCTTCGTCGCTGAAGATCAGCATGGAGGTTCAGCATGGAGGTTCATACTACAGTACTCCCTCCGCTGTGGCGCGAATGTGAAGGCGCCGGCCGCAATCTTCCGCTTTTAATTGTTGCACGATCTGCAGACGGTACGGTTCGAAGTGTACCAGCCGACGCCCGGTCTTCCACACACCTTGCTGCGGTATTTAGAGTTCGCGGCTTGACGCTGCTGTTTACTTCTTTGTACAAAAATCTCGCTCACCCTCCTCCACGGCCGCAGCTGTCACATTTGGTCAAATATCCCGCACATTACAACACACGAAAACTCTCCTCTCGCCTTGTCAGTATTTTCGTAAGGCGCTGCATTTTTAATATGAAAAGGTCGGCACAGTCTAAACTCGCTGAGGCAAAAAATATATTCGGAAAATGTAGAATTCTGGCAACCAGTGAATGACATAATGGTAGCCGTGTATCTCGCTCCTGTGCCGTCTTCCGTTGCTGTGACGGTATGGTCACTGAGCGACTCAACTCATGGTTTCGATCCCGTTGTTGTTTTCATGTGAGGTCAAAAGTTCTCTTAATTATTAGTCGGAAAGGTTGACAATGTTGTATTTAGAAATTCTTTTAATAATATAGATAATATTGGCACACGAAACCTGCCTCCAACGATTCTCCTGATAATGTTAAGAATCTAAGTACTTCTGTGCATCTCCAATTAATCACTGCAGTGCCTAATCTTTCATTCACAAAATGTACTAGCACTTCTGTACTAACTAATCACATACTGCCAAAACTATGTAGTGGCTTCAGTGCTACTAGTCTAAACATTCATGGTGGTGTCTGTTTGTTCTATATCGTGTCTCCCTACAACTTTCGCGCAACGACACTCTGAGCGTGTTTTTTTAGGGAATAGACTAGTTTGAACCTGGGACCTGTTGCTGGTAAGGAGACGCCAGACCACACATGACATGTAGAATTCAGAAGAGTTCAGTGAGACTAGCGATGATATAACCAAATACTAAATGATCTCAGCGTCAGCTCCACTGCCCTCCCTGTAAAAGAATCTTAATACTAACTAAATTTAGCGGAAGGTGTTCAAGGCATTCCTATTTTTAGTTACCTGGTAAAATAACGTCGAAAAGCAGATAAGTTTACCATTGGAAATTTTATTCTACTCACAAAACATCGTTTATAAACTGCACTATTGATAAAAGGAAATGTTTTAATACAGGATGATAAAAACCAACTGCACTCAACAAAAATGTGAACGGATATTCCCTGAATGGGTTTCCAAGTTCTACAATCAATCGAAGGATGACCTATGCCATATCACATCTATAATCTAGGTTTAATTTAAGTTTCACAAAAGAGAAAACTATCAAAATGGTCTACAGTGACCCTCAATTATCTTTAAATACTTACCTAACTTGTCGTAAATTACAGTGGCAGATGTGGCTTCTCAATAACTATATAAAAGAAAAATTATCGCGTTTCAGATTTTTACTTCAAGTGGCAAATGTGAACACCATGAGTTTTAATTAACGATCGACACTAGTATTACGCAAAAAGGGAGTGTAACAGATGCGACTTCTGCAGTTCTGAGTGAAGCCTTAAGCGCTCAAAAAATGCGCCATCGCATGCGTTCATTACCTTGTCGGTGCTTAGGCAGCGTCAGGACAGCGGCGGGCAGCACAGCTCCGCTCACCACGCCATCTCGGAAGCAACTCCCCTAACTTCCCCTTACTACAGTTTACCGAAGTTGGTTTAAAAAAACTATCTGGCTGTGTTTTCATCTGACCAATCAGGGTCTCAATGTTAACCTTAAGCTCTGCATACAAAAATCCTGTCTATCCAATGAGAAACGTTATACCTTTCATGGTGGGGCAATGTTTTTAAAGGTTGCAACGTAACAGAGACGCTAAAAAGTCTCACGCTAAAACCTGCAGCTGGTGTGGTCCTTTTAGCGGTATCGTGAGATCTATACTGTTCTTCTGGAGGGCTCTCTCTTTTAACATGGGCTGGGGGTGGTCCTAATGTAACAGACACGCGAAAAAGTATCATGCTAAAACATACGGGTGGTAGTCTTAGCGGTAGGCTGGCGACGTGGGTGTCCAGTCCATACCGTATCGTAGGGCCTTCTAGCTTAACACGGTTCTGCTCTCAGCTTCTGTTCTCGTTTCTCCCCTCGGAACTGCATCGGTCTCGTGCTGGGAAGGTACGACATGCATTTAGGCATTCTTGTGTTAGTCTGTGGTATTCCATTTGCTCACTCGTTACTCATTTTACTTTGGTTAATTTAATGTCACGATTTATTCGGAGCTATGTGACATACTACTGGATTTGCTTATCATGTCAGGGTTTTCATGGAAGGTGTTGGATTTGCCTGACACCTTACTTATCACCACCCTTCGAACTTAATTTTTGCACTGAATGTAGGCAATGATTGAATCGTTGTCTAAGTCAGTCAAAAATTTTCTAATTTATCTACATTTTGTAGCATACTGTTCAGCCACGTTATTCTGTTCTATGCTAGTTTGAATTACTAATTTATACTTTTATATTCTTCCACATAATAATGAAAAATGACAAGAGAAGAATATTTTTATTCTATTATTAATTTCTAATTATATTCTTTCATTATTTATGTGTGAAGTTTGTTTTTTAAGTAGTTTGCTATCGAAAGTTAGGAGTCTTCCACATCGATTTTCTTAGAAATATTGTTTTCATAAATATAGTAATTAAGTAAAATCTATTCCTAACAAATTTTCTAAATATCATGTGCAAGTAAAAATGTTTCATTTCTAGACACTCCTTTCAACATAGCTACACTAACAAACATGAATTATTTCCAAGAATTGCTTTGACAAAGATATATACATACACAAGTATTGAGATATTATCCTAATAAATGGTACAAATGTTATTCAAAAGGAAAACATCCAACAAGATAATTTTGTATTCTTTGCATTTATAAGGAGAAAATAAGTAAAATATAGTTATTCTTTTATTTTTTGAGGAGAAAATAAGTGGCAGATTGTTTCTTTATATACTGTCCATTTCAGAACTAATGACTTATTTTTATTGATTGTCTATTTTTTACTTAAGTCCATAGTCAATGACTTTTATTTTGTAGTTTATTAGCTGTCTGGTGTGCTTAACTTATTTAGTTTTTCACACATTTCTTTTGCACAATTCCTACATCACATAATTTGATTTCACACATTCACACAATCCTATGAATGTTTAAGCATGAGGTTGGTGAATGTTTTTGCACAAAGGTGATGGACTTGAGCGAGATGGATGTGGGCAAGTATTTGATGTACAGCTTCATTCGTTGTTCCTTGTTGGCTTTGCAAGTGTGTGTTGCTGTTGGGGAGGTCCATATTGGAATGGAGCTGTGAGTGCAGAATCTCTTGGTATACTGGCTTTGTATGCGTGAAATTCATCGTTATGTGTCGCTGAAAGCGGTCTTTTTTGTAGTAATACTTCGCAGACGACTAGTTTACAATAGGCTAGGGATTTGGGAAGGTATGTCGTCTACTCTTCACCCATCTTCTTTCTTGGTGTCAATCTTGCGAATCTTCAACTTCTGTTCTTCCTGCTTTTTTCTCTGCTTTTTACTTGCTTCTTGGTTCATCTCTGTGCAGGATATGGAAATATTTATTGATAACTAGTCGCTTTGAAGTTCTCCTCTTTTTTTTTTGCCAGCGCTGGCTTGCCCAAGCAGTCTTCCCGTCGGGCCCTTTTTTGCTCGCTCCGCTGTGTGGGGGGCGCCCCGGTGTTCGAGCGGTGAAATCCGGTGTCCCTGCACCCGTCACTTCTGACGTTCCGTGTTCCATTGCGTGTCTGCAGGATTCCGTGGAGAGGGCTGATTTACTGCTCTACAAGGGCCCTCTGTTGGTCTCTCTGTTCTTCCCTTCTCTCACTTGTAGAAATCGTGCCTTGCTAATTACATCCTGCCTTGCTAATTAGTCCTTTTCTTTCTTGATACTTCTCGCATTGCAACTTGTGGGTCGTCCCTTCTCTTCTTTGCTGGAGTTTTTACAATGGTTCTTAGAAAATGTTTTACTTATAATCATCTAACACACGTCTAGTACGTACATTGTTTTGCGCCTTCTTAAAAAGCTTTACAAATTTCGGCGCCCTTTCCATGTTACAATTCTAAGATATTTGGATTCTTAACGTCTACTCAAGAATCCTCAAGTTGGTTTTTTTTATTTTTGTGTAGTGTCGTGGTGTATAGCATTTTACTATTTCATGCTGTTAGACTATCTACGTTTTATCCCTTCACCTTAATATATGGTACTATTGGTGTTATTATTGAAACTACTTTCTTTTTCCCACCTTCCTCTCTCTTCATTCTTCTTTCTCCTGACGATCTTATATGCAACATAGTCTTGAAATATTGTGCTGATTATTTACCAGTAATAAAATTAATCTTCAAACTTGTAGTGAAAGTGTTCAATACTGCCAGCCTTAGGTAAAAATACCTCTGCTTTATCTCGTAAAATACCCTCTAATTCTCTTTTACTTTGTTCCAAAATACCTTGAACTTCTTCCAATTTTTCATCGATTTCTTTATGGACTTCTAACGTTAGTTGAGGCGATTCCTTCTTTTGTGCATGCCATTCTCATTCTTCATCCTCTTTATCTAGCGTCATTCTTAATTGTTTGCTTATAATGGGTATTTCTTCAAATTTTAGCTTTTGCTCAGAGAGAAGTGTGACATTCTGGAATGTTATGCTACCTTTCCCCATATCTAATATCGCTCGTCTCTCATTTAAAAAATCTGCACCTATAATCAAATCTACAGTCACTTTAGGTATAATCACGAAGTTGGCTTCGATCTTTTTACCTTGGCACGAAAGAGTTAACCTTGTTTGTCTCGTAACTTCCGCAGCATTGTTTCTAATAGGACCTCTTACTTTAATCTACCGTCATTTCAGAACTGGCAATTCCTCATTGGCATTACACTGCATGAATAAATTTTCTGAGATCGCAGTCAGTTCACGTCCTCTATCAATTCCAATATTGACTGGGATATGCTTTACCATGGCCTTCACAATTGGTTGAATTTGAAAGGGTTGGTTTTGTTCTTCTTCTTCTTGCATCAACGAATCCTCCACTGAATCATACATGAGCCTTTTTAGGAATTTCCCTTGTGAATTCGAACTTTCTGTAGGATAAGCTTCGACTGCTACTTCTCTCTCCTTTATTTCCTCTTCTCTATTTCTTCCTTCATTTACGCTTCCTTCTACATCCTCTACTTTTACCTCATCCTTGTCTATCTTCTCCTTCTTCGTCGCTACTGTGACATAATCGCGTCTAAATGCTCTAATTATCGCTTCATAACTTCCTTCATTATATACGTTGGGTTGTGTGCCCACTCGTAATTTATTCACAACTTCTGTCGACTGTGCATTATCCTCATTGAATTCGCTTTCCCTGGTTTCCATCTCAAATACCTGTGCAATACTCATAACTTCGTACTTTCCTCCTACATTCGTTGTGCATGCCTCTGGTAATTCAGCTTCCTCGTCAGTATTCTCCCAATTAATTTCGTCCCAATACGATATTGTTATTTTCTTGTCTTCGTTTGCATCTGGTCCCTGCGGATTTGTTTCTTCCTTCTGCTCTTCTCGTGATAAGATTTTTACTTCTCTGTTCAAGGTGCTGCAATTGTCCTGGGTCGGTGCGTCATTCTCTTTGCCATGGGCGCTTAGCTGTCAATTCGAACGTTTATCGGGCTTTGGTGACCTTACCTCCACCTCTTCTATCGGTATTCTCTTTTCTTGTTCAGCTTGTTGATAGTGATTTCTTTGTTGATAATTTGTAGGTCTATTGAGTCTCCACTACCCGTTCCAGTTGTCGTTATTTCCTCTGTAATAGTAGTTGCCGTTCCTGGGTGAATTATAGTTATTGCCATATTCTCTTCTAAATCCATAACCGGTTCTTTGTTGAAATCTATCACGTGGTTCGAAATTATTGTTCCTTCGTACTGTGTCTTGTGGATTCCACTGCGTTTTGCTTTCGTTTTCACGTGCGCTTCGTCTTTTTCTTGCGTCATCTTCCGAAAATATGAACTCTAGTTCCCTTAGAATACCTTTAAGTGCTTCGACGTCATTGCCTCCGCGACCTATTAATGATTGCTGGTATTTCAATGGTAGCTTCATCGCGCATAATTTATTCAACTCTCCGTCACTGTATGGTACATGTAAGCATTGATTTTTCTTTGCCATTAATTCGAAAAATATCACGGGACTCTTCTGTCCTAAATTTTCAAAATATGGGTTCTGTAATAATTCGTACTTCACTTTGTTCTGTGCTTCGCTGGACCAATATCGTGAGAGAAACTTCTCTCTGAAATCTTCGTACGATCGGCATGTCGCTGCAACATTTTGCACGATTTCTGCGACTGTTCCTGACATGTGTGCACATATAAAGTCTAATTTGTGTGCTGGCGTCCAGTGTTCTGGTAATCCTACTCGGAACTGATCAATAAAAGTTCGTGGATGTAATGAGTTTAATTGTCGAACGTGTTGAAATTTTCCTACTGTGAAGAAATGATCGTTGTCGTACTTCGTCATAGTTCTATATGAAATTCGTGATTCTTCGCCACTTTTGTTTCTGATCATTTCTCCCGTCGTTCTTTCCTGTTGTGGTAGATCCATTGGATATTTTTCACTGTAACTTTCGCGTAACCGCGGTGCAAGCTGTCTGATTTCACATACGCTACTTTCCGCCTGTGATTGGAATCGCAAATGCGTAATCTCTTCGTTAATTGCTTGTTTTTCTGGTGCTGTTACAGATACGGATGTGGTTGCAGACTCTGTGCTTGTTCGATCCTGTTCACTACGCTCTTCAATGGTATGCAACAACTCTGTTCTCAATTTCTGAAATTGTCCCTTCGTTTGCGCTTCTATTTTGGCTATGCGGTTATCATATCTTTTCAACGCTGTTTTTGTGATACATTTGTGTAACACACTGTTTTCAACAATTTCACGCACTGTACCTGCTGCTTGTCTAGTAATTTCGTTTATTGTTTCTCTAATTTCTTGACTTCTCCGTGGGTGTTGTTGCGTAATGTTTTGATCTCGTTCTGAATGTCATTACGGAATGTTTTTACGTCCGCTTGTACCTTGTCAATGTCTGTTCTCAACTGATTGTAACCTGTTATTAAGTTTCCTATCACTCCTCGAGATTCTATTGCCTCGTCTTCAATATGACTTAGGTGTAACTGAATTTTTTTGTTTTGTTCTTTAATCTCACACATTTGTCTCGTGATTTCTGTATTCTGAATTTGAATTTGGTTTGATATGTCTTTGTTTTGCCTTGTCACGATATCCGTAATTTGTTGTAATAATTCTGCCAGATTGGTGGGTCCTATTGCGTTTTTTTCCGAAGTCCTACGCTCTGTGTTTTCGCCCAAGTGTTGGTTCGCAACCGATTGCATTGAACTGTGCTGTGACACATTTCTGCTCGCATTCCTTGTACTCTGTGATGAGGGAGCTCTGATTACTTGTACTATGGGTTCTACGTATTCAAGACGCAAGTTAGAATCCTCATCGGCTGTCTCTCTCTACTTTCCTGCTCCCCTGTCGTATGCTGACCTAGGTTTTCTGTGCCTTGACGTACATTATCCTCGTTATGGTGCGTTATCTGTACTATTTCTCGCCATACTGCATTGTCTGTTCTACTGTCCTCTATTCTCTGTCCATCTTCATGCTGGGTCTCTACCTCAATTCGGTGAAGGTCTCGATCTGCCATTGCTAATCTTTCTGAATCCCTTATTTTCTGTTTTAAAAGCAATTCACTCGCCCGCCTTCGCGTCAACATGCGCTCATACGATCTCACGGTTTTCATAAACTTTTTGTTCACACCACTTGACAAACCATTCAGTTATTTGTGGGGTCAGAACCAACTTGTCAACGATGTATCCGCCACCTGTGCGCTTGCATTGGAGAGAAAACTTAATTCTAACAATTTTTTACAGTTCATACCTTAATTATGCTGTTGTCTCTGCTAGAATGTTATTGAATACTTTCTTGAACACTTTTACTATCTATCGCTGCAGCTACTGTTTTCGACTACGTACAACTTTAGAAAAAAAAAAATTACTACGAAACTTGTTCAGCAGGATATTTTTCTGACCTAGTTAGGCATGTGGTCTACCTTCAATCATGGTATTTTACCATCATGGCATGGTCGCCATTTTCTAAACATTCATGGTGGTGTCTGTTTGTTCTATATCGTGTCTCCCCACCACCTTCGCGCAACGACGCTATGAGCATGTTTTTTAGGGAATTAACTAGATTCAACCTGGGACCTGTTGCTGATAAGGAGACGCCAGACCACACATGACATGTAGAATTCAGAAGAGTTCAGTGAGACTAGCGATGATATAACCAAATACTAAATGATCTCAGCGTCAGCTCCACTGCACTCCCTGTAAAAGAATCTTAATACTAACTACATTTAGTGGAAGGGGTTCAAGGCTTTCCTATTTTTAGTTAGCTGGCAAAATAACGTCGAAAAAGCAGTTACGTTTACCATTGGAAATTGTGTTCTACTCACAAAACATTGTTTATAAATTGCACTATTGATAAAAGGAGATGTTTTAATACAGGATGGTAAAATCCAACTGCGTTAAATTACAGAGGCTGATGTGGCTTCTCAATAACTATATAAAAGAAAAATTATCGCGTTTCAGATTTTTACTTCAAGTGGCAATTGTGAACACCATGAGTTTTAATTAACGATCGACACTAGTATTACGCAAAAAGGGGGTGTAACAGATGAGACTTCTGCAGTTCTGAGTGAAGCCTTAAGCGCTCCAAAATGCGGCATCGCATGCGTTCATTACCTTGTCGGTGTTTAGGCAGCCTCAGGACAGCGGCGGGCAGCACAGCTCCGCTCACCACGCCATCTCAGAAGCAACTCCCCTAACTTCTCCTTACTACAGTTTACCGAAGTTGGCTTAAAAACACTATCTGGCTGTGTTTTCATCTGACCAATCAGGGTCTCAATGTTAACCTTAAGCTCCGCATACAAAAATCCTGTCTATCCAATGAGAAACGTTATACTTTTCGTGGTGGGGCAATGTTTTTAAAGTTTGCAACGTAACAGAGACGCGAAAAAGTCTCACGCTAATACCTGCAGCTGGTGTGTTCCTATTAGTGGTATCGTGAGATCTATACTGTTCTTCTGGAGGGCTCTATCCTTTAACATGGGCTGGAGGTGGTCCTAATGTAACAGAGGCGTGAAAAAGTCTCACGCTAAAACTAGCGGTTGGTAGTGGTCCTTTTTGTGTTATCGTAAGATCTATACTGTTTTCCTGGAGGGCTCTAGCTTTTAACAGGGGCTGGGGGGTGGTCCTTGACGTAACAGAGACGCGAAACAGTCTCACCCTAAAACGAGCTGTTGGTGTGCCCTAGTGGTTAGCTGGCGACGTGGGTGTCCAGTCCGTCCCTTATGGTAGGGCCTTCTAGCTTAACACTGTTCTGCTCTCGGCTTCTGTTCTCGTTTCTCCCCTCGGAACTGCGTCGGTCTCACGCTGGGAAGGTACGACATGCATTTAGGCATTCTTGTGTTAGTCTGTGGTATTTCATTTGCTCACTCGTTACTCGTATTACTTTGGTTAATTTAATGTCACGATTTATTCGGAGCTATGTGACCTACTGCTGGATTTGCTCATCACGTCAGGGTTTCGATGGAAGGTGTTGGATTTGCCTGACACCTTACAACTGCACATAATTTTTTATTACATCGAAAGGTACAGAAACTGTAATAGTTTTGGTGCGATACAGAAATCTATCTGATACGTTGCAGGCCTGCATCGCGCATTTCTTGCTAATTTGTATACTGCCGTAACCACAAACACCGTCTCACTTGGTGGCAGAGGCACTCGTTCATAACCGCTGGCTGGTGACAGAGAAAATGGCAGCTGAGTGGACAGGAATATGAACGTGCCCCTACGAAATCGGACGTTTTGCAGCATCAGAAACCTTGCGTCGAATAATCTTCCACCAGCAACCATTTCGATTATTTGTAGAACGCTCATATTCACGCTGTGTTGGTTGTGGGACGTTAACAAATCGGCTTCGAACTTATTTTTCAGTTTTGGACGCCCCTTCTTGTGGAGCCTGCTCCAACCCCATAAGACTCCACTGTCATCCAACAGAGAATCATAGTCTCCCGCCCTACAGGAGTATCAGTCATGCTGCTATGGGACAGCATACGACACCCCAGAGAATCGGTATTAATGAAAGCAAAGGATGTCCACCGTTGGTCAATTGACAAAGCATTGAAAACGAGAAAATTTTTTTAACTACAATACTCACATTGTTCTTATCATCGTGAGTAATGACGAAATATTTTTATATATAATTATAGCGAACAAAATTCAATCAAAAATATTAAATTTGAGTGGTGTGGGGCACTATTTACAAGAGAACCTCCCCATCGCACCCCCCCCCCCCCCACCCTCAGATTTAGTTATAAGTTGGCACAGTGGATAGGTCTTGAGAAACTGAACACCGATCAATCGAGGAAACAGGAAGAAGTTATGTGGAACTATGATAAAAATAAGCAAAATACACAAACTGAGTAGTCCATGCGAAACATAGGCAACATCAAGAACAGTGTGACCTTAGGAGCGCCGTGGTCCAGTGATTAGCGTAAGCAGCTGCGGAACGAGAGGTCGTTGGCTAACGTCTTCCCTCGAGTGAAAAGTTTGTTTATTCTCAGATAATTATCAAAGTTCAGGCACTTACACATAATCAACTTTGCTCTCCAGAATTCCAGGACATATTCAGATTTGCTTGGACATATGCAGGATTTTATGGTCTGCACACGGAAAAATTTGAAAACGTTAAAAACATACGTTTTGACAGAGTACAGGGAAAACTGTGCGACTGTGAAACTGTTGCATTCATTTGTTGCTGTTTATGTGACAATCTCTTACGTTTTCAACACTTTTTTGGGAGTGTTTATCACATCCACAAGAAAACAGAAATCGGGCAAGGTAGTAGAATCTTTTTACCCATTCGCCAAGTGTACAAGTTAGGTGGTTTGACAACATATTCCTGTCATGTGACGCACATGCCGTCACCAGTGTCGTATAGAATATATCAGACGTGATTTCCTGTGGAGGAATCGGATGACCTATGACCTTGCGATGAAATGTTTTCGGTTCCCATTGGAGAGGCACGCCCTTTCGTCTACTAATCGCACGGTTTTGCGGTGCGTTCGCAAAACACAGACACTAAACTTATTATAGTGAACAAAGACATCAATGAACGAACGGACAGATCATAACTTTGAGAAAATAAAGAAAGTAAATTTATCACCCGATGAAAGGGTTGAACCAAGAACATCTCTTCTCGTAGCTGCTCACGCTAACGACAGGACCACGGCACTCCTGCGCGCACACTCTCCTTGGTGTTGCTACTCTATCCTGTGCAAGCTTCTTCATCTCCCAGTACCTACCGCAACCTACATCCTTCTGAATCTGTTTGGTGTATTCATCTCTTGGTCTCCCTCTACGATTTTTACCCTCCACGCTGCCCTCCAATACTAAATTGGTGATCCCTTGATGCCTCAGAACATGTCCTACCAAACGATCCCTTCTTCTTGTCAAGTTGTGCCACAAACTTCTCTTCTCCCCAATCCTATTCAATACTTCCTCATTAGATATGTGGCCTATCCACTGTGGCAACTTATAACTAAACCTGAGGGGGTTGGATGGGGAGGTTCCCTTGTTAGTGTGCAAAATAGATGTGGACCTCAATCTGCCTCAGCTACTCTAGCAACCCTGTCACCATGAGTGAATAGGACTCTAGCAACGCTGTCGCTGCGACTGGACAAGATGCAAGCAACGCTGTCGATGTGACTCAAGAAGATGCAGGCAAGACCCTCATCATGAGTGGGCGAGACTATGGCAACGCATGCGCTGCGATCGAAGAAGGAGCGAGAGCCTTGAGTGATGAAAGTCGTGGACCACTTCTCTCCATCTTTAACTTCATCAGAGAGAACTACTACGACATGAACGTCGGAAAATCGTTCGCTGACTCCTGGGCTCCTCTCTACGAAGAGAAGAACATCCTCATCGAGAAACATGTTTGTGGTTTTGTATGGCGTTCCAAACCGAGAACCCTCTCCTTTGAGGTTGACTGAAAGCAATTCGCTTGAAGAGAGCAACTTACTTGAAGATGCAAAGGTCGATTATTTGACTGTCGAAAATTCAGCAAAAAACTTGACAGACGCTGATGGCGTGACGAGCCAGTTGTAAGAGAGCAGGCGCTAGAGATTTAGAGCTTGCACATTCGGCAGAAAACTTTGCAGTCTCCAGTGAAGTGGTCAACTCGCTTGAAGAGAGCAATGTGGGCGAGAATACAATTATTTCACCACTGCAAATTCAGAATTAAACTTAACAGCAGCCGGTGGGGTGATCAGACGGCTGCCAGCGAGGAATTGGGCCGAAAATCTCGTGGAACTTATTATTCTTTGAGCTGATCTGGCCCTTGCTTATGTGTTGGTTCAAACCTTGACTGTTACTCTGCGTTTGGTTACCCGCGCTTGTTGTGGTTACGTCGTGGCTCTTCCTCTTTCTGCATGTGGCAGCGGCAGTGTGTATCGATATTCGCACCTCATACTATCTTTGGTTTGGTGTTTATAGTTCGCGGCTAGCCGATGTGCGGCAGTCGGTCGGTTGGTGTAGATCGGCCAGGAAATCTCCACGCGGCGCAGTCGAAGAGTGTGGGAGCTGTTCCAGTTGCTACCGAGTTCATGGCTCACCGACCCAGGACATCAGAGTTGAGTGGAGATTCAATTACCAAAGCCAGTCTGTTCACATTATGCCGCTGGTTTTCATAGTTGGCTTTTGGGGGTATTCCCGTGAGCAACAGCAAGTGTTCGAGTTGGCGACAGATTGACCACCATCCGGTGGAGTTTAACAGTATTTTGGTTATTTGAAGTCCAAGTGCACCAGCGGAATTTTCTGCTTTGTGGCTGTTAGCATTCCGGTTACGTGCCCTGGCCGCTGACGTAAAAATCAGGCAGTGTCCTTTCCTCACCGTGTTGTCGCTGTCCAACACGTGTGTGTAGTTTTGACAACTTGTGCATACTTTGTTGTGGGCGGCTACGCCTCTTACGTTTTGGCATTGGAGATCCTTCTGCTCTGGTCGGATGGGAAGCATGTCATCTTGTTGGTGGGCCTGTTGACTGTCTCGTGATTGGTCTGGCGGCGAATCAGATACAGTTGGGTCGACTACCTATTCTTTCCCCCCCCCCCCCCCCCCCCCCCCCTCTCCGCCAAGCGAAAGTTTCAAGTGCAAACCGACAACGGAAATTTCTGAGCGCCACTGGCTGTACTGCCTTTTCTTATCGGTGTTTGATTGTGTATTTTAATGGCTTATAGCCAATGGTTTGAATTTGTATGCCTTCAGTCACTTTTTAAATAACGGACCTTGAGCATCTTCAAAATTGAAAGTTCCTTACTTGTCAAGTCTTGCATTGTTTGGGCCTTCAGCCTCATTTAAAATATTGCTTTTAATAAAGCTTTGGGCTATCTGCCTTTTGGAAACTTAGTGTAGTTGTGTCTTTCAATAATGAGCCTGTCGCTGCTTTAAAATCTAAATTCCTCACATGCTAAATCTTGGATTGTTTGGGCCTTCAGCATGTGTAAAATATTGTTTAAAGATAAATTTTTCGTGCTTCCGCCTACTAAAAATTATTTTAGTTATTTTAAGTAATCGTCCCTTAACCGTTTTTATATTAAGATTCTTGTCTTTCAAGTATCACACTGTGTGGAGCCTCCAGCCTAATTGAAGATAACGCATCCAGTCTTGTGTCTTTTAAATTAATTTTACCTGCAGTCATAGCATGGGCCTTCAGCCGTCTTTAAGGTAAACTTGTTTGCTTTTCAAGTGTTAGATTTGTTGGGCCTTCAGCCAAGTTATAAAACTTACTTATGTGAGGCCTTCTGCCTTCTTAATATTCTGTTTTGAGTGTGAATTTTAAGTTAATGGCTTTCAGCCGTTTCTAAATTTAAGTGGTTGTGCCCTTAAGGCATATGACAGTGTGGCGTATTCAGCTGACAACTAATGTCAAAAATTTTTGCTGTATTGTTTGGACAAATAAATCAAGGTATATGTGTTTGAGTGTAACTGAAAGCACCCGTTTGGCTCCTTTCCACAATTACTACTACCTGTTCTGTTCTGCGGACTAAAGATGGAGTTTCATTCCTGTGAATAACTCAAGAGATTCAAAAAAAATTTACGTCATATTTCTCAAAGATAGCAGCATCCCCATCGTGCTGAGTATGACTAGACACAAGAAGAAAATCTTAGTCCACATAATATTGTGCCGAAGAAGTGGATCCTCTTGACTGTCGAAAAGTTCATAGAATCAGTCATGACCTTCGGCACGAGGCAGTGCCACAAAGTTCGCAAGTACTATTTGACCACCGAGAAAATTTTCGAGACTTCCAAGCTCAGCACCTTGCAGACGACTTCCAGACTCGACTGCACATCAAAGAGGAGGAGCTTCAAGAAGGGAAGTCTAAGAACAAAGACTCAGGCAGGTTGCCTACAAAGCTTCAAGAATTAAAAGCAATCAAGTCATCTATGTCGTCACTACAGACAGATTTCAAAGAGACCACATCTTCAAGTTGGTGGATCAACGACAAACACGTTGATGTCAAGGTTCGCTACGTACAACATAGGAGAGCATCCCTACAACAAATTCCGCTACGTGTTCACTAACGAGTGTGTCAGCTTCAAAGCTATCAAGAGAAGTTCAAGGCTGTCTTCAAGTGCTTCAGGACTGAAGAAGAGAAGGAGCTGTACAACATGAACTTCGATGACATCACACACTACCTTCGTCGAAGAAGTATCCCCTTCAATCTAGCACAAACACGACCTCTATCTACCTCAGCTGGTGCCGTATTCCTATTCTTCACGTATGCTGTAGTACACTTTTCACATATTCTGTCGTGTCCGTCTCTATGCGATGGTTGAACATAGAAAGGGCTTAAATCTTTAATTTCTTGACAAATTCTAAATTTTTTTGTAGATGGATTCAGCCCTATATCAGCTGGCGCCACCTTCCTATTCTTCATGTATGCAAGGCTACATGTTTTACGTTTGCTGACTTGTTCGTCTCTATATGCTGGACGAACATAAACAGCTTAAATATTTTATTTCTTGGCAAATTTTACATTTCTTTTTTTAGATGGACGAAGGCCTGCAACTGCTTTAGCTTCTGCCATCGATTGCAGCATTTTCGAATGTTCTTCGCTCGGAATTCGGTGCAAATGCACCTTTTGGTAATATTTAGCGACGTTTTCTCCGGAGACACAAGAAATTGTATTTTCGATGTATTTTTGTACATGACGCCTATTCGATCATTTCTTGCTCATCGGCGTATAGGCGTCTTTTGTGAACTTATTTGAAGAAAAATTATCAATCGACTTCTCAGTGTTTCAATATTGACAAAATTTTGAGTTCACCTGCCCTGAATGCTCTCTTAAGTTCGCTTCACCTGGCGTCGGCTCCATTTATATTGAAAAAAACACACCATAATTTTATTTTCTTGCGGCAGTAAAAGTTGTCTTCAGATGTGTTCGAACACTGCGTCTCCACCTACCTAATTGATGTGTGAATTATCGAAGCAAAGCCATTTAACATATGCCCTATTCCCCTTCGCTCTCAAATTCTTTTCAATGAGGTACACGTCAGGAAATTTTGTCTTCTGCAGCTCATGCTCATAAAAAATTTCCTCGTATCTCTTCACCATCTAAGGCCATCAATTTCTATGTGATTGGCTGGAATGGATGACGGACGCAATTTCTAAACTTTCCGTTGACTAGATCGTTGTGTAGCCATTCTCGAAAATTCCTTTCAATCTGCTTGTTCCCACTTTTTAGCCTATTTTAAATTTGGGCTCAGCATCCAGAAAATTTGTTGCGTCAACGGCACAGCCTCTTCATCTGCGCCTCTTGGAGCCATTTTTATAGTCGAATGCCTCGTGTTGTTGTGTCCATTCACACAAAGTTGGCGACACTTACAACGTGCTGACATGACGAAAGTTTCCAACCCTTATCTCATACACAAACAGCAGTTGACCGGCGTTGCCTGGTGAAACGTTGTCGTGATACCTCGTGTAAGGAGGAGAAATGCGTACCATCACGTTTCCGACTTTGATAAAGGTCGGATCGTAGCCTATCGGAACTGCGGTTTATCGTATCGCGACATTGCTATTCACGTAGGTCGAGATCCAATGACTGTTAGCAGAATATGGAATCGGTGGGTTCAGGGGGGTAATACGGAACGCGGTATCAGTAGCATCTTATCCACATGGCTGCAACGGATCGTGCAGCCAACAGATATGGACGTTTGTAAGACAAAAACCATCTGCACGAACATTTCGACGATGTTTGCAACAGCAGGGACTATCGGCTCAGAGACCATGGCTGCGTGTACCCTTGACGCTGCATCACAGACAGGAGCGCCTGCGATGGCGCTCTCTACGACGAGCCTGGGTGCATGAATGGCAAAACGCCTTTTTTTCGGATGAATGCAGGTATTGTTTACAGCATCATGACGATCGCATCCGTGTTTGGCGACATCGCGTAAACGCACATTGGAAGCGTGTAGTTGTCATGGCGAGTCTGGCGTATCACCCGGCGTGATGGTATGGGGAGCCATTGGTTACACGTCTCGGTCAGCTGTTATTCGCATTGACGGCACTTTGAATAGTGGACGTTACATTTCAGATGCTTTACGACCCGTGGCTCTACGCTGCATTCGATCCCTGCGAGACCCTACATGTCAGCAGGATAATGCACGACCACATGTTGCAGGTCCTGTACGGCCCTTTCTACATACAAAAAATGTTCGCCAGATACTCTGGCCAGCACATTCTCCAGATCTCTCATCAATTGCATCAATTGGAAATGTCTGGTCAATGGTGGCCGAGCAACTGGCTCGTCACAATACGCCAATCACTACTCTTGTTGAACTGTGGTATCGTGTTGAAGCTGCATGGGCAGCTGTACCTGTACACGCCATCCAAGCTCTGTTTGACTCAAAGCCCAGGCGTATCACGGCCGTTATTACGCCTAGAGGTGGTTGTTCTGCGTACTGATTTCTCAGGATCTATACACCCAAATTGCGTTAAAATGTAATCACATGTCAGTTCTAGTATAACATATTTGTCCAATGAATACCCGTTTATCATCTGCATTTCTTCTTGGTGTAGCAATTTTAATTGCCAGTAGTGTAGTTTTGACGGGAAGTGTGGGGAGTAGAAGTCGTAGAGGAGGAGCAAGTGCTGAATATACTGTAGTAATCTCATTCAGAATGATGTAGGGTGCAGTAGTTATTTGGACATGAAGAAGTTTGCGTGTGATATAGTAGAATGGAGAGGTCTTTAAAATTGGTTTTGAGACTTTCTGTTTTAAAACACCTTATCTTTCACTTGGTGTATTTCTTTATTTTTTACAACCGACTGGCAGAATATGTCAGGTGTAGCTTCAAGGATGACGTGTGGGGAATACATATATATTTAAAGTATGGGTAGTTGAAAATCCCAGGTTTTTGCTGAAGGATAGATGTCGTGCATCCAGTGCATTTCAATCTATTGAGCCTATGTCTAGCGTCTTTCCCTTTTTTTCCTTCGTTGTTTAGAGGGGTACTAGGAAAGTCATATGCTACGTAATGACTTATACATAGCATTCTGTAGTTAGCCGATATGATCTGTTTACAGTGATTGCTTGTCATTAGGCATGACTGCATTGCATGTTCAAGTTCCAGATAAAGGAATATTTCATGTGTAAACAATGTCATTGCTTTATCATTGTGTGTATTCCTTGATTTTTTGGTCTATTTCGTCTCTTACACAGTTCAATCGTTCATGTAACTTAATTACAAGGGTTTTACATAGGCTTGTAGCGTGATCTTGGACAGAAGGTGGAATAAATATAGCTTGTTTCGTTTCTGTGTTTGCAAAATAATATGGTCTAGGTGCTAGAACAATGTTAAATGACTTTTTGTGGGGTCGGCTCTTAAAATCGAATTGCTTAGCGAAGGTTCCTGCTTATTTGTGAAGGGGCTGACCTGATCGCTAATTCTGCCTCATGTTGGACCGTGACATAAGTATGCTGTGTCATCTGTGTGCGGGGCTGTTCTTTCATTCCTCGACCGATGTCGGGTGTGTTCGTTGTGTGTAGCAGTGGAGCAGTCTTCGACGTGGCGTCCCTGCGGCTGGCGTAAAACTTGTGGAATGGTGATCACCGAGTAGGGCTTGTACTTACCTGTTCCCCACGACGTCTGTAATTGACTGCACAGTTTGGCGTGGGAAGTTGAAACGGAACGTTTCAAAGAGCAGCCCAGCAGGGCATAACCTAAGCAACGTGTGTTCGCTGTCCACCAGGAAGCGTGCTGCCGTTGCATCTGCCGTGTTGCGTTGAGTCTGTGTCGCTTTGCTGCCAAGTCCTGCGACCGGGTTGCCTTTGCTATGGTTGCTGTTGAATCCTGCTCGTTCTTGTGTGACTGTGTTGCTCTATTCCTTGATTTTTTGTTAGTCTGTCTCGATATGTTCCCCTATCATTGAGAGTATGGTAATCTATGAGTTGGCTTTGTCTTTTGGCCTATCAGGTTTAGAAGTCACCTTCATTTCAGCTTGATTCTGTTCTAGAGCGATTGTTTTCAGTTTCACAGCCGGGATGAAGAAACGTTGCAATGTGTTTGAAGCAGGTGTCCTGTGAAAGGAGTAATTTATGTTTCTATCTTCTGGCGCCTCTAGTCCCTCGGCTACTTTTCTTCCATTTCAGATTCCTTAATCTTACTTAGAAATGGATGTTAAGCGATGGCATTCAGTTCTGATGCTCTCGTTTCTTCGTGATTTTTGTCGAATTTTGGATACTATCCGATGATCGTGAATCTTTTACTAGCACTTTGCTTAACTATCTTGGAGTCGTCACAAATCGACGACGCTCTAATCTGCTCTTTAAGGCTGGCTGTTCGCCGACGGTTATGCTACGGCTCGTTTGAATTTTTTTCCGTAAACTACTGGGATTGTGGGGAATAATTCTTGTGATTCCCTCGCCCATCACTTGGCGTTTTTTTTAACATGATAGCGTGGTGAATGTTTATATTTTACTCCACGTTGACTCCTATTGAGGCTGGGTGTTTTATATCAAAGATTAGAATGCACGTATTTCCGCTTCTACTATGGCCTCGTTGGTTTGATCAAGTTGGTGACAGATATAATTGTGTAGATTGATTTCTCTGCATGGGCATCGGGTGTTTTCTATGACAATAACGCTAACTTCTTCTTCTCTTGCTATGTTTTCAAGGAGTTTGGTTTTCGCTCAGAAACCCAATGTGTTGACAAAGTAGATAGTGACAATACTTTTCTCAGGCTTGTTGCTGGTGCCTCGTGCTGGGTTAGGTTTATGCCTCCTTGTCCGTCTACTTGGCGATATAGATATGGATCCATTTTTGCCAAAGAATGTCGTAGGAACTTTTTACAAATTGTTGTTATTCCTCCACAGTTCTGTTTTTATAAATGCCTCTTTAAGTAATGTGTTTCCCTGTTTAAGAGTAGTACACGGAACAGTGATTTTTAGCATCTGCTACAGTGCCCTCACGAACCTCTAGCTTAACAAATCACAATATTGTCTCACAAACGCAATAACTATAATCTCATACAATTCTGTCTTTCAACACTTTGCTTTTACTTCAAGCCCCATTTCACACTCACAGTTATTTATTATTTTTTTTACTATACCTGTTTAAGCCACTCTAAGCAATCGAACCACAAATAAGCTCAGAAAACCAATTTTCACGTTCATCCACATACTACTTCAGCCATTGGCCTCCTCTTTTGATTATATAGAGATATGAATGTCTTTCGTCAGGGTATTTAAATTATAAATCTTATAGATGTACAAGTTTCACACATATAGAAAATTTAACATATGTTAATTAACACTATATATGACATTATATTCATATATGGATCATTGCCACAGTAGATGGCACTGCTGAATGAGAATTCCTCTGACCACATGCTGTGTGCTTCTTGTATATAACAGGCTGTGAGCTTCACACAGTGTATCGAAACCAGCTATTTCTATTTGCGAGCAAGCTGAGATGGTGTTTGTGTACGGCCAAGCAGATGGAAACGGTCGAGAGGCAGCACGGCTTTACCAAAACAAGTACCCTCACACAAGGCAAGCACATTACTCAACATTTCAAGCCATTTTTGAAGGTTTGTGTGAACATGTATTGTTTGAGATAGACGAACTTGGAGTGTGGTCAGGGCCTGTGCGTACACCAGATCTAGAGGACCATGTTCTACTGGATACTGAGACCAACCATAGCTCAAGCTCCAGTCAAGCAGTCCGTCATGCAGATAGAGGCTGGCATGTGTGAATAGTGGGCCACTTTCCTCGATATTTTGCACGGATTCGTCTCAATAATAGATGGAACCCACCTAGTCCTCCAGATCTGGTGTACCCACAGTCCGGCGCCTCATAGCATGTACATCTGTCTCAAAGGAGTCACGATCACACAAATGCCCAAAACGGACTTGAAATGTTTTGTGACGTGGTTCTTGTCTGTGACAGCACTTGCTTAGGTATAGCTGTGATGCCTCTCGACCGTTTCCATCTTTTTGACCGTGCATCTCTGCTTGTTCCCGACATGACTACAAGACCATATGCTGCCACAGCACCTTGCATCACTCACACATCCTGCTATATACAAAGCACCCAGGGCACATGGTCAGAGAACTTTAATTTTCCAGCTCCATCTACCGTGCTAAAGGTTCATTTCTGGGCACATGTTCATAGGAACCTTTTTCCTACATTTCCCATTAGGAAACCGTCCCTGCAGTTTGATGGTTTTATTAATGTCCAAAACCAACAAACTGCATCGACAGATTCCTGATGCCGAATGGGGAACAAAAGGTCCTATGAATATGTGTATAGTGGAATTACTTGTTTGGCAAAGCATATATATATATATATATTCCAAACAAGTAATCTCAGTGCATTAGAGCACATACACAGAGGCTGCCATTTACATGTAAGCATACAGTTATAAATGAAACACACATTAGGAAATTGAAGTACTGCCTGTACAATATCACATGTAATTACATTTAATGTTGTCATATCAGGTAGATTACATTTTTCTTCCAGGCTTTAATGCAGTATATTGTCAAGACATTAGGAAACTGAAAGTGGAGAAAAATACTGAAGGAGCCTACAGAGAGGATTCTACAACCAGAGACTGTTCATTGTTTCTCCTGGCCAGATTCCTCTCAGCTGCTGAACACAGCTCTACACCTGCAGGGATGCCACTTGGGTTAAACCACGCCAGTACTCTGCTTTTGAGGACGGGGAGCGTAGTTTCGTTACAGACGAAACAGACGAACAGCAATGGTCCTTGCACCATTGTAGCTAGATGTACGTAATAGACAAACTGCGCTATCCCTTGAGCCTGGTGGAACCCAATTCTAATAATAATACCTATTCCACTTAAGACAACGGCCTTAACTGACATAAAAAGACATTGCTTCTTTGAGGCAAATTTATTGTTACTAACAATTTTGAGTTGCTGCATAGAATACCGAGCACATAGATACATGTATCCAAGCACTCCCAGGCAAACCAAATTGAAAGCCACTGACAGAGAAATACCCACAAGGACTACTATACGACTGTGGATCAGGTAATATTTACTCGTCTTTTCCAAAGCAACAACTGCCGCACATACTATACTCCACGGTATTAACACATACAGCACTTGACGACGGAATAATTTGCTTACTTCAGCAGGTTGTAGGTTGTTAGGGAGCCTGAGATGACGAACACAAGCATACATCTGGTAGCAGAATGAGTTTAGCGAGATACAGCTCAGAAGTGTGAGAGCGCTATCTGTCAACACTGCTGTAGGTAAGTCAGGGACGCCTGCCATACGATACACGACCTCAGAACACAGGATCTGGGTTATGCACGTGATCTGAAAGGACAAGAATATCTTTCCAGGCAAGTTACGTAACTGGGGAAGGTACATGTATACTAGGGCAGTCGAAAAGCGGAAAATAATATTTACGAGTATAAATGAGATTTCTAAAGGCTTTAAGCTCTCAATTTTGAAATCCTTATATTTCAAGGTGGCGTTGTTTAAACTGTTTTTGTAGTTCAGTGTTTCTTCTGTCAGCTTTTGATACAATATGGTGCCAGAACCAACGCTCGGTAGAAGTGGGTAATAAAACGTCGTACAATCGTCGTAAGGCTTAATGGAGGAGAAATTGCGACACTTCAACAACAGAATAGCTCTGGAAACAGAGCAGATGGCATCTGTAGCGTTCGATTCCAAGCATGATTGATCGTCAGGACTATCGAAATAGCAGCGAGCATCATGCATGGAGCGCATCATACTGAAGGGGACGTCCTGACAAATGCCGAGCGAGTTGACTGCCATCCAGGCTAGTAGGCAGAGGTTGACATTCACCCTCTGTGTGTAGGCCAGGTAGCTGGTCACAGGTATGTGGGGCGACCTCTGCACCATGTCGTCCCACAGCTGCACCCGGCACAGCTCACGCTGCTTAAGGGCATCCACTGGCAGGACCTCCAGCGGACACGTGGGGTGGTCCAGGGAGTTCGCCAACAGCTGCACGCAGTCAGTGTCCACGGAGAGTGTAACGTTGCTTCTGTCCTCTAGTTGCCACTCCTCATCTGCAAAAAAAAAAAAAAAAAAAAAGAGTGACAGCAAGTAGATGGCGCCCATACACTGCAGGTAACTGGATCCGAGGGCTCCCTCTGGATGATAAGATTGGTCGTTGTTTACCTACATTATCCACATTCAGCTACCCAGAATTATGTAGGGCGACATGTCAACACAAACTAAGAGAACTGAGGAACGCCGGCCGGAGTGGCCGACTGCTACGGTCGCAGGTTCGAATCCTGCCACGGTCACGAACTTCCGTGATGTCTTTAGGTTAGTTAGGCTTACGTAGTTCTATGGGACTGATGACCTCAGAAGTCCCATTGTGATCAGAGCCATTGAGCAGTAGTAAAATTTACTGATTTGAAGAGCGCATTCGCCCTCCGTTCCTGGCGGTGTCGCCGCTGTGGCAGTCGCAGCTATGGTGTCTCCCCCTGATGGGAAAAAGGAAAGGTTGCCTGTTCACGTGAATTTAAAGGGCGCTATTAGCTCTGTAGCGGACAGGCGATCATCATGGGCCGCACCAAACACTCCGTCCGCCTCCATGATTTCTACCTCACCACTTATTGCCTGTCCTATGCACCTCACTCCTACCTTCAAATTCCTTGGCCTCACACTCGACCGCCACCTCACCTGGACTCCCCATCTTCTTAGCGTCCAAAACAAAGCTCACAACCGCCTCCACCTCCTGAAACTCCTGTCTGGCCAGATGAGGGTTCTGCATCCGTCCACCATCCTTCACACCTACATATCCTTGATCTGCCACATCCTCTGCTATGCCAGCTTAGCTTGGATTTCCACCTCTCCCCGGTTCTATAAAGCCCTCCAAACCCTGAAACGCTATGTGCTCCTCCTCGCCTTCATTCCCCCACGCACATTACGACCTCACCCCTTCCCCCACCTTCTCCTTTTCCTTGAACACATCCGAGCACTATATATAGTCTGCCACCTTGATCCCCCTCATCCCATGGTGTCTCCCTTACTCTCCACCCCTAACCAGTTGCCACGCTTTTACCGTTGCATTCCACCCTCTCTCCATCTCCACAGCCTCCATCTCCTTTCCCAACGCAACTTCCATCGTCTACCCCTCTCGAATGATGAGCTTCACCCTGACATCTACCCTTCCTACCAACTCTAACCATCTTCCTCAGGGCTCCCTCTCCTCCCCCTCCCTCGTCCTGAGCGGCTTCCCCCTCCTACTACCCCTCCATCTCCTGCGCCTCCTTTCAGTGTCCTGCGCTCCCTCCTGCCCTGTCTCCCCTCTTCATCTCCTGCCCCACATGTCTCCTGCCTCTTTGTGTACCCACTGATGCCCCTCCTGTCTTCATCCCGCCGTTTCTCCTGCTGCCCCATGCTCTCCCCTCATTTTCCATCCTCTCTGCCCTTTCCCACGGCAGGTCCCACCTGGTAGTTTTATTCTCCATTGTGTGTGCTCCAAGTGGGTTTTAAGTGTGTTGTTCCAGAGTGTTTTTACTACTGTGGCCGACTTTTAACGTGTGCATGTCCATTCAGTGTCTTCTCTGAGTTTTGAAGACTCGCCAACTGGGTTTTTTTAACTTTCTGGTGCCTTTTAACTGTTCTCCATGAATGTCTCCATGTTAGTCTACTTTTTACCACCATCTTCTCCCATTATTCTGTTTTTAGTTCCCCTTTCTCGCCTTATCTATGTAACATTTTATTCTTATTTTAAGTTGTCGTGTCACTCGCCTCAAGAGCGGCGGATTGTGCCTCTGATAGCCCTCCGCTGCCCATATGGGGCAGGGGAATGAAATCACAATAGAGAAAAAATCTCTGTAGCGGAGAGTCGGTCAGCTGAGGCGAGTCTAGACAGTTGGTCAGCCGGCTCCGTGTGGGGCAGTCAGTGTCGCCCAGAGTGCCAGTATGTGTTAGGCCACCAGTCTGATCGAGTTGGCTCAGGCAATGGGCATTGGCGGTTGCATCGATCGGTTGGTCGGTCGCACACTGAGATACAAGATGACTTGTCCGTCTTGAGCGTCGGCGCATGTGAGGTCGCCATGTGAGTCCAATGGACCGCGCCGTATAGCAAGGGGTAGTTACTTCGCGATCGACACAAGAGCCACAGGAGTCAACCTACGACATCAGTCTGGCCGGGGCAAGATGCGACGCTGTGAGATGGGAGATCATCACGCCTTCCTGCATCTGTTGAAGTGGCTGGCAGTGGACGGTTCGGGAGAGCGATTTTGGGGTGCTGCACCAGGTCTTCACCAGAAATCGCAGTTATTAGACGCTGAGTGATTAGTGATATATTGTTTCACTTACTTGTCAAATTCTATTTGTGTTGTTGGTCAGTCTCTCGTCCCCAGCTTGCTCGTTTCTCTCTCGCCCGCATTTGTTAGGCAGTTGCTGTTGGTCTGTCTGTCTGTGGGTTTGCCATATGTCATTAACTGCCACTGTCATGTTTGTCGGATTCCGAATTCCTGAAATAAGTTTTTATCTGGCCTATCATCTTGAAAGGCGGTATACGTGTAATCTAGAGCATGACTTACAGAGACTTTATGTAAGTATGAAATTCATGGGTTTTATTTAAATAGTCTTTTTTATAAAGTTGCCACCTTTCCACCGTAAGAGCCCTTTTAAAAACAAATTGCACTTTTGGTGGAAAGTAACCCATCCACTGTAAGAGTCCTTTTAAAAACAAATTGCACTTTTGGTGGAAAATAAGCCTTCAACCGTAAGAGCCCTTTTAAATACAAATTGCACTTTTGGTGGAAAATAATTTCTTAGTGTGAGTGTTTGTACCATTTTCGTCCCTCTTACTGGGTGCATACTTGATGTGTTTGTGTGAGTTGTTAAAATTTTTAGTTTAAAGTAATCTGGGGTGTTGCAGATTTGCACCAGTGTAGTTTTTCAGAGGTCAAATTATTTGTCAGCTGACGACGACAAGCAAAAGGAATAATTTGAACAAAATATTATTTTCAAACAATTGAGACAATCAGACCAAATAAAAGAAGGGAGTCATGAAAAGACAGTGCTCCAAGTGTCGACCAGATAAAAGTCCCTACAGCTGCATAAGCGCTGAGACAGGCAGCCAAGAGTTATGCTTACATAACAGGATGGCAGACCGTTTAAACGCCAATCTATCCTCTTACTAAATGCTCCTAACGTGTGACAACAAGTATAATGATGGAATAATTTAAGCAAGAGTGAACTGACAGACTGCACCACGTCTTCAGAATTCAGTGTTTAAAACACAGAAAGGCAGAAGGAGGCACCATAATTAAGGTAGAGAAAAGACGCCACAGTCTACACCACAATCAAGGAGGCTGTCGAACTGCACATCATGCCGTACTGCATCGGAAGGACGAGGAAAAGTACACTGCTGCAAAAATATGCTAACATCCAGGGCAGGTAACTGGGGCGTTAGCGGCCACTAGGCAGTAAATTACCACTCCTTGCACTTCACCAAATAATAACACGAAATTGAAAAACTAATATCAAGCAGTAGATGATGGCTAACAGATTCTGCCAACTCGACACGCTCCACTTATTGCTGTCCGTCTCAGGGGATCCCTTCAAGCAGCAGAGGACAAACAAATGGCATGATCACAACATAGTGGATGTTACACTACTGGATTAATGTTCACTGAACTCAATGAACTGGGTCCGGTGCACAACGAGGTTGTGGCCCTCGCAACTACAGCCCTTCAATCCGGCAAGGCCTGCGTGCCATCAGTGGTACTGTCATGTTCTCGCGCTGCCAGCCCGCTCTGCAGCTCCCAACCCAACTGAACTCCGACACACGATACCCAGAAATACTTGAGATCGCTCCAAAGATTGTACCACAACACTCGCTATCGATAAACGCCACTGCTGTCACTCATGGACAGACAAAGCGAGCAAACGTAGTATCGTCAGTGAATGCACTAAGAAAATGTGAAGTCACATTCCGAATACACAACGACAACCAGTCAACGGCACAAACGCGAGCCAGAGCATAGCTCTACACATTATTAAATACATAACGAACTCAAATAAACACATATCAAAGGAATAGAAACAAAAGGTAGGCCAGTAACCTAATGTCTTTGTGCTTTCTAAAGCACAGTAAATATTTAACTAAATTCTCCATGAGTAATGTATATCGAATATAAACAAAGACATAGACGAATAAATACATTTATAAGCATGTGCTACCGTTTTTTCGTCTAACTGTGGAGTACTTATGGCCTGACACAGTTAATAGTAATTGGCCACTTTGACCTATAACTCATGTACTATTCAAGTTACATGTCTACAATTCATAACAATGTAGGTTTGCACTCATATACCGATCCGCTGGATACGTATTTTTACATCTAAGTACGTCAATATAGAACATTCTGTTTTGACACAACTCTGTGGGGACATCGGACGTGTTGTACAAAGAAATAGTATGCAGGCTGAATCTCGTTTTTCTGCTATTTCACTTTTGTCCCTGAACCTAGTGATCCCATCACGCAGATTTCAGAGAAGTGATGGATGAGATTTGTCACCAGTTTGTTTCGCTAGTGCGAGAATGTCGAGGGAGATGGTTTGCACTCATAGCTTTCTAAAGCTACATCGATCGACAAAATTTGGGTAAACCGTTTAGATTTTGGAAATTCGTTGTTGAGTGTGACTTGTATAATTTCCAGTCAGATACTAAATTTGAAACTAACGAAGATATTGAAAATCTGATTACACCAACAGAATCGTCGTGCAAATAATGGTAATATACATGTTTCTTTTTAAGGTGTCATGATTCATCTGGGTATTATTAATTTCTACAACAGCTGTGAAATGTCTGCCGTTATGGTTTCGCAAAGTCCACCATCTTTGGCACTGTGGGCATACACATCTCCTTCATCAACACAATGTACAGTCCTCACCACAGTGTCAACATGGAGTTCCCAGCCACGCTGTCGGCCTGGACCACCTGTTGGGGCTACCCCTCTCGCCCCGGCTAACGTTTGGCACTACGTGGCCGCCGATGAGCCGTGGCAAACCAAGAGGCGCCCTCACGGCCACGCCAACTGCGAACTTAGACAATTTTCAGGTCGCCACAGCTCGCCTGTTACATCACAGAGTAAGAAAATAAGATGCACTTACAGTCCAGAAAGGGCGTATGTATTACAAGGTGTTGGAGTGGGTTGTGAAGTATGATTGATAAGTTGATGTGGGAAGAGGGAAGTGTTTGGGAAGTACTATGGTGGCCAGGACGCTGGAAGTGGGAACTTCTGTACACTGAAGAAATATAGACGGTAAGAATATAGCTGATTGGATGATAAGTGACACCATACTACAATAGAACTAGAAGAAACAGCCAGCTGATGTTTCATTCAAATAGCATACGCAAGGAAAGAGGGTGGGTGTGATATGATGGTATAGGCCCAGCAGAATCCCAGGTGTGCAGAGATTAGGGGAGAAAGTTTAAGGAACTTCAGAAGAGAGGGCAATGTAATCAGCTAGTAGAGATTGCATGTAAGAGGGGGAAGACGATACATAGTGCAAGGTGTAAAGAATGGTAAAATTTTGGGAGTTCTGACATCCGAGCTATATTGGTGGAAGTAAGGCTGAGACAGTCAATTGTTTTGGAAAAACGAAGGAAGAAACAAGATTAAGGGTTAACATCCTGCTGCTGACAGAAGAGACAGAGCATAAGCTATAACTGGGAAGAATGGGGAAACAGGAAGGCGCCGCCTATCCAAAAGGACCATCGTATCATTGACATTAATCTTTCTAGGGACAACACAAACTAAATTTTGATCGAAAATCGAGTTTGGAACCACCAGCGTACCACAACATTGCCTCGTTCAGTGGATCTTTCCAAGTGCAGAGGATGGTTGAATGATGGAATCCACGCATATGTCCAGTGTGCTGTTTTCTTAATTTGAGCCTGTTGTAGGCTGGGAATGCTTCATTAGTCCAAGGTATGAGAGAGAAAGTGAGAGTCCTCTGCCCATGTACCAGGGAGAACTGGAGGAGCAGGTCTGCAGCCTAAGTGCAATTCCATATCTTCCTCCATGTAATTGGGCACTGTACTTGCAGTGTGAGAGCTGTGACTCTATTTTACCTGTTGAGTGGACATGTCTATAATGGACCCGTTAATAGCTTAACGCCCACATCTGACAGACATGTTGTTGTGTGATGCTTTGAATACATTTGTATGAAACAGTCAATGAACAGAATGCATTATTGTTCTAAAGGCAGTACACTTATCATGAGCTCCTTATAGATGTGGCTATGTGAGCACATGTGGTATTAATTGGGGTTCAAATACATGAGCTGCTGAAAACAGTTAGCAATTCTGCAGATAATGAACACTGAACGTTTACTGCAGCTGTGACAAGTACGTGTATATTGGTGGCTCTCGACAGTCTGTACACACATGTCAAGTCCTGGCTTGACTGAGTGACGTTACACCAAAACTACCTTCTGAAAGCAGAAGTGCAACTTCATCGCTTGTCTTCACTCGTCATGGAACTGTTGATACCCTCGTAGACAGAACAGTACTCAGGCTAGACTCTGACAGAACCACACACTGGCAGAGCTGGAAAAAACTTGTCCTTTGTGGTGCCTCGAAACTACAGAAGGAGTGGCTTACTGCTTAGACATTACAACATCTCTGTGGTGGTCGACTGACGATGATGTAGGCGATTATCGTCGAGACTACATGTGTCTCCTTCAACAGTGCCATAGGACCACATGCCATGATACACCAAGGAGAGGTAAATTAATGAAGAACACTGACGCAAGGCCTGGTGATGAGAAACTTTACACTTCCGTCCCCAGTCCCATTACTGGGTAAATAATACTTTACTATACATGTGGCAAATAGCTAACATATGGTTCAAGAACCATAAAAAAGGCTGTATACATGGAAGAAGCCTGGAGATACTGACAGGTTTCAGACAGATTATATAATGGTAAGACAGAGATTTAGGAACCAGGTTTTAAACTGTAAGACATTTCCAGGTCCAGATGTGGACTCTGACCACAATCTATTTGCTATGACCTGTAGATTAAAACTAAAGAAACTGCGAAAAGGTGGGAATTTAAGGAGATGGGACCTGGATCAGCTAAAAGAATCAGAGGTTGTAGAGAGTTTCAGGGAGAGCATAAGGGAGCAATTGACAGAAATGGGGGAAAGAAATACGGTAGAAGAAGAATGGGTAGCTTTGAGGGATGAAGTAGTGAACGCAGCAGAGGATCAAGTAGGTAAAAAGACGAAGGCTAGTAGAAATCCTTGGGTAACAAAAGAAATATTGAATTTAATTTATGAAAGGAGAAAATATAAAAATGCAATAAATGAAGCAGGCGGAAAGGAATACAGACGTCTCAAAAATGAGATCGACAGGAAGTGCAAAACGGCTGAGCAGGGATGCTGGAGGACAAATGTAAGGATGTAGAGGTTTATCTCACTAGGGGTAAGACAGATACTGCCTACAGGAAAATTAAAGAGACCTTTGGAGATAAGAGAACCACTTGTATGAACATCAAGAGCTCAGATGGAGACCCATTTCTAAGAAAAGAAGGGAAAGCAGAAAGGTGGATGCAGTATATAAAGGGTCCATATGAGGGCGATGTACTTGAGGACAATATTATGGAAATGGAAAAGGATGTAGATGAAGATGAAATGGGAGATACGATTCTGCGTGAAGAGTTTGACAGAGCACTGAAAGACCTGAGTCGGAACAAGGCCCCCAGAGTAGACAACATTCCATTGGAACTACTGACGGCCTTGGGAGAGCCAGTCCTGACAAAACTCTACCATCTCGTGAGCAAGATGTATGAGACAGGCGAAATACCCTCAGACTTCCAGAAGAATATAATAATTCCAATCCCAAAGAAAGCAGGTGTTGACAGATGTGAAAATTACCGAACTATCAGTTTAATAAGTCACAGCTGCAAAATACTAACGCGAATTCTGTACAGACGAATGGAAAAACTAGTAGAAGCCGACCTCGGGGAAGATCAGTTTTGTATTCCGTAGAAATGTTGGAACACGTGAGGCAATACTGTCCCTACGATTTATCTTGGAAGCTAGATTAAGGAACGGCAAACCTACTTTTCTAGCATTTGTAGACTTAGAGAAAGCTTTTGACAATGTTGATTGGAATACTCTCTTTCAAATTCTGAAGGTAGCAAGCGTAAAATACAGGGAGCGAAAGGTTATTTACAATTTGTACAGAAACCAGATGGCAGTTATATGGGTCGAGGGACATGAAAGAGAAGCAGTGTTTGGGAAGGGAGTGAGACAGGGTTGTAGTCTCTCCCCAATGTTATTCAATCCGTATATTGAGCAAGCAGTGAAGGAAACAAAAGAAAATTTCGGAGTAGGTATTAAAGTCCATGGAGAAAAAATAAAAACTTTGAGGTTCGCCGATGACATCGTAATTCTGTCAGAGACAGCAAAGGACTGGGAAGAGCAGTTGAATGGAATGGACAGTGTCTTGAAAGGAGGATATACGATGAACATCAACAAAAGCAAAACGAGGATAGTGTAATGTAGTCGAATAAAGTGTAGTGATGCTGAGGGAATTAGATTAGGAAATGAGACACTTAAAGTAGTAAAGGAGTTTTGCTATTTGGGGAGCAAAACAACTGATGATGGTCGAAGTAGAGAGGATATAAAATGTAGACTGGCAATGGCAAGGAAAGCGTTTCTGAAGAAGAGAAATTTGTTAACATCGAATATTGATTTAAGTGTGAGGAAGTCATTTCTGAAAGTATTTGTATGGAGTGTAGCAATGTATGGAGGTGAAACATGGACGATAACTAGTTTGGACAAGAAGAGAATAGAAGCTTTCGAAATGTGGTGCTACAGAAGAATGTTGAAGATTAGAAGAGTAGGTGGGTAGATCACATAACTAATGAGGAAGTATTGAATAGGACTGGAGAGAAGAGAATTTTGTGGCACAACTTGACCAGAAGAAGGTATCGGTTGATAGGACATGTTCTGAGGCATCAAGGGATCACCAATATAGTATTAGAGAGCAGCGTGGAGGGTAAAAATCGTAGAGGGAGACCAAGAGATGACTACACTAAGCAGATTCAGAAGGATGTAGGTTGCAGTAGGTACTGGGAGATGAAGAAGCTTGCACAAGATGGAGTAGCATGGAGAGCTGCATCAAACCAGTCTCAGGACTGAAGACCACAACAACAACATGTGGCAAGGGTCTTATCGACCATACGCCTGCCCTATGAGTCTCTTCCACTTCTGACTGTCCAATGCGCTGTTTGTCCATTTGCTGTTGGTGTTCATCGTAGTTGTGTCCTCCTGAATGTTATCCCACCATATGATCTTGGGTCTCCCTCTTCCTCTCGTTCCATCTATTGTTCTGCTGAATGCTATTCCAGGTAGTCTACTTACTGTCATTCTTGCTGCATGGCCTGTCCAATTCAACCTTCTCCTCCTGAGCGCTTCAACGATGTTTCAATGTTTGTACAGCCCTGGTAAATAATGGCAATGGATATTTCTTCTACCTCCTGGACTCGAACCAGCTTACCTTCGAAACGAGTACCACCACACAGGCGTGTTTATGTGTGGTATGGTGGAAGTTAGGGTTTTAACTTAACTGATTTGAGGCAGCAGAGGCTACTGCAACAGGTGATGTTATTGACGGAGGTCCAGAGGGAACGTAAGGATGCTTGGAAGGCTGGCTGGGGATAAAGAGGATGACATAGTCTGCGTCATGGGGCTGACAGAGCAGCTGGAAGGTGCAGTTAAGCTTTGCAGAGGTAATAGGGACGCATTACTTTAGGCAGATGGAGATACGCTGTTGAGTAATATTTATAGTGGTGTGTCACACAAGGAGCTATACTCTAAACACAATTCATTGGGACACCCACTTCTTGGCAGTTTCCTCCCACAGATCCAAACGGGGAATTGGTCTGGAATCTTTCGCCAGTTGAGGTGTCATCATAACACTTTTCAATTAAAGGGCACAGGTCCTGTGTATACACATCTGTGGTTCCCATTACCTTCTCCATTCTCATGCCTTCGAGCTTTGCTGACTCTTCAGGCCTTTAGGAGCAGAAGAAAAGAGTGCCCTGAAACTCTGTCCGCTCCTCCAACATCACTGATGATTTTTATTCAAATTTAAGCAGTAGCGAGGTTCGAACTCGGGTCCCAGAACGTTTTGATTACTATTCAAATACGTTACCCCTAAATCATAGGTGAATCCTTGACTTGACTAGAGCTAGTAGAAAATAAGGTTTTTTTTTTAAGATGTTGAATGTAATTGAGTCATGAGCAGCGTCTCATCTGAATTTCCTGGAATGTGCTGTTTCAGAGTCTTGTGTTGTAAATGCTATATTTAATTCGTTTTGTTGCGTTATGGACAGATATTTTAATTTGGGGACAAGAGATGTAGTAGTCGTATTTGCGTGATATCGTATGTACTGAACTGTCGAGCAGTCATTAGTTACATTGAGGTTCAATGTGGATATCTTTAAGATATGAGGCACTGACTTTGGCTTCTTTAGGTTGCTTGGCTACGTGGGGTTGTTATGGGCGAGAGGATAATGAAGAGAAGGAATGTTTTTCAATACATTGTTCAGTTTAAGGAAGTGTGGTGTTGGCTTTGTTCATGTGTGTCACCAACCCCCTGGTTTTCTGGCCTATAGAATGAAGTGCTGCTGTCATGAGCTCTCACAAGCAGCCAACGGCAACACCACCAGAGTATGTGCTTTGTAGAGTTTAGACTAAAATGGGGTTGTGTTACATTAATGTCACATGTTCATTAAGGTATGATTGTAGTGTTGAGGTAACATGTGGGTGGTGAAGATCTTGCTGGAGCTGACGGAACAGATATACGGAGGGAATGCCACGCTGCTGTTTTTGTCCTGATGTTGTATGTGGAGAAACAAGGTTGCATATAGATTTCAAGCTAATGTTGTTTGCTGGCTGAAGACTAAGTATGATTGGTTTTTGGAGTAGATGACTAAGATGTTAAAATGGAAGATGAATGGGGCTGTTATCGTTATCTGTTGGACGATATGTAGACGTTCAAAGAGACTGACTGTTGTGGAGAACAGTGGTTCTAAACTCGACGTCTTTCATGTTAGGGATGCGACACAAGAAACTGTTGGGATGTTGATGGTGGGGTGTACTGGAAGGTGTGGAAGATTGTTATTCTGAATTCGATATCTTTGATGGTAGGGATGCAATGTATGGAGTTGTTGGAATGAGGGTGGTAAGTTTGGTGTAATGAATAATGCCTGTACTTTGCATTTATTAGATCATGCAAGCTGAGGCTGTGTAGATTATGCAGTTGTGCAAGGATTATAGACAGTAATGTCAGAAACTGTGTCCAGCTTGATGCAAAACTCCTTCTTATTCGTTTATTTCTTTATTATCCCAAACTAGTTTCGGCTACAAATATCATCATCATGAGTGGGGTTTTCAAACCTCAAACACGTAGAAAATAGCATGGTTATACAAACACACTAAAACATTATTACGTTTTTACTATTCGTCTTTTGAAATATAGTTTTCTATGGATATTTTCATACTACCTTATTTATTGTATGTTACAGGATGTTTTAAGCAATTATTGGCGCTGTTTCTGACATGTTCTCTGTGCTCTTTTATTCTTTTATTTTCGTTAAACGCATAACAAGATGTTTTCATCATGGCGGACTCAATTTCTGATATTACTGTTTTCCTATGCAAACACTGACCAAAATGGAAGAGTTCCAAGATAAAATCAAAGATTGTAGATTTGGGCACAATTAGTATAGGTGATTTTACGAAGTTCCAGAATGCTGCAGTAGCTTGGGTCAGCAATTTCTGTTAATCAGTGAACGAAAAACCAGTCCAAGTTGCAAATTTTTACTTTTTTCCTTCCTATGAGTCATCTGTATGCGCTGAAAATGTTTATTGCACATTTTTTACATCTTTTGGAAATGACATTTTCGCCTATTCTGCGACGATGTGAAAATGTGTCTTGCCCCAAAACTACTCATCGAAAGAATAAAAAGTAAAAATTTTCATCTTCGATTGGTTTTTTGTTATACTGATGGGTGTCTTTTTTTTGTTTTTACAGTTGGGATAGGTTAGATGGTTCTTCTATTCTGCACCAGATAGTTGTCACACTGGAAGTATTCTTGACGGCTGTAGGCTTCTGTTTGTGATTTAATTGATTCTACACAATAACAGTGATAGCACATCAAGGCTCTGTTAAATATGTGACGGTCTATTGTGGGCGAGGATTCGGTGACATTGTGAGAATTGTTGTGAATAAGGACGGTTTTGTGTATTTGGATGCTGTGATGAGAATTTAATTCCTGCCTGACATCTTCCACTGTCTGTCATGTTCACCAACCTGGGCGACAGCAGTGAAAATGAGTGAAGTCGAAGAGAATGAGGTTTAGTGTTACTGAGGGTGACTGAAACAAGCATTGGCTCCAAAGTGACACATAGGGATGTTTTGGAGGAGAATCGTATGGATATCAGGGTTTGTGCAAATTGTAAAGAACAAATCATTCCTAATAAATAGCTATTAGGTGTTACGACTTACTAGTACGTTTTCAGACTAGGCCCCAAGGACTTAGGCCTAATGAATTTAGTGGTCCGGCGTGCGTGGCCGAGCGGTTCTAGGCGCTTCAGTCTGGAACCCCACGACCGCTACGGTCGCCGGTTCGAATCCTGCCTTAGACATGGGTGTGTGTGATGTCCTTAGGTTTGTTAGGTTTAAGTATTTCTAAGTTATAGGGGACTGATGACTTCAGAAGTTAAGTCCCATAGTGGGACATAATGTGGGCCATTGTGTGATCAGAATACCTGTTAGGACCACATTCTTTTGAAGCTTACATGAATGGGAACTCCCATTTCTCTGTACAGCAGAAGTTTTCAGCATCTCAGCTCCATGACAAGGCAATCACGGATCTTGTGTGGTTGTACAAGGAAGGTGCTTGAGTCTCGTTTTGTTGTTCAGATGTGTGGGTTTCTTGATGAGCAACTTATTCTCGGATTGTATTTGGTTCTGCACGATTTAAAGCCACATTAAAATGGTTACCATGAAATCCCAACATTACCACCATAACAACCTTTTGAAATCGTCAGTTCAAACAATTGATCTTACCACACAAAGCAGAATTACTAGAACGATCCATAATACAGCAAGGGGGACAGCGAGACACATAGATATCTGAGGAAGGTGTGATCGTCCATACTCCGATCCATTGGATACGTATTCCTTTTATATCTTACTACGTCAATATAGAACATACTCTTTTGACATAACTCCATAGGCGTCCTGTGCAAAGAAATAGGTTGCAAGCTGAATTCTCGTCTTTGTGATATTTCACTTTCCTCTATGAACTTAGTGACCTCATCAGGCAGCGTAAAAAAAAGAGTGATGGAACATATTTGTCACTAGCTTGTTTCGTTAGCACGAGATTGTCGAGAAAAAACACAACAAAATACAGTAACTGACGATTTTGGAAGTACCTTTACCACAATGAACGATTCACTGTTAATACTCTGTTTGCATACATTCAAAAACACGCAGAAAAATCTAATTACTTCGTCTCACTTGTACCTAGTGTAATGATAATAATGCAGCAATAAATGCAATTAGGACATATATGCCTCGGCTGCTGAGTGGATGAATGTGGGATTCCAACTCCACAGACTTGGGATTCAGGCACAGCTCCCGAGATTCCTTCTGTCGCTTATCTCTTCTTTCACCTCTGACATTGACTTATGGAAATCGAAAAGGTTGGAACTGTAGAATTGTTCGGAGACCCAATCATTAACTTTGTCCCACAGTTATTAACAGGGTAAGTTAGTTCAAAAGTAGAAAGACGGCGAGTGACCACAACCTGCAGTAGGAGAATCGCTCGTGAAGCACTGTGGTGGCCATACCAAGCCTCAGCTTGACGACGGCTTTACCTGCTGCACTCTGAGATGCCCTGATGGTCGTTTTCTTCGAGCACTCTTCCTGTTCAGAGTACAAATCAAAGGAGAAAGATACTGATATGCGACACATCATCCAATGTATACAGGTCATCGGCGTGTTGAGCGCAAATGTATAACCAGTAAGACCAATAAGTTCTGAAAGATTCTAATACACAGGCACATTCTGTGAAAGGCCGAATGCTCGACTTTGTCGTAAACACTCCATTTCCTTTGTTATTCATTCCACTCCCACCACATTATCGTGTGGTGCGCAGTCTTCGGACACTTTGCTGCTCTTCAGCCTATCGAAGTTAGGCCAGTATAGCTTTCATGGTAGAATGAATAAAATGATAGATTTCAAAAAAATAAAAGCCATAGCGTCTCTACATAAACACATGTGCATTGAAGCTGATGATGCTGCTATGGTGAAGATAAGGCTCGTACTTCTGGCACGTCACTGGCAGTCTGTTCCTAATAACTACTACAAGGGTAATACAGTATGATGCAGGTGCCAGCCAGAAAGGGTGTATGTATTCAAGGTGTTGGAGTGGGCTGGGAAGTATGATTGACAAGTTGATGTGGGTATAGGGAGGAGTGAGGGAGGGATTACAGTGGTCAGGGGGCTGGAAGCGGGATCATTTACATATTGAAGAGGCTTATACTCTACGATTATAGCTGGTTGGAGGAATAAGTGTCTACATACTGTTCTGGAACAGGAAGAACCAGCCAGCTGAAGTTCCACTCGAATAGGATACAGAAGGGTGGCAAGTGGAGGGCGGATATGACATGTTGGTATAGGCGCACCAGAAGTCCAGGTATCCAGAGAATAGTCAAGAAAAAATTGCTTTTGTTCCCCACGTTTATGGAACGTTTACAATTTGTGACAAAGCCTGAGGAACTTCAGAAGAAAGGGCAATGTAAGCACCTGGTAGAGGTTGCGTCTGAGACGGCAAATATGACACAGAGTGCAAGGTGTTCTAAGACTGTAAGGGATGGTAAATTGTTGAGACTGCTGAGATCCAAGCTATATTGGCGAAAGTAACAATGAGGCCACTAAGGCTTTTGGAAAGACGAAGGAAGAAACAAGATCAGGGGTTAACGTCCTGTTGGTGAAACAGCTATTAGAGCATAACCCAGAATTGGGAAGAACAGGGAAGCAGGACAGCTGCGTCCATCCATAGCAACCGTCATGTCATTCACCTTAAGCTGTGTAGGGACATCGCAGAGAAACTAAATATGGTCGAAAATCAAGTTAGGAGCCAAGAGCTTACCACAGCATCGCCTTGTTCAGTGGGCTTTACCCAAGTACAGAGGATGGCTGAATGATGGAATCCCCACATTGTCGAGTTTCCTGTCTTGTTAATTTGAGTTTGTTGTAAGCTGGGAATGCGTGATTATTCCAAGAAATGAGACAGTGAGAGTCCTCTGCCCATGTCAGCAGAGAGGAATGGAGCAGCAGATCCACCGCCTTACTGCAAGCGCTTATCTTCCCCACATAATTGGGCAGTGTCCTTTCATTGTGAGAGAACTGTGACTCGGAGTTATCTGTTGAGTGTACGTGACTGTAATGGACACGTTATGAGCTTAACGTCCACATCTGACACACATGTTGTTGTGTCATGTTTACAGGTAGATAAATGAAACAGTTAACGAACTGGATGCCTTATTGCACCCCAGGAGGCCGGTCCCAAGCTATCTACGTCATCCAGTGACCCCTTGTAGAGCAGACAGCGTTAGCCCGAGTGAAAGGACGACCCCGTGTTCGGCTTAAAAGCAAATTCCGCTACATTGCGTGGCAGCGGTCAGCCTACTCATCTTTACACATAGCACGCAGTTTCAGAGATTTTCACAGGGAGCCAGCAAACGCCAAACACCGATACTACAGAATTCCGGATTCGTCGCCTTAAACAAAACGTCATTCTCCCGTTTTAGAAGAGCAATGCTGATTGGCAGACATGTACTCAAAGAGCGAGGAACAAGTCTCTCCTCAGTACTTCACTGGGAGAGCACCTCTGTCGAGAGCGAATCGAAGTGCAACTGTATATTGAGTCCTTGCGATTAAGCATTGTTCACTGTGTTGGCCGCCACACTTATTGTGCGGTGTGAACGGACAGTGTTATAGTTAAACGCCTGTGAGCGAATTTTTAGTGGCGTCGTGGTGGACTGTTTATCTGACCAGTGTACCACACCAATAGTCTAGGGGCGAACAGGAGTCCTTGACTTCAAGGCGTAGGGAGAGTTTGGTTGGCGAAGGTCAATCCAGATAGAACGAGAGTTATCTAATTTGTCGGCAGCGATTGGCGTGGACAGCAGTCATCACAGCTACAGCTCTTGCGACCCCCACATTTCCTCCACAACAGTACCCTTCACGGCATGTCACACGTGACAGCCTCGACTGTACCTAGCAACATTCTAACCGATAGTTATCCAAGTTGAGTAGGTGCGGCTGTCAGCAATTCTGCCAAGTCAATAACAATCTTAAACTTTGTATAGAAATTTCATTAGCGAAACCTATCCTTAAGAGGTAACTTCACGTTCTGAAAAGAACCCGCAAATAACGTGTTCAATTCATAACTAAAAGTGCTACTGAGATTTCTCAGAATTTTTGCAAAATAAATAATAAGTTTCGTTCCTTTTACGTTTTTCTTACACTAACTAGTGCTACTCCAGTACCCAAGTATCCCACTAGTTACATAAGACATTTTGTGCATTTTTGTCTAATTTCCTAACAGTGAACGTCTCCAGAAGGTATTTATTGCTGAAAGTTTTTCAGGCATTTCTCTTTAGAACGTTAGGAGTGTCCATCTGACTTCTGTAGTAGTGTGGGGGAGGATATTGCGTCTTGCAGGGGCTAAAGGGTAAAGGGTACATCTCAGATTAATCTGTTACGCAGAATGACAGAATAGCACCAACCCACACGCTCACAAAATGTGTGGCTTTATAGTCTCTTTTTGTAAATGCTATATTTAATTCGTTTTGTGGCGTTATAGACAGGTATTTTAAACTGGGACCAACAGATATGTAGTCGTATTTGTGTGACATTGTATGTACCGAATTGTCGAGCAGTCATTTGATACAGTGAGTATATCTTTAAGATATGAAGCACTGACCCTGGCTTATTGACGTTTTTGGTAACATGTGGTTGTTATGGATGAGAGGAGAATGAATCCTTTTTCAATAGATTGTTCAGTTTATGGAAAATGTGGCAGTGTTTTTGTTCATGTGTATCACCAATCCCAGGGTTTCTGATCTGCAGAATGAGGTGCTGGTATCAGGATATCTCACAAGCACTCTTTGGCAAATACCATCTGCTTGTATGTTGTAGCAATAATCTGTGCTTTGTAGAGTGTAGAGTGGCTGGGACTGTGTTTTGAGACTGTAACAATTTTCATTAAAGTATAGTTGTAGCACTGAGATAACATGTGAGTGATGGAGATCTCGTTGAAGCTGCGGGAACAGACATATGGATGGAATGCTATGCTGCTGCTTTTTCTTTATGTTTTATGTGGCGAAACAAGGTAAGGTATAGGTTTTAAGCTGATGTTTTGGTGTGGCTGAAGATTAAGTTGGATTGCTTTTTGGAATAGGTGACTCGGATGTTAAAATGGAAGGTGACTGTGGCTGTTATCGTCATCTGTTGGACGATATGTGGACGTTGAAAGAGAGTGAATGTTGTGGAAAACAGTGGTTCTAAACTGGATGTCTCTCATGTTAGGGATGCGACACAAGAAACTGTTGAGATGATGACGATGAGCTCGACTGACGGGGTAGAAAACTGTGGATCTGAACTCAATATCTTTGATGGTGAGGATGCAATGCATGATGTTGTTGGAATGCGGAATGTAAGTTTAGTGTCGTGAATAATGCGTTTACTTTATATTTATTAGATCATTCGAGTTGAGGCTGTGTAGGTGATGCAATTGTGCTAGGATTGTACATTTGGCATAGTTAACATGAGTGGTTTTCCGAACTTCCAGTATGCTGAAGTAGTTTGGGTCAGCAACATCTGGAAATCAGTGAACGAAAAACCGTTCCAAGGTTCTGTTCATTCGATGAGTTATCTGTATGCAATGTAAATATTCATTGCACGATTTTGACATCTTCGGAAATGCCATTTTCGACTATGTTATGGTGATTTGAAAATGGGTCTCGGTCCGAAACAAACCATCGAATGAATAAAACATAAAAATTAGCAACTTTGACTGGTCTTCTTTGTAATTGGGATAGGCCAGGTGTTCTGCGATACTGGGTCAGATAGTCGTCACACAGGAAGTATTTTTGACATCTTTAGCCTTGGATTTGGGATTTAGTTGATTTTACCCAATGGCAGCGACAACATATCAGGACTCAGTTCCTGATACGTTAGTCTGTTGTGGGCAAACATCTAGTTCTGCTGGACAGTGATGCGTAAAAAAGCCGATAGTAAAGCTCCAAGGTTTTAATAGTGGCGAGGGCAACTCTTTCAGACACGGCCGTTGATGTCGCAAGCCATCTAAACATCGCCACGTGCTCAGAAGAGATTCGCACCCATTTCGTCTTTTCCTCCTCCCCCCCCCCCCCCCCTATCTCGACCGAACTGCCACGATCTCTCCGATCTCGCTCGATTATCATGACAACTTTCCCCTGAAGATATCTTCAATGTCGGGCTTAAAGTTAGCTTCCAGACAAACTGATAGTTGTCCACAACTCTGTAAGCTCTTGTCGCTGCTCATTCTTTAATACCTTGTCGCTACCCGCGAGGAATAGAAACATCAACTTCAGCTCACACGTTTGTTCTCGGTGTCCATTACAGTTTCAGTCATACATATAGACTTGCTGCCGAGTGCCGCTGAGTCTAGAAACAGATGGGGTAGGAGTTGCTTGTTTAGTAACTTGCTAACAATGCGTATTTCCGTTTATGTGCCACTATTACTTTTATGAGTGTCTGCAGTAAGTTATCGGCTGCAGACGAAATTTTGTAAAGGCCGTTCTTCGCAGTATTACAGTCCCTGGTTCTAATATACGCATGTTCTTATGACAACTTACTCCTTTATCTGTTGTAACCCTTTTCGACCACCTTAGTTTCTTAATTAGGCGGTTTACTACCAATTAAAACCCTTCAAGTTCGATTGCCTGAAGCGGTCAAGAGTGACAACGGCAGGCATAAATAATTTTTCAGCTGAGGGAGCACAAGCTCACAGTCCCCCCTTCCTCTCATTTAAATGGAGTTACCCCCTAGCGAACAAATAGCTATCAGACAGTTAAAAAGAAAGAAATGAACGATTACAACACGTTTCGTGTCTGATCCACGATAGATGCATGATCGAGTAAGAGATAAAGTCCAGCAACGAGAATAAAATAATAAATTTGAAGAATGTAGTAATTCGAACAAATAGAGTTGTTTGGCAGACAGGTGCGGTAGCTGAAAATACAGTGTTTCTTCAGTCCTACTACAGTTCATAGTATTAATACTTCTAAGGATAATATTAACAGTGTATCTGATACAATTTACTGTTCAGTTACAAATCGAAATATTATTCGTCAAAGAAAATTAGTAAATTCGAACAGTATCATGCCAGGATCATAGATGAGAAATGTAGAACACTACCCCAGTTACAGTATTGACAAAACTTTAGCTTGTCTCTAGCAGAAACCATTCGCCATTTTTAAAAATCCTTAGACTAGGTCTGAAAAAAACTACATGTAAAGAATTATAGTGTTTATAGAAGATAAAAAGGAACACTTTTTTATATGAGGCACGTGTTGCGCATGTATGACAGTCTTATCTGCACTGGTGTTCAGAGACGTTGTTCAAACCGCTGTGGGATGGACACTGTTTTTGAGATGTTGCGGGCCTCCTACGGGAGGGAGACGAGTTGTTCAGTGTGCCGGACACTGGCGGACACCCCAGTTGAGGTGGTTGCCTGTTAGGCTGAGGCTGCAAACATTATTTGTGAGACACCCACTTATTTCGAGTGTGTTAGCGCACAGCTGGCACTTCAGTAACGTCTCTAAAACATCACACAGGCTCTGTACGTCGCTGGCGTCGAAACCTTCATGGGACACGAGCAGGTGGAGGGTACACCTGTGACATTTGTGTCACATAAAATTTGTTCTTTTTAGTCTTCTCTAAACAATCCAAAATTTTGTATACGTAGGCTATTTTTACTCCCTGCATAATGAAGAAGTCAGTAATACATAGAAATCAAGTAATTAGCTTGTCATACATCCGGACGGAGAGTTGCCGAGGAATCTAAAAACTGACTTTGGAAAGAGCACCAGAGATTATCTTGCGTGGCGTGCAAAATCACGCAAGATCTAAGACTACATATTCAGAAGGATATTTGAATCTCATTCCTCGAACAACTGAACAGTTGTCAGTGCATAACCGTGAAGTGGCCGGGTCCCAGTAATAAACTTACCTACAATCTTGACATGATCTTCGTAGTATGAATCGATGTACTCCGCTGCAGCGAACCAGTAGATACGGCTGAAGGCGTACAGATCGTCAGCGAGGCTGAACATTTGCGACGCCTCTGGGTGCCGCTGCTTGCAGAGCGCACGGAAGTCGTCGTCAGAGGAGAGGTTCCACGGCTGATAGCGCAGCAGTCGGTCACTCAACAGCGGCCGTCTGTAGCACACAAGGTGCGAGGTTAAGAGTTAAAAACCTAGCATGTATAGTTTATGCAATAACGTAAAAGTATCCAGGACGGATTTCCACTCTCCAGTGGATTAGAAACTTCCTGGCAGATGAGTACTGTGTGACTGAATGGGACACAAACCTAGATCTTTTTTATTCTTTAAAGGATGCATAGTAACACAGAAAACAATCGCAAATCCATTGGTCTTTGCAGCTTTTTAGCGCATTGAGATTTCATCTTTAGATTTCAGAGCACTTGAGTGTGACACCGATTATAACTATTTCTTGCAGATCATCCACTGCGTTCTGTGCTGCTATATCGTTTTAACTGGTTTCAGACACATCAAACAGCAGAACTGCAGCGCTTGCCGCAGAATACCTCTATTCTTTAAAGAAGAATTTCGTATGCATTGCAAGAGAGTGAACTTGTGATATTTATGTTAAGGATATGAATGAGTTGTTCAAATTTGCTATAGATGATTTTAGACGCTGACATGTAGACATGTCTGTCATGAGCTGAAGCAAAATCTTCCACATTACCACTTGAAAATGGGTCAAAAGGTCGAAACTACAATTGTAAAACAATTTTTAAAGTCAATGGCGAATATGACGTCCTTAAGAAGACAGACATCGAGCTAGGCAGGCACGAACCGAGAGCCGCCGTCGCAGCCTTACTTCGGCCAGTGCCTCACCCGCTGCCTTCCAGCCGTCACAGGAGCTCCCCTGCACGGCTGGCGGGACCAGCGCTCCCGGAGGACGGCCACTGCAGTGCCCGGTGGCCTCGGCAGTTGCTTCCTGGACCAATTCTCACTCTGCAGTGGAGAGTGCACGTCGCGGGTCCGACACACGGCTCTGACCTGCCAGGGAGTTTCCTATGTGCTTTAGGTGGTGTGACATCTGCGATAGTTTCCCGTAAAGACTGTATGACAGCTGAAAGCAGAACTCCCACAGGAAGAAGAGCCCTATGGACAATCGTGAGTGTACCATCAAGCAGGTCCACTTATTGTCCGTTTCAGCTAATCCAACGGCTAAGGACAGCGCGATACGATGGCTTAAACTAATTCAAATCCGTCTTTGCAAATACCAAACATGTCTTTTAATTTCACAATAGGTCTTTCGTTTTACTCATGATACCCTTATCAGTTGCTGCACTTTTATAATGTTTCTGCTCACATCCGGCAGTGTGCCTACCACCATCTCACACTGCTATGCTTCACGTGCAGAAGTACATGTCTGCTGACGTAAAACTTGACAAAATGACGCTTCACTATTGCATAATTTTTTTTTACTTGGCTCTGAAGCATTCGCTCGGTCTCGCTTCGTGAGCGGTTCTCTCGTTTAGCAGTGAAAATTATCGTATACAAATTGTTGGCAGTAAAACTTTGTCCTAAGGTCAGTGTTCGGTACATCGATTCGATGCATAAGTGTCGGGTACATGTTGTGATGAGAATGCAGCACTCAGAATCGGGTATGAGACAATTTTTTCCTGATTAATCTACGACTGCATTCCCCATAGCCCGTCAACGATGGAAAGTTTCCATGCTGCCAGATACGATGCAGAACAGTCCGTACTCCGTGTACTTCTTGTAGTATGGTCCTTGGTTATCACCGTTACTTGTAAACGATGTTCTCAGTTAAAGCATGGAGCTGCATCATAATGAGTTCCATGTGATGTCTGGGTCCCCAGTTTGACCGGAAAGCAGTTCCTCCCATAAGACATGTGGTGCCATGGTGCCATGGTGCTAAGGCTCGCAAATCATTTCCAAGCTACCTACACCAGCACGCTGTTCTGTTTAGAGGTACAGTAACACACCTACTCCACTGACAAGCTGGGCCTCAGAATCCGTGCCGCGAGAAAATTTATCGTTTGCATGCCACAGATCCAGGAAGTAGATGCATACTGACAATGATGTCAATAATCATTATATTGACATTTTTTTTGGCAAAGAATTTCGGGAAAGGGCTGTGTTTAACGCAATGGAACCGTTCATTTCATAAGGCAACCAAAGAAAGTATTTAAGTGGAGGAAGGAGTTGAACATACAGCCGGTGTGGCCGAGCGGTTCTAGGCGCTTCAGTCTGGAACTGCGGAGCTGCTACGGTCGCAGCTTCGAATCCTGCCTCGGGCATGGATTTGTGTGATCTCCTTAGGTTAGTTAGGTTGAAGTAGTTCTAAGTTGTAGGGGACAGATGACCTCAGATGTTGTCCCACAGTGCTCAGAGCCATGTAGTCCCATAGTGCTCAGAGCCATTTGAACCATTTGAGGTGAGCATACAATCTCCACTAAAACAAAAGGAAGAGAAGGCCTAGAAACTTTTGGACAACTTGCCTATGTACTACACAGCAGTAATACTACAATACTGACTGCCATACTCATTTTGGGGGAACGTGCCTTGGCACACAGAGTGGCGAATCCACAGAAGACGCAATCAATACTCGCCACAGAGACGTGGAGTGTCGTTAAGCGAGGCAGACCGCTACCACGGAAGGCAATCGTCGTCAATTAGGGTACAGAGGCAGGGTCAGTGTGCTATAGGCGGCTTTGGCCTGTAGAGCTGGAGCCATTACTAAAGCTATCATGCGAGTCCAGTAATGAAGTGGATTGGAGAAATTTAGAAATGACCGACTGTAAATAGCCATACGTCAACTATAGGAGAGACACGAAATGTTGAGCTGCCTGAACTAGGAGGGCGGTACCTCAGCTGCACCACTGCCGATGGAGCTCTGTGGCTCCCTCCCCTCTTGCATCTCCGGTTTTCGACTTTGTATTGACATCCAACAGAAGGTAAACACGCTGGGTCATATGAATAAACAAGACGACGTTCTCTGGAGACAAGACGACGTTCTCTGGAGAAGACTCTGCGAGCAAAAGAACATTCTATCAGGAAGTTCTTACGAGCCAAACATTCGAAGCCATAATCTCTGATGAGAGTGTTCCTTTTTCTCACTACCTCTGCTCCCTGCTGAGTTGTCGGTGTATGTGGTCTGCCGTGTCCGGCACACAAAGCACGCGCCGTGTCACGTTCCATTGAGCTCGAACAAACGGGCGACATGTCTGGAACCGGCGTCTGTGTGATCAGGCAGAGTTGCACTACGTTGCATTTTGTTTATTTTATGTGCGGCAACAAATTATTATGACAACTACGTACAGCTTACGAAAATGTCTTTACTAGCGATGTTACCAAATTTACAACATGTGGAAACTTTTCAGTTATAGATGTCTGGTGAACACATTATGCGAACGAAATCTTAAGATTAAATGACTTTTTATCCACTTCAAGCCGGAACTCTGTCCCAGTTCTCCAACACGTGGCAAGCCCGTAAGCGGCCCACCATGCGTTCCTTACGAGTAACAGGTCGCTAGGTTTGCAATAAACCAGTTATTAATTTTTGTGGTAACCCTACTTATTTCTAACATCACACTGTATAAGACTTATGCTGTGAGAAGACATGATGGTGAACGTCAGTGACACGGTTGTTTGGTGTAGGCCTGCAGCTAAATGTTCTCGTACATCAGTCTGAAAACTTGGGTCTACTAAATAGCAATAAAAATGTTTCAATTTTCACTTCTTTTGAGAGGTAGTCCGCAGATAATGTTCTTATTGTCAAAGCGATATAAACTTCTACAGCTCCTCAATTCAGCACTTCGATGGGCATATACTTCTTTTTTTTGCGTCCCAAGCAATATGAATTCTGCCATCATTGCCAAAATGTAGGTAACAGTTAACAGAACTTACTCATCCCGAAGAATGCTACAGATCTCGCTTCAATATTTTCCGGTTGCGAGAAGCTCCTCAAGTTTAGTTCACACGAAATCGGAGAACATTCTTTGTCTTAAGCAACATCCCTCACCTTTTTACTCACGTTGAGCACGTTCTCGGTTGGAGTATATTTTCTGACTCGCTTTACTCATGTTGACCTCGAAATGTCCTCCCAAAATTTCCAGTACGAAGTGCATCCTCCGTTTTGCTGACACGCCCCACTACACTTCTCCAGCAGCTCAGCTCTCACCTGGACTCTGCTAGTGGCTCTTCGCCGGCAACCTCCCACCCTTCGTCGTCGTCTTCATTGCTTCACCACTCACAGAGAGCCGTAGTCTGGCAGCTCCTCCGCCACTGCCTCCGTCAAATGCTCCACCACCGTCGCCGCCACCTGCGCCTCCGTCGACTCCCTCTCCAGCAGCGCCGCTGGCTCTGTCGCCAACACTACTCCTTGTAAAACCAAACTGGCAGTCCATCTAGGCATTGCCACTTACTTATTTTCAGCAGTTTCAGCTGTTTCTCTACGCCAGGGGTACTCATTAGTATGATTTCCATACGGGACTCTGTGCGATGGTCAAACGACGGCACGTTTGTACCATTCTCCTGCGTGAACGATTTCTTAAACGAGGAATTTTTAACTTCAGCCTTCCTTTTGGAATATTCTACCACCAAAGCAGACTGGTCAACGTGTGGCTGAATAGAAGCGTTAGATCCGTTTAACGATTTTGTAGAGTACCAAAACTTCTTCCGGTAGCTGTTGTATGATCCGTGCACAGATCTCTTCACAGACGCACGAATCTCTACAAATCTTGCTGTCCTCATTTGCCAGTTCTTTTTTGAACCGAGAATGTAACAGCCTTTCGTTCCTCAGCATTTTCCGAATTTTGTTATTAAACCACGATGAGTCTTTTCCGCCCCTGATCCGCTTAGTAGGCGCATACTTTTCCGGATCACGATTTACAGTCTCTGTAAACTTTAGCCATAATTCCTCTATGGCCATAATTCTGGAATTAAATGATTGTATTTTATTATCTAAGTGAGACGCTGACAGCTGCATATCAACTCTCCTAGCGTTCTCGACTGATTTAGTGACTTTCGTAACCATAGTCGTTGATAACTTCATGATCACTAATCCCCATCTGTATGCTGACGCCATCGATAAGGTCCTGCCTGTTTGTGCTGGCTGCCGAACTAGCTGCTCAGCACAGTTTTCGGAAATCGTGTTCAAACGTCCTTCACAAGACTGTCAGTTTTCTCCGCTTGTCTGTAACGTAATACGTAGCACATTTTAAGACACAATACGAATCAAAATATCGAAGGCTAAACAGAGACAAAAAACTTTGTAAATCACGAGTTTCTCTAACCATGTCCTTCACTACTGTCTATTAATGCTAGTTCTTTACTCCAATCTGAATTAAATGCGCCCGTATCTCGTAGTCGTGCGGTAGCGTTCTCGCTTCCCACGCCCGGGTTCGATTCCCGGCGGGGTAAGGGATTTTTCTTTGCCTCGTGATGGCTGGGTGTTGTGTGATCTCCTTAGGTTAGTTAGGTTTAAGTAGTTCTAAGTTCTAGGGGACTGATGACCTAAGATGTTAAGTCCCATAGTGCTCAGACCCATTTTTTTGGATTAAATAAACCCTGTGTTTTCTGTAACTTCAATGAATACTTCCATGGATAAAAGTGAGATAAACTCCACTAAAGCATAGTGACTACGACAGACATTTGAGTGTGCACTGGTTTATACCTGAGTATCAAGTGCCCTGGTCTGTCCTTCTCTCCCTCCACCTCGTAGTGCTCCATCTGTTTGCTGGCGAATTGCAAGTCCTGTACCCATCCGGTTAATTTCGTGCGCAGCATGTCTTTCACACGTTCCATGTCCTTAATCCAACCGTGGAGTTGCTGATCACTTGCGTGGTTACCCTGAGACGCACAGAAAATAGTTCAAATTACTTTCACAACATCCACAAGCTGCAGCCTGTCTTAATATACAGTTACATGTAGCACTACTACATGACGCTGACATTGCTGCCAGCGCATGACTGCAGTACATTCAGTTTTGAACAGTTTTGAACATTAATGAACAGCAGATGCGTAGTGGGGTTTTATTAAATAAATACGTTTCTCAAACTGTGACATCAGATAAGGGAGGTGCAGATATTTCTTGTTAGTCGACATTACAGGCGTCTGAATGTATGAATGTATACTCCCGTGACGATGTATCCAACTGCAATGTTCTAGAGCTGCCAGCAGCCTCGAGATCCTACGTGTAAAGCCACATGGCGTGGCTGGAACTCTGACGAGATTCTATTCAAACTTTTGAACGGTTTTCGAAAATAGAGTGGCAAATTGTTGACAAATACGTTAAAATCCTACTCGATGTCGTCTGTATCTGAACACGTCTCGAATATTGCACATTTGAAGGACTGTATTGACTGTCCGAGTGATAAGATCATTTTTCATTTTTTCTGGACAATTTTCGGGTACGAAGTTCACATTTATGTCACATATTAAGGTCTATGCTCCTTTGGCGTTGTACAAATTGTAGGCTTCTAAGTCAATGCAATAAAGATATGGCGATTAAAATTACATAATTTGATACTTGAAAAATCACTCACAAAAATCTATACGGTGGTCCCTGTTGATTTAGAATCGTGACAATTTGGAAGAAGCCAGATTTCACAGTGCAAATAAAGGAAAAAATCTTAAAATCTAAAAATCTTAAAATCCATAACTCTGGAAAATACTTTTTGTATTACTTTTTAGCAGTCGGTCTATTTGTCTGTCCATCTATTAGGAATCTTACAACTGACTCCAGTCAACAGATACGGCAGTTAGTGACTCGTGTTTTGATAATCGAAAACTCACTAATCGTAACCTGTAGGGTGCTGTCGACTGACTTGGAATCATGAGATTTGGCAACAACTAAGTGTTTCGGTACAAGTAAGGCAAAAAATCTGAAACTTGTTAACTTTTAATTATATCAAATAAAAATGTCGTTTTCGATTTGGACATACATTGTATTCATCAATTGTTGAAAGTATAACATACGGACATTACTGCATCCAAACATAAAATGTATGTTGTATTCATGATTTAGTATGTAAACAGAAATGTGTTATTCAATCTTCTCTTCCTACATACATAAACTAAAGTCCTCTGCTTGCTTGATCTTGTTTGTTTGGGCTGGGCTGAGGAAATAACGTAGAATTTCTCAACCGATCTTGGTATTCGTGGGACCAGTTTCTTGCCAGTAAAGTTACAGAGTCTCGATAGCAGGCAAAAATTATTGGGAATCTCGATTCCCAGGTTGGGGAATTTGTAGAGAACCCTTAGTGCGTGAGTCCCTCTCGCACTTGCCCATTCTGTTTTCCTTTCTTCTAGCTACCCTAGCATCAGCCAGTATGTTGTTCTGGAAGGTGAGTGTTCACCACAGGCATGGGTGCCGTAGGGTGAGTCTGAGGAAAGTGGGACAGAACTGCTCTTGTTCTCTGTACGTGGAGTCCCCAATCCTTTTGGGCCAGACTGAAACAGGTGACAGTGGTCCCACAATAGATTATACTGAGATAGGGAACCAATATTCGAAAGTGCATATTTATTGTGTTAACGACATGCTAAGCGTGCACCACCTTACAACAATGTAGCTCATAGCAATGCTTCAAAGCAACGACTGTCAGTCTGAATGAATGCATGTATTGCAATGATGCCTGCAGTTCTTCACACTCGTGGAAAGATCTCGGGTGTCCGTTGTGCACTCGAACAGTAGCAGCTGATAAACGGTGTGCACACCTAACCACCAAACGGACCCTCTGTACACAACTAGGCTTGCAGCACTCAAGCATCGCAGTGGCGCATTAACCTGTGCCGGAAGCACACCACTGACCCTGCTGTCAGCTGTCCATTGCATCAGATGTCTTGTGTCGAGTTCATGGTGAGGTGTGTTGCTGTGTACATTGCACAATAAGTAATCAAGCACTGTTTCTGCAATGTGTCACACAAAACGTAACCGATCATCAGCTATTTGCAGCCTGCTTATTCCATTTCGTGCATTTCTTTCACACCACAATCGCACTCATTTAATATGTGCGAGTTCTTCTTCTTACCAGAAATAAAGCCGTGTGTGCTGCCTTGCGTCAATGCTTGGTAAGTAAAGAGAGTAGTAGCAAGTTTTGAGGGGCATGTGAGGGGCGACACCTACAACGTGCTGACATGAGGAAAGTTTCCAACCGATTTCTCATACACACACAGCAGTTGACCGGCGTTGCCTGGTGAAAGGTTGTTGTGTTGCCTCGTGTAAGGAGGAGAAATGCGCACCATCACGTTTCCGACTTTGATAAATGTCCGGTTGTAGCCTATCGCGATTGCGGTTTATCGTATTGCGACAGCACAGAAGCTGATATCGTTATAGGTACAGAAAGCTGGCTAAAGCCTGAAATAAGTTCTGCAGAAATTTTTACGAAGTCTCAGACGGTGTTCAGGAAAGATAGATTAGGCAGAATTGGTGGTGGAGTGTTTGTGTCTGTCAGTAGTGGTTTATCTTGTAGTGAAGTCGAAGTAGATACTCCGTGCGAATTGGTGTGGGTGGAGGTTATACTTAACAGCCGAATTAAGTTAATAATTGGCTCCTTCTACCGACCCCCAGACTCCGATGATACAGTTGCGGAACAGTTCAGAGAAAGTTTGAGTCTGGTAACAAATAAATACCCCACTCATACGGTTATATTTGGTGGGGACTTCGACCTACCCTCGGTATGTTGGCAAAAATACTTGTTCAAAACCGGTGGTAGGCAGAAATGTCTTCCGAGATTGTCCTAAATGCTTTCTCCAAAAATTATTTCGAGCAGTTAGTCCACGAACCCACGCGAATTGTAAATGGTTGCGAAAACACACTTGACCATTTAGCCACAAACAATCCAGAGCTGATAGAGAGCATCATGACTGATACTGGGATTAGTGATCACAAGGTCATTGTAGCTAGGCTCAATACCATTTCTTCCAAATCCATCAGAAACAAACGCAAAATAATTTTACTTAAAAAAGCGGATAAAGTGCCACTAGAAGCCTTCGTAAAAGACAATTTCCATTCCTTCCGAACTGACTATGCCTATGTAGACGAGATGTGGATCAAATTCAAAGATATAGTAGCAACAGCAATTGAGATATTCATACCTCATAAATTGGTAAGAGATGGAACGGATCCCCGTGGTACACAAAAAAGGTCCGAACGCTGTTGTAGAGGCAACGGAAAAAGCATGCGAAGTTCAGAAGAACGCGAAATCCTGAAGATGGGCTAAAATTTACAGACGCGCGAAATTTGGCACGTACTTCGATGCGACATGCCTTTAATAGGTTCCACAACGAAACATTGTCTCGAAATTTGGTAGAAAATCAGAAGAAATTCTGGTCGTATGTAAAGTACACAAGCGGTAAGACGCAGTCAATACCTTCGCTGCGCAGTGCCGATGATACTGTTATCGACGACTGTGCCGCTAAAGCGGAGTTATTGAACGCAGTTTTCCGAAATTCCTTCACCAGGGAAGACGAATGGAATATTCCAGAATTTGAAACACGAACATCTGCTAGCATGAGTTTCTTAGAAGTAGATACCTTTGGGGTTGCGAAGCAACTCAAATCGCTTGATACGGGCAAGTCTTCAGGTCCAGATTGTATACCGATTAGGTTCCTTTCAGATTACGCTGATACTATAGCTCCCTACTTAGCACTCATATACAACCGCTCGCTCACCGATAGATCTGTACCTACAGATTGGAAAATTGCTCAGGTCGCACCAGTGTTCAAGAAGGGTAGTAGGAGTAATCCATTTAACTACAGACCTATATCATTGACGTCGGTTTGCAGTAGGGTTTTGGAGCATATACTGTATCAAACATTATGAATCACCTCGAAGGGAACGATCTATTGACACGTAATCAGCATGGCTTCAGAAAACATCGCTCTTGTGCAACGCAGCTAGCTCTTTATTCGCACGAAGTAATGGCCGCTATCGACAGGGGATCTCAAGTTGATTCCGTATTTCTAGATTTCCGGAAAGCTTTTGACACCGTTCCTCACAAGCGACTTCTAATCAAGCTGCAGAGCTATGGGGTATCGTCTCAGTTGTGCGACTGGATTCGTGATTTCCTGTCAGGAAGGTCGCAGTTCGTAGTAATAGACGGCAAATCATCGAGTAAAACTGAAGTGATATCAGGTGTTCCCCAGGGAAGCGTCCTGGGGCCTCTACTGTTCCTGATCTATATAAATGACCTGGGTGACAATCTGAGCAGTTCTCTTAGACTGTTCGCAGATGATGCTGTAATTTACCGTCTAGTAAGGTCATCCGATGACCATTATCAGCTGCAAAGCGATTTCGAAAAGATTGCTGTATGGTGTCAGGTGGCAGTTGACGCTAAATAACGAAAAGTGTGAGATGACCCACATGAGTTCCAAAAGAAATCCGTTGGAATTCGATTACTCGATAAATAGTACAATTCTCAAGGCTGTCAATTCAACTAAGTACCTGGGTGTTAAAATTACGAACAACTTCAGTTGGAAGGACCACATAGATAATATTGTCGGGAAGGCGAGCCAAAGGCTGCGTTTCATTGGCAGGACACTTAGAAGATGCAACAAGTCCACTAAAGAGACAGCTTACACTACACTCGTTCGTCCTCTGTTAGAATATTGCTGCGCGGTGTGGGATCCTTACCAGGTGGGATTGACGGAGGACATCGAAAGGGTGCCAAAAAGGGCAGCTCGTTTTGTATTATCGCGTTATAGGGGAGAGAGTGTGGCAGATATGATACACGTGTTGGGATGGAAGTCATTACAGCATAGACGTTTTTCGTCGCGGTGAGATCTTTTTACGAAATTTCAGTCACCAACTTTCTCTTCCGAATGCGAAACTATTTGGTTGAGCCCAACCTACATAGGTAGGAATGATCATCAAAATAAACTAAGAGAAATCAGAGCACGAACAGAAAGGTTTAGGTGTTCGTTTTTCCCGCTAGCTGTTCGGGAGTGGAATAGTAGAGAGATAGTATGATTGTGGTTCGATGAACCACCTGCCAAGCACTTAAATGTGAATTGCAGAGTAGTCATGTAGACATTGCTGCTCGTGTTGGTCGAGATCCAATGACTGTCAGCAGAATATGGAATCGGTGGGTTCAGGAAGGTAATACGGAACGCCGTGCTGTATCCCAACGGCCTCGTATCACTAGCAGTCGAGATGACAGGCATCTTATCCGCATGGCTGTAATGGATCGTGCAGCCATGTTCAGATGCGGACGTTTGCAAGACAACAACCATTTGCACGAACAGATCGACGACGTTTGCAGCAGCACGGACTATCAGCTCGGACACCGTGGCTGCGGTTCCCTTTGACGCTGCATCACAGACAGCAGCGCCTGCTATGGTGTAGTCAACGACGAACCTGATTGCACGAATGGAAAAACGTCATTTTTTCGGATGACTCCAGGTTCTGTTTACAGTATCATGATGGTCGCATCCGTGTTTGGCAACATCGCGGTGAACGCACATTGGAAGCGTGTATTCGTCATCGCCATACTGGCGTATCACCAGGCGTGATGGTATGGGGTGCCATTGGTTACACGTCTGGGTCACCTCTTGTTCGCATTGACGGCACTTTGAACAGCGGACGTTACATTGCAGATGTCTTACGACCCCTGGCTCTACCTTCATTCGATCCCTGCCAAAGCCTACATTTCAGCAGGACAATTCCTGACAGCGTGTTGCAGGTCCTTTACGGGCCTTTCTGGATACAGAAAATGTTCGACTGCTGCCCTTGCCAGGACATTCTCCAGATCTCCCACCAACTGAAAACGTCTGGTCAATGGTGGCAGAGAAACTGGCTCGTCACAATACGCCAGTCACTACTCTTGATGAACTGTGATATCGTGTTCAGGCTGCATGCGCTTCTGTACCTATACACGCCATCAAAGCTCTGTTTGACTCTATGCCCAGACGTATCAAGGCCGTTATTACGGCCATAGGTGGTTGTTCTTGGTACTGATTTCTCAGGATCTATGGAATGAAATCAGTTCTAGAATAATATATTTGTCCAATGAATACCCGTTTATCATCTGCATTTCTTCTTGGTGTAGGAATTTTAATGGCTAGTAGCGTAAGTGATTCTTATGGGTTCTACTTCTTCTTTCCTAGGTGTGAGCAGGCGTTACTCGCTGTGGGATCTGGACCCAGCAGCTGACAATGATGATGACGATGATGATGATCTATGGGGAATGTCTTCGATTGTTCAGAGGTAGATGTCGCTTTTTCTACAGTATTAATTTTTTTTGTTATTTTTGAGGTGCTCTACCTTGTTGATGTTCTCAATGTGAATATCGGTGTTTTGACACGACCACCAGCTAATAGTTCTTTTGCACCTGTCTTTTCGTTTCGGTTTGTCATATTCTTTCAGACACATTCCCCTGCCGACGTCATACACCACCTCTAGTACGCATGCAGGATATGCCCTTAATGACAAACATGCCCACTGGTGATGAGTTGCTGGAAGTATATTCCAGTAATGAAGACAACAACAGTTTTACTTGTAAGTACTCAGAATTTATTATTATTATTATACGAGTACGGATTTTTATTTCTCCTTCCTTAGATACTTACCAACTTCGACTCTTTCTCCTTGTTGTGTGCAGAGTTATTAGGAGTTCGACGTGTTTTGAGGGGAAGAGCATTGTCAAAGTTAGGGGGAGAGCTGTCGTGACATCATGGAGTGAGTCGATACCAGAGTGGTCATACTGAGTCACTTTTCTGAGATGCAGGAAAGGGGGTCCTGTACGACACTCAGCTGTATGCTCTACCTTGATTTTGATCAACTTATTGTGGGGTCCAGTTACATCTCTCTTCAAAAGTGTATATTGCTAACAAAAAGCATGTCCTAATGCCGAGAATCAAGATGAGAGGAATTTAAATTGGTTTCCATGGTTGCTTCTCACCAGCGATAGAAATTAACCGAAAAATACAGGGCATACAGATACACAACAAACACCAGATGTCCACTGACGCTGTAATATCTCATTTATGGCCGAATGTAGGAAATCCATAAGAAGAAGACAAACATTAACACGCTGTGTGGCACATCGACAAAGAAGTCGAGCGTAAATTAGGTGGTCCACTCCCCACCTACCTTCCTCTGAAATGAAAATAAAAAAAAGGTACAAGATACTTTTGCTGTAGATGTCTCGAGTAGTTTACCAAGAGCATGTATCTTTAAAGGCACCTGATTGGCTGCTAGAGACAGGAAACAATAGGTGGTGAAATACTTACCGAGGATAAACGGTTCTCGAATTTTAAGAATGCCTCTCACCAACACTTCTGTCCCTTCGTCCCTTACGTCGGTATAGAACGCCTCCTAGCTCCTGTGGTACAGTGTGAACGTGGTGTCTCTGCCTCCCAAATCACTGTCACGAAATGATGCATACGATATGTGGCAAGTAGTGTGCACTAAAATTAAAATCTTATGTCAAGGGAATAGCGCGAGATGGCTGCTCACTGAGCTTCAAAGTCTTGTACGGGGTGTTTATTACATATATAGTAAAAACGTCCCCATGACCAACGTGAAGGAGAATGACGCACTGAGCAAGCAGGCAGCTGATCGTTATATCTGGGGACTGTGACTGGACAGAGGTGAGCAAGCTCCCTGTAGAGACTGTTGCCACGTAACGGGGAAGTCCCAGAGTGCAGCTGACAACCCATGTTAGTACTCACTGCCACAGCCCACAGCCATCTTTTCCACAGTTTAACTGAGCGTGATGCCCCCTTTGCAGTTCAGCACCTTGACGAGTCTGGGTAGTAGGATGATAAGGTCAGTGTAATTGATGACACTGTTGACAAATACATGCCGCTGCAAAGAGGATCACACCACTTCCTCGAATCACAACGCTTCATGCTCACGTCTCTTTAGAAATTTGCTGAACCAACGCGTCCTAAAGATATTCTTAGCAAAGGGAGCCACTTATCTCGATGATGTAGAGTTTCAAGAGTTTCAACTTGTGACGGAGATGGGGTCTTTCCATACGAATATCTGGATTCTCTAGTAAACGAAGAGGCATTTCCATAATTAGTGGAAAGAACGGGCACTTGGTGAACGAACAGCAGGACTTCAGCATCTCTGATTTATCAGAACATGTAAAATGATGAACACCAATGTACATCTGACCGCCAACATCTGCCAGAAGTTCTGTAGCATATGACTGAGATTTCGTGGACTGCCATGTTAAGAAAGATACAAGCCAGCAGCGAATTCTTGACCAACATTGAGACACATGTCTTCCTGGAACACTCGATTCACGACTGACTTTGCCAACGTGTGCGCAGGTATGCCAAGGCAAATAACCTGTAAATAATCGAGGGGGAGTACAGGTTGTCTGACGATTTCAGTTTCATCCTTTACCTGGATGTAAACTGTCTCTAAAGGCAAACCATGCAACAAAGTCTCCCTTTTCAAGGGCTCTCATTGATGTCAAAAGGGGAAATCACCAGACTGAGGGAAAATATCAAATATGTGGCTGCTGACGCTGTTGAGGCATATGTCCTAGAGGTAGAGCTGGACTATCCCACAAGTCTGCATGACAAACACGGTGACTTGCACAGCCTGAAAGACTTTCACGTTCATGGAATTCAACAGGTGCCTCCTCTAGGGCATTGGCGCTGCACCACAAATGCGTATCAGGAGGTTATATACTGAGGTATATGCTGCAATTCCAGCTGGAAGCAGGGGTGTCCTATCACGATTACAAGTGGTTCATCGGGGGGCATAGGTGTGGAAATCTGCTGCACCCAGACTATTTACTGATGTGTCTGGGTGGACTTATTTGTTAGTAAAAAGGTAAAAATGTGTTCCACTTGACTGGGTGTGTGTGGAATAGTTTGATGAACTGTTTGTCACAGTTCTGAGTGCATATGTGTGTGTGTGTGTGTGTGTGTGTGTGTGTGTGTGTGTGTGTGTGATCGAGAGAGAGAGAGAGAGAGAGAGAGAGAGAGACATAGTAGACATAGTATATATTTCGTGGGGAACATGTGCAATATGCATCCGTGTAATGAAAGTATTTTATATGTTTATGGTGCGTGTGTGTGTGTGTGTGTGTGTATTGTTTTTGAGCTGGCATTGCTGTTGCTGTTCTAAGTATGTACGCGCTGAAAATTTCTCTCTCTCTCTCTCTCTCTCTCTCTCTCTCTCTCTGAGTTACCAATAAGTGTTTAATAGACATTGGAAATTAAAAAATTACCTTATGCACAAAACAATGTCTATATTGTAATGAATCAATTAAGAAATAACAAAACTGTTACGTATATCACAAATGCGAGAAAAAATGGAAATTAAAAAGCTTGCAGTTGTTTTCACAGTACAGTTGTTGTTCTCTTTCATGTTGTTTGAATGAAATACCTCCTTTATCAGTTTTATATTGATGGCAGGTGCCAGAGAAAAAAGAAATCCATTTCGAATACAATATTTTTGAAATTTACATGGTCGACCGGTTCTACGCGGGATCGCGATTTATCGCCTCCAATTCGTATTTGCGTAAGTAGAGCTTTAAAAAATGTGCGCCAGGAATACGGCACGCGTTTACGTGCGTGTGTGTGTGTCTGTGGGACGTGCGTCACGTCCTCGCTGTGACAGCATGCGGCTAGCGGTCAGCGGGCAGCTAACATCCCGTTTGTCGTAAAACGGAAAGTAAAATTCAGCATTTCCCTCGTTGTGCAGGAGCAGTGAATTGGAAGGTGGGCACACTTTTGAATCGGCACTTTCCAAAACGTTGAACCCGTCGTCCTTGCGATGGCGCCACTGCCATCTAGACCTAATCTATGCCGGCCGTTGTGGCCGAGCGGTCCTAAGTGCTTCAGTCTGGATCCGCGCGACTGCTACGGTCGCAGGTTCGAATCCTGCCTCTGGCATGGATGTGTGTGATGTCCTTAGGTTAGTTAGGTTTGAGTAGTTCTAAGTTCTAGGGGACTGATGACCTGAGAAGTTAAGTCTCATAGTGCTCAGAGCCATTTCAACTATTCTGAACACACATACATATATATTTGTACACAGTATTATGTGAGAGCCCAGTTACCAGGGACACAGGGTCAAAATCGTAAGCTGCGTCGTTACCTGGGCCAGAGCACGCTTTGCTGTACTACTTTGCAGGGCTGTAGTGAAGAACAACGAGAGGAATTATCTCGAGTACGAATACCTCAAGACTGCTGCAGCTGTCTCAAGACTTAAGTTTCATTCAGAAAGCAAAGTGTGTCTATAAGTCGAAACTATCTGTACAACATTGGTTCACTGAATACCTTTTCGCAATTACACTTTTACTAAGCAGGTGCAGTGTATGATCAACGAAGCGTAGCTGCACAACAAATTTAATAAAGAAGTCGTCCTTTAAACATTCTCGCAAGCTGTGAGGTACTATCTCTACAAAATATTGGATACGTATCAGGTAAATTGCCTTTGCTGCAGTGAAATGCATGGATGATGGTAACCAAAACAAGATGTAATGACAGGACATGATACGATGTCGGCAGAAACCATTCTTAAATACGGAACCCGCATCTATCAATCTTTGAAATTACCATCCAGCAAAAACATTTGTGATATTTATAGGAAAAAGATTTAATCCAACCAGAACGTTTTCAGTTCACTGAAACAGGTATCACCTGATTCTCTTCTCAAAGGATCCAAAATGAGGCTCACACGATACTTTAGGGACTGGCACGTTGCTACATACACCACAAAATGTTACACAAAGACACAGATCATACTTCGTCCTTTTGCTTTCCATGTATACTACTGTCAGAATCCAAACAGTCACAAGTGGCCATTCTGGGTGTTAAGGTTGGGTTTGTTTGGGGAAGGAGACCAGACAGCGAGGTCATCAGTCTCATCGGATTAGGGAAGGATGGGGATGGAAGTCGGCCGTGCCCTAAATCAGAATGCCCGGACACGGGATTGAACCGCCGTCCTCCCGAATGCGAGTCCAGTGCATGCCTTAAGACCACATAGCTTTTATTCTCGGTAGTGGGAAAATCACTGGTGGTAGTGTTCATAAGTCATAGACAGAGAATTCAGACTCGATAATGGTTCGAGTTAGGCCACGAGACACGTGCAGAAAGGCTAACGACTAAGATGAATGCTCTCAGAAAGCAGCATCCTGTTTCACGTTGGTCTCGCACAGGTTTTCATTGGTCTTGACGCATTCACTAGACATTCCGCTGGTGTCTGTAGTAGCACAGTGCCTTTAACAAAGCCACTCGCTGACACAACACGCGCTAACTGGTGGACCTCCGTTATCGTTGCGCGTCCTCTGTGGCTGCGGCGGCTGGGACATTGCTGTGCCACACGGAGAGTGCTGGCTGGCAGAGGTGAGCACAGGGGGCCACCACTGGCGTCGAGCCACAAGTGTCAGCTGCGCTTTCGTCTTGTCATGGAGTCCTGGGAAATGCCACGTGAATGTTAAGCTGGAAAGAGTTCGAGCATTTGTAACGAACTGTATAAATTATGTGGTATGTACACAGGTTCATTACGAGATTTGAAGTTGACGAAGCTCCATGTTGAGAGAAGTAATTTTATAGGCCTTCCATATGGAGTAGAGGTTCTTAGGAAGAGAAGATGCTGATGGAGACTTGAATTGCCACACTGAGACTCTAGACCACTCTCCACTAAATTCGAAGCTAACATGCTGCAGCTTGTAAAGCAGGATTGGATGCAAACTTACCTGAATCTGTTAAAGAAGTAGCTAGCAAATGCGAGAAAAGAAAGATGCAGGCCATTTTCTTCGATCTCTAACCATTCCGATCTTAGCTCACCTGTACCATAGCCCCAGAAGGCTCACAGAAGTAGAGGTTGGTTCAGAATTCTTCCAGAACTGGAAAGTTCTAGATAGCTACAGTATGAAGCAGGTAAACTGGGAAACACTCTCCCAGAACTGACGAGGTCGTGTGTGTCATTTTCTCACCCCCTGTACGTATAATACAGTTTATAAGAGGACGAAAAAACTCCACTTACCGTACGTTCGAATGCGAGGGGAAGCAACAGCTGTGAGGCGTGCGTCGCACCGAGTGAGAGCAGCTGCGCCAATTCCCGCCAGTAGCTGAAGAGGCGTTCCCGGAAAATAGCCGCCTGGGCCTGCAGTTCTGCACAAGACGGGAGACGACGCGCTGATGAACAAGCCAGTCGATCAGACTTCTGTAGGCAGCACAGCTTTCACTTTCTGCCCCCACAAAGTGTATGGAGGTAGCATTTACCTTTAGAAACTAGATCAATATGCAATTTCAGTAATCGTATGAGCTACATGGACACCTTCACCGGACGTTACAAAGCTCATATTCCAGCGACAAGTTTAAAGAGCACATCAAGCAAAGAGAGAGGAGTACCACCACCTAACGTAGATCCAGAAATAAAAATTAACCTAAGGGTAGAAGTATCAAAACATCTGAAGAAGTGGAATTATACAACTACTTCAAAAATCACCCACACGGCTTGCCCAACGAGAAGACAGATTTAAGAAATAAGAAATCTTGAAATAAATTCTAGCCAGTTTTATGTGTTAATAATAGAAAGTAACATTAATGAGGATGTATAGTTTGGCTGTTTGACTTTGACCTACTGACAAGAATAGGACGTAACGATTTGCACAGGATCGTATCTATGCTAGTTTTATAATATGAGTAGTCTTTACGACGTTTCCCGTGAGTTGTATGATATGTATGGAAATGAGGAAGAATTATGTCCACTCATACAGGTTTTTATAATTAGAGTGTATTAATTTTAACAGAAGTAATAGATCTTAATAATTCAGTAAAAAAATGAGTAAGGTGTTTTGCAAGTGTAGCTGAAAAAGCCATTCTCGGCCTAAACGTTCCAAGGACCATGGAAATGTATGACTACATTTGTACTGGTACACTATCTTACATATTAACATTACATTTTGGAATTACATGGCGATACACATAATGTTCTGTATTTTGTGACAAGTATCCCATCACATGTTTTTATCTCACTTTTTGTACTCCTTTTTCTTTTTATTTGTCCAGTGGATCAATTCATGTACGAAAGTTGTTTTGAAGGCGATTTATGCCTTTGTGATGTTAATTTGGTAAAAGGATACACATGTAAAATTATGTATATGATTATTACTGCCATGTTTTTATGAGCAGCCTAGCTACTGTAAGCCTTTGACGATGGATACCATATGTACTATTACGCACTATCACAATAAAGAAATGTCTTATCTTATTTCTTTACATCAAATGCTTGTATCGTAAACAGAATACCAAATTTTGTTAACAAATGTTAACACGATATTTAGATACTGTGATATAAAACGTTTACTATGGCATGTACAATCGCTGCTAAGAGCAAAGAAGAAACGACTTGTGAATATGTTCCCCACCAACTGCCTCACTTGTCATGTAAACAACATGAACAGTGATTTGAGGGGATTCATTTTAGTGATGTTAACATCAGTAACAATAAATTTGCCTTATGCCAATGCTATGATCCTTGAGCTCATCTAATGTTGATGTACACTCGGAGTTAGGGGACTCAACATACAGAGACAACAGTGAGATATACACACGTCAGAAGATTCGTAAATTTTGACACCTCCAGAGGCCCAATGCAAGTGATGTACAGTTTTTAGCATTTGTTGTAATATGAGTGCCTCATGTATGGGATGATAGTGGCGTTCTATACGTGCCGTCTGCCCTTCACTTTTCGGTTATTGCTGTATACCTGTATAAAGGGCATAGGATCGAAAATGTAGTCGTGAAAACGAATAGTGTTACAGTTAATGGCAGATACGACGTCTTTAAGAAAAATACTGCTTTTTTATGCCTGTGCCAGATTTTTCGCATTTCGTTCTTATAAGAGCCTATTTTCAGTACAAAAAAAGACATTGCTGCAGATGGAGAATGATGTGTGTACATGATGTTTGTTCTGTTCCTCACGCTATTTGAATTCCTCAGTGCAATTCGCAAAAGACAAAGTAGAAGAGCCGTGCGTTTTCATGACTTTGTAAAAAAAAAAAAAATCGAATCTTCGGCATGAGGGACTTGAGAGCAGCGTACCGACACATTACACTGGCATCTTGCTGTAGGTCAACGACTGCAGAATGTATAGCCACGGGTTGGGGTGGAGACAACAGAGTGCTGAAAAGTTCACCAGCCATCACAGACAGACCGATGTAACCTGGGTTGAGATCTGTGGCTACCACTGACACCACACCACAAGCAGCATAGTGTAGGGCCAGAGTCGGCTGTGGTGTTCAGCGGCGGGAATCAGTTTATCCTGTGGCGGTCACGTCGACGCTGCTTTGTCCTCTGCTGGCCTCGTCGACTTCACGGAAAGCCGCGGTCGTCGAGATGCCTACCTCCTCAGCCCACAGAAACAAACAGGGGTTAGGAAGACTCGCGATCAAATTTTGAGTCGGCTTTCGGCCGTGGTCGCGTGCGGACCGTTTCCGCGCGCCGGACAGCGCACCGTAGTTTGTTTACTTCCGCGTCGCGGTATTTCGTGTTGTGTAGCGTCTATTTCTATTGCACCTCATGGCGCACTGTTACCGCCGAGCGACAGTTAAAGTAACATTCCAAGCCGAACATGCTAGACCACGCGCTTTTGAAATTGAGCAATTCATTCGCGAAGAGCTACGTCTGGACCCTCAGGAAGTGATAGGTATTCATTTCTCTATCACTAGCAGCATCGTCTATATTAAGATGACGACGGAGGAAGCGTGTGCTAACGTAGTTCGACAACACGCACGCGGACTCAAGTTCAAACATTCTGACGGGCATATTGGAGAGGTGACGGTCGATCACGCTGGTTTCGGACTTCGAACAATCCGGGTTTTTGAGCTCCCTTTCGAAGTGCCGCAAGATGTGGTCGTCGAAGCTTTCCGACCCTATGGTAATGTTGTGGGGCACATCGCGGAGAAATGGCAGACATTCACGACATACAACGTGTTGAATGGTGTCCGCCAAATCAAAATCGAACTCTCCAAACATGTACCATCCTATCTGCTGATAGGTGGCGTGCGAGCCATCGTTATGTATGATGGCCAGCCGCGGACGTGTGCCGGTTGCGGACAGGAGGGCCATGTTCGGTCAGAATGTCTCCGCCGACGTTTGCTCCAGGTCCCGACCAGTGACTCAGCTCCCAAAGTGACGGCCGCTTCTTTACCAGATAGCTACGCCACAGCCGTACGCAGCCCCGATGCGTCACTTCAGGAAGCACCTCTTCTCCACCCGGCACTCCCCACTGGAAATGACGGTGCTGCCATGGCCTCACCGGCACCATCTCCTCTGACGGCTACGACACCACCAACTCTCCAGAGCTCGATGGACATCGACGCGAATGCGGTGCCTACCTCTGCCTTTCCTCAGACTGGCGCGACCTCGGACATCGAACATCCACATTCTGATTCAGAACAGCACCTCCGAAAGCAACGGTCGCCCAGAAAACGGAAGAAGAGGAGTCAAACGCCATCTGAAGACACACTTCTTCATGTGGCATCACAGGCAGTGGAGCTGATACACGACAGTGATCTCCCTTCGAGCGTTCTGACGACAGGAGGGGCTGCTCCTGATGTCCCATCTGAAGAACGATCTCACACGAATATGACGGATTCCAAGGAGGGTGCCTCCCTGGACCCCACTACAGCAGCGTCGCTACAACTCGCCCTCGAGGAGAGTGACAGTCGCTCACCGTCTGTTCCAGTCTCCTGGGCTGATGATATCGACGAAGGAGCAGTTCGAGATGGTGGTCCTCCCATCAGGCAGTGCCCCATGGAGGTGCCTGACCCACCTTCCAGCCAGTGATTACGACAACGGTGACTACGTCAGATGTTACACGCCAGCCAGACATCTCTGCCGGAACATCTGTGCCAATGGTGGGAGCACGCTCCCAACATTACCGCATAGCGACGATGAATCTGGCCACCATCTGTCGTCCTCGCCCGCCAACAAGTGTGGTTCAAATGGCTCTGAGCACTATGGGACTCAACTGCTGTGGTCATTAGTCCCCTAGAACTTAGAACTACTTAAACCTAACTAACCTAAGGACATCACACACATCCATGCCCGAGGCAGGATTCGAACCTGCGACCGTAGCAGTCGCACGGTTCCGGACTGCGCGCCTAGAACCGCGAGACCACCGCGGCCGGCCAACAAGTGTGGCACAGCCGCGGCTTGTGGAAATTCAACGTTTCCCACCTGACTGTCCCTGACTGCCGACGAATCGTTGAGGATGCGTGGGCCCTCTGTCATCGTCGTCGCCCCGCCTACGCATCCACCTTATCGTGGTGGGTATCATGCGCGAAACCAGCTCTGCGCAGGGCGCTGATAGGATATGGCAAAGACTTCAAAGCCTGGCAAGCGAGCACCATGGACTTTTATTATGCAGTCCTTCGTGACTGCACTTCGATGGCCTTCTCTCCTGATCGTCAGATGATGGTGCATCGTGCTAAAGCGCAGATCACTTCCCTCACGCGACGGCGCTTAGAAGGGACTCTTTTCAGATCCTGCACCCGTGACCATATGCCTCATGAAACGCCATCGATGTACCACCTTCTCAGGGAACGCCGACGTCGTCGTCGAACCCTCATCCACGATCTCACAGATGCGGAAGGACGACGACACACTACGCAATGCGACATTGGTCTCGCTTTCTATTCTCATTTCCGTCAACTGTTCGCTGCCGTCCCTCATCCCCCGACCTTAATTGAGGAGGTGGCAGCAATGACTGTCAACACCATGCCAGAGGATGTGGCTCAAGAACTTCAGGAACAAGTGACCTCTGATGAAGTCCTAGATGCTATCAAGGTGGGGGCTGCCAACAAGTCCCCTGGACCTGACGGCCTCCCCCTCGACTTTTACAAGTATTTTAGCTACCTTTTGTTACCTGCTTGGACGTCCATCTGTCGTGAATTGATGTCACCCACAACGATGATCCCAGCCACCTTCCTTGATGGGGTCATCATCCTGGTCCCTAAGCCACATGGGCGATTACGGATCTGTGATTACCGGCCCATCACTCTACTCAACAGTGACATGAAAATTTTCACCCGTTTGTTGGCCTCACGCCTCAAGAAGGCGGCAAGATCCGTCACCTCCCTTGATCAGACTTCGTTGGGCGGTGACAACAACATCCATACGGCCCTTTGCCGTTATAGGGACATGATTGCGCTCGCGCGCTCGCGACATTTACCTGGCGCATTGGCATCGCTTGACTTCCGTCAAGCTTTCGACCGTGTCGACCATACTTTTCTGAAATCGGTCCTCCAACACATGGGTTTTCCGGTTCGTACAATCACCGTGGTAATGCGGCTCTTGAGCGGCGCAACTTCAAGAATACTCTGTAATGGTCGCCTCACCGCGCCTCTAGCGATCGAGCGCTCTGTCCGACAGGGATGCCCACTTTCCACGATACTGTATGCTTTGGCATTAGAGCCCCTCCTACAGGGGCTTCGCCAACGCCTGGTGGGCCTGACATTGCATGGGCACCGCTTCTGTTGTACAGCCTATGCTGACGATCTAGTCCTCTACCTCCGCAATGAAGACGATGTTCGCGCTGCTCTGACTTGGGTGACGACTTATGGGGAGGCATCGGGCAGTTCTCTTAACATTTCCTAATCGAAGGTTCTGCTCATTGGTGAGGGTCTACCAGAAAGATCTGTCGCTCCTCTAAGTGTGGCCACCAGCGTCCGCTGTTTGGGCATTGATTTTATGAATGACCTCCGTCGCTCAGCGGCAACCAACGGTCGACGTCTCCTACAAACGATCAGGGCTGGCCTTGTGGACCACCGGCTTCGATCCCTCGACATTATACAGCGCGTGCAATACGTGAATGTTTATCACGCCTCACGCATCCCCCATGTGGCACAAGTGTTCCCGGTTCCGATTACCCTCGCACGTCGTATGTTGATGGCGATGGGATCCTTTGTCTGTGCCGGGATGTTATTTAAAGTTCAATATTCCTCCCTTGCCCTCCCGCGGGAGCGTGGAGGAGTGGGCTTATTCCATGTGCCAGACAGAGTTACCGCACTTTTTGTTAGCTCCCAACTGAAAGTCTGGCGTCGCTGCCCGACGAGCCTGACCGGACTGCTTTTGCGTGAATACGCACCAGTCTCCATGTCAGCCCCGGTCATGTTATCCGACATTCCACCCCCCTTTTATCACTTTCGGTACTTCTTCTTTGAAATCAGTTACATTCTGCACTCCTTACCCCTTCTCCGTATACTCCAGACAAAGACTGTATACGACACCTTACAAATGTGTCAAACCCCCAACCCCATTGAACACAAGTTTCCCCAGATCATATGGCGCCGTGTGTGGAAAGCAGTGCATGCTGGTTACCTCGACACCAGCGTTCAGTCCACCTGGTATATCACCGTCAATGGCAAACAGGTCAACCAGTCTCGTTTGCACCGCATCCGCCTTGCTGACACACCACTCTGTGTTCACTGTGGTGTAGAGGACACGGACGCTCATCGGTTCTCATGTGGTCCGTCTGCTGACGTCTGGAGGCTCGCGCAGCGTATCCTGGCTTTAGTCACCCGACAGCCGCCTGCTCAGATTATTTTCCTGACGCTTCTATTCCGGGATGTGATTCATTACCCCACAACAAAAACTAATGCCGTGAATTGGATACGCGGTCATACAGTCCGCTACCTTTTTGGGCCCGATGAGAAATCAGAACTAGGTTATTGGACGTACCTTAACGATCGACATTGTGCACTTGTTCGCAACCCCAGATACAAGCAATTCTTTTCCAATTTTCTACGGAGCGCCTTTCATGACCCGCCTTCCAGCTGGAACGTCCAAGCCATGAGATGCTGATGCTTTTTTGCCGATATGATGTTCTGAACGTACTACACACGGAATCCCCACTAAAATTTCGAGAAGACACGTTTGGATGTTCCGCCAATCAGACGGCGCAAGCGACTCCTAGAATTCTGGTGCAACGACTGCCATAATACAAAAAAAATGAATAAATAAAAACATACATACAAAAAAAAATCATGTGGAAGGCATATGAATGAGTTCTTAGGAATTTCGAAAATTGTTCAGAAATTTTGGAACCAAATTATTATTAAATCTGGTTCTCCAGATAAACAGTGTCTCTTGAAAATATCATTCACATAGTTTTGTATGTTTAACGACACATAAGTGCGAGGACATCCGCACAATTACCTGAAGAGCTCTCACACTCAAGTTGCTGACCAGAATATGTATATAAGAGGAAAAGTAGATTGAGGAAGTGCTAGATGACCATCAATTTAATTTTAGGAAAGATAAAGGCATCAGCGTAGGACTTCTCAGTTGGCGATTGATGATTAAAGCGAGACTTAAGGAAAATCTAGGCATGTCCGTAGGATTTGTAGTCAGATAAATATTGTACAATAATTTAAAATGTTGCAGGATTTCCGAAACTCTAAGGAAAATGGGTGTAACCTCTAGGGAAAGAAGGGTTACGTACAATTTGTACATCAAACAAGAGGAAAAAATAGGAAGACCAATAACAAACAGATTAGGTTAGGAAAGGTAAAAGACATACATCTAATCGCCCTTAGGATTCAATCTGTATATCGAAGAAGCAATGACGGAATGGGGTTCAGAAATGGAATTAAAATTCATGTTGAAAGTTTATCAGTGACAGGAATGGCTGATGTCATTGCTGTTCTCAATGGAAGTCAGAGGTAACAGTAGGAGATGGTGAGTATAATAAACAATCTAATGGGTAGACTCTATCAATTAAGACTAAACCATAGAAAGATTAAATTATGAGGTCTAGGTCAGAATTGTAGGCGAGGATCAAGACGAACTGAAAGAATTCTGCTACCTTCAGGACAAAGTAGCCGGCTGAAGTGGCCGTGCGGTTCTAGGGCCAGCAGTCTGGAACTGCGAGACTGCTACGTTCGCAGGTTCGAATCCTGCCTTGGGCATGGATGTGTGTGATGTCCTTAGGTTAGGTAGGTTTAACTAGTTCTAAGTTCTAGGGGTCTAATGACCTCAGAAGTTGAGTCCCATAGTGCTCAGAGCCATTTTAACCAAGGACAAACTCATAATGGAAAAATGAAAGATAACATAAGAATTAGAGACGAACATTCAAAGAGGATGTTCATGGCCAAAAGAAGTAAACTAACATCAACTGTCAGTTTTGTAACAACGAAATCAAACAATCATTGATAAAATTATTTAATAGGATAGATAAAACAATCTACTCACGAAGCAGCGTCAGAACACACACAGAAACTGTTGTGATTGGCAAGCTTTCGGAGCCAGTGGCTCCTTCTGCAGGTAAAAGTGTTGAACGGAAAGAAGAAGGGCTAAGGAAAAAGACTGGACAGGTCTAGGAAAAGGGGGGAAAGGGGTAGATTTTGGGAAAGTCACCCAGAACCGCGGGTCAGAGGTGACTTACAGTACAAGATGAGAAGGAATGTTGGGGACCGCACCTAGGGAGCTTAAAGGTGGAAGGTAGGGTAATATACAAGACAGAGACTACTGCTAAAACGTTGATCTCGAGTTAACAAGAGTGTGTCCTCCTACAATAGCCCTGTAACCGGCAAAACATATTCTATTAAAGGGAGAGCCAGTTGCGAAAAGATACAAGTCATATACCAGCTACTACGTAAACACTGTTTAGCCTTCTACATTGACACGACTACCATCAGATTATCAATTAGGATGAATGGGCATAGGCTGAGGGTATACACTGGTAACTCACAATATCCTGCTGCAGAGTATGCTCTAGAACATGACATTCGTGACACCGGCGCCTGTTTCACCACCAGGATTCCTTCTCCCAGACACTAGTTTCTCAGGACTCCGTAGGTGAGAACTAACTCTACAACATGTCATTGGTTCTTGCCACCCAGCTTCTTATCACTGTAACTACTCTTTGCTTTGTTTCAGTTTCCTGCATCTTTCATTGTCTTTCCCATGAATTTTTGACCGCCTCATCCCACCTCTGTTATGTACAATGTACTTACCTTCTCACAATAACTTGTGATCAATGTTATAGCAGTAATCTCTTTCGTGTATATCACCTTGCCTTCCACCTTTAGCCTCTTGGGTTTTCACATCTCGTCTGATGCAGTCCCCAACATTTAGTCTTCCCTACTCATCTCGTACAGTAAGTCTCCCGTGGCCCACAGTTATTGGTGACTTTCCCAAAATCTACCCCTTTTCCAAGACCAGTCCAGTCCTTTTCCTTCACTCTTCTTCCTTCCCTTTCAACCGTTCTACCTGAAGAAGGAGGCACTGGCCCGAAAGCTTACCAATCACAGCAGTCTTTTATATGTGTGCCTTGCTGCTGCTGCGTGAGTAGTTTTTTTATCTATCCAAGCAAATGTCCGGTTCTGTTTGAGGACGAGTAACTAAGAGTGTAAGTTTGGAGCACAGTATTCTATGAAAGTGAAACATGGGCAGTGGGAAAACTGGGACAGAAGAGAATCTAAGCATTTGAAATGTGGTGCTAGAGACGAATGTCGAAAATTTGATGGACTGATAAGAGAAGAAATGATGAGGTTCTCAGCAGAATCGGTGAAGAATGGAACATACTGAACACTTTGGTAGGAAGATGGGAGAGCATTTTGTTCTTGGTCATGTAGCCTTTTTGTTTCCTCTCGGTTCTTGTACGTATTGAATGGGTCCTGTAGCCACCATTCATTAGTCTGGTAGCCCATTTTCACTAGCATTTCTCGTTATTTTCCTTGTTTATCTTTACTCATAACTCTCATAGTGGCGTGATTGAATGAATGTGGTTGTGTGTCACGCTGCCATACGGTGGCATAGTCTGCTGCAGAAAGTCTGCGATGGTGATACAGATTCAGCAGCAATTGTACAGAATAGCGAAGTCTCGAAGTGCTCAAGTAGGCAAAGAGGTTTGCGCTACTGCTGAGAAATCCACCTGCGTTAGGTTGGTGGCGGATATGGCATCCTTGGGTTTTCTGGGCCACACGGAGCGTGGAGGAGGCTGGAGATGAAAAAGGGAGGCAGTCTGCCGCCTGTACGGGAAACGTCCACAGCTGTGCTCCAGTCCAAGAAGGGTGAGTTAGACTGACCGCGTGGCGCGTTCTTACTTGGCGAGGGGAAAGCTGTTAGCTTTTGGTCTCGCTTTTCAACTCTGAAAGTTTGCTTTGCTTTGCCTTGTCGCAGCAAGGAATGCAAAACTTTGGCACATTTTTCTTTTAGTAAATTTCTATAGCAGACTTGGATCCACCGGAAGAGTGCCACACAAAGGTGTCGATAAGAAGTGAGCACTCGCTTCTGTATGAATGTTTTTTCTCTGCCTCGTGATGACTGGGTTAATTAGGTTTAAGTAGTTCTAAGTTCTAGGGGACTGATGACCATAGATGTTAAGTCCCATAGTGCTCAGAGCCATTTCAACCATTTTGTGTGCTTGACTTCAGCTGTGCCTGTATAAGTTTTCATTTTTCTAAATATTAATAGCTTTGTCTTCTCGTAAATTTTCGTCCATGGGGAGCCAACCACATGGTTGAACATTAGAGTTTGTTTGGCTACCGTCACCACCAACTCTCCGATCTCGTGTTTGTTTTAGAGAATGTTAACTGTTCATGACTGTGTGATGTGATATTGTTGCAAGTTGGCCACGATACCTAGAAACTGCGTCCCCTCAAACCACGTGGGCAGGCGGGTGTACCGCGAAACGTGTACTGCTTCACGAGTTATTGCGATCAGTTGTCAAGCATCGGCAGTTGTATGAATGATTCAAGGCAATGATTTTAGGTGTAGATTATAACGGTGTATGTATCGATGCTTTTAGGAATTAATGTTATCAGAAATTGTGTACATGCCTCACATCCATATCTTAGGAATAAATGATTTTATACACAATTTTCTCTTGCATTCCGAGGTTACGTTTTTGCACCTAAGCCACCCACCTGGTAGCTTTCCTGTTAGCACATCCAACGCGTTTCCTTACGCACGGGTCCAGTGATTTGTTTTAAAACAATTTATTTTAAAACAAATTCTTTACATTAAGTCTTACTTTCAGGTGTGTTGCTGGGAGCTGATCTTCTGCACAGTGTTCGTGGATGTGCTATTTTATTTTAAAACGTTGATTCTCGTGGACAGTGCACGGTAGATACTATTAATTGCATCGCATTCCCTATGAGCGATATCACGACGTACGTATTTTTATGTGTTTTTGGTCTGTGATCAAATTAATTTATTTTCCGACTCGGCCAAACCTTCGATTAGTTGTATGGTTAGAGTCGGTGGCGACCCTAATCTTCTCACGTTAATTTCACAATCAGTAAGCATTTCCATTCCCAATAATAACGTAATAACACGTAGTAACAGGTTACCTTATTTTATCACCCGTCTTTCTTTGTAACATACTCGTATTTTTCTCAATATTTCGAAAATCGTGCAGAATTTTACATTTCCGGATGCTTTTTGCAGGTCTACAGGGCCTATGAATGTGGCAATTTTATTTTCCAAGTTTTGTTTCTCTCATCAGTTACAACGCCCTCTCATGCTACTAGCCTTCTGACAGTTAAAATGATGGTCATCTATCATATCCTCTATTACCTTTTCCATTCCTCTGTATATATTGTTCCTGTCGACAAATTCCATAAATGAGGTGTTATGCTAGTTCTGCTATAGGGGCCTGCGAGTATCTGCTCATCTTCATGGTTGGGTGTAATGGTATACCACCATTCTCATATATTCTAGGAGCCAACTTCAATAATTCTTGGTTGACACTTTCGCCAATGATTTCGGAAACTCAGAAGGTATGTTACCTATCGCTTCTCCCTTCTACTTCTACATCTACATCCATACTCCGCAAGCCACCTGGCGGTGTGTGGCGGAGGGTACCCTGAGTACCTCTATCGGTTCTCCCTTCTATTCCAGTCTCGTATTGTACGTGGAAAGAAGGATTGTCGGTATGCTTCTGTGTGGGCTCTAATCTCTCTGATTTTATCTCTTCGCGAGATATACGTAGGAGGGAGCAATATACTGCTTGACTCTTCGGTGAAAGTATGTTCTCGAAACTTTAACAAAAGCCCGTACCGAGCTACTGAGCGTCTCTCCTGCAGAGTCTTCCACTCGAGTTTATCTATCATCTCCGTAACCCTATCGCGATTACTAAATGATCCTGTAACGAAGCGCGCTGCTCTCCATTAGATCTTCTCTATCCCTTCTATCAACTCTATCTGGTTCGGATCCCACACTGTTGAGCAGTATTCGAGCAGTGGGCGAACAAGCGTACTGTAACCTACTTCCTTTGTCGTCGGATTGCATTTCCTTAGGATTCTTCCAAGGCTGTGTTAAGCTCTGGCTCTTATGTGGGATCTCCAGTGTCTTCCGTTGTGATTCTCATTTCTTCTTCTGTCAAGTCATCAGACGAGTCCTTCCCCTCGTAGACGGCTTCAGTTCACTCTCTCCACGTACCCGCACCCTCCTCTGCATTTGACAGTGGAATTCTCATTGCACTCTGAAAGCTGATGTCCTCACTTTTAAAGTTGTTCTTCTGAGTATTCTGTACATGTTCTTTTGAATATTCTGTACACTGAATAAATCTTTCAGACAACCATTTCTTATTCTGTGTCTTCACATTTTGCAACAGTCACTTCGCATTGGTTTCCCATCTACCCTTACTTACTTCGTGCCCAAGTGAATTATACAGCTGTATCCCTGTGTTCCTCCGAACGTTTTTGTATCTTCTACATTTGCTGATCAATTGCTGTGTTTTTTCTGTTTCCCAATGTTTCTTTTCCGTTAGCTCCTTATATCTATCTTTGTTTCTCCAATTTCTATGATGCCCTTTTTATTGGTGTCCATTCCTGTTCAAATGAACTGCCTGTGTGGTATTCATCCGCGTAATATCTGCTGCCCACGAGAAATTTAAGTGCATTTCGTGATTGCTTTGCACTTTAGTGTCCCACTTCTTTCCGCGTTATGTTCTTCCAGACCATTCTCTTAAACTTCAATCCACTCTTCATCGAAATTCAACTGACATCTGAGCTTATATCTGGCCCTAGGTGTGCCACACAATCGAAGAGCACGATTGAGAAAACGATAGATTTCGACTTCTAGACATAGATAACCGGACAATTCTTCCCATAAATACAGAAGTACGAGTATTAACGAGGGCCTCAACAGGGCGTAATCCCACATGGAACTTTCATGTGTCTCGATCCTTTTCGAAGCATACTTCCCGTGGAAAAGCGAGAGTTTTCGGTAGCTACAGACGGTTGAAAGATAAAACAAACAGCGACAGAGGGAGAGAGAAAGGGACTCCCCTCTCTTGCACTCCGCTCCAAGGCCAAACTTCGTGTGCAATCATGACTGTTTGTACTGAAGCCATAATGTTATGTAATTGGAGTTTCGATATTTTTATCATTACGTAATTTGGTAAAAGAAAGGCGAACAAACATGCAAAAGTAATGCATCTACAGTTTAAAACAGTTGCTGCAAAAATCGATGTTTTACACTGTTTTACATCTAAGTCAACTTAAAGATGCAGAGCGACAATTTTTGTAGTATGTGTATTCCGATATAAAGCATAACATGTGGAATAGTATGAAACCCCATACGTTAATTTCTGACATCAGTGATAATACCTGCTACAGTTGCAAAATTGTACATCAGCAGTTGATTTTATCACTGGGGATGTGTATCAGCAGTTGTCCCATCAAGAGAAACGTGTGTTCTTATGTGTCTCCATTGTTGCTGTTGTTATTGTTAGCATAGGTAGTATAAATTATCACTACCGCGTGCTGCTCGTGTACTTCACATGTCATAATGTTGACTTACTGAGATGTCAGGTTATATGTAAGAGAGTGCGCTAAAGCCTTAAGTTCATCAGGTGGAATAAACGCATAAAGAAGTAAATAAATGTGCAGAATGTGCCAAAGTCCGCCACTTTCTATAACGCACTTTAGACTATTTCTAAGGACACGGGCTCTGTCGTTTCTTGCGACTCTTAGTGTCTGTTCTGCTGGGGTTGGCATCGTATAGTGGATCCCCGTATGCTCTGTAGCGTATGGCATTAAAGGTCTAAAAATTTCGTAAAAGTTACAGTACCTTCATGCAATGTCCTTTTATCGCAACGGCAATGAACGAGATTCTTAGAACGTCACGTGTCAGAGATCTGTGCTGAAGTTTAGTGAGCGAGCAGTCTAGATCGCATCACATCGCATAGTGACTTTTTAATCCGGACCTCTCCGCCACCTCCACGCTGAGTATCCTGGACACGCTCCCAAGACAGCAGCCGTGTTCACAGAGCCGCGCGGACACGCTCCTAGCTGGACGACCACTCAGCCCACATGGCCGCTGAGCCATCCGGTCTCAGCCTCACAGGAAATGTCTGTGGACAGCGGCGGTCTCACCGTCCCTGAGACCTGCCGGCTCTGCGGGACTTGTTGAGTGACGTCAGCTGAACACGACGCAAGTGGAGAGACTCGTGGACTCTCTTTGTCGGGCCCTTGTCGAGGCTAGAGGCGGTGTGCTCTACTGCTGTGTTATCATGATCTCTCCTTATCTGACATAGAATGAAATCGGTCCTCAACCTTCATGTTTATTACTTCTAACCCTCCACATAAACATAACTAAGTCAACCTTGTTTTGTAAGGAGAAAAATGTACACTTGCAAGATCTCAAGCCTAGATACCAAACACCCATCCTCTCTTAAAGTACATGGCCATACTTAAGATAATACTCATTTTAGGCGTCTTGAATGCAGAGTTTTTAGAGTTCTGTAGGTGCAGGTTGCCTGCCGCTGGCTCCGCCCCACAGCAGCTGCCTGATGCGCGAGTGGAGAGTACTGTGCAGCGGGGTGACGTCCAGAGCCCTCATACCCGCTTCACGTCGCAAGTGTGGGAAGACGTGTGTGGAGCCGGTCACGTCTGCCCCACGTGTTTCGAAACTTTGTTCTTCAAGTAGAACACACGTTATTTAACGTGAAAAACTGGTAAGCAATATGAGCAGATAGTATTTCAATGCCATGCGCATATATGGTCGACTATGTTTAGCAATATTTTAGGACATATTCTGCAGCAGTTTTTATAAAACACACACACACACACACACACACACACACAGAGAGAGAGAGAGAGAGAGAGAGAGAGATCTCAGTCACGCACAGAGGCAAGGTGAATTCTGACAATATTACCTCTTCAAAGCAAGCTTCCTAAACAGTCAGTTCGTGATTTTACATCTCTGTCGCATTGTGCCAATGAAGTTGTTTGACGAAAATGATTGTGGTGAAAGGTATCGTCATCATTGTCACCGCCATCCTCTCATAAAGAATAGTCTAACGTCAATCAATTATTCTTCTCTCCATTTAACGGGTCTTCTCTATGACTGCCGCTACTAAATCGCAAGGTACAATCAGTAGCACAAAGAAACGCTCATAGAGTTTCTTTTGGCTCGTGTAAGAGCTGGTCGAATAGCCACATACAACGACGCTTACCGGTCACAACTGCCGCGTGCTCTGACGTTTAAACGTGGCAGTTTGACCGTCACTGCATACTGCTCCTGGTGGTGCCACTCTGTCGCTTGTCGGTTCACCGGCACTATAAACACGAACCTCCTACTCACTGTACTGTACAGTAGTTCGAGCTCCGACAATGGCGACCGCAGCGGAGCGTGCCCGAAGCAAGTGGTACACGGGCGTTAAAAAGCTATGTGGTGAGAAGGTGTTACCTGCGTACAGTCATAATCACGGTCCAAATCCCCGCGCAACATAGACAGCTGGGGCTCACACCTTGCAAGTTTGCGTCTCGTATATGAGACCAGGTTGGCGCCCTTCTCTTGTTAGATGCAATCCGTTGTGATTAGATAACTGTTTCTTTTCTCCAGTGTGATTATTATTTAGCTCTTATGTCTTTATTTCTATGCACTTTAATTAGGACATAATTTTCAAATGCGGTGCAACTCCATCACCATGTGTTGATTAACTTCGACGAGAGTATTTATAGAATACCTAAATGATCACATTACTCTTTATTTAACAATAACGAACTTCCAAATAATATACTCACCAGGTTTATTCCTCCACTCAGACTGAACATGACGCCACCTCTGACATCTCACCCTGCCGACCGTGGCTCTTGTGATGCGTCGAACAGCATGCACTGACTGGGACAGGATATGATGCCTCAGATCATCTGTTTGCAGCGTTGTCATGTTCCATTTCATGTTGTTCAACCTTTCAAAAGAAAATGGAGTCAGCTTATGTGACAGATGATATTCTGAAACTTGACTGTATTTTGTAGACTAGAATAGTGAAAACTAAACTCAACTTGCCCTACTCCAGCTCTTACGTTTCCCATTGATAGAGGTCGCCAGCCCATTAGAGACGAATCGAGGTGTCAGACAGGAATTGTTGCGTACATTACGGCTCGTATGGGAGTCTGCTAACATATTCTGGACAATTGATCATTTCTGATGAAATACAAGAATTCACATACAAGCTAGCAGCCAGAAATATGACTGGACAAGCACAGCAGACCGCCTTCAAAGGCATGGAGTGGGCACTCCCCCACAACATGGCTCACCGTCTGCTCCTTGGCGCCATAATCATGAGCAGCGCTTCCACTATAATACCACGTATTCAAGAGGTTGCCATGTCTCTCTTGTGCCATTTGGATGAGGCTGAATCTTGGTATTTCATGACAAGAAAGACCATACTGCGCTACCTTACTCAGTTGGACTGAATATTTATTGCACTCTGTCTTAGGAATTAGTACAGTGGCATCCTTGATTGTGAGATTAGCAGAGACAAAATTTGACAGAACATGCAACCCCTAAGTGGGGGCTGTTGTAGCAATGTCATTAATAGTCAACATGGCTCCTTACGTCTTAACTGCATGAGTGCCATTCTCCCATGCTTTAGCGCAATACGCGACAGCTCAGTAACAAAGAAAAATTGCAGCTTTGTTTTGTTTGTCTACATTTGCTCCACAGGTTTTTGCAGGAATGTAGTGCAGTTGATTTAGAATAGAAGCAAACGACTTTTACAGGTCCGCGCAGTGGTGCATAAATGACAGTGACAGGAAGAGGAGACACCAAGGTAATTAAGGAAGTAGCTGCAGGAAATTTTGGTCCTATCCAGGGGCCTCTGTATCATGGACATAGAACCCTGTGGGCTCAGTTCCGCTTGTGATTCGCTGGAGTCTCTATTTGTAAAAGTACCCCCTGTGTTTGGTGTCAACTTGGAGGATCGTCGACACAATCAGTAAGTAGCCAGTTCCACTCGAAGAATTTGGTCTCTAGGCGACCTCTACGAACAACAATAAAAAAACTACCTGGGACCTTGGACTGCGAAGATATTGGCTAAGGGGACACGTGAAACGGAACGTGAATCAGTGGACTGGGCTTGTGTTCACCGGCGAGTACAGGTTTCGAATGTCGATTGGGGATCGTCGTACAGGGCTGTGTAGGTGACCAGGCACTGTTGCAGGTCACTATCCATGGGTTGTGCTGTGGGGCGGGACGGTCGTATTTTGCCTGCTGTTATGGTAATATCAACAGTAGCAGAAAACAGTATAACGGGAGTAGGATTCTTTAGGAAGATAGAGCAGAGAGTGTGTTACAGTGAACAGTTTAGCGATACAGTTACGCTTATCGCAATCGACAGCAAACCAACACCGACAACGATAGATCGGATAGTACATGCCGACGTCGGAAGCTTAAGATGGCAGAAAAAGTATATGAAAGTATTGAAAGGGTAATACAGTACGTAACGGGCGATGAAACGTCAATACATATGAGAGACAGGAATGCAGTTGTAGGGGTAAAAGTGGAAGAAATGGTTACTGGAAAATGTGGGGTTGCGTTAGGGAATGAGAGAGAAGAAAGAATAACTCAGTTCTGTAATAAATTTCGGCTAGTAATAGCGAATACTCTTAATCACAAGAGGAGGATGTATAATTGGAAAAGGCTGGGTGATATGGGTAACTACAGTTAGATTACATAATGTTCCGACAGAAATTCCAAAAAGGATATAGTGGATTGTAAGGCATACGCAGGAGCAGATATAGACTCATATCACAATGTAGTAATGAGAAACAGTACGTTGAAATTTAAGAGATAAGTCAGAAAGCATCGATACGCAAATGTGTCAGATACAGAAGTACTAAGGAATGACGAGATACTCTTGGAGATCTGCAAGGCTATGGGTACAGCAACAAGGAATAATCCAGTAGGCAGCCCACTTGAAGAGGAATGGTTATCTCTGAAAAGGACAATAATAAAAGTTGGAAAGAAAAACATTGGTACAAAGAAAGTAACTGCAAAGAAACTATGTGAATTAAAATAAATAACTGAAGTATTTCTTTTATTACCCGTGATGAAAGAAGGAAGTTCAAAAATGTTCAGGGAAATTCAGGAATACAGAAATGCTAGTCACTGAGGGATGACATAGACAGGATGTGTAGGAAAGCTAAGACGAAATGGCTGCCTGAAGAATGTGCAAAAATCGAAAAAGAAGTGATTGTTGGAAAGACTGAGCCAGCGCATAAGAAAGTCGAAGCAATCTTGAGTGAAATTGTTAGAAAAGGGTGGTAATATTAAGAGTGCAGTGGGAATTTAACCGTCAAAAAAGGAGGAGGAGGTGGATATATGGAAAGTACATTGAAGGCCTGCATGAGGAGGGAAGATTAGTCTGATGTGATAGAAGAAGAAAGAAGAGTCGATTTAGAAGAGATAGGAGATCCAGTAATAGAAATCAGAATTTATAAGAGCTTTGGAGGACTTAAGATCAAATAAGGCACAAGGAGTAGATAACTTTCCATCAGGATGTCTAAAATCGTTGGGGGAACTGGCGGCAAAGCGACTATTCATGTTGGTGTGTAAAATGTATGAGTCCGCCGACATACCATCTAGCTTTCGGAAAAATATCATCCACACAATTCTTAAGACTGCAAGAGCTGACAAGTGCGACAATTATCGAACAGTGTGCTTAATAGCTCATGCATGTAAATTGCTGACAAGAATAATATATTGGAGAATGGAAAAGAAAATTGAGGATGAGTTAAATGACTATCAATTTGTCCTTGGGAAAGGTAAATGCAACAGAGAGGCAATTCCGACGTTGCTGTCCGTGATAGAAGCAAGACTAAAGAACAATAAAGTTACGTTTATAGGATTTGTCGACCTCAAAAAGATGTTGAACAATGTGAAATGGCGCAAAGTGTGAGAAATTCTGAGACAAACAGGGGTAAGCTGTAGAGAGAGACAGGTAATACACAATATGTACAAAAGCCAAGAGGGAACAATAAGAGTGGATGACCTAGAATGAAGTGCTCGGATTAAAAAGGATGTAGGCGGGGATGTAGTGTTTCGCTCGTATTTTCAGTACGTACATGATGGAAATACAAGAAAGGTTCTGGAGTGGGATTAAAATTCAAGTTGAAAGGGCATGAGTGATACGATTCGCTGATGACATTGCTATCCTGAAAGTGAAAGTGAAGAAGAATTACATGATGGGCTGAATGGAATGGACAGTCTAAATGAGTACAAAATATGGGTTGAGAAAAAAACGAAGAAATACGAAAGGAGTTGGAAGTAGCAGAAATGAGAACAGAGATGAACATAACATCAGGATTAATTCTCACGAAGTATATCAAATTAAGGAATTCTACTACCTAGGCAGCAAAATAACAAATGACGGATAGAGCAAGGAGGACAGCGAAAGCAGATTAGCACCGGCGAAAAAAAGCATTCCTGACCAAGAGAAGTCTATTAGCATCAAAGATAGACCTTAATTTTACGAAGAATTTTCTGAGAATGTACGTTTTGGAGCAGAACCTTGAATGGTAGTGAAACATGGTCCGTGGGAAAACCGGAAAAGAAGAGAAATCAAAGCATTTGAGATGATGTACTACAGGCGAATGCTGAAAATTAAGTCAACTTACAAAGTATGGAATGAGGAGGTTCTGCGCAGAATGGAAGAGGAAAGGAATATGTGGAAGGGACACGATGATAGGACATCTGCTAAGACATCACGGAATGAATTCCATGGTAAAAAATTGGAGAGTACATCCAGCAAATAACTGAGGAGTTAGGTCGCAAGTGCTGCTCTCAGGTAAAGAGGTTGGCATAGGAGGGGAATTTGTAGTGGACCACATCGAACAAATAAGAAGACATACGACTCAAAAAAAAAAAAAAAAAAAAATAAACATAAATAAATAAAAAAATGAAAAAAAAATAAAGAAATGGAAACGTCTCTAACGTTTCGCCTCCAAATGCTGGAGACATCTTCAGAGGCTAAAAAGGCTCAGGCAGCAGATTGAAACTCCTATAAACTCTTGTATTAAAACCTGTGGTCTAGAATAGTCGTGTTCCGGCACTCGGCCAGTGCACATCGCGCGGTGACGGGCGGTAGCGCGGGCCAGTGTTTACGTCGCGAGCAGTGCTGAGGTGGAGAGCTGAGCAGCGTGTGCGAGCGCTGTTAACGTTTGTTTCTGTATAATTGTTGTAAGTAAGATGTCGACAATTAACAGAGCGAACAGCGTTCAGTGTGTTTTCGATCGCACTGCCTTGCGACCGACGGCGTTTGAAATTCATGAGTGGATCTTTGAGGATTTGAAATTGCCTGAAGATATAGTCGACACATTCCAGTTGGACTTCGTGCAGTACTCGTTATTTATCAAATTTATTTCGAGTGACACTTACGACAAATTCGCTGATGAGCATGTTGGTGTGAGACCATTCCGTCATAATGATGGCAGTATTAGTAATGTCCAAATCGTGCCTTCGGGATACGGAGTAAGAACCGTCAGGGTATTTAATGTGGCACCTGAGTGCCCTAATGATCTGATTGCACGTTCTCTGTCACTGTACGGCGCTGTTTTGTCAGTTACAAATGAAAAATGGTCGAGTGCCTATCGCTACCAAGTTAACAGCGGGGTGCGCAGTGTACGTGTAGATTTGAAAAAGCATATACCTTCGTATGTTGCCATTGGCGGCTTTCGTGCACAGGTAACTTACATTGGTCAACCCCCTACCTGTTCGATCTGCCATTCGACTGAACATCTGCGGATGAACTGTACACGTAGACGTCCATTTCAACTTCCACGGGAACGTCCTGCAGACGGTAGTGAAAAGCTAGTACCACTATTGAGTGAGGTGGTCGCGGGGACTGTACCACCACCCCGGCAGCCGGAACATGTCAGCGAGGCGGAGATGCCAGTTCAGGTGGAATGCAGTGCCAAAGACATTCGCGGTAGGACGGACGTCGATTCGGCACCGTCATCCTCACCGGGGCAGTTACCGCTGGATACCAAAGATGCGCCAGCCACCTCTGAAACTAAGCCGTGTGAGATACAGGAGCGGGTGCAGATCAGTTTGCCTGAACCACCCCTATCGGTAGAGACTGTAGCTGACACGAAGAAAGGCCGCAGAAGGAGAAGCAAAGGGAATAGTAGCAAAGAGGAAAAGTCGAATGATTTAGGACCCGTGCACATGTCAGAAAGTGGCAGCGAGACTGAACCTCAATCTTCTTGCTCCGTGCGCTGTGAGGACACCGCGAGGCAAGAACGCATTCGTGAACAAACCAAACACCTGAAGGCACTACTGAGCGCTGAAAGGGATCAGAGCACCGTAACGGCTAAGAGGAAGAGCGAGCAGAGCAGCGAGCAGCTGCAGCAGCGATCCCGCAGGAACTCGCTGACGTCAGTCGCAGCCCCGCGTGGTGGCCAGGCGGATGCGACCACGTTGACAGACTCAGCCGGCGGTGGCGGGCAGGGCGGCGCGCGCACCGCGCAGCACCCCGACAGCAATGAGCCGTGGTGGCGGCAGAACGAGGAGATGCAGCAGTAGCTGCTCTCGCGCATGGCCATCGCGCTGCGATCTTCCCCTCCCTGGCCCGTTATTGGTTTTGACATTTCGTTTCGTACTCCAAACGTTACCAACGTGTTTGGTTCAAAGCCGGAGAGAAGGACGATGCGAAACTCAGAGCTCATTATCCTCTGAACCATCATGGGTGACAGCCAAACCTACAACATTACCACACTTAACGTCAATAGAATTCAAAGTGCGGTGAAACTCCGTTCGCTAAATGATTTCTTGTATGGTACCAGCGCTGACATTGCCCTCCTACAGGAGGTAGTCACAGCCTTAGAAGTGTCCGGTTACGTTCTTATTGATAACATCAATCTTCAGGATGCTGTAGGCACTGCCATCCTTCTGCGCGACGGTATACCCTTTACGGATGTGCAGCGGCTGCCCAGTGGTCGTGGCATTTCTCTTCGAGTGAATGGTGTGCAGATTGTTAACGTGTACGCCCCCTCAGGTAGCACTCATAAGAGAGATCGTTCAAAGTTTTATAAAACCGAGGTTCCCATTCTTCTTAGCGGTTATCGTGAACATCTCATCCTTGGTGGGGACTTCAATTGTGTGCTCAATGACAGAGACCAAACTCCTAACACGAACAGATGTATCGAACTTGAACATTTAATTCATGGCATGCGTCTTCACGATACATGGGAACAACTGCACGGTGAACGGGTAGCGTACACCTTCGCAACCAGTCATTCTGCCAGTCGGCTGGATAGGATCTATGTATCCGAGGCCCTCCAGCGACACACTGTGAACTGTGACATAGCTCCTGTCAATATCTCCGACCATTGTGCATATCAGTGTTACCTCAACCTACACCGCCAGCAAATTTACCGCGGGAAGGGCTACTGGAAATTGAATGTCAGCCTTCTGCAGGATGCCCAACTTGAAGAGGAGGTGAACTTAACGTGGCAACAGCTCCAGCGGCACCGACGTCGTTACGCTAGCGTTCTACAGTGGTGGATTCAGTGTGCTAAGCCTAAATTACGCCTGACCATCATGAGCTACGCCCGACAAAAAAGCTTTTGGCAGAAACAGACTATTGAATTTTATTATCGCTGTTTGAGAGAACTGTACAGTCGCACTAACAATACTTCTCGAGACATCGACGTAAAGATCAAACGATATAAAGCGAAAATCACGGCGATACAACGCCAACGAATGCATGGCATCATCGTGCGAGCCCACCCTAAGGACGTTGCCGCCGAAGAACGGGCCTCTCTGTATCACATCCTGAGAACGACGAAACGGTGTAAAGCCATGTTGATTGAAGCCGTCGTTGATCACGCTGAGAATGCCATCACGAAGCAACGTGCCATCATCTCGCACGTCTACGACTATTATTGTCAACTTTACAAGAAGCAACTCGTTGATGAACACTCGTGCGAGGATTTTCTTAGGACCTTGAGCTGTTGCTTGTCACAACAGGATAATGCAAAGTTGGAATCTGTTTTCACACAGGACGAAATCCGACTGGCGGTTCACAGTGCAAAGAAAGGGAAATCACCAGGACCTGATGGTCTCAGCGCTGAGTTTTACCAGCGATACTGGAACGTCCTCGGTCCGACACTCCTCGAGATAGCGAATGAACTCTGGCACCTGGAAGTCATACCCAAGGCATTTACGGAAGGTATCATCCTGCCCTTACCGAAAAAAGGGAACAGCAGGAAGGTCGAAAACATGCGACCTATCACACTCCTGAATGCCGACTTCAAAATAATCACCAGATCGATTAAGCAAAGGATGCAAACCGTTATGTACAAGGTTTTAGGCAGTTACCAGTACAGTGCAGTGCAAGGTCGAAGGGCAATCTCAGCTGCCTGCGATTTGAGGGACATCATCTGTTCATATGCTGAAACTAAAGGACAGGGCGCTCTGATCTTTCTAGATTTTGAGAAGGCTTATGACCGTGTACGTCATGATTTCCTCTTTCAAAGCATGAAGAAACTAGGATTTGGACCTCATCTCATAGAATTAATTCGCAAACTTACTACAAACGCCTCTTCACGGATTCTCATTAATGGCCATTTTACAAAAGAAGTTTCCATCGAGCAGTCCATCCGCCAAGGATGTCCTCTCTCAATGATTTTGTACGCCATTGCAGTAGAGCCGCTCCTGAACAACTTAGTGCATAGCGGGATCGGGCTTAGCGTCGAGTCTGTCACTATCCCATGCATTGCATATGCTGACGATATATGCGTAACTGTGTCATCATCGCAACAACTTCTGTCAGCAGCAACTCTTCTACAAACATTCACGTTTCTTTCAGGAGCAATACTCAATAGAACTAAAACCACAGTCTTGCAAATCGGTGGCGGTATCGGCGACATATCCCATGTTACCTGGTGCAAGGAAAAGGATTCTCACACAACCCTCGGTGTTACTTTTGAAGCCAAACCAGACAATTTCCTGACGAAGAACTGGTCACACATGCTTCATAAATTACGTGCTGCTTTGATGCTTCACTCCGACCGTGACTTGAACATACTACAGAAAGTTAAGACCATCGAGATCGCCATTACGAGCAAGATGAATTATTTGGCGCAAATTCTTCCAATCTCCGACCACCTAGCCAAGAGTATACAACAAGCGTTATGTTGGTTTATTTTTAGGGGGCATATTTTCAAAGTTCAGTTCGATACCTTAACCTTACCTTCATCCAAAGGTGGCCTTAACCTCATTAAAGTACACAAAAAATGTGTCACCCTGCTCCTAAATCGCATCAGGAAGGAGTTTCGTAACCGGAGGACCAGTCTCATCAGAAACCTTATTCAGCGGTGGAAACCTCATAGCTTGGACCCACCCGTTAATATCGCCGGCATTCCACTTTCTTACCGACATGTGCGACTATACTACATGGAAATGAGCTACATTCGACACGACATCGTCGATACAGGAAGCCTGACGAACAGGAAGCTTTATGACCTTCTCATGACAACAAACCACAGGAATCGTCTGAAGAAAAATATCCACATACACATTGGAGTATAATATGGCGGAATGTGCACAACGATATGTTACCATCACGCGTCATAGCAGACTGGTATCTCACAGTCAACGATAAAGTAGCAACGAATGAAAAGCTACATAAAATAGGCCTTCAACCAACGCCCAACTGTGACGCATGCGGAAGAGTCGATACGCTCCTTCAGAGGTTCACTTGCGGACATGCAGAAGAAATTACAACATTTCTTCGTCAACGATTGTCAGTGATAGACCGTACGACGCCCAGTGGTGTAGAACTTTTAGAGATCATTCAGCCACAAAAACTGAGGTATCCACGAGCAAAAAACAACGCCACAACGTGGATCATGGGCCACACAGCATCGTTTATTATGCAGAATAGGCATGCTACTTTTCTAGACTATTATTCTTACATAGAAATTGAACACTTTAACATAAGCCAACATTGTGACTACAGGAGGATATTTGGAAATATGCTGAAAATCATAATTAACGGTTAAATGCTTCAAATACGATATTTGGATAGTAGAGGTTGCCAGTTGCCTGTATGTATGAATCCTATTTGCTTCCTGGGACTTTATTTCTTGCCGGAATTTTAAGATACTATTCAGATGCTCACCAATGCAGAAGGCATTTTTTTTCCTTCCCATTTTCCTCTCAACATTTTCCTTCTCTCGCAGAGCAGCGGAGCAACTTTCCTTTCGACAATGATGTGATAGTCTTTTGTGCACCTCAAGAAGACATTTCCTTTCTTCTCTTATATTGCGCAACGGCAGGCTAGAACTCATAAATACTATGTTCACTCTCTTTTCATTACAAATCGGAGCACATGTTTATTTTTCCCTTCCTTATTATATATATATAATAAAAAGATGGATAGAGCGTCTGCCAAGTATGCAGCAGATCCCGGGTTCGAGTCCCGGTAAAAAAAAAAAAAGAAGTGGTATAGGGGTAGCGAAAAAAAAAGTTGACTAGGGGTAGCGCCTTTGATCCATAATCAAAAACGTCTTCGGTCCCGGGTTCGATCCCCGCCACTGCCTAAATTAAAAAAAAAGGGTAGCGACTTTGATTCATAATCAAAACGTCTTCGGTCCCGGGTTCGATCCCCGCCACTGGCTAAATTTTGATAAATAATCAGCATTGGCTGCAGAAGACTTCCGGCATAAGAAGTCAGCCCATTCTGCCAACGGCCTTGTCAAAGAGGGCGGAGGAGCGGATGTTCAGGGCAATCTCGTGTCCTACGGGTTGGAAATTGCCCCTAAAGGTAGAAGAATCAGCAGTGATCAACGACATGAGGATGCAGAAGGCAATGGAAACCACTGCATTAAAGACAAGTTACGTGTATCCACAGGACATGTGGCCTGTAGTTGAGGAAGTGTCATGATGATCTCTCCATTGGCAAAAGATTCCGCAATATTCCCCCATTCGGGTCTCCGGGAGAGGACTGCCAAGGGGGAGGTTACCATGAGAAAAATATTGATTAATCAACGAAAGTATAATGTTCTACGGGCGTGGAATGTCAGAAGCTTGAACGTGGTAGGGAAACTAGAAATTCTGAAAAGGGAAATGCAAAGGCTCAATCTAGATACAGTAGGGGTCAGTGCAGTTAAGTGGAAGGAAGACAAGGATTTCTGATCAGATGAGTATCGGGTAATATCAACAGCAGCAGGAAATGGTACAACAGGTGTAGGATTCGTTATGAATAGGAAGGTAGGGAAGAGGGTGTGTTACTGTGAACAGTTCAGTGACCGGGTTGTTCTAATCAGAATCGTCAGCAGACCAACACCAGCAACGACAGTTCAGGTATACATACTGACATCGCAAGCTGAAGATGAACAGATAGAGAAAGTGTATGAGGATATTGAAAGGGTAATGCAGTATGTAAAGGGGGACGAAAATGTAATCGTCATGGGTGACTGGAATGAAGTTGTAGGGGAAGGAGTAGAAGAAAAGGTAACAGGAGAATATGGGCTTGGCACAAGGAATGAAAGAGGAGAAAGACTAATTGAGTTCTGTAACAAGTTTCAGCTAGTAATAGCGAATACACTGTTCAAGAATCACAAGAGGAGGAGGTATACTTGGAAAAGGCCGAGAGATACGGGAAGATTTCAATTAGATTACATCATGGTCAGGCAGAGATTCCGAAATCAGATACTGGATTGTAAGGCGTACCCAGGAGCAGATATAGACTCAGATCACAATATAGTAGTGATGAAGAGTAGGCTGAAGTTCAAGACATTAGTCAGGAAGAATCAATACTCAAAGAAGTGGGATACAGAAGTTCTAAGGAATGACGAGATACGTTTGAAGTTCTCTTACGCTATAGATACAGCAATAACGAATAGCGCAGTAGGCAGTACAGTTGAAGAGGAATGGACGTCTCTAAAAAGGGACATCACAGAAGATGGGAAGGAAAACATAGGTACAAAGAAGGTAGCTTCGTAGAAACAATGGGCAACAGAAGAAATACTACAGTTGATTGATGAAAGGAGGAAGTACAAAAAGGTTCCGGGAAAATCAGGAATACAGAAATACAAGTCGCTGAGGAATGAAATAAATAGGAAGTGCAGGGAAGCTAAGACGAAATGGCTACAGGAAAAATGTGAAGACATTGAAAAATATATGATTGTCAGAAGGACAGGTTCAGCATACAGGAAAGTCAAAACAACCTTCGGTCACATTAAAAGCAACGGTGGTAACATTAAGAGTGCAACGTGAATTCCACTGTTAAATGCAGAGGAGATAGTAAATAGGTGGAAAGAATACATTGAAAGCCGCTATGAGGGTCAAGATTTGTCTGATGTGATAGGAGAAGAAACAGGGGTCGATTTAGAAGAGATAGGGGATCCAGTATTAGAATCGGAATTTAAAAGAGCTTTGGAGGACTTACGGTCAAATAAGGCAGAAGGGATAGATAACATTTCATCAGAATTTTTAATTTCACGTTGGTGTGTTGAATATATGAGTCTGGCGACATACCATCTGACTTTCGGAAAAGCATCATCCACACAATTCCGAAGACGGCAAGAGATGAGAAGTGCGAGAATTATCGCACAATCAGCTTAACAGCTCATGCATCGAAGCTGCTTACAAGAATAATATACAGGAGAATGGAAAAGAAAATTGAGAATGCGCTAGGTGACGATCAGTTTGGCTTTAGGAAAAGTAAAGGCAAGAAGAGGCAATTCTGACGTTACGGCTAATAATGGAAGCAAGGCTAAAGAAAAATCAAGACACGTTCATAGGATTTGTCGACCTGGAAAAAGCGTTCGACAATATAAAATGGTGCAAGCTGTTCAAGATTCTGAAAAAAGTAGGCGTAAGCTATAGGGAGAGACGGGTCATATACAATATGTACAACAACCAGGAGGGAATAATAAGAGTGGACGATCAAGAACGAAGTGCTCGTATTAAGAAGGGAGTAAGACAAGGCTGTAGCCTTTCGCCCCTACTCTCCAATCTGTACATCGAGGAAGCAAAAAGAGGAAATAAAAGAAAGGTTCAGCAGTGGAATTAAAATACAAGGTGAAATGATATCAATGATACGATTCGCTGATGACATTGCTATCCTGAGTGAAAGTGAAGAAGAATTAAATGATCTGCTGAACGGAATGAACAGTCTGATGAGTACACAGTATGGTTTGAGAGTAAATCGGAGAAAGACGAAGGTAATGAGAAGTAGTAGAAATGAGTACAGCGAGAAACTTAACATCAGGATTGATGGTCACGAAGTCAATGAAGTTAAGGACGGAGCAAGGAGGACATCAAAAGCAGACTCGCTATGGCACAAAAGGCATTTCTGGCCAAGAGAAGTCTACTAATATCAAATACCGGCCTTAATTTGAGGAAGAAATTTCTGAGGGTGTACGTCTGGAGTACAGCATTGTATGGTAGTGAAACATGGACTGTGGGAAAATCGGAACAGAAGAGAATCGAAGCATTTGTGATGTGGTGCAATAGACGAATGTTGAAAATTAGGTGGACTGATAAGGTAAGGAATGAGGAGGTTCTACGCAGAATCGGAGAGGAAAGGAATATGTGGAAAACACTGATAAGGAGAAGGGACAGGATGATAGGACATCTGCTAAGACATGAGGGAATGACTTCCATGGTACTAGAGGGAGCTGTAGAGGGCAAAAACTGTAGAGGAAGACAGAGATTGGAATACACCAAGCAAATAATTGAGGACGTAGGTTGCAAGTGCTACTCTGAGATGAAGAGGTTGGCACAGGAAAGGAATTCGTGGCGGACCGCATCAAACCAGTCTGTAGACTGATGACCAAAAAAACTCTACAAGCTGAACTGTTTGTTCGGATCCCTGCCACAGTTGGGCTGTGATGTCATCAGACGGCTGCTGAAGAGCGCAGGGTCACGAGTGCGTGTGTTGTCGAGCTTCTGCTGAGGAAAACTTGGCGCCGGTTTCTGTATTCAGCAACTAGTCTAATTTCTCTCATTCTTCTTTCCGTTAAAGTTGCTTTCGTGCTTTGTAATTTGAATGCCCTCTCTGTAAATTCAAGCACAGTAATATAGGTTCTGTACTGCAGAGACGAATTTTTAGTTTCCCTCGTCCGAGTGGATGTTCTGCAACTGCCGATTTATTGCTATTTCGCAGATGACAACTGCTTTTCTGTACCTTAAGCAAGAAATGAGTACTTCTGTTTGTACTACACATCTGTGCTTGACTGTCTGTGTAAGACAATTTATATATTCCTTCTGTGGCAAGTGCTGGACGTACATTCTTCACCGTGTTCAAAACATTCACGCTCCTTCGTAATTGGTATAAACACTGCATCAATACTATGTATTCCTCGTACTCTGATCATGTGAACCATGACTGCTTTTACGAATGGGAGTAAATCTTTGTTTCTCCTTCATGAGAAGCTCCATACCTTTATGGACTTATTGCCCTATTTATCTCTTTCTCAGATTAATCATTTCTTCTGAAAGTTGTGTTTAAATTGTCGGAGCGTTCCTCCAACTACTCTGGTGACACATTATTTAAGCCAGGCCCACCAATGTTCTCATTACTGCTCTTTTCAGTTTGGGACAATGACTTGAATTTTTGTGAATGTATCCACATGTGTGAGTGAGGTTTTTGCAGACATTCTGTGCCTAACATCTGTGGATTTTCTAAGTAGCCGTACATTTTAAAATATTTCAACTTCTTCCTCTTTTTCTATACTTGATTCTATATTATAACTAATATCATTCGGAAAGTTTAGAAATTCTGTGTTCTTTTTGTCCATTAGGCTACATATCGAAGTATGAGTATCATCAATATAACAAAACGAACGATAGTGACTTTTCTTGTTGGGCTGATGAGCTGTTCCTTCCAGTTTTACATATAGAACTCCGTTGTAACTTTCCTGAGTGTGTTTCCCATAATGTTCTAATGAATACAGTTTCAGAAAACTGGATGATTTATTCCAGAGCCTCACAAACTGAGCCAAGTTATTAACGCTTTGGTCCGCCTCTAGTCCTTCTGCAAGCAGTTATTCGGCTTCGCATTTATTGGCAGAGCCGTTGAATTTCCTCCCGAAGGACATTGTTCGAAATCATGTCCAGCTGGCAGGTTAAGTCATGAAAACCCCGAGATGGTTCGAGGGCCCTACCCAGTCCGCCCCAAACGTTGTCAGTTGGGGAGAGGTTTGGAGCCCTTCCTTGTCAAGGTATGTTTGGCGAGCAATAGAAACTCTCGTTCTGAGTGTGGGCGGGCATTACCTTGTTGATATGTAAGGCCAGTATGGCCTACATTGGCCAATAAGTTTGCCAGACCTCTTTCCAATTGAGAATAATTGGAGCAAATAGGCAGGGTCCTCCCACCAGGTCGAGATTCTGAGGATCTAGCGCACCATTTGGACAAAATATGGCATGATGTTCCTCAGGGATACATCCAACAACTTTTTCAATCAACGCAAAGCTGAAAAATTGCTTACATCAGGATGCATTGCTTACATAAGGACTCATTACTGACTTTCTTAATCTGTGAAGCTTCTCACTCGAATAAGTCATCCACTTGTTTGTCTGCTCATGTACAGAACATCTATTAGTTCCTGGATCTTTCAGATAGTTCATTTTTTTCGCCTAAGAGTATAATTTCTATATGTGACATCGTGCCCCCTCTATGATTTTTACCCTCCTGACTGCCCTCCAATACTAAACTGGTGATCCCTTGATGCCTCAGAAAATGTCCTGCCAACTGATCCCTTCTTCTAGTAAGGCTAATATGTGATGGGCTCAGCATGAAGGATTCTATTTTTTGCATAAATGAACTAAACCTTTTATATGTCTTTTTTGCTACGGAGGACTGTAGAAGACCGTCTAAGTGCTTGGCAGCCACGCTTGTCGAACAATCCATAGCGATAACAACTGGTATTAATGGAATGATGCGTTTGTGAATTTTTGGTACACCACAAAATCTTGGTGGGACCAGATCTGATTTAAAAAGACATTTATAGTCTGTGGGAGAAATCGAAGACTCTTTCACTAGCTGATGCATTTCGCAAAGTATTGCTGTTGGAGGATTGCTTTGAAACTCCCTGTGCCTTCCTGGTTGTTATACAACGCCAGTTAGAGTGCAGTGGGTTCGTTATTTCATTAGCATTGTAGCGTTGCCCTTATCTGCTGGAAGCTCTAGCATACATAAAAATTGAAATCTCCGATAGGTTTCTTTTCACGTTTAGGTAAGGTGCTGTTGTCTCAGTGCTTATTGCCTCTGGTAGTGTCTCTGGTGAAGCCTCCAAATTTAGGGGACGAAGTCTTTGGCACCGAAATACGCTATGGAACGTGGCCTAATACCCATTAATCAAAATTGACCAGTAGGTTGTATTTTAATTATTTATCAGTACGAGTACATATGTTAATGTTTGTAGGAATCGCGAAAGAAATGAGGAGTGTAGAAATAGGAGAAATCTTTAGAGAAGGGGTGGCCAAGACATCAGCTCACGGGCCATTCCTGGGCACAAGTGCATTTGGCTCATTATATACATCTCCCAATTAACATTTCTTACATTTTCTCTGAAGTGCTCAATAAACACTGGGTTGAGCAACCTTACAGATTTATCTCATGGTTTCTGAACTGTACACCTTGCTGTGTTTTCTAATGTAATCGGTTGTACATCATTAAGGGGTGATAATCCAAAGTTTATATGTTAATTTTGAAAGTTATACATTTGTTAGTTTCACACCCTCTTGCTGCACAAATACATAATCTATTAGAGCGCTACTGTCTTGAGCTATATGTGTAGGGAAATTGATAGCTGATTCTATATGTAATTAATAACACACTTTTCCCATCTGAACTGGTTAGAAAGTTTACATAGAAATCATCACAGATTAATAACTTCCTGTTGTTGTCTGATAGACAGCGTAATAGGTAGTCAAACTTTTTTATGAGTAGCTCCCAATCTCCTAATAGGGACCTGTACACTGTTGCTAGCATCAGCACTACATTATCTAGCTGTAGTTTATATGCACAAACTTGAAAGTGCCTATCAATGCTGAATTTGCTTACTTCTCCAGTTTTGTATTTATATCCTTGTTTTTTGTAAACGGCAACCACTCCTTTATCCATGCTACATCTGGAAGTGTAAGAGGCTAAATTATACTAATTTATACTGACACTATCCATCACCACAGTTACATGGTGTTCAGACAAAGTATATCAATCTCATTGTTATTTGTGAGGTCATCTACACCTACTAACAGATCATCTACTTTATTTTTTATTCCCCTGATATTCTGATGAAGTAAGTTGATACTACCCTTAGCTTATCCCTATTTACTGTACATGGAGCTTCTTTTATTCAATTTTTTTTAGTTTTGCCTGTTTGGACTATGACCTTAACATAAAAAACCTGTCTACCTTGTCCCATTAACCACAGGGGCCACCCTCGTGTGACTGAGGCTCCCCCTTAAAGTATCTGCTAATAGGGAAGCTAACTTATCTTTCCCCTTCCTATTTAGCTGCAGGCCATGCGTAGTGTGTCCTCACGTACCTGCAGTGTCAACAGGAACATCGCATATGTGAGGTTTTGGGGGTATCTGGAACATCCCGTTCCTCCACTACTTCAGATAGAAAGCCAGAGTGATAACACGCCTTTCAGCAGTGTTTACCCAGGACCGAACATGGCGCTGAAAGACCTCCACAAACACCACATTTGTGTGTCCAGTTCATGTTCCTATTTCATCCAAGTCTCTCGCAATAGTACAGCTTGGATTCATACCGCAGGCTGCCCCAACTGTAATTACCTGATCTCCCTAGCATTTGTTTTCACAAAACTTGTGATCTGGTAAGCTGCACCTAATTCGTCCTGAAGCTCCTTGACTTGAATGTTAAGTAGAAGCAATAATCTTCTCTTCCTATTCTGATTTGATCCCTACATGTCTTCTTCACTTGAAGCTAATATTCTGCTTCAAAATACATTCAACTACATGTGGACGAGGCCCTTTCTCCACTACTTCTGATAGCAAGCCAAACTGATTCACTAACTGAATTTCGAAGTTTTTTCAACAGTTTCCCTTTTTGCTTCTACCTTTCCCCAGCACCCCGTCCCTGTTTCTTCCCTTAGCCTACATAATTCCAAGTCCACATTTTGTAATTCAGCCTTAAGGGCATAAATTTTTGCCTCATGTTCAGCAACTTTTCTGTCCTTTCTAGATAACATACGTTGCCATGGAGGAGCGTCTTTATCTACCCAGTTTCCTCGGCGCTACATTCACCACAATAAAATCATAACCTAGACAGTCACACCCCCGCCTTCAGATTTCTATAGCAAACATCACATTTGCTAGACATGTTTTGACAGAAAAATTTACACAAAGGAAGAGGATAACTTGGCACAAGAGCACTGATGTTACGTAACCTGTATTAATACGCAGCGAAGCGCTAATGTAAACAAACGTTTAAAAATCTCAAAAACTTTATAAAACTACCGTTGTAATTCTTTCTAAGCCACAACGTATTCTTCAAACTCCGTATTTGCTTTAACACCGGTGATTTTAGGGAACTCGACTGTCTTTGTCAGAATGTGTCCGTTCCAGAAACACGATTTTCTTTTTAAATGCATTCCCATCAAATGAGGAAAAAGTTAGCTTGCAGTGCATTACTGTGGGCAGTGTGCAGTCAAGTCCAGTTCAAATGTGAAATCTGCACTAGACTGCACATGTCTCCGTTTTCGTTCCTGCATTAGTTTTTCCGTCAAAAAATTAAACGCCAGCTCCAGGTATGTCTCTCGACATAACCTACACACTTTGCAGTACGATATGAAGTCTCCGTAGGAATCGTTCAGTTTCACTGAAAACCGTTGCACCTGAAAACGGAAGATGCGTGTGACTTCAGCAATTATACTATGCGTCCTTACAATTTCACCATGTGCCAGAGGCCTGCAAATTTAGCACAAAGTGCTTTTTGATGTACAAAACAAGGAATCTCGTCTGTCTACGTTCGTGTTTTTTTGCTCTTTCATTGTCGATCAAATCTTTAAAATCTTTCTGCATATTCCAGAATCCGAATCTAGAAAAGTTCTCCACATGAGTAATCTAGAGGCAGATATCCTCCGAGTTGTGAAGCAACTTAAATCACAACAAGTCTTCCAGTTCACAGTGTATACGAATTACGTTTCCTGATGCAACAGCTCCAACAACCATATGCAACCGTCCCCTGGACGAAAGATCCGTACGAAAAGATTGGAGAACTGCACAGGTTACACAAATATTCAAGAAGGGTAGAAGGAGTAATCCAGTAATTTACAGGCCCATATTATTAACGTCGATATCCAGTAGGATTTTGGAACATATATAGCGTGCGAGGACTATGAATTACCTCGAAGAAAATGGTCAATTAACACACAGTAAACTCGGATTAAGAAAACATAATTCTTGTGAAGCATGAAGTGTTGAGTACTTTCGACAAGGATTTCGAAAAGGCCTTTGACACTTTATCATACGAGCGGCTTGTACTGAAATTCGGTGCTTATGGAATATCTTCTCAGTTAGCTAACTGGGTTCTTGATATCCTGTTAGAGATGTCACAGTTCCTAATAGCTGACAGAAAGTCATCGAGTGAAACAGAAGTGATTTCTGGCGTTCCCCAATGTAGTGTTATAGGCCCACTGCCGTTCCTTATCTGTATAAATGATTTTATAACAATCTGAGGAGCAATCTGAGATCAAAAAATGCAAAACGATTTAGAAAACATATCTGTATATTTTGGAAAGTGGCAATCGGCATAAGATAATGAAGTCCTCCATATGAGTGCTAAAAGGAATCTGTTAAACTTCGGTTACACTATAAATCACTAAATCTAAAGCCCGCAAATTCAACTAAAAACCTAGGAATTATAATTACGAGCCCCTTAAATTGGGAAGAACACATTATGTTGAGGGGGAGGCAACCCAAAGACTGCGATTCATTAGCAAAATATTCAGAAAATGCAACAGATCTACTAAAGAGACTGCCTACGCTACGCTTGTATGCCCTCTTTTGGGGTACCGCTGCCCAGTGTGGGGTCCTCACCGGATAGGGTTAATGGAGTACATTGAGAAAGTTCAAAGAAGAGCTGCACTTTCTGTATTACACCGAAATAGTGGAAACAGTGTTACTAACCTCATACAGAATTTGTGGTGGATATAAAAAAGGCGTTTTTCGTTGCGGCAGAATCATATCACGAATTTCAGTCGCCAACTTTCTCCTTCGAATGCGAAAATATTTTGCTAACACAGACTTAGGGAGAAAAGATCGTCGTAATAAAATAAGGGAAACGGGAGCTATCTGGGAAAGGTTTAGGCATTCGTTTTTTCCTCGCACTGTTCGGTATTGGAATAATCGAGAATGGTTGTGAAGGTCATTCGATGAACCCTCCGCCAGGCACTTAAGTGTGATCTGCAGAGAATCCATGTACATGTACAGTCGTTCTCAAAAGTATCCGAACGACCTGAATTGCATTTCGCCTGATTCGCATGCAACCCACATAACGCAGCTGTTTAGCAGGTCCTCTAATCGCTCCTTGGTACAGTCGTTTGACTATTGAAAATGGCTCCACAAGTCACCACTAGAGAACTCGGCTCTGTACCGCAATAATTCAGGATGTAAAGTAATACCACGATACTACAAATATCAGGGAACACCTTAGCACAGATAAGGCTAGTAAGCTCACATTTATTACAATAAATGACATACCTGAAATGTTACCACTCTAATTATTACGTCAGGTAGGTAACGCACGTAGTAAGTCGTCGCATTCATGATTCCCTCTTCAAAGTAACATACCGTACTTGTTATTTACAGAAAATGATATTAAAAATTTAAGTTATTCACGAGCAGCTAGTTAAGAATATGTATGAAGTTCAAATGACGCGACGAACCGTCTCGTTCTGCATTTGGATTCAAACCCAGGTCACGCACACTAAGATTTCGTGACTGACGGAAACTAACAGTTATTCCTGACTAGGCATACAGAGAGTGATATACCTCGATTTTAGAAATTATCAGTTAGCCAATATCAACTTTAAATTACATAACGTAAACATTTCTAACGGACGCGAATTCCTACCCAGCATCTATTGTCCCTGTTAACGAAATACGAGAGATGTTAAATATTGCTTCTTCACAAGTAACTTACTTGAAATGCCGTGATGTACAGCTTTGTGTAGGACAGGGATTCGAACCCAGAACCTAATGGGATTGTTATCGAAGCACCATCAACTGTGACATACGGGATTTTCTCGGCAGTAGCAAGATGTTTTAAGTGAAATGACTAGACGCAACATTAATTTTTTCCTGGAACCTTCCACATTTATTTATTAGGGAAAACGAACGATAAATATGGGTTTGTTACATCAGCAGCGACATGTGAGCATGTATCGATAAGAAATAATATGACGAAGAGTTCAGTGCTGACTGGGAATCGAAACCCACACATATCGTTGTTGACTACACCCTAAGAGACGTCAGCTACAGACTGTTTCTCCACCAGCAGCTCAGAATAACCTCCTTCAACTTAGAGTGATCTCTCAAACAGTTCTGTGTCTCACTGGGAGTAAAAAATTTCAGATATCGTTAGTGTTGACAACGAATGAAAGTGCATTAAAAATCAAAATTATTATCCATCAGCAGATAGGTGTTCTCATGCTGGAGCTTGATAATACATAATGAAAACCTAAGTTCCGGGCCAGCATTCGAACCCATTCATCCGCAATACGTGGAGGTGTTGAGAAATCTGCAGTTTTGAGCAAACAACAAATTGTGGTCGAGCTGTATTGTCACGAAGGGATCAAATTCCGCGTTAAGGGCGGTCTGAGTTGCGTTCCAAGTTCAGATCCAATTTTATCGACATACAGAAGCTCAAATAAAAGATGGGATAAGGGTCCTGTGACCCTACATAGCGTTTGTTTCGTCACTATAAACAGATAACTAGTATAACAGAGGTCACTGGTGACAGAGTTCCCTCATTTCACCACTTTATTGTGGTGCAACCTAACGACTACTTGGTAGAGAAGGAATATCATGTTTAATGTGAATTTCAGACCACAATGCCATTATACCTTCTTCACTTGGCGTAGTCAGAATACAACCTGTGTCTCTTTATTAAAAATCATGGGCAGAAGTTGGAATCGAACCCAGACCATCATCACAGGAGCCCATCATCAATCCAACAGACCACCAAAGCACCTTCTCTGTGCCTCGTTTTTCTCTCGTAATGCCGTTTCGCCACAGTGGATGATAATTCTGACACACAAACTCCCTGTAGTGGTTTGCTGCATGGTTCAGTACTTTCATTTACTTGGTTGACTGAATCGCCATGAACTAGCTGCCTCGGCTGCCCAGTGCATACATTCGACTCTATTTTGTAATCACCGAAATAAAATCTCGTAACTGCCACCTACACAGAACTGCCAACAGTATAAGATGCAGAAATTTAAAGAGGAAGTGTTCCTTTCCACTTGAGCTACTCTACTGCCCTATCTGTTTGTTGAAAACGTCGTGCAGTGCAAATAAAAAGCTGTAACTGTCTGTCTCTCAGAAGTCTAGATCCGGCCATATGCTTTATCTCACAGCACTGTGGAATGCCGAAGTTCTGGAGGAACTATTATTGACTTCTGGAGGTGCTGTAGGTAGATGACAGCTACTGTAACAATAAGTGTCACGCACTATAGATAAGATGTAACGAGTTCCATTTCATTCACTGCTACATTTTTACAACACAATTCTGCTGTCTGTTGACGTTACCAATTTAATGGAACTTAGAACGTAATTACCTTCACTTCTCAACACAAAATAGCCGCATGTGGAAAAAGGGATAACTTCTGGGACATTTTGATCTTTTCAGGTTTAATAGACGGCCAGGCAGCAGATGCATCTCGAACCTTTGTATTATGTATGGGGAGAGCGCATCGTGCCAAAATAGTCAGAAAAGTATTTTCTACATTAGCTGTCGTCTGGTAGTGGCATTTTATTCTTCATCAAACTTTCTTTGACGGCTTTAACTCATAACAAGTTTTCTACATGCTCGAAATCAATAAAGTGCATGTGCAATGTCAGACTGTTATAGATCACAACAGAAAATTCGCATATACAGTTCATGGTTAATTTCTCCCTCATGGTTTTTTTTTTTTTTGTCATCAGTCTACGGACTCGTTTGATGCGGCCGCCACGAATTCCTTTCCTGTGCTAACCTCTTCATCTCAGAGTAGCACTTGCAACCTACGTCCCCAATTTTTTGCTTGACGTATTCCAATCTCTGTCTTCCTCTACAGTTTTTGTCCTCTACAGCTCCTTCTAGTACCATGGAAGTCATTCCCCCATGTCTTAGCAGATGTCCTATCATCCTGTCCCTTCTCCTTATCAGTGTTTTCCACATATTCCTTTCCTCTCCGATTCTGCGTAGAACCTCCTCATTCCTTACCTTATCAGTCCACATAATTTTCAACATTCGTCTATAGCACAACATCTCAAATGCTTCGATTCTCTTCTGTTCCGGTTTTCCCACAGTCCATGTTTCACTACCCTACAATGCTGTACGCTAGACGTACACCCTCAGAAATTTCTTCTTCAAATTAAGGCCGGTATTTGATATTAGAAGACTTCTCTTGGCCAGAAATGCCTTTTTTGCCATAGCGAGTCTGCTTTTGATGTCCTCCTTGCTCCGTCCTTAACTTCATTGACTTAGTGACCATCAATCCTGATGTTAAGTTTCTCGCTGTTCTCATTTCTACTACTTCTCATTACCTTCGTCTTTCTCTGATTTACTCTCAAACCATACTGTGTACTCATTAGACTGTTCATTCCGTTCAGCAGATCATTTAATTCTTCTTCACTTTCACTCAGGATAGCAATGTCATCAGCGAATCGTATCATCGATATCCTTTCACCTTGTGTTTTAATTCCACTGCTGAACCTTTCTTTTATTTCCATCATTGCTTCCTCGATGTACAGATTGAAGAGTAGGGGTGAAAGGCTACAGCCTTGTCTTACTCCCTTCTTAATACGAGCACTTCGTTCTTGATCGTCCACTGTTATTATTCCCTCTTGGTTGTTGTACATATTGTATATGACCCGTCTCTCCCTATAGCTTACCCCTACTTTTTTCAGAATCATGAACAGCTTGCATGATTTTATATTGTCGAACGCTTTTTCCAGGTCGAAAAATCCTATGAAGGTGTCTTGATTTTTCTTTAGCCTTGCTTCCATTATTAGCCGTAACGTCAGAATTGCCTCTCCATGCCTTTACTTATCCTAAAGCCAAACTGATCGTCACCTAGCGCATTCTCAATTTTCTTTTCCATTCTTGTGTATATTATTCTTGTAAGCAGCTTCGATGCATGAACCGTTAAGCTGATTGTGCGATAATTATCGCACTTGTCAGGTCTTGCCACCTTCCGAATTGTGTGGATGATGCTTTTGCGAAAGTCAGATGGTATGTCGCCAGACTCATATACTCTCCACACCAACGTGAATAGTCGTTTTGTTGCCACTTCCGCTAATGCTTTTCGAAATTCTAATGGAATGTTATCTATCCCTTCTGCCTTATTTGACCGTAAGTCCTCCAAAGCTCTTTTAAATTCCGATTCTAATGCTGGACCCCCTATCTCTTCTAAATAGACTCCTGTTTCTTCTTCTATCACATCAGACAAATCTTCACCCTCATAGAGGCTTTCAATGTATTCTTTCTACCTATCTGCTCTCTTCTCTGCATTTAACAGTGGAATTCCCGTTGCACTCTTAATGTTACCACCGTACCTTTTAATGTCACCAAAGGTTGTTTTGACTTTCCTGTATGCTGAGTCTGTCCTTCCGACAATCATATCTTTTTCGATGTCTTCACATTTTTCCTGCAGCCATTTCGTCTTAGCTTCCCTGCACTTTCTATTCATTTCATTCTTCAGCGACTTGTATTTCTGTATTCCTGATTTTCCCGGAACATGTCTGTATTTCCTCCTTTCATCCATCAACTGAGGTATTTCTTCTGTTACCCATGGTTTCTTCGCAGCAACCTTCTTTGTACCTATGTTTTCCTTCCCAACTTCTGTGAGGACCCTTTTTAGAGATGTCTATTCTTCTTCAACTGTACTGCCTACTGCTCTATTCGTTATTCCTGTATCTATAGCGTTAGAGAACTTCAAACGAATCTCGTCATTTCTTAGATCTTCCGTATCCCACTTCTTTGAATATTGATTCTTCCTTACTAATGTCTTGAACTTCAGCCTACTCTTCATCACTACCATATTGTGATCTGAGTCTATGTCTGCTCCTGGGTCCGCTTTACAATCCAGTATCTCATTTTGGAATCTCTGTCTGACCATGATGTAATCTAACTGAAATCATCCCGTATCTCCCGGCCTCTTCCAAGTATACCTCCACCTCTTGTGTTTCTTGAACAGGGTATTCGCTATTACTAGCTGAAGCTTGTTACAGAACTCAATTAGTCTTTCTCCTCTTTCATTCCTTGTGCCAAGCCCATTATCTCCTGTAACCCTTTCTTCTACTCCTTCCCCTACAACTGTATTCCAGTCGCCCATGACTATTTCGTTTTCGTCTCCCTTTACATACTGCATTACCCTTTCAATATCCTCATACACTTTCTCTATCTGCTCATCTTCAGCTTGGCATGTATACCTGAACTATCGTTGTCGGTGTTGGTCTGCTGTCGATTCTGATTAAAACAACCCGGTCACTGAACTGTTCACAGTAACACACCCTCTTCCCTACCTTCCTATTCATAACGAATCCTACACCGTTGTACCATTTTCTGCTGCTGTTGATATTACCCGATACTCATCTGACCAGAAATCCTTGTCTTCCTTCCACTTCACTTCACTGACCCCTACTATATCTAGACTGAGCCTTTGCATTTCCCTTTTCAGATTTTCTAGTTTCCCTACCACGTTCAAGCTTCTGACATTCCACGCCCCGACTCGTAGAACGTTACCCTTTCGTTGATTATTCAATCTTTTTCTCATGGTAACGTCCCCCTTGGCAGTCCCCTCCCAGAGATCCGAATGGAGGACTATTCCGGAATCTTTTGCCAATGGAGAGATCATCATGACACTTCTTCAACTACAGGTCACATGTCCTGTGGATACACGTTACGCGTCATTATATCTGTTTAAACCTAGGTACAGAGAGCTGCTAACCCTCTGACCGAACACACTGAGCTACCGTGCCGGCTTCTTAGACCACAGGTACCACATAGTATTGTTTTTTCAACACTAAAAGAAACGTTACGAAAATTGTCCACTGTATTAAAAGAAATGAAATAAAACTACCCACGATAACCTTACGACGAAAGTCTGTTTTGATAAAACTGAGTATCTGTACACAAGCGTGCCTCTATCGGCACGAATTAGTAAAATAGTACTCACTTAGATTTCGATTGGGTCTGTGTTTATTTGGTATGCTGTGTCATACTCAAAAGGTATGCAAATGTGGCACTTCATGAATAAAGTTATGTGTTCGTAGAAACCCAACATTTGTTTGTCAGCAGCGGAAAGAGGCGTTACCTGTTGTGCAGCACTGTAAGTTTTTCACCATTGCACTATGAGCCGAAAGTATTTTCTTGCGATTTACTTATCGATGTTTGATCTTACTGATTGTAGATCTTTCACAGAAGGGATAAAAGTGTTACATTCAGCGAGACTGGAACCGCGAATCATAACAGACGCTTTCTCAGATGTCAGCACGTCACCACAGAGCTAGCCAAGACGTATGTGTTGCAAATTTGTCTTACGAGGCCAGCAGAGTCCATAACAAATAAACCGCTATTTAAAGTACGAGTTTAATTGAGATCTACACACGAAACGACTTTCCTGGGCTGAAAACCGTAAATTTACAATCTTTTGTTGTACCTGAAGCGACAATAACTCAGATTATTCAATGGAAATGACAGGAAAAATCAAGTGAACTCTGAGGCTTAATTCCGTGTACACGAGGAAGTAACTCGTCGATCACAGAGTTGCCAAATATACCTTGCCTTGTTGCCAAACCTCAGTTACAGTACTAGCAGCAAGAAGACGGACCGATGTGATCCTACAGCGGGCTGGGAAGTGACCACAGATGGCCTTTCAAAGACGCGGCTGCGACGGCCTGGAATACGTAATGCGTCTGATTCGCATTTCTGTAAACAGGTTTAGGGACTGGAACGTAGTTACTAATAATATTCAGAACTGATTGCAAACTAAGCATCATAAATCAGTAACTCTCATAGTTTTATATTTCTTTCGTAACTGTCCTCGAACGTAACTCATTCACGGACGTCTTGGTGCCTCGCTGATAGTCGAGCACACCAAACAAATAAAAATAAAAAAGAATATGTGTGTGTGTGTGTGTGTGTGTGTGTGTGAGAGAGAGAGAGAGAGAGAGAGAGAGAGAAAGAGAGAGAAATAAAGATAAAGGAGAATGAGAGAGAGGGTAAGAAATTGTTGTATAGAAATTGAATACCGGTATGTAAAAAAAATCTTTCATTAAAATAACATGTTCCACATCATTATGGAGTGTCGTATTGATGATCTATGGAACAAGTATTAATCCAATCTAATCTAATCAATCATATTGCATACTAGCCATGAAGAGTCATGAATTACCGACATGTAAACCATAGTAGCACATGCCGTTGTTCATTTCGCTGCACGTCATCTGCAATACCGAGATACCAGCCAAACTGGAAATAGCAGACACGGACATCAGCAACAGCACGTGGTATTAACGCATACATCTTTCTGAGAACGTTTCGAATGGGAATGTACAATTCTAAAACTATATGTTTCCCCGTGCAACAATATATTCTTTCTAGAATCAAATTTTCACTCTACAGCGGAGTGTGCGCTGATATGAAACTTTCTGGCATATTAAAACTCGAACTCGCGACCTTTGCCTTTCGCGGGCAAGTGCTCTACCAACTGAACTACCAAAGCACGACTTGCGCCCCGTCCTCACTGCTTTACTTCTGCCAGTATCTCGTCTCGTACCTTCCAAACTTCACAGAAGCTCTCCTACGAACCTTGCAAAACTAGCAGTCCTGGAAGAAAGGATATTGCTGAGACATGGCTTACCCACAGCCTGGGGGATGTTTCTAGAATGAAATTTTCACTCTACAGCCGAGTGTGCGCTGATATGAAACTTCCTGGCAGAGTAAAACTGTGTGCCGGATCGAGACTCGAACTCGGGACTTTCGCCTTTCGCGGTCAAGTGCTCTATCAACTTTTTTTCTTTTTTTTATGAAGAGGAAAAGAAAATTTTTCGCACCCACCGACGCGCGAACCCATGACCTCCCATATCCTATTCCCGCGCGCTAACTACTTTTATTTTTTATTTTTTCTGTTTTAGGAAGGTCACAGGGCGTGGTACACGCCCCACTAGCAGTGGAGTCTCTTCACGGCACTGCCGGTGCGTAGAGGCCCAAACCCCTGCCACCCCTTATTTCATGTTCCCTGTTGGGTCATAGCACTAAGTGTGCAGAAATCTTGACACAAAATTCCCATTCTCCGATGTAAGAAAGACAAAGAAACCTCTTCTCTGAGTAGAAACTGATCACTGCCAAAAACTTAGCAATTTTTCTTGAATCACACAAATACTTTGCAAGTCGAACACGAGGAATTCTGAACAAAATGTTTTGATAAAACTCTTCCTGTAACACAGAAGTAAATAATAATAATAACACAAGTGACTTTTAATTTTCTTGTGTTCGTTCTCGTTCAAGGTGTTTTAGTGGTTGCACACATTTACCTGACACCCATTCTTTACAAAATGATCTTCAGCATGTTGCCGTAGTGCTTCTTGTGGTTGCGATACGTGCTTATTTCTGCGTATTCACACTTCATGTAAACGCGGAATTCTAACTCGTTGTCTGACCCAAGTTTGTCAAAAAAAAAAAAAAAAAAAAGGCTCTGAGCGCTATGGGACTTAACTACTGTGGTCATCATTCCCCTACAACTTAGAACTACTTAAACCTAACTAACCTAAGGACATGACACACATCCATGCCCGAGGCAGGATTCGAACCTGCGACCGTAGCAGTCCCGCGGTTCCAGACTGCAGCGCTAGAACCGCACGACCACAGTCTGCGACACGAAGTGACCGAGGTTCGGATCCCAAAGGCGAACACAATTCAGACGATGACCGCGAACAGTCGCTCCGCACAGTTAATATTTTTATTAGGAAAGAAAAAAAGGAAAATGGAATCAATTATGCGATAATGTAGTCATAAAAACAAAAAGAAAGGATATTGTAAAAATATTTCCTGTGTCAGAAAGTTTATCCAGAAAGGTCATAAGTGAAATGGACAGTACTTAGCCTGGAAACGATTGACGAAATATTAAGTACACACACTTCTGTACTCAGTCTAAGAAAGAATGTGTATAGTATTCAACAGAAAGGGATGCTAAAAACAACACAGAAGAAGAAATAATGGCATTACTGGGATTGCCTTACATCTTTGGGATTACGCAAGCAAGCCACACTAATGTTGTTTAACTGTGGAAAGCAGATGGCAGAAATATGGATATTACGGGAGCTGTGATGAGCTATAGAAGTACTCCCATCTTCTCTGCACGTGTAAATACCATTTCAGCCTACTTTCTTGGATCTTCTTCCCTATGGGCTCCACTTTCACTGTTCCCCTGGTGTACACTTTCCTTAGTCTATCCTTTCGTGTCACCCCACTCATCCACCTCATCATTCTCATTTCATCCACTTCCATCTTTTTCTCTTGGACTTTTGTAATTGGGCAAGTTTTTGCACTATACAGCATCGCAGGCCTCACCACAGACTTGTAAAACTTTCCTTTCATTCTGCAGCTAACCTTCTTATCACATAGTACTCAGCTCAGTTTCCTCCAGTTCATCCATAACTATTCATCCTCTGCTGTATTTATATCTCCAGTCCTCCATTACTTTTCATGTAAGAGCCTAGGTATTTAAATTACTTGATCATCAGTTGTTCTCATTGCAGGTTAATATATAGATTTTTCGCATCCTTTGTTGGTTTTTCCTCTTCCCGGCATAGATCCAAACTGTTCTTTACATACGTCAGTTTCTAGACGCACCTTGTTCTCAAATATCCTTTCCAAGATCTTCACTGTGTGGGACATCACTTTTATCCCTGTATAATTGCCCTTATTTAGAAGCATACGGCTTCTCCAAACATGAGGCGTTCTTTCTCCTTTCCAGATCTTCTGCATTAGTTCCCAGAGAATATCAGTACCCTGTTCTTCCAGACTTCTCCATGCTTCTATTGAGATTTGGTCAGCTACTTGGACCTCCCATTTTTCATTTTCTTCATCGCATATTGGACTTCTTTCCTACTTATCCTTTGGGTCATTCTTTCATTTATATGTCCTTACTCATACTTCTCTCATACATTTTTCTCATTCAATAGCCTTTGAAAGTACTCCCACCTACTATTCAAGATTTTCTCAAGGTCATATAATACTACACCTGATTTATCCTTTATCGGCCTCACTGGTGTTACGTCCTCGGTCGCCTTATCTCTTGCTTTAGCTATCCGTAGGAGTTACCTGTCGCCCTGTGTTCTTTCCAGCTGTTCGTACGCCTCTTCCAAGACAGGAACATGCATACCAAAATGCCGTGGCTGACATCTTATCATTCCGATAACGAGGTGCCGGAGAAAAGAAAACGTCAAAACTGAAGCTGTGAGTACAAGTCGTGAGTCATGTCTCCATAGAATAATTTTATTTGGAACTCTTCCAGATGGTGTTTGGATACAAAAAAGGGAACTGTGAGTCCTTCTGGAAGCAAAACGATTTTGTTGTTTAGTTATTTATTCCCAAATCTAGTTTCAGCGACAAATGTCGCCATCACTAATGGGTCATGGGATCTTTATATCTAAAACATGCAGAGAATAGCATAGTTATAAAACACTGTAAAACATTATTAAATGTGTACTGTTTGTTTTATAAATACCGCTTTCCGTGAGTACTTTCATAATACCTTATTTATTATACAGTACGGCTTGGTTTTAAGATTGTTGTTGGTGTTTAGGGCATATTTTCTGTGTGCGTCTGTTGCCGTTTTTCGCAGCATAGTTTATGTCATCTGCAACTGTATGAGCGGCCATTACTAAACAAATACAAGAACATTAACTTACGTATGTCAGCGTTATACAGTTGGGATTGCCGTACTGTTGTGGATACAGTTTTGATGTGCACTCGGTTGTTACATAGTTTCTCGTGTCTTACGGTCGCGGCAAGGCTTGCAGCTAATTTTACAAACAGAAAAACGTAAGTTTCGCACTTCGTTCATAATCCAAAGTATTACCCCATCTTGCCATTAGCATGTGTCGCGAGAAATGTATCGCATGTTACAAGGACGCTATGAAAATTGTAGCGGAAGTTCTGACTTCTTCTCTTCTTCAGTTACGTCTTTTTGCGTGTGTGTGCATTCTGTTATGTGCAGATCACTTTCGATATTAGTAGAGGTACAGTTTTTATTCGTTGGGTGTCTTGCGAAAGTGGAATGTGTGCTGCCTCTTTTTAGGACTCTGTGTACTTCGTTCGGATAGTTTTGATTGTTTCTCCTATGGGTTAGGCCTGATAGCAGTTAATTGTGAGCTGGTTTATTGCAGCATGCTGAATTTTTCTGAGATTCTTTTGTCCGGTCTCAGCCTTTCATGAACTATGTGGTTTGTTTAGAATTTTATTGGGATCCCTTGCTTTTTCAAGATGTTTCCAGTTCTATGTGATATTTTATTACTGTATGTCAGGGTGTACCATATGTTTCCATTTCCTGAAGTGATGTGGTCTGCTGTGTTGTCTGTGTGTTTGGCCTGTGGGTTTTCAGATTATTTGCTTGTGCTTTTGAATGGGTCGCCACTATTTTTATGTTTCATATTTACCTTGCTGTTGAGCTTGTTTATGATATCTGTTTTGTAGTCATTTTCAACAGCACTTTGTTTGATTATAAATGTTTCAAATGGCTCTGAGCACTATGGGACTTAACTGCTGTGGTCATCAGTCACCTACAATTTAGAACTACGTAAACCTAACTAATCTAAGTACATCACACACATCCATGCCCGATCCAGGATTCGAACCTGCTACCGTAGCGGTCGCGTGGTTCCAGACTGTAGCGGCTAGAATCGCTTGGCCTCTCCGGCCGGCTGTGTGTGATTATATTTAGTGGCTGTGTGTACACTTCTGTTTAAGACGTGTTCTGTTTATGCTGTGGAGCATGGGTGCAAAGCTGGCATATTTACTGAATGTATCGTGGTTGGATGAGATATGGGTAGCAGTGGTTGGTGATGTGGGTCTTCTAAAGATGGAAAAATAATGTAGGTGCTTGTTTCTTGTAACTGTAAGATTCAAGAAATTTAGATTATTGTTTTTTTTTTCTCTTTCCTTTGTGAAGTGGGACTGAGGTAGTACTGTGTTGATGTTACTGTGTAGCTCTTCAACTGTTTTGTGTTTCATCTATAAGACAATTATGTCATCCTCGTATCGGTACCATCTTGTTTTATAAAGTTGTTGAATATTGTGTTCTCTATACGATCCAAGAATATGCCCACTAATTTCCCACTGAGGGGATATCCCATGGTTAGCCCCTCTGTTTGAAAACAGAAGTTGTTGCTGAAAGTGAAGTAGTTTTGTTCAGTGATTAGACTAAGAATGGATGAGATTTCATTTATTTTTATTTCTGCGAATTTATTGTACTTTATCTGTTGTTCTATAGTCTTTATAATTTCTTCTGTGTGTATGTGTGTGTACATGGATGTAATGTCAGAAGATACAAGTTTTGCTGTTGGGGGAATGTTCTTAATTTTCTCTATTACGTCTTCTGGCGTTTTGAAGCTTCTGTTGTTTGGGTATGTGTATGTTTTCTCTAGGAATGCGTACATGTGTCTCTCTGTAGTCCACCGCTGGGCTGATTAGAATGAGAAGTTTGTGGACATTTGCAAGCCTGTTAAGAGTGGAGATTTAGGATTCCTTTGTATTTTCTCGTCTGCTTCTGTGTGAGGGTACGTGTAATGCTTTTTATGAATGTCTCTGGGTTCCTTTGATATCTTTTTGTTGGATCATCACTTAGGTTGGTAGTATTACTCTATCCCAGAAGTTTTTCTGTTTATACCAACAACAACAAAAGAAAATTATTACACACAAAAGGCAATAGTGGAAGAGAAAAACGTAATAAACGAAGAAAGAACACTTTTCAACGACACAATCTTCACAGCTCTGAGAGAACTGACGCACGACACACAACAGAAAGCACACACTTGGAAAAGAACCACTCACCCATCACACACAGACACATAAAAGAGGAACGGAAGTCGTCAGAACTCGCGCTTAAATTTTCATGACCTTCTTGCAACGTGTGATACGTTTCTTACGAGACACGCCAGAGGCAAGTTGGCGTAACGTTTTGCATTATGGAAGATGTGCGGCGGTTATAATTTTCAGTGTATAGAACTAGCTGCAAGCCATCCAGTGAACATGTGTACACGAGACACTATGTAACAACCTAGTACCCACAAAAACTGTATCCACAACACTGCCGCAATCCCGACTGCATAACGCTGACATACGTAAGTTCACTTTTTCGTATTTGTTTACTAATAGCCGCTCACGTAGTTGCAAATGACATGATTTATGTTGAGAAAAACGGCAACAGAAAAACACAGAAAATATGCCCCAAACACCAACAACAATCTTAAAACCACGCTGTAATGTATAATAAATAAGGTATTATTAAAGTACTCACAGAAAACAATATTTAAGAAACAAACAGTAGACATGTAATAACGTTTTATACCGTTTTATAACTGTGCTATTTTCTGCAAGGTGTACATCGATGGCGATATTTGCCTCTGAAACTAACATGGGTAATGAATAAATAAATAAATGAACATCAAAAATATTTTGCATCAAGGCGGACCGACAATGCCCACATTGTTGTTCATATCTCGATACTACAGTTGGTGTGAGAAGCGTCCGCAAAAGGAGAAGGACTGGGTTTGAGTGCCAGCCTGACACACAGTTTCCATCTGTCAGTAAGACTGAGATTTCAGATTAGTGACAAATAACGTTATTTCTGTTATCATAACAATTTTCGTAGTTATTTGTCGTTGCCATTGTTAGTTCGAAGACCGGTTTGATGCCGCTCTCCATGCTACACTATCCTGTGCGAGCCCCTCCACTTCCAAAACACTACTGCAGCGTGCATTCATCTGAACCTGTTTACTGCACTCATGACTCGGTGTCCCTCTACAAGTTTTCTCCCTACACTACTTGTCCATTACCAAACGGACGATTCGCTGACGTCCCAGGAGGTGTTCTGTCAACTGATCCCTTCTTTCAGTCAAGTTGTGGCATATTTTTTACGGTCTCTAATTCGATTCACTATCTTCTTTAATTAAACCATCTAAACACCTATTCTTCAGCAGTTTGCTCTAGCACTACATCTCAGTATCTCATATTCTCTTCTTGTGTCAGCTGCTTACCATCCATGTTTCACTTCTAAACAAGACTACACTCGTGACAAGAACCTTAACAAAGTCAGCCTAAACTTCAAATTTACGTTAAAAAGCAAAACAATTACTCTTTTCCAGAGATGTTTTCCAAGGCCTAGCCAGTCTGTATTTTATGTCCTGTCTACTTCGGCTGCAAACAATTATGTTGCTGCCTGAATAGGACAACCCATCTACTGCTTTAGAGTCTTCCTTCCTAATCTAATTACCCGTTTGAATGTGACAGGTCAACCTTTCAGCAATCTTATTACCTCACTTAGTAAGAGATGGGTATGTTGAGTGTATTCCACTACTTAATACCCACATCAAAAAATAGATTGTTTCACGTCGGTTCCGAGAATTCCGGAACCTGTACAGAAAATTGGAATAGATGTCAACATAGACATGATTCCGGCCCTTTCTATTGGTCAAGAAAACCACACGTTGCGCGTTGTTCCACAGAGAGACCTTCAGAGGTGATGGTCCTCTAATGCCCAGTAGCACGTCCTCTGGTACTGATACATGCCTGTATTCGTCGTGGCGTGCTTCCCACAAGTTCTTCAAGGCACTGTTGGTCCAGATTGTCTCACTCCTCAACGGCAAATCGGAGTAGATCCCGCAGATTGGTTGGTGGGTCACGTACCGCGCTGCACGGTGTCGTGGTTCCAAAGACGGACTTCGCCACGGACGTCGGGAGTGAAGTTGCGCGCTATGCAGCCGATTGCGCACAGTTTCAGTTGTAACAGGACGTCCTGTGGCTGCACGAAAAGCGTTATTCAACATAGTGGCGTTGCGGTCAGGGTTTCTCCGAACCATAATCCGTAGGTAGCGGTTTTCCACCGAAGTGGTAGTAGCACTTGGGCGGCCTGAGCGAGGCATGTGATTTGCACTACCCGTCTCCCTGTATCTCCTCCATGTGCGAACAACATCGCTTTGGTTCACTCCAACACGCCTGGACGCTTCTGCTGTCCAGAGCCCTTCCTGGCATAGAGTAACAATGCGGACGCGATGGGACCACGGCGTTGACCGTCTAGGCACGGCTGAGCTACAGACAACACCAGCCGTGTACCTCCTTCCTGGTGGAATGACAGGAACTGTCGGACCCTCTCCGTCTAATAGGCGCTGCTCATGCACCGTTGTTTACGTCTTTGGGCGGGTTTACTGACATCTCTGAACAGTCGAAGGGACTGTAACTGTGACACAATATCGGCAATCAACGTCTATCTTCAGGAGTACTGGGAACTGGGGTGATGGAAAACTTTTTTTGATGTGTGTATGACGGAGATATAATAACATTTGACACAAAATGAAACTAAGTAAATGAATTATCGTTCGATGCTCGACAGAGCTGGGTATCTGATGAAACTTTCGGAACTGTTTTCCCCGCCAAGGTGATGAACTCTTCGAGGCTAGATGCGGTAATACCGTGATGAAATTTCATGATCCTTGAAGCAAAAGTTGGCTTGAATGTGACCGTCTTACTATAAGTTAATGATGTATGGAAAGAATGGAAATCATGCACCAGCTAATTGTACTTCACAATTTTATTCGACTCCTTACCTAGGTTTAAACAGATATAAAGACGCGTAACGTGTATCCCCAGGACATGTGACCTGTAGTTGAAGAAGTGTCATGATGATCTCTCCATTGGCAAAACATTCCGGAATAGTCCCACATTCAGATCTCCGGGAGGGGACTGCCAAGTGGGAGGTTACCATGAGAAAAAGATTGAATAATCAACGAAAGGATAATGTTCTACGAGTCGGGGCGTGGAATTTCAGAATCTTGAACGTGGTAGGGAAACTAGAAAATCTAAAAAGGGAAATGCAAAGGCTCAATCTAGATACAGTTGGGGTCAGTGAAGTGAAGTGGAAGGAAGACAAGGATTTCTGGTCAGATGAGTATCGGGTAATATCAACAGCAGCAGAAAATGGTATAACAGGTGTAGGATTCGTTATGAATAGGAAGGTAGGGCAGAGGGTGTGTTACTGTGAACAGTTCAGTGACCGGTTTGTTCTAATCAGAATCTACAGCAGACCAACACCGACAACGACAGTTCAGATATACATGCCGACGTCGCAAGCTGAAGATGAACAGATAGAGAAAGTGTATGAGGATATAGAAAGGGTAATGCAGTATGTAAAGGGGGACGAAAATGTAATAGTTATGGGCGACTGGAATGCAATTGTAGGGGAAGGAGTAGAAGAAAAGGTTACAGGAGATAATGGGCTTGGCACAAGGAATGAAAGAGGAGAAAGACTAATTGAGTTCTGTAACAAGTTTCAGCTAGTAACAGCGAATACCCTGTTCCAGAATCACAAGAGAAGGAGGTATAATTGGAAATGCCGGGAGATACGGGAAGATTTCAATTAGATTACATTATGGTCAGACAGACATTGCGAAATCAGATACTGGATTGTAAGGCGTACCCAGGAGCAGATATAGACTCAGATCACAATATAGTAATGATGAAGAGAAGGCTGAAGTTCAAGACATTAGTCAGGAAGAATCAATACGCTAAGAAGTGGGATACGGAAGTTCTAAGGAATGACGAGATACGTTTGAAGTTCTCTAACGCTATAGATACAGCAATAAGGAATAGCGCAGAAGGCAACACAGTTGAAGAGGAACGGACGTCTCTAAAACGGGCCATCACAGAAGTTGGGAAGGAAAACATAGGTACAAAGAAGGTAGCTGCGAAGAAACAATGGGTAACAGCAGAAATACTTCAGTTGATTGATGAAAGGAGGAAGTACAAACATGTTCCGTGAAAATCAGGAATACAGAAATACAAGTAGCTGAGGAATGAAATAAATAGGAAGTGCAGGAAAGCTAAGACGAAATGGCTGCAGGAAAAATGAGAAGACATCGAAAAAGATATGATTGTCGGAAGGACAGACTCAGCATACAGGAAAGTCAAAACAACCTTTGGTGACACTAAAAGCAACGGTGGTAACATTAAGAGTGCAACGGGAATTCCACTGTTAAATGCAGAGGAGGTAGCAGATAGGTGGAAAGAATACATTGAAAGCCGCTATGAGGGTCAAGATTTGTCTGATGTGATAGAAGAAGAAATAGGGGTCGATTTAGAAGAGATAGGGGATCCAGTATTAGAATCGGTATTTAAAAGAGCTTTGGAAGACCTACGGTCATATAAGGCAGAAGGGAGAGATAACATTCCATCAGAATTTCTAAAATCATTAGGGGAAGTGGCAACAAAACGACTATTCAGATTGGTGTGTAGAATATATGAGTCTGGCGACATACCATCTGACTTTCGGAAAAGCATCATCCACACAATTCCGAAGACGGCAAGAGCATCGAAGCTGCTTACAAGAATAATATACAGAAGAATGGAAGAGAAAATTGAGAATGCGCTAGGTGACGATCAGGCACGAGAGAGGCAATTCTGATGTTACGGCTAACAATGGAAGCTAGGCTAAAGAAAAATCAAGACACGTTCATAGGATTTGTCGACCTAGAAAAAGCGTTCGACAATATAGAACGGTGCAAGCTGTTCAAGATTCTGAAAAAAGTAGGGGTAATCTATAGGGAGAGACGGGCCATATACAATATGTACAACAACCAAGAGGGAAAAATAAGAGTGGACAATCAAGAACGAAGTGCTCGTATTAAGAAGGGAGTAAGACAAGGCTGTAGCCTTTCGCCCCTACTCTTCAATCTGAACATCGAGGAAGCAATGATGGGAATAAAAGAAAGGTTCAGCAGTGGAATTAAAATACAAGGTGATAGGATATCAATGATACGATTCGCTGATGACATTGCTATCCTGAGTGAAAGTGAAGAAGAATTAAACGATCTGCTGAACGGAATGAACAGTCTAATGAGTACACAGTATGGTTTGAGAGTAAATCGGAGAAAGACGAAGGTAATGAGAAGTAGTAGAAATGAGAACAGCGAGAAACTTAACAAAAGGATTGATGTTCACGAAGTCAATGAAGTTAAGGAATTCTGCTACCTAGGCAGTAAAATAAACAATGACGGACAGAGCGACGAGGACATCAAAAGCAGACTCGCTATGGCAAAAGAGGCATTTCTGGCCAAGAGAAGTCTACTAATATCAAATACTGGTCTTAATTTGAGGAAGAAATTTCTGAGGATGTACGTCTGGAGTACAGCATTGTATGGTAGTGAAACATGGACTGTGGGAAAACCGGAACAGAAGAGAATCGAAGCATTTGAGATGTGGTGCTTTAGAAGAATGTTGAAAATTAGGTGGACTGATAAGGTAAGGAATGAGGAGGTTCTACACAGAATCGGAGATGACAGGAATATGTGGAAAACGCTGATAAGGAGAAGGGACAGGATGGTATGACATCTGCGAAGACATGAGGGAATGACTTCCATGGTACTAGAGGGAGCTGTAGAGAGCAAAAACTGTAGAGGAAGACAGAGATTGGAATACGTCAAGCAAATAATTGAGGATGTAGGTTGCAAGTGCTACTCTGAGATGAAGAGATTAGCACAGGAAAGGAATTCGTGGTGGGCGGCATCAAACCAGTCAGTAGCAAGGTAAAAATATGAGTAAACATCTGACGTGCCACTGGTTGGCTGTACGATTCCTATGGCTTCCATAATTTCACTGTTGCTGACGTCTGCCATGTTAGAGATTTTAATTACATATATACAGCAGATGTTGTATAGTATTACTGTAATCTGGTGGTGCAGGGTGTTGATCCTATTATTGCTTCTTTCGAAAAGTAATTAATTTAGCCACTTGCAGTGTTTATTGGTCAATTTTGAACTAATTTACAACTAACAACGATATCGAGCTACAGTTGTTGTCATCTCAAACGACGCTGTACTTTTATTGATTTTTGATAATACGGTTGGAAAATAGGTTTATAATTTCAGTTTTAGTAAGGCAAGCAGGCTCGATCAAAAGCTTTTATTGTTAGTTACCGCTTTCAGTGTTTGACTGTTATCATCAGATGATTTACTGTCTGCTGTAGCGATATGCAGGGACAGAGATCGGAGAGAGACGTATGCCACGAGGCACATTCCATTGACTGCTAGGTGGGAAGCGTCAACAGAAGAGGCGGCGGCAGAAGGTATTAGCGCGCTTCATCTTTGGGTCTCACAAATTGCCCTTATTGGCAGATAGTTAGTATCGCAGAAGAGGAAAAGCAGGTGACAGCATTGAGAATAAACTTAAGGAAAGAATTAGCTATACAGTTAGTAGTAATGGATTCGAGTGGCCCACATACCTCGGTACACAGTGATAGTCGATACAGTCGGCAGCGACCCGGCAGTCAAGCTCCTCGACGAGTTCCCAGATTTCGCCCCCAGTGAGGCGACGGAGCTGCGCCAGGGCGCCGGCGCACCCCTCTCCCTCCTGCGCTCCACCTGCAGGTGGCGGCGGCAGTCCGGTGTCCCTGAGGCGGAGTGCCAGGCGCTGCGCAGCTGAGACCGCGGGGGGCGGCTGCTCCAGGCTGCCACACTTTACCAACCTCGGTGACCTATCTGCAAAACGCTCTACACTAACCTCGAAGTCTGCACTCTGACTCACGATCTTCCATGCGCTACTCATAAGCACATCAGTACTAGCAACCACTGAAAGTGAAACTGTAAGAGAGAAACAGCCAACGATAATCGACACAGCGTGAGGTGTGCTGCACACTTTTGTAAGCAAACGGTCAGCAAGGCAGCTGACTGTCAGCATGGCACAGTTACTGCGGCTCCCCTTCACGATGAAGCGGGAAGAGCTGTGCCGACACTACAACACTGGACACTGTGCCGTCATTCCGTATGAGCCGAAGTTCTGACAGCAGCATCGGTGTGGACGATCCGTCCATCGAGGCCCTGAGCTGAGCGGAGAATGCCACGTTGCAATCTCGCCCAACTCATGGGGAGCCACTTGGTATACAATACGTAATTGGTTACACTAGTCGCAGCTGTTACATTTCTGAATCCTTGAGACAGCTCGCTTGCGATATTTTCGACATCCTTTCAACAAAATAATTTAACGTCGCATGTCATCCATGCTGTTCTGCCCCAGGTTGACAGAGCTAGCACCGCTACCACAGGAACGTGCGACGTACCTGGCTAGGCGCAGACAGTAATATTTAAGTGAAAATCACACTTGTCGTTAACTGGTTTGATTGGCGAGATTGGGAATAAGACATTTGGACCCTCGGTCATATATCTTTGCAGAGCGCCAGAGCAGATACAGTCTTACGTTGGTGTCAGAGCTGGCAGTGCGGGGCTGGAGAGGAGACTCCAGGCTGGCCGAGAGGCAGCTGGGCTGCAGGCGGCAGCCCTTACTGGTGACTTCAGATCTCCAGTCCAGGTTGGGCCGTGAATGACGACCCCAGGCATTCTGTACTCTCATCTCCTGGAGCGCCGCACACTTAACCTGTCTCATCACAGTTTACCTCCCAAGTACTGCGTCACAGTCAAATAACTGCAGCCAGAAAAGCTGGAATTCCCAATGATGTAATCGAAATACCACTCTCCTCTCGCTTTAATCTCTGGGATCCGCATCTGAGCTGTATTTTCCTCTTAGCTGTAGCAGTGTTTACCCAGGGTATCTCGTTAGGTAAGTAGCATAGGCGCTGCCATTCGTTGTTCTGTACACTTCCGAGGCAGTAGTTGCACTTCTGTCCCTTTGTGCTTGTGTGGGAACGTTCAGCGCAGGGAGAAAACAAATGTTGAGACCATTTTAGAAATAATCGAACTGAAATTGTCGACCGATGCGCGAGTGTGGTTGACATGCGGTTCCTCGCCACAAATAAAGCAGCAATGAAGGCACTGAGTGGCAGAGAGTGGCTTTGCACGAAAAAGCGCTGATCTGTTCTCACCTGCCACAAAGTTTACGGCGGAATCTCTGAACACACACAAAATATATTCTGCCTGCTCATTCCCTCACGAGGGACTCAAGTCTTTTTGAGCAAATGCGTGATAAAACCCGCAGTGAGTTACACTGCAAAATGAAGCAAAAGGAAAGAAGAAAGCGTAGGAAGTCCAGCTGAGGCTAGCTCGGTGGTGAGCTGACCTCGCCGGTAAACATTGTAAAAGTTTCGTACTGGCCCAATGAGACTGCTAATTCTGATGACGTCTCTCGCCGTCGGTGCGACTACTGGGCTGTAAACATACAAACAGTCGCTTCTGATAGGACTGTGGGCAGCTGCTACTGTTAACCGAAAAATCGGGATGCCTTTGCGGTATGTCTATGGTAATTAACCACTGTGAACGTTCGAGTAATGCACACCTGATATCAATGAACGTAATTGACTGGTTCAGAGGGAAGTCCACGCTCCTGACCCCACACGGAGACATCCACCTCGTCGTGTCTGAGGGGCGGATGACTCACTTGGCGCTCTCCGTAACCTGCGATGTACAATTGTACGACTCGGTGTATCTTGTATATCCTCGCGAGAGCTTAACCCCGTCAACTGTGTAGCGATACTTGAAGCTTCCATCACTGGAATAATGCCACAGTTACGGCCAATGCCTCAGGGACTTCCCCTGGCAATCACTGTAACGAAAGGAAACTACTCCTTTTGTGATTAAGCGTAAGTGTGTTTACGACCGACTGGCACGCCTCCTCCACGCTCCACCTACTCCCCGAACTGTGTGTCTGGCTGCAGGCAGGGGGGCCTCCCATGCAGCAGGCCACGGCCCCCAAACGCGCACAGGGCGACTCGCGCTGCGGGAACACACACCGCCACAGCCTGGAACCTCCGTAAGTCTGGAAACTCTACAAGTCACAGAAAACAGCTGGTTGTATGTAATGAAACAATCGTCCTTCGAGTCTGCCTCGTATGTGATCATATTTTCTGCATCTTTAGTTTTTATCGTGAGATATTTTAACTTGTTCAAATATGCAAGTGTATGTCTGAAAGCATTACCTGGGGACTGATAAGGTTCACTTTCTCTTCTGAACCTCCGTGAGTAAGTTGATGATCGATCCTTCAGCAGAGACGAGCGAGGGCAAAGGTCGCTAGAAATACACTGGCGGAAAAGAAAACCTCAGCACAAAATAAAAATTACTGTAGAGCAATGAGATTGCGGGGGGAACATCTCTCTAGATGACACATCTTATAGCTTCGAAGGTAACTATGAAGTACAAAAGCCGCTGCCTCATGTCGAGGTAAAGCAAAGGTGGGTGAAAAAGCGAAAGTAAGGCTTCCTGCAGCTCTTTTAATGTAAATGTTAGTAAAACTTCACCGGTACTGGGCGCCGAGCGTTTGCCGATGTTCCAGCAGACGCAATCCAGCATCGAGGAGGTCTCACTTGCTGTAAGCAGAGCTGCCACTGTGGCAATCACGCCCGCCGGCTGCATTGTCCGCTGCTGGCAGTGGGGAGCGAACAGAAGCTGTGCGCTTCGCAGGGAGCGCGCGCTCAATATGACGGCGAGCGCAGCGGAAGTCTGGCGCAGGGCGGCCAAACCACGGGAAGCCCGACGCCTCTCATGCGGATCACCGCCGTATTCCTGTTTGCCTGCTGAGAGTTCGCAAAAGCCGTCGAGTAAAACAAACGTGGTATCTGCCCTTCCGCAGGGAAGTGTTGTAGTCATTGTGCTGTTCCTAATCTAGAAAAAGGATTTAGGAGGCAATCTGAGCAGCCATTGTTCGCAGATGATGCTCTCTTTTACCATCTAGTAAAGTCATCAGAAGATCAAAGCAATTGGAAAATAATTTAGAGAGTGAACCGGTGCGGTGCGTAAAGTGGCAGTTGATTCTAAATAATGAAAAGTGTTATGTCATCCACAGGAGAACTAGAAGGAATCCGTTAAATTTCTTTTACTCGATGAATCACACAAATAGAAAGGGTGCCGTTTCAGCTAAATGCCAAGGTATTACAATTAGGGCAAACTTAAATAGGAACGATCAAATAGAAGATACTGTAGGGAAGACTGTGTTTTGTTTGCAGAACACCTGGACAAAGCGACAAGCCCACTGAAGAAACTGTCACTTAGTGATGCTGGAAGAACCCTCTGCCACACACCGCCAGGTGGCACGCGGATTACTGGCGTAGATGCAGATGTACATCTACAACTCCACACAAGTCGAAATATGGTGCATGGTGGAAGTTTACTTGCACCATCACTAGTCATTTTCTATCCTGTTATGCTCGTAAATACAGAGAGGGAAAAGCGACTCTCTTTATGCCTCCATCATCATCAGTTTTCTACTATATTAGCAGGTCCTTTGCCTCTCCATTTTCTACGATCCATTGCCTCCTTCTTACAGCTGCGGTATGTTGTACCGTCCATTATGTCATCCAGTATCTCAAGTGTCTCCTTCCTCGCTTCCTTATCCCTTCTACATAACCCTCTACACATATTTTTACCAGAACGTCATTCTTTATTAATATATGCTTCTCTTTATTACATCTAGCAACTGTCTTTATTCTCCCACTCATCTCAATACCTCTTCATTTATTACTCTGTCCATCCAACTTATTCTTTCCATACTCCGCCATGTCAACATCTCAGAAGCCTCCAGCCTTTCTCGCTTTATTCCTCAAAACCCATGTTTCTGGCCTTACAGAAGAACACTCCATACAAAATATTTTATCTTTTCCTCAGTTCTCTGTCCACACTGCTGCAGAAAGCTCTCCTTTTCTTATCAAATGCGTCTTTTACGATTGCTATCCTTGTTTTCATTTCTGTTGCGCACTTCCGGTCGGTGTCTATCCTTCTTCCAAGATACTTAAAATTAACACCTTTTCTAATATATTTCTCCATGCGGCATAATTTTTATTTCCTTATTTTCTCCTAGTTCCAATATTTTTGTTTTCTTTGTGTTAATTTTCATTCCATAATGGCGTGAATGGTGTCCACTAAATCCTGTAATTGTTTTTCCCCTGTGGCTGGAAGAACCATGTCATCAGCAAACCTCAAACACCCCACTCTTCTTCAATTTCTACGCCCTTGTCATCTAATGTGCATTGGGAGATCGTATTTTCCAAGTAGACATGGAAAACGGTAGGTGATCGACAGCATTGTTGTCTTACTCCTATTCCTAGTCCGATCCCGTTTGTACTTTCTCCTCTCACTTTAACTGAGGCTTTTTGATTAAGATATAACGAGTCTTTTAGTTTCCCAATCCACTCACTTTTCTCTCATTACAGTCGCCACCTTGTGCCAAGCCACATTGTCAAATGCCTTTTCTAGATCGGTGAAGCACATTTAGAGGTCTCTTCCTTTTTCGATAAACCTTTCTCCCAAGATTCGTAGGAGTCCCACTGCATCTATGGTGTCCATATTCCGTCTAAAGCCAAATTGCTCCTCGCCAAGATTCTCCTCCATTACTTTTTCCAGTCTCTTATTAATTATTCTTAACATCGTTTTGGCTGCATGTGAAATGAGGCTGATTGTCCCGTGCTCACTGCATTTCTTTATTCCTTATTTCTTTCGGTAATGGAATCATTAGTTTTCTCAGAAAGTCCTCAGGCCACTTAACACTGTCACATATTTTATTCATAATCTCAATATTTCCCTTATTTCATCTTGTTTCAAGCATTTTAATATTTCTCCCGGTATATGTACCTACCGCTTTACCATTTTTCATTGCAGCTATGACAGACACTACTTCTTCCGTTATGATGGTTGGGCCTTCCTTTCTGGTCATCATTTACACTGTTGAGTAATTCAAGTTGCACGTTTCCGGTTTGCGATCAGTCTCATACAGCTAGTTTTAGATACTCTTCCTGTCTCTGGAGGACATCGTCACGACCTTCGTACACTAGCTCTTCGTCTTTACTCAAACTTTCCATAGTAGCACTGCCTGCTCTGTTCTAATCCCATGTCGTAGTCTTTGTTGTTCAGTAAATCGCATCTTCCCTTCCTGTCCAGTTCTTCGGTTGCATTACATTCCCCTTATCCATGTTTTCCTAGCCTGCTCTGTTTCTCTTTGCAGTTCATTATTTAACCTTGGGTACAACTTTCTTGCATCTTCAGTGTTCTTGTTTTTAAATTTTCGTCTCTCCTCCACGTTGGAAATCATTTCTTGCGTGACCTATCGTTTCTTTTCCCTTTTACAACTCCTGTATTTTGCTGTCCTGCTTTAATGATTCCTTCTTTGAGCATATTCCAGTACTCGTTGACATTATGAGGTGGTTCTTTGTCTTTTAATGTGTTTAGAAACTCAAGTGAGAGCATTTCTGTAATTTGTTCTTTGTTGGATCGTATCTTCTCTAGATCCCACTTCTTCACAATGACTCCACAGACACCGAAAGTTCTCTGTTAGTTCTACTTAAGCGAAATGGACGTTGGCGCCAGTGAAATCGTTCTGCACTCAGCTTCTAATGTCGGTTCTCTAAATTTCCTTTATAATTTTCCCAGAAATAATATCATATTAGCTTCAGGGGCTCCTATTTTCGTTCACAAACCACCTCCATAACACTAGCTTGTTGTTCGATCCTGGAGGTAACAACTCTGTCTGCACAGTCAAATTGCTTCGACGTCTTGCCTTAATAAGACCTTGCGCGGATCCAAGACACTCAAACAGTGCTCAAGAACGGGTTGTACTTGTGTCCTATATTCTGTCTTCTACAAATGAACCGTTCTTTCCCAAAATTCTCTAATCGAAGTCGAGCATTCACCCTTTCCGCTGCACCCTTACATGCTCATTTCACTTCACATCACTTTGCCATGTCACACCTAGATATTTCATCGACGTGAATGTCAAGCAATGCGCTGCTAATTCTGTACTCGAATATTTCTACATTCAGATCTAACTATAATTCATCTTATCAACAAGAAATTTTGCTTAAGTCATCTTGTTCCCTGCTACAGTCACTCATCACTTAGACGTTTCTGTACACTACAGCATCATCAGCTCATCCTGTCTGTCAGATTACGTTCTGCCGCACTCCTGTCGATACCTTTGTCTCACATGAACACTCGCTGTCCACTGCAATGTAAGGGATTCTGCTATTATGAAATTTGCGTTCCACTCCCATATCTAGATACCTTTTCTGCGTTCATCCGTTAAGAGACTGCAGTGAGGCACTGTATCATAGGAGCTCAGTGGAGTCCGAGCGAAATCGCCGCCTCAGGATCTGTCAGTACTTGTTCTCCGGTGTCATATCACAGCAGACACATATCCGTATGTCGTCTTCCCGCCCACTCACCCTTCCCTCCCCACTCCAATCCCCCTACATTCCCCTCCTCGACACTGTTCTCGCCCAATAAAGATCAAAAAATGGTTCAAATGGCTCTGAGCACTATGGGACTCAACTGCTGTGGTCATTAGTCCCCTAGAACTTAGAAGTACTTAAACCTAACTAACCTAAAGACATGACACACATCCATGCCCGAGGCAGGATTTGAACCTGCGACCGTAGCAGTCGCATGGTTCCGGACCGCGCACCTACAAGCGCGAGACCACCGCGGCCGGCAATAAAGTATAAAGTAGTGAAAAGAACGTCACAAAGTGCCGTCAGCAGGGATGGGCAGAAAAACCAAACATACTCGACAATACCTATGTATTTTTTTCAGGAGGGCAAGGAACTACAGCTGGAATGCAGCAGCAAACTACAGAGTATCTTCCAGATTTATGAGACCTGCAGTCTTTCAACTATTTCACACAGAGATCAGAAGTTCCTCAAGTCGGCAAGTCTCGGTTAAGTTGCAGAAGTGTACTGCTTTTCAGCAACACATATACTGTGACCGTTAGTCTATGTAAAAGCGTCAGTGTAGGTCCAGAACCCGACAGTGACTTTGGGATGGCTGTAGAAATAGAAAACTTTCGTCGTGTTTTTGGCATCACAGGACTGTCTATGCAGCATGAGGGAGTATACAAAGAAGTAGATGACAACAGAGTGTGGTGCATTACAATCACCAACAATCCAGAGGCAGAAATTATCTATCTGACTAGTTAGATTCATGGCTGACTATAGAGCAAACATTTGGGCTCCATAACGAAAATATCTGACCCTGATTTGCCGTATGAACATTGTAATGGAAATATTGGTTTTGATTACTTGAAGAGCATTAGTCTCACTTTTCTGTCTCTCATAGGTACTGAATTCGGTGTTCAGTAAGATTCATCAGGCGAACACCGTCGATACAACATTGCAAAGTTTAAAAGACACGGCGGAACGGCATTTAAGTATGACCGATACTATGTTCCAGAAGGAAAGAAGTGATAGCTGTTCAGATATTTATTCTCAACAGGGGGTTTATAGGTGGATGCAGTATCACTTTCGCCTCATATCCCTACTGTATTAGTAGGGGAAGTGGCAACAAAACGACTATTCACATTGGTGTGTAGAATATATGAGTCTGGCGACATACCATCTGACTTTCGGAAAAGCATCATCCACACAATTCCGAAGACGGCAAGACCTGACAAGTGCGAGAATTATCGCACAATCAGCTTAACAGCTCATGCATCGAAGCTGTTTACAAGAATAATATACAGAAGAATGGAAAAGAAAATTGAGAATGCGCTAGGTGACGATCAGTTTGGCTTAAGGAAAAGTAAAGGCACGAGAGAGGCAATTCTGACGTTACGGCTAATAATGGAAGCAAGGCTAAAGAAAAATCAAGACACGTTCATAGGATTTGTCGACCTGGAAAAAGCGTTCGACAATATAAAATGGTGCAAGCTGTTCGAGATTCTGAAAACAGTAGGGGTAAGCTATAGGGAGAGACAGGTCATATACAATATGTACAACAACCAGGAGGGAATAACAAGAGTGGACGATCAAGAACGATGTGCTCGTATTAAGAAGGGAGTAAGACAAGGCTGTAGCCTTTCGCCCCTACTCTTCAATCTGTACACCGAGGAAGCAATGATGGAAATAAAAGAAAGGTTCAGGAGTGGAATTAAAATACAAGGTGATAGGATATCAATGATACGATTCGCTGATGACATTGCTATCCTGAGTGAAAGTGAAGAAGAATTAAACGATCTGCTGAACGGAATGAACAGTCTAATGAGTACACAGTATGGTTTGAGAGTAAATCGGAGAAAGACGAAGGTAATGAGAAGTAGTAGAAATGAGAACAGCGAGACACTTAACATCAGGATTGATGGTCACGAAGTCAATGAAGTTAAGGAATTCTGCTACCTAGGCAGTAAAATAAACAATGACGGACAGAGCAACGAGGACATCAAAAGCAGACTCGCTATGGCAAAAGAGGCATTTCTGGCCAAGAGAAGTCTTCTAATATCAAATACCGGCCTTAAATTGAGGAAGAAATTTCTGAGGATGTATGTCTGGAGTACAGCATTGTATGGTAGTGAAACATGGACTGTGGGAAAACCGGTACAGAAGAGAATCGAAGCATTTGAGATGTGGTGCTATAGACGAATGCTGAAAATTAGGTGGACTGATAAGGTAAGGAATGAGGAGGTCCTACGCAGAATCGGAGAGGAAAGGAATATGTGGAAAACACTGATAAGGAGAAGGGACAGGATGGTAGGACATCTGCTAAGGCATGAGGGAATGACTTCCATGGTACTAGAGGGAGCTGTAGAGGGCAAAAACTGTAGAGGAAGACAGAGATTGGAATACGTCAAGCAAAAAATTGAGGACGTAGGTTGCAAGTGCTACTCTGAGATGAAGAGGTTAGCACAGGAAAGGAATTTGTGGCGGGCCGCATCAAACCAGTCAGTAGACTGATGACCAAAAAAAAAAAAATTAATTAGTAAAGGATCTGAGCTGTTCCACTGCCAGCTGCTGCGGTCTCCCAGTGGCAGAGCGCTCGCCGCCTTCCCCCTCGCACGCCGGCAGCAGAGGCCGGCGCTGCAGCCGGTGAGGCGCTGCGGCTGCCCCCGCCTGCCTCAGCCAGCACAGCACTGCAGCCGGAGCAGTCCCACGTCGAACGGCGGCCTCTAGAGCTCCGTACACTGGCCTCGGTGTTGGGTCATTCGCGTGTGCAAACCGCAGTGACCTGAATACCACAGGCGGTGGACGCCGAAATGCTACATCCGCGTTGATGATTTGTTCACTTGATTGATCCGTAAACTTGTGTCTCTGATCCTATTGGTGAACGTAATACAGTACTACGGTCGCTAGAAGTGTTCTTTCATGAGAACCAATACCTACCATAGTGCGGTACACAGAACATGCTGAAGTAAAGTGAACACGGCTGCTTGTTAAATCACTGACCTTGAGTCAGTTGAAACAAAGAATAGCAGGTGGCCACTGTGATTTCTTGACAAGGGCAGAGTTTGTAAGCTGTTCAGTTACAGACACGTTTGCTGGACCTACGAGTACGGTGTGGATTACTGGTCTGCTCATTTGTGACACAATACAGCTTTCACTGCTCCAAGTTATTCGTTCTTTTGAGAATAAAAGTTGTTCTACAATTTGTTGAGCATTTTTGTCTTATAACACAGCTTTAATATATTTACTGTTAAATGGTGGACGTCTATTAGAACGTTTTTGACCCTGCTGGTGGCAAGCCTCGTCAATGCGATCGCGCGACATGTGTGTGCGACATGTTTACACAGGCGGGTTTTATGTCAGATGTGAAGACACACTTCCGTTGTGGAAACTATTAAAAGCATACCGCATTGAAGCCCTGCAAAATTTTTGCTTTCAGTCAAACATCGCCATTCTTGATGATACTGTCCTTTTTTAAAGTCATTTCCCTCGTTTCTTCTGCAACAGTGGCTGTTTTGTGTGTCAATTGAGAGTAGAGCCGTGTCTTACTAACATGTTTGGTATAAATGAATCGTTGATTTTTATGCCTGAGACGTGGCCACAACAGAAATCACTGTTTCAAACGGGGATAGGCGTCCTGTGCGAAATGTAAGGGGGAGCATCACTTTTCTGTCCGTAGTAGTCATACCACAACAGTAAATAAAATTGAAACTATGACTTCTACGTACCTACAGGCTGCTCGTGTGAGTATCACAGCACCCACTAGTAAGAGCAAACAGACACGTGCCATCCGGGGCACAGAGTGTCAATCGAGTTTCATTCACCATTCGCTGATCGAATCTCTCCAACTAAGTGCCATTGGAAGCACTACTCTCGAGATAACTACTTTCGAATCCAGTTACAGTTCATCCCTCTCAAGGAAGAAGGTGCAGTTTAATATGGTGGGGTGCTCCACTAATTCCCACGTATCAGTAACAGCCTTTGAAAGCACAAATAATTGTTCATAGCAACCAACAGTGCCACAAGATGTAAGAGGTATGGCCTTGAGGGATGGCACACCACTCGAAGATCCTAAAGGAGACACTGAAGATCTACCTATTGAGATCCTGATTGGAGCAGATTATTACTGGAGAATACCAACAGTCTTTGGATATGATCTCAGTGGAAACAGATCTAGCACCACCGTCCACAGAGCAACTGTCAACTTTATTCAGGGCAGCTGCAGTGATATATCTGATAAGTCAGTGCGCCGATATTGGGACCTGGAGACAATCGGGATAACAGGACATCAAGAGCGAGCATTAAAACCCAAGGACCACCCTATTTATCAGGAATTCCGAGAATCATACTGTGTGGAATATGGCCGCAGAGTAGTATCTCTGCTTCGAAAGAAGGATATGCCTGTCTCCTGCAACCGCACAACTGCTGAAGCGCGTCTTCGCTCCTTACAAAACAAGCCGCGAGGGGTTGGAGAGCGGAAGGTCATTTACCACGAGACCATGTCGAAATATATTGAGAAGAACCAGATAGAGCTAGCACCCGAGGACTGTACTGCTGGAAACACATTCTACCTGCCACACCACACTGTGAAGAAATGCATCAGTGGAAGTGTGAAGTACAGAATAGTCTTCGATGCATCCTCACATGAGCCAGAGTCTCTATCGGTGAATGATGCCCTCGAAAAGGGACCAAATTTACTTCCGGGTATACTAGTAATCTTACTGCGATTCCGCACACTTCCGGTGGGATTAGTGTGTGATGCGGACCAAGCTTTCCTGCAGTTAACGTTGAAAGAAGAAGGCAGAGACCTCATGAGGTTCCTTTGGTATCGTGTTGAGCAAGCTGGAAGTGGTGCCTACATGGCCGCAAATGACGTGATTACATATCGCTTCAAACGTTTGCCAGTTGGACTTGCACCAAGCCCATTCCTGTTGTCAGTTGCCATAAGGGAGCTAGCAACACGAAATAGTGAAAAATATCCACAATCTTCAGGGCTTGTAAATAAGTCAGTATTCATAGACGATTTTGTAGGGAGTGTTAGAGACAGCGGCACCGCTGCAACTGTTTACCATGAACTGACAGAACTTTTCCAGCAGATAAGTCTTCCATTGTCCAAATGGGCGACTAATTCGAATGATCTGAAGGCAATATGGGATGTCAAAGGCATTGAAGCAAAGACCACAACCCAAGTTTTAGGAATTAATTGGAACACAGAAAATGACTCTATCTGCAGTGACTACGAGAAGATAGCTGAAAATCTAATGGACAAACTGGCTACCATGAGAAATGTTCTTCGAGCAGCTGCTCAGTTTTATGACCTCCTGGGTGTGTTCACTCCTGTTGGGATCGTTTCAAAGATAATTTTTCCAAGACACATGGCTGAGGGGTCTGACACGGGAGGAAGTTTTGCCCACAGACCTTGCATGTCGTTGGCAGTCATGGGTATCAAAGCTTCATCACTTATCATCACTACATATTCCTATATGGATAGGGACGTTGGGCACAGGTGGCTCTGCGGAGGTGCATGTATTCTGTGATGCATCTGAAAGAGCCTCCGGCGCTGTTTTGTATATAAGGACATCTACTGAAACTGGATACACTGTGCACCTTGTCTGTAGCAAGAACAGACTGGCCCTTATCAAGAAGGTAACTCTACCCAGGTTGGAGTTACTTGCTGCATTGATCGGATCACGACTCCTCATTTCTTTTGCCAGGAAACAGGATTTGATGCCAACAGAGCTACCTTGTGGAGCGACTCGACAGTCACTTTGGAATGGGTATGGAATGATCCAAACAAATGAAAAACATTTATCTGTAATCGCGTGACAGAGATATTGACATACACCACACCCAGAAAATGGAGGCATTGTCCGGGAAGCCAAAATCCTGCAGATCATCTCACACGGGGACGAACCAAACCTGCTAGCCACTCTTGATATCTGGTGGGGTGGTCCACCATGGCTTTCAGAAGACAAGCAGTTCTAGCCACTGGAAATCTCAGCCCCACCTCCATCAAAGACATAAGAAACAAGCGAGAGCACGTCACTCTGATCACCATCACTGAACCACTGCTGGACACTGCAAGGTTTAGTTCATATTGGCGAGTTCTACATATAACGGCCTTTGTATTTCGATTTATCAGCACAACAAGAAACAAAAATAGAATCTCCGGCAGTTTTAGTGCTTTGGAATTACAAAATCCTCGCACCTACTGGATCAGAAGAGTTCAAGAGGAACTATTCACTAGTGAACTGTCTGCGTTGCGTAAGGGAGAACAATTGCCCAAGGAGTCAAAGATTGCTCGATACAATCCCTTTATATCGGATGGTATCCTTCGTCTTGGTGGTAGGCTGCAATGTGCTGCACTGTCACACTCAGAGAAGCCACCAGTTATACTGGATGGACGTCACCATTTCACTGACCTCCTCATCAGACACAAACATGTAAGACTGCATCATCTCGGTGTGCGGATTGTGTTAGGGGAACTGCGAGAAGAATTTTGGATTCTGTGAGGACGACAAGCTGTTCATAGAGTTCTTCACTCTTGCCTACCATGCAAGATAATACACAGTCGCCGGTATGAAGAGATGGAGGCCCCACTACCACTGGACAGAGTTCAGCCTTCAAGAGCATTTGCAGTAACAGGCATCGATTTTGCCAGACCATTAAATGTCAAATCTGGACATCAAAAAAACAAAGTCCTACATTGTCCTATTCACATGTGTAACAACACGGCCATTCATATTGAACTTGCAACTGACACGTCCACTGACAGATTTTTGATGGCCGTGCAACGCTTTGCACGACGTAGGAGCCTATCAGTTACTATCTACTCAGACAATGCTACAACATTCCATGCAGCCAACTCAGAACTGGCAGAGATTTTCCAAACCATGCAGCATACTGACGTACAGCTCTACTGTGCCCACCATGGAATCACTTGGAAATTCATACCACCACGTGCGGCTTGGTGGGGAGGCTGGTGGGAACACATGTTAGGCTCAGTCAAGTGCTGCCTGAGGAAAGTTCTTGGTCGCTCCCAGGTGGATGAAGAGAGCTTAAACACCACCTTGATCAGCATAGAAGCCGCAATAAACTCACGACCCATCACTCAACGAGAGAGCGACTCTGCATTGAGGCCAGCCCACTTTCTAAATGGTGGGAAATTACTAACAATTCCATGTGGGGTAGTGCCAGCAACTAGAAAGGACCTTACCAAGGAGTTCCGACTCAGACAAAAGATGGGTGACGACATCTAGCGCAGGTGAAAGACAGTTTACCTCCTGCTGCTAAGACAATATCATGAGGTGAAGGGATACCCTTCACAAAGGAAACTGAGAATTGGAGACGTTGCTCTGCTCCAAGAAGACAGCAAACCTCGGCACTTGTGGAAGAGAGCTGTGGTAGAAGAAGTGCAGCATGGCAGAGACAGTAAAATACGGTGTATCATCCTCCGCCAGCCAGATGGTATGAGGATCTGTCGACCAGTCCAGCTGGTCATCCCCCTCGAGATGGACCAGCGTGGGGAGGATATCAGGGAATGAAGACTCCTACGCAATCTGTTGGTGTACTGTTAAGTCTGCGCATTGTGCTGCCCTCTGCACCGGATATATTTCGACTGTAACTGTAAAATAGATGTATGGGAATAAATGTGTGTGTGAGCAGAAGTTTTACTGTGTCCTTGATTTCATTAGTGTGTAGCAACAGACACTGATTTAATGAGCCGATACACCTCATTTCTTTTATCCAGATCTGCAATTTTCTGCTTGATATTAGTTTTACATGCTCTGTACACATGCCAGGTACAATAGAGTCTCATCTTAGGAGCACCCATTGTCCTGTTCTATGCAATACTGTATGACTCTGCCAAATCAAACATGAATACATTGGGGCAAATTGGTCCAACCTGTGATTGTACGTGCTGTAAAAATATACTTAAAACATCGGCGTCCTTCCTGTTCGAAATCAGAAAAGGATATGGGAATCCTTGCCTGAGATCATCCAGTACTAAGAGAGTGGTCACTTCGAAATCATACTCGTTAAGCCCAGGGGTTCCATCAATACAGATACAGTCTTCTCCCTATTTTTATAACATTTCGCTTTGTGCTCCGTTCATTATCACTAATACGAATTCCTCAATCCTCAATTCTTGATGTTCAGTAGTCGAGTCTTGTGCTCTATAGAATAACACAAGGATTCTCACTTTCGTTCATTTCTTTTACCCAAGCTACGACACTGATTGCATAATTTTTACGTCCGAGCGACTTGGAGGAGAGGATATAGCTTGCTGCAATGTTATATAAGTCTTGCTTGGTAGTCAAATGGATTCTCTGCAAGTCTGAATCCTGCAAACTTGTCTATATGTTATCTAGAGCTTTGTCATACGGAAGTCCCATTGGAATATCTGTTGTTAAGGTTTCCCTGTCTTTTTGACTCAGGGGCAGGTGTGTTAAATCTTGTTTGTGACCAATGAGGGTAGACACAAAAAGTACTTGGTATGTTCCACCTCCTCTACAGTTACTTTCATCTGTTCAGGGCACTTTCCATTCATTTTGTTGCTGCCTGTCAATTTAAGATGTCTTGTGCCTTTACCTTTGGAGACAAAGTTACCTGACCAATGGCAACCATAATAATGTGTAGAGCTAGTAGATCCATGTGTTTTAATTAACTTTGAATGTGTCATGCGTTCAGGCTCTTCTTTCCACTGTAAAAACTCATCTTCATTTGAGAACTGCAGATCTTTGGAATTAAGTTGAATTTGATAAGTAGTTTGTAAATGATCTATCCAGCCCCTTCTTGAACTACTTTGAAATGGGCACAATGTACACTTGAAGAACAACCCCTCCTTCCTGCAAACCATGAATAGTTCGTTGGTGGCGATACAAATTATTTTTTAGAAAAAAATTTTGTCACACACATAGCACTGATAGTGGCAACAGACAGCTCTTGTGGATGGTTTTTGCAAACATGCTGACTGAGATTCTTTCCGTAATTATACACTTGCAGACACACTTTACATTTAAAAGCACTCATTTCACTTACTACCATTAATTGCTGGTTTAATTCAAATACATGGTGCAAATATTGAAGACATGGGCGCCGGCCAGAGTGGCCGAGCGGTTGTAGGTGCTTCAGTCTGTAACTGCCTTGGGCATGGATGTGTGTGATGTCCTTAGGTTAGTTAGGTTTAAGTAGTTCTAAGTTCTAGGGGACTGATGGCCTCAGATGTTAAGTCCCATAATGCTCAGAGCCATTTGAACCATTTTTGAAGACGTGGGTGTAAGTGAGATGAACAGACAGGAATTTGTGTCTGTCTTTCTGACAATTTCAATACAAATGGTGGTAACATCATACTTGCGCAAGATTTCTTGTAGCATAATTCACCCAATGTATGTGTCCTCTGAAATATTACGATGTAATATAACACAGCTGGAAATGTTAGGTATTTCCCATATCACTGCAGAAGTGGTGTTCTAATGCATGACGATTGGCATAAACATAAGAATGTCCCAATTGGACACTGGTGGTAGATACTCAAGATGTTTTCCATGTTCTTACTACTGCACTTGTGACCTACACAAGCATGTTTTTAAAGATTTGAAAACAACATCATAATTGGTGGAGGTAAAGACAAATAGGTACTTTCAACTCTTAAGATTTATGTCTGTCATTTATAGTAATGTAAGATTGATTGTTCACTGTCATCATGGTAGAAGCAGTATTTCTCCTTAAGTGCCTAATGTAATTATGTTTTTTGTATGTCTACTTGTAATCTGTTTCTGTAATACTTTACTATTCATGACACTTCATTTTGTACTAATGTATCTGCAATTAAATGATTGGTTGTATATTCTCAGAGTACTCAGTAAACTTTTATTTTGTACAAGGTACAATGTATGTATCATGTTGTAATTTCATTGTACTGTTGGTACTGCATGTATGGAATTATTTCATAATGTAACTATATTGTACAACTTTTAAATATTAGTGTGGTGTACTATCCAAATAAACAATTGAAATTGTGGCATGTAGTGTAACACAGATAGTGTTTTCAAATATAGTTATCTGAATACTCAAACATAGTTTGCTACATCATTTGTGTGGCCAGTGAGAGAATTTAACCATCTATGATTGAGACTGTAGTTTGCAAAGTGAAAGGAATTCATTTGTGACCTTTGTGATTTTTTAATGACTAACTGTTGACATTACTACACTCCCAAAGATAATGGTATCCTCTTGGAACATCAGATATTGAGTCCCAGGCTAAATGCACCTTGTTCCCCACGTTTGGTTTACTCTGTTGTGTTAGTAATTTATAGAAAGTTAATGATTCAATAAAATTATATCACTGAAGAATTTTCATTTTCATTATTGCATTACCTGTCCTACATAATTAAATGCTATTTTCTGTGCTGCATTGTCAAGAAAATATTCATCCTAAATGTGTTATGTAACATGAATGTACTGAAGGTCTAAACAAATTGAGCCTCTGAAGCATATCTCATAGGTGGTTCGCAATTTTATCCCCAGCACCTCCCTCCATATCTTTCTACATTTAACAGAAAATCAGCCCTGAGGCTGAGAGTAAGAGTTCTTCTCTATCATTTCAGTCAATAAAGGTCTTCGTGGAAGGTCTTGGAGAGAGCCACTGGTTTGTTGGGAAAGATATGGAAAGAGGTAGTAGATTATCAAAGTTTGATGACTGGCTCAATTGGCAAGAGAGCTACTCTACAAAAACCAGTGTGGTATCTGGATTCAGATTCAGGCTGGATCACACATTTCATGTTTCATTAATGTTTCAAAATAGTACACTCAACTGCACTGTAAAAAATTTCATTTTTGCGGTGTATACATCACAAATGGTTCTAATTGGTGGATCACTTCCCATGAAGCTAGGTCATTGTTGATGTCTAATAGTGGAAAAACTGGGATGTGACTAACAAATGAAGGAATTAGGTCACCATTAATCTCGTTATCTTGTAGTTCCTTGGAATATATTTCGAACCAGTTTCTTGCTTTTTTCTTTTTTTCAATGAAATCCAAGTGCTGCCACCATGTACCTCACTACTGACACTTGCTTGAGTTGAGAACTGGTGAGACCTAACATCATGACAATACACATGATGTGTTGAACAATTAGTTAGGATATTTTAATAACACAGGACATTGAGCCAGAATGGAGTCTGGTTGTTTTTTTCTCGCCAGGGTATATCACCCTTACATGAATCTTTTCTATGTTCTGTGTGTTTACGCATAATCTCTGGGTTTCTTGTTATGCATCGAATAGCCAAGATGGTGACTGCATAAAGATGCAATTAATGAAACTTCTGCGCAGAACACTTTTAAAATAAAAATATTAGGTCTCACACTATAGATAATTGATAGTATTTGAAGTCTTGTGGTGATATACAAAACTTTTCAGAGGATGATAGAATAGCTACATTTTCAGTTGTGATCAGTAACTTCATATCAAGAATGATCTCAAGATAGAAATGTAAGCTAACTACTGAGAAATTAATTGTTAACGGTCATGAAATATACTGGGTCTAGTGTTATAATGAGACTGCTAAATTCTTTTCATGGGAGTAAATTTGCATTACTGTGATAAATGTCAATTTCACAGCAAATTCAATTACATAATCACTTTAACTACCTCCAGAATTTCTGTGTCGATTTAATCTTATTATGATCTGAGGTATGTTGGTAGTTGTCTTTGAAGGATTTTGTTGCGAAATGATGTTTGATGAAATGTAGGATGCATAACACTTATACAAGTACACTGCAGCTAGATATATTATAAATTGATATAAATAACATCATCATTTACACTGTTATGCATTATTTTTTTCGGTGTGTCTTGTTTCTGATGTACAACTATATTATGAGTAGTTATATAAATCAGAAATGAAATCAGACATTTTAAATTTAGAGTGAGGGTTTTCAAAATGATACTCAATAAAAAATAATTATGTACAAAGAAAGCTTACATTAAAGTGACATGTTCCACATTATTGCGAAATATCGTATTCATAATCTATGGAACAAGTATTTATGTATGTATGTGTAATAGAGATGATACAATAATACTCTTACACAAAATAAAACAGTAATATGTAATACTTATTATGGTTACTTTTCACCCACCACAGTATGTGGTTGGGGGATTTGGATTTAAAAAAAGTTTAGAGAAACAAAATTTAAACAACAACATTTAGTCATTAGATAAACTCTTGTCAAAAGGGGGAATGTAATTGAAAATATAACAGAATAATTTTGCTTTTTAGTACATGTGGAACATATTCTCCAACCTCAGACACCCTCTGAACACACTAAAATCTCCCATGAAATGTAGCGACAGAGGGCCTTTAAGACAAACTTAATGAGATAATCAGACACAAACAAGGGTAGTGTCACTACGTAATCACCAGACGGACGTGAAACAATTCTGTTAATCATTTTAATGTAACAATCAAAATTTAGTAACAAATATTTGTAAAAAGTTGACCTGTTGAAGGAACTCAAAAATTCTACTTAATCTCTCTAATTATTTTCCTTCAAGTCAGCAGACGTTTCTTTGCTAATCAAAGTTCATGAGGATGAATGTGTGAGTAGCTTGGTGGAACATGGAAGTAATGAAATGCTTTCATAATGCCTAAAGACAGCCAACTGGCTGGCTACTGCTCAGTTACCTATTTTGGGCTCTCCCTCTGTCAGGTCTACTTTATCTGGTGTGTGGGTTCAGATGGGGAAGAAGTTACATATACAAAGGTTGAGAGCCACTTCCCTATGTGCAGTTTCTGTCAAGATGAGCAAGCAGGATGAGAACAGATCTATTGTAGTAGGTGACCCTGTAGCAGTGCTGAAGCAAGTAGCTTGCGTTGCATAGCATAGAATGATATCTTCAGTCTGTGTGAGACCTTCAGTTTCTCAAACCCTCAACCAGGCGCCACTCCCCTCATACTACTCTGTATGCATAAAAATCTTCTAGCAGGAGAATTATCAGTGAAAACTGAGCAATAACCTCCTAGAGGGTCTCACTGTCAAGGATCATGTGGTGGAAGACACTGTTACATTAAATAGGCATGTACCATCACAGCAACTGCCTATGGTGATGTGATTAAGGGTGCTGTAAAGGCTGATATATGTCATTGACGAAAACAGCCAGCCCGCAATTTACTCTCTTCAGTGGAAGCAATTTTCTACCTTCACAGGAGTGTCAATAGGTTCAAAAATGTTCGTTGCAAACAGAGACACAACGATCTTTCCAGCACTATGGGCTTCATTTCCTCTATTTTGTTTCTTCTACCATTTTATTGTGACAGTGAGGCTGTATCGGTTTAGCCAAGCGGTCTAAGGCGCTGCAGTCATGGACTGTGTGGCTGATCCCAGTGGAGGTTTGAGTCCTCCCTCGGGCATGAGCGTGTGTGTTTGTCCTTAGGATAATTTAGCTTAAGTGGTGTGTAAGCTTAGAGACTGCTGACCTTTAGCAGTTAAGTCCCATAAGATTTCACACCCATTTTTTTTTTTTTTTTTTTTGACAGTGGGCAACTGATCTGTGGGGTAGGAAAAGCAGGACTTACAGACGCAAATGTGGAAGCATCGGTGTTGTGTGTGTTGGGGAGTGTTTGGCTTTTGGGTAGCACGCCTACCACTAGAGTTTAACATTGAAACATTTTCTTCCTTAATCTTCCAGTTGCCATGACCACTACTCTTATTTCCTTATGACAAGATCACCGGCAGTTGGAAGATTTTGACTGTTTTTTGAGAGTTGGCTAGTGCATATGTTTCTGTTAATGTAGGCAGTGAAGAGCTAGTAATTATGATGATAAATAATCACTCAGCACTTGCTACGAATACTTTTATTCTTGCAGCATATACACAATGGATGTAGCATAGAGAGCGAACTAAAGAGAATTGATTGGGGAAAGAGACAGTTCTTCTTGCTGCAGGATAGGGCAGCAATATTATTGGGGGTGAGAGCCAGTGGTTCAACATCCCCACACTGGCTTCACCACTGTAACAACATAGACCATAAATGCTTTGATTTGGTGACCTACAATTAATCTCAGAGTCCATTGAATGTGATTCCTTTCATTATTTCTACTTATTACAATCGTTCCCTGCTTGGGAAATAGGGTAACCACTTCTCAGATCTGAGAGGTATCTGAAGTAGTCAATGTGCACCAATGAGGTACGTACTGCCTGCTTCATGTGTGCCTCAACATATTTGCTGTCAGATGTCTTACCCTTGCAGATCATTACCACAAGACCCAAAATTTAAAACATCACATGGAGCTGATGATGAATGCCCTAACCACTGCACACATTACTACCTGTGTTTACATACTGTGGTAAGTAGGAATGCTAAATCATTATAAATGTAACAGTTTTTCCAGGTGTTTATTGTTCCTACTAGTGACTTGAACTGCATCCATGATCCATTGATAAGCTGCTGCATATTTTAAAATCATGTCCATGAGGTCTCTACATATTACCCTTTCTACTATTTGGAGCATAGAAGCCAACCTCACTGTTTCCTTTTCTATAAGTAGTACGCCATTAAACAGGCCCATTATTAAAGTATATTGTCAAAGTTCAAATAACGGAAACTCCAGGGAAGGATATCAACAGTGTAGGAAAAGACGCATTGCTGCATACCATACAGTTTATATGTGAAGTTGCACACAGACACAATTAAAACACACTTAAGCACAAGCTTTTGGCCACAGCCTTCATCAGATAAAGAGAAACACATGATTCATTCACACAAGCAACCACATCTCAGGCACACACGACCGCGACCTATAGCAGCTCGGCCAAAATGGGGGAGTTGGGGAAACCTCCTCAGACGATCCCTCCCTTCTCCCATCATCAAAACCATGTCGTTAGCTACTTGAGCTCTGATAGTTTTATCGTAGCTTTCAGATAATTATTTAAGAACTCTGAATAATTATAACTGTTTTTCATGGAAATGACGTAGTTAATGGCTCATGGGGACTTTATAATAATTGGTGTTATCCGTTTGTTTTGTGAGACATTGATATGATGTAGGTACCTCTGTAAATGTCTTTTCAAAATTCAATTTAAAAATGTTGAGAATTTAGAGATTTTCACATTTACATCAGTTTCTCCACATAATTCATCTCAACTTTGGTTTGCTTGTTATTTTCAAATATCTTCTATTTTTATTTCTGATAGATGTCTTTTGCAAACTTGCAGTTTTGGGGATTTTCCCATGCCAGATTTTACTGTTGTTTTTTGCCAGAAATGGTCTGACAGCCAAAGATATTTTTGAGCTACATCACACTTTTCCCTGGCCACACTGTCAATCAGCAATGGAGTCACTGCAGTAATATTTATTACACCATTAACCAAAAGGGAAATGTGAAAACTCTGAAGTATATTGATGAGGGTTCTACTTCTTTTGTTTTGATATTTGTGTTTATGTCTCCACAGAGATGTTTGTTTACTTTAGTGTCTAAGTCTTTTAGACCTTCTGTTAATTTATTGAAAAAAGTTCCCACACTGCTACTAGGAATTTGGTACAAACACAATATGATTAATTTTCTGGTTGTATCAAGCCCTGTTAATTGAGTAGCTCATATTTCAAAGTGTTTGTCTTCACTTATTTTAGTAAGTACACACCTTGACTTGAGCCACATTTCTTTTCTTGTTGTTGTGGTCTTCAGTCCTGAGACTGGTTTGATGCAGCCTTCCATGCTACTCTATCCTGTGCAAGCTTCTTCATCTCTCAGTACCCACTGCAACCCACATCCTTCTGAATCTGCTTAGTGTAGTCATCTCTTGGTCTCCCTCTACGATTTTTACCCTCCACGTTGCCCTCCAATACTAACTTGAAGATCCAATGATGCCTCAGAACATGTCCTACCAATCGATCCCTTCTTCTGGTCAAGTTGTGCCACAAACTTCTCTTCTCCCCAATCCTATTCAATACTTCCTCATTAGTTATGTGATCTACCCATCTAATCCATAGCATTCTTCTGTAGCACCACATTTCGAATGCTTCTATTCTCTTTTCGTCCAAACTATTTATCGTCCATGTTTCACTTCCATACATGGCTACACTCCATACAAATTCTTTCAAAAATGACTTCCTGACACTTAAATCTAAACTCGATGTTAACAAAGTTCTCCTCTTCAGAAACGCTTTCCTTGCCATTGCCAGTCTACATTTTATATCTTCTCTACTTCGACCATCACCAGTTATTTTGCTCCCCAAATAGCAAAACTCCTTTACTACTTTAAGTGCCTCATTTCCTAATCTAATTCCTTCAGCATCATCCTACTTAATTCGACTACATTCCATTATCGTCGTTTTGCTTTTGTTGATGTTCATCTTATATCCTCCTTTCAAGACACTATCCATTCTGTTCAACTGCTCTCCCAAGTCCTTTGCTGTCTCTGACAGAATTACGATGTCATCGGCGAACCTCAAAGTTTTTATTTCTTCTCCACAGATTTTAATACCTACTTCAATTTTTTCTTTTGTTTCCTTTACTGCTTGCTCAATATTCAGATTGAATAACATTCGGGAGAGACTACAACACTATCTCACTCCCTTCCCAACCACTGCTTCCCTTTCATGTCCTTCGACTCTTATAACCGTCATCTGGTTTCTGTACAAATTGTAAATAGCCTTTCGCTCCCTGTATTTTACCCCTGCCACCTTTAGAATTTGAAAGAGAGTATTCCAATCAACATTGTCAAAAGCTTTCTCTAAGTCTACAAATGCTAGAAACGTAGGTTTGCCTTTCCTTAATATGTCTTGTAAGATAAGTTGTAAGGTCAGTATTGCCTCACGTGTTCCAACATTTCTACGGAATCCAAACTGATCTTCCCTGAGGTCGGCTTCTACTAGTTTTTCCATTCGTCTTTAAAGAATTCATGTTAGTATTATGCAGCTATGGCTTATTAAACTGATATTTCGGTAATTTTCACATCTGTCAACACCTGGTTTCTTTAAGATTGGAATTATTAGATTCTTCTTGAAGTCTGAGGGTATTTCGCCTGTTTCATACATCTTGCTGACCAGATGGTAGATTTTCGTCAGGACTGGCTCTCCCAAGGCCGTCAGTAGTTCCAATGGAATGTTGTCTACTCCGGACGCCTTGTTTCGACTCAGGTCTTTCAGTGCTCTGTCCAATTCATCACGCAGTATCGTATCTCCCATTTTATCTTCATCTACATCCTCTTCTATTTCCATAATATTGTCCTCAAGAACATCGCCCTTGTATAGACCCTCCATATACTACTTCCACCTTTCTGCTTTCCCTTCTTTGCTGAGAACTGGGTTTCCATCTGAGCTCTTGATGTTCATACAAGTGCTTCTCTTTTCTCCAAAGGTCTCCTTAATTTTCTTGTAGGCAGTATCTATCTTACCCCTAATGAGATAAGCCTCTACATCCATACATTTGTCGTATAGCGATCCCTGCCTAACCATTTTGGATTTCTGGTCGACCTCATTTTTGAGACGTTTTTATTCCTTTCTGCCTGCTTCATTTACTGCATTTTTACATTTTCTCCTTTCATCAATTAAATTCAATATTTCTTCTGTCACCCAAGGATTTCTACCAGCCCTCGGCTTTTTACCTACTTGATCCTCTGCTGCCTTCACTACTTCATCTCTCAAAGCTATCCATTCTTCTTCTACTGTATTTCTTTCCCCCATACCTGTAAATTTTTCCCTTATGCTCTCCCATCTCCTTAAATTTCCACCATTTTGCAGTTTCTTCAGTTTTAATCTACAGTTCATAACCAATAGATTGTGGTCAGAGTCCACATCTGCCCATGGAAATGTCTTTCAATTTAAAACCAGGTTCCTAAATCTCTGTCTTACCATTATATAATCTATCTGATACCTTTTAGTATCTCCAGGGATCTTCCATTTATACAACCTTCTTTCATGATTCTTAAACCAAGTGATAGCTATGATTAAGTTGTGCTCTGTGCAAAATTCTACTAGGCAGCTTCCTCTTTCATTTCTTAGCCCCAATCCACATTCACCTATTATGTTTCCTCCTCTCCCTTCCCTACACTCTAATTCCAATCACCCATGACTAATAAATTTTCGTCTCCCTTCACTATCTGAATAATTTCTTTTATGTCATCATACATTTCTTCAATTTCTTCGTCATCTGCAGAGCTAGTTGGCATATAAACTTGTACTAATGCAGTATTTGTGGGCTTTCTTATCTATCTTGGCCACAATAATGCGTTCACTATGCTGTTTGTAGTAGCTTACCCGCATTCCTATTTTCCTATTCATTATTAAACCTACTCCTGCATTATTGTTACAAGGTCAGAGCAGTTCAATCATGCAGACTGCCCCTCTTCAGGAACCATACGTTTGTCTGGCTTCTCAACAGATGCCCCTCCATTGTGGTTGTACCTATGGTATGGCTATCTGTGTCACTGAGGCACGAAAGCCTCCCCACCAACGGCAAGGTCCATGGTTCATGGGAGGGGGGAAACAATTAATACAAACAGCAATGAAAAAATGGAAATTGTCAAAGCAAGCAGCAGCAATTCTAAATTAGCACAGCAAATGCAACATTGCAACTAATATAACGCAATGCACAGCAAACAAGAAAAATAAATCCGCAGCAAAACTATCTTAACAGAGTAATACAAAGTCAAATTCAGTAACATTATGCCTGGCAAACAGCAGCAGCAAATGCAATAACTTATAACTAAACATGACGAAGCTCAAGCAGAAAAAATATCACAGTAAAAATGGCCATATTTAATACTTATGTCACATCTTAACACTAGGGTGATGCACCACGAGAACTTACGCTAGCAGATAAGTTACCATATCATAAAAAAAGATATTTATACAATTCCTGTGAAGAGAAATGTCTATTTATGTGTCCTCATTTTCTTGGAAGTAGATCATAAATCTATTATTGACCGGATCTGTAGGCATAAAATAACTATATTAGTACATCTATTAAATTTTATTTTAGCCAATGTTGCACTGCACCTAGAAACTATATATTAAACAAAATGAGTAAATAAATACATAAGGCAAGCCATATGGCATTTCTCTCAACTAGCAAGACAATAGCTGTAAAATATTTCTCATCATATCATTATACATTTTAGTAAATATCATAAATTAACAGCTCCACAGTATAACCATATGTTTTCAAGTTTGAACGTGTCGTATTTGCGATGCTTTCTACAAAGAAATGTCAATAGCCAGAATAATGGCATCTTTTTTTTCTCCATCTGTGCCTCTGAAAGGCACACACTAATGACTTTTTCTCCAGGCAGGTGGCATAGCTAGGCGCCCACGTTGCATTACATGCAGGTCACACAACGTTCTTAATGAAATATTTAAGACAGCAGTTTGCACTACAGTGACAGTCTCATATAAAAATTTCACAGGTCGAGAATTGGTGTTTCAAATCTGTAGAAACAAAATCCTGTAAATTTAACAGTGTCCAAAAAATTTTCGCCAGCATAGTGATACAATCACGCATATACACACATTTCATAACTCTTAAAGTTCGATTCTAGGTTTCCTACATCGTTTTTCACAAACCAGAGTCCCTAACCACTACTCATTATTCCTTGCTTTATTACACATATAAATATTCATAGACACTTATTCAATATTTCATCATAATAAACATGTAGCATAATGAAATTCCTCATATAACATCTGGTTATTGACCATAAACATCCCATAACAGCGTAATACACATCGTCATTATAAGATCACAAAACCTCAGCCAAATCTCAAAATCGTCGTAGCTTCCTCCATTAATTTCAAAACCTAAAAAAAATTCTCTGCTCATGTCAAAAGTATCATCTGACTCAAATGTACTTTAAAAATCATGATCCCATACCAAATAAATCATTCAAAGCTCTCATAGTACCACAATGGTTCTGAAAGATTTGAACAGTTCACAAAGTACAGACTAAATACGGTTTCATTAGTGTGAAGTTATTCAACTGTGTGATGGCGTAAACATCTCTCACTGATGTAGTAAAAAAAAAATTATCTCTCAGTTAAATGATCAGATAGCTGTGTAATTTATGTGTTAGAGAAATATGGTACCGACGTGTAAAGTTGTATAAGCTAATACCATATTAGCTAGGGCTTCTCGTGCTTGCCACACATATGGTACACAAAGTAAGTATGCACCCCCTGAGGATTAATGTAATTATACCCTCAGGTGTTACAGATTACAGCAATGGAATGAAATGTATCATGGAAAACTTTCTTTGTAATTCAAAAATCTTGAAAAGTAAATGGTTCAAGTAAAAAATTAATCACTCAAATGTGTGTCCTGTAGCGCTAAATGTGCGTCTTCCTGTAAGATAATTCTGTGGAAGTGTCGTAGTTATCGTCCTCCGAAAGCTAAGTTCTGCAGAAGTCAATGTACTTACCTCATGATAAACAAAAGTGAAATGCTTTACGTATAAATATCTTAGTTATTACGCTTATTGCCGTGATGAAGAAAGTACTATTCTGTAACTTATTGTTGTGCTACGGAGAAGGCTGTCTCCTTGTAGCTATACCACAAAAGTTACTACTAAAACATGTTTTCCTTTCCAGAATAATTCAGAAAAACTGCGGATATAAAACAGAAACACGGCAAAAGCAACATTGTAAATTGTCACTCATTAGTAGCCTCATGACAAAATCGTGTAGCTGTCAAATAAACTAAATACTAAGTCATCCTTAATGTCACAAAAACTACTTGAAATAAGGAATGTCTTTTCAAGTAACCAAAATGTTGCTTTAAAATCTCATTAGCAGTATATGTTCTAAGTATGTAAGCCTTATAGTCGTTAGTAATCGTGCAACTATCAAGCAAGAATGTACAGACACAGTAACACTGTGTCCTCTGTTCACTATCACAATGCAGTGGTAATTACTGTCTCAATATGTTCTGTAGGTTCTAGACTGGATAGTGAACTTCAAAACATTGTTGCATGATAACAGTTTCAAAGTGTGACAACGCATACTAGTAACGTGAAGTGAAAAGTTTTATTTCACAGACAAAGTTAACAAGCAGATTATCTTTCAATAAACGGTTTTACATGTGAAATGTGGTCTAATCCTTTACTCTTCCTAGTACGGAGAGTTTCAACTTCAATGCAATTATTATGTGGTATGCGTCGGATTCTGTAAGGTCCATTGTAAATCAGAAAGAATTTGTGACTCAAGTGTTTCTACTTATGTGACAATGAATGAGCTTTAATGAGAACTTTGTGACCAATATATAATTTCTTTGCATTTGCTTTACCGTGTAGTCTTCTCCTTTTGTCTGCTGCAGAATTTGTATCTTTAATAGCCAAATCAGTTATGTGTTTGTGTCGAAGTTTACTTGTATTTGGAAAACGTACAAGCTCTCTGATTCTGTTCGGTGGTTCTTCATTCTTCAGTACAAGAATACGTGGTAAAGCAGTGGAGTCATGAGGCATTTCATTCAGCACGTTTTGAAATAAGTGTAAATATCTGTCCCAATGCCGATGCTTTCTGTGACAATAAAGTCTGCAAGGCTTATTGATTTCTTTCATAGTCCGTTCAGATGGGTTACAATGTGGTGAGTACAATGAAATAAAAACGGGTTTGATTTTATGGTTCCGAAGCATTGGTGACCAAACACCAGATCTGAATTGCGATCCGTTGTCTGGAATAACTTTACTAACGTGTCCAACTTCACGTGAGAAATTTTTAACAAAGGCTTTGGATACAGACCGTCCAGTGGCTTTACGTAACGGAGTGAAAGAAACAAATTTTAAAGTAAGTTCAACAGCGACTAGAACGTACGAAAATACATTCGATGTTCTGACAAGCGGTCCCAAGAGATCAACAGCAGCAAATTCTTTTAATTTAGAAGGAATGATAGGAAACAACGGAGCACGATGTGAGATAGTAGATGGTTTCGCCTTTTGACAAAGTTTACAAATAGACAAGACTCTTCGAATTCTCTTTTCCATTTTGATAAAATAACAAGTCGTTCGAAGAATATGATAACATTTTCGTGGACCACAATGTGCATAGCTGAAATGAATGTACCAAATGAGCTTATTAACGAAATCGTCTGGAATGCAAAGTACCCATAGCTTGTCATCAACAGTGCAGCGTTTGAATAGTATGTTGTTTCTAACCAGATAATAATGCCGAATCTGTGTGTGTGTCTTTTCATGCCATTTGCTTTTGATGTCTTTCCAAATCGGATCTTTATCTTGTTCATGGGCAATGTCTTTTAAAGATGTGGTGATGAAGTTTTCAAAGGCGACTTTCTGAATGTAAAGAATACTGAAGTTTCTCTCGAGGTTGACTTCTGTGTTACTTTTCTCAAGCCCAGCCGGTGCACGGGACAGTGCGTCCGCAACAATGCTCTCCTTGCCGGGAATGTAGACTATTGTGAAGTGGAATTCTTGCAGAAACAATGCCCAACGTTTTAACCTGTCATGATTTAATTTTGAAGGCATAAGAGATTATAATGCACGATGATCACTGTATACATCTACGTGCTTGCCAGAAAGAAAGAAGCGGAATTTTTTAAATGCCCAAACGATAGCTAAAGCTTCTAATTCCGTAACTCAATAATTTTTTTCAGATTTTGTTAGCAATCGGCTAGCAAAAGCAATGATTTTTCTGAACAGTAATGTCATTTTCTGTGGCTTCTTGAAATGAATGGGCACCAAGATCGACTTTAGAAGAATCCGTGCTAAGGCAAAAATCTTGTGAGAGATCTGGATGAGCTAGTATTGGCGCGTTAAGTGGCGATTCTTTCAAAGAATTGAATTCCAACTGCGCTTTTTCGTCCCAGTTCCAAATAGTATTTTTTCTAGTGAGAGAACAAAGTTTTGGTGTAACTAGAATTTGCATATTCAGAAGACGACGGTAAAGATTGACGAGACCTAGAAAACTGCGGACTTGCCGTTTTGTGGATGGGGCTGCAATGGCTCTGATTGCTTCTAACTTTTCTGGATCCGCCTGAATGCCTTCAGAAGAAATAATATGTCCCAAAAACCTCACCTTTGACCTACCGAATTCACACTTTTCCAAGTTAACTGTAATTCCAGATTCTGCAAAAATACATAACAAACTGTTGAGGATGCTATTATGTTGTTCCCATGAGGCTTCTGCTATTAGAATATCATCCACATATAAGATGATTTGACGTTTTAAGAAATCAGGAAATATGGAATTTAGCCCAAGAATGAATGCTGCCGAAGAAATGTTCAAATCAAAAGGAAGTTTCCGAAATTGATAACAAAAACGTCGAAACAAAGAAAAGCTGTGTATTTTCTACATTCTGGATGAAGTTCGATCTGATAAAAGCTGGATCTGAGATCAATAGAGGACAACACTTTTACACCATTAAAATTTTGAAGAAGTTTTTCCAACGTTCTGTTTCAGGAATGATGATAGTATTGATTTGTCTCGAATCTAAGACAAGCCTGATCGATCCATTCTTCTTCTCAAGAACATGTAATGGATTGTTGTATGAGCTTACTGCAGGCTCAATAATTCCCTCGTCAAGCATAGATTGTATTTCTGTTGTAACACGGTCCCTATAATGCGCCGGAATTAAGTATGGTCTAACACAAAATTTAGTATGCTCACGAACACAAAATTGGTATTGAGATCCCTTGATTGTTCCTGTTTTGTGAGTAAAAACTGTGGAATGTGTTTGTAAAATCTCAAAAAGGTCCTGCCTATCGGTGTCATTACAATTCTCAATTGTTTGAATTTTATTTTGAATTAACTCATTAGTTTCAAATATGCTGTCGATATCATCCCTGTCAGTACTTGCAGAGTGATTGTTAGTGTCTAGTTCCCTAGAATATTCCGAAAGGTTGTATAACAGAAGGTAAAGCCGATTAATTTCCTCGTCATGGTTTAAGAGCCAATCTTGAAATTTCAGAGCTATTGACTTACCTTCTTTCTCTAAACTTATTTCAGCATCGTGAAAGTTTAAGATTGCTTTGTATTCATTGAAAAAGTCTACTCCCAGTATAATTTCCGTCGACAATAATGGAACAATAAGAAACTTAATAGAGAAGCTGTGGCTTTGACAAGAGATTTCTAAGTTAGTTTTTTCCCACAGATTGCACCTTCTAATTTAACCTTACGTAACGGAAGTGTGGGGCAATCGTTCGATTTGTTGCATTTCCTAAAGGCTGTTTCAAAATTACTGAAATGGGACTGCCAGAGTCAAGTACTGCAGTAAATTTGACGTCATTTACTGTAATGTGAATCACAGGATATGCAATGTTGTTATCTTTTACGTCGTGTTCCTGGAGTAAGATGACCCTAATGTCTTCCATTTTTACGTAATTACTACCTACAGCAGCTGCGTCGTCAGTTTCATACGTACCTTTTGTGGCTGCGAGCGGTATGACTCATTGCCTATTGTCTCTTTGTTGGCACGCCTCGTTATTGCGATTTGGAGGCCTAAATTCTACAAATTCACCATGTCGTCATGGTGGGATCTACTGAGATCCCATAGTTTCCTTCTTGTCGGTCTTGTGGTGGAGAATTTCTCCCTGAATCGTAACTGCGCGCTGGACCGTTGCGTCTAAAATTATTCTGTCTACCTTGATAATAATTATTTTGGTTCCCATATTGTCTGTTTCTCTGATTGTCTCTGTGATAGTCACTACCGCGGAAAGGTGATCTTTCCCTGTAATTATTACTACTCTGCCAACGTTTGTCATACGGGTGGTGTCTGTTTCGGTCACGATTGACGTTGCAAGAGTAGCCTTGTCGTGTATTATTTCTGTCATCGGGGAATTGTGACAGATGTGACTCGTAATTGTTGAGCTCCTGTTTTCGCGTTCCGCGATTGTGAGTGTCAATTTCCAGTTCTTGTGACAGTCCCTGAAAAGCTTCAATGTCGTCTTTGCAACGTCCTGCTAAAATAATGTGTCGTAAATGTTCAGGCAGTTTGATTAAGCAAATGCGGATGAGTTCTGAGGGGCTGTATGGGTTCGACAGGTACTGATTCTTGTGGAACATGTCTTCAAAATATGTCACAAGACTGGAAAATTCAGATTGTCCGAAAAGTTTCATCATTATGATGCCATGTTTTACTCGGTCTTGTGTGGCTTGAGACCAATATGCTGAGAGGAAGGCATGATAAAATTCTCCTTCACTGTGGCAATCGTAAATGACCGATCGCATTCTAACAGCCGGTTCATTCTCTAAATAGCCACACATAAATTCTAATCTGTGTTCTAATGACCAATTGGGAGGAAAACAATGAGAGAATTGATGGAGCCACACTTATGGATCAATGTCGTTGCCAGAATTCTTAAATGTTTTGAATTTACGTATAGTAATGAACAGCTTATAGCCAAATCATCATGTCGGCGAGTCGCATGTCGGTCATTGTTACGTCGTTTCGGCGGTTCCATCTCAAAATTCGGTGTACCTTGCCAATTTCTTTCATAATTTTCGAAGTTCCCTGTGTTATTATTTTGTGTCTGTTCCGTATTTCTAAGTCCCTCTTCCCGTATTGGAGCGCGAGTGTCCTCTGAAATAAGCAATTCTTGTATTACCTGCGTCAGCTGATTTTGTACTTCCCGGATTTCTCTTTGGCGTTGTCTATTAACTTGATTCTGATTTTATTTGAATTTCCTAATTGGTTCGATCTCTTCTGTGTCATTAAAGACTACCGGTTTTGTGTCATTCAGATTATCATCTACCTTCGTAGATAAATTATTTAGCTGATCCGAAAGTTCAACTATTTTTTCTCTGATAATGAACTGATTTCCTTCATGTGTCATCCTGAACCAATTTTTAGAGTATCTACTGTGTCCTTTAAGTTTTCCTGAGTTTTTGTGAGTTGTGTAACCGAATCGGTAGATGCAACTGAGGCAATCTTAGCTTGCAAGGTCTCATGATTTTCATGAACAATAGTTTGCAGTTCTTTTATGGCTGATTCGTGATTCTGTAATGTATTTTCATTCCGAGAAAAAATAGCTGGGAAATGCTCACGAATTTGTGTTTTTACATCATTGTAGACTTTTTGACATTTCGATTCGATTTTATGTAACTCAGTAGTTAAACCTTCACGTGTTTGTTCAAGCGTATGTTCCACTGAGTCTAACTTTTGAAGCTTTTGTTCCATTGTGTCTAACTGTTGCACTGTTTGTCTCTGGTGTTGTTCCATTGTCTAACTTTTGACGATTTTTTCCATTGTGTCTAACGTTTGAAGATTTGCTGTGTTTGTCTCTGGTGTTGTTCCATTGTGTCTAACTTTTGAAGCTTTTGCTGTGTTTGTCTCTCATTTTGTTCCATTTGTTGCATTAATTGCAATAATAATGTATTAGTGTCTGGAACCTGTTTCTCTATGCTTTTTGGCAGTGCGTTTTCACCGGCAACATTCACATTTTGACAAGCGGAAAATGTGTCTTGAGTCATTTAAGAAAAGTGTGAGGATCCAAAACCTAATTCTACAGTATTTACAATATTGTGTTCTATCATTTCGAATTACTGAGGCGAGCTGTTACCAACAGATCGATCGATAATGCTCCCCTGTTCACTAATTGTTTCACTGCCTACACCATTATTTGCAGCCCACTCCATTTCCCTATGCACAATTACCAAATTACTACTTTGAACATTAGTTAATTCATTACTCGGCGGCGCTAACACACTGCTTTCGTCTTCACTGTCATTTCTCAGTTTACTTTGAAGCCTAGTATTACGTTCCTCACACGCCATTATTGTCACAATATTTGACAGGACAACACAGAAAAGCACAATTTGAAGAGCAAAATAACAAAACACATTAACATAGCATTCAAAGTAATATCTAGTTCATTGCAAGCTCAGCTGCGAAATTCTTGGTGCAAATCTACATTCATGCCACAACCGTTTTACAGTACAACAATGAAAAACTACAACTACAGAGGAAATGCTCTGTACAATTACGTGCTAGCAATAATCAAAGGCTACATCAATTCCACAAATTACAAGAAAAAAATCAGAAGATTCCAGTGAGGTATCCTCGGGTAAGGGTCGACATATGAAACGTCCCCTTAAAAATCTTATACATGACTGTGCTTAAACTGACACAATATTTTTTTAGCGCAACGTAATCTGACTTTCAGTAATCCCTACAAGAGAATGGCCCTGACTAACATTAACCTATACGTTTCACAAATCACTTACCTAACAAAAATCTTCGTTACTGGAACTACTGCAATACAGCGAGCGCCACTACTGCCAGCTAACTAAAAGATTCAAACTACGGAAGGCACTATCTACTGATAGGCATAGTGAGCAAATGAAAGATTTTGATAGAGAACAAACAATGTATTTACCTCAATAGTGTTCAAAAGTCATAACGTATATAGCAGTTCATGACATCCAGTCTCACAAATTTCAAAACTCCGCCATCTCTCTCCCCACATCCACCACTGCTGGCGGCTCACCTCCAACTGCGCAACGCTTTGCGCTGTTCACACCCATCTGCCCAACACTACAATGTCGAGTATTACAACAATGCCAACCAGCCACAGACTGCACACAGCACAGCCAGTGATCTTCATACAGAGCGCAACGTCCCGTTACCAGTAAAAAAAACTACACAGCCTACTTACAACATGTATGTCTTTCACTTTTCCTAATCTGAGGTGTTATTGGTCTTCCTATTTTTTACTCTTGTTTGATGTACATATTGCACGTAACCCTTATTTTGCTAGGGGTTACACCCATTTTTATGAGAGTTTCGGAAATCCTGCATTATTTTAAATTATCGTACGATTTTTATCTAACTACAAATCCTATGGACGTTTCTAGATTTTCCTTAAGTCTCGCTTTAATCATCAGTCACCAACCCAGAAGTACTTCTCTGATGCCTTTACCTTTCCTAAAACCAAATTGATCGTAATCTAGCACTTACCCAATATTCTTTTTCCTCTTATACACATATTCTTGTCAGCAACTTGAGTGTGAGAGCTCTTTAGGCAATTGTGCGGATGTCCTCGCACTCATGTGCCCTTGCAACATACTGAACTATGGCCATACACTATGCTGCTTGTGGTGTGGTATCAGTGTTAGCCACAGATCTCAACCCAGGCTACATCGGTCTGTCTGTGATGGCTGGTGAACTTCTCAGAACGTTGTTGTTTCCACCTCAAACCGTGGCTATACATTCTGCAGTCGCCCTACAGCCAGATGCCAGTGTAATGTGTCAGTACGATGCTCTCAAGTCCCTCATGCCGAAAATTTGTTTTTTCTTACAAAATTCCCCGTTCCTTGGACTTTCTCTTTTCCGATTTGCCGCTGAGTAATTCCAATAGCATTAGGAACGAAATAAACATCGTGTACACACATCATTCTCCATCTGTAGCAATGTCTTTGTTGTACTGAAAATAGGCTCGTATAAGAACGAAATGCAAAAAATCTCGCACAGGCATTAAAAAAATTGCAGTATTTTTCTTTAAGAGGTCGTATCTGCCATTAACTGTAAAATTATTTGTTTTCACGACAACAGTTTCGATCCTATGCCCTTTATACAGGTATACAGCAATAACCGAAAAGTGAAGGGCAGATGGCACGTATAGAACGCCACTATCATACCATACATGAGGCACTCATATTACAACAAATGCTAAAAACTGTACATCACTTGCATTGGGCCTCTGGAGGTGTCAAAATTTACGAATCTTCTGACATGTGTATATCTCACTGTTGTCTCTGTATATTGAGTCCCCTAACTCCGAGTGTACATCAACATTAGATCAGCTCAAGGATCATAGCATTCGCATAATGTAAATTTATTGTTACTGATGTTAACATCACTAAAACGAATCCCCTCAAATCAATGTTCATGTTGTTTACATGACAACTGAGGCGGTAGATGGGGAACATATTCACAAGTCGATTCTTAATTGTTCTTAGCAGTGATTGTACATGCCACAGTAAACGTTTTATATCAAAGTATCTAAATATCGTGTTTACATTTGTTAACAAAGTTTGGCATTCGGTCTACGATACAAGCATTTGATGTAAAGAAATAAGATAAGACATTTCTTCATTGTGATAGTGCGTAATAGTACATATGGTATACATCGTCAAAGGCTTACAGTAGCTTGGCTGCTCATAAAAACATGGCAGTAATAATTATATATATATATATATATATATATATATATATATATATATATATATATATATCATTTTACATATATATTCTTTGTACCATATTAACATCACAAAGGCATAAAACGCCTTCACAACTACTGTACCAGTACAAATGTAGTCATACATTTCCATGGTCCTTAGAACGTTTAGGCCGAGAATGGCTTTTTTAGCTACACTTGCAAAACACCTTATTCAATTTTTTACTGAATTATTAAACTATATTACTTATGTTAAAATAAATACACCCTAAATATAAAAACGTGTATGAATGGACATAATTCTTCCTCATTTCCATACATATCATACAACTCACGGGAAACATCGTAAAGTCTACTCATATTATAAAATCAGCATAGACACGATCCTGTGCAAATCGTTACGTCCTATGCTTGTCAGTAGGTCAAAGTCAAACAGCCAAACTATACATCCTCATTAATGTTACTTTCTATTATTAGCACATAAAACTGACTGGAATTTATTTCAAGATCTCTTATTTCTTAAATCTGTCCTATCGTTTGGCTAGTGGTGTGGGTGATTTTTGAAATAGTTGTATAATTTCACTTCTTCAGATATTTTGATACTTCTACCCTTAGGTTAATTTTTATTACTGGATCTACGTTAGGTGGTGGTACTCCTCTCTCTTTGCTTGATGTGCTCTTTAAATTGTCGCTGGAATATTAGCTGTGTAACGTCCGGTCAAGTTGTCCATGCTGTAACTCATACGATTACTGACATTGCATATTGATCTAGTTTCAAAAGGTAAATGCAACCTGCATACACTCTCTGGGGGCAGAAAGTGAAAGCTGTGCTTCCTACAGAAGTCTGATCCACTGGCTTGTTCATCAGCGCGTCGTCTCCCGTCTTGTGCAGAGCTGCAGACCCCGGAGGCTGTTTTCCTGGAACGCCTCTCCAGCTACTGGCGGGAATTGGCGCAGCTGCTCTCACTCGGTGCGACGCACGCCTCACAGCTGTTGCTTCCCCTCGCATTCGAACGTACGGTAAGTGGAGTTTTTTTCGTCCTCTTATAAACTGTATTATACGTACAGGGAGCGAGAAAATGACACACACTGCCTGGTCAGTTCTTGGAGAGTGTTTCCCAGTTTACCTGCTTCATACTGTAGCTATATTTGGCTCTCCAGTTCTGGAAGAATTCTGAACTAACCTCTACTTCTGTGAGACTTTTGGGGCTATGATACAGGGAGGCTAAGCTCGGAATGGTTCGAGGTCGAAGAAAATCGCCTGCATCTTTCTTTTCTCGTATTTGCTAGCTACTTCTTTAACAGATTCAGATAAGTTTGCATCGAATCCTGCTATACAAGCTGCAGCATGTTAGCTTCGTATTTAGTGGAGAGTGGTCTAGAGTCTCAGTGTGGCAATTCAAGTCTCCATCAGCATCTTCTCTTCCTAAGAACCTCTACTCCATATGGAAGGCCTATAAAATTACTTCTCTCAACATGGAGCTTCGTCAACTTCAAATCTCGTAATGAACCTGTGTACATACCACATAATTTATACAGTTCGTTACAACTGCTCGAACTCTTTCCAGCTTAACATTCACGTGGCATTTCCCAGGACTCCATGACAAGACGATAGCGCAGCTGACACTTGTGGCTCGACGCCAGTGGTGGCCCCCTGTGCTCACCTCTGCCAGCCAGCACTCTCCGTGTGGCACAGCAATGTCCCAGCCGCCGCAGCCACAGAGGACGCGCAACGATAACGAAGGTCCACCAGTTAGCGCGTGTTGCGTCAGCGAGCGGCTTTGTTAAAGGCACTGTGCTACTACAGACACAAGCGGAATATCTAGTGAATGAGTCAAGACCAATGAAAACCTGTGCGAGACCGACGTGAAACCGGATGCTGCTTTCTGAGAGCATTCATCTTAGTCGTTAGCCTTTCTGCACGTGTCTCGTGGCCTAACTCGAACCATTATCGAGTCTGAATTCTGTGTCTATGATTTATGAACACTACCACCAGAGATTTTCCCACTACCGAGAGGACGACGGTTCAATCCCGTGTCCGGCCATTCTGAGTTAGGGCACGGCCGACTTCCATCCCCATCCTTCCCTAATCCGATGAGACTGATGACCTCACTGTCTGGTCTCCTTCCCCAAACAAACCCAACCTTAACACACAGAATGGCCACTTGTGACTGTTTAGATTCTGACAGTAGTATACATGGAAAGCAAAAGGGCGAAGTATGATCTGTGTCTTTGTGTAACATTTTGTGGCGTATGTAGCAACGTGACAGTCCCTAAAGTATCGTGTGAGCCTAATTTTGGATCCTTTGAGAAGAGAATAAGGCGATACCTGTTTCAGTGAACTGAAAACGTTCTGGTTGGATTAAATCTTTTTCCTATAAATACACTCCTGGAAATGGAAAAAAGAACACATTGACACCGGTGTGTCAGACCCACCATACTTGCTCCGGACACTGCGAGAGGGCTGTACAAGCAATGATCACACGCATGGCACAGCGGACACACCAGGAACCGCGGTGTTGGCCGTCGAATGGCGCTAGCTGCGCAGCATTTGTGCACCGCGGCCGTCAGTGTCAGCCAGTTTGCCGTGGCATACGGAGCTCCATCGCAGTCTTTAACACTTGTAGCATGCCGCGACAGCGTGGACGTGAACCGTATGTGCAGTTGACGGACTTTGAGCGAGGGCGTATAGTGGGCATGCGGGATGCCGGGTGGACATACCGCCGAATTGCTCAACACGTGGGGCGTAAGGTCTCCACAGTACATCGATGTGTTCGCCAGAGGTCGGCGGAAGGTGCACGTGCCCGTCGACCTGCGACCGGACCGCAGCGAAGCACGGATACACGCCAAGACCGTAGGATCCTACGCAGTGCCTTAGGGGACCGCACCGCCACTTCCCAGCAAATTAGGGACACTGTTGCTCTTGGGGTATCGGTGAGGACCATCCGCAACCGTCTCCATGAAGCTGGGCTACGGTCCCGCACACCGTTAGGCCGTCTTCCCCTCACCCCCAAACTTCGTGCAGCCCGTCTCCAGTGGTGTCGCGACAGGCGTGAATGGAGGGACGAATGGAGACGTGTCGTCTTCAGCGATGAGAGTCGCTTCTGCCTTGGTGCCAATGATGGTCGTATGCGTGTTTGGCGCCGTGCAGGTGAGCGCCACAATCAGGACTGCATACGACCGAGGCACACAGGGCCAACACCCAGCATCATGGTGTGGGGAGCGATCTCCTACACTGGCCGTACATCTCTGGTGATCGTCGAGGGGACACTGAATAGTGCACGGTACATCCAAACCGTCATCGAACCCATCGTTCTACCATTCCTAGACCGGCAAGGGAACTTGCTGTTCCAACAGGACAATGCACGTCCGCATGTATCCCGTGCCATCCAACGTGCTCTAGAAGGTGTGAGTCAACTACCCTGGCCAGCAAGATCTCCGGATCTGTCCCCCATTGAGCATGTTTGGGACTAGATGAAGCGTCGTCTCACGCGGTCTACACGTCCAGCACGAACGCTGGTCCAACTGAGGCGCCAGGTGGAAATGGCATGGCAAGCCGTTCCACAGGACTACATCCAGCATCTCTACGATCGTCTCCATGGGAGAATAGCTGCCTGCATTGCTGCGAAAGGTGGATATACACTGTACTAGTGCCGACATTGTGCATGCTCTATTGCCTGTGTCTATGTGCCTGTTGTTCTGTCAGTGTGATCATGTGATGTACAGATACATCACATGATCACACTGACAGGAATGTGTTAATAAAGTTTCCCCTTCCCTGGACAATGAATTCACGGTGTTCTTATTTCAATTTCCAGAAGTGTATTACAGATGTTTTTGCTGGATGGTAATTTCAAAGATTGATAGTTGCGGGTTCCGCATTTAAGAATGGTTTCTGCCGACATCGTATCATGTCCTGTCATTACATCTTGTTTTGGTTACCATCATCCATGCATTTCACTGCAGCAAAGGCAATTTACCTGATACGTATCCAATATTTAGTAGAGATAGTACCTCACAGCTTGCGAGAGTGTTTAAAGGACGACTTCTTTATAAAATTTGTTGTGCAGCTACGCTTCGTTGATCATACACTGCACCTGCTTAGTAAAAGTGTAATTGCGAAAAGGTATTCAGTGAACCAATGTTGTACAGATAGTTTCGACTTATAGACACACTTTGCTTTCTGAATGAAACTTAAGTCTTGAGACAGCTGCAGCAGTCTTGAGGTATTCGTACTCGAGATAATTCCTATCGTTGTTCTTCACTACAGCCCTGCAGAGTAGTACAGCAAAGCGTGCTGTGGCCCAGGTAACGACGCAGCTTACGATTTTGACCCTATGCCCCTGGTAACTGGGCTCTCACATAATACTGTGTACAAATATGTATGTATGTGTGTTCAGAATAGTTCAAATGGCTCTGAGCACTATGGGACTTAACTTCTCAGGTCATCAGTCCCCTAGAACTTAGAACTACTCAAACCTAACTAACCTAAGGACATCATACACATCCATGCCAGAGGCAGGATTCGAACATGCGACCGTAGCAGTCGCGCGGTTCCAGACTAAAGCACTTAGGATCACTCGGCCACAACGGCCGACATAGATTAGGTCTAGATGGCAGTGGCGCCATCGCAAGGACGACGGATTCAACGTTTTGGAAAGTGCCGATTCAAAAGTGTGCACACCTTTCAATTCACTGCTCCTGCACAACGAGGGAAATGCTGAATTTTACTTTCCGTTTTCTGTATTGCTTATCGACGTACCGGTTAGTGCCATCTGCAGCCACGTGTCACCACTACAGTGATTTTGGGTCGGCCGGTACGCCGGGCCCCCTACTGTGTGGACTCGGCCAGTGACGCTCGCTGGCCTCCCTCGCCCTGTGCTGTTGTGACGCCCACAGCCGGGCTGTCGGAAACTGGAAGCGGCTCAGACCACAAACGGGATGTTAGCTGCCCGCTGACCGCTAGCCGCATTCTGTCACAGCGAGGACCTGACGCACGTCCCACAGACAAACACACACACACACACACACGTAAACGCGTGCAGTATTCCTGGCGCACATCCGCAAAGCTCTACTTACGCAAATACGAATTGGAGGCGATAAATCGCGATCCCGCGTAGAACCGGTCGACCATGTAAATTTATAAAATATTGTATTCGAAATGGAAGAACAGCAACAGCAATGGCAGCACAAAAACAATACACACACACACACACACACACGCGCACCATAAACATATAAAATACTTTCATTACACGGATGCATATTGCACATATTCCCCACGAAATATATACTCTGTCTCTCTCTCTCTCTCTCTCTCTCTCTCTCTCTCTCTCGATCACACACACACACACTCACACACACACACATATGGACTCAGAACTGTGACAAACAGTTCATCAAACTATTCCACACACACCCAGTCAAGTGGAACACATTTTTACCTTTTTACTAACAAATAAGCCCACCCAGACACATCAGTAAATAGTCTGGGTGCAGCAGACTTCCAAACCTATGCCCCCCGATGAACCACTTGTAATCGTGATAGGACACCCCTGCTTCCAGCTGGAATTGCAGTATATACCTCAGTATATAACCTCCTGATACGCATTTGTGGTGCAGCGCCAATGCCCTAGAGGAGGCACCTGTTGAATTCCCTGAACGTGAAAGTCTTTCAGGCTGTGCAAGTCACCGTGTTTGTGATGCAGACTTGTGTGATTGTCCAAATCTACCTCTAGGAGATATGCCTCAACAGCGTCAGCAGCCACATATCTGATATCTTCCCTCAGTCTGGTGATTTCCCCTTTTGACATCCATGAGAGCCCTTGAAAAGGGAGACTTAGTTGCATATTTTGCCTTTAGAGACAGTTTACGTCCAGGTAAAGGATGAAACTGAAATCGTGAGACAACCTGTACTCCCCCTCGATTATTTACAGGTTATTTGCCTTGGCATACCTGCGCACACATTGGCAAAGTCACTCGTGAATCGAATGTTCCAGGAAGACATGTATCTGAACGTTGGTCAAGAATTCGCTGCTGGCTTGTGTCTTTCTTAACATGGCAGCCCACGAAATCTCAGTGATATCCTACAGAACTTCTCGCAGATGTTGGTGGTCAGATGTACATTGGTGTTCATCATTTTACATGTTCTGATAAATCAGAGATGCTGAAGTCCTGCTGTTCGTTCACCAAGTGCCCGTTCTTTCCATTAATTATGGAAATGCCTCTTCGTTTAGTAGAGAATCCAGATATTCGTATGGAAAGACCCCATCTCCGTCACAAGTTGAAACTCTTGAAACTCTACATCATCCAGATAAGTGGCTCCCTTTGCTAAGAATATCTTTAGGACGCGTTGGTTCAGCAAATTTCTAAAGAGACGTGAGCATGAAGCGTTGAGAATTGAGGAAGTGGTGTGATACTCTTTGAAGCGGCATGTATTTGTCAACGGTGTCAGAAATGACACTGATCTTATCATCCTACTACCCAGACTCGTCAAAGTGCTGAACTGCAAAGGGGGCATCATGCTCACTTAAACTGTGGAAAAGATGGCTGTGGGCTGTGGCAGTGAGTACTTACATGGGTTGTCAGCTGCACTCTGGGACTTCCCCGTTACGTGGCAACAGTCTCTACAGGGAGCTTGCTCACCTCTGTCCAGTCACAGTCCCCAGATATAACGATCAGCTGCCTGCTTGCTCAGTGCGTCATTCTCCTTCACGTTGGTCATGGGGACGTTTTTACTATAAATGTTATAAACACGCCGTACAAGACTTTCAAGCTCAGTGAGCAACCATCTCGCGCTATTCCCTTGACATAAGGTTTTAATTTTAGTGCACAGAACTTGATGGGTGGCCACATATCGTATGCATCATTTCGTGACAGTGATTTGGGAGGCAGAGACACCACGTTCACACTGTACCACAGGAGCTAGGAGGCGCTCTAAACCGACGTAAACGATGAAGGGACAGAAGTGTTGGTGAGAGGTATTCTTAAACTTCGAGAACCGTTTATCCTTGGTAAGTGTTTCCACACCTATTGTTTCTTGGCTCTAGCAGTCAATCAGGTGTCTTTAGAGATACATGCGCTTGGTAAACGACTTGAGACATCTACAGAAAAAACATCTAGCACCTTGTTTGTTCTCATTTCAGAGGAACGTAGGTGGTACATGCATTATATTCAAACGTTGTGTTGCTTATCGTCTTCAGAGATTAGCAACAGGTCTACACTTTGTGGATGTTTCTCGGCTAATATGGACAAGAAGAGGGGACCACCTAATTTACGATCGACTTCTTTGTCGATATGCCAACAGCGTGTTAATGTTTGTCTTCTACTTATAGCTTTCCTACATTCGGCCATAAACGAGAAAATACAACGTCGGTGGACATCTGGTGTTTGTTGTGTATCTGTATGCCCTGTATTTTTCGGTTAATTTCTATCGCTGGTGAGAAGCAACCATGGTAACTAATTTAAATCCCTCTCATCATCATTCTGGGCATTAGGACATGCTTTTTGTTAGCAATATACACTTTTGAAGAGAGATGTAACTGGACCCCACAATAAGTTGATAAAAATCTTATGAACATAAATGAAGGTATAGCATACAGCTGAGTGTCTTACAGGACCCCCTTTCCTGCATCTCAGAAAAGTGACTCAGTATGACCACTCTGGTATCGACTCACTCCATGATGTCACGACAGCTCTCCCCCTAACTTTGACAATGCTCTTCCCCTCAACAACACGTCGAACTCCTAATAACTCTGCACACAAGAAGGAGAAAGAGTCGAAGTTGGTAAGTATCTAAGGAAGGAGAAATAAAAATCCGTACTCGTATAATAATAATAATAAATTATGAGTACTTGCAAGTAAAACTGTTGTTGTCTTCATTACTGGAATACAATTCCAGCAACACATCATCAGTGGGGATGTTTGTCATCAAGGGCATATCCAGCATTGGGTTTTAGAGGTGGTGTATGACGTCGGCAGGGGAATGTGTCTGAAAGAATATGGACAAATCGAAATGAAAAGACAGGTGCAAAAGAATCAGTAGCTGGTAGTCGTGTCAAAACACCGATATTCGCATTGAGAACATCTACAAAGTAGAGCATCTCAAAAATAACAAAAAAATTTAATACTGTAGAAAAAGCGATATCTACCTCTGAACAATCGAAGACGTTCCCCAGAGATCATCATTATCAGCTGCTGGGTTCAGATCCCACAGCGAGTAACGCCAGGTCACACCTAGAAAAGAAGAAGTAGAACCCATAAAATCACTTACGCTACTAGCCATTAAAATTCCTTCACCAAGAAGAAATGCAGATGATAAACGGGTATTCATTGGACAAATATATTATTCTAGAACTGACAGTAATTACATTTTGACGGAATTTCGGTGCATAGATCCTGAGAAATCAGTACCCAGAACAACCACTATGGCCGTAATAACGGCCTTGATACGTCTGGGCATAGAGTCAAACAGAGCTTTGATGGCGTGTATAGGTACAGCTGCCCATGCAGCCGGAACACGATATCACAGTAAATCAAGAGTAGTGACTGGCGTATTGTGATGAGCCAGTTGCTCGGGCACCATTGACCAGACGTTTTCAATTGGTGAGAGATCTGGAGAATGTGCTGGCAAGGGCAGCAGTCGAACATTTTCTGTATCCAGAAAGGCCCGTACAGGACCTGCAACATGCTGTCACGAATTGTCCTGCTGAAATGTAGGATCTCGCAGGGATCGAATGAAAGTAGAGCCACGGGTCGTAAGACACCTGCAGTGTTCAAAGTGCCGTCAATGCGAACAAGAGGTGACCGGGACGTGTAACCACTGGCACCACATACCATCACGCCTGGTGATACGCCAGTATGGCGATGACGAATACACGCTTCCAATGTGCGTTCACCGCGATGTCGCCAAACACGGATGCGACAATCATGATGCTGTAAACAGAACCTCGAGTCATCCGAAAAAATGACGTTTTGCCATTCGTGCACCCAGGATCGTCGTTGAATACACCATAGCAAGTGCTCCTATTTGTGATGCAGCGTCGGTGTCCGAGTTGATAGTCCATGTTGCTGCAAACGTTATCGAACTGTTCGTGCAAATGATTCTTGTCCTGCAAACGTCCGCATCTGAACATGGCTGCACGATCCATTACAGCCACGCGGATAAGATGCCTGTCATCTCGACTGCTAGTGATACGAGGCCGTTGGGATACAGCACGTATACCTTCCTGAACCCACCGATTTCATATTCTGCTGACAGTCATTGGATCTCGACCAACGCGAGCAGCATTGTCACGATACGATAAATCGCAATCGCGATAGGCTACAATCCGGCCTTTATCAAAGTCGGAAACGTGATGGTGCGCATTTCTCCTCCTTACACGAGGCATCACAACAACCTTTCATCAGGCAACGCAGGTCAACTGCTGTTTGTGTATGAGAAATCGGTTGGAAACTTTCCCCATCTCAGCACGTTGTAGGTGTCGCCCCTCACATGCCCCTCACAACTTGCTACTACTCTCATTACTTACCAAGCGTGGACGCAAGGCAGCACTCACGGCTTTATTTTTCGTAAGAAGAAGAACTTCCGCATATTAAACGAGTGGGATTGTGCTGTGACAGAAATGCACGAAATGGAATATGCAGGCTGCAAGTAGCTGCTGATCGGTTACGTTTTGAGTGACACATTGCAGAAACAGTGCTTGATTACTCACTGTGCAATGTACACAGCAACACACCTCAACATGAACACGACACAAGCCATCTGATGCAATGGACAGCTGACAGCAGGGTCAGTGGTGTGCTTCGGGCACAGGTTAATGCACCACTGCGTTGCTTGAGTGCTGCGAGCCTAGTTGTGTACAGAGGGTCCGTTTGGTGGTCAGGTGTGCACACCGTTTATCAGCTGCTACTGTTCGAGTGCACAACGGACACCCGAGATCTTCCCAAGAGTGTGAAGAACTGCAGGCATCATTGCAGTACATGCATTCATTCAGACTGACAGTCGTTGCTTTGAAGCATTGCTATGAGCTACATTGTTGTTAGGTGGTGCATGCTGTGCATGTCCTTAACACAATAAATATGCACTTTCGAGTATTGGTCCCCTATCTCAGTATAATCTATTGTGGGACCACTGTCACCTATTTCAGTCTGGCCCAAAAGGTTTGGGGACTCCACGTACAGGGAACAAGAGCAGTTCTGTCCCACTTCCCTCAGACCCTCCCGACGGCACCCATGCCTGTGGCAAACACTCACCTTCCAGAACAACATACTGGCTGATGCTAGGGTAGCTAGAAGAAAGGAAAACAGAATGGGCAAGTGCGAGAGGGACTCACGCTGAAACGTCCCCTTTGAACAATTATACAAGACTGTGCTCAAACTGACATACAATATTTTTTAGCGCAACGCAATCTGACTTTCAAAAATCCCTACGAAAGAATAGCCCTGAGTAATATTAACCTATATGTTTCACAAATCGTTTACCTCACAAAAATCTTCGTTACTCAAGCTACTGCAATACAGCGAGCGCCACTACTGCCAGCTAAATAAAAGATTCAAACTACTGAAGGCACTAACTACTGATAGGCATAGTTAGCAAATGAAAGATTTTAATAGAGAACAAACAATGTATTTACCTCACTAGTCATAATATATATAGCAGTTCATGACACCAATTCATACAAATTTCAAAACTCCGCCATCTCTCTCCCCACGTCCACCACTGCTGGCGGCTCACCTCCAACTGAGCAACGCTACGCGCTGTAAGCATCCAGCTGCCTCTGCTCAACACTACAATGGCAGACAACAATGCAAAGTAAACACACACTGCGCACAGCACAGCCAGTGATTTTTCATACCGAGCGCTAAGCGGCGTTACCAATAAGAAAACCTAAACAGCCTACTTACAACGCACTAAGGGTTCTCTACAAATTTTATGCCTGTACAAAACTGAATGTACTACAGTCATGCGCTGGCAGTAATGTCAGCGTCATGTAGTAGTGCTACATGTAACTGTATATTAAGACAGGCTGCGATTGTGGATGTTGTGAAAGTAAGCGACTCTGGTCCAGATACTGGCATCCAGTTGGTGAGGAAAAGTGGCCGCAAGTCATGTTAATCTCAATAGATGGAGGGAAGATGGGAAGACGTCAGTAGAGGGCAGGAAGCGGATAGCCATCGTTCTTATATTTTGTCCTGTGGTTGGTGTGTTTAAATCAGTCCGTGGCATAGAGCGTAAATACTGGAGGTTGCGAGCGAGAGGAAAGCGGAATAGTCTCTCAAGTGGTTGACATGTGGGGCAGTGGAATGGAGTCTGTAGGAGATATGTTGGCACCATGGAGGGTGACCAGGTGGCTTCCTATGTGGGAATGGGCAAGCTCCCAGGTCTTGTGGCGGTGTTCTTGGATTATTTTAGGTGGCTTATTGAGGGATAGCTATGGAGGTGGAGAACATGTAATACGATGGACACTTAGACTCAGCCGTGATTACTATCAATAGGATGAAAGACTTCTGCAGTTGTATCTTAAGAGGTCGGTAGGGGAGTCACTTTGGGCTGAGTGTGTCTGGGAAATGGACTAGGTCTTCTGAAACGAATATGATCAACCGACATCCACAGTTCAGTTCATCATGAGAACTGATGTGGGTAAACAGCTGTGGAGAGGCAGTGGTCGGTGTGAGGAACGAAATTATGTGCTATAGGATGGCTCGGACAGAGACAGGCAGTAGCACAGATCACGGTCAGGGTGGTAAAATACACACTCAGGGTAAGGTATTAGGCAGGAGGATTGAACATGATTTGTAGCGAACTGAAGCTGTTTCTGAGGAACGGTATTGTTACTCCACAATGTTTATTGTGTGGGGCTTTGTGGTTTGCTTCTCCACATCTGTCATCATAACTGTGAGTGGGTTACTGGTGCACTGTGTACGGAAACATGCAGATAGTGTGACGGGATAAAACTATAGATATTGTGTCAGGCAGTGGGAATGAAGGTAACAGTGGTTGGGAAGCTGAACTGAAAATCGGGGATGGGTAGATTTCAAGACAGGGGTGCACTAGACAAAGGAAGCAGCTAATCGGAGAGCAGAGTACTTGTGGAGTGCACATGGGGGTTTCAGGCTAGCCAGTAGTTTGAGGTACTCTCATGAACACTCGCCAGTTGGTACACATTTAGGGAAATCAGATAGCTTTCAGAGTAAAGTTAGTTTGAAACTTTTATCAGGCACTGTCGAAGTATTTGTACCATAGTTCCCAAATTTACTCTCCTCCATGAACGTTCTCAGCATCAAATTATTCTTGAATTGAGAGCTGGCTAAGACGCAAAGTAAAAAAAAAAAAACTCTGAGATATTTAGCTAGTCTTGGAATGTGTATCGGAAAGTCGTATTCGACGCCGTAGGAGGGGAAGTGTTCATTGCAGTTGACAAAAAATATTCTCTTTACTGAGGTTGAATTTGAGTGCAATAGTGAAGTTACGTGGTCGCACATAACAGGACAAGGTGAAACCGTATCAGTTGTTGGATGTTTTTACCACCCACTCGACTCCGCTGGGACACATGTGGAGCCATTCAGAGAAGGTAAATGGTCAGCATTGCATAAATATCCAGATCACGCGACACTAGCTGGCGGTGAGCTTAACCTACCGAGTATAGACTGGGACATGTATGGATTCACTGCAGGTCGTGCAGACAGACAGTCTTGTGAAGGACGTTTGAACACGATTTCCGAAAACTGTGCTGAGCAGCTAGTTCGGCAGCCAGCACAAACAGGCAGGACCTTATCGATGGCGTCAGCATACAGATGGGGATTAGTGATCATGATGTTATCAGCGACTATGGTTACGAAAGTCACTAAATCAGTCGAGAACGCTAGGAGAGTTGATATGGAGTTGTCAGCATCTCACTTAGATAATAAAATTTAATTCCAGAATTATGGCCATAGAGGAATTATGGCTAAAGTTTACAGAGACTGTAAATCGTGATCCGGAAAAGTAGGCGCCTACTAAGTGGATCAGGGGCGGAAAAGACTCATCGTGGTTTAATAACAAAATTCGGAAAATGCTGAGGAACGAAAGTCTGTTACATTCTCGGTTCAAAAAAGAACGCGCAAATGAGGACAGCAAGATTTGTAGAGATTCGTGCGTCTGTGAAAAGATCTGTGCACGGATCATACAACAGCTACCGGAAGAAGTTTTGGTCCTCTGCAAAATCGTTAAGCGGATCTAACGCTTCTATTCAGCCACACATGACCAGTCTGCTTAGGCGGTAGAATATTCCAAAAGGAAGGCTGAAGTTAAAAATTCCTCGTTTAAGAAATCGTTCACGCAGGAGAATGGTACAAACGTGCCGTCGTTCGACCATCGCACAGAGTCCTGTATGGAAATCATACTAATGAGTACCCCTGGCGTAGAGAAACAGCTGATACAGCTGAAAATAAGTAAGTGGCAATACCTAGATGGACTGCCAGTTTGGTTTTACAAGGAGTAGTGTACGGCATTGGCCCCTTACCTAGTTTGCGTTTACCGCGAATCTTGCGATCAGCGCTAAGAACCAAGTGAATGGGAAAAAGTGTAAGTGACTCTAGTGTATAAGAAAGGTAAAAGAACGGACCACCAAAATTGCACACCAATACCCCTAACACCTGTTTCCTGCAGAATCCTTGAACATATTCTCAGTTCGAACATAATCAACTTTCTTCAGACTAAGGAGCTTATGTGCACAAACCAACACGGTTTTGGTAAGCATCGCTTCTGTGAAACTCACCTTTTACTTTTCTCGCATGATGCACTGAGAGCTATGCATGAAGGGCAACAGGCAGGTTCCATATTTCTAGATTTCTCGAAAGCATTTGACACGGTGTCTCATTGCGGGGTGCTAAAGGAAGAACGAGCACATGGAATAATTTGAGTGACTGCGGGTTAACACAAGATGACGTCGACAAAATTTCTAGTTGGTTTGATGAATAGCAGGTGGCTCTTGCTGTAGAAGAAAGGGGATGAGTAGCAAAAACGAACCCGTAATATCAGGATACGGCACTCCAAGTATCCTGCTTGCCACAGTCACTTGGTGTAAATATCTGGGCGTAATGTTGCGAAGCGAGATGAAATGGAATAAACGTGTGAGGATTCTGGTAGGGAAGGCGAACGGTCGACTTGGGTTTATTTGGAGAGTTTTGTAAAAGTGTGGTTCGTGTGTGAGGGAGAGCCCGTATAGGACGCCAGCGCGACTTCTTGTTCAGCACTGCTCGAGTGTTTGGGATCTGCACCAGGTCGGATTGAAAGAAGGCATCGAAACAATTCAGGGGGAGCAGGTAGATTTCGATCAGCATGCAGCTGTTACGTATATGCTTCTGGAGCTCAGCAGGGAAGGAGGCACTCACTTCGAAGAAAACAACTGAGAAAGTGTAGAGAACCTGGCTGCAGAACGATCCTAAAGACGCCAGCATACATTTGTGGTAGGGTCCACGAAGACAAGATACGAGGAATTGCGGCTTCTAAGGAGGCATATAGACTGGCGTCTGTCCCTCGCTCTGTCAGCGAGCGGAACTGGAAAGGAAGCGACTAGTTGTGGAACAGGGTACCCTCCGCCACGCACCTCACGGAGGCTTGCGGATTATGTATGCAGATGTAGATACAAAGGACGATAGTTGAGAGGAGTTATTGGTTTCATGTCCGTAAATTTAGTGAAATCATTTTTGGCTTGGTTTCATTTGGAATCGTGAGGTTTTACCTATTCTCTTTCCTTTGTTTGGTCTTATGAGTGCATGCATGAAGCTTGTGGTGTAACAGGTGGCCCCAGTTGTGTGTAGGTAAGGACATTGACAGTAGTTTATGACGGCGGTGACGAAGCTACAGTGGTGGTGGATGTGGTTGGAACTTCCGGCTCCGGCAGAGGTGCGGGCGATGGGGCGAGCAGCGGTTCGGCGCTGGCGACGGTGTTGGCGACAGAGCCAGCGACGCTGCTGGAGAGGGAGTCGACGGAGGCGCAGGTGGCGGCGACGGTGGTGGAGCATTTGACGGAGGCAGTGGCGGAGGAGCTGCCAGACTACGGCTCTCTGTGAGTGGTGAAGCAATGAAGACGACGACGAAGGGTGGGAGGTTGCGGCGAAGAGCCACTAGCAGAGTCCAGGTGAGAGCTGAGCTGCTGGAGAAGTGTAGTGGGGCGAGTCAGCAAAACGGAGGATGCACTTCGTACTGGAAATTTTGGGAGGACATTTCGAGGTCAACATGAGTAAAGCGAGTCAGAAAATATACTCCAACCGAGAACGTGCTCAACGTGAGTAAAAAGGTGAGGGATGTTGCTTAAGACAAAGAATGTTCTCCGATTTAGTGTGAACAAAACTTGAGGAGCTTCTCACAACCGGAAAATATTGAAGCGAGATCTGTAGCATTCTTCGGGCTGAGTAAGTTCTGTTAACTGTTACCTACATTTTGGCTATGTTGGCAGAATCCATATTGCATGGGACGCAAAAAAAGAAGTATATAGCCCATCGAAGTGCTGAATTGAGGAGCTGTAGAAGTTTATACCGCTTTGACAATAAGAACATTATCTGCGGACTACCTCTCAAAAGAAGTGAAAATTGAAACATTTTTATTGCTATTTAGTAGCCCCAAGTTTTCAGACTGATGTACGAGAACATTTAGCCGCAGGCCTACACCAAACAACCGTGTCACTGACGTTTTCTGACGTTCACCATCATGTCTTCTCACAGCATAAGTCTTATACAGTGTGATGTTAGAAATAAGTAGGGTTACCACAAAAATTAATAACTGGTTTGTTGCAAACCTAGCGACCTGTTACTCGTAAGGAACGCATGGTGGGCCGCTTACGGGCTTGTTGCCACGTGTTGGACAACTGGGACAGAGTTCCGGCTTGAAGTGGATAAAAAGTCATTTAATCTTAAGATTTCGTTCGCATAATGTGTTCACCAGACATCTATAACTGAAAAGTTTCCACATGTTGTAAATTCGGTAACATCGCAAGTAAAGACATTTTCGTAAGCTGTACGTAGTTGTCATAATAATTTGTTGCCGCACATGAAATAAACAAAATGCAACGTAGTGAAACCCTGCCTGAACACAATGACGCCGGTTCCAGACATGTCGCCCGTTTGTTCGAGCTCAATGGAACGTGACACGGCGCGTGCTTTGTGTGCCGGACCCGGCAGACCACACACACCGACAACTCAGCAGGGAGCAGAGGTAGTGAGGAAAAGGAACACTCTCATCAGAGATTATGGCTTCGAATGTTTGGCTCGTAAGAACTTCCTGATAGAATGTTCTTTTGCTCGCAGAATCTTCTCCAGAGAACGTCGTCTTGTTTATTCATATGACCCAGCGTGTTTACCTTCAGTTGGATGTCAGTACAAAGTCGAAAACCGGAGATGCAAGAGGGGAGGGAGCCACAGAGCTCCACCGGCAGTGGTGCAGCTTAGGTACCGCCCTCCTAGTTCAGGCAGCACACCATTTCGTGTCTCTCCTGTAGTTGACGTATCGCCATTTACAGTCGGTCATTTCTAAATTTCTCCAATCCACTTCATTACTGGACTCGCATGATAGCTTTAGTAATGGCTCCAGCTCTACAGGCCAAAGCCGCCTATAGCACACTCACCCTTCCTCTGTACCCTAATTGACGACGATTGCCTTCCGTGGTAGCGGTCTGCCTCGCTTAACGAAACTCCACGTCTCTGTGGCGAGTATTGATTGCGTCTTCTGTGGATTCGCCACTCTGTGTCCCAAGGCACGTTCCCCCAAAATGAGAATGGCAGTCAGTATTGTAGTATTACTGCTGTGTAGTACATAGGCAAGTTGTCCAGAAGTTTCTGGGCCTTCTCTTCCTTTTGTTTTAGTGGAGATTGTATGCTCACCTCAAATGGTTCAAATGGCTCTGAGCACTATGGGACAACATCTGAGGTCATCTGTCCCTTACAACTTAGAACTACTTCAACCTAACTAACCTAAGGAGATCACACAAATCCATGCCCGAGGCAGGATTCGAAGCTGCGACCGTAGCAGCTCCGCAGTTCCAGACTGAAGCGCCTAGAACCGCTCGGCCACACCGGCTGTATGTTCACCTCCTTCCTCCACTTAAATACTTTCTTTGGTTGCCTTATGAAATGAACGGTTCCATTGCGTTAAACACAGCCCTTTCCCGAAATTCTTTGCCAAAAAATGTCAATATAATGATTATTGAGATCATTGTCAGTATGAATCTACTTCCTGGATCTGTGGCATGCAAACGATAAATTCTATCGCGGCACGAATTCTGAGTCCCAGCTTGTCAGTGGAGTAGGTGTGTTACTGTACCTCTAAACAGAACAGCGTGCTGGTGTACGTAGCGTGGAAATGATTTGCGAGCCTTAGCACCATGGCACCACATGTCTTATGGGAGGAACTGCTTTCCGGTCAAACTGGGGACCCAGACATCACACGGAACTCATTATGATGCAGCTCCATGCTTTAACTGAGAACGTCGTTTACAAGTAACGGTGATAACCAAGGACCATACTACAAGAAGTACAGGGAGTACCGACTGTTCTGCATCGTATCTGGCCGCATGGAAACTTTCCATCGTTGACGGGCTATGGGGAATGCAGTCGTAGATTAATCAGGAAAAAATTGTCTCATACCCGATTCTGAGGGCTGCATTCTCATCACAACATGTACCCGACACATATGCATCGAATCGATGTACCGAACACTGACCTTAGGACAAAATTTTACGGCCAACAATTTCTATACGATAATTTTCACTGCCAAACGAGAGAACCGCTCACGAAGCGAGACCGAGCGAATGCTTCAGAGCCAAGTAAAAAAAAAAAAAAAAATTATGCAATAGTGAAGCGTCATTTTGTCAAGTTTTACGTCAGCAGACGTGTACTTCTGCACGTCAAGCATAGCAGTGTGAGATGGTGGTAGGCACACTGCCGGATGTGAGCAGAAACATTATAAAAGTGCCAGGACTGATAAGGGTATCATGAGTAAAACGAAAGACCTATTGTGAAATTAAAAGACATGTTTGGTATTTGCAAAGACGGATTTGAAATAGTTTAAGCCATCGTATCGCGCTGTCCTTAGCCGTTGGATTAGCTGAAACGGACAATAAGTGGACCGGCTTGACGGTACACTCACGATTGTCCATAGGGCTCTTCTTCCTGTGGGAGTTCTGCTTTCAGCTGTCATACAGTCTTTACGGGAAATTATCGCAGATGTCACACCACCTAAAGCACATAGGAAACTCCCTGGCAGGTCAGAGCCGTGTGTCGGACCCGCGACGTGCACTCTCCACTGCACAGTGAGAATTGGTCCAGGAAGCAACTGCCGAGGCCACCGGGCACTGCAGTGGCCGTCCTCCGGGAGCGCTGGTCCCGCCAGCCGTGCAGGGGAGCTCCTGTGACGGCTGGAAGGCAGCGGGTGAGGCACTGGCCGAAGTAAGGCGGCGACGGCGGCTCTCGGTTCGTGCCTGCCTAGCTCGATGTCTGTCTTCTTAAGGACGTCATATTCGCCATTGACTTTAAAAATTGTTTTACAATTGCAGTTTCGACCTTTTGAGCCATTTTCAAGTGGTAATGTGGAAGATTTTGCTTCAGCTCATGACAGACATGTCTACATATCAGCGTCTAAAATCATCTATAACAAATTTGAACAACTCATTCATATCCTTAACATAAATATCACACGTTTACTCTCTTGCAATGCATACGAAATTCTTCTTTAAAGAAAAGATGTATTCTGCGGCAAGCGCTGCAGTTCTGCTGTTTGATGTGTCTGAAACCAGTTAAAACGATACAGCAGCACAGAACGGAGTTGATGATCTGCAAGAAATAGTTATAATCGGTGTCACACTCAAGTGCTCTGAAATCTAAAGATGAAATCTCGATGCGCTAAAAAGCTGCAAAGACTAATGGATTTGCGATTGTTTGCTGTGTTACTATGCATCCTTCAAAGAATAAAAAAGATCTAGGTTTGTGTCCCATTCAGTCACACAGTACTCATCTGCCAGGAAGTTTCTAATCCACTGGTGAGTGGAAATCCGTCCTGGATACTTTTACGTTATTGCATAAACTATACATGCTAGGTTTTTAACTCTTAACCTCGCACCTTGTGTGCTCCAGACGGCCGCTGTTGAGTGACCGCCTGCTGCGCTATCAGCCGTGGAACCTCTCCTCTGACGACGACTTCCGTGCGCTGTGCAAGCAGCGGCATCCAGAGGCGTCGCAAATGTTCAGCCTCGCTGACGATCTGTAAGCCTTCAGCCGTGTCTACTGGTTATTACTGGGACTTACTGGGACCTGGCCACTTCACGGTTATGCGCTGACAACTGTTCAGTTGTTCGAGGAATGAGATTCAAATATCCTTCTGAATATGTAGTCTTAGATCTTGCGTGATTTTGCACGCCACGCATGATAATCTCTGGTGCTCTTTCCAAAGTCAGTTTTTAGATTCCTCGGCACTCTTCGTCTGGATCTATGACAAGCTAACTACTTGATTTCTATGTATTACTGACTTCTTCATTATGCAGGGACTAAAAATAGACTACGTACACAAAATTTTGGATTGTTTAGAGAAGATTAGAAAGAACAAATTTTATGTGACACAAATGTCACAGGTGTACCCTCCACCTGCTCGTGTCCCATGAAGGTTTCGACGCCAGCGACGTACAGAGCCTGTGTGATGTTCTAGAGACGTTACTGAAGTGCCAGATGGGCGCTAACACACTCGAAATAAGTGGGTGTCTCACAAATAATGTTTGCAGCCTCAGCCTAACAGGCAACCACCTCAACTGGGGTGTCCGCCAGTGTCCGGCACACTGAACAACTCGTCTCCCTCCCGTAGGAGGCCCGCAACATCTCAAAAACAGTGTCCATCCCACAGCGGTTTGAACAACGTCTCTGAACGCCAGTGCAGATAAGATCTTCATACATGTGCGACACGTGCCTCATATAAAAAAGTGTTCCTTTTTATCTTCTCTAAACACTATAATTCTGTACATGTAGTTTTTTTCAGACCTAGTCTAAGGGTTGTTTTAAAAATGGCGAATGGTTTCTGCAACTTAACGGCTAGAGACAAGCTAATGTTTTGTCAATACTGTAACTGGTGTAGTGTTCTACATTTCTCATCTATGATACTGGCATGATACTGTTCGTATTTACTAATTTTCTTTGACGAATAATGTTTAGATTTGTAACTGAACAGTCAACTGTATTAGATACACTGTTAATATTATCCTTAGAAGTATTAATACTATGAACTGTAGTAGGACTGAAGGAACACTGTAATTTCAGCTATCGCAACTGTCTGCGAAACAACTCTATTTGTTCGAATCACTATATTCTTTAAATTTATTATTTTATTCTCGTTGCTGGACTTTATCTCTTACTCGATCATCTATCTATCGTGCATCAGACACGAAACGTGTTGTAATAGTTCATTTCTTTCTTTGTACCTGTCTGATAGCTTTTTGTTCGCTAGGGGGTAACTCCATTTAAATGAAGGGGGGACAGTGAGCTTGTGCTCCCTCAGCGGAAAAATTATTTATGCCTGCCGTTGTCACTCTTGACCGCTTCAGGCAATCGAACTTGAAGGGTTTTAATTGGTAGTAAACCGCCTAATTAAGAAACTAAGGTGGTCGAAAAGGGTTACAACAGATAAAGGAGTAAGTTGTCATAAGAACATGCGTATATTAAAACCAGGGACTGTAATACTGCGAAGAACGGCCTTTACAAAATTTCGTCTGCAGCCGATAACTTACTGGCACATAAACAGAAATACGCATTGTTAGCAAGTTACTAAACAAGCAACTCCTACCCCATCTGTTTCTAGACTCAGCGGCACTCGGCAGCAAGTCTATAAGTATGACTGAAACTGTAATGGACACCGAGAACAAACGTGTGAGCTGAAGTTGATGTTTCTATTCCTCGCGGGTAGCGACAAGGTATTAAAGAATGAGCAGCGACAAGAGCTTACAGAGTTGTGGAAAACTAGACGTTTGTCTGGAAGCTAACTTTAAGCCCGACATTGAAGATATCTTCAGGGGAAAGTTGTCATGATAATCCAGAGAGATCGGAGAGATCGTGGCAGTTCGGTCGAGATAGGGCGGGGGGGGGGGGGGGGGGGGAGGAGGAGGAAAAGACGAAATGGGTGCGAATCTCTTCTGAGCACGTGGCGATGTTTAGATGGCTTGCGACATCCAGCAGGCTGCTAGAACGGCCGTGTCTGAAAGAGTTGCCCTCGCCACTATTAAAACCTTGGAGCTTTACTGTCGGCTTTTTTACGCATCACTGTCCAGCAGAACTGGATGTTTGCCCGCAACAGACCAACTTATCTGGAACTGAGTCCTGATATGTTGTCACTGCCATTGTGTAAAATCAACTAAATCCCAAATCCAAGGCTAAAGATATCAAAAATACTTCCTGTGTGACGACTATCTGACCCAGTATCGCAGAACCACCTGGCCTAACCCAATTACAAACAAGACCAGTCCAAGTTGCTAATTTTTATTTTTTATTCATTCGATGATTTGTTTCGGACCGAGACCCATTTTCAAATCACCACAACATAGTCGAAAATGGCACTTCCGAAGATGTCAAAATCGTGCAATGAACATTTACAGTGCATACAGATAACTCATTGAATGAACAGAACCTTGGAACGGTTTTTCGTTCACTGATTACCAGACGTTTCTGACCCAAACTACTGCAGCATACTGGAAGTTCGGAAAACCACCCATGTTAACTATGCCAAATGTACAATCCTAGCACAATTGCATCACCTACACAGCCTCAACTCGAATGATCTAATAAATATAAAGTAAACGCATTATTCATGACACTAAACTTACATTCCGCATTCCAACAACATCATGCATTGCATCCTCACCATCAAAGATATTGAGTTCAGATCCACAGTTTTCTACCCACGTCAGTCGAGCTCATCGTCATCATCTCAACAGTTTCTTATGTCGCATCCCTAACATGAGAGACATCCAGTTTAGAGCCACTGTTTTCCACAACATTCACTCTCTTTCAACGTCCACATATCGTCCAACAGATGACGATAACAGCCACAGTCACCTTCCATTTTAACATCCAAGTCACCTATTCCAAAAATCAATCCAACTTAATCTTCAGCCACACCAAAACATCAGCTGAAAACCTATACCTAACCTTGTTTCGCCACATGAAACATCAAGACAAAGCAGCAGCCAAGCATTCCATCCATATGCCTGTTCCCGCAGCTCCAACGAGATCTTCATCACTCACATGTTATCTCAGTGCTACAACTATACTTTAATGAAAATTGTTACAGTCTCAAAACACAGTCCCAGCCACTCTACACTCTACAAAGCACAGATAATTGCTACAACATACAAGCAGATGGTATTGCCAATGGGTGCTTGTGAGATATCCTGATACCAGCACCTCATTCTGCAGATCAGAAACCCTGGGATTGGTGATACACATGGACAAAAACACTGCCACATTTTCCATAAACTGAACAATCTATTGAAAAAGGATTCATTCTCCTCCCATCCATAACAACCACACGTTACCAAACAACCTCAACAAGCCAGACTCAGTGCTTCATATCTTAAAGATATACTCACTGTATCTAATGACTGCTCCACAATTCGGTACATAAAATGTCACACAAATACGACTACCATATCTGTTGGTCCCAGTTTACAATATCTGTCTATAACGCCACAAAACGAATTAAATATAGCATTTACAAGACTATAAAGCCACAAATTTTGTGAGCGTGTGGGTTAGTGCTATTCTGTCATTCTGCGCAACATATTAATCTGAGATGTACCCCTTACCCTTTGCCCCCTGCAAGATATAATTTCCACCCTACACAACTACAGAAGTCAGATGGACACTCCTACCGTTCTAAAGAGAAATGCCTAAAAAACTTTCAACAATAAATACCTGTAAGGCAATTACACAAAAATTCACAAAATGTCTTACCTAACTAGTGGGATACTTGGTACTGGAGTAGTACTAGTTAGTGTAAGAAAAACATAAAAGAAAAGGAAATTTATTATTTATTTTGCAAAAATTCTGAGAAATCACAATGGCACTTTTAGTTATGAATTGAACACGTTATTTGTGGGTTCTTTTCAGAAGGTGAATTTACCTCTTAAGGATAGGTTTCGCTAATGAAATTTCTATACAAAGTTTAAGATTGTTATTGACTTGGCAGAATTGCTGAGAGCCGCACCTACTCAACTCGAATAACTATCGCTTAGAATGTTGTTAGGTACTGTCGAGGCTGTCACGTGTGACATGCCATGAAGGGTAGTGTTGTGGAGGAAATGTGGGGGTCGCAAGAGCTGTAGCTGTGATGACTGCTGTCCGCGCCGCTCGCTGCCGACAAATAAGATAACTCTCGTTCTATCTGGATTGACCTTCGCCAATCAAAGTCAAGGATTCCTGTTCGCCCCTAGTCTATTGGTGTGGTACACCAGTCAGATAACCAGTCCACCACGATGCCACTCAAAAATTCGCTCACAGGCGTTTAACTATAACTCTGTCCATTCACACCTCACAATGAGTGTGGCAGCCAACACAGTGAACAACGCTTGATCGCAAGGACTCACTATAGAGTCACACTTCGATTCCCTCTCGACAGAGGTGCTCTCCCAGTGAAGTACTGAGGAGAGACTTGTTCCTCGCTTTTGGAGTACATGTCTGCCAATCAGCATTGCTCTTGTAAAATGGGAGAATGACGTTTTGTTTAAGGCGACCAATCCGGAAATCTGTAGTATCGCTGTTTGGCGTTTGCTGTCTCCATGTGAAAATCTCTGAAACTGTGTGCTATGTGTAAAGAATGCGTAGGCTGGCCGCTCCCACACAATGTAGCGGAATTTGCTTTTGAGCCTAACACGGGGTCGTCCTTTCACTCGGGCTAACGCTGTCTGCTCTACAGGCGGTCACTGGCTGACGTAGATAGCTTGGGACAGGCCTCCTGGGGTGCAGTTGGCTCTCTCGAGCTAAAAGCTCCTGTGACCGTCGTGTCTGGAATGTATGTGTGTACGCCAGCCTCGAGTATTTCAACCACGGTGCGCACTTGCGATTTATTAGTTATTTGCATATCGTTTACATGAATTCATACAATACTGACTTTACCTTATTGAGTTTGGGCTCGAATAAAGCGTCTTGATTTGCAGAATATGATTGTGAGGGCGGAATATGTAAGCAATGAAGGAGACCAGAATGTCTTATAATTTCAGGAAATTCTTATGAGAGGCTGCTCATGACTCCATTACTTTCGACTGCCTTAAAAAAAGAAAAGAAAAAAAAGAAAACCTTACTTCCTACCAGCTCTAGTCAAATTGTGTGATATCATACTGTATGCAAGTTTATATCCCACGGCTCACCTATGATTTAAGGGTAGTGTCTTTGTATACTAATTAAAACGTCATGGGATCCAGGATCGAACCTCGCTACTGCTTACATTTAGAACAGAAATCGTCATAATGATGGATGGGCGGATAGGGCTTCGAGGCACTCTTTTCCCCTGCTCCTAAAACCCTGAAGAGTCAGCAGTGCTCAAAGGCATGAGAGTGCAGAAGGTAATGGGAACCACTGGTGTCTGTCCACAGGACATGTGGCCTATAATTGAAAAGTGGTATGGTGTCTCCTCCATTGGCGAAATATTCCGCAATAGTCGCACATTCGAATCTCTGGGAGGAAACTGGCAAGTGACAGGTGTCCCAATGAATTACGCTTACTGTATAACTCCTTGTCTGGCACACCATGCTTCTTTTGTTACTGTAAATATTACTCAACAGCATATCTCCATCTGCCTCGACAACTTCACCTCTTGGTGTAGCCTCTGCTACATCAAAATCACTTATGTTAAAAACCCAGTTGTAGTAACCGTTCAGTGCTCATCATCTGCAGACTTGCACTGTAATGACGCTCTGTGTTTTCAGCAGCTCCTGTGTATTTCAAGCCCAATTAGTAGCACACATGCTCTCACAGCCACAGCTACGAGGAGCAAAAGATAAGCGTATTGCTTTTCAAACAATAAGGCATCCTGTTCATTAACTGCTTCATTTATCTACTTGTAAATTTATTAAAAGCATGACATAACAACATGTGTATCAGATGTGGACGTTAGGCTCTTAACGCGTCCATTACAGTCACGTACACTCAACAGATAACTCCGAGTCACAGTTCTCTCACAATGCAAGGACAGTGCCCAACTACGTTCAAGAAGATAAGCGCTTGCAGTAAGGCGGTGGACCTGCTGCTCCATTCCTCTCTGCTGACATGGGCAGAGGGCTCACACTGTCTCATATCTTGGAATAATCACGCATTCCCAGCTTACAACAAACTCAAATTAATAAATCAGGAAACTCGACAATGTGGGGATTCCATCATTCAGCCATCCTCTGTACTTGGGTAAAGCCCACTGAACAAGGCGATGCTGCGGTAAGCTCTTGGCTCCTAACTTGATTTTCGACCATATTTAGTTTCTCTCCGATGTCCCTACACAGCTTAAGGTGAATGACATGACGGTTGCTATGGATGGACGCAGCAGTCCTTCTTCCCTGTTCTTCCCAATTCTGGGTTATGCTCTAATAGCTGTTTCACCAACAGGACGTTAACCCCTGATCTTGTCTCTTCCTTCGTCTTTACATAGGCCTTAGTGGCCTCAGTGTTACTTTCGCCAATATAGCTTGGATCTCAGCACTCTCAACAATTTAGCATTCCTTACAGTCTTAGAACACCTTGCACTCTGTATCATATTTGCCGCCTCAGACGCAACCTCTACCAGCTGCTTACATTGCCCTCTCTTATGAAGTTCCTCAGGCATTGTCACAAATTGTAAACGTTCCATAAACGTGGAGAACAAAAGCAATTTTTTCTCGACTTTCCTCTGGATACCTAGACTTCTGGTGCGCCTATACCAACATGTCATATGCACCCTCCACTTGCCATCCTTCTGTATCCTAATCGAGCGGAACTTCAGCTGGCTGGTTCTTCCTGTTCCAGAACAGTATGTAGACACTTACTCCTCCAACCAGCTATAATCCTAGCGTATAAGCCTCTTCAGTATGTAAATGATCCCGCTTCCAGCCTCCTGACCAGTGTAATCCCTCCCTCACTCCTCCCTATACCCACATCAACTTGTCAATCATACTTCCCAGCCCACTCCAACACCTTGAATACATACACCCTTTCTGGCTGGCACCTGCACCATACTGTATTACCCTCGTAGTAGTTGTTGGGAACTGACTGCCAGTGACTTGCCAGAAGCACGAGCCTTATGTTCACCATAGCACCATTATCAGCTTCAATGCACATGTGTTTATGTAGAGACGCTGTGACTTTAATTTTTTTGAAACCTGTCATGTTATTCATTCTCCCATAAAAGCTATACTGGCCTAACTTCGATAGGCTGAAGAGCAGCAAAGTGTCCAAAGCTTGCTTACCACACGATAATGTGGTGGGAGTGTAATGAATAACAAAGGAAATGGAGTGTTTACGACAAAGTCGAGCATTCGGCCTTTCACAGAATGTGCCTGTGTATAAGAATCTTTCAGAACTTATTCGTCTTACTGGGTATACATTTGCGCTCAACACGCCGATGACCTATATACATTGGATGATGTGTAGCATGTCAGTATCATTCTCCTTTGATTTGTACTCTGAACAGGAAGAGTGCTCGAGGAAAACGACCATCAGGGCATCTCAGAGTGCAGCAGGTAAAGCCGTCGTCAGGCTGAGGCCTGGTATGGCCACCACAGTGCTTCACGAGCGATTCTCCTACTGCAGGTTGTGCTCACTCGCCGTCTTTCTACTTTTGAACCAACTTACCCTGTTAATAACTGTGGGACAAAGTTAATGATTGGGTCTCCGAACAATTCTACAGTTCCAACGTTTTCGATTTCCATAAATCAATGTCAAATGTGAAAGAAGAGATAAGCGACAGAAGGAATCTCGGGAGCTGTGCCTGAATCCCAAGTCTGTGGAGTTGGAATCCCACATTCATCTACTCAGAAGCCGAGGCATATATGTCCTAATTGCATTTATTGCTGCATTATTATCATTACACTAGGTACAAGTGAGACGAAGTAATTAGATTTTTCTGCGTGTTTTTGAATGTATGCAAACAGAGTATTAACAGTAAATCGTTCATTGTGGTAAAGGTACTTGCAGAATCGTCAGTTACTGTATTTTGTTGTGTTTTTCCTTGACAGTCTCGTGCTAACGAAACAAACTTGTGACAAATATGCTCCATCACTTTTTTTTACGCTGCGTGATGGGGTCACTAAGTTCACAGAGAAAAGTGAAATATCACAACGACGAGAATTCAGCCTGCAACCTATTTCTTTGCACAGGACGCCTATGGAGTTATGTCAAAAGAGTATGTTCTATATTGACGTAGTAAGATATAAAAAAATACGTATCCAATGGATCAGAGTATGGACGATCACACCTTCCTCAGATATCTTTGTGTCTCGCTGTCCCCCTTGCTTTATTGCGGATCGTTCTAGTAATTGTGCTTAGAAAGACGTCCTCAACACTTGTGTAAATTTTCCATTAATCTTTCAACGTTGAGCCACATGAGGCTTTATTATTCTTCAAATTCTGTTATTTGCGTGGTAAGATCAAAAGTTTGTCATGACGATTTCAAAAGTTTGTCGAAGTGGTAATGTTGGGATTTGGTGATAACCATTTTATTGTGGCTTTAAATGCTGCAGAACCTAATACAGACTGAGAATAAGTTGTTCATTAAGAAACCCACACATCTGAACAACAAAACGAGACTCAAGCTGCTTCCTTCTACAACCACACAAGATCCGTGATTGCCTTGTCATAGAGCTGAGATACTGAAAACTTCTGATGTACAGAGAAATGGAAGTTCCCATTCATGTAAGCTTCAAAAGAATGTGGTCCTAACAGGTATTCTGATCACACAATGGCCAACATAATGTGACGTAGATTCCTTTCCAACTCTCGCTGATAATGGGTACTTTCCTTTGACAAGAAAACAATATTTTTCCTGAGAAAACAGTGGTATATGGCACATTTATAAGTAAACAACACTCTTGAGCGAGACATGGCACAAGTCGCCACAACGAAATACGGTAGGTTACAAATCGTTGCTCCACACCATTGTCAGATAATTCAGTAACAAACATGAAAACCTTTCGTATTCATATTTTTTCAGTGTCGTCGTGCATTGTTGAAGAAGATGCTTAAAGTCCAAATGCTCTTTTGCAAATTGTTTTTATTGGAGACTGCTCATCTCATTAAGAGAGGGTGACACACGTTTCCTCTCACTTTTTATTTCTTCCCATCCGTGGCCTGTCTTTGAGACAGCCTGAAAATATAAGACATTTATGTCAATCAGGCAGGGCTACTTTACGTGGTGGACTGAGTTTTCCTATCTGCGTATGTTCATGCACCCACAAATCGGCCACTAAACTCCCCTTTAGAAGATGAATTCGGAACTCAATGACTGCAGTGCTGAAACAAAACTATAATTCTGATAACATTTTTTTTGCCATCTTCAGAAAAGGACTATCAATAAAACCTATTTACTTCCTCATTTTTACTATGTCAAGAGCGATACAGGGACTTGTTGTAGATGAAGTAGATGTGCATAGTATAATGATACCTGTCTTTGTTAATAATCTTACTTTGCGTTGACATGCCGCCTGGGTAACTGAACCCAGATAATGTGGCTAAACAACGCCCAGGCTCTTCATCCAGACAAGACTTTGGATTCAGCTGCCTGCAGTGTACGGGCACCACCTACTTGCTGTCGTTTCCTTGCAGACGAGGAGTGGCAGCTGGAGGACAGAAGCCACGCTACGCTCTCCGTGGGCACTGACTGTGTGCAGCTGTTGGTGAACGCCCTGGACCACCCCACGTGTCCGCTGGAAGACCTGCCGCCGGAAGCCGTTAAGCAGCGCTTACAGTGCCGCGAGCAGCTGTGGGAGGACATGGTGCAGAGGTCGCCCCACGTACCCGTCACCAGCTACCTGGCCTACACGCAGAGGGCGAACGTCAACCTCTGCCTGCTGGCCTGGATGGCGGTCAACTCGTACGGCATCTGTCAGGACGTCCCGTTTAGTATGATACAGTCCGTGCATGTCGCTCGCTGCTATTTCGATAGTCCTGACGATCAATCATGTCTGCAGTCAAACGCTACAGACGCCATCTGCTTTGTTTCCAGAGCTATTCTGCTGCTAAAGTGTCGCGACTTTTCCTCTGTTACGACTTCCAATAACTGTACGATCGCTAGTTTACAATTTGGATTATTCCGTAGTAGTAGCAGTGTACTGTATCAAAAGCTAACAGAAGAAACACTGAACTACAAAAACAGTTTAAATAACGCCACCTTGAAATACAAGGATTTCAAAATAGACAGCTTGAAACCCTTAGAAATCTCATTTATACTGGTAAATATTATTTTCCGTTTTTCGACCGCCGCAGTATACATCTACCTTCCCCAGTTACGTAACTTGCCTGGAAAGATATTCTTGTCCTTTCAGATCACGTGTATAATCCAGATACTGTGTTCTGAGGTCGTGTATCGTATGGCAGGCGTTCCTGACTTACCTACAGCAGTGCTGGTAGATAGCGCCCTCACACTTCTCAGCTGTATCTGGCTAAACTCATTCTGCTACCACATGTATTCTTGTGTTCGCCATCTCAGGCTTCCTAACCAGCTACTACATGCAGAAGTAAGCCAGTTCTTCTGTCGTGAGGTACTGTATGTGTTTATACCGTGGAGTATAGTATGTGTGGCAGCTGTTGCTTTGGAAAAGACGAGTAAATATTACCTGATCCACAGTCGTATAGTAGTCCTTGCAGGGATTTCAGTGTCTGTGGCATTCAATTTGGTTTGTCTCGGACTGGTTGGATACATGTACCTACGTACTCGGTGCTCCATGCGGCAACTCAAAATTGTTGATAACAACAAATTTGCCTCAAAGAAGCAATGTCTTTTTATGTCAGTCAAGGCTGTTATCTTAAGCGGAATAGGTATTCTAATTAGAATTGGGTTCCACCAGGCTCAGGGAATAGCGCAGATAGTTTACTATACACATCTAGCAACGATGGTGCAAGGACCAGTGCTCTTCGTCTGTTTCGTTTGCAATCGAACGACGCTCCCCATTCTGAAGAGCAGGATACTTGTTTGGTGGGACCCAACTAACATTCCTGCAGGTGTAGAGCTGTGTTCAGCAGCCAAAAGGAATCTCGCCAGGAGAAACAATGAACAGTCTCCTTTTTCAGAATCCTCGCTGTAGCCTCCTTCAGTATTTTTCGCAAATAACTGTCTCCACACTGCACTGCATTACACCCAGCAATAAAAATGGACAATAGTAAATGTCATTAAATCTGATATCGTACAGCCAGTCCGATTCTCTTTCCTAACGCCTACTTCGTTTATAACTGTGTGCTTATTTGTGAGTGGTAGCCTCTGTCTACCAATTCTAATGCACTGAGACTACTTACTAAAATTGTTGGGAAATGCTTCGTGTATACAATAGGCTGCGTCAATCACACGGCATGTTATATACAAGGAAAACGCAGCACGTTGTCGGAGGAATTCCCGTTCGTCAGTGTTATCTACCGTGCCGATGGTGCATTTCTGGACACATGTTCGTAGGACGTCTTTTCTCCCTTTTCCGTCAAGGATCTGTCTTTGCAGTTTGTCTGTTTCATTAATGTATAATGTATGATATTAGTATACAACATATTATGTCTGAAACAAGGAAATTTTCCATATGTGTGTGAAAGATGTACTTTTACATGATTTGTAATTCAAGTACCATGACAAGAGACATTCAGATACTTATAAAATCAAAATAGAGTGAAACCTTCCCGTCTAATATTGGATGAACGTTTGCTTGCTGACTGAACGCTGCGTCTCTTAAAATCTTTTAACTGCTGCTCTGTCAAGACTACCTGCTGATTATTACGACGAAACATAAAATGTGTTGTCGCCGTGGCCCTCAGTCGTTACCTGAAATTATTAAGACTGATTCTTACCTTTAATTATTTATACTGGATCGCCATCTGACTGCTACAGCAAACTGTGGAATGAATATACTTACTTCTCTTTAACATAATTATAAGCTGCTGGTGGAGTTTCATAATACTTTGTGACTGGAATTCTTTAAGTTGAAGTTAATTTAGATTTGATAAAAGCTGAAGCTCAGTTTAGACTTTTCTTTTAAGATAACAATAAATTCCGTAAAGCATTTACGTGAATGATTTTGGGATAGAAAATTCTTAATGCATTTAATCTGGTAGAAGTTAACTATATTCTGAGAACGATCTTGACAAACAATTACAAGGGGTATAGTTCTTTACAAAAATTCTTAAAAAGTAGCGTTGCGCTACATACCTAATTTTCCATCAAAATTACATAACTATATTCTGAGAACGATCTTGACAAACAATTACAAGGGGTATAGTTCTTTACAAAAATTCTTAAAAACTAGCATTGCGCTACATATAGCGAGTGGCTGGCGAGCACACCGCTTCTTTCAAAGTGTTAATTCATTCCTCGCTTACAGCGACCTCCTCTCATGTCTCGCTAGCTACGACTGCCTCGTCTCACATCTTACTCGCAACTGCTCGCTTCCAACGCTCAATGCTACAAAAGTGCGGTCTCGCCGCCAACAATGGTTTTTGGTGCAGACAATCCCTGCTACCATTACAGATGTATTACTGCGCGCTGTTTCCCGCTCTTTCTCAAAATGTATCTATGCGCGGTTTCCCGCTCTTTCTCAATAATACACAATGCAATTTAATTAACAAAACAATTTAAATAAGAAACAGTTCAGATAATTACATGCTAAAACAGTTTAAATACGCCTATTACATAATTACATATGCCGCTACTCGGCTTTCTTAAAATTTTACTACGTTGTTGAGTCATATGGACTCAACATAAGTATAAAATTTGATTATAGAAAATAGTTTGAACAAAGTGTATACACAAATGCTGTCATACGAAATGATTTGTCTATCTCTAATAAAGAGAATATGTAAATAGAAAGGGTTTTAGTAGGAATTGTACATCAAGTAAAATTTGGTTCCCTTAAATTTAACAACAAGAATAAGAGTAAATGTGAAAATCAATATACAGATCATATGAAGCAATTGAAAGTTTACATTATGAAACATTTAATTCAAATTGGCATCTCTTAGTACCACAATTAAGGAAGGTACAAAAGGAATTGGATAGCATGGTCAAAGCACTGGCAACTGTCTGTGAATGCACTCAAAAGTCTGTTCCTTTCCCTCACATAGCACAACACCAGGTTTCGCCATGTGGTTCCATCATCGCCTTGCTCCATAGTTTTAGTGTACCCAAACACTAAGTAAGTCGTCGAATAGCCTGAGTTGCCGCAGCCACATCAGGATTAAGTTCCATCTCCAATGGTCCATTAAGGTTGGTGGTGTGCATCTTGGTATGCAAACACCTATTGTCGTACATCATACTGTGGTGTGTATCTAGGTATGCAGGCACCAATTGACATACATCGGTCTGTGGTGTGCATCTAGGTATGCAAACACCTCGTCGAGAACATCATTGGTTGAAGTCACGTGTTTCACAATTCACTGATTCTGTGCTCAATAACCATGGGGATGCACAGGAATTAAGGTACGGGTAAAATTGTTTTGGCAATGGGTTCACGGACATTGTTGGTACCATAATTTGACTACCAAATAATTTTCCCTATGACAAAATATGTTGAGTCGTAATTTGTAACAATATGTAGTTTTAATTTAAGAATTCTTCCAGAAAATTATTCCCATATATAAAGGACATAAAAGTTCCTACTTATTCAGTATTTGATAGTATACAGATTTGTTATAGACAAGTACATTATTACTTATTCTGTATTTACATATCTTAGTTTCTTACATCATTAATTATAAATTTTGTTGACAATGCATTTCTTGACTTACTGTCCTAAAATTTTATCTTCCATTCAGGGGTGTAGTCGTCAGTTATGAGTCGTCAAATGTCAGGTCATAATATACAATAAAATTACTGTCATAAAATTATTTAAAGTATTCCTTTGCAGCTGAAAATTAAGGTAAACATTATTCTGGTTAGACATTGTAATGTGTGGTCCCCATCCATAGTGTTGCAATGTGTCACATGGTAGCAAAATTATTTCTTAACATTATACATTTCTTATATACTAACATAACATACACATTCTTCTTCTGCATCTGTGTCAACTCTCTGCATAACCTGTTATAAACATTCAGCATTAATTAACGTCAGCGCACGGCATGGCTTATTATAAAACATTCAGTAATAATTATCGTCAGTGCACAGCATGACTTCAATAAACATCTTCTGGTACTTCTCGTCCGCTCCTGGCATGACCTATAAAACACTTTATCATAATATTAACTGCTGCAAAATCACGTCAGCTCCCGGCATGACCTATAAAATTTCTGTAATGACAATTAGCGTCAGCTATCTGCGTGACCTAAAGATTCACATCCTTATTCTAACTAAAACTACGTTTCATTTTGATGACGTGTGACAACAATGCTGCGTTCTGGAATAAAGAGTACATGTTAATGTTACCACTAAAATAATTGATTAATGAACGATCTATATTATCAGTTTAGCTATTGCAAAAATCGACATTTTCTTAAGTCATTATGTCACGTTATAAAAAAAATTTCTTTCATTTATGAGCTCTCAGTGCACAAATTCATACGTCGTGTCGTTGTCTGCATGTTCTCTTTAAGTTAGGAAATGTTTCTCGTGTTTTTATTTGTCTTGGCTGGCGTAGCATCATTAAGTACTGCTGTGTTCTTTAAGGTACGGTGAAATATTAGCGGCCCGCTGCGTGTCGCGGCTTTGTTTGTTACTGAAGCGCGCTGAAACTACCATTGTTGCATACTTACGTGTCACGCCGTCCTTTCGTCAGCTGAAATGCAAAAATTTAAGTCAAGAAATGTTTCACATTGGATACATGATGATTTCCTAATGATTTCTTCTTACGTAGCGTTTCCACATGCACTACATTAGCGTGTGGAATATTACGAACTCTGTAAGGGCCTGCATACAGAAGTTCGAATTTACGGCATCTGTGCTTACCTTTGTTGGAAAGAAAATGAGTGCGCATCAGTACTTTGTCGCCAATCTCGTACTTCTGTAGTCGACTTACCTGCTTCTGTTGTTTCTTCCGCCGATCTGCAGCTCTTTTAGTGTTTGCTAATGCTGTGTCTATCATTTCACAATGTCGAAGCCTACGCGTCTTAGGAAAAGTAATTAGTTCGGTAATTTTGTTCGGTGGGTCTTTATTTGTCAGTATTACGGTTGGTGATTGCATCGTAGATTCATTGGGTATTGCATTTATCACTTCTTGAAACTGTAAAATATATTTATCCCATGTTGTATGTCTTTTATGACAATAAATTCTGCATAACTTCCCGATCTCTTTCATTATTCTTTCTGATGGGTTGGAAGAACTGTGATATCTTGATATGTAAGTAGGTGTTATGTTCTTACTTTCTAACATTTCCTTCCATACGTCTGACCTAAACTGCGGACCGTTATCCGAAATAACCTTCTGTACACGTCCTACTACTGATAGAAAATCTCTTACAAACGCTCTTGATACTGTTCTTGCTGATGCTTTCCTTAGTGGAGAAAATGTTACAAATTTGGATGTTAGTTCTACAGCTACAAAAATATAACTATAACCATTATTTGTTCTGGGGATTGGACCGAAAAGATCCACTGCTGCCATGTGTCTTAACTTAACCGGTATGATGGGATACAATGGTGGAATGTGTGACACTGTTGATGATTTAGCTTTTTGACATATCTTGCATGATGCTATTACTTTTCTTATGTGTTTTTCCATGTTATTAAAGTGGCAATTTTGTCGCAGAATCAGAAAGCATTTCCTCGCTCCGTAGTGTTCATAACTTAGATTTGTATACCATATCAGTTTATTTACGATCCCTTCCGGAATGCATAAAAACCAATTATTACCGTCTCGGTATGATCGAATAAAGAGTATATTTTGATGTACAGTGTAATGAAGTCTGACTTTAGCGTTACTTCTGTCTTTCCAAAGCGTTACAATCTCTTTCAGTATTTCATCTTTCTGCTGTTCTCTCTCTATATCCTGTAATGCTGCTGATATAAAGTTTTCGAAAGCTACTTGTTTAATATACATAATACTATGGTTGTTGTAGCAAAAGGTATTTTCTTTCTCCATGCGTTTATTGTGAATGGACCTCGACAATGCGTCGGCAACAGTATTCTGCGTGCCTGGAATGTGTATAATGGTAAAATCAAACTCTTGTAAGTATAATTTCCAGCGGCTTAATCTATCGTGCGTAAGTTTTGCTGACAATAAAAACTGGATTGCTCAGTGATCGGTATATATTGTTGTATGTCGGCCATATAGAAAATGACGGAATTGCTTAAAAGCGTAAATTACACACAGTGTCTCTAATTCTGTTACAGAATAATTGCGCTCTGCTGGAGAAAGTATCCTGCTTGCAAAAGCAATGTGTTTCACGACTGTCTTATCTTCTTCCTTTATTTCTTGGAAAATATGTACTCCTAGTGCTGTGGTTGAACTATCTGTTGCAACGGAAAAGTTTTGTGTTGGGTCAGGGTGTGATAACAAAGGTGCTTTTAATAATGCTTCTTTCAAGTTCTCGAATTCAGCTTCAACGTCTTCATTCCATGACCAAAGTGTGTTTTTACTTGTAAGCTGGTATAGCAAGGGCGTGTCTAATGCTTTGTAGTGGATAAATTTTCTAAAATAATTGATAAGACCTAAAAAGCTCCGAAGTTCCTTTTTGTTTGTTGGCACGTCGATGTCTTTCAGTGCTTGCAATTTGTCAGGGTCTGGTGCGATACCTCTTTGTGAGATAATGTGCCCTAGAAATTTTATTGACGCTTTACCAAATTCAGATTTACGCAAGTTTATAGTTATACCATTCTGCTCGAATGTATTCAGTAATTGTTGAAGAGTATGATTGTGTTGTTCCCAGTTTTCTGCTGCAATTAAAATGTCATCGACATATGTAGCAATTTTGTTTTTCAGATCTTGTGGTAGAATAGTATTCATGCCTCGTATAAAGGCGGCAGACGAAATCGTTAGTCCAAACGGAAATTTACAAAATTGATAGCATTCCCCAAAGCAAAGGAATGCCGTATATTTTCGGCAATTTGGGTGTAGTTGGATTTGCCAAAACCCTGATTTGAGGTCGAGTGTAGTATAAATGGAGGTGCCATGAAATTTTTGCAGTAACTCTTCTAACGTCTGTGGTCGGTCGGTTTCTGTAATGATTATTTTATTAACTTGACGTGAATCTAAAACTAAACGTAGTGATCCATCCTTCTTTTCAACAATGTGTAGTGGATTTATATATTGGCTGGCTGCTGGTTCTATTATTCCTTGATCGATCATTGCTCGTAATTCTTTCTTAACTGCTTCTGTGTGTATGTGTGGGATTGGATAATGCTTTGCTTTGAAAGTCTCGTGTGGTTTCACCTGAAATTCGTACATAAATCCTGTCATTGTTCCTGGAACATTGGCGAAAACTGCTTTGTGTTGTACCAGAATATTTTCAAGTTCTGTGCGTTCTGCGTCGCATTTTGCTACACTATTGTCTACCTTGCGTGTAATTGTCTCGAACATATTGTACTCCTGTTCCTCTACCAAGTCATTATTAAGTGTGTTCGTGTATAGTGCGATATAACAATCGTTATCTTGAGAATCAGTAATAATCTCGATCCTGTGCATATTTTGTTCTTCGGAGGATACTGTGTTTTGAAATCTTACGATCACTTCCCTGTTTTCCTTTTGTAGTGTGAGGTATGACGATTTGAAGTCAATCTTCGCATCGTACTGAACAAGAAAATTTATTCCTAATATCATGTCTGTTGTTAAATTCCGAACTATCCAACAATCACTGTGGAACGTTTCCCCTGCAAAAACAAATGTTAATTGTGTCTGTCTTTTAACTTCAATGCCTTTTCCTGCAAAAGCTCCCTTGACCTTCGTTCTGTTTAAAGGAAATACTGGGTAATCATTATTGCTATTGCATCTGTTAAATGTGTCTTCGTTAATTACGCACATAGGTGAACCTGAATCAATTATCGCTAAAATATTGTGCGACTGTAAATTTATCTCTATTATTGGGTGATATATTGTTTTCTGTAGGATTGGTTTTTCCTGTAACAATGTGTCTCTCACATCGTCAAATGTAATGGCATTTTCGGTCGTTATGTTTTCTCTGTGTGATTTCATAGTATCGACATTAAGAGATTCATTGCAGGTTTTCTCTAGTCATAATTCTTCCGATATGTGATTTTCAGCTTGGGAGTTTGGTATGTGTTCTATCAACTGTACAGTTCTGCCGTTTTGATTATTAGCAGTGTCTGGTGGATGAAATCTGGTGTCTGGTACATTCATACGGTAACGCAGCTGTTGGGCCCTGTTGTAGTTTCCGTTAAAATTGTCATTGTGGAACGTCCTCGGCGGTCTGTGTTCGCTTTCTTTTCTCCTGTCGTTATAACTGTGACTGTACGGCAGCCCACCTGCACCCCGTAGAAACGTTTGTTTTTGTTCATTTTGCGGTCGACTCGCGTAATGGCCTTCCCCGGTCGCATTATCTGAGCGATGATTCATATGGAAATTTGACCTATTCGGTTGCGTGTTAAGTCTCGGATTCTGTTGCTGTCCTGAATATAAATTTACCGTGTCAGTATAATGTTTTTCATTACTCCTGTTTTCGTTGTCATTTTCGCTGCGAAAGCGTTTACTCGGATTGTTATTACCAAATCGTGTTTGTTCAAAAGTAGCTGAGTTTGTTTGTTTTCCGTTCTGTCGTGAAAAATTTTTGTTAACAAATGCGTAGTCTGCCTGGTGTGCTTCTAATAGTTGTAAGATGTCTCTAAAAGCGGATACATTGTCCTTTTGTTGCCCTGTCAGTAATGACACTTTCAAAGCTCTGGGCAGTTTTGAAATGCAAAGCTGTATTAATGCCGATTGACTGTATGGCTCGTTGAGGTACTGGTTCTGTTCCACCATGTACTCGAAAAATTGTGTGATTGTTGGAAAGGTAGAATTTTCAAAGTTTGGCAAACTAAGTAGCCGATCTTTGATGCTGTTTTGTGTAGTGTCAGACCAATATGCTGATAAAAATGCTTCCTCAAATGCTTCTACGGAAAAACATTGTCTAGCAATTGGTCGCATTCGTCGTGCTGGTTCTCCTTCAAGAAAACTGACAATAAATTCTAACTTATGTTGTACTGGCCATGATGGTGGAAGTGCTCCCCTGAACTGTTGGATAAAATCCAACGGATGTATTTGCGCCCTGTCGTTTTTAAATGTTTTAAACTTTCTAACTGAAAGAAAATGTTTGTGGTCAAAACTGTCATGTCTGTGTGTATAAGTGTTGTCGTATTGTCTTGAATATGGATTCGGGTGTCTTTCTTCCTGGGTAAAATCTCTTACTCTCTGAAGTCTACCAACATTATATGTATTATGGATCTGAGGCATTTCGTAACGGTGTGTGTTCTGTTGAAAATGATTATGTGCGGCGGTTTCTTGTGCGTCCGCTATCTCTTGCTGTAGAGAATTTATTTGCTGATGCAATGAATCATTACGCGATTTTAGATCTGTGATAGTTTGTTGTATATTTGTCAATGGCGTGTTATTACTATTAGAGTTCTGTTGCACTGGGACTGGTGCAGTGTCGTCTGATCTCTCGTCATTGTTAGTATCTAAAAGATCTATTCTTGTAGTGAGTTCATTGATCTTTTCTGTCAGTTCGTTTCGTAATTTACGGTTGCTTTTGGTGACTTTCTTAAAATCTGCCTTTAAATTTTCTGTGTCATGGTTAATTTCTATGTGTTCTATTTTGTCAGTTAGTGTCTGAACGTCCTCTGTTAATTTATCTTTAACATTCTGGATTTCAGTGTCTGTAGAATTTTTCACAACGATTGTCTGTGTTTGGATTTCTGTAAGCCTGTCTTGTATTTGATTATTTGTTTCTTTGACCGTTTCGATTTCTTCCGAGATCGACTGTATGTGATTGTCTACATATGTTTTGCCCTGGGCAAACACTTTCTTTTTGTCGTCCTGACGCTGTTTAGTGATTGTTTGTAGTAATTCTTTTCGTTCTTTATACTGCGATCGCACCAGTTTACGGTGACGTATCAAACAGTTTTCTGTGTGATTGTTAAAACGTTCATCAATCTGAGCGTTTTGTTTAGCAAAGTTTTCTGTCATTGTTTCCCGTATACTAACTGCAAATGTTGCTTGGTTATCGGATATTTCTTGAATTTTGTCGCGTAATTCTTGTGTTGATTGTGAACATTTTTCAGCGACTGTTTGAATTTCTAATTTGATTTCGTGTTTTAGATTTTGGTACATGTTGTCTAATTTCTGATCTGTGTGTGCGTGTTCTGCCTTAATTTCGTTTTTTAGATCTTGTGACCTTTTTTCTAATTCTTGTGACCCTCTGTTAAAGTTTTGATTCATGTCTTGTCTCATTTGTAGCAAAAATGCTATTATTGGATCCGTTTCGGATTGACTTCTGTGTGTATTTGTATTCGTTGTTAAAGGCTGTAGATCTGTGTTCATTTGAACATCCTCAGATGATTGTGACTGCGTCACGTTTTCCGTAATTTCGGAATTTTGGTCATGAGAACTGTTGGATCTGCTACGCAGGTTGTGTAACTGTGTACCGTTTGAATCTAAATCAGTGCTTAATGGAGTCTCTCTGTCTGACTGCATTGTAGTGGTTTCGTTACTGAAACTGTTATGTCTACTATGCGGAATTTGTGACTGTGTACCGTCTGTTGCATTTAATGCCAAATTATTTTGCACTACCGTTTCATTGTCTGTGGGCATTTCTGAAGTTACTTGTTCGTTAAACGCTTCCATATTGTTACAGTTATTAAATGTCTGTTCACCTAACGTTTCAGAATCAGGGTTTTCACACGTATTATTACTGCCTATTCCAGAAAAGAATCTCTCGTCAGTATTTTGTACAGTTTTATCAGTTTGAGAACGAGTAATTATTCTGCGGGACATTGTCTATAATCATCACACGCAACAAAAGTTTTATCAGTATGAGAACGAGTAATTATTCTATGGGACATTGTCTATAATCATCACACGCATAAAATATATCACTGTTCAAAGCGGATTCAACACTGAACAAACACTTTTCAACGCCGAATCAATAAAGCAAACAGAATTGCCGATGACCTGTGAATAAAAGTTATACACTTTAGAATATGCGTTGCGCCACCTTACAGTAACTTATTCACACTATTATCAAAGTCAGTATATTCATATCCACAGTAGATTCACTAAAATGTCGTACTGAATGGATATCGCCAAGTGAAACCTTCCCGTCTAATATTGGATGAACGTTTGCTTGCTGACTGAACGCTGCGTCTCTTAAAATCTTTTAACTGCCGCTCTGTCAAGACTACCTGCTGATTATTACGACGAAACATAAAATGTGTTGTCGCCGTGGCCCTCAGTCGTTACCTGAAATTATTAAGACTGATTCTTACCTTTAATTATTTATACTGGATCGCCATCTGACTGCTACAGCAAACTGTGGAATGAATATACTTACTTCTCTTTAACATAATTATAAGCTGCTGGTGGAGTTTCATAATACTTTGTGACTGGAATTCTTTAAGTTGAAGTTAATTTAGATTTGATAAAAGCTGAAGCTCAGTTTAGACTTTTCTTTTAAGATAACAATAAATTCCGTAAAGCATTTACGTGAATGATTTTGGGATAGAAAATTCTTAATGCATTTAATCTGGTAGAAGTTAACTATATTCTGAGAACGATCTTGACAAACAATTACAAGGGGTATAGTTCTTTACAAAAATTCTTAAAAAGTAGCGTTGCGCTACATACCTAATTTTCCATCAAAATTACATAACTATATTCTGAGAACGATCTTGACAAACAATTACAAGGGGTATAGTTCTTTACAAAAATTCTTAAAAACTAGCATTGCGCTACATATAGCGAGTGGCTGGCGAGCACACCGCTTCTTTCAAAGTGTTAATTCATACCTCGCTTACAGCGACCTCCTCTCATGTCTCGCTAGCTACGACTGCCTCGTCTCACATCTTACTCGCAACTGCTCGCTTCCAACGCTCAATGCTACAAAAGTGCGGTCTCGCCGCCAACAATGGTTTTTGGTGCAGACAATCCCTGCTACCATTACAGATGTATTACTGCGCGCTGTTTCCCGCTCTTTCTCAAAATGTATCTATGCGCGGTTTCCCGCTCTTTCTCAATAATACACAATGCAATTTAATTAACAAAACAATTTAAATAAGAAACAGTTCAGATAATTACATGCTAAAACAGTTTAAATACGCCTATTACATAATTACAAGAGAGGCCAATGACTGAAGTGGTGTGGGCATGAAAGTGTAAATAGGTCTGTTGAGCTTATTAATGGTTCGATTACATAGAGTGGCTGAAACAGGTGTAGTGATAAAGTAACACATGACTTGTGTGAAATGTGGCTGGAAGTGAGCGGAAAGTGTCGAATGGCAAAGTTGTTTCAATCTCATTCTAGAGTTATATGAGTTTAGCATTATTAGGTTTGTGAGACAAGATGGTTATTTGTTAAGCTAGAGGTTTGTAAGGGTACTGTGGCAGATGTTAAAAATTAGTGTTCCATGTGCCACTGCTGAGCAAGGAAGAACATTACTTAAAGGCGCATTTACAGAAACAGTACTGTGGAAGGACAAATTTGTGCCAATACTGTGAGTCGTGGAAAACATGTGCCATAGTACCTTCACTAGAAGGACACAGTACGCCGGAATTCTGGTGATTCCTAATCAATAGACGATCTCCCATTTGTTCAAATAAAGCCTGAGTGAGCAAAGTAAAGGAGTGTCTGTGTGAATTTAGTATCCAGCCCAACTGAAAATCCTGTGATGAATAGCACTACGTGGAGCGATTTTCGTGAATTGTGAAATTAAAGGCATCATCGCGCACTTAGCAGGCACCCGCAGTGTTAACCGCGATTTCCGTCCTGGACGCAGTGGAACCAGAGGCCGCACCGCCACGAGGGAGGCAGGTGCCGGGTGCAGCCCGCCTGGCGCAGGGGGCCGCCGGCAGCTCAACACACCCTGTGGAACCGTTTGACGGAGATTTGCAGGCCGCGCGCCTCGCTGCTGTCAGCGCAGTTCCAGCCGACCCTGGCCCGCCTTGCGTGACGTCACGAGAGCGCGCCGCGGCCGTCCCTTTAGGTGGTGGTGATCAGAGCCGACACGGGGCCCACTGGGGGCGCTTGGCCGCCCACCCACACAGGTGTCCGACACAGTGGTCGCCAGCCGAGCCTCGGCCCGCTGAAAGCATCGAACCTCATCGCTCATCAAAAGCCAGTAGATTTAACGGCCCTCATGCTACCTACTTACCCACAGACAAGATCCGCCACGTCGGCCACACGGGCGCCGACGGCCAGCTTTCGATTCCCCGAGCTCCGAGCCTCTCCACGAAATCCTTCTACACGTGGGCCCTTCAGCCAATCAGGAGCAGCAGAGGACTGCAAGCCCCACCACTGGCCACTCCCTGCTGCTGTTTCAGCCGCTGCTGTCACGTTGTGATCTTCTAAGAGGCGAACCAGCGAGCAGATGTGGGTGGTCAGGGAATCACCTGCTACAACCCTTCCACTCGTGGGTATCAAGCATTAACTTCTGCAACCGATATACCTATTAAGGGCTTTCCCCTGATATACCTGGAGACATGCATTCCCGCAGCAGAAACTGCTTGAGCTGTTGTTACACCTACGTAGTTGTTCGGCAGCACCCGTGTTACTCAGACGATGTCCCCTACAAAGAGCATCATGCCTAACTTGCGCCACTGTCGTCAAGTGCAGCATTGTCAGAGCGATTCAGACTTGGGATCAGCAGTCCGCACAACCGCCACACTTTGAGACAGGGACGACCAACCCGCATCTGGCGAGGCTAAAGGCACGGAACTCAACGCTGACTGAGAGCGTTCTCAGCAGGGCGTGGGGACTATGGATCGTCCTGTTTCCGATATGCAACAACAGTTTACAACGCACCAGACTGAAGTAGAGAACTCTGTCTCCACCAGATCTCCAGAAACGCAACGCTACGCGAACCAGCCCAAAACCCACACAACATAACAAAGAGAAAGACTCCTGGCGTACATAAGAAACAAAATCAAACAGTAGGGAAATTCTATAGAACATACGGCACTAACCAAATGGATATGCTACTATTGGCTTGAATGATCTCAATGACCTAATAAGAAGAGAAATCCACCAAATTATGCGCGAGGTATTCACAAGAATTAGGCCCCCATTATAGCAGTCGTTTTTGGAAAAGAAATTCAAACAAGCCATAGCACACCATTTTCGAACAGCCATCCTTAATAGCACATGAGAGTGCCATTCATTACTGCCGACCTCAAGAACGTTCCTCAAAGTGCTACAAAAACATTCACGGTCATCCATGGCATCCAAAATTAGAAGAAACCGACGACGAAATAATAATCGAAAATCCGAATGCAACCGCTTAACATCCACTACTTTATAACATTGACGAATAAGAAACGGAAAGAAACGTAACGTGCACGCAACGTTTTACGCTCTTACAGTGTCTGAGTTAACTTAAATAGAGCATGGTCGAAGGGGACAAAGGAAACATAAACAAAGAAGCCTGTCACATATAACGAAGGTATTACATCTAATCTTGCGCGACATATTCTCACGAAGCGCCCAAAAAAGTCTTTATCTGCCAAGTGAAACCTTAATTGTTGCATTCATGGACTGAAAACTAGGGCTACCAATGAAATGCCATGCCATTTTATGTTCCTTTCAAAATGTAATCCAAAATAGAATGAGTATGTTTACCACTGTCAAAAAGTCTATATACCTACGTTAAAGTCATGATTCAGAAATTTTCCTATAGACTTTACTTTTGTTGAGAATAATAACCCATCAGATTCAAAACGTAAACTATCACCTGTAGTCATTGGTACGATTTCAGGTAAAATCCCTCTTTATTTTATTCAGAAACCAGTTTTTGTGTCTGTTCACTCTTATACAATGGCTAGCAATTCGCGATCTCGTAAAAGTAGTGAAATTTGGGGTTTCCTCGCCGATTTAGGTGATGGGAAAGCAAAGTGCAGCTGTTGTTCTAAGTGTGTTTCATATAAAGGAGGAGATACATTTAATCTAGGGCGTCATGTTCGAGTGCCGCATCCAACAGTGTCATTGTCAGTCAGGCGCTTAGCGCCTCCTGCTCCTGCATCTTCCGATATTTCTTGGACAAATAACCCGGACAACCCGGAACCAACACCAGCAATTGTCAGAAGTAAACAGTAGTTGGTGCCAGAAAATAACAGTATCACTTCATTATCAGACAGCAGACTCAATAACACAGGACATTACCTATGTATTTTTCGAAACCTCTTTCGAACAGAAGAAATCAGGAGATAGATTTCACGCTTCTGGAGGCTGCTGTAAAGGATTATTTGCCCTTCAACATAGTGGAAAGAAAACTTTTCCAAAGTTTTGTGGGCAAACTGAATGGTGCTTACAGAATGCCTGCTCGGAAGACCATTTCCAATACACTACTACGACAACAGTACACCATGATGAAAGAAATTGTGAGAGTCAACATAAATTCTGAAGAAGCGGTTGTGCTGACAATTGATGGGTGGACCTCAACCACAAATAAGAGTTATTTGTTGGTGACGGCACACTACGTTGAAGACCTGGAGCTGACATCTTCCTTCCTAGAGTGCACTAAAGGCACTAAAGGCACTAAAGGCACACGTCAGAAAAACTATCCTAAGAACTGTGTCGTGTCACAAGGGAATGAGGCATTCAAGAAAAAGTCGTGTGTGTTGTTAGTGACAGTGCTGCTAATATTGTGGGAGCTACAAGACTCACAGCTTGGATACACAACACCTGCTTTGCACACACACTCAATTTAATTGCTCAGAATGGGCTTCCACACATTCAACCCGTTCTGAATAAAGTAAAAAAAATTGTTACATTTTTAAAAGAAGTTCACAGGCCTGCACGAAACAGAAATAATGCAGGAACAGTTAAAAGAGCCAGTTCTGACACAAAGACAGGATACTGTTACAAGATGGAATTCAACCTATTATATGCTGCGAAGAACAATCGAGGTTAAGAATTCCCTAATGACAGTTATCACTCTGATCTTCCAAATCTGACTGCAGGGGACATTGAAACTCTAACACAGGCCTGTGGCCTGTTGAAAGTTTTCAAAGACTGCAAGGAGGAAAGGTCAAGTGAAAATGTTGTCACTGCTTCTAAAGTTAAACTTCTTAGTCGCTCGTGGAAAAAATTGTGTTGTAGGTTTGTTAATAACACTGAAATTCATGTAGACGTGCAGCAAATGTCCGAAAAGCTAGCTAAGGACCTAAAATGACGGTTTCGAAATGTAGAGGAAAATTCCATCTTTGCAGAAGCAACTTCATTAAATCCCCGGTTCAAAGTACATTGTTTTTCTGATAAATATTCTGCTGAGAAAGTGAAATTAAACCTGATCAGGCACTGTGAGAAATTTGTGACGAACACATCCACTGCTACTGCCACAGTCTCAGTTCCAACCACTGAATCTATTTCTAGTCTCTGGCTCTAATTTGACTAAGTGTTTTCCAGACTGCAGAGTAATCCACACCCGAGAACTGCTGCAATGGTGGAAGTGGACAAATATTTACAAGAGCCCCTGCTACAGAGACAAGGCAATCCACTTGAGTGGTGGTCTGAAGGGCTGTCAGTATACCCCACGCTCTTTGAACTTGCAAAAATACGTGTATTGTTGCAACCTCCATGCGGTGTGAAAGAGTGTTGACGAAGGCAGGACATCTTACAACTGACACAAGAAACCGCCTGACAGGAAAGAAAGTGGAACAAATAATGTTATCAAACGGAAATCTCTGAACATTCGCCAAATCCGTTGACGTTTACTCATATATATGTATTTTTTTAAATATAATTAGGACAATCCTCAAGTTTAGTGTCATTATTTCAATAATGTGTATGAGATAAACATTGCTACATGAACGATTATCTTTCAGGCTTGGATTCCACGCATGCTTCAGTTCCAGACACAGAAGGTAAGCATTTTATTTTCATGTTGGCTGTGCGTGCTCACACAGCCAGCCTCTTCGTTTGTATCTTTAATATTCATTTATCTGCAAGCGCTGCCAACGGTAGGATATCCGTAGACGCGACGTATAACTGCACAAATAGTCACCGGTAAAGATGTCAGCACTGTAGGGAGCAGCTGACGCTGCCTTCCTCTCGCCCCTCACCTCCCCAAACCCTCCTAAACCTATCGTTCCCCACAAACAACGCGCGATTCGTCGACAGGAAGTAGAGGGAGGACTGAAGGGAGAATGAGTGACGTAGCGCCGATGTAGTGGGAGAGGGAGAGGGGAAGAGAGTGAGTGAACTAGAAAAAAGTGTGGAGTGTGCTATCTGTGAAGAATTTGAAGTACCAGTTCATTGAAATTGAGTGGTTAGTTCACACTTCACCGGAGTGAATCGTTCATTTGAACGACTCATTCACGAGCTCCCCATCACTAGCCGACAGTCCACTATTTTGCGATGGCGAATTACCTGCCCAGCCGTCAACCGGTAAGAGGCTTCAACCTTGAACCTTGACCCTAACTTCTTACTGGATGAGCAACCCGGCTACATGTAACGACACTGGCCAAAACACATCTAGACGTGGCATGTTGATCTACGCCTACGCTCACCTCTATGTGGAACGGCTCTGTACTGTGCCACGTCGGTTGTAGGTCACTGACTCTGTTAATAGGTTGCCAGACTATAAACATGCTTCTACAACTATGACTGGTGCCGTGTTTACTTTGACCAACGCTTGCCCTTAACAGGTAATTTTGTATAGTCAAACTCTGCTGTCTACTATTGGAGAACCTTTGCCCTACTTCGTTTTCTGACGCTAAAGTGTCAGTTTTTTATGTAAGAGGACTATTTGAACAAATCCTCACTTTGCTTTTGTTTCCATTCCATCACCTGGTAGCAAGGTGAACTGATGCGACGTAAATGACGTCAGTAAAGTAACATCCTATGTTCTCCTACATTTTCAAATCACTAAAGAATTCCTTTACACATCAAAATGAGTAAATATATAGAATTGTGAAATTCGCCTGTACTCCACCTCTCCATAAACTGATGTCAATAGTGTTAGCAGATTTTTGTAAATCGAGCTTATATACTCCATGGTTAGCGGCGCCATCTGGCAGTCGGCACTTTCGTGTAGTAAAAACATACATACATATATACCTTACATACGCGGCCAGTTCCCTGACGGCTGTAGTACAGCCTGGTTCCCGCAGCGTTGCGAGTGACGGGCCGTAGCCGCATCCACATAGGGGCTGGGTGATAGTTACCTCCGTCACAGTCTGTGCATTCGAACACAATAGAAGCAATATGAGCAGTGGACCTGTATGGCGGACGTTGCACACTGCGAGTCCAGTACGACCCACTTTCGGCAAGTTCAGTGCTTGATTTGTGACGGGGTACGCATAGGTACTCCCCAATGGTGTCTCGGTGTTGGGGGAAAAAAGGATCGATACTGCAAATTTTGAGATGTGGTAGGGTAGAACATTATCTTTTTAGTAGTAAAGATGTTGTCCTGTCACTTTTGAAATGCGCAGAAAAGCGTTAAAATCTTATGAGATCAATTGCAGAAACACACACCTGATACCCTCTCCCCCCCCCCCCCCCACCATCACCCTGGAAGGTCACAACAGTGTTGAACCTGTTTCTTACAAATCAAGCACTAGCTGAGGTTAAAGCTGTACACCACATACCAAATGCACTTCATGTCATTATTTTTGTCACGATATATAAAATTTTTCAGTGTGTGAATAGCAACAAGAGCGATTCCACTCAACAGATTATGGCGCTGTGTAATGCCCGGTGGCTGATACGTACCAATAAATATTACTACTTGTGTGTGTGAATGGAATTTTAAGCATAAACGTATTATGCTATAGTTGAACTCTTTTATGCTACCTTTTTGTATTTTGATCTGAAAAAGTCTCGTCAATGTTCTGAAACTAGTAATCAGTAGAGGAGTTTTAGCGATCTTGTAATATGACTTTTATCCACACATTTTAACATAACACATTGCCCGTCATCCCTTTTGAAAATAGGAAATTATAACGAGAAAATGTGTAACTTTTATGCCCAAGGGCATATTTTGCACTGGGTTGGCGCCACCTGCGACCACAATTCTAATTCGGTCTAAATTTCTTTTGGCAACAGAGAATGCAATTTTGATGGCTCATTGTTGAATGTCTAGTTGCTTAGTTTCATTTTCATGGTTGATTTATAGACTAACCATTATTATTAGCAGCTTGTCACAGTAGAGCAAACGTGTTTCTTTTGAGGAAGATTTTCTACATTGAGTCATAGAGACCTGAACGAGGCGGAAATTTTCGCTTAACATCTAATAGACGAACAAGTATCAGAGTTAAGGGATTTCGAGTCGAATTGTATAGACATTGAAGAGAATACAAATAAAGAAGATACCGGAAGGGTGGGGGGGAGGCAGTGAAGTAACAATGCCCACATACAACACTCACAATATGCTACAAGTTCTGGTAGGGTCCATCCAGAAGCAACTCCAAGAATATGTAAAAGTGCTTCTGCGAACTTGGCCCATAAACCTCAGCGAAGAAGTACACCTGGGAAAGAAGTATCTGAATCAATCAAAAAAATTTTCACTCCTGAAATGGTTAGGAAAAAAACTGACGATACAATTGTATCATGTAATGCCAAAAATTGATCTCTCGTTAGCGATTCTGAACTATACTCTGTATAGTCATACATACTACAATATACTGTCCTACTTAACATAATCTGTTACATTAGTTTGCTTTTAGCATCTAAGATGTACGTACTCACTTAGCATTTGACGATTTATTCGTTGTGACGCCTGATTTGAAACGAACAATCTGCAGAAATCGAAAAGAGTTACCTCCCCAAATAAGCAACAAAAAAAAATAACATTGTGTCTTACAGCCGATACATTTGTCCGAAAATGTAACAAAAGTATCTAGTTTTATTCGGTAACTCGCAAAAAGAGACGTCCTAAGCGACTTAATAAGTACAGCGTTCATATAGGGTTTAGATGGGACCATTAGATTCCTGTGTTATAGCCTAAATACAGCATTCATGTACGATTTAGATAGAACCATTAGATTTCGATGTTATAGCCAAAAAGTCGTTAAAAGTGATGCCGCTATGAACGGTCTCGACTGAATGTACCCACAGGACGTGTGGCATGTAATTGAAAAAGTGAGTTCCCTGATATTTGTATTATCGTGGTATTACTTTACATCTTGAGTTACTGCGATACAGGGCAGTGTTTCCTAGTGGTGACTTCGTGGAACCATTTTGAACGGTCAAACGACTGTACTGAGAGGCTATTAGAGGACCTGCTAAACAGCTGCGTTATGCGGGTTGCATGCGAATCAGGCGAAATGCAATTCGATTCGTTCGGATACTTTTGAGCATGACTATACGTACATAAGTTGTGTACCAGAAAGGAGTATTATGGGTCCGATACAAGTAGGCTATTTTCACAATTTTCGTACGTAATCGTTCATTGCTTACGGAAAGATTCCGGACAGTAACGTACACAGTGTAAGTACTGGCATCAGAGGCGGTACCTTCATTGTCGACGCTGTGTGCTCAGGAAGGGGCAAAGTGCAAGCACGTTCTGTGAAAAGAAATATTAGGCGCTGCTGTGATTAATAGTAAGGGCACAGAAGTATTTTGTTTGTAAACGTTGTCGGGGGTGTTCTTGAAGGCAGAATATCTGTAAAAACATTCCTACGTTATTCAAAGAATTCGAAAATACAATATTGTCAACCGATCTGACTAAAAATTTAACTAATTTTTGGCATTACGTAAAACCAGCAAGTGGATCGAAACCATGAGTTGAGTCGCTCAGTGACCATACTACCACAGAAACGGAAGACAATCGACAGAAGGCGAAAAACAGAGCTGCCATGAATCATTCACTAGTTTCCAGAATTCTAAATTTTCGGAAAACTTGCTTGTGGAAATATGATTGGAGCATGAATATAACAGCAAACTCAGCGTGTTTAAACTGTGCTGACCACCTCACATTAACAATGCAGCGCCTTGCCAAAATGCCGACAAAGCGAGAGAAGAGTTTTCTCGTGTTGTAATATGCGGGATGTTTGACAAAATGTGGCAGCTGCAACCGTGTAGAGGGGTGAACGAGATTTCTGTACGCGGTCCAAAGAAGTCAACAGCAGGCGCAAGCCGCGAACTCTAAACACCGCAGCAAAGTGTGTGGAACACCGTGCGTCTTCAGTCACACATCGAACCGCGCCGTCTGCATTTCTCACAACTATTAAAATCAGAAGGTTGCGGCCGGCGCCTTCAGATTTGCGCCACTATGCACGGACCGGTTGAGGATGGACATTTCGTCTGCACGCTCATATTCAGCAACGAAGCAACCTTGCATTTATCTGAAAATATTGATCTCCGCAATGTGAGAGTTTGGCGTAGTGTCAACGGCCCATTCAGCTTTGTCTGTGCCAGAACACAGCAAACATTAACCATCGGCGAATCTGGTTCATGCGCCGCAATTTCATGAGGATTTTCAGTAGCCCACACTCACATTGCGGAGATTAAGTTTTTAGGATAAATTCCAGGTTGCTTCGTCGCTGAAGATCAGCATGGAGGTTCAGCATGGAGGTTCATACGACAGCACTCCCTCCGCTGTGGCGCGAATGTGAAGGCGCCGGCCGCAATCTTCCGCTTTTAATTGTTGCACGATCTGCAGACGGTACGGTTCGAAGTGTACCAGCCGACGCCCGGTCTTCCACACACCTTGCTGCGGTATTTAGAGTTCGCGGCTTGACGCTGCTGTTTACTTCTTTGTACAAAAATCTCGCTCACCCTCCTCCACGGCCGCAGCTGTCACACTTGGTCAAATATCCCGCACATTACAACACACGAAAACTCTCCTCTCGCCTTGTCAGTATTTTCGTAAGGCGCTGCATTTTTAATATGAGGTGGTGGGCACAGTCTAAACTCGCTGAGGCAAAAAATATATTCGGAAAATGTAGAATTCTGGCAACCAGTGAATGACTTAATGGTAGCCGTGTATCTCGCTCCTGTGTCGTCTTCCGTTGCTGTGACGGTATGGTCACTGAGCGACTCAACTCATGGTTTCGATCCCGTTGTTGTTTTCATGTGAGGTCAAAAGTTCTCTTAATTATTAGTCGGAAAGGTTGACAATGTTGTATTTACAAATTCTTTTAATAATATAGATAATATTTGCACACGAAACCTGCCTCCAACGATTCTCCTGATAATGTTAAGAATCAAAGTACTTCTGTGCATCTCCAATTAATCACCGCAGCGCCTAATCTTTCATTCACAAAATGTACTAGCACTTCTGTACTAACTAATCACATACTGCCAAAACTATGTAGTGGCTTCAGCGCTACTAGTCTAAACATTCATGCTGGTGTCTGTTTGTTCTATATCGTGTCTCCCTACAACTTTCGCGCAACGACACTCTGAGCGTGTTTTTTTAGGGAATAGACTAGTTTGAACCTGGGACCTGTTGCTGGTAAGGAGACGCCAGAACAAACATGACATGTAGAATTAAGAAGAGTTCAGTGAGACTAGCGATGATATAACCAAATACTAAATGATCTCAGCGTCAGCTCCACTGCCCTCCCTGTAAAAGAATCTTAATACTAACTAAATTTAGCGGAAGGTGTTCAAGGCTTTCCTATTTTTAGTTAGCTGGTAAAATAACGTCGAAAAGCAGATAAGTTTACCATTGGAAATTTTATTCTACTCACAAAACATCGTTTATAAACTGCACTATTGATAAAAGGAAATGTTTTAATACAGGATGGTAAAAACCAACTGCATTCAACAAAAATGTGAACGAATATTCCCTGAAAGGGTTTCCAAGTTCTACAATCAATCGAAGGATGACCTATGCCATATCACATCTATAATCTAGGTTTAATTTAAGTTTCACAAAAGAGAAAACTATCAAAATGGTCTACAGTGACCCTCAATTATCTTTAAATACTTACCTAACTTGTCGTAAATTACAGTGGCTGATGTGGCTTCTCAACAACTATATAAAAGAAAAATTATCGCGTTTCAGATTTTTACTTCAAGTGGCAAATGTGAACACCATGAGTTTTAATCAACGATCGACACTGTTGTTTGTTGTTGTTGTCTTCAGTCCTCAGACTGGTTTGATGCAGCTCTCCATGCTACTCTATCCTGTGCAAGCTGCTTCATCTCCCAGCACCTACTGCAACCTACATCCTTCTGAATCTGCTTAGTGTACTCATCTCTCGGTCTCCCTCTACGATTTTTACCCTCCACGCTGCCCTCCAATGCTAAATTTGTGATCCCTTGATGCCTCAAAACATGTCCTACCAACCGATCCCTTCTTCTAGTCAAGTTGTGCCACAAACTTCTCTTCTCCCCAATCCTATTCAATACCTCCTCACTAGTTACGTGCTCTATCCACTAGTATTACCCAAAAAGGGGGTGTAACAGATGAGACTTCTGCAGTTCTGAGTGAAGCCTTATGCGCTCAAAAAATGTGCCATCGCTTGCGTTCATTACCTTGTCGGTGTTTAGGCAGCGTCAGGACAGCGGCGGGCAGCACAGCTCCGCTCACCACGCCATCTCGGAAGCAACTCCCCTAACTTCTCCTTACTACAGTTTACCGATGTTTGTTTAAAAAAACTATCTGGCTGTGTTTTCATCTGACCAATCAGGGTCTCAATGTTAACCTTAAGCTCTGCATACAAAAATCCTGTCTATCCAATGAGAAACGTTATACCTTTCGTGGTGGGGCAATCTTTTTAAAGTTTGCAACGTAACAGAGACGCTAAAAAGTCTCACGCTAAAACCTGCAGCTGGTGTGGTCCTTTTAGCGGTATCGTGAGATCTATACTGTTCTTCTGGAGGGCTCTCTCTTTTAACATGGGCTGGGGGTGGTCCTAATGTAACAGACACGCGAAAAAGTATCATGCTGAAACGTACGGGTGGTAGACTTAGCGGTAGACTGACGACGTGGGTGTCCAGTCCGTACCGTATCGTAGGGCCTTCTAGGTTAACACGGTTCTGCTCTCAGCTTCTGTTCTCGTTTCTCCCCTCGGAACTGCATCGGTCTCGCACTGGGAAGGGACGACATGAATTTAGGTATTCTTGTGTTAGTCTGTGGTATTCCATTTGCTCACTCGTTACTCATATTACTTTGGTTAATTTAATGTCACGATTTATTCGGAGCTATGTGACATACTACTGGATTTGCTTATCATGTCAGGGTTTTCATTGAAGTTGTTGGATTTCCCTGACACCTTACTTATCACCACCCTTCGAACTTAATTTTTGCACTGAATTTAGGCAATGACTGAATCGTTGTCTAAGTCAGTCAAAAATTTTTTAATTTATCTACATTTTGTAGCATACTGTTCAGCCACGTTATTCTGTTCTATGCTAGTTTGAATTACTAATTTATACTTTTATATTCTTCCACATTATAATGAAAAATGACAAGAGAAGAATATTTTTATTCTATTATTAATTTTTTATTATTTTCTTTCATTATTTAAGTGTGAAGTTTGTTTTTTTAGTAGTTTGTTATCGAAAGTTAGGAGTCTTCCACATCGATTTTCTTAGAAATATTGTTTTCATAAATGTAGTAATTAAGTAAAATCTATTCGTAACAAATTTTCTAAATATCATGTGCAAGTAAAAATGTTTTCGTTTCTAGACACTCCTTTCAACATTGCTACACTAACAAATAAGAATTATTTCCAAGAATTGCTTTGACAAAGAAATATACATACACAAGTATTGAGATATTATCCTAATAAATGGTAGAAATGTTAATCAAAAGGAAAACATCCAACAAGATAATTTTTTATTCTTTGTATTTATAAGGAGAAAATAAATAAAATATAGTTATTCTTTTATTTTTTGAGGAGAAAATAAGTGGCATATTGTTTCTTTATATACTGTCCGTTTCCGAACTAATGACTTATTTTTATTGATTGTCTATTTTTTACTTAACTCCATTGTCAATGACTTTTATTTTGTAGTTTATTAGCTGTCTGGTGTGCTTAACTTATTTAGTTTTTCACACATTTCTTTTGCACAATTCCTACATCACATAATTTGATTTCACACATTCACACAATCCTATGAATGTTTAAGCATGAGGTTGGTGAATGTTTTTGCACAAAGGTGATGGACTTGAGCGAGATAGATGTGGGCAAGTATTTGATGTACAGCTTCGTTCGTTGTTCCTTGTTGGCTTTGCAAGTGTGTGTTGCTGTTGGGGAGGTCCCATAATGGAATGGAGCTGTGAGTGCAGAATCTCGTGGTATACTGGCTTTGTATGCGTGAAATTCATCGTTATGTGTCGCTGAAAGCGGTCTTTTTTTGTAGTAATACTTCGCAGACGACTAGTTTACAATAGGATAGGGATTTGGGAAGGTATGTCGTCTACTCTTCACCCATCTTCTTTCTTGGTGTCAATCTTGCGAATCTTCAACTTCTGTTCTTCCTGCTTTTTTCTCTGCTTCTTACTTGCTTCTTGGTTCTTCTCTGTGCAGGATATGGAAATATTTATTGATAACTAGTCGCTTTGAAGTTCTCCTCTTTTTTTTGCCAGCGCTGGCTTGCCCAAGCAGTCTTGCCGTCGGGCCCTTTTTTGCTCGCTCCGCTGAGTGGGGGGTGCCCCGGTGTTCGAGCGGTGAAATCCGGTGTCCCTGCACCCCGTCACTTCTGACGTTCCGTGTTTCATTGCGTGTCTGCAGGGTTCCGTGCAGAGGGCTGATCTACTGCTCTACAAGGGCCCTCTGTTGGTCTCTCTGTTCTTCCCTTCTCTCACTTGTAGAAATCGTGCCTTGCTAATTATGTCCTGCCTTGCTAATTAGTCCTTTTCTTTCTTGATACTTCTCGCATTGCAACTTGTGGGTCGTCCCTTCTCTTCTTTGCTGGAGTTTTTACAATGGTTCTTACAAAAAGTTTTACTTATAATCATCTAACACACATCTAGTACGTACATTGTTTTGCGCCTTCTTAAAAAGCTTTACAAATTTCGGCGCCCTTTCCATGTTACAATTCTAAGATATTTGGATTCTTAACGTCTACTCAAGAATCCTCAAGTTGGTTTTTTTTATTTTTGTGTAGTGTCGTGGTGTACAGCATTTTACTATTTCATGCTGTTAGACTATCTACTTTTTATCCCTTCACCTTAATATATGGTACTATTGGTGTTATTATTGAAACTACTTTCTTTTTCCCACCTTCCTCTCTCTTCATTCTTCTTTCTCCTGACGATCTTATATGCAACATAATCTTGAAATATTGTGCTGATTATTTACCAGTAATAAAATTAATCTTCAAACTTGTAGTGAAAGTGTTTAATACTGCCAGCATTAGGTAAAAATACCTCTGCTTTATCTCGTAAAATACCCTCTAATTCTCTTTTACTTTCTTCCAAAATACCTTGAACTTCTTCCAATTTTTCATCGATTTCTTTATGGACTTCTAACGTTAGTTGAGGCGATTCCTTCTTTTGTGCATGCCATTCTCATTCTTCATGCTCTTTATCTCGCGTCATTCTTAATTGTTTGTTTATAATGGGTATTTCTTCAAATTTTAGCTTTTGCTCAGAGAGAAGTGTGACATTCCCGAATGTTATGCTACCTTTCCCCATATCTAATATCGCTCGTCTCTCATTTAAAAAATCTGCACCTATAATCAAATCTACAGTTACTTTAGGTATAATCACGAAGTCGGCTTCGATATTTTTACCTTGGCACAAAAGAGTCAACCTTGTTTGTCTCGTAACTTCCGCAGCATTGTTTCTAATAGGACCTCTTACTTTAATCTACCGTCATTTCAGAACTGGCAATTCCTCATTGGCATTACACTGCATGAATAAATTTTCTGAGATCGCAGTCAGTTCACGTCCGCTATCAATTCCAATATTGACTGGGATATGCTTTACCATGGCCTTCACAATTGGTTGAATTTGAAAGGGTTGGTTGTGTTCTTCTTCTTCTTGCATCAACGAATCCTCCACTGAATCATACATGAGACTTTTTAGGAATTTCCCTTGTGAATTCTAACTTTCTGTAGGATAAGCTTCGACTGCTACTTCTCTCTCCTTTATTTCCTCTTCTCTATTTCTTCCTTCATTTACGCTTTCTTCTACATCCTCTACTTTTACCTCATCCTTGTCTATATTCTCCTTCTTCGTCGCTACTGTGACATAATCGCGTCTAAATGCTCTAATTATTGCTTCATAACTTCCTTCATTATATACGTTGGGTTGTGTGCCCACTCGTAATTTATTCACAACTTCTGTCGACTGTGCATTATCCTCATTGAATTCGCTTTCCCTGGTTTCCATCTCAAATACCTGTGCAATACTCATAACTTCGTCCTTTCGTCCTACATTCGTTGTGCATGCCTCTGGTAATTCAGCTTCCTCGTCAGTATTCTCCCAATTAATTTCGTCCCAATACGATATTGTTATTTTCTTGTCTTCGTTTGCATCTGGTCCCTGCGGATTTGTTTCTTCCTTCTGCTCTTCTCGTGATAAGATTTTTACTTCTCTGTTCAAGGTGCTGCAATTGTCATGGGTCGGTGCGTCATTCTCTTTGGCATGGGCGCTTAGCTGTCAATTCGAACGTTTATCGGGCTTTGGAGACCTTACCTCCACCTCTTCTATCGGTATTCTCTTTTCTTGTTCAGCTTGTTGATAGTGATTTCTTTGTTGATAATTTGTCGGTCTATTGAGTCTCCACTACCCGTTCCAGTTGTCGTTATTTCCTCTGTAATAGTGGTTGCCGTTCCTGGGTGAATTATAGTTATTGCCATATTCTCTTCTAAATCCATAACCGGTTCTTTGTTGAAATCTATCACGTGATTCGAAATTATTGTTTCTTCGTAATGTGTCTTGTGGATTCCACTGCATTTTGCTATCGTTTTCACGTGCTCTTCGTCTTTTTCTTGCGTCATCTTCCGAAAATATGAACTGTAGTTCCCTTAGAATACCTTTAAGTGCTTCGACGTCATTGCCTCCGCGACCTATTAATGATTGCTGGTATTTCAATGGTAGCTTCATCGCGCATAATTTATTCAACTCTCCGTCACTGTATGGTACATGTAAGCATTGATTTTTCTTTGCCATTAATTCGGAAAATATCACGGGACTCTTCTCTCATGATTTTTCAAAATATGGGTTCTGTAATAATTCGTACTTCACTCTGTTCTGTGCTTCGCTGGACCAATATCGTGAGAGAAACTTCTCTCTGAAAACTTCGTACGATCGGCATGTCGCTGCAACATTTTGCACGATTTCTGCGACTGTTCCTGACATGTGTGTACATATAAAGTCTAATTTGTGTGCTGGCGTCCAGTGATCTGGTAATCCTACTCGGAACTGATCAATAAAAGTTCGTGGATGTAATGAGTTTCCTTGTCGAAAGTGTTGAAATTTTCCTACTGTGAGGAAATGATCGTTGTCGTACTTCGTCATAGTTCCATATGAAATTCGTGATTCTTCGCCACTTTTGTTTCTGATCATTTCTCCCGTCGTTCTTTCCTGTTGTGGTAGATCCATTGGATATTTTTCACTGTAACTTTCGCGTAACCGCGGTGCAAGCTATCTGATTTCACATACGCTACTTTCCGCCTGTGATTGGAATCGCAAATGCGTAATCTCTTCGTTAATTGCTTGTTTTTCCGGTGCTGTTACAGATACGGATGTGGTTGCAGACTCTGTGCTTGTTCGATCCTGTTCACTACGCTCTTCAATGGTATGCAACAACTCTGTTCGCAATTTCTGAAATTGTCCCTTCGTTTGCGCTTCTATTTTGGCTATGCGGTTATCATATCTTTTCAACGCTGCTTTTGTGATACATTTGTGTAACACACTGTTTTCAACAATTTCACGCACTGTACCTGCTGCTTGTCTAGTAATTTCGTTTATCTGTTTCTCTAATTTCTTGACTTCTCCATGGGTGTTGTTGCGTAATGTTTTGATCTCGTTCTGAATGTCATTACGGGCCGGCCACGGTGGTCTAGTGGTTCTAGGCGCTCAGTCAGGAACCGCGCGACTGCTACAGTCGCAGGTTCGAATCCTGCCTCGGGCATGGATGTGTGTGATGTCCTTAGGTTAGTTAGGTTTAAGTAGTTCTAAGTTCTAGGGGACTAATGACCTAAGATGTTAAGTCCCATAGTGCTCTGAGCCATTTTTTTGTCATTACGGAATGTTTTTACGTCCGCTTGTACCTTGTCAATGTCTGTTCTCAACTGATTGTAACCTGTTATTAAGTTTCCTATCACTCCTCGAGATTCTATTGCCTCGTCTTCAATATGACTTAGGTGTAACTGAATTTTTTTGTTTTGTTCTTTAATCTCACACATTTGTTTCGTGGTTTCTGCATTCTGAATTTGAATTTGGTTTGATATGTCTTTGTTTTGCCTTGTCACGATTTCCGTAATTTGTTGTAATAATTCTGCCAGATTGGTGGGTCCTATTGCGTTTTTTTCCGAAGTCCTACGCTCTGTGTTTTCGCCCAAGTGTTGGTTCGCAACCGATTGCATTGAACTGTGCTGTGACACATTTCTGCTCGCATTCCTTGTACTCTGTGATGAGGGAGCTCTGATTACTTGTACTATGGGTTCTACGTATTCAAGACGCAAGTTAGAATCCTCATCGGCTGTCTCTCTCTACTTTCCTGCTCCCCTGTCGTATGCTGACCTAGGTTTTCTGTGCCTTGACGTACATTATCCTCGTTATGGTGCGTTATCTGTACTATTTCTCGACATACTGCATTGTCTGTTCTACTGTCCTCTATTCTCTGTCCATCTTCATGCTGGGTCTCTATCTCAATTCGGTGAAGGTGCTAATATTAAGAGATTGTAATTTTAATCTTTCATAAATACCTATGATTGCTAATTTCCATCACCTGATACGTCAGATCTTAGTAACATGTGATTATGATTACGATCATTCATCGACTATTTCAAATTGGCTTTGTTAAAAAATATCGGTTAATAAGTTGCTGATCGCAATTCCAGTCACGGCATGCAGGCAAGAGGTAAAAATCAAAACCTTTATGTTTAGTATAAGCAGCCATGTGCCTTGCCAAACGTGTTAATGGTGTTGTCACGTTTATTTTAATCTTGTGCTCTTATTTGTTTTGCACATAGAGCATAATCCTGGTGGACAGGAGGACGATGTTACTCTTACTGCTGAGCCCTGGCCCTCACCTTGTGGCTGGGTTAAATCCTTAGCGTAAAGAAACATCACGTGGGCGTTGTTTGTCGAACGTGAGGGCATATTGTGTCCGACAAATTTTTAAAAACTAATCTCTAGTATGATACGAAGTAGTTTATGAAATAATTGCTAAAGTCAGATTTTGCCGAAAATGAGCTAAGTGCTGTGTTATGTGGTAGAAAGTACAGTCTTTTGAATGGTATAGTGGTGTATGTTTTTGTGTGCACAGTAGCATAGCTACATCTTGTTTATAATTTCTGCTAACATGAAGTCAGAGAGTTTTTGTTTATAACTAATTTAGTTGTGTCAGTTATGCCTTACTGCAGGTAGTATTGCAGAAAGGGAAGTGGACATATATGTAGATGAGTTAAGAGTTGCAATACTGCGAGAAGAATTTGAAATTCCCCTGACGTATCTGAGTCGAAACAAGGCCATGGTAGTAAATAATATTCCGTCAGAACTATGGATAGCCTTTGGAGGGCCAGCCATGACAAAACTCTTCTATCTGTTGTGCTACATGTATGAGACAGACAAAATACTCTCGATGCAAGATACTAACAGAAATTGACCTCAGGAAAGTTCAGTTTGGATTTCAGGGAAATGTGGGACCACACCAGGCCGAAGGACTTGGAAGAGCAGCTGAATCGAATGGACAGTGTCTTGAAAGGAGAATACAAGATGAACATCAACTAAAGCTAAACGAGGATGATGAAGTGTAAACCAATTAAATAAGATGATGTTAAGAGAATTAGATTAGGCAATGAAGCACCGAAAGTAGTCGATAAGTTTTGCTGTCTGGGCAGCGAACTATCTGATGATTTCCAAAGGAGTGAGGATATAAGATGTTGACTGGCTATGGAAAGAAAAGTATTTCTGAGGGATAAAAATTTATTAACTTCAAATATAGACTTAAGTCTTGGAAAGTCTTTACTGAAGGAACTTTTATGGAGTATAACCATGTATGTAAGTGAAACATGCGTGATAAACGGTTTAGACATAAAGAGAATAAAGAGAATACCAGTTTGCGATAAAAGGTGCTACAGAAGAATGTTGTGGTTGGGTAGATCACGTAACTAATGAGGATATACTGAATACAATTCGAGGGACAAGAAATAAGTTACAGCATATGACCAAATGGAGGGATAAGTTGGTAGGACAGGCTCTGAAAAGTCAAAAGATAACCAGTTTACACTACTGGCCATTAAAATGGCTTCTCCACGAAGATGACGTGCTACAGATGTGAAATTAAACCGACAGGAAGAAGATACAGTGATATGCAAATGATTAGCTTTTCAGAGCATTCACACAAAGTTGGCGACACTTACAACGTGCTGACATGACGAAAGTTTCCAACCCATTTCTCATACACAAACAGCAGTTGACCGGCGTTGCCTGGTGAAACGTTGTCGTGATGCCTCGTGTAAGAAGGAGAAATGCGTTCCATGACTTTTCCGACTTTGATAAAGGTCGGATCGTAGCCTATCGGAACTGCAGTTTATCGTATCGCGACATTGCTGTTCACGTAGCTCGAGATCCAATGACTGTTAGCAGAATATGGAATCGGTGGGTTCAGGGGGGTAATACGGAACGCGGTATCAGTAGCATCTTATCCACATGGCTGCAACGGATCGTGCAGCCAACAGATATGGACGTTTGTAAGACAATAACCATCTGCACGAACATTTCGACGATGTTTGCAACAGCGTGGACTATCAGCTCAGAGACCATAGCTGCGTGTACCCTTGACGCTGCATCACAGACAGGAGCGCCTGCGGTGGCGCTCTCTACGACGAGCCTGGGTGCATGAATGGCAAAACGTCATTTTTTCGGATGAATGCAGGTATTGTTTACAGCATCATGACGATCGCATCCGTGTTTGGCGACATCGCGTAAACGCACATTGGAAGCGTGTAGTTGTCATGGCGAGTCTGGCGTATCACCCGGCGTGATGGTATGGGGAGCCATTGGTTACACGTCTCGGTCAGCTCTTACTCGCATTGACGGCACTTTGAACAGTGGACGTTACATTTCAGATGCTTTACGACCCGTGGCTCTACGCTGCATTCGATCCCTGCGAGACCCTATATGTCAGCAGGATAATGCACGACCACATGTTGCAGGTCCTGTACGGCCCTTTCCACATACAAAAAATGTTCGCCTGATACTCTGGCCAGCACATTCTCCAGATCTCTCATCAATTGCATCAACTGAAAATGTCTGGTCAATAGTGGCCGAGCAACTGGCTCGTCACAATACGCCAGTCACTACTCTTGTTGAACTGTAGTATCGTGTTGAAGTTGCATGGGCAGCTGTACCTGTACACGCCATCCAAGCTCTGTTTGACTCAAAGCCCAGGCGTATCACGGCCGTTATTACGCCTAGAGGTGGTTGTTCTGAGTACTGATTTCTCTGGATCTATACATCGAAATTGCGTTAAAATGTGATCACATGTCAGTTCTAGTATAATATATTTGTCCAATGAATAGCCGTTTATCATCTGCATTTCTTCTTGGTGTAGCAATTTTAATTGCCAGTAGTGTAGTTATGACGGGAAGTGTGGGGAGTAGAAGTCGTAGAGGAGGAGCAAGTGCTGAATGTACTGTAGTAAGCTCATTCAGAAGGATGTAGTGTGCAGTAGTTGTTTGGACATGAAGAAGTTTGCGTGTGATATAGTAGAATGGAGAGGTCTTTAAAATGGGTTTTCAGACTTTCTGTTTTAAAACACCTTATTTTTCACTTGGTGTATTTTTTTATTTTTTACAACCGACTGGCAGAATATGTCAGGTGTAGCTTCAAGGATGACGTGTGGGGAATACATATATATTTAAAGTATGGGTAGTTGAAGATCCCAGGATTTTCCTGAAGGATAGATGTCGTGCATCCAGTGCATTTCAATCTACTGAGCCTATGTCTAGCGTCTTTCCCTTTTTTTCCTTCGTTGTTTAGAGGGGTACAAGGAAAGTCATATGCTACGTAATGAGTTATACATAGCATTCTGTAGTCAGCCGATATGATCTGTTTACAGTGATTGCTTGTCATTAGGCATGACTGCATTGCATGTTCAAGTTCCAGATGAAGGAATATTTCATGTGTAAACAATGACATTGCTTGATCATTGTGTGTATTCCTCGATTTTTTGGTCTACTTCGTCTCTTACACAGTTCAATCGTTCATGTAACTGAATTACACGGGTTTTACATAGGCTTGTAGCGTGATCTTGGATAGAAGGTGGAATAAATATAGCTTGTTTCGTTTCTGTGCTTGCAAAATAATATGGTTTAGGTGCTGGAACAATGTTAAATGACTTTTTGTGGGGTCGGCTCTTAAAATCGAATTGCTTAGCGAAGGATCCTGCTTAGTTGTGAAGGGGCTGACCTGATCGCTAATTCTGCCTCATGTTGGACCGTGACATCAGTATGCTGTGTCATCTGTGTGCGGGGCTGTTCTTTCATTCCTCGACCGATGTCGGGTGTGTTCCGTGTGTGTAGCAGTGGAGACGTGGGTCTTCGACGTGGCGTCCCTGCGGCTGGCGTAAAACTTGTCGAATGGTGATCACCGAGTAGGGCTTGTACTTACCTGTTCCCCACGACGTCTGTAATTGACTGCACAGTTTGGCGTGGGAAGTTGAAACGGAACGTTTCAAAGAGCAGCCCAGCAGGGCATAACCTAAGCAACGTGTGTTCACTGTCCACCAGGAAGCGTGCTGCCGTTGCATCTGCCGTGTTGCGTTGAGTCTGTGTCGCTTTGCTGCCAAGTCCTGCGACCGGGTTGCCTTTGCTATGGTTGCTGTTGAATCCTGCTCGTTCTTGTGTGATTGTGTTGCTCTATTCCTTGATTTTTTTTTAGTCTGTCTCGATATGTTCCCCTATCATTGAGAGTATGGTAATCTATGAGTTTGGTTTATCTTTGGGCCTATCAGGTTTAGAAGTCACCTTCATTTCAGCTTGATTCCGTTTTAGAGCGATTGTTTTCAGTTTCACAGCCGGGATGAAGAAACGTTGCAATGTGTTTGAAGCAGGTGTCCTGTGAAAGGAGTAATTTATGTTTCTATCTTCTGGCGCCTCTAGTCCCTCGGCTACTTTTCTTCCATTTCAGATTCCTTAATCTTACTTAGAAATGGATGTTAAGCGATGGCATTCAGTTCTGATGCTCTCGTTTCTTCGTGATTTTTGTCGAATTTTGTATACTACCGATGATCGTGAATCTTTTTCTAGCACTTTGCTTAACTATCTTGGAGTCGTCACAAATCGATGACGCTCTCATCTGCTATTTAAGGCTGGCTGTTCGCCGATGGTTATGCTACGGCTCGTTTGAATTTTTTTCCGTAAACTACTGGGATTGTGGGGAATAATTCTTGTGATTCCCTCGCCCATCACTTGGCGTTTTTTTTTAACATGATAGCGTGCTGAATGTTTATATTTTACTCCACGTTGACTCCTATTGCAGATGGATGTTTTATATCAAAGATTAGAATGCACGTATTTCAGCTTCTACTATGGCCTCGTTGGTTTGATCAAGTTGGTGACAGATATAATTGTGTAGATTGATTTCTCTGCATGGGCATCGGGTGTTTGCTATGACAATAACGCTAACTTCTTCTTCTCTTGCTATGTTTTCAAGGAGTTTGGTTTTCGCTCAGAAACCCAATGTGTTGATAAAGTAGATAGTGACAATACTTTTCTCAGGCTTGTTCCTGGTGCCTCGTGCTGGGTTAGGTTTATGCCTCCTTGTCCGTCTACTTGGCGATATAGATATGGATACATTTTCGCCAAAGAATGTCGTAGGAACTTTTTACAAATTGTTGTTATTCTTCCACAGTTCTGTTTTTGTAAATGCCTCTTTAAGTAATGTACCTCCTTGTTTAAAAGTAGTACACGGAACAGTGATTTTTAGCATCTGCTACAGTGCCCTCACGAACCTCTAGCTTAACAAATCACAATATTGTCTCACAAACGCAATAACTATAATCTCATACAATTCTGTCTTTCAACACTTTGCTTTTACTTCAAGCCCCATTTCACACTCACAGTTATTTATTATTTCTTTTTAACTATACCTGTTGAAGCCACTCTAAGCAATCGAACCACAAATAAGCTCAGAAAACCCATTTTCACGTTCATCCACATACTACTTCACCCATTGGCCTCCTCTTTTGATTATATAGAGATATGAATGCCTTTCGTCATGGTATTTAAATTATAAATCATATAGATGTAGAAGTTTCACACATATAGAAAATTTAACATATGTTAATTAACACTATATATGACATTATATTCATATATGGATCATTGCCACAGTAGATGGCACTGCTGAATGAGAATTCCTCTGACCACATGCTGTGTGCTCCTTGTATATAACAGGCTGTGAGCTTCACACAGTGTATCGAAACCAGCTATTTCTATTTGCGAGCAAGCTGAGATGGTGTTTGTGTACGGCCAAGCAGATGGAAACGGTCGAGAGGCAGCACGGCTTTACCAAAACAAGTACCCTCACACAAGGCAAGCACATTACTCAACATTTCAAGCCATTTTTGAAGGTTTGTGTGAACATGTATTGTTTGAGATAGACGAACGTGGAGTGTGGTCAGGGCCTGTGCGTACACCAGATCTGGAGGACCATGATCTACTGGATACGAGACCAACCATAGCTCAAGCTCCAGTCAAGCAGTCCGTCATTCAGATAGAGGCTGGCATGTGTGAATAGTGGGCCACTTTCCTCGATATTTTGCACGGATTCGTCTCAATAATAGGTGGAACCCACCTAGTCCTCCAGATCTGGTGTACCCACAGTCCGGCGCCTCATAGCATGTACATCTGTCTGAAAGGAGTCACGATCACACAAATGCCCAAAACGGACTTGAAATGTTTTGTGACATGGTTCTTGTCTGTGACAGCACTTGCTTAGGTATAGCTGTGATGCCTCTCGACCGTTTCCATCTTTTTGACCGTGCATCTCTGCTTGTTCCCGACATGACTACCGGACCATATGCTGCCACAGCACCTTGCATCACTCACACATCCTGCTATATACAAAGCACCCAGGGCACATGGTCAGAGAACTTTAATTTTCCAGCTCCATCTACCGTGCTAACGGTTCATTTCTGGGCACATGTTCATAGGAACCTTTTTCCTACATTTCCCATTAGGAAACCGTCCCTGCAGTTTGATGGTTTTATTAATGTCCAAAACCAACAAACTGCAGCGACAGATTCCTGATGCCGAATGGGGAATAAAAGGTCCTATGAACATGTGTGTAGTGGAATTATTTGTTTGGCAAAGCATGTATATATATATATATATATTCCAAACAAGTAATCTCAGTGCATTAGAGCACATACACAGAGGCTGCCATTTACATGTAAGCATACAGTTATAAATGAAACACACATTAGGAAATTGAAGTACTGCCTGTACAATATCACATGTAATTACATTAAAGTTGTCATATCAGGTAGATTACATTTTTCTTGCAGGCTTTAATGCAGTATATTGTCAAGACATTAGGAAATTGAAAGTGGAGAAAAATACTGAAGGAGTCTACAGAGAGGATTCTACAACCAGAGACTGTTCATTGTTTCTCCTGGCCAGATTCCTCTCAGCTGCTGAACACAGCTCTACACCTGCAGGGATGCCACTTGGGTTAAACCACGCCAGTACTCTGCTTTTGAGGACGGGGAGCGTAGTTTCGTTACAGACGAAACAGACGAACAGCACTGGTCCTTGCACCATTGTAGCTAGATGTACGTAATAGACAAACTGCGCTATCCCTTGAGCCTGGTGGAACCCAAGTCTAATAATAATACCTATTCCATTTAAGACAACGGCCTTAACTGACATAAAAAGACATTGCTTCTTTGAGGCAAATTTATTGTTACTAACAATTTTGAGTTGCCGCATAGAATACCAAGCACATAGATACATGTATCCAAGCACTCCCAGGCAAACCAAATTGAAAGCCACTGACAGAGAAATACCCACAAGGACTACTATACGACTGTGGATCAGGTAATATTTACTCGTCTTTTCCAAAGCAACAAATGCCGCACATACTATACTCCACGGTATTAACACATACAGCACTTGACGACGGAATAATTTGCTTACTTCAGCAAGTTGTAGGTTGTTGGGAAGCCTGAGATGACGAACACAAGCATACATCTGGTAGCAGAATAAGTTTAGCCAGATACAGCTCAGAAGTGTGAGGGCGCTATCTGTAAACACTGCTGTACGTAAGTCAGGGACGCCTGCCATACGATACACGACCTCAGAACACAGGATCTGGGTTATGCACGTGATCTGAAAGGACAAGAATATCTTTCCAGGCAAGTTACGTAACTGAGGAAGGTACATGTATACTAGGGCAGTCGAAAAGCGGAAAATAATATTTACCAGTATAAATGAGATTTCTAAAGGCTTTAAGTTCTCAATTTTGAAATCCTTATATTTCAAGGTGGCGTTGTTTAAACTGTTTTTGTAGTTCAGTGTTTCTTCTGTCAGCTTTTGATACAATATGGTGCCAGAACCAACGCTCGGTAGAAGTGGGTAATAAAACGTCGTACAATCGTCGTAAGGCTTAATGGAGGAGAAATTGCGACACTTCAACAACAGAATAGCTCTGGAAACAGAGCAGATGGCATCTGTAGCGTTCGATTCCAAGCATGATTGATCGTCAGGACTATCGAAATAGCAGCGAGCATCATGCATGGAGCGCATCATACTGAAGGGGACGTCCTGACAAATGCCGAGCGAGTTGACTGCCATCCAGGCCAGTAGGCAGAGGTTGACATTCACCCTCTGTGTGTAGGCCAAGTAGCTGGTCACCGGTATGTGGGGCAACCTCTGCACCATGTCGTCCCACAGCTGCACCCGGCACTGCTCACGCTGCTTAAGGGCATCCACTTGCAGGACCTCCAGCGGACACGTGGGGTGGTCCAGGGAGTTCGCCAACAGCTGCACGCAGTCAGTGTCCACGGAGAGTGTAACGTTGCTTCTGTCCTCTAGTTGCCACTCCTCATCTGCAAAAAAAAAAAAAAAAAAAAAAAAAAAGAGTGACAGCAAGTAGATGGCGCCCATACACTGCAGTTAACTGGATCCGAGGGCTCCCTCTGGATGATATGATTGGTCGTTGTTTACCTACATTATCCACATTCAGCTACCCAGAATTATGTAGGGCGACATGTCAACACAAACTAAGAGAACTGAGGAACGCCGGCCGGAGTGGCCGACTGCTACAGTCGCAGGTTCGAATCCTGCCACGGTCACGAACTTCCGTGATGTCTTTAGGTTAGTTAGGCTTACGTAGTTCAATGGGACTGATGACCTCAGAAGTCCCATTGTGATCAGAGCCATTCAGCAGTAGTAAAATTTACTGATTTAAAGAGCGCATTCGCCCTCCGTTCCTAGCGGTGGCGCCGCTGTGGCAGTCGCAGCGTTGATGTCTCCCCCTGATGGGAAAAAGGAAAGGTTGCCTGTTCACATGAATTTAAGGGGCGCTATTACCTCTGTAGCGGACAGGCGATCATCATAGGCCGCACCAAACACTCCTTCCGCCTCCATGATTTCTATCTCACCATTTATTGCCGTCCTATGCACCTCACTCCTACCTTCAAATTTCTTGGCCTCACACTCGACCGCCACCTCACCTGGACTCCCCATCTCCTTAGCATCCAAAACAAAGCTCACAACCGCCTCCACCTCCTGAAACTCCTGTGTGGCCAGATGAGGGTTCTGCATCCGTCCACCATCCTTCACACCTACATATCCTTGATCTGGCACATCCTCTGCTATGCCAGCTTAGCTTGGATTTCCACCTCTCCCCGGTTCTATAAAGCCCTCCAAACCCTGAAACGCTATGTGCTCCTCCTCTCCTTCATTCCCCCACGCACATTACGACCTCACCCCATCCCCCACCTTCTCCTTTTCCTTGAACACATCCGAGCACTATATATAGTCTGCCACCTTGATCCCCCTCATCCCATGGTGTCTCCCTTACTCTCCACCCCTAACCAGTTGCCACGCTTTTACCGTTGCATTCCACCCTCTCTCCATCTCCACACCCTCCATCTCCTTTCCCAATGCAACTTCCATCGTCTACCCCTCTCGAATGATGAGCTTCACCCTGACATCTACCCTTCCTACCAACTCTAACCATCTTCCTCAGGGCTCCCTCTCCTTCCCCTCCCTCCTCCTGAGCGGCTTCCCCCTCCTACTCCCCCTCCATCTCCTGTGCCTCCTTTCAGTGTCCTGCGCTCCCTCCTGCCCTGTCTCCCCTCTTCATCTCCTGCCCCACATGTCTCCTGTCTCTTTGTGTACCCACTGATGCCCCTCCTGTCTTTATCCCGCCGTTTCCCCTGCTGCCCCATGCTCTCCCCTCATTTTCCATCCTCTCTGCCCTTTCCCACGGCAGGTCCCACCTGGTAGTTTTATTCTCCATTGTGTGTGCTCCAAGTGGGTTTTAAGTGTGTTGTTCCAGAGTGTTTTTACTAATGTGGCCGACTTTTAACGTGTGCATGTCCATTCAGCGTCTTCTCTGAGTTTTGAAGACTCGGCAACTGCGTTTTTTTAACTTTCTGGTGCCTTTTAACTGTTCTCCATGAATTTCTCCATGTTAGTCTACTTTTTACCACCATCTTCTCCCATTATTCTGTTTTTAGTTCCCCTTTCTCGCCTTATCTATGTAACATTTTATTCTTATTTTAAGTTGTCGTGTCACTCGCCTGAAGAGCGGCGGATTGTGCCGCTGACAGGCCTCTGCTGCCCATATGGGGCAGGGGAATGAAATCACAATAGAGAAAAAATCTCTGTAGCGGAGAATCGGTCAGTTGAGGCGAGTCTAGACAGTTGGTCAGCCGGCTCCGTGTGGGGCAGTCAGTGTCGCCCAGAGTGCTAGTATGTGTTAGGCCACCAGTCTGCTCGAGTTGGCTCAGGCAATGGACATTGGCGGTTGCATCGATCGGTTGGTCGGTCGCACACTGAGATACAAGATGACTTGTCCGTCTTGAGCGTCGGCGCATGTGAGGTCGCCATGTCCAATGGGCCGCGCCGTATAGCAAGGGGTAGTTACTTCGCGATCGACACAAGAGCCACAGGAGTCAACCTACGACATCAGTCTGGCCGGGGCGAGATGCGACGCTGTGAGATGGGACATCATCGCACCTTCCTGCATCTGTTGAAGTGGCTGGCAGTGGACGGTTCGGGAGAGTGATTTTGGGTTGCTGCACCAGGTCTTCACCAGAAATCGCAGTTATTAGACGCTGAGAGATTAGTGATATATTGTTTCACTTACTTGTCAAATTCTATTTGTGTTGTTGGTCAGTCTCTCGTCCCCAGCTTGCTCGTTTCTCTCTCGCCCGCATATGCTAGGCAGTTGGTGTTGGTCTGTCTGTCTGTGGGTTTGCCATATGTCATTAGCTGCCTCTGTCATGTTTGTCGGATTCCGAATTCCTGAAATAAGTTTTTATCTGGCCTATCATCTTGAAAGGCGGTATACGTGAAATCTAGAGCATGACTTATAGAGACTTTATGTAAATATGAAATTCATGGGTTTTATTTAAATAGTCTTTTTTATAAAGTTGCCAACCTTCCACCGTAAGAGCCCTTTTAAAAACAAATTGCACTTTTGGTGGAAAGTAACCCATCCACTGTAAGAGTCCTATTAAAAACAAATTGCACTTTTGGTGGAAAATAATCCTTCAACCGTAAGAGCCCTTTTAAAAACAAATTGCACTTTTGGTGGAAAATCATTTCTTAGTGTGAATGTTTGTACCATTTTCATCCCTCTTACTGGGTGCTTACTTGATGTGTTTGTGTGAGTTGTTAAAATTTTTAGTTTAAAGTAATCTGGGGTGTTGCACATTTGCACCAGTGTAGTTTTTCAGAGGTCAAATTATTTGTCAGCTGACGACCACAAGCAAAAGGAATAATTTGAACAAAATATTATTTTTAAACAATTGAGACAATCAGACAAAATAAAAGAAGGGAGTCATGAAAGGACAGCGCTCCAAGTGTCGACCAGATAAAAGTCCCTACAGCTGCATAAGCGCTGAGACAGGCAGCCAAGAGTTGTGCTTGCATAACAGGATGGCAGACCGTTTAAACGCCAATCTATCCTCTTACTAAATGCTCCTAACGTGTGACAACCAGTATAATGATGGAATAATTTAAGCAAGAGCGAACTGACAGACTGCACCACATCTTCAGAATCCAGTGTTTAAAACACAGAAAGGCAGAAGGAGGCACCATAATTAAGGTAGAGAAAAGACGCCACAGTCCACACCATAATCAAGGAGGCTGTCGAACTGCACATCATGCCGTACTGCATCGGAAGGACGAGGAAAAGTACACTGCCGCAAAAATATGCCAACATCCAGGGCAGGTAACTGGGGCGTTAGCGGCCACTAGGCAGTAAATTACCACTCCTTGCACTTCACCAAATAATAACACGAAATTGAAAAACTAATAACAGGCAGTAGATGATGGCTAATAGATTCTGCCAACTCGACACGCTCCACTTATTGCTGTCCGTCTCAGGGGATCCCTTCAAGCAGCAAAGGACAAACAAATGGCATGATCACAACATAGTGTATGTTACACTACTGGATTAATGTTCACTGAACTCAATGAACTGGGTCCGGTGCAAAACGAGGCTGTGGCCCTCGCAACTACAGCCCTTCAATCCGGCAAGGCCTGCGTGCCACCAGTGGTACTGTCCTGTTCTCGCGCTGCCAGCCCGCTCTGCAGCTCCCAACCCAGCTGAACTCCAGCACACGATACCCAGAAATACTTGAGATCGCTCCAAAGATTGTACCACAACACTCGCTATCGATAAACGCCACTGCTGTCACTCATGGACAGACAAAGCGAGCAAACGTAGTATCGTCAGTGAATGCACTAAGAAAATGTGAAGTCACATTCCGAATACACAACGACAACCAGTCAACGGCACAACCGCGAGCCAGAGCACAGCTCTACACATTATTAAATACATAACGAACTCAAATAAACACATATCAAAGGAATAGAAACAAAAGGTAGGCCAGTAACCTAATGTCTCTGTGCTTTCTAAAGCACAGTAAATATTTAACTAAATTCTCCATGAATAATGTATATCGAATATAAACAAAGACATAGACGAATAAATACATTTATAAGCATGTGCTACCGTTTTTTCGTCTAACTGCCCAGCCTGACACAGTTAATAGTAATTGGCCACTTTGACCTATAACTCATGTACTACTCAAGTTACATGTCTACAATTCATAACAATGTAGGTAAGCACTCATATACCGATCCGCTGGATACGTATTTTTACATCTAAGTACGTCAATATAGAACATTCTGTTTTGACACAACTCTGTGGGGACATCGGACGTGTTGTACAAAGAAATAGGATGCAGGCTGAATCTCGTCTTTCTGATATTTCACTTTTGTCCCTGAACCTAGTGATCCCATCACGCAGATTTCAGAGAAGTGATGGATGAGATTTGTCACCAGTTTGTTTCGCTAGCGCGAGAATGTCGAGGGAGATGGTTTGCACTCATAGCTTTCTAAAGCTACATCGATCGACAAAATTTGAGTAAACCGTTTAGATTTTGGAAATTCGTTGTTGAGTGTGACTTGTATAATTTCCAGTCAGATACTAAATTTTAAACTAACAAAGATATTGAAAATCTGATCACACCAACAGAATCGTCGTGCATATAATGGTAATATACATGTTTCTTTTTAAGATGTCATGATGCATCTGGGTATTATTAATTTCTACAACAGCTGTGAAATTTCTGCCGTTACGGTTTCGCAAAGTCCACCATCTTTGGCACTGTGGGCATACACATCTCCTTCATCAACACAATGTACAGTCCTCACCACAGTGTCAACATGGAGTTCCCAGCCACGCTGTCGGCCTGGACCACCTGTTGGGGCTACCCCTCTGGCCCCGGCTAACGTTTGGCACTACGTGGCCGCCGATGAGCCGTGGCAAACCGAGAGGCGCCCTCACGGCCACGCCAACTGCGAACTTAGACAATTTTCAGGGCGCCACAGATCGCCTGTTACACCACAGAGTAAGAAAATAAGATGCACTTACAGTCCAGAATGGGTGTATGTATTACAGGGTATTGGAGTGGGTTGTGAAGTATGATTGCCAAGTTGATGTGGGATGAGGGAAGTGTTTGGGAAGTACTATGGTGGTCAGGACGCTGGAAGTGGGAACCTGTACACTGAAGAAATATAGACGCTAAGAATATAGCTGATTGGATGATAAGTGACACCATACTACAATAGTACTAGAAGAAACAGCCAGCTGATGTTTCATTCAAATAGCATACGCAAGGAAAGAGAGTGGGTGTGATATAATGGTATAGGCCCAGCAGAATCCCAGGTGTGCAGAGATTAGGGGAGAAAGTTTAAGGAACTTCAGAAGAGAGGGCAATGTAATCAGCTAGTAGAGATTGCATGTGAGAGGGGGAAGACGATACATAGTGCAAGGTGTAAAGAATGGTAAAATTTTGGGAGTTCTGACATCCGAGCTATATTGGTGGAAGTAAGGCTGAGACAGTCAATGTTTTGGAAAAACGAAGGAAGAAACAAGATTAAGGGTTAACATCCTGCTGCTGACAGAAGAGACAGAGCATAAGAAATAACTGGGAAGAATGGGGAAACAGGAAGGCGCCGCCCATCCAAAAGGACCATCGTATCATTGACATTAATCTTTTTAGGGACAACACAAACTAAATTTTTATCGAAAATCGAGTTTGAAACCACCAGCGTACCACAACATTGCCTCGTTCAGTGGATCTTTCCAAGTGCAGAGGATGGTTGAATGATGGAATCCTCGCATATGTCCAGTGTGCTGTTTTCTTAATTTGAGCCTGTTGTAGGCTGGGGATGCTTGATTAGTCCAAGGTATGAGAAAGAAAGTGAGAGTCCTCTGCCCATGTACCAGGGAGAACTGGAGGAGCAGGTCTGCAGCCTAAGTGCAATTCCGTATCTTCCTCCATGTAATTGGGCACTGTACTTGCAATGTGAGAGCTGTGACTCTATTTTACCTGTTGAGTGGACATGTCTGTAATGGACGCGTTAATAGCTTAACGTCCACATCTGACAGACATGTTGTTGTGTGATGCTTTGAATACATTTGCATGAAACAGTCAATGAACAGAATGCATTATTGTTCTAAAGGCAGTACACTTATCTTGAGCTCCTTGTAGATGTGGCTATGTGAGCACATGTGGTATTAATTGGGGTTCAAACACATGAGCTGCTGAAAACAGTTAGCAATTCTGCAGATAATGAACACTGAACGTTTACTGCAGCTGTGACAAGTACGTGTATATTGGTGGCTCTCGACAGTCTGTACACACATGTCCAGTCCTGGCTTGACTGAGTGACGTTACACCGACACTGCCTTCTGAAAGCAGAAGTGCAACTTCATGGCTTGTCTTCACTCGTCATGGAACTGTTGATACCCTCGTAGACAGAACAGTACTCAGGCTAGACTCTGACAGAACCACACACTGGCAGAGCTGGAAAAAACTTGTCCTTTGTGGTGCCTCGAAACTACAGAAGGAGTGGCTTACTGCTTAGACATTACAGCATCTCTGTGGTGGTCGACTGACGACGATGTAGGTGATTATCGTCGAGACTACATGTGTCTCCTTCAACAGTGCCATAGGCCCACATGCCATGATACACCAAGGAGAGGTAAATTAATGAAGAACACTGACGCAAGGCCTGGTGATGAGAAACTTTATACTTCCATCCCCAGTCCCATTACTGGATAAATAATACTTTACTATACATGTGTGCAAATAGCTAACATTTGGTTCAAGAACCATAAAAGAAGGCTGTATACATGGAAGAAGCCTGGAGATACTGACAGGTTTCAGACAGATTATATAATGGTAAGACAGAGATTTAGGAACCAGGTTTTAAACTGTAAGACATTTCCAGGGCCAGATGTGGACTCTGACCACAATCTATTTGCTATGACCTGTAGATTAAAACTAAAGAAACTGCAAAAAGGTGGGAATTTAAGGAGATGGGACCTGGATCAGCTAAAAGAACAAGAGGTTGTACAGAGTTTCAGGGAGAGCTTAAGGGAGCAATTGACAGAAATGGGGGAAAGAAATATGGTAGAAGAAGAATGGGTAGCTTTGAGGGATGAAGTAGTGAACGCAGCAGAGGATCAAGTAGGTAAAAAGACGAAGGCTAGTAGAAATCCTTGGGTAACAAAAGAAATATTGAATTTAATTTATGAAAGGAGAAAATATAAAAATGCAATAAATGAAGCAGGCGAAAAGGAATACAGACGTCTCAAAAATGAGATCGACAGGAAGTGCAAAACGGCTGAGCAGGGATGGCTGGAGGACAAATGTAAGGATGTAGAGGCTTATCTCACTAGGGGTAAGACAGATACTGCCCACAGGAAAATTAAAGAGTCCTTTGGAGATAAGAGAACCACTTGTATGAACATCAAGAGCTCAGATGGAGACCCAGTTCTAAGAAAAGAAGGGAAAGCGGAAAGGTGGAAGCAGTATATAGAGGGTCCATATGAGGGCGATGTACTTGAGGACAATATTATGGATATGGAAGAGGATGTAGATGAAGATGAAATGGGAGATACGAAACTGCGTGAAGAGTTTGACAGAGCACTGAAAGACCTGAGTCGAAACAAGGCCCCCAGAGTAGACAACATTCCATTGGAACTACTGACGGCCTTGGGAGAGCCAGTCCTGACAAAACTCTACCATCTGGTGAGCAAGATGTATGAGACAGGCGAAATACCCTCAGACTTCAATAAGAATATAATAATTCCAATCCCAAAGAAAGCAGGTGTTGACAGATGTGAAAATTACCGAACTATCAGTTTAATAAGTCACAGCTGCAAAATACTAACGCGAATTCCTTACAGACGAATTGAAAAGCTAGTAGAAGCGACCTCGGGGAAGATCAGTTTGGATTCCGTAGAAATGTTGGAACACGTGAGGCAATACTGTCCCTACGTCTTATCTTAGAAGCTAGATTAAGGAACGGCACACCTACGTTTCTAGCATTTGTAGACTAAGAGAAAGCTTTTGACGATGTTGATTGGAATACTCTCTTTCAAATTCTGAAGGTAGCAGCGGTAAAATACAGGGACCGAAAGGCTATTTACAATTTGTACAGAAGCCAGATGGCAGTTATATGGGTCGAGAGACATGAAAGAGAAGCAGTGGTTGGGAAGGGATTGAGACAGGGTTGTAGTCTCTCCTCCATGTTATTCAATCCGTATATTGAGCAAGCAGTGAAGAAAACAAAAGAAAAATTTGGAGTAGGTATTAAAATTCATGGAGAAGAAATAAAAATGTTGAGGTTCGCCGATGACATCGTAATTCTGTCAGAGACAGCAAAGGACTGGGAAGAGCAGTTGAATGGAATGGACAGTGTCTTGAAAGGAGGATATAAGATGAACATCAACAAAAGCAAAACGAGGATAATGGAATGTAGTCGAATAAAGTCTAGTGATGCTGAGGGAATTAGATTAGGAAATGAGACACTTAAAGTAGTAAAGGAGTTTTGCTATTTGGGGAGCAAAATAACTGATGATGGTCGAAGTAGAGAGGATATAAAATGTAGACTGGCAATGTCAAGGAAAGCGTTTCTGAAGAAGAGATATTTGTTAACATCGAATATTGATTTAAGTGTGAGAAAGTGATTTCTGAAAGTATTTGTATGGAGTGTAGCAAAGTATGGAAGTGAAACATGGACGATAACTAGTTTGGACAAGAAGAGAATAGAAGCTTTCGAAATGTGGTGCTACAGAAGAACGCTGAAGATTAGAAGAGTAGGTGGGTAGATCACATAAGTAATGAGGAAGTATTGAATAGGACTGGAGAGAAGAGAATTTTGTATCACAACTTGACCAGAAGAAGGTATCGGTTGGTAGGACATGTTCTGAGGCATCAAGGGATCACCAATTTAGTATTAGAGAGCAGCGTGGAGGGTAAAAATCGTAGATGGAGACCAAGAGATGACTACACTAAGCAGATTCAGAAGGATGTAGGTTGCAGTAGGTACTGGGAGATGAAGAAGCTTGCACAAGATAGAGTAGCATGGAGAGCTGCATCAAACCAGTCTCAGGACTGAATACCACAACAACAACATGTGGCAAGGGTCTTATCGACCATACGCCTGCCCTATGAGCCTCTTCCACTTCTGACTGTCCAATGCACTGTTTGTCCATTTGCTGTTGGTGTTCATCGTAGTTGTGTCCTCCTCAATGTTATCCCACCATATGATCTTATGTCTCCCTCTTCCTCTCGTTCCATCTATTGTTCTGCTGAATGCTATTCTAGGTAATCTACTTACTGTCATTCTTGCTGCATGGTCTGTCCAATTCAACCTTCTCCTCCTGAGCACTTCAACGATGTTACAATGTTTGTACAGCCCTGGTAAATAATGGCAATGGATATTTCTTCTGCCTCCAGGACTCCAAACAGCTTACCTTCGAAACGAGTACCACCACATAGGCGTGTTTATGTGTGGTATGGTGGAAGTTAGGGTTTTTAACTGATTTGAGGCATCAGAGGCTACTGCAACAGGTGATGTTATTGAGGTAGGTCCAGAGGGAACATAAGGATGCTTGGAAGGCTGGCTGGGGATAAAGAGGATGACATCGCCTGCGTCATGGGGCTGACAGAGCAGCTGGAAGGTGCAGTTAAGCTTTGCAGAGGTAATAGGGACGCATTACTTTAGGCAGATGAAGATACGCTGTTGAGTAATATTTATAGTGGTGTGTCACACAAGGAGCTATACTCTAAACACAATTCATTGGGACACCCACTTCTTGGCAGTTTCCTCCCACAGATCCGAACGGGGAATTGGTCTGGAATCTTTCGCCAGTTGAGGTGTCATTATAACACTTTTCAATTAAAGGGCACAGGTCCTGTGTATACACATCTGTGGTTCCCAATACCTTCTGCATTCTCATGCCTTTGAGCATTGCTGACTCTTCAGGCCTTTAGGAGCAGAAGAAAAGAGTGCCCTGAAACTATGTCCGCTCCTCCACTATCACTGATGATTTTTATTCAAATTTAAGCAGTAGCGAGGTTCGAACTCGGGTCCCAAAACGTTTTGATTAGTATTCAGAGACGTTACCCCTAAATCATAGGGGAACCCTTGATTGACTAGAGCTAGTAGAAAATAAGGTTTTTTTTTAAGATGTTGAATATAATTGAGTCATGAGCTGCGTCTCACCTGAATTTCCTCGAATGTGCTGTTTCAGAGTCTTGTGCTGTAAATGGTATATTTAAATCGTTTTGTTGCGTTATGGACAGATATTTTAATTTGGGGGCAAGAGATGTAGTAGTCGTATTTGCGTGATATCGTATGTACTGGATTGTCGAGCAGTCATTAGTTACATTGAGGTTCAATGAGGATATCTTTAAGATATGAGGCACTGACTTTGGCTTTTTGAGGTTGCTTGGCAACGTTGGGTTGTTATGGGCGAGAGGATAATGAAGAGAAGGAATGTTTTTCAATACATTGTTCAGTTTAGAGGAAGTGTGGTGTTGGCATGGTTCATGTGTGTCACCAACCCCCTGGTTTTCTGGCCTATTGAATGAAGTGCTGCTGTCATGAGCTCTCACAAGCAGCCAATGGCAACACCACCTGAGTATGTGCTTTGTAGAGTGTAGACTAAAATGGGGTTGTGTTACGTTAATGTAACATGTTCATTAAGGTATGATTGTAGTGTTGAGGTAACATGTGGGTGGTGAAGATCTTGCTGGAGCTGACGGAACAGATATACAGAGGGAATGCCACGCTGCTGTTTTTGTCTTGATGTGTTATGTGGAGAAACAAGGTTAGATATAGATTTCAAGCTAATGTTATTGGGTGGCTGAAGACTAAGTATGATTGGTTTCTCGAGTAGATGACTAAGATGTTAAAATGGAAGATGAATGGGGCTGTTATCGTTATCTGTTGGACTATGTAGACGTTCAAAGAGACTGATAGTTGTGGAGAACAGTGGTTCTAAACTCGATGTCTTTCATTTTAGGCATGCGACACAAGAAACTGTTGGGATGTTGATGGTGAGGTGTACTGGAAGGTGTGGAAGATTGTTATTCTGAATTCGATATCTTTGATGGTAGGGATGCAATGTATGGAGTTGTTGGAATGAGGATGGTAAGTTTGGTGTAATGAATAATGCCTGTACTTTGCATTTATTAGATCATGCAAGCTGAGGCTGTGTAGATTATGCAGTTGTGCAAGGATTATAGACAGTAATGTTAGAAACTGTGTCCGGCTTGATGCAAAACTCCTTGTTATTCGTTTATTTCTTTATTATCCCAAACTAGTTTCGGCTGCAAATATCATCATCATGAGTGGTGTTTTCAAACCTAAAACACGTAGAAAATAGCATGGTTATACAAACACACTAAAACATTATTACGTTTTTACTATTCGTCTTTTGAAATATAGTTTTTTATGGATATTTTCATACTACCTTATTTATTGTATGTTACAGGATGTTTTAAGCAATTATTGGCGCTGTTTCTGACATGTTCTCTGTGATCTTTTATTCTTTTATTTTCGTTAAACGCATAACAAGATTTTTTCATCATGGCGGACTCAATTTCTGATATTACTGTTTTCCTATGCAAACACAGACCAAAATGGAAGAGTTCCAAGATAAAATTAAAGATTGTAGATTTGGGCACAATTAGTATAGGTGATTTACGAAGTTCCAGAATGCTGCAGTAGCTTGGGTCAGCAATTTCTGTTAATCAGGGAACGAAAAACCAGTCCAAGTTGCAAATTTTTACTTTTTTCCTTCCTATGAGTCATCAGTATGCGCTGAAATTGTTTATTGCACATTTTTTTACATCTTTTGGAAATGACATTTTCGCCTTTTCTGCGACGATGTGAAAATGTGTCTTGCCCCAAAACTACTCATCGAAAGAATAAAAAGTAAAAATTTTCATCTTCGATTGGTTTTTTGTTATACTGATGGGTGTCTTTTTTTGTTTTTTGCAATTGGGATAGGTTAGATGGTTCTTCTATTCTGCACCAGATAGTTTCACACTGGAAGTATTCTTGACAGCTGTAGGCTTCTGTTTGTGATTTAATTGATTCTACACAATAGCAGTGATAGCACATCAAGGCTCTGTTATTGATGTGACAGTGTATTGTGGGCGAGGATTCGGTGACATTGTGAGAATTGTTGTGAATAAGGACGGTTTTGGGTATTTGGATGCTGTGATGAGAATTTAATTCCTGCCTGACATATTCCACTGTCTGTCATGTTCACCAACCTGGTTGACAGCAGTGAAAATGAGTGAAGTCGAAGAGAATGAGGTTTAGTGTTACTGAGGGTGACTGAAACAAGCATTGGCTCCAAAGCGACACATAGGGATGTTTTGCAGGAGAATCGTATGGATATCAGGGTTTGTGCAAATTGTAAAGAACAAATCATTCCTAATAAATAGCTATTAGGTGTTACGACTTACTAGTACGTTTTCAGACTAGGCCCCAAGGACTTAGGCCTAATGAATTTAGTTGTCCGGCCTGTGTGGCCGAGCGGTTCTAGGCGCTTCAGTCTGGAACCCCACGACCGCTACGGCCGCCGGTTCGAATCCTGCCTCAGACATGGGTGTGTGTGATGTCCTTAGGTTAGTTAGGTTTAAGTATTTCTAAGTTATAGGGGATTGATGACTTCAGAAGTTAAGTCCCATACTGCTCAGAGCCATTTGACCAATTGAATTTAGTGGATGGGTGGGAATGTACAAAATAGTAAGTCATTGGAGAGAGATTTCTAGAAGAAGTGGATGTGGAATGTGTGTACTTGATATTACGAGACATTTCTCTTTTTTTTTTTGTAGTGTGGGAGGTTTATGAAGGATGAGACTTTTGCTATTTTTTGTGGCTGGGCTGTGATGTGAGGTAATTCATGGGAGAATTTGTGGGAGAGAGTGACGATCAGATGTGTTGCCAGAAGTAAGCATTTTTGTCAGTAACCAAAGATTTAGTCCCCTCATGATTCCACAATATTCAAAAAATCTTTCTATCTGTGTGTTAACTAAACTAACAATTAGTAAACTAAAATGATGTTTGATGAAAGTGAATATGCTTATACTTTACCGAGCGAGGTGGCGCAGTGGTTAGCACACTGGACTCGGATTCGGGAGGACGACGGTTCACTTCCTCATCCGGTCATCCTGATTTCGGTGTTCCGTGATTTCCCTAAATCGTTTCAGGCTAATGTCGGCATAGTTCCTTTTAAAGGGCATGGCCTACTGTCTTCCCAGTCCTTTCTTATTCCGATGAGACCGATGAGTTTGCTCTTTGGTCTGTTACCCCAGACAACTCAACCCAACCCCTAGAGAAACTTGAGGAATGACATAACCATGTAACAATCGCAATCATCATGTTTCATGTGTAAGCTGAAGCAAATAACGCAGCTAAGGACCAAACCAGCACACCCTGAAGGGAGTGGACTCACCTAGTGAGTTCATGGAACGGTAATTACGACAAATTTTGATGGTGACAGCAACCAGGCACAAATTTACTTTCAGTTCCCTTATTCAAAGGCTACCGTTACCGGTTTCGAACCGTTGTGATTCATCCTCAGACGGTTTACATGCTTTCTTTATGCCATGTTGTGTGTTTTTTACAGATTAATTGTCGTGAAAGGTCGGGTTAGAGTGTTCGTTTTTATAAAATTCGTCCAGCAGATGTAAATGCATTCCCACTGCGTTCTTGTTTTTGCACACGTAAATTGTTCTCACTGAACACTTACGATTTTTTACTGAGATGATTTCTGCCATGCGTAGAAATCATCTCAGTGAAAAATCTTAAGCGCTGCTTTGTATGTATCAAAACGTGTGGTGCGTGGTAGAAATCATCTCAGTGAAAATTCTTAATTGTTCAATGAGAACAATTTACGTGTGCAACAACAAGAATGCAGTGGGAATGCATTTACATCTGCAGGACGAATTTTATGAAAACAAACACTCGAAACCGACGTTTCACGGCAGTTAATCTGTAAAAAAAAAAACACCACATGTCATAAAGAAAGCATGTAAACCGTCTGAGGATGATTCAGAACGATTCGAAACCGGTAACGGTAGCCTTTGAATAAAGGAACTGAAAGTAAATTTGTGCATGGTTGCTGTCCTAACACCATTAACATTTGTCTTCAAACAACATCCACGGTCTCCATGATGTCATCATGTAACAAAATTGCAGTGATTAAGATGGTTAGTCGCTATGTATGCAGCAAGCATCATACCTGGGACGGCTGTCTTCTGTACTCTGTGAGTGGTGAGTGCTTACAACGCAGAAATGCAAAAGCCGACTGGGACTTTGCTCTTTCAAAACTGCTGGAATCAGTAACGAATGTCCAAAGGAGTTACTAAGCAAGCAAAAGAAAGCGTGACAGGCAATGAGACAGTATAATCATTCATCTTTCTGCAGCAAAGGAAAAAAGAATGGGAAAAAGAAGCCCACGATCGGCGAGCAATCACGCCGCAGTATTGAGCATTGAGACCTGGTCTGTTGAACAAAGAGTCAGGCCAGAGTGTTTACGAAGTGGAGGTGTTGTCGCCAGTCACTCTTAAGACTCCAATTGCATTTTCGTTCGATTGTCGCCCTCGTTAGTCGTTTAAACCCTGTTCGAGGGAACCTTCCTGCAGCATCGCAAGACGACGACGAGGACCAACTCAGGGCTGGACCAAGTGCTCCTGAATGCAGGGACCGACCTACCAGTGCGGATTCGCAGTCCACACTTCGAGGCTGAGGTGTCGCGGTTCAGCGAATGCTCCAGTTTTGGACAGCCGTACAACCTTCATAGACATGTGTAGTGTGAGTGTTAAGCCACCTGCCTAAGTGGATGTGGTATGCAGATATAGATTGCAGCTATTACGTAGTGATCACAAGTGTGCCTAAAGCTTATTCCTCAGGCTACCACAAGATATGAATACGTATTACGTTCACTGTTTAACTATAGTGTTCAGAACTAATTATGGCCGTGCGGGATTAGCCGAGCGGTCTCAGGCGCTGTAGTCATGGACTGTGCGGCCGGTCTCGGCGGATGTTCGAGTCCTCCCTCGGGCATGGGTGTGTGTGTTTGTCCTTAGGATAATTTAGTGTATAAGCTTAGGGACTGATGACCTTAGCAGTTATTTACGTCCCATATGATTTCACAAACATTTGAACATTTTTGAACAACTAATTATGCCTGTTTATAACATTTGCTATGACAGAGTATTCCGTTAATGCTGTAGTAGTAATACCACAGACATGACAGTTTCGATATGTAATACTAAATAAGTACTTAAATACAGTCAGTGAGATTTAGCAACAACTGGAATGTGTAGTAACCCCTGTCGACCATTCGAGTTTCTTAATTAGTCAGTTTACTACCAATTAAACCCCTGCACGTTCGATTGCCTGAAGTGGCCGAGAGCCACACTGGCGGGCACAATTAATTTTCCCGTGGGGAGAGCACAAGTTCGCTGTCCTCCCGTCCTCTAATTTAAATGGAGTTACTCCCTACCGAGGAAGAAGCTATCACGCAGCTACAAAGAGAGAAATGAACGATTACAACTCCTTTCAAATGTGATTCACGACGGATAGGTGGAATGATAGTAAGAGATAAAGTCCAGCAACGAGAATAAAATAATAAATCAAAAGAATTGTTTAGCAGACAAGTGCCATTGTTGAAAATAAAGGCCGGCCGGAGTGGCCGTGTGGTTCTGGGCGCTACAGTCTGGAGACGAGCGACGGCTACGGTCGCTGGTTCGAATCCTGCCTCGGGCATGGATGTGTGTGATGTCCTTAGGTTAGTTAGGTTTAATTAGTTCTAAGTTTTAGGCGACTGATGTCCTCAGAAGTTAAGTCGCATAGTGCTCAGAGCCATTTGAACCATTTTGAAAATAAAGAGTATCCTCAGTCCTACTACATATCACAGTGTTAACATTCGTAGAAGTAATATTGACAGTCTATTTTGTCCAGTTAACTGTTGAGTTACAAATCCAAATATTAATCGTGACAGAAAATAAGTAAATAAGAACAGTATCATACCAGACACAAATTTGGAACACTACACCAGTTACAGTATTGACAAAAAATTAATTTATCTTGTAACAAAAACCAATGACCGTTTTTAAAACAAGCCTTATACTGGATCTGAAAAAAAAATCCATGTACAGAAGTTTAGAGTGTGTAGGAAAGATAAAAATGCAACGCAAGTGTCGCACCCCCACTGATGTTCAGAGACGGTGTTCAACCTGCTGTGCAATGAATACCATTGGCAGACACTCCAGGCATGCTGGTTGCCTGTTAGGAGGAGGCTGCAGCCGCTGTTGTTGTTGTTGTTGTTGTGGTTTTCAGTCCTGACACTAGTTTGGTGCAGCTCTCCATGCTACTCCATCCTGTGCAACCTTCTTCATCTCCCAGTACCTACTGCAACCTACATCCTTCTGAATCTGCCTAATGTGTTTATCTCTTGGTCTTCCTCTACGATTTTTACACTTCACACTGCCCTTCAATACTAAATTGGTGATCTCTTGATGCCCCAGAACATTTCCTACCAAACGGTCCCTTCTTCTGGTCAAGTTGTGCCACAAACTCCTCTTCTCCCCAATTCTATTCAATACTTCCTCATTAGTTATGTGATCTACCCATCTAATCTTTAGCATTCTTCTGTAGCACCACATTTCCAAAGATTCTATCCTTTTCTTATCCAAACTATTTATCGTCCACGTTTCACTTCCATACACGGCTACACTCCATACAAATACTTTCAGAAATGACTTTCTAACTCTTAAATCTATACTGTATGTTAACAAATTTCTCTTCTTCAGAAACGATTTCCTTGCCATTGCCAGTCTACATTTTATATCCACTCTACCCTGACCATCATCAGTTATTTTGCTCCCCAAATAGCAAAACTGCTTTACTACTTTAAGTGTCTCATTTCCTAATCTAATTCCCTCAGCACCACCCGACTTAATTCGACTACATTCCATTATCCACGTTTTGATTTTGTTGCTGTTCATTATATTCTCCTTTCAAGACTCCGTCCATTCCGTTCAACTGCTCTTCCAAGTCCTTTACTGTGTCTGACATAATTACAAAACCACTATCTGTCAAAAATCCACTTGTTTCGAGTGCGTTATACAATCATTTGCATCCAGCTAACACTTTGGTAATATCTCTAAAACATCACATAGTTTCTGAACATCACTAGCGTCGGAACTTTCACGGACCACGAGAATGAAGACGGTGCACCTGTGACATTTGTGACACATAAAATTTGTTTTGTTTTGATCTTCTCTAAACATTCCAAAATTCTGTGTACGTAGTCTTTTTTACTCCTAGTATTATGTGAGTCAATAAGACATCGAAATGAAGTTGTTAGCTTGTAGCAGATCCACATGGAGAGTTGCCAGCCAATCGAAAAACTGAATTTGGAAAGAGCACCAGTGATTACCTTGCGTGGCATGCAAAACCACGTAAGATGCAAAGCTAAATATTGAGAATGGTATTTGAACCTCATTCCTCAAATAATTGGGCGGTGGGCAGCGCATAACCATGAAGTGGCCGGCTCCCGCCATCAGACTTACCTACAGTCTTGAAATCATCTTTGTACAATGTATCGATGTACGCAGCTGCAGCGTACCAGTAGCCACGATAGAAGGCGTACAGTGTGTCAGCGAGAGTCAGCATTTCTGACGCCTCTGGCTGCCGATCCCTGCACAACGCGCTGAAGTCGTGAAAGGAGAGGTTCCACGGCTGATAGCGCAGTAGGCGTTCACTCAACAGCGGCCGCCTGTAACACACAAGCCGCGAGGTTAAAAGTTAAAAACCACACGTGTACAGTGTGCGCGAGAATGTAAAAGTATCCAGAATGGACTTCCACTCAGCAGTGGATCGGAAACTGCCTGGCAGATTAAAACTGTGTGCCTGGTTGGGAGTCAAACCTTGAACGTTTACATTCTTTAAAGGAAGCACAGAGACACAGCAAACCAACCCAAAGACATTGACATTTTAGTATTTTAGCACATCGATGTTTCATCTCCAGATTTCAGAGCACTTGTGTGAGATACTGGTTTTAACTATTTCTTGCAGATCATTCCCTCCGTTCTGAGCTGCTTTTAACTGGTTTCAGTTGTAAATCAGACACATGGAACAGCAGAACTGCAGCGCTTGCCGCGGAATACGTCTTTCCTTTAAATAATAATTTCGAATGCATTGCATAGTGTCGCTATGATACGTCACGATCACGAATCCCCAGCCGGCCTTGTGGCCGAGAGGTTCTAGGCACTTCAGTCTGGATCTGCGCGACCGCTACGGTCGCAGATTCCAATCCTGCCTCAGGCATGGATGTGTGTGATGTCCTTAGGTTAGTTAGGTTTAAGTAGTTCTAAGGGACTGATGACCTCAGATGTTAAGTCCCATAGTGCTCTGAGCCATTTGAAGCATTTGAACTAATCCCCACCTCTGTACTGACGCCATCGATAAGGTCCTGCCTGTTTGTGGCTACAAGGTCTAAGATAGTTCCACTACTTGCTGGCTGCCGAAGTATGTGCTCACCACAGTTTTCGGAAAACGTGTTCAAAAATACTTCGAAAGACTATCTGTGCCATCTGCAACGAATACATACCGTTCCGGTCTATACTTGGTAAGCTTAAGTCGCCACCAACTAGTGTCGCATGATCTGGGTATCTATGCACAGCTGACTATAAACCTTTTTTGAATGACTCTATATATGTCTCAGGGAGTCAGGTGGTCGGAAAAACCATCCATCAAATAACATATTTCTAGACCTGTTATGCGCGACCAGATAACGTCACTATCATCCACAAATTGAACCTCAGTAGAGACAATATTTTTTTATCAGCTGCAATGAATCTTCCCCTCCTACGGCTTCTAATCTGTATTTCCGATAAAGATTCCAAAACTCGCTAAATATCTCAGAGTTTTTTTACCTCGGGTTATAGACAGCTCTCAGTTCCAAGAGTAATTTTAGGCTGAGAACTTCTCTGGAGGTCTGTAAATTCGGGAACGTTGTTACCAATACTTCGATAATTTACTGATAAATTTTTTCCGGTCCATCTGTCTTTACTTTGGAAGCGGTCTGATTTCCCTATAGGTGTACCAACTGTCTAGTGTTCATGAGAGGTACCTCAGACTACTGCATAGCCTAAAATCCCCCATGTGCACTCTACAAGCACTCTGCTACCTGCGTCGCAGCTTCCTTTGTGTAGAGCACGCCTGTCTTACAACCTACTCATCTCCACTTTTTAATTCACCTCCGCAACCTCTCCTACCTTCGTGCCTACTGCCTTACAGATTATCGACAATTTTATCCCTTCGCGCCATATGCATGTGTCCATACACAGTGAACCAGCAACCCACGCACAGCGCCGGTGACAGATGTGGAGTAGCGAACCAAAAATCGCCGCACAATAACCAATGTGGAGTGACAACACTATTCCTCAAAAACAGCACCAGTTGGCTACAAATCATGTTCAGTCATCCTGCACACCATGTATTTCACCACACTAACAGTTACCTGCATTACTGCCTGTCCCTGTTCTAATGGCTCTGAGCACTATGGGAACATGTGAGGTCATCAGTCCCCTAGAACTTAGAACTAGTTAAACCTAACTAACCTTAGGACCTCACACACATCCATGCCCGAGGCAGGATCCGAACCTGGGACCGTAGCAGTCCCGTGGTTACAGAGAACCGCCTAGAACCGCACGGCCACACTGGCCGGCGCCTGTCTCTGTCTGAGCCATAGCACATAATTTCCCTGCTCACACTGGCCATTGTCTCTCCATACCTGTACATCCATATCAGTTCCCATGATGAACTTAACTACGGATGTCGGTTGATCACCTTCGTTTCGGACGACCAAGTCCACTTCCCAAACACACCCATCCCAAACTGACTCATCTGCCAGCCTCTTCAGATATAGCTGCAGAAGTCTTTCATCAAGTTGATAGCAATCACGACTCAGTTTAATTGTACATTGTAATCCATGTTTTGCTATCCCGCAACTAGCCATCAAAAATAATCCAATAACACAGCCACAAGACCTGTGATGGCCACTGGAAGCCTACCTGTACCTACATTAGAAGCCACTTGTAACCTTCCATACTACCAACATACCTCCTACACTACTCCCTTCTACAGCCCCACATGTCAACCACTTGAGAGACAATTCCACTTCCCTGTATGAAATAGGCGAAATACAATCAGTTTAATATGCCACTGCTGCAAACTACTAACACAAATTCTTTACAGACGAATGGAAAAACTAGTAGAAGCCGGCCTTGGGAAAGATCAGTTTGGATTCCGTAGAAATACTGGAACACGTGAGGCAATACTGACCTTACGACTTATCTTAGAAGAAAGATTAAGGAAAGGCAAACCTACGTTTCTAGCATTTGTAGACTTAGAGAAAGCTTTTGACAATGTTGACTGGAATACTTTCTTTCAAATCCTAAAGGTGGCAGGGGTAAAATACAGGGAGCGAAAGGTTATTTACAATTTGTACAGAAACCAGATGGCAGTTATAAGAGTCGAGGGGCATGAAAGGGAGGCAGTGGTTGGTAAGGGAGTGAGACAGAGTTGTAGCCTATCCCCGATGTTATTCAATCTGTATATTGAGCAAGCAGTAAAGGAAACAAAAGAAAATTTCGGAGTAGGTATTAAAATCCATGGAGAAGAAATAAAAATGTTGAGGTTCGCCGATGACATCGTAATTCTGTCAAAGACAGCAAAGGGCTTGGAAGAGCAGTTGAATGTAATGGACAATGTCTTGAATGGAGGATATAACATGAACATCAACAAAAGCAAAACGAGGATAATGGAATGTATTCGAATTAAGTCGGGTGATGTTGAGGGAATTAGATTAGGACATGAGACATTTAAAGTAGTAAAGGAGTTTTGCTATTTGGGGAGCAAAATAACTGATGATGGTCGAAGTAGAGAGGATATAAAATGTAGACTGGCAATGTCAAGGAAAGCGTTTCTGAAGAGGAGAAATTTGTTAACATCGAGTATTGATTTAAGTGTGAGGAAGTCATTTCTGAAAATATTTGTATGGAGTGTAGCCATGTATGGAAGTGAAACATGGACGATAAATAGTTTGGACAAGAAGAGAATAGAAGCTTTCGAAATGTGGTGCTACAGAAGAATGCTGAAGATCAGATGGGTAGATCACATAACAAATAAGAAATTATTGAATATGATTGGGGAGAAGAGAAGTTTGTGGCACAAGTTGACCAGAAGAAGGGATCGGTTGGTACGACATGTTCTGAGGCATCAAGGGATCACGAATTTGGTATTCGAGGGCAGTGTGGAGGGTAAAAATCGTAGAGTGAGGCCAAGAGATGACTACACTAAGCAGATTCAGAAGGATGTAGGTTGCAGTAGGTACTGGGAGATGAAGAAGCTCGTACAGGATAGAGTAGCGAGGAGAGCTGCATCAAACCAGTCTCAGGACTGAAGACCACAACAACAACAACAACATTTCACTAGTAACTGACAGTATTTACGCACTATGCCATGTACTGATTCAAACATACCTACCACAGGGCAAAATATAAGAACGACGTATAAGAACAATGTCCTCTTCGTCCTCTCTGCTGACATCTCCCCATCTTCCCTCATCGCTGCTTAGATTTTTCCTCCGACTATTGAGATGAACATGACTTGTGGCCTCTTTTTCTCACCGACTGGATGCCAATACATAGTCTACAGTAGCTACTACACGGTATTAGCGTAATTTCTCTTGGCGACGATCTGTTTTTTGTCCCACATAATGTTAAGACACACTCTGTTTTCATGTCAGGTTTCACATCACAAATTATGAAAACTTCGGAAGTACCTGCAACCATCAATACATTCTCTAGTCAAAGCTGTAAAACCATTCATTGTGCTGGTGTTCTCCGCTCGCCTGCTGCGTATTACGTTGCACATTTTATGACAAAATACGAACCGAAAGACCGAAGACTAAATTGAAACAATAATCTTTGTAAATGACGAGTTTCTGTAACCATCTCCTTCACTTCTGTCTATCAGTCCTAGTTCTTCATTCCACCCAGAATTAAATGATCCCAGCAGTTTCTATAACAGTAATGAATGCTTCCATGCACAAAAAATGAAATAAACAGTAACAGGTCATGGTGAGATCGACAAACATTTGAGTGTCCACTGGTACCTCAATATCAAGTGCCCGGGCCTGTCCTTATCTTCTTCCATCTTGTAGTGCTCTATCTGTTTGCTGGCGTATTGCGTGTCGTGTAGCAATCCGGTTAATTTGATGTGCAGCATGTCTTTCATACGCTCCACGTCCTTAATCCAACCGTGGAGTTGCTGATCACTCGTGTGGTTATCCTAAGACACAAACAAAATCGTTCGAATTACTTACATAATACTGACAAGAACAGCCTGTTAATTTACAGTTACATGTATCAGTATTACATAACACTGAAGTTACTACCAGCGCATGAGTGAAGTGGATTCAGATGTGTACAGGCATCAAAGCACTAATGCACAGCAGATGCCCGGTGGGCTTTTATTAAATACACACATTTCTCAAACTATGGCATCAGATAGGAGACTTACAGATATTTCTTGGTAGTTGACTTTAGAAACGCCTGAATCAATGAATGCATACTCTCGTGACGACGTGTCCAGCTGAAATGTTCTGGGGCTGCCACCAGCGTTGAGTTCTAACGTGTAGAGCCACATGGCCTGGATGGCTCTATGAGGACATTCTATTAAAACTTTTGAACGATTTTCGAAAATGGAATGGTCAGACCGTTGACTACTCCGTCAAAATCTCACTCGTTAGCAATGCTGCGAGGAACCTGAACACATGTTGCGACCGATTACGAGCACATTGATAGACATCAGCCACTCCACATCAGAAAAATTATCTGAATCAGTTGTGAACACATGAGAATGTCAGTTTGACTCAAAATTTTGTAGCGTTGCTCCATTGCCTGGCTGCTCGCTTTCGTAAAAAATTTCCGTTTGTTGCTCGTCATCTAACACTATGTCGTACACATCTGAACAAGTCTCGAATATTGCAGATTTGAAGGAATGTAGCACACCGTTTATTGCCCTAACGAATTACAGAGGGGAGAAATAAGCCTGTCCCAGTTGGTTGGTTTGTGGGATTAAAGGGACCAGACTGCTGCGATCATCGGTCCCACTGTCCTAGTTGTTCTAGCCGATGTTAACAGAGAAACCAAATTACACAAGATGTCTCGAAATAACTGCGGTGGATGAAAAGAGAATACTGTTGAATGATTAGGGTTCCATGTCTCAATCACTGAAAATGGAACCCTCATAAAATAACTTAGTTGCCCATCTGTCGATCTGACTCTTCAGTATCCTTCTTGCTAGAACGGGTATACATATCAAGTACTGATTCATGTAATGTATTAATGTCTATGGTCCCTTTGAGCTATCCAAAATTTTAAGCTTTTATGTTACTCCAATCAAAAGATACGGCTACTTATGTCACACCCATTGATACTCGAAAACTCACTCGTCAAACCCTAAAAGGTTATTTCTGTTGGTCTAGAATCGGGAAATTTGGTAGGAAGTAATGTTTTACAGTACAAGTAAGGTCTGAACAATTGTATCGAAGTGTATAAATTATCTGATGTGTATACAGGTTATGGTTCAAATGACTCTGAGCACTATGGGACTTAACATCTGTGGTCATCAGTGCCCTAGAGCTGAGAACTACTTAAACCTGACTAATCTAAGGACATCACACACATCCATGCCCGAGGGAGGATTCGAACCTGCGACCGTAGCGGTCACGCGGTTCCAGACTGAAGCGCCTAGAACCGCACGGCCACCCCGGCCGGCGTATACAGGTTAATTAGGAAAATCGAAGTCGACGATTCTACATGTTCAGGACAAGTAATTTTATACGGCCAGATGTCAATTTACGCAATTCCTATGGATGCCAATTGTTACTATGGCATAAATTATAGCCTACCGCAGAATACTTACAGATTAGTACTGAACCAACATCAACGAACTTTGACTTGTCTGAAATAAATGCGCTTTGAATTATGGCTGTTATCAATGTGGATGAGAAATACAATAACCTAATATTCTTCAACTTCTGCTCATGGTCTTCCTATAAAAGCGCATCGTCTGCTTAATGTATGATTTTTGTGTCACATGCTGTTGGCTCTTGGCGAAGTATCCTTATGGTATTTTCCATGAAAGAATCCAGATCAGTGCGAAAAACTGTATTTATCTACTACCTTATTAAACACTGCTATTTGCTGACTATGTCATCTCCAACCCCTACCTTCCTGCTTCCATTAGGAGTACAACTCCGAAGAAGTGAAGATGCCGGTGACATAAAACGCCAGACAATAGATTCTAGACCAGTCTCTACTAAATATGAAGCTAAGAAGCTTATGCTTTTAAACCAGGATCTGGTGCAAAATTTCCTAGATCAGAAGCAGCTAACAAGTACCGAAAAAGGAAGATATAGACGATTTTCGTCGCTGTCCTCAACCATTCCGGGCTTAGCTTGCCTGTGTCATAGCCCCACAAAGTTCACAGAAGTAGAGGTCGGTTCAGAATTCTGGCAGAGGGTTATCTTTAGAACTGGAGAAGCAAAGACAGTTTGAGTGTGAACCAGATAAACTGGGAAGCAGACTACGAGAATTGACCGGGCTGTATATGTCATTAGGTCACCTATCATACATATAACACAGTTTATAATAGGAGGAAAAAACTCCACTTACCATACGTTCGAAGGCGAGGGGAACCAACAGCTGCGAGGAGTGCGTCGCACTGAGTGACAGCAGCTGCGCCACGTCTCGCCAGTAGTTGGAGAGGCGTTCCCGGAGAACCGCCGCCTGGACCTGCAGTTCTGCACAAGACCGGGGACGACATACTAGTGAACAAGCCAGTGGATCAGATTTCTGCAGACACACAGCTTTCGCTTCTGCCCTCACAGAGTGTATGCAAGTAGCGTTTACACTTTCAAACTAGATCAATATACACTGTCAGTAATCGTAAGAGTTACAGCTTGGACACCGAGGACAGATGTTACAAAGTTCCAGGGCAGGAGGAGCACCATCACCTGACATACACTTCTGGCCATTAAAATTGCTACACCAAGAAGAAATGCTGATGATAAACGGGTATTCATTGGACAGATATATTATACTACAACTGACATGTGTTTACATGTTCACACAATTTCGATGCATGGATCCTGAGATATCAGTACCCAGAACAGCACATCTCTGGCCATAATAACGGCCTTGATACGCCTGGGCGTTGAGTCAGACAGAGCTTGAATGGCGTGTACAGGTACAGCTGCCCACGCAGCTTCAACACGATACCACAGTTCATGAAGAGTAGTGACTGGCGTATTGTGATGAGACAGTTGCTAAGCCACCATTGACCAGACGTTTTCCATTGGTGAGAGATCTGGAGAATCTGCTGGCCAGGGCAGCAGTCGAACATTTTCTGTATCCAGAAAGGCCCAGGCGGGACCTGCAACATGCGGTCGTGCATTATCCTGCTGAAATGTAGGATTTCGCAGGGATCGAATGTAGGGTAGAGCCGCGGGTTGTAACATATCAGAAATGTAATGTCCACTGTTTAAAGTGCCGTCAATGCGAACAAGAGGTGACCGAGACGAGTAACCAGTGGCACCCCATACCATCGTGCCGTGTGATACGCCAGTATGGCGATGACGAATACACGCTTCCAATGTCCGTTCCCCGCGATGTCGCCAAACACGGATGTGACCATCGTGATGCTGTAAACACAACCTGGCTTCATCCGAAAAAATGACGTATTGCCATTCGTGCACCCAGGTTCGTCGTTGAGTACACCATCGCAGGCGCTCCTGTGTGTGATGCAGCGCCAAGGATAACCGCAGCTACGATCTCTGAGCTGATAGTCCATGCAGCTGCAAACTTCGTCGAACTATTCGTGCAGATGGTTGTTGTCTTGTCAACGTCCCCATCTGTTTGTTGACTCAGGCATCGAGACGTGGCTGCACGATCCGTTGAAGTTATGCGGATAAGATGCCTGTCATCTCGACCGCTAGTGATACGAAGCTTTGGGATCCAGCACGGCGTTCCTTATTACCCTCCTGAACCCACAGATTCCATATTCTGCTAACAGTCATTTGATCTCTACGAACGCGAGCAGCAATGTCGCGATATGGAAAACCGCAATCGCGACAGGCTACAATCCGACCATTATCGAAGTAGGAAACGTGTTGGTACACATTTCTTCTCCTTACACGAGGCATCTCAGCAACATTTCACCAGGCAACGCCAGTCAACTGCTTTTTGTGTCTGAGAAGTCGGTTGGAAACTCCTCATGTCAGCACGTTGTAGGTGTCGCCACAATCGCCAACCTTGTGTGAATGCTCTGAAAAGGTAATCATTTGCATATCACGACATCTTCTTCCTGTCGGTTAAATTTCGCGTCTGTAGCACTTCATCTTCGTGGTGTATCAATTTTAATGGCCAGTGGTGTACATGCAGTCATACATATTCTTGATAAATTGGCTAAGGGTAGAAGTACCAGCCTACTCGAAGAAATGGAAATATAAAGCTACTTCAAAAATCACCTACACGACTTTCTCAGCAATGAGACAGATTTAAGAATTAAGTGCTATTGAGATAATTTCCAGTCAGTTTTATGTGTTAATAACAGTAGGCAACATAAATGAGGATTTGTGTTTAGCCTTTTTGACGTTGACTTACTCACTAACATTGGAAGTAAAGATTTCAGCAGAACCATGTTTACACTGATCTTATAATATGAGTTGTCCTTTTGAGTTTTCGCCTGAGGTGTTTGATTTGTATGAAAACGAGGAAGATTCATGTCCACTCATACACGTTTTTATATTTAGGATGCCTTTACTTTAACATAAGTGATATAGTTTAGTAATTCAGTTAAAATTGTTTGAGGTTTTTGGAAATGTAGCTGAGAAAGCCCTCCTCCCCCTAAACATTCTAAGGACCATGGAGATCTATGACCACAATTGTACTGTCATGATACCTTACATATTAGTGGTACATTTTACAGTTTGATGGTGCAAGTAATTTTCTGTATTTTTTGGGTGGTATCCCATCACACACTTTTATCTCACTTCATTGTACTTCTTTTATTTTATTTGTCTGTCTATCAATTCATGTACATAAAAACATGGCAGTGATTATTACTGCCATGTTTTTATGAGCATCCAGGTGACTGTAAGTCTTTGAGGGTAGATACCATTTGTGGTATTACACCCTATCTTAATAAACAAATTTTTGTATCTTATTCCCTTATGTCATATGACTGTATCATAATACAGAATGCCAAACTCTGTTAACGAATGTAAACATGATATTGAGATACTCTGATATAAACGTTTACTGTGGGATGAACAATCACTGATGAGAGCAAAGAAAAACTACCTGTGAATATATTCCTCCACCAACTGCCTCAGTTGCCATGTAAACAATGTACATGAACAGTGATTTGATGAGATTCATGTTTATGATGTTAACATCGGTAACACTAAATCTACCTAATGCCATTTCTGTGATCCTTACGCTCGTTTAATGCTGATGTACTCTCAGAGTTAAAATACTCAACATGCAGACACAACGATGAGGCATATACACGTCAGAATTCGTACATTTTGACATCTACTGAGGCACAATGTAAGACATGTGTTGCTTCTAGCACTTCTTGGTGTAACTGCAGTATGGATGGCATGATAGTGCCATTCTATACACGCTATATGTCCCTTATTTTCAGCTTTTGCTGTAAAGCACTATATAATGGACACAAGATCAAAATTGCAGTTCTGGAAATAAATAATTATTAGTTAATTTCAGCTATGTTGTCTTTTAAAAAAAATCATACTGCACTACTTTTATGCCTGTGCAATGATTTCGAATTTAGCTTTTTTCAATACAGAAGAGATATACCTACATATGGAAAATGATGTGAGTACACGATGGTTACCGTGTGTGTTTAAAGCTACTGGAGTTATTCAGGAGCACATCACAAAAGAAAATGTCCAAAGAACACGCACGTTGAGTTTATGGGGATCCTTAATACTTTGTAAAAGATCGAATCTTCGCCATGAGGGACTTGAGAGCATCGTACCGACACATTGCACTAACATTTCGCAGTAGGGCAACAGCTGCAGAACATGAAGCGACGGGTTGGGGTCGAGACAACAGAGTGGTGAGAAGATCACCAACCATCACAGTCAGACTGACGGAATTTGGGATGAGATCTGTGGTTAACACTGACACCACACCACAGGCAGCATAGTGCAGAGCCAGAGTCAGCTGGGACACTGCGTGGCGTTCTGTGGTGTTCGGCGGCGGATGTTGCTTTTGTCAGGTAGACACTGCTTTGTCCTCAGCGGTCGGAGACCACGGCAAACACCGGACATCGACATGCCTGCCACTCCAGCCCATAAACACAAACATAGCTTGGGAAGACTAGCGAGCAAATCATGTGGAATTTCGAAAATTGTTGAGAGATTTGAATCGAAGCTATTATCCCAGCTGGTTTGTGGACTGTGTGGTTCTGGAGATATACAATCAGAATCTCAAGATAAAGCCACTCGCACTATTTTGAATGTTGCAATGACAGATAAGTGTGAGGACAACCGCACGATTACCCTAAGAGTTCTCACACTCAAATTGCTGACAAGAGCATACAGGGTGAGTCATCTAACGTTACCGCTGGATATATTTCGTAAACCACATCAAACACTGATTCCATAGACCGAATGTGAGGAGAAGGGCTAGTGTAATTGGTTAATAAAAACCATAAAAAAATGCACGGAAGTATGTTTTTTAACACAAACCTACTTTTTTTAAAAATTGAACCAAGTTAGTTTTGTTAGCTCATCTGAACATATAAACAAATACGTAATCAGTGCCGTTTGTTGCATTGTAAAATGTTAATTACATCCGGAGATATTGAGATATTGTAACCTAAAGTTGACGCTTGAAACCTCCGACGTTCAGTTGCGTGTTGTAAGAAACACGGGCCACGGTCGGCGAGCAGCATCTGCAGGGACATGTTTACGATGACGACCGTGTTTCTCCTTATCTTACACCTCTCGACTTCTTTCTGTGGGGTACGTTAAAGGAGAATGTGGGCCGTGATGTTCCTACAACCCCAGAGGATATGAAACAACGTATTGTGGCAGCCTGCGGCGACATTACACCATGTGTACTGCGGCGTGTACGACGTTCATTACGCCAAAGATAGCAATGGTGTGCAGCAAATGATGGCCACCACATTGAACATTTATTGGCCTGACATGTCGGGACACACTCTATTCCACTCCGTAATTGAAAACGGAAACCACGTGTGTACGTGTACCTCACCCCTCATGGTAATGTACATGTGCGTTGGTGAAAGAAGGTGTTAGCATGTGGTCGTAATGTGCTGTTCCAGTCTCTTCTGTACCTAAGGTCCATCACCGTTCCCTTTGGATCCCTACGTAATCCGGTGCTCTCCGATACACACGATCGAACAGCGGAGGAGTGGTACTCAAGCGTCCACTTTAGGTTACAATATCTCCGGATGTAATCAACATTTTACAATGCCACAAACGGCACTGATTATGTATTTGTTTATATGTTCAGATGTGCTAACAACACTAACGGGGTTCCATTTAAAAAAACGTAGGTTTGTGTTAAAAAACTTACTTCCATGCATTTTTTATGGTTTGTATTAACCAATTACACTAGCCCCTCTCCTCACGTTCGGTCTGTAGAAGGGATTCGTCAGTATTTGATGTGGTTTACGAAATATATCCAGCGGTAATGTTAGGTGACTCACTCTGTATATATAAGAAGAAAAAGAAAATGAAGGAATTGCTGGATGACGATCAATTTGGTTTTAGAAAGGTAAAGGCATGAGAGAAGGGCCTCTGAGTTGGCGATTGATGATTAAAATCTAGACACTGTCGTAGGATTTGTAGATACATACGATAATATAAAATGGTGCAAGATTTCCGAAACTCTCAGGAAAATGGAGGCAGCCTATAGGGAAATAAGGGTTGTTGTTGTTGTTGTTGTTGTCTTCAGTCCTGAGACTGGTTCGATGCAGCTGTCTGTGCTACTCTATCCTTTGCACGCTTCTTCATCTATGAGTAACTACTGTAACCTACATCCTTCTTAATCTGCTTAGTGTATTCATCTCTTGGTCTCCCTCTACCATTTCTACGCTCCACGCTGCCCTCCAGTACTAAATTGGTGATACCTCGATGCCTCAGAACATGTCCCACCAACCGATTCCTTCTTCTAGTCACGTTGTGCCACAAACTCCTCTTCTCCCCAGTTCTATTCAATACCTCCTCATTAGTTATGTGTTGTACCCATCTAATCTTCAGCATTCTTCTGTAGCACCACATTTAGAAGGTCTCTATTCTCTTCTTGTCCAGATTATTTATCGTGCATGTTTCACTTCCATACATGGCTACACTCCATACAAATACTTTCAGAAACAACTTCCTGACATTTAAATCTATACTCGATGTTAACAAATTTTTCTTCTTCAGAAACGCTTTCCTTGCCATTGCCAGTATACATTTTATATCCTCTCTACTTCGACCGTCATCAGTTATTTTGCTCCCCAAATAGCATAATTCATTTACTACTTTCTCATTTCCTAATCTAATTCCCTCAGCATCACCCGACTTAACTCGACTACGTTCCACTATCCTCGTTTTGCTTTTGTTGATGTTCATCTTATATCCTCCTTTCAAGACACTGTCCATTCCGTTCAACTGCTCTTCCAAGTCCTTTGCTGTCTCTGACAGAATTACAATGTCATCGACGAACGTCAAAGCTTTTATTTCTTCTCCATGGATTTTAATACCTACTCCGAATCTTTCTTTTGTTTCCTTTACTGCTTGCTCTATATACATGTTGAATAACACGGAGAGAGAGTACAACCCTGTCTTACTCCCTTCCCAACCACTGCTTCCCTTTCATGTCCCTCGACTCTTATAACTGCCATCTGGTTTCTGTACAAATTGTAATTAGCCCTTCGCTCCCTGTATTTTACCCCTGCCACCTTTAGAATTTGAAAGAGAGTATTCCAGTCAACATTGTCAAAAGCTTTCTCTAAGTCTACAAATACTAGAAACGAAGGTTTGCCTTTCCTTAGTCTTACCTCTAAGATAAGTTGTAAGGCCAGTATTGCCTCACGTGTTCCAATATTTCTACGGAATCCAAACTGATCTTCCCTGACGTCGGCTTCTATCAGTTTTTCCATTCGTTTGAAGGATAACGTGCATTATTTACATCAAACAAGGGAATAAAATAGGAAGACCAAGAACAAACAGCTCAAATTAGAAAAGGTGAAATACGTACATGTAATCACTCCTTCGATTCAATCTTTACAGCGAAGAAGCAATGACGGAATTAGAAGAGGGGTCCAGAAGTGTAATTAATATTCATGTTGAAAGGTCACCAGTGATAAGAGTAGCTGATGACATTGCTGCTCTCAGTGACATTGCTGCTCTCAGTGGAAATAAGAGGTAGTTGTAGGACCTGTTGAAGAGGATAAACGCTTTAATAAGCACCCTCTATGAACTGAGAGTAAATCAAAGAAAGACTAAATTAATGAAGTGTAGCAGAAATGATATTAATGTTAGACTTAGCTTCAAAATTGTAGACGAATTGAAAAAATTATGCTACCTTGAGAACAAAGTAACTCATAACGTACAAATTAAAGAGGGCATAAGAAGCAGACAAGAACTTTCAGGGAGGACGTTCCTGGGCAAAAGAAGTCAACTAATACAAAATGTCGGTCTTATTTTGAAGACGAGTAACTGAGGAAGTATGGAGCGCAGAATTGTATAAAAGTTAATCAAGGACAGTAGGAAAACCGGAACAGAAGAAAATCGAAGCGTTTGAAGTGTGATGCTACAGAAGAATGTTGAAAATTAGATTGACTGATGAGGCAAGAGATGATGAGATTCTCAGCAGAACCGTGAAGGATGGAAGATACAGAACACGTTCGTAGGAAGATGGGACAGCATTTTGTTCTTATCGTTCTCTCTTGGTTCTTGTGTGAATTGTATATTACCTGTCTTTCACTGAACAGTACTCTTACTTTTCATATATTGCTCAACTTTACGTTACTGGACGCTTTTTCTAGGTCTACAGGTCCTATGAATGTGTCCATTTGATTTTCAAGTTTTGCTTCCCTCATCAATTACAACGTCAGACGTGCTGCTCTCTTGAGCCTTCTGACAGCCAAAATGATCGTCATCTATCGTATCGTCTACTTCCGTTTCCATTCCTCTGCTCATATTCCTGTTGACAATTTCCGTAGATGAGGTGTTATGCTAATTGTGCGATAGGCCTCGCAAGTACCTGCTCATGCCTTCAGGATTGTGTCTAGCGGTATATCGCCATTCTCGTATATTCTAGACGCCAACTTGAATAATTCTTGGTTGACACTTCCACCATTGATTTCGGAAACTGCGAAGGTATGTTAGCTATCGATTCTACGTTAGAATGTTGTGTTAAGCTATGCTTCTTATATGAGATCTCCAGTGTCTTCCATTGCCATTGTCATTTCTTCTTCAAATTCTTTTTTTCTGTTTCCCAAGGTTTCTTTTCCGTTAGCGCCTTATATCTGTGTTTGTTTGTCCAACTTCTGTGATGCCCTTTTCATAGATTTCTATCCCTAATGAAATGGAGTGCCTATGTGGTATTCGTAAGAGTTGTATCTAGAGCCTAAGAGATATTCAGATGCATTTCATGATTGCTCTGCAGTTCAGTGCCCACCTCTTTCCGCATTTATTCTTCCAGAATTCAATTGACATCTCAGGTTATATCTACCCCTGGATATGCTTCACAGTCGAATTTCTGTCTGACCTGTACGTAACCTAAAGCTGGAACTTTCCTGTGCCTCGATCCTTTTCTAAGGATACCTCCTGAAGGGAAGCAAGAGTTTTTAATAGCCGGCGACTGTTACGAGTTAAAACAAAGAGCGACTGAGAGAGAGAAAGGGACTCCCCTCCTTTCCAGTCAGCTCTAAGGCCAAACCTAGTGTGCAATCACAACTGTTTGTACTGTAGCTATAACGTTATGAAATTGCAGTACGTAATAATTTGGTATTTTTGTTATTATGTAATTTGTTAATAGAAAGGGCGTAAAACTAATGCATCCACAGTTGCAACAGCTGCTGCAAAAATCGATATTTTACACTGTTTTACATCTATGTGAGTTTAGAGATGCCGAGCTACAATTTTTGTTGTATGTGTAGTCTGATATAAAGAATAACATATGGAATATCTGTGATCAACGATAAAAACTTCTACAGTTGCCAAATCTTACAACTGTAGTTGGTTTTATCACTGGTGATGAATATCAACAGTTGTGCATATCACATCAAGGGAAACGTGCGTTCATATCTGTCTCCATTGTTATTGTTGTTGTTGTTGTTGTTGTTAGCAGTAGTAGTATAATTATCACTACTGCGTGTTGCTCGTGTACTACACATGTTGTAACATTGACTCACTGAGATGTCAGGTTATATGTAAGAGAGTGCACGAATGATTTAACCCTTAACTACTCTAGTGAAATACTGTAGTGGGGTCTCGGAGTAACCCAATAAGAAAAACGAAACTGGAATTTAAGGACATTTTATTTTAAATTACACTTTTATCACTGAATATTATAAACATTTTTACATATTTTAGATACGATTACAAACAATTCTGGTACACTGAAAATCTGTGGTTGGGGCAAACATGTTTTGAGCATTTTTCTCACATTATTTTGGTTCTCTTGTCCACATTTCTCGCGCACATGTAGCATCTTGCTTTGCTCATGGGTTCTGGCTCTGAAGATGTTGAGATAAGAGGAGTACCACCAAGTTTAACAACCACGTCTCTCAGTTCACGAGAAAGGGGTCGGACATCTCGGTATTGTATATGGGGCTTTACTAAATCCATTCCAAGCTTTTGTAGCAATTCTCTTCTTTTTAAATCAGTTGTTTCATCAGGTTGTTTGGTGCACTGAACCGAGACAGCAGCATTGACTCCTACTATGTTTAGAATGGCATAAAATACAGACACTGGCCATCTGCGTGTTCGCCGTGATAACGAACAGTTGGCGCACATCTGGTCCGCTGCGTCCACTCCTCCTTTTGTCGCATTGCAATCAGTGATCATTTCAGGTTTTTTCTGTTGAGTACTAATTTCTGATCGCGATGCATAGATGAAAGCAACACAACAGCTCGACCTTTCCGGGGAACGTAAGAACAAATTGTCTTTCCTTCGTTATGCCCAAAAAATGCATATTCTACTGGTCGCTTTCTGTTTGGTTTGAGTTCTTCTGGGATCTGCGGTTTATTTTGCTTTAGAGTGCCCAAGACAGTCATTTTTTTTTGGCTTCTAGTTGATCACAGAGTTCAAGTGACATGAACCAATTGTCCACTGTCACATGTCTATTGCTTCCCTCAATTAGTGTTATTAATTTCAAAACATCCTGCGTTGGGATTGATAACGTACTTTTAATTGTCCCTTTTCAAATGGTTCAAATGACTCTGAGCACTATGGGACTTAACATCTGAGGTCATCAGTCTCCTAGAACTTAGAACTACTTAAACCTAACTAACCTAAGGACATCACACACAACCATGACCGAGGCAGGATTGGAATCCTGCGACCGTAGCGGTCGCGCGGGTCCTGACTGTAGCGCCTAGAACCGCTCGGCCACCCTGGCCGGCATTTGTCCCTTTTCCTGTGTAAACAAATGCATTGCTTAAACAGAACGTTCGTGAGTTACAAACTTTGAGGCCGTATTTGGCAGGCTTCTTGGGCATATACATTCGAAATTTGCACCTACGACGAAAGGGTACTAACATTTCATCGATTGTCACGTACGGTCCTGGAGTATAATACTTTTGATATTTGTCTACAAACAGTTCTCACACATCACAAATAGATGCAAATAGTGTCATCAGCCATCCTAGCATCTCTTGTAGCAGCAGTCATACACAAACAGCAGTCGGATCCTGCCTCGGGCATGGATGTGTGTGATGTCCTTAGGTTAGTTAGGTTTAAGTAGTTCTACGTTCTAGGGGACTGATGACCACAGATGTTAAGTTCCATAGTGCTCAGAGCCATTTGAACCATTTGATGTATTACTCCTACTACCCTTCTTAAACACTGGTGCGAGCTGCGCATTTTCCCAATCTGCAGGTACAGAACTATCGGTGCGCGAGCGGTTTTACATGATTCCTAAGTAGAGAGCGTAATCTGAAAGGAACGATTTGCTTCGCAACCCCTAAGGTATCTACTACTGAGATCAGTAGGGGCATAGAGAACAACTCCGGGGCGAGCGCTAACGGTACTAATGGGGCTGTGTCCGCTCGATATAAAGATCAGAGAACAAGCGACGTGGTACTGGGTCAAAAAGGGAAACAGGGATATGATAATGTAACAAATGGGGATTCACGTGGGAAACACAATGGAAATCAAATGCAGGGGGAAGAGCTCTGGCAAGAACAGTGGGACAAGGAATAAACTGGTCGCAGAACACATGAACTACAGCCAAATATCAGGGAGCGACTGCAATTAAAATATTTCAAACCTTTAAGAGGAATGCTGCACTTTCTTATGGGTCATGGACCCTACCCGGCATACATATGCCGGTTTGGGAAATGGGCTACACCAGCGTGTGGCTGCGGGGCCGCACCAGGCACCCCAGAGCATGTGGTGTATGAGTGCCACCTATTCGACGACGTAGCGCATCATCAGTTTCCCAACCATGACACATACCACCTCCTCAGGCATGAGGATCACCACTTAATCTTGAACAATTTGGCAAACCAGACCTCACACAAAGTCGTACAGGAATTCCTAAGGAACAACAATTAAGACTTCACATTGCTACTGACTTGAATCCGTGCAGTTGTCCTGTTCCGCCCAGGTGTGGACATGGCCAGCCGCTTCACGGCTGGAATCCGCCACGTCTGGGATTAGGGGGAGGGTGCGCCTTTCTTACCAACTCAATCACCAAATTTGACACTAGGTTAAATATTAGGTTAGATGTAGGATAAGCTAGGATAGCAACACTAGTATAGTTCTACAGCGATCAACATCTCTGGGCCAGCCTGGTGCCAGGGGAATCTTCACTGGGATTAGCTCGGTGAACACAGCCAACAATGAGGGTTTATACAACGCTGGCACACCTGTAACGCTGCAGGTGGAAGTAGATTAGCATAAGTAGGAATAATGTAACATAATCTAAACATAACAGTAGTGCCCTTAGTGTGAGCAGAAGAACTAACCATAGAATAAGCTGTAGTAATAACACTTGAATTGCATCAATTAGGACCCACTAATTGTTTAAGGGGGTGGGTTGTTTATGTATAATATATATTGAACAATAAAGATTTAAAAAAATCCACATCGTTACTAGTTGCCAGTGAAAGTGACACGTTAAGAGAGCAGCAGCAACGCTAGCGCGACACAGTGTGAGGTGTGCTGCACACTCTTACAATCAAATGGTCAGCAAGTCAACTGACTGTCAGCACGGCGGCCATAACTGCGGCTCCCCCTGATGAGCAAGAGAGCAGAGCTGCGCCGACAGTACAGCACTTGATATTGGACACTGTGCCACCATCCTATATGAGCCCTCGTTCTGACTACCCGTGTAGCAAAACCCCGAGCAGCGTGGAGGGTGTAGCATTCTTGGTTCTCATTCTCGCTCATTTAATGGGCAGCCACTTGATGTACAATACGTAATCGGCTACAGTGATCGCAGCTGTAACATTTGTGAGTCATCGTGACGGTTCGCTAGCGCTCTTTCAGACATAATTCTCACAAAATAATTCGAGGTCACATGTCACCAATGCTGTTCTGCCCCAGTGTGATAGAGTGCCCGAAAGAGGTGCTACCACAGGAAGCTGGAATGTACCTGGCTAGGTGCGGAGTCCAAAAACAGCAGTTAAGTGTAACTCTTCAGGTCTTCCTGGCGAGATCGTGATATGTGGAATAATTGGGTCTACTGCCGGATGTTTGTGTCGCTCAGGCACAATATTTCAGCCACGTAACTCGTTACCTTCTTCAGGTGCTACCTGACACTGCCGTATTGGAGGATCTTGTCCCGTATTTATGCCCAGAGGGCGCTGGGCGCTCTGTTTGCGGTCCGCGCCCGCATGGCGCTGCTTGTAAGGTGTTGTCTCTTCCCCGGTGCTCCCTCGGACGTCCGCGCCCGGCTTGGTCGCCATCTGTGGCAGCTCTCTGAGGCCCGTCCTGTGTCGAGCGTTCCGTTCGCGGTCCGCGCCCACCTGGTGCTGCTCCTAATGTTTTGGCCCTTCCCTTGCGTTCCAATGGTTGTCCGCGCGCGGATCGTCCATCAACCTTCGTCGTGGCAGCTCTCTGAGGCCCATCCCGCGTTGGGCGCTCCGTTCGCGGTTCGCGCCTGCCTGGCGCTACTCCTGAGGTGTTGGCACTTCCCTGGTGCTCCGACGCTCGTCCGCGCCCCGCTCGTCCATCTGTGGTCGTGGCGGCTGTCAGAGGCTCGTCCTACGTCAGGAGTTGCGTTCGCGGTCCGCACCGGTTGGCGCTGCTCCTACAGTGTCACAACTTCTTGAGGAGTTTCTTGGTTCCTTCCCTTGGGCCCTGAGAAGCTTCAGAGCCGGACTCCACGCCGAGCTGAGCTGGTAACCGCTGTCTCCGTTTATCAGATTGTCTGTGACCTTCATCTCGATGGCCTCCTTTATGACACTGTGCCAAAATCAGAGCGACACAAATATCTGGCGGTAGACCCAATTATTCCACAGGTGAATAGTGATTTGAAAGGTGAGATGGTGAATGAGACTTATGCACCACTGCACATAAATCTTTGCAGAACGCTAGGGGAGGAATGGTCTTACGTTGGTGTCAGAGCTGGCAGTGGGGGTATGGATAGGAGACTCCAGGCTGGACGAGACTCAGCTGGACTGTAGGCGGCAGGGCGCTCCAGACGCCACGGCAGCGGCAGCTGGTGGGAGCCTCTCCTGGTGACTCCAGAGCTCCAGTCCAGCCTGGCCTGCGAACGACGACTCCACATATACCGTGCTCTCATCTCCTGGAGCGCCACACACTTAGCCTGTCTCATCATAGTCTGCCTGCCAAAGATTGCGTCAGAGACACAACAACTGCAGCTAGGAAACCTGGAATTCTCATTGAAATAATCGGCATACCACTCTTTCGCTGGGATGCGCCTCTATTTTCCCCTTAGTTGTCACCGTGCCTAACTAGGCTATCTCGTCAGGTAAATAGCAGACGCGCTGCCATTCGTTGTTGTGTACAAGTCTGAGGTAATAGCTGTATTTTTGTTTCTTTGTACTTGTGTGAGAACATTCAACGCCTAAGGAGCAAGGAGGAAATAAATGTGATAGCGAAGTATTCCTCGAACATTGAGATCATTTCAGAAATAATCGATTTAAACTGTGCGGCTTAGAAACGGTTCCTCGCCCCAAGTGAAGCAGCAATGAAAGCACTGAGTGGCAGAGAGTGGCTCTGCACTAAATAGTGCCGATCTGTTCTCACCTGCCAGTAGGTTTCAAAAATGGATCTAAGCACTATGGGACTTAACTTCTAAGGTCATGAGTCCATTAGAACTACTTAAACGTAACCAACCTAAGGACATCACACGCATCCATGCCTGAGACAGGATTCAAACCTGCGACCGTAGCGGTCGTGCGGTTCCAGACTGTAGCGCCTAGAACCGCTCGGCCACCCCGGCCTGCCCAGTAGGTTTACGGGAGAGCTTCTGGACACCACGAAGGATGAAACCATAACTGGCGAGGGTGATTCAAGTCTTCTTGAGCAAATGCGCGAAAAACCTTCAGGGAGACTTCAGAAATAAGAAAAACAGAAGAAAGAGTAATGTCCCTGTAAAGAAACAGATCCGCTTCGCAGAGGGGCGTCAAGATGATTTTACCTCGGAGACCAACAAATCTCGAAAGCAAGCACTCTGAAAGTTTCGTACCTGCCCCATAAGACTGCTTAATACTGATGACGTGTCTCGCACTCGGTGCTGTAAACGTACAAACAGTGGTTTCCGATGAGACTGCGGTCAGCTACTACTACAAGGTTCACTCCAAAAAAAAAAAAAAAAAAAAAAAAAAAAAAAATGCTCACTATTTTTCTAAAAATAGAGTTTTCATTCTGCATGTGTGAAAGTTTTACAGTGTGTAGGTACATCCTTCCCGCTTGTTTTCAAATGAAGTTCAACCTGTTCCTCTGAGTGGCGCCATCACAGCATGTCTTCAACATCGCTTCTACACTTGGCATTCGTCAGAAGCAACGTGCTGTCATAGAATTCCTGTCTTTGAAAAGGAGACAGTGGAAAAGATCCACAAGATGTTGAAAAAGGTGTATTTAGATGCTGTTGTCGATTGCAGTACAGTTAGTCGGTGGGCAAGCGGGTTACGTGACGAAAGCGGACACGGCAATATTGAGGATTGTCCTGGCAGCGGCAGGCCTCGTACTGCACACACTCCAGACAATGTGCAGAGAGGTAACGAATTGGTGACAGCTGACAGACGCATCACAGTGAACGAATTGTCACGCTACCCTTGGATAGTGGAAGGAAGAGTTTGCAGAATACTGAAAGTGTTGGCGTTAAAAAAGGTTTGTGCCAGGTGGGCTCCTAGAATGTTGACAGTGGCTCACAAAGAAACGAGAAAAACGGTATGTAGCGAACTTTTGGAACAGTACAAGAATGGTGGAGATGAATTTCTTGGGATAATTGTGGCATGTGATGAAACATGGCTCCATCATTTTTCACCAGATACGAAGAGGCAATGCACGGCCACATGTCAGTCAAGAAACCACAGAAGCGATCACAAAACTCGGATGGAAAACACTGAAATACCCGCCTTATAGTCCTAACCTGGCTCCATGTGACTATCATCTCTTTGGGAAACCGAAAGACTCTTCGTGGAACAAGGCTTGGAGATGATGACTCCCTTGTGCACGCTACTAAACAGTGGCTCGAACAGGTTGGTCCAGAATACAGGCGCTGGTTGGTCCAGAATACAGGCGCTGGTTCCAAGATGGCGTAAGGCAGCTGCGAGGGATGGAATTTATGTGGAGAAATGAAAATATTAAACTCCCTGCCAGATTAAAACTGTGTGCCGGACCGAGACTCGAACTCGAGACCTTTGCCTTTCGCGGGCAAGAGCTCTACCAACTGAGCTACCAAATCACGACTCACGTCCCGTCCTCACAGCTTTACTTCTGCCAATATCTCGTCTCCTACCTTCCAAACTTTACAGAAGCTCTCCTGAGAACTTTGCAGAACTAGCACTTCTGAAGGAAATGATACTATGGAGACATGGCTTAGCCACAGCCTGGAGGATGTTTCCAGAATGAGATTTTCACTCTGCAGCGGAGTGTGCGCTGATATGAAACTTCCTGGCAGGTTAAAACGGTGTGTCGGACCGCGACTCGAACTCGGGACTTTCGCCTTTCGCGGGCAGGTGCTCTACCAACTGAGCTACCCAAACACGACTCACGCCCTGTAAAGTGAGGAAGGTAGGAGACGAGGTACTGGCAGGAGTAAAGCTGTGAGGACGGGGCGTGAGTCGTGCTTGGGTAGCTCAGTTGGTAGAGCACATGCCCGCGAAAGGCAAAAGTCCCGAGTTCGTGTCTCGGTCCGGCACACAGCTTTAATCTGCCAGGAAGTTTCATATCAGCGTACACTCCGCTGCAGAGTGAAAACCTCATTATGAAAGTATTGTTTCTAAAGGATGTAATTGCACACTGTAAAACTTTGAAACATGCAGAATAAAAGATGGATTTAGAAAAAAAATTGTGTGCAGTTCTTTTGGAGTATCGCTTGTATCAACTGAAAAATCGGGATGCCATTCCATTATGCCTATGGTGATTAACCACTGTGAACGTTCGAGTAATACACACCTGATGCCAGAAACGTAATTAACTCGTACGGAGGGAAGTCCACAGTCCTGATCCAACGCGGAGACCTCGGCGTAGTCGTGTCTAAGGGCCGAGTGACCCACTTTGGGCGCTCCGTAACCTGCGATGTATTTTTGTATGATGGGTGTTTGTCGTACATTCTAGCACGAGCTCGTCCCTGTCAACTGCGTAGCGATACTTGAAGTTTCCCGTACTCAAATAATGCCACAGTTATGGCCAATGACTGAGGGAGTTTCCCTGACAATTTCTGTAACGAAAAAAAACAACTGCAAGTATCTTTAAGCGAAAGTGTATTTACAGCCGACTGGCGCGCCTTCTCCAGGTGCTCCCCGACATGTGTGGCTGGCTGGGGCAGGGCGGCTGGCTCCCCACGCACTGCACGACTTTCGACGCGGGTCGCTCGCGTTCACCGACTTTGCGAACACACTTCCACCACAGACCGAAACCTGTGCAAGTTGGGAAACTCTTCAGGCCCTAGAAGAAAACTGGTTGTGCAAATTACAAATACGTGAAACTAGACAACCGCCCTTCGATTCTGCCTCGTGTGAAACTATTTTATCTACACTACTGGTCATTAAAATTCCTACAGTACGAAAATGACGTGCTACAGAGGCAAAATTTAACCGTCAGGAAGGAGATGCCGTGATGTGCTAATGATTTCAGAGCAATCACACAAGGTTGGCGCCGGTGGCGACACCTACAACGAGCTGGAATGAGGAAAGTTTCCAACCGATTTCTCATACACAAACAGCAGTTGACCGGCGTTGCCTGGTGAAACGCTGTTTTGATGCCTCGTGTAAGGATGAGAAATGCTTACCATCACGTTTCCGACTTTGATAAAGGTCGTATTGTAGCCTATCGCGATTGCGATTTACCGCATCGCGACATTGCTGCATGCGTTGGTCCAGATCCAATGACTGTTAGCAAAGTATGGAATAGCTGGGTTCAGGAGGGTAATACGGAACGCCGTGCTAGGTCCCAACGGCCTCGTATCACTAGCAGTCGAGATGACAGGAGTCTTATCCGCAAGGCTGTAGCGAATCGTGCAGCCACGTCTAGATCCCTGAGTCGACAGATGGGACGTTTGCAAGACAACAACCATCTGCACGAACAGTAAGACGACGTTTGCAGCAGCATAGACTATCGGAGACCGTGGCTGCGGTTACCCTCGATGCTGCATCACAGACAGGAGCGCCTGCGATGGTGTACTCGACGACGAACCTGGGTGCACGAATAGGAAAAAGTCATTTTTTCGGAAGAATCCAGGTTCTGTTTACAGCATCATGATGGTCGCATTCGTGTTTGGCGACATCGCGGTGAATGCACTTTGGAAGCGTGTATTCGTTATCGCCATACTGGCGTATCACCCAGCCTGATGGTATGGAGTGCCATTGGTCACACGTCTCGGTCACCTGTTGTTCGCATTGACGGCACTTAGAACAGCGGACGTTACATTTCAGATGTGTTACGACCCGTAGCTCTAACCTTCTTTTGATCCCTGCGAAACCCTACATTTCAGCAGGACAATGCATGACTGCTCGTTGAAGGTCCTGTACGTCCCTTTCTGGATACAGAAAATGTTCGACGGCTGCCATGGCCAGCACACTCTCCAGATCTCTCACCAATTGAGAAGGTCTGGTCAATGGTGGCGAAGCAACTGGCGCGTCACAACACCCCAGTCACTAATCCTGATGAACTGCGGTATCGTATTGAAGGTTCATGGGCAGCTGTACCTGTACACGCCATCCAACCTCTGTTTGACTCAATGCCCAAGTGTACGTTATTACGGCCAGAGTTGGTTGTTCTGAGTACTGATTTCTCAGGGTCTGCGCATCCGAATTGCGTGAAAATGTAATCACATGTCTGTTCTAGTATAATATATTTGTCCAATGAATGCCCGTTTATCATCTGCAATTCTTCTCGGTGTAGCAATTTTAGTGACCAGTAGTGTAATAAAACCTGCACGAAGGCGGCCGGACCTGCTCCGCAAGGGGCCTTCCGGCCAATGACTCAAAACGCTCATTTCCATTTCCATTTCAGTCCTTGGAAAAATAGAAATTAAACAGCACCTTAGCTCAGCTTTCAAGCAAAGTGCAGAAGTACAGAACAGCAACATAAGGAAAAATAGCTATGTTCTTTCCAGGGTAACTGGCTGTATTAACTTCAGCAGTGAGTCTCAACTTGCGTTAGGTCTACGTGATGAACCAGTAGAATCTAACATTCCTAGAATACTCAGAGAGCGTGTGAATTACTCTTCCGCTATAGAGCGGTTGTGAAAGAGCACATGAAAAATACTGCCAATGGTATAGAAAAGAATGTGCTGGACGTTACGTTACACGTGTACCAGGACGAAAGCAATTCAGAAATAGCTAAGACAGATTTTGTGCCTGTGACAGCAGATGAATCTTCTAAATTTCAGTCTTTTGTAGTATTTGGCTTTCTGTTATTTACTGAAGAGCCGGCCGAAAGATTTTGGACATTTTTAAGGCAATCGCATAACAATGCTTTCTCCTTGGCTGATTGAGTTAAAGATGTACTCGCCGATGTTGTGTAAGAAAGGAATAGTAAACGTAAAATCTCAAATTTGTAATGGCGCCTGCGACATGCGTGACCATCGTACTGAATTCCAACCAACTATAAGAAAAGAGCATAATTTCGTGTTTTATGTGCATTGTTGTGAGCACCTGATGAACATTCTTGTCCAAGCTACAACTCGAAACAAACAAATAAAACTCTTTTTCAGAACTACTTAAGAAGTAGTAATATCTGTCTGTCATTACCTCGAAAGTGGCTGTTCCATGTGCAACAGTAAATCGAAGAATCCCTCGTGTATCTACCATAAGACGGAACTTTAAGTGGAGATAACTCTTCACAGTTCACGAACATAAAGAGGCCATTCTAGAAATGATAAACACACTGAAGATACCATCAACCAGACGAAAATTGTGAATCAAACATATGGTGTAAAGTTAAAACTCCAACACCCAAAATTTTCCTTTGGGTTAGAGGTATTTTCTGAAATACAGAAACTAGATGACAATCCCATCAATGTACAGGCACTCATTTGGCAATTTTCTGATAGAAATGAAAACAAAAATTAACTGAGTTTTTCTGTAATATCAAAAAAATTTATTTACATGAATTCGTGATAACACTTTTGGAATTGTGAAATGGTCTTACGAAAAAAATATGCATAATATCCATATGTGTAAGCACAGCTTATTCCCATGTCAAGACCGCGGTTTTGTGAGCGTCTCTATGGACGGATAATGTTTTCGCCTACAGCCATTTGCACTTCGCAGCTGAAAGCTCTACGTGGACTCGACTGAATAAGTGTCTTAGTACTAAAGAATAAATATATTAGAACGCCATACATGATGCGGCATTTCTACACGCATCTCAGTGTGCATGGCGCGGTACATGCTGATCTATGACCTTACAATGATATGACTACGTAGGTACATTCAGTGGCGTATGTCGGCACTGAGTACAGAATGTGCTGCGAACAGAGGTAGTAGGGAAGAAGCAATAAATTCAAACGTCGTGCATAATGCGACAGTTCGTCGTGCATCTAATTGTTTATGACGGCATATGACCAGAACTATGGTATGAATAACTATGGCAGTTATTACCTCCACAGAAATTGAATGTTCAACAGTAAGGGATATGTGTATCAAGTTTGGTTGAAATCGCTACAGGACTGGGTGTGGAACATCCATACAGACACATACACATACATACACTCCTAGAAATGGAAAAAAGAACACATTGACACCGGTGTGTCAGACCCACCATACTTGCTCCGGACACTGCGAGAGGGCTGTACAAGCAATGATCACACGCACGGCACAGCGGACACAGCAGAAACCGCGGTGTTGGCCGTCGAATGGCGCTAGCTGCGCAGCATTTGTGCACCGCCGCCGTCAGTGGCAGCCAGTTTGCCGTGGCATACGGAGCTCCATCGCAGTCTTTAACACTGGTAGCATGCCACGATAGCGTGGACGTGAACAATATGTGCAGTTGACGGACTTTGAGCGAGGGCGTATAGTGGGCATGCGGGAGGCCGGGTGGACGTACCGAAGAATTGCTCAACACGTGGGGCGTCAGGTCTCCGCAGTACATCGATGTTGTCGCCAGTGGTCGGCGGATGGTGCACGTGCCCGTCGACCTGGGACCGGACCACAGCGACGCACGGATGCACGCCAAGACCGTAGGATCCTACGCAGTGCCGTAGGGGACCGCACCGCCACTTCCCAGGAAATTAGGGACACTGTTGCTCCCGGGGTATCGGCGAGGACCATTCGCAACCGTCTCCATGAAGCTGGGCTACGGTCCCGCACACCGTTAGGCCGTCTTCCGTTCACGCCCCAACATCGTGCAGCCCGCCTCCAGTGGTGTCGCGACAGGCGTGAATGGAGGGACGAATGGAGACGTGTCGTCTTCAGCGATGAGAGTCGCTTCTGCCTTGGTGCCAATGATGGTCGTATGCGTGTTTGGCGCCGTGCAGGTGAGCGCCACAAACAGGACTGCATACGACCGAGGCACACACGGCCAACACCCGGCATCATGGTGTGGGGAGCGATCTCCTACACTGGCCGTACACCTCTGGTGATCGTCGAGGGGACACTGAATAGTGCACGATACATCCAAACCGTCATCGAAGCCATCGTTCTACCATTCCTAGACCGGCAAGGGAACTTGCTGTTCCAATAGGACACTGCACGTCCGCATGTATCCCGTGCCACCCAACGTGCTCTAGAAGGTGTAAGTCAACTACCTGGCCAGCAAGATCTCCGGATCTGTCCCCCATTGAGCATGTTTGGGACTGGATGTAGCGTCGTCTCACGCAGTCTGCACGTGCAGCACGAACGCTGGTCCAACTGAGGCGCCAGGTGGAAATGGCATGGCAAGCCGTTCCACAGGACTACATCCAGCATCTCTACGATCGTCTCCATGGGAGAATAGCAGCCTGCATTGCTGCAAAAGGTGGATATACACTGTACTAGTGCCGACATTGTGCATGCTCTGTTGCCTGTGTTTACGTGCCTGTGGTTCTGTCAGTGTGATCATGTGATGTATCTGACCCCAGGAATGTGTCAATAAAGTTTCCTCTTCCTGGGACAATGAATTCACGGTGTTCTTTTTTCAATTTCCAGGAGTGTATATCCATTTTTGTAATATGTACGGATGCCCTATGTGGGTATCTAGTACAGCCAGTTTCAAAAACCTACCACTGATCGCGTGTCAATAAAGCAAGCAGCAGCACAATTTGAAAACGATATTTTGAAAATTAGAGACGATGTTGATGATACTACAGAGTAATCATGGGTTTCAATTGTGCTGCCGCTTGCTGGCGTCTAATTTACTTAATCGGTATTTTTTGTGTCAGTGAAAAACGAGTGTCCTGAAAAAATCCTTTCTGCTGTTGGGCAGTCCTATCCATTTTTAAAGTAAAGCTAAAATCGTAACCACAAATCTCTTATTCTCAAAATAATTTTCAAGAAATGAAAAACGAAGTAGCCCCTATAAAGTTTTTCATCGAAAATAACCTGCAAGAAGCTTTTGACGACGTCATGAATGTGCCGAAATTAGCCCATGAGAACGTGTGAAGCTGAGAGGTGTCGCGGCTCAAACAGTTTGTTAGAAGTACCACAAATGAAGATAGCTGACTGCTCTTTCCATGCTTGCTTGTAAAAAAAAAAAAAAAAAAAAAAAAAAAATTCAGAGGTTTCGAGATTCCGACAACAAAGTCATAGATCCTATATGTCTACAGGCGATTAAACCCCACGAACGTCGTCAGGCATATTGTAATCTTAGAGCTACAGAAATATTTTAAATAATTTAGAAAATTAAATTATTCAAAAAGGTAAGCTCTACAGTGTAGTAAAGAGAGTCAACTTCATTGTGCTTGCGCAACGATCGAAGTTTGTACCTACTTCGTATGTCATTCGCTTTCTCATCGATGTATCGCTGTACGTTAAATAGTTAAGAGCCGTTCGATATCACTATATTCATTCTGATTTGTTTGGTATTGTAATGTCAGTTTGCGTAATTATGTAAAAGACGTAACTACAGAAAATACGCAAATCCTGCGATTATGACGAGGTGCGACATAACTTCTGCTTTGATGTTTTTTTTTGGGTTTACAGATTATACTCATTGTATTTGGCAACATGTTACTTCCATTAATTCTCACATATATGGAAAACGTTTTTGGCTTAATTAAGAAATATAAACCACTCCGTCTACCGGCCACAAGTGGCCCATCGGGACCATCCGACCGCCGTGTCATCGTCAGAGGAGAATGCGGATAGGAGGGGCGTGGGGTCAGCAAACCGCTCTCCTGCTCGTCACGATGGTATTCTTTAACGAAGCCACTACTATTCGGTCGAGTAGCTCCTCAATTGGCATCACGAGGCTGAGTGCACCCCGAAAAATGGAAGAATTGTGAGCAAATTTTAAACACATTGTAAATCACGCATTGGACAAGTATGTACAGAAAAAGTAGGTTACGCACGGAAAAGACCCACTGTGGTTTAATAGAATGCTCAGGAAGCAAAGGCAGTTGCGCTCGCGGTACAAGAAAGACTGGGAGAATGAGGACAGGCCAAAGTTAGTAGAGATTCGTGCTGCTGGAAAAAGAGCGATGCGTTAAGTATTCAACCACTACCACCGTCATACCTTAGCAAAAGATCTTACTGAAAACCCAAGGAAATTCTTGTCGCGTAAAATCGGTAAGCGGGTCCAAGGCTTCCATCCAGTCACTCACTGATCAGTCTGGCCTGGCAACGGAAGACAGCGAAACGAAAGTTGAAATTTTAAATTTAGCATTTTGAAATCTTTCTCGCATGAGGATCGTACAAACATACCATCGTTTGAGTCTCGTACAGATTCCCGTATGGAGGACATAGTGATAGACATCCCTAGGGTTGTGAAGCAGCTGAATGGGTTGAAAATAAATAAATCGCCAGGTCCTGATGGGATTCCAATTCGGTTTTACAGAGAGTACTCTACTGCTTTGGCTCCTTACTTAGCTTGCATTTATCTCGAATCTCTTGCCCAACGTAAAGTCCCAAGCGACTGGAAAAAAGCGCAGGTGACGCCTGTATATAAGAAGGGTAGAAGGACGGATCCTGAAAATTACAGACCAATATCCTTAACATCGGTTTGTTGCAGGATTCTTGAACATATTCTCAGTTCGAATATAATGAATTTCCTTGAGACAGAGAAGTTGCTGTCCTTGCATCAGCACGGCTTCAGAAAGCATCGCACCTGCAAAACGCAACTCGCCCTTTTTTCACATGATATCTTGCGAACCATGGATGAAGGTTATCAGAAGGATTCCATATTCCTTAACTTCCGGAAAGCGTTTGACTCGGTGCCCCACTGCAGACTCCTAACTAAGGTACGAGCATATGGGATTAGTTCCGAAGTATGTGAGTGGCTTGAAGACTTCTTAAGTAATAGAACCCAGTACGTTGTCCTCCATGGTGAGTGTTCATCGGAGGTGAGGGAATCGTCTGGAGTGCCTCAGGGAAGTGTTGTAGGTCCGCTGTTGTTTTCTATCTACATGAATGATCTTTTGGGTAGGGTGGATAGCAATGTGCGGCTGTTTGCTGATGATGCTGTGGTGCACAGGGAGGTGTCGTCGATGAGTGACTGTAGGAGGATACAAGATGACTTGGACAGGATTTGTGATTGGTGTAAAGAATGGCAGCTAACTCTAGATACTGTAAATGTAAATTAATGCAGATGAATAGGAAAAAGAATCCGGTAATGTTTGAATACTCCATTAGTAGTGTAGCACTTGACACAGTCACGTCAATCAAATATTTGGGCCTAACATTGCAGAGCGATATGAAGTGGGACAAGCATGTAATTGCAGTTGTGGGGAAGGCGGATAGTCATGTTCGGTTCATTGGTAGAATTTTGGGAAGATGTGGTTCATCTGTAAAGGAGACCGCTCATAAAACACTAATACGACCTATTCTTGAGTACTGCTCGAGCGTTTGGGATCCCTATCAGGTCGGACTGAGGGAAGACGTAGAAGCAATTCAGAGGCGGGCTGCTAGATTGGTTACTGGTAGGTTCGATCATCACGCGAGTGTTACGGAAATGCTTCAAGAAATAGGGTGGGAGTCTCTAGAGGAAAGGAGGCTTTCTTCTCGTGAATCGCCACTGAGCAAATTTATAGAACCAGCATTTGAGGCCGACTGCAGTACAATTTTACTGCCGCCGACTTAAATTTCGCGGAAAGACCCCAAAGATAAGATAAGAGAGATTAGGGCTCGTAAAGAGGCAGATAGGCAGTCATTTATCCCTCGCTCTGTTTGGGAGTGGAACAGGGAGAGAAGATGCTAGTTGCGGTACGAGGTACCCTCCGCCACGCACCCTGTGGTGGATTGTGGATTATGTAAGTAGATGTAGAACAGCGGAAGGCGGCCTGGAGTGTCACCTATCCAAGTGCCGACCACACCCGACAGCGCTTAACTTCGGTGATCTCACGGGAACCGGTGTTAAAAAAAAAATGGTTCAAATGCCTCTGAGCACTATGTGACTTAACATCTATGGTCATCAGTCCCCTACAACTTAGAACTACGTAAACTTAACTAACCTAAGGACATCACACAACACCCAGCCATCACGAGGAAGAGAAAATCCCTTACCCCACCTGGAATCTAACCCGGGGACCCGGGCTTGGTAAGCGAGAACGCTACCGCACGACCAGGAGATGCGGGCGGGAACCGGTGTATCCACTGCGGCGAGGCCGTTGCCTTCAATTAAGATATATAGATGGTTAATTTACCGTGGTCCCAAATCGTACATTGTGATATCTTCTCTCTCACGAAAGAGTGTTACAACGTACATTGCCCGAAAATGTTGAGAACGAATTGCAGTTTGCCCCCTGATAAACTGCCAGGAGATAACAGCGTCCGTAAGCCAAGCCGCCTGTGAGTGTGTGAAAACTGCACTGTGCACAACGTCTCGTCAATCCGTGCTGCACGAAGGAGAACTTACCGGAATAGTCGCAGTAGCTCCACCACATCACACGTTGACTGACACTGAGTTCCGAGACTCTGCCGGAGTCATGAACCTTCTTGATGTGCCTGCAGACGCAGTCCATCACAGAGGTCCCGTTTGCTGCAAGCAGAGCAGCCAGCGTGGCAACTGCGCCCGCCGGATGCATTGTCTGCTGTCGACACCGGGGAGCAAACAGAGGCACTGCGCTTCGCAGGGAGCGCGGGCTCAATATGACGACGAGCGAAGCGGAGGTCCGCCACAGGACGGCTGAACCACCGGAAGCGCGGCGACGCTCCTCTAGACCGGAGCCGTATTCCTGTCTGCCTAGTGGCGACAAACAAAGCTCAACCAGTAAAGCAAAAGTGACATCAGGCCTTCCTCAGGGAAGTGTTTAGGCGTTCTGGTGTTTCTAATCCGTATAAACGATTTAGGAGGCAATCTGAGCAGCCATTGTTTGCTGATCGTGCTGTCTTCTACCATCTAGCAAAGTCATCACATGATCAAAACCCATTGGAAAATGATTTACAGAAGGTATCGATGCAGTACGTAAGGTGGCAGTTACTTCTAAACAACGAAAAGGAGGAACCCATTTAATTTGTTTTACTCGATGTGTCACAGAAATTCAAAGTGCGCCATTTCAGCTAAATGCCAAGGGCTTACAATTAGGGCCAACTTAAATAGGATCGATCAAATGGAAAATCTTGTAGGGAAAGCGGTGTTTTGCTTATAGGACACCTAGAAGATGCAGCAAGTCTAGTAAAGAGACTGTCACGTAGTGGTGATAGAAGCATCCACCGCCGCACACCGCCGGGTGGCATGCAGATTATTTCTGTGGATGTAGATGTACATCTACATCTACATACATCTGGCGTAACTTACGATTGGTGCACGGTGGAAGTTGCCTTGCACCACTGATAGTCATTTACTTTCCTCTTATGCTCGGAAATCAGTGGTGACGAGCGAAAATGTGTGCCGGACTGGAATTCTAACCCATGATCTCCTGCTTACCAGCCATTAGTGTTGATCACTTTACAAAGCGGACCCTGTGTTTATCGCAACTGCGCAGACTGTCTCTGCTGACCCAGTTCCCACCTAGCGCCGCCTGTCCCCAGTGCCTGTCCACGTGCTCCATGCTCACTACTGTCAGGTTGCTGTAGCAGGTGAGAAGTGACTGTGAATCTGCACCCAAGAAGGCGGATTCGCTGCCCATCGCGGCGAATCAGCAAGATGAATGTGTGGTGTCCTCTTCAGCGAGGATGTACAACTACGTCTGACCTCCTGCAGAAATCTCCACGCAGGAAGTGGAAAGAAACAGAAATTACACTACTGGCCATTAAAATTGCTACACCAAGAAGAAATACAGATTATAAACGGGTATTCATTGGACAAATATATTATACTAGAACTGACATGTGATTACACTTTCACGCAATTTGGGTGCACAGATCCTGAGGAATCCGTACCCAGAACAACCACCTCTGGCAGTAATAACGGCCTTCACACGCCTGGGTCTTGAGTCAAATAGAGCGTGGATGGCGTGTACAGGTACAGCTGCCCATCCAGCTTCAACGCGATACCACAGTTCATCAACAGTAGTGACTGGCGTATTGTGACGAGCCAGTTGCTCGGCCACCATTCACCAGACGTTTTCAGTTGGTGAGAGAACAGGACAAAGTGCTGGCCAGGGCAGGTGTGGAACATTTTCTGTATCCAGAAAGACCCGTACATGACCAGCAATATGCGGTCGTGCATTATCGTGCTGAAATGTAGTGTTTCGCAGGGATCGAATGAAGGGTAGAGCCACGGGTCGTAACACATCTGAAATGTAACGTCCTCTGCTCAAAGTACCGCCAATGTGAACAAGAGTTGACCGAGACGTGTAACCAATGGCACCCCTATACCGTCACGCGGTGTGATACGCCAGTATGGCGATGACGAATACACGATTCCAATGTGCGTTCACCGCGATGTCGCCAAACACGGATACGACCATCATGATGCTGTAACTGAAACCTGTATTCATTCGACAAAATGACGTTTTCCCACTCATGCATCCAGGTTCGTCATTGAGTACACCATCGCAGGCGCTCCTGTCTGTGATGCAGCGCCAAGGGTAACCGCAGCCACGGTCTCCGAGCTGATAGTCCATGCTGCAGCAAACGCCGTCGAACTGTTCGTGCAGATGGTTGTTGTCTTGGAAACGTCCCCATCTGTTGACTCAGGCATCTAGACGTGACTGCACGATCCGTTACAGCCCTGCGGGTAAGATGCCTGTCATCTCGACTGCTAGTAATACGAGGCCGTTGGGATCCAGCATGGCGTGCCGTATTACACATCTCAACCCAACGATTCCATATTCTGCTAACAGTCATTGGATCTCGACCAACGCGACCAGCAATGTCGCGATACGATAAACAGCAATCGCGATAGGCTACAATCCGATCTTTATCGAAGTCGGAAACTTGATGGTACGCATTTGTCAACCTTACACGAGGCATCACAACAACCTTTCACCAGGCAACGCCGGTCAACTGCTGTTTGTGCATGAGAAATCGGTTGGAAATTTTCCTCATGTCAGCATGTTGTAGGTGTCGCCACCGGGCCAACCTTGTGTGAATGCTGTGAAAAGCTAATCATTTGCATATCACAGCATCTCCTTCCTGTCGGTTAAATTTCGCGTCTGTAGCAGGTCATCTTCGTGGTGTAGCAATTTTAATGGCCAGTAGTGTACGTGGCGGTAGATGGGAGTGTGGTGAGCTGAGACACTCCGTGCAGGTTGTAACGGCGCTTCCTTTGTAAGTAAAGTAGTACCCAAAACTCCATAAAAGTCCCAAAATCTAAGATCCAAATTTCAAGTCCCACTGGAATAGCATCACTTGAATAGCTGCAAGTATACAGAAAGGAAATCCAGTATAAGGTGACTTTATGTTTTAAAAAGGTAATGAAAACCAAAAGAATCCATTAGTTTCAAATTACAATATTAGTAGATCGCAAAGTAGTGTACCTATAGATCACGGAATAGAACGAGTGATCTCAAAGAATATTCCTTGTGAGTACTCTTTGAGGACAGTGCGTAATACAAATGAAAAACTCATACATTGTTAATGTGCTGCTTGCGCTCGCTGGTCTTACGTTAAATCAGTAAGTGACTCGAAACAGCATATCCAGACACTCCGGGATGATGATGGCATTGAAACAGAGGATGACACGCGTAAAGCTGAAATACAAAACACCTTTTTCCAAGGCTGTTTCACAGAGGAAGACCGCACTGCAGTTCCCTCTCTAAATCCTCGCACAAACGAAAAAATGGCTGACATCGAAATAAGTGTCCAAGGAATAGAAAAGCAACTGCAATCACTCAACAGACGAAAGTCCACTGGACCTGACGGGATACCAATTCGTTTCTACATAGAGTACGCGAATGAACTTGCCCGCCTTCTAACAGCCGTGTACCGCAAGTCTCTAGACGAACGGAAGGTTCCAAATGATTGGAAAAGAGCACAGGTAGTACCAGTCTTCAAAAAGGGTCGTCGAGCAGATGCGCAAAACTATAGACCTATATCTCTGACTTCGATCTGTTGTAGAATTTTAGAACATGTTTTTTGCTCGAGTATCATGTCTTTTTTGGAAACCCAGAATCTACTCTGTAGGAATCAACATGGATTCCGGAAAGAGCGATCATGTGAGACCCAACTCGCTTTATTTGTTCACGAGACCTAGAAAATATTAGATACAGGCTCCCAGGTAGATGCTGTTTTCCTTGACTTCCGGAAGGCGTTCGATACAGTTCCGCACTGTCGCCTGATAAACAAAGTAAGAGCCTACGGAATATCAGACCAGCTGTGTGGCTGGATTGAAGAGTTTTTAGCAAACAGAACACAGCATGTTGTTATCAATGGAGAGACGTCTCAAGACGTTAAAGTAACCTCTGGCGTACCACATGGGAGTGTTACGGAACCATTGCTTTTCACAATATATATAAATGACCAAGTAGATAGTGTCGGAAGTTCCATGCGGCTTTTCGCGGATGATGCTGTAGTATACAGAGAAGTTGCAGCATTAGAAAAATGTTGCGAAATGCAGGAAGATCTGCAGCGGATAGGCACTTGCTAAAGGGAGTGGCAACTGACCCTTAACATAGACAAATGTAATGTATTGCGAATACATAGGAAGAAGGATCCTTTATTGTATGATTATGTGATAGCGGAACAAACAATGGTAGCAGTTACTTCTGTTAAATATCTGGGAGTATTCGTGCGGAACGATTTGAAGTGGAATGATCACATAAAATTAAATGTTGGTAAGGCGGGTACCAGGCAGAGAGTCATTGAGATAGTCCTTAGAAAATGTAGTCCATCAACAAAGGAGGTGGCTTACAAAACACTCGTTCGACCTATACTTGAGTATTGCTCATCAGTGTCGGATCCGTACCAGATCGGGTTGACGGAGGAGATAGAGAAGGTCCAAAGAAGAGCGGCGCGTTTCGTCACAGGGTTATTTGGTAACCGTGATAGCGTTACGGAGATGTTTAGCAAACTCAAGTGGCAGACTCTGCATGAGAGGCGCTCTGCATCGCGGTGTATCTTGCTCGCCAGGTTTCGAAAGAGTGCGTTTCTGGATGAGGTATCGAATATATTGCTTCCCCCTACTTATACCTCCCGAGGAGATCACGAATGTAAAATTAGAGAGATTCGAGCGCGTACGGAGGCTTTCCGGCAGTCACCATACGCGACTGGAACAGAAAAGGGAGGAAATGACAGTGGCACGTAAAGTGCTCTCCGCCACACACCGTTGGGTGGCTTGCGGAGTATAAATGTAGATGTAGATGTAGATGTGGATCGGGTGGTGTCTCAACGTACTTAGGCGCGATTAGATTGCATTTGTGCATTTTTGGAAATTTTGCGATCTGATAGGAATCATTAAACTTGAAACAGGGAGATCAGCAACCTTGAGTATATCACTACGTAAAGCCAAGAGAGGAAAAGATCCGGACTTGCCTTAAATTGACTATCATATGAGGAAGACTGAACTTTACCCCATAGTAATACACTGTTCGCAATTTACCGACATAGGAAGTGAACATTGGCGTTGGGTTGTGAGAAAGTACTGAAGTTTCGTTAAAGTAGCAAAAGAAATCTCGATCTTGTTACAACTCTTTTACTGAAATTTACGTAAATAATTCCCACAGCTTAGGGAAAAGTTACTTTCTTAATACAATGATAGGACATGAATAGTATAGAACAAACCAGCAGAAAGTGGATTTACCGTGTGACATTTCTTGCAACACATTACTAAATGTGTGTGTATGAAATATTTATTTGTGCGACGACATACATTAATAACAGAGCGCAGCATGCATAAATATTTTTTGCCGCGTTACACAGTTATTGTTCCGATCCGAACTATTAAACTTACTTAAAAAAAACTTCAGGGGACAAACTACTGCCATACATGGGCTGTAGCCATGGGTGTACAACTACGTGTAGCTGTGCTTGTACACGTAGGGGAGCATATAATTATTTGAACTGGTCAGTATCATTGATATGCATCCGAAGTGAATACAGTGCAGCAGGACAAAATGGTTCAAATGGCTCTGATCACTATGAGACTTAACATCCGAGGTCATCAGTGCCCAAGACTTAGAACTACTTAAACTTAACTAAGGACATAACACACATCTATGCCCAAGGCAGGATTCGAACCTGCGACCATAGCAGTCGCGCGGTTCCGGACTGTAGCGCCTAGAATTGCTCGGCCTCCGCGGCCGGCGCAGCAGGACAGATTTTTTAAATTGTAATGTTGCACATAAGACAGGATTGGTCGGAGAACGAATTTCATCAACTAACATTTTCAATATATCTTAAGAGGAGCAGTTACAAAGTGCGATGAACACTGTGTCCGGGTAACGCACTTGTTAACGCTACCGCCCAGTAAACAGGAGGTCAGAGGTAACTAGTAAGTTGGGCACACATTTTTCGCTCGTCGCCGCTGGTTCTCCATAAATTCTCGATGCAACTGACATCAGCGCTCTCTTCCCTATCGTTTCCTTTAACCTCCACCCATGTTCAATTAACATATAGAAATACATATTCCCCACGTACTATCAATGGAACAGCGGCCAATGCAATACTGAAAACGTTTAGCCTACTTCAATCTTTAGTAATATTTTATTTATTTAGCTACAGTTTACGTTCGCTTCCAAAATTGATGTAATGACTGGTTCAAATGGCTCTGAGCACTATGGGACTTAACCGCTGTGGTCATCAGTCCCCTAGAACGTAGAACTACTTAAACCTAACTAACCTAAGGACATCACACAGATCCATGACCGAGGCAGGATTCGAACCTGCGACTGTAGCGGCCACGCAGTTCCAGACTGTAGCGCCTAGAACCGCACGGCCACTTTAGTGTCAAATAGAAAAGTCCGACCCACTTACGAGGCTGAGTCAAATGAAAACCTTAAATATTTTTTTCAAACATTATTTATTGTGCAGAAGTGGTACAGAGCTGTATCACTTTTCATCATAATCTCCACCACGGTCAATGATAGTCCTCCAGCGCTTACAAAGTGCATAAATTCCTTTAGAAAAAAAAAATTCCTTTGGTAGTCCGCGTAACCACTCATGCACTGCGTGGCGTACCTCTTCATCAAAACGGAACTTCTTCCCTCCCATTGCGTCTTTGAGTGGTCCAAACATATCGAAATCACTTGGGGCAAGTTCTGGGTTGCTCGCTCTCTTCGTTTCCGCTTGGTGGAAGTGAACCCAGGTTTCGTCCGCAGTAACGATTCTTGCAAGGAAGCCATCACCTTCTCGTTCAAAGCACCGAAGAAGTTCTTCACAAGGATCAACACGTCGTTCTCTCATTTCAGAAGTCAGCTGCAGTGGCACCCATCTTGCAGACACTTCGTGAAACTGGAGCCCATCATGCACAATGTGGTGTGCTGACCCGTGACTAATCTGTAAACATGGTGCAATGTCATTCAGTGTCACTCGGCTGTTTTCCTTCACTGTGGATCCAACTGCTGCAATGTTCTGTGGAGTCACAACTCGTTGTGCCTGACCTGCACGAGGAACATCTTCCAACATTTCCGAACTTCCTACTCCATTCGTAGACTTGCTGCGGTGACAAACATGCATCACCCTAATGAACCGTCATTCGTAGATGAATTTCAATAGGTTTCACAACTTCACCATGCAAAAACGGAATAACAGAACGCTTTTCTTGCGTGGTGCAAGTCGTATGTGGGGCGGCCATTTTTATGCTGATACTGCGACAGTGTGTGTGCATCTGCACTATGCTGCCATCTACAAGCAATTCTGCACGTTGTTTCTAGCACGCTTACCAACTTGCAGGATAACGGGGCGAAATTTCGATTTGTTATTACAAATTTAAGGTTTTCATTTGACTCACCATCATACTTGAGAAGCGAGTGTCACGACTGCATGCCAGAGGAAGGCCTGAGGATGGTAGCTGTGTACCGCAACAGGTAGCAGGGAGGCAAAATAAATAAACTGCGGCTACAGACTAATCCAAACATTTTCAGAACATAAATAAGTGTTCATTTTCAGCTTGTCGTACCAGTCCACCACAATATTATTCCAGCTAGGTCTAGGGCGGTTTGATGGTCTTGTTGTTAGTAGGCGCATAATCGAGTTAATAGTTTATGTGCAACTGATCTGAAAGCATCGACAGTGCAGTGGGTTTTCCTTAGTCACCACTGCACTTGTTTACTGTAACGTCACTGCACGTTTGCGATTAAATCCAAGTGCAGTAATATCGTGGATGAGTAATATGAAGTTTGTTGTCCATCCTCTGTCGTGTTGAAGTGTTAGGCAACACAAAACTGTACCATAAATCGGCATGAATGGCATATATGCCTGTTCTTTCTAGGCAACAGGCCAGTAAGGGACAAACACACCAGCTATGGAATTTCTTTATGTATTGTTTCTACAGCGACTGGAATCAGACACGACCAAGAGACACTGGCAGACTAGCTGCGGACGTCGATGGTGACTCGCTGAAAACCACAGAAAGAGAACAACATTGATGGACGAAAAACAAGGACAACACGGCAGAATTACAAGTCCAAGGAGCGAATCAAGTCGAGAGCCTAGAAGTAGCAATACCAGGAATCAAACAACTCAAAGTACACGGAGCCATTCGAGAGTCATGGATGAGGTCAGGGACTTTTCTTATGGTTATGACGAAGTGCTACCCAGTTGGTGGCTGGACCAACTTTGAGATTGGTTAAAGAGTAAATTTATCTGTATTGCAGTCCTCATAAGGGTCTTTATAGTAAGTAGGTGAAATTTGAGTTGACAGTTAGTGTTACACCTCAACAATCGCCTAAGGCACCCACACCCAGTGCCAACGCTCAGGTGCTACAGATATAACAAATTCTAAATGACGTCATGTGAGTCATAGGGATTCTGTTTTGTGAGTGAGCTTGCGTGTGTGTTGGACGATGTTTTCATGGATGGCTGGTCTGTTACGCTGTCCACGTAGTGACACCCCAAGAATTGTTCAAAGACATGAATTTTGCAAAATTAAGTTGGTTCTTAAATTATGTGTCTGTTCTCCACCTGGAACTACTGTAGAAAACAGCTGGGAGGACTGTTTTCCTGTAAAGGCCAAGTTTCGTATTGACGCTCATCATTTATCTGGCACGTAGGGGGTGTAGTTGGCACGTGAACTGTGAAATCTTGATCCTTTTATCCTGTACATGTTTCAAAGGGGACTTATTGTTGGATGTGAACCCAAGGTACTCAAATGGTTGTTCCATGGGATTTCCTGATGGTGAAGAATGAGACTGTCTCTCAAATACTGACGGCACTGGGCAAAATTCACCGCTGTCGTTTTGTTTGCAGTGATAGTAATTGTATTTTTCTTCACCCAGCCTTGTACAATCATGAGTTGACGTTGTAGGTGAAGGATGACCAAACTGACTCTCCAGTAACTTGTCACAAGGTGTTGTCTTCCATGAATTGGGATAGCACCAGCAGGGGTAACAGCGGAATGTCATTGACATGGATGACAAAGAGTAGTAAAGACAACACAGAACCTTCATGAATGCGGTCTCAAAAATGGCTCTCAGCACTATGGCACTTAACTGCTGAGGTCATAAGTCCCCTAGAACTTAGAACTACTTAAACCTAACTAACATAAGGACATCACACACACCCATGCCTGAGGCAGGATTCGAACCTGCGACCAGAGCGGTTGCATGGTTCCAGACTGTAGCGCCTAGAACCGCTTGGCCACACCGGCCGGTAGGGATGTTCTGTTGCGATTCAGAGGCTACAATGCTGCCCTCGATTTTCACTAGTATATGTCTATTTTTGCCTATGCACAAAAAGCTGTCAATAAATTTGAGGATGTAGTCTGGGAGTAGCCACAAGTTCACCAGTTTGGATAATGATTTGACTTGACAGGTTTGATGGTACGTCTTTTCGACGTAAAAAAAACTGATGGCGTATAATTGGAGAAATGAATGTTTTACGCAGAGAATTCTGACACCCAGATGAGTTGCATTTCTGCTGACATTGGAGGCTGAAATATAAAGTGGCCTGGACATACAACATCGTTGTCGAGGATTCGATGCCGAATTCTCTCCAATAGAAGCCATTCGAGCCTTTTGAAAATCGTCGAGGGTAACTTATTGCACAGTGGCTTTCCAGGTGTATGGAGTCCTTTTCCCGCATTTGGGATTGGAACCACCCAGGCAATCTTCCATGGGATCGAGAAATATCCCTGCAGCATAAAGTTATTATAGATATGCGTTAGGAGCACAGCTGGCTTTCACAGACAGTATTGTGACCGACAACTCCATCTGGATCTGGGGACCAGTGATTCCCAGGGTGAGTGATGATTTGTCTTTCTCCTCCTGGGGTAGTAACGTCTGGTTCTAGCTGTTGAACTTCGTCTCGGACTGTATGAGCTTGAGCCACAAAGTCGTCACCATCACCCGGGCCTGAAGTGTCTCGAGCCTCATATGTTACTGGAAAAACTTCTGCCTTAGCCAAAGGATCGAAGCCTTGATCGTTTGGGTCAAAGATGGCTAGTTTCGGTGGTTGACATCGATGTAACGATCAGACAAGGCGCCACTCATTGCAAGAATGAAGTATGAAGGTCTCTATTTTGTTTTCCCACACTATCTGCCTATATTCAATAGCTCAAAAGTGGAATCCATGTGCCAATCTCTTCCTTTCTCTGTGAACTTCAGGGCTGCAATATCTTTTCCACCACATGCGAGCTCTGTTTTTGTGAGACTTGAGGTCCTGCACCAGTGGGGAAAAGTTTTCATACTGACTAAACGTATGAGTCATTCTGACTGATGCCTGGCAAAGTGCTCTCTTGTTCTTGTCAGTCAGGGTTGAGATGGTATCATCGATGGGTGGCAGGGTTGATACATCTTCAGTTGGTCGAAAATTGTTGTTCAACCAAGAACTGAACTAATGCCAGTTGCTGTGTGGCAGAAGTGGTCTGGTGCCCCACTAATGCACCCACGGACGGGATCCTGGTCGGATGATGTCCTTAACGATGCTGAGCTGGAGACGAGTATTTATATCCTTGAGCATGCTTATGTTGAGGACATCCGGACTGTTGTTATGACTTGCTGATATGTGTGTTGGATCTTCAGGTCCAAGAGCGTTTGTCTCCTAGCTTTCTTCTAAGTCATTCAGCCTCTCGGCTTAAGGGTTGTTATGTCAGGAATTCTAGGCATAGTGTTTAACACTAAAGTGTCCACACAGATATTTAAAGCCATTTCCTCAAGGAGAATAAGCAGTGGGAGAAAGAGTTGATGTGTCTTATCTTTTTCTTTTGTTGATGAAAATGACCTTCCCCCACCCTCCACAGCACACTTGGCCATTGGCCATGTGACTGGGTAGAACGCAGGTGTTTGTGCATCAGAAAGGCAATTCCACTTTGTATCTGTCAATGAGATCCTCTAGTTCTGGTTTCTCGTCGCTGACTCCATTGACACTGAGTATGCAACGTGTAAGATTTTTCTTCTATGTCGATCTATGGCCATTCGTGAGAGGCAAATATTTTCATGGTTCCTTCCAACAGGGTGAGAAGTTTGCACGTCATTTCTGGGGCACTTTTAAATTTTTGGAATGTTTCCTTGAGGAAGGCGAAAATGCTCCTTTGTCAGAGAACAGTCACGATATGGAAATGCTGGAAAACATTTGTGCTAGTTTCATAAAGTGCGAAGTCTCTTGTCAGGCAGGTGTTGTGAAGTTCGTTGCAGTGGTGGCAGCTCTGTCGGGCTGTGCAGCAATAGTCCTCTTCTGTAGTGGAGGGCAGTGAAAGTAATGAGTGTGTGAAAGTAATGCTGACAGTGGTTGAATTCAAAAAATCCACGGGTGTACTGCCGGTCTACAGTGTCCAACGGGCACAATATTTCGGCGATCATACATGTCGCTACTATCAGGTGAACTGACGGACTGAGCTCCTGTGAACGTGCCGGTACGGAGATCCGTACGCTATGGCTGCTCAGGGGGAACTGGGTTCGGTCGCGGAGGCGGCCGATTTAAATACCCTCCGCCCGCGGCGCGCTTCTTCCGCCGTCCGCGCCCCGCGCCACGGTCGCGCGGTGGAACAGATTGCGACGGCGTCTGAGATGACGTCGGTGTGATGATTCTGTCCGCAGTGGTCGTCACAACTATACGTTTGCTCGATTTACTCTCGATTAACCCAATCGCTGGTTCCCAAGCCTTGCTAAGATTATAGCCACAGTCACGGTTTATGAGGTCGTTATTGGTGCGAATTTCGATGGCCTCTCTAACAACGCTGTCCCAGTATTTCGACGTCTGTACCAGAATCTTCGTGCGTTCATACTCCATAGCGTGATTTTCCGACAAACAATGTTCAGCTATCGCCGACTTGCTCGGATACATCAGTCGAGTGTGCCTCTGGTGTTCACGGCAACGATCCTCGACGGTACGCGTCGTCTGACCAATATACGACTTGCCACATTGATACGGAATCTGGTACACTTCGGCCTTCCTCAAACCGAGGTTATCTTTGGCGCTCCCCACCAGTGCACGAGTTTTATTCGGAAGGCAAAACACAGTTCCCACCCGGTGTTTCTTCAAAATGCGGGCGATTTTCCCCGAGAGTGCGCCTGTGTATGGAATAAACGCAGTGCCTATCTCCTCCCTCGTGATTTCATCCATCTCCACAGGTTGTGCTGTAGTGGTTGGGTGGAGATCACGTTGAACTGCCACTTTGAGTACCCATTTTTTCGAAATATAATTCTCAGATGTTCCAGTTCCTGGGATAGACTCTCTGCTTCAGAAATAGCGCGGGCCCTATGTGCTAGAGTTTTAAGTACCCCATTCGTCTATGAAGGGTGGTGGCAGCTGTCTGCGTGCAAATACAGATCAGTGTGCGTTGTCTTCCGATACACCCCATGACCTAGTGTGCCGTCAGCCCTTCTCTTGACCAAGACGTCAGGGAAAGGTAATTTACCCTCCGTTTCAGTCTCCATAGTGAGTTTGATGTTGGGGTGTATGGAGTTAAGATGTGTAAGGAAGTCAAGGAGTTTATCCATACCATGTGGCCAAATGACGAACATGTCGTCCACGTAACGGGAAAAGCAAGTAGGTTTCCATTCGGATGACGACAGGGCTTCCTCCTCGAAGTTCTCCATGTACAAATTCGCTACCACCGGTGAGTGTGGGCTACCCGTGGCGGCTCCCTCCGTGTGTTAGTAGTATTCTCCATTAAAAAGAAAATACGTGCAAGTCAAGACATGCCTAAAGAGTTCAGTGGTCTTCTCGTCAAACTTCTGACTAATCAATTCTAGTGACTCTCTCAGGAGTACCCTCGTAAAAAAGGAAACGACGTGAAAACTCACCATGATATCTGACTCATCCAACCTGAAGCTGTCAAGGCGTTGAACAAAAATCCTTAATTCCGTCATCTCACACGCCGTCGCAATCTGTTCCACCGCGCGACCGTAGCGCGGAGCGCGGACGGCGGATAGAGCGCGCCGCGGACGGAGGGTATTTAAATCGGCCGCCACCGCGACCGAACCCAGTTCCCCCTGAGCAGCCATAGCGTACTGATCTCCGTGCCGGCACGTTCACAGGAGCTCAGTCCGTCAGCTCACCTGATGATGGCGACATGTATGATCGCCGAAATATTGTGCCCATTGGACACTGTAGACGGGCAATACACCCATGGATATTTTGATTATCAAATACGCCCGGAGAAACTCAAGAATCTCGGTGTTTGAATTGTTGCGAGCCTTCTTTTTTCCAGAGAGTTTGTTTGTGCTTCAGCGTCTAACAAATGACGAACATTGTAGATTGAGTCACTGGTTGGTCCTGCAGGAAGAGTGACACAATACATTGGTTTGGCCATTAGTTTGTCGGTGGTTTCATCCCTCGACTTGAATTGTTGAAATCCTAGTCCTCAGAGGTCCAGTTCCACCTCTTTTGCTGATATCTCAGCTTGCAGATATTTGATTACCTGCAAGTCATCTGGTCGTGGCCTATGTGTAAAAAAGCTATTTTTGCTCCCGGAAGAACCAGAGACCACTATCCTAGTTAAAAGGCGACAGTGACTGATACTTTATGTTATCACCTTTATTTATCGTTTTGATCATTGCAGTACGTGCTTCCTCAGTTCAGCACTTAAAGTCATGTAACGTTAAGTGTACTGGATCCTTACATACGTTTAAACTATTCGCAATATGAACAACTATCAACTGTAGAGAGGCATTACAACAATATAAATTTGTGCACGACCACGACTCGAAGCCAGATGTCCTGCATATCGCAAACGGTCGCCTCACCATTTGGTTGGCTTATCGCCAGACACAAACTTTCATGTGTCGTCATCCACGTGTCTACATTCTGTACTTGTGCATCTCTTACGTATATTCTCGTTCAGGCAGGGCACTTTATTTGAACATCGCTTGTCCAGTGTTGGATAGCAAATGCGATATTCCAGTGCCTGTGTTATCCTGAGTATGATGCAAAGCTCCTTTGGACTTGCATGCAGGCATATTGATGATATATATAGAAGTCTGAATCTGATAATGAGTCGTGTACCGATAGCCAAATGATAAGGTGACCCTTCGCAACAAACGGGAAATTCGGGTTCGAGTCCCAGTCTGGCACAATTTTTCATTGTTGTCATTCCACTCTACAGTTGATGGTTGTCCGTATTCGAACTGTGAATACATTTAATGTATTTCATAATGTCTGTAGGCACCACAGTGCCTGTACAATTCACTGCAACATCGTACCATATGGATTGTGACAGGCAGTATTTTGACAGTTGAAAGGTATGAATCTTTCGAAGGTCCTGGTGCAAATGTTTGAGTGTTCACATTAGACCTGTGTCGATGTCGCTTTCCAGGCAGTCGGACATGTCGGCTACATTGGCCGCGTGCACACTTCAGTGTAATTTCATTCCCCTTGCCCAGAAGGGCACAGGAGGGCTGTCAACGACGCAGTTGGCCACTCTTCATATGAGAGACAAATACTGATAAGAAAAGATGAAATAAAACATATTAAAAGACGAAAAAAGGAAAACATGAAAACATAAGGAGAGGGATACAATGGCAGGTAAAACATGCATTTACACATAAACTAATTGGGACAGACAGTTAAAAATATCCACATAAAGATAAAAGCACATTTGGCGCCGTGTGTAGCACTTCAATAAACCAGAATCAGAAGTACAACATAAAAGCTGTCCACATTATACTAGATTAAAAGTTGACCACATTATTGAAAATCCACACCAGAACGACGGCATTATTAAAACCACCGCTCAAGATGAAGCACTCATACAAAGACTAAAAACTGCTGAGAGGGACATGCCCAGGGAGGGGAGTCTGGAGAGGAGGAAAGAGAGGCGAAAGGAGGGGACCACAGGGGAGTTGATAGGAGGGGTTGATAACAATGCAGAGCTTATCATCTGGGAGGTTTAGGCAAAAGAGGTGGAGGGTGTGGAGATGGAAAGAGGGTGTGATGCAATGGTAAAAGCACAGCAATGGGCAGCGGATAGTGAGGATTGAGGACACTAAGGGATGGGAAGGTTTGTGGATGATGTTCAGGATGGAGATATGTTTGAGGAAAAGGAGAAGATGTAAGAAGGAGATGATGTCACATAGGATTTGTGTGGTGGACAAGAGGTGGATACGGAATATGAGGAGGAGTGCATGGCATTTGAGTATTTGGAGGAATTTATAGAATCTGGGTGGGGTGTAAATCCAGATGACGCTGGCAATGGAAAGGATGGGATGGATAAAGTATTTGTAGGTGTGAGGTATGGTGGAAAGATGCAGTCTCTATGTTAGACCACACAGGAGTTTCAAGAGGTGGAGTCTATTGTATGATGTATGTTGCATCAAAAAGAGATGACAGTCGAGGGTGATGGTAAAGTGTTTCAGGGTAGGATTTAGGTGGATATAATGAGCATAAATGGTAGGGTAAAAAACTTCCGGCCAGAAGGATGGGATGATACGACCTATGAGGATTTCTGGGTCCTGGAAGGGTTGATATGAAAGAGCCACTGGTTTCAGGAAGTTGTGAACTGGTTGAGGTTGGTTTGAATGGTACGTTGGGACCTCTTAGTGGTAGGAAAGAGGGACAGGAAGGAAGTAATATCAGCAAACTGGAGGAGATGAGCAGGCAGGGGAGTTTTGGGCACATCTGCGGTATACAAGAGATAGAGGAGAGGGCAAACGATCGATTCTAGAGGTATGCCTGGACAAAATTTATGGGATTTGGTACTGTGGATAGTGACATAGGAGAGTCGACAGGAGAGGAGGGAAGCAACAAGACGAACGAAATGGATACGAAGAGTGTAGGTCTTGAGTTTAAAGAGGATCCGGGGATGCCAGGCATGGTCACAGGCGTTCAGGAGGTCGATGGAAACGAACATAGTAGAACCATGGGAGTTAAGTTGGAGGGAAAGAAAGTTGGCAAGGTTAAGGAGCTGGTCGTCGGTGGTGAAAGAAGGCCAGAAGGCACAGTAGGTAAGGGAAAGGATGTGTTGATGAATATGGACAGACTTAAAAACCTCACTAAATGTGGAAGTGAGGCAGATTGGATGATAGGAACAGATGTCAGAGGCTCTTCGTTTGGCTTAGGGAACAGCAGGATGTGGAAAGTCTTCCACAAGTTGGGGCAAAGGTCAGTGGATAGGATGACATTGTACAAGTTAGGAAGGACAAAGGACAAATGGGATTCTTTGAGTTGGGAGAGGTGACACAGTCGTGGCGAGGGATGGTGCTGTATATGTAGCAGAATATGAGTATGAAGTCGTGTGCTGTAGTGGGAGTGTTTAAATCTGAGGTGGTAACTCATCCAAATAATGGAAACTGGGGGCGAGTATCAGGACAGATGTATTGGTGCGTTCAAGGACTGTTGGAAAGAGGGAGTAATCAAAGTGAGGATTGTCTTCTGAATGGATAATATGTTGGAGAGGTGGGAAGCAAATAATTGTTTGCCCTACTGAGGTTGTCAGGTAAGGAGTAGTCGTCATGGAGAAGGGGGTGATATGGGGTGGGATGACTACCAGTAAGGTGGTTGAAGGCAGACCAGTACTTAGAGGAGTTGACAGGAAGGGTGAAATAGAGTTATCCACATGTCTGGCACCAGTCCTGGGGTTTCATTGCTGTCAAGATGTTACATATGTGTCATTGTAATTGCCAGTGGCACAGTTTATCCTGGTCACAGGTTCAGAGCCTGTGGGATTTGAGATAGCATGTGGAGGAAGAGTAGGGCGGTGAGTTTGAATAAGTTTAGTAGGAATGTGGGCCTCCATGGGGTTAGTGATGGTCTTATGGAGAAAGGAAAAAGTGTGGTTGATGTCAGAGGAATGTTGAAAGATAAGTGGGTGGCTTTCGACCTGGGAGACAATGGATTCCCATAGGTATCCCAGTCAGTTTGGCGGTAGTCCTGGATGTACTTCAGGCTGGAGGTGGGCAATGGATTGGGGAGATGGTGAGACGGAATAGGAGGTGGTCGCTACAAATGGGGCTGAGGATATCAGCGGTGATATGACTGAGGAGATTGGGGGAAGTAAGGATGACATCAGAGGTGGAGTCACTTTCAGGATGAATGTGCTGTTGAAGGGGAACTAGCTTCCCTAGGAGGGGAGCAAGGAACTGATGCCGCCACCAAAAGTGGCAGGGTCACAGCTGTGGATGTTGAGGTCTGTGGCAATCACGTAGGTGGAAGAGGTATGGTCGACCTCGGAGATGAATAAATAGAATAGAGGGGCTCCTGTACATACATAGACAGTGCCACAGGTGATGGTGAGGGAGGGAAAAACGACGTGAGGATGATTTGTTTGGTTGGATCATCGAGCAGGGGTTGTGGTTGGACAGGGATATACTGTAGGAGTCCAGTAGCTACCCTACCTCGCGCTAGGGGAAAAGGATTGTCTGAGCAGTGGAAATAGGACGAGGTGCTTTTGACAATATTGACTCTAACAAGGGCATTTCCATTATCTGCAACTCGCACGTAAATGAGAAACAAGACTGAAGTTACAACAGTCGAATGAGATGAAGGGAGTGAGGCAGAATTGTAGCCCACCACCGTGCTATTGAGTATGTACATTAAGCAAAACGTAAAGTAGTGAGGAAATGAAAGCTCAGAGATAAGAAGTAAAATCTTGAAGGTTTGCATATGACGCTGTAATTCCGCCAGGGGCACCAAAACTCATTGGACATCAGTTGAACGGAATAGATACTGTAGTAACTTGAAAAAATTTATAAATGGTTTTCAAGCAAACAAAAAAAGGATAACAGAATGTAACCAAATTAAATCAGGCGTTGCTGAAGCACACCAGAATAACTGACGAAGGAAAAATTGGAGGGGTTGTGAAGTTAACAGTCAGTAGCAAGAAATGAGTTTCGGAAAAAGAGAAAAGCGGTTCTGGAAAGAGAAATAATTGACAGCGAATGGCGCAGCAGAAGACTGCTGAATATTAGATGAGTAGATCGAGTTATTAATGAGGAGGTACTGAATCTCAGTGAGCAAAACAGAAACTTAAGAGTTGAGTTGTCTGAAACAAGGGTTGGGTTTAGAGGGCATACAGAGTCATCGACGAATCTTAGAGTTTCTAAAGGAGGGAATTACTGAAGGGTAAAATTGTAGGAGGTACCAACGCTCGATTGCCGTAAGAATGCTAAAATGCCTATCATGGCAGGGCTCTACACAGACGAAACAGATGTACCTGGAGGAGAGTTCCATCAGACCAGTCTCCCTGCCACTACTACGCTGTATGCCACTAGAAAGAGTGTCGGGGGACAGCTCATCTACAAATCTACATCTGCATCAACATGACTCCTCTGTAGTTCACTGTTAATTGGCTGGCAGAGTTAATTGTTTGAGTCATTTGCCACTTTTTGGCTAAATAATTTGGCAATTGGTTTTGCTGTTATCATGTGGAGACACTCTGAGAGGGCTGCTCAAATTGTCTCCTAAATCTATTATACAGATTAGGAACAGCACATGAACAATTCCCCTTCGTACTCCCAAAGTCATTTCTGTTTTACTCTACGACTTTCCGTTAGTACGTCCTGTAACCTTTCAGACAGGAAATGACGAATCCAGCAGCACAAGTGTTACTAAACTCGATACGTACACCATATAATTAGAAGCCGATTCTGTGGAATGCCATAAAAAACCTCCTCGAAATCTAGAGAGGAAACAGTTTAAGATTCATTGTCGATAGCACTCATTACTTTGAATGACTAAAGAGCTAGTTGTGTTTCAAAAGAATGATATTTTCCGAATCGGTCTGAATATGTCTCAATAGATCGTTTTCTTCGAGATAATTCATAATATTCGAAACCAGCGTATGTTTCTAGTCTTACTGCAAATCTAAGTCACTGGTATGGGACAGTATCTGAGTGAATTCCTCTTATTTCCTTTCAAAATCAAATGGGTCTAAGAACTATGGGACTTAACATATGAGGTCATCAGTCCCCTAGAACTTAGAACAACTTAAACATAAGTAACCTAAGAGTATCAGACACATCCATTACCGAGACAGGATTCGAACCTGCGACCGTAGTAGCAGCGCGGTTTCGGACAAGTGCCTAGAACCGCTCGGCCACAGCGGCTAGCCTTATTTCCATTCTTGACTGTAGGTGTGATATGTGAGACTTTCCATTTGTTAGGTGCGAACATTTGGTTGGCGGTTGTAGATGATTTCTAAATATTGAGATATTATATCAGGGTACTCGTTAGGAGTCCTCATTAGTACACAATTTGGCCGAAAACTTGCCTGTATTAAGTGGTTTAATTTGCTCCTCCACATAGAGGGTATCTGTTATTAATTCGAAATCTGCAACATTTAGCGTATTTAGTAACTTCATTTTAGCGGTGCTTTGGTGAGTAACATTTCAACTGCCATCGTACAGACAACGTACTAATGGCGTCTCGTCGCTGGTGTACTTTATATTTGACAAAATCTGTTTGGGTTTTCTGCTAGATGTGGAGATCAAGTTCCGTTGTAGGAACTATTGAAAGCATCTCGCATTGACGTCCCCGCCAAATTTTGATTTTCTATAAAACATCGCTAATCTTGGTGATACTGCGTCGTTGCAAGTTAGAATGTCCCCTCAGAAAAGTTAATGAATCGCTGAGCTGGTAAACCCCTTACTTTATTTGATTTTCAAACAGGTGAGCAAAACTGAACATACTCAGACATTTCTCTCTTTACTTATTCTGATCATCACTAAACTGACACACAATATTTGTAGCGCAACGCAATCTGACTTTCAACAATCCCTACAAAAGAATGGCCCTGACTAACAATACCCTATACCTTTCATGAATCACTTACCTCACAAAAATCTTCGTTACTCGAACTACTTCAATACAGTGAGCGCCAATACTGCCAGCTAAATAAAAGATTCTAACTACTGAAGTCACTAACTACTGATAGGCATAGTTAGCAAATGAAAGTTTTTGATAGAGAACAAACAATGTGTTTACCTTAATAGAGTTCAAAAGTCATTATATATATCAGTTCATGACATCCAGTCTTACAAATTTACTCTCTCTGATGGACACACGTCCAGATCATCCGCTCTCAAAACTCCGCCATCTCTCTCCCCACGTCCACCACTGCTGGCGGCTCACGTCCAACTGCGCAACGCTACGCGCTGTTAGCAGCCAACTGCCCAACACTGCAGTAGCGAATATTCCAACAATGAGTCCAGCCAGCTACAGACTGCACACAGCACAGCCAGTGATTTTCATACAGAGCGCTACGTGGCGTTACCAATATAAAAACCTAAACAGCATACTTACAAAGTTCACAATGCTTGTTTTCGTTTGTTCTTCAACAATGACCTGTTTTGTGCGCCATAGGAGAGTAGTGCCGTCTTTTATCAATTCGTTTGATATAAATCTTTCGATCAGAGGGAAACTACGATCGCAGGGACGCGATTTATCGCCTCCAAGCGGTATTTGCGTAAGTAGACTATTCCGGATGCTCGCCAGGAATACTCCACGCGTCTACTTGTGTATATGAAAAGTGCGTCATATCCTCGCTGTGAAAGGATACGGTTAGCGGTCAGCTAACATCCCGCCTGCGGTCCGAGCCGCTTCCCGCTTCTGACAGCCCGGCTGTGGGAATTATGACGGCTTAGGGCGTGGGAGGCGAGCGTGCGACACACACCGAGTCCATACGGGCCATCCCAAAATTACTGTAGAGACCACAAAGATTTAGAAGAAGGATACGAGGCAGGCAAAGAACTTCCGCTATCTGCAAAAGATAGAAAGCATGCCAGTGATGCTCCGTTGGGCGACAGCAGATCGAGGGGTAATGTATGGGAAATGAAAATTAGGCATGGCAGTTGACAAAAATGGCTAGGGCCTATAAAACTAGTTTCGTCATTTTTTAGTCTCCATAAATGTTCAGCTTTTCGGTTGATTATACATTGCTTTCGGTTGGCAAGACTAGGCCGAAGGCAATTAAATTGAGGCTGAAAAATTAACAATTTGCCGCCATTGAAGCATTTGTGACTGGTGTCCAAAAAAGAGGAAGAAAGAAAAAAAAAACGGGAGGCAAATTGCTAGTCACTCTATCCATCCCTGTCATGAAAAAATCATAGAGTACCTAATAATACAGATGCACAAGGGCGGGTTTCTTCCTATACTTTTGGCAGCTTTACCGTATCTTGCAACAATCGCCTCACTTTCTGGTGGATCTGCATCAATCGGAAACGCGGTCATAAACAAGAAAAAAGGCGATAAAGTGTAGTAAGAACAAGAAAGTCATAATTATAAAATGGAGAAGAAAGCTGGACAGGCGCGTCTGATTCAACCGCAGGTGGCGCTGGACTGAAAAAAGAAAAAAAAAACGAAGAATATTTAGTGTTGCGCTGTCTAATTTTGACAAAGAAACACTGCCTGAGCAGCTAAAAATTGATCATTTTCGGAGTGTTTTTATGGTTGATGAACTGTCCGATGAGACGAAAAATTTTGTATGTGGCATAGTGAACTTAAGACACTTCTGTCCATGTCGGCACCCACTGGATTTGATACTATAAAAACAACGACATAAAGTACGTTCTTGACTCGTCTGACGGAATTGTGCCTAAACAGCTCGTCAGCTACTTGGGCGAAGGTCAGCTGTACTACAACAGCGAGAGGATACAGAATTCTGATGCATTTCTTAGCGGTCATCTGCGTCTGTTCGTCTTGAAAATCGTGTGTGAGGATTACGGGTTCAACGACATTTTAAACCTGCTCATTACGGACTTTGAGCCGAACATCGATGGAGACACAATTGAAGATTCGATCAAAAATCAAAGATTTTCAGGCGTCAACAGACCCAAGGATAAACAATTTAATCCGGCAGTTTCCAAAAGATTTGATCGGCATTTTTAAGGTGAGTAGGAGGTATATCGATTTTAAGGGCAGGCAACTTGCGAATGTAAATGGAGCAGTAGATGCGAAAGATGTGGTGAATAAGCATTATTTGTAGGACGTGTTGTCTAGTCTTGTTACAAAGACCAAATATACGAATATTTCAACGCAGGTTAACAATTATCTCGCGAAAGAAGAGCTAAAAGTTCTTAAGACAGCGTTTAACAAGCGAAACGAAATTTTTTACAGCACCATTAAAAGACCACCATAAAAAACTGCACAGCATATGCACATTCGTTAACTTTGCCAAAAAAAAAAATGTGGGATGTCAGAGGTGAATGTCGAAAATTTAGCTTAACAGCTAGAGTATAAAATCAATAACGAGGCTCTAAGTAGTTACTATACGAAAAAGGAGCTGGAGAAGTTATTCTCAGATTATTTCTCAAAGGGGGGTTTAACTCAATATTTGTACAACTTGACCGATCTTGATCAATCAGTGAAAAATCTTAAAAAAGGGTATCGTGTATACGACGGCATCACGGCGCCTCATAACTAAGAGCTGGATAAGACGAAGACGCAGGTAAACTCCATAGAACGTGCGCTCAAAATTTTAGCCTCTGATTTGGATGAAAAGGCCGGTAAAGACGTAGAAATGCTGAAGTCATTGGCCTCGAGAAATTAATTTTTTTTTCTTCATAAATGTAGAATCATCATAGGGCCAATCTCGTACTTAAGGACGGCGACATTTAGTGTTTGATGTGCAAAATGTACACTGACGCACGTCATCCTCACAGACAGGAGACCAAAAATGGACGGCAGAGAGTCGAAGGTCTTTGTTCACTCTGAAAAACTAAGAAGAGCAAGTTCGTTAAAAAACTAACTCGGCGAGGGCCTCGAAGATGTGCCAAGTCCTGAAGGACGTGTGGCAGCGGGAGCAGTCTGTAGACCTCGTCCTATCCATGAACAAGTGATTGATGAGCTCCATAAGCCAATGATAAAAATTTCTGGAAGAAGACATATAGTCTCTTTTGGGGTTGATGATATATGGCATGCTGACAGTTGAAATAGACTGGAAAGTTGAAGGGAATGTCGAAGATAAACAGAGGATACAAGTATTCATTGACCGTCATCCCTGGCCCGCTCCTATTAAGGATAAACAGGCAAGAATGTGGCTGATGCTCTCGAAAAAACCTTCATCTCTAGGAGGCCAAAACATTTGCTGACACACAATGAGAAAGAATTCTACAAAAATGGTTTTCTGGGGCTGAAGATGAAATACAGCATCAACCACTATTCACCCTTCCTAGAATTAACGGCGGCAGTTCTTGATTTAACAGAACATTGAAGGAAAAGATGTGGAAGAACTTTGCTCTTCGAGGAAACTAAAGGAGAGTTGGACACAGAGCAGCCAGAGGGGCTGGTGCAGCCAGAAACGATGCTTCAGCTGATGCTGACTTGGTCTCCAAATTAGTTGATGGACACAACAGCACGAGACATTCGACTATAAAAATGGCTCCAACAGGCGCAGATGAAGAGGCTGTGCCGTTGACGCATCAAATTTTCTGGATGCTGAGCCCAAATTTAAAATAGGCGAAAAAGTGAGAACAAGTAGATTGAAAGGAATTTTCGAGAATGGCTACACAACGATCTTGTCAACGGAAAGTTTTGAAATTGCGTCCGTCATCCATTCCAGCCCAATCACATAGAAATTGATGGCCTTAGATGGTGAAGAGATACAAGGAAATTTTTTATAAGCATGAGCTGCAGAAGACAAAATTTCCTGACGTGTACCTCATTGAAAAGAATTTGAGAGCGAAGGGGAATAGGGCATATGTTAAATGGCTTGGCTTCGATAATTCACACATCAATTAGGTAGATAGAGACGCAGTGTTCGAACACATCTGAAGACAACTTTTACTGCCGCAAGAAAATAAAATTATGGTGAGTTTTTTTCAATATAAATGGAGCCGACGCCAGGTGAAGCGAACTTAAGAGAGCGTTCAGGGCAGGTGAACTCAAAATTTTGTCAATATTGAAACTCTGAGAAGTCGATTGATAATTTTTCTTCACATAAGTTCACAAATGACGCCTATACGCCGATGTGCAAGAAATGTTCGAATAGGCGTCATGTACAAAAATACAACGAAAATAGAATTTCTTGTGTCTGCGGAGAAAACGTCGCTAAATATTACCAAAAGCTGCATTTGCACCGAATTCCGAGCGAAGAACATTCGAAAATGCTGCATTCGATGGCAGAAGCTAAAGCAGTTGCAGGACTGCGTCCATCTACAAAAAGAAATGTAAAATTTGCCAAGAAATAAAATATTTAAGCTGTATATGTTCGTCCAGCATATAGAGACGAACAAGTCAGCAAACGTAAAACATGTAGCCTTGCATACATGAAGAATAGGAAGGAGGCGCCAGCTGATATAGGGCTGAATCCATCTACAAAAAAATTTAGAATTTGTCAAGAAATTAAAGATTTAAGCCCTTTCTATGTTCAACCACCGCATAGAGACGGACACGACAGAATATGTAAAAAGTGTACTACAGCATACGTGAAGAATAGGAATACGGCGCCAGCTGAGGTAGATAGAGGTCGTGCTTGTGCAAGATTGAAGTGGATACTTCTTCGACGAAGTTAGTAGCCTTGAACTTCTCTTGATAGCTTTGAAGCTGACACACTCGTTAGTGAACACGTAGCGGAATTTATTGTAGGGATGCTCTCCTATGTTGTACGTAGCGAGCCTTGACTTCAACGTGTTTGTCGTTGATCCACCAACTTGAAGATGTGGTCTCTTTGAAATCTGTCTGTAGTGACGACATAGATGACTTGATTGCTTTTAATTCTTGAAGCTTTGTAGGCAACCTGCCTGAGTCTTTGTTCTTAGACTTCCCTTCTTGAAGCTCCTCCTCTTTGATGTGCAGTCGAGTCTGGAAGTCGTCTGCAAGGTGCTGAGCTTGGAAGTCTCGAAAACTTTCTCGGTGGTCAAATAGTACTTGCGAACTTTGTTGCACTGCCTCGTGCCGAAGGTCATGACTGATTCTTTGAACTTTTCGACAGTCAAGAGGATCCACTTCTTCGGCACAATATTATGTGGACTAAGATTTTCTTCTTGTGTGTAGTCATACTCAGCACGAAGGGGATGCTGCTATTTTTGAGAGATCTGACGTAAATTTTTTTGAATCTCTTGAGTTATTCACAGGAATGAAACGCCAGCTTTAGTCCGCAGAACAGAACAGGTAGTAGTAATTGTGGAAAGGAGCCAAACGGGGGCTTTCAGTTACACTCAAACACATATACCTTGATTTATTTGTCCAAAAAATACAGCAAAAATTGTTGACCTTAGTTGTCAGCTGAATACGCCACACTGTCATATGCCTTAAGGGCACAACCACTTAAATTTAGAAACGGCTGAAAGCCATTAACTTAAAATTCAGACTCAAAACAGAATATTAAGAAGGCAGAAGGCCTCACGTAAGTAAGTTTCATAACTTGGCTGAAGGCCCAACAAATCTAACACTTGAAAAGCAAACAAGTTTAACTTAAAGACGGCTGAAGGCCCATGCTATGACTGCAGGTAAAATTAATTTAAAAGACACAAGACTGGATGCGTTATCTTCAATTAGGCTGGAGGCTCCACACAGTGTGATACTTGAAAGACAAGAATCTTAATATAAAAACGGTTAAGGGACGATTACTTAAAATAACTAAAATAATTTCTAGTAGGCGGAAGCACGAAAAATTTATCTTTAAACAATATTTTACACATGCTGAAGACCCAAACAATCCAAGATTTAGCATGTGAGGAATTTAGATTTTAAAGCAGCGACAGGCCCATTATTGAAAGACACATCTACACTAAGTTTCCAAAAGGCAGATGGCCCAAAGCTTTATTAAAAGCAATATTTTAAATGAGGCTGAAGGCCCAAACAATGCAAGACTTGACAAGTAAGGAACTTTCAATTCTGAAGATGCTCAAGGTCCGTTATTTAAAACGTGACTGAAGGCATACAAATTCAAACCATTGGCTATAAGCCATTAAAATACACAATCAAACACCAATAAGAAAAGGCAGTACAGCCAGTGGCGCTCAGAAATTTCCGTTGTCGGTTTGCACTTGAAACTTTCGCTTGCTGGAGGAGGTGGGGGGGGGGGGGGGGGGGAGAATAGGTAGTCGACCCAACTGTATCTGATCCGCCGCCAACCCAACCACGAGACAGTCAACGGGCCCACCAACAGGATGACATGCTTCCCATCCGACCAGAGCAGAAGGATCTCCAAAGCCAAAACGTAAGAGGCGTAGCCGCCCACAACCAAGTATGCACAAGTTGTCAAAACTACACACACGTGTTGGACAGCGACAACACGGTGAGGAAAGGACACTGCCTGATTTTTACGTCAGCGGCCAGGGCACGTAACCGGAATGCTAACAGCCACTAAGCAGAAAATTCCGCTGGTGCACTTGGACTTCAAATAACCAAAATACGGTTAAACTCCACCGGATGGTGGTCAATCTGTCGCCAACTCGAACACTTGCTGTTGCTCACGGGAATACCCCCAAAAGCCAACTATGAATACCAGCGGCATAATGTGAACAGACTGGCTTTGGTAATTGAATCACCACTCAACTCTGATGTCCTGGGTCGATGAGCCATGAACTCGGTAGCAACTGGAACAGCTCCTACACTCTTCGACTGCGCCGCGTGGAGATTTCCTGGCTGATCTACACCAACCGACCTACTGCCGCACATCGGCTAGCCGCGAACTATAAACACCAAACCAAAGATAGTATGAGGTGCGAATATCGATACACACTGCCGCTGCCACATGCAGAAAGAGGAAGAGCCACGACGTAACCACAATAAGCGCGGGTAACCAAACGCAGAGTAACAGTCAAGGTTTAAACCAACACATAAGCAAGGGCCAGATCAGCTCAAAGAATAATAAGTTCCTCGAGATTTTCGGCCCAATTCCTCGCTGGCAGCCGTCTGATCACCCCACCGGCTGCTGTCAAGTTTAATTCTGAATTTGCAGTGGTGAAATAATTGGATTCTCGCTCACATTGCTCTCTTCAAGCGAGTTGACCACTTCACTGGAGACTGCAGTTTTCTGCCGAATGTGCAAGCTCTAAATCTCTAGCGCCTGCTCTCTTACAACTGGCTCGTCACGCCATCAGCGTCTGTCAAGTTTTTTGCTGAATTTTCGACAGTCAAATAATAGACCTTTGAATCTTCAAGTAAGTTGCTCTCTTCAAGCGAATTGCTTTCAGTCAACCTCAAAGGAGAGGGTTCTCGGTTTGGAACGCCCTACAAAACCACAAACATGTTTCTCGATGAGGATGTTCTTCTCTTCGTAGAGAGGAGCCCAGGAGTCAGCGAACGATTTTCCGACGTTCATGTCGTAGTAGTTCTATCTGATGAAGTTAAAGATGGAGAGAAGTGGTCCACGACTTTCATCACTCAAGGCTCTCGCTCCTTCTTCGATCGCAGCGCATGCGTTGCCATAGTCTCGCCCACTCATGATGAGGGTCTTGCCTGCATCTTCTTGAGTCACATCGACAGCGTTGCTTGCATCTTGTCCAGTCGCAGCGACAGCGTTTCTAGAGTCCTATTCACTCATGATGACAGGGTTGCTAGAGTAGCTGAGGCAGATTGAGGTCCACATCTATTTTGCACACTAACAAGGGAACCTCCCCATCCCAACCCCCTCAGGTTTAGTTATAAGTTGCCACAGTGGATAGGCCACATATCTAATGAGGAACTATTGAATAGGATTGGGGAGAAGAGAAGTTTGTGGCACAACTTGACAAGAAGAAGGGATCGGTTGGTAGGACATGTTCTGAGGCATCAAGGGATCACCAATTTAGTATTGGAGGGCAGCGTGGAGGGTAAAAATCGTAGAGGGAGACCAAGAGATGAATACACCAAGCAGATTCAGAAGGATGTAGGTTGCGGTAGGTACTGGGAGATGAAGAAGCTTGCACAGGATAGAGTAGCATGGACAGCTGCATCAAACCAGTCTCAGGACTGAAGACCACAACAACAACAACAATAGAACACAACAAAACTGAACACAGATCAATCGAGAAAACAGAAAGAAGTTGTGTGGAACTATGGAAAAAATTAGCAAAATATACTGAGTACTGCATGTGCAAGATAGGCAACACCAAGGAGAGTTTGCGCGCAGGAGCGCCGTGGTCCTTTCGTTAGCGTGAGCAGCTACGAGAAGAGAGGTTCTTGGTTCAACCCTTTCATCGGGTGATAAATTTACTTTCTTTATTTTCTCAAAGTTATGATCTGTCCGTTCGTTCATTGATGTCTTTGTTCACTATAATAAGTTTAGTTTCTGTGTTTTGCGAACGCACCGCAAAACCGTGCGATTAGTAGACGAAAGGGCGTGCCTCTCCAATGGTAACCGAAAACATTTGATCGCAAGGTCATAGGTCATCCGATTCCTCCACAGGAAAACACGTCTGATATATTCTATACGACACGGGTGACGGCATGTGCGTCACATGACAGGAATATGTTGTCAACCCACCTAACTTGTACACTTGGCGAATGGGTAAAAAGATTCTACTACCTTGCCCGATTTATGTTTTCTTGTGGATGTGATAGACACTCCCAAAAATGTGTTGAAAACGTAAGAGATTGGCACATAAACTGCAACAAATGAATGCAACAGTTTCACAGTCGCACAGTTTTCCCTGTACTCTGTCAAAACGTATGTTTTTAACGTTTTCAAATTTTTCCGTGTGTAGACCATAAAATCCTGCATATGTCCAAGCAAATCTGAATATGTCCTGGAATTCTGGAGAGCAAAGTTCATTATGTGTTAGTGCCTGAACTTTGATAATTATCTGAGAATAAACAAACTTTTCACTCGAGGGAAGACGTTAGCCAACGACCTCTCGTTCCGCAGCTGCTTACGCTAATCACTGGACCACGGCGCTCCTAAGGTCACACTGTCGTTGATGTTGCCTATCTTTCGCATGGACTACTCAGTTTGTGTATTTTGCTTATTTTTTTAATAGTTCCACATAACTTCTTCCTGTTTCCTCGATTGATCGGTGTTCAGTTTCTCAAGACCTATCCACTGTGCCAACTTATAACTAAATCTGAGGGTGGGGGGGGGGGGGGGGGGTGCGATGGGGAGGTTCTCTTGTAAATAGTGCCCCACACCACTCAAATTTAATTTTTTTGATTGAATTTTGTTCGCTATAATTATATATAAAAATATTTCGTCATTACGATGATAAGAACAATGTGAGTATTGTAGTTAAAAAAATTTTCTCGTTTTCAATGCTTTGTCAATTGACCAACGAAGGACATCCTTTGCTTTCATTAATACCGATTCTGTGGGGTGTCGTATGCTGTCCCATAGCAGCATGACTGATACTCCTGTAGGGCGGGAGACTATGATTCTCTGTTGGATGACAGTGGAGTCTTATGGGGTTGGAGCAGGCTCCACAAGAAGGGGCGTCCAAAACTGAAAAATAAGTTCGAAGCTGATTTGTTACCGTCCCACAACCAACACAGCGTGAATATGAGCGTTCTACAAATAATCGAACTGGTTGCTGGTGGAAGATTATTCGACGAAATGTTTCTGATGCTGCAAAACGTCCGATTTCGTAGGGGCACGTTCATATTCCTGTCCACTCAGCTGCCATTTTCGCTGTCACCAGCCAGCGGTTATGAACGAGTGCCTCTGCCACCAAGTGAGACAGTGTTTGTGGTAACGGCAGTATACAAATTAGCCAGAAATGCGCGATGCAGGCCTGCAACGTATCAGATCGATTTCTGTATCGCACCAAAACTATTACAGTTTCTGTACCTTTCGATGTAATAAAAAATTAAGTGCAGTTGTAAGGTGTCAGGCAAATCCAACACCTTCCATCGAAACCCTGACGTGATGAGCAAATCCAGCAGTAGGTCACATAGCTCCGAATAAATCGTGACATTAAATTAACCAAAGTAATACGAGTAACGAGTGAGGAAATGAAATACCACAGACTAACACAAGAATGCCTAAATGCATGTCGTACCTTCCCAGCGTGAGACCGACGCAGTTCCGAGGGGAGAAACGAGAACAGAAGCCGAGAGCAGAACAGTGTTAAGCTAGAAGGCCCTACCATAAGGGACGGACTGGACACCCACGTCGCCAGCTAACCACTAGGGCACACCACCCGCTCGTTTTAGTGTGAGACTGTTTCGCGTCTCTGTTACGTCAAGGACCACCCCCCAGCCCATGTTAAAAGCTAGAGCCCTCCAGAAAAACAGTATAGATCTTACGATAACACAAAAAGGACCACTACCAACCGCAAGTTTTAGCGTGAGACTTTTTCGCGCGTCTGTTACATTAGGACCACCTCCAGCCCATGTTAAAGGATAGAGCCCTCCAGAAGAACAGTATAGATCTCACGATACCGCTAAAAGGAACACACCAGCTGCAGGTGTTAGCGTGAGACTTTTTCGCGTCTCCGTTACGTTGCAAACTTTAAAAACATTGCCCCACCACGAAAAGTATAAAGTTTCTCATTGGATAGACAGGATTTTTGTATGCGGAGCTTAAGGTTAACATTGAGACCCTGATTGGTCAGATGAAAAACAAACTTCGTTAAATTGTAGTAAGGAGAAGTTAGGGGAGTTGCTTCCGAGATGGCGAGGTGAGTGGAGCTGTGGTGCCCGCCGCTGCCCTGACGCTGCCTAAACACCGACAAGGTAATGAACGCGTGCGATGCCGCATTTTGGAGCGCATAAGGCTTGACTCAGAACTGCAGAAGTCTCATCTGTTACACCCCCTTTTTGCGTAATACTAGTGTCGATCGTTAATTAAAACTCATGGTGTTCACAATTGCCACTTCAAGTAAAAATCTGAAACGCGATAATTTTTCTTTTATATAGTTATTGAGAAGCCACATCAGGCACTGTAATTTACGACAAGTTAGATAAGTAATTAAAGATAATTGAGGCTCACTGTAGACCATTTTGATAGTTTTCTCTTCTGTGAAAGTTAAATTAAACCTAGATTATAGATGTGATATGGCATAGGTCATCCTTCGATCGATTGTAGAACTTGGAATCCCATTCAGGCAATGTTCGTTCACATTTTTGTTGAACGCAGTTGGATTTTACCATCCTGTATTAAAACATCTCCTTTTATCAATAGTGCAATTTATAAACAATGTTTTGTGAGTAGAACACAATTTCCTATGGTAAACGTAACTGCCTTTTCGACGTTATTTTACCAGCTAACTAAAAATAGGAAAGCCTTGAACCCCTTCCACTAAATGTAGTTAGTATTAAGATTCTTTTACAGGGAGTGCAGTCGAGCTGACGCAGAGATCATTTAGTATTTGGTTATATCATCGCTAGTCTCACTGAAGTCTTCTGAATTCTACATGTCATGTGTGGTCTGGCGTCTCCTTACCAGCAACAGGTCCCAGGTTGAATCTAGTTAATTCCCTAAAAAAAACATGCTCAGAGCGTCGTTGCGCGAAAGTGGTGGGGAGACACGATATAGAACAAACAGACACCACCATGAATGTTTAGAAAATGGCGACCATGCCATGATGGTAAAATACCATGATTGAAGGTAGACCACATGCCTAACTAGGTCAGAAAAATATCCTGCTGAACAAGTTTCGTAGTAATTTTTTTTTCTAAAGTTGTACGTAGTCGAAAACAGTAGCTGCAGCGATAGATAGTAAAAGTGTTCAAGAAAGTATTCAATAACATTCTAGCAGAGACAACAGCATAATTAAGGTATGAACTGTAAAAAATTGTTAGAATTAAGTTTTCTCTCCAATGCAAGCGCACAGGTGGCGGATACATCGTTGAGAAGTTGGTTCTGACCCAACAAATAACTGAATGGTTTGTCAAGTGGTGTGAACAAAAAGTTTATGAAAACCGTGAGATCGTATGAGCGCATGTTGACGCGAAGGCGCTCGCGTGAATTGCTTTTAAAACAGAAAATAAGGGATTCAGAAAGATTAGCAATGGCAGATCGAGACCTTCACCGAATTGAGGTAGAGACCCAGCATGAAGATGGACAGAGAATAGAGGACAGTAGAACAGACAATGCAGTATCGCGAGAAATAGTACAGATAACGCACCATAACGAGGATAATGTACGTCAAGGCACAGAAAACCTAGGTCAGCATACGACAGGGGAGCAGGAAAGTAGAGAGAGACAGCCGATGAGGATTCTAACTTGCGTCTTGAATACGTAGAACCCATAGTACAAGTAATCAGAGCTCCCTCACCACAGAGTACAAGGAATGCGAGCAGAAATGTGTCACAGCACAGTTCAATGCAATCGGTTGCGAACCAACACTTGGGCGAAAACACAGAGCATAGGACTTCGGAAAAAAACGCAATAGGACCCACCAATCTGGCAGAATTATTACAAAAAATTACGGAAATCGTGACAAGGCAAAATAAAGACATATCAAACCAAATTCAAATTCAGAATGCAGAAACCACGAGACAAATGTGTGAGATTAAAGAACAAAACAAAAAAATTCAGTTACACGTAAGTCATATTGAAGACGAGGCAATAGAATCTCGAGGAGTGATAGGAAAGTTAATAACAGGTTACAATCAGTTGAGAACAGACATTGACAAGGTACAAGCGGACGTAAAAACATTCCGTAATGACATTCAGAACGAGATCAAAACATTACGCAACAACACCCACGGAGAAGTCAAGCAATTAGAGAAACACATAAACGAAATTACTAGAGAAGCAGCAGGTACAGTGCGTGAAATTGTTGAAAACAGTGTGTTACACAAACGTATCACAAAAGCAGCGTTGAAAAGATATGATAACCGCATAGCCAAAATAGAAGCGCAAACGAAGGGACAATTTCAGAAATTGCGAACAGAGTTGTTGCATACCATTGAAGAGCGTAGTGAACAGGATCGAACAAGCACACAGTCTGCAACCACATCCGTATCTGTAACAGCACCGGAAAAACAAGCAATTAACGAAGAGATTACGCATTTGCGATTCCAATCACAGGCGGAAAGTAGCGTATGTGAAATCAGACAGCTTGCACCGCGGTTACGCGAAAGTTACAGTGAAAAATATCCAATGGATCTACCACAACAGGAAAGAACGACGGGAGAAATGATCAGAAACAAAAGTGGTGAAGAATCACGAATTTCATATGGAACTATGACGAAGTACGACAACGATCATTTCCTCACAGTAGGAAAATTTCAACACTTTCGACAAGGAAACTCATTACATCCACGAACTTTTATTGATCAGTTCCGAGTAGGATTACCAGAACACTGGACGCCAGCACACAAATTAGACTTTATATGTGCACACATGTCAGGAACAGTCGCAGAAATCGTGCAAAATGTTGCAGCGACATGCCGATCGTACGAAGATTTCAGAGAGAAGTTTCTCTCACGATATTGGTCCAGCGAAGCACAGAACAGAGTGAAGTACGATTTATTACAGAACCCATATTTTGAAAATTCAGGAGAGAAGAGTCCCGTGATGTTTTTCGAATTAATGGCAAAGAAAAATCAATGCTTACATGTACCATACAGTGACGGAGAGTTGAATAAATTATGCGCGATGAAGCTACCATTGAAATACCAGCAATCATTAACAGGTCGCGGAGGCAATGACGTCGAATCACTTAAAGGTATTCTAAGGGAACTTGAGTTCATATTTTCGGAAGATGACGCAGGAAAAAGACGAAGCGCACGTGAAACCGAAAGCAAAATGCAGTGGAATCCACAAGACACAGTACGAAGAAACAATAATTTCGAACCACGTGATAGATTTCAACAAAGAACCGGTTATGGATTTAGAAGAGAATATGGCAATAACTATAATTCACCCAGGAACGGCAACTACTATTACAGAGGAAATAACGACAACTGGAACGGGTAGTGGAGACTCAATAGACCGACAAATTATCAACAAAGAAATCACTATCAACAAGCTGAACAAGAAATGAGAATACCGATAGAAGAGGTGGAGGTAAGGTCACCAAAGCCCGATAAACGTTCGAATTGACAGCTAAGCGCCCATGCCAAAGAGAATGACGCACCGACCCATGACAATTGCAGCACCTTGAACAGAGAAGTAAAAATCTTATCACGAGAAGAGCAGAAGGAAGAAACAAATCCGCAGGGACCAGATGCAAACGAAGACAAGAAAATAACAATATCGAATTGGGACGAAATTAATTGGGAGAATACTGACGAGGAAGCTGAATTACCAGAGGCATGCACAACGAATGTAGGAGGAAAGGACGAAGTTATGAGTATTGCACAGGTATTTGAGATGGAAACCAGGGAAAGCGAATTCAATGAGGATAATGCACAGTCGACAGAAGTTGTGAATAAATTACGAGTGGGCACACAACCCAACGTATATAATGAAGGAAGTTATGAAGCAATAATTAGAGCATTTAGACGCGATTATGTCACAGTAGCGACGAAGAAGGAGAAGATAGACAAGGATGAGGTAAAAGTAGAGGATGTAGAGGAAAGCGTAAATGAAGGAAGAAATAGAGAAGAGGAAATAAAGGAGAGAGAAGTAGCAGTCGAAGCTTATCCTACAGAAAGTTAGAATTCACAAAGGAAATTCCTAAAAAGGCTCATTTATGATTCAGTGGAGGATTCGTTGATGCAAGAAGAAGAAGAACAGAACCAACCCTTTCAAATTCAACCAATTGTGAAGGCCATGGTAAAGCATATCCCAGTCAATATTGGAATTTATAGCGGACGTGTACTGACTGCGATCTCAGAAAATTTATTCATGCAGTGTAATGCCAATGAGGAATTGCCAGTTCTGAAATGACGTTAGATTAAAGTAAGAGGTCCTATTAGAAACAATGCTGCGGAAGTTACGAGACAAACAAGGTTAACTCTTTCGTGCCAAGGTAAAAAGATAGAAGCCAACTTCGTGATTATACCTAAAGTAACTGTAGATTTGATTATAGGTGCAGATTCTTTAAATGAGAGACGAGCGATATTAGATATGGGGAAAGGTAGCGTAACATTCGGGAATGTCACACTTCTCTTTGAGTAAAAGCTAAAATTTGAAGAAATACCCATTATAAACAAACAATTAAGAATGACGCGAGATAAAGAGGATGAAGAATGAGAATGGCATGCACAAAAGAAGGAATGGCCTCAACTAACGTTAGAAGTCCATAAAGAAATCGATGAAAAATTGGAAGAAGTTCAAGGTATTTTGGAACAAAGTAAAACAGAATTAGAGGGTATTTTACGAGATAAAGCAGAGGTATTTTTACCTAAGGCTGGCAGTATTAAACACTTTCACTACAAGTTTGAAGATTAATTTTATTACAGGTAAATATTCAGCACAATATTTCAAGATTATGTTGCGTATAAGATCGTCAGGAGAAAGAAGAATGAAGAGAGAGGATGGTGGGAAAATGAAAGTAGTTTCAATAATAACACCAATAGTACCATATATTAAGGTGAAGGGATAAAACGTAGATTGTCTAACAGCATGAAATAGTAAAATGCTATACACCACGACACTACACAAAAATAAAGAAACCAACTTGAGGATTCTTGAGTAGACGTTAAGAATCCAAATATCTTAGAATTGTAACATGGAAAGGGCACCGAAATTTGTAAAGCTTTTTAAGAACGCGCAAAACAATGTACATACTAGACGTGTGTTAGATGATTATAAGTAAAACTTTTTGTAAGAACCATTGTAAAAACTCCAGCAAAGAAGAGAAGGGATGACCCAGAAGTTGCAATGCAAGAAGTATCAAGAAAGAAAAGGACTAATTAGCAAGGCAGGACGTAATTAGCAAGGCACGATTTCTACAAGTGAGAGAAGGGAAGAACAGAGAGACCAACAGAGGGCCCTTGTAGAGCAGTAAATCAGCCCTCTACACGGAACCCTGCAGACACGCAATGGAACGCGGAACGTCAGAAGTGACGGGGTGCAGGGACACCGGATTTCACCGCTCGAACACCGGGGCACCCCCCACTCAGCGGAGCGAGCAAAAAAGGACCCGACGGGAAGACTGCTTGGGCAAGCCAGCGCTGGCAAAAAAAAAAAAGAGGAGAACTTCAAAGCGACTAGTTATCAATAAATATTTCCATATCCTGCACAGAGAAGAACCAAGAAGCAAGTAAGAAGCAGAGAAAAAAGCATGAAGAACAGAAGTATAAGATTCGCAAGATTGACACCAAGAAAGAAGATGGGTGAAGAGTAGACGACATACCTTCCCAAATCCCTATCCTATTGTAAACTAGTCGTCTGCGAAGTATTACTACAAAAATACCGCTTTCAGCGACACATAACGATGAATTTCATGGATACAAAGCCAGTATACCACGAGATTCTGCACTCACAGCTCCATTCCATTATGGGACCTCCCCAACAGCAACACACACTTGCAAAGCCAACAAGAAACAATGAACGAAGCTGTACATCAAATACTTGCCCACATCAATATCGCTCAAGTCCATCACCTTCGTGCAAAAACATTCACCAACCTCATGCTTAAACATTCATAGGATTGTGTGAATGTGTGAAATCAAATTATGTGATGTAGGGATTGTGCAAAAGAAATGTGTGAAAAACTAAATAAGTTAAGCACACCAGACAGCTAATAAACTACAAAATAAAAGTCATTGACTATGGACTTAAGTAAAAAATAGACAATCAATAAAAATAAGTCATTAGTTCTGAAACGGACAGTATATAAAGAAACAATATGCCACTTATTTTCTCATCAAAAAATAAAAGAATAACTATATTTTACTTATTTTCTCCTTATAAATACAAAGAATAAAAAATTATCTTGTTGGATGTTTTCCTTTTGATTAAAATTTGTACCATTTATTAAGATAATATCTCAATACTTGTGTATGTATATTTCTTTGTCAAAGCAATTCTTGGAAATAATTCTTATTTGTTAGTGTAGCAATGTTGAAAGGAGTGTCTAGAAACGAAAACATTTTTACTTGCACATGATATTTAGAAAATTTGTTAGGAATAGATTTTACTTAATTACTACATTTATGAAAACAATATTTCTAAGAAAATCGATGTGGAAGACTCCTAACTTTCGATAACAAACTACTTAAAAAACAAACTTCACACTTAAATAATGAAAGAAAATAATTAAAAATTAATAATAGAATAAAAATATTCTTCTCTTGTCATTTTTCATTATAATGTGGAAGAATATAAAAGTATAAATTAGTAATTCAAACTAGCATAGAACAGAATAACGTGGCTGAACAGTATGCTACAAAATGTAGATAAATTAGAAAATTTTTTACTGACTTAGACAACGATTCAATCATTGCCTACATTCAGTGCAAAAATCAATAGTGCAGTTTATAAACGATGTTTTGTGAGTAGAATAAAATTTCCAATGGTAAACCTATCAGCTTTTCGACGTTATTTTACCAGCTAACTAAAAATAGGAAAGCCTTGAACACCTTCCGCTAAATTTAGTTAGTATTAAGATTCTTTTACAGGGAGGGCAGTGGAGCTGACGCTGAGATCATTTAGTATTTGGGTTCATCATCGCTAGTCTCACTGAACTCTTCTTAATTCTACATGTCATGTTTGTTCTGGCGTCTCCTTACCAGCAACAGGTCCCAGGTTCAAACTAGTCTATTCCCTAAAAAAACACGCTCAGAGTGTCGTTGCGCGAAAGTTGTAGGAAGACACGATATAGAACAAACAGACACCAGCATGAATGTTTAGACTAGTAGCACTGAAGCCACTACATAGTTTTGGCAGTATGTGATTAGTTAGTACAGAAGTGCTAGTACATTTTGTGATTGAAAGATTAGGCGCTGCGGTGATTAATTGGAGATGCACAGAAATACTTAGATTCTTAACATTATCAGGAGAATCGTTGGAGGCAGGTTTCGTGTGCAAATATTATCTATATTATTAAAAGAATTTGTAAATACAACATTGTCAACCTTTCCGACTAATAATTAAGAGAACTTTTGACCTCACATGAAAACAACAACGGGATCGAAACCATGAGTTGAGTCGCTCAGTGACCATACCGTCACAGCAACGGAAGACGACACAGGAGCGAGATACACGGCTACCATTAAGTCATTCACTGGTTGCCAGAATTCTACATTTTCCGAATATATTTTTTGCCTCAGCGAGTTTAGACTGTGCCGACCACCTCATATTAACAATGCAGCGCCTTACGAAAATACTGACAAGGCGAGAGAACAGTTTTCGTGTGTTGTAATGTGCGGGATATTTGACCAAGTGTGACAGCTGCGGCCGTGGAGGAGGGTGAGCGAGATTTTTGTACAAAGAAGTAAACAGCAGCGTCAAGCCGCGAACTCTAAATACCGCAGCAAGGTGTGTGGAAGACCGGGCGTCGGCTGGTACACTTCGAACCGTACCGTCTGCAGATCGTGCAACAATTAAAAGCGGAAGATTGCGGCCGGCGCGTTCACATTCGCGCCACAGCGGAGGGAGTACTGTAGTAGGAACCTCCATGCTGAACCTCCATGCTGATCTTCAGCGACGAAGCAACCTGGAATTTATCCTAAAAACTTAATCTCTGCAATGTGAGTGTGGGCTAGTGAAAATCCTCATGAAATTGCGGCGCATGAACCAGATTCGCCGATGGTTAATGTTTGCTGTGTTGTGTCACAGACAAAGCTGAATGGGCCGTTGACAGTACCCCAAACTCTCACATTGCGGAGATCAATATTTTCAGATAAATGCAAGGTTGCTTCGTTGCTGAATATGAGCGTGCAGACGAAATGTACATCCTCAACCGGTCCGTGCATAGTGGCGCAAATCTGAAGGCGCCGGCCGCAACCTTCTGATTTTAATAGTTGTGAGAAATGCAGACGGCGCGGTTCGATGTGTGACTGAAGACGCACGGTGTTCCACACACTTTGCTGCGGTGTTTAGAGTTCGCGGCTTGCGCCTGCTGTTGACTTCTTTGGACCGCGTACAGAAATCTCGTTCACCCCCTACACGGTTGCAGCTGCCACATTTTGTCAAACATCCCGCATATTACAACACGAGAAAACTCTTCTCTCGCTTTGTCGGCATTTTGGCAAGGCGCTGCATTGGTAATGTGAGGTGGTCAGCACAGTTTAAACACGCTGAGTTTGCTGTTATGTTCATGCTCCAATCATATTTCCACAAGCAAGATTTCCGAAAATTTAGAATTCTGGAAACGAATGAATGATTCGTGGCAGCTCTGTTTTTCGCCTTCTGTCGATTGTCTTCCGTTTCTGTGGTAGTATGGTCACTGAGCGACTCAACTCATGGTTTCGATCCACTTGGTGGTTTTACGTAATGCCAAAAATTAGTTCAATTTTTAGTCAGATCGGTTGACAATATTGTATTTTCGAATTCTTTGAATAACGTAGGAATGTTTTTACAGATATTCTGCCTTCAAGAACACCCCCGACAACGTTTACAAACAAAATACTTCTCTGCCCTTACTATTAATCACAGCAGCGCCTAATATTTCTTTTCACAGAACGTGCTTGCACTTTGCCCCTTCCTGAGCACACAGCGTCGACAATGAAGGTACCGCCTCTGATGCCAGTACTTACACTGTGTACGTTACTGTCCGGAATCTTTCCGTAAGCAATGAACGATTACGTACGAAAATCGTGAAAATAGCCTACTTGTATCGGACCCATAATACTCCTTTCTGGTACACAACTTATGTACGTATAGTCATGCTCAAAAGTATCCGAACGAATCGAATTGCATTTCGCCTGATTCGCATGCAACCCGCATAACGCAGCTGTTTAGCAGGTCCTCTAATAGCCTCTCAGTACAGTCGTTTGACCGTTGAAAATGGTTCCAACAAGTCACCACTAGGAAACACTGCCCTGTATCGCAGTAACTCAAGATGTAAAGTAATACCACGATAGTACAAATATCAGGGAACTCACTTTTTCAATTACATGCCACACGTCCTGTGGATACATTCAGTCGAGACCGTTCATAGCGGCATCACTTTTAACGACTTTTTGGCTATAACATCGAAATCTAATGGTTTTATCTAAACCGTACATGAATGCTGTATTTAGGCTATAACACAGGAATCTAATGGTCCCATATAAACCCTATATGAACGCTGTACTTATTAAGTCCCTTGGGACGTCTCTTTTTGCGAGTTACCGAATAAAACTAGGTACTTTTGTTACATTTTCGGACAAATGTATCGGCTGTAAGATCCAATGCTAGTTTTTTTTTTTTTTTGCTTATTTGGGGAGGTAACTCTTTTCGATTTCTGCAGATTGTTGGTTTCAAATCAGGCGTCACAACGAGTACATCGTAAAATGCAAAGTGAGTACGTACATCTTAGATGCTAAAAGCAAACTAATGTAACAGATTACGTTAAGTAGGGCAGTATATTGTAGTATGTGTGACTGTACACAGTATAGTTCAGAATCGCTAACGAGAGATCTATTTTTTGCATTCACATGATACAATTCTATCGTCAAGTATTTTCCTAACCATTTCAGGAGTGAAAATTTTTTTCATTGATTCAGATACTTCTTTCCCAGGTGTACTTCTTCGCTGAGGTTTATGGGCCAAGTTCGCAGAAGCACTTTTACATATTCTTGGAGCTGCTTCTGGATGCACCCTACCAGAACTTGTAGCATATTGTGAGTGTTGTATGAGGGCATTGTTACTTCACTGCCTCCCCCCCACCCTTCCGGTATCTTCTTTATTTGTATTCTCTTCAATGTCTATACAATTCGACTCGAAATCCCTTAACTCTGATACTTGTCCGTCTATTAGATGTTAAGCGAAAATTTCTGAATCGTTCAAGTCTGTACGACTCAATGTAGAAAATCTTCCTCAAAAGAAACACGTTTGCTCTACTGTGACAAGCTGCTAATAATAATGGTTAGTCTATAAACCAACCATGAAAATGAAACTAAGGAACTATACATTCAACAATGCGCCATCAAACTTGCATTCTCTGTTGCCAAAAGAAATTTAGACCGAGTTAGAATTGCGGTCACAGGTGGCGCCAACCCAGTGCAAAATATGCCCTTGGGCATAAAATTTACACTTTTTCTCGTTATATTTCCCATTTTGAAAAGGGATGACAGGCAATGTGTTATGTTAAAATGTGTGGATAAAAGTCATATTACAAGATCACTAAAACTCCTCTACTGATTACTAGTTTCAGAACATTGAGGAGACTTTTTCAGATCTAAAATACAAAAAGGTAGCATAAAAGAGGTCAACTATAGCATAATACGTTTTATGCTTAAAATTCCATTCACACACACAAGTAGTAATATTTATTGGTATGTATCAGCCACCGGTCATTACACAGCGCCATAATCTGTTGAGCTGAGTCGCTCTTGTTGCCATTCACACGGTGAAAAATGTAATATACCAAGACAAAAATAATGACATGAACTGCATTTGGTAAGTGGTGTACAGCTTTAACCTCAGCTGGTGCTTGATTTGTAAGAAACAGGTTCCAACACTGTCGTGACCTTCCAGGGTGGCCGCGCGGGGGGTAGGGGGGTGGGGTGGGGGTGGGGGGGTGAAGTGTGTGTTTCTGCAATTGACCTCTTAAGAAGGTATTTTAACGCTTTTCTGCGAGTTTCAAAAGTGACAGGACAACATCTTTACTACTAAAAAGATAATGTTCTACCCTACCACATCTCAAAATTTGCAGTATCGATCCTTTTTTTTCCCCCAAGACCGAGACACCAGTGGGGAGTACCTATGCGTACCCTGTCACAAATCAAGCACTGAACTTGCCGAAAGTGGGTCGTACTGGACTCGCAGTGTGCAACGTCCGCCATACAGGTCCACTGCTCATATTGCTTCTATTGTGTTCGAATGCACAGAATGTGACGGAACTGAAAGACTGAGCGAAATCTCGCGAGACACAAAGTCTCATATTGTAATCTGTCTAATATAAGTTAATTTTTATTCTTTCTTTTCATGTTTTAGCTTAAATATAGCTCCGTTATTTCTATAAGTACCATAAGTACTCTATTTAAAATCAGTCAGTTATTTCACATAAATATTGTTTCTTTATTTGTCTATCATAAGTGCTCATGTATACTCATATTGTCAGTTAAATGGGAATTAACATTCTCCATTAACAGGAATCTCCTTACAACCGCCTTTCTATATCTGTTATTTTCATCTTCGCCACTACTACTACTACTACTATTATCTTTTTCGTAACCACTATTGCCACTTTCCATCTTTCTTTTCGCTCCCTTCTCCGATACTTCCAGCGTGTCTTTCACCTTTAGTTCACAGACGCTTGAGTCAGTCACGACCTTGGACACCTGTAAACATGTCTTCCCCCGCGAAATCCAGCTTTTGTCCCTCTTCCGGCCAGCAGGTAAACGGAGCGCGCTCGGTCCTACAGGCGGCCACAATGGGACGGACCGGTTCAGGCGGCGGGCTCTTTGTGGCCCACGCGAACGCGCAGTCGCTAACGGCTCACTTCGACGAGTTCTGTGACCTGTTCTGCCAATCGCTGTTCCACATTATCCTCGTCTCTGAAACTTGGTTGAAACCAAACATTTCTTCCGACGCTATCCGAATCGCTGGTTACTCTCTCCTAAGGGCAGATCGTGAAACACGACGCGGGGGTGGTGTGGGTGCCTATGTTCGCTCTGATCTGACACCTACTGTACTATGCACATCGGATGCAAAGAGCGAAGGAGAAGCAGAGTCCTTGTTTTTCGAAATAAATACATCAAATCAGAAACTGCTAATTGGAGTAATCTATAAACCTCCAAACGTCGGTGCCATGTCCTCCTTTCAGTCTGCCCTGTCCTCACTCGTGACACAGTATGAACACATAATCATTATGGGCGACACAAACATCGACTTACAGTTAAAATCTCCCTCTGCCAAAAAACTAAGGCGACTGTTCCACTCCAATGATATGAGTTTAACACCGCTGGACCCAACTCACCACACGTCACACAGCCACACACTCATAGATATAATAGCAACAAAGCGACCAGATAAAATAATCCGCGCCAATCAGACATCCGCTCCGGGACTCTCTGCTCATGACGTGATATTCTTAAATTACTCAGTGCATACTACCAAAGAAAAATCTCACCTGGTAACCTACAGAAACTTAAAAAATGTTAACCATGACGCTCTTCAAAAGGATTGCTCAGACATCCCTTGGCATGATATAAGCAATGAACCGACTTTAGACGGAAAAATTCGGCAATTATGTAGCAAAATTATTGCACTGTATGATAAACATGCTCCTCAACGCACTGTCAAGGTAAAGAGAGCTCCTGCTCCATGGCTCACCACTGCATTACGCCAGTTAATGAATAAACGTGATGCTGCACACAGGGCCTTCAAGCGTAACCCAACTCCCGAGGCGTACGAAGCTTATAGGAAACTCCGAAACAGAACGAAGCAAAGCGTGAGAAATGCCAAAATCAGACATGCCCGCTCTGTCGTATGCGGCATATCAAAACCTGCTGCACTGTGGAAAAAGCTGCGCAGTTTCGGTATAGGGAAGCGAAGATATGACGCTGTTTATCAAGCGTCTGCAGAAGAATTAAACGATTTCTTCTCAACAGCTGTAATCTGCCACGCAGCGACAAATTACCAGCCCCAAGATATCAATCTCTTGAGAGACAAGTTTTTCCTAAAACATGTCACTACCGGCACAGTACACAAGGCAATTATGAGAATCTCTTCCGAGGCAGTAGGAAATGATGGAGTGAGCATTGGCATAATTAAAAACGTCGTAGCCACTATTATTCCAGTTATCACAGACATCTTCAACCTGTCTCTTGTCAGTAGTATATATCCTACTGAGTGGAAGCAAAGTTTAATCCAGCCTATACCCAAGACTGACAATCCTAAGTCGCCAGGTGACTACAGGCCGATCAGCATACTACCTGCAATATCTAAAGCCCTAGAATACATCGTCCATGAACAGCTGACGGATTACCTCAAAACTCATAACATCCATGACGAATATCAGTCAGGCTTTCGAAAGCACCATAGTACAGCAACTGCATTAATCAAAGTAACTGATGACATTAAACATGCTATGGACAGACGTGAAGCTACTATCCTAACACTGCTTGACTTTAGCAAGGCTTTTGACACAGTTGACTTCGATATATTACTAATTAAAATGAAACAGCTGAATTTCTCAATCAGCGCAATACACTGGTTCGACAGCTACCTCAAAAACAGAAGTAAACAAGTCGTTTGTGGGTCGGAAAAGTCATCATGGAAAAGCGTGCACTCTGGAGTTCCCCAAGGCTCCGTCCTTGGTCCACTACTCTTCTCACTGTATATTAATGATATTTCTTCAGTGATTCACTCCTGCAGCTACCATCTATATGCTGACGACATCCAGCTGTACATAAGTGCAAGCCCCAAAAACATTGCTGGCGCAGTAGCGAGTATGAACGCAGATCTTTGCTCTGTTTCTCGATGGGCACAGAACCTAGGTCTGAAACTAAACCCCAAGAAATCCCAGGTCACACTTATATCTCATCCAAAGTTAATCAGCCGGTACTTTCGCGAAACGGTCCCTAAAATACTCCTCAATGGTACCCAACTACCATACCAAAAAACAGTAAAAGACCTTGGAATAATCTTGGATGAACACCTAAACTGGGAAGAACAAACAGTCACAGCTTGCCGGAAATCGCTCTCCTCCCTACATGCAATTCAAAAATTTAGAAAAATATTTCCAACCCATGTTAAACAAAATTTAGTCCAAACACTAGTCTTGCCTAATCTTTACTACTGCGATGTAGTTCAACACGGCACGAATAGTGAAAATTCTAGATGCCTCGAGCTAGTGATGAATGCTTGCGTCAGATACGTGTGCAATATTCGGTTGTATGATCATATCAGTCCTTCATACTCCCAGCTAGGTTGGATACGCCCACATAAGGCACGCGATCTCCACACGATGTGCTTACTTCATCGATTTCTTAGCCACTGGTGCCCTCAATACTTATCTTCTCACATTAAACATCTATCATCATTCCACAATCGCAATACCAGATCGGATACGTCTATCATCTTGGCTGTACCTTTACATAACACAAAATCTTTCTCCGTGTCATTCTCCATCTCAGCCATACGACTATGGAACGCACTCCCCTGTGATCTGCGTCTTATCCAGAACTACTCAACATTCAAGAGGGAACTCAAAACTTACATATTAGGGACGGTATAGCCACCATTGTTGTGCCCCTAACATCTCTTTCTTTCTTCTCTCCATCACAGCTTCGAATTTTACCATTCTTTTTCTCTTCTTCAAACCTATCTACCTCTTATATATATCTTTCACCCCATTCTATCGTCTTATGTCTCTGCTCGATGAGAATAACTCACAAGCTGCAAGAATATAACGAGAAAATTCCCAACTAACTGACATTCACAAAAGAAATGTATGTTTACTTTCATATACTTAGTCACTATTATTATTATTATAATTTTTATTACTATTATCATTATTATTATCATTATTATCGTTGATTGTTATAATTATTTTATTGTTATAACTATCATTGTACTACTGTTATAATCTCAAATTTTTTTCGTTTGACATCAATACTGCATAATACGTTAAATGTTCTTAATGTTATTTAGTAACTGTAACTCGTTCAATCTGAGTATGCCTGGTTAGGTGTAAGAGAGGGCCTGAAGGCCCTAATCTTGCCAGGTAAAATAAATGCATAAATAAATAAAAATAAATAAATAACTATCACCCAGCCCCTATGTGGATGCGGCTATGGCCCGTCACTCGCAACGCTGCGGGAACCAGGCTGTACTACAGCCGTCAGGGAACTGGCCGCGTATGTAAGGTATATATGTATGTATGTTTTTACTACACGAAAGTGCCGACTGCCAGATGGTGCCGCTAACCATGGAGTACATAAGCTCGATTTACAAAAATCTGCTAACACTATTGACATCAGTTTATGGAGAGGCGGAGTACAGGCGAATTTCACAAATCTATATATTTACTCATTTTGATGTGTAAAGGAATCCTTTAGTGATTTGAAAATGTAGGAGAACATAGGATGTTACTTTACTGACGTCATTTACGTCGCATCAGTTCACTTTGCTACCAGGTGATGGAATGGAAACAAAAGCAAAGTGAGGATTTGTTCAAATAGTCCTCTTACATAAAAACTGACACTTTAGCGTCAGAAAATGAAGTAGGGTAAAGGTTCTACAAACAGTAGACAGCAGAGTTTGACTATACAAAATTACCTGTTAAGGGCAAGCGTTGGTCAAAGTAAAAACGGCACCAGTCATGGTTGTAGAAGCATGTTTATAGTCTGGCAACCCATTAACAGTCAGTGACCTACAACTGACGTGGCACAGTACAGAGCCGTTCCACATAGAGGTGAGCATACGGCGTAGATAAACATGCCACGTCTGGATGTGTTTTGGCCAGTGTCGTTAGATGTGGCCGGGTTGCTCATCCCGTAAGAAGTTAGGGTCAAGGTTCAAGGTTGAAGCCTCTTACCGGTTGACGACTGGGCAGGTAATTCGCCATCGCAAACTAGTGGACTGTCAGCTAGTGATGGGGAGCTCGTGAATGAACGCTTCACTCAGGTGAAGTGTGAACTAACCACTCAATTTCAATGAACTGGTACTTCAAATTCTTCACAGATAGCACACTCCACACTTTTTTATAGTTCACTCACTCTCTTCCCCTCTCCCTCTCCCACTACATCGGCGCTACGTCACTCATTCTCCCTTTAGTCCTCTCTCTTCTGCCTGTCGACGAATCGCGCGATGTTTTGTGGGGAACGATAGGTTTAGGAGGGGTTGGGGAGGTGAGGGGCGAGAGGAAGGCAGCGTCAGCTACTCCCTACAGTGCTGACATCTTTACCGGTGACTATTTGTGCAGTTATACGTCGCGTCTAAGGGTATCCTACCGTTGGCAGCACTTGCAGATAAATGAATATTAAAGATACAAACGAAGAGGCTGGCTGTGTGAGCACCCACAGCCAACATGAAAATAAAATGCTTACCTTCTGTGTCTGGAACTGAAGCATGCGTGGAATCCACGCTTGAAAGATAATCGTTCATGTAGCAATGTTTATCTCATACACATTATTGAAATAATGACACTAAACTTGAGGATTGTCCTAATTATATTAAAAAAACATATATATGAGTAAACGTCAACGGATTTGGCGAATGTTCAGAGATTTCCGTTTGATAACATTACTTGTTCCACCTTTTTTTCCTGTCAGGCGATTTCTTCTGTCAGTTGTAAGGTGTCCTGCATTCGTCAACACTCTTTCACACCGCATGGAGGTTGCAACAATACACGTATTTTTGCAAGTTCAAAGAGCGAGGGGTATACTGACAGCCGTTCAGACCACCACTCAAGTGGATTGCCTTGTCTCTGTAGCAGGGGCTCTTGTAAATATTTGTCCACTTCAACCATTGCAGCAGTTCTCGGGTGTGGATTACTCTGCAGCCTGGAAAACACTTCGTCAAATAAGAGCCAGAGACTAGAAATAGATTCAGTGGTTGGAACTGAGATTGTTGCAGTACCAGTGGATGTGTTCGTCACAAATTTCTCACAGTGCCTGATCAGCTTTCATTTCACTAGTCAGCAGAATTTTTATCAGAAAAACCATGTACTTTGAACCGGGGATTTAATGAAGTTGCTTCTGCGAAAATAGAATTTTCCTCTACATTTCGAAACCGTCATTTTAGGTCCTTAGCTAGCTTTTCGGCCATTTGCTGCACGTCTACATGAATTTCAGTGTTATTAACAAACCTGCAACACCATTTTTTCAACGAGCCACTAAGGAGTATAACTTTAGAAGCAGTGACAACATTTTCACTGGACCTTTCCTCCGTGCAGTCTTTGACAACTTTCAACAGGCCACAGGCCTGTGTTACACTTGCAATGTCCTCTGCAGTCAGATTTGGAAGATCAGAGTGCAGGCCTGTGAACTTCTTTTAAAAATTTAACAATTTTTTTTTTTACTTTATTCAGAATGGGTTGAATGTGTGGAAGCCCATTCTGAGCAGTTAAATTGAGTGTGTGTGCAAAGCAGGGGTTGTGTATCCAGGCTGTGAGTCTTATAGCTCCCATAATATTAGCAGCATTGTCAGTAACAACACACACGACTTTTTCTTGAATGCCCCATTCCCTTGTGACACGACGCAGTTCTTAGGATAGTTTTTGTGATGTGTGCCTTTAGTGCACTCTAGGAAGGAAGATGCCAGCTCCAGGTCTTTAACGTAGTGTGCTGTCACCAACAAATAACTTTTATTTGTGGTTGATGTCCACCCATCAATTGTCAGCACAACCGCTTCTTCAGAATTTATTTTGACTCTCACAATTTCTTTCATCATGGTGTACTGTTGTCGTAGTAGTGTATTGGAAATAGTCTTCCGAGCTGGCATTCTGTAAGCACCATTCAGTTTGCCCACAAAACTTTGGAAAAGTTTGCTTCCCACTATGTTGAAGGGCAAATAATCCTTTACAGCGGCCTCCAGAAGTGTGAAATCTATCTCCTGATTTCTTCTGTTCGAAAAAGGTTTCGAAAAATACCCCTGTTATTGAGTCTACTGTCTGATAATGAAGTGATACTGTTATTTTCTGGCACCGACTGCTGTTCGCTTCTGACAATTGCTGGTGTTGGTTCCGGATTGTCCGGGTTATTTGTCCAAGAAATATCGGAAGGTGCTGGAGCAGGAGGCGCTAAGCGCCTGATGGACAATGATACTGTTGGGTGCTGCACTCGTACATGACGCCCTAGATTAAATGTATTTCCTTCTTTATATGAAACACACTTAGAACAACAGCTGCACTTTGCTTTCCCATCACCTAAATCGGCGAAGTGTAAGTAGGCTGTTTACGTTTTCTTATTGGTAACGCCACGTAGCGCTCTGTATGAAAAATCACTGGCTGTGCTGTGCGCAGTCTGTGGCTAGTTTGCATTGTTGTCTGCCATTGTAGTGTCGGGCAGCGGCAGCTGGATGCTTACAGCGCGTAGCTTTGCGCAGTTGGAGGTGAGCCGCCAGCAGTGGTGGACGTGGGGAGAGAGATGGCGGAGTTTTGAAATTTGTAAGAATTGGTGTCATGAACTGCTATATATATTATGACTAGTGAGGTAAATACATTGTTTGTTCTCTATTAAAATCTTTCATTTGCTAAGTGTGCCTATCAGTAGTTAGTGACTTCAGTAATTTGAATCTTTTATTTAGCTGGCAGTAGTGGCGCTCGCTGTATTGCAGTAGTTCGAGTAACGAAGATTTTTGTGAGGTAAGTGATTTGTGAAACGTATAGGTTAATGTTAGTCAGGGCCATTCTTTCGTAGGAATTTTTGAAAGTCAGATTGCGTTGCGCTAAAAACTATTGTGTGTCAGCTTAAGCACAGTCGTGTACAGTTTTTCTAAGGGGACGTTTCAGAAGAAACCCCAAATTTCACTACTTTTACGCGGTCACGAGTTGCTAGCCATTGTATAAGAGTGAACAGACACAAAAACTGGTTTCCGAATAAAATAAAGAGGGATTTTACCTGAAATCGTACCAATGACTACAGGTGACAGTTTACGTTTTGAATCTGGAGGGTTATTATTCTCAACAAAAGTAAAGTCTATAGGAAAAGTTCTGAATCATTACTTTAACGTAGGTATATAGACTTTTTGACAGTGGTAAACATACTCATTCTATTTTGGATTAAATTTTAAATGGAACATAAAATAGCATGGCATTTCATTGGTAGCCCTAGTTTTCAGTCCATGAATGCAACAATTAGGGTTTCACTTGGCAGATAAAGACTTTTTTGTGCGCTTCGTGAGAAAATGTCGAGCAAGATTAAATGTAATACCTTCTTTATATGTGACAGGCTTCTTTGTTTATGTTTTCTGTGTCCCCTTCGACCATGCTCTATTTAAGTTAACTCAGACACTGTAAGAGCGTAAAACGTTGCGTGTTGGTAAAATTATGAAGTATTACTAAGCTTTGTTGTACGAGCGAGGTGAAGCGAGTGTAGCCGCAGCTGAGCAACTTCGCCTGGCTTCTGTACTTCATGAATAAACTACTTCATTTGAACGCTTCACGACAAAGAGTGAAATGAGTGAAGTAGTTCACGCAGCTGAACGAGTTGCACCCGTCTCTACTGCCGGCAGGAAGCTCGACAGAGGCCGGGGCTTCCCCGAGCAGCTGACGCAGTGCGGCCCCACCTGCGTAAATGTACTGGCTGTCATGGCGGGGGAGGGGGGATGTGCAGCAGCTATGCTGACGTCACAGTGGGGCGGACAGTGGCCTTGGTGTCGCAGGCATCCTCCGCCGCACACCGCAAAGCTGTCTGTCGAGTGGGGATGTAGGTGCTTACTTATTTTTGCAACTCCCCATCACATTGTTAATTTGTCAGTTCTTCATGGCAAGGTTCGGTTTCTTTACCAGATAGCCGATGGACAAGACCAAATAGAACGAACTAGGATTTTCCGGACGACAGCATACAACTACTGTTATTGCAGTACATATCATACACTTCATGTAGCTGATAAGCATTGTTCTGTATTAATATGGAAAGCATTGGTACTTAAAAAACGAGTGTATACACCATATGAGGTTTACAGGTATAACAATGATGTCTCCTAATGATGCCATTTATCATTTCGGATAGTTTTAGTAAAACTGGTTCGTCGACTAATGAGCTGCATTCTTTTCCTTCTACACAACGTTCACTCCCAAGAGGTGAAGCTCAGACTGAAGGCAGACTCAGAATTTCTGTGCTGGGATTCGACAAAGTGACTTCGCCAGAAGATGATGGGCACGAAACTCATTGAAACGTTGCGACGAGACGACGCCACCACTTGGCTGATAATAACCCGAGGAGAATTCATCGAGTGACCCCTCGGCTTCCGGGCTCGCGCCCCACCGCCAGGCCCACTGGACTCAACAGTCTCAGCCAGCTGGAGAGAGCCTTTAATCTCCCCTGCACAGCTGACACAGCTTTATCACTAGACGACAGTGGTACATGGTAGAATGGCGATGTTGAACAGCTGGGAATTTTTTTTGTCATAGTCTCTTTCATGGTTTCAGACCACTCTTTCTCACTTCTCCTTCGCGCTGCATCTGTCATTTTCTCATTGACGCAAAATTTCCGCTGTAGGTGCCTGTTGCACTTTCTCGCTCTTTGGCCAGCTTGTGTCCTAATTCATTCACAGGACTGCAGACTGCTGATCATTCCAAGATATTTTCTAAAATATATCTTCCAGTTCCTAAAATTATTCTCTGTTCCATGGCTCGAAATGCCTCGATAATGCCCATTTGTAGCTCATACATGGCAACAGTCACAGTTACTTTCATCAATTCCACCGGAATATAGCGATGGATTTGCAGGTGTGTGTGCAAACTGAGAAAGTAACTTAATGAACCATGATCGCAAACACCTCAGAACTCTGACGATGCTGAAATGACGGTCGAGTGGGGGATGATCAAACTTTGCTATCAGGACACAAGTACCTGGCCATTTCCACTACAGACATATTCGTAAGGTACAAAGAACGAAATACAAAAGGACTGGCACGTCAAAAAGAGCGAGAGCTAAACTATTTAGTGCTCATTCCACAGTAAAAACGTGAAAAAGTGCTCATAACTCATAAGGTATGCATTTTAGAACTTCGTTTACTGGACCGTTTTTCTCTGATTGCCCTTTATAGAAGTGTCCTTCTTATTCTACTGAACTGGCTAATGCGCTATATTACAGTATCAGTAGCTTCAGAGACATTTAAGCTTGCCTCTCCATTACTTAGTACTTACGTATTCCACTTTCTTGCATATTGTTTCTTCCTGACTAATGTTTCAAACTTCAGTCTACTCTTCACTACTATTAAATTGTGAGCTGAGTCTATAACTGCTCCTGGGTATGCCTTACAATCCAACTCCTGATTTTGGAACCTCTGCCTGACTGTAATGTAATGTAACTGGAATCCTCCTGTATCTCATGGCCAGCATGTTCTCCAGACATAACCCCTATCGAACATGACTGGGACAGATTGAAAAGGGCTGTTAATGTGCGACATGACCCACCAACCACTCTGAGGGATCTACACCGAATCGCTGTTGAGGAGTGGGACAATCTGGACCAACAGTACCTTGATGAACTTGTGGATTCTATTCCAGGTTTCTGTACAGGTTCTGGGTCTCTCGGAACCGACGTGATGTAATACATTTTGATGTGTGTATCTGCAAGCAGATAGGATTTGCAAACCTTTTTAGTATCAAAAGCTAAGCATTGTCCTAACAGAAAGCCTAAAGGTAGTATTATTGGACCTCGTCTTACAAAGTCAATACCGTCTTCAGTTGGTCATATCTCTGTTTTAAGTATGTGGGTATTTGCAAGTAACTTAAACCCTTCTTAAGCTGTTTTAAATGTGTGTTTATATCGTCGAAATTTTTGGACACTGTACCATACTGGCTCTATTCACTCAATGACTGAATATATTTACTGTATGTATGATCGAGGGTTTGCAGAATAGTATGACGTGTTTATCATGTCTGTAAATATCTTGTATAATATTTGTTTTGCACTGGTGCTCTTTCAATGAAAGACAAATACACATTTAAAATAACTTTGTTTATTAACGTTTTTTTCATGCACAAAATAAAAAAAACAATTGTTGACACATTTCTTAATATTCATTCTGTCTTATATCTCTACATTATTCTTTAAATAATTGTTTTTTTATGCTATAAATTCTGCTTCCATTGTGTTCAATCCCAGAGGAGCAACGACGTATCACCGTTCTCTGTCTGTAAACCAGGCTCTACAGTTTCAATATTTATAGGATTATAGTAGCAGCCCTTGGTGCTGCAAGCATACATATGTTTACATATTGTTCTAAATCATCTTGTATGCAACATTCACTTACATTACATACAACATCGTTTAGTAACGCTTTCACATATACTTGGCACCGTATATGTCTGTTGCAATCCGTAGGGCACTGCATAACCAATACAACTTCACGACACTTTTATACAGGTCGATGATGGTTGTCTTATTGCTACAGATGTTCATGTGAAGAGGAAGTTGAAAAGGAACGTAGTCTGTTGTAATCAACTTCTTAGTGTGCTTCATCGGCTAACAATGCTCGCCCGAACTCATATCTGTAAATTGTGTTTTACATTACGACAGACATCCTCAGTTTCTACTATAACTTCACACCCACAATCTCATGCCAATGCTACATTTACATGTTTTGAACCATAAGCAAACATGTATGTACTGGTAAATAGTAACATTGTGAAATGAACTGATAATATCGTAGAGCTGTATGGTTTATATACCTTTCTGCAGCATAGATGACCTCGAAATCCCAAGACTTAATGCAATAACATGCAAAAATTATATAGCATGACGATGGGGCAATTAACACACTTTCTAAGCAGTGCACACATAGTGAAAATGACACAGGGCAACGACTGTCGTCGGTAAGTACTATTTCAGTATCCACAGTCCAGTTCACTTCAGGATACAGAGACCAAGACCATGGGAGAAGCAGCCTCTGGGTAATTACATATCCTGATGATTAAGCATGCACATAATCGGATCAGCACGTGTGAGGATAGAGAGATCTCTGGAATTAGCATTAGATTTGATCACCACGTGACGTCACAGCAGCGTGCAGGAGATGCAGCTGCCTCCAGCGTGTTGCAACATGTGACCCTGTTTCTGTTATGATAATACAGAGACCATTCCAACTGGAATATTTAGAAAGTGACATTGAATTGTCGGTAAAAAGAACACTCACCCCATGCTTCAGATAAGCACATCAGCCTTCACCACTGCTAATCCATTTCAAGATCCACTACTGATGTCTGGGGAGATCGAATCCTGTCTGCATGAATGGGTCCTGGACTAGATGATGGTTGACTATTGATGACGGATTCCACTGAATTTTCCGTAAATGGTTGATAATCAAAGAGAACACAACGAGGTTTTCTGCTGTGCATGATGAGAGTTTCCTTGATTTCAAGTGTTGATGTTCTGCCTGTGGAGCACCTCGATGACTGGCTAGCTGAGGATTCTTCAGAATGTTCTTCCGGACCTTTAGGAGAGCTGGTTTCCTAGAGCTGGGGGTGGGATGATACTGAGAACAGGAAGTCTTAGAGCGATTGTACTCTGAATACATCACATAATACCTGATTCAGTTGGACATCTATCTTCTTAGTATGAGCACTATTGATCCTGGTCGAACAGTAATCTTCAGCAACAGAGCACCTATGGATATGAAAACACAAGTATTAGCTCCCCATAAGATACCACCAAATTTTTGAAGACTGTTGTTTCTCGTTTTGACTTTAGGTGCTACTTGTAAGTTAAGAGTTCTATCTAGCGTTGTTCCTATGTATTTTGGTGTAATGCAGTACAACGAGACTTGGTCTCTGAATCTGTCTTCCGGTGTGCATTCTGACTGTTTTCTGCATATATGTAATGTAGATACAATTATTTTCTGTGGATTTAGGTGGAGCCACTATTTCTTGATGTATATATCTAAGACTTCCATATCAGTGTATAATGAGGTTTCAGCATCATAAACGTTGAGGCTCTGTGCCACCAAGCAAATGTCATAAGCATAAATCAATTTTTTGAAGACGTTTTGGTAAGCGTTGCATGTACAGACCAAAGTGATAGTGGACTGACAACAGACATTTGAAGTAAACTATCATTTGGTTTAAGTACGCTGCATCTGTCAATGTGAGAATGGATATGAAATGCCCTATTGCTTAGCATGTTGTTAAGTAAGTCCTTAAATTTACGACACAATCGTGAAATTCTAAAGAAGTGCTTCTCGCCAAGCGGTGTCATAAAGAGCTGATAGGGCGAAAAAGGCAGCTACACTTACTAATTTCTGCTCATACTCATTTTCGATATAAGTAACTAGAGAGAGTGTCTCTTCCTTAAATTACTTTCGCTTCTTAAGCTGGGCTAGCGCCTTTATTCTTAACGAAAGGGTTATTTTTTTAATATCTAAAAACAGTGTACTGTTCACATTAACCCGATAGGTACTTTACCATTACTTACACAGTTCCAAGATATGCTATTAGATGATGGCGTTCAAGCCTACACAATTCATAGCCACATTGTATTTACCATGACTGGCATATCATCACGCAATACTACGTAACTTTGTTTAATTTGGTTAAATCTAAGGCAACTCCCTGTTTATTGTTTCTTTTACAAGCCTCACAATAGTTGATTGGCAACCAGAACGTGTAATGAATAGTAAAGCAATGTGTTTTAGCTATCAAGAAAATTAATAGGTTTCATAATTAAGTTTTAATGTTTCAGAAAATATATAAGATCACTTATCTGCAACACGTGATAAGTCAGCTCTTAATAACATGTGATTAATGTCAAGATCATTCGTCGACTACTTCAGACTGAGTTTGTTACAGAATGACTGTTTCTGAATTTATAGTCACTGTTGACAGGGGAAAGGTGAAAATGAAAATATTCAAGTTTAGTAGAAGCAGCAATGTGCCTTACCAAACGTGTTACTCTTTGAACGGAAATGCGCTTAATGATGTAGTGACGCTGTTCATCTTTAATCTGAGGATCTTATTTGGTCTGGACACAGCGTGTAATCCTGGCGGATTGGCGGACGATGTTATTCTTGCAGCTGACTCCTGGCATTCGCCTTATGAGTGGCTTAAAACCTTCCTTTAAAAACCCATCACCTGCGATTGTTTGTCGATCGTTATGGCATTTTGTGTCCTGTTTCATTGTACTGGTAGTCTTTAAGACTAATGCTTAGGAACTAATCTCTAGTATGATACGAAGGGATTTGTAACATAACCGTGTAAGTCAGAGGTAAGTGCCATGTTATATAAAGGAAACTGGAGTCATTCTGAATGGTGTAGTGATCTACGTCTTTGTATAGTCAATAGCATAGCTACATCATATTTAGAATTTCTGCTGTCATGACATTACATAGGTTTTGTTTATTGCTAATGTAGTTATGTCAGATATATATCTTACTGAAGGTAATATTACAGATAGGGAAGTGGTCATGGATGTAAATATGTGCGAGATCAAATTTGACAGTGTTCTGAAATTTCTAAGTCGAAACGAGGCCCAGGGAGTAAACAGTCTTCTGCCAGGATTACAGGCAACCTCGGGAGACACGGCCACGGCGGAGCTCTCCCACCTGTTGTGCCCGGCGTATGAGACAGGCGAAGTACCCACAGACTTTACGAAGAATGTAATGTTATCATTTCCAAAGAAAGCACTTGCTGGTAGGTGTGAAAATTGCTGAACTATCGGTTGCTGAGACTATTATAACAACTTCTTTTTCTCTTACCATGCCTTTAGGGAGTTTGTTTTTAGAGCAGAATCCCAGTGTGTTGACAATGCAGATAGTGGCAATATCTTTCTTAGGCTTGAATGTGAAGGTTAATTCTTGTTTCCTGGTGTCTCAGGCTGGGTTGGGTATAGGCCTCCTTGTCTATCAATATGGCGATATAGACGTGGATCCGTGTTCGCCAATGAACGTAGTAGGAGCTTTTTAGAAACTGCTGTTATTATTTCCCTTCTTTCAAATATCATGTTGGGAAGGGCTGTAGTGAAGACTCAGAGTATGTTTGCCGTTTGATTGTTTTCGTGTCATTCTTGGACGAAGACCGCGATAGTTTCATCAATGCCTTTAATGTTTTCAGTTTTGTTTGCTAAGATAGGATGTTTTGGTCTTTCTTTGCAACTCTCATCACTATTAATGTTATCAGTGTTACAGCTCGTGCATTTTGGCGCTTCTTGTTTTGGGTCTGTTTTGGAATTAAAAATTCGATGTCCTCGACTCTGTTCTTCACATTTGAATTTATATCTCAGCTTTTCGTGTCTTATTGGAAAGTGTTGCAATATGGACGTTGCTGTTATTGAGGAGATAGTGTTTAAATACCTTGTGAGGTACACAGTGCATTCTGAAATGGTGATCAAGTAGCTTGTTAGTTGGTTCTTTGTAACTGTAGATGACTGGAAGGAATAGCCGTGAATTTTGATTTAGTTTCCCGGTACCTTTAGGTCCCCTTCAGTTTCTTTGTTTGTTATATCACGGTCAAAATTGGCTATCACAAAGGCGAGCGTGAGTCTGTGTGGTTTCTCTTTTGCTTAGTGTTTGGCGTGCGACGTGATTTCTGTTACTGTTGCTTCAGATCGGCAAGTAACTGTTCTCTCGGGTTTCGATATCTGACGGGTGTGTTGTGATGTTGGCAAATTTTTTCGAATTTTTTTGTGAACGACTTGGCGTCCCAAGCAACTGTTTTAGTGCGGGTTTCAACGATTTGGCGGTTTCTTTGCCACCTTCTTAGTTTATAGTTTATTGTAGGGTTTGCTAAAGTGCCGTAAGTTGTGTTAGATGTGCTTTAATTGCATCTGCATCCAACCAGTTGGAAACCTTGTTCTTCGTGAGATGTATATGGATTAGTGTAAACTTTTTGTAATTGGAGTATCGTGTTTGTGTCGGCTTTGCCTGTTTACTTCGGCTGGTTCGCGTAGCGTTACGTTCCTGGAGATCTGGTGGAGACAGAGTTCTCTACTTCAGTCTGGTGCGCTGTAAACTGTTGTTGCATATCGGAAACAGGACGATCCATAGTCCCCACGCCCTGTTGAGAACGCTCTCAGTCAGCGTTTAGTTCCGTGCCTTTAGCCTCGCCAGATGCGGGTTGGTCGTCCCTGTCTCAAAGTGTGGCGGTTGTGCAGACTGCTGATCCCAAGCCTGAACCGCTCTGACAATGCTGCACTTGACGACAGTGGCGCGAGTTAGGCATGATGCTCTTTGTAGGGGACATCGTCTGAGTAACACGGGTGCTGCCGAACAACTACGTAGGTGTAACAACAGCTCAAGCAGTTTCGGCTGCAGGAATGCATGTCTCCAGGTGTATCAGAGGAAAGCCCTTAATAGGTATATCGGTTGCAGAAGTTAATGCTTGATACCCCACGAGTGGAAGGGTTGTAACAGGTGATTCCCTGACCACCCATATCTGCTCGCTGGTTCGCCTTTTTGAAGACCACAACGTGACAGCAGCGGCTGAAACAGCAGCAGGGAGTGGCCAGTGGTGGGGCTTGCAGTCCTCTGCTGCTCCTGATTGGCTGAAGGGCCCACGTGTAGAAGGATTTCGTGGAGAGGCTCGGAGCTCGAGGAATCGAAAGCTGGCCGTCGGCGCCCGTGTGGCCGACGTGGCGGATCTTGCCTGGGGGTAAGTAGGTAGCATGAGGGCCGTTAAATCTACTGGCTTTTGATGAGCGATGAGGTTCGATGCTTTCCAGCGGGCCGTGGCTCGGCTGGCGACCACTGTGTCGGACACCTGTGTGGGTGGGCAGCCAAGCGCCCCCAGTGGGCCCCGTGTCGGCTCTGGCCACCACCACCTAAAGGGACGGCCTTGGCGCGCTCTCGTGACGTCACGCAAGGCGGGCCAGGGTCGGCTGGCGCTGCGCTGACAGCACCGAGGCGCGCGGCCTGCAAATCTCCGTCAAACGGTTCCACAGAGTGTGTTGAGCTGCCGGCGGCCCCCTGCGCCAGGCGGGCTGCACCCGGCACCTGCCTCCCTCGTGGCGGTGCGGCCTCTGCTTCCACTGCGTCCAGGCCGGAAATCGCGGTTAACACTGCGGGTGCCTGCTAAGTGCGCGATGATGCCTTTAATTCCACAATTCACGAAAATCGCTCCATGTAGTACTATTCATCACAGGATTTTCAGTTGGGCTGGATACTAAATTCACACAGACACTCCTTTACTTTGCTCACTCAGGCTTTATTTGAACAAATGGGAGATCGTCTATTGATTAGGAATCACAAGAATTCCGGCGTACTGTGTCCTTCTAGTGAAGGTACTATGGCACATGTTTTCCACGACTCACAGTATTGGCACAAATTTGTCCTTCCACAGTACTGTTTCTGTAAATGCGCCTTTAAGTAATGTTCCTCCTTGCTCAGCTGTGGCACATGGAACACTAATTTTTAACATCTGCCACAGTACCCTTACAAACCTCTAGCTTAACAAATAACCATCTTGTCTCACAAACCCAATAATGCTAAACTCATATAACTCTAGAATGAGATTGAAACAACTGTGCCATTCGACACTTTCCGCTCACTTCCAACCACACTTCACACAAGTCATGTGTTACTTTATCACTACACCTGTTTCAGCCTCTCTATGTAATCGAACCATTAATAAGCTTAACAAACCCATTTACACTTTCATGCACACACCACTTCAGTCATTGGCCTCTCTATTTTGATTTTATAAGTATCTGAATGTCTCTTGTCATGGTACTTGAATTACAAATCATGTAAAAGTACATCTTTCACACACATATGGAAAATTTCCTTGTTTCAGACATAATAAATTATATACTAATATCATACATTATACATTAATGAAACCGACAAACTGCAAAGACAGATCCTCGACGGAAAAGGGAGAAAAGACGTCCTACGAACATGTGTCCTGAAATAATAACACTGACGAACGGGAATTCCTCCGACAACGTGTTGCGTTTTCCTTGTATATAACATGCCGTGTGATTGACGCAGCCTATTGTATACACGAAGCATTTCCCAACAATTTTAGTAAGTAGTCTCAGTGCATTAGAATTGGTAGACAGAGGCTACCACTCACAAATAAGCACACAGTTATAAATGAAGTAGACGTTAGGAAAGAGAATCGGACTGGCTGTACGATATCAGATTTAATGACATTTACTATTGTCCATTTTTATTGCTGGGTGTAATGCAGTGCAGTGTGGAGACAGTTATTTGCGAAAAATACTGAAGGAGGCTACAGCGAGGATTCTGAAAAAAGAGACTGTTCATTGTTTCTCCTGGCGAGATTCCTTTTGGCTGCTGAACACAGCTCTACACCTGCAGGAATGTTAGTTGGGTCCCACCAAACAAGTATCCTGCTCTTCAGTACCGTGAGCGTCGTTCGATTGCAAACGAAACAGACGAAGAGCACTGGTCCTTGCACCATCGTTGCTAGATGTGTATAGTAAACTATCTGCGCTATTCCCTGAGCCTGGTGGAACCCAATTCTAATTAGAATACCTATTCCGCTTAAGATAACAGCCTTGACTGACATAAAAAGACATTGCTTCTTTGAGGCAAATTTGTTGTTATCAACAATTTTGAGTTGCCGCATGGAGCACCGAGTACGTAGGTACATGTATCCAACGAGTCCGAGACAAACCAAATTGAATGCCACAGACACTGAAATCCCTGCAAGGACTACTATACGACTGTGGATCAGGTAATATTTACTCGTCTTTTCCAAAGCAACAGCTGCCACACATACTATACTCCACGGTATAAACACATACAGTACCTCACGACAGAAGAACTGGCTTACTTCTGCATGTAGTAGCTGGTTAGGAAGCCTGAGATGGCGAACACAAGAATACATGTGGTAGCAGAATGAGTTTAGCCAGATACAGCTGAGAAGTGTGAGGGCGCTATCTACCATCACTGCTGTAGGTAAGTCAGGAACGCCTGCCATACGATACACGACCTCAGAACACAGTATCTGGATTATACACGTGATCTGAAAGGACAAGAATATCTTTCCAGGCAAGTTACGTAACTGGGGAAGGTAGATGTATACTGCGGCGGTCGAAAAACGGAAAATAATATTTACCAGTATAAATGAGATTTCTAAGGGTTTCAAGCTGTCTATTTTGAAATCCTTGTATTTCAAGGTGGCGTTATTTAAACTGTTTTTGTAGTTCAGTGTTTCCTCTGTTAGCTTTTGATACAGTACACTGCTACTACTACGGAATAATCCAAATTGTAAACTAGCGATCGTACATTTATTGGAAGTCGTAACAGAGGAAAAGTCGCGACACTTTAGCAACAGAATAGCTCTGGAAACAAAGCAGATGGCGTCTGTAGCGTTTGACTGCAGACATGATTGATCGTCAGGATTATCGAAATAGCATCGAGCGTCGTGCACGGACTGTATCATACTAAACGGGACGTCCTGACAGATGCCGTACGAGTTGACCGCCATCCAGGCCAGCAGGCAGAGTTTGACGTTCACCCTCTGCGTGTAGGCCAGGTAGCTGGTGACGGGTACGTGGGGCGACCTCTGCACCATGTCGTCCCACAGGTTCTCGCGGCACTGTAAGCGCTGCTTAACGGCTTCCGGCGGCAGGTCTTCCAGCGGACACGTGGGGTGGTCCAGGGCGTTCACCAACAGCTGCACGCAGTCAGTGCCCACGGAGAGCGTAGCGTGGCTTCTGTCCTCCAGCTGCCACACCTCGTCTGCAAGGAAACGACAGCAAGTAGGTGGTGCCCGTACACTGCAGGCAGCTGAGTCCAAAGTCTTGTCTGGATGAAGAGCCTGGGCGTTGTTTAGCCACATTATCTGGGTTCAGTTACCCAGGCGGCATGTCAACGCAAAGTAAGAGTATTAACAAAGACAGGTACCATTATACTATGCACGTCTAATTCATCTACAACAAGTCCCTGTATCGCTCTTGACATAGTAAAAATGAGGAAGTAAATAGGTTTTGTTGACAGTCCTTCACTGAAGATGGCAAAAAAAATTTTATCAGAATTATATTTTTGTTTCAGCACTGCAGTCATTGAGTTCCGAATTCATCTTCTAAAGCGGAGTGTAGTGGCCGATTTGTGGGTGCATGAACATACGCAGATAGGAAAAACTATGTAACGCATGATGAGACCATTTGCCTCAGTCCACCACGTAAAGTAGCCATGCCTGATTGACATAAATGTCTTATATTTTCAGGCTGTCTCAAAGACGGGCCACGGATGGGAAGAAATAAAAAGTGAGAGGAAACGTGTGTCACCCTCTCTTAATGAGATGGGCAGTCTCCAATAAAAAGAATTGTCAAAAGAGCATTTGGACTTTAAGCATCTTCTTCAACAATGCACGACGACACTGGAAAAATATGAATACAAAAGGTTTTCATGTTTGTTACTGAATTATCTGACAATGGTGTGGAGCAACGAGTTGTAACCTACCGTATTTCGTTGTGGCGACTTGTGCCATGTCTCGCTCAAGAATGTTGTTTACTTATAAATGTGCTATATACCACTCTTTTCTCAGGAAAAATATTGTTTTCTTGTCAAAGGAAAGTACCCATTATCAGCGAGAGTTGGAAAGGAACCTACGTCACATTATGTGGGCCATTGTGTGATCAGAATACCTGTTAGGACCACATTCTTTTGAAGCTTACATGTATGGGAACTTCCATTTCTCTGTACAGCAGAAGTTTTCAGTATCTCAGCTCCATGACAAGGCAATCACGGATCTTGTGTGGTTGTAGAAGGAAGCAGCTTGAGTCTGGTTTTGTTGTTCAGATGTGTGGGTTTCTTAATAAACAACTTATTCTCAGTCTGTATTAGGTTCTGCAGCATTTAAAGCCACAATAAAATGGTTATCACGAAATCCCAACATTACAACCTCGACAAACTTTTGAAATCGTCATGACAAACTTTTGATCTTACCACGCAAATAACAGAATTTGAAAAATAATAAAGCCTCATGTGGCTCAACGTTGAAAGATTAATGGAAAATTTACAGAAGTGTTGAGGATGTCTTTCTAAGCACAATTACTAGAACGATCCGCAATAAAGCAAGGGGGACAGCGAGACACATAGATATCTGAGGAAGGTGTGATCGTCCATACTCCGATCCATTGGATACGTATTCTTTTATATCTTACTACGTCAATATAGAACATACTCTTTTGACATAACTCCATAGGCGTCCTGTGCAAAGAAATAGGTTGCAGGCTGAATTCTCGTCTTTGTGATATTTCACTTTCCTCTGTGAACTTAGTGACCCCATCACGCAGCGTAAAAAAAAAGTGATGGAGCATATTTGTCACAAGTTTGTTTCGTTAGCACGTGACTGTCGAGGAAAAACACAACAAAATACAGTAACTGACGATTCTGCAAGTACCTTTACCACAATGAACGATTTACTGTTAATACTCTGTTTGCATACATTTAAAATCACGTAGAAAAATCTAATTACTTTGTCTCACTTGTAACTAGTGTAATGATAATAATGCAGCAATAAATGCAATTGGGACATATATGCCTCGGCTACTGAGTGGATGAATGTGGGATTACAACTCCAGAGACTTGGGATTCAGGCACAGCTCCCGAGATTCCTTCTGTCGCTTATCTCTTCTTTCACCTCTGACATTGACTTATGGAAATCGAAAAGGTTGCAACTGTAGAATTGTTCGGAGACCCAATCATTAACTTTTTGCCACAGTTACTAACAGGGTAAGTTAGTTCAAAAGTAGAAAGACGGCGAGTGACCACAACCTGCAGTAGGAGAATCGCTAGTGAAGCACTGTGGTGGCCTTACCAGGCCTCAGCTTGACGACGGCTTTACCTGCTGCACTCTGAGATGCCCTGATGGTCGTTTTCCTCGAGCACTCTTCCTGTTCAGAGTACAAATCAAAGGAGAATGATACTGACATGCTACACATCATCCAATGTATATAGGTCATCGGCGTGTTGAGCGCAAATGTATAACCAGTAAGACCAATAAGTTCTGAAAGATTCTTATACACAGGCACATTCTGTGAAAGGCCGAATGCTCGACTTTGTCGTAAACACTCCATTTCCTTTGTTATTCATTCCACTCCCACCACATTATCGTGTGGTGCGCAAGCTTCGGACACTTTGCTGCTCTTCAGCCTATCGAAGTTAGGCCAGTATAGCTTTTATGGGAGAATGAATAAAATGATAGGTTTCAAAAAAATTCAAGCCATAGCGTCTTTACACAAACACATGTGCATTGAAGCTGATGATGGTGCTATGGTGAAGATAAGGCTCGTGCTTCTGGTCAGTCACTGGCAGTCAGTTCCCAACAACTACTACGAGGGTAATACAGTATGATGCAGATGCCAGCCAGAAAGGGTGTATGTATTCAAGGTGTTTGAGTGGGCTGGGAAGTATGATTGACAAATTGATGTGGGTATAGGGAGGTGTGAGGGAGGGATGACATTGGTCAGGAGGCTGGTAGCGGGATCATTTACATATTGAAGAGGCTTATACGCTAGGATTATAGCTGGTTGGAGGAGTAAGTGTCTACATACTGTTCTGGAACAGGAAGAACAAGTCAGCTGAAGTTCCGCTTGAATAGGATACAGAATGGTGGCAAGTGGAGGGTGGATATGACATGTTGGTATAGGCGCACCAGAAGTCTAGGTATCCAGAGGAAAGTCGAGAAAAAAATTGCTTTTGTTCCCCACGTTTAAGGAACGTTTACAGTTTGTGACAAAGCCTGAGAAACTTCATAAGAGAGGGCAATGTAAGCAGCTGGTAGAGGTTGCGTCTGAGACAGCAAATATGATACAGAGTGCAAGGTGTTCTAAGACTGTAAGGAATGGTAAATTGTTGAGAGTGCTGAGATTATATTGTCGAAAGTAACACTGAGGCCACTAAGGCTTTTGGAAAGACGAAGGAAGAAACAAGATCAGGGGTTAACGTCCTGTTGGTGAAACAGCTATTAGAGCATAACCCAGAATTGGGAAGAACAGGGAAGCAGGACAGCTGCATCCATCCATATCAACCGTCATGTCATTCACCTTAAGCTATGTAGGGACATCGCAGAGAAACTAAATATGGTCGAAAATCAAGTTAGGAGCCAAGAGCTTACCACAGCATCGCCTTGTTCAGTGGGCCTTACCCAAGTACAGAGGATGGCTGAATGATGGAATCCCCACATTGTCGAGTTTCCTGTCTTGTTAATTTGAATTTGTTGTAAGCTGGGAATGCGTGATTATTCCAAGAAATGAGACAGTGAGAGTCCTCTGCCCATGTCAGCAGAGAGGAATGGAGCAGCAGGTCCGCCAATTTACTGCAAGCGCTTATCTTCCCCACATAATTGGGCACTGTCCTTGCATTGTGAGAGAACTGTGACTCGGAGTTATCTGTTGAGTGTACATGACTGTAATGGACGCGTTAAGAGCCTAACGTCCACATCTGACACACATGTTGTTATATCACGCTTTTAATAAATTTACAAGTATATAAATGAAGCAGTTAATGAACAGGATGCCTTATTGTTTGAAAAGCAATACGCTTATCTTTTGCTCCTCGTAGCTGTGGCTGTGAGAGCATGTGTGCTACTAATTGGGCTTGAAATACACAGGAGCTGCTGAAAACACAGAGCATCATTACAGTGCAAGTCTGCAGATGATGAGCACTGAACGGTTAGTACAACTGTGCCAAGTATGTGTCTGTTGTTGGCCCTCGACTCTCTGTACGTGCATGCCCAGCCTGGGCTTGACTGAGTGACGTTACGCCGACACTGCACTCTGAAATTCGTCGCTTCTCTGCAGTCGTCATGGAACTGTTGATACCCTCGTAGACAGAACAGAACTCAGGCTGGACTCTGGCAGAACTCGTAGCAGGCACTGGCACACCTGGAACTACTTGTCGCGTGTGGTGGCGCCTCGAAGCTACAGGAGGAGCGGTTTACTACTTCTTTCTCGTAGCTGGTGGCGATGCTGCTTAGGTGTACAGCATGTCTGCGATGGTCGATTGACGACTTGCTGCAGGCGATTATCGTCGACACCGCATGTGTCAGCTTCAGCAGTGTCACAGGCATCAGTGTATCATGATACACTGAGGGGAGGTAATGTAATGTAGAACACTGACACGAGGTCTGGTGATGAGAAACTTTATGAATCATTTCCCCCTCCCATTACTGGGGAAATACCAGCAATGCAAATTTCTTCCATCACCTGGATTCGAACCAGCTTACCTTTGAAGAGAGTACCACCACACACTCATGTTTATGCGTGCCATGGTGGTATTTATTGTAATAATTCCTTGGGTTTTTAACATAAGTGATTTTGATGTAGCAGAGGCTACACCAAGAGGTGAATTTGTCGAGGCAGATGGAGATATGTTGTTGAGTTACCTTTACAGTAACAAAAGAAGCATGGTGTGCCAGACAATGAGATATACAGTAAACATAATTCATTGGGACACCTGTCACTTGCCAGTTTCCCCCCAGAGATTCGAATGTGCGACTATTGCGGAATATTTCGCGAATGGAGGAGACAACATATCACTTTTCAATTATAGGCCACATGTCCTGTGGACAGACACCAGTGGTTCCCATTACCTTGTGCACTCTCATGCCTTTGAGCACTGCTGACTCTTCAGGGTTTTAGGAGCAGGGGAAAAGAGTGCCTCGAAGCCCTATCTGCCCATCCATCATTACTGACGATTTCTGTTCTAAATTTAAGCAGTAGCAAAGTTCGATCCTGGGTCCCATGACGTTTTGATTAGTATACAAAGACACTACCCTTAAATCATAGGTGAGCCGTGGGATATAAACTTGCATACAGTATGATATCACACAATTTGACTAGAGGTGGTAGGATGTAAGGTTTTCTTTTTTTCTTTTTAAGGCAGTCGAAAGTAATGGGGTCACAAGCAGCCTCTCATAAGAATTTCCTGAAATTATAAGACATTCTGGTCTCCTTCATTGCTTACATATTCCGCCCTCACAATCATATTCTGCAAATCAAGACGCTTTATTCGAGCCCAAACTCGATAAAATAAAGTCGGTATTGTATGAATTCATGTAAACGATATGCAAATAACTAATTAATCGCAAGTGCGCACCGTGGTTGAAATACTCGAGGCTGACGTACACACATACATTCCAGACACGACGGTCACAGGAGCTTTTAGCTCGAGAGAGCCAACTGCACCCCAGGAGGCCTGTCCCAAGCTATCTACGTCAGCCAGTGACCGCCTGTAGAGCAGACAGCGTTAGCCCGAGTGAAAGGACGCCCCCGTGTTTGGCTTAAAAGCAAATTCCGCTACATTGTGTGGGATTAGCCAGCCTACGCATTCTTTACACATAGCACACAGTTTCAGAGATTTTCACATGGAGATACTACTGATTTCTGGATTTGTCTCCTTAAACAAAACGTCATTCTCCCGTTTTAGAAGAGCAATGCTGATTGGCAGACATGTACTCAAAGAGCGAGGAACGAGTCTCTCCTCAGTACTTCACTGGGAGAGCACCTCTGTCGAGAGCGAATCGAAGTGCAACTGTATATTGAGTCCTTGCGATTAAGCGATGTTCGCTGTGTTGGCCGCCACACTTATTGTGCGGTTTGAACGGACTGAGTAATAGTTAAACACCTGTGAGCGAATCTTTGAGTGGCATCGCAGTGGATTGGTTATCTGACCGGTGCACCACACCAATAGACCAGGGGCGAACAGGAGTCCTTGACTCCATTTGATTGGCGAAGGTCAATCCAGATAGAACGAGAGTTATCTTATTTGTCGGCAGCGAGCGGCGCGGACAGCAGTCATCACAGCTACAGCTCTTGCCACCCCCACATTTCTTCCACAACACTACCCTTCACGGCATGTCACACGTGAAAGCCTCGACTGTACCTAGCAACATTCTAACTGATAGTTATACAAGTTGGGTAGGTGCGGCTCTCAGCAATTCTGCCAAGTCAATAACAATCTTAAACTTTGTATAGAAATTTCATTAGCGAAACCTATCCTTAAGATGTAACTTCACGTTCTGAAAAGAACCCGCAAATAACGTGTTCAATCATAACTAAAAGTGCCATTGTGATTTCTCAGAATTTTTGCAGAATAAATAATAAATTTCCTTTTCTTTTATGTTTATCTTACACTAACTAGTACTACTCCAGTACCCAAGTATCCCACTAGTTACGTAAGACATTTTGTGAATTTTTGTGTAATTGCCTTACAGGTATTTATTGTTGAAAGTTTTTTAGGCATTTCTCTTTAGAACGTTAGGAGTGTCCATCTGACTTCTGTAGTAGTGTGGGGTGGAAATTATATCTTGCAGGGGCAAAAGGGTAAACCGTAAATCTCAGATTAATCTGTTGCGCAGAATGACAGAATAGCACTAACCCACACACTCACAAAATGTGTGGATTTATAGTCTTGTAAATGCTATATTTAATTCGTTTTTGTGGCGTTATAAACAGATATTGTAAACTGGGACGAACAGATATGGTGGTCGTATTTGTGTGACATTCTATATACCGAATTGTCGAACAGCCATTAGATATAGTGCGTACATCTTTAAGATATGAAGCACTGAGTCTGGCTTGTTGAGGTTGTTTGGTAACGTGTGGTTGTTATGGATGAGAGGAGAATGAATCCTTTCTCAATAGATTGTTCAGTTTATGGAAAATGTGGCAGTGTTTTTGTTCATGTGTATCACCAATCCCAGGGTTTCTGATCTGCAGAATGAGGTGCTGGTATCAGGATATCTCACAAGCACCCATTGGCAATACCATCTGCTTGTATGTTGTAGCAATTATCCGTGCTTTGTAGAGTGTAGAGTGGCTGGGACTGTGTTTTGAGACTGTAACAATTTTCATTAAAGTATAGTTGTAGCACTGAGATAACATGTGAGTGATGAGGATCTCTTTGGAGCTGCGGGAACAGGCATATGGATGGAATGCTTTGCTGCTGCTTTGTCTTGATGTTTTATGTGTCGAAACAAGGTTAGGTATAGGTTTTAAGCTGATGTTTTGTTGTGGCTGAAGATTAAGTTGGATTGCTTTTTGGAATAGGTGACTTGGATGTTAAAATGGAAGATGACTGTGGCTGTTATCGTCATCTGTTGGACGATATGTGGACGTTGAAAGAGAGTGAATGTTGTGGAAAACAGTGGCTCTAAACTGGATGTCTTTCATGTTAGGGATGCGGCACAAGAAACTGTTGAGATGATGACGATGAGCTCGACTGACGGGGTAGAAAACTGTGGATCTGAACTCAATATCTTTGATGGTGAGGATGCAATGCATGATGTTGTTGGAATGCGGAATGTAAGTTTAGTGTCGTGAATAATGCGTTTACTTTATATTTATTAGATCATTCGAGTTGAGGCTGTGTAGGTGATGCAATTGTGCTAGGATTGTACATTTGGCATAGTTAACATGGGTGGTTTTCCGAACTTCCAGTATGCTGCAGTAGTTTGGGTCAGCAACGTCTGGTAATCAGTGAACGAAAAACTTTCCAAGGTTCTGTTCATTCGATGAGTTATCTGTATGCCCTGTAAATGTTCATTGCACGATTTTGACATCTTTGGAAATGCCATTTTCGACTATGTTATGGTGATTTGAAAATGGGTATCGGTCCAAAACAAATGATTGAATGAATAAATAATAAAAATTAGCAACTTGGAGTGGTCTTGTTTGTAATTGGGATAGGCCAGGTGGTTCTGCGATACTGGGTCAGATAGTCGTCACACAGGAAGTATTTTTGACATCTATAGCCTAGGATTTGAGATTTAGTTGATTTTACACAATGGCAGCGACAACATATCAGGATTCAGTTTCTGATACGTTGGTCTGTTGTGGGCAAACATCTAGTTCTGCTGGACAGTGATGCGTAAAAAAGCCGACAGTAAAGCTCCAAGGTTTTAATAGTGGCGAGGGCAACTCTTTCAGACAGGGCTGTTGTAGCAGCCTGCTGGATGTCGCAAGCCATCTAAACATCGCCACGTGCTCAGAAGAGATTCGCACCCATTTCGTCTTTTCCTCCCCCCTGCCCCCCACCCACCCTATCTCGACCGAACTGCCACGATCTCTCCGATCTGTCTGGATTATCATGAAAACTTTCCCCTGAAGATATCTTCAATGTCGGGTTTAAAGTTAGCTTCCAGACAAACGGCTAGTTGTCCACAACTCTGTAAGCTCTTGTCGCTGATCATTCTTTAATACCTTGTCGCTACCCGCGAGGAATAGAAACATCAACTTCAGCTCACACATTTGTTCTCGGTGTCCATTACAGTTTCAGTCATACTTATAGACTTGCTGCCAAGTGCTGCTGAGTCTAGAAACAGATGGGGTAGGAGTCTGCTTGTTTAGTGACTTGCTAACAGTGCGTATTTCCGTTTATGTTGTAAGTAGGCTGTTTAGGTTTTTTTTTTATTGGTAACGCCAACGCCACGTAGCGCTCGCTAAGAAAATCACTGGCTGTGCTGTGTGCAGTCTGTGGTTGGTTTGCATTGTTGTCTGCCATTGTAGTGTAGGGCAGCGGCAGCTGGATGTTAACAGCGCGTAGCGTTGCGCAGTTGGAGGTGAGCCGCCAGCAGTGGTGGACGTGGGGAGAGAGATGGCGGAGTTTTGAAATTTGTAAGAATTGGTGTCATGAACTGATATATATATTATGACTATTAAGGTAAATACATTGTTTGTTCTCTATTAAAATCTTTCATTCGCTAACTATGCCTACCAGTAGTTAGTGCCTTCAGTAGTTTAAATCTTTTATTTAGCTGGCAGTAGTGGTGCTCGCTGTATTGCAGTAGTTCGAGTAACGAAGATTTATTGTGAGGTGAGTGATTTGTGAAAGGTATAGGTTAATGTTAGTCAGGGCCATTCTTTTGTAGGGATTATTGAAAGTCAGATTGCGTTGCGCTAAAAACTATTGTGTGTCAGTTTAAGCACAGTCTTGTATAAATTTTTCTAAGGGGGCGTTTCATATGTCGACCCTTAGCTAAGGATACTTCACTGGAATCTTCTGATTTTTTCTTGTAGTTTGTGTAATTAATGTAGATTTTGTTTATTGCTAGCGCGTAATTGTAGAGAGAATCTCCTTTGTAGTTGTAGTCTTTCATTGTTGTTCAGTATAACAGTTGTAGCATGCATGTAGAGCTGCACCAAGTATTTCGCAGCTGCGCTTGCAATTAACTCGATATTATTTTCTATGTTAATGCATTCTCTTATTTTTGCTCTTCAAATTGTTTTTTTTTTCTGTGTTGTGGTGTGAAATATTGTGGCAGTAATGGCGTGTGAAAAACGTAATACTAGACTCCAAAGTAAACTGAGAAATGACAGTGAAGACGAAAGCAGAGTGTTAGCGCCACCGAGTAATGAATTAACTAATGTTCAAAGTAGTAATTTGGTAATTGTACATAGGGAAATGGAGCGGGCTATAAACAATGGTGTAGACAGTGAAATAAGTAGTGAACAGGGAACAATTATCGATCGATCAGTCGGCAACAGCTCGCCTCAGGATTCCGAAATGACTGGACACATTCTTGCAAATACTGTAGATTAAGGTTTTGCGTCCTCACCGCTTTGTCAAATAAGTCAAGACACATTTTCTGTTTTTCAAACTGCGAATTTTGCCGGTTCAAATGCACTGCCGAATAGCACTAAGGAACATGTTTTAGACACCAGTGCATTGTTATTACAATTAATGCAACAAATGGGACAAAAGCTTCAAAAGTTAGACGCAATGGAGCAAAAGCTTCATAAGTTAGACTCAGTGGAACATACGCATGAACAAACACGTGAAGATTTAACTACTGAATTACATAAAACCGAGTCGAAATGTCAAAAAGTCTGTAATGACGTAAAAACACAAATTTGTGAGCATTTCCAACCTATTTTTTCGCGGCATGAAAATGCATTACAGAATCACGAAGCAGCCATAAAAGAACTGCAAACAATTGTTCATGAAAATCATGAGACCTTGCAAGCTAAAATTGACTCAGTTGCATCTACCTATGCGGTTCATCAACTTGCAAAAACTCAAGAAAACTTAAAGGACACAGTAGATACTCTGAAAATTGGTTCAGAAAGACACATGGAGGACATTAGTTCATTATCAGAGAAAGAAGTTGAACTTTCGGATCAGCTAAATAATTTATCTACAAAGGTAGATGATAATCTGAATGACACAAAACCGGTAGTCTTTAATGACACAGAAGAGTTCAAACAAATTAGGAAATTCAAACAAAGTCAGAATCAAATTAATACGCAACACCAAAGAGAAATCCGGGAAGTACAATATCAGCTGACACAGGTAATACAAGAATTACGTATTTCAGAGGGCACTCGCACTCCAATACGTGAAGAGGGACATAAAAATACGGAACTGCCACAAAATAACAACACAGGGCACTTTGGAGATTATGAAAGAAATTGGCAAGGTACACCGAATTTTGAGATGGAACTGCCGAAACGACGTAACAATGACCGATATGCGACCCGCTGACACGATGATTTTGACTATAAGATGTTCATTACTACACGTAAATTCAAAACATTTAAGAATTCTGGCAACGACATTCATCCACAAGCGTGGCTCCATTAATTCTCTCATTGTTTTCCTCCCAACTGGTCACTAGAGCACAGATTAGAACTTATGTGTGGCTACTTAGAGAATGAACCAGCTGTAAGAATGCGATCAGTCATTCATGATTGCCACAGTGAAGGAGAATTTTACCATGCCTTCATCTCAGCATATTGGTCCCAAGCCACACAAGACCGAGTAAAACATGGCATCATGATGATGAAACATTTCGAACAATCTGAATTTTCCAGTCTTGTGAAATATTTTGAAGACATGTTCCACAAGAATCAGTACCTGTCAAACCCATACAGCCCGTCAGAACTCATCCGCATTTGCTTAATCAAATTGCCTGAACATTTACGGCATATTATTTTGGCAGGCCGTTGTGAAGACGACATTGAAGCTTTTCAGGGACTCTTACAAGAATTAGAAATTGACACTGACAATCGCGGAACGCGAAAACAGGAACACAACAATTACAGGTCATATCCGTCACAATTCCGCGATGAAAGAAATAATAACTGGACGCGACAAGGCTATTCTCACAATATAAATTGTGACCAAAACAGACACCACCCGTATGACAACCGTTGGCAGAGTAGTAATAATTACAGGGAAACGTCACCTCTCCGCTGTAGTGACTATCAGAGAGACAATCAGAGAAACAGACAATATGGAAACCAATATAATTATTATCAAGGGAGACAGAATAACTTAAGGCGTAACGGTCCAGTGTGCAGTTACTATTCAGGGAGAAAGTCTCCACCACGTGGCCGACAAGAAATTAATTACAGAAATTACCGACATGACGACAGACGATATGATCGTAACGACAGACCTGAATTGCATCAGAACTGGCGGGATTCAAACAGGGCAGGGCCTTCTCGTCAAGGTGAATTTGTAGATGTTAGGTCTCCTAATCCCAATAACGGCGCGCCAACAAAGAGACAGACAATGACTCGCACCGCAGGCAGCCACGTGCGCTGGCTGGCTCAGAGAAAAATAACATAGACGCTAACCTTGAGAAAAATTCCCGTATTCTTTACGGACGCATACCGCATGATAATTGCGTTCAAGTTAACACTGAGCTCTAGGAAAAGTAAAGGATTGTACTACATTTCACACGTAAATCCGTTTATTGAAAGATAATCTGCTTTTTAACTTTGTCTTTGCCATAAAACATTTCACTTCACATTCTAGTATGCTTTGTCAAACAGAGAAACTGTTAACATGCAACAATGTTTTGAAGTTAACTATCAAGTCTAGAACCAAGGGAAGATTTATAACAGAAATTACGAATGAATTGTTATAGTGAACAAACGACACAATGTTGTATTTGTACATTCTTGCTTGTTAGTTGCACGATTATGTAACGACTAGCAGGCTTACATACTTATGACATATTCTGGTACTGCTAATGAGATTTTAATGCAACATTTTGGTTTACTTGTAAATACATTCTGGATTTAAAGTACTTTCTGTGAGATACCAGATGACACAGTGGTTAGTTTATGTGACAGCTACACGATTTTATCACGACTCTACTAATGAGTACAATTTACAATGTTGCTTTTGCAGTTTATCTGTTTTATATCTGCACAGTTTTTCTGAATTTTTTTGGAAAGTAAAACATGTTTTAGTAGTAACGTTTGTGGTATAGCTACAATGAGACAGCCTTTTCTGTAGCACAACAATACGTACAGTACAGTACTTACTTCATCACGGCAATAACCGTAATAACTAAGATATCTATACGCAAAGCATTTCAATTTCGTTTATCATGAGGTAAGTACATTGACTTCTGCAGAACTTAGCTTTCGGAGGACAATTACTACGAGACTTCCACAGAGGTTGTCGTACAGCAAGATGCACATCTAGCGCTACAGGACACGCATTAAACTATTTATTTTTAAACATATTTGAATTAGAAAGAAAGTTTTCCGTGATACATTTCATTCCATTGCTGTAATCTGTAACACCTGAGGATATAATTACATTAATCCTCATGGGGGTACACGCTTACTTTATGTACCATGTGTTTGGCAAGCACAAGGGGCCCTAGCTAATGTGGTATTTGCTTATACAACTTTACATATTAGTAGCATATTTGTCTAACACATAAATTACACAGCTATCTGATCATTTAAACGAGAGACAAACTTTTTGTTTTATTATGTCAGTGACACATGTTTACGTAATTACACAGTTGGATAACTTCACACTTATGAAATTGTATTTGTCTGTACTTTGTGAACTGTACATATTTTTTCAGAACCATTGTGATACTATGAGAGCTTTGAATGATGTATTTGGTATGGGATCACGATTTTTAAAGTACGTTTGAGGTAGATGACACTTTTGACATGAGCAGAGAATTTTTTTAGGTTTTGAAATTGTTGGAGGAAGCTACGACGATTTTGAGAATTGACTGAGAAGTTATGATGTTATTTTTACGACGACGATGTGTATTATGCTGCTGAGGTATGTTTAAGCTGATGCTATATGAGTTATTCGGTTATGCTACGTATCTGTTATGATGAAATATTGAAGAATTGTCGACGAATATGTTTTTGTATAATAAGGTTAGGAATAATGAGTAGTGGTTAGGGACTCTGGTTTGTGAAAAAGGATGTTGGAAACCGAGAATTGTACTTTAAGAGTTATGAAATGTGTGTAAATGTGTGAATGTATTACAATGCCGACGAATATTTTTTGGACACTGTTATATCAATTGGATTTTGTTTCCACAGATTTGTAATGCAAATTCTTGACCTGTGAATTTTTTTGTATAAGACTGTCACTGTAGCTGAAACCGATGACGTAAATATTTCGGTAAGGAAGTTAAATGACCACCTGCACGTAATGCGTCGTGGGCGCCCAGCTGGGCGACAGCCACCAGGAAACAAGCCATTAGTGTGTGCCTTTCAGAGGCACAAGAAAAACAAGGGAGGCCATTATCCTCGCTATTGACATTCCTTTGTAGAAAGCATCGCAAAAACGACCCGCTCATTACTTGGAAAAGATACTTATTTACTTCTGCACACCTGATAATGACAAGCGTCTTTCTACAAGAGATGAGAGTATTTGTACTAACTTATGAAATGTCACATGACTATTGAATGATATTTTTATGCTTTGCCTTTCATAGTTGCTTATTTCATTTGATATCTGGTTTCCAGCTATGTTGCAGCATTGGTTTTATAAAATAAAATTAAATGCATTTTCTAATGTGAACACTTTCTGTCAACAGATCTATTAAATAATTATTTTATGATCCACATTCTTCGAAAAAGGTGCTCTTGGAATGGAAAGAGCAATAAGAAGCGACTAATAACAGTAACTGTATATATAATTTTCTTTTCAAGTACTTGGTAATTGGTTGTAGCATTAGTTTTTGTGGTGCACCACTTTGATTGCATAGACATTAAGATGTGAATAGACATTGTCCTTATCTGCATTGTTGTCTTTAGTGCAACATTTATTCTGCTTGAGCTTTATCATGTTTAGGTATAAGTTATAGCATTTGCTTCGGCTGTTTGCCATTCATAGTGCTACTGAATGTCACTTTGTATTACTAGGATAAGCCAATTTTATTACTGATATATTTTTCTTGTTTTCTGCGCATTGCCTTATATTAGTTGTAATATTGCTGCCTGTTTTTGCGTATTTCCATTTTTTTTATTATTACTGTTTGTGTAAATTGTTTTGTGCTGCTGCATTGCCCTGTCCCTTAGTTAAGCATCTGAGCTCAGTAGATTTAAGTTAGCTTAAGAGGGGGTAACCTATATAAGAGAATGAGTTCCAATGAATTTGAAGAAATGGATTGAGAGGTTATATGACAAAAGTACAGAAAGCAGGTATAGATAGGACTTTTTTGGAAATAATGAAGAACGAAGGGAGATCTCCGAGAAGAAAAAAAAGTTTTGTTTGCAAAATACTGCAGTAAAACAAACCCTGCCCTTTCCTTGTGTTATCCCACTATGTGTTTGTGTACCCTTGTGTATTTATGTTCTTCCTGTCTTTTTATGTTTATCTGATAAGACTTATGTTGCAGAATATGTGAGAAGCAGGGACTGATAGTGTTTGCACGTATGTTAATAATTCAGTAAGGGACTGGATAACAGCATTGCTTGTTGTAAGGACATTTCAAAAACCATTTTTTTGAGTGCACAAGTGGTGGTTATGGACTTGCTATATTATCCGCAAGACTCTTCAATGGTAATTGTGCACCTGCACAGTCAAACAGATGGCTGCTGGCCATCTCTACAAGGACTACAGTGGGTCTACACCTTTGACGACCCATCGATACCATTATTTCTACAAGGACTGCAGTGGGTCTGCATCTCTGGTGGACCAGCAATACCGTAATCTCTACCAGGACTACAATGGGTCTACTCTGTGATGACCTACCTACCAATATTCTTGAAAACTTCGACTGACTCTGCTGTGGGTTTGCTCTGTTGTGGCCCATTACCTGTCTGCATGTCAAGAGTCAGCACTGTCTTTCCGTTGGAAGGACAACACTACTTCTTCAAGACTGCATGGAAATCCACTACTTCTCTGTGTATTTTCTTTTAATACTCAGACTTTGAGAAAAACACTGCAATTTTATTTTGATGAATGATCAGGACTGTCTTTATGGACTGTAAGAAAATTTTAGCTTTTGACCAACATTGTATCAATAAGTGTGTACATTTGATATCTTTGTTATAGTAATTATGAAAAATTTTATCAAATCATTATTGGCCACTGCCCAAAACAATTTGTAAAAATTTTTTTGTGGGGAGCATGGGGGCTATGTAAGTGTGCTGTTTAGGTTTTTTTTTTTATTGGTAACGCCAACGCCACGTAGCGCTCTGTAAGAAAATTACTGGCTGTGCTGTGTGCAATCTGTGGCTGGTTTGCATTGTTGTCTGCCATTGTAGTGTTGGGCAGCGGCAGCTGGATGCTAACAGCGCATAGCGTTACGCAGTTGGAGGTGAGCCGCCAGCAGTGGTGGACGCGGGGAGAGAGATGGCGGAGTTTTGAAATTTGTAAGAATTGGTGTCATGAACTGATATATATATTATGACCATTAAGGTAAATACATTGTTTGTTCTCTATTAAAATCTTTCATTCGCTAACTATGCCTATCAGTAGTTAGTGCCTTCAGTAGTTTGAATCTTTTATTTAGCTGGCAGTAGTGGTGCTTGCTGTATTGCAGTAGTTCGAGTAACTAAGATTTTTTGTGAGGTAAGTGATTTGTGAAAGGTATAGGTTAATGTTAGTCAGGGCCATTCTTTTGTAGGGATTATTGAAAGTCAGATTGCGTTGCGCTAAAAACTATTGTGTGTCAGTTTAAGCACAGTCGTGTACAATTATTCTAAGGGGACGTTTCATTGTGCCTCTGTTATTTTTATGAGTGTCTGCAGTAAATTATCGGTTTCAGCCGAAATTTTGTAAAGGCCGTTCTTCGCAGTATTACAACACGCGATCTAGTGTTACACATGTTCTTATGACAACTTACTGCTTTATCTGTTGTAACCCTTTCCGACCACCTTAGTTTCTTAATTAATCGGTTTACTACCAATTAAAACCCTTCAAGTTCGATTGCCTGAAGCGGTCAAGAGTGACAACGGCAGGCATAAATAATTTTTCCGCTGAGGGAGCACAAGCTCACTGTCCCCCCTTCCTCTCATTTAAATGGAGTTACCCCCTAGCGAACAAAAAGCTATCAGACAGTTACAAAGAAAGAAATGAACGATTACAACACGTTTCGTGTCTGATCCACGATAGATAGACGATCGAGTAAGAGATCAAGTCCAGCAACGAGAATAAAATAATAAATTTAAAGAATATAGTAATTCGAACAAATAGAGTTGTTTGGCAGACAGGTGCGATAGCTGAAAATACAGTGTTTCTTCAGTCCTACTACAGTTCATAGTATTAATACTTCTAAGGATAATATTAACAGTGTATCTGATACAATTTACTGTTGAGTTACAAATCGAAATATTATTCGTCAAAGAAAATTAGTAAATTCGAACAGTATCATGCCAGGATCATAGATGAGAAATGTAGAACACTACACCAGTTACAGTATTGACAAAACTTTAGCTTGTCTCTAGCAGAAACCATTCGCCATTTTTAAAAATCCTTAGACTAGGTCTGAAAGAAACTACATGTACAGAATTTTAGTGTTTATAGAAGATAAAAAGGAACACTTTTTTATATGAGGCACGTGTTGCACATGTATGAAAGTCTCATCTGCACTGGTGTTCAGAGACGTTGTTCAAACCGCTGTGGGATGGACACTGTTTTTGAGATGTTGCGGGCCTCCTACGGGAGGGAGACGAGTTGTTCAGTGTGCCGGACACTGGCGGACACCCCAGTTGAGGTGGTTGTCTGTTAGGCTGAGGCTGCAAACATTATTTGTGAGACACCCACTTATTTCGAGTGTGTTAGCGCCCAGCTGGCACTTCAGTAACGTCTCTAAAACATCACACAGGCTCTGTACGTCGCTGGCGTCGAAACCTTCATGGGACACGAGCAGGTGGAGGGTACACCTGTGACATTTGTGTCACATAAATTTTTTTTCTTTTTAGTCTTCTCTAAACAATCCAAAATTTTATGTACGTAGTCTATTTTTAGTTCCTGCATAATGAAGAAGTCAGTAATACATCGAAATGAAGTAGTTAGCTCGTCATAGATCCAGACGGAGAGTTGCCGAGGAATCTAAAAACTGACTTTGGAAAGAGCACCAGAGATTATCTTGCGTGGCGTGCAAAATCACACAAGATCTAAGACTACATATTCAGAAGGATATTTGAATCTCATTCCTCGAACAACTGAACAGTTGTCAGTGCATAACCGTGAAGTGGCCAGGTCCCAGTAATAAACTTACCTACAATCTTGACATGATCTTCGTAGTATGAATCGATGTACTCCGGTGCAACGATCCTGTAGACACGGCTGAAGGCGTACAGATCGTCAGCGAGGCTGAACATTTCCGACGCCTCTGGGTGCCGCTGCTTGCACAGCGCACGGAAGTCGTCGTCAGAGGAGAGGTTCCACGGCTGATAGCGCAGCAGTCGGTCACTCGACAGCGGCCGTCTGTAGCACACAAGGTGCGAGGTTAAGAGTTAAAAACCTAGCATGTATAGTTTATGCAATAACGTAAAAGTATCCAGGACGGATTTCCACTCACCAGTGGATTAGAAACTTCCTGGTAGATGAGTATTGTGTGCCTGAATGAGACACAAACCTAGAACTTTTTTATTCTTTAAAGGATGCATAGTAACACAGCAAAAAATCGCAAATCCATTGGTCTTTGCAGCATTTTAGCCCATCGAAATTTCATGTTTAGATTTCAGAGCACTTGAGTGAGACACCGATTATAACTTTTCCATGCAGATCATCCACTCCGTTCTGTGCTGCTATATCGTTTTAACTGGTTTCAGACACATCAAACAGCAGAACTGCAGCGCTTGCCGCAGAATACCTCTTTTCTTTAAAGAAGAATTTCGTATGCATTGCAAGAGAGTAAACATGTGATATTTATGTTAAGGATATGAATGAGTTGTTCAAATTTGTTATAGATGATTTTAGACGCTGACATGTAGACATGTCTGTCATGAGCTGAAGCAAAATCTTCCACATTACCACTTGAAAATGGCTCAAAAGGTCGAAACTGCAATTGTAAAACAATTTTTAAAGTCAATGGCGAATATGACGTCCTTAAGAAGACAGACATCGAGCTAGGCAGGCACGAACCGAGAGCCGCCGTCGCAGCCTTACTTCGGCCAGTGCCTCACCCGCTGCCTTCCAGCCGTCACAGGAGCTCCCCTGCACGGCTGGCGGGACCAGCGCTCCCGGAGGACGGCCACTGCAGTGCCCGGTGGCCTCGGCAGTTGCTTCCTGGACCAATTCTCACTGTGCAGTGGAGAGTGCACGTCGCGGGTCCGACACACGGCTCTGACCTGCCAGGGAGTTTCCTATCTGCTTTAGGTGGTGTGACATCTGCGATAATTTCCCGTAAATACTGTATGACAGCTGAAAGCAGAACTCCCACAGGAAGAAGAGCCCTATGGACAATCGTGAGTGTACCGCCAAGCAGGGCCACTTATTGTCCGTTTCAGCTAATCCAACGGCTAAGCACAGCGGGATACGATGACTTAAACTATTTCAAATCCGTCTTTGCAAATACCAAACATGTCTTTTAATTTCACAATAGGTCTTTCGTTTTACTCATGATACCGTTATCAGTTGTCGCACTGTTATAATGTTTCTACTCACATCCGGCAGTGTGCCTACCACCATCCCACACTGCTATGCTTGACGTGCAGAAGTACATGTCTGCTGACGTAAAACTTGACAAAATGACGCTTCACTATTGCATAATTTTTTTTATTTTTTTTTTTTTTACTTGGCTCTGAAGCATTCGCTCGGTCTCGCTTCGTGAGTGGTTCTCTCGTTTGGCAGTGAAAATTATCGTATAGAAATTGTTGGCCGTAAAACTTTGTCCTAAGGTCAGTGTTCGGTACATCGATTCGATGCATATGTGTCGGGTAGATGTTGTGATGAGAATGCAGCCCTCAGAATCGGGTATGAGACAATTTTTTCCTGATTAATCTACGACTGCATTCCCCATAGACCGTCAACGATGGAAAGTTTCCATGCGGCCAGATACGATGCAGAACAGTCGGTACTCCCTGTACTTCTTGTAGGATGGTCCTTGGTTATCACCGTTACTTGAAAACGATGTTCTCAGTTAAAGCATGGAGGTGCATCATAATGAGTTCCGTGTGATGTCTGGGTCCCCAGTTTGACCGGAAAGCAGTTCCTCCCATAAGACATGTGGTGCCATGGTGCTAAGGCTCGCAAATCATTTCCACGCTACGTACACCAGCACGCTGTTCTGTTTAGAGGTACAGTAACACACCTACTCCACTGACAAGCTGGGACTCAGAATTCGTGCCGCGATAAAATTTATCGTTTGCATGCCACAGATCCAGGAAGTAGATGCATACTGACAATGACCTCAATGATCATTATATTGACATTTTTTTTGGCAAAGAATTTCGGGAAAGGGCTGTGTTTAGCGCAATGGAACCGTTCATTTCATAAGGCACACCAAAGAAAGTATTTATGTGGAGGAAGGAGGTGAACATACAGCCGGTGTGGCCGAGCGGATGTAGGTGCTTCAGTCTGGAACTGAGGAGCTGCTACGGTCGCAGCTTCGAATCCTGCCTCGGGCATGGATTTGTGTGATCTCCTTAGGTTAGTTAGGTTGAAGTAGTTCTAAGTTGTAGGGGACAGATGACCTCAGATGTTGTCCCATAGTGCTCAGAGCCACGTAGTCCCATAGTGCTCAGAGCCATTTGAACCATTTGAGGTGAGCATACAATCTCCACTAAAACAAAAGGAAGAGAAGGCCTAGAAACTTCTGGACAATTTGCCTATGTACTACACAGCAGTAATACTACAATACTGACTGCCATACTCATTTTGGGGGAACGTGCCTTGGTACACGTTCTATTGAGCTCGAACAAACGGGCGACGTGTCTGCAACCGGCGTCAGTGTGTTCAGGCAGAGTTGCACTACGTTGCATTTTGTTTATTTTATGTGCGGCAACAAATTATTATGACAACTACGTACAGCTTACGAAAATGTCTTTACTTGCGATGTTACCGAATTTACAACATGTGGAAAACTTTTCAGTTATAGATGTCTGGTGAACACGTTATGCGAACGAAATCTTAAGATTAAATAACTTTTTATCCACTTCAAGCCGGAACTCTGTCCCAGTTCTCCAACACGTGGCAAGCTCGTAAGCGGCCCACCATGCGTTCCTTACGAGTAACAGGTCGCTAGGTTTGCAATAAACCAGTTATTAATTTTTGTGGTAACCCTACTTATTTCTAACATCACACTGTATAAGACTTATGCTGTGAGAAGACATGATGGTGAACGTCAGAAAACGTCAGTGACACGGTTGTTTGGTGTAGGCCTGCAGCTAAATGTTCTCGTACATCAGTCTGAAAACTTGGGTCTACTAAATAGCAATAAAAATGTTTCAATTTTCACTTCTTTTGAGAGGTAGTCCGCAGATAATGTTCTTATTGTCAAAGCGATATAAACTTCTACAGCTCCTCAATTCAGCACTTCGATGGGCTATATACTTCTTTTTTTGCGTCCCAAGCAATATGAATTCTGCCATCAATGGCAAAATGTAGGTAACAGTTAACAGAACTTACTCATTCCGCAGAATGCTACAGATCTCGCTTCAATATTTTCCGGTTGTGAGAAGCTCCTCAAGTTTTGTTCACACGAAATCGGAGAACGTTCATTGTTTTGAGCAACACCCCTCACCTTTTTACTCACGTTGAGCACGTTCTCGGTTGGAGTACATTTTCTGACTCGCTTTACTCATGTTGACCTCGAAATGTCCTCCCAAAATTTTCAGTACGAAGTGCATCCTCCGTTTTGCTGACACGCCCCACTACACTTCTCCAGCAGCTCAGCTCTCACCTGGACTCTGCTAGTGGCTCTTCGCCGACAACCTCCCACCCTTCGTCGTCGTCTTCATTGCTTCACCACTCACAGAGAGCCGTAGTCTGGCAGCTCCTCCGCCACTGCCTCCGTCAAATGCTCCACCACCGTCGCCGCCACCTGCGCCTCCGTCGACTCCCTCTCCAGCAGCGTCGCCGGCTCTGTCGCCAACACCGTCGCCAGCGCCAAACCGCTGCTCGCCCCATCGCCCGCACCACTGCCGGAGCCGGAAGTTCCAACCACATCCACCACCACTGTAGCTTCGTCACCGCCGTCATAAACTACTGTCAATGTCCTTACCTACACACAACTGGGGCCACCTGTTACACCACAAGCTTCCTGCATGCACTCATAAGACGAAACAAAGGAAAGAGAATAGGTAAAACCTCACGATTCCAAATGAAACCAAGCCAAAAATGATTTCACTAAATTTATGGACATGAAACCAATAACTCCTCTCAACTATCGTCCTTTAAATCTACATCTCCATACATAATCCGCAAGCCAACGTGAGGTGCGTGGCGGAGGGTACCCTGTTCCACAACTAGTCGTTTCCTTTCCTGTTCCGCTCGCTGACAGAGCGAGGGACAGACGCCAGTCTATATGCCTCCTTAGGAGCCGTAATTCCTCGTATCTTGTCTTCGTGGACCCTACCACAAATGTATGCTGGCGTCATTAGGATCGTTCTGCAGCCAGGTTCTCTACACTTTCTCAGTTGTTTCCTTCGAAGGGAGTATCTTCCCTGCTGAGCTCCAGAAGCATATACGTAACAGTTGCATGCTGATCGAACCTCCGGTAACAAATCTACCAGCTCCCCCTGAATTGTTTCGATGCCTTCTTTCAATCCGACCTGGTGCAGATCCCAAACACTCGAGCAGTGCTGAACAAGAAGTCGCGCTGGCGTCCTATACGGGGTCTCCCTGACACACGAACCACACTTTTACAAAACTCTTCCAATAAACCCAAGTCGACCGTTCGCCTTCCCTACCAAAATCCTCACACGTTAATTCCATTTCATCTCGCTTCGCAACATTACGCCCAGATATTTAAACCAAGTGACTGTGGCAAGCAGGATACTTGGAATGCCGTATCCGGATATTACGGGTTCGTTTTTGCTACTCATCCGCTTTCTTCTACAGCAAGAGCCACCTGCTATTCATCACACCAACTAGAAATTTTGTCGACGTCGTCTTGTGTTAACCCGCAGTCACTCAAATTATTCCATGTGCTCGTTCTTCCTTTAGCAACCCGCAATGAGACACCATGTCAAATGCTTTCGAGAAATCTAGAAATATGGAAGCAGCCTGTTGCCCTTCATCCATAGCTCTCAGTGCATCATGCGAGAAAAGGAAAGGGTGAGTTTCACAGAAGCGATGTTTACCAAAACCGTGTTGATTTGTGCACATAAGCTCCTTAGTCTGAAGAAAGTTGATTATGTTCGAACTGAGAATATGTTCAAGGATTCTGCAGGAAACAGGTGTTAGGGGTATTGGTGTGCAGTTTTGTGGGTCCGTTCTTTTACATTTCTTATACACTAGAGCCACTTGCACTTTTTCCCATTCGCTTGGTTCTTAGCGCTGATCGCAAAATTCGCGGTAAACGCAAAGTAGGTAAGGGGCCAATGCCGTACACTACTCCTTGTAAAACCAAACTGGCAGTCCATCTAGGCATTGCCACTTACTTATTTTCAGCTGTATCAGCTGTTTCTCTACGCCAGGGGTACTCCTTACTATGATTTCCATACGGGACTCAGTGCGATGGTCAAACGATGGCACGTTTGTACCATTCTCCTGCGTGAACGATTTCTTAAACGAGGAATTTTTAACTTCAGCCTTTCTTTTGGAATATTCTACCGCCAAAGCAGACTGGTCAACGTGTGGCTGAATAGAAGCGTTAGATCCGCTTAACGATTTTGCAGAGGACCAAAACTTCTTCCGGTAGCTGTTGTATGATCAGTGCACAGATCTTTTCACAGACGCACGAATCTCTACAAATCTTGCTGTCCTCATTTGCGAGTTCTTTTTTGAACCGAGAATGTAACAGCCTTTCGTTCCTCAGCATTTTCAGAATTTTGTTATTAAAGCATGATGAGTCTTTTCCGCCCTTGATCCGCTTAGTAGGCGCATACTTTTCCGGATCACGATTTACAATCTCTGTAAACATTAGCCATAATTAATCTATGGCCATAATTCTGGAATTAAATGATTGTATTTTATTATCTAAGTGAGATGCTGACAACTCCATATCAACTCTCCTAGCGTTCTCGACTGATTTATTGACTTTCGTAACCATAGTCGATGATAACATCATGATCACTAATCCCCATCTGTATGCTGACGCCATCGATAAGGTCCTGCCTGTTTGTGCTGGCTGCCGAACTAGCTGCTCAGCACAGTTTTCGGAAATCGTGTTCAAACGTCCTTCACAAGACTGTCTGTCTGCACGACCTGCAGTGAATCCATACATGTCCCAGTCTATACTCGGTAGGTTAAGCTCACCGCCAGCTAGTGTCGCGTGATCTGGATATTTATGCAATGCTGACCATTTACCTTCTCTGAATGGCTCCACATGTGTCCCAGCGGAGTCGAGTGGGTGGTAAAAACATCCAACAACTGATACGGTTTCACCTTGTCCTGTTATGTGCGACCACGTAACTTCACTATTGCACTCAAATTCAACCTCAGTAAAGAGAATATTTTTTGTCAACTGCAATGAACACTTCCCCTCCTACGGCGTCGAATACGACTTTCCGATACACATTCCAAGACTCGCTAAATATCTCAGAGCTTTATTTTTTTCCCCTTTCGGTAACAGCCAGCTCTCAATTCAGGAATAATTTGAGGCTGAGAACGTTCATGGAGGAGAGTAAATTTGGGAACTATGGTACAAATACTTCGACAGTGTCTGATAAAAGTTTCAGAGTCGAACTAACTTTACTCTGAAAGCTATCTGATTTCCCTAAATGTGTACCAACTGGCGAGTGTTCATGAGAGTACCTCAAACTACGGGTTAGCCTGAAACCCCCCCGTGCACTCCACAAGTACTCTGCTCTCCGATTAGCTGCTTCCTTTGTCTAGTGCACCCCTGTCTTGAAATCTACCCATCCCCGATTTTCAGTTCAGCTTCCCAACCACTGTTACCTTCATTCCCACTGCCTGACACAATATCTATAGTTTTATCCCGTCACACTATCTGCATGTTTCCGTACACAATGCACCAGTAACCCACTCACAGTTATGATGACAGATGTGGAGTAGCAAACCACAAAGCCCCACACAATAAACATTGTGGAGTAACAATATCGTTCCTCAGAAACAGCTTCAGTTGGCTACAAATCATGTTCAATCCTCCTGCCTAATACCTTACCCTGAGTGTGTATTTTACCACCCTGACCGTGATCTGTGCTACTGCCTGTCTCTGTCCGAGCCATCCTATAGCACATAATTTCGTTCCTCACACCGACCACTGCCTCTCCACATCTGTTTACCCACATCAGTTCTCATGACGAACTGAACTGTGGATGTCGGTTGATCACCTTCGTTTCAGAAGACCTAGTCCATTTCCCAGACACACTCAGCCCAAAGTGACTCCCCTACCGATCTCTTAAGATATAACTGCAGAAGTCTTTCATCATATTGATAGTAATCACGACTGAGTCTAAGTGTCCATCGTAATCCATGTTCTCCACCTCCATAGCTATCCCGCAATAAGCCACCTAAAATAATACGAGAACACCGCCACAAGACCTGGGAGCTTGCCCATTCCCACATAGGAAGCCACCTGGTCACCCTCCATGGTGCCAACATATCTCCTACAGACTCCATTCCACTGCCCCATATGTCAACCACTAGAGGACTCCGCTTCCCTCCCGCTCACAACCTCCAGTATTTACGCTCTATGCTACGGACTGATTTAAACACACCAACCACAGGACAAAATATAACAACGATGGCTATCCGCGTCCTGCCCTCTACTGACGTCTTCCCATCTTCCCTCATCGCTGCTTGGATTTTTCCTCCATCTATTGAGATGAACATGACTTGTGGCCACTTTTGCTCACCGACTGGATGCCGTATCTGGACCAGAGTCGCTTCTACCTGGTATTACCGTAATTTCTCCCGAAGTGATTTTTTTTGGTCGCGAATAATACGAGGACACGCTCACTTTTCGTGTCAGGTTCCACATCATTGTTTCCACAAATTATGAAAACTTCAGAAGTATCTGTAACCATCAATACCTTCTCTAGTAAATGCAGCAACATCAGTTATTGTGTCAGTTTTCTCCGCTTGTCTGTAACGTAATACGTGGCACATTTTAAGACACAATACGAATCAAAATATCGAAGGCTAAACGGAGACAAAAAACTTTGTAAATCACGAGTTTCTGTAACCATGTCCTTCACTACTGTCTATTAGTGCTAGTTCTTTACTCCATTCTGAATTAAATGCGCCCGCATCTCGTAGTCGTGCGGTAGCGTTCTCGCTTCCCACGCCCTGGTTCGATTCCCGGAGCTGTAAGGGACTTTTCTTTGCCTCGTGATGGCTGGGTGTTGTGTGATCTCCTTAGGTTAGTTAGGTTTAAGTAGTTCTAAGTTCTAGGGGACTGATGACCGAAGATGTTAAGTCCCATAGTGCTCAGACCCATTTTTTTGATTTAAATAAACCCTGTGTTTTCTATAACTTTAATGAATACTTCCATGGATAAAAGTGAGATAAACTCCACTAAAGCATGGTGACTACGACAGACATTTGGGTGTGCACTTGTTTATACCTGAGTATCAAGTGCCCTGGTCTGTCCTTCTCTCCCTCCACCTCGTAGTGCTCCACCTGTCTGCTGGCGAATTGCAAGTCCTGTACCCATCCGGTTAATTTCGTGCGCAGCATGTCTTTCACACGTTCCATGTCCTTAATCCAACCGTGGAGTTGCTGATCACTTGCGTGGTTACCCTGAGACGCACAGAAAATAGTTCAAATTACTTTCACAACATCCACAAGCGGCAGCCTGTCTTAATATACAGTTACATGTAGCACTACTACATGACGCTGACATTACTGCCAGCGCATGACTGCAGTACATTCACTTTTGTACAGGCATAAAAACATTAATGCACAGCAGATACGTAGTGGGGTTTTATTAAATAAATACGTTTCTCAAACTGTGACATCAGATAAGAGAGGTGCAGATATTTCTTGTTAGTCGACATTACAGGCGTCTGAATGTATGAATGTATACTCCCGTGACTATGTATCCAACTGCAATGTTCTAGAGCTGCCAGCAGCGTCGAGATCCTACGTGTAAAGCCACATGGTGTGGCTGGAACTCTAACGAGATTGTATTCAAACTTTTGAACCGTTTTCGAAAATAGAATGGCCAGATTGTTGACAAATACGTTAAAATCCTACTCGATGTCGTCTGTATCTGAACACGTCTCGAATATTGCACATTTGAAGGACTGTATTGACTGTCCGAGTGATAAGATCATTTTTCATTTTTTCTGGACAATTTTCGGGTACGAAGTTCACATTTATGTCACATATTAAAGTCTATGCTCCTTTGGCGTTGTACAAATTGTAGGCTTCTAAGTCAATGCAATAAAGATATGGCCATTCAAATTAAATAATTTCATACTTGAAAAATCACTCACAAAAATCTATACGGTGGTCCCTGTTGATTTAGAATCGTGACAATTTGGAAGGAGCCAGGTTTCACAGTGCAAATAAATGAAAAAATCTTAAAATCCATAATTGGTAACTATATAACTCTGGAAAATACTTTTTCTATTACTTTTTAGCAGTCAGTCTATTTCTCTGTCCATCTGTTAGGAATCTCATAACTGACTCCAGTCAACAGATACGGCAGTTAATGACTCGTGTTTTGATAATCGAAAACTCACTAATCGTAACGTGTAGGGTGCTCTCCATTGACTTGGAATCATGAGATTTGGCAACAACTAAGTGTTTCGGTACAAGTAAAGCAAAAAATCTGAAACTTGTTAACTTTTAATTATATCAAATAAAAATGTCGTTTTCGATTTGGACATACATTGTATTCATCACTTGTTGAAAGTATAACATACGAACATTACTGCATCCAAACATAAAATGTATGTTGTATTCATGATTTAGTATGTAAACAGAAATGTGTTATTCAGTCTTCTCTTCCTACATACATAAACTAAAGTCCTCTGCTTGCTTGATCTTGTTTGTTTGGGCTGGGCTGAGGAAATAACGTAGAATTTCTCAACCGATCTTTGTATTCGTGGGACCAGTTTCTTGCCAGTAAAGTTACAGAGTCTCGATAGCAGGCAAAAATTATTGGGAATCTCGATTCCCAGGTTGGGGAATTTGTAGAGAACCCTTAGTGCGTGAGTCCCTCTCGCACTTGCCTATTCTGTTTTCCTTTCTTCTAGCTACCCTAGCATCAGCCAGTATGTTGTTCTGGAAGGTGAGGTTCACCACAGATATGGCGAGTCTGAGGGAAGTGGGACAGAACTGCTCTCGTTCTCTGTACGTGGAGTCCCCAATCCTTTTGGGCCAGACTGAAACAGGTGACAGTGGTCCCACAATAGATTATACTGAGATACGGAACCAATATTCGAAAGTGCATATTTATTGTGTTAAGGACATGCTCAGCGTGCACCATCTTACAACAATGTAGCTCATAGCAATGCTTCAAAGCAACGACTGACAGTCTGAACGAATGCATGTATTGCAATGATGCCTGCAGTTCTTCACACTCTTGGAAAGATCTCGGGTGCCCGTTGTGCACTCGAACAGTAGCAGCTGACTGATAATCGGTGTACACACCTGACCACCAAACGGACCTACTGTACACAACTAGGCTCCCAGCACTCAAGCATCGCAGTGGCACATTAACCTGTGCCGGAAGCACACCACTTACCCTGCTGTCAGCTGTCCATTGCATCAGATGGCTTGTGTCGAGTTCATGGTGAGGTGTGTTGCTGTGTACATTGCACAATAAGTAATCAACCACTGTTTCTGCAATGTGTCACACAAAACGTAACCGATCAGCAGCTATTTGCAGCCTGCATATTCCATTTCGTGCATTTCTGTCACACCACAATCGCACTCATTTAATATTTGCGAGTTCTTCTTCTTACGAGAAATAAAGCCGCGTGTGCTGCCTTGCGTCAATGCTTGGTAAGTAATGAGAGTAGTAGCAAGTTTTGAGGGGCATGTGAGGGGCGACACCTACAACGTGCTGACATGAGGAAAGTTTCCAACCGATTTCTCATACACAAACGGCAGTTGACCGGCGTTGCCTGGTGAAAGGTTGTTGTGTTGCCTCGTGTAAGGAGGAGAAATGCGCACCATCACGTTTCCGACTTTGATAAAGGTCCGGTTGTAGCCTATCGCGATTGCGGTTTATCGTATTGCGACAGCACAGAAGCTGATATCGTTATAGGTACAGAAAGCTGGCTAAAGCCTGAAATAAGTTCTGCAGAAATTTTTACGAAGTCTCAGGCGGTGTTCAGGAAAGATAGATTAGGCAGAATTGGTGGTGGAGAGATTGTGTCTGTCAGTAGTGGTTTATCTTGTAGTGAAGTCGAAGTAGGTACTCCGTGCGAATTGGTGTGGGTGGAGTTTATACTTAACAGCCGAATTAAGTTAATAATTGGCTCCTTCTACCGACCCCCAGACTCCGATGATACAGTTGCGGAACAGTTCAGAGAAAGTTTGAGTGTGGTATTAAATAAATACCCCACTCATACGGTTATAGTTGGTGGGGACTTCAACCTACCCTCGGTATGTTGGCAAAAATACTTGTTCAAAACCGGTGGTAGAAAGAAAACGTCTTCCGAGATTGTCCGAAAATTATTTCGAGCAGTTAGTCCACGAACCCACGCGAATTGTAAATGGTTGCGAAAACACACTTGACCTCTTGGCCACAAACAATCCAGAGCTGATAGAGAGCATCATGACTGATACTGGGATTAGTGATCACAAGGTCATTGTAGCTAGGCTCAATACCATTTCTTCCAAATCCATCAGAAACAAACGCAAAATAATTTTACTTAAAAAAGCGGATAAAGTGCCACTAGAAGCCTTCCTAAAAGACAATTTCCATTCCTTCCGAACTGACTATGCGAATGTAGACGAGATGTGGATCAAATTCAAAGATATAGTAGCAACAGCAATTGAGATATTCATACCTCATAAATTGGTAAGAGATGGAACGGATCACCCGTGGTACACAAAAAGGTCCGAACGCTGTTGCAGAGGCAACGGAAAAAGCATGCGAAGTTCAGAAGAACGCGAAATCCTGAAGATGGGCTAAAATTTACAGACGCGCGAAATTTGGCACGTACTTCGATGCGAGATGCCTTTAATAGGTTCCACAACGAAACATTGTCTCGAAATTTGGTAGAAAATCCGAAGAAATTCTGGTCGTATGTAAAGTACACAAGCGGCAAGACGCAGTCAATACCTTCGCTGCGCAGTGCCGATGATACTGTTATCGACGACTGTGCCGCTAAAGCGGAGTTATTGAACGCAGTTTTCCGAAATTCCTTCACCAGGGAAGACGAATGGAATATTCCAGAATTTGAAACACGAACATCTGCTAGCATGAGTTTCTTAGAAGTAGATACCTTAGGGGTTGCGAAGCAACTCAAATCGCTTGATACGGGCAAGTCTTCAGGTCCAGATTGTATACCGATTAGGTTCCTTTCAGATTACGCTGATACTATAGCTCCCTACTTAGCACTCATATACAACCGCTCGCTCACCGATAGATCTGTACCTACAGATTGGAAAATTGCGCAGGTCGCACCAGTGTTCAAGAAGGGTAGTAGGAGTAATCCATTTAACTACAGACCTATATCATTGACGTCGGTTTGCAGTAGGGTTTTGGAGCATATACTGTATTCAAACATTATGAATCACCTAGAAGGGAACGATCTATTGACACGTAATCAGCATGGCTTCAGAAAACATCGCTCTTGTGCAACGCAGCTAGCTCTTTATTCGCACGAAGTAATGGCCGCTATCGACAGGGGATCTCAAGTTGATTCCGTATTTCTAGATTTCCGGAAAGCTTTTGACACCGTTCCTCACAAGCGACTTCTAATCAAGCTGCGGAGCTATGGGGTATCGTCTCAGTTGTGCGACTGGATTCGTGATTTCTTGTCAGGAAGGTCGCAGTTCGTAGTAATAGACGGCAAATCATCGAGTAAAACTGAAGTGATATCAGGTGTTCCCCAGGGAAGCGTCCTGGGGCCTCTACTGTTCCTGATCTATATAAATGACCTGGGTGACAATCTGAGCAGTTCTCTTAGACTGTTCGCAGATGATGCTGTAATTTACCGTCTAGTAAGGTCATCCGAAGACCAGTATCAGCTGCAAAGCGATTTAGAAAAGATTGCTGTTTGGTGTCAGGTGGCAGTTGACGCTAAATAACGAAAAGTGTGAGATGACCCACATGAGTTCCAAAAGAAATCCGTTGGAATTCGATTATTCGATAAATAGTACAATTCTCAAGGCTGTCAATTCAACTAAGTACCTGGGTGTTAAAATTACGAACAACTTCAGTTGGAAGGACCACATAGATAATATTGTCGGGAAGGCGACCCAAAGGTTGCGTTTCATTGGCAGGACACTTAGAAGATGCAACAAGTCCACTAAAGAGACAGCTTACACTACACTCGTTCGTCCTCTGTTAGAATATTGCTGCGCGGTGTGGGATCCTTAACAGGTGGGATTGACGGAGGACATCGAAAGGGTGCAAAAAAGGGCAGCTCGTTTCGTATTATCGCGTTATAGGGGAGAGAGTGTGGCAGATATGATACACGAGTTGGGATGGAAGTCATTACAGCATAGACGTTTTTCGTCGCGGCGAGATCTCTTTACGAAATTTTAGTCACCAACTTTCTCTTCCAAATGCGAAAATATTTTGTTGAGCCCAACCTACACAGGTAGGAATGATCATCAAAATAAAATAAGAGAAATCAGAGCTTGAACAGAAAGGTTTAGGTGTTCGTTTTTCCCGCTCGCTCTTCGGGAGTGGAATAGTAGAGAGATAGTATGATTGTGGTTCGATGAACCCTCTGCCAAGCACTTAAATGTGAATTGCAGATTAGTCATGTAGACATTGCTGCTCGTGTTAGTCGAGATCCAATGACTGTCAGTAGAATATGGAATCGGTGGGTTCAAGAAGGTAATACGGAACGCCGTGCTGTATCCCAACGGCCTCGTATCACTAGCAGTCGAGATGACAGGCATCTTATCCGCATGGCTGTAATGGATCGTGCAGCCATGTTCAGATGCGGACGTTTGCAAGACAACAACCATCTGCACGAACAGATCGACGACGTTTGCAGCAGCACGGACTATCAGCTCGGACACCGTGGCTGCGGTTCCCTTTGACGCTGCATCACAGACAGCAGCGCCTGCTATGGTGTAGTCAACGACGAACCTCGGTGCACGGATGGAAAAAAGTCATTTTTTCGGATGACTCCAGGTTCTGTTTACAGTATCATGATGGTCGCATCCGTGTTTGGCGACATCGCGGTGAACGCACATTGGAAGCGTGTATTCGTCATCGCCATACTGGCGTATCCCCAGGCGTGATGGTATGGTGTGCCATTGGTTACACGTCTGGGTCACCTTTTGTTCGCATTGACGGCACTTTGAACAGCGGACGTTACATTGCAGATGTCTTACGACCCGTGGCTCTACCTTCATTCGATCCCTGCCAAAGCCTACATTTCAGCAGGACAATTCCTGACAGCATGTTGCAGGTCCTTTACGGGCCTTTCTGGATACAGAAAATGTTCGACTGCTGCCCTTGCCAGCACATTCTCCAGATCTCCCACCAACTGAAAACGTCTGGTCAATGGTGGCCGAGAAACGGGCTCGTCACAATACGCCAGTCACTACTCTTGATGAACTGTGATATCGTGTTCAGGCTGCATGCGCAGCTGTACCTATACACGCCATCAAAGCTCTGTTTGACTCTATGCCCAGACGTATCAAGGCCGTTATTACGGCCATAGATGCTTGTTCTTGGTACTGATTGCTCAGGATCTATGGACCGAAATCAGTTCTAGAATAATATATTTGTCCAATGAATACCGGTTTATTATCTGCATTTCTTCTTGGTGTAGGAATTTTAATGGCTACTAGCGTAAGTGATTCTTATGGGTTCTACTTCTTCTTTCCTAGGTGTGAGCAGGCGTTACTCGCTGTGGGATTTGGACCCAGCAGCTGACAATGATGATGACGATGATGATGATCTATGGGGAATGTCTTCGATTGTTCAGAGGTAGATATCGCTTTTTCTACAGTATTAATTTTTTTGTTATTTTTGAGGTGCTCTACCTTGTAGATGTTCTCAATGTGAATATCGGTGTTTTGACACGACCACCAGCTACTAGTTCTTTTGCACCTGTCTTTTCGTTTCGGTTTGTCCATATTCTTTCAGACACATTCCCGTGCCGACGTCATACACCACCTCTAGTACCAATTCTGGATATGCCCTTAATGACAAACATGCCCACTGGTGATGAGTTGCTGGAAGTGTATTCCAGTAATGAAGACAACAACAGTTTTTATTGTAAGTACTCAGAATTTATTATTATTATTATACGAGTACGGATTTTTATTCCTCCTTCCTTAGATACTTACCAACTTTGACTCTTTCTCCTTCTTGTGTGCAGAGTTATCAGGAGTTCGACAAGTTTTGAGGGGAAGAGCATTGTCAAAGTTAGGGGGAGAGCTGTCGTGACATCATGGAGTGAGTCGATACCAGAGTGGTCATACTGAGTCACTTTTCTGAGATGCAGGAAAGGGGGTCCTGTAAGACACTCAGCTGTATGCTCTACCTTGATTTTGATCAACTTATTGTAGGGTCCAGTTACATCTCTCTTCAAAAGTGTATATTGCTAACAAAAAGCATGTCCTAATGCCGAGAATCAAGATGAGAGGAATTTAAATTGGTTTCCATGGTTGCTTCTCACCAGCGATAGAAATTAACCGAAAAATACAGGGCATATAGATACACCACAAACACCAGATGTCCACTGACGCTGTAATATCTCATTTATGGCCGAATATAGGAAATTCATCAGAAGAAGACAAACATTAACACGCTGTGTGGCACATCGACAAAGAAGTCGAGCGTAAATTAGGTGGTCCCCTCCCCACCTACCTTCCTCTGAAATGAAAATAAAAAAAAGGTGCAAGATATTTTTGCTGTAGATGTCTCGAGTAGTTTACCAAGAGCATGTATCTTTAAAGGCACCTGATTGGCTGCTAGAGCCAGGAAACAATAGGTGGTGAAATACTTACCGAGGATAAACGGTTCTCAAATTTTAAGAATGCCTCTCACCAACACTTCTGTCCCTTCGTCTCTTACGTCGGTATAGAACGCCTCCTAGTTGCTGTGGTACAGTGTGAACGTGGTGTCTCTGCCTCCCAAATCACTGTCACGAAATGATGCATACGATATGTGGCAAGTAGTGTGCACTAAAATTAAAATCTTATGTCAAGGGAATAGCGCGAGATGGCTGCTCACTGAGCTTCAAAGTCTTGTACGGGATGTTTATTACATATATAGTAAAAACGTCCATTTGACCAACGTGAAGGAGAATGAGGCACTGAGCAAGCAGGCAGCTGATCGTTATATCTGGGGACTGTGACTGGACAGAGGTGAGCAAGCTCCCTGTAGAGACTGTTGCCACGTAACGGGGAAGTCCCAGAGTGCAGCTGACAACCCATGTAAGTACTCACCGCCACAGCCCACAGCCATCTTTTCCACAATTTAAGTGAGAATGATGCCCCCTTTATAGTTCAGCACTTTGACGAGTCTGGGTAGTAGGATGATAAGGTCAGTGTCATTGCTGACACCGTTGACAAATACATGCCACTTCAAAGAGGATCACACCACTTCCTCGATTCACAACGCTTCATGCTCACGTCTCTTTAGAAATTTGCTGAACCAACGCGTCCTAAAGATATTCTTAGCAAAGGGAGCCACTTATCTCGATGATGTAGAGTTTCAAGAGTTTCAACTTGTGACGGAGATGGGGTCTTTCCATACGAATATCTTTATTCTCTAGTAAACGAAGAGGCATTTCCATAATTAGTGGAAAAAACGGGCACTTGGTGAACGAACAGCAGGACTTCAGCATCTCTGATTTATCAGAACATGTAAAATGATGAACACCAATGTACATCTGACCGCCAACATCTGCGAGAAGTTCTGTAGCATATGACTGAGATTTCGTGGACTGCCATGTTAAGAAAGACACAAGCCGGCACCGAATTCTTGACCAACGTTGAGATACATGTCTTCCTAGAACATTCGATTCACGAGTGACTTTGCCAATGTGTGCGCAGGTATGCCAAGGCAAATAACCTGTAAATAATCGAGGGGGAGTACAGGTTGTCTCACGATTTCAGTTTCATCCTTTACCTGGATGTAAACTGTCTCTAAAGGCAAACCGTGCAACAAATTCTCCCTTTTCAAGGGCTCTCATGGATGTCAAAAGGGGAAATCACCAGACTGAGGGAAGATATCAAATATGTGGCTGCTGACGCTGTTGAGGCATATGTCCTAGAGGTAGAGCTGGACTATCCCACAAGTCTGCATGACAAACACGGTGACTTGCACAGCATGAAAGACTTTCACGTTCAGGGAATTCAACAGGTGCCTCCTCTAGGGCATTGGCGCTGCACCACAAATGCGTATCAGGTGGATATATACTGAGGTATATACTGCAATTCCAGCTGGAAGCAGGGGTGTCCTATCACGATTACAAGTGGTTCATCGGGGGGCATAGGTGTGGAAATCTGCTGCACCCAGACTATTTACTGATGTGTGTGGGTGGGCTTATTTGTTAGTAAAAAGGTAAAAATGTGTTCCACTTGACTGGGTGTGTGTGGAATAGTTTGATGAACTGTTTGTCACAGTTCTGAGTGCATATGTGTGTGTGTGTGTGTGTGTGTGTGTGTGTGTGTGAGATCGAGAGAGAGAGAGAGAGAGAGAGAGAGAGACATAGTATATATTTCGTGGAGAACATGCGCAATATGGATCCGTGTAATGAAAGTATTTTATATGTTTATGGTGCGTGCGTGTGTGTGTGTGTGTGTGTGTGTGTGTGTGTGTGTATTGTTTTTGAGCTGGCATTGCTGTTGCAGTTCTAAGTATGTACGCACTGAAAATTTCTCTCTCTCTCTCTCTCTCTCTCTCTCTGAGTTACTAATAAGTGTTTAATAGACATTGGAAATTAAAAAATTACCTTATGCACAAAAGAATGTCTATATTGTAATGAATCAATTAAGAAATAACAAAACTGTTACGTATATCACAAATGCGAGAAAAAATGGAAATTAAAAAGCTTGCAGTTGTTTTCACAGTACAGTTGTTGTTCTTTTTCATGTTGTTTGAATGAAATACCTCCTTTATCAGTTTTATATTGATGGCAGGTGCCAGAGAAAAAAGAAATCCATTTCGAATACAATATTTTTGAAATTTACATGGTCGACCGGTTCTACGCGGGATCGCGATTTATCGCCTGCAATTCGTATTTGCGTAAGTAGAGCTTTAAAAAATGTGCGCCAGGAATACTGCACGCGTTTACGTGTGTGTGTGTGTGTGTTTGTCTGTGGGACGTGCGTCACGTCCTCGCTGTGACAGCATGCGGCTAGCGGTCAGCGGGCAGCTAACATCCCATTTGTGGTAAAACGGAAAGTAAAATTCAGCATTTCCCTCGTTTTGCAGGAGCAGTGAATTGGAAGGTGTTCACACTTTTGAATCGGCACTTTCCAAAACGTTGAACCCGTCGTCCTTGCGATGGCGCCACTGCCATCTAGACCTAATCTATGCCGGCCGGTGTGGCCGAGCGGTCCTAAGTGCTTCAGTCTCTAACCGCGCGACTGCTACGGTCGCAGGTTCGAATCCTGCCTCTGGCATGGATGTGTGTGATGTCCTTAGGTTAGTTAGGTTTGAGTAGTTCTAAGTTCTAGGGGACTGATGACCTGAGAAGTTAAGTCCCATAGTGCTCAGAACCATTTCAACTATTCTGAACACATATACATACATATTTGTACACAGTATTATGTGAGAGCCCAGTTACCAGGGACACAGGGTCAAAATCGTAAGCTGCGTCGTTACCTGGGCCACAGCACGCTTTGCTGTACTACTCTGCAGGGCTGTAGTGAAGAACAACGAGAGGAATTATCTCGAGTACGAATACCTCAAGACTGCTGCAGCTGTCTGAAGACTTAAGTTTCATTCAGAAAGCAAAATGTGTCTATAAGCCGAAACTATCTGTACAACACTGGTTCACGGAATACCTTTTCGCAATTACACTTTTACTAAGCAGGTACCGTGTATGATCAACGAAGCGTAGCTGCACAACAAATTTAATAAAGAAGTCGTCCTTTAAACATTCTCGCAAGCTGTGAGGTACTATCTCTACAAAATATTGGATACGTATCAGGTAAATTGCCTTTGCTGCAGTGAAATGCATCGATGATGGTAACCAAAACAAGATGTAATGACAGGACATGATACGATGTCGGCAGAAAGCATTCTTAAATACGGAACCCGCATCTATCAATCTTTGAAATTACCATCCAGCAAAAACATTTGTAATATTTATAGGAAAAAGATTTAATCCAACCAGAACGTTTTCAGTTCACTGAAACAGGTATCACCTAATTCTCTTCTCAAAGGATCCAAAATGAGGCTCACACGATACTTTAGGGACTGGCACGTTGCTACATACACCACAAAATGTTACACAAAGACACAGATCATACTTCGTCCTTTTGCTTTCCATGTATACAACTGTCAGAATCCAAACAGTCACAAGTCGCCATTCTGGGTGTTAAGGTTGGGTTTGTTTGGGGAAGGAGACCAGACAGCGAGGTCATCAGTCTCATCGGATTTGGGAAGGATGGGGATGGAAGTCGGCCGTGCCCTAAATCAGAATGCCCGGACACGGGATTGAACCGTCGTTATGTTAGCTCCTTATATCTATCTTTGTTTGTCCAATTTCTATGATGCCCTTTTTATTGGTGTCCATTCCTGTTCAAATGAACTGCCTGTGTGGTATTCATCCGCGTAATATCTGCAGCCCACGAGAAATTTAAGTGCATTTCGTGATTGCTTTTGCACTTTAGTGTCCCACTTCTTTCCGCGTTATGTTCTTCCAGACCATTCTCTTAAACTTCAATCCACTCTTCATCGAAAGTCAACTGACATCTGAGCTTACATCTGGCCCTAGGTGTGCCACACAATCGAAGAGCACGATTGAGAAAACGATAGATTTCGACTTCTAGACATAGATAACCGGACAATTCTTCCCCCTCAACAGGGCGTAATCCCACATGGAACTTTCATGTGTCTCGATCCTTTTCGAAGCATACCTCCCGTGGAAAAGCGAGAGTTTTCGGTAGCTACAGACGGTTGAAAGATAAAACAAACAGCGACAGAGGGAGAGAGAAAGGGACTCCCCTCTCTTGCACTCCGCTCCAAGGCCAAACTTCGTGTGCAATCATGACTGTTTGTACTGAAGCCATAATGTTATGTAATTGGAGTTTTGATATTTTTATCATTATGTAATTTGGTAAAAGAAAGGCTAACAAACATGTAAAAGTAATGCATCTACAGTTTAAAACAGTTGCTGCAAAAATCGATGTTTTACACTGTTTTACATCTAAGTCAACTTAAAGATGCAGAGCGACAATTTTGTAGTATGTGTATTCCGATATAAAGCACAACATGTGGAATAGTATGAAACCCCATACATTAATTTCTGCCATCAGTGATAATACCTGCTACAGTTGCAAAATTGTACATCAGCAGCTGATTTTATCACTGGGGATGTGTATCAGCAGTTGTCCCATCAAGAGAAACGTGTGTTCTTATGTGTCTCCATTGTTGTTGTTGTTATTGTTAGCATAGGTAGTATAAATTATCACTACCGCGTGCTGATCGTGTACTTCACATGTCATAATGTTGACTTACTGAGATGTCAGGTTATATGTAAGAGAGTGCGCTAGTGCCTTAAGTTTATCAGGTGGAATAAACGCATAAAGAAGTAAATAAATGTGCACTTTAGAGTATTTCTAAGGGCACGGGCTCTGTCGTTTCTTGCGACTCTTAGTGTCTGTTCTGCTGGTGTTGGTATCGTATAGTGGATCCCGGTATGCTCTGTAGCGTATGGCATTAAACGTCTAAAAATTTCGTAAAAGTTACAGTACCTTCGTGCAATGTCACTTTTATCGCAACGGCAATGAACGGGAGTCTTAAAACGTCACGTGTCAGAGATCTGTGCTGAAGTTTAGTGAGCGAGCAGTCTAGATCGCATCACATCGCATAGTGACTTTTTAATCCGGACCTCTCCGCCACCTCCACGCTGAGTATCCTGGACACGCTCCCAAGACAGCAGCCGTGTTCACAGAGCCGCGCGGACACGCTCCTAGCTGGACGACCACTCAGCCCACATGGCCGCTGAGCCATCCGGTCTCAGCCTCACAGGAAATGTCTGTGGACAGCGGCGGTCTCACCGTCCCTGAGACCTGCCGGCTCTGCGGGACCTGTTGAGTGACGTCAGCTGAACACGACGCAACTGGAGAGACTCGTGGACTCTCTTTGTCGGGCCCTTGTCGAGGCTAGAGGCGGTGTGCTCTACTGCTGTGTTATCATGATCTCTCCTTATCTGACATAGAATGAAATCTGTCCTCAGCCATCATGTTTATTACTTGTAACCCTCCACATAAACATAACTAAGCCAACCTTGTTTTGTAAGGAGAAGAATGTACACTTGCAAGATCTCAAGCCTAGATACCAAACACCCATTCTCTCTTAAAATACATGGCCATACTTAAGATAATACTCATTTTAGGCGTCTTGAATGCAGAGTTTTTAGAGTTCTGTAGGTGCAGGTTGCCTGCCGCTGGCTCCGCCCCACAGCAGCTGCCTGATGCGCGAGTGGAGAGTACTGTGCAGCGGGGTGACGTCCAGAGCCCTCATACCCGCTTCACGTTGCAAGTGTGGGGAGACGTGTGTGGAGCCGGTCACGTCTGCCCCACGTGTTTCGAAACTTTGTTCTTCAAGTAGAACACACGTTATTTAACGTGAAAAACTGGTAAGCAATATGGGCAGATAGTATTTCAATGCCATGCGCATATATGGTCGACATTGTTTAGCAATATTTTAGGACATATTCTGCAGCAGTTTTTTATAAAACACACGCACACACACACACACACACACACACACACACACACACACACACACACACACACACACACACACACACAGATCTCAGTCACGCACAGAGGCAAGGTGAATTCTGACAATATTACCTCTTCAAAGCAAGCTTCCTAAACAGTCAGTTCGTGATTTTACATCTCTGTCGCATTGTGCCAATGGCGTTTAAACGTGGCAGTTTGACCGTCACTGCATACTGCTCCCTGTGGTGCCACACTGTCGCTTGTCGGTTCACCGGCGCTATAAACACGAACCTCCTACTCACTGTGCCGTACAGTAGTTCGAGCTCCGACAATGGGCGACCGCAGCGGAGCGTGCCAGAAGCAAGTGGCACACGGGCGTTAAAAAGCTATGTGGTGAGAAGGTGTTACCTGCGTACAGTCATAATCACGGTCCAAATCCCCGCGCAACATAGACAGCTGGGGCTCACACCTTGCAAGTTTGCGTCTCGTATATGAGACCAGGTTGGCGCCCTTCTCTTGTTAGATGCAATCGATTGTGATTAGATAACTGTTTCTTTTCTCGAGTGTGATTAATATTTAGTTCTTATGTTTTTGTTTCTATGCACTTCCATTAGGACAGAGTTTTAAAATGTGGCGCAACTCCATCATGACGTGTTCATTAACTTCGACGAGAGTATTTATAGAATACCTAAATGATCACATTACTCTTTATTTAACAATAACGAACTTCCAAATAATATACTCACCAGGTTTATTCCTCCACTCAGACTGAACATGACGCCACCTCTGACATCTCACCCTGCCGACCGTGGCTCTTGTAATTTGTCGAACACCATGCACTGACTGGGACAGGATATGATGCCTCAGATCATCTGTTTGCAGCGTTGTCATGTTCCATTTCATGTTGTTCAACCTTTCAAAATAAAATGGAGTCAGCTTATGTGACAGATGATATTCTGAAACTTGACTGTATTTTGTAGACTAGAATAGTAAAAACTAAACTCAACTTGCCCTACTCCAGCTCTTACGTTTCCCATTGATAGAGGTCGCCAGCCCATTAGAGACGAATCGAGGTGTCAGACAGGAATTGTTGCGTACATTACGGCTCGTATGGGAGTCTGCTAACATATTCTGGACAAATGATCATTTCTGATGAAATACAAGAATTCACATACAAGCAAGCAGCCAGAACTGTGACTGGACAAGCACAGCAGACCGCCTTCAAAGGCATGGAGTGGGCACTCCCCCACAACATGGCTCGCCGTCTGCTCCTTGGCGCCATAATCATGAGCAGCGCTTCTACTATAATACCACGTTTTCAAGAGGTTGCCATGTCTCTCTTGTGCCATTTCGATGAGGCTGAATCTTGGTCTTTCATGACAAGAAAGACCATACTGCCGTACCTTACTCAGTTGGACTGAATATTTATTGCACTCTGTCTTAGGAATTAGTACAGTGGCATCATTGATTGTGAGATTAGAGGAGACAGAATTTGACAGAACATGCAACCCCTAAGTGGGAGCTGTTGTAGCAATGTCATTAATAGTCAACATGGCTCCTTACGTCTTAACTGCATGAGTGCCATTCTCCCATGCTTTAGCACAATACGCGACAGCTCAGCAACAAAGAAAAATTGCAGCATTGTTTTGTTTGTCTACATGTGCTCCACAGGTTTTTGCAGGAATATAGTGCAGTTGATTTAGAATAGAAGCAAACGGCTTTTACAGGTCCGCGCAGTGGTGCATAAATGACAGTGACAGGAAGAGGAGACATCAAGGTAATTAAGGAAGTAGCTGCAGGAAATTTTGGTCCTATCCAGGGGCCTCTGTATCATGGAGATAGAACCCTGTGGGCTCAATTCCGCTTGTGATTCGCTGGAGTCTCTATTTGTAAAAGTACCCCCTCTGTTTGGTGTCAACTCGGAGGATCGTCGACACAATCAGTAAGTAGCCAGTTCCACTCGAAGAATTTGGTCTCTAGGCGACCTCTACGAACAACAATAAAAAAACTACCTGGGACCTTGGAGTGCGAAGATATTGGCTAAGGGGACACGTGAAACGGAACGTGAATCAGTGGACTGGGCTTGTGTTCACCGGCGAGTACAGGTTTCGAAAGTCGATTGGGGATCGTCGTACAGGTCTGTGTAGGTGACCAGGCACTGTTGCAGGCACTATCCATGGGTTCTGCTGTGGGGCGGGACGGTCGTATTTTGCCTGCTGTTATGGTAATATCAACAGTAGCAGAAAACAGTATAACGGGAGTAGGATTGTTTAGGAAGTTAGAGCAGAGAGTGTGTTCCAGTGAACAGTTCAGCGATACAGTTACGCTTATCGCAATCGACAGCAAACCAACACCGACAACGATAGATCGGATAGTACATGCCGACGTCGGAAGCTTAAGATGGCAGAAAAAGTATATGAAGGTATTGAAAGGGTAATACAGTACGTAACGGGCGATGAAACGTCAATACACATGAGAGACAGGAATGCAGTTGTAGGGGTAAAAGTGGAAGAAATGGTTACTGGAGAATGTGGGGTTGCGTTAGGGAATGAGAGAGAAGATAGAATAACTCAGTTCTGTAATAAATTACGGCTAGTAATAGCGAATACTCTTAATCACAAGAGGAGGATGTATAATTGGAAAAGGCTGGGTGATATGGGTAACTACAGTTAGATTACATAATGTTCCGACAGAAATTCCAAAAAGGATATAGTGGATTGTAAGGCATACGCAGGAGCAGATATAGACTCATATCACAATGTAGTAATGATAAACAGTACGTTGAAGTTTAAGAGATAAGTCAGAAAGAATCGATACTCAAATGTGTCAGATACAGAAGTACTAAGGAATGACGAGATACTCTTGGAGATCTGCAAGGCTATGGGTACAGCAACAAGGAATAATCGAGTAGGCAGCCCACTTGAAGAGGAATGGTTATCTCTGAAAAGGACAATAATAAAAGTTGGAAAGAAAAACATTGGTACAAAGAAAGTAACTGCAAAGAAACTATGTGAATTAAAATAAATAACTGAAGTATTTCTTTTATTACCCGTGATGAAAGAAGGAAGTTCAAAAATGTTCAGGGAAATTCAGGAATACAGAAATGCTAGTCACTGAGGGATGAAATAGACAGGATGTGTAGGAAAGCTAAGACGAAATGGCTGCCTGAAGAATGTGCAAAAATCGAAAAAGAAATGATTGTTGGAAAGACTGAGCCAGCGCATAAGAAAGTCGAAGCAATCTTGAGTGAAATTGTTAGCAAAGGGTGGTAATATTAAGAGTGCAGTGTGAATTTAACCGTCAAAAAAGGAGGAGGATGTGGATATATGGAATGATTACATTGAAGGCTTCCATGAGGAGGGAAGATTTGTATGATGTGATAGAAGAAGAAAGAAGAGTCGATTTAGAAGAGATTGGAGATCCAGTAATAGAATCAGAATTTAAAAGAGCTTTGGAGGACTTAAGATCAAATAACGCACAAGGAGTATATAACTTTCCATCAGGATGTCTAAAATCATTGGGGGAACTGGCGACAAAGCGACTATTCATGTTGGTGTGTAAAATGTATGAGTCCGCCGACATACCATCTAGCTTTCGGAAAAATATCATCTACACAATTCCTAAGACTGCAAGAGCTGACAAGTGCGACAATTATCGAACAGTCTGCTTAATAGCTCATGCATGTAAATTGCTGACAAGAATAATATATTGGAGAATGGAAAAGAAAATTGAGGATGAGTTAAATGACTATCAATTTGTCCTTGGGAAAGGTAAATGCAACAGAGAGGCAATTCCGACGTTGCTGTCCGTAATAGAAGCAAGACTAAAGAACAATAAAGTTACGTTTATAGGATTTGTCGACCTCGAATTGATGTTGAGCAATGTGAAATAGCGCAAAGTGTGAGAAATTCTGAGACAAACAGGGGTAAGCTGTAGAGAAAGACAGGTAATACACAATATGTACAAAAGCCAAGGGGGAACAATAAGAGTGGATGACCTAGAATGAAGTGCTCGGATTAAAAAGGATGTAGGCAGGGATGTAGTGTTTCGCTCGTATTTTCAGTACGTACATGATGGAAATACAAGAAAGGTTCTGGAGTGGGATTAAAATTCAAGTTGAAAAGGCATGAGTGATACGATTCGCTGATGACATTGCTATCCTGAAAGTGAAAGTGAAGAAGAATTACATGATGGGCTGAATGGAATGGACAGTCTAATGAGTACAAAATATGGGTTGAGAATAAAACGAAGAAATACGAAAGGAGTTGGAAGTAGCAGAAATGAGAACAGAGATGAACATAACATCAGGATTAATTCTCACGAAGTATATCAAATTAAGGAATTCTACTACCTAGGCAGCAAAATAACAAATGACAGATAGAGCAAGGAGGACAGCGAAAGCAGATTAGCACCGGTGAAAAAAGCATTCCTGACCAAGAGAAGTGTATTAGCATCAAAGATAGACCTTAATTTTAAGAAGAATTTTCTGAGAATGTACGTTTGGAGCAGAACCTTGAATGGTAGTGAAACATGGTCTGTGGGAAAACCGGAAAAGAAGAGAATCAAAGCATTTGAGAAGATGTACTACAGGAGAATGCTGAAAATTAAGTAAACTTACAAAGTATGGAATGAGGAGGTTCTGCGCAGAATGGAAGAGGAAAGGAATATGTGGAAGGGACACGATGATAGGACATCTGCTAAGACATCACGGAATGAATTCCATGGTAAAAAATTGGAGAGTACATGCAGCAAATAACTGAGGACGTAGGTCGCAAGTGCTGCTCTCAGGTAAAGAGGTTGGCATAGGAGGGGAATTTGTAGTGGACCACATCGAACGAATGAGAAGACATATGACTCAACAAAAAAAAAAAAAAAATAAATAAATAAATAAAAAAAATAAAGAAATGGAAACGTCTCTAATGTTTCGCCTCCAAAGGCTGGAGAAATATTCAGAGCTAAAAATGCTCAGGCAGCAGTTTGAAACTCCTATAAACTGTTGTATTAAAACCTGTGGTCTAGGGGTAGCGTCTTTGATTCATAGTCAAAACGTCTTCGGTCCCGGGTTCGATTCCCGCCACTGGCTAAATTTTGATAAATAATCAGCATTGGCTGCAGAAGACTTCCGGCATAAGAAGTCAGCCCATTCTGCTAACGGCCTTGTCAAAGAGGGCGGAGGAGCGGATGTTCAGGGCAATCTCGTGTCCTACGGGTCGGAAATTGCCCCTAAAGGTGAAATAATCAGCAGTGACCAACGACATGAGGATGCATAAGGCAATGGAAACCATTGCATTAAAGACAAGTTACGTGTATCCACAGGACATGTGGCCTGTACTTGAGGAAGTGTCATGATCATCTCTCCATTGACTAAAGATTCCGCAATATTCTCCCATTCGATTGTCCGGGAGAGGACTGCCAAGGGGGAGGTTACCATGAGAAAAATATTGATTAATCAACGAAAGGATAATGTTCTACGAGTCGGGGCGTGGAATGTCAGAAGCTTGAACGTGGTAGGGAAACTAGAAAATCTGAAAAGGGAAATGCAAAGGCTCAATCTAGACACAGTAGGGGTCAGCGAAGTGAAGTGGAAGGAAGACAAGGATTTCTGATCAGATGAGTATCGGGTAATATCAACAGCAGCAGAAAATGGTACAACAGGTGTAGGATTCGTTATGAATAGGAAGGTAGGGAAGAGGGTGTGTTACTGTGAACAGTTCAGTGACCGGGTTGTTCTAATCAGAATCGACAGCAGACCAACAACAGCAACGACAGTTCAGGTATACATACTGACATCGGAAGCTGAAGATGAACAGATAGAGAAAGTGTATGAGGATATTGAAAGGGTAATGCAGTATGTAAAGGGGGACGAAAATGTAAGTCATGGGTGACTGGAATGAAGTTGTAGGGGAAGGAGTAGAAGAAAAGGTAACAGGAGAATATGGGCTTGTCACAAGAAATGAAAGAGGAGAAAGACTAATTGAGTTCTGCAACAAGTTTCAGATGGTAATAGCGAATACACTGTTCAAGAATCACAAGAGGAGGAGGTATACTTGGAAAAGGCCGGGAGATACGGGAAGTTTTCAATTAGATTACATCATGGTCAGACAGAGATTCCGAAGACAGATACTGGATTGTAAAGCATACCCAGGAGCACACATAGATCACAATATAGTAGTGATGAAGAGTAGGCTGAAGTTCAAGACATTAGTCAGGAAGAATCAATACGCAAAGAAGTGGGATACGGAAGTTCTAAGGAATGACGAGATACGTTTGAAGTTCTCTAACGCTATAGATACAGCAATAAGGAATAGCGCAGTAGGCAGCGCAGTTGAAGAAGAATAGACTCTCTAAAAAGGGCCATCACAGAAGTTGGGAAGGAAAACATAGGTACAAAGAAGGTAGCTGCGAAGAAACCATGGGTAACAGAAGAAATACTTCAGTTGATTGATGAAAGGAGGAAGTACAAACATGTTCCGGGAAAATCAAGAATATAGAAATATAAGTCGCTGGGGAATGAAATAAATAGAAAGTGCAGGGAAGCTAAGACGAAAGGGATGCAGGAAAAATGCGAAGACATCAAAAAAGGTATGATTGTCGGAAGGACAGACTCAGCATACAGGAAAGTCAAAACAGCCTTTGGTGACATTAAAAGGAACGGTGGTAACATTAAGAGTGCAACGGGAATTCCACTGTTAAATGCAGAGGAGAGAGCAGATAGGTGGAAAGAATACATTGAAAGCCTCTATGAGGGTGAAGATTTGTCTGATGTGATAGAAGACGAAACAGGAGTCGATTTAGAAGAGATAGGGGATCCAGTATTAGAATCGGAATTTAAAAGAGCTTTGGAGGACTTACGGTCAAATAAGGCAGAAGGGATAGATAACATTCCATCGGAATTTCTAAATTCACGTTGGTGTGTAGAATATATGAGTCTGGCGACATACCATCTGACTTTCGGAAAAGCATCATCCACACAATTCCGAAGACGGCAAGAGATGAGAAGTGCGAGAATTATCGCACAATCAGCTTAACAGCTCATGCATCGAAGCTGCTTACAAGAATAATATACAGAAGAATGGAAAAGAAAATTGAGAATGCGCTAGGTGACGATCAGTTTGCCTTTAGAAAACGTAAAGGCAAGAAGAGGCAATCCTGACGTTACGGCTAATAATGTAAGCAAGGCTAAAGAAAAATAAAGACACGTTCATAGGATTTGTCGACCTGGAAAAAGCGTTCGACAATATAAATTGGTGGAAGCTGTTCAAGATTCTGAAAAAAGTAGGGGTAAGCTATAGGGAGAGACGGGTCATATACAATATGTACAACAACCAGGAGGGAATAATAAGAGTGGACGATGAAGAACGAAGTGCTCGTATTAAGAAGGGAGTAAGACAAGGCTGTAGCCTTTCGCCCCTACTCTTCAATCTGTACATCGAGGAAGCAAAAACAGGAAATAAAGGAAAGGTTCAGCAGTGGAATTAAAATACAAGGTGAAATGATATCAGTGATACGATTCGCTGATGACATTGCTATCCTGAGTGAAAGTGAAGAAGAATTAAATGATCTGCTGAACGGAATGAACAGTCTAATGAGTACACAGTATGGTTTGAGAGTAAATCGGAGAAAGACGAAGGTAATGAGAAGTAGTAGAAATGTGAACAGCGAGAAACCTAACATCTGGATTGATGGTCACAAAGTCAATGAAGTTAAGGAATTCTGCTACCTAGGCAGTAAAATAACGAATGACGGACGGAGCAAGGAGGACATCAAAAGCAGACTCGCCATGGCACAAAAGGCATTTCTGGCCAAGAGAAGTTTACTAATATCAAATACCGGCCTTAATTTGAGGAAGAAATTTCTGAGGGTGTACGTCTGGAGTACAGCATTGTATGGTAGTGAAACATGGACTGTGGGAAAACCGGAAGAGAAGAGAATTGAAGCATTTGAGCTGTGGTGCTATACACGAATGTTGAAAATTAGGTGGACTGATAAGGTAAGGAACGAGGAGGTTCTACGCAGAATCGGAGAGGAAAGGAATATGTGGAAAACACTGATAAAGAGAAGGGACAGGATGATAGGACATCTGCTAAGACATGAGGGAATGACTTCCATGGTACTAGAGGGAGCTGTAGAGGGCAAAAACTGTAGAGGAAGACAGAGATTGGAATACACCAAGCAAACAATTGAGGACGTAGGTTGCAAGTGCTACTCTGAGATGAAGAGGTTGGCACAGGAAAGGTATTCGTGGCGGACCGCATCAAACCAGTCTGTAGACTGATGACCAAAAAAACTCTACAAGCTGAACTGTTTGTTCGGATCCCTGCCACAGTTGGGCTGTGATGTCATCAGACGGCTGCTTAAGATCGCAGAGTCACGAGTGCGTGTGTTGTCGAGCTTCTGCTGAGGAAAACTTGGCGCTGGTTTCTGTATTCAGCAACTTGTCTAATTTCTCTCATTCTTCTTTCCGTTAGAGTTGCTTTCGTGCTTTGGAATTTGAATGCCCTCTCTGTAAATTCAAGCACAGTAATATAGGTTCTGTACTGCAGAGACGAATTTTTAGTTTCCCTGGTCCGAGTGGATCTTCTGCAACTACCGATTTATTGCTATTTCGCATATGACAACTGCTCTTCTGTTCCTTAAGCAAGAAATGAGTACTTCTGTTTGTACTACACATCTGTGCTTGACTGGGTGTGTAAGACAATTTATATATTCCTCCTGTGGCAAGTGCTGGCCGTACATTCTTTACAGTGTTCAAAACATTCACGCTCCTTCGTAATTGGTATAAACACTGCATCAATTGTATTCCTCATACTCTGATCATGTGAACCATGACTGCTTTTACGAATGGGAGTAAATCTTTGTTTCTTCTTCATGAGAAGCTCCATACCTTTATGGACTTATTGCCCTATTTATCTCTTTCTCAGATTAATCATTTCTTCTGAAAGTTGTGTTTAAATTGTCGGAGCGTTCCTCCAACTACTCTGGTGACACATTATTTAAGCCAGGCCCACCAATGTTCTCATTACTGCTCTTTTCAGTTTGGGACAATGATTTGAATTTTTGTGAATGTATCCACACGTGTGAGTGAGATTTTTGCAGACATTCTGTGCCTAACATCTGTGGATTTTCTAAGTAGCCGTACATTTTAAAATATTTCAACTTCTTCCTCTTTTTCTATACTGGATTCTATATTATAACTAATATCATTTAGAACGTTTAGAAATTCTGTGTTCTTTTTGTACATTAGGCTACATATCGAAGTATGAGTATCATCAATATAACAAAACCAACGATAGTGACTTTTCTTGTTGGGCTGATGAGCTGTTCCTTCCAGTTTTACATATAGAACTCCGTTGTAACTTTCCTGAGTGTGTTTCCCATAATGTTCTAATAAATACAGTTTCAGAAAACTGGATGATTTATTCCAGAGCCTCACAAACTGAGCCAAGTTAATAACGCTTTGGTCCGCCTCTAGTCCTTCTGCAAGCAGTTATTCGGCTTCGCATTTATTGGCAGAGCCATTGAATGTCCTCCCGAAGGACATTGTTCGAAATCATGTCCAGCTGGCAGGTTAAGTAATGAAAACCCCGAGATGGTTCGAGGGCCCTACCCAGTACGCCCCAAACGTTGTCAGTTGGGGAGAGGTTTGGAGCCCTTCCTAGTCAAGGTATGTTTGGCGGGCAATAGAAACTCTCGTTCTGAGTGTGGGCGGGCATTACCTTGTTGATATGTAAGGCCAGTATGGCCGACATTGGCCAATAAGTTTGCCAGACCTCTTCCCAATTGACAATAATTGGAGCAAATAGGCAGGGTCCTCCAACCAGGTCGAGATTCTGAGGATCTAGCGCACCATTTGGACAAAATATGGCATGATGTTCCTCAGGGAGACATCCAACAACTTTTTCAATCAACGCAAAGCTGAAAAATTGCTTACATCAGGATGCATTGCTTACATAAGGACGCATTACTGACTTTCTTAATCTGTGAAGCTTCTCTCTCGAATAACTCATCCACTTGTTTGTCTGTTCATGTACAGAACATCTATTAGTTCCTGGATCTTTCAGATAGTTCATTTTTTTCGCCTAAGAGTGTAATTTCTATATGTGACATCGTGCCCCCTCTACGATTTTTACCCTCCTCACTGCCCTCCAATACTAAACTGGTGATCCCTTGATACCTCATAAAATGTCCTGCCAACTGATCCCTTCTTCTAGTAAGGCTAATATGTGATGGGCTCAGCATGAAGGATTCTATTTTTTGCATAAATGAACTAAACCTTTTATATGTCTTTTTTGCTACAGAGGACTGTAGAAGACCGTCTAAGTGCTTGGCAGCCACGCTTGTCGAACAATCCATAGCGCTAACAACTGTTATTAATGGAATGATGCGTTTGTGAATTTTTGGTACACGACACAAATCTTGGTGGGACCAGATCTGATTTAAAAAGACATTTATAGTCTGTGGGAGAAATTGAAGACTCTTTCACTAGCTGATGCATTTCCCAAAGTATTGCTGTTGGAGGATTGCTTTTGAACTCCCTGTGCCTTCCTGGTTGTTATACAACGCCAGTTAGAGTGCAGTGGGTTCGTTATTTCATTAGCATTGTAGCGTTGCCCTTATCTGCTGGGAGCTCTAGCATACATAAAAATTGAAATCTCGGATAGGTTTCTTTTCACGTTTAGTTAAGGTGCTCTTGTCTCAGTGCTTATTGCCTCTGGTAGTGTCTCTGGTGAAGGCTCCAAATTTAGGCGACGAAGTCTTTGGCACCGAAATACGCTATGGAACGTGGCCTAATACCCATTAATCAAAATTGACCAGTAGGTTGTATTTTAATTATTTATCAGTACGAGTACATATGTTAATGTTTGTAGGAATCACGAAAGAAATGAGGAGTGTAGAAATAGGAGAAATCTTTAGAGAAGGGGTGGCCAAGACATCAGCTCACGTGCCATGCCTGGGCACAAGTGCATTTGGCTCATTATATACATCTCCCAATTAACATTTCTTACATTTTCTCTGAAGTGCTCAATAAACACTGGGTTGAGCAACCTTACAGATTTATCTCATGGTTTATGAACTGTACACCTTGCTGTGTTTTCTAATTTAATCGGTTGTACATCATTAAGGGGTGATAATCCCAAGTTTATATGTTAATTTTGAAAGTTATACATTTGTTAGTTTCACACCCTCTTGCTGCACAAATACATAATCTATTAGGGCGCTACTGTCTTGAGCTATATGTGTAGGGAAATTGATAGCTGATTCCATATGTAATTAATAACACACTTTTCCCATCTGAGCTGGTTAGAAAGTTTACATAGAAATCATCACAGATTAATAACTTCCTGTTGTTGTCTGATAGACAGCGTAATAGGTAGTCAAACTTTTTTATGAGTAGCTCCCAATCTCCTAATAGGGTCCTGTACACTGTTGCTAGCATCAGCACTACATTATCTAGCTGTAGTTTATATGCACCAACTTGAAAGTGCTGATCAATGCTGAATTTGCTTACTTCTCCAGTTTTGTATTTCTATCCTTGTTTTTTGTAAACGGCCACCACTCCTTTATCCATGCTATATCTGGAAGTGTAAGAGGCTAAATTATACTAATTTATACTGACACTATCCATCACCACAGTTACATGGTGTTCAGACAAAGTATATCAATCTCATTGTTATTTGTGAGGTCATCTACACCTACTAACAGATCATCTACTTTATTTTTTATTCCCCTGATATTCTGATGAAGTAAGTTGATACTACCCTTAACTCATCCCTATTTACTGTACATGGAGCTTCTTTTATTCTATTTTTTTTGTTTTGCCTGTTTGGACTATGACCTTAACATAAAAAACGTGTCTACCTTGTCCCATTAACCACAGGGGCCACCCTCGTGTGACTGAGGCTCCCCCTTAAAGTATCTGCTAATAGGGAAGCTAACTTATCTTTCCCCTTCCTATTTAGCTGCAGGCCATTCGTAGTGTGTCCTCACGTACCAGCAGTGTCAACAGGAACATCGCATATGTGAGGTTTTGGTGGTATCTGGAACATCCAGTTCCTCCACTACTTCAGATAGAAAGCCAGAGTGATAACACGCCTTTCAGCAGTGTTTACCCAGGACCGAACATGGCGCTGAAAGACCTCCACAAACACCACATTTGTGTGTCCAGTTCATGTTCCTATTTCATCCAAGTCTCTCGCAATAGTGCAGCTTGGATTCATACCGCAGGCTGTTTCCTGCTGCCCCAACTGTAATTACCTGATCTCCCTAGCATTTGTTTTCACAAAACTTGTGATCTGGTAAGCTGCCCCTGATTCGTCCTGAAGCTCCTTGCCTTGAATGTTAAGTAGAAGCAATAATCTTCTCTTCCTATTCTGATTTGATCCGTACATGTCTTCTTCTCTTGAAGCTAATATTCTGCTTCAAAATACATTCAACTACATGTGGACGAGGCCCTTTCTCCACTACTTCTGATAGCAAGCCAAACTGATTTACTAACTGAATTTCGAAGTTTTTTCAACAGTTTCCCTTTTTGCTTCTACCTTACCCCAGCACCCCATCCCTGTTTCTTCCCTTAGCCTACATAATTCCAAGTCCACATTTTCTAATTCAGCCTTAAGGGCACAAATTTTTGCCTCATGTTCAGCAACTTTTCTGTCCTTTCTAGATAACATACGTTGCCATGGAGGAGCGTCTTTATCTACCCAGTTTCCTCGGCGCTACATTCACCCCAATAAAATCATAACTTACACAGTCTTCACACCCCCGCCTTCAGATTTCTATAGCAAACATCACATTTGCTAGACATGTTTTGACAGAAAAATTTACACAGAGGAAGAGGATAACTTGGCACAAGAGCACTGATGTTACGTAACCTGTATTAACACGCAGCGAAGCGCTAATGTAAACAAACTTTTAAAAATCTCAGAAACTTTATAAAACTACCGTTGTAATTCTTTCTAAGCCACAACGTATTCTTCAAACTCCGTATTTGCTTTAACACCGGTGATTTTAGGGAACTCGACTGTCTTTGTCAGAATGTGTCCGTTCCAGAAACACGATTTTCTTTTTAAATGCATCCCCATCAAATGAGGAAAAAGTTAGCTTGCAGTGCATTACTGTGGGCAGTGTGCAGTCAAGTCCAGTTAAAATGTGAAATCTGCACTAGATTGCACATGTCTCCGTTTTCGTTCCTGCATTAGTTTTTCCGTCAAAAAATTAAACGCCAGCTCCAGGTATGTCTCTCGACATAACCTACATACTTTGCAGTAGGATATGAAGTCTCCGTAGGAATCGTTCAGTTTCACTGAAAACCGTTGCACCTGAAAACGGAAGATGCGTGTGACTTCAGCAATTATACTATGCGTCCTTACAATTTCACCATGTGCCAGAGGCCTGCAAATTTAGCACAAAGTACTTTTTGATGTACAATACAAGGAATCTCGTATGTCTACATTCGTGTTTTTTTTGCTCTTTCAGTGTCGATCAAATCTTTAAAATCTTTCTGCATATTCCAGAATCCGAATCAAGAACAGTTCTCCACATGAGGAATCTAGAGGCAGATATCCTCCGAGTTGTGAAGCAACTTAAATCACAACAAGTCTTCCAGTTCACAGTGTATACGAATTACGTTTCCTGATGCAACAGCTCCAACAACCATATGCAACCGTCCCCTGGACGAAAGATCCGTACGAAAAGATTGGAAAACTGCACAGGTTACACAAATATTCAAGAAGGGTAGAAGGAGTAATCCAGCAATTTACAGGCCCATATTATTAACGTCGATATCCAGTAGGATTTTGGAACATATATTGCGTGCGAGGACTATGAATTACCTCGAAGAAAATGGTCTATTAACACACAGTAAACTCGGATTAAGAAAACATAATTCTTGTGAAGCATGAAGTGTTGAGTGCTTTCGACAAGGATTTCGAAAAGGCCTTTGACACTTTATCATACGAGCGGCTTGTACTGAAATTCGGTGCTTATGGAATATCTTCTCAGTTAGCTAACTGGGTTCTTGATATCCTGTTAGAGATTTCACAGTTCCTAATAGCTGACAGAAAGTCATCGAGTGAAACAGAAGTGATTTCTGGCGTTCCCCAATGTAGTGTTATAGGCCCACTGCCGTTCCTTATCTGTATAAATGATTTTATAACAATCTGAGGAGCAATCTGAGATCAAAAAATGCAAAACGATTTAGAAAACATATCTGTATATTTTGGAAAGTGGCAATTGGCATTAGATAATGGAGTCCTCTATATGAGTGCTAAAAGGAATCTGTTAAACTTCAGTTACACTATAAATCACTAAATCTAAAGCCCGCAAATTCAACTAAAAACCTAGGAATTATAATTACGAGCCCCTTAAATTGGGAAGAACACATTATGTTGAGGGGGAGGCAACTCAAAGACTGCGATTCATTAGCAGAATATTCAGAAAATGCAACAGATCTACTAAATAGACTGCCTACGCTACGCTTGTATGCCCTCTTTTGGGGTACCGCTGCACAGTATGGGATCCTCACCGGATAGGGTTAATGGAGTACATTGAGAAAGTTCAAAGAAGAGCTGCACTTTCTGTATTACACCGAAATAGTGGAAACAGTGTTACTAACCTCATACAGAATTTGTGGTGGATACAAAAAAGGCGTTTTCCGTTGCGGCAGAATCATATCACGAAATTTCAGTCACCAACTTTCTCCTTCGAATGCGAAAATGTTTTCCGTCTTCGGAATTGTGTGGATGATGCTTTTCCGAAAGTCAGATGGTATGTCGCCAGACTCATATATTCTACACACCAATGTGAATAGTCGTTTTGTTGCCACTTCCCCTACTAATACAGTAGGGATATGAGGCAAAAGTGATGCTGCATTCACCTGTAAACCCCCTCTTGAGAATAAATATCTGAACAGCTATCACTTCTTTCCTTCTGGAACATAGTATCAGTCATACTTAAATGCCGTTCCGCCGCGTCTTTTAAACTTTGCAATGTTGTATCGACCGTGTTCGCCTGATGAAACTTACTGAACACCGAATTCAGTACCTATGAGAGACAGAAAAGTGAGACTAATGCTCTTCAAGTAATCAAAACCAATATTTCCATTACAATGTTCATACGGCAAATCAGGGTCAGATATTTTCGTTATGGAGCCCAAATGTTTGCTCTATAGTCAGCCATGAATCTAACTAGTCAGATAGATAATTTCTGCCTGACTGTCTGTAGACTATCTCTTGCTTTTTTACCAGACCAGGATCTTCTGTAATGTTAACCAACCAAAAATCTTATATTCTTTTCACGAAACTCAAACTATCACCGATCATTCCTCACAATTATTTCATATATTCGCATATCTGGAAGCGGTCAAATTGCCGTACTTCCACAGATCAGCTTCACACGTTGAACGTGCTGCGCCACTCTTTGATGCAGTCAGTGGTCACGTGATCACTCTCACACTCGCAGACGAGCTGCTGCACGTCCCCGCAGCTCTGACCGGCGCCAGAATCGTCTTATTCCAGGGACAGCGGCGACAGGTCGTACAACTATCACAGCACAGGTAACAGAGCTCGTAAGACCAGACACACAAACTGTTGCGAGCCACTTGTTAGCAATGACACTATGAGCACCCACACTTCTATCTGTTAAATGTTGTTAAACCTGCCCTTTTGCGTTTCTTGTAACAGGAAAATGGGGTGTTGTTCCAAGAGGACAATGCTCGCCCACTCGCCAACAACTGCTCACCGAGCTCGACGGCCCTGTAAGACGTGTGGCAACTTCGCTGGCTGGCGCGACCTCCGGACTCCCGTCGGGCAGGTGTGGCGTATGATGGGATGGCGAGTGGCAGGTGCGACGCGTCAAGCGAGGTCTCCTACACAAGCGCGTGACATCACGTATCCCAGGGCCGTATTCGCCACCCATACTATCGACTCGATGACAGAGTCAGCGCCTGTGTTGCCGCCCGTAGTGGCTACGCCACTTGCTAATATGGATGTCTCACGTTGGGTCGATGCCTTTCGTCCAAACCGCGTGTGCTATTCATGTGTATCTGTTACCACTTCATGTACTCCATATGCAGTGTTGCAACAATAAAGCTTGAGTCACCTATTAACCTCCAAAAGCATCATTTTTTTTTCTGGCAGTGTATTAGCAACCATGAGTCGCAACATTTGCAGACAATAATCCTATACTGTGAAATCATCAGCGTCCATCTCCTACCTAGTCCACGCTCGCCATACACATTAAATCACGAGTAACTTGTAGTTAAAATAGATAACTTGTAGGCTTGTTCTAGTTCTACTACTGATGTGGCGACAATGGTTTGCAACTCATACAGAAGTGGGGTTACAAGCTCAGACGTCTAGTTTATAATTAATATGTATTAAGGAGGAATATTTAGGAAATGGCAGTTCAAATTTGCCGAAACTAGTCATCACTGTACAATTGCAATTTGAGCAAATAAAGTTTTCGTATCAGAAGACTTCACCATTTAAGGTTATAAAAGACTCTCTCTGTGCCAGGTAATCCAGTAGATGCCACTTTTGTTGTAATGAATGTAATCCAAATACAGATGTACATGGCGAGTCAAAACGGAATTTGCAACTTTAGAATTATATAGGAAGGTATTGAGATAACTTACAGAATCAGCAGATGTATGATTCTGCAGAAAACAACCTTAAGTACATCAGTCCATGAGTAGCCCATTCCGCCACGAGGAGCGCCAGCGTTGTGCACAGTTAAGATGGCTGCTTTCACTGGTGTGGAGCGTGCCCGCTTTGTGTTCTGGTTCCATGAAACGAACTGTGCAGAAACTGTTCGGGGGTTTCAGCTTGTATAGTATTCTGTCCAGCAAGTGCCTCAACATATGTATTAGTAGACATACCACCCCTGAATTCTACTTCAGTGAACTCGATACTAATACGCTCTCCTGGTACAGCGAGAATACATGCATTTATACAGTGCTCCTCTTACATTCAGATACCAGCACCTCAGTCTGTCTGTAGCAGTCGCTAAGATGCACTATAAATCATCCAAATTCCCCACACTCGAATGTTTTATTGAAATGCGCATGTCCCCTGAAGTTGATTCAGTCATAGCTTCCCTGTACATATGCACTGTTGAAACCCTCCTCCCATACATTTTAAAGTCAGTTGGTGATTGTAATGCACCGCACTCTGTTGTCATCTACTTCTTTGTATACTCCCTCATGCTGCATAGATAGTCCTGTGATGCCAAAAACACGACGAAAGTTTTCTATTTCTACAGCCATCCCAAAGTCACTGTCGGGTTCTGGACCTACACTGACGCTTTTACATAGACTAACAGTCACAGTATATGTGTTGCTGAAAAGCAGTACACTTCTGCAACTTAACTGAGACTTGCCGACTTGAGGAACTTCTGACCTCTGTGTGAAATAGTTGAAAGACTGCAGGTCTCATAAATCTGGAAGATACTCTGTAGTTTGCTGCTGCATTCCAGCTGTAGTTCCTTGCCCTCCTGAAATAAATACATAAGTATTGTCGAGTATGTTTGGTTTTTCGGCCCATCCCTGCTGACGGCACTTTGTGACGTTCTTTTCACTACTTTATACAGACCTGAAATGATCTTTATTGGGTGAGAACAGAGTCGAGGAGGGGAATGTAGGGGGCTTGGAGTGGGGAGGGAAGGGTGAGTGGGCGGGAAGACGACATACGGATATGTGTCTGCTGTGATATGACACCGGAGAACAAGTACTGACAGATCCTGAGGCGGCGATTTCGCTCCGAGTCCACTGAGCTCCTATGATACAGTGCCTCACTGCAGTCTCTTAACGGATGAACGCAGAAAAGGTTTCTAGATATGGGAGTGGAACGCAAATTTCATAATAGCAGAATCCCTTACATTGCAGTGGACGGCGAGTGTTCATGTGAGACAAAGGTATCGACAGGAGTGCTGCAGAACGTAATCTGACAGACAGGATGAGATGATGATGCTGTAGTGTACAGGAACGTCCAAGTGATGAGTGACTGTAGGAGGGAACAAGATGACTTAAGCAAAATTTCTTGTTGATAAGATGAATTATAGTTAGATCTAAATGTAGAAATATTCGAATACAGAATTAGCAGCGCATTGCTTGACATTCACGTCGATGAAATATCTAGGTGTGACATGGCAAAGTGATGTGAAGTGAAATGAGCATGTAAGGGTGCAGCGGAGAGGGTGAATGCTCGACTTCGATTAGAGAATTTTGGGAAAGAACGGTTCATTTGTAGAAGACAGAATATAGGACACAAGTACAACCCGTTCTTGAGCACTGTTTGAGTGTTTTGGATCCGCGCAAGGTCTTATTAAGGCAAGACGTCGAAGCAATTTGACTGTGCAGCCAGAGTTGTTACCTCCAGGATAGAACAACAAGCTAGTGTTATGGAGGTGGTTTGTGAACGAAAATAGGAGCCCCTGAAGCTAATATGATATTATTTCTGGGAAAATTATAAAGGAAATTTAGAGAACCGACATTAGAAGCTGAGTGCAGAACGATTTCACTGGCGCCAACGTCCATTTCGCTTAAGGAGAACTAACAGAGAAATTTGGGTGTCTGTGGAGTCATTGTGAAGAAGTGGCATCTAGAGAAGATACGATCCAACAAAGAACAAATTACAGAAATGCTCTCACTTGACTTTCTAAACACATTAAAAGACAAAGAACCACCTGATAATGTCAACGAGTACTGTAATATGCTGAAAGAAGAAATCATTAAAGCAGGACAGCAAAATATAGGATATGTAAATGGGAAAAGAAACGATAGGTCACACAAGAAATGATTTCCAACGTGGAGGAGAGACGAAAATTTAAAAACAAGAACACTGAAGATGCAAAAAAGTTGTACCCAAAGTTAAATAATGAACTGGAAAGAGAAACATAGCCGGCTAGGAAAAAATGGCTAATTGGAATGTAATGCAATCGAAGAACTGGACAGGAAGGGAAGATACGACTTACTGAACAACAAAGACTACGACATGGGATTAGAACAGAGCAGGCAGTGCTACTATGGAAAGTTTGAGTAAAGACGAAGAGCTAGTGTACGAAGGTCGTGACGATGTCCTCCAGAGACAGGAAGAGTTTCTAAAACTAGCTGTATGAGACAGATCGCAAACCGGAAACGTGCAACTTGAATTACTCAACAGTGTAAATGATGACCAGAAAGGAAGGCCCAACCATCATAACGGAAGAAGTAGTGTCTGTCATAGCGACAATGAAAAATGGTAAAGCGGTAGGTACATATACCGGGAGAAATACTAAAATGCTTGAAACAAGATGAAATAAGGGAAATATTGAGGTTATGAATAAAATATGTGACAGTGTTAAGTGGCCTGAGGACTTTCTGAGAAAACTAATGATTCCATTACCGAAAGAAATAAGCAATAAAGAAATGCAGTGAGCATGGGACAATCAGCCTCATTTCACATGCAGCCAAAACGATGTTAAGAATAATTAATAAGAGACTGGAAAAAGTAATGGAGGAGAATCTTGGCGAGGAGCAATTTGGCTTTAGACGGAATATGGACACCAGAGATGCAGTGGGACTCCTACGAATCTTGGGAAAAAGGTTTATCGAAAAAGGAAGAGACCTCTAAATGTGCTTCACCGATCTAGAAAAGGCATTTGACAATGTGGCTTGGCACAAGGTGGCGACTGTAATGAGAGAAAAGAGAGTGGATTGGGAAACCAAAAGACTCGTTATATCTTAATCAAAAAGCTTCAGTTAAAGTGAGGAGAAAGTACAAACTGGATCGGACTAGGAAAAGGAGTAAGACAATGATGCTGTCGATCACCTACCGTTTTCAATGTCTACTTGGAAAATACGATCGCCCAATGCACATTAGATGACAAGGGCGTAGAAATTGAAGAAGAGTAGGGTGTTTGAGGTTTGCTGATGACATGGTTCTTCCAGCCACAGGGAAAAAACAATTACAGGATTTAGTGGACACCATTGACGCAATTATGGAATGAAAATTAACACAAAGAAAACAAAAATATTCTCACTAGAAGAAAATAAGGAAATAAAAATTATGCCGGATGGAGAAATATATTAGAACAGGTGCTAAATTTTAAGTATCTTGGAAGAAGGATAGACACCGACTGGAAGTGCGCAACAGAAATGAAAACAAGGATAGCAATCGTAAAAGACGCATTTGATAAGAAAAGGAGAGCTTTCTGCAGCAGTGTGGACAGAGAACTGAGGAAAAGATACAATATTTTGTAAGGAGTGTTCTTCTGTAAGGCCAGAAACATGGGTTTTGAGGAATAAAGCGAGAAAGGCTGGAGGCTTCTGAGATGTTGACATGGAGGAGTATGGAAAGAATAAGTTGGATGGACAGAGTAATACATGAAGAGGTATTGAGATGAGTGGGAGAATAAAGACAGTTGCTAGATGTAATAAAGAGAAGCATATATTAATAAAGAATGACGTTCTGGTAAAAATATGTGTAGAAGGTTATGTAGAAGGGATAAGGAAGCGAGGAAGGAGGACACTTCAGATACTGGATGACATAATGGACGGTACAACATACCGCAGCTGTAAGAAGGAGGCAATGGATAGCAGAAAATGGAGAGGCAAAGGACCTGCTAATATAGTAGAAAACTCATGATGATGGAGGCATAAAGAGAGTCGCTTTTCCCTCAGTGTATTTACGAGCGTAACAGGAAAGAAATGACTAGTGATGGAGCAAGGAAACTTCCAGCATGCACCATATTGCGACTTGTGTGGAGTTGTAGATGTACATCTGCATCTACGCCAGTAACCCGCGTGCCACCTGGCGGTGTGTGGCGGAGGGTTCTTCCAGCATCACTAAGTGACAGTCTCTTTAGTGGGCTTGTCGCTTTGTATAGGTGTTCTGCAAACAAATCACAGTCTTCCCTACAGTATCTTCTATTTGATTGTTCCTATTTAAGTTAGCCCTAATTGTAATACCTTGGCATTTAGCTGAAACGGCACCCTTTCGATTTGTGTGACTCATCGAGTAAAAGAAATTTAACGCATTCCTTCTAGTTCTCCTGTCGATGACATAACACATTTCATTATTTAGAATGAACTGCCACTTTACGCACCGCACCGGTTCACGCTCTTAATTATTTTCCAATTGCTTTGATCTTCTGATGACTTTACTAGATGGTAAAAGACAGCACCATCGGCGAACAATGGCTGCTCAGATTGCCTCGTAAATCCTTTTTGTAGATTAGAAACCACACAATGACTACAACACTTCCCTGCGGAAGGGCAGATACCACGTTTGTTTTACTCGACGACTTTTGCGAACTCTCAGCAGGCAAACAGGAATACGGCGGTGATCCGCCTGAGAGGCGTCGGGCTTCCCGTGGTTTGGCCGCCCTGCGCCAGACTTCCGCTGCGCTCGCCGTCATATTGAGCGCGCGCTCCCTGCGAAGCGCACAGCTTCTGTTCGCTCCCCACTGCCAGCAGCGGACAATGCAGCCGGCGGGCGTGATTGTCACAGTGGCAGCTCTGCTTACAGCAAGTGAGACCTCCTCGATGCTGGATTGCGTCTGTTGGAACATCGGCAAACGCTCGGCGCCCAGTAACGGTGAATTTTTTCTACAGTGGCAGTACTGTCTCCATCCCGGTAAGTGCTCTTTTGTGCTGTACGGATTCATAAGACGTTATGCACAGTCCACTTATCAAACACGCACAGGCGGCTTGGCTTACATATGCTGATATTAAAAATTATACGTCTTCTGCCTTACAGTGAAGGACTACGTTTATTATGAGGGCGCTCAGTTAGGTATCCACTCTTAAGCAGTACGTATAGAAATGACATTGGTATAACAGGGTGACGAGAACTGAAGGAAAGTGATGGCATGCAATCGAATGCGAAACAGCCTGTCCTTTAAGGCGATTCTGCAGGTAGTGATATAATATGTTTCATACGCACACATCTCTAAGTACTATTCATCTGGTGGTTCCAGGTGGTACAAACTGCTATGTCACACACTTTCCAGGGGCGGCAGCTTGTTCTTTAGGAGTAAGATTTCTATGCGCAGCCTAGGAATCAAGAAAACAACACCTATTTTGACGAGCTATTTTCCAAAAGCAGTGATCATACAATAGCTGTAGTTCTCTTACGTCTGTTCTCCCTCTCTTGTTTGCTGTGACGTAAATAGTCCCTACTGCCCCTGCCAAAATTACACACACGAGGAAGAATCAGAGGGCGCAGAGCAATAAATAGCGTTCCAGCCACTTTACCGTCTTGTTAATCAGCCGGCATAACTGTAAACGAATGCGAATTGATAATAGATGGTCTTGATTCATCTGTCTTGGTACCTCTAATTTCCAGGGTCCCATTCATGTGCGTTTCCTCTTCAAATGCCGATTGGCTGCAGTTGAAAACAAATTCCTTGTTCAACAACGGGGTAAATTTGCTTAGCTCATCTACAAATATTTCGGTCGATCCTGTAGTTTGCTGTGCATCGTCAAGTTGACGCTTTCTTCGAAGTTTCATTATCTCACATGTCACACTTCTGTAAAACCGTCTGACGTCATGCAAGCATCCAATGCTTCTTTTGAAATCTCTGTAATGTATGTCGAGCATCCTAGAAACGCGCAGGTGAGCCTTGTCCTCCGCTGAATGTCTGTAGTTTTCCTTACACACTAACGGTGATATTTCTGCAGACTTGCTCAAAATATGATCGTAATTGTTCTTTTGCTATGCTGTCTGCCGTTTTGCAGGTATGTAATTGTGTTTAGTATCCTCTCCTTGGACAACGACTGCCCTTCACTACGTTTGACTGGAAACGGGAGCTGCGGCCCTCTGTCCGACAACGACGGTCAACTACACCACACCTGTTTCAGTACAACTTTCTAGTGCCGCCCACGTATCGCCATCACTGCACTCCTCTTGTACGTTGTTCGCGCAACACCACGCATTCCACTGACTCATGCGCCACTTCTTTCACACTCTGCGAACTTTCTTGAGTTCCTTTCTCATCAAATCTCGACTTTGGCTACTGTTACTGAAGATATAACCCAACGTTTGCTTTGTTTATCGGCGCCATTGCTCTGCTTTGTATCAACAGCACTTGCACTGTAGCACTGTCGTGAGTTACTCGTCAACTAAGCAGTTCAGCTACGCTCCATAGCCTCGTGCTGTCGACATCATTTGATAGCTCCAGTCCCTCCCCCTGTTGGCATCATCACCCAGTGTTGTGTTAGTATCGTTGGCAATATGTGGGCCGCCGAACGCTGTCACATCTGACATACAAGTGCATGTCCAGCTTGTGCCTTTACGTGCAGCTTACAGCAAACATGGAAAATAAAATGGGTTTATGGTAGCAGTTGACCAGGAAATCCAAATGTTTCTTTTACTAACATTTACATTAAAAGAGCTGCAGGAAGCCTTACTTTCGCTTTTTCACCTTTGCTTTACCTCGACCTGAGGCAGCGGCTTTTGTACTTCATAGTTACCTTCGAAGCTATAAGATGTGTCATCTAGAGAGATGTACCCCCCGCAATCTCATTGCTCTACAGTAATATTTATTTTGTGCTGAGCTTTTCTTTTCCGCCAGTGTATTTCTAGCGACCTTTGCCCTCGCTCATCTCTGCTGAAGGAACGATCATCAACTTCCTCACGGAGGTTCAGAAGAGAAAGTGAACCTTATCAGTCCCCAGGTAATGCTTTCAGACATACACTTGCATATTTGAACAAGTTAAAATATCACACGATAAAAACTAAAGATGCAGAAAATATGATCACATACGAGGCAGAGTCGAAGGACGATTGTTTCATTATATACAACCAGCTGTTTTCTGTGACTTGTAGAGTTTCCAGACTTACGGAGGTTCCAGGCTGTGGCGGTGTGTGTTCCCGCAGCGCGAGTCGCCCTTGTGCGGGTTTGGGGGCCGTGGCCCGCTGCATGGGAGGCCCCCCTGCCTGCAGCCAGACACACAGGTCGGGGAGTAGGTGGAGCGTGGAGGAGGCGTGCCAGTCGGTCGTAAACACACTTACGCTTAATGACAAAAGGAGTAGTTTCCTTTCGTTACAGTGATTGTCAGGGAAAGTCCCTGAGGCACTGGCCGTAACTGTGGCATTATTCCAGTGATGGGAGCTTCAAGTATCGCTACACAGTTGACGGGGTTCAGCTCTCGCGAGGATATATGAGATACACCGAGTCCTACAATTGTACATCGCAGGTTACGGAGAGCGCCAAGTGAATCATCCGGCACTCAGACACGACGAGGTGGAGGTCTCCGTGTGGGGTCAGGAGCGTGGACTTCCCTCTGTACGAGTCAATTACGTTCATTGATATGAGGTGTGCATTACTCGAACGTTCACAGTGGTTAATTACCATAGACATACCGCAATGGCATCCCGATTTTTCGGTTAACAGTAGCAGCTGCCCACAGTCCTATCAGAAGCGACTGTTTGTATGTTTACAGCCCAGTAGCCGCACCGACGGCGAGAGACGTCATAAGAATTAGCAGTCTCATTGGGCCAGTACGAAACTTTTACAATGTTTACCGGCGAGGTCAGCTCACCACCGAGGTAGCCTCAGCTGGACTTCCTACGCTTTCTTCTTTCCTTTTGCTTCATGTTGCAGTGTAACTCACTGCGAGTTTTATCACGCATTTGCTCAAAAAGACTTGAGTCCCTCGTGAGGGAATGAGCAGGCAGAATATCTTTTGTGTGTGTTCAGAGATTCCGCCGTAAACTTTGTGGCAGGTGAGAACAGATCAGCGCTTTTTAGTGCAAAGCCACTCTCTGCCACTCAGTGCCTTCATTGCCGCTTTATTTGTGGCGAGGAACCGCATGTCAACCACACTCGCACATCGGTCGACAATTTCAGTTCGATTATTTCTAAAATGGTCTCAACATTTGTTTTCTCCCTGCGCTGAACGTTCCCACACAAGCACAAAGGGACAGAAGTGCAACTACTGCCTCGGAAGTGTACAGAACAACGAATGGCAGCGCCTATGCTACTTACCTAACGAGATACCCTGGGTAAACACTGCTACAGCTAAGAGGAAAATACAGCTCAGATGCGGATCCCAGAGATTAAAGCGAGAGGAGAGTGGTATTCCGTTTGCATCATAGGGAATTCCAGCTTTTCTGGCAGCAGTTATTTGACTGTGACGCAGTACTTGGCAGGTAGACTGTGATGAGACAGGCTAAGTGTGTGGCGCTCCAGGAGATGAGAGTACAGAATGCCTGGGGTCGTCATTCACGGCCCAGCCTGGACTGGAGATCTGAAGGCACCAAGAAATGCTCCCACAGGCGGCCGCTCCAGCATAGGGCTGCGTCTGGAGCGCCCTGCCGCCTGCAGCACAGATGCCTCTCGGCCAGCCTGGAGTCTCCTCTCCAGCCCCGCACTGCCAGCTCTGACACCAACGTAAGACTGTATCTGCTCTGGCGCTCTGGAAAGATCTATGACTGCGGGTCCAAATGTCTTATTCCCAATCTCGCCAATCAAACCAGTTAACGACAAGTGTGATTTTCACTTAAATATTACTGTCAGCGCCTCGCCAGGTACGTCGCACGTTCCTGTGGTAGCGGTGCTAGCTCTGTCAATCTGGGGCAGAACAGCATGGCTGACATGTGACGTTAAATTATTTTGTTGAAAGGATGTCGAAAATATCGCAAGCGAGCTGTCTCAAGGATTCAGAAATGTAACAGCTGCGACCAATGTAACCAATTACGTATTGTATACCAAGTGGCTCCCCATGAGTTGGGCGAGAATGCAACGTGGCATTCTCCGCTCAGCTCAGGGCCTCGATGCACGGATCGTCCACACCGATGCTGCAGTCACAACTTCGGCTCATACGGAATGACGGCACAGTGTCCAGTGTTGTAGTGTCGGCGCAGCTCTTCCCGCTTTCTCGTGAAGGGGAGCCGCAGTAACTGCCGCCATGCTGACAGTCAGCTGACTTGCTGACCGTTTGCTTACAAAAGTGTGCAGCACACCTCACGCCGTGTCGATTATCGTTGGCTGTTTCTCTCTTACAGTTTCACTTTCAGTAGCTGCTAGTACTGATGTGCATATGAGGTGTCCATGGAAGGTCGTAAGTCAGAGTGCAGACCTCGAGGTGAGTGAAGGGGGTTTTGCAGATTGGCCACCGACGTTGGTAAAGTGTGCCAGCCTGGAGCAGCCGCCCCCCGCGGTCTCAGCTGCGCAGCGCCTGGAAGACCGCCTCAGGGACACCGGACTGCCGCCGCCACCTCCACGTGGAGCGCAGGAGGGAGGGGGGTGCGCTGGCGTTCTGGCACTGCTCCGCCGCCTCTCGTGGCGCGAAGCCATGGAAGTCATGAAAGAGCTTGACTGCCGGGTCGCTGCCGACTGTATCGACTATCACTGTGTACCGAGGTATGTAGGCCACTCGAAGCCATTACTAAAACTGAAATTATAAACCTATTTTCCAACCGTATTATCAAAAATCAATAAAAGTACAGGGTCGTTTGAGATGACAACAGCTGTAGCTCGATATCGTTGTTAGTTGTAAATTAGTTCAAAATTGAACAATAAACACTGCAAGTGGCTAAATTAATTACTTTTCGAAAGAAGCAATAATAGGATCAACACCCTGCACCACCAGATTACAGTAATGCTATACAACATCTGCTGTATATATGTAATTAAAATCTCTAACATGGCAGACGTCAGCAACAGTGAAATTATGGAAGCCATAGGAATCGTACAGCCAACCAGTGGCACGTCAGATGTTTACTCATATTTTTACCGTGCTACTGACAGGTTTGATGTGGCCCGCCACGAATTCTTTTCCTGTGCTAACCTCTTCATCTCAGAGTAGCACTTGAAACCTACATCCTCAATTATTTGCTTGGTGTATTACAATCTCTGTCTTCCTCTACAGTTTTGGCCCTCTACAGCTCCCTCTAGTACCATGGAAGTCATTCCCTCATGTCTTAGCAGATGTCCTACCATCCTGTCCCTTCTCCTTATCAGCGTTTTCCACATATTCCTGTCCTCTCCGATTCTGTGTAGAACCTCTTCAGTCCTTAACTTATCAATCCACCTAATTTTCAACATTCTTCTATAGCACCACATCTCAAATGCTTCGATTCTCTGATGTTCCGGTTTTCCCACAGTCCTTGTTTCACTACCATATAATGCTGTACTCCAGACGTACATCCTCAGAAATTTCTTCCTCACATTAAGGCCGGTATTTGATACTAGTAGACTTCTCTTGGCCAGAAATGCCTCTTTTGCCATAGCGAGTCTGCTTTTGATGTCCTCTTTGCTCTGTCCGTCATTGTTTATTTTACTGCCTAGGTAGCAGAATTCGTTAACTTCATTGACTTCGTGACCATCAATCCTGATGTTAAGTTTCTCGCTGTTCTCATTTCTACTACTTCTTATTACCTTCGTCTTTCTCCGATTTACCATCAAACCAAACTGTGTACTCATTAGACTGTTCATTCCGATCAGCAGATCACTTAATTCTTCTTCACTTAGCAATGTCATCAGCGAATCGTACCATTGATATCCTTTCACCTTGTATTTTAATTCCACTGCTGAACCTCTCTTTTACTTCCAACATTGCTTCCTCGATGTTCAGATTGAAGAATAGTGGCGAAAGGCTACAGCCTTGTCTTACTCCCTTCTTAATACGAGCACTTCGTGCTTGATTGTCCACTATTATTATTCCTTCTTGGTTGTTGTACATCTTGTATATGATCCGTCTCTCCCTATAGCTTACCCCTACTTTTTTCAGAATCTTGAACAGCTTGCACCATTCTATATTGTCGAACGCTTTTTCCAGATCGACAAATCCTATGAACGTGTCTTGATTTTTCTTTAGCCTTGCTTCCATTGTTAGCCGTAACCTCAGAATTGCCTCTCTCGTGCCTGATCGTCACCTAGCGCATTCTCAATTTTCTCTTCCATTCTTCTGTATATTATTCTTGTAAGCAGCTTCGACGCTCTTGCCGTCTTCGGAATTGTGTGGATGATGCTTTTCCGAAAGTCAGATGGTATGTCGCCAGACTCATATATTCTACACACCAATCTGAAAAGTCGTTTTGTTGTCACTTCCCCTAATGACTTTAGAAATTCTGATGGAATGTTATCTCTCCCTTCTGCCTTATTTGACCGTAAGTCCTCCAAAGGTCTTTTAAATACCGATTCTAATACTGGATCCCCTATCTCTTCTAAATCGACTCCTAATTCTTCTTCTATCACATCAGACAAATCTTGACCCTCATAGCGGCTTTCAATGTATTCTTTCCACCTATCTGCTACCTCCTCTGCATTTAACAGTGGAATTCCCGTTGCACTCTTAATGTTACCACCGTTGCTTTTAGTGTCACCAAAGGTTGTTTTGACTTTCCTATATGCCGAGTCTGTCCTTCCGACAATCATATCTTTTTCGATGTCTTCACATTTTTCCTGCAGCCATTTCGTCTTAGCTTTTCTGCACTTCCTATTTATTTCATTCCTCAGCTACTTGTATATCTGTATTCCTGATTTTCACGGAACATGTTTGTACTTCCTCCTTTCATCAATCAACTCAATTATTTCTTCTGTTACCCATTGTTTCTTCGCAGCTACTTTCTTTGTACCTATGTTTTCCTTCCCAACTTCTGTGATGGCCCGTTTTAGAGACGTTGGTTCCTCTTCAACTGTGTTGCCTTCTGCGCTATTCCTTATTGCTGTATCTATAGCGTTAGAGAACTTCAGACATATCTCGTCATTCCGTAGAACTTCCGTATCCCACTTCTTAGCGTATTGATTCTTCCTGACTAATGTCTTCAACTTCAGCCTACTCTTCATCACTACCAAATTGTGATCTGAGTCTATATCTGCTCCTGGGTACGCCTTACAATCCAGTATCTGATTTCGGAATCTCTGTCTGACCATGATGTAATCTAATTGAAATCATCCCGTATCTCCCGGCCTTTTCCAAGTATACCTCCTCCTCTTGTGATTTTTGAACAGGGTATTCGCTATTACTAGATGAAACTTGTTACAGAACTTAATTAGTCTTTCTCCTCTTTCATTCGTTGTCCCAAGCCCATATTCAGATGTAACCTTTTCTTCTACTCCTTCCCCTATAACTGCATTCCAGTCGCCCATGACTATTACATTTTCGTCCCCCTTTACATACTGCATTACCCTTTCAATATCCTCATACACTTTCTCTATCTGTTCATCTTCAGCTTGCGACGTCGGCATGTATACCTGAACTATCGTTGTCGGTGTTGGTCTGCTGTAGATTCTGATTAGAACAAACCGGACACTGAACTGTTCACAGTAACACACCCTCTGCCCTACCTTCCTATTCATAACGAATCCTACACCTGTTATACCATTTTCTGCTGCTGTAGATATTACCCGATACTCATCTGACCAGAAATCCTTGTCTTCCTTCCACTTCAATTCACTGACCCCTACTGTATCTAGATTGAGCCTGGCATTTCCATTTTCAGATTTTCTACTTTCCCTACCACGTTCAAGCTTCTGAAATTCCTCGCCCCGACTCGTAGAACATTATCCTTTCGTTGATTATTCAATCTTTTTCTCATGGTAACCTCCCACTTGGCAGTCCCCTCCCGGAGATCCGAATGGGAGACTATTCCGGAATGTTTTGCCAATGGAGAGATCATCATGACACTTCTTCAACTACAGGTCACATGTCCTGTGGATACACGTTACGCGTCTTTATATCTGTTTAAACCTAGGTAAGGAGTCGAATAAAATTGTGAAGTACAATTAGCCGGTGCATGATTCCCATTCTTTCCATACATCATTAACTTATAGTAAGACAGTCACATTCAAGCCAACTTTTGCTTCAAGGATCATGAAATTTCATCACGGTATTACCGCATCTAGCCTCAAAGAGTTCGTCACCTCGGCGGGGAAAACAGTTCCGAAAGTTTCTTCAGATACCCAGCATCTGCCCGAGGCCTCCAACTGATGCATCAGATCCCGCAGAGTTAGCAGTGTGTGGCGATGTCGGCTGCCACGTCCCAGCTGCTGTTCCAGACAGTACCGTACAACGCATGCGACTCTGAGACCGGGTTGTCTAGTGGTCGCCTCGAGGTGCTGTAGGGCGCCTGAGTGTTCGTGAAACCGGGAGTGAATGCATGCAGCCGTGGGAACACGACTGTGTGTGTCATCTTCTACAACGCAAGTGTCCAGAGAATAGAGCAACACTTCGTCACCAAGAATGTTGAAATAAACGTGCTGGTTCAGGTTCACACTGACCGTAGTGACTGAATCCAAGTCGCGGTGACAGAACACCCCCAAGACAACATGGAACCACGAGTCGCTTGAACTGCATCCTCTATAGGCCGTCGGTCCCATCGCCACCTCCATAATTGCACAACAGGCGAAATCGCGCGACTTGTCTGACGCACCTCCACGCAGCCACCGTCTCCGTCTGTGTGTGGTTCGGCCCACTCAAGACGTGCAGCTGTGTGTGTCTGTGTGAGCGACGGCCGCCTTCCGAACGATTGCTAGGCAGCTGGTTCAGATGGAGCTGCTTTGCCAGGCATTGGCAATTTGCGTCCGGTTTGAAACCGATCGCCAGCCACTTGGAGTGACACTCGTCAACAGCCCTATCGGCTAGGAGCTTTTTCCGCCACTGCCTCACATCACTACGAGTGGTTCACCATTCGTTGCAGACACTTGGACAGTCCACGTTGATAGACCAACAGATCGTGTAACTTTACCAGTTTCTGCCACTTCTCGACTTCTCCACGTCGACGCAGGTGACCGCCCTGACCTCACGCCAGCTACTGGCACGTACACACCGCGATTGTCACCTCATCATCACTACTGACGTCCAGGCGTGTTGGAGTGAACCAAAGCGATGTTGTTCGCACATGGAGGAGATACAGAGAGACGGGAAGTGCAAATCACATGCCTCGCTCAGGCCGCCCAAGTGCTACTACCACTTCGGTGGAAAACCGCTACCTACGGATTATGGCTAGGAGAAACCCTGACCGCAACGCCACTATGTTGAATAACGCTTTTCGTGCAGCCACAGGACGTCCTGTTACAACTGAAACTGTGCGCAATCGGCTGCATAGTGCGCAACTTCACTCCCGACGTCCGTGGCGAAGTCCGTCTTTGGAACCACGACACCGTGCAGCGCGGTACGTGACCCACCAACCAATCTGCGGGATCTGCGCCGATTTGCCGTTGAGGAGTGAGACAATCTGGACCAACAGTGCCTTGAAGAACTTGTGGGAAGCACGGCACGACGAATACAGGCATGTATCAGTACCAGAGGACGTGCTACTGGGCATTAGAGGACCATCACCTCTGAAGGTCTCTCTGTGGAACAACGCGCAACGTGTGGTTTTCTTGACCAATAGAAAGGGCCGAAATCATGTTTATGTTGATATCTATTCCAATTTTCTGTACAGGTTCCGGAATTCTCGGAACCGACGTGAAACAATCTATTTTTTGATGTGTGTATTAAGTAGTGGAATACATCTCAACATACCCATCTCTTACTAAGCGAGGTAATAAGATTGCTGAAAGGTCGACCTGTCACATTCAAAAGGGTAATTAGATTAGGAAGGAAGACTCTAAAGCAGTAGATGGGTTGTCCTATTCAGGCAGCAACATAATTGTTTGCAGCCGAAGTAGACAGGACATTAAATACAGACTGGCTAGGGCTTGGAAAACATCTCTGCAATAGAGTAATTGTTTTGCTTTTTAACATAAATTTGACCTTTAGGCTGACTTTCGTAAGGTTCTTGTCACGAGTGTAGTCTTGTATGGAAGTGAAACATAGATGGTAAGCAGCTGACACAAGCAGAGGATATGAGATACTGAGATGTAGTGCTAGAGCAAACTGCTGAAGAATAGGTGTTTAGATGCTTTAATTAAAGAAGATACTGAATCGAATTAGAGACCGTAAAAAATATGCCACAACTTGACTGAAAGAAGGTATCAGTTGACAGAACACCTCCTGGGACGTCAGCGAATCGTCCGTTTGGTGATGGACAAGTAGTGTAGGGAGAAAAACTTGTAGAGGGACACCGAGTCATGAGTGCAGTAAACAGGTTCAGATGAATGCACGCTGCAGTAGTGTTTTGGAAGTGGAGGGGCTCGCACAGGATAGTGTAGCATTTACAGTGGCATGAAACCGGTCTTAGAACTAACAATGGCAACAACAGATAACTACGACAATTGTTATGATAACAGAAATAACGTTATTTCTCACTAATCTGAAATCACAGTCTTGCTGACAGATGGAAACTGTGTGTCAGGCTGGCACTCAAACCCAGTCCTTCTCCTTTTGCGGACGCTTCTCACACTAACAGTAGTATCGAGATATGAACAACAATGTGGGCATTGTCGGTCCTCCTTGATGCAAAATATATTTGATGTTCATTTATTTATTTATTCATTACACATGTTAGTTTCAGAGGCAAATATCGCCATCGATGTACACCTTGCAGAAAATAGCACAGTTATAAAACGGTATAAAACGTTATTACATGTCTACTGTTTGTTTCTTAAATATTGTTTTGTGTGAGTACTTTAATAATACCTTATTTATTATACATTACAGCGTGGTTTTAAGATTGTTGTTGGTGTTTGGGGCATATTTTCTGTGTTTTTCTGTTGCCGTTTTTCTCAACATAAATCATGTCATTTGCAACTACGTGAGCGGCTATTAGTAAACAAATACGAAAACGTGAACTTACGTATGTCAGCGTTATGCAGTCGGGATTGCGGCAGTGTTGTGGATACAGTTTTAGTGTGTACTAGGTTGTTACATAGTTTCTCGTGTACTCATGTTCGCTGGATGGCTTGCAGCTAGTTCTATACACTGAAAATTATAACCGCCGCACTTCTTCCATAATGCATAACGTTACGCCAACTTGCCTCTGGCGTGTCTCGTGAGAAACGTATCACACGTTGCAAGAAGGTCATGAAAATTTAAGCGCGAGTTCTGACGACTTCCGTTCCTCTTTTATGTGTCTGTATGTGATGGGTGAGTGGTTCTTTTCCAAGTGTGTGCTTTCTGTTGTGTGTCGTGCGTCAGTTCTCTCAGAGCTGTGAAGATTGTGTCGTTGAAAAGTGTTCTTTCTTCGTTTATTACGTTTTTCTCTTCCACTATTGCCTTTTGTATCTAATAATTTTCTTTTGTTGTTGTTGGTATAAGCAGAAAAAGTTCTGGGATAGAGTAATACTACCAACCTAAGTGATGATCCAACACAAAGATATCAAAGGAACCAAGAGACATTCATAAAAAGCATTACACGTACCCTCACACAGAAGCAGACAAAAAAATACAAAGGAATCCTAAAGCTCCACTCTTAACAGGATTGCAAATGTCCACAAACTTCTCATTCTAATCAGGCCAGCGGTGGACTACAGAGAGACACATGTACGCATTCCTAGAGAAAACATACACATATCCAAACAACAGAAGCTTCAAAACGCCAGAAGACGTAATAGAGAAAATTAAGAACATTCCCCCAACAGCAAAACTTGTATCTTCTGACATTACATCCATGTACACACACATACACACAGAAGAAATTATAAAGACTATAGAACAACAGATAAAGTACAATAAATTCGCAGAAATAAAAATAAATGAAATCTCATCCATTCTTAGTCTAATCACTGAACAAAACTACTTCACTTTCAGCAACAACTTCTGTTTTCAAACAGAGGGGCTAACCATTGGATATTCCCTCAGTGGGAAATTAGTAGGCATATTCTTGTATCGTATAGAGAACACAATATTCAACAACTTTATAAAACAAGATGGTACCGATACGAGGATGACATAATTGGCTTATAGATGAAACACAAAACAGTTGAAGAGCTACACAGTAACGTCAACACAGTACTACCTCAGTCCCACTTCACAAAGGAAAGAGAAAAAAACAATAATCTAAATTTCTTGAATCTTACAGTTACAAGAAACAAGCACCTACATTATTTTTCCATCTTCAGAAGACCCACATCACCAACCACTGCTACCCATATCTCATCCAACCACCATACATTCAGTAAATATGCCAGCTTTGCACTCATGCTCCACAGCATAAACAGAACACGTCTTAAACTGAAGTGTACACACAGGCACTAAATACAATCACACACAGCCGGCTGGAGTGGCCAAGCGATTCTAGCCGCTACAGTCTGGAACCACGCGACCGCTACGGTAGCAGGTTCGAATCCTGGATCGGGCATGGATGTGTGTGATGTACTTAGATTAGTTAGGTTTATGTAGTTCTAAGTTCTAGGCGACTGATGACCACAGCAGTTAAGTCCCATAGTGCTCAGAGCCATTTGAACCATTTATAATCAAACAAAGTGCTGTGGAAAATGACTACAAAACAGATATCATAAACAAGCTCAACAGCAAGGTAAATATGAAACATAAAAATAGTGGCGACCCATTCAAAAGCACAAGCAAATAATCTGAAAACCCACAGGCCAAACACACAGACAACACAGCAGACCACATCACTTCAGGAAACGGAAACATATGGTACACCCTGACATACAGTAATAAAATATCACATAGAACTGGAAACATCTAGAAAAAGCAAGGGATCCCAATAAAATTCTAAACAAACCACATAGTTCATGAAAGGCTGAGACCAGACAAAAGAATCTCAGAAAAATTCAGCATGCTGGAATAAACCAGCTCACAATTAACTGCTATCAGGCCTAACCCATAGGAGAAACAATCAAAACTATCCGAACGAAGTACACAGAGTCCTAAAAAGAGACAGCACACATTCCACTTTCGAAAGACATCCAACGAATAAAAACTGTACCTCTACTAATATCGAAAGTGATCTGCACATAACAGAATGCACACACACGCAAAAAGACGTAACCGAAGAAGAGAAGAAGTCAGAACTTCCGCTACAATTTTCATAGCGTCCTTGTAACATGCGATACATTTCTCGCGACACATGCTAATGGCAAGATGGCGTAATGCTTTGGATTATGAACGAAGTGCGAAACTTACGTTTTTCTGTGTGTAAAATTAGCTGCAAGCCTTGCCGCGACCGTAAGACACGAGAAACTATGTAACAACCGAGTGCACATCAAAACTGTATCCACAACACTACGGCAATCCCAACTGTATAACGCTGACATACATAAGTTAATGTTTTTGTATTTGTTTAGTAATGGCCGCTCATACAGTTGCAGATGACATAAACTATGCTGCGAAAAACGGCAACAGACGCACACAGAAAATATGCCCCAAACACCAACAACAATCTTAAAACCAAGCCGTACTGTATAATAAATAAGGTATTATGAAAGTACTCACGGAAAGCAGTATTTATAAAACAAACAGTACACATTTAATAATGTTTTACAGTGTTTTATAACTATGCTATTCTCTGCATGTTTTAGATATAAAGATCCCATGACCCATTAGTGATGGCGACATTTGTCGCTGAAACTAGATTTGGGAATAAATAACTAAACAACAAAATCGTTTTGCTTCCAGAAGGACTCACAGTTCCCTTTTTTGTATCCAAACACCATCTGGAAGAGTTCCAAATAAAATTATTCTATGGAGACATGACTCACGACTTGTACTCACAGCTTCAGTTCTGACGTTTTCTTTTCTCCGGCACCTCGTTTTCGGAATGATAAGATGTCAGCCACGGCATTTTGGTATGCATGTTCCTGTCTTGGAAGAGGCGTACGAAGAGCTGGAAAGAACACAGGGCGACAGGTAACTCCTACGGATAGCTAAAGCAAGAGATAATGCGACCGAGGACGTAACACCAGTGAGGCCGATAAAGGATAAATCAGGTGTAGTATTATACGACCTTGAGAAAATCTTGAGTAGTAGGTGGGAGTACTTTCAAAGGCTATTGAATGAGAAAAATGTATGAGAGAAGTATGAGTAGGGAGATATAAATGAAAGAATGACCCAAAGTATAAGTAGGAAAGAAGTCCAACATGCGATGAAGAAAATGAAAAATGGGAGGCCCTAGGAGCTTACTAAATCTCAATAGAAGCATGGAGAAGTCTGGAAGAACAGGGTACTGATATTCTCTGGGATCTAATGCAGAAGATCTGGAAAGGAGAAAGAACGCCACATGTGTGGAGAAGCCGTATGCCTCTATATAAGGGCAATTATACAGGGATAAAAGTGATGTCCCACACAATGAAGATCTTGGAAAGGATATTTGAGAACAAGGTGCGTCTAGAAACTGACGTATGTAAAGAACAGTTTGGATTTATGCCGGGAAGAGGAAAAACCAACAAAGGATGCGAAAAATCTATATATTAACCTGCAATGAGAACAACTGATGATCAAGTAATTTAAATACCTAGGCTCTTAAATGAAAAGTAATGGAGGACTGGAGGTATAAATACAGCAGAGGATGAATAGTTATGGATGAACTGGAGGAAACTGAGCTGAGTACTATGTGATAAGAAGGTTAGCTGCAGAATGAAAGGAAAGTTTTACAAGTCTGTGGTGAGGCCTGCGATGCTGTATAGTGCAAAAACTTGCCCAATTACAAAAGTCCAAGAGAAAAAGATGGGAGTGGATGAAATGAGAATGATGAGGTGGATGAGTGGGGTGACACGAAAGGATAGACTAAGGAAAGTGTACACCAGGGGAACAGTGAAAGTGGAGCCCATAGGGAAGAAGATCCAAGAAAGTAGGCTGAAATGGTATTTACACGTGCAGAGAAGAGGGGAGTACTTCTATGGATCATCACAGCTCCCGTAATCTCCATATTTCTGCCATCTGCTTTCCACAGTTCGACAACATTAGTGTGGCTTGCTTGCGTAATCCCAAAGATCCCAGTAATGCCATATTTTCATTCTAGAAACATCCCCCAGGCTGTGGATAAGCCATGTCTCAGCAATATCCTTTCTTCCAGGACTGCTAGTTTTGCAAGGTTCGCAGGAGAGCTTCTGTGAAGTTTGGAAGGTGCGAGACGAGATACTGGCAGAAGTAAAGCAGTGAGGACGGGGCGCAAGTCGTGTTTTGGTAGTTCAGTTGGTAGAGCACTTGCCCGCGAAAGGCAAAGGTCGCGAGTTCGAGTTTTAATATGCCAGAAAGTTTCATATCAGCGCACACTCCGCTGTAGAGTGAAAATTTGATTCTAGAAAGAATATATTGTTGCACGGGGAAACATATAATTTTAGAATTGTACATTCCCATTCGAAACGTTCTCAGAAAGATGTATGCGTTAATACCACGTGCTGTTGCTGATGTCCGTGTCTGCTATTTCCAGTTTGGCTGGTATCTCGGTATTGCAGATGACGTGCAGCGAAATGAACAACGGCATGTGCTACTATGGTTTACATGTCGGTAATTCATGACTCTTCATGGCTAGTATGCAATATGATTGATTAGATTAGATTGGATTAATACTTGTTCCATAGATCATGAATACGACACTCCATAATGATGTGGAACATGTTATTTTAATGAAAGATTTTTTTACATACCGGTATTCAATTTCTATACAACAATTTTTTACCCTCTCTCTCATTCTCCTTTATTTTTTATTTCTCTCTCTCTCTCTCTCTCTCTCTCTCTCTCTCTCTCTCTCTCACACACACACACACACACACACATTCTTTTTTATTTTTATTTGTTTGGTGTGCTCGACTATCAGCGAGGCACGAAGACGTCCGTGAATGAGTTACGTTCGAATACAGTTACGAAAGAAATATAAAACTATGAGAGTTACTGATTTATGATGCTTAGTTTGCAGTCTGTTCTGAATATTATTAGTAACTACGTTCCAGTCCCTAAACCTGTTTACAGAAATGCGAATCAGACGCATTACGTATTCCAGGCCGTCGCAGCCGCGTCTTTGAAAGGCCATCTGTGGTCACTTCCCAGCCCGCTCGCTGTAGGATCACATCGGTTCGTCTTCTTGCTGCTAGTACTGTAACTGAGGTTTGGCAACAAGGCAAGGTATATTTGGCAACTCTGTGATCGACGAGTTACTTCCTGGTGTACACGGAATTAAGCCTCAAAGTTCACTTGATTTTTCCTGTCATTTCCATTGAATAATCTGAGTTATTGTCGCTTCAGGTACAACAAAAGATTGTAAATTTACGGTTTTCAGCCCAGGAAAGTCGTTTCGTTGTGTAGATCTCAATTAAACTCGTACTTTAAATAGCGGTTTATTTGTTATGGACTCTGCTGGCCTCGTAAGACAAATTTGCAACACATACGTCTTGGCTAGCTCTGTGGTGACGTGCTGACATCTGAGAAAGCGTCTGTTATTATTGGCGGTTCCAGTCTCGCTGAATGTAACACTTTTATCCCTTCTGTGAAAGATCTACAATCAGTAAGATCAAACATCGATAAGTAAATCGCAAGAAAATACTTTCGGCTCATAGTGCAATGGTGAAAAACTTACAACGCTGCACAACAGGTAACGCCTCGTTCCGCTGCTGACAAACAAATGTTGGGTTTCTACGAACACATAACTTTATTCATGAAGTGCCACATTTGCATACCTTTTGAGTATGACACAGCATACCAAATAAACACAGACCCAATCGAAATCTAAGTGAGTACTATTTTACTAATTCGCGCCGATAGAGGCACGCTTGTGTACAGATACTCAGTTTTATCAAAACAGACTTTCGTCGTAAGGTTATCGTGGGTAGTTTTATTTCATTTCTTTTAATACAGTGGACAATTTTCGTAACGTTTCTTTTAGTGTTGAAAAAACAATACTATGTGGACCTGTGGTCTAAGAAGCCGGCACGGTAGCTCAGCGTGTTCGGTCAGAGGGTCAGCAGCTCTCTGTAATAAAAAAACTAAGTTAATCGATCGACAACGAACTTGAACGGATGTCTTACGACGTCCGCTCCGTGCAGATCCAACGAACAAATGTCAACAAAATGAGATTAAAAAAAGGGGGGGGGGGTAGCGTCGTTGATTCAGAATCAAAATATCTTCGGTCCCGGGTTCTATCCCCGCCACTGGCTAAATTTTGACAAATAATCAACATTGGCGGCCGCAGATTTCCGGAATAAGAAGGCAGCCTCATTCTGCCAACGGCCTTGTCAAAGAGAGCAGAGGAGCGGATAAAGGTTCTGGGCAATCTCTTGTCCTAGGGGTGGGAAATTGCCCCTAAAGGTGGAGGAATCAGCAATGATCAACGACATGAGGATGCAGAAGGCAATGGAAACCACTGCATTAAAGACACGTTACGTGTATCCACAGGACATGTGGCCTGTAGTTGAAGAAGTGCCATGATGATCACTCCATTGGCAAAAGATTCCGGAATAGTCCCCCATTCGGATCTCCGGGAGGCGACTGCCAAGGGGGAGGTTACCATGAGAAAAAGATTGAATAATCAACGAAAGGATTACGTTCTACGAGTCGGGGCGTGGAATGTCAAAAGCTTGAACGTGGTAGGGAAACTGGAAAATCTGAAAAGGGAAATGCAAAGGCTCAATCTAGATATAGTAGGGGTCAGTGAAGTGAAGTGAAAGGAAGACAAGGATTTCTGTTCAGATGAGTATCGGGTAATATCAACAGCAGCAGAAAATGGTACAACGGTGTAGGATTCGTTATGAATAGGAAGGTAGGGAAGAGGGTGTGTTACTGTGAACAGTTCAGTGACCCGGTTGTTCTAATCAGAATCGACAGCAGACCAACACCGACAACGATAGTTCAGGTATACATGCCGACGTCGCAAGCTGAAGATGAACAGATAGAGAAAGTGTATGAGGATATTGAAAGGGTAATGCAGTATGTAAAGGGAGACGAAAATGAAATAGTCATGGGCGACTGGAATGCAGTTGTAGGGAAAGGAGTAGAAGAAAAGGTTACAGGAGATAATGGGCTTGGCACAAGGAATGAAAGAGGAGAAAGACTAATTGAGTTCTGTAACAAGCTTCAGCTAGTAATAGCGAATACCCTGTTCAAGAATCACAAGAGGTGGAGGTATACTTGGAAGAGGCCGGGAGATACGGGATGATTTCAATTAGATTACATCATGGTCAGAAAGAGATTCCAAAATGAGATACTGGATTGTAAAGCGGACCCAGGAGCAGACATAGACTCAGATCACAATTTGGTAGTGATGAAGAGTAGGCTGAAGTTCAAGACATTAGTCTGGAAGAATCAATATTCAAAGAAGTGGGATACGGAAGATCTAAGGAATGACGAGATACGTTTGAAGTTCTCTAACGCTATAGATACAGGAATAACGAATAGAGCAGTAGGCAGTACAGTTGAAGAAGAATAGACATCTCTAAAAAGGGTCCTCACAGATGTTGGGAAGGAAAACATAGGTACAAAGAAGGTTGCTGCGAAGAAACCATGGGTAACAGAAGAAATACCTCAGTTGATTGATGAAAGGAGGAAATACAGACATGTTCCGGGAAAATCAGGAATACAGAAATACAAGTTGCTAAAGAATGAAATGAATAGAAAGTGCAGGGAAGCTAAGACGAAATGGCTGCAGGAAAAATGTGAAGACATCGAAAAAGATATGATTGTCGGAAGGACAGACTCAGCATGCAGGAAAGTCAAAACAACCTTTGGTGACATTAAAAGGAACGGTGGTAACATTAAGAGTGCAACGGGAATTCCACTGTTAAATGCAGAGGAGAGAGCAGATAGGTGGAAAGAATACATTGAAAGCCTCTATGAGGGTGAAGATTTGTCTGATGTGATAGAAGAAGAAACAGGAGTCTATTTGGAAGAGATAGGGGATCCAGCATTAGAATCGGAATTTAAAAGAGCTTTGGAGGACTTTCGGTCAAATAAGGCAGAAGGGATAGATAACATTCCATTAGAATTTCGAAAAGCATTAGCGGAAGTGGCAACAAAACGACTATTCACGTTGGTGTGTAGAGTATATGAGTCTGGTGACATACCATCTGACTTTCGCAAAAGCATCATCCACACAATTCGGAAGATGGCAAGACCTGACAAGTGTGATAATTATCGCACAATCAGCTTAACGGCTCATGCATCGAAGCTGCTTACAAGAATAATATACACAAGAATGGAAAAGAAAATTGAGAATGCGCTAAGTGACGATCAGTTTGGCTTTAGGAAAAGTAAAGGCACGAAGAGGCAATTCTGACGTTACGGCTAATAATGGAAGCAAGGCTAAAGAAAAATCAAGGCACCTTCATAGGATTTGTGGACCTGGAAAAAGCGTTCGACAATATAAAATCATGCAAGCTGTTCATGATTCTGAAAAAAGTTGGGGTAAGCTATAGGGAGAGACGGGTCATATACAATATGTACAACAACCAAGAGGGAATAATAACAGTGGACGATCAAGAACGAAGTGCTCGTATTAAGAAGGGAGTAAGACAAGGCTGTAGCCTTTCACCCCTACTCTTCAATCTGTACATCGAGGAATCAATGATGGAAATAAAAGAAAGATTCAGCAGTGGAATTAAAACACAAAGTGAAAGGATATCAATGATACGATTCGCTGATGACATTGCTATCCTGAGTGAAAGTGAAGAAGAATTAAATGATCTGCTGAACGGAATGAACAGTCTAATGAGTACACAGTATGGTTTGAGAGTAAATCGGAGAAAGACGAAGGTAATGAGAAGTAGTAGAAATGAGAACAGCGAGAAACTTAACATCAGGATTGATGGTCACGAAGTCAATGAAGTTAAGGACGGAGCAAGGAGGACATCAAAAGCAGACTCGCTATGGCAAAAAAAGCATTTCTGACCAAGAGAAGTCTTCTAATATCAAATACCGGCCTTAATTTGAAGAAGAAATTTCTGAGGGTGTACGTCTAGAGTACAGCATTGTATGGTAGTGAAACATGGACTGTGGGAAAACCGGAACAGAAGAGAATCGAAGCATTTGAGATGTTGTGCTATAGACGAATGTTGAAAATTATGTGGACTGATAAGGTAAGGAATGAGGAGGTTCTACGCAGAATCGGAGAGGAAAGGAATATGTGGAAAACACTGATAAGGAGAAGGGACAGGATGATAGGACATCTGCTAAGACATGGGGGAATGACTTCCATGGTACTAGAAGGAGCTGTAGAGGGCAAAAACTGTAGAGGAAGACAGAGATTGGAATACGTCAAGCAAAAAATTGGGGACGTAGGTTGCAAGTGCTACTCTGAGATGAAGAGGTTAGCACAGGAAAGGAATTCGTGGCGCCCGCATCAAACGAGTCCGTAGACTGATGACAAAAAAAAAAAAAAAAACCATGAGGGAGAAATTAACCATGAACTGTATATGCGAATTTTCTGATGTGATATATAACAGTCTGACATTGCACATGCACTTTATTGATTTCGAGCATGTAGAAAACTTGTTCTGAGTTAAAGCCGTCAAACAAGGTTTGATGAAGAATAAAATGCCACTACCAGACGACAGCTAATGTAGAAAATACTTTTCTGACTATTTTGGCACGATGCGCTCTCCCCATACATAATACAAAGGTTCGAGATGCATCTGCTGCCTGGCCGTCTATTAAACCTGAAAAGATCAAAATGTCCCAGAAGTTAGCCCTTTTCCCACATGCGGCTATTTTGTGTTGAGAACTGAAGGTAATTACGTTCAAAGTTCCATTAAATTGGTAACGTCAACAGACATCAGAATTGAGTTGTAAAAATGTAGCAGTGAATGAAATGGAACTCGTGACATCTTATCTATAGTGCGTGACACTTATTGTAACGCTAGTAGCTGTCATCTACCTACAGCACCTCGAGAAGTCAATAATAGTTCCTCCAGAACTTCGGCATTCCACAGTGCTGTGAGATAAAGCATATGGCCGGATCTAGACTTCTGAGAGACAGACAGTTACAGCTTTTTATTTGCACTGCACGACGTTTTCAACAAACAGATAGGGCAGTAGAGTAGCTCAAGTGGAAAGGAACACTTCCTCTTTAAATTTCTGCATCCTATACTGTTGGCAGTTCTGTGTAGGTGGCAGTTACGAGATTTTATTTCGGTGATTACAAAATAGAGTCGAATGTATGCACTGGGCAGCCGAGGCAGCTAGTTCATGGCGATTCACTCAACCAAGTAAATGAAAGTACTGAACATGCAGCAAACCACTACAGAGAGTTTGTGTGTCAGAATTATCATCCACTGTGGCGAAACGGCATTACGAGAGAAAAACAAGGCACAGAGAAGGTGCTTTGGTGGTCGGTTGGATTGATGGGCTCCTGTGATGATGGTCTGGGTTCGATTCCAACTTCTGCCCATGATTTTTAATAAAGAGACACAGGTTGTATTCTGACTACGCCAAGTGAAGAAGGTATAATGGCATTGTGGTCTGAAATTCACATTAAATATGATATTCCTTTTCTACCAAGTAGTTGTTAGGTTGCACCACAATAAAGTCAGGAGTGGTGAAATGAGGGAACTCTGTCACCAGTGACCTCTGTTATACTAGTTATCTATTTATAGTGACGAAACAAACGCTATGTAGGGTCACAGGACCCTTATCCCATCTTTTATTTGAGCTTCTGTATGTCGATAAAATTGGATCTGAACTTGGAACGCAACTCAGACCGCCCTTAACGCGGAATTTGATCCCTTCGTGACAATACAGCTCGACCACAATTTGTTGTTTGCTTAAAACTGCAGATTTCTCAACACCTCCACGTATTGCGGATGAATGGGTTCGAATGCTGGCCCGGAACTTAGGTTTTCATTATGTATTATCAAGCTCCAGCATGAGAACAACTATCTGCTGATGGATAATAATTTTGATTTTTAATGCATTTTCATTCGTTGTCAACACCAACGATATCTGAAATTTTTTACTCCCAGTGAGACACAGAACTGTTTGAGAGATCACTCTAAGTTGAAGGAGGTTATTCTGAGCTGCTGGTGGAGAAACAGTCTGTAGCTGACGTCTCTTTGGGTGTAGTCCACAACGATATGTGTGGGTTTCGATTCCCAGTCAGCACTGAACTCTTCGTCATACTATTTCTTATCCATACATGCTCACATGTCGCTGCTGATGTAACAAACCCATATTTAACGTTCGTATTCCCTAATAAATAAAAGCGAAAGGTTCCAGGTTGGAGTCCTGGGAAGGAAAAAATTAATGTTTCGTCTAGTCATTTCACTTAAAACATCTTGCTACTGCCGAGAAAATCCCGTATGTCACAGGTGATGGTGCTTCGATAACAATCCCATTAGGTTCTGGGTTCGAATCCCTGTCCAACACAAAGCTGTACATCACGGCATTTCAAGTAAGTTACTTGTGAAGAAGCAATATTTAACATCTCTCGTATTTCGTTAACAGGGACAATAGATGCTGGGTAGGAATTCGCGTCCGTTAGAAATGTTTACGTTATGTAATTTAAAGTTGATATTGGCTAACTGATAATTTCTAAAATCGAGGTATATCACTCTCTGTATGCCTAGTCAGGAATAACTGTTAGTTTCCGTCAGTCACGAAATCTTAGTGTGCGTGACCTGGGTTTGAATCCAAATGCAGAACGAGACGGTTCGTCGCGTCATTTGAACTTCATACATATTCTTAACTAGCTGCTCGTGAATAACTTAAATTTTTAATATCATTTTCTGTAAATAACAAGTACGGTATGTTACTTTGAAGAGGGAATCATGAATGCGACGACTTACTACGTGCGTTACCTACCTGACGTAATAATTAGAGAGGTAACATTTCAGGTATGTCATTTATTGTAATAAATGTGAGCTTACTAGCCTTATCTGTGCTAAGGTGTTCCCTGATATTTGTAGTATCGTGGTATTACTTTACATCTTGAATTATTGCGGTACAGAGCCGAGTTTTCTCGTGGTGACTTGTGGAGCCATTTTCAATAGTCAAACGACTGTACCAAGGAGCGATTAGAGGAACTGCTAGACAGCTGCGTTATGTGAGTTGCATGCGAATCAGGCGAAATGCAATTCAGGTCGTTCGGATACTTTTGAGAACGACTGTACATGTACATGGATTCTCTGCAGATCACACTTAAGTGCCTGGCGGAGGGTTCATCGAATGACCTTCACAACCATTCTCGATTATTCCAATACCGAACAGTGCGAGGAAGAAACGAATGCCTAAACCTTTCCCAGATAGTTCCCGTTTCCCTTATTTTATTACGACGATCTTTTCTCCCTAAGTCTGTGTTAGCAAAATATTTTCGCATTCGAAGGAGAAAGTTGGTGACTGAAATTTCCTGATGTGATTCTGCCGCAACGAAAAACGCCTTTTTTTATATCCACCACAAATTCTGTATGAGGTTAGTAACACTGTTTCCACTATTTCCGTGTAATACAGAAAGTGCAGCTCTTCTTTGAACTTTCTCAATGTACTCCATTAACCCTATCCGGTGAGGATCCCACACTGTGCAGCGGTACCCCAAAAGAGGGCATACAAGCGTAGCGCAGGCAGTCTTTTTAGTAGATCTGTTGCATTTTCTGAATATTCTGCTAATGAATCGCAGTCTTTGGGTTGCCTCCCCCTCAACATAATGTGTTCTTCCCAATTTAAGGGGCTCGTAATTATAATTCCTAGGTTTTTAGTTGAATTTGCGGGCTTTAGATTTAGTGATTTATAGTGTAACCGAAGTTTAACAGATTCCTTTTAGCACTCATATGGAGGACTCCATTATCTAATGCCAATTGCCACTTTCCAAAATATACAGATATGTTTTCTAAATCATTTTGCATTTTTTGATCTCAGATTGCTCCTCAGATTGTTATAAAATCATTTATACAGATAAGGAACGGCAGTGGGCCTATAACACTACATTAGGGAACGCCAGAAATCACTTCTGTTTCACTCGATGACTTTCTGTCAGCTATTAGGAACTGTGACATCTCTAACAGGATATCAAGAACCCAGTTAGCTAACTGAGAAGATATTCCATAAGCACCGAATTTCAGTACAAGCCGCTCGTATGATAAAGTGTCAAAGGCCTTTTCGAAATCCTTGTCGAAAGCACTCAACACTTCATGCTTCACAAGAATTATGTTTTCTTAATCCGAGTTTACTGTGTGTTAATAGACCATTTTCTTCGAGGTAATTCATAGTCCTCGCACGCAATATATGTTCCAAAATCCTACTGGATATCGACATTAATAATATGGGCCTGTAAATTAATGGATTACTCCTTCTACCCTTCTTGAATATTTGTGTAACCTGTGCAGTTTTCCAATCTTTTCGTACGGATCTTTCGTCCAGGGGACGGTTGTATATGGTTGTTGGAGCTGTTGCATCAGGAAACATAATTCGTATACACTGTGAACTGGAAGACTTGTTGTGATTTAAGTTGCTTCACAACTCGGAGGATATCTGCCTCTAGATTACTCATGTGGAGAACTGCTCTTGATCGGATTCTGGAATATGCAGAAAGATTTTAAAGATTTGATCGACAATGAAAGAGCAAAAAAAACACGAATGTAGACAGACGAGATTCCTTGTTTTGTACATCAAAAAGCACTTTGTGCTAAATTTGCAGGCCTCTGGCACATGGTGAAATTGTAAGGACGCATAGTATAATTGCTGGAGTCACACACATCTTCCGTTTTCAGGTGCAACGATTTTCAGTGAAACTGAACGATTCCTACGGAGACTTCATATCCTACTGCAAAGTATGTAGGTTATGTCGAGAGACATACCTGGAGCTAGCGTTTAATTTTTTGACGGAAAAACTAATGCAGGAACGAAAACGGAGACATGTGCAATCTAGTGCAGATTTCACATTTTAACTGGACTTGACTGCACACTGCCCACAGTAATGCACTGCAAGCTAACTTTTTCCCCATTTGATGGGGATGCATTTAAAAAGAAAATCGTGTTTCTGGAACGGACACATTCTGACAAAGACAGTCGAGTTCCCTAAAATCACCGGTGTTAAAGCAAATACGGAGTTTGAAGAATACGTTGTGGCTTAGAAAGAATTACAACGGTAGTTTTATAAAGTTTTTGAGATTTTTAAAAGTTTGTTTACATTAGCGCTTCGCTGCGTATTAATACAGGTTACGTAACATCAGTGCTCTTGTGCCAAGTTATCCTCTTCCTCTGTGTAAATTTTTCTGTCAAAACATGTCTAGCAAATGTGATGTTTGCTATAGAAATCTGAAGGCGGGGGTGTGAAGACTGTGTAGGTTATGATTTTATTGGGGTGAATGTAGCGCCGAGGAAACTGGGTAGATAAAGACGCTCCTCCATGGCAACGTATGTTATCTAGAAAGGACAGAAAAGTTGCTGAACATGAGGCAAAAATTTGTGCCCTTAAGGCTGAATTAGAAAATGTGGACTTGGAATTATGTAGGCTAAGGGAAGAAACAGGGACGGGGTGCTGGGGAAAGGTAGAAGCAAAAAGGGAAACTGTTGAAAAAACTTCGAAATTCAGTTAGTAAATCAGTTTGGCTTGCTATCAGAAGTAGTGGAGGAAGGGCCTCGTCCACATGTAGTTGAATGTATTTTGAAGCAGAATATTAGCTTCAAGAGAAGAAGACATGTAGGGATCAAATCAGAATAGGAAGAGAAGATTATTGCTTCTACTTAACATTCAAGGCAAGGAGCTTCAGGACGAATTAGGTGCAGCTTACCAGATCACAAGTTTTGTGAAAACAAATGCCAGGGAGATCAGGTAAATACAGTTGGGGCAGCCTGCGGTATGAATCCAAGCTGCACTATTGCGAGAGACTTGGATGAAATAGGAACATGAACTGGACACACAAATGTGGTGTTTGCGGAGGTCTTTCGGCGCCATGTTCGGTCCTGGGTAAACACTGCTGAAAGGCGTGTTATCACTCTGGCTTTCTATCTGAAGTAGTGGAGGAACGGGATGTTCCAGATACCCCCAAAACCTCACATATGCGATGTTCCTGTTGACACTGCTGGTACGTGAGGACACGCTACGCATGGCCTGCAGGTAAATTGGAAGGGGAAAGATAAGTTAGCTTCCCTATTAGCAGATACTTTAAGGGGGAGCCTCAGTCACACGAGGGTGGCCCCTGTGGTTAATGGGACAAGGTAGACAGGTCTTTTATGTTAAGGTCATAGTCCAAACAGGCAAAACTAAAAAAAAAAAATAGAATGAAAGAAGCTCCATGTACAGTAAATAGGGATAAGCTAAGGGTAGTATCAACTTACTTCATCAGAATATCAGGGGAATAAAAAATAAAGTAGATGATCTGTTAGTAGTTGTAGATGACCTCACAAATAACAATGAGATTGATATACTTTGTCTGAACACCATGTAACTGTGGTGATGGATAGTGTCAGTATAAATTAGTATAATTTAGCCTCTTACACTTCCAGATATAGCATGGATAAAGGAGTGGTTGCCGTTTACGAAAAACAAGGATATAAATACAAAACTGGAGAAGTAAGCAAATTCAGCATTGATCGGCACTTTCAAGTTTGTGCATATAAACTACAGCTAGATAATGTAGTGCTGATGCTAGCAACAGTGTACAGGTCCCTATTAGGAGATTGGGAGCTACTCATAAAAAAGTTTGACTACCTATTACGCTGTCTATCAGACAACAACAGGAAGTTATTAATCTGTGATGATTTCTATGTAAACTTTCTAACCAGTTCAGATGGGAAAAGTGTGTTATTAATTACATATAGAATCAGCTATCAATTTCCCTACACATATAGCTCAAGACAGTAGCGCCCTAATAGATTATGTATTTGTGCAGCAAGAGGGTGTGAAACTAACAAATGCATAACTTTCTAAATTAACATATAAACATGGGATTATCACCCCTTAATGATGTACAACCGATTAAATTACAAAACACAGCAAGGTGTACAGTTCAGAAACCATGAGATAAATCTGTAAGGTTGCTCAACCCAGTGTTTATTGAGCACTTCAGAGAAAATGTAAGAAATGTTAATTGGGAGATGTATATAATGAGCCAAATGCACTTGTGCCCAGGCATGGCACGTGAGCTGATGTCTTGGCCACCCCTTCTCTAAAGATTTCTCCTATTTCTACACTCCTCATTTCTTTCGTGATTCCTACAAACATTAACATATGTACTCGTACTGATAAATAATTAAAATACAACCTACTGGTCAATTTTGATTAATGGGTATTAGGCCACGTTCCATAGCGTATTTCGGTGCCAAAGACTTCGTCCCCTAAATTTGGAGGCTTCACCAGAGACACTACCAGAGGGAATAAGCACTGAGACAACAGCACCTTAACTAAACGTGAAAAGAAACCTATCGGAGATTTCAATTTTTATGTATGCTAGAGCTTCCAGCAGATAAGGGCAACGCTACAATGCTAATGATATAACGAACCTACTGCACCGTAACTGGCGTTGTATAACAACCAGGAAGGCACAGGGAGTTCAAAAGCAATCCTCCAACAGCAATACTTTGGGAAATGCATCAGCTAGTGAAAGAGTCTTCGATTTCTCCCACAGACTATAAATGTCTTTTTAAATCAGATCTGGTCCCACCAAGATTGTGTGGTGCACCAAAAATTCACAAACGCATCATTCCATTAATACCAGTTGTTAGCGCTACGGACTGTTCAACAAGCGTGGCTGCCAGGCACTTAGCCAGTCTTCTACAGTCCTCTGTAGCAAAAAAGACATATAAAAGGTTTAGTTCATTTATGCAAAAAATAGAATCCTTCATGCTAAGCCCATCACATATTAGCCTTACTAGAAGAAGGGATCAGTTGGCAGGACATTATCTGAGGCATCAAGGGATCACCAGTTTAGTATTGGAGGGCTGTGAGGAGGGTAAAAATCGTAGAGGGGGCACGATGTCACATATAGAAATTACACTCTTAGGCGAAAAAAATGAACTATCTGAAAGATCCAGAAACTAATAGATGTTCTGTACATGAACAGACAAACAAGTGGATGACTTATTCGAGAGAGAAGCTTCACAGATTAAGAAAGTCAGTAATGCGTCCTTATGTAAGCAATGCATCCTGATGTAAGCAATTTTTCAGCTTTGCGTTGATTGAAAACATTGTTGGATGTCTCCCTGAGGAACATCATGCCATATTTTGTCCAAATGGTGCGCTAGATCCTCAGAATCTCGACCTGGTTGGAGGACCCTGCCTATTTGCTCCAATTATTCTCAATTGGAAAGAGGTCTGGCAAACTTATTGGCCAATGTAGTCCATACTGGCCTTACATATCAACAAGGTAATGCCCGCCCACACTCAGACGAGAGTTTCTATTGCTCGCCAAACATACCTTGACTAGGAAGGGCTCCAAACCTCTCCCCAACTGACAACGTTTGGGGCGGACTGGGTAAGGCCCTCGAACCATCTCGAGGTTTTCATGACTTAACCTGCCAGCTGGACATGATTTCGAACAATGTCCTTCAGGAGGAAATTCAACTGCTCTGCCAATAAATGCGAAGCCGAATAACTGCTTGCAGAAGGACTAGAGGCGGACCAAAGCGTTATTAACTTGGCTCAGTTTGTGAGGCTCTGGAATAAATCATCCAGTTTTCTGAAACTGTATTCATTAGAACATTATGGGAAACACACTCAAGAAAGTTACAACGGAGTTCTATATGTAAAACTGGAAGGAACAGCGCATCAGCCCAACAAGAAAAGTCACTATCGTTGGTTTTGTTATATTGATGATACTCATACTTCGTTATGTAGCCTAATGGACAAAAAGAACACAGAATTTCTAAACTTTCTGAATGATATTAGTTATAATATAGAATCCAGTATAGAAAAAGAGGAAGAAGTTGAAATATTTTAAAATGTACGGCTACTTAGAAAATCCACAGATGTTAGGCACAGAATGTCTGCAAAAACCTCAATCACACATGTGGATACATTCATAAAAATTCAAGTCATTGTCCCAAACTGAAAAGAGCAGTAATGAGAACATTGGTGGGCCTGACTTAAATAATGTGTCACCAGAGTAGTTGGAGGAACGCTCCGACAATTTAAACACAACTTTCAGAAGAAATGATTAATCTGAGAAAGAGATAAATAGGGCAATAAGTCCATAAAGGTATGGAGCTTCTCATGAAGAAGAAACAAAGATTTACTCCCATTCGTAAAAGCAGTCATGGTTCACATGATCAGAGTACGAGGAATACAATTGATGCAGTGTTTATACCAATTACGAAGGAGCGTGAATGTTTTGAACACTGTAAAGAATGTACGGCCAACACTTGCCACAGGAGGAATATATAAATTGTCTTACACACACAGTCAAGCACAGATGTGTAGTACAAACAGAAGTACTCATTTCTTGCTTAAGGAACAGAAGAGCAGTTGTCATCTGCGAAATAGCAATAAATCGGCAGTTGCAGAACATCCACTCGGACGAGGGAAACTAAAAATTCGTCTCTGCAGTACAGAACCTATATTACTGTGCTTGAATTTACAGAGAGGGCATTCAAATTCCAAAGCACGAAAGCAACTTTAACGGAAAGAAGAATGAGAGAAATTAGACTAGTTGCTGAATACAGAAACCAGCGCCAAGTTTTCCTCAGCAGAAGCTCGACAACACACGCACTCGTGACTCTGCGCTCTTAAGCAGCCGTCTGATGACATCACAGCCCAACTGTGGCAGGGATCCGAACAAACAGTTCAGCTTGTAGAGTTTTTTTGGTCATCAGTCTCCAGACTGGTTTGATGCGGTCCGCCACGAATTCCTTTCCTGTGCCAACCTCTTCATCTCAGAGTAGCACTTGCAACCTACGTCCTCAATTACTTGCTTGGTGTATTCCAATCTCTATCTTCCTCTACAGTTTTTGCCCTCTACATCTCCCTCTAGTACCATGGAAGTCATTCCCTCATGTCTTAGCAGATGTCCTATCATCCTGTCCCTTCTCCTTTTCAGTGTTTTCCACATATTACTTTCCTCTCCGATTCTGTGTAGAACCTCCTCATTCCTTACCTTATCAGTCCACCTAATTTTCAACATTCGTCTATAGCACAACATCTCAAATGCTTCGATTCTCTTCTGTTCCGGTTTTCCCACAGTCCATGTTTCACTACCATACAATGCTGTACTCCAGACGTACACCCTCAGACATTTCTTCCTCAAATTAAGGCCGGTATTTGATATTAGTAGACTTCTCTTGGCCAGAAATGCGTCTTTTGCCATAGCGAGTCTGCTTTTGATGTCCTCGTTGCTCTGTCCGTCATTGGTTATTTTACTGCCTAGGTAGCAGAATTCCTTAACTTCATTGACTTTGTGACCATCAATCCTGATGTTAAGTTTCTCGCTGTTCTCATTTCTACTACTTCTCATTACATTCGTCTTTCTCCAATTTACTCTCAAACCATACTGTGTACTCATTACACTGTCCATTCCGTTCAGCAGATCATTTAATTCTTCTTCACTTTCACTCAGGATAGCAATGTCATCAGCGAATCGTATCATTGATATCCTATCACCTTGTATTTTAATTCCACTGCTGAACCTCTCTTTTATTTCCATCATTGCTTCCTCGATGTACAGATTGAAGAGTAGGGGCGAAAGGCTACTGCCTTGTCTTACTCCCTTCTTAATACGAGCACTTCGTTCTTGATCGTCCACTCTTATTATTCCCTCCTGGTTGTTGTACATATTGTATATGACCTGTCTCTCCCTATAGCTTACCCCTACTTTTTTCAAAATCTTGAACGGCTTGCACCATTTTATATTGTCGAACGCTTTTTCCAGGTCGACAAATCCTATGAAGGTGCCTTGATTTTTCTTTAGCCTTGCTTCTATTATTAGCCGTAACGTCAGAATTGCCTCTTCGTGCCTTTACTTTTCCTAAAGCCAAACTGATCGTCACCTAGCACATTCTCAATTTTCTTTTCCATTCTTGTGTATATTATTCTTGTAAGCAGCTTCGATGCATGAGCTATTACGCTGATTGTGCGATAATTCTCGCACTTCTCATCTCTTGCCGTCTTCGGAATTGTGTGGATGATGCTTTTCCGAAAGTCAGATGGTATGTCGCCAGACTCATATATTCTACACACCAACGTGAATTTAGAAATTCTGATGGAATGTTATCTATCCCTTCTGCCTTATTTGACCGTAAGTCCTCCAAAGCTCTTTTAAATTCCGATTCTAATGCTGGATCCCCTATCTCTTCTAAATCGACTCCTGTTTCGTCTTCTATCACATCAGACAAATCTTCAACCTCATAGAGGCTTTCAATGTATTCTTTCCACCTATCTGCTCTCTCCTCTGCATTTAACAGTGGAATTCCTGTTGCACTCTTAATGTTACCACCGTTCCTTTTAATGTCACCAAAGGCTGTTTTGACTTTCCTGTATGCTGAGTCTGTCCTTCCGACAATCATATCTTTTTCGATGTCTTCGCATTTTTCCTGCAGCCATTTCGTCTTAGCTTCCCTGCACTTTCTATTTATTTCATTCCTTAGCGACTTATATTTCTGTATTCCTGATTTTCCCGGAACATGTTTGTACTTCCTCCTTTCATCAATCAACTGAAGTATTTCTTCTGTTACCCATGGTTTCTTCGCAGCTACCTTCTTTGTACCTGTGTTTTCCTTCCCAACTTCTGTGATGGCCCTTTTTAGAGGGTCTATTCTTCTTCAACTGCGCTGCCTAATGCGCTATTCCTTATTGCTGTATCTATAGCGTTAGAGAACTTCAAACGTATCTCGTCATTCCTTAGAACTTCCGTATCCCTCTTCTTTGCGTATTGATTCTTCCAGACTAATGTCTTGAACTTCAGCCTACTCTTCATCACTACTATATTGTGATCTATGTCTGCTCCTGGGTATGCTTTACAATCCAGTATCTGACTTCGGAATCTCTGTCTGACCATGATGTAATCTAATTGAAATCTTCCCGTATTTCCCGGCCTTTTCCAAGTATACCTCCCCTCATGTGATTCTTGAACAGTATATTCGCTATTACTAGCTGAAGCTTGTTACAGAACTCAATTAGTCTTTCTCCTCTTTCATTCCTTGTGCCAAGCCCATATTCTCCTGTTACCTTTTCTTCTACACCTTCCCCTACAACTTCATTCCAGTCACCCATGACTATTACATTTTCGTCCCCCTTTACATACTGCATTACCCTTTCAATATCCTCATACACTTTCTCTATCTGTTCATCTTCAGCTTGCGATGTCAGTATGTATACCTGAACTGTCGTTGTTGGTGTTGGTCTGCTGTCGATTCTGATTAGAACAACCCAGTCACTGAACTGTTCACAGTAACACACCCTCTTCCCTACCTTCCTATTCATAACGAATCCTACACCTGTTGTACCATTTTCTGCTGCTGTTGATATTACCCGATACTCATCTGATCAGAAATCCTTGTCTTCCTTCCACTTCACTTCACTGACCCCTACTGTATCTAGATTGAGCATTTGCATTTCCCTTTTCAGATTTTCTAGTTTCCCTACCACGTTCAAGCTTCTGACATTCCACGCCCCGACTCGTAGAACATTATCCTTTCGTTGATTAATCAATATTTTTCTCATGGTAACCTCCCCCTTGGCAGTTCTCTCCCGGAGACCCGAATGGGGGAATTTTGCGGAATCTTTTGCCAATGGAGAGATCATCATGACACTTCCTCAACTACAGGCCACATGTACTGTCGATACACGTAACTTGTCTTTAATGCAGTTGTTTCCATTGCCTTCTGCATCCTCATGTCGTTGATCACTGCTGATTCTTCCACCTTTAGGGGCAATTTCCGACCCGTAGGACACTAGATTGCCCTGAACATCGGCTGCTCCGCCCTCTTTGACAAGGCCGTTGGCAGAATGGGCTGACTTCTTATGCCGGAAGTCTTCTGCAGCCAATGCTGATTATTTATCAAAATTTATGAATCAAAGACGCTACCCCTAGACCACAGGTTTCAATACAAGAGTTTATATGAGTTTCAAACTGCTGCCTGAGCCTTTTTATCCTCTGAAGATGTCTCCAGCATTTGGAGGCGAAATGTTAGAGACGTTTCCATTTCTTTATTTTTTTATTTTACTTTTTTTTTTTGTTGAGTCATACGTCTTCTCATTCGTTCGATGTGGTCCACTACAAATTCCCCTCCTATGCCAACCTCTTTGCCTGAGAGCAGCACTTGCGACCTACGTCCTCAGTTATTTGCTGGATGTACTCTCCAATTTTTTACCATGGAATTCATTCCGTGATGTCTTAGCAGATGTCCTATCATCGTGTCCCTTCCACATATTCCTTTCCTCTTCCATTCTGCGCAGAACCTCCTCATTCCATACTTTGTAAGTTGACTTAATTTTCAGCATTCGCCTGTAGTACATCATCTCAAATGCTTTGATTCTCTACTTTTCCGGTTTTTCCACAGACCATGTTTCACTACCATTCAAGGTTCTGCTCCAAACGTACATTCTCAGAAAATTCATCCTAAAATTAAGGTCTATCTTTGATGCTAATAGACTTCTCTTGGTCAGGAATGCTTTTTTCGCCGGTGCTATTCTGCTTTCGCTGTCCTCCTTGCTCTATCTGTCATTTGTTATTTTGCTGCCTAGGTAGTAGAATTCCTTAATTTGATATACTTCGTGAGAATTAATCCTGATGTTATGTTCATCTCTGTTCTCATTTCTGCTACTTCCAACTCCTTTCGTATTTCTTCGTTTTATTCTCAACCCATATTTTGTACTCATTAGACTGTCCATTCCATTCAGCCCATCATGTAATTCTTCTTCACTTTCACTTTCAGGATAGCAATGTCATCAGCGAATCGTATCACTCATGCCCTTTCAACTTGAATTTTAATCCCACTCCAGAACCTTTCTTGTATTTCCATCATGTACGTACTGAAAATACGAGCGAAACACTACATCCCTGCCTACATCCTTTTTAATCCGAGCACTTCATTCTAGGTCATCCACTCTTATTGTTCCCTCTTGGCTTTTGTACATATTGTGTATTACCTGTCTCTCTCTACAGCTTACCCCTGTTTGTCTCAGAATTTCTCACACTTTGCGCCATTTCACATTGCTCAACATCTTTTCGAGGTCGACAAATCCTATAAACGTAACTTTATTGTTCTTTAGTCTTGCTTCTATCACGGACAGCAACGTCGGAATTGCCTCTCTGTTGCATTTGCCTTTCCCAAGGACAAATTGATAGTCATTTAACTCACCCTCAATTTTCTTTTCCATTCTCCAATATATTATTCTTGTCAGCAATTTACATGCATGAGCTATTAAGCAGACTGTTCGATAATTGTCGCACTTGTCAGCTCTTGCAGTCTTAGGAATTGTGTAGATGATATTTTTCCGAAAGCTAGATGGTATGTCGGCGGACTCATACATTTTACACACCAACATGAATAGTCGCTTTGTCGTCAGTTCCCCCCAATGATTTTAGACATCCTGATGGAAAGTTATCTACTCCTTGTGCCTTATTTGATCTTAAGTCCTCCAAACCTCTTTTAAATTCTGATTCTATTACCTGATCTCCTATCTCTTCTAAATCGACTCTTCTTTCTTCTTTTATCACATCAGACAAATCTTCCCTCCTCATGGAGGCCTTCAATGTACTCATTCCATATATCCACCTCCTCCTCCTTTTTTGACGGTTAAATTCCCACTGCACTCTTAATATTACCACCCTTTGCTAACAATTTCACTCAAGATTGCTTCGACTTTCTTATGCGTTGGCTCAGTCTTTCCAACAATCATTTCTTTTTCGATTTTTGCACATTCTTCAGGCAGCCATTTCGTCTTAGCTTTCCTACACATCCTGTCTATTTCATCCCTCAGTGACTAGCATTTCTGTATTCCTGAATTTCTCTGAACATTTTTGAACTTCCTTCTTTCATCACGGGTAATAAAAGAAATACTTCAGTTATTTATTTCAATTCACATAGTTTCTTTGCAGTTACTTTCTTTGTACCAATGTTTTTCTTTCCAACTTTTATTATTGTCCTTTTCAGAGATAACCATTCCTCTTCAAGTGGGCTGCCTACTCGATTATTCCTTGTTGCTGTACCCATAGCCTTGCAGATCTCCAAGAGTATCTCGTCATTCCTTAGTACTTCTGTATCTGACACATTTGAGTATCGATTCTTTCTGACTTATCTCTTAAACTTCAACGTACTGTTTATCATTACTACATTGTGATATGAGTCTATATCTGCTCCTGCGTATGCCTTACAATCCACTATATCATTTTGGAATTTCTGTCGGAACATTATGTAATCTAACTGTAGTTACCCATATCACCCAGCCTTTTCCAATTATACGTCCTCCTCTTGTGATTAAGAGTATTTGCTATTACTAGCCGAAATTTATTACAGAACTGAGTTATTCTTTCTTCTCTCTCATTCCCTAACGCAACCCCACATTCTCGAGTAACCATTTCTTCCACTTTTACCCCTACAACTGCATTCCTGTTTCTCATATGTATTGACGTTTCATCGCCCGTTACGTACGGTATTACCCTTTCAATACCTTCATATACTTTTTCTGCCATCTTAAGCTTCCGACGTCGGCATGTACTATCCGATCTATCGTTGTCGGTGTTGGTTTGCTGTCGATTGCGATAAGCGTAACTGTATCGCTGAACTGTTCACTGGAACACACCCTCTGCTCTAACTTCCTAAAGAATCCTACTCCCGTTATACTGTTTTCTGCTACTGTTGATATTACCATAACAGCAGCCAAAATACGACCGTCCCGCCCCACAGCAGAACCCATGGATAGAGACCTGCACCAGTGCCTGGTCACCTACACAGCCCTGTACGACGATACCCAATCGACATTCGAAACCTGTACTCGCCGGTGAACACAAGCCCAGTCCACTGATTCACGTTCCGTTTCACGTGTCCCCTTAGCCAATATCTTCGCACTACAAGGTCCCAGGTAGTTTTTTTATTGTTGTTCGTAGAGGTCGCCTAGAGACCAAATTCTTCGCGTGGAACTGGCTACTTACTGACTGTGTCGACGATCCTCCGTGTTGACACCAAACAGAGGGGGTACTTTTACAAATAGAGACTCCAGCGAATCACAAGCGGAACTGAGCCCACAGGGTTCTATCTCCATGATACAGAGGCCCCTGGATAGGACCAAAATTTCCTGCAGCTACTTCCTTAATTACCTTGGTGTCTCCTCTTCCTGTCACTGTCATTTATGCACCACTGCGCGGACCTGTAAAGGTCGTTTGCTTCTATTCTAAATCAACTGCACTACATTCCTGCAAAAACCTGTGGAGCAAATGTAGACAAACAAAACAATGCTGCAATTTTTCTTTGTTGCTGAGCTGTCGCGTATTGTGCTAAAGCATGGGAGAATGGCACTCATGCAGTTAAGACGTAAGGAGCCATGTTGACTATTAATGACATTGCTACAACAGCCCCCACTTAGGGGTTGCATGTTCTGTCAAATTTTGTCTCTGCTAATCTCACAATCAAGGATGCCACTGTACTAATTCCTAAGACAGAGTGCAATAAATATTCAGTCCAACTGAGTAAGGTAGCGCAGTATGGTCTTTCTTGTCATGAAATACCAAGATTCAGCCTCATCCAAATGGCACAAGAGAGACATGGCAACCTCTTGAAAACGTGGTATTATAGTGGAAGCGCTGCTCATGATTATGGCGCCAAGGAGCAGACGGTGAGCCATGTTGTGGGCGAGTGCCCACTCCATGCCTTTGAAGGTGGTCTGCTGTGCTTGTCCAGTCATATTTCTGGCTGCTAGCTTGTATGTGAATTCTTGTATTTCATCAGAAATGCTCAATTGTCCAGAATATGTTAGCAGACTCCCATACGAGCTGTAATGAACTCAACAATTCCTGTCTGACACATCGATTCGTCTCTAATGGGCTGGCGACCTCTATCAATGGGAAACGTAAGAGCTGGAGTAGGGCAAGTTGAGTTTAGTTTTCACTATTCTAGTCTACAAAATACAGTCAAGTTTCAGAATATCATCTGTCACATAAGCTGACTCCATTTTATTTTGAAAGGTTGAACAACATGAAATGGAACATGACAACGCTGCAAACAGATGATCTGAGGCATCATATCCTGTCCCAGTCAGTGCATGGTGTTCGACAAATCACAAGAGCCACGGTCGGCAGGGTGAGATGTCAGAGGTCGCGTCATGTTCAGTCTGAGTGGAGGAATAAACCTGGTGAGTATATTATTTGGAAGTTCGTTATTGTTAAATAAAGAGTAATGTGATCATTTAGGTATTCTATAAATACTCTCGTCGAAGTTAATGAACACGTCATGATGGAGTTGCGCCACATTTGAAAACTCTGTCCTAATGGAAGTGCATAGAAATAAAAACATAAGAACTAAATACTAATCACACTGGAGAAAAGAAACAGTTATCTAATCACAATCGATTGCATCTAACAAGAGAAGGGCGCCAACCTGGTCTCATATACGAGACGCAAACTTGCAAGGTGTGAGCCCCAGCTGTCTATGTTGCGCGGGGATTTGGACCGTGATTATGACTGTACGCAGGTAACACCTTCTCACCACATAGCTTTTTAATGCCCGTGTGCCACTTGCTTCTGGCACGCTCTGCTGCGGTCGCCCATTGTCGGAGCTCGAACTACTGTACGGCACAGTGAGTAGGAGGTTCGTGTTTATAGCGCCGGTGAACCGACAAGCGACAGTGTGGCACCACCAGGAGCAGTATGCAGTGACGGTCAAACTGCCACGTTTAAACGTCATTGACACAATGCGACAGAGATGTAAAATCACGAACTGACTGTTTAGGAAGCTTGCTTTGAAGAGGTAATATTGTCAGAATTCACCTTGTCTCTGTGCGTGACTGAGATCTCTCTCTCTCTTTGTGTGTGTGTGTGTGTGTGTGTGTGTGTGTGTGTGTGTGTGTGTGTGTGTGTGCGCGTGTGTTTTATAAAAAACTGCTGCAGAATATGTCCTAAAATATTGCTAAACAATGTCGACCATATATGCGCATGGCATTGAAATACTATCTGCCCATATTGCTTACCAGTTTTTCACGTTAAATAACGTGTGTTCTACTTGAAGAACAAAGTTTCGAAACACGGGGGGTAGACGTGACCGGCTCCACACTTGCGACGTGAAGCGGGTATGAGGGCTCTGGACGTCACCCCGCTGCACAGTACTCTCCACTCGCGCATCAGGCAGCTGCTGTGGGGCGGAGCCAGCGGCAGGCAACCTGCACCTACAGTACTCTAAAAACTCTGCATTCAAGACGCCTAAAATGAGTATTATCTTGAGTATGGCCATGTATTTTAAGAGAGGATGGGTGTTTGGTATCTAGGGTTGAGATCTTGCAGGTGTACATTTTTCTCCTTACAAAACAAGGTTGACTTAGTTATGTTTATGTGGAGGGTTACAAGTAATAAACATGATGGCTGAGGACAGATTTCATTCTATGTCAGATAAGGAGAGATCATGATAACACAGCAGTAGAGCACACCGCCTCTAGCCTCGACAAGGGCCCGACAAAGAGAGTCCACGAGTCTCTCCACTTGCGTCGTGTTCAGCTGACGTCACTCAACAGGTCCCGCAGAGCCGGCAGGTGTCAGGGACGGTGAGACCGCCGCTGTCCACAGACATTTCCTGTGAGGCTGAGACCGGATGGCTCAGCGGCCATGTGGGCTGAGTGGTCGTCCAGCTAGGAGCGTGTCCGCGCGGCTCTGTGAACACGGCTGCTGTCTGGGGAGCGTGTCCAGGATACTCAGCATGGAGGTGGCGCAGAGGTCGGGATTAAAAAGTCACTATGCGATGTGATGCGATCTAGACTGCTCGCTCACTAAACTTCAGCACACATCTCTGACACGTGACGTTTTAAGACTCCCGTTCATTGCCGTTGCGATAAAAGTGACATTGCATGAAGGTACTGTAACTTTTACGAAATTTTTAGACGTTTAATGCCATACGCTACAGAGCATACGGGGATCCACTATACGATGCCAACCCCAGCAGAACAGACACTAAGAGTCCCAAGAAACGACAGAGCCCGTGTCCTTAGAAATAGTCTAAAGTGCGTTATAGAAAGTGGCGGACTTTGGCACATTCTGCACATTTATTTACTTCTTTATGCGTTTATTCCACCTGATAAACTTAAGGCATTAGCGCACTCTCTTACATATAACCTGACATCTCAGTAAGTCAACATTATGACATGTGAAGTACACGAGCAGCACGCGGTAGTGATAATTTATACTACCTATGCTAACAATAACAACAGCAACAATGGAGACACATAAGAACACACGTTTCTCTTGATGGGACAACTGCTGATACACATCCCCAGTGATAAAATCAACTGCTGATGTACAATTTTGCAACTGTAGCAGGTATTATCACTGATGGCAGAAAATAACGTATGGGGTTTCATACTATTCCACATGTTATGCTTTATATCGGAATACACATACTACAAAAATTGTCGCTCTGCATCTTTAAGTTGACTTAGATATAAAACAGTGTAAAACATCGATTTTTGCAGCAACTGTTTTAAACTGTAGATGCATTACTTTTGCATGTTTGTTCGCCTTTCTTTTACCAAATTACGTAATGATAAAAATATCGAAACTCCAATTACATAACATTATGGCTTCAGTACAAACAGTCATGATTGCACACGAAGTTTGGCCTTGGAGCGGAGTGCAAGAGAGGGGAGTCCCTTTCTCTCTCCCTCTGTCGCTGTTTGTTTTATCTTTCAACCGTCTGTAGCTACCGAAAACTCTCGCTTTTCCACGGGAAGTATGCTTCGAAAAGGATCGAGACACATGAAAGTTCCATGTGGGATTACGCCCTGTTGAGGCCCTCGTTAATACTCGTACTTCTGTATTTATGGGAAGAATTGTCCGGTTATCTATGTCTAGAAGTCGAAATCTATCGTTTTCTCAATCCTGCTCTTCGATTGTGTGGCACACCTAGGGCCAGATATAAGCTCAGATGTCAGTTGAATTTCAATGAAGAGTGGATTGAAGTTTAAGAGAATGGTCTGGAAGAACATAACGCGGAAAGGAGTGGGACACTAAAGTGCAAAGCAATCACGAAATGCACTTAAATTTCTCGTGGGCAGCAGATATTACGCGGATGAATACCACACAGGCAGTTCATTTGAACAGGAATGGACACCAATGAAAAGGGCATCATAGAAATTGGACAAACAAAGATAGATATAAGGAGCTAACGGAAAAGAAACATTGGGAAACAGAAAAAACACAGCAATTGATCAGCAAATGTAGAAGATACAAAAACGTTCGGAGGAACACAGGGATACAGCTGTATAATTCACTTGGGCACGAAGTAAGTAAGGGTAGATGGGAAACCAATGCGAAGTGACTGTTGCAAAATGTGAAGACACAGAATAAGAAATGGTTGCCTGAAAGATTTATTCAGTGTACAGAACATTCTAAAGAACATGTACAGAATACTCAGAAGAACAACTTTAAAAGTGAGGACATCAGCTTTAAGAGTGCAATGAGAATTCCACTGACAAATGCAGAGGAGGGAGCGGGTACGTGGAGAGAGTGAACTGAGGCCGTCTACGAGGGGAAGGACTCGTCTGATGACTTGACAGAAGAAGAAATGAGAATCACAACGGAAGACACTGGCGATCCCACATAAGAGTCAGAGCTTAACACAGCTTTGGAAGAATCCTAAGGAAGTGCAATCCGACGACAAAGGAAGTAGGTTACAGTACGCTTGTTCGCCCACTGCTCGAATACTGCTCAGCAGTGTGGGATCCGAACCAGATAGAGTTGATAGAAGAGATAGAGAAGATCCAACGGAGAGCAGCGCGCTTCGTTACAGGATCATTTAGTAATCGCGAAAGCGTTACGGAGATGATAGATAAACTCGAGTGGAAGACTCTGCAGGAGAGACGCTCAGTAGCTCGGTATGGGTTTTTGTTAAAGTTTCGAGAACATACATTCACCGAAGAGTCAAGCAGTATATTGCTCCCTCCTACGTATATCTCGCGAAGAGACCATGAGGATAAAATCAGAGAGATTAGAGCCCACACAGAAGCATACCGACAATCCTTCTTTCCACGTACAATACGAGACTGGAATAGAAGGGAGAACCGATAGATGTACTCAGGGTACCCTCCGCCACACACCGCCAGGTGGCTTGCGGAGTATGGATGTAGATGTAGATGTAGAAGGGAGAAGCGATAGGTAACATACCTTCTGAGTTTCCGAAATCATTGGCGAAAGTGTCAACCAAGAATTATTGAAGTTGGCTCCTAGAATATATGAGAATGGTGGTATACCATTACACCCAACCATGAAGATGAGCAGATACTCTCAGGCCCCTATAGCACAACTAGCATAACACATCATGTATGGAATTTGTCGACAGGAACAATATATACAGAGGAATGGAAAAGGTAATAGAGGATATGATAGATGACCATCATTTTAACTGTCAGAAGGCTAGTAGCATGAGAGGGCGTTGTAACTGATGAGAGAAACAAAACGTGGAAAATAAAATTGCCACATTCATAGGCCCTGTAGACATACAAAAAGCATCCGGAAATGTAAAATTCTGCACGATTTTCGAAATATTGAGAAAAATACGAGTATGTTGCAAAGAAAGACTGGTGATACTATAAGGTAACCTGTTACTACGTGTTATTACGTTATTATTGGGAATGGAAATGCTTATTGATTGTGAAATTAACGTGAGAAGATTAGGGTCTCCACCGACTCTAACCATACAACTAATCGAAGGTTTGGCCGAGTCGGAAAATAAATTAATTTGATCACAGACCAAAAACACATAAAAATACGTACGTCGTGATATCGCTCATAGGGAATGCGATGCAATTAATAGTATCTACCGTGCACTGTCCACGAGAATCAACGTTTTAAAATAAAATAGCACATCCATGAACACTGTGCAGAAGATCAGCTCCCACCAACACACCTGAAAGTAAGACTTAATGTAAAGAATTTGTTTTAAAATAAATTGTTTTAAAACAAATCACTGGACCCGTGCGTAAGGAAACGCGTTGGATGTGCTAACAGGAAAGCTACCAGGTGGGTGGCTTAGGTGCAAAAACGTAACCTCGGAATGCAAGAGAAAATTGTGTATAAAATCATTTATTCCTAAGATATGGATGTGAGGCATGTACACAATTTCTGATAACATTAATTCCTAAAACATTAACGAAAAGCATCGATACATTCACCGTTATAATCTACACCTAAAATCATTGGCTTGAATCATTCATACAACTGCCGATGCTTGACAACTGATCACAATAACTCGTGAAGCGGTACACGTTTCGCGGTACACCCGCCTGCCCACGTGGTTTGAGGGGACGCAGTTTCTAGGTATCGTGGCCAATTTGCAACAATATCACATCACACAGTCATGAACAGTTAACATTCTCTAAAACAAACACGAGATCGGACGGTATCCCAACAAACTCTAATGTTCAACCATGTGGTTGGCTCCCCATGGACGAAAATTTACGAGAAGACAAAGCTATTAATATTTAGAAAAATGAAAACTTATACAGGCACAGCTGAAGGCAAGCACACAAAATGGTTGAAATGGCTCTGAGCACTATGGGACTTAACATCTATGGTCATCAGTCCCCTAGAACTTAGAACTACTTAAACCTAATTAACCCAGTCATCACGAGGCAGAAAAAAAAACATTCATACAGAAGCGAGTGCTCACTTCTTATCGACACCTTTGTGTGGCACTCTTCCGGTGGATCCAAGTCTGCTATAGAAATTTACTAAAAGAAAAATGTGCCAAAGTTTTGCATTCCTTGCTGCGACAAGGCAAAGCAAAGCAAACTTTCAGAGTTGAAAAGCGAGACCAAAAGCTAACAGCTCTCCCCTCGCCAAGTAAGAACGCGCCACGCGGTCAGTCTAACTCACCCTTCTTCGACTGGAGCACAGCTGTGGACGTTTCCCGTACAGGCGGCAGACTGCCTCCCTTTTTCATCTCCAGCCTCCTCCACGCTCCGTGTGGCCCAGAAAACCCAAGGATGCCATTCCCGCCACCAACCTAACGCAGGTGGATTTCTCAGCAATAGCGCAAACCTCTTTGCCTACTTGAGCACTTCGAGACTTCGCTATTCTGTACAATTGCTGCTGAATCTGTATCACCATCGCAGACTTTCTGCAGCAGACTATGCCACCGTATAGCAGCGTGACACACAACCACATTCATTGAATCACGCCACTATGAGAGTTATGAGTAAAGATAAACAAGGAAAATAACGAGAAATGCTAGTGAAAATGGGCTACCAGACTAATGAATGGTGGCTACAGGACCCATCAATACGTACAAGAACCGAGAGGAAACAAAAAGGCTACATGACCAAGAACAAAATGCTCTCCCATCTTCCTACCAAAGTATTCAGTATGTTCCATTCTTCACCGATTCTGCTGAGAACCTCATCATTACTTCTCTTATCAGTCCATCAAATTTTCGACATTCGTCTCTAGCACCACATTTCAAATGCTTAGATTCTCTTCTGTCCCAGTTTTCCCACTGCCCATGTTTCACTTTCATAGAATACTGTGCTCCAAACTTACACTCTTAGTTACTCGTCCTCAAACAGAACCCGACATTTGCTTGGATAGATAAAAAAACTACTCACGCGGCAGCAGCAAGGCACACATATAAAAGACAGCTGTGATTGGTAAGCTTTCGGGCCAGTGTCTCCTTCTTCAGGTAGAAGGGTTGAAAGGGAAGGAAGAAGAGTGAAGGAAAAGGACTGGACTGGTCTTGGAAAAGGGGTAGATTTTGGGAAAGTCACCAATAACTGTGGGCCACGGGAGACTTACTGTACGAGATGAGAAGGGAAGACTAAATGTTGGGGACTGCATCAGACGAGATGTGAAAACCCAAGAGGCTAAAGGTGGAAGGCAAGGTGATATACACGACAGAGATTACTGCAAAAACATTGATCACAAGTTATTGTGAGAAGGTAAGTACATTGTACATAACAGAGGTGGAATGAGGCGGTCAAAAATTGATGGGAAAAACAATGAAAGATGCAGGAAACTGAAACAGAGTAAAGCAAAGAATAGTTACAGTGATAAGAAGCTGGGTGGTGAGAACCAAGGACATGTTGTAGAGTTAGTTCTCACCTACGGAGTCCTGAGAAACTAGTGTCTGGGAGAAGGTATCCTGGTGGTGAATCAGGCGCCGGTGTGACGAATGTCATGTTCTAGAGCATACTCTGCAGCAGGATATTGTGAGTTACCAGTGTATACCCTCAGCCTATGCCCATTCATCCTAATTGATAATCTGATGGTAGTCGTGTCAATGTAGAAGGCTAAACAGTGTTTACGTAGTAGCTGGTATATGACTTGTATCTTTTCCCATCTGGCTCTCCCTTTAATAGAATAGGTTTTGCCAGTTACAGGGCTATTATAGGAGGACACACTCTTGTTAACTCGAGATCAACGTTTTAGCAGTAGTCTCTGTCTTGTATATTACCCTACCTTCCACCTTTAAGCTCCCTAGATGCGGTCCCCAACATTCCTTCTCATCTTGTACTGTAACTCACCTCTGACCCGCGGTTCTGGGTGACTTTCCCAAAATCTACCCCTTTCCCCCCTTTTCCTAGACCTGTCCAGTCCTTTTCCTTAACCCTTCTTCCTTCCGTTCAACCCTTTTACCTGCAGAAGGAGCCACTGGCTCCGAAAGCTTGCCAATCACAACAGTTTCTATGTGTGTTCTGACGCTGCTTCGTGAGTAGATTGTTTTATCTATCCTATTAAATAAATTTATCAATGATTGTTTGATTTCGTTGTTACAAAACTGACAGTTGATGTTAGTTGACTTCGTTTGGCCATGAACATCCTCTTTGAATGTTCGTCTCTAATCTTTATGTTATCTTTCATTTTTCCATTATGTGTTTGTCCTTGGTTAAAATGGTTCTGAGCACTATGGGACTCAATTTCTGAGGTCTTTAGACCCCTAGAACTTAGAACTAGTTAAACCTAACTAACCTAAGGACATCACACACATCCATGCACAAGGCAGGATTCGAACCTGCGAACGTAGCAGTCTCGCTGTTCCAGACTGCTGGGCCTAGAACCGCACGGCCACTTCAGCCGGCTACTTTGTCCTGAAGGTAGCAGAATTCTTTCAGTTCGTCTTGATCCGCGCCTACAATTTTGACCTAGACCTCATAATTTAATCTTTCTATGGTTTAGTCTTAATTGATAGAGTCTACCCATTAGATTGTTTATTCTACTCAACATCTCCTAGTGTTACCTCTGACTTCCATTGAGAACAGCAATGACATCAGCTATTCCTGTCACTGATAAACTTGCAACATGAATTTTAATTCCATTTCTGAACCCCATTCCGTCATTGCTTCTTCGATATACATATTGAATCCTAAGGGCGATTAGATGTATGTCTTTTACCTTTCCTAACCTAATCTGTTTGTTATTGGTCTTCCTATTTTTTCCTCTTGTTTGATGTACAAATTGTACGTAACCCTTCTTTCCCTAGAGGTTACACCCATTTTCCTTAGAGTTTCGGAAATCCTGCAACATTTTAAATTATTGTACAATATTTATCTAACTACAAATCCTACGGACATGCCCAGATTTTCCTTAAGTTTCGCTTTAATCATCAATCGCCAACTGAGAAGTCATACGCTGATGCCTTTATCTTTCCTAAAACCAAATTGATGGTCATCTAGCACTTCCTCAATCTACTTTTCCTCTTATATACATATTCTGGTCAGCAACTTGAGTGTGAGAGCTCTTCAGGTAATTGTGCGGATGTCCTCGCACTTATGTGTCCTTGAACATACAAAACTATGTGAATGATATTTTCAAGAGACACTGATTGTTTATCCGGAGAACCAGTTTGAATAATAACTTGGCTCCAAAATTTCTGAACAATTTTCGAAATTCCTAAGAACTCATTTATATGCCTTCCACATGATTTGATCGCGAGTCTTCCTAACCCCAGTTTGTTTCTGTGGGCTGAGGAGGTAGGCATCTCGACGACCACGACTTTCCGTGAAGTCGACGAGGCCAACAGAGGACAAAGCAGCGTCGACGTGACCGCCACAGGATAAACTGATTCCCGCCGCTGAACACCACAGCCGACTCTGGCCCTACACTATGCTGCTTGTGGTGTGGTGTCAGTGGTAGCCACAGATCTCAACCCTGGTTACATCGGTCTGTCTGTGATGGCTGGTGAACTTTTCAGCACTCTGTTGTCTCCACCCCAACCCGTGGCTATACGTTCTGCAGTCGTTGACCTACAGCCAGATGCCAGTGTAATGTGTCGGTACGCTGCTCTGAAGTCACTCATGCCGAAGATTCGTTTTTTTTTTTTTTTTTTTTTTTTTTTTTTTACAAAGTCATGATAACGCACGGTTCTCTACTTTGTCTTTTGCGAATTGCACTGAGGATTTCAAATAGCGTTAGGAACAGAACAAACATCATGTACACACATCATTCTCCATCTGCAGCAATGTCTTTTTTGTACTCAAAATAGGCTCGTATAAGAACGAAATGCGAAAAATCTGGCACAGGCATAAAAAAGCAGTATTTTTCTTAACGACGTCGTATCTGCCATTTACTGTAACACTATTCGTTTTCACGACTACATTTTCGATCCTATGCCCTATATACAGGTATACAGCAATAACCGAAAAGTGAAGGGCAGACGGCACGTATAGAACGCCACTATCATCCCATACATGAGACACTCATATTACAACAAATGCTAAAAACTGTACATCACTTGCATTGGGCCTCTGGAGGTGTGAAAATTTACGAATCTTCTGACGTGTGTATATCTCACTGTTGTCTCTGTATGTTGAGTCCCCTAACTCCGAGTGTACATCAACATTAGATCAGCTCAACAATCATAGCATTGGCATAAGGCAAATTTATTGTTACTGATGTTAACATCACTAAAATGAATCCCCTCAAATCACTGTTCATGTTGTTTATATGACAACTGAGGCAGTTGGTAGGGAACATATTCACATGTCGTTTCTTCTTTGCTCTTAGCAGCGATTGTACATGCCACAGTAAACGTTTTATATCACAGTATCTAAATATCGTGTTAACATTTGTTAACAAAATTTGGTATTCTGTTTACGATACAAGCATTTGATGTAAAGAAATAAGAGAAGACATTTCTTTATTGTGATGGTGCGTAATAGTACATATGGTATCCATCGTCAAAGGCTTACAGTAGCTAGGCTGCTCATAAAAACATGGCAGTAATAATCATATACATAATTTTACATGTGTATCCTTTTACCAAATTAACATCACAAAATACAGAACATTATGTGTATCGCCATGTAATTCCAGAATGTAATGTTAATATGTAAGATAGTGTACCAGTACAAATGTAGTCATACATTTCCATGGTCCTTAGAACGTTTAGGCCGAGAATGGCTTTTTCAGCTACACTTGCAAAACACCTTACTCATTTTTTTACTGAATTATTAAGATCTATTACTTCTGTTAAAATAAATACACTCTAATTATAAAAACCTGTATGAGTGGACATAATTCTTCCTCATTTCCATACATATCATACAACTCACGGGAAACGTCGTAAAGACTACTCATATTATAAAACCAGCATAGACACGATCCTGTGCAAATCGTTACGTCCTATGCTTGTCAGTAGGTCAAAGTCAAACAGCCAAACTATACATCCTCATTAATGTTACTTTCTATTATTAGCACATAAAACTGGCTAGAATTTATTTCAAGATCTCTTATTTCTTAACTCTGTCTTCTCTTTGGGCAAGCCGTGTGGGTGATTTTTGAAGTAGTTGTATAATTCCACTTTTTCAGATGTTTTGATACTTCTACCCGTAGGTTAATTTTTATTACTGGATCTACGTTAGGTGATGGTACTCCTCTCTCTTTGCTTGATGTGCTCTTTAAACTTGTCGCTGGAATATGAGCTTTGTAACGTCCGGTCAAGTTGTCCATGTAGCTCATACGATTACTGACATTGCATATTGATCTAGTTTCTAAAGGTAAATGCTACCTCCATACACTTTGTGGGGGCAGAAAGTGAAAGCTGTGCTTCCTACAGAAGTCTGATCGACTTTCTTGTTCATCAGCGCGTCGTCTCCCGTCTTGTGCAGAACTGCAGGCCCAGGCGGCTATTTTCCGGGAACGCCTCTCCAGCTACTGGCGGGAATTGGCGCAGCTGCTCTCACTCGGTGCGACGCACGCCTCACAGCTGTTGCTTCCCCTCGCATTCGAACGTATGGTAAGTGGAGTTTTTTCGTCCTCTTATAAACTGTATTATACGTACAGGGAGCGAGAAAATGACACACACTGCCTGGTCAGTTCTTGGAGAGTGTTTCCCAGTTTACCTGCTTCATACTGTAGCTATCTAGAGCTCTCCAGTTCTGGAAGAATTCTGAACCAACCTATACTTCTGTGAGCCTTCTGGGGCTATGGTACTGGTAGGCTAAGCTCGGAATGGTTAGAGATCGAAGAAAATGGCCTGCATCTTTCTTTTCTCGCATTTGCTAGCTACTTCTTTAACAGATTCAGGTAAGTTTGCATCCAATACTCCTTCACAAGCTGCAGCATGTTAGCTTCGAATTTAGTGGAGAGTGGTCTAGAGTCTCAGTGTGGCAATTCAAGTCTCCATCAGCATCTTCTCTTCCTAAGAATCTCTGCTCCATATGGAAGGCCTATAAAATTACTTCTCTCAACATGGAGCTTCGTCAACTTCAAATCTCGTAATGAACCTGTGTACATACCACATAACTTATACAGTTCGTTGCAACTGCTCGAACTCTTCCCAGCTTAACATTCACGTGGCATTTCCCAGGACTCCATGACAAGACGAAAGCGCAGCTGACACTTGTGGCTCGACGCCAGTGGTGGCCCCCTGTGCTCACCTCTGCCAGCCAGCACTCTCCGTGTGGCACAGCAATGTCCCAGCCGCCGCAGCCACAGAGGACGCGCAACGATAACGAAGGTCCACCAGTTAGCGCGTGTTGCGTCAGCGAGCGGCTTTGTTAAAGGCACTATGCTACTACAGACACCAGCGGAATATCTAGTGAATGCGTCAAGGCCAATGAAAACCTGTGCCAGACCAAAGTGAAACCGGATGCTGCTTTCTGAGAGCATTCATCATAGTCGTTAGCCTTTCTGCACGTGTCTCTCGTGGCCTAACTCGAACCATTATCGAGTCTGAATTCTCTGTCTATGATTTATGAACACTACCACCAGTGATTTTCCCAGTACCGAGAATAAAAGCTATGTGGTCTTAAGACATACACTGGACTCGCATTCGGGAGGACGACGGTTCAATCCCGTGTCCGGGCATTCTGATTTAGGGCACGGCCGACTTCCATCCCCATCCTTCCCTAATCCGATGAGACTGATGACCTCGCTGTCTGGTCTCCTTCCCCAAACAAACCCAACCTTAACACATAGAATGGCCACTTGTGACTGTTTGGATTCTGGCAGAAGTAGACATGGAAAGCAAAAGGACGAGGTATGATCTGTGTCTTTGTGTAACATTTTGTGGCGTATGTAGAACGTGCCAGTCCATAAGGTATCGTGTGAGGCTAATTTTGGATCCTTTGAGAAGAGAATTAGGCGATACCTGTTTCAGTGAACTGAAAACGTTCTGGTTGGATTAAATCTTTTTCCTATAAATATCACAAATGTTTTTACTGGATGGTAATTTCAAAGATTGATAGATGCGGGTTCCGTATTTAAGAATGGTTTCTGCCGACATCGTATCATGTCCTGTCATTACATCTTGTTTTGGTTACCATCATCCATGCATTTCACTGCAGCAAAGGCAATTTACCTGATACGTATCCAATATTTTGTAGAGATAGTACCTCACAGCTTGCGAGAATGTTTAAAGGACGACTTCTTTATTAAATTTGTTGTGCAGCTACGCTTCGTTGATCATACACTGCACCTGCTTAGTAAAAGTGTAATTGCGAAAAGGTATTCCGTGAACCAGTGTTGTACAGATAGTTTCGGATTATAGACACACTTTGCTTTCTGAATGAAACTTAAGTCTTCAGACAGCTGCAGCAGTCTTGAGGTATTCGTACTCGAGATAATTCCTCTCGTTGTTCTTCACTACAGCCCTGCAGAGTAGTACAGCAAAGCGTGCTGTGGCCCAGGTAACGACGCAGCTTACGATTTTGACACTGTGTCCCTGGTAACTGGGCTCTCACATAATACTGTGTACAAATATGTATGTATGTGTGTTCAGAATAGTTGAAATGGCTCTGAGCACTATGGGCCTTAACTTCTCAGGTCATCAGTCCCCTAGAACTTAGAACTACTCAAACCTAACTAACCTAAGGACATCACACACATCCATGCCAGAGGCAGGATTCGAACCTGCGACCGTAGCAGTCGCGCGGTTCCAGACTGAAGCACTTAGGACCGCTCGGCCACACCGGCCGGCATAGATTAGGTCTAGATGGCAGTGGCGCCATCGCAAGGACGACGGGTTCAACGTTTTGGAAAGAGCCGACTCAAAAGTGTGCACACCTTCCAATTCACTGCTCCTGCACAACGAGGGAAATGCTGAATTTTACTTTCCGCTTTACCACAAACGGGATGTTAGCTGCCCGCTGACCGCTAGCCGCATGCTGTCACAGCGAGGACGTGACGCACGTCCCACAGACACACACACACACACACACACACACACACGTAAACGCGTGCAGTATTCCTGGCGCACATCCGCAAAGCTCTACTTACGCAAATACGAATTGGAGGCGATAAATCGCGATCCCGCGTAGAACCGGTCGACCATGTAAATTTCTAAAATATTGTATTCGAAATGGATTTATTTTTTCTCTGGCACCTGCCATCAATATAAAACTGATGAAGGAGGTATTTCTTTCAAACAATATGAAAAAGAACAACAACTGTACTGTGAAAACAACTGCAAGCTTTTTAATTTCCATTTTTTCTCGCATTTGTGATATACGTAACAGTTTTGTTATTTCTTAATTGATTCATTACAATATACACATTCTTTTGTGCATAAGGTAATTTTTTAATTTCCAATGTCTATTAAACTCTTATTAGTAACTCAGAGAGAGAGAGAGAGAGAGAGAGAGAGAGAGAGAGAGAAATTTTCAGCGTGTACATACTTAGGACAGCAACAGCAATGGCAGCTCAAAAACAATACACACACACACACACACACACACACACACTCTCTCTCTCTCTCTCTCTCTCTCTCTCTCTCTCTCTCAAACACATGAACGCAAGCAGTGTGCAATCAAACATTCATAATCTCAAACATGGAGTCAGAACTGTGACAAACAGTTCATCAAACTATCCCACACACACCCAGTCAAGTGGAACATATTTTTCCTTTTTACTAACAAATAAGCCCACCCAGACACATCAGTTAATAGTTTGGGTGCAGCAGATTTCCACACCTATGCCCCCCGATGAACCACTTGTAATCGTGATAGGACACCCCTGCTTCCAGCTGGAATTGCAACATATACCTCAGTATATAACCTCCTGATACGCATTTGTGGTGCAGCGCCAGAGGAGGCACCTGTTGAATTCCCTGAACGTGAAAGTCTTTCAGGCTGTGCAAGTCACCGTGTTTGTCATGCAGACTTGTGGGATAGTCCATCTCTACCTCTAGGACATATGCCTCAACAGCGTCAGCAGCCACATATTTGATATCTTCCCTCAGTCTGGTGATTTCCCCTTTGGACATCCATGAGAGCCCTTGCAAAGGGTGAATTTGTTGCACGGTTTGCCTTTAGAGGCAGTTTACATCCAGGTAAAGGATGAAACTGAAATCGTGAGACAACCTGTACTCCCCCTCGATTATTTACAGGTTATTTGCCTTGGCATACCTGCGCACACATTGGCAAAGTCACTCGTGAATCGAATGTTCCAGGAAGACATGTACCTCAACGTTGGTCAAGAATTCGCAGCTGGCTTGTGTCTTTCTTAACATGGCAGCCCACGAAATCTCAGTCATATGCTACAGAACTTCTCGCAGATGTTGGCGGTCAGATGTACATTGGTGTTCAGCATTTTACATGTTCTGATAAATCAGAGGTGCTGAAGTCCTGCTGTTCGTTCACCAAGTGCCCGTTCTTTCCATTAATTATGGAAATGCCTCTTCCTTTACTAGAGAATCCAGATATTCGTATGGAAAGACCCCATCTCCGTCACAAGTTGAAACTCTTGAAACTCTACATCATCGAGATAAGTGGCTCCCTTTGCTAAGAATATCTTTAGGACGCGTTGGTACGGCAAATTTCTAAAGAGACGTGAGCATGAAGCGTTGAGAAATGAGGAAGTGCTGTGATACTCTTTGAAGCGGCATGTATTTGACAACGGTGTCAGAAATGACACTGATCTTATCATCCTACTACCCAGACTCGTCAAAGTGCTGAACTGCAAAGGGGGCATCATGGCTGTGGGCTGTGGCAGTGAGTACTAACTTGGGTTGTCAGCTGCACTCTGGGACTTCCCCGTTACGTGGCAACAGTCTCTACAGAGAGCTTGCTCACCTCTGTCCAGTCACAGTCCCCAGATATAACGATCAGCTGCCTGCTTGCTCAGTGCGTCATTCTCCTTCACGTTGGTCATGGGGACGTTTTTACTATATATGTAATAAACACCCCATACAAGACTTTCAAGCTCAGTGAGCAGCCATCTCGCGCTGTTCCCTTGACATAAGATTTTAATTTTAGTGCCCAGAACTTGATGGGTAGCCACATATCGTATGCATCATTTCGTGACAGTGATTTGGGAGGCAGAGACACCACGTTCACACTGTACCACAGGAGCAAGGAGGCGCTCTAAACCGACATAAACGACGAAGGGACAGAAGTGTTGGTGAGAGGTATTCTTAAACTTCGAGAACCGTTTATCCTTGGTAATTATTTCCACACCTATTGTTTCCTGGCTCTAGCAGTCAATCAGGTGTCTTTAGAGATACATGCTCTTGGTAAACGACTTGAGACATCTACAGCAAAAACATCTGTATAGCACCTTGTTTGTTTTCATTTCAGAGGAACGTAGGTGGTACATGCATTTTATCCAAACGTTGTGTTGCTTATCGTCTTCAGAGATTAGCAGCAGGTCTACACTTTGTGGATGTTTCTCGGCTAATATGGACAAGAAGAGGGGACCACCTAATTTACGATCGACTTCTTTGTCGATATGCCAACAGCGTGTTAATGTTAGTCTTCTTCTTATGGCTTTCCTACATTCGGCCATAAACGAGAAATTAAAACGTCAGTAGACATCTGGTGTTTGTTTTGTATCTGTATGCCCTGTATTTTTCGGTTAATTTCTATCGCTAGTGAGAAGCAACCATGGAAATCAATTTAAATTCCTCTCATCATGATTCTGGGCATTAGGACATGCTTTTTTGTTAGCAATATACACATTTGAAGAGAGATGTAACTGGACCCCACAATAAGTTGATCAAAATCTTATGAACATAAATCAAGGTAGAGCATACAGCTGAGTGTCTTACAGGACCCCCTTTCCTGCATCTCAGAAAAGTGACTCAGTATGACCACTCTGGTATCGACTCACTCCATGATGTCACGACAGCTCTCCCCCTAACTTTGACAATGCTCTTCCCCTCAAAACACATCGAACTCCTAATAACTCTGCACACAACAAGGAGAAAGAGTCGACGTTGATAAGTATCTAAGGAAGGAGAAATAAAAATCCGTACTCGTATAATAATAATATTAAATTCTGAGTACTTACAAGTAAAACTGTTGTTGTCTTCATTACTGGAATACACTTCCAGCAACACATCACCAGTGGGCATGTTTGTCATTAAGGGCATATCCAGCATGGGTACTAGAGGTGGTGTATGACGTCGGCAGGGGAATGTGTCTGAAAGAATATGGACAAACCGAAATGAAAAGACAGGTGCAAAAGAACTAGTAGCTGGTGGTCGTGTCAAAACACCGATATTCGCACTGAGAACATCTACAAAGTAGAGCATCTCAAAAATAACCAAAAAATTTAATACTGTAGAAAAAGCGATATCTACCTCTGAACAATCGAAGACGTTCCCCAGAGACCATCATTATCAGCTGCTGGGTTCAGATCCCACAGCGAGTAACGCCTGCTCACACCTAGAAAAGAAGAAGTAGAACCCATAAGAATCACTTACGCTACTAGCCATTAAAATTCCTACACCAAGAAGAAATGCAGATGATAAACGGGTATTCATTGGACAAATATATTATTCTAGAACTGACAGTGATTACATTTTGACGGAATTTCGGTGCATAGATCCTGAGAAATCAGTACCCAGAACAACCACTATGGCCGTAATAACGGCCTTGATACGTCTGGGCATAGAGTCAAACAGAGCTTTGATGGCGTGTATAGGTACAGCTGCCCATGCAGCCGGAACACGATATCACAGTAAATCAAGAGTAGTGACTGGCGTATTGTGACGAGCCAGTTGCTCGGGCACCATTGACCAGACATTTTCAATTGGTGAGAGATCTGGAGAATGTGCTGGCAAGGGCAGCAGTCGAACATTTTCTGTATCCAGAAAGGCCCGTACAGGACCTGCAACATGCTGTCACGAATTGTCCTGCTGAAATGTAGGATCTCGCAGGGATCGAATGAAAGTAGAGCCACGGGTCGTAAGACATCTGCAATTTAACGTCCACTGTTCAAAGTGCCGTCAATGCGAGCAAGAGGTGACCCAGACGTGTAACCAATGGCACCCCATACCATCACGCCTGGTTATACGCCAGTATGGCGATGACGAATACAAGCTTCCAATGTGCGTTCACCGCGATGTCGCCAAACACGGATGCGACCATCATGATGCTGTAAACAGAACCTGGAGTCATCCGAAAAAATGACGTTTTGCCATTAGTGCACCCAGGTTCGTCGTTGAATACACCATAGAAAGCGCTCCTGTTTGTGATCCAGCGTCAAGGGTAACCGCAGCCATGGTGTCCGAGCTGATAGTCCATGCTGCTGCAAACGTTATAGACCTGTTCGTGCAGATGGTTGTTGTCTGGCAAACGTCCGCATCTGAACATGGTGGACGATCCGTTACAGCCATGCGGATAAGATGCCTGTCATCTCTACTGCTAGTGATACGAGGTCGTTGGGATACAGCACGGCGTTTCGTATTACCTTCCTGAACCCACCGATTCCATATTCTGCTGACAGTCATTGGATCTCGACCAACGCGAGCAGCAATGTCGCAATACGATAAACCGCAACCGCGATAGGCTACAACCGGACCTTTATCAAAGTCGGAAACGTGATGGTGCGCATTTCTCCTCCTTACACGAGGCAACACAACAACCTTTCACCAGGCAACGCCGGTCAACTGCTGTGTGTGTATGAGAAATCGGTTGGAAACTTTCCTCATGTCAGCACGTTGTAGGTGTCGCCCCTCACATGCCCCTCACAACTTGCTACTACTCTCATTACTTACCAAACGTGGACGCAAGGTAGCACACACGGCTTTGTTTCGCGTAAGAAGAAGAAGTTCCACATATTAAACGAGTGGGATTGTGGTGTGACAGAAATGCACGAAATGGAATACGCTGGCTGCAAGTAGCTGCTGATCGGTCACGTTTTGAGTGACACATTGCTGAAACTTGGGAAATCATCCCGACAGTTCTCCAAAAAGAGAGTAGATGTCACCTGGTAAATAAACATAGCTTTTAAAAGAACTGTAAAAAATGAGCTCGGAGTATCTAAATAAGTACAAAAATTTTATTAAGAAAATAATATTTGCACATATCTGCCACACAAGTAAATCCGTTTTTCTCTCCACCACCGTACACTTGCCTAAGGTGCCTGACTGATGTACAGTTGAATGATTCCAAATTCAGGATGGCAGTGTTCTTGAAAATATCGAACATTCATACCACCACCTCACGACCTTTGACGTGCATGACCCTCTCTCTGCGATCACAGTTTCGGAGTGATGTCACCATATCCTTATAGGTCATTCCTGTATCGAGGCGGCTACTGCGACAGTGTCTTCCAAGACATGTCACACTTCATTGTTCTGAGCAGCTACGCAGAAGTGACGCCGGCCACGGTGGTCTCGAGGTTCTAGGCGCGCAGTCCGGAACAGTGCGACTGCTACGGTCGCAGGTTCGAATCCAGCCTCGGGCGTGGATGGGTGTGATGTCCTTAGGTTAGTTAGGTTTAAGTAGTTCTAAGTTCTAGGGGACTAATGACCACAGCAGTTGAGTCCCATAGTGCTCAGAGCCATTTGAACCATTTTTTTGAGCAGAAGTGACAACAGTGTAGAAACTTGTCAAACACAGACTGAGTCGATGTGTGTGGCAACAGCTGCATCTTTAATCATCTTGAAACATGAAGCGGCCGCACTCGTCATGGAAGCCTCGCCTGTGAGCAACAATGTTGTACCAGGAAACAGGCAGACTGGACCCTGGCAAGCAGGTCTTCAGCTGTACCTACAGGTGTTTCGTACACCTACATCTTGGCATAACCTCAGGAAGTGAAGTCTAGGGTTGTAAGATCCAGCGATCGCAATGGCCATCAGAGAGGAACCCCCCCCCTTTTCCAGTCCTACAATGAGTGTGAATATTCTTCAGGTGCTTGCAAACATTAACATCAAAATGGAATGATCTTGCATAATGCCCTAAAATACCTTGACTGAGAATCTTTGCTGTTGGTCTCTGATATGGGTGGCGTGGGTGTTGTCCTCATTCTAGATCTGCCTGTATGGCTTTTGAAAACAACATCACGCATGAATGAGGCCTCATCCACAAACAATTCAAACTGTATGAAGTTAGACACTACATCGCAGTGAACGATACTGGATTGACACAAGCAGACATAGGGCTCAAAATCCGTTTGTCCCAGTGCTTGATTACTTATTGTGCAATGTACACAGCAACACACCTCACCATGAACTCGACGCAAGCCATCTGATGCAATGGACAGCTGACAGCAGGGTCAGTGGTGTGCTTCCGGCACAGGTTAATGCGCCACTGCGATGCTTGAGTGCTGCGAGCCTAGTTGTGTATAGAGGGTCCGTTTGGTGGTTAGGAGTGCACACCGTTTATCAGCTGCTACTGTTCGAGTGCACAACGGACTCCCGAGATCTTCCCAAGAGTGTGAAGAACTGCAGGCATCATTGCAATACATGCATTCATTCAGACTGACAGTCGTTGCTTTGAAGCATTGCTATAAGCTACATTGTTGTTAGGTGGTGCATGCTGTGCATGTCCTTAACACAATCAATATGCGCTTTCGAGTATTGGTCCCCTATCTCAGTATAATCTATTGTGGGACCACTGGCACCTGTTTCAGTCTGGCCCAAAAGGATTGGGGACTCCACGTACAGAGAACAAGAGCAGTTCTGTCCCACTTCCCTCAGACCCTCCCGACGGCACCCATATCTGTGGTGAACACTCACCTTCCACAACAACATACTGGCTGATGCTAGGGTAGATAGAAGAAAGGGAAACAGAATGGGCAAGTGCGAGAGGGACTCACGCACTGAGGGTTCTGTACAAACTCCCCATCCTGGGAATCGAGATTCCCAATAATTTTTGCCTGCTATCGAGACTCTGTAACTTTACTGGCAAGAAACTGGTCCCACGAATACCAAGATCGGTTGAGAAATTCTACGTTATTTCCTCAGCCCAGCCAAAACAAACAAGATCAAGCAAGCAGAGGACTTTAGTTTATGTATGTAGGAAGAGAAGATTGAATAACATATTTCTGTTTACATACTAAATCATGAATACAACATACATTTTATGTTTCGATGCAGTAATGTTCGTATGTTATACTTTCAACAAGTGATGAATACAATGTATGTCCAAATCGAAAACGACATTTTTATGTGACATAATTAAAAGTTAACAAGTTTCAGACTTTTTGCTTTACTTGTACCGAAACACTTAGTTGTTGCCAAATCTCATGATTCCAAGTCAGTCGACAGCACCCTACAGGTTACGATTAGTGAGTTTTCGATTATCAAAACACGAGTCATTAACTGCCGTATCTGTTGACTGGAGTCAGTTATGAGATTCCTAACAGATGGACAGACAAATAGACTGACTGCTAAAAAGTAATAGAAAAAGTATTTTCCAGAGTTATATAGTTACCAATTATGGATTTTAAGATTTTTTCCTTTATTTGCACTGTGAAATCTGGCTTCTTCCAAATTGTCACGATTCTAAATCAACAGGGACCACCGTATAGATTTTTGTGAGTGATTTTTCAAGTATAAAATTATGTAATTTGAATGGCCATATCTTTATTGCATTCACTTAGAAGCCTACAATTTGTACAACGCCAAAGGAGCATAGACTTTAATATGTGACATAAATGTGAACTTCGTACCCGAAAATTGTCCAGAAAAAATGAAAAATGATCTTATCACTCGCACAGTCAATACAGTCCTTCAAGTGTGCAATATTAGAGACGTGTTCAGATACAGACGACATCGAGTAGGATTTTAACGTATTTGTCAACAATCTGGCCATTCAATTTTCGAAAACCGTTCAAAAGTTTGAATAGAATCTCGTCAGAGTTCCAGCCACGCCATGTGGCTTTACACGTAGGATCTCGAGGCTGCTGGCAGCTCTAGAACATTTCAGTTGGATACATCGTCACGGGAGTATACATTCATACATTCAGACGCCTGTAATGTCAACTACCAAGAAATATCTGCACCTCTCTTATCTGATGTCACAGTTTGAGAAACGTATTTATTTAATAAAACCCCACTACGCATCTGCTGTGCATTAATGTTTTTATGCCTGTACAAAACTGAATGTACTGCAGTCATGCGCTGGCAGTAATGTCAGCGTCATGTAGTAGTGCTACATATAACTGTATATTAAGACAGGCTGCGCTTGTGTATGTTGTGAAAGTAATTTGAACTATTTTCTGTGCGTCTCAGGGTAACCACGCAAGTGATCAGCAACTCCACGGTTGGATTAAGGACATGGAACGTGTGAAAGACATGCTGCGCACGAAATTAACCGGATGGGTACAGGACTTGCAATTCGCCAGCAAACAGGTGGAGCACTACGAGGTGGAGGGAGAGAAGGACAGACCAGGGCACTTGATACTCAGGTATAAACCAGTGCACACTCAAATGTCTGTCGTAGTCACTGTGCTTTAGTGGAGTTTATCTCACTTTTATTCATGGAAGTATTCATTAAAGTTATAGAAAACACAGGGATCATTTAATTAAAAAAATGGCTCTGAGCACTATGGGACTTAACATCTTAGGTCATCAGTCCCCTAGAGCTTAGAACTACTTAAACCTAACTAACCTAAGGAGATCACACAACACCCAGCCATCACGAGGCAAAGAAAAGTCCCTTACCCCGTCGGGAATCGAACCCGGGCGTGGGAAGCGAGAACGCTACCGCACGACCACGAGATGCGGGCGCATTTAATTCAGAATGGAGTAAAGAACTAGCACTAATAGACAGTAGTGAAGGACATGGTTACAGAAACTCGTGATTTACAAAGTTTTTTGTCTCCGTTTAGCCTTCGATATTTTGATTCGTATTGTGTCTTAAAATGTGCCACGTATTACGTTACAGACAAGCGGAGAAAACTGACACAATAACTGATGTTGCTGCATGTACTAGAGAAGGTATTGATGGTTACAGATACTTCTGAAGTCTTCATAATTTGTGGAAACAATGATGTGGAACCTGACACGAAAAGTGAGCGTGTCCTCGTATTATTCGCGACCAAAAAAAATCACTTCGGGAGAAATTACGGTAATACCAGGTAGAAGCGACTCTGGTCCAGATACGGCATACAGTCGGTGAGCAAAAGTGGCCACAAGTCATGTTCATCTCAATAGATGGAGGAAAAATCCAAGCAGCGATGAGGGAAGATGGGAAGACGTCAGTAGAGGGCAGGACGCGGATAGCCATCGTTCTTATATTTTGTCCTGTGGTTGGTGTGTTTAAATCAGTCCGTAGCATAGAGCGTAAATACTGGAGGTTGTGAGCGGGAGGGAAGCGGAATAGTCCTTCAAGTGGTTGACATATGGGGCAGTGGAATGGAGTCTGTAGGAGATATGTTGGCGCCATGGAGGGTGACCAGGTGGCTTCCTTTGTGGGAATGGGCAAGCTCCCTGGTCTTGTGGCGGTTCAAAAAAGAACGCGCAAATGAGGACAGCAAGATTTGTAGAGATTCGTGCGTCTGTGAAAAGATCTGTGCACGGATCATACAACAGCTACCGGAAGAAGTTTTGGTCCTCTGCAAAATCGTTAAGCGGATGTAACGCTTCTATTCAGCCACACGTTGACCAGTCTGCTTTGGCGGTAGAATATTCCAAAAGGAAGGGCGAAGTTAAAAATTCCTCGTTTAAGAAATCGTTCACGCAGGAGAATAGTACAAACGTGCCGTTCTTTGACCATCGCACAGAGTCCCGTATGGAAATCATAGTAAGGAGTACCCCTGGCGTAGAGAAACAGCTGATACAGCTGAAAATAAGTAAGTGGCAATGCCTAGATGGACTGCCAGTTTGGTTTTACAAGGAGTAGTGTACGGCATTGGCCCCTTACCTACTTTGCGTTTACCGCGAATTTTGCGATCAGCGCTAAGAACCAAGCGAATGGGAAAAAGTGCAAGTGGCTCTAGTGTATAAGAAATGTAAAAGAACGGACCCACAAAACTGCACACCAATACCCCTAACACCTGTTTCCTGCAGAATCCTTGAACATATTCTCAGTTCGAACATAATCAACTTTCTTCAGACTAAGGAGCTTATGTGCACAAATCAACACTGTTTTGGTAAACATCGCTTCTGTGAAACTCACCCTTTCCTTTTCTCGCATGATGCACTGAGAGCTAAGGATGAAGGGCAACAGGCTGGTTCCATATTTCTAGATTTCTCGAAAGCATTTGGCATGGTGTCTCATTGCGGGTTGCTAAAGGAAGAACGAGCACATGGAATAATTTGAGTGACTGCGGGTTAACACAAGACGACGTCGACAAAATTTCTAGTTGGTGTGATGAATAGCAGGTGGCTCTTGCTGTAGAAGAAAGCGGATGAGTAGCAAAAACGAACCCGTAATATCCGGATACGGCATTCCACGTATCCTGCTTGCCACAGTCACTTGGTTTAAATATCTGGGCGTAATGTTGCGAAGCGAGATGAAATGGAATAAACGTGTGAGGATTTTGGTAGGGAAGGCGAACGGTCGACTTGGGTTTATTGAAAGAGTTTTGTAAAAGTGTGGTTCGTGTGTCAGGGAGACCCCGTATAGGACGCCAGCGCGACTTCTTGTTCAGCACTGCTCGAGTGTTTGGGATCTGCACCAGGTCGGATTGAAAGAAGGCATCGAAACAATTCAGGGGGAGCAGGTAGATTTGTTACCGGAGGTTCGATCAGCATGCAACTGTTACGTATATGCTTCTGGAGCTCAGCAGGGAAGATACTCCCTTCGAAGGAAACAACTGAGAAAGTGTAGAGAACCTGGCTGCAGAACGATCCTAATGACGCCAGCATACATTTGTGGTAGGGTCCACGAAGACAAGATACGAGGAATTACGGCTCCTAAGGAGGCATATAGACTGGCGTCTGTCCCTCGCTCTGTCAGCGAGCGGAACAGGAAAGGAAACGACTAGTTGTGGAACAGGGTACCCTCTGCCACGCACCTCACGTTGGCTTGCGGATTATGTATGGAGATGTAGATACAAAGGACGATAGTTGAGAGGAGTTATTGGTTTCATGTCCATAAATTTAGTGAAATCATTTTTGGCTTGGTTTCATTTGGAATCGTGAGGTTTTACCTATTCTCTTTCCTTTGTTTCGTCTTATGAGTGCATGCAGGAAGCTTGTGGTGTAACAGGTGGCCCCAGTTGTGTGTAGGTAAGGACATTGACAGTAGTTTATGACGGCGGTGACGAGGCTACAGTGGTGGTGGATGTGGTTGGAACTTCCGGCTCCGGCAGTGGTGCGGGCGATGGGCGAGCAGCGGTTTGGCGCTGGCGACGGTGTTGGCGACAGAGCCAGCGACGCTGCTGGAGAGGGAGTCGACGGAGGCGCAGGTGGCGGCGACGGTGGTGGAGCATTTGACGGAGGCAGTGGCGGAGGAGCTGCCAGACTACGGCTCTCTGTGAGTGGTGAAGCAATGAAGACGACGACGAAGGGTGGGAGGTTGTCGGCGAAGAGCCACTAGCAGAGTCCAGGTGAGAGCTGAGCTGCTGGAGAAGTGTAGTGGGGCGTGTCAGCAAAACGGAGGATGCACTTCGTACTGGAAATTTTGGGAGGACATTTCGAGGTCAACATGAGTAAAGCGAGTCAGAAAATATACTCCAACCGAGAACGTGCTCAACGTGAGTTAAAAAGTGAGGGATGTTGCTCAAAACATAGAACGTTCTCCGATTTCGTGTGAACAAAACTTGAGGTGCTTCTCACAACCGGAAAATATTGAAGCGAGATCTGTAGCATTCTTCGGGATGAGTAAGTTCTGTTAACTGTTACCTACATTTTGCCATTGATGGCAGAATTCATATTGCTTGGGACGCAAAAAAAGAAGTACATAGCCCATCGAAGTGCTGAATTGAGGAGCTGTAGAAGTTTATATCGCTTTGACAATAAGAACATTATCTGCGGACTACCTCTCAAAAGAAGTGAAAATTGAAACATTTTTATTGCTATTTAGTAGACCCAAGCTTTCAGACTGATGTACGAGAACATTTAGCTGCAGGCCTACACCAAACAACCGTGTCACTGACGTTTTCTGACGTTCACCATCATGTCTTCTCACAGCATAAGTCTTATACAGTGTGATGTTAGAAATAAGTAGGGTTACCACAAAAATTAATAACTGGTTTATTGCAAACCTAGCGACCTGTTACTCGTAAGGAACGCATGGTGGGCCGCTTACGAGCTTGCCACGTGTTGGAGAACTGGGACAGAGTTCCGGCTTGAAGTGGATAAAAAGTAATTTAATCTTAAGATTTCGTTCGCATAACGTGTTCACCAGACATCTATAACTGAAAAGTTTTCCACATGTTGTAAATTCGGTAACATCGCAAGTAAAGACATTTTCGTAAGCTGTACGTAGTTGTCATAATAATTTGTTGCCGCACATAAAATAAACAAAATGCAACGTAGTGCAACTCTGCCTGAACACACTGACGCCGGTTCCAGACACGTCGCCCGTTTGTTCGAGCTCAATAGAACGTGTACCAAGGCACGTTCCCCCAAAATGAGTATGGCAGTCAGTATTGTAGTATTACTGCTGTGTAGTACATAGGCAAATTGTCCAGAAGTTTCTAGGCCTTCTCTTCCTTTTGTTTTAGTGGAGATTGTATGCTCACCTCAAATGGTTCAAATGGCTCTGAGCACCATGGGACTACGTGGCTCTGAGCACTATGGGACAACATCTGAGGTCATCTGTCCCCTACAACTTAGAACTACTTCAACCTAACTAACCTAAGGAGATCACACAAATCCATGCCCGAGGCAGGATTCGAAGCTGCGACCGTAGCAGCTCCTCAGTTCCAGACTGAAGCACCTACATCCGCTCGGCCACACCGGCTGTATGTTCACCTCCTTCCTCCACATAAATACTTTCTTTGGTGTGCCTTATGAAATGAACGGTTCCATTGCGCTAAACACAGCCCTTTCCCGAAATTCTTTGCCAAAAAAAAATGTCAATATAATGATCATTGAGATCATTGTCAGTATGCATCTACTTCCTGGATCTGTGGCATGCAAACGATAAATTTTATCGCGGCACGAATTCTGAGTCCCAGCTTGTCAGTGGAGTAGGTGTGTTACTGTACCTCTAAACAGAACAGCGTGCTGGTGTACGTAGCGTGGAAATGATTTGCGAGCCTTAGCACCATGGCACCACATGTCTTATGGGAGGAACTGCTTTCCGGTCAAACTGGGGACCCAGACATCACACGGAACTCATTATGATGCAGCTCCATGCTTTAACTGAGAACATCGTTTTCAAGTAACGGTGATAACCAAGGACCATACTAAAAGAAGTACAGGGAGTACCGACTGTTCTGCATCGTATCTGGCCGCATGGAAACTTTCCATCGTTGACGGTCTATGGGGAATGCAGTCGTAGATTAATCAGGAAAAAATTGTCTCATACCCGATTCTGAGGGCTGCATTCTCATCACAACATCTACCCGACACATATGCATCGAATCGATGTACCGAACACTGACCTTAGGACAAAGTTTTACGGCCAACAATTTCTATACGATAATTTTCACTGCCAAACGAGAGAACCACTCACCGAGCGAGACCGAGCGAATGCTTCAGAGCGAAGTAAAGAAAAAAAAAATAAAAAAAATTATGCAATAGTGAAGCGTCATTTTGTCAAGTTTTACGTCAGCAGACATGTACTTCTGCACGTCAAGCATAGCAGTGTGGGATGGTGGTAGGCACACTGCCGGATGTGAGTAGAAACATTATAACAGTGCCACAACTGATAACGGTATCATGAGTAAATCGAAAGACCTATTGTGAAATTAAAAGACATGTTTGGTATTTGCAAAGACGGATTTGAAATAGTTTAAGTCATCGTATCGCGCTGTGCTTAGCCGTTGGATTAGCTGAAACGGACAATAAGTGGCCCTGCTTGGCGGTACACTCACGATTGTCCATAGGGCTCTTCTTCCTGTGGGAGTTCTGCTTTCAGCTGTCATACAGTATTTACGGGAAATTATCGCAGATGTCACACCACCTAAAGCACATAGGAAACTCCCTGGCAGGTCAGAGCCGTGTGTCGGACCCGCGACGTGCACTCTCCACTGCACAGTGAGAATTGGTCCAGGAAGCAACTGCCGAGGCCACCGGGCACTGCAGTGGCCGTCCTCCGGGAGCGCTGGTCCCGCCAGCCGTGCAGGGGAGCTCCTGTGACGGCTGGAAGGCAGCGGGTGAGGCACTGGCCGAAGTAAGGCTGCGACGGCGGCTCTCGGTTCGTGCCTGCCTAGCTCGATGTCTGTCTTCTTAAGGACGTCATATTCGCCATTGACTTTAAAAATTGTTTTACAATTGCAGTTTCGACCTTTTGAGCCATTGTCAAGTGGTAATGTGGAAGATTTTGCTTCAGCACATGACAGACATGTCTACATGTCAGCGTCTAAAATCATCTATAACAAATTTGAACAACTCATTCATATCCTTAACATAAATATCACATGTTCACTCTCTTGAAATGCATACGAAATTCTTCTTTAAAGACAAGATGTATTCTGCGGCAAGCGCTGCAGTTCTGCTGTTTGATGTGTCTGAAACCAGTTAAAAGGATATAGCAGCACAGAACGCAGTTGATGATCTGCAAGAAATAGTTATAATCGGTGTCACACTCAAGTGTTCTGAAATCTAAACATGAAATTTCGATGGGCTAAAACGCTGCAAAGACCAATGGATTTGCGAATTTTTGCTGTGTTAGTATGCATCCTTTAAAGAATAAAAAAGTTCTAGGTTTGTGTCCCATTCAGGCACACAATACTCATCTACCAGGAAGTTTCTAATGCACTGGTGAGTGGAAATCCGTCCTGGATACTTTTACGTTATTGCATAAACTATACATGCTAGGTTTTTAACCCTTAACCTCGCACCTTGTGTGCTACAGACGGCCGCTGGTGCTCTTTCCAAAGTCAGTTTTTAGATTCCTCGGCAACTCTCCGCCTGGATCTATGACAAGCTAACTACTTCATTTCTATGTATTACTGACTTCTTCATTATGCAGGGACTAAAAATAGACTACGTACACAAAATTTTGGATTGTTTAGAGAAGATTAAAAAGAACAAATTTTATGTGACACAAATGTCACAGGTATACCCTCCACCTGCTCGTGTCCCATGAAGGTTTCGACGCCAGCGACGTACAGAGCCTGTGTGATGTTCTAGAGACGTTACTGAAGTGCAAGCTGGGCGCTAACACACTCGAAATAAGTGGGTGTCTCACAAATAATGTTTGCAGCCTCAGCCTAACAGACAACCACCTCAACTGGGGTGTCCGCCAGTGTCCGGCACACTGAACAACTCGTCTCCCTCCCGTAGGAGGCCCGCAACATCTCAAAAACAGTGTCCATCCCACAGCGGTTTGAACAACGTCTCTGAACGCCAGTGCAGATAAGACTTTCATACATGTGCAACACGTGCCTCATATAAAAAAGTGTTCCTTTTTATCTTCTATAAACACTAAAATTCTGTACATGTAGTTTTTTTCAGACCTAGTCTAAAGCGTTTTAAAAATGGCGAATGGTTTCTGCAACTTAACGGCTAGAGACAACGTAAAGTTTTGTCAATACTGTAACTGGTGTAGTGTTCTACATTTCTCATCTATGATCCTGGCATGATACTGTTCGTATTTACTAATTTTCTTTGACGAATAATATTTAGATTTGTAACTGAACAGTTAATTGTATCAGATACACTGTTAATATTATCCTTAGAAGTATTAATACTATGAACTGTAGTAGGACTGAAGAAATACTGTATTTTCAGCTATCGCACCTGTCTGCCAAACAACTCTATTTGTTCGAATTACTATATTCTTTAAATTTATTATCTTATTCTCGTTGCTGGACTTGATCTCTTACTCGATCGTCTATCTATCGTGCATCAGACACGAAACGTGTTGTAATCGTTCATTTCTTTCTTTTTAACTGTCTGATAGCTATTTGTTCGCTAGGGGGTAACTCCATTTAAATGAGAGGAAGGGGGGACTGTAAGCTTGTGCTCCCTCAGCGGAAAAATTATTTATGCCTGCCGTTGTCACTCTTGACCGCTTCAGGCAATCGAACTTGAAGGGTTTTAATTGGTAGTAAACCGATTAATTAAGAAACTAAGGTGGTGGAAATGGGTTACAACAGATAAAGGAGTAAGTTGTCATAAGAACATGCGTATATTAGAACCAGGGACTGTAATACTGCAAAGAACGGCCTTTACAAAATTTCGTCTGCAGCCGATAACTTACTGCAGAGACTCATAAAAATAATAGTGGCACATAAACGGAAATACGCATTGTTAGCAAGTTACTAAACAAGCAACTCCTACCCCATCTGTTTCTAGACTCAGCGGCACTCGGCAGCAAGTCTATAAGTATGACTGAAACTGTAATGGACACCGAGAACAAACGTGTGAGCTGAAGTTGATGTTTCTATTCCTCGCGGGTAGCGACAAGGTATTAAAGAATGAGCAGCGACAAGAGCTTACAGAGTTTTGGACAACTAGCCGTTTGTCTGGAAGCTAACTTTAAGCCCGACATTGAAGATATCTTCAGGGGAAAGTTTTCATGATAATCCAGACAGATCGGAGAGATCGTGGCAGTTCGGTCGAGATAGGGTGGGTGGGGGGCAGGGGGGAGGAAAAGACGAAATGGGTGCGAATCTCTTCTGAGCACGTGGCGATGTTTAGATGGCTTGCGACATCCAGCAGGCTGCTACAACAGCCCTGTCTGAAAGAGTTGCCCTCTCCACTATTAAAACCTTGGAGCTTTACTATCGGCTTTTTTACGCATCACTGTCCAGCAGAACTAGATGTTTGCCCACAACAGACTAACGTATCAGGAACTGAGTCCTGATATGTTGTCGCTGCCATTGGGTAAAATCAACTAAATCCCAAATCCAAGGCTAAAGATGTCAAAAATACTTCCTGTGTGACGACTATCTGACCCAGTATCGCAGAACACCTGGCCTATCCCAATTACAAAGAAGACCAGTCAAAGTTGCTAATTTTTATGTTTTATTCATTCGATGGTTTGTTTCGGACCGAGACCCATTTTCAAATCACCATAACATAGTCGAAAATGGCAATTCCGAAGATGTCAAAATCGTGCAATGAATATTTACATTGCATACAGATAACTCATCGAATGAACAGAACCTTGGAACGGTTTTTCGTTCACTGATTTCCAGATGTTGCTGACCCAAACTACTTCAGCATACTGGAAGTTCGGAAAACCACTCATGTTAACTATGCCAAATGTACAATCCTAGCACAATTGCATCACCTACACAGCCTCAACTCGAATGATCTAATAAATATAAAGTAAACGCATTATTCACGACACTAAACTTACATTCCGCATTCCAACAACATCATGCATTGCATCCTCACCATCAAAGATATTGAGTTCAGATCCACAGTTTTCTACCCCGTCAGTCGAGCTCATCGTCATCATCTCAACAGTTTCTTGTGTCGCATCCCTAACATGAGAGACATCCAGTTTAGAACCACTGTTTTCCACAACATTCACTCTCTTTCAACGTCCACATATCGTCCAACAGATGACGATAACAGCCACAGTCACCTTCCATTTTAACATCCAAGTCACCTTTTCCAAAAAGCAATCCAACTTAATCTTCAGCCACACCAAAACATCAGCTTAAAACCTATACCTAACCTTGTTTCGCCACATAAAATATAAAGAAAAAGCAGCAGCATAGCATTCCACCCATATGTCTGTTCCCGCAGCTTCAACGAGATCTCCATCACTCACATGTTATCTCAGTGCTACAACTATACTTTAATGAAAATTGTTACAGTCTCAAAACACAGTCCCAGCCACTCTACACTCTACAAAGCACAGATAATTGCAACAACATACAATCAGATGGTATTTGCCAATGAGTGCTTGTGAGATATCCTGATACCCGCACCTCATTCTGCAGATCAGAAACCCTGGGATTGGTGATACACATGAACAAAAACACTGCCCCATTTTCCATAAACTGAACAATCTATTGAAAAAGGATTCATTCTCCTCTCATCCATAACAACCACATGCTACCAAAAAACGTCAATAAGCCAGGGTCAGTGCTTCATATCTTAAAGATATACTCACTTTATCTAATGACTGCTCGACAATTCGGTACATACAATGTCACACAAATACGACCACATATCTGTTGGTCCCAGTTTAAAATACCTGTCTATAACGCCACAAAACGAATTAAATATAGCATTTACAAAAAGAGACTATAAAGCCACACATTTTGTGAGCGTGTGGGTTGGTGCTATTCTGTCATTCTGCGCAACAGATTAATCTGAGATGTACCCTTTACCCTTTAGCCCCTGCAAGACGCAATATCCTCCCCACACTACTACAGAAGTCAGATGGACACTCCTAACGTTCCAAAGAGAAATGCCTGAAAAACTTTCAGCAATAAATACCTTCTGGAGACGTTCACTGTAAGGAAATTAGACAAAAATTCACAAAATGTCTTATGTAACTAGTGGGATACTTGGGTACTGGAGTAGTACTAGTTAGTGTAAGAAAAACATAAAAGGAACGAAACTTATTATTTATTTTGCAAAAATTCTGAGAAATCTCAATAGCACTTTTAGTTATGAATTGAACACGTTATTTGCGGGTTCTTTTCAGAACGTGAAGTTACCTCTTAAGGATAGGTTTCGCTAATGATATTTCTATACAAAGTTTAGGATTATTATTGACTTGGCAGAATTGCTGAAATCCGCACCTACTCAATTTGGATAACTATCGGTTGGAATGTTGCTAGGTACAGTCGAGGCTGTCACGTGTGACATGCTGTGAAGGGTACGGTTGTGGAGGAAATGTGGGGGTCGCAAGAGCTGTAGCTGTGATGACTGCTGTCCGCACCAATCGCTGCCTACAAATGAGATAACTCTCGTTCTATCTGGATTGACCTTCGCCAACCAAACTCTCCCTACGCCATGAAGTCAAGGACTCCTGTTCGCCCCTAGACTGTTGGTGTGGTACACCGGTCAGATAACCAGTCCACCACGATGCCACTAAAAATTCGCTCACAGGCGTTTAACTATAACACTGTCCGTTCACACCGCACAATAAGTGTGGCGGCCAACACAGTGAACAATGCTTAATCGCAAGGACTCAATATACAGTTGCACTTCGATTCGCTCTCGACAGAGGTGCTCTCCCAGTGAAGTACTGAGGAGAAACTTGTTCCTCGCTCTTTGAGTACATGTCTGCCATTCAGCATTGCTCTTCTAAAACGGGAGAATGACGTTTTGTTTAAGGCGACCAATCCGGAATTCTGTAGTATCGGTGTTTGGCGTTTGCTGTCTCTCTGTGAAAATCTCTGAAACTGCGTGCTATGTGTAAAGATGAGTAGGCTGGCCGCTGCCACGCAATGTAGCGGAATTTGCTTTTAAGCCGAACATGGGGTCGTCCTTTCACTCGGGCCTAACTCTGTCTGCTCTACAAGCGGTCACTGGATGACGTAGATAGCTTGGGACCGGCCTCCTGGGGTGCAATAAGGCATCCTGTTCATTACTTTTTCATTTATCTACTTGTAAATTTATTAAAAGCATGACATAACAACATGTGTGTCAGATGTAGACGTTAGGCTCTTAACGCGTCCCTTACAGTCACGTACACTCAACAGATAACTCCGAGTCACAGTTCTCTCACAATGCAAGGACAGTGCCCAATTATGTGGGGAAGATAAGCGCTTACAGTAAATTGGCGGACCTGCTGCTCCATTCCTCTCTGCTGACATGGGCAGAGGACTCTCACTGTCTCATTTCTTGGAATAATAACGCAATCCCAGCTTACAACAAACTCAAATTAACAAGACAGGAAACTCGACAATGTGGGGATTCCATCATTCAGCCATCCTCTGTACTTGGGTAAAGCCCACTGAACAAGGCGATGCTGTGGTAAGCTCTTGGCTCCTAACTTGATTTTCGACCATATTTAGTTTCTCTGCGATGTCCCTACACAGCTTAAGGTGAATGACATGACGGTTGCTATGGATGGACGCAGCTGTCCTGCTTCCCTGTTCTTCCCAATTCTGGGTTATGCTCTAATAGCTGTTTCACCAACAGGACGTTAACCCCTGATCTTGTTTCTTCCTTCGTCTTTCCAAAAGCCTTAGTGGCCTCAGTGTTACTTTCGCCAATATAATCTCAGCACTCTCAACAATTTACCATTCCTTACAGTCTTAGAACACCTTGCACTCTGTATCATATTTGCTGTCTCAGACGCAACCTCTACCAGCTGCTTACATTGCCCTCTCTTCTGAAGTTCCTCAGGCTTTGTCACAAACTGTATACGTTCCTAAAACGTGGGGAACAAAAGCAATTTTTTTCTCGACTTTCCTCTGGATACCTAGACTTCTGGCGCGCCTATACCAACATGTCATATCCACCCTCCACTTGCCACCCTTCTGTATCCTATTCGAGCGGAACTTCAGCTGGCTGGTTCTACCTGTTCCAGAACAGTATGTAGACACTTACTCCTCCAACCAGCTATAATCCTAGCGTATAAGCGTCTTCAATATGTAAATGATCCCGCTACCAGCCTCCTGACCGGTGTCATCCCTCCCTCACACCTCCCTATACCCACATCGATTTGTCAATCATACTTCCCAGCCCACTCAAACACCTTGAATACATACACCCTTTCTGGCTGGCATCTGCATCATACTGTATTACCCTCGTAGTAGTTGTTGGGAACTGACAGCCAGTGACTGGCCAGAAGCACGAGCCTTATGTTCACCATAGCACCATCATCAGCTTCAATGCACATGTGTTTGTGTAAAGACGCTATGGCTTGAATGATGTGTAGCATGTCAGTATCATTCTCCTTTGATTTGTACTCTGAACAGGAAGAGTGCTCGAGGAAAACGACCATCAGGGCATCTCAGAGTGCAGCAGGTAAAGCCGTCGTCAAGCAAAGTCCAAATGCTCTTTTGCAAATTGTTTTTATTGGAGACTGCTCATCTCATTAAGAGAGGGTGACACACGTTTCCTCTGAACCCAGATAATGTGGCTACACAACGCCCAGGCTCTTCATCCAGACAAGGCTTTGGATTCAGCTGCCTGCAGTGTACGGGCACCACCTACTTGCTGTCGTTTCCTTGCAGACGAGGAGTGGCAGCTAGAGGACAGAAGCCACGCTACGCTCTCCGTGGGCACTGACTGCGTGCAGCTGTTGGTGAACGCCCAGGACCACCCCACGTGTCCGCTGGAAGACCTGCCGCCGGAAGCCGTTAAGCAGCTCTTACAGTGCCGCGAGCAGCTGTGGGACGACATGGTGCAGAGGTCGCCCCACGTACCCGTCACCAGCTACCTGGCCTACACGCAGAGGGCGAACGTCAACCTATGCCTGCTGGCCTGGATGGCAGTCAACTCGTACGGCATCTGTCAGGACGTCCCGTTTAGTATGTTACAGTCCGTGCACGACGCTCGATGCTATTTCGATAGTCCTGACGATCAATCATGTCTGCAGTCGAACGCTACAGACGCCATCTGCTTTGTTTCCAGAGCTATTCTGTTGCTTAAGTGTCGCGACTTTTCCTCTGTTACGACTTCCAATAACTGTACGATCACTAGTTTACCATTTGGATTATTCCGTAGTAGTAGCAGTGTACTGTATCAAAAGCTAACAGAAGAAACACTGAACTACAAAAACAGTTTAAATAACGCCACCTTGAAATACAAGGATTTCAAAATATACAGCTTGAAACCCTTAGAAATCTCATTTATACTGGTAAATATTATTTTCCGTTTTTCGACCGCCGTAGTATACATCTACCTTCCCCAGTTACGTAACTTGCCTGGAAAGATATTCTTGTCCTTTCAGATCACGTGTATAATCCAGGTACTGTGTTCTGAGGTCGTGTATCGTATGGCAGGCGTTCCTGACTTACCTACAGCAGTGCTGGTAGATAGCGCCCTCACACTTCTCAGCTGTATCTGGCTAAACTCATTCTGCTACCACATGTATTCTTGTGTTCGCCATCTCAGGCTTCCTAACCAGCTACTACATGCTGAAGTAAGCCAGTTGTTCTGTCGTGAGGTGCTGTATGTGTTTATACCGTGGAGTATAGTGTGTGTGGCAGCTGTTGCTTTAGAAAAGACGAGTAAATATTACCTGATCCACAGTCGTATAGTAGTCCTTGCAGGGATTTCAGTGTCTGTGGCATTCAATTTGGTTTGTCTCGGACTGGTTGGATACATGTACCTACGTACTCGGTGCTCCATGCAGCAACTCAAAATTGTTGATAACAACAAATTTGCCTCAAAGAAGCAATGTCTTTTTATGTCAGTCAAGGCTGTTATCTTAAGCGGAATAGGTATTCTAATTAGAATTGGGTTCCACCAAGCTCAGGGAATAGCGCAGTTTGTGTACTATATACATCTAGCTACGATGTTGCAAGGACCAGTGCTCTTCGTCTGTTTCGTTTGCAATCGAACGACGCTCCCCATTCTGAAGAACAGGATACTTCTTTGGCGGAACCCAACTAACATTCCTGCAGGTGTAGAGCTGTGTTCAGCAGCCAAAAGGAATCTCGCCAGGAGAAACAATGAGCAGTCTCCTTTTTCAGAATCCTCGCTGTAGCCTCCTTCAGTATTTTTCGCAAATAACTGTCTCCACACTGCACTGCATTACACCCAGCAATAAAAATGGACAATAGTAAATGTCATTAAATCTGATATCGTACAGCCAGTCCGATTCTCTTTCCTAACATCTACTTCATTTATAACTGTGTGCTTATTTGTGAGTGGTAGCGCCTGTCTACCTATTCTAATGCACTGAGACTACTTACTAAAATTGTTGGGAAATGCTTCGTGTATACAATAAGCTGCGTCAATCACACGGCATGTTATATACAAGGAAAACGCAGCTTGTTGTCGGAGGAATTTCCGTTCGTCAGTGTTATCTACCGTGCCGATGGTGCATTTCAAGACACATGTTCGTAGGACGTCTTTTCTCCCTTTTCCGTCGAGGATCTGTCTTTGCAGTTTGTCGGTTTCATTAATGTATAATGTATGATATTAGTATATAACATATTATGTCTGAAACAAGGAAATTTTCCATATGTGTGTGAAAGATGTACTTTTACATGATTTGTAATTCAAGTACCATGACAAGAGACATTCAGATACTTATAAAATCAAAATAGAGAGGCTAATGACTGAAGTGGTGTGTGCATGAAAGTGTAAATGGGTTTGTTGAGCTTATTAATGGTTCGATTGCATGGAGTGGCTGAAACAGGTGTAGTGATAAAGTAACACATGACTTGTTGTGTGAAATGTGGCTGGAAGTGAGCGGAAAGTGTCGAATGGCAGAGCTGTTTCAATCTCATTCTAGAGTTATATGAGTTTAGCATAATAGGGTTTGTGAGACAAGATGGTTATTTGTTAAGCTAGAGGTTTGTAAGGGTACTGTGGCAGATGTTAAAAATTAGTGTTCCATGTGCCACTGCTTAGCAAGGAAGAACATTACTTAAAGGCGTATTTACAGAAACAGTACTGTGGAAGGACAAATTTGTGCCAATACTGTGAGTCGTGGAAAACATGTGCCATAGTACCTTCACTAGAAGGACACAGTACGCCGGAAATCTTGTGATTCCTAATCAATAGACGATCTCCCATTTGTTCAAATAAAGCCTGAGTGAGCAAAGTAAAGGAGTGTCTGTGTGAATTTAGTATCCAGCCCAACTGAAAATCATGTGATAAATAGTACTACGTGGAGCGATTTTCGTGAATTGTGAAATTAAAGGCATCACCGTGCACTTAGCAGGCACCCGCAGTGTTAACCGCGATTCCGTCCTGGACGCAGTGGAACCAGAGGCCGCACCGCCACGAGGGAGGCAGGTGCCGGGTGCAGCCCGACTGGCGCAGGGGGCCGCCGGCAGCTCAACACACTCTGTGGAACCGTTTGACGGAGATTTGCAGGCCGCGCGCCTCGGTGCTGTCAGCGCAGCGCCAGCCGACCCTGGCCCGCCTTGCGTGACGTCACGAGAGCGCGCCGCGGCCGTCCCTTTAGGTGGTGGTGGCCAGAGCCGACACGGGGCCCACTGGGGCGCTTGGCCGCCCACCCACACAGGTGTCCGACACAGTGGTCGCCAGCCGAGCCTCGGCCCGCTGGAAAGCATCGAACCTCATCGCTCATCAAAAGCCAGTAGATTTAACGACCCTCATGCTAACTACTTACCCCCAGGCAAGATCCGTCACGTCGGCCACACGGGCGCCGACGGCCAGCTTTCGATTCCCCGAGCTCCGAGCCTCTCCACGAAATCCTTCTACACGTGGGCCCTTCAGCCAATCAGGAGCAGCAGAGGACTGCAAGCCCCACCACTGGCCACTCCCTGCTGCTGTTTCAGCCGCTGCTGTCACGTTGTGGTCTTCAAAAAGGCGAACCAGCGAGAAGATATGGGTGGTCAGGGAATCACCTGTTACAACCCTTCCATTCGTGGGGTATCAAGCATTAACTTCTGCAACCGATATACCTATTAAGGGCTTTCCCCTGATATACCTGGAGACATGCATTCCCGCAGCCGAAACTGTTTGAGCTGTTGTTCCACCTACGTAGTTGTTCGGCAGCACCCGTGTTACTCAGACGATGTCCCCTACAAAGAGCATCATGCCTAACTCGCGCCACTGTCGTCAAGTGCAGCATTGTCAGAGCGATTCAGACTTGGGATCAGCAGTCTGCACAACCACCACACTTTGAGACAGGGACGACCAACCCGCATCTGGCGAGGCTAAAGGCACGCAACTCAACGCTGACTGAGAGCGTTCTCAGCAGGGCGTGGGGACTATGGATATGCAACAACAGTTTACAGCGCACCAGACTGAAGTAGAGAACTCTGTCTCCACCAGATCTCCAGAAACGCAACGCTACGCGAACCAGCCGAAAACCCACACAAGAAACCCGAAGTAAACAGGCAAAGCCGCCACAAACACGATACTCCAATTACAAAAAGTTTACACTCATCCAAATACATCTCACGAAGAACAAGGTTTCCAACTGGTTGGGTGCAGATGGAATTAAAGCACATCTAACACAACTTATGGCACTTTAGCAAACCCTACAATAAACTATAAACTAATAAGATGGCAAAGAAACCGCCAAATCGTTGTAACCCGCACTAAAACAGTTGCCTGGGACACCAAGTCGTTCACAAAAAAAATCCGAAAAAAATTGCCAACATGACAACACACCCATCAGATATCGAAACCCGAGAGAACAGTTTGAGTTACTTGCCGATCTGAAGCAACAGTAACAGAAATCACGTCGCACGCCAAACACTAAGCAAAAGAGAAACCACACAGACTCACGCTCGCCTTTGTGATAGCCTATTTTGACCGTGATATAACAAACGAAGAAACTGAAGGGGACCTAAAGGTACCGGGAAACTAAATCAAAATTCACGGCTATTCCTTCCAGTCATCTACAGTTACAAAGAACCAACTAACAAGCTACTTGATCACCATTTCAGAATGCACTGTGTACCTCACAAGGTACTTGTATTTAAACACTATCTCCTCAATAACAGCAACGTCCATATTGCAACACTTTCCAATAAGACACGAAAAGCTGAGATATAAATTCAAATGTGAAGAACGGAGTCGAGGACATCGAATTTTTAATTCCAAAACAGACCCAAAACAAGAAGCGCCAAAATGCACGAGCTGCAACACTGATAACGTTAATAGTGATGAGAGTTGCAAAGAAAGACCAAAACAGCCTATCTCAGCAAACAAAACTGAAAACATTAAAGGCATTGATGAAACTATCGCGGTCTTCGTCCAAGAATGACACGAAAACAATCAAACGGCAAACATACTCTGAGTCTTCACTACAGCCCTTCCCCACATGATATTTGAAAGAAGGGAAATAATAACAGCAGTTTCTAAAAAGCTCCTACTACGTTCATTGGCGAACACGGATCCACGTCTATATCGCCATATTGATAGACAAGGAGGCCTATGCCCAACCCAGCCTGAGACACCAGGAAACAAGAATTAACCTTCACATTCAAGCCTAAGAAAGATATTGCCACTATCTGCATTGTCAACACACTGGGTTTCTGCTCTAAAAACAAACTCCCTAAAGGCATGGTAAGAGAAAAAGAAGTTGTTATTATAGTCGCAGCAACCGATAGTTCAGCAATTTTCACACCTACCAGCAAGTGCTTTCTTTGGAAATGATAACATTACATTCTTCGTAAAGTCTGTGGGTACTTCGCCTGTCTCATACGCCGGGCACAACAGGTGGGAGAGCTCCGCCGTGGCCGTCTCTCCCGAGGTTGCCTGTAATCCTGGCAGAAGACTGTTTACTCCCTGGGCCTCGTTTCGACTTAGATATTTCAGAACACTGTCAAATTTGATCTCGCACATATACATCTTCCACCTCATTTACATCCATGACCACTTCCCTATCTGTAATATTACCTTCAGTAAGATATATAACTGACATAACTACATTAGCAATAAACAAAACCTATGTAATGTCATGACAGCAGAAATTCTAAATATGATGTAGCTATGATATTGACTATACAAAGACATAGATCACTACACCATTCAGAATGACTCCAGTTTCCTTTATATGACATGGCACTTACCTCTGACTTACAGGGTTATGTTACAAATCCCTTCGTATCATACTAGAGATTAGTTCCTAAGCATTAGTCTTAAAGACTACCAGTACAATGAAACAGGACACAAAATGCCATAACGATCGACAAACAATCGCAGGTGATGGTTTTTTAAAGGAAGGTTTTAAGCCACTCATAAGGCGAATGCCAGGAGTCAGCTGCAAGAATAACATCGTCCGCCAATCCGCCAGGATTACACGCTGTGTCCAGACCAAATAAGATCCACAGATTAAAGATGAACAGCGTCACTACATCATTAAGTGCATTTCCGTTCAAAGAGTAACACGTTTGGTAAGGCACATTGCTGCTTCTACTAAACTTGAATATTTTCATTTTCACCTCTCCCCTGTCAACAGTGACTGTAAATTCAGAAACAGACATTCTGCAACAAAGTCAGTCTGAAGTAGTCGACGAATGATCTTGACATTAATCACATGTTATTAAGACCTGACTTATCACGTGTTGCAGATAAGTGATCTTATATATTTTCTGAAACATTAAAACTTAATTACGAAACCTATTAATTTTCTTGATAGCTAAAACACATTGCTTTACTATTCATTACACGTTCTGGTTGCCAATCAACTACTGTGAGGCTTGTAAAAGAAACAATAAACAGGGAGTTGCCTTAGATTTAACCAAATTAAACAAAGTTGCGTAGTATTGCGTGATGATATGCCAGTCATGGTAAATACAATGTGGCTATGAAATCTGTAGGCTTGAACGCCATCATCTAATAGCATATCTTGGAACTGTGTAAGTAATGGTAAAGTACCTATCGGGTTAATGTGAACAGTACACAGTTTTTAGATATTAAAGAAATAACACATTTTCGTTAAGAATAAAGGCGCTAGCCCAGCTTAAGAAGCGAAAGTAATTTAAGGAAGAGACACTCTCTCTTGTTACTTATATCGAAAATGAGTATGAGCAGAAATTAGTAAGTGTAGCTGCCTTTTTCGCCCTATCAGCTCTTTATGACACCGCTTGGCGAGAAGCACTTCTTTAGAATTTCACGATTGTGTCGTAAATTTAAGGACTTACTTAACAACATGCTAAGCAATAGGGCATTTCATATCCATTCTCACACTGACAGATGCATCGTCAGAGTTCTGAGGTGCAGCGATCATGGTTCATTAAGTTACTTTCTCAGTTTGCACACATACCTGCAAATCCATCGCTATATTCCGGTGGAAATGATGAAAGTAACTGTGACTGTTGCCATGTATGAGCTACAAGTGGGCATTATCGAGGCATTTCGAGCCATGGAACAGAGAATAATTTTAGGAACTGTAAGATATATTTTAGAAAATGCTGCTTATTCCAGATATAGGCACAGAAGCTCAGGAGGACTCACGAGAAATATGCACAGACAGTGCAGCTACGCCGAGTTCCTTGAAAAATCACAGCAATCGTAGATAAATAATGGCATAAATGAGAACTGCGAAAGGGGAAGTGGCACCTCATCTTGGGATGATCAGCAGTCTGCAGTCCTGTGAATGAATTAGGACACAAGCTGGCCAAAGAGCGAGAAAGTGCAACAGGCACCTACAGCGGAAATTTTGCGTCAATGAGAAAATGCCAGATGCAGCGCGAAGGAGAAGTGAGAAAGAGTGGTCTGAAACCATGAAAGAGATTATGACAAAAAAAATTCCCAGCTGTTCAACATCGCCATTCTACCATTTACCACTGTCGTCTAGTGATACAGCTGTGTCAGCAGTGCAGGGGAGATTAAAGGCTCTCTCCAGCTGGCTGAGACTGTTGAGTCCAGTGGGCCTGGCGGTGGGGCGCGAGCCCGGAAGCCGAGGGGTCACTCGATGAATTCTCCTCGGGTTATTATCAGCCAAGTGGTGGCGTCGTCTCGTCGCAACGTTTCAATGAGTTTCGTGCCCATCATCTTCTGGCGAAGTCACTTTGTCGAATCCCAGCACAGAAATTCTGAGTCTGCCTTCAGTCTGAGCTTCACCTCTTGGGAGTGAACGTTGTGTAGAAGGCAAAGAATGCAGCTCATTAGTCGACAAACCAGTTTTACTAAAACTATCCCAAATGATAAATCGCATCATTAGGAGAAATCATTGTTATACCTGTAAACCTCATATGGTGTATACACTCGTTTTTTAAGTACCAATGCTTTCCATATTAATACAGAACAATGCTTATCAGCTACATGAAGTGTATGATATGTACTGCAATAACAGTAGTTGTATGCTGTCGTCCGGAAAATCCTAGTTCGTTCTATTTGGTCTTGTCCATCGCCTATCTGGTAAAGAACCGAACCTTGTCATGAAGAACTGACAAATTAACAATGTGATGGAGAGTTTTGCAAAAATAAGTAAGCACCTACATCCCCACTCGTCAGACAGCTTTGCGGTGTGCGGCGGAGGATGCCTGCGACACCAAGGCCACTGTCCGCCCCGCTGTGACGTCAGCATAGCTGCTGCACATCCCCCCTCCCCCGCCATGACAGCCAGTACATTTACGCAGGTGTGGCCGCACTGCGTCAGCTGCTCGGGGAAGCCCCGGCCTCTGTCGAGCTTCCTGCCGGCAGAAGAGACGGGTGCAACTCGTTCAGCCACGTGAACTACTTCACTCATTTCACTCTTTGTCGTGAAGCGTTCAAATGAAGTAGTTTATTCGTGAAGTACAGAAGCCTGGCGAAGTTGCTCAGCTGCGGCTACACTCGCTTCACCTCGCTCGTACAACAAAGCTTAGTAATACTTCATAATTTTACCAACACGCAAGGTTTTACGCTCTTACAGTGTTTGAGTTAACTTAAATAGAGCATGGTCGAAGGGGACAAAGAAAACATAAACAAAGAAGCCTGTCACATATAAAGAAGGTATTACATTTAATCTTGCTCGACATTTTCTCACGAAGCGCACAAAAAAGTCTTTATCTGCCAAGTGAAACCTTAATTGTTGCATTCATGGACTGAAAACTAGGGCTACCAATGAAATGCCATGCTATTTTATGTTCCTTTTAAAATTTAATCCAAAATAGAATGAGTATGTTTACCACTGTCAAAAAGTCTATATACCTACGTTAAAGTAATGATTCAGAACTTTTCCTATAGACTTTACTTTTGTTGAGAATAATAACCCTCGAGATTCAAAACGTAAACTGTCACCTGTATTCATTGGTACGATTTCAGGTAAAATCCCTCTTTATTTTATTCGGAAACCAGTTTTTGTGTCTGTTCACTCTTATACAATAGCTAGCAACTCGTGATCGCGTAAAAGTAGTGAAATTTGGGGTTTCTTCTGAAACGTCCCCTTAGAAAAACTGTACACGACTGTGCTTAAACTGACACACAATAGTTTTTAGGGCAACGCAATCTGACTTTCAAAAATCCCTACGAAAGAATGGCCCTGACTAACATTAACCTATACGTTTCAAAAAATCACTTACCTCACAAAAATCTTCGTTACTCGAACTACTGCAATACAGCGAGCGCCACTACTGCCAGCTAAATAAAAGATTCAAACTACTGAAGTCACTAACTACTGATAGGCACACTTAGCAAATGAAAGATTTTAATAGAGAACAAACAATGTATTTACCTCACTAGTCATAATATATATTGCAGTTCATGACACCAATTCTTACAAATTTCAAAACTCCGCCATCTCTCTCCCCACGTCCACCACTGCTGGCGGCTCACCTCCAACTGCGCAACGCTACGCGCTGTAAGCATCCAGCTGCCGCTGCCCGACACTACAATGGCAGACAACAATGCAAACTAGCCACAGACTGCGCACAGCACAGCCAGTGATTTTTCATACAGAGCGCTACGTGGCGTTACCAATAAGAAAAAGTTAACAGCCTACTTACACTTCGCCGATTTAGGTGATGGGAAAGCAAAGTGCAGCTGTTGTTCTAAGTGTGTTTCATATAAAGGAGGAAATACATTTAATCTAGGGCGACATGTTCGAGTGCAGCACCCAACAGTATCATTGTCCATCAGGCGCTTAGCGCCTCCTGCTCCTGCACCTTCCGATATTTCTTGGACAAATAACCCGGACAATCCGGAACCAACACCACCAATTGTCAGAAGCGAACAGCAGTCGGTGCCAGAAAATAACACTATCACTTCATTATCAGACAGTAGACTCAATAACAGGGGTATTTTTCGAAACCTGTTTCGAACAGAAGAAATCAGGAGATAGATTTCACACTTCTGGAGGCTGCTGTAAAGGATTATTTGCCCTTCAACATAGTGGGAAGCAAACTTTTCCAAAGTTTTGTGGGCAAACTGAATGGTGCTTACAGAATGCCAGCTCGGAAGACCATTTCCAATACACTACTACGACAACAGTACACCATGATGAAAGAAATTGTGAGAGTCAAAATAAATTCTGAAGAAGCGGTTGTGCTGACAATTGATGGGTGGACAGCAACCACAAATAAGAGTTATTTGTTGGTGACAGCACACTACGTTAAAGACCTGGAGCTGGTATCTTCCTTCCTAGAGTGCACTAAAGGCACACATCACAAAAGCTATCCTAAGAACTGTGTCGTGTCACAAGGGAATGGGGCATTCAAGAAAAAGTCGTGTGTGTTGTTACTGACAATGCTGCTAATATTATGGGAGCTATAAGACTCACAGTCTGGATACACAACCCCTGCTTTGCACACACACTCAATTTAACTGCTCAGAATGGGCTTCCACACATTCAACCCATTCTGAACAAAGTAAAAAAAAATTGTTAAATTTTTAAAAGAAGTTCACAGGCCTGCACGAAACTGAAATAATGCAGGAACCGTTAAAAGAGCCAGTTCTGACACAAAGACAGGATACTGTTACAAGATGGAATTCAACTTACGATATGCTGCGAAGAACAATCGAGGTTAAGAATTCCCTAATGACAGTTATCACTCTGATCTTCCAAATCTGACTGCAAAGGACATTGCAAGTGTAACACAGGCCTGTGGCCTGTTGAAAGTTGTCAGAGACTGCACGGAGGAAAGGTCCAGTGAAAATGTTGTCACTGCTTCTAAAGTTATACTCGTTAGTGGCTCGTTTAAAAAATGGTGTTGCAGGTTTGTTAATAACACTGAAATTCATGTAGACGTGCAGCAAATGGCCGAAAAGCAAGCTAAGGACCTAAAATGATGGTTTCGAAATGTAGAGGAAAATTCCATTTTCGCAGAAGCAACTTCATTAAATCCCCGGTTCAAAGTACATAGTTTTTCTGATAATAATTCTGCTGACTAGTGAAATTAAACCTGATCAGGCACTGTGAGAAATTTGTGACGAACACATCCACTGGTACTGCAACAATCTCAGTTCCAACCACTGAATCTATTTCTAGTCTCTGGCTCTAATTTGACGAAGTGTTTTCCAGGCTGCAGAGTAATCCACACCCGAGAACTGCTGCAATGGTGGAAGTGGACAAATATTTACAAGAGCCCCTGCTACAGAGACAAGGCAATCCACTTGAGTGGTGGTCTGAACGGCTGTCAGTATACCCCTCGCTCTTTGAACTTGCAAAAATACATGTATTGTTGCAACCTCCATGCTGTGTGGAAGAGTATTGACGAATGCAGGACACCTTACAACTGACAGAAGAAATCGCCTGACAGGAAAAAAAGGTGGAACAAATAATGTTATCAAACGGAAATCTCTGAACATTCGCCAAATCCGTTGACGTTTACTCATATATATGTTTTTTTTAATATAATTAGGACAATCCTCAAGTTTAGTGTCATTATTTCAATAATGTGTATGAGATAAACATTGCTACATGAACGATTATCTTTCAAGCGTGGATTCCACGCATGCTTCAGTTCCAGACACAGAAGGTAAGCATTTTATTTTCATGTTGGCTCTGCGTGCTCACACAGCCAGCCTCTTCGTTTGTATCTTTAATATTCATTTATCTGCAAGCGCTGCCAACGGTAGGATACCCGTAGACGCGAAGTATAACTGCACAAATAGTCACCGGTAAGGATGTCAGCACTGTAGGGAGCAGCTGACGCTGCCTTCCTCTCGCCCCTCACCTCCACAACCCCTCCTAAACCTATCGTTCCCCACAAAACATCGCGCGATTCGTCGACAGGCAGAAGAGAGAGGACTAAAGGGAGAATGAGTGACGTAGCGCCGATGTAGTGGGAGAGGGAGAGGGGAAGAGAGTGAGTGAACTATAAAAAAGTGTGGAGTGTGCTATCTGTGAAGAATTTGAAGTACCAGTTCATTGAAATTGAGTGTTTAGTTCACACTTCACCTGAGTGAAGCGTTCATTTGAACGACTCATTCACGAGCTCCCCATCACTAGCTGACAGTCCACTAGTTTGCGATGGCGAATTACCTGCCCAGTCGTCAACCGGTAAGAGGCTTCAACCTTGAACCTTGACCCTAACTTCTTACGGGATGAGCAACCCGGCCACATCTAACGACACTGGCCAAAACGCATCCAGACGTGGCATGTTTATCTACGCCGTATGCTCACCTCTATGTGGAACGGCTCTGTACTGTGCCACGTCGGTTGTAGGTCACTGACTGTTAATGGGTTGCCAGACTATAAACATGCTTCTGCAACTATGACTGGTGCCGTTTTTACTTTGACCAACGCTTGCCCTTAACAGGTAATTTTCTGTAGTCAAACTCTGCTGTCTACTATTTGTAGAACATTTGCCCTACTTCATTTTCTGACGCTAAAGTGTCAGTTTTTATGTAAGAGGACTATTTGAACAAATCCTCACTTTGCTTTTGTTTCCATTCCATCACCTGGTAGCAAGGTGAACTGATGCGACGTAAATGACGTCAGTAAAGTAACATCCTATGTTCTCCTACATTTTCAAATAACTAAAGGATTCCTTTACACATCAAAATGAGTAAATATATAGAATTGTGAAATTCGCCTGTACTCCGCCTCTCCATAAACTGATGTCAATAGTGTTAGCAGATTTTTGTAAATCGATCTTATGTACTCCATGGTTAGCGGCGCCATCTGGCAGTCGGCACTTTCGTGTAGTAAAAACATACATACATATATACACTCCTGAAAATGGAAAAAAGAACACATTGACACCGGTGTGTCAGACCCACAATACTGCACACTGCGAGAGGGCTGTACAAGCAATGATCACACGCACGGCACAGCGGACGCACCAGGAACCACGGTGTTGTCCGTCGAATGGCGCTAGCTGCGCAGCATTTGTGCACCGCCGCCGTCAGTGTCAGCCAGTTTGCCGTGGCATACGGAGCTCCATCGCAGTCTTTAACACTGGTAGCATGCCGCGACAGCGTGGACGTGAACCGTATGTGCAGCTGACGGACTTTGAGCAAGGGCGTATAGTGGGCATGCGGGAGGCCGGGTGGACGTACCGCCGAATTGCTCAACACGTGGAGCGTGAGGTCTCCACAGTACATCGATGTTGTCGCCAGTGGTCGGCGGAAGGTGCACGTGTCCGTCGACCTGGGACCGGACCGCAGCGACGCGCGGATGCACACCAAGACCGTAGGATTCTACGCAGTGCCGTAGGGGACCGCAACGCCACTTCCCAGCAAACTAGGGACACTGTTGCTCCTGGGGTATCGGCGAGGACCATTCGCAACCATCTCCATGAAACTGGGCTACGGTCCCGCACACCGTTAGGCCGTCTTCCGCTCACGCCCCAACATCGTGCAGCCCGCCTCCAGTGGTGTCGCGACAGGCGTGAATGGAGGGACGAATGGAGACGTGTCGTCTCCAGCGATGAGAGTCGCTTCTGCCTTGTTGCCAATGATGGTCGTATGCGTGTTTGGCGCCTTGCAGTTGAGCGCCACAATCAGGACTGCATACGACCGAGGCACACAGGGCCAACACCCGGCATCATGGTGTGGGGAGCGATCTCCTACACTGGCCGTACACCTCTGGTGATCGTCGAGGGGACTCTGAATAGTGAACGGTACATCCAAACCGTCATCGAACCCATCGTTCTACCATTCCTAGAGCGGCAAGGGAACTAGCTGTTCCAACAGGACAATGCACGTCCGCATGTATCCCGTGCCACCCAACGTGCTCTAGAAGGTGTAAGTCAACTACCCTGGCCAGCAAGATCTCCGGATCTGTCCCCCATTGAGCATGTTTGGGACTGGATGAAGCGTCGTGTCACGCGGTCTGCACGTCCAGCACGAACGCTGGTCCAACTGAGGCGCCAGGTGGAAAAGGCATGGCAAGCCGTTCCACAGGACTACATCCAGCATCTCTACGATCGTCTCCATGGGAGAATAGCATCCTGCATTGCTGCGAAAGGTGGATATACACTGTACTAGTGCCGACATTGTGAATACTCTGTTGCCTGTGTCTATGTGCCTGTGGTTCTGTCAGTGTGATCATGTGATGTATCTGACCCCAGGAATTTGTCAATAAAGTTTCCCCTTCCTGGGACAATGAATTCACGGTGTTCTTATTTCAATTTCCAGGAGTGTACCTTACATACGCGGCCAGTTCCCTGACGACTGTAGTACAGCCTGGTTCCCGCAGCGTTGCGAGTGACGGGCCATAGCCGCATCCACATAGGGGCTGGGTGATAGTTACCTCCGACACAGTCTGTGCATTCGAACACAATAGAAGCAATATGAGCAGTGGACCTGTATGGCGGACGTTGCACACTGCGAGTCCAGTACGACCCACTTTCGGCAAGTTCAGTGCTTGATTTGTGACGGGGTGCGCATAGGTACTCCCCACTGGTGTCTCGGTCTTGGGGAAAAAAAGGATCGATACTGCAAATTTTGAGATGTGGTACGGTAGAACATTATCTTTTTAGTAGTAAAGATGTTGTCCTGTCACTTTTGAAATGCGCAGAAAAGCGTTAAAATACCTTCTTAAGAGGTCAATTGCAGAAACACACACTTTTCACCCCCCCCCCCCCCCAGCGGCCACCCTGGAAGGTCACAGTATCGGAACCTGATTTTTACAAATCAAGCACTAGCTGAGGTTAAAGCTGTACACCACTTCCCAAATGCAGTTCATGTCATTATTTTTGTCACGGTATATAAAATTTTTCAGCGTTTGCATGGCAACAAGTGCGATTCAGCTCAACAGATTATGGCACTGTGTAATGCCCGGTGGCTGATACATACCAATAAATATTACTACTTGTGTGTGTGAATCGAATTTTAAGCATAAAACGTATTATGCTATAGTTGACCTCTTTTATGCTACCTTTTTGTATTTTAGATCTGAAAAAGTCTCGTCAATGTTCTGAAACTAGTAATCAGTAGAGGAGTTTTAGCAATCTTGTAATATGACTTTTATCCACACAATTTAACATAACACGTTGCCCGTCATCCCTTTTGAAAATGGGAAATAATAACGAGAAAAAGTGTAACTTTTATGCCCAAGGGCATATTTTGCACTGGGTTGGCGCCACCTGCGACCGCAATTCTAATTCGGTCTAAATTTCTTTTGGCAACAGAGAATGCAAGTTTGATGGCGCATTGTTGAATGTCTAGTTGCTTAGTTTCATTTTCATGGTTGATTTATATACTAACCATTATTATTAGCAGCTTGTCACAGTAGAGCAAACGTGTTTATTTTGAGGAAGAATTTCTACATTGAGTCATAGAGACCTGAACGAGGCGGAAATTTTCGCTTAACATCTAATAGACGAACAAGTATCAGAGTTAAGGGATTTCGAGTCGAATTGTATAGACATTGAAGAGAATACAAATAAAGACGATACGGGGGGCAGTGAAGTAACAATGCCCACAGACAACACTCACAATATGCTGCAAGTTCTGGTAGGGTGCATCCAGAAGCAGCTCCAAGAATATGTAAAAGTGCTTCTGCGAACTTGGCCCATAAACCTAAGCGAAGAAGTACACCTGGGAAAGAAGTATCTGAACCATTAAAAGTATTTTTCACACCTGAAATGGTTAGGAAAATAACTGACGATACAATTGTATCATGTGAATGCAAAAAATTGATCTCTTGTTAGCGATTCTGAACTATACTCTGTACAGTCACACATACTACAATATACTGCCCTACTTAACGTAATCTGTTACGTTAGTTTGCTTTTAGCATCTAAGATGTACGTACTCACTTTGCATTTGACGATGTACTCGTTGTGACGCCTGATTTGAAACCAACAATCTGCAGAAATCGAAAAGAGTTACCTCCCCAAATAAGCAAAAAAAAAAAAAAAAACTAGCATTGGATCTTACAGCCGATACATTTGTCCGAAAATGTAACAAAAGTACCTAGTTTTATTCGGTAAGTCGCAAAAAGAGACGTCCTAAGGGACTTAATAAATACAGCGTTCATATAGGGTTTAGATAGGACCATTAGATCCTTGTGTTATAGCCTAAATACAGCATTCATGTAAGGTTTAGATAGAACCATTAGATTTCGATGTTATAGCCAAAAAGTCGTTAAAAGTGATGCCGCTATGAACGGTCTCGACTGAATGTATCCACAGGACGTGTGGCATGTAATTGAAAAAGTGAGTTCCCTGATATTTGTACTATCGTGGTATTACTTTACATCTTGAGTTACTGCGATACAGGACAGTGTTTCCTAGTGGTGACTTGTTGGAACCAATTTCAACGGTCAAACGACTGTACTGAGAGGCAATTAGAGGACCTGCTAGACAGCTGCGTTATGTGGGTTGCATGCGAATCAGGCAAATGCAATTCAGGTCGTTCGGATACTTTTGAGCATAACGATACGTACATAAGTTGTGTACCAGAAAGGAATATTATGGGTCCGATACAAGTAGGCTATTTTCACGATTTTCGTACGTAATCGTTCACTGCTTACGGAAAGATTCCGGACAGTAACGTACACAGTGTAAGTACTGGCATCAGAGGCGGTACCTTCAGTGTCGACGCTGTGTGCTCAGGAAGGGGCAAAGTGTAAGCACGTTCTATGAAAGAAATATTAGGCGCTGCTGTGATTAATAGTAAGGGCACAGAAGTATTTTGTTTGTAAATATTGTCGGGGGTGTTCTTGAAAGCAGAATATCTGTAAAAATATTCCTACGTTATTCAAAGAATTCGTAAATACAATATCGTCAACCGATCTGGCTAAAAATTGAACTCATTTTTGGCATTACGTAAAACCAGCAAGTGGATCGAAACCATGAGTTGAGTCGCTCAGTGACCATACTACCACAGAAACGGAAGCCAACCGACAGAAGGCGAAAAACATAGCTGCCATGAATCATTCACTCGTTTCCTGAATTCTAAATTTTTGGAAATCTTGCTTGTGGAAATATGATTGGAGCATGAATATAACAGCAAACTCAGCGTGTTTAAACTGTGCTGACCACCTCACATTAACAATGCAGCGCCTTGCCAAAATGCCGACAAAGCGAGAGAAGAGTTTTCTCGTGTTGTAATATGCGGGATGTTTGACAAAATGTGGCAGCTGCAACCGTGTAGGGGGGTGAACGAGATTTCTGTATGCGGTCCAAAGAAGCCAACAGCAGGCGCAAGCCGCGAACTCTAAACACCGCAGCAAAGTGTGTGGAACACCGTGCGTCTTCGGTCACACATCGAACCGCGCCGTCTGCATTTCTCACAACTATTAAAATCAGAAGGTTGCGGCCGGCGCCTTCAGATTTGCGCCACTATGCACGGACCGGTTGAGGCTGGACATTTCGTCTGCACGCTCATATTCAGCAACGAAGCAACCTTGCATTTATCTGAAAATATTAATCTCCGCAATGTGAGAGTTTGGCGTACTGTCAACGGCCCATTCAGCTTTGTCTGTGACACAACACAGCAAACATTAACCATCGGCGAATCTGGTTCATGCACCGTAATTTCATGAGGATTTGCAGTAGCCCACACTCACATTGCGGAGATTAAGTTTTTAGGTTAAATTCCAGGTTGCTTCGTCGCTGAAGATCAGCATGGAGGTTCAGCATGGAGGTTCATACTACAGTACTCCCTCCGCTGTGGCGCGAATGTGAAGGCGCCGGCCGCAATCTTCCGCTTTTAATTGTTGCACGATCTGCAGACGGTACGGTTCGAAGTGTACCAGCCGACGCCCGGTCTTCCACACACCTTGCTGCGGTATTTAGAGTTCGCGGCTTGACGCTGCTGTTTACTTCTTTGTACAAAAATCTCGCTCACCCTCTTCCACGGCCGCAGCTGTCACACTTGGTCAAATATCCCGCACATTACAACACACGAAAACTCTCCTCTCGCCTTGTCAGTATTTTCGCAAGGCGCTGCATTGTTAATATGAGGTGGTCGGCACAGTATAAACTCGCTGAGGCAAAAAATATATTCGGAAAATGTTGAATTCTGGAAACCAGTGAATGACTTATTGGTAGCCCTGTATTTCGCCTCCTGTGTCGTTTTCCGTTGCTGTGACGGTATGGTCACTGTGCGACTCAAGTCATGATTTCGATCCCGTTGTTGTTTTCATGTGAGGTCAAAAGTTCTCTTAATTATTAGTCGGAAAGGTTGACAATGTTGTATTTACAAATTCTTTTAATAATATAGATAATATTTGCACACGAAACCTGCCTCCAACGATTCTCCTGATAATGTTAAGAATCAAAGTACTTCTGTGCATCTCCAATTAATCACCGCAGCGCCTAATATTTTATTCTCAAAATGTACTAGCACTTCTGTACTAACTAATCACATACTGCCAAAACTATGTAGTGGCTTCAGTGCTACTACCTATACTGCATACATTAACATCTGCCATCTTGGCGTAAGCAATCAACGATGACGTACCTAAATGGTGAGTATATGCCTACTTGCATCCGACTTTTATTACTCCTTTCCAGTACACTATTCAGTACGAACACGCAAACCAACGCAATTTCGCACCTGACTGACGAACTCATGGACCAAGACACAGGTATCGTTAATAGGAAGTGTGTGTTTGAATTCCGTAATTAAATCTAGAGCTTCTTTCTGTGCAGCCTCAAGAATGAAAAATTAATACGCCAATAGCTTTATTCTTCCTGCAAAATAATGATGAGAAATTTATATATCATAGTGTTTTCTAACAGTTATGGTGAGCTATCAGTGCTGCTATTCATTAACTTTTAATTCACGTCTTACTGACAATTTACTTATAGAATCGAGTGGCTCCCTCCTTACATGAAATATCGATTACAAGATACAAAGTGCCACAGTAACTGATCTAACTTTCTTTAAATGGCAGATGGACCTGTACTGTATCCCTGGCTTGTACCGATAATGTAGATCATTTTCGTTACCACTCACGAATGAGCCTACGTCCGGTTTATTTTTCATTTAAGGCATACTTATTCTATAGCTGATTTCACTGTTGCCTTTGATCTAGTAATGAAGTGCCCGAGCACAAAGCTCCGACGTCATTTGCATGGGAAAATTTTGTCGATAATTTCACATCTCCAGAGAAAAACCGATCGTGAAGGTTTGATATTTTGCACAGAAACGAATATTCTTTTAAATGGCCGTTAACGCAAGCACTGATCAGCTTTTGAAAGCCACCTAACAACTTTTTTTTTCGAGAATGCATCGATAGATAGCAGGCACTATATAGTGTGTCTCAAATCAACATGAATACTATCGAAAGACCATTAGTAATTGATACGCGTTACCACTGCATTGGAAAGCACGTTTCCTCATAACATTAGCAGTAAAAAGTTCAACTCGATTATCCATTATATCATTCAGAAGACACACTAGATGATACCGATAACTTGCGTCATAAGTATGCACGATAACATTCTTCAGATCCATTTGTTCCTTTTTAGGCCACTCGGTCAATGGGTTAACAAAAATTAGAAAGCGCACTAGAGACTAGAACTGAAAGTGCGATGCAGCAAAACGGAGTAAACGAAAGAAAACCGTGGACGGTACAGCACGGTCTGTATTCGCCTGGGAAGTGTTGACTGATCGCGCCCACCTGTCAACAGGCGTACGAGGCTGGCTGCACCGATGCCTCTTTGTGCAAAGGCTGCGTCTGTCTTGTGCACACGCAAATTTACACAGGCGTAAACGTATGTTTACGCTAGCCACGAACTGTGCCCAATGCTGAAAAATACTGAACCTGCCGTTCGAACTGTGTTTCGATCCATGACGACACCAAAACGGACATAAAACACTCGTCGAAATCTAACGTGCATAAAATATCTGACACAGCAATAACGATCGTTACTGTAACACTCCATTCCTTTTGCTCCGCAAACTGACAACCGTACTGTAGCCTGTCAACCCAGCCTAGACCTGGGGCTATGCAACACATCACTTTTCCACCACAACCTCTACTAGAAAAAATACGTAATATAGCACCCATGTAAACATCACCGCGTTCTGTTGTATCCGTAAGTATATATATGGCGTCACAGAGTACATCATTACGCCACGGGGCAATGTCGACGCCCCCTATCGGTAGCTGCGACCTGCTCCAGTTTAGACAGCCGCCTGTGCTGGGAAGGCGGTTATTTGCAAAACCTAACGGCTGTAGATGCTTCAAAAAGGTGAAACAAGACGGAAGTCAGACTAGTGCAGACTTTTTTTAACTGGCTAACTACTAAATGGTTTATGACCAAATGGGCCACAAATGCGACAGCGAAATTTTGGCGAATCGCTTTTTTCTTCTGCAGAGGCATGTAAGTACTGCGTGGTCGTAAGTAAAATGCAGCCACCCACCGAGGTCCACTGTAGTCTGTATGGCAATGAAACTTGGCAGGTATGCTAAGGCGTGAATGCGAAACCACTTTGCGCTGAAGGAAATCAGTTCCGATTTTAGTTACCAGGTGCGAATCTGTCGCTGTGCAACGTCTCGCCGAGGTATTCGGTGCTCATACTGAACAGATTGTTCAACTGGAGGTTAATAACAAGATCACCATTCTGCCGTTCTCCCTTGTTTGACCCTTCCTGCCCTGGCAAAAATCGGAATTTTTTTCCAGTGTATATCAGTTCGGCAAGGGGGCTTTGGTATGGCAAATTTCGCTACCATACAGTAGTTACAAACCACACTGGACCTCTGTGAGTGGCTCAACTTCAGATTATGAGCACCCAGTGGTAGAGTACCGTTAATGCCAGCCCAAGTATCGTGTGAGACACCACACTGTCAAATATTCTGCTGGTGGACAGAACACGTGAAGAATTAAAAGCACCCAGAAACATTGTACACATTCGCAAGTCACCAGCGATCTCTATCCCCTTTATTATCGGCAATCGATGTGTGCCTCAGAGAGCGAATTCCACACATTCTCGATTAAATGGTGGCCTTTTCATAAAACGATTTTGGCTGCGGCCACTCTTCATCCGTCAACGTCACATTTCCCGGCAATTCAGCACTACTAATCTCGCTACACACGAGACGTTTCGGACAGGTCTTCAATTCGGTGCATCAATTGCGTTGCACATTTAGTGCCTGCCGAGTGTAATAACGGAAGCCACCACACACACTTCAGTGTCGCGAAAGTGAGAACCAGTTGGATCTCAGATTTCGGGTTACGCATTATTAATAAAATTCGTGGAACTTTTATTTAATCATCCCGTCCCTCACGTGTGAAGACAGTAACTTTTATGTGACATCACGCGTCCTGTGCTGTGTTTGGATGCGGGGAGTAAACTGGACAGTTGCTGTGCTGATCTACCTGTTTGTGAAGTTAAAGTTAGCAATTTAACAGTTTTGGTACTCAAATTTGCGTTTAATACGATATGTAGTCTAAATGATAAACGACATTTCAGAAATCTTCAAGATTTTCAGTACTTTATCATGCTAAAATGTCGGTAAATCTGACGTCAGTGGCTACCGATAATTCCCAAACTGTGACTTTACCATCAGTAAAGGGTAAGGCTTCTGTATCAGTATCTGCCTAAACGAAATAACATTTGCTATAGGTTTCCGTCAAATATAATTAGCAAATTCCGCCACAAATGTAATTCCGACGTGATGCAGTGCTCTGACGGAAACTAATAATAAATCTACCTCGATTCTCGCAAATATTGCACTGGAAATGGCACAAATTAAATCTAGATTCTGCCGTCGTCATAGGAAGCATATAAAAATTTACACTGCACTTTAATTGTGTCATTTGAACGTCAGATAAAGAAGTTGCCAAGTGACAGTCAATCACCATCGTTCATTCTTTGGTCACGTAAGATACGACTAATGAGAAGTGCGATTGCGACAAGTTTTCTGCACAACAAGCCGCAGAGAACACGACGCGTGTCAAAGATCTCTCATGCGTTGCTTTGTCTCTTATCAGGCAAATTAAACATGTGACAGCCAGACAAAGCACTGCAGAGTTGGGTTCAAATGGCTCTGAGTACTATGGGATTCATCTTCTGTGGTCATCTGTCCCTAGAACATAGAACTACTTCAACGTAACTAACCTAAGGACATCACACACATCCACGCCCGAGGGAGGATTCGAACCTGCGACCGCAGCGGTCACGCGGTTCCAGGCAGTAGCGCCTAGAACCGCTCGGCCACTCCGGCCGATGCTGCAGACGTGTATAGAGCAAAAAATTTGTGGCATGTGATCGCTTCTCTTTGATCAGCAAATCACAAACGAAACGTGACGTCACAGAACGATAAAAAAGAATAAGGAAGTTTTATTTCATGAGACGCAAACATTACGATAAATTTTCAAGAAATCGCCAACAATCAACCAAATCTTCGCCTCAATCAGGTTGGGGAAAGCAACATACCGCCCGAGCATCACAACCTAAATTCCAGATAACTTTAAAAATACTGAAATAAACACAAGTGCGCGTTTCATCGTCAGAAACATGTCGGCATGACGTCACGAGTTCTGATTCGCGAGTGGAGTACAGGATTCGGAATGCCTATTGAAACGATACCTTAGAACAATTTATACAAGACTGTGCTTAAACTGACACACAATATTTTTAGCGCAACGCAATCTGACTTTCAAAAATCTCTACAAAAAATGGCCCTGACTAACATTAACCTATACCTTTCACAAATCACTTACCTCACAAAAATCTTGGTTACTCGAACTACTGAAATATAGCGAGCGCCACTACTGCCAGCTAAATAAAAGATTCAAACTACGGAAGGCACTAACTACTGATAGGGATAGTTAGCAAATGAAGGATTTTAATAGAGAGCAAACAATGTCTTTACCTTAATATCATCAAAAGTCATAATATATATAGCAGTTCATGACATCCAGTCTTACAAATTACAAAACTCCGCCATCTCTCTCCCCACATCCACCACTGCTGGCGGCTCACCTCCAACTGCGCAACGCTACGCGCTGTTAGCATCCAGCTGTCGCTGCCCAACACTACAATGGCAGACAACAATGCAAACTAAACACACACTGCGCACAGCACAGCCAGTGATTTTTCATACCGAGCGCTAAGCGGCGTTACCAATAAGAAAACCTAAACAGCCTACTTACATAGCCCCCATGCTCCCCACAAAAAAATTTACAAATTGTTTTGGGCAGTGGCCAATACAGATTTGAAAAAATTTTTCATAATTACAATGACAAAGAAATGAAATGCACACACTTACAATGACAAAGAAATGAAATGCACCCACTTATCGATACAATGTTGGTCAAAAGCTAAAATTTTCTTACAGTCCATAAAGACAGTCCTGATCATTCATCAAAGTAAAATAGTAGTGTTTTTCTCAAAGACTGAGCAATAAAAGAAAATGCACATGGAAGTAGTGGATTTCCATGCAGTCTTGAAGAAGTTGTGTTGTCCTTCCAACAGAAGACAGTGCTGACTCTTGACATGCAGACAGGTAATGGGCCACAACAGAGTCAGTCGACGTTGAAGACTATCGGTAGGTAGGTCATCACAGAGCAGACCCACTGTAGTCCTGGTAGAGATTACGGTATTGGTGGGCCACCAGAGGTGCAGACCCATTGTAGTCCTTGTAGAAATAATGGTATTGGTGGGTCATCAAAGGTGTAGTAGACCCACGGTAGTCCTTGTAGAGATGGCCAGCAGCCATCTGTTTGACTGTGCAGGCGCACAATCACCATTGAAGAGTCTTGCGGATAATATAGCAAGTCCATAACCACCACTTGTGCACTCACAAAAATTGTTTTTGAAATGTCCTTACAACGAGCAATGCTGTTATCCAGTCCCTTACTGAATTATTAACACACGTGCAAACACTATCAGTCCCTACTTCTCACATATTGTCCATATACTATGACCAACAGAAACGTGTGCAGTGAAATGTAATTTACAAGTTACTTAATTTGATGAACTGGTGTCAATTACAATTTTATAACATAAGAATACAATAACAAAGGTACAAAATACATCTTTAAAGAACATAACAATACAGATAACATTTGCAGTAGTACAGGCTTTACAAAAGAATTGAAATAGCAAATACATCAGTGTTACAAAAATTATAAGTACATACATAAAAGATCAGAATAACTTTTGAAACATCAACTTCACACATGAGCATTAGAACAAAACAGAATAAATAATGTGTAAACATCTTTACAAAGTAAATAACGTCTTATTAACGCAAATTATATTTAAGCATAACAGTATTCCTCGTCATAGTGAATGTAGATTAGTATTAGAAGAGAAAAAATTCTATGAAACCGTACACAGAGACAGGAAGAAAATAAATACACAAGGGTAAACAAACACATAGTGGGATACACAAAAGGAAAGGACAGGGTTTGTTTTCAGGGTAACATTTGGTACTGGAGTCCAACCGAAAACGTCATTCCATAGATTGCCCCTCTTATTTCAACATTTGCTCAAGCCAAAAAAAATCCTATCCAAGCATGCTTTCTGCATTCTGTTCTCATCCTCTTTCAAAAATAGTTTTCCTCCACTGTACACTACATTTTTGGCCAAACCATTTTCTTATAGCTTCTCATTGTTATTCTTCCAATTCATCCTACACTCCTGGAAATTGAAATAAGGACACCGTGAATTCATTGTCCCAGGAAGGGGAAACTTTATTGACACATTCCTGGGGTCAGTAAATCACATGATCACACTGACAGAACCACAGGCACATAGACACAGGCAACAGAGCATGCACAATGTCGGCACTAGTACAGTGTATATCCACCTTTCGCAGCAATGCAGGCTGCTATTCTCCCATGGAGACGATCGTAGAGATGCTGGATGTAGTCCTGTGGAACAGCTTGCCATGCCATTTCCACCTGGCGCCTCAGTTGGACCAGCGTTCGTGCTGGACGTGCAGACCACGAGAGACGACGCTTCATCCAGTCCCAAACATGCTCAATGGGGGATAGATCCGGAGATCTTGCTGGCCAGGGTAGTTGACTTACAACTTCTAGAGCACATTGGGTGGCACGGGATACATGCGGACTTGCATTGTCCTGTTGGAACAGCAAGTTCCCTTGCCGATCTAGGAATTGTAGAACGATGGGTTCGATGACGGTTTGGATGTACCATGCACTATTCAGTGTCCCCTCGACGATCACCAGAGGTGTACGGCCAGTGTAGGAGATCGCTCCCCACACCATGATGCCGGGTGTTGGCCCTGTGTGCCTCGGTCGTATGCAGTCCTGATTGTGGCGCTCACCTGCACGGCGCCAAACATGCATACGACCATCATTGGCACCAAGGCAGAAGCGACTCTCATCACTGAAGACGACACGTCTCCATTCGTCCCTCCATAAACGGCTGTCACGACACCACTGGAGGCGGGCTGCACGATGTTGGGGCGTGAGCGGACGACGGCCTAACGGTGTGCGGGACCATAGCCCTGCTTCATGGAGACGGTTGCGAATGGTCCTCGCCGATACCCCAGGAGCAACAGTGTCCCTAATTTGCTGGGAAGTGGCGGTGCGGTCCCTACGGCACTGCGTAGGATCCTACGGTCTTGGCGTACATCCGTGCGTCGCTGCGGTCCGGTCCCAGGTCGATGGGCACGTGCACCTTCCGCCGACCACTGGCGACAACATCGATGTACTGTGGAGACCTCACGCCCCACGTGTTGAGCAATTCGGCGGTACGTCCACCCAGCCTCCCGCATGCCCACTATACGCCCTCGTCCAAAGTCCATCAACTGCACATACGTTTCACGTCCACGCTGTCGCGGCATGCTACCAGTGTTAAAGACTGCGATGGAGCTCCGTATGCCACTGCTAACTGGCTGACACTGACGGCGGCGGTGCACAAATGCTGCGCAGCTAGCGCCATTCGACGGCCAACACCGCGGTTCCTCGTGTGTCCGCTGTGCCGTGCGTGTGATCATTGCTTGTACAGCCCTCTCGCAGTGTCCGGAGCAAGTATGGTGGGTCTGACACACCGGTGTCAATGTGTTCTTTTTTCCATTTCCAGGAGTGTAGTTAGTTTCTTATATAGTCTACCCCCTCTTAAGCTAACTTAAACCTGCTGAGCTCAGATGCTAAACTAAGGGACGACGCAATGCAGCAGCACAAAACAAATTAACACAAACAGCAATGACCCAAAAAAATGTAGATTTGCAAAGCAAGCAGCAGTAAATTAATAACTTATATCTAAACACGACAAACCCTCAAACAGAATAAATAGTATACTAAAGACAACAATGCAGATAAGGGAAAGTTAAAATCACATCTTAATGTCTATGTAATTAAAGTGGTGAACCACAAAAACTAATGCTACAACAAATTACCAAGTACTTGAAAAGAAAATTATATATACACAGTTACTGTTATTAGTCGCTTCTTATTGCTGTTTCCATTCCAAGAGCTCCATTTTCGAAGAATGTGGATCATAAAATAATTATTTAATAGATCTGTTGACAGAAAGTGTTCACATTAGCAAATGCATTTAATTTTATTTTACAAAACCAATGTTGCAACACAGCTGGTAAACAGATATCAAATGAAATAAGGAACTATGTAAGGCAAAACATAAAAATATCATTCAATAGTCATGTGACATTTCATAAGTTAGTACAAATACTCTCAACTCTCGTAGAAAGACGCTTGTCATTATCAGGTGTGCAGAAGTAAATAAGTATTTTTTCTGCGTAATCAGCGGGTCGTTTTTGCGATGCTTTCTACAAAGGAATGTCAATAGCGAGGATAATGGCCTCCTTTTTTTGTGTCTCTGAAAGGCACACACTAATGGCTTGTTTCCTGGTGGCTGTCGCCCAGCTGGATGCCCACGACGCATTACGTACAGGTGGTCCCTTAACTGTCTTACCGAAATATTTAGGACACCAGTTTCCGCTACAGAGGCAGTCTCATATAAAAAATTTCACAGGTCAAGAATTTGCGTTATACATCTGTAGAAATAAAATTCTATTAATATAATAGTGTCCAAAAAATTTTCATCGGCATTGTAATACATTCCTGCATATACACTCATTTCATAACTCTTAAAGTACGATTCTCGGTTTCCAACATCCTTTTTCACAAACCAGAGTCCCTAACAACTACCCATTATTCCTTGCTTTACTACACATATACATATTTGTCGACACTTCTTCAATATTTAATCATAAGAAATACATAGCATAATCACATAGCATCAGCCTATTGATCATAAACATACCACAACAGCGTAACACACATCGTCATCATAACATCATAAAACCTCAGCCAAATCTCAAAATCGTCGTAGCTTCTTCCAATAATTTCAAAACCTAAAAAAAATTCTCTGCTCATGTCAAAAGTGTCATCTACCTCAAACGTACGTTAAAAATCATGATCTCATATCAAATATGTCATTCAAAGCTCTCATAGTATCACAATGGTTCCGAAGAAGTATGAACAGTTCACAAAGTACAGACAAAATACAATTTCGTAAGTGTGAAGTTATCCAACTGTGTAATTACGTAAATATCTGTCACTGATGTAGTATAATAAATGTTTGTTTCTCTCAGTTAAATGATCAGATAGCTGTGTAATTTATGTGCTAGAGAAATATGGTACCGATGTGTAAAGTTGTATAAACAAATACCATATTAGCTAGGGCTCCTTGTGCTTGCCAAACACATGGTACACAAAGTAAGCGTGTACCCCCCTGTGGATTAATGTAATTATATCCTCAGATGTTACAGATTACAGCAATGGAATGAAATGTATCACGGAAAAGTGTGAAGTTATCCAACTGTGTAATTACGTAAACATCTGTCACTGATGTAGTATAATAAATGTTTGTTTCTCTCAGTTAAATGATCAGATAGCTGTGTAATTTATGTGTTAGAGAAATATGGTACCGATGTGTAAAGTTGTATAAACAAATACCATATTAGCTAGGGCTCCTTGTGCTTGCCAAACACATGGTACACAAAGTAAGCGTGTACCCCCATGAGGATTAATGTAATTATATCCTCAGATGTTACAGATTACAGCAATGGAATGAAATGTATCACGGAAAACATTTGTATCATTGTCTTTCAAATATATTTAAAAATAAATGTTTTAAGTACAAAATTAATCACTCAAATACGTGTACTGTAGCGATAAACTGTGCGTCTTGTTGTAAGATAATTATGTGGAAGTGTCGTAGTTATCGTCCTCTGTAAGCAAAGTTCTGCTGAAGTCAATGTACTTACCTCGTAATAAACGAAGTGATTTGCTTTGCGTATAAATATCGTAGCTACTGCACTTATTGCCGTGATGAAGTAAGTACAGTACTATAACGTATTGTTGTGCTACAGAAAAGGTTGTCTCATTGTAGCTATACCACAAAGTTACTACTAAAACATGTCTTCCTTTCCAGAAGAATTCAGACAAACTGTGCAGATATAAAACAGATACACCGCAAAAGCACAATGTAAATTGTGTCACACATTAGTAGCGTCGTGATATAATCGTGTAGCTATCAAAGAAACCAAATGCTAAGTCACTTTAATCTCACAAAAAGTACTTCAGATAGAGAATGTCTTTTCAACTGAACCAAAATGTTGCATTAAAACCTCATTAACAGAATATGTTCTAAGCATGTAAGCCTTATAGTCGTTACATAATCGTGCAACTAACAAGCAAGAATGTACAAATAAAAACACTGTGTCGTCTGTTCACTATAACAATGCATTCGTAATTTCTGTTTAAAAATGTTCCCCAAGTTCTAGACTGTATAGTTAACTTCAAAACATTGTTGCATGTTAACAGTTTCTCAGGGTGACAAATTGTTCTAGTAGCGTGAAGCGAAAAATTTTATGGCAAAGACAAAGTTAAAAAGCAGATTATCCTTCAATAAACGGATTTACGTGTGAAATTCAGTAAAATCCTTTACTTTTCCTAGAGCTCAGTGTTAACTTACGTCGGTAAAGAATACTGGAATTTTTCTCAAGGTTAGCGTCTATGTTATTTTTCTCTGAGCCAGCCGGCGCACACGGCTGCCTGCGGTGCGAGTCATTGTCTGTCTCTTTGTTGGCGCGCGCCGTTATTGGGATTAGGAGACCTAACTTCTACAAATTCATCTTGCCGAGAGGGCCCAGCTCTGTTTGAATTCCGCCAGTTCTGATGAAATTCCGGTCGGTCGTTATGATTATATCGTCTGTCGTCATGTCGGTAGTTCCCGTAGTTTCTTTCTTGTCGGTTATGTGGTGGAGAATTTCTCCCTGAATAGTAACTGCGCGCTGGACCGTTGCGTCTTAAGTTATTCTGTCTCCCTTGACAATAATTATATTGGTTTCCATATTGCCTGTTTCTATGGTTGTCTTTGTTACATTCATTACTTTGGAAAAACGATCTTTCTCTGTTACTATTATTGTTCCAACGGTTGTCATACGGGTGGAGTCTGTTTTGGTCACGATTTGTGTTGTGAGAATAGCCTTGTCGTGTCCAGTTATTATTTCTTTCATCGCGGAATTGTGACGGATGTGAACTGTAGTGATTGTTTTCCTGTTTTCGCGTTCTGCGATTGTCAGTGTCAATTTCTAATTCTTGTAAGAGTCTGTGAAAAGCTTCACTGTCGTCTTTGCAACGGCCTGCCAAAATAATATGCCGTAAATGTTCAGGCAATTTGATTAAGCAAATGCGGATGAGTTCTGACGGGCTGTATGGGTTTGACAGGTACTGATTCTTGTGCAACATGTCTTCAAAATATTTCACAAGACTGGAAAGTTCAGATTGTTCGAAATGTTTCATCATCATGATGCCATGTTTTGCTCGGTCTTGTGTGGCTTGGGACCAGTATGCTGAGAGGAAGGTATTGTAAAATTCTCCTTCACTGTGGCAATCGTGAATGACCGACCGCATTCTTACAGCTGGTTCATTCTCTAAGTAGCTACACATAAATTCTAATCTGTGCTCTAGTGACCAGTTGGGAGGAAAACAATGAGAGAATTGATGGAGCCACGCTTGTGGATGAATGTCGTTGCCAGAATTCTTAAATGTTTTGAATTTACGTGTAGTAATGAACAGCTTATAGTCAATATCATCGTGTCGGCGGGTTGCATATCGGTCATTGTTACGTCGTTTCGGCGGTTCCATCTCAAAATTCGCTGTACTTTGCCAATTTCTTTCATAATCTCCAAAGTGCCCTGTGTTGTTATTTTGTGGCAGTTCCGTATTTTTATGTCCCTCTTCCCGTATTGGAGTGCGAGTGTCCTCTGAAATACGTAATTCTTGTATTACCTGTGTCAGCTGATCTTGTACTTCCCGGATTTCTCTTTGGTGTTGCGTATTAATTTGATTCTGATTTTGTTTGAATTTCCTAATTTGTTCGAACTCTTCTGTGTCATTAAAGACTACCGGTTTTGTGTCATTCAGATTATCATCTACCTTCGTAGATAAATTATTTAGCTGATCCGAAAGTTCAACTACTTTCTCTGATAATGAACTAATGTCCTCCATGTGACTTTCTGAACCAATTTTCAGAGTATCTACTGTGTCCTTTAAGTTTTTTTGACTTTTTGCAAGTTGTGTAACCGAATCGGTAGATGCAACTGAGTCAATTTTAGCTTGCAAGGTCTCATGATTTTCATGAACAATTGTTAGCAGTTCTTTTATGGCTGATTCGTGATTCTGTAATGCATTTTCATGCCGCGAAGAAATAGGTTGGAAATGCTCAAAAATTTGTGTTATTACGTCATTACAGACTTTTTTACATTTCGATTCGATTTTATGTAATTCAGTAGGTAAATCTTCACGTGTTTGTTCAAGCGTATGTTCCACTGAGTCTAACTTTTGAAGCTTTTGCTCCATTGCGTCTAACTTTTGCTGTGTTTGTCTATCTGATTTTGTTCCATTGTGTAACTTTTGAAGCTTTTGCTGTGTTTGTCTCTGATTTTGTTCCATTGTGTCTAACTTTTGAAGCTTTTGTCCCATTTGCTGCATTAATTGTAATAACAATGCACTGGTGTCTCAAACATGTTCCTTAGTGCTATTCGGCAATGCATTTGAACCGGCAATATTAGCAGTTTGAAAAACAGAAAATGTGTCTTGACTTATTTGAGAAAGCGGTGAGGACGCAAAACCAGAATCTACAGTATTTACAAGAATGTGTCCTGTCATTCCGGAATCCTGAGGCGAGCTGTTGCTGACTGATCGATCGATAATTGTTCCCTGTTCACTACTTATTTCACTGTGTACACCCCTGTTTGCAGCCCGCTCCATTTCCCTATGTACAATTACCAAATTACTACTTTGAACATTAGTTAATTCATTACTCGGTGGCGCTAACACACTGCTTTCGTCTTCACTGTCATTTCTCAGTTTAATTTGGAGCCTAGTATTACGTTTTTCACACGCCATTATTGTCACAATATTTCACACAACACAGAAAAAAAACAATTTGAAGAGCAAAAATAGGAGAATACATTAACATAGAAAATAATATCTAGTTAATTGCAAGCGCAGCTGCGAAATACTTGGTGCAACTCTACATGCATGCTACAACTGTTGTACTGTACCACAATGAAAGACTACAACTACAAAGGAGATTCTCTCTATGATTACGCGCTAGCAATAAACAAAGGCTACACTAACTACACAAACTACAAGAAAAAATCCGAAGATTCCAGTGCGGTATCCTTGGCTAAGGGTCGACATATGAAACGTCCCCTTAGAAAAATTTATTACACGACTATGCTTAAACTGACACATAATATTTTTAGCGCAACGCAATCTGAATTTCAATAATCCCTACAAAAGAATGGCGCTGACTAACATTAACTTATTCCTTTCACAAATCACTTACCTCACAAAAAATCTTTGTTACTCGAACTACTGCAATACAGCGAGCACCACTACTGCCACCTAAATAAAAGATTCAAACTACGAAAGGCACTAACTACTGATAGGTATAGTTAGCAAATGAAAGATTTTAATAGAGAATAAACCTTAATAGTCAAAATACACTCCTGGAAATGGAAAAAAGAACACATTGACACCTGTGTGTCAGACCCACCATACTTGCTCCGGACACTGCGACAGGCCTGTACAAGCAATGATCACACGCACGGCACAGCGGACACACCAGGAACCGCGGTGTTGGCCGTCGAATGGCGCTAGCTGCGCAGCATTTGTGCACCGCCGCTGTCAGTGTCAGACAGTTTGCCGTGGCATACGGAGCTCCATCGCAGTCTTTAACACTGGTAGCATGCCGCAACAGCGTGGACGTGAACCGTATGTGCAGTTGACAGACTTTGAGCGAGGGCGTATAGTGGGCATGCGGGAGGCCGGGTGGACGTACCGCCGAATTGCTCAACACGTGGGGCGTGAGGTCTCCACAGTACATCGATGTTGTCGCCAGTGGTCGGCGGAAGGTGCACGTGCCTGTCGACCTGGGACCGGACCGCAGCGACGCACGGATGCACGCCAAGACCGTAGGATCCTACTCAGTGTCGTAGGGGACCGCACCGCCACTTCCCAGCAAATTAGGGACACTGTTGCTCCTGGGGTATCGGCGAGGACCATTCGCAACCGTCTCCATGAAGCTAGGCTGCGGTCCCGCACACCGTTAGGCCGTCTTCCGCTCACGCCCCAACATCGTGCAGCCCGCCTCCAGTGGTGTCGCGACAGGCGTGAGTGGAGGGACGAATGGAGACGTGTCGTCTTCAGCGATGAGAGGCGCTTCTGCCTTGGTGCCAATGATGGTCGTATGCGTGTTTGGCGCCGTGCAGGTGAGCGCCACAATCAGGACTGCATACGACCGAGGCACACAGGGCCAACACCCGGCATCATCGTGTGGTTAGCGATCTCCTACACCGGCCGTACACCTCTGGTGATCGTCGAGGGGACACTGAATAGTGCACGGTACATCCAAACCGTCATCGAACCCATCGTTCTACCATTCCTAGACCGGCAAGGGAACTTGCTGTTCCAACAGGACAATGCACGTCCGCATGTATCCCGTGCCACCCAACGTGCTCTAGAAGGTGTGAGTCAACTACCCTGGCCAGCAAGATCTCCGGATCTGTCCCCCATTGAGCATGTTTGGGACTGGATGAAGCGTCGTCTCACGCGGTCTGCACGTCCAGCACGAACGCTGCTCCAACTGAGGCGCCAGGTGGAAATGGCATGGCAAGCCGTTCCACAGGACTACATCCAGCATCTCTACGATCGTCTCCATGGGAGAATAGCAGCCTGCATTGCTGCGAAAGGTGGATATACACTGTACTAGTGCCGACATTGTGCATGCTCTGTTGCCTGTGTGTATGTGCCTGTGGTTCTGTCAGTGTGATCATGTGATGTATCTGACCCCAGGAATGTGTCAATAAAGTTTCCCCTTCCTGGGACAATGAATTCACGGTGTTCTTATTTCAATTTCCAGGAGTGTATATATGATAGTTCATGACATCCAGTCTTACAAATTACAAAACTCCGCCATCTCTCTCCCCACGTCCACCACTGCTGGCGGCTCACCTCCAACTGCACAACGCTTCACGCTGTTAGCATCCAGCTGTGGCTGCCCAACACTACAATGGCAGACAACAATGCAAACTAAACACACACTGCGCACAGCACAGCCAGTGATTTTTCATACCGAGCGCTAAGCGGCGTTACCAATAAGAAAACCTAAACAGCCTACTTACAATATGTTGTGCACATAGTTCCACATAGTCAGCACGTGCACAACTAGAGTGCGCCCCACTAAGCACAATAGCACAGGCGCAGCGCTCGTCCGTCTCTGCACTACGAGATGGTGCTGCCTTAGAGATGGACCAAATTCTGCTTCCGCCGATCCGCGCATTAATATGTAATGCAGCCGATGAGATTGCTGCTAACTTAGAATTTTTTTTCTCGCGGATCACACTCGCTCAGTGATAGATTAATGCATGAGGTATTATAATGAGTTTACAGACCTCTGGTTAACCAGTCTGCATTAGTCTGCAGCAGTTTAAACTCAAGTTTCAGTCTGCACGTAATAAGATTATCATATTCCTGTACATAGCGATGAAGAGAAATGTATAGACACTTTGTCAAGTATCAGAGATATGTGAGAATAAGACTAACATACCAAGACCAAAGGAACTTCAGATTGTCAGTTGTATATAGTATCCAGAATCAAGTTACGTAATGTATGCTTTTTATTATTTTAATAAATGTGTGTGAAAATTAATCAAGTTCTGTTTACAGTTGGTCACCATCAATCTGCTACTCTAAGCGTGCAAGTGGAATTTCTATCGTCTGACCTAACGATAGAAGATGAACACGCCACAGTAAGAGCATGAGACATGTTGCTGACACTCGCCTACTTCGTTAGAGCGACAATTCAAATAATCTGATGGTGTGTGTACCGAAGGTCTTACAGTACGCACACCACACCATACTTGCATCCTCTACGAACTTTGGTTATTTCGTTGCAGTGACGTAACCAGGAACGCGTGGTTTTCGTTTTGCACAACTGTGGTACGAGAAATCTGCAGGAATCGACACTGGTACATCGAAACACCGCCCGACTGAATGTAGCGCTATTGTCGCTCCAGGTATCAGCGATTAAACCACTGTAACAAGGCGATAAATAACGAATAATAAATTATTAAACAGTCTACGCGCTAATTTAACAAGCTATTCGCCGTCCCTAATGTTCGTATCGATCCTAATTGTTAAAGCAAGACAATGTATTAAACGAGAGCAGTTACGTCGTGAGTTACGCGACAAGCCATACAGAAGCGAGCAGAACAACAGCCGCAGCTTCCGAGTAACCCAGTGGAGGCCGGCTGACCGCCTCACCTGTGTCTGGTGTTCTCGCCGATGCCCCATTCCTCCCCCCCCCCCCCCACCCCTTCACCAACCCGCTGACATCACGGGGAGGCGTTGCTAGCTCTGCCCGGAGCAGGCGAGAGAACGGCTGCAGCTGAGCGAGCGAGGCGTCTACGTCCGTGTCGGCACTGCCGGACCGACTGCGTCCACCCACGCCACAGTCCGTTCATCTCGTTCCGTGCTATACAGCCCCCCCCCCCCCCCCTCCTACATGGGGCTCCCGAAGCCGCTTTTCGTAAACCGATTTCCCACTACCACTTCTGGTGAACGCAACGATGGAACTAAGACGCTGTACTTTGGTCACGGGACCAGGAGAGGTGTGAACAGAGTTTCCGTCGCCGTGCTAAGTGCTGGTCACTTCCGTGCGAGCTTCACGCTTGGTACCGATCATTTGCTACTCCAGGAATGAAGGACCGATGTAACAAGTTCACAGTAAAGAACGTTACAGGACTATCGATGTTCAGTTGCATTCGTAGTTACGCATTAGCTATTCACTGTCATATGACAGATTTGTAGTAGATGCAACCGAGATGGTGGTGTCAAGTCCCTATGTTACCAAACTGCTGAAGTCATCGGTCCCCAGGCTTACACACTACTTAATTTAACTGAAACTAAATTACGCCAAGGACAACAGACACACCCATGCCCGAGGGAGGACTCGAAACTTCTAAGGGTTGAGCAGCGCAGATTCCACCGACACGATGAGAAGCAGGTGGCAGTTGCAGCACAGGTTTCGGCGAGCTTGCTTGAGTGCGCTCCATTGTCTGTTGACTGCTGTGTGGGAAACTACCTCGTGCCCGTTAATACGAGGAGCAGAAGGTGTTCCTCCTCATGAGAGAAGAGTTCCCTTTCTTCAAGTAAGCCACGATTATACGAAGGTAGAGTGTACACTGTCTCGTTCAGTGTTTTTTACTGAACATGGCGGACGTGTCGATAAAACACAACACACAAAGGAAAACAAGCACCTGTTGCCAGTTTTAGCAAGAATTTCTAGCAGAGTAACTTTCTTTTCATGTACGAATAAACTACAAACAGAGGAGAACTTGGGCGTATCAAGTTGAAAATTATGTCACATTCTAGCGTCGATGGCGTGATGGCAGCGGGAAAGTTTTGTGCTTGTGGGTGAAGCCAGGGAAAAGTTACAGCCGCTTATATGACACGCTTGGACAGTCGAAACGACGAGCGGTCAACAATGTCTTTCAGATCTGACTACCAACATTGATTTGTACCCGTGGTCTAGGGGTAGCTTCTTTGATTCATAATCAAAAAACGTCTTCGGTCCCGGGTTCGATCCATGCCACTGCCTAAATTTTGATAAATAATCAGCATTGGCGGCCGAAGACTTCCGGCATATGAAGTCAGCCTCATTCTGCCAACGGCCTTGTCAAAGAGGGCGGAGGAGCGGATGGAAGTTCAGGGCACTCTCTTGTCCTAGGGTGGGAAATTGCCCCTAAAGGTGGAAGAATCAGCAATGATGAACGACATGAGGATTCAGAAGGCAATGGAAACCACTGCATTAAAGACACGTAACGTGTATCCACAGGACATGTGGCCTGTAGTTGAAGAAGTGTCATGATGATCTCTCCCTTGGCAAAAGATTCCAGAATAGTCCCCCATTCGGATCTCCGGGAGGGGACTGCCAAGGGGGAGGTTACCATGAGAAATAGATTGAATAATCAACGAAAGGATTATGTTCTACGAGTCGGGGCGTGGAATGTCAGAAGCTTGAACGTGGTAGGGAAACTAGAAAATCTGAAAATGGTAATGCAAAGGCTCAATCTAGATATATTAGGGGTCAGTGAAGTGAAGTGGAAGGAAGACAAGGATTTCTGGTCAGATGAGTATCGGGTAATATCAACAGCAGCAGAAAATGGTATAACAGGTGTAAGATTCGTTATGAATAGGAAGGTAGGGCAGAGGGTCTTGTTACTGTGAACAGTTCAGTGACCAGGTTGTTCTAATCAGAATCGACAGCAGACCAACACCGACAACGATAGTTCAGGTATACATGCCGACGTCGGAAGCTGAAGATGAAAAGATGGAGAAAGTGTATGAGGATATTGAAAGGGTAATGCAGTATGTAAAGCGGGACGAAAATCTAATAGTCATGGGCGACTGGAATGCAGTTGTAGACGAAGGAGTAGAAGAAAAGGTTGCAGGAGAATATGGGCTTGGGGCAAGGAATGAAAGAGGAGAAAGGCTAATTGAGTTCTGTAACAAGTTTCATGTAGTAATAGCGAATACATTGTTCAAGAATCACAAGAGGAGGAGGTATACTTGAAAAAGGCCGGCAGATACGGGAAGATTTCAATTAAATTACATCATGCTCAGACAGAGATTCCGAAATCAGATACTGGGTTGTAAGGCGTACCCAGGAGCAGATATAGACTCAGATCGCAATATAGTACTGATGAAGAGTAGGCTGAAATTCAAGGCATTAGTCAGGAAGAATCAATACGCTAAGAAGTGGGATACGGAAGTTCTAAGGAATGGCGAGATACGTTTGAAGTTCTCTAACGCTGTAGATACAGCAATAAGGAATAGCACAGTAGGCATCACAGTTGAAGAGGAATGGACATCTCTAAAAAGGGCCATCATAGGAGTTGGGAAGGAAAACATAGGAACAAAGAAGGTAGCTGCGAAGAAACCATGGGTAACAGAAGAAATACTTCAGTTGATTGATGAAAGGAGGAAGTACAAACATGTTCCAGGAAAATCAGGAATACAGAAATACAAGTCGCTGAGGAATGAAATAAATAGAAAGTGCAGGGAAGTTAAGACGAAATGGCTGCAGGTAAAATGTGAAGACATCGAAAAAGATATGATTGTCGGAAGGACAGACTCAGCATACAGGAAAGTCAAAAGAACCTTTGGTGACATTAAAAGCAACGGTGGTAACATTAAGAGTGCAATGGGAATTCCACTGTTAAATGCAGAGGAGAGAGCAGATAGGTGGAAAGAATACATTGAAAGCCTCTATGAGGGTGAAGATTTGTCTGATGTGATAGAAGAAGAAACAGGAGTCGATTTAGAAGAGTTAGGGGATCCAGTATAAGAATTGGAATTTAAAAGAGTTTTGGAGGACTTACGGTCAAATAAGGCAGAAGGGATAGATAACATTCCATCAGAATTTCTAAAATCATTAGGGGAAGTGGCAACAAAACGACCATTCACGTTGGTGTGTAGAACATATGAGTCTGGCGACATACCATCTGACTTTCGGAAAAGCATCATCCACACAATTCCGAAGACGGCAAGAGCTGACAAGTGCGAGAATTGTCGCACAATCAGCTTAACAGCTCATGCATCGAAGCTGCTTACAAGAATAATATACAGAAGAATGGAAAAGAAAATTGAGTATGCGCTAGGTGACGATCAGTTTGGCTTTAGGAAAAGTAAAGGCACGAGGCAATTCTGACGTTACGGCTAATAATGGAAGCAAGTCTAAAGAAAAATCAAGACACCTTCATACGATTTGTCGACCTGGAAAATGCGTTCGACAATATTAAATGGCGCAAGCTGTTCGAGATTGTGAAAAAAGTTGGGGTAAGTTACAGGGAGAGACGGGTCATATACAATATGTACAACAACCAAGAGGCAATAATAAGAGTGGACGATCAAGAACGAAGTGCTCGTATTAAGAAGGGAGTAAGACAAGGCTGTAGCCTTTCGCCCCTACTCTTCGACCTGTACATCGAGGAAGCAATGATGGAAATAAAAGAAAGGTTCAGGAGTGGAATTAAAATACAAGGTGAGAGGATATCAATGATACGATTCGCTGATTACATTGCTATCCTGAGTGAAAGTGAAGAAGAATTAAATGATCTGCTGAACGGAATGAACAGTCTAATGAGTACACAGTATGGTTTGAGAGTAAATCGGAGAAAGACGAAGCTAATGAGAAGTAGTAGAAATGAGAACAGCGAGAAACTTAACATCAGGATTGATGGTCACGAAGTTAATGAAGTGAAGGATGTCTGCTACCTAGGCAGTAAAATAACCAATGACGGACGGAGCAAGGAGGACGTCAAAAGCAGACTCGCTATGACAATAAAGGCATTTCTGGCCAAGAGAAATCTACTAATATCAAATACTGAGGAAGAAATTTCTGAGGATGTACGTCACGAGTACAGCATTGTATGGTAGTGAAATATGGACTGTGGGAAAACCGGAACAGAAGAGAATAGAAGCATTTGAGATGTGGTGCTATAGACGAATGTTGAAAATTAGGTGGACTGATAAGGTAAGGAATGAGGAGGTTCTACGCAGAATCGGAGAGGAAAGGAATATGTGTAAAACACTGATAAGGAGAAGGGACAGGATGATAGGACTTCTGCTAAGGCATGAGGGAATGACTTCCATGATACTAGAGGGAGCTGTAGAGGGCAAAAACTGTAGAGGAAGACAGAGATTGGAATACGTCAAGCAAATAATTGAGGATCTAGGTTGCAAGTGCTACTCTGAGATGAAGAGGTTAGCACAGGAAAGGAATTCGTGGCGGGCCGCATGAAACCAGTCAGTAGACTGACGAAAAAAAAAAAAAACCAACATGCATCCATACCTTCAATGCATGCAAGGATTTTAAACTGGTTCGTACAGTCATTTGCGTTGAAACTGTTTCTTTTGTAAGAGAGTGTTCAAGCATTCCTTATTGGACTGCCCCTGGGCAAACTTTAACGACTTTTGGTCCACGCGTCAGTCTGCCACCACTTGCATATTAAGCACTGCCGATAATTCACTGCCGTCCATCTAGCCCGGGAAACGGATAACGTGCAGATGTAGACACCTACTTTAGAAAATGTACACATATTCTGTACCGATCGCGGCCGGTCACGATCCATGATACACAGCCGTGACGTCATAACATGGACACACTCGCCCTGTTTATTCCGACGGACTGTGCAGCGCCACACGTGCAGCCGCTGCCAGCGACAGAGCTCGGCCTTACAGTCCTCTTACTAAGACGATGATACGCTTAGTATTGCAAAAGATTTGGCCTATTGTTAAGTTTTAGCATTTGAATCGTGTAATTTTTGTCCTGCTACAGCTTTAATATACTCTCAGTACATGCAAATGGCGTACATCTTATCGATCGTTACGAAAACGATGATCACAAGTGCCAAACGCACAAATTTCCGTTTTATTTTCTGCATCGGCAATAGAATCGTTTTTAATACACTGACTTTGCATAAGCGAGCGTGTCAGGTGCTCAGCACATTTCTGTGAATGACGCATACTACTTTTGTTTCGTTCAACCCGTTGCTTCGAAGTAATTGTCGAAACTAGCAGTTACTGTTTTGGAGTTTATCCACATACGGTTCACGAGGCAATATTAGCAGCTATCAGTCTAATCAGGATTTCTAACAAATGAAGCTGCGTAGTCTTCTGATCTTAAGAAACTGACAGCACGTCTTAGTTCAGACAGGTTATGTTCAACCGTTTTCCTACTTGGACCCCAACCTCACACACGCTATGAAAGTGTTGTGCCGCAGGTATATATTGAGACCGGAAAGACAAAAATGCGATGAAATCATTATAAATAAGTTCCTCCTATTGATTTCTGTGTATTCAGCTTTCTGTGTGTGCAATGCTTTATTTGAGAAGTAAGGATGCGTCTCTAGTTAGTAACGGTAGTAAACTTTTGCCCACAGCTGAAACTCCGGTTCCAAACCAGTGACGCCATGAAATGATGTCGCCCTTACTAACGAGGCGATGAAGCGAGTTGATCAACTCTGGGTAAATTTTCTGTTTTCTTTTTTTTTTTCATCGCTTACAGGGATAGACTGAAAGAGCATACTGATATCTCTCCTAATCATCAGAAAACACGATAAGAAGTGGTACTCTCTCCCGATGTAACTATAAGAAAAGCCTTCACCTCATCTTCGTAATCGCATTTCTTTTCAATTCGCCGCCCTGTAGTTCGTCAGTATCATATAAACGGACCATTAAAACGGCACGTCGTTTATAATAAACTACCGCCAAACCTGCTATGGGCCGAAAATTCTGTTACAACTGGAAACAGAGTTGCTGGCGACGGCATTCTTGCGTCAGACGCCGTCCGTGTTCTTACCGAGTTAAAACATTAGTAGCAGTTCGACAATATATTAAAATATTTTGCCCCACGTAGGGACATTAATGATTCGACGAATTGGTCTGGAGAAACGCCGCTGTCTCGATTGAAATTACCGTCGCTAAATCTGATCTTTGTGGCCTCTCTGATAACAGAAAACGTAAGGCATTATTATGATATAGAAATGTATGTATTCCCCGGTTCTGCGTTGATAAAAGCACTGTAAATACACTCCTGGAAATTGAAATAAGAACACCGTGAATTCATTGTCCCAGGAAGGGGAAACTTTATTGACACATTCCTGGGGTCAGATACATCACATGATCACACTGACAGAACCACAGGCACATACACACAGGCAACAGAGCATGCACAATGTCGGCACTAGTACAGTGTATATCCACATTTCGCAGCAATGCAGGCTGCTATTCTCCCATGGAGACGATCGTAGAGGTGCTAGATGTAGTCCTGTGGAATGGCTTGCCATACCATTTCCACCTGGCGCCTCAGTTGGAGCAGCGTTCGTGCTGGACGTGCAGACCGCGTGAGACGACGCTTCATCCAGTCCCAAACATGCTCAATCGGGGACAGATCCGGAGATCTTGCTGGCCAGGGTAGTTGACTTACACTTTCTAGAGCACGTTGGGTGGCACGGGATACATGCGGACGTGCATTGTCCTGTTGGAACAGCAAGTTCCCTTGCCGGTCTAGGAATGGTAGAACGATGGGTTCGATGACGGTTTGGATGTACCGTGCACTATTCAGTGTCCCCTCGACGATCACCAGAGGTGTACGGCCAGTGTAGGAGATCGCTCCCCACACCATGATGCCGGGTGTTGGCCCTGTGTGCCTCGGTCGTATGCAGTCCTGATTGTGGCGCTCACCTGCACGGCGCCAAACACGCAAACGACCATCATTGGCACCAAGGCAGAAGCGACTCTCATCGCTGAAGACGACATGTCTCCATTCGTCCCTCCATTCACGCCTGTCGCGACACCACTGGAGGCGGGCTGCACGATGTTGGGGCGTGAGCGGAAGACGGCCTAACGGTGTGCGGGACCGTAGCCCAGCTTCATGGAGACGGTTGCGAATGGTCCTCGCCGATACCCCAGGAGCAGCAGTGTCCCTAATTTGCTGGGAAGTGGCGGTGTGGTCCCCTACGGCACTGCGTAGGATCCTACGGTCTTGGCGTGCATGCGTGCGTCGCTGCGGTCCGGTCCCAGGTCGACGGGCACGTGCACCTTCCGCCGACCACTGGCGACAACATCGATGTACTGTGGAGGTCTCACGCCCCACGTGTTGAGCAATTGGGCGGTACGTCCACCCGGCCTCCCGCATGCCCACTATACGCCCTCGCTCAAAGTCCGTCAACTGCACATACGGTTCACGTCCACGCTGTCGCGGCATGCTACCAGTATTAAAGACTGCGATGGAGCTCCGTATGCCACGGCAAACTGGCTGACACTGACGGCGGCGGTGCACAAATGCTGCGCAGCTAGCGCCATTCGACGGCCAACACCGTGGTTCCTGGTGTGTCCGCTGTGCCGTGCGTGTGATCATTGCTTGTACAGCCCTCTCGCAGTGTCCGGAGCAAGTATGGTGGGTCTGACACACCGATGTCAATGTGTTCTTTTTTCCATTTCCAGGAGTGTATTTTTGTCTGGAACAGAAGTGGACAATATTCAACATAGATAACTCGAATTTATTTTTCTGTTGATTTTCCGTCTCTCGCAGCCGACAGAGCTTTGTCACTGTGATTGTTGCTGTTAGCATCGCGCATTGTTGCCACTTGTAACTCTACCGCGAGTAATGGCTGTTATATGAAGTAAACGAGAACGACAAAGAAATTTGCATGCATGAGTCTGGAAATTCTGCCAATTTCATCTTTTAAGTCTAAATTCTTATCTGTTGTGTATAATTTTAATGAGTGCTTCTTCAGCGCTTATCTATGGACAGCTGTGCCACTTTCCGCCTCCTGCTGCGCAGATGTTTGCAATTGTCTCAGTTGCAGCCACGCTCCTTATTTTACCAACTCTCATTAAACTGGATCGAAAATTAACAACCATTGCATTCTGAAAGACGGAGACAAAGGAAGAGGAAAATATTCGGCAACTAATAGCCCAGCTCTACATTACAAATAGTTTCCAAAGAACATATTAATTCTACTTACACTTCACAAGTGAGAGAGTCCAACATACCATTCCACAGCAATGACAAAGATTTTTAGGGGTTGGCATATCACAAAAATTATGTATTTCCAAAAGAAAAATTCCTCACATATCAATGCCTACTGTTATTTCTTTGTACAGCTGCTACGGCAAATCAGAGAATAATCTGTCCTCATAATCACAGAACATGAGGATATCACAGTTGCAAGACAGGTCTTTGGACGCCGCTCACAGAAAGGAAAAATCTGTCTTGTACATGAGAAATAGTGTGACACCATAAACATCTAACCATAATCCTTACTTATTAATACGTACAAATCACCAGATCCTACTAAAAGTGATTTGATTTGAAACAAGTGTATGAGAAGAAAACTCAAGTCAGTCATATTGTCCCTTCTGTTTTCTGTGTTGTCTCTGAATATGTATTTCTCTTTACATGAAACTAGAACTGTTGAGTTTTGTTTGAAACATGAGACTTCTTTTCTTTATGAATGCTTTTGTCCTGGCAAGCAACACACGCGATATGGTGAACATGTGTGAACTTCTTCAAAAGGAAAAAGAGAGTATACACTTGGACAACGTTCTCGTAATTTCCCTCTCTTTCGTCTAGTAAATCTGCAATGCATTCAAGAAGTCATTCACTAGTTCACCACATGACATCGTTGTCTGCAGTTAGATCCTTTATGTTTAAAATTTCAATCATTTGTATGTCAGAGGAATCAGAAGTTTTATTTCCTCTCTTAATTCTGAGAATCTTCCATATGGAAGATACATGTAAATCCTAGTATCAACCTGAGCAGAACCAAACTAGTTCATCGGGCGATGACTTGTTAGAGGAATAGCACAGCGTCACATTAGTCACATGATCTACCCATCTAATCTTCAGCATTCTTCTGTAGCACCACATTTGGAAACCTTCTATTCTCTTCTTGTCTACACTATTTGTTGCCCATATTGCAACTCCATACATGGTTACACTCCATACAAATAGTTTCAGAAAATACTTTCTGATGTTTAAATCAGTGCTCGATGTTAACAAATTTCTCTTCTTCAGGAACATCTTCCCAGATATAGCCAGTCCACATTTATATCCCCTCTACTTCGACTTTCGTTTATTTTGATCCCCAAATAGCAAAATTCATCTACTTTAAGTGTCTCATTTCCTAATATAATTCCCTCAGCATGGCCTGATTTAACTGGTCTTCACTCCATTATCGTCGTTTTGCTTTTGTTGATGTTCATCTTATATCCTCCTTTCAGGACACTGTCCATTCCATCCAACTGCTCTTGCCAGTCCTTTGCTGTCTCTGACTGAATTACAATGTCATCGGCTAACCTTAATATTTTTATTCCATCCTCTATGAGTTTAATTCCTACTCGACATTTTTCTTTTGTTTCCTTTACTGCTTGTTCAATATACAGATCGAATACCATCGGGGAGAGGCTTCAACCCTGTCTCACTCCCTTCTCAACCGCTGCTTCCCTTTCATGTCCCTCGACTCTTGTAACTGCTATCTGGTTGCTGCATAAATTGTAAATAGTCTTTCGCTCCACGTATTTTACTTCTGCAACCTTCAGAATTTGAAAGAGAGTATTCCAGTCAACATTGTCAAAAGCTTTCTCTAAGTCTGCAAATGCCAGAAAAGTACCTTTCCCTTTCCTCTATCTTCTAAGATAAGTCGTAGGTTCAGGATTACCTCATGTGTTTCAACATTAGTGAGGAATCTAAATTGATCTTTCCCAAGGTCGGCTTCTACCAGTTTTATTTTCCATTCGTCTCTAGAGAATTCGTGTTAATATTTTGCAACCGTCATTTATTGAGCTCACAGTTCGATAATTTTCACACTTGTCAGCAAGTGCCTACTTTTGCATTGCAATTATTATATTCCTCTTGACGTCTGGTGGTATTTCACGCGTCTCGCTTATCTTGATCACCAAATGGAGGAGTTTGGGCATGACCAGTTCTCTCAAGACTACCAGTAGCCCTATCGGAATATTGTATATTCCCGGGGCCGTGTTTGGACGTAAGTCTTTCAGGACTTCAGATTCTTCATGCAGTACCATATCTCACTTCTCATCTTCGTCTGCGTCCTCTTCCATTTCCATAATGTTGCGCTCAAGTAAAACGTCAGTGCATTGAGCCTCTTCATACACCTTCCACTTTTCTCCTTTCCCTTTTTTGCTTAGGACGAGTTTTCCTTCTGAGCTCTTGATATCCATACAGGTGGTTCTCTTTTCTCCAAAGGTCCCTTTAATTTTCCTGTAGGCAGTATGTGTCTTACCCCTAGTGATATATTATGCCTCTACATCCTTGCATTTGTCCTCTAGCCATCCCTGCTTAGCCTTTTTGTACTGTTGATCTCATTTCTGAGACGTTTGTATTCGTTTTCACCTGCTTCGTTTACAGAACTTTTATGTCCTCCCCTTTCATCAATTAAATTCAATATATCTTCTGTTACTCAAGAATTTCCACTAGCCCTCGTCTTTTTATCTACTTGATCCTGTGCTGCATTCACTACTTCATCTCTCGACGCTATCCATTCTTGTTCTACAGTATTTCGATCCACTGTTCTTGTCAATTGTTCTCTAACGCTCTCTCAGAAACTCTCTACAAGCTCTGCTTCTTTCAGTTTATCCAGGTCCGATCTCCTTACATTCCTACCTTTTTGCAGTTTCTTCAGTTTTAATCTACTGTTCATAACTAATAAATAGTGGCCAGAGGCCACATATGCTCTGGGACTTTCTTACAATTTAAAACCTGCTTCCGATATGTCTGTCTTAATGTAATGGGTTACCTAAGCAAAATGAAATAGGGGTAATAAAGGATGAGGTCTAAGAATGGATAAGAAAACTACGAACAGTATAGGCAATGCAATATCCTAGATAAATACAACATCCCTGCATCGCGAAATATTTTCAGTGGAAGATGTGTGCTGTGGTTGTAGCCTATATTATTGGTTATGTTATTAACATCTGTGGCTCTAAATCTTGGTATCCCAGGTTCGTTTCCCGATCAGATTTGTTTTGTTCGTTTGCGGACCTCGTGTTTTTCTTTCTCTAATCATTCCGTCTCATCTTCAACACAAAGACGCTAAAGCTGCCCAAATGGCATCAGATACAAAGACTTGCATCAGGCGGCCGAACAGCCCCGGACGTGTCCTCCTGGACAATTATGTCATACCATAATCTCATTTTTGCAGATGAGAACTGAAGAAATGGCAGGACGACACGAATTTTCTAATATGAGACCTAGCTAAATTTAAACAACCATTGGTCTTGGACATTTTCAAGCGGATTATTAAGTAACGATTGAATGAAAATGAAAAAAGGACATTGTTATGCAATAGACGATCCCTTTTAATTTTTGAAAGGGCTCATCAATGAGTGGGTTTGTGGATGGTGCCCTACATGTGTTCTTGGTGTTCGGACTTTTAAGCTGTTCTTCTGCATTCTGCAATTCCAATTTTAATTATAAAAGCACTGAGAATATCAACACTCGTTTACTTCTCATTACGTTGTGTTTCCAAGCAGACGGCTCTGCTGAAAGTGATTCCGCCCTATCGCCAGCGGCACAGTGCCATCTACACATGACCCGAAGACCACCTCTTAACTTTTCCCTGATAGATAATGTCTCTCCACTGAAGGCAGCCAATGAATGTATAAAAATATCCGAAATGGCAGCTAAATGATTCCTTTGCCGTTTTTCTCGGAAAGGGGATGCGCAAGAGGAACGAAAAATGGTAAGAGAGGGATACAAGTACACTTTTTATCATATATTTATTACGCCAGTACAAATTCACGTAATTGTATTTCACAGGTGTAGTTCTATTAAGTTCATTCATATCCGAAAGTTCAATTTCCTTGACTCAAATCGTTTATATTATAGTTAATATAGATATTTGAGCTGAAAACGAAAACAGGTCTTGGAAAGTTTAGCTATTCATGTTAGTACATTTTCAACTCTTGCTACAAAATTACAAAAAAAACCTAAAGTATCACAAATATTGGCAAATATGGCTTAGCTGTTACAACAGATTAAAATAAACTTCAAGTTCAGCGTGATTGGAATGTCATGGTGAAACGTATATAAGCATCAGGAGATCAAATATTTTGTAAAATAAGGATGATGCTAAGACAGATGAAATACTGAGTTATTTAATAAACTTACTTTAGAACGGAGTAGAATACGTATCACGTTCAAATAAGGTAAATGAAAGATTCTGTAATGTAACAAGAAAGTTGTTAAAAGGCCAGAATATAGCGGAAACGTTAACGGGAATATGAACAAATTTGAGTGAATGCAATCACAAAAGTCTTGTGATGATTATAATCACATTGTGGAAGTCACGCTACTTGGAGTGGATAAAGTGCAGAATGTCTGTGGTGTAGAGAATTTCTTACATACTGCGACAAACACATGATTGAAGTACTTTACAAGAAAAAAAGACAGTCAATACACAAGAAATTATTCATTTATGAGGTTTCTTTGCATGATATATAAGCTGCAAACATAAATTATGATCATGGGGTGAAAAACGGAAAGCACTGGACTGTGCCAGGGAACAAGCTGACTAATAAAGTGGATACACTCAGTGGAGCACTTCCCAGCTGTGCACGTTGCTGTGGAGCGAGGCAATGACTGCGGACAAACACTTTTTTCTGGCTTTCGTACATTTTACGGAAGCACTAGATTTGGTTTCAACAAAACCTGTTCAAATGATTCAAATGGCTCTCAGCGCTATGGGACTTAACATCTGAGGTCATCAGTCCCCTAGAACTTAGAACTACTTAAACCTAACTAACCTAAGGACATCTCACACATCCACGCCCGAGGCAGCATTCGAACCTGCGACCGTAGTGGTCGCGTGATTCCAGCCTCTGGCGTCTAGAACCGCTCGGCAAACTCTATCATATCCTACATAAACACTGTTTTCGGTGATGTGATGAATTTTACAATTTCTTCGCTGGCCGTTGCCTTGAAGCTAATGTCTACTGTTGGTGCATGCAGTCGCGCGGTTCCGGACTGAAGCGCCTACAACCTCTCGGTCGCAGCGGCCGGCACAAGACCTGTACTGACTGGCCTTGAGAGAGAAGAAACTGATTCTAACTGTGTTAGCTTACGAACAAGTCAGCACCACAGTTCGAACTGCATTTCGTCTGGACAATTAGAAATTCAGAAAGAGCACTCAGTCAGGGAGAAATGTTCCCTGCTGCCGCGGGGCAAGCATTCACGTCAATGGAAAAACGGACAAGCAAGTAACATCTTAAAGGATTATATCTCACAGGAATATAACGAAACGATCTTCACTATGCTGTAGAGTTAATGCTGCTTTGCCCTAGCAAAAATGAAAGTTATACACGAACGCAAACTAATTTGGAGACATTTTCAAAGTTGCTCTTAAACACTTGTAGTGGGGTAGAAATAATGTATAAAGAACACAGTCAATACATAAAAGACCAACTAGCATCAATAGACTCCAATATCGAACAGAACAATGCTAGGGACTTTTACAAAACTTTCAAAAGTAACATAAAGAAATACTCTCCTCCTAGTCTATTTTTCACGGACCCAAAATCGCAGAAAACTGCATACAATAGCATAGAGAACTGTAGAAAACTTGCTGAATGTTTTGAAGAACTACATAACTGTTATTCACCGAAAGAAAAATTTAATTTAAATATTGTAAACCCAACACCACCAGACTCCAAGCCGCCGACCACAGAAGAAATAAAAGAAATCATAAAAGAGCTTAAAAATATTAAAGCCCCTGGAGAGGATAATATAGTTGCTGAGGTATGGAAGTACTCTAGTGACAACGTGATACAGTGTCTATCAGAAATACTAAAAGAAATCTGTACAACACACAGATTACCACTAGACTGGACATCTGCATTAGTACATCCACTACATAAAAAAGGGAAGAAAACAGATCCTAGCAATTGTAGGGGAATCTCCCTCTTACCAGTGACCTATAAGATCTTGTCTAAGGCGCTTTTAGAAAGAGCAGAAGAGATACTTGACTAACAGCTAGGAGAGTATCAGGCAGGATTTAGGAAGGGAAAGTCATACGCAGAACAAATACTAAATTTAAAGAACATAATAGAAATGAGGAAAATCAGGAACTTAAAATATGTAATTACTTTTGTGGATTTTAAAAAAGCCTATGATTCAATTGACAGAAATACACTGCTTGATATCTTAAAAGAATTGGGACTCGATGCTAAAACAACTTCAATAATTAAAGGTACTTTGACAAATACAAAATCGAAAGTAAAATTTCGGGGAGAGCTCTCAAAATCGTTTGAAATAAAGTCAGGTGTTCGACAGGGAGATGGTCTGTCACCTCTGCTTTTCAATTGTGTCTTGGAGAGGGTAGTTCGAGAATGGAGGAAGGCCATCAATACTAAAGGGATTCAACTAGGGATAAATCCAAACAAGATCACTGTCGACTGTTTAGCCTTCGCAGATGACATGGCATTAATTACAGATTCACTAGACAATGCCCAAGAACAAATAAGAAAACTACAAAAACAAGCAGCCAAAGTAGGACTACAAATATCCTATGAAAAAACAAAGTTTATGACAAACATTTGTGACGTTCCTCAAAATATTGCAGTTGACAACAACACAATACACAAAACAGATTCCTTTAAATACCTAGGAGAGTGGATTACACACAATGCAAAACAAAAGATAGCTATAGAAACTAGAGTGCACAAAATGGAAAGAGTGTTTCATATGATCAAAAACGTTTATAATAAAAAATCCTTGTCCTGGAACACGAAATTAAGACACTACCAAACAGTGGCCAGACCTGAAGCTCTCTATGCGGCAGAAACACTTAAACTAACAAGAAATGGAGATCTTGAGAAACTAGAGAAGGTCGAAAGAAGAATTTTAAGGAAAATACTGGGAGCTAAAAGAAATGATAATGCTGAATACAGGTTAAGACCAAACAGAGAGCTATATCTGAAAACGGAGAAACTAACTGATGTAATGAGGAAGAGGAGACTACAGTTTTTTGGACATATATTCAGAATGGATAACATCAGACTAACCAAGCGGATATTCACATTACTCAATAGCTACAAATTCAAGCCAGCATGGTTCATAGAGACGGAAAAGGACATTGAAAATGCTGGAGTTACAATAGACACAATAGAAAACAGAACACATTACAGAAAGGCAGTTCAAAAGGCAGAATTTCAGGAGAGAAAGAAAATAACTAGACGAAAGTGGACTTAAGAAGAAAGGGAACAATACTCTAGAAGGATGAAGGAATTTTGGAAACTGAGGAAATCTAATACAATGAAGATTACCCAAAGTTGATTCATCGTACCCTCCAAATGGGTTATTTGAAAGACGAAGAAGAAGAACACAGTGAAAAGATAAAAGTGTATGTTAACAACAGAGCCATGGGAACATATCGTGTATATTTTCTAATTAAGACAAAGGAAGGAAATGACTCGAAGGGTTCTGTTACAAACAAATTCGTGGTAGAAGGTAATCAACGGTATGGAAAGATTTTTTGTAAGGAACGAGTAAATGAAAGCGAAGCAGCGGCTGAGAAGGGAGTGACGTAGGGTTGTAGCCTATACCCGATGATATTCAATCTGTACATTGAGCAAGCGGTAAAGAAAACAAAAGAAAAATTTGTAGTAGCATTTAAAGCGCAGCATGAAGAAATAAAAACTTTGAGGTTTGTCGATGACATTCTAATTTTGTCAGGGCCAGCAAAGGACTTAAGATCACAATAAATGCTTTTGTTATTTATTATAATGTTGTTCTACCAAGAACCCACGGAAGATTCTGTTAATATGACTTAAGATCAGTTGAACGGAATGGACAGTGTCTTGAAAGGATTATATAAAATGAGACAAAGCAAAATGAGACACGGAAAATAGTAGATGAGTTTTGCTATTCAGGGACCAAAATAACTGATGACGACCAAAGTAGAGAGGATATAAAATATAGTCTGGCAATGCAACAAAAGTTTTTCTGAGGAAGAGCAATTTTACATCAAGTACAGATATAAGCGCCAGGAAGTCTTTCGTGAAAGTATTTGTATAGAGTGTAGCCATGTATGAATACAGAAATCTGATGATAAACAGTTTAGAGGAGAAGACAACAAAAGTTTTAGAAATATCGTGCTACGGAACATGGCTGAATATTAGACAGGTAAATCACGTAATTAATGGGGAAATACTGAACGCAATGGAGGAGAACAGAAGTTTGTGGAACTCTCTGACTAGAAGAAGGTATCAGTTGATAGGACACGCCCTAAGACGCCAGGAGACCAATAATTTAGTAGTGGAGAAAAGCGTGGGGCGGTCAAAATCGTGGAGGGAGACCGAGAAATGAGTGCAGTACGCAGATATGCAGATTCAGAAGGATTTAGGCTGCAGTAGTTACTCGCAGATAGCTTCCACAGGGTAGAGTAGAATGGAGAGCTGCATCAAACCAGTCTTCGGGCTGAAGATGACTGTAACGACAATAGATTTATCTTATCACAGCTGACCAACTGCCATAGCACGGAAAGAGAAGGTGTTTCTCTTCGGATCATTATACAACAAAGTGGTCTTTTGTCAAGCACAGACACATGGGTCAGGAAGCGTTGTGTCAGATTTGCAGCTGTTTCAGTAACTCACGGAGGTAAGGTCGATGTGAGGCATCACATTTCTACGAAGTATCATACACTGAAGCCCCAAAGAAACTGGTACAGGCCTGCGTATGCAAATACAGAGATATGCAAAGAGGCATAATACGCCGCTGCGGTCGGCAACGCCGATATAAGACAAGTGCCTGGCGCAACTGTTAGATCGGCTACTGCTGCTAAAATGGCAGCTTATCAAGAACTAAGTGAATAGGAACGTGGTGTTACAGACGGCGCACGAGCGATGGAACACAGCATTCCCGAGTAATGAAGAAGTTGGATTTTCCCGTACTACCATTTCACGAATTTACCATCAATATCGGGAATCCAGTAAAACATCACATCTGCGACATCGCTGCGGTCGAAAAAATATCCTGCAAGAACGGGACCAACTACGGCTGAAGAGAACTGTGTAACTTTACAGAAGTGCAAACGCCTGAGCGAGTTGCTGCGGATTTCAGTGCTGGGCTATTGGATAGGTGTCAGCGTGCAAACCATTCAGCGAAACATGACCGACGTAGGCTTTCGGGGCCGAAGGCCCACTTGTGTACCTCTGATGAGTGGACTACACAGAGCTCTGTGCCTTGCCTGGGCCCGTCAACACCGACATTTTACTGTTGATGACGGGAAACATGTTGTCTGGTCGGACGAGCCTCGTTTAAAATTGTACCGAGTGGATGGACGTGTACGGGTATGGAGACGAGCTCATGAGGCCATGGACCCTGAGTGTCAGCAGGGTAGTTCGAGCTCGTGGAGGCTCTGTGTGATATGGGACCCTGGATACGTCTAGACACAACTGTGACAGGTGAAACGTATGTAAACATCCTGTCTGATTACCTACGTCGATTCATGTCTATTGTGGATTCAGACGGACTTGGCCAATTCCAGTAGGACAGTGCGACACCCCACACATCGAAAATGGCTGCAGAGTGGCTCCAGGAGCACTGTTCTGAGTTTAAACACTTCTGATGGCCACCTAACTCCCCAGAAAGAACATTATTGAGCATATCTGGGGTGCTTTGATCTCCACCCTCTCCTACTCTTACAGATTTGTGGACAGCCTTGCACGACTCATGGTGTCAGTTCCCTCCAGCACTACTTCCGACGGACGGCCGCGGTGGCCGAGCGGTTCTAGGCGCTTCAGTCCGGAACCGCGAGACTGCTACGATCGCAGGTTCGAATCATGCCTCGGGCATGGATGTGTGTGATGTCCTTAGGTTAGTTAGGTTTAAGTAGTTCAAAGTCTAGGGTACTGATGACCTCAGATGTTGAGTCCCATAGTGCTTAGAGCCATTTGAACCATTTGAACTTCTTCAGACATTAGTCGACTCCATGCCACGCTGTGTTGCGGCATTTCTGCGTGCTCGTGGGGGCTCTACACGTTATTGGACAGGTGTACCAGTTTCTTTGGCTCTTCAGTGTACAAACAAGCGGCAGCATTGACGTCTAAATCGACTTCATTTCTACAGCGCAGAGCGTCCCTACCCGCTCCCAGCTAGGTATGGCAGCCCTATGAGCGTTTGACCTGCTGTTAGATTCGACGTAAGACGAAAAGTTGTTCATTGCACAGACTGGAAGGCGCGATTTTAGCTTCAAAGTCGTTGAACGCCGTAATTATCAAGTGCCCTCGGGGTGGTCTCTGGTGTGGACCGCTGCGCAGGAATTCTTCGGACGTCAGACGTGTGCAAATCTTATCGCCGACGGTCGAGGGAGGGGGAAGGGTGGAGCGGGTGGAGTATCTGGACCAGAGGGGAGACTGCGGACGTAGTGGGTGGTGGGGGGCGGTAGCCCAGCCCAGCTGTGGTCGGTATAAGAGCGGGAGGCCGGCACCGCGACGCCACACTGGACAGCCTGCGTCGGCGAGCAGCGGACGGGCAGAGTTTCGTAAGTCTCGACGTACTTCTCCCACCGGCGTGCGGCATGCTGTGCGTATAACTTCTCTTAACTAAACAGTCAGCTGTTCTCAGTTTGCTGCAAAAATCAATGAAAGTGCACAAACGACAAAGTATCTTTTTTTTTCGTTAACTATTTTCTACGACATGTAGGGCAACAGATCTTCTGATCCATTCCCGTGCCGGTTCCCGTCATCCTATGCGCTTTAGCAGACTGCTTGTCTCAGTGCGTAACTTAATTAATGCCGCTACTGGCACCATTTGTTACTGTTACGTGTTGCGTGTTCCTCAAACGTGTTCTTCAATGAATGTTACTTTCGGTGTAAACTTGTCGAAACCGATTAGGTTCGTGCGATGTCTGGTGTACTTGATAGTATGCGACTGAGTTTTCTGCGAAGAACGTGCGCCCGTACGGACTATGTTGGTCACCATTTGGCACACCTTCTGTACAACAACGCTGTTTAGCACACAGTTTACTGTCTTTTCCGAATTTAAGGAGTGCCTGTACTGATGGTCGTTGTTGTTTATGACATTCCAAAGCTTTCTCTGGGTCACGATTATTTCCAAAATCATAAGTTTCTATCGCAGAGGCGCTGTATATCGATTCCTCTATCACTTGCCTCAATTTGTTTTCAACCTCTTGAACCACCCTGTGTACCGTAATGATGTTCGCAAACCATCTCCTCTCGCTTCCATGACACACACACACACACACACACACACACACACACACACACACGCACACACACACACACACACATAAACACACAAACACACACACACACACAAAACCATCACATAGTGAATTGTCACTAATAGCAATTGCTACCAAAACTCATCACTCGTGAAATTTCGAAATTACTTGCTTATATATTTCCTGCAACTGAACATCGACATTTACATGGATATCCTGCAAATCACATTTAAGTACCCGGGACCGGCTTATTGAATTATATTCAAAATAATTCGATAATATTTTAATCCCAATAAGCGCGTGGATACGACGAACACCTGTATCTTTCCGTGCTAGCTGTGGTTTCCCTTTTTTTTATGATGATCGTTTCTTCCTATGTAGGTCGGCGCCAATAAAATATTATTGCGTTCGGAGGAGGAATTTCGTGACTGAAATTTCGTGACAACATTCCGCAGCACAGAAAACCGCCTTTTGTTTTAAAAAATGTCCACTCCAAATCCCGTATCATGTCAGTGACACTCTCTCCTCTGTCTCGCCGTAATACAAAACACGCTGCCGTTCTTCGGCCTTGTTCTTCGTCAATCCTGTCGGTAAGGATCCCATACCGCGCAAACGAAGAGGGACAAGCGTAGTGTAGGCAGCCTCTCTGTATGTTATTTCCAATTTAAGTTGTCCATAATTCTAATTCGTAAGTATTTATTTGAATTTACGACCTTTAGATTTGACTGATCTAACAAATTGCTTGTGGCACTCATGTGGATGACTTCATAGTTTTCATGATTTAGGGTCAATTGCCAAATATTTGCATCATACAGGCATCTTTTGTAAATCGTTTTGCAATTTCTTTTCAACATCTGATGACTTCTCTAGACGATAAACGACAGCACCATCTGCAAACAACACAAGACGGATGCTGAGATTGTATCTGAAATCGTTTACATCGATGAGGAACAAGAGAGGGCCTGTAACACTACCTTGGGGAACCCCAGGATTCACTTCTGTGTTACTCGACTTTCCGTCAGTTACTACGAACTGTGACGTCTGTGGCTAGTAATCACGAATCCACTCACATAACTGTGATGATATACCATAAGCACGCAGAAATCCGCTTACGTGGTACAGTGTCAAAAGCCTTCTGGAAATGCATAAATTTGAAATCTCTTGTCAATAGCACTCAGCACTTCGTGTGAGTATAGAGCTAGTTGTGTTTCGCAATCATATCGACGTTAATAATATGGGCCTGAAATTTAGTGAATTACTCCTACTCCATTTATTGAATATTGGTGTGGCCTTTGCAACTTTCCAGTCTTTGGATACGCATCTTTCGTCGATAGAACGGTTGTATACGATTGTCGAGTATGGCGCCATTGCATCAGCATACTCTGAAAGGAAAGTAATTGGTATATAGTCTGGACCGGAAGATTTGCCTTTATTATGTGTTTTAACTTGCTTCACTATTCCGAGGATGTCTACTTCTAAATTACTCCCGTTGGCAGGTGTTCTCGATTCGAATTCTGGAATATTTACTTCGTCCTCTTCGGTGAAGGAGTTTCGGAAAGCTGTGTTTATAAACTCAGCTCTGGCAGCGCTGTCAGAGGTAGTATCTCCATTTCTATCGCGCAGACAAGGCATTGATTCTGTCTTACCGCTAGAATACTTTACATACGACCAGAATCTCTCTGGATTTTTTGCCGGGTTTCGACACAAGGTTTCATTGTGGACACTATTACAAGCGCATTAAAGTCTGGGTTAGATTTCGAGCTTCTGCATCGTAGAGGCTCGCTGTATCGTTGTGCCTTCCATTCGCGATGGTTTTCGTCACGTTTTCATTCAAGGTGAAGACTACTAAATATGACAGTACAGAAAGTATTCCTCGTATAAAATAAAGTCACAGGTCTCACATAAACATAATACGTGTTGAGCTCTTCCAGTCAAGAACGCTCTTGCCGGTAAGTACCAACCGATCCTTCTTCCTGTACCTCTAGACCTCTCGCACGCTTACAGCCAACTCTAATGACTGTCAGATCTGTTGTACGCTTTTACTCTGTCGCGTTCAATAGCTTTCATCAGGAAGGAGAATCTTCAAGGGCGTGGGACGAGTCAAGGTATACATTAAAAAAGGCAGGTAAGCCAATGAACTGTAATGTGTATACTGTACTAGCAACATAATGCCTACGGCGCTCGCTCTTATGCCATCTAGATCTAATGGAGTAAATCAGAAAAAAGGCTGCTACTTTGAACAGTGTTGCTGCCTACTGAGTTACCCTAGCCAGCCGTTGCTTATCTGCTATTGGTAGCTCACTTTTTACTTCATCATAATATTTTAAGAAAATGTTTGCAAGTAACTGTATGTACAGTCTTGTATACAGCGCATGACTACTTGTCTTGCAGCTTTATACAGAACACTGCTCCTACTCGTGTAGCTTAAACAACATAGTTCTGGAATATAATCTTCCAAAATCATGTAAAGGAAAGTGGTTAATGATTTGTGCTTTTAACTTCCTTTCGAACTGTTAGCCATTCCCAGTTTTCTGCTTCTTGTTAGATGGGCGCATGTCGAATATCTTCTCACCTGAACACGTAACTCCATTCAGAATCCTGGATATGGAGGCCAGCTCCAGATGAACACTACGATCTTCTATTGTGACTGTACAGATCACATATCATCTGCAACATATGTTTACTATCAGTAAAAGAAACCATTAAGGTGCAAATGCGTTAGGAAGTCGTTGTTAAATTCCAAAGCCGTTAAAAAAAAGAGGTCTGCAAGATTAGCTCTCTGATCAATATTCTTACAGCTCCCTTCCACTGTAGGAACACTTTATTTACTTCAGGTAGATAATTCCATAAGCGAGTGTGATTATGGCAAATAAGTCAAGCCCCCCTTGCCTGTACGACAGTACAGTGAGAGATGATCTCCAGGGAGATGTATTGGTGTATGTGCCGTCGGTATTAAATTGTTCTCCGTTCCGACCCGATGGGAAATAATACACTGTATTTCATTTAGTTGATGGTCATTAATGCCAACTTCCTTTGGCAACAGTTCTTTATGGTTTGGAATCCCATACTATGAATCATTGTGATATTAAGATTTTGCTGTCAGCTGTGAAACACTTGTCGTCCTTTTAAAATATCACCAGAGCTGGTCTTCCATGCCCGATTTTATGTCCTTCATTAGTGTGCTTCTGCCTCGTGCGATTTTAAAAGATGTTTAAAGTCACTATGAGATCATTAATGTAGGTTAACAACACGACTGTTCCCACTGCCTGTCTTTGTGGCATCCCACACTGCTATCTTACCCATTTTGAGTATAGTTTCAGGCATCCGATTCCCTGTGATTTCTTTTACCGTAGCTAGACTCCGTCTGCGGGAGAAGAATGCCATTAATCCCACAGTTCACTAGTTCTTCAATTAGAATTTTGTAAGCGATACAATCAAAGACTTTTGTAAGATCACAGGACATACCAACTGGATCATTTTTCTTGCATAGATCCGCAAACAAATTGCGAGCACCTATAGTGCTCTCTCTGTGATGAAGTTAAAACCTGCTCAGCTAAATGAGTCACTGTTCTATCTTAGCCACTTTCTCACAGACTTTTGAAAAGAATGGAAGGAGTGAAATATATGGACAAATAAAGGTGTGCTTACCACTATTTTCACAGATCGCTATTATTAAGCCCATTCAAGTATGTCAGCAAACGATCCCCATGTTATTGTTTGATTACTTATATAGCTTAAGGATATTCGTTTAAAATCAGCAGAAGATTTAAACAGTTTACTAAAAACTCTACCAAATTGCCTCAAATGGCTCTGAGCACTATAGGACTTAACTTCTGAGGTCATCAGTCCTGAGAGGGCGTTGTATTCTGTGCAATGTTATATATTTAAAGAGCACGAGGCACTCCAGTTATTGACAATTTTATTTCAGTTTCTCTTCATATTGTCAATCTTCCCCTTCCTTCAGTCAGAAAAAAATGGTTCATATGGCTCTGAGCACTATGAGACGTAACATCTGAGGCCATCAGTCCCCTAGAACTTAGAAGTACTTAAATCTAACTAAGCTAAGGACATCACACACATCCATGCCCGAGGCAGGATTCGAACCTGCAACCATGGCGGTCGCGTGGTTCCAGACTGTAGCGCCTAGAACCGCTCGACAAACTCTATCATATCCTACATAAACACTGTTTTCGGTGATGTGATGAATTTTACAATTTCTTCGCTGGCCGTTGCCTTGAAAATAATGTCTACTGTTGGTGCATGCAGTATCTCCAGGAACAAATTTAATACATCTCCACTGAGTTTGTTGCCACTGTAAGGAAGTAATCGGTTCCGCCACAGGGCAGGAGACGACACGGTAACAGATCCGCACCCCATGGTAGTCAGGTGCTTATCGCACACCTATTAATGTCGGCTGTTTTCTTTTCCAGTCTTGAATCTTCAGACTGGTTTGGTGCGCCCCCCACGGATTCCTCTCCAGCGCCAACCTCTCCGTCTCAGAGCAGCACTTGCAAGCCACGTCGTCAGTTATTTCCTGGACGTGTTTAAATCTCCATCTTGCAATACAGTTTTTACTCTCCACAGCTCCTTCTAGTGCCATGGTAGTTACTCCCTTGTGTCTTAGCAGATGTCGTATTATTCCATACCTTCTTCTTCTTAGTGTTTTCCATATACTCCTTTCCTCGCAGATTCTGCGGAGAACTTCCTATTCCCTATCTTATAACCTACACCTGATTTTCTTCATTCTTCCGTAGCACCACATCTGTGAAGCTTCCAGTCTCTTCTGTTCCGCTTCTCCCACAGAGCATGTTTCAGTACCATAGCATACTGTGCTCCAAACATACATTCTCAGAAATTGATGTCTCCAATTAAGGCTTATGTTAGACACTAGCAGACTTGCTGTTTGCAAAGAAATGCCCTTTTGGCCAGTGCTAAGACTCTCCCTGGGAAGTGCTCTCCGGAAATTTCTATAGAAAATCTTTCCGTGATGTGCACCGCCTCTCTTGTAACGTCTGTCAGTGGAGGCTGTTGAGCATCTCACGTCGAATTGAAGATCCTCTGAAGAACCACGCCGCTCTTCGTTGGAATTTCTCTATCTCTGTTACCAGTCCTGCATGGTAGGGATCCCAGATAAATGAACGGTGCCGTATCAGCCACTTTCTTCGTGGATTAGTTACACTTCTTTAAGATTCTTCCGATGAACGTGACTCTGGCATCTGCTTTTCCCACTGTCTGTTTTATGTGGTCTGTTTTGAGGTCGCTCCAGATAGTTACTCCTAGATATCTTACGGCAGATACTGTTTCCAGCGGTTTGTCATCAAAACTGTACCTACACAGTAGTGGATTTCTTTGCATATGTATGCACAATATGTTACAGTTATTTACGTTCAGAGCGAAAAGCCCGACCTAACACGAGGGCATTCTGCAAATAGTTACTATCTTGTGGCGTTGCTACTTTGCCATAGACAACTGCGTCATCTGCGAACAGCCTTATATATATATATATATATATATATATATATATATATATATATATATTGTAAAGAGTAACATTCCTCTCACACTTCCCTGTGGTACTCCGGAAATTACCTTTACATCTGCCGATTTAGTTCCGTTAAGAGCGACGTATTGAGTTCTATCTGCACGTAAGTATAGAATCCAATCGCAAATCTGCTCCCACACTTGATAAGCCCGCAGTTTTTCAGTAAGCGGCAGTGAGGGGCGCGGTAAAATGCCTTCCTGAAGTCAAGGAACACGGCATCAACTTGAGCTCCGTTGTACGCAACGGTGTGCACCTGATGGAGGAACAGAGCAAGCTGTTTTTCGCAATATCTCTGTTTGCGGAATCCATGTTGACTTTTATGGGGGGGGAGTTTCATTCTCCAAAACCGTCACGATTCTTGAACACTGAACATGTTGCACAATTCTTCAACAGATCGACTTTAACGATGTAGGTCTATAATTGCGTGGAACTATCCTACACCCCTTCTTAAAAACGGGAATGACCTGCGCTCTCTTCCAGTCGCTAGGTATGCTTCGTTGCTCAAACGATCTGCGATAAATTACTACTATAAGGGGAGCAAGCTCCTTCGCATAATCTTTGTAGAATCTTACAGGTATCTCATCTGGTCCTGACGTCTTTCCACTGTTAAACGATTGGAGTTGTATTTCTATTCGTCATCGGAAAATTATGATCTGTGTTGTACTGAGCTCATTTCATCGCCACAACATCTACAGTATCTTCGATTTCTCTTTAGCATGCTTAGGAGACCCCAACAGACATATCGGAGTCAGTGCTCAGTAACTACCATTACACTCCTGGGACGTAGTTTTCCTCACAACCACTCCTGCAACTACTCACTGAACACTCCCTATCTGCCTAAGCAGCTTTTACTCGTCTAAGGCCGCTGCTGTAGGAAGGACACACCCCCACCCTCTCTTCTTTCAGCGACACATCAGCCTGGAAACTCATGTACTACAGTACCATTTGAAAAAAGTTAATTTGATATCGGTATCTCTGCAATTAATATAGGAACGACAAAAGAATACAGGTCATTTAGAAAGTATTTTCTCACAATTTATTAAATGGTAACCTGAATTGCGTTGTCTTAAACGGTTTCGCAAGCACCTGAGGCTGTCTTAAGCTTGGGTTAGTCAGCCAGTATACTCCAAAGATTGAAGAGATGTACATCATGTAAATTAAGTTATCTGCGTTAAGTTCAAACAGCAATTTACACTAGTTAATTTGACGTATACTTTGTTAAATCAGTTTTGTTGCTAAATTTATTCATAAAATTACAGGCTGTTCAACAGTGTGCAGAAGTGTTGAACACATTTTGGAAGAAACGTCCATTACTTCTCAAGACTCACCTGTTCTTCCATCATGTCCTCCAGAAGTATGTGTTGGTTTGTCTGCATTTTTGTGACAGCAGTCATAGCTACTGACTACAGCGACACAGATTTCGTTACAGGTAAAAGCTTGAATATTTTCAGTTGGTATGAGTCTGCATAAAAAAGAATTAACAGTTTTATAGTAAGTAATGAAACGCATGTACAGTTTTTTCATCGAAATTTGTCTGACTATCCTTTTCAGTATGGGACCCTGAAGTCAAAGCCACTCATTCAAGAACTGACACATTAGGTAAGCATTTTTTCCTTTATTCGTAGAGACATGGTTCAAGGAAACTCAATTGGTGCTTACCTAATAATTTTGGTAATCTTATTTAATGTTAATTTTTTTGATCTCAGTGTAGTCGCCGGCCAGAGTGGCCAAGCGGTTCTAGGTGCTACAGTCTGGAACCACGCGACCGCTACAGTCCCAGGTTCGAATCCTGAATCGGGCATATATGTGTGTGATGTCCTTAGGTTAGTTAGATTTAAGTAATTCTAAGTTCTAGGGGACTGATGACCTCAAATGTTACGTCCCATAGTGCTCAGAGCCATTTGAGCCACTTTTTTCTGGCTGAAGGAAGGGGAAGATTGACAATATGAAGAGAAACTGAAACAAAATTGATAATAACTGGAGTGCCTCGTGCTCTTTAAATATATAGCATTGCACAGAACAGAACGCCCTCTCAGGACTGATGACCTCAGAAGTTAGTCCCATAATGCTCAGAGCCATTTGAACAGTGTAGTCATGTGATTATTATGAACGAACTCTGTCACATCACTGAGCTTCCATATATCTTTGTTTCCATAATCATGGTTTTTGGGATTAGAGACCATGCTAGTTGGAATGCAGTTTATATATCTCTCGCATACATACTTATTTGATCATGTGAAAAATATGAAAGTGATAATACCAATGATTTATTTTGCATAAAGTAATTTTCAGGCTCATTTGGTCATTACACGAAAAGGTAGTTGTGAAATCCTTGAATTAATGATAACATCGTTCCATGTGTGGTTCAATCCCAGCATTTTGTCATCCAGGCAATTGCCAGAACGATTCCTTTGAAAGGCCAAGTCAGATCTCTTTCCCCATCCTTGACACAATCCGAAGTTGTGCTCCATGTAATGACCCCGATGTCGATGGGACGTTCAACCCAATCTTCCTTGCTTTCTTTTTCGTTCCATGTGAGACATACCATTTTTACTAGTGCAGCCATCTGGGACTCACAGCCCCACCACCTGTTGCTGATTGCTGGCAGACTGCACCTCCCGCCACACCCCCCTCCCCTCACCCCCAGGTCAATACGTGGCGGCCTATCTAGTGTGATGCCCTGTAGCTCACCCACGGTTCCCTTAGGCCCAGTGCACACGAGTGAGTAACAGCTGCTCGTGCCTACTGTGAGATCACAGCATCAGAAATCGTTTGAGGACGTAGACACGCAGTGGCACTGCAGCGATAATCGCTCAGCAGTACCACACTGGAATCCAGTGTGCAGGTAGGCAGGAGAAATCAGGTAGAGTTGACTTATTTCTTTTATGAACACACTGAGGAACGAAACTGGAGATTTTGGGCTCAACTAATGGTTTCCTAACGACAGTCGAAAGCAGTGATCAGGACACTTTTAATTTCTTTCATGTTGCACTTCTAGTTCCGTAGGTCCAAATTGAGAAGCAAATCTCCATGCTCATCGAAGGTGTCAGTACATGAATTAACTACAGAAAAGTAATAATCGAGAAAGTAAAACGATTATGAATCCTAAAATGGTTGAAATGGCTCTGAGCACTATGGGACTTATAGACAACATTACACGAAACTAATCACAATGGAGTAGTTTTGTTGCCTTTTTAGAATGCTTCTGTTATGTCAGTGTGTTTTTCCTAGCATTTTTGGACGCAAGGTTTCCAAAATAATTGTTGTACTAAGTTTGGTCCTAAGTTACGAGAAGATACGGGAACACATACTGAACTGAATCTTCCGAGCTGCATTAGGGCGAGCATTGTAATAGATGAAGATAAATTTTCTAGACAGAATTCCAGGATGTTTCCTTTGACAGCAGCTCTCAGTTTTCTCCAGGCGAGAACAGAAGCAAACGGGATACGCAGATGATCCCGAGAAACATGTGTCACTTTATAACAATATTTGTTTATGGTCCATTTAGATTTTTATAAATTTTTTCTTTAAAATTTTCGAATATTGGTACTATATCTTCTGTAGATGTAAATCAAAGCGGGCCGTTAGGACTCTGAAGTTCTTTACATTCTACATAAGTAATGTATGTAAAATACTATGTAAGTTGTTTACTACGTTAAATAATTTTTATGACTTTTGTATTAAAAAATTTTTATGTGTATAAATTGTTGATGTTAATTAATGATTCAAATGGCTCTGAGCACTATGGGACTTAACTGCTGAGTCCCCTAGAGCTACTTAAACCTAACTAATCTAAGGATATCACAAACATCCATGTCCGAGTCAGGATTCGAAGCTGCGACCGTAGTGGTCGCGTGGTTCCAGACTAGCGCCTAGAACCGCTCGGCCACATCTGCCGGCTATGAATCCTAAAAAGACGACAAGCTATAAGTTTATATTTACACATGAATTAGCTTAATGTGGCAGGGAATTGCTTGACAGAATAGGAGGAGTGACACGTGAGGAAACACTTCAATTTGCATTTGAAAGCTTGTGGTTTACTATTAACATTTCTGGATTCTTGCTTACTGAAAAATCGAGTCAGCAAATTACTGCTCACCTTTCAGCACAACAGTCAACGAGGTGGTGCGATCCAAATGCAGTCTGCCTAGTCTTATGTGAGTGAAAGCTGCAAATTCTTCGGAATAAGTTGATACTGTTAACAAGACACAACAGCCATGGATATACCTATTGAGAACCTTACATCAGAATATCCACTAATGAACAGGGATCGACAAGAAGCTCGTGAAGTGATAACACTTATTGCCTGAACCAAAACTACGATTTGAAAATTTAAACAGTTAACCCAGGATATAATAACATATGTCATAAGCGTATGAAGATAAGCGAAGGGGAATTATCACTTACTTCAGATACTATTCTAATAGGAAACATGGCAGCATTAAGTCTTTGGACAAGATCCTGAAGATGGCTTTCCACGACAGTTTACTATCTATCTGAACCGCTAGTAATTTGAACTGTTGAGACTTATTAATCATATGCACTTTCTGTGTAATTAGAGCGCCAGGTTTTGTGGAATTTTGCGTTAGAATCTGTAAAAGCTAAGACTTACTTTCAATTAGCTTTAGTTTATTTTCTACAAACCAAAAACGTACGTCTTGAGCTACCCTATCTGAAACAGTACAAGTGTTACACACAACATCCATTACGCCCAAGCTAGCGTCATCAGGAAACGGAAATATTTTGATCACCTGTAATAATAGAAGGCATGTCATTTCTTTAAATGAAGAATAGGAGTGACCCCAACACTGATCCCTGGAGCTCACTCCATTTAACCATGACCCACTTCGACGCTACATCATACCTTTGTCAACACAGTGCTGAATGAGCTTTTGCTATCTGTTCTTAAGGTAACAGGACAAATAACTAATTGCATTGATCATAAGACAATGCTCCAAACGTTGGACCATTATGACAGATGGGGAGTTGTTCACAAACACCTTAGTTACATAAGAAAATATGCTTTTGTTTAATCCTTCCAGTATATTACAGAGCAAACAGAACATAGAATTTTCTGTTAAACCACTTCTAGAACCAAACTGCATATTTGTCAGTAAATTATGTGAGATGAAATGATCAATCATCCTTACAAACACAGCCATTTCAATAAGATTCAAGTAAACTATGAGTGCATAAAAATAGATCTTAATTGTCTGAATGATCCCTCTCTCCCTCTTTATAAAGTGACTTAACTACAGAGTACTTTCATCGTTCAGGAAACCATTTCTAAAGGAAAAATTACAAATACGCATAAGTTCAGGGGTAGCATGTGCAGCATTGTAACTTAACATTCTGCTAGGCACTCTATCATATCCATGAGAGTCCTTAGTTTTCAGTGATTTAATTATTGACTCAATCTCCCCCAAGTCAGTATCACAAAGTAATATATTAGATATCAGTTTCAGAAAGCCAATTTCCCAGCGAATTATATGATTCCCTGTAGAAATTAAACCAGTTATGTTCAGAATCACTTATCAGTAAGTGTAGCATTTTTAATATGTACTGACTTTCTATCCTCCACCTTCTGCTGCTGACCAGACACTTCCTTCACAACTGACTGTATGGTTTTGATTTTATCCTGTGAATTAGATATTCTATTTGCATACCATTTAGTCTTTGTCTTCCTAACAACGTTTTTAACTACCTTACAGTAGTGTTTGTAATGGATTAATGTAGTTCGGCTGTGACTACTTCTTACATTTTGACGTGATTCCCACTTTGGTCTACAGGATATCCTTAACGCATTAGTCAGCCACTGTGGTTGATTTTTGCAGCAAGTACCCTGTTTTGAACGTTCTAATGGAAAGCAGCTTTCAAATGATATAAGAAATGTGTTAAGGAAAGCACTATATTTGTCATCTCTGCTATCAGCATTACAAACATACTGCCACTCTTGTTCTCCAACGAGGTTTAAAAAAACTGTTGGATTAGATTTTCTACATAGTTTTTAATTATATATAACAGTAGTTTAAGCACAAAAAAGTTTTAGTGTTAAAACGTGTGCATCATAATGTGAAAGGGCTTTCACCCTTTTTCTAACAGTATGACAATCTAGTAATGAAGAATGAATAAAAATAAAGTCTGCTTTTGTGAAACTGTTACCCTGCACTATGGCTGGAAAAATACACGCAACTCATATTTGGTACTTGCTATAAACTGATCCGAGAACAGTTTCTAGCTTGAGCAGAAATGCTCTGAAGGCAGAGATAGAAGACCTGAAAGTAACTATAATTAGAAGTGTAGTTTCACTAAATCCAACTGTCCTTGCACAGCATTGAAATACCTGTATAGTGCAGTGCTTTGACACATTTAGGGATTCAAATGGAGTATGGTTTTTTAAATGCATATCCACTGCCCCACTCTGCAAATAACTCATTGAGAAACAGCCAGCTAATCTGTATCCAACTGAAGGAAGTGTCTGGACTGTCACATTATTGATCTATCAGAACATCACTTAAATAATGTCAGAATCGACACTAGAAGAGTTCACTAACTTCATCTCTATTATCTCTTACATTTTAATTAAGTATGATTCAGTATTTGGATACCTCGCCTTCTTTGCAGGTGGTGCCTTTGTGAGACAGATTTCCTTTAAGAAGGTCTTGCCAGGTTAAATAAATAAATAAATAAATATACCTGTCAGCTGTCTTCGATTTGAAAATTAAATCTAAATAAATTATCTGTATGCGAATAAATTCGCACCAGCTATATTAGGTACAGATGTACTACGTTCTGGCGATATATGGAAATTAGTGCCATATCAGGACTCGAACCCAGACTTCTTGTTTATCGCGAATGACCGCCTTACCATTAGGCCATCTGTGCACACTTCATGGACCAACCCAAACTTCCACATGTCTCACTGTCTACATCCCTATGCCACAGTCTCCTACATTCATCACTTAATGCTCGCAGCTTATCTCTGTTCCCACACTAGTGAGAACAAGACTATGGGGAATCGAGACCTATAAATTCAGGATCTAGTGCCCGTCTCAGCAAGTAATGTTTGCTTAATGTCTGGATGAAGAGATACTGATTACGATTTACAGCTGTTCGAAATTAGATCCAAATAAATTCGATGCATGAATGTAAACAGGCGTCAGCTTTATAGGTACAGACGTACTAACCACTGGTGACATAAAAAAATCGGTGCTGGACTGTGATTCGAACTCAGATTTGCATGCTTAAACTTATTAGCGATTTTATTTCGATCTAATTTCGAATTGCTTTCAGTCATCACTGTCTCTTTATCAAGACATAAAGCAAATATCAGGCAATAGGTGATAAGTTCAAATCTGCACAGTCTCATTCCCACTAATGTGGGAATTCAGAGTTACACTGCAAGCATTGAGTGGTGAATGTAGGATACTATTACATATGGATGTAGACAGTACGACATATTGAAGTTTAGGTCAGGTTGTGAAGCATACACAGACAGCCTGATGGGGGGCCGATCACTTTCACGTGAGGGGGAAATCTGGTTTAGAGATCCAGCACACCACAAATTATATGTCAACAATAGGTAGTGCAACTACCCCTAACATGCATTCAGCAGACTTATTTGAATTTAGGTACGAACAGCTGTCAATGTATCTCCATACAGACATTAAGTAATTACAAAATTATTAAAGTGATAATGTTAAGGAATTGCAGCTGTTCACCTTGTAATATTACACTCCCACACATCACCATCAAAGTCCTCATTCTTTGCACAAATTTTGAAAAGTTCGAGAGGAGTAAGATTATAAAAGAAGAAGTTTTTACTTATCTTCATTATGTCATTGTTGTTGTTGATGTCTCAAAGTCTTGTCTAAGAGTACATTTTTGCAGCTGAAAATTTTGATTTCTTAAGATCCTGATATTAAATAACTGATGAACATTTGTGTGTATTATTCTTGAATTTTATTCTTTGTCACTTCTTTCAACAAAACAATGTTTCTACATTTTCCATATTCAAAAAACCAATAGTTACACTGTTGTTGAGAAGTTTAGGAAAACGTCTGCTATCATCAGAGGCATGTCCATTACTACCTACATTTGTGGTCATCACAATTTCCAATGAGTTTATAAATGGAAAGAGTTTACAAACTTTCTCAAGAGGAGAAGAATCTTCACCTAATTATATCATTATTTTATCAATAATTCCAAAAACAAATTTAATATTTGACCTTTAATTGTGAAATTAATAATATGAATTTTAAATATGCCAGAAATTTTGTGATTTCATTTATTCTTAAAAGAACAGTAATTTTAATATTTAGTACATATCGATTTTAACACATTAAATTCTTTTTTATAATTTCAGACTGAAATATAACAAATCATATACAAAATCATATGAATTCTTTCAGTGAAACCACTGAGATAATTTTTACCTATGCAAGAAGCGATACTATACATGGTATCAGTAACTCTATAAAAAGAGGGGTCACTCGTTATAACTTCCAGGACCAATCTGACACACCAACGTGATCATATTGTGGTAACTTACCTAAGTTTAAAAAATTTCTGGCAGCCGCTGCCTGGTGCAGATCTGGCTGCAGCTCATACGAGTGTAGTACATACTGGGTAAGAGAATGGGCTGCCCAGTGACACTGTGTTTCAGAATCGTCCAGACTGGTATCAGATGAGGAGGTTGAGCAGACTGAAGCTGTGGACCTGAGCACCTTGCTGGACGCTGGAGAAGGCGCCGTGGTGACTCTGGTGGCGGGCGACACACGTCTGGTGGCCCACAGGGCCGTCCTGGCAGCCAGGAGTCCTGTATTCGCCACCATGTTGCGCCATGGAACACTGAAAACCGGAAATACTCCAGTCGTTGTCCCAGACATGGAGGGCCCAGTGCTGCGCCAGCTCCTGACATACATGTACACCCTCCGCGCCCCCCAGCTACCTGGCATGGCTGTCCAACTGCTGATCGCCGCTGACAGATACAATGTGATGTCCCTGAAGACAGCCTGCGAGCAGCAGCTGGTCGCGCAGCTGTCTGTGGAGAATGTGGTTGCCACAGCAATGCTCGCAGTGAGGCACTCCCTTACCTGCCTCAGGCAGGCTGCCATCGCCTTTATAAGGACTCACATTTTCGAGGTGCTGGGCACGAAGGGCTGGACAGACGCGATGCATACTCAGCCTGAAGATTTGGGCGAAGTGATCAGGTTGCTGTCTGGTCCTCAAGCAGAAACCAGGTAGGTACAAGACAACCCACACAAACATATTGCCCACTTCTGTGTGTGTGGGTGTTTTATTATTATTATTATTATTATTATTATTATTATTATTATTATTATTATTATCATCTTGTCAGAAACATACATGAACATACATTTTATACAGTTATGATTAAAATACTTTCGATCAGAACTTGGTCATTTCCAGTTCATTTTCTGTTGCTTGTTAAAGATCATCTTCTGTACAGGAGACTGGGCACAATCGGCACCGAAGCACATGCCGAACTGTCTGTTCTTCTCCACAGTAACACCAAATATCATTTGTATCATTATATCCTAATCTTCCCAAGTTCAACTCCTGATCTCAGTCTGTTCAGGGACTTCCAAGTTGTCCTTTCCCCATCATGGACTAGAAGTAAAGCTTCGACAACTATTTTTCATAGTTATAACCTAGCTTTTTCAGCAGTGGTTCTAACTTCCTTTGATGTCCTAAGGAAACTCTTCCTTGACTTCAGTTGTTGACGATGCAGTTCATACCCATACCAGAGGATGGGTAACTTCCAGCTCCACTGCATTCCTTCACGTGTTCACAGCTATCTCTCTTTGAACAGGTGGTGGTTTTATTCCTGATAGGTTTTAAAGCAATTCGACTGGAATGGATTTCAGGCAACCTGTTATACTTCTGCGGGTTTCGTTGAGAGCTACACACACCTGTTAGGCACGAGTTGAATTACACCAAACAGGACAGGCATACTCTGCCACAGAATAGGATAGTGACATCGCAGATGGTTGACAACCCCTCTGTGATCCTGCCAGTTTCTGCAGGAGATTGTTCCTGGTGGAAACTTTCTACTCGCATTTCATGCAGTGCATTTGAAAGTGAGAGATCTGTTAAGTGTCACTCCTAGGTATTTTGGAGTCTTGTAGTGTTCCAGTTCGACCCCAGGCCATACTATTTTCAACTTGCAAGTGGCTTCCTTGTTTCTCAAGTGAAAAGAATAATGGCTACGAGAACTATGCAGTCCGCACCAGTGCCATATACTGTGTGTGCATACAGGAGACACATACAAGTTGTGTGTGTGTGTGTGTGTGTGTGTGTGTGTGTGTGTATAAACTTCTGCATCTCAGTGGTTGCCACTTATTTTCTGTCGATTTATTTCAGATTTATAACACACGACCATTGATGGCTATTTTCTGGTAGCTCATCTGTCCATTGTTTTCTCACAAAAACTCCATTGAACCTCTACATTGAACTGTGTTTATTAGCAGTAAGTTAGCTAAAACAATTTTTTGAGAGCCAAGAATTTCGTTGCTTCATAATTTGTTACAACCTTTTTTGCAGTAGGTGGTTCAGTTCAATTCTGGATATGCTAGAAGTAGTTTTTCAGTATCTGGCATCAATAATCTGAACAAAATGTCCATTGACTGTAAAGACCGCAGGAGCCATTCTAGCAATGGTCACAAAGATATGTTGCTCAGCACAGAGACAGACACAGTGACGTGCACAGTTTGCAGCTACAACAATTGGGTGTATATGGTCAATTGTCGTTTGTAAGTCTGGTCACTATAAACCGGTTTATGGAAAGTATCCTTTATTGCTGATTTCTGTCTCTGCTTCTGAGGTACCTACAAATGTTGTTATGCTGTGTTATAGAAAAGATGACAAAGAGCTGCAAGTCTGATGCACAGTACCAGCTCCAGGAACTCTGTAGTATGTTGCAGCACAGTTCAAGGGGAGGCAGCATCATAGACAAAATTCCACATTCCTTACATTACCATGATGTAAATCATCACTCATAGAAATCTGAGCTACAGTGAGACAAATGCTCAGAGTAATCGCTACTCACACATCAGTGCTACAGTTTGATGTGTTCCACATTCCTCTTTAATTTTCCAGGCATATGTGTGCAATGCATCCACAATTTCCATAATAAAGTTCATTTTCTCTCATCGAGCAGTATAGAGGCATCAGGTAGTATTTTTAAAAATATCATTACCTTGTCTTGTGAGTGGGGCTTCCGTGGTAAAATGATCCACAGAGCTACGCTGGTGGTAGCTTTACTACTTGTAGTGTCTCCCAAGCTGGGCAGAGCAAGGGTGGTCATGCAGACTAAGTGGGAACCCCTGATCCTAAAGGATGGCGGTTGGACGTGGGGAAACTCACCCACACAATGAAACAGACAATTTTTAAGAAACGCCAATACATAGCCTCAGATTCGGTGTAGTACAAGAATGGAAACGATGCGAGAAAGTAAAAGGTTAACGCTAGAAGATCACAGAAAAATCGTTCACTGAAGTGCTGCTCTTGGAACGCAAGATCAGTCTACACATCTGCAACTGTGAAGGCACCAAATGAAGAAGTGTATACTGACATTGCAAGAGGTGAAATTTCCCACAGAACAGATGCATCAAGGTGAGTTCTGCAGCTACTTACGTAGTGTAAATAAAGCAAATAAACATCAACTAAGCGTTGTTTTTGTACTAGCCAACAAGATAAGAGAAAATATCATGAATTTCAAGGCTGTCAATGAAGAATATGCTGGTTATAAACGGAAGGAAACTACTATAACCAAAAAATAGACTCATATGATGCACATTCATAAGCTATACACGACAGTGGAAAATACATTTTCTACAGAGACCTGGAACCAGTATTTGAAGCTGCACTGTCGTACAATGTAGAAGTGTTCGATGGTGATGCCAATGTCAAAGTAGGTAGAGAGGTCCTTCTGACAGCCTACACTGCCCCACATATTCTACACACTCCCTCCACCAACAACAAATAAGACGAGTCATTCAGGCAACTTCAGATACCCTAAGGATCAAGAATATTTACTTTCCTCACAAAAACATTTATAAGACAACTTGGAAGCTGCTCACACAAAACACGCAGACCTAAACAGACCATGTACTAGTGGATGCTACACATGGAAGAGCTGCTGAGAACGTAGTATCTGAAAGAGGTGCATAAATAGGATCAGACCAGTATCTTTTGTTGACCACTATTCATTAATGAATGGACTGAAGTACACGTGGGAGAAGTGAAGCAGACCCAAAAATAAATGCTGATCTACTGAAAGAGGCTCACATTAAGGACAGACATCCAATAGAAATTCGAAACAGTTACGCTGCCCTGGATGCGGACAGACATCATGTAGACATGCCACAGTCTAAGCTCAAGTTTGGAACCAGACAAAACAAGATTAGGTGCTTAAATCGATAGAGAGAAAAAGGAGAAGCCCACCTTGCTTTAATGGTGGGTGTAGAGATAGAGACGACAAGAGAATGGCAGCAAAATTGAAATGTCGACCAGGATGAAAGATCATCATTGGGATGCAATGAAACGACTAGAGAACCAACTCTTTCAAATAGAAAAGTGAGAACATCTAAAGAGCAATATAACACAGGTAGCAAGGCTTACAACACTAGGCAATACAAGAAACTTTTACAGGGCACACAGGTTCTTCAAAAAATAATATAATGAAAGGATTGACATGATGAAAAGTCAAGTAGGACAAATAATAACACTTAAACGAAACCTATGGTAGAATGAAAGAACTATTTCAAAAATCTGATGAATGTGGACCAAACCATCAACAGCGTTGCGACAGTAGATGAAGAGGAAGAAAAGGAAGAGGAGGAAGAAGAATTGCACAGAGAAAATGAAGTGACAGTACCAACAGAGGAGAATGAACTACTGCGCATGGAGGAGACGTCATAAGAATGTTGAAGAGAGGGAAGGCACCAGGAATAGATAGCTTACCTGCAGAGATGCTACGAGATGGAAGAGAGATCCTACAAGAGACAGTGTATCACCTAATCCGTTTAATTTGATGGAGAGAAAGAATCCCAATAAAACGGTAAAAGTCTGTTATCTGCCCATTATTTATGACAGGAGACTAAATGAAATGCGACTCCAGTATAGGATTTACCTTTGTATGTACAGCTTACAAGATCTTGAGGAACTTCTTGCTAAAGGGAGGTGTAAACAGTGAATCTTGCAGATTTTCCTTCTTTTAGGACTTCATATTCACATTTCTTGCAATTACTGATGCGTCTATAATATTCTCGGTATTGGTGAAACCTTTAGATGGAAATAACCTCTGTTGTATATTACAGTACAGCGCAAATATTACCTTCGAGTCTAGTTCCTAGTAATACTCAAAAAATTCCTTTCTTTTTGAGATGTATCAAAATGTTAATGCAGTATATAATGAGCCGCTTGACAAACTGGAATTCTTGTCATTGAGGCAGTATACTGCCTGAGCTATGTCTCCTTTAGATGTATCACGGTTCAAATGCTTCAAATGGCTCTGAGCACTATGGGACTTAACGTCTGAGGTCATCAGTCCCCTAGAACTTAGAACTACTTAAACCTAACTAACCTAAGGACGTCACACACATCCATGCCCGAGGCAGGATTCGAACCCGTGACCGTAGCAGTCACTCAGTTCCAAATTGTAGCGCGTAGGACTGCTCGGCCACTCCTGCCGGCTATCAAGGCTGTACTCTATTTGCATAACTACATGTGAAAGTTAATGTTTGAATGGAATACATATCACCATTTCTGTCTTTTCAAGACATCCCATTACTAACATGTTATGCTCAAATATAATTCTGTTTGCATTATTCAGGTGTATGACATAGAAATGCTCTTGATAACTTAAGAAGGATCTGTGTCATAGTACCTAATTACGGGTTTCTTCACTGCAAATGTTTCATACATTAAAATGCACACACACACACACACACACACACACACACACACACACACAGAAAGAGAGAGAGAGAGAGACAAAGAGAGAAAGACAGAGAGAGAGAACTATACATGCCACAACTTCAATAATATAGTCTTCATTTTATATGTGACGTCTGCAACGTTTGCTTTCATTTTCCCTTACTACATTTCCTTCATAATCAGTGGCAAATGGAAATATCTGGTCTAACTGCACTAGTGCACGAAGTCCTCTTACAGTTGTTAACACATATCAACTCATTACATTCAAACTTACGTCAAGTGGCTCACTTGGAATAGTTCCTTTGTCAAACCATTTATACTACATCTTCATCTTGCAATGATAAAATGCGGAAGTCCTATATTTCATATTTTCTTGCTTCAAACAAGAGCTTTAAATAATTAAATGCTGAACTAATTATTCATACATTTCTCTCTCTCTCTCTCTCTCCCTCCCTCTCTCTCTCTCTCTCTCTCTCTCTCTCTCTCTCTCTCTCTCTCTCTCTCTCTCTCTCTCTCTCTTATATATATATATATATATATATATATATATATATATATATATATATATATATATATATATATCTTTCAGTTTCCAGAATGTAGCTTGTTCCTACTGCTCGCTGGCAGTAATCACAGACCACTTTCTACGTATAATCACCACTTCGTCTTTGCAGAAATATAAATTGTCTGTAGCATTCTCTATCCTCTTTGTCATTAATTTTGTTATATTGAATCCTTCATTCCCAATGAAATCTTCTAATCGCAGTCTCATATATATGATCACACTGAATACAATAATGAAATACAATATTTTTTTTAGTTTTAGTGAAATGAATACCTCTGATACGCTGTCATTCAGAAATGTATAAATTCAATGTCTGTCATTACTTTACTGGTTTTACTCGCACACTCATACAACTCTTCAGTCACATGATGTTTTACATTTGCCTGTTCAGTGAGACTGCTCGTTGGTCAGTATGAATGAAACCTATGTACTGAGCATTATTTCAATTTCTGTAGTAATATTTCTAGAGGCAGATAAATGTTTGAATAGAACAGCTTTATAATATCACAAATTCCGCGCCCCTTCGTTCTCTTAATTTGTGTCCCAGCTGATTTGAGAACCTACCGTCCCCCAGGTTACTATTTCTGCCTCATACAGCCCAGATGCCGAACACATGAGCTGCAAACACCATTCGATGATCATAGTAGGACATTAAGTACATTTAAATCCGTCACTCCGGCCTGTATCCGATCCACTGTCTGTGCCTTTCGTATGTGCTGTATTTTGTACAAACTGTTGTTTGGTAACGTGAGCTGCAGGTATGGGGTCATTCTTCTTAGTGGACCCACAATTGTCGTTCGCCACATGTGTACTGTTACTGGTGTGGAAAGTCCCTCCGCAGAACTGTCGGCAGTGAGCTGCCCTCTGGCGCCCACGTGGACACACTTACGGAGCAGCGTCTGTCTGTGCAGTGTGCCAGCCACTCAGCCACACGGCGATCAGAGCGACCGCAGCGGGACTCCTGCCGCGGCTGAGCCGCCCACGTCTGTCCGCCCCGCTCCCGCACCTGGTGACACCGGCGCCTCCTGCATGTGGTGAGTTCCATCACTTCGTGTGTACATTCTCCACATCCACAGTTCGACTTAGCGGTTGATTTGCTCATTAGAAGTGAGGCCTCCACTTGCGAATGACATGGCATTTTTCTCACTACAAACGTTGATGGGTTGAGCTCTACAATCTGTTCAGGAAACCGATATGTACTTCGAATGGTGGTCCATACAAGCCATTGAAACTATAATTTACTTTTGTAACCTTTAGGGTTTGTCGTTGCCTCCAGGCACATCATAGCAACATAATTGTACACTACTGGAAATTGAAATAAGAACACTGTGAATTCATTGTCCCAGGAAGGGGAAACTTTATTGACACATTCCTGGGGTCATATACATCACATGATCACACTGACAGAACCACAGGCACATAGACACAGGCAACAGAGCATGCACGATGTCGGCACTAGTACAGTGTATATCCACCTTTCGCAGCAATGCAGGCTGCTATTCTCCCATGGAGACGATCGTAGAGTTGCTGGATGTAGTCCTGTGGAACGGCTTGCCATGCCATTTCCACCTGGCGCCTCAGTTGGACCAGCGTTCGTGCTGGACGTGCAGACCGCGTGAGATGACGCTTCATCCAGTCCCAAACATGCTCCATGGGGGACAGATCCGGAGATCTTGCTGGCCAGGGTAGTTGACTCACACCTTCTAGAGCACGTTGGGTGGCACGGGATACATGCGGACGTACATTGTCCTATTGGAACAGCAAGTTCCCTTGCCGGTCTAGGAATGGTAGAACGATGGGTTCTATGACGGTTTGGATGTACTGTGCACTATTCAGTGTCCCCTCGACGATCACCACAGGTGTACGGCCAGTGTAGGAGATCGCTCCCCACACCATGATGGCGGGTGAGGGCCCTGTGTGCCTCGGTCGTATGCAGTCCTGATTGTGGCGCTCACCTGTACGGTGCCAAACACGCATACGACCATCATTTGCACCAAGGCAGAAGCGACTCATCGCTGAAGACGACTCGTCTCCATTCGTCCCTCCTTTCACGCCTGTCGCGACACCACTGAAGACGGGCTGCACGATGTTGGGGCGTGAGCGGAAGACGGCCTAACGGTGTGCGGGACCGTAGCCCAGCTTCATGGACACGGTTGCGAATGGTCCTCGCCGATACCCCAGGAGCAACAGTGTCCCACTGGGAAGTGGCGGTGCGGTCCCCCACGGCACTGCGTAGGATTCTACGGTCTTGGCGTGCATCCGTGCGTCGCTGCGGTCCGGTCCTAGGTCGACGGGCACGTGCACCTTCTGCCGACCACTGGCGACAACATCGATGTACTGTGGAGACCTCACGCCCCACGTGTTGAGCAATTCGGCGGTACGTCCACCCGGCCTCCCGCATGCCCACTATACGCCCTCGCTCAAAGTCCGTCAACTGCACATACGGTTCATGTCCACGCTGTCGCGGCATGCTACCAGTGTTGAAAACTGCGATGGAGCTCCGTATGCCACGGCAAACTGGCTGACACTGACGGCGGCGGTGCACAAATGCTGCGCAGCTAGCGCCATTCGACGGCCAACACCGTGGTTCCTGGTGTGTCTGTTGTGCCGTGCGTGTGATCATTGCTTGTACAGCCCTCTCGCAGTGTCCGGAGCAAGTATGGTGGGTCTGACACACCGGTGTCAATGTGTTCTTTTTTCCATTTCCAGGAGTGTAGATTAGAGTGTGTACACATGTGTCTGTGTCTATGTCTGTGTGTGTGTGTGTGTGTGTGTGTGTGAGAGAGAGAGAGAGAGAGAGAGAGAGAGAGAGAGAAAGAGAGAGAGAGAGAGAGAGAGAGAGCAGTTGCATGTCTGTACACTTGTCACTGTGCAACCACATTTACCTGTGAAACTTCTGTGTAGGGGCTGGAAACTGGAGTTTTATCTCTGCAACGTCTCTAACATTTGGACTTCATGGTGTCGAGGAAAGCAATAGCTCTTTCTGCTTGACTGGGTTGTGTAGAAATTTGCAAATATATGGGCTGAACTTTTACTACCATGACAGGATATTTTCTTTAATCATTTGGAGACGTAATTAATATTCTGTGCCATATTTGGAAGTGTCAGAACCGATTTCTGCACAGACAGGGCTACTGTTGGCTTTGTGAAGCCTCTTTTTCAGTGGAGGACAACGACTGCTTGATAGTGGCATCAAGAGTTCAAAGGAAATCACCATCAGTTATCTAAGAGACGTAATATGATGACTGAATTTCTGGAGAGGTGGAACGTAGTAATTTTTATTGAAGTCTGGATGAAGGCTCTGAGAAGCTGCTACTGTAGAAGCACTGTACCTTAACGTACACAGACTTCCACACTGTTCTGCATCACAGAGGGAGATAATTGTAGATTTTTTCTGTTAATGGAGATTATTATTTTTAGAGCTGGTCACAGTTCAGATTCAATGATGATATTCTCAATCGGAAGTGTGCGCTGAGAGAATATTTTCGGAATTTCTTTGTTGTGAGCAGGGCTCTTTCTCAAGAGGAGAAGGACAGGAGACTGATCGAGGCTGCTAAGCAGGGGGCCGTGGAGGAGCTGCAGGCGTTACTGGCGGCCGGAGCAAACGTGACGGCGAGGTCTGAGTACAGGCAGACCACTGCCCTCCACTGGGCAGCAGAGAGAGGAGACGTCGAGGTGGTGAAGAGGCTGCTGGCCGCTGGGGCAGAGGTGGACGCCAGATCCACCCAGAATCAGGACACGCCTATGATCTGGGCTGTGTGGAATGGCCACGCAGATGTGGTGCGGCTGCTGGTGGCGGCCCACGCCGACCTGAGGGCCGCAAATGAGGGCGGCCTGACGCCACTGCACTGTGCGGCGTGGCGGGGATACCCAGAGGTGGCGAAGGTGCTACTGGAGGCTGGGGCTGACCGGTGGGCAACAAACAATGACGGACGTACACCGCTGGACATCGCCAGGCTACACAACTTCCCAGAGCTGATCCAAATACTAAGCCCATCTACTAGTTTAGAAAACCTCTCTGCCATCTACTAGTTTAGAAAACCTCTCTGCAGTATAAAGACAGAAACTTAAGCTGAATGAGTGTTTGCTTGTTTAGTAAATAGACACAAAAAATTAAGCTTGCCAGCATTGTTTGTATCTACCTTCATGTTGTATATATAACTGCTATACCAAGATCAGTACAATAGCGACACAAAGGAGATTTCTATAAACTAATACACAGGTTAGTTGCCTATAGTGATAGTTCAACGAAAATAGAAAAATTTTCGTTACTTATACACACTAATTTCCTAGAACATCTGATTGCTAAAAAAAAGTATTTTGTAGGTGCGTGGGTGCTACTTACTAAACTACTCTAAAATTAACTATGCGTGGATTTCTAATATATAAGCCTTACAGTTAGGAATGCCTATTTGCTTCAGATGAAACTATGAGTTTTCTTCCACGTCAGACATACAGATGGTGCAATATTTTGTGTATATAGTTACAGTGTTATATTAGTAGCGTTAAGGACACCCCATTAGTTCTCACTGGGGAAGCTGAATTTACTCACATGTATGCAGGAGAGATGGTTTCGTTACAAAGTGACGTTTGCATCAGTATTCACACTCTTGTTTGTGCCTACCATCTGAAATCATAATATAAGTATTAATTAAAAACAACTGTAGAACAGATTCTTATCACAGATTTCCTGAATGGATATGATGCTGCTGTATCAGGTAAATTGGAAATCCCTGTCATAGTATAGGGTACAAGAGCCAATTATTCCTTTCTCTGTATTTACCTTCTTTCCATCTTCAGTTCATTTCGCTCAGCCTGGCGTCAAATCGGTATATCGTCAGCCAACATGCCATGCGACAATTCTGGTCAGATAGGTACCACTGCCAACAGTGTCCTCACTGAGCAACTGGCAGTCTGCCCAATTACGACTCGCAGAAACTCTAAAACTTAATTAGGAAACTGTGTAGGCAGTCCAGTCAATTATTGAACAAATCATTTCACACTTAAGTACTCTACAGGAATGGAACCCTATTCTGCTAATAATATATTAAAAATGGCCATGGAGATAGAAACAACATTGCACTTTGCAAAAATAGATAACGAAAAATGTGATCAGCAATCTCAATCGTTAAATGGAGTACTGCCACTGACTACCAGATGGTAGCTTTTGCCTGCCTTGCAAGTTGTATTGTGCTGGCAACATCATACAATACTTTTGGGAACTGACTGTTAAAAGTAAAGTGTTCTTAATCTAAGTTTGTACCAAAGATCCATTTTGTTTACAGTAGGAAATGCTGAAATGTGTCCTGACGCAATAATACAGTTAGAAATGATAGGTAGTATATTCAAGAAAGGAAATGATTTCCAGCGTCTTTTTTATAATGCTGTGTCTACTTTACATTATAAAACTAAAGTTCTTGGAAATATCGCACATGACACAGGAGACTGATTGTCAACTATGAACACAATACAGCTAAGTGTATTTACAAATGAAATGTTACACACATCACGTAGAATGATGGTATTGAGGTGATAATCAAAATAATAGAAGAAGGGAGTACAATTTTTTACTTTGGCGTATAAATCAACTAAATGAATCTAATTAAGTCTATGTTTCGTCAAATACTTTAATTTTTTGGTATGCATGTTGATAGAAATCATAGAGCTTGCCTTAGTCTCGTTTAATGTTGCAATTGAATAATTCTCGTGAATTTACTAAAAGTCTATCTATCTTGTAATGGAACAGGCAACAACAGCTTTAGGCAGTGAGCCTTCCATACATCAGTATCTTGATACAACCATACTACTTACACACATCAGATAGGCAATAAACTGTCTCACATTCATATGTTCATGATATGCTTTCATTTAAAAGATTCATTTAAAAGATTCTTCAGAGTTATTTTTGGGGCAGATTACTCACATCACTAATGTGCAACGTACATCTGGTATATAGCAAATATAAATAACACTGATTGATAGTGTATCTCCAAAAGAATAACCACCGCCAAGTTAACCTGCATGGATTTCAAAGACATCAGTCATGCTGTTTTCTATTGACATTTTCTCACATCGCAGCGTCAAAGTAAATGACTAAGGCAGTCATATAAATGCATTATTACCTGACTTCCAAAAATCATTTGACTATGTTCCACTGCAACAATGACACTATTTGATCAAAAGCTTCTGGACACCCACAAAGCATACATTTTTCATATTAGGCGTATTGTGCTGTCACTTTCTGCCAGGTACTCCATATCAGCGACGCAAGTAGTCATTCTACATCATGAGAAAGCAGAATGGAGTGCTCCACGAAACTCACGGACTTCGAAAGTCGTCAGGAGTTTGCGTGTCATTTGTGGTCATACACTTGTACGCGAGATTTCCGCACTCCTAAATATCCCTTGGTCCAGTGTTTCCGATGTGATACTGAAGCGGAAATGTGAAGGAACACAAGCGCACAAAAGCGTCCAGGCCGATCTCGTCTGTTCACTGACAGAGACTGCGAACAGTTGAAGGGGGTCGTAATGTGTAATAGGCAGACATCTATCAAGACCATCACCCAGGAATTTAAAAGTGCATCAGGATCCACTGCAAGTACTATGACAGGCAGGAGGTAAGAAAACTAGGATTTCATGGACGAGCGGCTGCTCATAAGCCACACATCACGGCTGTAAATGCCAAACGACGCATTGCTCGGTTTATGTAGAGTAAGCATTATACGATTGAACAGAGGGAAAATTTTGTGTGGAGTGTCGAATCACAGAATACAATGTGGCGATCCGATGGGAGGGTGTGGGTAAGGCGAATGCCCGGTGAACATCGTCTGTCAACAGTAAAATTCGGACGTGGTGGTGTTATGGTGAGGTCGTATTTTTGTTCTGCGTGGCACTATCACAACACAGGCCTACATTGATGTTTTATGCATCTTCTTGCTTCCCACTGTCGAAGAGCAATTCGAGGATTGCATCTTTCAACACGATCGAGCAGTTTTTCATAATGCACAGCTTGTTGTGGAGTGGTTACACGACAATAACATCCCTGTAATGAAGTGGCCTGCACAGAGTCCTGTCCTGAGTCTTATAGAACACCTTGAGCATGTTTTGGAACGTCGACTTCCTGGCAGGCCTCACAGACCGACATCGATACCTGTCCTCAGTGCAGCATTCCGTGAAGAATGGGCTGCCATTCCCCAGGAAACATTCCAGCACATTAAACGTGTGCCTGCTAGAGTGGAAGCTGTCATCAAGGCTAAGGTTGGGCCAACGCGATGTAGAATTCCAGCATTATCGATGGAGGGCGCGACAAACTTGTAAGTCATTTTTATCTGGATTCTTTTGATCATATAGTGTATTTGACGTCAAAGCAGGATTAAACATTTGAATAGATCAAATGGCTAAACCATTTACTAAATACTTAAAGTACAAAAGTACAAAAAAAGATGGCGTCTCTTTGTTTCATCAGACCATTTATCACAGTTTGGACATCAGTCCTTTGTTCTCGATGAATTATCATGGGGAGCCCATTCAGACGGGACTCGCTAGTTGTATTCTTTAGGTCTAACTTGAGCAACAGGGCTCATCAGTGGCCGTTGTCACTGGCAGAGATGGCAACAACAATAGAAACGGAAACACACTAGCATGGGTCTTACGATCGTAGACTGACAAAACTTTCATTGTGTTTTCAGGCAACTGCTCCAGGCAACTTTTTATATCTTTGGTCTTGATCATCATCATGTGAACAAAATTGTCACCATAGATTAAACTAGTCTTGTGGTAAGCCTTTCTCGTATGGTTTCTGAAATATTGAAGAGCATGCTTCCACTTCGAAAACTTGTAGGTTAGCAGGGCTCCAAAATTTTGTTGACTACCTTTATCCAAACTTGTCTTAGGGAAAACGCACAGTACTTACAAACGGCACCGTCCTCTTTGGGAGAGTATATTAACGATATTGGCCACTTTGCAAAGTGAGGGGAATTTTACCATTTCCAATGGGCAGAAAAATATCTTGAAAATCTGTACCTCCATGTGGCCGTCAACGTTTTCGTTATCTGATAGCACCCAATCACTTATGTCATACTTGGTGGAGCCTTGTCGGATCTTGATGTGCTAGTGAAAGATGTTGATATTTGCTACAGGACACTACAAAGGTGATTCTGAGTTAGTAATAATGCTTCTGTTGTTTGAAAACAGGAGCTGCGGCAAATGTGGTGATTCAACCATTCTCATCGCCTGAGAGCACAGAGTTTCTCTAGTCATGATGTTCTGAAGAATCGGTTCAGAATGTTTACAGCATTCCTTTGTTTTTGCGATGCATTGTATCTTCGGTCTCAAAACCAAAATTTAACTATGCTGGTCTCAATAACACTAATTTTCATAACACTGTCATATGGTGAGTTTAACTACTGCTAAGACAGGGAATCGTGTATGAATCAAATCAGAACATTTCCTGCTGAACACATGCTCTGAAAATGAGTAAAAAAAAAAAGGAAAAAAGTAAGTAGAATCACGCCGATGACCGGCGATCCCCTTTTGGGCTGAGATTCGTTTACAAACAGTCGGTCGTTGACTTCTTGTAGCAGCATACAACCCCCTTCTAAGCCCACCCGGCTAGCCGCGCTGTCTAACGCGCTGCTTCCCGAGGGGAAAGGCGTGCCGGTCCCCGGCACGAATCGCCCGGGGGTTTAGTGTCGAGGTCCGGTGTGCCGGCCAGCCTGTGGATGATTGCTAAGGCGGTTTTCCATGTACCACGTTGAATGCAGCTGGTTCCCCTTATTCCGTCTCAGTTACACTGTCGAAGATTGCTGATCAAACACTGTCCATCTGTATGTACACCATCATTACCACACAAACATTGGGGTTACACTCGTCTGGCATGAGACTTTACCTGGTTCAGTGCGTGGCGGATGTGGAATGGTTGGACTGCTGTGGCCTGGTGTGGGGTTGTGAGACTCTCCGCCGTTTCTAGGTCCCCGGTTATAATGCACAATACATACCCGCTTCTTCACATGATTTTAGCTCTCGTTTTCTGCCCATAGTATTACAATACAAGACGTCTATAGTTTCATATTTCGGTACTGTACATCAACCCCGGATCCCCCCTTAAATACGCCACTGCCCCTTTTTGACATGCAAACGCTAGGTGACGCTGATTCCGTACGTGAACTGTGAGTGGCCAGATGAAGTATCCTGCCGCCTAGGTGAGCAATTGTTGGTGTCTCTACCGTAGACAAAAAAAAAAAAAAAAAATTACAGCGCCGTATGGGAAACATACGGACTTCTGTTGGTCACTATGGCAGCCACCCGCCAAATTAATACCGGCGAAAAGCAGTCTTCTGCTGAAGCTGATACTTGTATTCTAGTGGATAGTGACGTTATTCCCAAGGCGTCCGACAGTCCCTACAGGAAGATTACGATGTGGCTCCCCATTCAAAGTAAGTATCTTGTAAAGTTGAGTTACGGTGATGACTGATAAAACGCAGAGACCGTGGGTAGAAATGTAAATGACAAATTACCAACTCTGGTTAAACACAAATTGTGGTTATAATACAAGCCTACTTATTGAACTCGCTTAACAGGACCGTGAAGGGCAAAAAAGTAGGCAAACAAAAATCACTAGAAAAATGACAGACTAAAAATCAAACACTGCCGTCATAATGTACATCCAGCGATTCCATTTGAGACGAAAATTTCAAAACAGTAGCTGTGTTCCGTGTAGGCAGTATTAGGAAAGTTATCTGTATGTCTTCAGCGGTGGTCTAGTTACTTGAAATAAATTTTGAAAACCGACTTTTAAGTGGAACTACTACATGGTAGTACTTGCAATTGGATCTCGGTATCTGGCGAGCAAGGTTTTGCGGAAGCGGGCAGAGCGGTAAGTGTCTGCCGCTGCAGGTAGAGGTGGTCGGGTATGGCGGTGGGACAGACACTAACTGAGCTCCATGTAATGTAAGTTTGTAGTGTACGTTACGCAGGCAACAGAAAACTTCGCTTCCTCCAGCTCCTGACAGCCAGATAGCTTTTCTGAACTGTGGTAGAAGATAACCCTCGGGATTGGCCAGCAAGCGCATCATTAGGAGAAAGTCGAGAAAGAGTATGCACTTAGTGTTTAACCGCTCATATCTAGTAAATGATATAGTTAAAACAAACATTTCTTTCCTTTTTGAGTCATCATTCTTCTACTGGTTTGATGCCACCCGCCACGAATTCTTCTCCTGTGCCAACCTCTTCATCTCTAGGTTATTGTCTGTTAATGTGCTGTATAAACGTTTTCTGTGGGAGACATATCACGATGTATGAAAATCCCTCTAGTGGTTAAGTTCTTACGATCGCTGCGCGCCTATGCAACATCCTGGCGGTCGACCCAACAGAGGGTGCTGATCACTGATCTTTTTTTTTCCAGTTATTTTGTCATATAGACATTTTTATTCTTCATAGCTAATTTATAGGTTGCTACAAGCAATGTATTACGTATATTTATTTTTGACTGTAAATTCACCATAAAAGTGTCAGACCTATTATCTTTGTATATTTCCTTTTAATACTTTCATGTGGGTAACTGTATTCGTCTTTTACTGTGCACATATGGTTTCTATAACAGTTATCAATATTTAAAAGTCTGCTAAATGCATTTTACCTTACGTGTTTTTCTCAGATTATGTTTCTTACGTACATGATGACTACATCTATGCCCACATTAGCGACATCTTTGAAAGATGTAGGCAAACAGATTACCGGTAGCTACTGTACTTTAGTAGCCAGTTGAAAAATGACTGTGTAGACGATGTGGCCTATGTTACACCATGTTTTAGATCTATGTGACGATTCTGTGCTGAGTTTCATGTATTTTTAAGATGCCATTACGGCCTTTTCAAATTAGGACATGGTGTAGAAGAGATACACTTTACCGTATTTTATATGTACATTTCCCTGGTTATATAATAGTATATTGCGATATGTAATGCTGTATTGTGCTTAAAGACAGTCCATATATTTTTATATTGTAGATCAGAAGATGGTAATCGTCAAAGGAATGGATATTGTGATCAAAGACTGGAATAAAAAACATTTGGCTCAGTTACATTCGTGTTAACTGATGACTTCCTAGTGCAGATGCCATAATCCATCACAGCCAAACAGAAGTGCATCAGCCACAACTGATTTGGGAATCCAAGGGAAACCAAATTTGGGGTAGCCCTTATGGGAATTTGATCCACGGGGTCTATTGTCTCACCACTACAAATCCACATTTGATTTAATGGCACTCATGTAAAACATAGTAATTTTTTCCCGTAGATTTATGAAGGAAGTTGTGGACATTGATGAAATGAAAATTGCTGTATTCGCAGATTGGAGACACTCGAAAGTATGGCACTCAGTTAACTTACATATAACACACGATCATATGGAGTCTCTTTGGGCCTTAGACAATATTTGAAAAAGTGACTGAGTGGCAGTACTCAGTACGCTATAATAGAAAGCGAAACCTCAATAGAAACCAAAGTCAATTCATGTGTGTGTCGCAGGATGTTTAACTGGTCTCTAATGATGTTAACATACAATAGGTGATCTAAGACTGCGTCAACATCATCACCAACTACAATGCTAGAAGAGGTCATTATCAATAGGATAGGGTCGATGTCGAAAACTTAAAGGGAACTGCAGAATGGCTTTGTTGCTACTTTCACTTGTTTACTCTGAATTGACATCTTTTAAGACATCATGGAATAACTTACAGGATAGTAGAGTGAGCTGAAGAGGGTGAAAATTGTAGAGGAAGACAGAGATTATGAAATAAGCTAGGACGTAGCTTGCAAGTGCTGCTCTGAGATGGAGAGAAAATCGTGACAGACCGCTTCAGACCAGTCAAAAGATTGATAGAAAAAAGTGAAGAAAAGGTTAAGAATAATACTTTTATAGACTAAGTTATTACTTCAATGACGCAAACTTGGGTGTTCTTGCATCATAGAATCAGATGTACCAGTAAGAAGCTATCTGAAATGTACTCATAGAGGAAACCACTGCGAGGCTTCAGTGAAATGATGGGATTCTAAGAAATCAACTAAATGATTCTCATTAAGTCTATGTTTCGTCAAATACTTAAATTTTTTGGTATGCATGTTGATAGAAATCATAGAGCTTGCCTTAGTCTCGTTTAATGTTGCAGTTGAATAATTCTCGTGAATTTACTAAAAGTCTATCTATCTTGTAATGGAACAGGCAACAACAGCTTTAGGCAGTGAGCCTTCCATACATCAGTATCTTGATACAACCATACTACTTACACACATCAGATAGGCAATAAACTGTCTCACATTCATATGTTCATGATATGCTTTCATTTAAAAGATTCATTTAAAAGATTCTTCAGAGTTATTTTTGGGGCAGATTACTCACATCACTAATGTGCAACGTACATCTGGTATATAGCAAATATAAATAACACTGATTGATAGTGTATCTCCAAAAGAATAACCACCGCCAAGTTAACCTGCATGGATTTCAAAGACATCAGTCATGCTGTTTTCTATTGACATTTTCTCACATCGCAGCGTCAAAGTAAATGACTAAGGCAGTCATATAAATGCATTATTACCTGACTTCCAAAAATCATTTCACTATGTTCCACTGCAACAATGACACTATTTGATCAAAAGCTTCTGGACACCCACAAAGCATACATTTTTCATATTAGGCGTATTGTGCTGTCACTTTCTGCCAGGTACTCCATATCAGCGACGCAAGTAGTCATTCTACATCATGAGAAAGCAGAATGGAGTGCTCCACGAAACTCACGGACTTCGAAAGTCGTCAGGAGTTTGCGTGTCATTTGTGGTCATACACTTGTACGCGAGATTTCCGCACTCCTAAATATCCCTTGGTCCAGTGTTTCCGATGTGATACTGAAGCGGAAATGTGAAGGAACACAAGCGCACAAAAGCGTCCAGGCCGATCTCGTCTGTTCACTGACAGAGACTGCGAACAGTTGAAGGGGGTCGTAATGTGTAATAGGCAGACATCTATCAAGACCATCACCCAGGAATTTAAAAGTGCATCAGGATCCACTGCAAGTACTATGACAGGCAGGAGGTAAGAAAACTAGGATTTCATGGACGAGCGGCTGCTCATAAGCCACACATCACGGCTGTAAATGCCAAACGACGCATTGCTCGGTTTATGTAGAGTAAGCATTATACGATTGAACAGAGGGAAAATTTTGTGTGGAGTGTCGAATCACAGAATACAATGTGGCGATCCGATGGGAGGGTGTGGGTAAGGCGAATGCCCGGTGAACATCGTCTGTCAACAGTAAAATTCGGACGTGGTGGTGTTATGGTGAGGTCGTATTTTTGTTCTGCGTGGCACTATCACAACACAGGCCTACATTGATGTTTTATGCATCTTCTTGCTTCCCACTGTCGAAGAGCAATTCGAGGATTGCATCTTTCAACACGATCGAGCAGTTTTTCATAATGCACAGCTTGTTGTGGAGTGGTTACACGACAATAACATCCCTGTAATGAAGTGGCCTGCACAGAGTCCTGTCCTGAGTCTTATAGAACACCTTGAGCATGTTTTGGAACGTCGACTTCCTGGCAGGCCTCACAGACCGACATCGATACCTGTCCTCAGTGCAGCATTCCGTGAAGAATGGGCTGCCATTCCCCAGGAAACATTCCAGCACATTAAACGTGTGCCTGCTAGAGTGGAAGCTGTCATCAAGGCTAAGGTTGGGCCAACGCGATGTAGAATTCCAGCATTATCGATGGAGGGCGCGACAAACTTGTAAGTCATTTTTATCTGGATTCTTTTGATCATATAGTGTATTTGACGTCAAAGCAGGATTAAACATTTGAATAGATCAAATGGCTAAACCATTTACTAAATACTTAAAGTACAAAAGTACAAAAAAAGATGGCGTCTCTTTGTTTCATCAGACCATTTATCACAGTTTGGACATCAGTCCTTTGTTCTCGATGAATTATCATGGGGAGCCCATTCAGACGGGACTCGCTAGTTGTATTCTTTAGGTCTAACTTGAGCAACAGGGCTCATCAGTGGCCGTTGTCACTGGCAGAGATGGCAACAACAGTAGAAACGGAAACACACTAGCATGGGTCTTACGATCGTAGACTGACAAAACTTTCATTGTGTTTTCAGGCAACTGCTCCAGGCAACTTTTTATATCTTTGGTCTTGATCATCATCATGTGAACAAAATTGTCACCATAGATTAAACTAGTCTTGTGGTAAGCCTTTCTCGTATGGTTTCTGAAATATTGAAGAGCATGCTTCCACTTCGAAAACTTGTAGGTTAGCAGGGCTCCAAAATTTTGTTGACTACCTTTATCCAAACTTGTCTTAGGGAAAACGCACAGTACTTACAAACGGCACCGTCCTCTTTGGGAGAGTATATTAACGATATTGGCCACTTTGCAAAGTGAGGGGAATTTTGCCATTTCCAATGGGCAGAAAAATATCTTGAAAATCTGTACCTCCATGTGGCCGTCAACGTTTTCGTTATCTGATAGCACCCAATCACTTATGTCATACTTGGTGGAGCCTTGTCGGATCTTGATGTGCTAGTGAAAGATGTTGATATTTGCTACAGGACACTACAAAGGTGATTCTGAGTTAGTAATAATGCTTCTGTTGTTTGAAAACAGGAGCTGCGGCAAATGTGGTGATTCAACCATTCTCATCGCCTGAGAGCACAGAGTTTCTCTAGTCATGATGTTCTGAAGAATCGGTTCAGAATGTTTACAGCATTCCTTTGTTTTTGCGATGCATTGTATCTTCGGTCTCAAAACCAAAATTTAACTATGCTGGTCTCAATAACACTAATTTTCATAACACTGTCATATGGTGAGTTTAACTACTGCTAAGACAGGGAATCGTGTATGAATCAAATCAGAACATTTCCTGCTGAACACATGCTCTGAAAATGAGTAAAAAAAAAAGGAAAAAAGTAAGTAGAATCACGCCGATGACCGGCGATCCTCTTTTGGGCTGAGATTCGTTTACAAACAGTCGGTCGTTGACTTCTTGTAGCAGCATACAACCCCCTTCTAAGCCCACCCGGCTAGCCGCGCTGTCTAACGCGCTGCTTCCCGAGGGGAAAGGCGTGCCGGTCCCCGGCACGAATCGCCCGGCGGATTAGTGTCGAGGTCCGGTGTGCCGGCCAGCCTGTGGATGATTGCTAAGGCGGTTTTCCATGTACCACGTTGAATGCAGCTGGTTCCCCTTATTCCGTCTCAGTTACACTGTCGAAGATTGCTGATCAAACACTGTCCATCTGTATGTACACCATCATTACCACACAAACATTGGGGTTACACTCGTCTGGCATGAGACTTTACCTGGTTCAGTGCGTGGCGGATGTGGAATGGTTGGACTGCTGTGGCCTGGTGTGGGGTTGTGAGACTCTCCGCCGTTTCTAGGTCCCCGGTTATAATGCACAATACATACCCGCTTCTTCACATGATTTTAGCTCTCGTTTTCTGCCCATAGTATTACAATACAAGACGTCTATAGTTTCATATTTCGGTACTGTACATCAACCCCGGATCCCCCCTTAAATACGCCACTGCCCCTTTTTGACATGCAAACGCTAGGTGACGCTGATTCCGTACGTGAACTGTGAGTGGCCAGATGAAGTATCCTGCCGCCTAGGTGAGCAATTGTTGGTGTCTCTACCGTAGACAAAAAAAAAAAAAAAAAAAATTACAGCGCCGTATGGGAAACATACGGACTTCTGTTGGTCACTATGGCAGCCACCCGCCAAATTAATACCGGCGAAAAGCAGTCTTCTGCTGAAGCTGATACTTGTATTCTAGTGGATAGTGACGTTATTCCCAAGGCGTCCGACAGTCCCTACAGGAAGATTACGATGTGGCTCCCCATTCAAAGTAAGTATCTTGTAAAGTTGAGTTACGGTGATGACTGATAAAACGCAGAGACCGTGGGTAGAAATGTAAATGACAAATTACCAACTCTGGTTAAACACAAATTGTGGTTATAATACAAGCCTACTTATTGAACTCGCTTAACAGGACCGTGAAGGGCAAAAAAGTAGGCAAACAAAAATCACTAGAAAAATGACAGACTAAAAATCAAACACTGCCGTCATAATGTACATCCAGCGATTCCATTTGAGACGAAAATTTCAAAACAGTAGCTGTGTTCCGTGTAGGCAGTATTAGGAAAGTTATCTGTATGTCTTCAGCGGTGGTCTAGTTACTTGAAATAAATTTTGAAAACCGACTTTTAAGTGGAACTACTACATGGTAGTACTTGCAATTGGATCTCGGTATCTGGCGAGCAAGGTTTTGCGGAAGCGGGCAGAGCGGTAAGTGTCTGCCGCTGCAGGTAGAGGTGGTCGGGTATGGCGGTGGGACAGACACTAACTGAGCTCCATGTAATGTAAGTTTGTAGTGTACGTTACGCAGGCAACAGAAAACTTCGCTTCCTCCAGCTCCTGACAGCCAGATAGCTTTTCTGAACTGTGGTAGAAGATAACCCTCGGGATTGGCCAGCAAGCGCATCATTAGGAGAAAGTCGAGAAAGAGTATGCACTTAGTGTTTAACCGCTCATATCTAGTAAATGATATAGTTAAAACAAACATTTCTTTCCTTTTTGAGTCATCATTCTTCTACTGGTTTGATGCCACCCGCCACGAATTCTTCTCCTGTGCCAACCTCTTCATCTCTAGGTTATTGTCTGTTAATGTGCTGTATAAACGTTTTCTGTGGGAGACATATCACGATGTATGAAAATCCCTCTAGTGGTTAAGTTCTTACGATCGCTGCGCGCCTATGCAACATCCTGGCGGTCGACCCAACAGAGGGTGCTGATCACTGATCTTTTTTTTTCCAGTTATTTTGTCATATAGACATTTTTATTCTTCATAGCTAATTTATAGGTTGCTACAAGCAATGTATTACGTATATTTATTTTTGACTGTAAATTCACCATAAAAGTGTCAGACCTATTATCTTTGTATATTTCCTTTTAATACTTTCATGTGGGTAACTGTATTCGTCTTTTACTGTGCACATATGGTTTCTATAACAGTTATCAATATTTAAAAGTCTGCTAAATGCATTTTACCTTACGTGTTTTTCTCAGATTATGTTTCTTACGTACATGATGACTACATCTATGCCCACATTAGCGACATCTTTGAAAGATGTAGGCAAACAGATTACCGGTAGCTACTGTACTTTAGTAGCCAGTTGAAAAATGACTGTGTAGACGATGTGGCCTATGTTACACCATGTTTTAGATCTATGTGACGATTCTGTGCTGAGTTTCATGTATTTTTAAGATGCCATTACGGCCTTTTCACATTAGGACATGGTGTAGAAGAGATACACTTTACCGTATTTTATATGTACATTTCCCTGGTTATATAATAGTATATTGCGATATGTAATGCTGTATTGTGCTTAAAGACAGTCCATATATTTTTATATTGTAGATCAGAAGATGGTAATCGTCAAAGGAATGGATATTGTGATCAAAGACTGGAATAAAAAACATTTGGCTCAGTTACATTCGTGTTAACTGATGACTTCCTAGTGCAGATGCCATAATCCATCACAGCCAAACAGAAGTGCATCAGCCACAACTGATTTGGGAATCCAAGGGAAACCAAATTTGGGGTAGCCCTTATGGGAATTTGATCCACGGGGTCTATTGTCTCACCACTACAAATCCACATTTGATTTAATGGCACTCATGTAAAACATAGTAATTTTTTCCCGTAGATTTATGAAGGAAGTTGTGGACATTGATGAAATGAAAATTGCTGTATTCGCAGATTGGAGACACTCGAAAGTATGGCACTCAGTTAACTTACATATAACACACGATCATATGGAGTCTCTTTGGGCCTTAGACAATATTTGAAAAAGTGACTGAGTGGCAGTACTCAGTACGCTATAATAGAAAGCGAAACCTCAATAGAAACCAAAGTCAATTCATGTGTGTGTCGCAGGATGTTTAACTGGTCTCTAATGATGTTAACATACAATAGGTGATCTAAGACTGCGTCAACATCATCACCAACTACAATGCTAGAAGAGGTCATTATAAATAGGATAGGGTCGATGTCGAAAACTTAAAGGGAACTGCAGAATGGCTTTGTTGCTACTTTCACTTGTTTACTCTGAACTGACATCTTTTAAGACATCATGGAATAACTTACAGGATAGTAGAGTGAGCTGAAGAGGGTGAAAATTGTAGAGGAAGACAGAGATTATGAAATAAGCTAGGACGTAGCTTGCAAGTGCTGCTCTGAGATGGAGAGAAAATCGTGACAGACCGCTTCAGACCAGTCAAAAGACTGATAGAAAAAAGTGAAGAAAAGGTTAAGAATAATACTTTTATAGACTAAGTTATTACTTCAATGACGCAAACTTGGGGGTTCTTGCATCATAGAATCAGATGTACCAGTAAGAAGCTATCTGAAATGTACTCATAGAGGAAACCACTGCGAGGCTTCAGTGAAATGATGGGATTCTAAGAAATCAACTAAATGATTCTCATTAAGTCTATGTTTCGTCAAATACTTAAATTTTTTGGTATGCATGTTGATAGAAATCATAGAGCTTGCCTTAGTCTCGTTTAATGTTGCAGTTGAATAATTCTCGTGAATTTACTAAAAGTCTATCTATCTTGTAATGGAACAGGCAACAACAGCTTTAGGCAGTGAGCCTTCCATACATCAGTATCTTGATACAACCATACTACTTACACACATCAGATAGGCAATAAACTGTCTCACATTCATATGTTCATGATATGCTTTCATTTAAAAGATTCATTTAAAAGATTCTTCAGAGTTATTTTTGGGGCAGATTACTCACATCACTAATGTGCAACGTACATCTGGTATATAGCAAATATAAATAACACTGATTGAAAGTATCTCCAAAAGAATAACCACCGCCAAGTTAACCTGCATCGATTTCAAAGACATTAGTCATGCTGTTTTCTATTGACATTTTCTCACATCGCAGCGTCAAAGTAAATGACTAAGGCAGTCATATAAATGCATTATTACCTGACTTCCAAAAATCATTTGACTATGTTCCACAGCAACAATGACACTATTTGATCAAAAGCATCTGGACACCCACAAAGCATACATTTTTCATATTAGGCGTATTGTGCTGTCACTTTCTGCCAGGTACTCCATATCAGCGACGCAAGTAGTCATTCTACATCATGAGACAGCAGAATGGAGTGCTCCACGAAACTCACGGACTTCGAAAGTCGTCAGGAGTTTGCGTGTCATTTGTGTCATACGCTTGTACGCGAGATTTCCGCACTCCTAAATATCCCTTGGTCCAGTGTTTCCGATGTGATACTGAAGCGGAAATGTGAAGGAACACAAGCGCACAAAAGCGTCCAGGCCGATCTCGTCTGTTCACTGACAGAGACTGCCAACAGTTGAAGGGGGTCGTAATGTGTAATAGGCAGACATCTATCAAGACCATCACCCAGGAATTTAAAAGTGCATCAGGATCCACTGCAAGTACTATGACAGTCAGGCAGAAGGTAAGAAAACTAGGATTTCATGGTGAGCCCATGTAACGCTTACCATCCTTTAACAGATCCTTTAGGAACCATCTGATGTATGAACCACAGTTTTTGGTCTCACACTTCTTTTGGAATTTTTCTTTCGTAATCCAAATGAAATAAAGCATGTTAACTATTTGTATGCAGGATAGGTACATGTATCTCGAAATAAAAGCAAAGTGGAAACTTGACTTTTTATCTAAAATTTATGTTTTCAGCATACTTTTGAAAAGATGTATCGTTCATAAAATGTGGTTAAAAATTCTTTAGTAATGATAATAAAAAATTTCAGTAATCAAGTCGTAATGTAACTTTAGAAAGGTGTTTAATTTTCAAATTTAAGTCATAAGAATAATCTACCTTTCAGATAAATTCTTATAAGACAATATACAATATTTCATTCCTCTATCTTTAATAGTTCTTAACCAATGTGTGCCAGGACATCAGAAAAGTGAACGTGCGGGAAATTCAAGGCAGATTTTGTTTCTCTGACTACGATGCATAACCCTAACGCATCCCTCGTCCACATTTATCTTGTTCCTGGTTATGTTCTCCCTCCCTTTTCTGTTTGAGACTTCATTTTATTCTTGTTTCTTTGGTACATTTCAACAATGATTTCCTTGCTTCGAAGAGTCTCCTGACATCAGTGGTAATTAAAGTTCTCTGCATACTTAGTCCACCAGGCACTCACAACAGTACCATAACCTTAACCCGTGACAGTCGACTGACATTGAAACATAGCAGAGCATCCTGCACACCTATTTTCTAAGTATTTAGTCCCATCAGAACAGTTTTTTGCTTATGCTCCCATCAGCAATTGCTACAAGTCTAATTGGGGCTTTGAATCCTATCATATTATTACCTCCCAAATAACCTTGTGTCACTAAGACATTACAGACTAGAAAGTCATAAAATACAAACTAGTGAGAATGAAAGTCTCTTTTGAACAGAGCTGTCTGCATAACACTGGGGCGTCGTCATGTGTTCAGACACAAAAATTTTTATTATTTAGAGAACTGCAGATAATTTTTAAGAAAAAATTGTAAAAATCGATGTTTGTACTTTTACTCGCGTACTCGGGAGATTGCTGGAGCGAGTGGGCCCACGTCGACTAGACCTCAAAGTAGGTGTCGAAGTAACTTGGTGAAACACTGACGGGACAGAAGTAAGGCGGAGTAGCTCTTAGGAATGCTCAACGTAGCAGAGAGGCAGCTCCAACGTTGCTCTAGGCCATAGCGAGGTTGCTGAATTGTTCAGCAAAGCAATTACTATCTATAGGACAAGACGGATGATATTCAGTATATACAATAAGGAATAGGAAGAGCTAGAGAGGAGTGATGAAATAAAAACGGGCTTGGGAAGGGGGGGGGGGGGGGGTTGGACGTCAAATGGGCCGACTTCGAAAAGAAAGGAGAGGACAGTTTAAGTCCCAGTCTATATACTTTTACAAATAAGTTCATAATACTTTGTCAGCATCACCAGGAAGGATTCAGGATTCACACTCATTGCAGTGGAAGTTCGAAAACATAACGAAGAATTTTTTTTTTTACATGTGAAATTTTATCATATTTTTCACTTACTAATGGCAGCATTTGTTGTTATAGGTACACTTTTCTGCATAAGTTGGAGAGATTCTTCGATGAATTTTGCACAGCATACATACCATACTCAAAAGTGTATGAAACCCTAGAATTTATTTAATTGATGAAAAAACGAACGAGCTGTTATATTTTAAACTTCATGTGTAGGAAAATCACAAATTTTATAGTTAATTATCTCCATTTTTACCACAGTTTTAGTAGATTTGGAAAATACTAGAGTTTCATACACCTTTAAGTATGGTTTGTATGCTGTGCAAAATTAATCGAAGAATCTCTCTTACTTATGAGGAAAAGTGCGCCTATAACAACAAATGCTGCCATTAGTAAGTGAAAAAAATAATGAAATTTCACATGTAAAAAAAAAATTACTTCGTTATGTTTTCGAACTTCCGCCGCTATGAGTGTGAATCCTGAATCCTTCCTGGTCATGCTAACAAAGTTTTATGAATTTATTTGTAAAAGTATAGACAGTGCAAATTAAAATGTCCTGTGGTGGCTCTCCTGGTCCAAGTCGGTCCGTTTGACGTCCTACCCCCCTTAAGCGGAAACGACAGGGTGATGGTCGAAAAAACTCGAAATTTTCTTATTACACATTTCGGATGTATATACCGGGATGTTATAATTAAACCTTCCCTTTTTAACACGTTACAACACATAAACTCATTACCATACGAGCGCAAAACTTTGCAGCATTAATGGCAAGGACAGAGGGAAGAGAAATAGTGCAGAATGACTTCAATTGAAACACCTTTAATGTACTGTTACGGTACATCGTACCATTTCATACCGGTACCATTACTGCTACAAAAGGAGGCCAATATAGCGCCCATCAGTGCCCAGAAGAGTCTGAAAGCGCAGGATTGTATTCCGCACAGCAGAACGAAGCATGTCGGGAGGTATGCTGGCTACCTCTCTTGATACGGAGCGCTTCAGGTCTGCACATGTGTGGACGCTCCCTTGGTAAACCCTGTCCTCTAGGTAGCCCCACAACCAGAAATCACAGGGACTGAGAACAGCTGATCGTGCTAGCCGGGTGTGTGGAAGCGTCGGCTGATAATTCGATCATTTCCAAATGTGTTTCGGAGAAGAAGGTGACCTTCAGGAGCGATGTACGGTGGCGCGCCATCTTGCATGAAAACTATTGAGCTCAATGCGTCTCTCTCCTGTAGGTTGGGTATGACATGGAGGCGAAGCATATCGCAGTAACGCTGGCCACCCACAGTGCAGGTCTTAGATCCTTGAGTTCAAAAAAGAATGAGCCAGTGATGAAGGTGGGAACGTGGCCGTGGAGCCACACCATACCGTGACACGTCCACTATACAGAGGAACCGCGCACACGGCGAGTGGAGATGAAGATCCCCATTCTCGGCAGTTCTGTGTGTTCACCTCACCCGTTAGAGGAAAATGAACTTGGTCTGTGCACAGAATGATCCAGGGCCAGTCATCGTCAACTTCAATCCTCGCGAGAAAGTGGAAGGTGAAGACAAAATGTCGTTGTGCGTGCTGTGGCCCAAGCTGCTGTATTATGTGGATCTTGTACAGATACCGTTTGAGAGTGGTTCGAAGCCCCTTACACACAAAGGAATGTAAAAGTAGAGAGATTCGAGCGCGCACGGAGGCTTTCCGGCAGTCGTTCTTCCCGCGAACCATACGCCACTGGAACAGGGCAGGAAGGCAACGACAGTGGCACATAAAGTGCCCTCCGCCACACACCGTTGGGTGGCTTGCGGAGTACAAATGTAGATGTAGATGTAGATCCCGGGGTGGTCAACTCGCGTGACTCAGAACGCGCACTGCCTTACGATCGGGAATTGCGAGCAGCGTTGTCTGCCGTGCCGACAGCGCCATCATCAGGCACCTGTGATGTAACCGGACGTCGGCCTCTTCCAAGACCGGCGCCCAGCTCTGCAGTTGATTCGAACTTCTTCACCACGGTCGGCACAGCCGGCGGTATTCTCGAAGTGCAGCTGCAGTATCACTGTTGTTTCGATAACAGAGCTTCACCAATAACGCCCGCCCTGCTCCTTCAGTCCAAGCTCACGTTGACACGTCAACTACTGCAGTGCAACTGTCTAGGTGTGTGCGACTATGAATCACGATGACTGATCACGGCACCTGGTGGTCGTAATTGGAACTGGACGGTGGCGCTGTGACGCGTGGAAATCGTGCACCCCATACTCTGGACATTAACGCCACCAAGGTTGGTGCTCGTACGGCAATTAGCTTCTGTGCCATAACGTGTTAATTATATAATCACCCGCTATATTGAATAATTATTCCCCTAAATATTATGTGCGAAGTCTAGAAAGCAACGATTCCGTGAGCGTTTGAAGCCGAGCGTGCACGCCACCCCCGCGGCGTTAGAGAACCGGTACCACAAGTAGTCATCACTCCTATTTACACCGATGTGAGTAAACCTCATTTGCTAGAACGCTGGTCTGGCGGACTTACTCAGACTGTGAACTGTAACGGAGCCGTACATCCATCCCTGTCTTGTGCGTGACTGTTGCAGAGAAGGCGAAATCGTTGTGCTGCCTCATCCTACTCGCTCTCCAGACATGGCCCCCTGCGGTCTTTTTTTATTCCCGAAGTTAAAGACGCCGTTGAAAGAATGAACATTTGTAACCATGGACGAGATTAAAGAAAGCCCGCAGACGGCGCTTCTCGCGATCCAGCGAGAGGTGTACCAAAAAACGGCGTTCTGAGCGTGATGATGATGTCTGGTTTATGGGGCGCTCAACTGCACAGTCATCAGCGCCCCTACAAAGTCCCAATTTTTACACAGTCCAGTTTCTTCACAGTCCAATCTAGCCGCTGTCACCACTGATGATGATGATGAAATGATGAGGACAGCGCAAACACTGCGTCCCCAGGCTGAGTAAATCCCCAACCGGTCGGGGAATCGAACACGGGACCTCGTGATCGAGAGGCAGCAACGCCAGCCACTAGACCACGAGCTGCGGACAGGTTGGAGCAGTGTGTCAGTTGTGGAGGAGAGTATTCCGAAGCAGACAGTGCACAATAAGTGAAAGGCGAGAGTAGAAAATTTTTTGTGGACCAACTTCCAGAACTTTTTCCTAAAAGTTTTACGGCAGAACTCTGTAAGGTGTCAGGCAAATCCAACACCTTCCATGAAAACACTGACATGATAAGCAAATCCAGTAGTATGTCATATAGCTCCGAATAAATTGTGACATTAAATTAACCAAAGTAATACGAGTAATGAGAGAGTGAGCAAATGGAATACCACAGACTAACACAAGAATGCCTAAATGCATGTCGTACCTTCCCACCGTGAGACAGACGCAGTTCCGAGGGGAGAAACGAGAACAGAAGCCGAGAGCAGAACAGTGTTAAGCTAGAAGGCCCTACGATAAGGTACGGACTGGACATCCACGCCGCCAGCCTACCTGTAAGACTACCACCCGCACGTTTTAATGTGAGACTTTTTCGCGTCTCTGTTACGTCAAGGACTACCCCCCAGCCCATGTTGAAAGCTAGAGCCCTCCATAAAAACAGTACAGATCTTACGATAACACAAAAAGGGCCACTACCACCCGCAAGTTTTAGCGTGAGCCTTTTCGCGTGTCTGTTACATTAGGACCACTCCCCAGCCCATGTTAAAAGATAGAGCCCTCCAGAAGAACAGTATAGATCTTCCGATAAAAGGACCACATCAGCTGCAGGTTTTAGCGTGAGAGTTTTTCGCGTCTCTGTTACGTTGCAAACTTTAAAAACATTGCCCCACCACGAAAAGTATAACGTTTCTCATTGGATAGACAGAATTTTTGTAGGCGGAGCTTAAGGTTAACATTGAGATGATGAAAACATAGCCAGATAGTTTTTTCTAAACCAACTTCGATAAATTTTAGTAAGGAGAAGTTAGGAGAAAAGAGTTGCTTCCGAGATGGCATGGTGAGCGGAGCTGTGCTGCCCGCCGCTGCCTGACGCTGCCTAAACACCGACAAGGTAATGAACGCACGCGATGCCGCAGTTTTGAACGCATAAGGCTTCACTCAGAACTGCAGAAGTCTCATCTGTTACACCCCTTTCTTGCGTAATACTAGTGTCGATCGTTAATTAAAACTCATGGTGTTCACATTTGCCACTTGAAGTAAAGATCTGAAACGCGATGATTTTCCTGTTATATAGTTATTGAGAAGCCGCATCAGCCACTGTAATTTACGACAAGTTAAATAAGTAATTAAAGATAATTGAGGGTCACTGTAGACCATTTTGATAGTTTTCTCTCTTGTGAAACTTAATTTAAACCTAGATTATAAATGTGATATGGCATAGGTCATCCTTCGATCCATTGTAGAACTTGGAAACCCATTCAGGGAATATTCGTTCAAATTTTTGTTGAACGCAGTTGGTTTTTGCCATCCTGTATTAAAACATTTCCTTTTATCAATAGTGCAATTTATTAACGATGTTTTGTGAGTAGAATTAAATTTCCAATGATGAAGTTAACTGCTTTTTCGACGTTATTTTACCAGCTAACTAAAAATAGGGAAGCCTTGAACCCTTTCCTCTATATTTAGTTAGTATTAAGATTCTTTTACAGGGAGTGCTGTGGAGCTGACGCTGAGATCATTTAGTATTTGGTTATATCATCGCTAGTCTCACTGAACTCTTCTGAATTCTACATGTCATGTGTGGTCTGGCGTCTCCTTACCAGCAACAGGTCCCAGGTCCAAACTAGTCAATTCCCTAAAAAACACGCTCAGAGCGTCGTTGCGCGAAAGTGGTAGGGAGACACGATATAGAACAAACAGACACCACCATGACTGTTTAGAACTCTCTGATAATACAAAGCTCTCCACAACCAGCATGGCGATTACAAATTGTTATAACTATTCAGTCAGTAACGATGCAGCGGTAAGATTTACAAAGAATGCAAAACAAACTCTAAAACTTCCACTTGTGCAGAATTTCACTTAATGGGAAGCCGGTGCACATGCATCGTCGCATGAGTGAGAGGAAAGTTGGCGGATGCTGTACTGGTGACGTTCTGCATATGACAATTTAATAGTTGTCTATCCGTCGTCAAAGTGCACACGATATTTCGTCAGCGATACAGTTGAGCAGCCGCACAGAAAACTACGTTCGAAGATGACATAGGCAGTTTCAAGAAAGAGAATGTCTGTGCCAGTGGAATAATACCGACGATGCACGTGCGTCAGCACAAAACGTTGAAAGAACGGCTCGATGCCGATTCCACGTGTCAAATATTTCGGCGAGACGAACCACAGCCACATTCAGGTATGGCGGTCCCCGCATTTTTAAATCAGCGTCTTCCAAACCACGGGACCCCTCGTACAGGACGTGGCGACGCTGTACTTTGCTCCCGGCCACAGACGTCTCCGGACCTGACGTCCATGGACTTATTTTTATGCGGTTATGTGCAGGAGCTCGCGCACCTGTTTCCTTTGCCGATAAAAATTCCTGGCATTGCAGCGTCTGTGCCTCTATATATGCATCACAGTTTATGGTATTAAATGGGTCGTGGCTTAGAAGTTGTTCAAGTATGGTATTAAATGATACCCACAACGTATGTAAAAAATGCAGCTTATTCCACGTCCTCTGCAGTTCTTCCCGATGTGTGACTATGCATTACTTATTTGTTAGTAATCGCTAGATATTCATTTCGAACTACCTTCCATATAGCGTAAAGTGCAGTAGTATCGAACAAAAAGGAAATGTTGTAGATTACTTACAGGAAAAAAGATGGCCTATTTCATTCGATTTCAACTTTTCTCAGGTGGATAGTGTTTTGTGGGACTGAACTGTTGCGCACCAGTAAAAACTTTAAATAATCGGTAGGATAATTCCTGAGTCCACCTTACGAGAGTTCCGCTCTTATGAAAGCAGTCGAGAAATTTCAAACCCTGCATAGTGAGGGTCGCTTTGCACGAGCTAGGAGACCGCATAGTTCGGAGGTGAGCGGTTAGAAGAACGTCTGTGCTGACGGAGTGGTGGAACACGGGGCAGGAAAACAGAGAGCTTCAAACTTTCTGATGTTATTCGTGAACACCACAAGTGGCATGAGATTATTACACTGCAAGACTGAGTATATCAGACTACGGTTCAACCTTCTGTTCCTGAGTGTATCGTAATAAATAAAGGTATATTTTGGGAAACTTAAAAATCTCATGAAAATAGTAACAATGAAGCGCTAAATGGATGGCTCAAATGGTTCAAATGGCTCTGAGCACTATGCGACTTAACTTCTGAGGTCATCAGCCGCCTAGAGCTTAGAACTAGTTAAACCTAACCAACCTAAGGACATCACACAGAGCCATGCCCGAGGCGGGATTCGAACCTGCGGTGGCGCTGCTCTAGACTGTAGCGCCTAGAACCACTCGGCCACCCTGCAGTCGATTGCGGAATGAAATGTACAACATTCTGCGACAACGAAGATCCACCTGTCCAGACATGAATCACATGGTTCAAATGTGAGCACTATTGGGCGTTAACATCCTAAAGTCATCAGTCCACTTAGAATTACTTAAACCTAACTAACCTAAGGGCATCAAACACATCCATGCCTCAGGCAGGATTCGAAACTGCCGGCCGCGGTGGTCTAGCGGTTCTAGGCACTCAATGGGGAACTGCGCGACTGCTACGATCGCCGGTTCGAATCCTGCCTCGGGCATGCATGTGTGTGATGTCCGTAGGTTAGTTAGGCTTAAGTAGTTCTAAGTTCTAGGGGACTGATGACCACAGATGTTGAGTCCCATAGTGAGAGAGCCATTTGAGCCATTTGATTGGAAACTGCGACCGTAGATGCCGCGCGGTTCCGGACTGAAGCGCCTAGAACCGCTAGGCCGCCACCGCCGGCGGACATGATTCATGCAAGCGATTCATGCAAGCAACGAATACTGTCTCGCAGAACTAAAAATAAGTGGATCTCGCAGCTTCACTCACGGGAACTAAAAGACTGTATATGACAAGAGAGACTGGAATCAAGGCAGTGGCGAACACGCAATTAGAGGTCACCGCTTCCCCCCCCCACCCCCCACCCCCACCCCCCCACCCACACTTCCGGAGCCTCGCATTGCCAGCCGCGCCGTCCCCGCCAGTCAGCCCACACGCTAATCGATTAAAAAAGAAAAAAAGATATACAAACAAACGAGGGTAAACGCCCTTAATGCTCGGGATTGTGTTGTGTAAGTGTTCTCTGATTTGGCTATCCTACATTGCACACGCCGTCAAAATATTTGCTTGTCTACCTGAATCTATTGCTACAGTAGAAAGAGGTTTTTCAACATTGTGGCGTACAAAATCATGGCTGAGGTCGACAATAAAGGAACATTTACCTAATTGGTTAGTTCTCACCATCACATTGATTGTCGTGTTGACGATGTAATTAACCAATTTGCCAGAAAGAATTTCATCGTTTACAGAAGAGAACCACAATTTTAACTTTTTTATATCACAATTTGGCATTGTCTTGTATATATGTATAGTCTGTTTAAGTAAAAGTTTCTTAAGCTTTGCACGTGACTTCATTATTTCCTATTACAGTAAAAGTAAAAGTAGGTCAAAATACCTTTAGCACCCGCTCCTTGAGGTTTCTCTGCATCCGCCACTGAATTACGGCAAACACATTTTCTCACAGAATCAAATGGTTCAGGAAACTTATGTCTGCAGATACTTAATAAACATTACGAGCAGAGTGCGCTTTAGGAACAAACTCCTAACTGTAATTTAATACTATGATGTTCAGAAGAAAAAGAAAAAAAAAAAAAACAGATGAACGACCACCGATAGGACGCTCATTTTCACATGACATCTACAGGGTGTTTCAAAAATGACCGGTATATTTGAAACGGCAATAAAAACTAAACGAGCAGCGATAGAAATACACCGTTTGTATCAATATGCTTGGGACAACAGTACATTTTCAGGCGGACAAACTTTCGAAATTACAGTAGTTACAATTTTCAACAACAGATGGCGCTGCAAGTGATGTGAAAGATATAGAAGACAACGCAGTCTGTGGGTGCGCCATTCTGTACGTCGTCTTTCTGCTGTAAGCGTGTGCTGTTCACAACGTGCCACTGTGCTGTGGACAACTTGGTTTATTCCTTAGAACAGAGGATTTTTCTGGTGTTGGAATTCCACCGCCTAGAACACAGTGTTGTTGCAACAAGACGAAGTCTTCAACGGAGGTTTAATGTAACCAAAGGACCGAAAAGCGATACAATAAAGAATCTGTTTGAAAAATTTCAACGGACTGGGAACGTGACGGATGAACGTGCTGGAAAGGTAGGGCGACCGCGTACGGCAACCACAGAGGGCAACGGGCAGCTAGTGCAGCAGGTGATCCAACAGCGGCCTCGGGTTTCCGTTCGCCGTGTTGCATCTGCGGTCCAAATGACGCCAACGTCCACGTATCGTCTCATGCGCCAGACTTTACACCTCTATCTGTACAAAACTCAAACGCGGCAACCCCTCAGCGCCGCTACCATTGCTAACGATATAGCGCACAGGATTGATGACGGCGATATGCATGTGGGCAAAATTTGGTTTACTGACGAAGCTCATTTTTACCTGGACGGCTTCGTCAATAAACAGAACTGGCGCATATGGGGAACTGAAAAGCCCCATGTTGCAGTCCCATCGTCCCTGCATCCTCAAAAAGTACTGGTCTGGGCCGCCATTTCTTCCAAAGGAATCATTGGCCCATTTTTCAGGTCCGAAACGATTACTGCATAACGCTATCTGGACATTCTTCGTCAATTTGTGGTGGTACAAACTGCCTTAGACGACACTGCGAACACCTCGTTGTTTATGCAAGATGGTGTCCGGCCACATCGCACGGCCGACGTCTTTAATTTCCTGAATGAATATTTCGATGATCGTGTGTTTGCTTTGGGCTATCCGAAACATACAGGAGGCGGCGTGGATTGGCCTCCCTATTCGCCAGACATGAACCCCTGTGACTTCTTTCTGTGGGGACACTTGAAAGACCAGGTGTACCGCCAGAATCCAGAAACAATTGAACAGCTGAAGCAGTACATCTCATCTGCATGTGGAGCCATTCCGCCAGACACGTTGTCAAAGGTTTCGGGTAATTTCATTCAGAGACTATGCCATATTATTGCTACGCATGGTGGATATGTGGAAAATATCGTACTATAGAGTTTCCCAGACCGCAGCGCCATCTGTTGTTGACAATTATAACTACTGTAATTTCGAAAGTTTGTCTGTCTGAAAATGTACTGTTGTCCCAAGCATATTGCAACAAACGGTGTATTTCTATCGCTGCTCGTTTAGTTTGTATTGCCGTTTCAAATATACCGGTCATTTTTGAAACACCCTGTACATTAGTATGTGCTGCAGAAATGATTAGCATCTGCACCATGTCGGCCCCCGGGTTCCAGGTCGATATAGAAATAACAGCGCAACACCACCTGCCGGTACAAAACGCCAGCGGCTCTGGTTGTCGCCAGAAACCGGAGCCAGTGGCTCAGTGTAACTCGGGCAGACGTGCAGGAGGCGTCGCAGACGTGTGCGCGAGCAGTACCGTCAGATCAGTCAGTTTCAAAGAGCGCACATTGTCGGCATGAGAGAACGTGATGCACCCACACGGGAAATTGCCGCTCGTGTGGCACGAGGTGTTTCGGCAGTGGAGCGTGTGTGTGCGGAATGCTCCACGGAGGGCCGTCGAACACGACGAGGTGGGTCCGGCCGCACCACCCACACCAGCCCCGAGAAGACCGACACCTCATCCCAAGGGCTGTAACACAACAAACTGGTAGCCACGATCGCAGCAATTCTTCTTGTTCCACGATTACCGGTTTCGGTGAAACTAAAGCAGCCATCTTCGGGTCTTGGGAGACATACAGGTTACAACATCGAGGCAGACATCCGAACGGCGTTGCAGGACAGAGGTGGGTAACACGTCGTACAGTATCAGGGGTAACAGTCCATCGCCGTTCATTACGGCACGGGTTACGTGCGCGTCGGCAATTTCTTCGCCTACCATTGACGAATGTGCAGAAACATGCCGGCGATAATTGTGTACGTGTAAGATAACGGTGTCGCTTTGATTTTTGTATGTTATCACAGTGGATGTCCGGAAGAGAGCAAGTTGTATTACTATTAATCAGTCTTTGATCTTGTTCTGGTACCGTCTTTGCCTCAGAGCAGTCTGATGCATTCTCAATGGAAGTGTGATGGACGTACTCGGTAGTGCTTTGTTGACGTGTGATTTTATCAGTTACGTGAAGAAAGATTTGTTGTAAAGCACAGCAAGGATGAATATGACATACATACTGAAAGGCTAAAAGAATATGAGTTTTGAATGATGTTATTATTTTTTAAGAGTAGCTAGTTACCTAGCTCGGAGCTGAGAGAAAGACCACCACCACTTCTCTGAGTCATGAATTAACATATAAACTGATTACGTTGTTTGGTTTTATCGAAAATCTCTACTAATACTGAACCCTTTTCATATAATTATTCACTTTGTTAGGCATACTACTGTTCAGATCAATATTATGTGCTAAGAGCACGCGAAATTTCACTCTGTCTTTTTGAATACTATTTAATATTAAAAAAAAAACTATTTTGAATTATGTTCCCAAAGGTTTTGTTTCGACGTGGTACAAACGCGTCTTACCCCTCATACTTTCTGGTGTGATTATTACTGTGTCTTTTCGCTAAAGCGTTGTCACTCTCCAATCCCAGTCTGGGCAGTAAGGTTTGCGGTGCTTCTAAATCGTAATTACATGCACAGGCCAAAATTAAGTGTCTCAAATGTGTAGGCTACATTCTTAAAAAAATGTTAATTACTTCTCACGGGCTGTATGAGTTTTAAAAGTAGTGATTTCTGCGCTTAATGTCTTCAAAACATTTTGCTGGAATAGAGAAGTCAGAGTGTTCAAAGCTCCCTAACGTTTTAATGTTACACATATCTTTGTATCACCTGGTTCCCAGAACTGAAGATCGACGTTGACTGTGGATATTGTATCACAGACACAGCACTAAAACCGCCAAAAGATGGAAACAGCCATGTGCGAGCCGCGCCTATTAGATGGAAGGGGGTCCGACATCCGATCAGTTCCAGTCATTCCACAAGGAAGGAGGTACACGGCTCGTGTTTTCTGTAGTTCAACAGTGCGTGGACGGTCAATACCGCTATTCGATCGCATCCGTTTGTGCCAGGAAGGGCTCTCAACAAGGGAAGTGTCCAAAGCGATGCTGTTCGAGTAAGTAGGTTATAGAGAGAGACAGGAACTGTCGATGACTTGCCTCCCTCAGACGGCTCAAGAGCTATTACTACAGTGGATGACCGCTACCAACGGATTATGGCTCAGGGGAACCCTGTCAGCAAAGCCCCCACGTTGCGTAATGATTTTCTTTCAGCCACAGGACGTCGTATTACGACTCAAACTGTGGGCAATAGGCAGCATGATGCGCACCTTCACTCCTGACATCCATGGCGAGGTCTATCTTTGAACCACGACACCATGCAGTGCATTACAGATGGACCCAACAATATACCGAATGGACCTCTCAGAATTGGCATCACGTTCTCTTCATCCATGGGTGTCGCATGTGCCTTCAATCATGCCATCGCCAGAGACGTGCTTGGAGGCAATCCAGTCACGCTGAACGCCTTAGACACACTGCCCAGCTAGTGCAGCAATATGGACGTTCCCTGCATTGGTGGGGTGGCATTATGTGGGGCCTACGTACGCCGCTGGCGGTTGTGGATGGCTCCGTAACGGCTGTACGATATGTGATGGCCATCCTCCGACCAATAGTGTAACCATATCGGTAGCATATTGGCGAGGAATTCGTCTCCATGGACGACAATTCGCGCCCTCATTGTGCACACCTTGTGAATGACTTCCTTCACGATAACGACATTGCTCGACTAGAGTGGCCAGCGTGTTCTCCAGACACGAACCCTATCAAACATTCCTGGGATACATTGAAAAGGGCTGTTTATGAACGACGTCACCCACCAACCACTCTGAGGGATCTAGGCTGAATCGCCGTTGAGGAGTGGGTGCAACCTGGACCAAAAGTGCCTTGATGAACTTGTAGATAGTATGCCACGACGAATACAGGCATCCATCAATGCAAGAGGACCTGCTTCTCGGTATTGTACCGCTGTGTACAGCAACCTTGACCACCACCTCAGAAGTTCTCGCTGTATGGTGGTACACTATGTAAAGTGTGGTTTTCAGGAGCAACAAAAAGGGCTGAAATGATGTCTATATTGACCTCTGTTCCAGTTTTTCGTACAGGTTCCGGAACTCTCGGAACTGAAGTGATGCAAACCTTTTTTTGATGTGTATTTTTTAACCGATCTTGTGGGGCTTGCGACCAGTAGTCTAACAAAACTGCTCGGTAGAAATCAATCGCGCTTTTGCAGTGTCTCACTAGTGAGTGCATTCTTGGTGCAGCTTCATTTCCCAAATAACCACAGAGAAATTCCAGATTGTGCTCAAGTGGCCCATTTGGTGGAAAAAAATATATAGGAACTGATAAATCCAAGCTTGGGAGTGAATTTTGTTGCTCTAATTCCTGAAAACTTTGAATTTACTTGTTGTCAAAAAGTGCTTGTAAACGAAGATACCATTTTCGTGCAAACCAGATTGTTCTCTTTTCCAGTACGTCGGCGATTCATTGTCGTATCTGGATGTGTTGTACTGCTCTCGTAGAAAATCACATAAACGGCATAAATTTCTACCGTCGCCAAAGTTTCCTGAATATGAGCGTAAACTGTCAAATTCGTCTTCGCTGTTAAGCTTTCTTTCAGCACGCTCGAATGTTTCATTCATAATGTTCCTATAACGCTTATTTTCCCGATTAATTTCCTCCTGCAGGTTACCTTCCATTGGGAAAGTATGTGCACTCAGCAACTGTTATGTGACTTGTAAATTACAGAGTGTAGCAATCAGTCGTCCTTTTTTAGATATCATTACGCAAATTCAGATTTCGGATAATAACTAGCCAAACTTTACCTCCCACTGTATAAAAGTGTACCTATTACCAAGACTATGTCCCCACAACCCGTTACCCAACTTATACTTATATGCTAACCTTTGATTAAACAGAACATAATTTGAACTGTAACTCATCTGAATACAACTTTATATTAAATGCGCAACAGAAGTAAAACAATTATCTGGCCCTCATCAAAATTTCCACTTACCTCGCGTCTTGACAACATAGTTGCACATTTCTCGAAAGCAAACAGCAAGCAGACGGCAGCTGAGCTAGATTTCTATTTCTAAATAAAATATCAGAACTATATTCAAACGGTGAAATGTGATAAGAAGTAGGGTGGGAAGAGTAACTAGTCATATGAAATGGTATTCCAAGACGTATATATTCAGAAATACAGAGTAAAATTTCACGTAATCTCACATTACATTGGTCTGAACAATACTATGCTTAACAATGTGAGTAATGAATTGAAAAGGGTACAATGTTAACGCAGAATTGCTGTAAAAAACCAAACAGCTTAATCACTTCATTTGTCAATGCATGAGTCAGAGTGGTGAAGTGGGGCGGTCTTTCTCTCAGCTCTGAGCAAGGTTGACAGTAGTTATTCCCAGAAGCTAGCTGCGAAGTGCTTCAGTCTTACTTCAAACTTCTTGTCTTCAAAAATAATAATCTTCTTCAAAATTCATACGCTTTTCGCCGTCCAATACATAGATCATACTCATCCTTGTTGTGCTTTACAATAAATCTTTCTTCATCTACCACATTCAATAACAAGTCAACACAGCACAACTGAATACATTCATCATCTACCACATTTCTACTAAGAATGTGTCTGACTGGCCAGAGGCAAAGACTGTACCAGAACAAGACCAAAGACTGTTTAACAATGCCATAACTTGCTCTCTTCCTGACATGTACAGCGATAACATACAAAAATCTGAATGACATGACCACCTTAACATATAGAACGATGTCACTGTGGACATAAATGCATCAGACACTTTTGTCGGACGAATCCAGTTCTGTTTTATTTGAAAATGATGCCCCATTTTTATACAGCGCAGGCAGAGGGAGTTACAGTTCAGTGACTGCATTCGCGTAAGACATACAGCGACACATGGAGGCCTCTGGTGTGGGGTGCTATTGGTACAATCACGAATCACATTGGTGCGTGTCCAGCACACTGTGATCGGTATGACCTACGAATCTACATCTACATCATACTCCGCAATCCATGCCATGGTGTGTGTTGGAGGGTACCTCCGATATCACAATCTGATCCCTGAAACTGAAACCCTGTTTCACTCGCGAATAGTGTGTGGGAATAATATTTGTCGTTAAGCCTCAGTATTGGCTGTAACTTCTCAAATTTTCTCCTCGTGGTCAATACGCGAGATGTATATGGGGCGAAGTAATATGTTGTCCGACTCCTGAAAAGTGCTGTCCCGAAATTTCAATAGTAACTCTCTCCACGATGTACGATGTCTCTCTTGTAACGCCTGCCAGCTAAACTGTTCCGTGACGAAACTCGCCATTCTTCGTTGATTCTTCTATATCTCCTCTCTCAGTCCTACCTGACAGGGGTCCCAGGTAGATGAAAAATTCTCAAGAATCAAGCGAACAAGGGCCTTATAAGCCACTTCTTTCGTGGATGAGTTACATTTCCTTAAGATTATTAAGATGAATCTCAGTCTGGTGTATGCTTTTCCCAATATCAGTTTTATATGCTCATTCCTCTTAAGGTCGCTCTGGATAGTTACGCATAGATATTTTACGGCAGACGCTGTCTCCAGCTGTTGGTCCTCAGTAGTCTAGCTGTATAGTAGTGGATTTCTTTTCCTATGTATTCGCAATACGTTGAATTTATTTACTTTCAGGGTCAAATGCCAGAATCTGCACCACTCATAAATTCTGTGCAGGTCGTTCTGCAAATTGTTACTCTCTTCTGGCGTTGCTTCTTTTTGTATAAACAACTGCATCATCTGCGAATAGCCTTAAAGAGTATCCGACGCTTTCTACTAGATCATTTATATATATTGTGATCAGAAACGGTCGTATCACACTTCCCTGTGGTACTCAGGATATTACCTTTACATTTGTCCATTCAGTTCCGATTAGAACGACGTGTTGAGTTCTATCCACAAGCAAGTCTTGAGTCCACTCGCAGGTGTATTCCGATACTCTGTAAGCTAGTTTTTTTGTTTTTTTTCATTAAACGGCAATGCGAGACGGTGCCGAATGCCTTACTGAAATCGAAATACACGCCAAATTATTGAAGATTAGTGTTTCTGAGTAGTGGATCCCTTTCTGAACTAAAGTAAGTGGTTTTAAGTCCTTGTGCAGATAATATTTGTTCCTGGTATTGTATGAATGAACTGAGCTGTTTGTTGGAAAAAGAGCTATATCATTTAAGACAAATTTCATTAAGAAGTAAATATACTGAGAGACAGTAGTTAGTACACCCAGTTCTTTGAAGAAGTTTCTACAAGAAGTTCGTGAATTTACCCCACAAATAATACGTATTACACGCTTTTGGACTCTGAAAACTATTGTTTGACTTGAAGAGTTGCCCCAAAATATTATACCATATGATATTACGAGATGAAAGTAGACAAAGTATACAAGCTTTTTCATTTTTTTGTCGCCTATGTCTGCTAACACTCGAATTGCAAATACAGATTTGTTAATGCGTTTCTGAAGTTCTATGGAGTGCTCCTCCCAAATGAAATTATTATCAAGTTGTAATCTCAGGAATTTAAGACTGTCAACCTCTTCTAGCTGCTCTTCTTCATACTTTGTGCATATGCTGGGTGGAGACCTTTTACAGGTTCTGAATTGCATATAGTGAGACTTTTCAAAGTTTAATGTCAGTGAGTTGGCTTTAAACCATTTATTAATATCCATGAAAACATCATTAGAAGATCTTTCTAGAACTACATTCGACATACTATTTATTGCAATACTTACGTCATCTGCAAACAAAATGAACTCTGCTTCAGACAGAGTAACTGACGACAGATCATTAATGTACACAACAAAAAGCAATGGCCCAAAAATGGATCCTCGTGGGACACCACATGTAATTTCTTCCCATTCTCATCATTACTGATGACTTAATTCACTAGTCCCTTGCATTGAGACCCTTTGTTTGCTCTTAGCGAGGAATGACTCGAACCATTTTGCAGCACTGCCCATGACATCATTGATTTCTAATTTATTTAAAAGGATGTTGTGGTTCACACAATCAAATGCCTTTGACAAATCACAGAAAATAACTGCTGCTTGTAACTTGTTATTTAATGAATTAAGTACATTTTCACTGTAGGTGTAAACAGAGTTCTCGATATCAGAACCCTTCAGAAATCCCAGTTGTGTTCTTGATAATATGTTATTTGTGGTCAGATGGTTGAGAAGCTGTCTGTACATTACTTTTCCTTAAAATTTTTGAGAATGCTGTGAAAAGTGAAATCGGTATGTAGTTTGGTGGTATCTCTGTATCCCATTTCTTGAATAGAGGCTTAACATCTGCATATTTTAGCCAGTCAGGAAATGTCCCAGTTATAATTGATTGGTTACACAAGTAACGTAGAATTGTACTAAACTCACAAGAACATACCTTAATTAACTCTGTTGATATTTCATTGTAGCCACTAGAATGCCTTGTTCTTAAAGATTTTATTATGGAAGATATTTCTTTTGGTGAAGTGAGTGACATATTCACGTACCTAAAGCTATTTGTAAAGGCTAGTTTCAGATATTCAAGGGCATTATTTACTTATCCTGACAATCCCATTACATCAGTAACAGATATAAAGTACTTGTTAATTATATTTGCCACACTATGCCCATCGGTGTGTCATCTACCCTTAATGCTATTTGCTCCTGTTCCTTTCTGGTTCCAGCAGTCTCCTCTTTCACTATATCCCATATTGTTTTTATTTTGTTCCCTGACATTGCTATCTTCTTCTCGTAGTGCATTTGTTTAGATGTCTGAATTGTTTTTTTTAATACTTTACAGTATTCCTTGTATTTAGCTAAATCATCAGCATTGGAGCTATTCTTGGTCGACAAATACATTTTCCTTTTTGTCTTACAGGAAATCTTTATTTCTTGTGTATTCGATGGTTTTATTATAGACTTCTGTTTAATTTGAGTAACTTTCGGAGGAAAACAGTTGTCAAAAATTTTACTGACATTGTTCGTGAATGTGTTATATTGTCATTCATGTCATGAGCGCTATAAACATCTTTCCAGTTCATATCTTTGAGCAGTTTTCTAAAACACTCAATTTTTTGTTGATTGACTATTCTGCTGTACTGCAGTCTTGATAATCTGCTTAGTATTTACATCTAAAACAAGGAGCTGCATGTCATGATCTTATAGTCCATTTACGACAGGTTTTATGATATGTTTTTGTTCTTTAGATTTGTTTATAAAAATGTTATCAATGGCTGACCTTGAGGATTTAGTGATCCTAGTTGGAAAGTTTACAGTGTGAGTTAGATTGGAAGACAACATTACCAACTGCAGTAATTGTTCACTGGAATATTGCATTAGAAAATCTGTAATAAAGTCACCAGCAATCAAATTTCTTTGTTTCTTCCTGTTAAATAACACAAGAAAGCTTCTATATGATTTATGAATAGATTATAATTTCCTGCAAGAGCTCGGTAGATAGTTACTATTATATAGCATCTGTGACCCAGTGCCGATCACCACAGATGAGCTTTGGAACCAGGTGAATGTAGCATGGATGGCTATACAACAGGATGCCATTCGCGCCTTATACACGTCGTTGGCAGCATACATGGAACAAGTTATCAGGTCCCATGGCGGACCCTGTACCTGTTAGGTAACAGGACACATGCTGAACCGAGGTGACTGAACTGCTAATTGTTTCTGCAGAACATACTAATGTTCATGCCCTGTGAATATGAACGTCCTACCTCGAGACGTTCAAGGTGTTCTGATATCCCTGAACATGAGTGTAGATCAGGTACATGGTAAAAACCTGGTGCAATGATAATCCGGTCAGACCAGAAATAGCACAAAAGAACGACGGCCAGAGTACAGACCAGTTTACAACGTTCTGCATGGGCGCAGCAGCTGCTGGGTCACTGTTCTGCGACTGCTCCAGTTTCAATCCATCATCCAGCAGCTTCTCTCACCTCTTAGTTCATGAGAACGTGAAACAAATTATCGCAAAATGATTAATAAAACGATTTTATTCCCACCTGACGCCTAAAGAACTTTCCTACGTCATTATCCTATCTTACATTTTGAGTTAATATTTCATATTGGGAAAAAAGCTGATGTAACTGAACTATGACAGGCATGATTCGTTTAGATTAGATTACGTTTTGGTTCGATATACCCAAAAATAAGATAATTCTCGTGGGCGTGGAACAAACCAGAAGGAATAACATAAAAAACATAAGACATTTGAATATAGTACTCCCTACCCTGATCATTTCTCAGAAGAATGTCAAAATAGGTTATGCATTACTGTAAACTGGAACTGCTAATATTTACAGAATTTGTACACTGTCAGAATGAAACACAGTTACACACTTTTAACACATTTATCATACGCAAAATACCTAACCTTCACTGTTGTGACCAAGTGCTGTCAAAATTATAATGTAACAGACAAGTTTACTTAAGGTTGTTTAGCAGTCTCTGTTAAGGTATTCATCTATAGAGTTGAAGGGGTTGCCTGCCAGAAAGTCTATCCACCTCTGTTTGAACCATGCTTTATCTGAAACCAACTTCTGAAACTTCTACTTATTGAAAATGTGTGTTCCTGAATATTGGACCCCTTTTAGGGCCAAGGGAAGTGATTTTAGATCCCCATGTACATTGTTCTTGTTCCTAGTATTCATACTGTGTATTGAACTATTGGTTGGAAATACAAATATATTACTTTCAACAAATTTCATGAAGGAATAAAGGTACTGAGAAGCAGTGGTTAGAACACAGAGTTTCTTGAACAGGTTTCTACATGATATTCTTGAATTTACACAACAAATGAGTTTTACTACCCGCTTTCTCACGCTAAAAACTGTTCCCGATTTTACGAGTTACCCCGCAATATGATCCCAGATGATATAACACAATGAAAGTGAGCAAAGTATGCTAGTTTTTTTTATGTTTATATCTCTTACATCTGACATCACTCTCACAGCTAATAAGGTGTTTAAGTTTCAGCAATTCTTTGGTACGCTCTCCCCAAATGAATTTGTTATCGAGTTGTTGCCCCAAAAATTTAACACTGTCAACCTCTTCGATCTACGTGTATTCATGAGTTATACACATCCTGGGAGGAAATATCGTACAGGTTCTGAACTGCATATAGTGAGTCTTTTCAAAGTTTAGTGACAGTGAATTAGCTTTAAGAAACTACGCCTGAACAGGCCATGAGGGCCCAACGACAGCGACCGGCCACCGTGTCGTTCTCAGCCAACAGGCATCACTGGACGCGGACATGGAGTGTGGTGTGATCAGCATACCGCTCTCCTGGCCTTATGTCAGTTTACGAGACCGGAATTGGCTTTAAGTCATTTATTAATCTGACTGAAAAGTTGATTAGCAGCTACTTCTAAATCCATACTTGGCTTGCAATGTTTGTATCAACTGCAAACAAAACAAATTTAGCATCTGGCAGTGTAACAGAGGAGAGGAACGGAAGATTTTTATTCAGATGTTCCGTCGACAATGATGTTACTAAGCTCATAACACAAGCTTAAAATGGGGAACAGAACAGGCAGTGTTGGATGTATCCTGATATTGCTGCAAAATTTTTGTCTTATATTCTGATGAGAGGGACAGGCTCCCTCTCAGCCTACGAGAGCCTAAAGAGGAAAACAAGGAAAACACAATTTGGATGGCCTATCTGGGATCTGGGATCTGAGCTTTCGTCCTCCTCAGTAAGAGTCCACCGTCTTAGCACTGTTACAGCAAATTTGTGGCACAGATGTATCACAAAAGCTGTTAACCCTGATGAACAGGAAGCGGTGTGTCTCTTGGCTTCGCCTTCGACGCCGCGATCCCGCAATGCATCTGTACTTAGCGGGTTATCAGCAACTCAAACCCTGCGTTGAGGCTGGTTTCCATAGTATCCAGTTCAGCATAGAGGGGCTCCCGGTAACGTGTCGGAGAGTATAGATGACAGCAACAGGGGTACCTCCTGACATGCACCTTGTACAGAACTCGAGAAATTGTTCGTGACATCATATAACTTGAAAATTACCAATGTGGGCGCCCCACGTTGGGAGCCAAAAATTAAGAAGCCAACATTTTTTTAAATTATTTATTTATTTATTTATTATTATTATTTTTTTTTTTTAGTGTTCAGTCGTCTGACTGGTTTGATGAGGCCTGCCGGGAATTACTTTACTGTGCCAGCCTATCCATCTCAGAGTAGAGCTTGTAACCTCCGTCCTCAATTATTTGCTGGATGTACTCCAATCTATGTCTTTCTCTACAGCTTTTACCCTGTAAAACTCTGTCTAGTAGGATGGAAGTTGTTCCCTGGTGTCTTAACAGATATTCTATCATCCTGTCCCTTCTCGTCGTCTGTATTTTCAGTATTTCCTCGCCGATTCTGCAACAAAGAACCTCCTCATCCGTGACCTTATCAGTCCACCTAATTTTCAACATTCGTCTGTAGCACCACATCTCAAATGCTTCGATTCTCTTCTACTCCGCTATTCCCGCAGTCCATTTTTCAGTCCCACACAATGCTGCGCTTCTAACGTATATTTTCAGAAATTTATTCCTCAAATTAAGGCTTATGTTCGATACCAGTAGACTTCTCTTCGCCAGGAATGCCCTCTTTGCCATTACCAGTCACCTTTTGATGCCCTTGCTGCTCCATCCATCACTGGTCGGTTTGCTGCCTAGGTAGTAGAATTCCTTAACTTCACCTATTTCGTGACCATCAATCCTGACGTTAAGTTTCTCGCTGTTCATTTCTACTACTTCTCATTAGTTTCGTCTTTCCTTGATTTACGCTCAGTCCGTATTCTGTACTCATTAGACTATTCATTCCATTCAGAGGGTCACGTAATTCTTCTTCACTTTCAGTCAGGATAGCTACGTCATCAGCGAGTCATATCATTAATATCCTTTCATTTTGAATTTTAATACTATTCCTGAACCTTTCTTTTATTTCCATCATTGCTTCTTCGATGTACTGATTGAACAGTAAGCTTCGTTCTTGGTGGTCCATTCTTATTATTTCCTCTTGGTGCTTGTAAACATTGTATATTACCCGTCTCTCCCTGTAGCGAACCTCTATTTTTCTCAGAGTTTCGAACATCTTGCACCATTTTACATTTTTGTACGCTCCATCCGGTGTCTGTGGGTCCCCTGAATCGTCGACCGGTTCTTGTTTTCTAAGGTAGTAAGTAAAACTATTACTCCCAGGCCAGAAGATTCACATGCTTTCGCTTGTACATTCTTGAAATTTTGGAGATTTGTGATACGTTGCTATGAGACCAAACTCTCGAGGTCACCACTCCCTAGACTTACACATTACGAGGGTCATTCAATAATTAGACAAATTGGCCTGGAGAAAAAAAAAGTTTATTTTTACGAATCAATACATTTTCTACTTTCCAACATAATCCTCTTCAACGCTTATACCCTTGTTCCAACGGGATACAAGCCTTATTGGTTCGACTGCAAAGAGCTCTTTATCTTGATGTTTGAACCAATTTTCCACAAACTTTTTGAGTTCCTCGTTGTCTTGGAACCTCTTGCTACGTAATGTCTCTTTCAGTGCTCCAAACAAATTCAAATCACCAGATTCTAAATCATGAATGTAAGGAGCATGACACAGCACTTCCTAGTCTATTTTGTCCATGGTTTCACGGGTTTGTTGAGCAATATGAGGACATGCGTTGTCCCACGACATTTCTCTCTCATGGCTGGCTTCACTTAATTTAAAAGCAAATCTGAGTAGTATTATACGCTGCTCTTCGAGATATCACAAGAAACTGGCTATTCTGCATTCCAAAACAGCGTTAACATGACTTTTTCTGCTGATGTTTGGGATTTAAATTTTTTCTTGACTCCATGCTTTGTATTTTTGATTTTGGCTCATAATAGTGGTTCAAATGGTTCAAATGGCTCTGAGCACTATGGGACTCAACAGCTGTGGTCTTTAGTCCCCTAGAACTTAGAACTACTTAAACCTAACTAACCTAAGAACACCACACACATCCATGCCCGAGGCAGGATTCGAACCTGCGACCGTAGCAGTCGCACGGTTCCGGACTGCGCGCCTGGAACCGCGAGACCACCGCGGGCGGCTCATAATAGTGAACCCAAGTTTAAATACAAGTTAAAATTTTGTTGAGGAAGTGCTCTTCTTCTCTTTCGTAATGTTCATTTTGCTCTGTGCACAGTCTCAATCTTTTGCCTTGCGTAGCCACGTCAACTCCTTTGGGACCCATATTGCACGTATTTTGCGGTGCTTCAGCTTGTTGCAGATAATGTTATGAACCGTATCTGTACTAACTTGAACCTCATCACCTGTCATTTTCACAGTGACACGACTGTGGGCGCGATTAATGTCTTCAGTTCGACTTTCAAGTGAGGGAGTTGAAACTGCAACTAGTCTGCCAGAACAGTATTCGTCCGTCACTGAGTCGCGACGGTTTTTTAACTGCACTACCCACTTCCAAAAAATTGCACGATTTATACATCCTTCACGAAAAACCTTAGATATTCTACAGCATATATTGACTTGTTTTTCGCCTTCAGAAAGTAAAAAACGAATAACGCAACGTTGTTCACCTAACGTGGATGTTTCAAATGGACTATCCATCTTGAAATGTATTTTTGAGGCTACAAACAAAACGGAACATCAGCTAATCAGGGCTCACCCCAGTGATGACAAAGCTATGAAAATAATAAACTTGCCCTACTAATAGTCTTTTCCCCAGACCAATTGTAAGTAGGCTGTTTAGGTTTTCTTCGCTCTGTATAAAAATCACTGGTTGTGCTGTGTGCAGTCAGTGGCTGGTTGGCATTGTTGTAATACTCGCCATTGTAGTGTTGGGCAGCTGGATGTTAACAGCGCGTAGCGTTGAGCAGTTGGAGCTGAGCCGCCAGCAGTGGTGGATGTGAGGAGAGAAATGGTGGAGTTTTGAAATTTGTAAGACTGGATGTCATGAACTGAAATATATATTATGACTTTTGAACACTATTAAGGTAAATACATTGTTTGTTCTCCATCAAAATCTTTCATTTGCTAACTATGCCTATCAGTAGTTAGTGCCTTCCGTAGTTTGAATCTTTTATTTAGCTGGCAGTAGTGGCGCTAGCTGTATTGTAGTAGTTCAAGTATCAAAGATTTTTGTGAGGTAAGCGATTTGTGAAACGTATAGGTTTGAAAGTCAGATTGCGTTGCGCTAAAATTATTGTGTGTCAGTTTAAGCACAGTCATGTATAATTTTTCTAAGGGGACGTTTCATATGCCGACCCTTAACCGAGGATACCACACTGCAATCTTCTGATTTTTTTCTTGTAGTTTGTGTAATTAGTGTAGGTTTTGTTTATTGCCAGCGCGTAATTATAGAAAGTATTTTTTTGTAGTTGTAGTTTTTCATTGTTGTACAGTAAAACAGTTGTGTCATGCATGTAGATCTGCAGGAAATATTTCGCGGCTGCGCTTGCAATTAACGAGATATTATTTTCAATGCTACGTTAATGTGTTTACATATGTTGGTCTTCAAATTGTGCTTTTCTGTGTTATCGTGTGAAATATTGTTACAATAATGGCGTGTGCAAAACGTAATACTAGGGTCCAAAGTAAACTGAGAAATGACAGTGAAGACGAAAGCAGTGTGTTAGCGCCACCGTGTAATGAATTAACTAATGTTCAAAGTAGTAATTTGGTAATTGTGCATAGGGAAATGGAGCGGGCTGCAAATAATGGAGTAGGCAGTGAAACAATTAGTGAACAGGGAAGCATTATCGATCGATCGGTCGGCAACAGCTCGCCTCAGGATTCCGAAATGGCAGGACACAATCTTCCAAACACTGTAGATTCAGGTTTTGCGTCCTCATCGTTTTCTCAAATAAATCAAGACACATTTTCTGCTTTTCATAATGCGAATATTGCCGGTTCAAATGCACTGCCGAATAGCACTGAGGAACATGTTTCAGACACCAGTGCACTGCTATTACAGTTAATGCAACAAATGGGACAAAGGCTACAAAAGTTAGACACAACGCTTGAACAAAATTAGAAACAAATGAGACAAAATCTTCAAAAGTGAGACGCAATGCAACAAAAGCTTCAAAAGATAGACTCAATGGATTATATGCTTGAACAAACACGTGAAGATTTAACTACTGAGTTACATAAAATCGAATCGATATGTCAAAAAGACTGTAATGACGTAATAACACAAATTTGTGAGCATTTCCAACCTACTTTTTGCGGCATGAAAATATATTACAGAATCACTAATTAGCCATAAAAGAACTGCAAACTATTGTTCATGAAAATCATGAGACCTTTCAAGCTAAGATTGACTCAGTTGCATCTACCGATTCGGTTACACAACTTGCAAAAACTCAGGAAAACTTAAAGGACACAGTAGATACTCTGAAAATTGGTTCAGAAAGACACATGCGGGAAATTAGTTCATTATCAGACAAAGTAGTCGAACTTTCGGATCTACGAAGGTAGATGATAATCTGAATGACACAAAACCGGTAGTCTTTAATGACACAGAAGAGTTCGAACAAATTAGGAAATTCAAACAAAATCAAAATCAAATTAATACGCAACACCAAAGAGAAATCCGGGAAGTACAAGATCAGCTGACACAGATAATACAAGAGTTACGTATTTCAGAGAACACTCGCGCTCCAATACGGGAAGAGGGACTTAGAAATACGGAACAGCCACAAAATAATAAGACAGGGCATTTCGGAAATTATGAAAGAAATTGCCAAGGTGCACCGAATTTTGAGATGGAACCGCCGACACGACGTAACAATGACTGATATGCTGCTCGCCGACACGATGATTTTGACTATAAGCTGTTCATTACTACACGTAAATTCAAAACATTTAAAAATTCTGGCAACGACATTCATCCACAAGCGTGGCTCCATCAATTCTCTCATTGTTTTCCTCCGAACTGGTCATTAGAACACAGATTAGAATTTATGTGTGGCTACTTAGAAAATGAACCAGCTGTAAGAATGCGATCGGTCATTCACGATTGCCACAGTGAAGGAGAATTTTACCATGCCTTCCTCTCAGCATATTGGTCTCAAGCCACATAAGACCGAGTAAAACACGGCATCATAATGATGAAACATTTCGAACAATCTTAATTTTCCAGTCTTGTGAAATATTTTGAAGATATGTTACATAAGAATCAGTACCTCTGAAACTCATACAGCCCCTCAGAACTCATCCGCATTTGCTTAATAAAATTACCTGATCATATACGACATATTATTTTGGCAGGACGTTGCAAAGACAACATTGAAGCTTCTCAGGGACTCTTACAAGAATTAGAAATTGACACTGACAATCGCGGAACGCGAAAAAAGGAACACAACAATTACAGGTCACATCCGTCGCAATTCCACGATGAAAGAAATAATAACTGGACACGACAAGGCTGTTCTCACAACACAAATCGCGACCAAAACGGACATCACCTGTGTGACAACCGTTGGCAGAGTAGTAATAATTACAGGGAAAGATCACCTCTCCGCGGTAATGACTATCACAGAGACGATCAGGGGTGACAGATAATATGGGAACCAAAATAAATATTATCAGGGGAGACAGAATAACTTTAGACGCAATGGTCCAGCGCGTAGTTACGATTAAGGGAGAAATTCTCCACCACGTGACCGACAAGAAACAAACTATGGAATCTACTACATTACGACATGGTGAATTTGTAGAAGTTACGTCTCCTAATCCCAATAACAACGCGCGCCAACATAGAAACAGACAATGACTGGCACCGCAGGCAGCCACGTGTGCCAGCTGGCTCCGAGAAAAACAATATAGACGCTAACCTTGAGAACAACTTTAGCTTTCTTTACCGATGTACACTACATGATAATTGCTGTGAAGCTGAAACTCTACGTACTAGGAAGAGTAAAGGATTACACCACATTTCACACGTAAAATCGTTTATTGAAAGATAATCTGCTTTTTAACTTTGCCTTTGCCATAAGACTTTTCACTTCATATTTCTAGTATGCTTTGTCTGACTTAAGAAATTGTTAACATGCAACAATGTTTGAAGTTAAATACCCAGTCTAGAACCTAGGGAACATTTTCAAACAGAAATTATGAATGCATTGTTATAGTGAACAGACGACACAGTGTTGTATTTGTACATTCTTGCTTGTTAGTTGCACGATTATGTAACAACTATCAGGCTTACATACTTAGGACATATACTGGTACTGCTAATGAGATTTTAATGCAACATTTTGGTTTACTTGAAAATACATTCTGGATTTAAAGTACTTTCTGTGAGATACCAGATGACACAGTGGTTAGTTTATGTGACAGCTACACGATTTTATCACGACGTTACTAATGAGTGACAATTTACAATGTTGCTTTTGCGGTTTATCTGTTTTATATCTGCACAGTTTTTCTGAATTTTTTTGGAAAGTAAAACATGTTTTAGTAGTAACGTTTGTGGTATAGCTACAATGAGACAGCCTTTTCTGTAGCACAACAATACGTATAGTACAGTACTTACTTCATCAGGGCAATAAGCGTAATAACTAAGATATCTATACGCAAAGCAATTCACTTCGTTTATTACGAGGTAAGTACATTGACTTCAGCAGAACTTTACTCACAGACGACGATAACTACGACACTTCCACAGAAATATCTTACAACAAGACGCACATTTAGCCCTACAGGAAATGCATTTGAGTGATTAATTTTGTACTTGAACCATTTATTTTTCAAGATTTTTGAATTACAAAGGTTTTCCGTGATACATTCCTTTCCATTGCTGTAATCTGTAACACCTGAGGGTATAACTACATTAATCCTCAGGGGTACACGCCTACTTTGTATGCCATGTGTCTGGCAAGCACAAGGAGCCCTAGCTAATATGGTATTTGCTTATACAACTTTACACATCGGTACCATATTTCTCTAACACATAAATTACACAGCTATCTGATCATTTAACTGAGAGAGACAAATATTTATTTTACTACATCAGTGACAGATGTTTACGTAATTACACAGTTGGATAACTTCACACTTATGAAACTGTATTTTGTCTGTACTTTGTGAAATGTTCATATATTTTCGGAACCATTGTGATACTATGAGAGCTTTGAATGATGTATTTGGTATGGGATCATAATTTTTAAAGTACGTTTGAGGCAGATGACACTTTTGACATGAGCAGAGAATTTTTATTAGGTTTTGAAATTGTTGGAGGAAGCTACAACGATTTTGAGATTTGGCTGAGGTTTTATGATGTTATTATTACGAAGACAATATGTATTATGGTGTTGAGGTATGTTTATGATCAATAACACGATGCTACCGTATATGAGGAATTTGATTTACAAATACGACACGCTCAAACTTGAAAACATATGATTACACTGTGGAGCTCTTAATTTATGATATTTACTAAAATGCCTAATGAAATGATGAAAACATTTTACATCTATTGTCTTTGCAGTTGAGAGATTGCTCATTTTGTTTAACATCTAGTTTCTAGCTGCACTGCAGCATTGGTTAAAATAAAATATAATACATGCACTAATATAACTACTTTCTGTCTACAGACCCAGTAAAGAATAATTTTATGATGTACTTTCGTAAAAATGACGAACACAAATAGACATTTCCCCTCACAGGAATTGAATAATTAATTTTTTAACGACTTTCTAACTTTCTTGCATAGTAAGTTTTGTGATGCATCACTCTAGTGTTAAGATGTGATGTAGGTATTAAACATGGCCATTTTTACTGTAATATTTTTTCTGGTTGAGCTTTGTCTTGTTTAGATGTAAGTTATTGCATTTGCTGCTGCTGTTTGCCAGGCATAGTGCTACTAAATTTCACTTTGTATTACTGTGTTAAGCCAGTTTTACTACTGGTTTATTTTCTTGTTGCTGCAGATTGGCTAATATTAGTTTAATGTTGCATTTGCTTGGTAATTTACATTTACTATAGCTTGCTTTGCCACTTTGCATTTTTTGTCATTGCTGTTTGTGTTAATTGTTTTGCTCTGCTGCATTGTCTCATCCCTTAGTTTAGCATCTGAGCTCAGTAGATTTAAGTTAGCTTAAGAGAGGGTAGACTATATGAGAGAACGAGTTGTGATGAATTGGAAGAAATGCATTGAGAAGTTATACAAAAAATGTACAGGTATAGGTAGGATTTTCTGGGAAATTAATGATGTAAGATAATGGAAAATAAATAATGAGGTAAGAAATATGTGAACATATAAATACAGAAAGCATGTTTGGATAGGATTTTTTTTTTTTGGTGGAAACAAATGTTGAAATAAGAGGAACGATCTATGGAATGAAGTTTTGGGTTGGACTGCAGTACCAAATGTTACAATGAAAACAAACCCTGCCCTTTCCTTTTGTGTTATCCCACTATCTGTCTGTGTACCCTTGTGTATTTGTTTTCTTCCTGTCTCTGTGTAGTGCTTCATAAAGTTTTTTCTCTTGTAATACTAAGCTACATTCACTATGATGAGGAATACTGTTAGCCTCAAATATAATTTGCATTAATAATATGTTATTTACTTTGTAAAGATCATTAGACATTATTTATCTCTGCTGTTTTGTTGCTCATATGTGAAGTTGATGTTTCAAAAGTTATTCTGATCTTTATGTATGTACTTATGTCATAATTTTTGTAACACTGATGTGCATGTTTATTTCTATTGTTTTATAAAGCCTGTTTTACTACAAATGGTATTTGTATTATTATGTTTTTAATGATGTATTTTGTACCTTTGTTATTGTATTCTTATGTTATAAAATTGTAATTGACACCAGTTCATCAAATTAAGTAACTTGTAAATTACATTTCACTGCACACATTTCTGTTGGTCATAGTATATGGACAATATCTGAGAAGTAGGGACTGATAGTATTTGCAAGGGACTGGATAACAGCATTGCTGGTTCTAAGGACATTTCAAAAAAAATTGTGAGTGCACAAGTGGTGGTTTATGGACTTGCTATATTCTCTGAAAGACTCTTCAATGGTGATTGTGCACCTGCACAGTCAACCAGATGGCTGCTGGCCATCTCTACAAGGACTACACTGGGTCTGCATCTTTAATGGCCCACCAATACCATTATTGATGATACCATTATTTCTACAAGGGCTGCAGTGGGTCTGCACCTCTGGTGGCCTACCAATAACATAATCTCTACCAGGACTACAGTTGGACTGATCTGTGGTGACCTATCTACCAATATCCTTCGACTGACTCTGCTGTGGATTTGCTCTGTTGTGGCCCATTACCTGTGTGCATGTCAAGAGTCAGCACTGTCTTTCCATTGGAGGGACAGCACTACCTCTTCAAGACAGCATGAAAATCCACTACTTCCGTGTGCATTTTCTTTTACTGCTCAGACTTTGAGGAAAAAATCTGCAATTTTACTATGATGGATGATCAGAACTGTCTTTATGGACTGTGAGAAAATTTTAGCTTTTACCCAACATTGTATCAATACGAGTGTGCATTTGATTTCTTTGTTATTGTAATTTGGAATTTTTTCAAATCTATATTGGCCACTGCCCAAAACAATTTGTAAAATTTTTTGTGGGGAGCATGGGGGCTATGTAAGCAGGCTGTTTAGGTTTTCTTCGCTCTGTATAAAAATCACTGGCTGTGCTGTGTGCAGTCAGTGGCTAGTTGGCATTGTTGTAATACTCGCCATTGTATTGTTGGGCAGCTGGATGTTAACAGGGCGTAGCATTGTGCAGTTGGAGGCGAGCCGCCAGCAGTGGTGAATGTGAGGAGAGAAATGGCGGAGTTTTGCAATTTGTAAGACTGGATGTCATGAACTGAAATATATATTATGACTTTTGAACACTATTAAGGTAAATACATTGTTTGTTCTCCATCAAAATCTTTCATTTGCTAACTATGCCTATCAGTAGTTAGTGACTTCCGTAGTTTGAATCTTTTATTTAGCTGGCAGTAGTGGCGCTCGCTGTATTGCAGTAGTTCGAGTAACCAAGATTTTTGTGATGTAAGCGATTTGTGAAACGTATAGGTTAATGTTAGTCAGAGCCATTTTTTGTGGGGTTTTTGAAAGTCAGATTGCGTTGCGCTAAAATTATTGTGTGTCAGTTTAAGCACAGTCATGTATAATTTTTCTAAGGGGATGTTTCACAATTTCTCTCTTTACTTATTGAATGACCGTCGTACTTAGCCTAACTTAAACTAACTTACGCTAAGGACAACACACCCACACCCATGCCTAACGGAGGACTCGAAGCCCTGACGGGAGGACCTGCACTGAGCGCTCTTGACATTCCATTCTAATGGCTGCAGGGGTGCAGCGGTTTTCGGCACACTTCTCATTATCTGGCGAGCTCTTCACGACGTGTCCATTGTTAAAGGAGGCCCTGTGTGGTTGCACAGTGGCTCACCGTCCGCTTTTCCGGCGCTCGCCGCATGGGTTCCGGCTGGCCTCTGGCAGTGTGAGCCGACATAGGAGGCCCGGGTATGACAACCTCCTGCTGCATCTTCTGTAACTTCGATAGCTATTAGGAAAACTTGTTATCTTCCTCCCTGCGAGTGTCGCCGCCTGCATGCAGCTAGTTAGAGACAATTCCGCCTTCACCAGCCAGCTGCTGTCGTACCACCACTGGTTGGATACCGCCACAGATCGAACGTCGCCTTCGCCAACCAGTCGGCTGCACTCCCGCCACCTGTGCTCCGAGACAAATTTGAGCCGTGCACGGCTCGTGTACATGCCATTTATTGTTTGTCATCTTCTCTTACAGTACTGCTGCCTCGTTACCTTATTCCATTCACTGTTGTTGCTAACTTCCTGCCTTAGCTGCCTGTGAGTGGCAGCAGCAGAGCGTATCGCTAAGTGCACTGTGGTACCATCTCTGGAGCGACCGATAGTATTTCCGGGTCGTAGTGTGTCGAAAGCTCAGTGGGGATCTCAGTCGGGACGCAGCAGCAGTGAAGCCGGGGACAAAGCGCCGGTGAGGCGCAGACAGCCAGTACTTGCCTACCGCTGGAGACACACATGGACTGTCCGACTGAAGGAGTGGGAACAACTGTTGGTTGGTCATTCCATTGGACATCTCATCGGTCGACATGTATTTGATCTTCTGATCATTTCCAGGTTTTGGGCAGTCGGTCGGTTGGGGCAGAGCAGCGAGGAAGTCTCCATGGCGCATAGCCAGGACAGAGCCACTGGCGGTTGGAGTTGTGGGACACTTTTTGCGAGGGTTACGAAGTTCGTCGCACACCGAACCTGGACACTAAAGTTGAGTGCTCACTTAATCTACTATTAAGCCACAACTGCAATCACATCTCTTCGTTTGATCCTGGTTCTCGCTTTCTTGGAGATTCCCGCGAGCAACAACGTGTGTGCATTGAAGTCGGCTAGAGTTGCAGCCATTTTCCTGTGTGGTGTTTAACTTAATTTAGTTCATTCCTTCATTAATTAGGTGCACCAGCGGTTTCTTCTGTCTTGTGGCCGTTGACATTCCGGTTACCTGCCTTGGACGTTGACGTAATTTGTGGCAGTGTATTTTCCTCGTCGTCTTGATGCTGTCCAGCATGGCATGTAGTTAGACAGCTGAGGTGTTGTTAGTAGTTTTGGGCGTTTACTCTGACTTGGATGGATTGGGCACCAGTTGCGCTATTGACATCTTGTTGTCGTTTTGCCGGTCAGGTGGATCAGAACTGATCTTGTTGGTTGGTTCGTCGGCTGGCTTTCGGTTGGGTTGCCTTCCGAGTAACAGGTTATCGGTCTGGCTGCCTGTCTCACCTAAACAGTCGTTAGTGTTACCTTCCCAGGCCGACCCTTGGAGCCTTCTGAGCGCCGCTCCTTGCGTTTTACATAGTGATTGCCTCTGTAGTCTTAAGTGGCATTCAGTGTGGCATTCAGCCTAGTTTTAGCTTATTAAAATTGAAAGACCTTTTTTTAGGCCTTGAGCCGTAAAAAAATATTTCTTGTTGGGTATGTTGCCTTCAGCCGAGTTTCAGCCTTTCAAATTTAAAATTGAAAATTCCTTGTGTCTAGGCCTTATGCGATAAATTTGTTTCAGGGTGGTATGTGGCCTCAGCCGAGTTTTCACGCTTTGCAAAAGTTGAAAATTAGGTTCTAGGCCTTAAGCCATAGGAAATATTTTCTAGTTTGTATGTGGCCTTCAGCCGAGTTTTTGAGTTTAAACTAAAAACTGGATATTTCCTTGTCTCGGCTTTAAGTAGTAAGATTGTTTGGGTTTAGTATATGGCCGAGTTTTGGGATAAAGCCTTTAGCCTATTATTATTCAAATTTAAAACCTCTTCCCTGTAGGTCTTTAGCCATAAATTTGTTTTCTGCTTGGTGTGCGGCCTTCAGGAGAGTTTTAGTTTTCTTAAATTAAAAATCCTTCTCTTCCCCTTAACTCGTAAGATTGTTATTCTTTAGTATGAGGCATTTAGCGGAGTTTTACACGAAATATTTTAAGATATGGTATTCGGCCTTTCCAAATTGAAAGCTCTTCTTCCTAGGCCTGAAGTCATTATATTGTTTTGTGGATATGCGGCCTTCAGCCGAGTTTCAGCCTTTTCAACTAAACATTGAAAATCTTAGTCTTAGCCTTAAGCCGTAACACTGTCCTTGATTAATGTGAGGCCTTCAGCCGAGTTCTATGGGAAAAATTTAAGCTAAGGCTTTCTGCCTATTTACATTGAAGTTAAAAAAAAATTCCTTTGTAAAGAAGTGAAACCTCCAGAAGAACTCCTGTACATCAGTTTCTTGCTTTTAGGCCTTGTGCCTCGGATTTTCGATGTGGCCTTCAGCCGATCCAAATTAAATCAAAGGAGGTCATTCGTTAAAACCTTGAGAGTTTTGATTCTTGGTTGTGTGTTTTAAGGAATAAAGTTTATATGTTGAGTGCAGGTTCGAATCCCGCCTCGGGCATGGATGTGTGAGATGTCCTTAAGTTAGTTAGGTTTAAGTATTTCTAAGTTCTAGCGGACTGATGACCTCAGATGTTAAGTCCCATAGTGCTAAGAGCCATTTGAACCAAGGTGGTGTACTGAACTGTGCAGATAAAAGCAAAATGGAAACACTGACCGGTATTAACACAAGCATTGCAATACAGAGCATTCTGAAACAATCGAGACGTCGTGGATAGCGCAGGCACGGAAGCTGAGCGTGTTCGTTCAGAGGGATAGTTGCCCTCGGGTGATAAAAAAAAAAAAAAATGTGACTGAATATATTAATGGTGAAATTGAATGGGTGTCATGGGACGACCCCAAACATATGCAACGAATAATAAACTGAGTTAAACTCCGTCCGAACAGGCTTTGGAAGGCCCAACGGTACCGATTGATCGGCTGCCGTGTCATCGTGAGCCCGCAGGCGTCACTGGATGCGGATATGGAGGGGATTGCGGTCAGGACACCGCTCTCCCGGCCGTATGTCAGTTTACGAGACCGGAGCAGTTTCTGCTCAGTCAAGTAGCTCCTCAGTTTGCCTCACAAGGGCTGAGTGCACCCCGCTTGCCAGCAGCGCTTGGCAGCCCGAATGGTCACCCATGCAAGTTCTAGCCGAGCCCGATAGCGCTTAACTTCGGTGATTTGATGGGAACCGGTGTTCCACCGCGGCAACGCCGCTGGTGCAACGAACAATGACGAACACAATGATATTAAAAAAAAAGAAAGAAGTGGTCACGCTGTTGGGATGAAAAGCGGGCGAGCTGTGTTCAGAGCTCCTACGTACCAAATTCTTTTTCTTCTGCTTGCTGTATACAAACTTCTGTGCGTGTCGTGCTGTAACGTCTCTTAGCAGTCGAAGGGAAGTGGATTTCGAATGGGAACGGCAAACTTTTGATAGCAAGCCGACAAGTCAACCGTATTCTCCACCGGAAAACACATGTAGTGTGTCATACACGGCATTAGCGACAGTACGTGAATCATATGACAGGAATCTCATACCGACACGCCTAATTTGTACGCCTTGTAAAGTCAGCGAGATAAGCTTCCTTGCCCGATATAGTTGTTTGTATGAATGTGAGTGTGATCGCTGCCAAGGAAATGATGAAAACATAATAGATTGTCACATAAGCTTCAACAAGCGAACGCTACAGCTTCACAATCACGCAGTTTATCTGTGCTCTGTCAAAAAATACTTTCTTAACGATTTTGAAGTTGCGTTCCAGTTCGGTAATTTGGTCTTTTGAATTCGTTTGTTGTGGCATAGTTCACACCCGCTTAATTGTTGTTTTCATTTCTGTGAGCCGTCTATGTGCTAACTCGCCTTCTCTCTCTATTCATCACATTTGCTTGCGACGGTAATGTATTCTTATCACATGATTTATATTCTACAACCAGTGCACAGTACGACACCTGCCAAGACTACAGACAGAGAAGAGACAACTGCATGATTGAACGGAGAGTTCTTAATCTAGTAAAAAAAAGAATTAAAATAAATGGTAGGAGGGAGTTTTCAATATGGCTCGTCTGCTCTGCAGTCAAACACCGTGAACACTTAACCACGATCCTCTTCTACTTCACTCGATGTTCAACTTGTTAAGGTTGGACCGTTCACTGCCTCTACTTTGCTTGTTTTCTCACAGTTCAGTACGCCTTCTTCCCGTTTTCATGTTCGATCTGTGTTCAGTTTTTGACGGGGTGTCCATTGGGTTAACTTACCAATAAATCTGAGGGGGGTGCAATAGGAAGTTTCCCTTTTTAAGAAGAATTTCTGCCGCGCGGGGTTAGCCGAGCGGTCTTAGGCGCTGCAGTCATGGACTATGTTGCTTGTCCTGGGGAAGGTCCGAGCCCTCCCTTTGGCATCGGTGTGTGTGTTTGTCCTTAGCATAATTTAGGTTATGTAGTGTGTGTGCTTAGGAACTGATGACCTTAGCAGTTAAGTCCCATAAGATTTCACACACATTTGAACATTTTTGAACAAGAATTTCTCGAGAAAGTTTACTTTGTTTTGTTGTATTGCATCAGAAACAGCAGACTGTGTTCGAACTGTACTTGTTGAAATAAACAAAGTTTAGCTCCATCTACCCGCGATCTTGTGGAAGTATTCTGAGTGAGATATACTTCAGCCCGAAACAGAAAGACAAATAATGGAGCACACGAACTCACCAGCCAAGAAAAAATTCAAAACCAAAGCATCAGCAGGAAAAGTCATATTGACAGTGTTTTGGGATGCTGAAGACTCAGTTTTTTTTATTATATCGAAAAGCAGCGTAAAATGAGCAGCCAATACTACTCGATTTGCTTTTAAAGAAGGTGAAGCCAGCCATGAGAGAGAGATGTCGTGGACGTCAGAGGAGAGATGTGATTCTCCGTTTAGACAACCCATGTCCTCATATTGCTCAACCAACCCGTGAAACCATAGACAAAAAAATGGCTCAAATGGCTCTGAGCACTATGGGACTCAACATCAGAGGTCAACAGTTCCCTAGAAGTACTTCAACCTAACTAACCTAAGGATATCACACACATCCATGCCTGAAGCAGGATTCAAACCTGCGAACGTGAGAGCAGTGCGGTTCCGGACTGAAGCGCCTAGAAACGCTCGTCCACAGCGGCTGGTCATCGAAAAAATGGGCTGGGAAGGGCTGCTTATCCCCCTTACAGTCCTGATGTAGCACCTAGTGATTTCCATTTGTTTGGTATACTGAAGGAGGCTTTACGTTGCCAGAGGTTCCAGGACAAGAAAGACGTGAAAAAGTTTGTCGGGAAACCAGAGTCCCATCATTTTTGTGTGACACGGAAGGACTCTAGTTATCTCCACTTCGACACAGGTTTTGGAAGACAGGATCAGCTAAATTGTCAGAAGATGCTGATATCGATGTGAGAGAGTCGATGTTGGATGTTTAAGAGGTTACATGGAAGGACTGCGTTGCTATTACCACTTGATTACTCTGAGTGACAGCTTTATTTAAATTTCTTCCATCACCGCTGAAGGGTAAGTGTTTACAAGTCTTGTGATATGTATATGGAACATCTCCCAAAGTGCAAACACTCGGCTGTACTACTATAAAGGGATATGAAATTGACAGAATGTGTGAAAATGCTCATACAACAGGCAAACAGGATAACTGATGTGATGAATGGTTTCCTAGAAAGTGCTGTACAGACTGAAAGATGTCACCCAGTTCTCTGGCTGCTTCCTTTCATAGTCTCTTTATACGATACCAGTTTTCGCGAATCTGGCAAAAGGAATGAAAATGAGGACTGGAAATGATATTCGAAGTGTAATAGAGTCAATTGTTCCAATTTAACACATCTAACGCTCTTTAATATCCTTTATGTCACTGTGAGGTAGCTGACTCTCATAGTAGAGACACTGCATGGCCAAATTTTCATACTGGGAGTTTCGCAGCTAGTCGTTCAAATTAACACAAGAGGCAGAGGACTTGTTGTGGTTGTTGTTGTTGTCTTCAGTCCTGAGACTGGTTTGATGCAGCTCTCCATGCTACTCTATCCTGTGCAAGCTGCTTCATCTCCCAGTACCTACTGCAACCTACATCCTTCTGAATCTGCTTAGTGTACTCATCTCTCGGTCTCCCTCTACGATTTTTACCCTCCACGCTGCCCTCCAATGCTAAATTTGTGATCCCTTGATGCCTCAAAACATGTCCTACCAACCGATCCCTTCTTCTAGTCAAGTTGTGCCACAAACTTCTCTTCTCCCCAATCCTATTCAATACCTCCTCATTAGTTACGTGATCTATCCACCTTATCTTCAGTATTCTTCTGTAGCACCACATTTCGAAAGCTTCTATTCTCTTCTTGTCCAAACTAGTAATCGTCCATGTTTCACTTCCATACATGGCTATACTCCAAACAAATACTTTCAGAAACGACTTCCTGATACATAAATCTGTATTCGATGTTAACAAATTTCTCTTCTTCAGAAACGCTTTCCTTGCCATTGCCAGTCTACATTTTATATCCTCTCTACTTCGACCATCATCAGTTATTTTACTTCCTAAATAGCAAAACTCCTTTACTACTTTAAGTGTCTCATTTCCTAATCTAATTCCCTCAGCATCACCCGATTTAATTTGACTACATTCCATTATCCTCGTTTTGCTTTTGTTAATGTTCATCTCACTGGGCCGCTGACTGCCACGTCCGTTCGAAGATTCCTGGCCTCTCCACAATGGTACCAGGAGCGACGGTACTGTGGCGACGAGGTCTTCTTGTCTTTCCACAGTGGTTTGATACTCCAGCTGCCCCGGAGGAAGAAATCGAGGCACGTGAGGTCAGGCAACCTGCCTGACCAGGCCATAGCGCTACCTCTGCCGATCCATCGATTCCCCGAGCAGACTCCCGGATGACTCGCCACAGTAATGCCGAAACGAGCACGCGCCGTGTCTTCTTGAAAGTACGTCATTTACCTAATTTTCAGAGGTGCATCGTCCAGCAATTCTCGCAAAACATGTTCTGTACAGAGAGCAGTTTTGAAAGTCAGTACACATTCCCCATCAGTGACAATGGCACAACAGCTTACACTTGCACCGCTTTCAACGTGTTCCATAGCATTACGAGTTGACCTCAGAGACCATATGATCCTTAATGAAATCTATTTGGTTTGACGTTCTCCACCTCCTGTATTAACGTGAACCCTGTATGTCCAGTATGGGGATGCGTTTGCAGTTTACGTCCAGGTAAATTAATACGTGCTGGTACTGACACCCCATGGTGCACAAAACGGGTCAGATCGTTGTTCCAGAGGCCACGATAAAAGCATGCCAAATTTAAAAGAACGCAAAATCCTCAAGATTGGCAACGTTTTACAGAAGTTTGAAATATGGCGCGTACTTCAAAATGGTTCAAATGACTCTGAGCACTATGGGACTTAACATCTGAGGTCATCAATCCCCTAGAACTTAGAACTACTTAAACCTTACTAACCAGAAGACATCACACATATCCGAGGCAGGATTCCAACCTGCGACCGTTGCAGTCGCGGGGTTCAAGACTGAAGCGCCTAGATTCGGCTCGGCCACCGCGGCCGGCGGCGCGTACTTCAATGCGAGATGCTTTTAATAAATTCCACAACGATATTCTGTCTCTAAATCTGGTAGAAAACCCAAAGAGACTCTGGTCATACATAAAGCACGCCAGTGGCAAGACACAATCAATACATTCACTGCGCGATAACAAAGGTAAAGCAGAGTTATTGAACAAGGTTTTCCGAAACTCCTTCACCAAAGAAGACGAATTAATATTCCTGAATTCCAATCAAGAACAACCGCCAAGATGAGAAACATAGAAGTAGATACCGTCTGTAACAAAGCAGCTTAAATCACTTAACAAAGGCAAGGCCTCCGTTCCAGATTCTATACCAATCAGGTGCCTTTCAGAGTTTGATGATAAAATAGCTCCATATTTAGCAATTATATACAACCACTAGCTCTCTGAAAGCTGCGTACCTTAAGACTGGAAAACTGCTCAAGTCACACCAATACCCAAAAAGAGAAGTAGGAGTAATCCGCAGAATTACAGGCCTAATCAGTAATGCCGATTTGAAATATGATTTTAGAACATATACTGTATTCAAACATTATGAAGTATCTCGAAGAAAACGATTTATTGACATATAGTCAGCACCGATTCAGAAAACATCATTCTTGTGAAACACAACTAGCTCTTTATACTCATGAAGTAATAAGTTTTATCGACAGGGGATGTCAGATTGATTCCATATTTTTAGATTTCCAGAAGGCTAGCGACACCGTTCCTCACAAGCGTCTTCCAACCAAACTGCGTGCCTACGGAGTATCGCCTCAGTTGTGCGACTGGATTCGTGATTTCCTGTCAGAAAGGTCACAGTTAGTAGTAATAGACGGAAAGTCATCGAGTAAAACAGAAGAAATAACCGGCGTTCCCCAAGGAAGTGTTATAGGCCCTCAACTGTTCCAGATCTATATTAACGACATAGGAGACAATATGAGTAGCCATCTTAGAGTGTTTGCGGATGATGCTGTCATTTACCGTCTTGTAAAGTCATCAGATGACCAAAACGATTTGCAAAATGATTTAGATAGGATATCTGTATGGTGCAAAGAGTGACAATTGATCTTGAATAAAGAAAAGTGTGAAGTTATTCACATGAGTACTAAAAGAAATTAGCTAAATTTCGATTACGCGAGAAGTCACACAAATCTGAGGGCTGTAAATTCAACTACATACTTAGGTGTTACAATTACAAGTAACCTAATTTGGAACGATCACATAGGTAATTTCGTGAGTAGAGCAAACCATAGACTGTGATTCATTGGCAGAACACTTAGAAGGTGCAACAGGTCTACCAAAGAGACTGCTTACACTACGCCTGTCCGCCTAATTCTGGAGTCCTGCTGTGCGGTGTGGGATCAGCATCAGGTGGGACTGACGGATGACATCGAAAACGTACAAAGAAGGGCAGTTGGTTTTGTACTATAGCGGAATAGGGGAGACAGTGTCATAGACATGATACGTGAATTGGAGTGGCAATCATTAAAACAAAGGCGTTCTTCGTTGCGATGGGATCTTCTACTGAAATGTCAATCACCAGTTTTGTCGTCCGATTGCGAAAACATTCTGTTGGCGCCCACCTACATAGGGAGAAACGGTCATCACGATAAAATAAGAGAAATGAGGACTCGCACGGAAAAATTTAAGGGGTCGTTTTTCCCGCGCGCCGTTCGAGAGTGTAACGGTAGAGAGACAGCATGAAGGTGGTTCACTGAACCCTCTGCCAGGCACTTTATTGTGAATAGCAGAGTAATAACGTAGATGTAGATGTAGATAGGAGTTGGTGTTCGGGACTGGCCATCCGCTGCCCTGCCGGTGGCAATGGCGTCTTTTGTAAGGCCATACAAAGAGAAATCGTCTGGACTCAAAGTGCGGACTCGCAACTTAGACAGCCTACGTACGTCCTCTGTGCATGAACGCCGGTGCTGGCAGAGTCTCACAAACGCTCCTCTTTGCCACCATTGGTATATTCTTTATGTCCTCGAAAGGTGTGTATTGGGAGGCCCAGGAGGAAACACTGACACCCCCTGTCTGACGCCACACTGTCGCCAGCCATGACAGTGGAAGCACTTTTCCTGTAGCGCCTCAGAAATAACTTGACACGCAGGTAGATAATGGAATCGTTTTCTGAGTGTTATCAGGAGGCGCCTTGGGCACCGCATCACTTGCTGTCTCCCCACACCACCCAGAGTTGCCTTTCCTAACCTCCGTAACATCCTTGTTAAACCCTACAATATTCCCAGACTACCTTCTCTACCCAGCGGTTCCTACCCCTGTAACCGACCCCGCTGCAAAACCTGCCCCATGCATCCCCCTACAACCACCTACTCCAGCCCCGCTACTGGTAAAACATACACAATTCAAGGCAGGGCCACGTGTGAAACCACACACGTCATTTATCAGCTGACATGCCTGCACTGCACAGCCTTTTACATTGGTATGACAAGAACTAAACTGGCTGAGCGCATGAATTGACACAGACGAACTGTCCGCCTAGGAGATGTCCAATACCCAGTAGCGGAGCATGCCCTCCAGCATAATTCTAGGGACCTAGGAACCTGCTACACCGTATGTGCCATTTGGCTTCTCCCACCCAACACCAGTCCCTCTGAACTGCGGAGATGGGAACTTGCACTCAACACATCCTTTCATCCCGCCATCCCCCTGGACTGAACCTACGTTAACCAACCTCACTCCCATTTACTCTTCAGTCTTCTCCTCTTTCCCTTTCCTCTTTAGCCATTCATGCATCTTTTCATCCTACATCTTTATACTGTATACCTCTTTACTTCTGTATGCATCCTCTTTGGTTTGAAGCTGGCACAGTACCTACAGTAGAATATCTTTGGCTTCCCTCTGACAACCATGCCTCCATCCTTGCTACTCTCCCTGTTTTCCTTTCCCTGTTGCTTTATAACCTGGGTTGTAACTAAATCCACTTTCCTTTCTTCCCTTTCTTTCCCCTCTCTCCTCCCTGATGAAGGAACACTTATTCCGAAAGCTAGGAGCTTAAATTTTCGATTGTTTTTTGTGTATCTACCTGCTGTACTGAGCTGAGGTAAGTACTGGCCAGCCCCTCTATACCTTTGTTACTATTTGTTTCACATCTTTATATAAGATTTACCATTAATTATTTGGAATGTAACGTACATATGATGATTTTATTTTTTTAATATAGCTGAACCATTGAACGAACTTGTTTATTGTACTGAAAGTTGTTAGATTTGAGAGTTAGGAAAGTGTATTGTTTGGATGTTGAGAAGCTCATTACATTTAAAATCTGCTTTCAGCGATTTTTCTCAGTGTACGAAAGAAAAGAGAGTGTTGTCATTGATGCGCATATTTCATTCTCTTACCAACCTTTCTCTTACAATTCCTTTTAATGGATGATGCCATCAAGTATGTTCGATTTACAGTTAACAGGGAACTCATTGCATCTCTAGAGTGCCTCTGCAGGTAGAAATTTGCAGCTGGAACATAGCGGTGGGCCAGACAGAGCCGTACTGCAACGCAGTATCCAGATTTGCGCAGATTAGAGGTAATGAGGAAATACTTCGATTGCTTTATTTATTCAATCAGGGCCAACTTCAGTTGTTGTGATAAAATTTTGCAAAGCCAATGTCTCTAGGTCTCATGTGCAAGATAATTATTCAGGCAGTTTATACTTTTGAAAATTCTTGTAGGTAGATTGCTAACTTCTACAATATGAAACACTTCTCGTTTCATTGTGACAATCAATTAGTATTATTGTGCAGCTTTGACCTCAGTTTACGACAGTTAATTTACTGTCAGAGCTGAGGATTACAACCAGGAATAGAGTAGTTCAGATCAATTTTTATTTATTTTGATAACTTGCACTTGGCGACATCTTTGTACAGTACATGGGAATATTTTGAGAAACAGTCAGCAATTGTGTACTGCTACGTCTTAATTATTATTGTACATTACCGCAACGCGTATTTTGCTAATATTGCAATTTGCCTTTCAGCTTTGATATTATTGTTCTCGAACTTGTCTGTACATCTGTGATTTTGTGCTTTGTTTTTATATTTCTCTGTTATGATGCCGCGTAGTACGTTTGCCAACAAATCACGCACCTTGATGAATTCGCAAGAATGCGATTTGCAAAATGCGTCTGACACCAACAATACCTTTGCTGATCATGCTGTTGCTACTATAGTTCAGTTCTTTTATCTTGGCGGCTCGTGCATGCCTGTTCAGAAGCGGAAGATTGCTGCGTTGCCAGTTGCAAACGACGCACGTGCCAAGAGAAGCAGCGCCATATTATAGTATAGTTCGCAAACTTACGTTTAGGGGGGAGCGCGCAGTTTATGAAGTAAAGCCACCACGGCCGCATTAACCCCTTCGCTGCTACAGAGATGGGCTCCCAGCATTCCGCGCTGAGCGCCGTTTTGTCATCACTGCACTGCTCGCCTGTGCTGACTCAAGGTGTTCCGACTGCTTTGACAAACTTATCATTCGATTTCACAAAAGTTATTTGGCCCAAAAATTTGATTTATACACATGTTCTTGATTGATACCTTCCGCCAATAAATGACTTAATTTTGTTTCGATGCTCAACGCAGTTATTGAGCACCATTAAATGTAGTAAACCATTGGACGAAACTTCGAAGAGTTTGCATAGGAGTGGCTGTGCGGTTCTAGGCACTACAGTCTGGAACCGAGCGACGGCTATAGTCGCAGGTTCGAATGCTGCCTCGGGCACAGATGTGTGTGATGTCCTTAGGTTAGTTAGGTTTAATTAGTTCTAAGTTGTAGGGGACTGATGACCTCAGAAGTTAAGTAGCATAGTGCTCAGAGCCATTTGAATAATTTTTTTTTAGTTTGCATAGATAAAAGTCCATAGTGTATACTTATCATATGGTCGATTTCAGTTGCCACAGTGTTGAGAATGAAATGTGGACAAGATACCTAAATTTCATATAAAATATACTGTGTAATTTAAGTGCCAGATAGGTGTAGTATGTAATACTGAGAAATATTCCATCTTCCGCAACTGTAATAAAAGTTTTATCTACACCGGGCGCGTTTGGCTTTATTTTTAAGCACTTCAATCAATCAAAAGGAAGTAGACAAAATACATTAAACAAAACTGTGAACTCTTCAAAAACATTAGGACTAGAATATACCGTGTATCAGTGAAGTGCTCTGAGCTATGTCAAATATAATTTGTGTGTGTGGCATACACAAACAGCATTTATTTGCTAAAACACTGAAGAGCCGACACAAACGTTGAATATTGTGTTACCGCAGCACAAAACTACGAAAGGTGACTTGGCAATGGAGGAGACAAAATACTGTCCACTGAAGATGCTTCGAAAGAGAAAAACGCGTCTCATCTAAATAAGACGCTTATTACAGTTGCAGAAGAGGAATATATTTCAATACCATTTGTAAAACTGCGACTGTGGGACAAAAACAAGAAAGAGAATTAGTATTATTGTGTCAATGACTTACCTTTCATTGTTGTGAATCGCTGCAATTGTCATCTGCATCGCTGTAGTCTATGTCGCAGCCCGAGTCATCAGGTATTAGAGTGATGGCGATGCGTTCAAGCAGATTGTCAATAACAGTTTCCCTGTCCATTTCTTCCTCCTGCAGCCTTTGTTCATGCCGAACAAATGCAGCCCACGCTGAAGGAGTATTTCTGTCAAGTGCGTCGTGCAAAAGCCTTTCTGTATCGGCAATTTTGAATGTCACGATTCGTTCTGCGACATTACCCTTCCACTTGCGGCCAAATTAACTCTATCGGATTGTATTGGCAATGGTAGGGAGGCAAACGTAAAACTATGTGTCCATGTTCCTGTGCAATACAATCGATTTATAAAACTTTTGTGTGAGGCTTATGAAGCGCTACAAGATTCAGGATTTAGTACGAGTATGGTTGGCAGTATGTGGCATATTTTTACGTGCAAGCCATAACATATCGGCTTTTTTTGTGCTTGTTGTGAGTGACAACTAGCATTGTCCATTACAATCACCGAGTTTGCAGGCAAATAAGGGAGAAACTAATTCCTAAACCAAATTTAGATTTCTCTGAGTTCATTTCGGAATGATAATCCCCCAAATAGCACTTTTTTGCCCGGAACACTAATTTGCTTTCAGGAATGAATCCGGAGGCAGAGCCAGCGTGAACCATAATCATTCGTCCACCTTTGCCTACTGGCACTTTACACCCACCATAACCATAACTCATTTCCCAACACGCTTTCCTTGTATGATTTTGGTTTACCCATGTTTCGTGCAAGAAAAAAATGTTCTTATTCCAGGATTTTCTTACCTCAATAATACGTCTTAAAAACCGTGCCCTTGAAGCAGCGATATCACTATGTTTCGTTAAAATTTTCTTCCTTCATTTGTATGTACGTATTTGAATCCAGTGTTTCTAAGTATTCTATTCACTGTAGGCATGTTGCCTTTAAATTTATGGTTACACGCATTTTTATTTTTATTTATTTTTTTTTTACACTAGGAAATTCGCCTGTGCTGTACATGTTGAGCACTTCTCGTCTTGCAACATCTTAGAACATCTTTGTCGAAATTATGTAAATTGGTTACAGTTCTCTCATGAGAGCGATATTTCCCTGGGGATCTGAAAAGTGGGCTTCCACAGGTCTCCGCAGATAGTTTTCCTCCATTGGCAATCCGCTGAACGGTTCTCAAGCTAACGCCTGTCGCTTGTGCAGTATGTTCCTGAGATCTGGCGACGTATGTAATAGGTCCACCGTTTTCTGCTCCGCGCTTGAAAAAAGCGTGTATCCTGTAAATTATGTCCCTTGCCTTTTTGTGGAGAGTTTGTCGCTTAACACCATCACCAACCATGACAACTTGCAACAAATGCGATACAAATTCACAAAATAACGACTACAGTAACATTTAACAATCGCACTCGCCAAGACATTCACAGCAGACCGGTCAGAAAACTGCTGAACATTCATTGCCCGTCAGCGGATGTGTGACGTCAGGTGGTTAGAATGAGTCTTAAATAGACCACAGTCGTTCATGGTTCCAACTGTACAAAGTGTTCATTTTAATTGGAGACATTGAAATATCCGAAAATCTACACATCAGATCACACAAATTTATAACTAAAATCCAATGATACCAAATCCGACGAATTTTTGGTCAAATTTGTTATAACTGGATGTCCCCTTCCGAGAGGAACTAACTTTCATTAGGATATCTTTTGGCTCTGTGTGTCGTTTTCAAGAGATTTCAATGTCCCCCGTTAAAATGAACACCCTTTGTAACAAAAAAATTGTTCAAATGACTCTGAGCACTATGGGACAACTTCTGAGGTCATCAGTTCCCTAGAACTACTTAAACCTAAGTATCCTAAGGACATCACATACATCCATGCCTGAGGTGGGATTCGAACCTGAGACCGTGGCGGTCGCGCGGTTCCAGACTGTAGCGCTTAGAACCGCCCGGCCACTCATGCCGTCCCTCTATAACATAAACAGTGTTTATAAATTGAGAAATATTCCATCTTCAGTGACTGTAATAAAACTTTTATTTATACCAGAGTCATTCCGCTTCAGTCTAAAACGTTCTGATTAAAACGAAGTTGGTGAAATACACAAAACTGAATTGTGGACGTAATAAAACATAGAAATTAAAATATATTGTGAGTGAGGCGTAGTGCGCAAACAATGTGTGTTTGTCACAATGGACAGCCAATACTTGCCAAAACATAGATCAGTCGACTAGAACATAGAATACGATGTTGCCAAAGCAGCGAAGCAAAGAATTGCGTCACACAGTCAAATTTGGTAGAAAGTCCGAAGAAATTCTGGTCGTATGTAAAGTACACAAGCGGCAAGACGCAGTCAATACCTTCGCTGCGCAGTGCCGATGGTACTGTTATCGACGACTGTGCCGCTAAAGCGGAGTTATTGAACGCAGTTTTCCGAAATTCCTTCACCAGGGAAGACGAATGGAATATTCCGGAATTTGAAACACGAACATCTGCTAGCATGAGTTTCTGAGAAGTAGATACCTTAGGGGTTGCGAAGCAACTCAAATCGCTTGATACGGGCAAGTCTTCAGGTCCAGATTGTATACCGATTAGGTTCCTTTCAGATTACGCTGATACTATAGCTCCCTACTTAGCACTCATATACAACCGCTCGCTCACCGATAGATCTGTACCTACAGATTGGAAAATTGCGCAGGTCGCACCAGTGTTCAAGAAGGGTAGTAGGAGTAATCCATTTAACTACAGACCTATATCATTGACGTCGGTTTGCAGTAGGGTTTTGGAGCATATACTGTATTCAAACATTATGAATCACCTCGAAGGGAACGATCTATTGACACGTAATCAGCATGGCTTCAGAAAACATCGCTCTTGTGCAACGCAGCTAGCTCTTTATTCTCACGAAGTAATGGCCGCTATCGACAGGGGATCTCAAGTTGATTCCGTATTTCTAGATTTCCGGAAAGCTTTTGACACCGTTCCTCACAAGCGACTTCTAATCAAGCTGCGGAGCTATGGGGTATCGTCTCAGTTGTGCGACTGGATTCGTGATTTCCTGTCAGGAAGGTCGCAGTTCGTAGTAATAGACGGCAAATCATCGAGTAAAACTGAAGTGATATCAGGTGTTCCCCAGGGAAGCGTCCTGGGACCTCTACTGTTCCTGATCTATATAAATGACCTGGGTGACAATCTGAGCAGTTCTCTTAGGTTGTTCGCAGATGATGCTGTAATTTACCGTCTAGTAAGGTCATCCGAAGACCAGTATCAGCTGCAAAGCGATTTAGAAAAGATTGCTGTATGGTGTGTCAGGTGGCAGTTGACGCTAAATAACGAAAAGTGTGAGATGATCCACATGAGTTCGAAAAGAAATCCGTTGGAATTCGATTACTCGATAAATAGTACAATTCTCAAGGCTGTCAATTCAACTAAGTACCTGGGTGTTAAAATTACGAACAACTTCAGTTGGAAGGACCACATAGATAATATTGTCGGGAAGGCGAGCCAAAGGTTGCGTTTCATTGGCAGGACACTTAGAAGATGCAACAAGTCCACTAAAGAGACAGCTTACACTACACTCGTTCGTCCTCTGTTAGAATATTGCTGCGCGGTGTGGGATCCTTACCAGGTGGGATTGACGGAGGACATCGAGAGGGTGCAAAGAAGGGCAGCTCGTTTTGTATTATCGCGTTATAGGGGAGAGAGTGTGGCAGATATGATACACGAGTTGGGATGGAAGTCATTACAGCATAGACGTTTTTCGTCGCGGCGAGAGCTTTTTACGAAATTTCAGTCACCAACTTTCTCTTCCGAATGCGAAAATATTTTGTTGAGCCCAACCTACATAGGTAGGAATGATCATCAAAATAAAATAAGAGAAATCAGAGCTCGAACAGAAAGGTTTAGGTGTTCGTTTTTCCCGCTCGCTGTTCGGGAGTGGAATAGTAGAGAGATAGTATGATTGTGGTTCGATGAACCCTCTGCCAAGCACTTAAATGTGAATTGCAGAGTAGTCATGTAGATGTAGAACGTATGAGCCGAAATTCTGCTCTAAATACTTTTAATACTCTCGCAAAAGAATATATCTCAATGTGAATAGTAAAACAGCGACTGCGGAAGAGAAGATATACAAATTAAACACACAACATGAATATTGTATGTGTGCCTTTCCATTGTTTTTAATTGCTGTGAAAAGGGATATTGGACGACAAAATTAGAAAAACTTATTGTGATTTTAATGAAGAGACAAAGCACTATAAATTTCAAAAAATTACATTCAATCAAATAAAACTCATCAAGTAAGACACTTCGATATTGTTTTTAAATAAAACAATATTCAGCACTCATCAAGGTTTGAACTCAGAAACTTTCACTTGAAACTTGAATACCTTAACCGTTTTGCTAAAGCAGCTCGTCATTCAACATAGCTCCTGCAGGACTCTAAAATGTCACTCAAAATACTGAGAAACACTGTTGGTATGACTATGAATTTAACACGTTTCATCGAAGTACAATAGGAAATAAACAACTAGCGCTGTTCTTTATTGTGATTAAGCAGTTCGTAAGAATGAAACAAACACCTTTCCTTGCTATCACCTGAATTAGGAGGCTTATTGCTTGTTGGTTTAATTAATTAACAGAATATGAAGCAATTGGCATAAAGAATGCTTTTTCCAAACTTTCTATAAAAGAAAGTCTGCTATCAAGACATTGCTTTTGTTCAATTACTTTATCCATGACTGACCGTTTCTAAACCTGAAGACACTCGTCCGTGCTCTGCATTGCACCCAAGCTCTGGCAACGTCGTTCTCTGTTCATTGGCTGACTGTGTTTTGTGACATCAGTTGCCCAGAACGAACCTAAACTCGGCCAGCGTCGTAAATGACGCGCACTTTAGTCTGAAGAAACGTGCATGTTGCGAGTTTCATAATTTAAATGCGCATCGTCTCTGCAATACGAATTTACCGGTGTTTTCCTATTATCAGATGGGAGGCATTAACAAATGAAATCATGTGCAGGAGGAGGAGGAGGAAACTGCACGTAAAGGGACGTTCAAAAGTATTACCCACGTCCATTAACGCGTTCCGAGGTGCTATACTGAGTTCCAAAGCTACGATTACTGGTGCACGGTTGTCAATTAGGTGTAGATATATAACGCTCATCGTTCTTACATGGCTTGGTGGTAATCGACTGTCCAAACACGATGAAGATTGGTCGGCATACTTGACAAGAGGTTACAAAATGATAACTTTACCATTGTCAACGAGATGAGCACGGGCCTGTTTTTATATACAACCACAGGAACATTTCCGGATAGAAGATGTCACAGCGATGTGAACATGTCGGGATCCTTTCGCTGAGTCAGCAGATAGAGCGATTAACGATAATACAGTTGGCAGCTGTAAAAGGGAGAGCAGTCAGAAGGACGTCCGCCGTTTGCTATTTCAAGGTGTACCAGACGTATACTAGAGCAAAAATGAGACACATTAAAATGAAAAACAAATTATTTCTTCAGTACTTTAATAAGAAGAATATGAGGCCAGGGTCATTGGACGACAGGGGAGCATGTTAGGCAGTGCAGGGTCGTTCGTAATGAATGAGTCGCGAGTGTCGATGTTACGACGCCGCTGTAGTGTGTCGCCAATAGACGCCCTCCCGAGACTTGAAAAGATGTAACATTTGAAGCGAAGGGAGCAGTTAATTCTGGGAAGTGCGCGATATTTCAAATATTTCCCGTCGTCTTCTACTTCCCTCATGTAAGTGTAACACTTCGCCAACCGCTTAACGCAAGAATATTTAGAGTGCAGCTATCAACGAAAATTCGAGGAATATAGACATTCATTTACATAATAAAAGGGCTTTACATGTGTCTGTCGTCAGAGAGGCGGCACACATCAGATTTCACAAAAACAAAAGAGTCGTAGTATGCATTATCCATGGAAATCATTTGAGTGCTACAGACGCTTTGTTACGTAAAAATCTGTGTATCAATGACAAATTAAAAATTCTATTAGTATGCAGTGATTGCAGTACAGCAACCGTGCTTCCTGTAGTTGGGTGACGGTTTTCCAAGATTACGCACATGTACGATTGACACCAATTTCTACTACAGTTTCGTAGTAAATTCTATTTAAACACGACGGAGAGTGCATAACATAGTTGTTAGAAGCAGATATTAATAATAAATTTCTTCTGTGTCGCCATCTAGACAACTATCATATGATTTGATGCGTACCCGGAATGTATAAGATGTCGCAGAACTACTTTGTGGAGGAAGATGCGACTACAACGTTAACACTTTGGCAACAGAAGTTGAGCGATACGATTGTCGAGGCAGAAATCAAAGCGATGGAAATTTGTACGTTTGGCCCCTGTAACCCGCAATGTTACAAACAACTTTTAGCTATACGCGATTTATATGTTGAAAGAGTAAATAAAATCTTAGCTAAACAAAGAGTAACCCTTTTAAATGCTCAGACTTGATAATAGGAGGAATCTTTTGGAACACTAAAGGTATCATCTTAGTGAACAGAGCATAAGGTAGGGGGTGCATATGTAGCGTTTGAAAGACGGTAGTAATAAACAGGACACGAGTGCAGATGATGTAAGGTCACGGTTATGTATCACGGAACGCGATGTGTACAGAACATACGTAAACTTTCCAAAGTACGTCTATACATCTGCATATGCGTTTCTAGGGCTGGGCTGACAGCGGTGAGTTCCCGCTACGACTTATGATACATGTGCTTGCAGACAAACACACGTGAAACGAAGGTCGTTACAGTTTGCTGATTGACGTAACACTGGGAGATGTCTGGACACTCTTTTCAAAAGGAGGAATCTCAGGCCGTATGGCAGCACAACCTACGCAGAAAAAAGTTTCCAAAATCCTTGGGTTGGGTGAAAGTAGGGATGTAGGCTATGTCGGTCGTCAGATCGAAAATTCTACGAATGGCGAAAACTTTTGACACGTCAGTACGCTACCCTGTATCCCACTGTTATGAGTTTACTCTGCCAGTAACGTTTTCTGATCATCACGCTTCTCATCTCGATATTGTGTCGGAATCTGTACTGGATTAGGCATATGCCATAGCGTTTCGTTCCGTATAAAAACAGGACACTACCGATGGTCCTTCTTAAAGCATAATCACACGCAGTCCTGAGGAAAGGGCCAGAAAAATATGTGCTTCCCGTGAAACTGATATTTAGTCTTCTGTGGAAGCGGCCAGGTAAATGAGCAACAGTCCAACAACAACAGGAACTCTCAAATTACTGCAATTCTGTCGTTTGTGTAAATAAAGAATTGTCAGGATAGTGTTTGAAACGTTCGCTGTCGCTCTATCTGGCCAAACGTAACAAGGACGGTTATCGCATTAACATTGCGACTGTTGGAAAAGTAGGTTAATTGACCTACTACATGTGTGACACTAACACAACAAAATCAGTTTTGAAATCAGTAATTGATTCCAGGTGTAGATAATGTAACTGTCTAATCCATTTGGTTCCGAACCTCACAGCAAAGATAGATGCATCCGCTGCGTATATGTGTACCTCTGTGGTCGAACGCATGAGTCCACAGTTTCACATGCGCCAACGAGCGGACTATAACGCAATCACGAGCAGTAAAATAAATGTTTGGTGATCTTCGTTCTCTCCGTCGGCGCCGCCGTGCGACACGACAAGATAATACCACTGAAACAAGCTTTTCCCTGTTCATCGCCTTTTCAGAGAGATTAATTGTTGGCTCTAATGTGCCCCTCCTCCTCTCATGTGGAGTGTGTAAAGACGCTCGACGAATCGTTTTTTAAATGTTACCGTTTAACGACTGCAATTTGCACAAACGGAAAGTGAACCGCTGCATACATTGCCACGAAGTAAAGCAAGTTCTCACACTGAGCTTAAATTTCGGATCGGTAAAAAACAGGTGATGCTGTCAACTTCATTATTACTTGTTCACAAACTGAGGCTGGTGACATAACCGCTAATTCTATGTACGTGATTAGGAATTCGCCTTGACTCTAGAAGAATTTTTCTAGGCAGTTACATGTCTTGAAAACCAAGCACTGTAAATACGTTCCACCCCTTACTGCTATTCCTATTCCTCACTACGCATGTCATCCAGATGAGTATAATAAAAGTATCACATGAGTTAACTGGTTTGGATAAAAACGTTTAGACGGTATTTTTTTGACGATTTCTACACGTTTTCCGGAAGATCTTCTCACACAGTCACCAACTTCTCAGGATTGTAGAATAACATCAGCTGGAGGCAGCTGAGACAGAAGGCCGTCCGTGAATGTGTCGAGTGCGAAACAGGAACTGTGGGGATGCGTTAAGGTGGTAAAACTGGCCAGCGGCTGTCAGTATGGCTCATATGTGGGAGTGGACACGATTGCGTCTAGCAAGTAGAGGGATACGCGAAGTTGTGGTGTGGGTACGTTTTAAAAATGTAGTCTCTGCGTCAAAGGTAGGTTCGCTCTTATTTCGGCGATAAACTCATGCATGCAAATTTCTTTGTCGTTCTCGTTTACTTCATATAACAGCCATTACTCGCTGGAGAGTTACAAGTGGCAACAATGCGCGATGCTAACAGCAACAATCACAGTGACAAAGCTCTGTCGGTTGCGAGAGACGGAAAATTCGAGTTATCTATGTTGAATATTCTCCACTTCTGTTTCAGACAAAAATATTTACAGTGCTTTTATCAACGCAAAACAGGGGAATACATACATTTCTATATCATAATAATGCTTTACATTTTCTGTTATCAGAGAGGCAACACAGATCAGATTTAGCGACGGTAATTTCAATCGAGACAGCGGCGTTTCTCCAGACCAATTCGTCGAATCATTTATGTCCCTACGTGGGGCAAAATATTTTAATATATTGTCGAACTGCTACTAATGTTTTAACTCGGTAAGAACACGGACGGCGTCTGACGCAAGAATGCCGTCGCCAGCAACTCTGTTTCCAGTTGTAACGGAATTTTCGGCCCATAGCAGGTTTCGCGGTAGTTTATTATAAACGACGTGCCGTTTTAATAATCCGTTTATATGATACTGACGAACTACGGGGCGGCGAATTGGAAAGAAATGCGATTACGAAGATGAGGTGAAGGCTTTTCTTATAGTTACATCGGGAGAGAGTACCATTTCTTATCGTGTTTTCTGATGATTAGGAGAGATATCAGTATGCTCTTTCAGTCTATCCCTGTAAGCGATGAAAAAAAAAAAAAAAAACAGAAAATTTACCCAGAGTTGATCAACTCGCTTCATCGCCTCGTTAGTAAGGGCGACATCATTTCATGGCGTCTCTGGTTTGGAACCGGAGTTTCAGCTGTGGGCAAAAGTTTACTACCGTTACTAACTAGAGACGCATCCTTACTTCTCAAATAAAGCATTGCACACACAGAAAGCTGAATACACAGAAATCAATAGGAGGAACTTATTTATAATGATTTCATCGCATTTTTGTCTTTCCGGTCTCAATATATACCTGCGGCACAACACTTTCATAGCGTGTGTGAGGTTGTGGTCCACGTAGGAAAACGGTTGAACATAACCTGTCTGAACTAAGAGGTGCTGTCAGTTTCTTAAGATCAGAAGACAACGCAGCTTCATTTGTTAGGAATCCTGATTAGACTGAAAGCTGCTAATATTGCCTCGTGAACCGTATGTGGATAAACTCCAAAACAGTAACTGCTAGTTTCGACAATTACTTCGAAGCATCGGGTTGACCGAAACAAAAGTAGTATGCGTCATTCACAGAAATGTGCTGAGCACCTGACACGCTCGCTTATGCAAAGTCAGTGTATTAAAAACAAACTAATGATTCTAGTGGTACACAGTGGTTTCAGCTTAGCAACTGTGTTTGCCCTAATTGGGACATGGTTTTGAAAAATTAGGAACATGTACGATGCGTGCCAATTCGTACTACAGTTTTCTGGTATGGACTTTACCGACACGTCGGAGAGCGGACACCAATCTTCGTACTAGCACCTAGTAATGATAAATGTCTTCTCTATTCTCATCAGGGCAACTTTCATGCTGATTTGATACGTGGCTGGAATATGTAAGAAATCACAGCACTATTTGGCGGAGGAGGAAGCATACTCCAACAAAAACGCTGTGGCAACAAAGGCCGTACGATTATATTGTCGATGCAGAAAATAAAATGGAAATTTGTGCGTTTGGCACTTGTGATCATCGTTTTCGTAACGATCGATAAGATGTACGCCATTTGCATGTACTGAGAGTATATTAAAGCTGTAGCAGGACAAAAATTACACGATTCAAATGCTAAAACTTAACAATAGGCCAAATCTTTTGCAATACTAAGCGTATCATCGTCTTAGTAAGAGGACTGTAAGGCCGAGCTCTGTCGCTGGCAGCGGCTGCACGTGTGGCGCTGCACAGTCCGTCGGAATAAACAGGGCGAGTGTGTCCATGTTATGACGTCACGGCTGTGTATCATGGATCGTGACCGGCCGCGATCGGTACAGAATATGTGTACATTTTCTAAAGTAGGTGTCTACATCTGCACGTTATCCGTTTCCCGGGCTAGATGGACGGCAGTGAATTATCGGCAGTGCTTAATATGCAAGTGGTGGCAGACTGACGCGTGGACCAAAAGTCGTTAAAGTTTGCTTAGGGGCAGTCCAATAAGGAATGCTTGAACACTCTCTTACAAAAGAAACAGTTTCAACGCAAATGACTGTACAAACCAGTTTAAAATCCTTGCATGCATTGAAGGTATGGATGCATTTAGGTTTGATTTTTTTTCGTCAGTCTACTGACTGGTTTGATGCGGCCCGCCACGAATTCCTTTCCTGTGCTAACCTCTTCATCTCAGAGTAGCACTTGCAACCTACGTCCTCAATTTTTTGCTTGACGTATTCCAATCTCTGTCTTCCTCTACAGTTTTTGCCCTCTACAGCTCCCTCTAGTATCATGGATGTCATTCCCTCTTGTCTTAGCAGATGTCCTATCATCCTGTTCCTTCTCCTTATCAGTGTTTTCCACATATTCCTTTCCTCTCCGATTCTGCGTAGAACCTCCTCATTCCTTACCTTTTCAGTCCACCTAATTTTCAACATTCGTCTATAGCACCACATCTCAAATGCTTCGATTCTCTTCTGTTCCGGTTTTCCCACAGTCTATGTTTCACTACCATACAATGCTGTACTCGTGACGTACATCCTCAGAAATTTCTTCCTCAGTATTTGATATTAGTAGATTTCTCTTGGCCAGAAATGCCTTTTTCGCCATACCAACTCTGCTTTTGATGTCCTTCTTGCTCCGTCCGTCATTGGTTATTTTACTGCCTAGGTAGCAGAAATCCTTAACTTCACCGACTTCGTGACCATCAATCCTAATGTTAAGTTTCTCGCTGTTCTCATTTCTACTACTTCTCATTACCTTCGTCTTTCTCCGATTTACTCTCAAACCATACTGTGTACTCATTAGACTGTTCATTCCGTTCAGCAGATCATTTAATTCTTCTTCACTTTCACTCAGGATAGCAATGTCATCAGCGAATCGTATCATTGATATCCTTTCACCTTGTATTTTAATTCCACTCCTGAACCTTTCTTTTATTTCCATCATTGCTTCCTCGATGTACAGGTCGAAGAGTAGGGGAGAAAGGCTACAGCCTTGTCTTACACCCTTCTTAATACGAGCACTTTGTTCTTGATCGTCCACTCTTATTATTCCCTCTTGGTTGTTGTACATATTGTATATGACCCGTCTCTCCCTATAGCTTACCCCCTACTTTTTTCAGAATCTTGAACAGCTTGCACCATTTTATATTGTCGAACGCTTTTTCCAGGTCGACAAATCCTATGAACGTGTCTTAGCCTTGCTTCCATTATTAGCCGTAACGTCAGAATTGCCTCTTTTTGCCTTTACTTTTCCTAAAGCCAAACTGATCGTCACCTAGCTCATGATCAATTTTCTTTTCCATTCTTCTGTATATTATTATTGTAACAGCTTCGATGCATGAGCTGTTAAGCTGATTGTGCGACAATTCTCGCACTTGTCAGCTCTTGCCGTCTTCGGAATTGTGTGGATGATGCTTTTCCGAAAGTCAGATGGTATGTCTCCAGACTCATATATTCTACACACCAACGTGAATGGTCGTTTTGTTGCCACTTCCCCTAATGATTTTAGAAATTCTGATGGAATGTTGTCTAACCCTTCTGCCTTATTTGACCGTAAGTCCTCCAAAGCTCTTTTAAATTCCAATTCTAATACTGGATCCCCTAACTCTTCTAAATCGACTCCTGTTTCTTCTTCTATCACATCAGACAAATCTTCACCCTCATAGAGGCTTTCAGTGTATTCTTTCCACCTATCTGCTCTCTCCTCTGCATTTAACAGCGGAATCCCCGTTGCACTCTTAATGTTACCACTGTTGCTTTTAATGTCACCAAAGGTTGTTTTGACTTTCCTCTATGCTGAGTCTGTCCTTCCGACAATCATATCTTTTTCGATGTCTTCACATTTTCCCTGCAGCCATTTCGTCTTAACTTCCCTGCACTTCCTATTTATTTCATTCCTCAGCGACTTGTATTTCTGTATTCCTGATTTTCCCGGAACATGTTTGTACTTCCTCCTTTCATCAATCAACTGAAGTATTTCTTCTGTTACCCATGGTTTCTTCGCAGCTACCTTCTTTGTTCCTATGTTTTCCTTCCCAACTTTTGTGATGGCCCTTTTTAGAGATGTCCATTCCTCTTCAACTGTGTTGCCTACTGCGCTATTCCTTATTGCTGTATCTACAGCGTTAGAGAACTTCAAACGTATCTCGCCATTCCTTAGAACTTCCGTATCCCACTTCTTAGCGTATTGATTCTTCCTGACTAATGTCTTGAATTTCAGCCGACTCTTCATCACTACTATATTGTGATCTGAGTCTATATCTGCTCCTGGGTACGCCTTACAATCCAGTATCTGATTTCGGAATCTCTCTCTGACCATGATGTAATTTAATTGAAATCTTCCCGTATCTGCCGGCCTTTTTCAAGTATACCTCCTCCTCTTGTGATTCTTGAACAGGGTATTCGCTATTACTAGATGAAGCTTGTTACAGAACTCAATTAGCCTATCTCCGCTTTCATTCCTTGCCCCAAGCCCATATTCTCCTGTAACCTTTTCTTCTACTCCTTCCCCTACAACTGCATTCCAGTCGACCATGACTGTTAGATTTTCGTCCCGCTTTACATACTGCATTACCCTTTCAATATCCTCATACACTTTCTCTATCTGTTCAACTTCAGCTTCCGACGTCGGCATGTATACCTGAACTATCGTTGTCGGTGTTGGTCTGCTGTCGATTCTGATTAGAACAACCTGGTCACTGAACTGTTCACAGTAACAGACCCTACCTTCCTATTCATAACGAATCCTGCACCTGTTATACCATTTTCTGCTGCTGTTGATATTACCCGATACTCATCTGACCAGAAATCCTTGTCTTCCTTCCACTTCACTTCACTGACCCCTAATATATCTAGATTGAGCCTTTGCATTTTCATTTTCAGATTTTCTAGTTTCCCTACTACGTTCAAGCTTCTGACATTCCACGCCCCGACTCGTAGAACATTATCCTTTTGTTGATTATTCAATCTTTCTCTCATGGTAACCTTCCCCTTGGCAGTCCCCTCCCGGAGATCCAAATGGGGGACTATTCTGGAATCTTTTGCCAATGGAGAGATCATTATGACATTTCTTCAACTACAGACCATATGTCCTGTGGATACACGTTACGTGTCTTTAATGCCTTCTGCATCCTCATGTCGTTGATCATTGCCGATTCTTCCGCCTTTAGGGGCAATTTCCCACCCCTAGGACCATAGAGTGCCCTGAACTTCCATCCGCTCCTCCGCCCTCTTTGACAAGGCCGTTGGCAGCATGAGGCTGACTTCATATGCCGGAAGTCTTCGGCCGCCAATGCTGATTATTTATCAAAATGTAGGCAGTGGCAGGGATCGAACCCGGGACCGAAAACGTTTTTTGATTATGAATCAAAGACGCTACCCCTAGACCACGGGTACAAATCAATGTTGGTAGTCAGATCTAAAAGACATTGTTGACCGCTCGTCGTTTCGACTGTCCAGGCGTGTCATATAAGCGGCTGTAACTTTTCCCTGGCTTCATCCACAAGCACAAAACTTTTCCGCTGCCATCATGCCATCGACGCTAGAATGTGACATAATTTTCAACTTGATACGCCAAAGTTCTCCTCTGTTTGTAGTTTATTCGTACATGAAAAGAAAGTTACTCTGCTAGAAATTCTTGCAAAAACTGGCAACAGGTGCTTGTTTTCCTTTGTGTGTTGTGTTTTATCGACACGTCCGCCATGTTCAGTAAAAAACATTGAACGAGACAGTGTACACTCTACCTTCGTATTATCGTGGCTTACTTGAAGAAAGGCAACTCTTCTTTCACGAGGAGGAACACCTTCTTCTCCTCGTATTAACTGGCACGAGGTAGTTTCCCACACAGCAGCCAACAGACAATGGAGCGCACTCAAGCAAGCTCGCCGAAACCTGTGCTGCAACTGCCACCTGCTTCTCATCGTGTCGGTGGAATCTGCGCTGCTGATCCCTTAGAAGGTTCGAGTCCTCCCTCGGGCATGGGTGTGTCTGTTGTCCTTGGCGTAATTTAGTTTCAGTTAAATTAAGTAGTGTGTAAGCAGTTTGGTAACATAGGGACTTGACACCACCATCTCGGTTGCATCTACCACAAATCTGTCGTATGACAGTGAATAGCTAATGCGTAACTACGAATGCAACTGAACATCAATAGCCCTGTAACGTTCTTTACTGTAAACTTGTTACATCGGTCCTTCATTCCTGGAGTAGCAAATGATCGGTACCAAGCGTGAAGCTCGCACAGAAGTGACCGGCACTGAGCACGGCCACGGAAAATCTGTTCACACCTCTCCTGGTCCCGTGACCAAAGTACAGCGTCTTAGTTCCATCGTTGCGTTCACCAGAAGTGGTACTGGGAAATCGGTTTACGAAAAGCGGCTTCGGGAGCCCCATGTAGGAGGGGGGGGGGGGGGGGCTGTATAGCACGGAACGAGATGAACGGACTGTGGCGTGGGTGGACGCAGTCGGTCCGGCAGTGCCGACACGGACGTAGACGCCTCGCTCGCTCTGCTGCAGCCGTTCCCTCGCCTGCTGCGGGCCGAGGTAGCAACGCCGCCCCGTGATGTCAGCGGGTTGTTTTGGTGAAAGGGGGGGGGGGAGGAATGGGGCATCGGCGAGTACACAAGACACAGGTGAGGCGGTCAGCCGGCCTCCACTGGGTTACTCGGAAGCTGCGGCTGTTGTTCTGCTCGCTTCTGTATGGCTTGTCGCGTAACTCACGACGAAACTGCTCTCGTTTAATATATTGTCTTGCTTTAACAATTAGGATCGATACGAACATTAGGGATGGCGAATAGCTTGTTAAATTAGCACGTAGACTGTTTAATAATTTATTATTCGTTATTTATCGCCTTGTTACAGTGGTTTAATCGCTGATACCTGGAGCGACAATAGCGCCACATTCAGTCGGGCAGTGTTTCGACGTACCAGTGTCGATTCCTGCAGATTTCTCGTACCACAGTTGTGCAAAACGAAAACCATGCGTTCCTGGTTACGTCACTGCAACGAAATAACCAAAGTTCGTAGAGGATGCAAGTATGCTGTGGTGTGCGTACTGTAAGACCTTCGGTACACACACCATCAGATTATTTGAATTGTCGCTCTAACGAAGTAGGCGAGTGTCAGCAACATGTCTCATGCTCTTACTGTGGCGTGTTCATCTTCTATCGTTAGGTCAGACGATAGAAATCCCACTTGCACGCTTAGAGTAGCAGATTGATGGTGACCAACTGTAAACAGAACTTGATTAATTTTCACACACATTTATTAAAATAATAAAAAGCATACATTACGTAACTTGATTCTGGATACTATATACAACTGACAATCTGAAGTTCCTTTGGTCTTGGTATGTTAGTCTTATTCTCACATATCTCTGATACTTGACAAAGTGTCTACACATTTCTCTTCATCGCTATGTACAGGAATATGATAATCTTATTACGTGCAGACTGAAACTTGAGTTTAAACTGCTGCAGACTAATGCAGACTGGTTAACCAGAGGTCTGTACACTCATTATAATACCTCGTGCATTAATGTATCACTGAGCGAGTGTGATCCGCGAGAAAAAAAATTCTAAGTTAGCAGCAATCTCATCGGCTGCATTACATATTAATGCGCGGATCGGCGGAAGCAGAATTTGGTCCATCTCTAAGGCAGCGCCATCTCGTAGTGCAGAGACGGACGAGCGCTGCGCCTGCGCTATTGTGCTTAGTGGGGCGCACTCTAGTTGTGCACGTGCTGACTATGTGGAACTATGTGCACAACATATTGTAAGTAGGCTGTTTAGGTTTTCTTATTGGTAACGCCGCTTAGCGCTCGGTATGAAAAATCACTGGCTGTGCTGTGCGCAGTGTGTGTTTAGTTTGCATTGTTGTCTGCCATTGTAGTGTTGGGCAGCCACAGCTGGATGCTAACAGCGCGAAGCGTTGTGCAGTTGGAGGTGAGCCGCCAGCAGTGGTGGACGTGGGGAGAGAGATGGCGGAGTTTTGTAATTTGTAAAACTGGATGTCATGAACTATCATATATATTTTGACTATTAAGGTTTATTCTCTATTAAAATCTTTCATTTGCTAACTATACCTATCAGTAGTTAGTGCCTTTCGTAGTTTGAATCTTTTATTTAGCTGGCAGTAGTGGTGCTCGCTGTATTGCAGTAGTTCGAGTAACAAAGATTTTTTGTGAGGTAAGTGATTTGTGAAAGGAATAAGTTAATGATAGTCAGCGCCATTCTTTTGTAGGGATTATTGAAATTCAGATTGCGTTGCGCTAAAAATATTATGTGTCAGTTTAAGTATAGTCGTGTAATAAATTTTTCTAAGGGACGTTTCATATGTCGACCCTTAGCCAAGGATACCTCACTGGAATCTTCGGATTTTTTCTTGTAGTTTGTGTAGTTAGTGTAGCCTTTGTTTATTGCTAGCGCGTAATCATAGAGAGAATCTCCTTTGTAGTTATAGTCTTTCATTGTGGTACAGTACAACAGTTGTAGCATGCATGTAGAGTTGCACCAAGTATTTCGCAGCTGCGCTTGCAATTAACTAGATATTATTTTCTATGTTAATGTATTCTCCTATTTTTGCTCTTCAAATTGTTTTTTTTCTGTGTTGTGGTGTGAAATATTGTGACAATAATGGCGTGTGAAAAACGTAATACTAGGCTCCAAATTAAACTGAGAAATGACAGTGAAGACGAAAGCAGTGTGTTAGCGCCACCGAGTAATGAATTAACTAATGTTCAAAGTAGTAATTTGGTAATTGTACATAGGGAAATGGAGCGGGCTGCAAACAATGGTGTAGACAGTGAAATAAGTAGTGAACAGGGAACAATTATCGATCGATCAGTCAGCAACAGCTCGCCTCAGGATTCCGAAATGACAGGACACATTCTTGCAAATACTGTAGATTCTGGTTTTGCGTCCTCACTGCTTTCTCAAATAAGTCAAGACACATTTTCTGTTTTTCAAACTGCTAATATTGCCGGTTCAAATGCATTGCCGAATAGCACTAAGGAACATGTTTGAGACACCAGTGCATTGTTATTACAATTAATGCAGCAAATGGGACAAAAGCTTCAAAAGTTAGACACAAGGAACAAAATCAGAGACAAACACAGCAAAAGCTTCAAAAGTTACACAATGGAACAAAATCAGATAGACAAACACAGCAAAAGTTAGACGCAATGGAGCAAAAGCTTCAAAAGCTAGACTCAGTGGAACATACGCTTGAACAAACACGTGAAGATTTACCTACTGAATTACATAAAATCGAATCGAAATGTAAAAAAGTCTGTAATGACGTAAAAACACAAATTTGTGAGCATTTCCAACCTATTTCTTCGCGGCATGAAAATGCATTACAGAATCACGAATCAGCCATAAAAGAACTGCTAACAATTGTTCATGAAAATCATGAGACCTTGCAAGCTAAAATTGACTCAGTTGCATCTACCGATTCGGTTACACAACTTGCAAAAAGTCAAGAAAACTTAAAGGACACAGTAGATACTCTGAAAATTGGTTCAGAAAGTCACATGGAGGACATTAGTTCATTATCAGAGAAAGTAGTTGAACTTTCGGATCAGCTAAATAATTTATCTACGAAGGTAGATGATAATCTGAATGACACAAAACCGGTAGTCTTTAATGACACAGAAGAGTTCGAACAAATTAGGAAATTCAAACAAAATCAGAATCAAATTAATACGCAACACCAAAGAGAAATCCGGGAAGTACAAGATCAGCTGACACAGGTAATACAAGAATTACGTATTTCAGAGGACACTCGCACTCCAATACGGGAAGAGGGACATAAAAATACGGAACTGCCACAAAATAACAACACAGGGCACTTTGGAGATTATGAAAGAAATTGGCAAAGTACAGCGAATTTTGAGATGGAACCGCCGAAACGACGTAACAATGACCGATATGCAACCCGCCGACACGATGATTTTGACTATAAGCTGTTCATTACTACACGTAAATTCAAAACATTTAAGAATTCTGGCAACGACATTCATCCACAAGCGTGGCTCCATCAATTCTCTCATTGTTTTCCTCCCAACTGGTCACTAGAGCACAGATTAGAATTTATGTGTAGCTACTTAGAGAATGAACCAGCTGTAAGAATGCGGTCGGTCATTCACGATTGCCACAGTGAAGGAGAATTTTACAATACCTTCCTCTCAGCATATTGGTCCCAAGCCACACAAGACCGAGTAAAACATGGCATCATGATGATGAAACATTTCGAACAATCTGAACTTTCCAGTCTTGTGAAATATTTTGAAGACGTTGCACAAGAATCAGTACCTGTCAAACCCATGCAGCCCGTTAGAACTCATCCGCATTTTCTTAATCAAATTGCCTGAACATTTACGGCATATTATTTTGGCAGGCCGTTGCAAAGACGACATTGAAGCTTTTCAGAGACTCTTACAAGAATTAGAAATTGACTCTGACAATCGCGGAACGCGAAAACAGGAAAACAATCACTACAGTTCACATCCGTCACAATTACGCGATGAAAGAAATAATAACTGGACACGACAAGGCTATTCTCACAACACAAATCGTGACCAAAACAGACACCACCCGTATGACAACCGTTGGAATAATAATAATAACAGAGAAAGATCGTTTTTCCAAAGTAATGAATGTAACAAAGACAACCATAGAACCGGCAATATGGAAACCAATATAATTATTATCAAGGGAGACAGAATAACTTGAGACGCAACGGTCCAGCGCGCAGTTACGATTCAGGGAGAAATTCTCCACCACTTGACCGACAAGAAAGAAACTACAGGAACTACCGACATGACGACAGACGATATAATCATAACGACCGACCGGAATTTCATCAGAACTGGCGGGATTCAAACAGAGCTGGGCCCTCTCTGCAAGATGAATTTGTAGAAGTTAGGTCTCCTAATCCCAATAACGGCGCGCGCCGACAAAGAGACAGACAATGACTCACACCGCAGGCAGCCAAGCCACGTGCGCCAGCTGGCTCAGAGAAAAATAACATAGACGCTAACCTTGAGAAAAATTCCAGTATTCTTTACCGACGTATACCGCATGACATTGCGTTCAAGTTAACACTGAGCTCTAGGAAAAGTAAAGGATTTTACTGAATTTCACACGTAAATCCGTTTATTGAAGGATAATCTGCTTTTTAACTTTGTCTTTGCCATAAAATTTTTCGCTTCACGCTACTAGAACAATTTGTCACCCTGAGAAACTGTTAACATGCAACAATGTTTTGAAGTTAACTATACAGTCTAGAACTTAGGGAACATTTTAGACAGAAATTACGAATGCATTGTTATAGTGAACAGACGATACAGTGTTGTTATTCGTACATTCTTGCTTGTTAGTTGCACGATTATGTAACGACTATAAGGCTTACATACTTAGAACATATTCTGTTAATGAGGTTTTAATGCAACATTTTGGTTCAGTTGAAAAGACATTCTCTATCTGAAGTACTTTTTGTGAGATTAAAGTGACTTAGCGTTTGGTTTCTTTGATAGCTACACGATTATATCACGACGCTACTAATGTGTGACACAATTTACATTGTGCTTTTGCGGTGTATCTGTTTTATATCTGCACAGTTTTTCTGAATTATTCTGGAAAGGAAAACATGTTTTAGTAGTAACTTTGTGGTATAGCTACAGTGAGACAACCTTTTCTGTAGCACAACAATACGTTATATTACTGTACTTACTTCATCACGGCAATAAGTGTAGTAGCTACGATATTTATACACAAAGCAATTCACTTCGTTTATTACGAGGTAAGTACATTGACTTCAGCAGAACTTTGCTTACAGAGGACGATAACTACGACACTTCCACATAATTATCTTACAACAAGACACACAGTTTATCGCTACAGTACACGTATTTGAGTGATTAATTTTGTACTTAAAACATTTATTTTTAAAGATATTTGAAATACAATGATACAAATGTTTTCCGTGATACATTTCATTCCATTGCTGTAATCTGTAACACTTGAGGATATAATTACATTAATCCTCATGGGGGTACACGCTTACTTTGTGTACCATGTGTTTGGCAAGCACAAGGAGCCCTAGCTAATATGGTATTTGTTTATACAACTTTACACATCGGTACCAGATTTCTCTAACACATAAATTACACAGCTATCTGATCATTTAACTGAGAGAAACAAACATTTATTATACTACATCAGTGACAGATGTTTACGTAATTACACAGTTGGATAACTTCACACTTACGAAATTGTATTTTGTCTGTACTTTGTGAACTGTTCATACTTCTTCGGAACCATTGTGATACTATGAGAGCTTTGAATGACATATTTGATATGAGATCATGATTTTTAACGTACGTTTGAGGTAGATGACACTTTTGACATGAGCAGAGAATTTTTTTTAGGTTTTGAAATTATTGGAAGAAGCTACGACGATTTTGAGATTTGGCTGAGGTTTTATGATGTTATGATGACGATGTGTGTTACGCTGTTGTGGTATGTTTATGATCAATAGGCTGATGCTATGTGATTATGCTATGTATTTCTTATGATTAAATATCGAAGAATTGTCGACAAATATGTATATGTGTAATAAAGCAAGGAATAATGGGTAGTGGTTAGGGACTCTGGTTTGTGAAAAAGGATGTTGGAAACCGAGAATCGTACTTTAAGAGTTATGAAATGAGTGTATATGCATGAATGTATTACACTGCCGATGAAAATTTTTTGGACACTATTATATTAATAGAATTTTGTTTCTACAGATGTGTAGATGATTGACCTGTGAAATTTTTTATATGAGACTGCCTCTGTAGCGGAAACTGGTGTCCTAAATATTTCGGTAAGACAGTTAAGGGACCACCTGTACGTAATGCGTCGTGGTCGCCCAGCTTGGCGACAGCTACCAGAAAAAAAGCCATTAGTGTGTGCCTTTCAGAGACACAAAAAAAAGGAGGCCATTATCCTCGCTATTGACATTCCTTTGTAGAAAGCATCGCAAAAACAACTCGCTCATTACTTGGAAAAGATACTTATTTACTTCTGCACACCTGATAATGGCAAGCTTCTTTCTACGAGAGTTGAGAGTATTTGTACTAACTTATGAAATGTCACATGACTATTGAATGATATTTTTATGTTTTGCCTTACATAGTTCCTTATTTCATTTGATATCTGTTTACCAGCTGTGTTGCAGCATTGGTTTTGTAAAATAAAATTAAATGCATTTGATAATGTGAACACTTTCTGTCAACAGATCTATTAAATAATTATTTTATTAAATAATTATTTTATGATCCACATTCTTCGAAAAAAGAGCTCTTGGGATGGAAACAGCAATAAGAAGCGACTAATAACAGTAACTGTGTATATATAATTTTCTTTTCAAGTACTTGGTAATTTGTTGTAGCATTAGTTTTTGTGGTTCACCACTTTAATTACATAGACATTAAGATGTGATTGTAACTTTCCCTTATCTGTATTGTTGTCTTTAGTATACTATTTTTTCTGCTTGTGGGTTTGTCACGTTTAGATATAAGTTATTAATTTACTGCTGCTAGCTTTGCAAATCTGCATTTTTTTGGGTCATTGCTGTTTGTGTTAATTTGTTTTGTGCTGCTGCATTGAGTCGTCCCTTAGTTTAGCATCTGAGCTCAGTAGGTTTAAGTTAGCTTAAGAGGGGGGTAGACTATATAAGAAACTAACTACACTCCTGGAAATGGAAAAAAGAACACATTGACACCGGTGTGTCAGACCCACCATACTTGCTCCGGACACTGCGAGAGGGCTATACAACCAATGATCACACGCACGGCACAGCGGACACACCAGCAACCGCGGTGTTGGCCGTCGAATGGCGCTAGCTGCGCAGCATTTGTGCACCGCCGCCGTCAGTGTCAGCCAGTTTGCCGTGGCATACGGAGCTCCATCGCAGTCTTTAACACTGGTAGCATGCCGCGACAGTGTGGACGTGAAACGTATGTGCAGTTGATGGACTTTGAACGAGGGCGTATAGTGGGCATGCGGGAGGCTGGGTGGACGTACCGCCGAATTGCTCAACACGTGGGGCGTGAGGTCTCCACAGTACATCGATGTTGTCGCCAGTGGTCGGCGGAAGGTGCACGTGCCCGTCGACCTGGGACCGGACCGCAGCGATGCACAGATGCACGCCAAGACTGTATTATCCTACGCAGTGCTGTAGGGACCGCACCGCCACTTCCCAGCAAATTAGGGACACTGTTGCTCCTGGGGTATCGGTGAGGACCATTCGCAACCGTCTTCATGAAGCTGGGGTATGGTCCCGCACACCGTTAGGCCGTCGTCTGCTCACGCCCCAACATCATGCAGCCCGCCTCCAGTGGGTGTCGCGACAGGCGTTTATGGAGGGACGAATGGAGACGTGTCGTCTTCAGCGATGAGAGTCGCTTCTGCGTTGGTGCCAATGATGGTCGTATGCGTGTTTGGCGCCATGCAGGTGAGCGCCACAATCAGGACTGCATACGACCGAGGCACACAGGGCTAACACCCGGCATCATGGTGTGGAGAGCGATCTCCTACACTGGCCGTACACCTCTGGTGATCGTCGAGGGGACTCTGAATAGTGCACGGTACATCCAAACCGTCATCGAACCCATCGTTCTACCATTCCTAGACCGGCAAGGGAACTTGCTGTTCCAACAGGACAATGCACGTCCGCATGTATCCCGTGCCACCCAACGTGCTCTAGAAGGTGTAAGTCAACTACCCTGGCCAGCAAGATCTCCGGATCTATCCCCCATTGAGCATGTTTGGGACTGGATGAAGCGTCGTGTCACGCGGTCTGCACGTCCAGCACGAACGCTGGTCCAACTGAGGCTCCAGGTGGAAATGGCATGGCAAGCTGTTCCACAGGACTACATCCAGCATCTCTACGATCGTCTCCATGGGACAATAGCAGCCTGCATTGCTGCGAAAGGTGGATATACACTGTACTAGTGCCGACATTGTGCATGCTCTGTTGCCTGTGTCTATGTGCCTGTGGTTCTGTCAGTGTGATCATGTGATGTATCTGACCCCAGGAATGTGTCAATAAAGTTTCCCCTTCCTGGGACAATGAATTCACGGTGTTCTTATTTCAATTTCCAGGAGTGTATGATGAATTGGAAGAAAAGCATTGAGAAGCTATAAGAAAATGGTTTGGCCAAAAAAGTAGTGTACAGTGGAGGAAAACTATTTTTGAAAGAGGATGAGAACAGAATGCAGAAAACATGCTTGGATAGGATTTTTTTTGGCTGGAGCAAATGTTGAAATAAGAGGGGCAATCTATGGAATGACGTTTTCGGTTGGACTCCAGTACCAAATGTTACCCTGAAAACAAACCCTGTCCTTTCCTTTTGTGTATCCCACTATGTGTTAGTTTACCCTTGTGTATTTATTTTCTTCCTGTCTCTATGTACTGTTTCATAGAATTTTTTCTCTTCTAATACTAAGCTACATTCACTATGACGAGGAATACTGTTATCCTCAAATATAATTTGCGTTAATAACATGTTATTTACTTTGTAAAGATGTTTACACATTAATTATTCTGTTTTGTTCTAATGCTCATGTGTGAAGTTGATGTTTCAAAAGTTATTCTGATCTTTTATGTATGTACTTATAATTTTTGTAACACTGATGTATTTGCTATTTCAATTCTTTTGTAAAGCCTGTACTACTGCAAATGTTATCTGTATTGTTGTGTTCTTTAAAGATGTATTTTGTACCTTTTTTATTGTATTCTTATGTTATAAAATTGTAATTGACACCAGTTCATCAAATTAAGTAACTTGTAAATTACATTTCACTGCACACGTTTCTGTTGGTCATAGTATATGGACAATATGTGAGAAGTAGGGACTGATAGTGTTTGCACGTGTGTTAATAATTCAGTAAGGGACTGGATAACAGCATTGCTCGTTGTAAGGACATTTCAAAAACAAATTTTGTGAGTGCACAAGTGGTGGTTATGGACTTGCTATATTATCCGCAAGACTCTTCAATGGTGATTGTGCGCCTGCACAGTCAAACAGATGGCTGCTGGCCATCTCTACAAGGACTACCATGGGTCTACTACACCTTTGATGACCCACCAATACCATTATTTCTACAAGGACTACAATGGGTCTGCACCTCTGGTGGCCCACCAATACCGTAATCTCTACCAGGACTACAGTGGGTCTGCTCTGTGATGACCTACATACCGATAGTCTTCAACGTCGACTGACTCTGTTGTGGCCCATTACCTGTCTGCATGTCAAGAGTCAGCACTGTCTTCCGTTGGAAGGACAACACAACTTCTTCAAGACTGCATGGAAATCCACTACTTCCGTGTGCATTTTCTTTTATTGCTCAGTCTTTGAGAAAAACACTACTATTTTACTTTGATGTCTTTATGGACTGTAAGAAAATTTTAGCTTTTGACCAACATTGTATCGATAAGTGTGTGCATTTCATTTCTTTGTCATTGTAAGTGTGTGCATTTCATTTCTTTGTCATTGTAAGTGTGTGCATTTCATTTCTTTGTCATTGCAATTATGAAAAAAATTTTCAAATCTGTATTGGCCACTGCCCAAAACAATTTGTAAATTTTTTTGTGGGGAGCATGGGGGCTATGTAAGTAGGCTGTTTAGGTTTTCTTATTGGTAACGCCGCTTAGCGCTCGGTATGAAAAATCACTGGCTGTGCTGTGCGCAGTGTGTGTTTAGTTTGCATTGTTGTCTGCCATTGTAGTGTTGGGCAGCGACAGCTGGATGCTAACAGCGCGTAGCGTTGCGCAGTTGGAGGTGAGCCGCCAGCAGTGGTGGATGTGGGGAGAGAGATGGCGGAGTTTTGTAATTTGTAAGACTGGATGTCATGAACTGCTATATATATTATGACTTTTGATGATATTAAGGTAAAGACATTGTTTGCTCTCTATTAAAATCCTTCATTTGCTAACTATCCCTATCAGTAGTTAGTGCCTTCCGTAGTTTGAATCTTTTATTTAGCTGGCAGTAGTGGCGCTCGCTATATTTCAGTAGTTCGAGTAACCAAGATTTTTGTGAGGTAAGTGATTTGTGAAAGGTATAGGTTAATGTTAGTCAGGGCCATTTTTTGTAGAGATTTTTGAAAGTCAGATTGCGTTGCGCTAAAAATATTGTGTGTCAGTTTAAGCACAGTCTTGTATAAATTGTTCTAAGGTGTCGTTTCAATAGGCATTCCGAATCCTGTACTCCACTCGCGAATCAGAACTCGTGACGTCATGCCGACATGTTTCTGACGATGAAACGCGCACTTGTGTTTATTTCAGTATTTTTAAAGTTATCTGGAATTTAGGTTGTGATGCTCGGGCGGTATGTTGCTTTCCCCAACCTGATTGAGGCGAAGATTTGGTTGATTGTTGGCGATTTCTTGAAAATTTATCGTAATGTTTGCGTCTCATGAAATAAAACTTCCTTATTCTTTTTTATCGTTCTGTGACGTCACGTTTCGTTTGTGATTTGCTGATCAAAGAGAAGCGATCACATGCCACAAATTTTTTGCTCTATACACGTCTGCAGCATCGGCCGGAGTGGCCGAGCGGTTCTAGGCGCTACTGCCTGGAACCGCGTGACCGCTGCGGTCGCAGGTTCGAATCCTCCCTCGGGCGTGGATGTGTGTGATGTCCTTAGGTTAGTTAGGTTGAAGTAGTTCTATGTTCTAGGGACAGATGACCACAGAAGATGAATCCCATAGTACTCAGAGCCATTTGAACCCAACTCTGCAGTGCTTTGTCTGGCTGTCACGTGTTTAATTTGCCTGATAAGAGACAAAGCAACGCATGAGAGATCTTTGACACGCGTCGTGTTCTCTGCGGCTTGTTGTGCAGAAAACTTGTCGCAATCGCACTTCTCATTAGTCGTATCTTACGTGACCAAAGAATGAACGATGGTGATTGACTGTCACTTGGCAACTTCTTTATCTGACGTTCAAATGACACAATTAAAGTGCAGTGTAAATTTTTATATGCTTCCTATGACGACGGCAGAATCTAGATTTAATTTGTGCCATTTCCAGTGCAATATTTGCGAGAATCGAGGTAGATTTATTATTAGTTTCCGTCAGAGCACTGCATCACGTCGGAATTACATTTGTGGCGGAATTTGCTAATTATATTTGACGGAAACCTATAGCAAATGTTATTTCGTTTAGGCAGATACTGATACAGAAGCCTTACCCTTTACTGATGGTAAAGTCACAGTTTGGGAATTATCGGTAGCCACTGACGTCAGATTTACCGACATTTTAGCATGATAAAGTACTGAAAATCTTGAAGACTTCTGAAATGTCGTTTATCATTTAGACTACATATCGTCATAAAACGCAAATTTGAGTACCAAAACTGTGAAATTGCTAACTTTAACTTCGCAAACAGGTAGATCAGCACAGCAACTGTCCAGTTTGCTCCCCGCATCCAAACACAGCACAGGACGCGTGATGTCACATAAAAGTTACTGTCTTCACACGTGAGGGACGGGATGATTAAATAAAAGTTCCACGAATTTTATTAATAATGCGTAACCCGAAATCTGAGATCCAACTGGTTCTCACTTTCGCGACACTGAAGTGTGTGTGGTGGCTTCCGTTATTACACTCGGCAGGCACAAAATGTGCAACGCAATTGATGCACCGAATTGAAGACCTGTCCGAAACGTCTCGTGTGTAGCGAGATTAGTAGTGCTGAATTGCCGGGAAATGTGACGTTGACGGATGAAGAGTGGCCGCAGCCAAAATCGTTTTATGAAAAGGCCACCATTTAATCGAGAATGTGTGGAATTCGCTCTCTGAGGCACACATCGATTGCCGATAATAAAGGGGATAGAGATCGCTGGTGACTTGCGAATGTGTACAATGTTTCTGGGTGCTTTTAATTCTTCACGTGTTCTGTCCACCAGCAGAATATTTGACAGTGTGGTGTCTCACACGATACTTGGGCTGGCATTAACGGTACTCTACCACTGGGTGCTCATAATCTGGAGCCACTCACAGAGGTCCAGTGTGGTTTGTAACTACTGTATGGTAGCGAAATTTGCCATACCAAAGCCCCCTTGCCGAACTGATATACACTGGAAAAAAATTCCGATTTTTGCCAGGGCAGGAAGGGTCAAACAAGGGAGAACGGCAGAATGGTGATCTTGTTATTAACCTCCAGTTGAACAATCTGTTCAGTATGAGCACCGAATACCTCGGCGAGACGTTGCACAGCGACAGATTCGCACCTGGTAACTAAAATCGGAACTGATTTCCTTCAGCGCAAAGTGGTTTCGCATTCACGCCTTAGCATACCTGCCAAGTTTCATTGCCATACAGACTACAGTGGACCTCGGTGGGTGGCTGCATTTTACTTACGACCACGCAGTACTTACATGCCTCTGCAGAAGAAAAAAGCGATTCGCCAAAATTTCGCTGTCGCATTTGTGGCCCATTTGGTCATAAACCATTTAGTAGTTAGCCAGTTAAAAAAAGTCTGCACTAGTCTGACTTCCGTCTTGTTTCACCTTTTTGAAGCATCTACAGCCGTTAGGTTTTGCAAATAACCGCCTTCCCAGCACAGGCGGCTGTCTAAACTGGAGCAGGTCGCAGCTACCGATAGGGGGCGTCGACATTGCCCCGTGGCGTAATGATGTACTCTGTGACGCCATATATATACTTACGGATACAACAGAACGCGGTGATGTTTACATGGGTGCTATATTACGTATTTTTTCTAGTAGAGGTTGTGGTGGAAAAGTGATGTGTTGCATAGCCCCAGGTCTAGGCTGGGTTGACAGGCTACAGTACGGTTGTCAGTTTGCGGAGCAAAAGGAATGGAGTGTTACAGTAACGATCGTTATTGCTGTGTCAGATATTTTATGCACGTTAGATTTCGACGAGTGTTTTATGTCCGTTTTGGTGTCGTCATGGATCGAAACACAGTTCGAACGGCAGGTTCAGTATTTTTCAGCATTGGGCACAGTTCGTGGCTAGCGTAAACATACGTTTACGCCTGTGTAAATTTGCGTGTGCACAAGACAGACGCAGCCTTTGCACAAAGAGGCATCGGTGCAGCCAGCCTCGTACGCCTGTTGACAGGTGGGCGCGATCAGTCAACACTTCCCAGGCGAATACAGACCGTGCTGTACCGTCCACGGTTTTCTTTCGTTTACTCCGTTTTGCTGCATCGCACTTTCAGTTCTAGTCTCTAGTGCGCTTTCTAATTTTTGTTAACCCATTGACCGAGTGGCCTAAAAAGGAACAAATGGATCTGAAGAATGTTATCGTGCATACTTATGACGCAAGTTATCGGTATCATCTAGTGTGTCTTCTGAATGATATAATGGATAATCGAGTTGAACTTTTTACTGCTAATGTTATGAGGAAACGTGCTTTCCAATGCAGTGGTAACGCGTATCAATTACTAATGGTCTTTCGATAGTATTCATGTTGATTTGAGACACACTATATAGTGCCTGCTATCTATCGATGCATTCTCGAAAAAAAAAAAGTTGTTAGGTGGCTTTCAAAAGCTGATCAGTGCTTGCGTTAACCGCCATTTAAAAGAATATTCGTTTCTGTGCAAAATATCAAACCTTCACGATCGGTTTTTCTCTGGAGATGTGAAATTATCGACAAAATTTTCCCATGCAAATGACGTCGGAGCTTTGTGCTCGGGCACTTCATTACTAGATCAAAGGCAATAGTGAAATCAGCTATAGAATAAGTATGCCTTAAATGAAAAATAAACCGGACGTAGGCTCATTCGTGAGTGGTAACGAAAATGATCTACATTATCGGTACAAGCCAGGGATACAGTACAGGTCCATCTGCCATTTAAAGAAAGTTAGATCAGTTACTGTGGCACTTTGTATCTTGTAATCGATATTTCATGTAAGGAGGGAGCCACTCGATTCTATAAGTAAATTGTCAGTAAGACGTGAATTAAAAGTTAATGAATAGCAGCACTGATAGCTCACCATAACTGTTAGAAAACACTATGATATATAAATTTCTCATCATTATTTTGCAGGAAGAATAAAGCTATTGGCGTATTAATTTTTCATTCTTGAGGCTGCACAGAAAGAAGCTCTAGATTTAATTACGGAATTCAAACACACACTTCCTATTAACGATACCTGTGTCTTGGTCCATGAGTTCGTCAGTCAGGTGCGAAATTGCGTTGGTTTGCGTGTTCGTACTGAATAGTGTACTGGAAAGGAGTAATAAAAGTCGGATGCAAGTAGGCATATACTCACCATTTAGGTACGCCATCGTTGATTGCTTACGCCAAGATGGCAGATGTTAATGTATGCAGTATAGGTAGTAGCACTGAAGCCACTACATAGTTTTGGCAGTATGTGATTAGTTAGTACAGAAGTGCTAGTACATTTTGAGAATAAAATATTAGGCGCTGTGGTGATTAATTGGAGATGCACAGAAGTACTTTGATTCTTAACATTATCAGGAGAATCGTTGGAGGCAGGTTTCGTGTGCAAATATTATCTATATTATTAAAAGAATTTGTAAATACAACATTGTCAACCTTTCCGACTAATAATTAAGAGAACTTTTGACCTCACATGAAAACAACAACGAGATCGAAATCATGACTTGAGTCGCACAGTGACCATACCGTCACAGCAACGGAAAACGACACAGGAGGCGAAATACAGGGCTACCAATAAGTCATTCACTGGTTTCCAGAATTCAACATTTTCCGAATATATTTTTTGCCTCAGCGAGTTTATACTGTGCCGACCACCTCATATTAACAATGCAGCGCCTTGCGAAAATACTGACAAGGCGAGAGGAGAGTTTTCGTGTGTTGTAATGTGCGGGATATTTGACCAAGTGTGACAGCTGCGGCCGTGGAGGAGGGTGAGCGAGATTTTTGTACAAAGAAGTAAACAGCAGCGTCAAGCCGCGAACTCTAAATACCGCAGCAAGGTGTGTGGAAGACCGGGCGTCGGCTGGTACACTTCGAACCGTACCGTCTGCAGATCGTGCAACAATTAAAAGCGGAAGATTGCGGCCGGCGCCTTCACATTCGCGCCACAGCGGAGGGAGTACTGTAGTATGAACCTCCATGCTGAACCTCCATGCTGATCTTCAGCGACGAAGCAACCTGGAATTTAACCTAAAAACTTAATCTCCGCAATGTGAGTGTGGGCTACTGAAAATCCTCATGAAATTACGGTGCATGAACCAGATTCGCCGATGGTTAATGTTTGCTGTGTTGTGTCACAGACAAAGCTGAATGGGCCGTTGACAGTACGCCAAACTCTCACATTGCGGAGATTAATATTTTCAGATAAATGCAAGGTTGCTTCGTTGCTGAATATGAGCGTGCAGACGAAATGTCCATCCTCAACCGGTCCGTGCATAGTGGCGCAAATCTGAAGGCGCCGGCCGCAACCTTCTGATTTTAATAGTTGTGAGAAATGCAGACGGCGCGGTTCGATGTGTGACCGAAGACGCACGGTGTTCCACACACTTTGCTGCGGTGTTTAGAGTTCGCGGCTTGCGCCTGCTGTTGGCTTCTTTGGACCGCGTACAGAAATCTCGTTCACCCCCCTACACGGTTGCAGCTGCCACATTTTGTCCAACATCCCGCATATTACAACACGAGAAAACTCTTCTCTCGCTTTGTCGGCATTTTGGCAAGGCGCTGCATTGTTAATGTGAGGTGGTCAGCACAGTTTAAACACGCTGAGTTTGCTGTTATATTCATGCTCCAATCATATTTCCACAAGCAAGATTTCCAAAAATTTAGAATTCAGGAAACGAGTGAATGATTCATGGCAGCTATGTTTTTCGCCTTCTGTCGGTTGGCTTCCGTTTCTGTGGTAGTATGGTCACTGAGCGACTCAACTCATGGTTTCGATCCACTTGCTGGTTTTACGTAATGCCAAAAATGAGTTCAATTTTTAGCCAGATCGGTTGACGATATTGTATTTACGAATTCTTTGAATAACGTAGGAATATTTTTACAGATATTCTGCTTTCAAGAACACCCCCGACAATATTTACAAACAAAATACTTCTGTGCCCTTACTATTAATCACAGCAGCGCCTAATATTTCTTTCACAGAACGTGCTTACACTTTGCCCCTTCCTGAGCACACAGCGTCGACACTGAAGGTACCGCCTCTGATGCCAGTACTTACACTGTGTACGTTACTGTCCGGAATCTTTCCGTAAGCAGTGAACGATTACGTACGAAAATCGTGAAAATAGCCTACTTGTATCGGACCCATAATACTCCTTTCTGGTACACAACTTATGTACGTATCGTCATGCTCAAAAATATCCGAACGACCTGAATTGCATTTGCCTGATTCGCATGCAACCCACATAACGCAGCTGTCTAGCAGGTCCTCTAATTGCCTCTCAGTACAGTCGCTTGACCGTTGAAATTGGTTCCAACAAGTCACCACTAGGAAACACTGTCCTGTATCGCAGTAACTCAAGATGTAAAGTAATACCACGATAGTACAAATATCAGGGAACTCACTTTTTCAATTACATGCCACACGTCCTGTGGATACATTCAGTCGAGACCGTTCATAGCGGCATCACTTTTAACGACTTTTTGGCTATAACATCGAAATCTAATGGTTCTATCTAAACCTTACATGAATGCTGTATTTAGGCTATAACACAAGGATCTAATGGTCCTATCTAAACCCTATATGAACGCTGTATTTATTAAGTCCCTTAGGACGTCTCTTTTTGCGACTTACCGAATAAAACTAGGTACTTTTGTTACATTTTCGGACAAATGTATCGGCTGTAAGATCCAATGCTAGTTTTTTTTTTTTTTTTTGCTTATTTGGGGAGGTAACTCTTTTCGATTTCTGCAGATTGTTGGTTTCAAATCAGGCGTCACAACGAGTACATCGTCAAATGCAAAGTGAGTACGTACATCTTAGATGCTAAAAGCAAACTAACGTAACAGATTACGTTAAGTAGGGCAGTATATTGTAGTATGTGTGACTGTACAGAGTATAGTTCAGAATCGCTAACAAGAGATCAATTTTTTGCATTCACATGATACAATTGTATCGTCAGTTATTTTCCTAACCATTTCAGGAGTGAAAAATACTTTTAATGGTTCAGATACTTCTTTCCCAGGTGTACTTCTTCGCTTAGGTTTATGGGCCAAGTTCGCAGAAGCACTTTTACATATTCTTGGAGCTGCTTCTGGATGCACCCTACCAGAACTTGCAGCATATTGTGAGTGTTGTCTGTGGGCATTGTTACTTCACTGCCCCCCGTATCGTCTTTATTTGTATTCTCTTCAATGTCTATACAATTCGACTCGAAATCCCTTAACTCTGATACTTGTTCGTCTATTAGATGTTAAGCGAAAATTTCCGCCTCGTTCAGGTCTCTATGACTCAATGTAGAAATTCTTCCTCAAAATAAACACGTTTGCTCTACTGTGACAAGCTGCTAATAATAATGGTTAGTATATAAATCAACCATGAAAATGAAACTAAGCAACTAGACATTCAACAATGCGCCATCAAACTTGCATTCTCTGTTGCCAAAAGAAATTTAGACCGAATTAGAATTGCGGTCGCAGGTGGCGCCAACCCAGTGCAAAATATGCCCTTGGGCATAAAAGTTACACTTTTTCTCGTTATTATTTCCCATTTTCAAAAGGGATGACGGGCAACGTGTTATGTTAAATTGTGTGGATAAAAGTCATATTACAAGATTGCTAAAACTCCTCTACTGACTACTAGTTTCAGAACATTGACGAGACTTTTTCAGATCTAAAATACAAAAAGGTAGCATAAAAGAGGTCAACTATAGCATAATACGTTTTATGCTTAAAATTCGATTCACACACACAAGTAGTAATATTTATTGGTATGTATCAGCCACCGGGCATTACACAGTGCCATAATCTGTTGAGCTGAATCGCACTTGTTGCCATGCAAACGCTGAAAAATTTTATATACCGTGACAAAAATAATGACATGAACTGCATTTGGGAAGTGGTGTACAGCTTTAACCTCAGCTAGTGCTTGATTTGTAAAAATCAGGTTCCGATACTGTGACCTTCCAGGGTGGCCGCTGGGGGGGGGGGGGGGTGAAGTGTGTGTTTCTGCAATTGACCTCTTAAGAAGGTATTTTAACGCTTTTCTGCGCATTTCAAAAGTGACAGGACAACATCTTTACTACTAAAAAGATAATGTTCTACCCTACCACATCTCAAAATTTGCAGTATCGATCCTTTTTTTCCCCAAGACCGAGACACCAGTGGGGAGTACCTATGCGCACCCCGTCACAAATCAAGCACTGAACTTGCCGAAAGTGGGTCGTACTGGACTCGCAGTGTGCAACGTCCACCATACAGGTCCACTGCTCATATTGCTTCTATTGTGTTCGAATGCACAGACTGTGACGGAGGTAACTATCACCCAGCCCCTATGTGGATGCGGCTATGGCCCGTCACTCGCAACGCTGCGGGAACCAGGCTGTACTACAGCCGTCAGGGAACTGGCCGCGTATGTAAGGTACACTCCTGGAAATTGAAATAAGAACACCGTGAATTCATTGTCCCAGGAAGGGGAAACTTTATTGACAAATTCCTGGGGTCAGATACATCACATGATCACACTGACAGGACCACAGGCACATAGACACAGGCAACAGAGTATTCACAATGTCGGCACTAGTACAGTGTATATCCACCTTTCGCAGCAATGCAGGATGCTATTCTCCCATGGAGACGATCGTAGAGATGCTGGATGTAGTCCTGTGGAACGGCTTGCCATGCCTTCTCCACCTGGCGCCTCAGTTGGACCAGCGTTCGTGCTGGACGTGCAGACCGCGTGACACGACGCTTCATCCAGTCCCAAACATGCTCAATGGGGGACAGATCCGGAGATCTTGCTGGCCAGGGTAGTTGACTTACACCTTCTAGAGCACGTTGGGTGGCACGGGATACATGCGGACGTGCATTGTCCTGTTGGAACAGCTAGTTCCCTTGCCGCTCTAGGAATGGTAGAACGATGGGTTCGATGACGGTTTGGATGTACCGTGCACTATTCAGAGTCCCCTCGACGATCACCAGAGGTGTACGGCCAGTGTAGGAGATCGCTCCCCACACCATGATGCCGGGTGTTGGCCCTGTGTGCCTCGGTCGTATGCAGTCCTGATTGTGGCGCTCAACTGCAAGGCGCCAAACACGCATACGATCATTGGCAACAAGGCAGAAGCGACTCTCATCGCTGGAGACGACACGTCTCCATTCGTCCCTCCATTCACGCCTGTCGCGACACCACTGGAGGCGGGCTGCACGATGTTGGGGCGTGAGTGGAAGACGGCCTAACGGTGTGCGGGACCGTAGCCCAGTTTCATGGAGACGGTTGCGAATGGTCCTCGCCGATACCCCAGGAGCAACAGTGTCCCTAGTTTGCTGGGAAGTGGCGTTGCGGTCCCCTACGGCACTGCGTAGAATCCTACGGTCTGGGCGTGCATCCGCGCGTCGCTGCGGTCCGGTCCCAGGTCGACGGGCACGTGCACCTTCCGCCGACCACTGGCGACAACATCGATGTACTGTGGAGACCTCACGCTCCACGTGTTGAGCAATTCGGCGGTACGTCCACCCGGCCTCCCGCATGCCCACTATACGCCCTTGCTCAAAGTCCGTCAGCTGCACATACGGTTCACGTCCACGCTGTCGCGGCATGCTACCAGTGTTAAAGACTGCGATGGAGCTCCGTATGCCACGGCAAACTGACTGACACTGACGGCGGCGGTGCACAAATGCTGCGCAGCTAGCGCCATTCGACGGACAACACCACGGTTCCTGGTGCGTCCGCTGTGCCGTGCGTGTGATCATTGCTTGTACAGCCCTCTCGCAGTGTGCAGTATTGTGGGTCTGACACACCGGTGTCAATGTGTTCTTTTTTCCATTTCCAGGAGTGTATATATGTATGTATGTTTTTACTACACGAAAGTGCCGACTGCCAGATGGCGCCGCTAACTATGGAGTACATAAGATCGATTTACAAAAATCTGCTAACACTATTGACATCAGTTTATGGAGAGGCGGAGTACAGGCGAATTTCACAATTCTATATATTTACTCATTTTGGTGTGTAAAGGAATCCTTTAGTTATTTGAAAATGTAGGAGAACACAGGATGTTACTTTACTGACGTCATTTACGTCGCATCAGTTCACCTTGCTACCAGGTGATGGAATGGAAACAAAAGCAAAGTGAGGATTTGTTCAAATAGTCCTCTTACATAAAAACTGACACTTTAGCGTCAGAAAATGAAGTAGGGCAAAGGTTCTACAAATAGTAGACAGCAGAGTTTGACTACAGAAAATTACCTGTTAAGGGCAAGCGTTGGTCAAAGCAAAAACGGCACCAGTCATAGTTGCAGAAGCATGTTTATAGTCTGGCAACCCATTAACAGTCAGTGACCTACAACCGACGTGGCACAGTACAGAGCCGTTCCACATAGAGGTGAGCATACGGCGTAGATAAACATGCCACGTCTGGATGCGTTTTGGCCAGTGTCGTTAGATGTGGCCGGGTTGCTCATCCCGTAAGAAGTTAGGGTCAAGGTTCAAGGTTGAAGCCTCTTACCGGTTGACGACTGGGCAGGTAATTCGCCATCGCAAACTAGTGGACTGTCAGCTAGTGATGGGGAGCTCGTGAATGAGTCGTTCAAATGAACGCTTCACTCAGGTGAAGTGTGAACTAAACACTCAATTTCAATGAACTGGTACTTCAAATTCTTCACAGATAGCACACTCCACACTTTTTTATAGTTCACTCACTCTCTTCCCCTCTCCCTCTCCCACTACATCGGCGCTACGTCACTCATTCTCCCTTTAGTCCTCTCTCTTCTGCCTGTCGACGAATCGCGCGATGTTTTGTGGGGAACGATAGGTTTAGGAGGGGTTGTGGAGGTGAGGGGCGAGAGGAAGGCAGCGTCAGCTGCTCCCTACAGTGCTGACATCCTTACCGGTGACTATTTGTGCAGTTATACTTCGCGTCTACGGGTATCCTACCGTTGGCAGCGCTTGCAGATAAATGAATATTAAAGATACAAACGAAGAGGCTGGCTGTGTGAGCACGCAGAGCCAACATGAAAATAAAATGCTTACCTTCTGTGTCTGGAACTGAAGCATGCGTGGAATCCACGCTTGAAAGATAATCGTTCATGTAGCAATGTTTATCTCATACACATTATTGAAATAATGACACTAAACTTGAGGATTGTCCTAATTATATTAAAAAAACATATATATGAGTAAACGTCAACGGATTTGGCGAATGTTCAGAGATTTCCGTTTGATAACATTATTTGTTCCACCTTTTTTTCCTGTCAGGCGATTTCTTCTGTCAGTTGTAAGGTGTCCTGCATTCGTCAACACTCTTCCACACAGCATGGAGGTTGCAACAATACATGTATTTTTGCAAGTTCAAAGATCGAGGGGTATACTGACAGCCGTTCAGACCACCACTCAAGTGGATTGCCTTGTCTCTGTAGCAGGGGCTCTTGTAAATATTTGTCCACTTCCACCATTGCAGCAGTTCTCGGGTGTGGATTACTCTGCAGCCTGGAAAACACTACGTCAAATTAGAGCCAGAGACTAGAAATAGATTCAGTGGTTGGAACTGAGATTGTTGCAGTACCAGTGGATGTGTTCGTCACAAATTTCTCACAGTGCCTGATCAGGTTTAATTTCACTAGTCAGCAGAATTATTATCAGAAAAACTATGTACTTTGAACCGGGGATTTAATGAAGTTGCTTCTGCGAAAATGGAATTTTCCTCTACATTTCGAAACCATCATTTTAGGTCCTTAGCTTGCTTTTCGGCCATTTGCTGCACGTCTACATGAATTTCAGTGTTATTAACAAACCTGCAACACCATTTTTTAAACGAGCCACTAACGAGTATAACTTTAGAAGCAGTGACAACATTTTCACTGGACCTTTCCTCCGTGCAGTCTCTGACAACTTTCAACAGGCCACAGGCCTGTGTTACACTTGCAATGTCCTTTGCAGTCAGATTTGGAAGATCAGAGTGATAACTGTCATTAGGGAATTCTTAACCTCGATTGTTCTTCGCAGCATATCATAAGTTGAATTCCATCTTGTAACAGTATCCTGTCTTTGTGTCAGAACTGGCTCTTTTAACGGTTCCTGCATTATTTCAGTTTCGTGCAGGCCTGTGAACTTCTTTTAAAAATTTAACAATTTTTTTTTTACTTTGTTCAGAATGGGTTGAATGTGTGGAAGCCCATTCTGAGCAGTTAAATTGAGTGTGTGTGCAAAGCAGGGGTTGTGTATCCAGACTGTGAGTCTTATAGCTCCCATAATATTAGCAGCATTGTCAGTAACAACACACACGACTTTTTCTTGAATGCCCCATTCCCTTGTGACACGACACAGTTCTTAGGATAGCTTTTGTGATGTGTGCCTTTAGTGCACTCTAGGAAGGAAGATACCAGCTCCAGGTCTTTAACGTAGTGTGCTGTCACCAACAAATAACTCTTATTTGTGGTTGCTGTCCACCCATCAATTGTCAGCACAACCGCTTCTTCAGAATTTATTTTGACTCTCACAATTTCTTTCATCATGGTGTACTGTTGTCGTAGTAGTGTATTGGAAATGGTCTTCCGAGCTGGCATTCTGTAAGCACCATTCAGTTTGCCCACAAAACTTTGGAAAAGTTTGCTTCCCACTATGTTGAAGGGCAAATAATCCTTTACAGCAGCCTCCAGAAGTGTGAAATCTATGTCCTGATTTCTTCTGTTCGAAACAGGTTTCGAAAAATACCCCTGTTATTGAGTCTACTGTCTGATAATGAAGTGATACTGTTATTTTCTGGCACCGACTGCTGTTCGCTTCTGACAATTGGTGGTGTTGGTTCCGGATTGTCCGGGTTATTTGTCCAAGAAATATCGGAAGGTGCAGGAGCAGGAGGCGCTAAGCGCCTGATGGACAATGATACTGTTGGGTGCTGCACTCGAACATGTCGCCCTAGATTAAATGTATTTCCTCCTTTACATGAAACACACTTAGAACAACAGCTGCACTTTGCTTTCCCATCACCTAAATCGGCGAAGTGTAAGTAGGCTGTTTACGTTTTCTTATTGGTAACGCCACGTTGCGATCTGTATGAAAAATCACTGGCTGTGCTGTGCGCAGTCTGTGGCTAGTTTGCATTGTTGTCTGCCATTGTAGTGTTGGGCAGCGGCAGCTGGATGCTTACAGCGCGCAGCGTTGCGCAGTTGGAGGTGAGCCACCAGCAGTGGTGGACGTGGGGAGAGAGATGGCGGAGTTTTGAAATTTGTAAGAATTGGTGTCATGAACTGCTATATATATTATGACTAGTGAGGTAAATACATTGTTTGTTCTCTATTAAAATCTTTCATTTGCTAAGTGTGCCTATCAGTAGTTAGTGATTTCAGTAGTTTGAATCTTTTATTTAGCTGGCAGTAGTGGCGCTCGCTGTATTGCAGTAGTTCGAGTAACGAAGATTTTTGTGAGGTAAGTGATTTGTGAAACGTATAGGTTAATGTTAGTCAGGGCCATTCTTTCGTAGGGATTTTTGAAAGTCAGATTGCGTTGCCCTAAAAACTATTGTGTGTCAGTTTAAGCACAGTCGTGTACAGTTTTTCTAAGGGGACGTTTCAGAAGAAACCCCAAATTTCACTACTTTTACGCGATCACGAGTTGCTAGCTATTGTATAAGAGTGAACAGACACAAAAACTGGTTTCCGAATAAAATAAAGAGGGATTTTACCTGAAATCGTACCAATGAATACAGGTGACAGTTTACGTTTTGAATCTCGAGGGTTATTATTCTCAACAAAAGTAAAGTCTATAGGAAAAGTTCTGAATCATTACTTTAACGTAGGTATATAGACTTTTTGACAGTGGTAAACATACTCATTCTATTTTGGATTAAATTTTAAAAGGAACATAAAATAGCATGGCATTTCATTGGTAGCCCTAGTTTTCAGTCCATGAATGCAACAATTAAGGTTTCACTTGGCAGATAAAGACTTTTTTGTGCGCTTCGTGAGAAAATGTCGAGCAAGATTAAATGTAATACCTTCTTTATATGTGACAGGCTTCTTTGTTTATGTTTTCTTTGTCCCCTTCGACCATGCTCTATTTAAGTTAACTCAAACACTGTGAGAGCGTAAAACCTTGCGTGTTGGTAAAATTATGAAGTATTACTAAGCTTTGTTGTACGAGCGAGGTGAAGCGAGTGTAGCCGCAGCTGAGCAACTTCGCCAGGCTTCTGTACTTCATGAATAAACTACTTCATTTGAACGCTTCACGACAAAGAGTGAAATGAGTGAAGTAGTTCACGTGGCTGAACGAGTTGCACCCGTCTCTTCTGCCGGCAGGAAGCTCGACAGAGGCCGGGGCTTCCCCGAGCAGCTGACGCAGTGCGGCCACACCTGCGTAAATGTACTGGCTGTCATGGCGGGGGAGGGGGGATGTGCAGCAGCTATGCTGACGTCACAGCGGGGCGGACAGTGGCCTTGGTGTCGCAGGCATCCTCCGCCGCACACCGCAAAGCTGTCTGACGAGTGGGGATGTAGGTGCTTACTTATTTTTAAAATACTCTCCATCACATTGTTAATTTGTCAGTTCTTCATGGCAAGGTTCGGTTCTTTACCAGATAGGCGATGGACAAGACCAAATAGAACGAACTAGGATTTTCCGGACGACAGCATACAACTACTGTTATTGCAGTACATATCATACACTTCATGTAGCTGATAAGCATTGTTCTGTATTAATATGGAAAGCATTGGTACTTAAAAAACGAGTGTATACACCATATGAGGTTTACAGGTATAACAATGATTTCTCCTAATGATGCGATTTATCATTTGGGATAGTTTTAGTAAAACTGGTTTGTCGACTAATGAGCTGCATTCTTTGCCTTCTACACAACGTTCACTCCCAAGAGGTGAAGCTCAGACTGAAGGCAGACTCAGAATTTCTGTGCTGGGATTCGACAAAGTGACTTCGCCAGAAGATGATGGGCACGAAACTCATTGAAACGTTGCGACGAGACGACGCCACCACTTGGCTGATAATAACCCGAGGAGAATTCATCGAGTGACCCCTCGGCTTCCGGGCTCGCGCCCCACCGCCAGGCCCACTGGACTCAACAGTCTCAGCCAGCTGGAGAGAGCCTTTAATCTCCCCTGCACTGCTGACACAGCTGTATCACTAGACGACAGTGGTAAATGGTAGAATGGCGATGTTGAACAGCTGGGAATTTTTTTTGTCATAATCTCTTTCATGGTTTCAGACCACTCTTTCTCACTTCTCCTTCGCGCTGCATCTGTCATTTTCTCATTGACGCAAAATTTCCGCTGTAGTTGCCTGTTGCACTTTCTCGCTCTTTGGCCAGCTTGTGTCCTAATTCATTCACAGGACTGCAGACTTCTGATCATTCTAAGATGAGGTGCCACTTCTACTTCCGCAGTTCCCATTTATGCCATTATTTATCTACGATTGCTGTAATTTTTCAAGGAACCCGGCGTAGCTGCACTGTCTGTGCATATTTCTCGTGAGTCCTCCTGAGCTTCTGTGCCTATATCTGGAATAAGCAGCATTTTCTAAAATATATCTTACAGTTCCTAAAATTATTCTCTGTTCCATGGCTCGAAATGCCTCGATAATGCCCACTTGTAGCTCATACATGGCAACAGTCACAGTTACTTTCAGCATTTCCACCGGAATATAGCGATGGATTTGCAGGTATGTGTGCAAACTGAGAAAGTAACTTAATGAACCATGATCGCTGCACCTCAGAACTCTGACGATGCATCTGTCAATGTGAGAATGGATATGAAATGCCCTATTGCTTAGCATGTTGTTAAGTAAGTCCTTAAATTTACGACACAATCGTGAAATTCTAAAGAAGTGCTTCTCGCCAAGCGGTGTCATAAAGAGCTGATAGGGCGAAAAAGGCAGCTACACTTACTAATTTCTGCTCATACTCATTTTCGATATAAGTAACAAGAGAGAGTGTCTCTTCCTTAAATTACTTTCGCTTCTTAAGCTGGGCTAGCGCCTTTATTCTTAACGAAAATGTGTTATTTCTTTAATATCTAAAAACTGTGTCCTGTTCACATTAACCCGATAGGTACTTTACCATTACTTACACAGTTCCAAGATATGCTATTAGATTATGGCGTTCAAGCCTACAGAATTCATAGCCACATTGTATTTACCATGACTGGCATATCATCACGCAATACTACGCAACTTTGTTTAATTTGGTTAAATCTAAGGCAACTCCCTGTTTATTGTTTCTTTTACAAGCCTCACAGTAGTTGATTGGCAACCAGAACGTGTAATGAATAGTAAAGCAATGTGTTTTAGCTATCAAGAAAATTAATAGGTTTCGTAATTAAGTTTTAATGTTTCAGAAAATATATAAGATCACTTATCTGCAACACGTGATAAGTCAGATCTTAATAACATGTGATTAATGTCAAGATCATTCGTCGACTACTTCAGACTGACTTTGTTACAGAATGTCTGTTTCTGAATTTACAGTCACTGTTGACAGGGGAGAGGTGAAAATGAAAATATTCAAGTTTAGTAGAAGCAGCAATGTGCCTTACCAAACGTGTTACTCTTTGAACGGAAATGCACTTAATGATGTAGTGACGCTGTTCATCTTTAATCTGTGGATCTTATTTGGTCTGGACACAGCGTGTAATCCTGGCGGATTGGCGGACGATGTTATTCTTGCAGCTGACTCCTGGCATTCGCCTTATGAGTGGCTTAAAACCTTCCTTTAAAAACCCATCACCTGCGATTGTTTGTCGATCGTTATGGCATTTTGTGTCCTGTTTCATTGTACTGGTAGTCTTTAAGACTAATGCTTAGGAACTAATCTCTAGTATGATACGAAGGGATTTGTAACATAACCCTGTAAGTCAGAGGTAAGTGCCATGTCATATAAAGGAAACTGGAGTCATTCTGAATGGTGTAGTGATCTATGTCTTTGTATAGTCAATATCATAGCTACATCATATTTAGAATTTCTGCTGTCATGACATTACATAGGTTTTGTTTATTGCTAATGTAGTTATGTCAGTTATATATCTTACTGAAGGTAATATTACAGATAGGGAAGTGGTCATGGATGTAAATGAGGTGGAAGATGTATATGTGCGAGATCAAATTTGACAGTATTCTGAAATATCTAAGTCGAAACGAGGCCCAGGGAGTAAACAGTCTTCTGCCAGGATTACAGGCAACCTCGGGAGAGACGGCCACGGCGGAGCTCTCCCACCTGTTGTGCCCGGCGTATGAGACAGGCGAAGTACCCACAGACTTTATGAAGAATGTAATGTTATCATTTCCAAAGAAAGCACTTGCTGGTAGGTGTGAAAATTGCTGAACTATCGGTTGCTGCGACTATAATAACAACTTCTTTTTCTCTTACCATGCCTTTAGGAAGTTTGTTTTTAGAGCAGAAACCCAGTGTGTTGACAATGCAGATAGTGGCAATATCTTTCTTAGGCTTGAATGTGAAGGTTAATTCTTGTTTCCTGGTGTCTCAGGCTGGGTTGGGCATAGGCCTCCTTGTCTATCAATATGGCGATATAGACGTGGATCCGTGTTCGCCAATGAACGTAGTAGGAGCTTTTTAGAAACTGCTGTTATTATTTCCCTTCTTTCAAATATCATGTGGGGAAGGGCTGTAGTGAAGACTCAGAGTATGTTTGCCGTTTGATTGTTTTCGTGTCATTCTTGGACGAAGACCGCGATAGTTTCATCAATGCCTTTAATGTTTTCAGTTTTGTTTGCTGAGATAGGCTGTTTTGGTCTTTCTTTGCAACTCTCATCACTATTAACGTTATCAGTCTTGCAGCTCGTGCATTTTGGCGCTTCTTGTTTTGGGTCTGTTTTGGAATTAAAAATTCGATGTCCTCGACTCCGTTCTTCACATTGGAATTTATATCGCAGCTTTTCGTGTCTTATTGGAAAGTGTTGCAATATGGACGTTGCTGTTATTGAGGAGATAGTGTTTAAATACAAGTACCTTGTGAGGTACACAGTGCATTCTGAAATGGTGATCAAGTAGCTTGTTAGTTGGTTCTTTGTAACTGTAGATGACTGGAAGGAATAGCCGTGAATTTTGATTTAGTTTTCCGGTACCTTTAGGTCCCCTTCAGTTTCTTCGTTTGTTATATCACGGTCAAAATAGGCTATCACAAAGGCGAGCGTGAGTCTGTGTGGTTTCTCTTTTGCTTAGTGTTTGGCGTGCGACGTGATTTCTGTTACTGTTGCTTCAGATCGGCAAGTAACTCAAACTGTTCTCTCGGGTTTCGATATCTGATGGGTGTGTTGTCATGTTGGCAATTTTTTTCGGATTTTTTTTGTGAACGACTTGGTGTCCCAGGCAACTGTTTTAGTGCGGGTTACAACGATTTGGCGGTTTCTTTGCCATCTTATTAGTTTATAGTTTATTGTAGGGTTTGCTAAAGTGCCATAAGTTGTGTTAGATGTGCTTTAATTCCATCTGCACCCAACCAGTTGGAAACCTTGTTCTTCGTGAGATGTATTTGGATGAGTGTAAACTTTTTGTAATTGGAGTATCGTGTTTGTGGCGGCTTTGCCTGTTTACTTCGGGTTTCTTGTGTGGGTTTTCGGCTGGTTCGCGTAGCGTTGCGTTTCTGGAGATCTGGTGGGGACAGAGTTCTCTACTTCAGTCTGGTGCGCTGTAAACTGTTGTTGCATATCCATAGTCCCCACGCCCTGCTGAGAACGCTCTCAGTCAGCGTTGAGTTGCGTGCCTTTAGCCTCGCCAGATGCGGGTTGGTCGTCCCTGTCTCAAAGTGTGGTGGTTGTGCAGACTGCTGATCCCAAGTCTGAATCGCTCTGACAATGCTGCACTTGACGACAGTGGCGCGAGTTAGGCATGATGCTCTTTGTAGGGGACATCGTCTGAGTAACACGGGTGCTGCCGAACAACTACGTAGGTGTAACAACAGCTCAAACAGTTTCGGCTGCGGGAATGCATGTCTCCAGGTATATCAGGGGAAAGCCCTTAATAGGTATATCGGTTGCAGAAGTTAATGCTTGATACCCCACGAATGGAAGGGTTGTAACAGGTGATTCCCTGACCACCCATATCTTCTCGCTGGTTCGCCTTTTTGAAGACCACAACGTGACAGCAGCGGCTGAAACAGCAGCAGGGAGTGGCCAGTGGTGGGGCTTGCAGTCCTCTGCTGCTCCTGATTGGCTGAAGGGCCCACGTGTAGAAGGATTTCGTGGAGAGGCTCGGAGCTCGGGGAATCGAAAGCTGGCCGTCGGCGCCCGTGTGGCCGACGTGGCGGATCTTGCCTGGGGGTAAGTAGTTAGCATGAGGGTCGTTAAATCTACTGGCTTTTGATGAGCGATGAGGTTCGATGCTTTCCAGCGGGCCGAGGCTCGGCTGGCGACCACTGTGTCGGACACCTGTGTGGGTGGGCGGCCAAGCGCCCCAGTGGGCCCCGTGTCGGCTCTGGCCACCACCACCTAAAGGGACGGCCGCGGCGCGCTCTCGTGACGTCACGCAAGGCGGGCCAGGGTCGGCTGGCGCTGCGCTGACAGCACCGAGGCGCGCGGCCTGCAAATCTCCGTCAAACGGTTCCACAGAGTGTGTTGAGCTGCCGGCGGCCCCCTGCGCCAGGCGGGCTGCACCCGGCACCTGCCTCCCTCGTGGCGGTGCGGCCTCTGGTTCCACTGCGTCCAGGACGGAATCGCGGTTAACACTGCGGGTGCCTGCTAAGTGCACGGTGATGCCTTTAATTTCACAATTCACGAAAATCGCTCCACGTAGTACTATTTATCACAGGATTTTCAGTTGGGCTGGATACTAAATTCACACAGACACTCCTTTACTTTGCTCACTCAGGCTTTATTTGAACAAATGGGAGATCGTCTATTGATTAGGAATCACAAGATTTCCGGCGTACTGTGTCCTTCTAGTGAAGGTACTATGGCACATGTTTTCCACGACTCACAGTATTGGCACAAATTTGTCCTTCCACAGTACTGTTTCTGTAAATGCGCCTTTAAGTAATGTTCTTCCTTGCTAAGCAGTGGCACATGGAACACTAATTTTTAACATCTGCCACAGTACCCTTACAAACCTCTAGCTTAACAAATAACCATCTTGTCTCACAAACCCTATAATGCTAAACTCATATAACTCTAGAATGAGATTGAAACAGCTCTGCCATTCGACACTTTCCGCTCACTTCCAGCCACATTTCACACAACAAGTCATGTGTTACTTTATCACTACACCTGTTTCAGCCACTCCATGCAATCGAACCATTAATAAGCTCAACAAACCCATTTACACTTTCATGCACACACCACTTCAGTCATTAGCCTCTCTATTTTGATTTTATAAGTATCTGAATGTCTCTTGTCATGGTACTTGAATTACAAATCATGTAAAAGTACATCTTTCACACACATATGGAAAGTTTCCTTGTTTCAGACATAATATGTTATATACTAATATCATACATTATACATTAATGAAACCGACAAACTGCAAAGACAGATCCTCGACGGAAAAGGGAGAAAAGACGTCCTACGAACATGTGTCCTGAAATGCACCATCGGCATGGTAGATAACACTGACGAACGGAAATTCCTCCGACAACAAGCTGCGTTTTCCTTGTATATAACATGCCGTGTGATTGACGCAGCTTATTGTATACACGAAGCATTTCCCAACAATTTTAGTAAGTAGTCTCAGTGCATTAGAATAGGTAGACAGAGGCTACCACTCACAAATAAGCACACAGTTATAAATGAAGTAGATGTTAGGAAAGAGAATCGGACTGGCTGTACGATATCAGATTTAATGACATTTACTATTGTCCATTTTTATTGCTGGGTGTAATGCAGTGCAGTGTGGAGACAGTTATTTGCGAAAAATACTGAAGGAGGCTACAGCGAGGATTCTGAAAAAGGAGACTGCTCATTGTTTCTCCTGGCGAGATTCCTTTTGGCTGCTGAACACAGCTCTACACCTGCAGGAATGTTAGTTGGGTTCCGCCAAAGAAGTATCCTGTTCTTCAGAATGGGGAGCGTCGTTCGATTGCAAACGAAACAGACGAAGAGCACTGGTCCTTGCAACATCGTAGCTAGATGTATATAGTACACAAACTGCGCTATTCCCTGAGCTTGGTGGAACCCAATTCTAATTAGAATACCTATTCCGCTTAAGATAACAGCCTTGACTGACATAAAAAGACATTGCTTCTTTGAGGCAAATTTGTTGTTATCAACAATTTTGAGTTGCTGCATGGAGCACCGAGTACGTAGGTACATGTATCCAACCAGCCCGAGACAAACCAAATTGAATGCCACAGACACTGAAATCCCTGCAAGGACTACTATACGACTGTGGATCAGGTAATATTTACTCGTCTTTTCCAAAGCAACAGCTGCCACACACACTATACTCCACGGTATAAACACATACAGCACCTCACGACAGAACAACTGGCTTACTTCAGCATGTAGTAGCTGGTTAGGAAGCCTGAGATGGCGAACACAAGAATACATGTGGTGGCAGAATGAGTTTAGCCAGATACAGCTGAGAAGTGTGAGGGCGCTATCTACCAGCACTGCTGTAGGTAAGTCAGGAACGCCTGCCATACGATACACGACCTCAGAACACAGTATCTGGATTATACACGTGATCTGAAAGGACAAGAATATCTTTCCAGGCAAGTTACGTAACTGGGGAAGGTAGATGTATACTACAGCGGTCGAAAAACGGAAAATAATATTTACCAGTATAAATGAGATTTCTAAGGGTTTCAAGCTGTATATTTTGAAATCCTTGTATTTCAAGGTGGCGTTATTTAAACTGTTTTTGTAGTTCAGTGTTTCTTCTGTTAGCTTTTGATACAGTACACTGCTACTACTACGGAATAATCCAAATGGTAAACTAGTGATCGTACAGTTATTGGAAGTCGTAACAGAGGAAAAGTCGCGACACTTTAGCAACAGAATAGCTCTGGAAACAAAGCAGATGGCGTCTGTAGCGTTCGACTGCAGACATGATTGATCGTCAGGACTATCGAAATAGCATCGAGCGTCGTGCACGGACTGTAACATACTAAACGGGACGTCCTGACAGATGCCGTACGAGTTGACTGCCATCCAGGCCAGCAGGCATAGGTTGACGTTCGCCCTCTGCGTGTAGGCCAGGTAGCTGGTGACGGGTACGTGGGGCGACCTCTGCACCATGTCGTCCCACAGCTGCTCGCGGCACTGTAAGAGCTGCTTAACGGCTTCCGGCGGCAGGTCTTCCAGCGGACACGTGGGGTGGTCCTGGGCGTTCACCAACAGCTGCACGCAGTCAGTGCCCACGGAGAGCGTAGCGTGGCTTCTGTCCTCTAGCTGCCACTCCTCGTCTGCAAGGAAACGACAGCAAGTAGGTGGTGCCCGTACACTGCAGGCAGCTGAATCCAAAGCCTTGTCTGGATGAAGAGCCTGGGCGTTGTGTAGCCACATTATCTGGGTTCAGAGGAAACGTGTGTCACCCTCTCTTAATGAGATGAGCAGTCTCCAATAAAAACAATTTGCAAAAGAGCATTTGGACTTTAAGCTTGACGACGGCTTTACCTGCTGCACTCTGAGATGCCCTGATGGTCGTTTTCCTCGAGCACTCTTCCTGTTCAGAGTACAAATCAAAGGAGAATGATACTGACATGCTACACATCATTCAAGCCATAGCGTCCTTACACAAACACATGTGCATTGAAGCTGATGATGGTGCTATGGTGAACATAAGGCTCGTGATTCTGGCCAGTCACTGGCTGTCAGTTCCCAACAACTACTACGAGGGTAACACAGTATGATGCAGATGCCAGCCAGAAAGGGTGTATGTATTCAAGGTGTTTGAGTGGGCTGGGAAGTATGATTGACAAATCGATGTGGGTATAGGGAGGTGTGAGGGAGGGATGACACCGGTCAGGAGGCTGGTAGCGGGATCATTTACTTATTGAAGAGGCTTATACGCTAGGATTATAGCTGGTTGGAGGAGTAAGTGTCTACATACTGTTCTGGAACAGGTAGAACCAGCCAGCTGAAGTTCCGCTCGAATAGGATACAGAAGGGTGGCAAGTGGAGGGTGGATATGACATGTTGGTATAGGCGCGCCAGAAGTCTAGGTATCCAGAGGAAAGTCGAGAAAAAAATTGCTTTTGTTCCCCACGTTTTAGGAACGTATACAGTTTGTGACAAAGCCTGAGGAACTTCAGAAGAGAGGGCAATGTAAGCAGCTGGTAGAGGTTGCGTCTGAGACAGCAAATATGATACAGAGTGCAAGGTGTTCTAAGACTGTAAGGAATGGTAAATTGTTGAGAGTGCTGAGATTATATTGGCGAAAGTAACACTGAGGCCACTAAGGCTTTTGGAAAGACGAAGGAAGAAACAAGATCAGGGGTTAACGTCCTGTTGGTGAAACAGCTATTAGAGCATAACCCAGAATTGGGAAGAACAGGGATTCAGGACAGCTGCGTCCATCCATAGCAACCGTCATGTCATTCACCTTAAGCTGTGTAGGGACATCGCAGAGAAACTAAATATGGTCGAAAATCAAGTTAGGAGCCAAGAGCTTACCACAGCATCGCCTTGTTCAGTGGGCTTTACCCAAGTACAGAGGATGGCTGAATGATGGAATCCCCACATTGTCGAGTTTCCTGTCTTGTTAATTTGAGTTTGTTGTAAGCTGGGATTGCGTTATTATTCCAAGAAATGAGACAGTGAGAGTCCTCTGCCCATGTCAGCAGAGAGGAATGGAGCAGCAGGTCCGCCAATTTACTGCAAGCGCTTATCTTCCCCACATAATTGGGCACTGTCCTTGCATTGTGAGAGAACTGTGACTCGGAGTTATCTGTTGAGTGTACGTGACTGTAAGGGACGCGTTAAGAGCCTAACGTCTACATCTGACACACATGTTGTTATGTCATGCTTTTAATAAATTTACAAGTAGATAAATGAAACAGTTAATGAACAGGATGCCTTATTGCACCCCAGGAGGCCGGTCCCAAGCTATCTACGTCATCCAGTGACCGCTTGTAGAGCAGACAGAGTTAGGCCCGAGTGAAAGGACGACCCCATGTTCGGCTTAAAAGCAAATTCCGCTACATTGCGTGGCAGCGGCCAGCCTACTCATCTTTACACATAGCACGCAGTTTCAGAGATTTTCACAGAGAGACAGCAAACGCCAAACACCAATACTACAGAATTCCGGATTGGTCGCCTTAAACAAAACGTCATTCTCCCGTTTTAGAAGAGCAATGCTGAATGGCAGACATGTACTCAAAGAGCGAGGAACAAGTTTCTCCTCAGTACTTCACTGGGAGATCACCTCTGTCGAGAGCGAATCGAAGTGCAACTGTATATTGAGTCCTTGCGATTAAGCATTGTTCACTGTGTTGGCCGCCACACTTATTGTGCGGTGTGAACGGACAGTGTTATAGTTAAACGCCTGTGAGCGAATTTTTAGTGGCATCGTGGTGGACTGCTTATCTGACCGGTGTACCACACCAACAGTCTAGGGGCGAACAGGAGTCCTTGACTTCATGGCGTAGGGAGAGTTTGGTTGGCGAAGGTCAATCCAGATAGAACGAGAGTTATCTCATTTGTAGGCAGCGATTGGTGCGGACAGCAGTCATCACAGCTACAGCTCTTGCGACCCCCACATTTCCTCCACAACCGTACCCTTCACAGCATGTCACACGTGACAGCCTCGACTGTACCTAGCAACATTCCAACCGATAGTTATCCAAATTGAGTAGGTGCGGATTTCAGCAATTCTGCCAAGTCAATAATAATCCTAAACTTTGTATAGAAATATCATTAGCGAAACCTATCCTTAAGAGGTAACTTCACGTTCTGAAAAGAACCCGCAAATAACGTGTTCAATTCATAACTAAAAGTGCTATTGAGATTTCTCAGAATTTTTGCAAAATAAATAATAAGTTTCGTTCCTTTTATGTTTTTCTTACACTAACTAGTACTACTCCAGTACCCAAGTATCCCACTAGTTACATAAGACATTTTGTGAATTTTTGTCTAATTTCCTTACAGTGAACGTCTCCAGAAGGTATTTATTGCTGAAAGTTTTTCAGGCATTTCTCTTTGGAACGTTAGGAGTGTCCATCTGACTTCTGTAGTAGTGTGGGGAGGATATTGCGTCTTGCAGGGGCTAAAGGGTAAAGGGTACATCTCAGATTAATCTGTTGCGCAGAATGACAGAATAGCACCAACCCACACGCTCACAAAATGTGTGGCTTTATAGTCTCTTTTTGTAAATGCTATATTTAATTCGTTTTGTGGCGTTATAGACAGGTATTTTAAACTGGGACCAACAGATATGTGGTCGTATTTGTGTGACATTGTATGTACCGAATTGTCGAGCAGTCATTAGATAAAGTGAGTATATCTTTAAGATATGAAGCACTGACCCTGGCTTATTGACGTTTTTTGGTAGCATGTGGTTGTTATGGATGAGAGGAGAATGAATCCTTTTTCAATAGATTGTTCAGTTTATGGAAAATGGGGCAGTGTTTTTGTTCATGTGTATCACCAATCCCAGGGTTTCTGATCTGCAGAATGAGGTGCGGGTATCAGGATATCTCACAAGCACTCATTGGCAAATACCATCTGCTTGTATGTTGTTGCAATTATCTGTGCTTTGTAGAGTGTAGAGTGGCTGGGACTGTGTTTTGAGACTGTAACAATTTTCATTAAAGTATAGTTGTAGCACTGAGATAACATGTGAGTGATGGAGATCTCGTTGAAGCTGCGGGAACAGACATATGGGTGGAATGCTATGCTGCTGCTTTTTCTTTATATTTTATGTGGCGAAACAAGGTTAGGTATAGGTTTTAAGCTGATGTTTTGGTGTGGCTGAAGATTAAGTTGGATTGCTTTTTGGAAAAGGTGACTTGGATGTTAAAATGGAAGGTGACTGTGGCTGTTATCGTCATCTGTTGGACGATATGTGGACGTTGAAAGAGAGTGAATGTTGTGGAAAACAGTGGTTCTAAACTGGATGTCTCTCATGTTAGGGATGCGACACAAGAAACTGTTGAGATGATGACGATGAGCTCGACTGACGGGGTAGAAAACTGTGGATCTGAACTCAATATCTTTGATGGTGAGGATGCAATGCATGATGTTGTTGGAATGCGGAATGTAAGTTTAGTGTCGTGAATAATGCGTTTACTTTATATTTATTAGATCATTCGAGTTGAGGCTGTGTATGTGATGCAATTGTGCTAGGATTGTACATTTGGCATAGTTAACATGAGTGGTTTTCCGAACTTCCAGTATGCTGAAGTAGTTTGGGTCAGCAACATCTGGAAATCAGTGAACGAAAAACCGTTCCAAGGTTCTGTTCATTCGATGAGTTATCTGTATGCAATGTAAATATTCATTGCACGATTTTGACATCTTCGGAAATGCCATTTTCGACTATGTTATGGTGATTTGAAAATGGGTCTCGGTCCGAAACAAACCATCGAATGAATAAAACATAAAAATTAGCAACTTTGACTGGTCTTCTTTGTAATTGGGATAGGCCAGGTGTTCTGCGATACTGGGTCAGATAGTCGTCACACAGGAAGTATTTTTGACATCTTTAGCCTTGGATTTGGGATTTAGTTGATTTTACCCAATGGCAGCGACAACATATCAGGACTCAGTTCCTGATACGTTAGTCTGTTGTGGGCAAACATCTAGTTCTGCTGGACAGTGATGCGTAAAAAAGCCGATAGTAAAGCTCCAAGGTTTTAATAGTGGAGAGGGCAACTCTTTCAGACACGGCCGTTACAGCAGCCTGCTGGATGTCGCAAGCCATCTAAACATCGCCACGTGCTCAGAAGAGATTCGCACCCATTTCGTCTTTTCCTCCCCCCCCCCCCCCCCCCACACCCTATCTCGACCGAACTCCCACGATCTCTCCGATCTCGCTGGATTATCATGACAACTTTCCCCTGAAGATATCTTCAATGTCGGGCTTAAAGTTAGCTTCCAGACAAACGGATAGTTGTCCACAACTCTGTAAGCTCTTGTCGCTGCTCATTCTTTAATACCTTGTCGCTACCCGCGAGGAATAGAAACATCAACTTCAGCCCACACGTTTGTTCTCGGTGTCCATTACAGTTTCAGTCATACATATAGACTTGCTGCCGAGTGCCGCTGAGTCTAGAAACAGATGGGGTAGGAGTTGCTTGTTTAGTAACTTGCTAACAATGCGTATTTCCGTTTATGTGCCACTATTACTTTTATGAGTGTCTGCAGTAAGTTATCGGCTGCAGACGAAATTTTGTAAAGGCCGTTCTTCGCAGTATTACAGTCCCTGGTTCTAATATACGCATGTTCTTATGACAACTTACTCCTTTATCTGTTGTAACCCTTTTCGACCACCTTAGTTTCTTAATTAGGCGGTTTACTACCAATTAAAACCCTTCAAGTTCGATTGCCTGAAGCGGTCAAGAGTGACAACGGCAGGCATAAATAATTTTTCAGCTGAGGGAGCACAAGCTCACAGTCCCCCCTTCCTCTCATTTAAATGGAGTTACCCCCTAGCGAACAAATAGCTATCAGACAGTTAAAAAGAAAGAAATGAACGATTACAACACGTTTCGTGTCTGATCCACGATAGATGCATGATCGAGTAAGAGATAAAGTCCAGCAACGAGAATAAAATAATAAATTTGAAGAATGTAGTAATTCGAACAAATAGAGTTGTTTGGCAGACAGGTGCGGTAGCTGAAAATACAGTGTTTCTTCAGTCCTACTACAGTTCATAGTATTAATACTTCTAAGGATAATATGAAGAGTGTATCTGATACAATTTACTGTTCAGTTACAAATCGAAATATTATTCGTCAAAGAAAATTAGTAAATTCGAACAGTATCATGCCAGGATCATAGATGAGAAATGTAGAACACTACCCCAGTTACAGTATTGACAAAACTTTAGCTTGTCTCTAGCAGAAACCATTCGCCATTTTTAAAAATCCTTAGACTAGGTCTGAAAAAAACTACATGTAAAGAATTATAGTGTTTATAGAAGATAAAAGGAACACTTTTTTATATGAGGCACGTGTTGCGCATTTATGACAGTCTTATCTGCACTGGTGTTCAGAGACGTTGTTCAAACCGCTGTGGTATGGACACTGTTTTTTAGATTTTGCAGGCCTCCTACGGGAGGGAGACGAGTTGTTCAGTGTGCCGGACACTGGCGGACAGCACAGTTGAGGTGGTTGCCTGTTAGGCTGAGGCTGCAAACATTATTTGTGAGACACCCACTTATTTCGAGTGTGTTAGTGCCCAGCTGGCACTTCAGTAACGTCTCTAAAACATCACACAGGCTCTGTACGTCGCTGGCGTCGAAACCTTCATGGGACACGAGCAGGTGGAGGGTACACCTGTGACATTTGTGTCACATAAAATTTGTTCTTTTTAGTCTTCTCTAAACAATCCAAAATTTTGTATAAGTAGGCTATTTTTACTCCCTGCATAATGAAGAAGTCACTAATACATAGAAATCAAGTAATTAGCTTGTCATACATCCAGACGGAGAGTTGCCGAGGAATCTAAAAACTGACTTTGGAAAGAGCACCAGAGATTATCTTGCGTGGCGTGCAAAATCACGCAAGATCTAAGACTACATATTCAGAAGGATATTTGAATCTCATTCCTCGAACAACTGAACAGTTGTCAGTGCATAACCGTGAAGTGGCCGGGTCCCAGTAATAAACTTACCTACAATCTTGACATGATCTTCGTAGTATGAATCGATGTACTCCGCTGCAGCGAACCAGTAGATACGGCTGAAGGCGTACAGATCGTCAGCGAGGCTGAACATTTGCGACGCCTCTGGGTGCCGCTGCTTGCAGAGCGCACGGAAGTCGTCGTCAGAGGAGAGGTTCCACGGCTGATAGCGCAGCAGTCGGTCACTCAACAGCGGCCGTCTGTAGCACACAAGGTGCGAGGTTAAGAGTTAAAAACCTAGCATGTATAGTTTATGCAATAACGTAAAAGTATCCAGGACGGATTTCCACTCTCCAGTGGATTAGAAACTTCCTGGCAGATGAGTACTGTGTGACTGAATGGGACACAAACCTAGATCTTTTTTATTCTTTAAAGGATGCATAGTAACACAGCAAACAATCGCAAATCCATTGGTCTTTGCAGCTTTTTAGCGCATTGAGATTTCATCTTTAGATTTCAGAGCACTTGAGTGTGACACCGATTATAACTATTTCTTGCAGATCATCCACTGCGTTCTGTGCTGCTATATCGTTTTAACTGGTTTCAGACACATCAAACAGCAGAACTGCAGCGCTTGCCGCAGAATACCTCTATTCTTTAAAGAAGAATTTCGTATGCATTGCAAGAGAGTGAACGTGTGATATTTATGTTAAGGATATGAATGAGTTGTTCAAATTTGCTATAGATGATTTTAGACGCTGACATGTAGACATGTCTGTCATGAGCTGAAGCAAAATCTTCCACATTACCACTTGAAAATGGGTCAAAAGGTCGAAACTACAATTGTAAAACAATTTTTAAAGTCAATGGCGAATATGACGTCCTTAAGAAGACAGACATCGAGCTAGGCAGGCACGAACCGAGAGCCGCCGTCGCAGCCTTACTTCGGCCAGTGCCTCACCCGCTGCCTTCCAGCCGTCACAGGAGCTCCCCTGCACGGCTGGCGGGACCAGCGCTCCCGGAGGACGGCCACTGCAGTGCCCGGTGGCCTCGGCAGTTGCTTCCTGGACCAATTCTCACTGTGCAGTGGAGAGTGCACGTCGCGGGTCCGACACACGGCTCTGACCTGCCAGGGAGTTTCCTATCTGCTTTAGGTGGTGTGACATCTGCGATAATTTCCCGTAAAGACTGTATGACAGCTGAAAGCAGAACTCCCACAGGAAGAAGAGCCCTATGGACAATCGTGAGTGTACCATCAAGCAGGTCCACTTATTGTCCGTTTCAGCTAATCCAACGGCTAAGGACAGCGCGATACGATGGCTTAAACTAATTCAAATCCGTCTTTGCAAATACCAAACATGTCTTTTAATTTCACAATAGGTCTTTCGTTTTACTCATGATACCCTTATCAGTTGTGGCACTTTTATAATGTTTCTGCTCACATCCGGCAGTGTGCCTACCACCATCTCACACTGCTACGCTTCACGTGCAGAAGTACATGTCTGCTGACGTAAAACTTGACAAAATGACGCTTCACTATTGCATAATTTTTTTTTACTTGGCTCTGAAGCATTCGCTCGGTCTCGCTTCGTGAGCGGTTCTCTCGTTTAGCAGTGAAAATTATCGTATACAAATTGTTGGCAGTAAAACTTTGTCCTAAGGTCAGTGTTCGGTACATCGATTCGATGCATGTTGTGATGAGAATGCAGCACTCAGAATCGGGTATGAGAGAATTTTTTCCTGATTAATCTACGACTGCATTCCCCATAGCCCGTCAACGATGGAAAGTTTCCATGCTGCCAGATACGATGCAGAACAGTCCGTACTCCGTGTACTTCTTGTAGTATGGTCCTTGGTTATCACCGTTACTTGTAAACGATGTTCTCAGTTAAAGCATGGAGCTGCATCATAATGAGTTCCGTGTGATGTCTGGGTCCCCAGTTTGACCGGAAAGCAGTTCCTCCCATAAGACATGTGGTGCCATGGTGCTAAGGCTCGCAAATCATTTCCAAGCTACCTACACCAGCACGCAGTTCTGTTTAGAGGTACAGTAACACACCTACTCCACTGACAAGCTGGGCCTCAGAATCCGTGCCGCGAGAAAATTTATCGTTTGCATGCCACAGATCCAGGAAGTAGATGCATACTGACAATGATCTCAATAATCATTATATTGACATTTTTTTTGGCAAAGAATTTCGGGAAAGGGCTGTGTTTAACGCAATGGAACCGTTCATTTCATAAGGCAACCAAAGAAAGTATTTAAGTGGAGGAAGGAGTTGAACATACAGCCGGTGTGGCCGAGCGGTTCTAGGCGCTTCAGTCTGGAACTGCGGAGCTGCTACGGTCGCAGCTTCGAATCCTGCCTCAGGCATGGATTTGTGTGATCTCCTTAGGTTAGTTAGGTTGAAGTAGTTCTAAGTTGTAGGGGACAGATGACCTCAGATGTTGTCCCACAGTGCTCAGAGCCATGTAGTCCCATAGTGCTCAGAGCCATTTGAACCATTTGAGGTGAGCATACAATCTCCACTAAAACAAAAGGAAGAGAAGGCCTAGAAACTTTTGGACAACTTGCCTATGTACTACACAGCAGTAATACTACAATACTGACTGCCATACTCATTTTGGGGGAACGTGCCTTGGCACACAGAGTGGCGAATCCACAGAAGACGCAATCAATACTCGCCACAGAGACGTGGAGTGTCGTTAAGCGAGGCAGACCGCTACCACGGAAGGCAATCGTCGTCAATTAGGGTACAGAGGGAGGGTCAGTGTGCTATAGGCGGCTTTGGCCTGTAGTGCTGGAGCCATTACTAAAGCTATCATGCGAGTCCAGTAATGAAGTGGATTGGAGAAATTTAGAAATGACCGACTGTAAATGGCGATACGTCAACTACAGGAGAGACACGAAATGGTGGGCTGCCTGAACTAGGAGGGCGGTACCTAAGCTGCACCAATGCCGGTGGAGCTCTGTGGCTCCCTCCCCTCTTGCATCTCCGGTTTTCGACTTTGTACTGACATCCAACAGAAGGTAAACACGCTGGGTCATATGAATAAACAAGACGACGTTCTCTGGAGAAGACTCTGCGAGCAAAAGAACATTCTATCAGGAATTTCTTACGAGCCAAACATTCGAAGCCATAATCTCTGATGAGAGTGTTCCTTTTTCTCACTACCTCTGCTCCCTGCTGAGTTGTCGGTGTATGTGGTCTGCCGTGTCCGGCACACAAAGCACGCGCCGTGTCACGTTCCATTGAGCTCGAACAAACGGGCGACATGTCTGGAACCGGCGTCTGTGTGATCAGGCAGAGTTGCACTACGTTGCATTTTGTTTATTTTATGTGCGGCAACAAATTATTATGACAACTACGTACAGCTTACGAAAATGTCTTTACTAGCGATGTTACCGAATTTACAACATGTGGAAACTTTTCAGTTATAGATGTCTGGTGAACACATTATGCGAACGAAATCTTAAGAGTAAATGACTTTTTATCCACTTCAAGCCGGAACTCTGTCCCAGTTCTCCAACACGTGGCAAGCCCGTAAGCGGCCCACCATGCGTTCCTTACGAGTAACAGGGCGCTAGGTTTGCAATAAACCAGTTATTAATTTTTGTGGTAACCCTACTTATTTCTAACATCACACTGTATAAGACTTATGCTGTGAGAAGACATGATGGTGAACGTCAGTGACACGGTTGTTTGGTGTAGGCCTGCAGCTAAATGTTCTCGTACATCAGTCTGAAAACTTGGGTCTACTAAATAGCAATAAAAATGTTTCAATTTTCACTTCTTTTGAGAGGTAGTCCGCAGATAATGTTCTTATTGTCAAAGCGATATAAACTTCTACAGCTCCTCAATTCAGCACTTCGATGGGCATATACTTCTTTTTTTTGCGTCCCAAGCAATATGAATTCTGCCATCATTGCCAAAATGTAGGTAACAGTTAACAGAACTTACTCATCCCGAAGAATGCTACAGATCTCGCTTCAATATTTTCCGGTTGCGAGAAGCTCCTCAAGTTTAGTTCACACTAAATCGGAGAACATTCTTTGTCTTAAGCAACATCCCTCACCTTTTTACTCACGTTGAGCACGTTCTCGGTTGGAGTATATTTTCTGACTCGCTTTACTCATGTTGACCTCGAAATGTCCTCCCAAAATTTCCAGTACGAAGTGCATCCTCCGTTTTGCTGACACGCCCCACTACACTTCTCCAGCAGCTCAGCTCTCACCTGGACTCTGCTAGTGGCTCTTCGCCGGCAACCTCCCACCCTTCGTCGTCGTCTTCATTGCTTCACCACTCACAGAGAGCCGTAGTCTGGCAGCTCCTCCGCCACTGCCTCCGTCAAATGCTCCACCACCGTCGCCGCCACCTGCGCCTCCGTCGACTCCCTCTCCAGCAGCGCCGCTGGCTCTGTCGCCAACACTACTCCTTGTAAAACCAAACTGGCAGTCCATCTAAGCATTGCCACTTACTTATTTTCAGCAGTTTCAGCTGTTTCTCTACGCCAGGGGTACTCATTAGTATGATTTCCATACGGGACTCTGTGCGATGGTCAAACGACGGCACGTTTGTACCATTCTCCTGCGTGAACGATTTCTTAAACGAGGAATTTTTAACTTCAGCCTTCCTTTTGGAATATTCTACCACCAAAGCAGACTGGTCAACGTGTGGCTGAATAGAAGCGTTAGATCCGTTTAACGATTTTGTAGAGTACCAAAACTTCTTCCGGTAGCTGTTGTATGATCCGTGCACAGATCTCTTCACAGACGCACGAATCTCTACAAATCTTGCTGTCCTCATTTGCCAGTTCTTTTTTGAACCGAGAATGTAACAGCCTTTCGTTCCTCAGCATTTTCCGAATTTTGTTATTAAACCACGATGAGTCTTTTCCGCCCCTGATCCGCTTAGTAGGCGCATACTTTTCCGGATCACGATTTACAGTCTCTGTAAACTTTAGCCATAATTCCTCTATGGCCATAATTCTGGAATTAAATGGTTGTATTTTATTATCTAAGTGAGACGCTGACAGCTGCATATCAACTCTCCTAGCGTTCTCGTCTGATTTAGTGACTTTCGTAACCATAGTCGTTGATAACTTCATGATCACTAATCCCCATCTGTATGCTGACGCCATCGATAAGGTCCTGCCTGTTTGTGCTGGCTGCCGAACTAGCTGCTCAGCACAGTTTTCGGAAATCGTGTTCAAACGTCCTTCACAAGACTGTCAGTTTTCTCCGCTTGTCTGTAACGTAATACGTAGCACATTTTAAGACACAATACGAATCAAAATATCGAAGGCTAAACAGAGACAAAAAACTTTGTAAATCACGAGTTTCTCTAACCATGTCCTTCACTACTGTCTATTAATGCTAGTTCTTTACTCCAATCTGAATTAAATGCGCCCGCATCTCGTAGTCGTGCGGTAGCGTTCTCGCTTCCCACGCCCGGGTTCGATTCCCGGCGGGGTAAGGGATTTTTCTTTGCCTCGTGATGGCTGGGTGTTGTGTGATCTCCTTAGGTTAGTTAGGTTTAAGTAGTTCTAAGTTCTAGGGGACTGATGACCTAAGATGTTAAGTCCCATAGTGCTCAGACCCATTTTTTTGGATTAAATAAACCCTGTGTTTTCTGTAACTTCAATGAATACTTCCATGGATAAAAGTGAGATAAACTCCACTAAAGCATAGTGACTACGACAGACATTTGAGTGTGCACTGGTTTATACCTGAGTATGAAGTGCCCTGGTCTGTCCTTCTCTCCCTCCACCTCGTAGTGCTCCATCTGTTTGCTGGCGAATTGCAAGTCCTGCACCCATCCGGTTAATTTCGTGCGCAGCATGTCTTTCACACGTTCCATGTCCTTAATCCAACCGTGGAGTTGCTGATCACTTGCGTGGTTACCCTGAGACGCACAGAAAATAGTTCAAATTACTTTCACAACATACACAAGCGCAGCCTGTCTTAATATACAGTTACATGTAGCACTACTACATGACGCTGACATTACTGCCAGCGCATGACTGCAGTACATTCAGTTTTGTACAGGCATAAAAACATTAATGCACAGCAGATGCGTAGTGGGGTTTTATTAAATAAATACGTTTCTCAAACTGTGACATCAGATAAGAGAGGTGCAGATATTTCTTGGTAGTCGACATTACAGGCGTCTGAATGTATGAATGTATACTCCCGTGACGATGTATCCAACTGAAACGTTCTAGAGCTGCCAGCAGCCTCGAGATCCTACGTGTAAAGCCACATGGTGTGGCTAGAACTGTAACGAGATTCTATTCAAACTTTTGAACGGTTTTCGAAAATAGAATGGCCAGATTGTTGACAAATACGTTAAAATCCTACTCGATGTCGTCTGTATCTGAACACGTCTCGAATATTGCACATTTGAAGGACTGTATTGACTGTCCGAGTGATAAGATCATTTTTCATTTTTTCTGCACAATTTTCGGGTACGAAGTTCACATTTATGTCACATATTAAGGTCTATGCTCCTTTGGCGTTGTACAAATTGTAGGCTTCTAAGTCAATGCAATAAAGATATGGCCATTCAAATTACATAATTTGAAAAATCACAAACAAAAATCTATACGGTGGTCCCTGTTGATTTAGAATCGTGACAATTTGGAAGAAGCCAGATTTCACAGTGCAAATAAAGGAAAAAATCTTAAAATCCATAATTGGTAACTGTATAACTCTGGAAAATACTTTTCGTATTACTTTTTAGCAGTCAGTCTATTTGTCTGTCCATCTGTTAGGAATCTCATAACTGACTCCAGTCAACAGATACGGCAGTTAATGACTCGTGTTTTGATAATCGAAAACTCACTAATCGTAACGTGTAGGGTGCTGTCGACTGACTTGGAATCATGAGATTTGGCAACAACTAAGTGTTTCGGTACAAGTAAAGCAAAAAACGTTTAATTATATCAAATAAAAATGTCGTTTTCGATTTGGACATACATTGTATTCATCACTTGTTGAAAGTATAACATACGAACATTACTGCATCCAAACATAAAATGTATGTTGTATTCATGATTTAGTATGTAAACAGAAATGTGTTATTCAATCTTCATCAGTTTTATATTGATGGCAGGTGCCAGAGAAAAAATATATCCATTTCGAATACAATATTTTAGAAATTTACATGGTCGACCGGTTCTACGCGGGATCGCGATTTATCGCCTCCAATTCGTATTTGCGTAAGTAGAGCTTTCCGGATGTGCGCCAGGAATACTGCACGCGTTTACGTGTGTGTGTGTGTGTCTGTGGGACGTGCGTCACGTCCTCGCTGTGACAGCATGCGGCTAGCGGTCAGCGGGCAGCTAACATCCCGTTTGTGGTAAAACGCAAAGTAAAATTCAGCATTTCCCTCGTTGTGCAGGAGCAGTGAATTGGAAGGTGTGCACACTTTTGAATCGGCACTTTCCAAAACGTTGAACCCGTCGTCCTTGCGATGGCGCCACTGCCATCTAGACCTAATCTATGCCGGCCGGTGTGGCCGAGCGGTCCTAAGTGCTTCAGTCTCTAACCATGCGACTGCTACGGTCGCAGGTTCGAATCCTGCCTCTGGCATGGATGTGTGTGATGTCCTTAGGTTAGTTAGGTTTGAGTAGTTCTAAGTTCTAGGGGACTGATGACCTGAGAAGTTAAGTCCCATAGTGCTCAGAGCCATTTGAACTATTCTGAACACACATACATACATATTTGTACACAGTATTATGTGAGAGCCCAGTTACCAGGGACACAGGGTCAAAATCGTAAGCTGCGTCGTTACCTGGGCCACAGCACGCTTTGCTGTACTATTCTGCAGGGCTGTAGTGAAGAACAACGAGAGGAAGTATCTCGAGTACGAATACCTCAAGACTGCTGCAGCTGTCTGAAGACTTAAGTTTCATTCAGAAAGCAAAATGTGTCTATAAGTCGAAACTATCTCTACAACACTGGTTCACGGAATACCTTTTCGCAATAACACTTTTACTAAGCAGGTGCAGTGTATGATCAACGAAGCGTAGCTGCACAACAAATTTAATAAAGAAGTCGTCCTTTAAACATTCTCGCAAGCTGTGAGGTACTATCTCTACAAAATATTGGATACGTATCAGGTAAATTGCCTTTGCTGCAGTGAAATGCATGGATGATGGTAACCAAAACAAGATGTAATGACAGGACATGATACGATGTCGGCAGAAACCATTCTTAAAAACGGAACCCGCATCTATCAATCTTTGAAATTACCATCCAGCAAAAACATTTGTGATATTTATAGGAAAAAGATTTAATCCAACCAGAACGTTTTCAGTTCACTGAAACAGGTACCGCCTAATCCTCTTCTCAAAGGATCCAAAATGAGGCTCACACGATACTTTAGGGACTGGCACGTTGCTACATACGCCACAAAATGTTACACAAAGACACAGATCATACCTCGTCCTTTTGCTTTCCATGTCTACTACTGTCAGAATCCAAACAGTCACAAGTGGCCATTCTATGTGTTAAGGTTGGGTTTGTTTGGGGAAGGAGACCAGACAGCGAGGTCATCAGTCTCATCGGATTTGGGAAGGATGGGGATGGAAGTCGGCCGTGCCCTAAATCAGAATGCCCGGACACGGGATTGAACAGTCGTCCTCCCGAATGCGAGTCCAGTGTATGTCTTAAGACCACATAGCTTTTATTCTCGGTAGTGGGAAAATCACTGGTGGTAGTGTTCATAAATCATAGACAGAGAATTCAGACACGATAATGGTTCGAGTTAGGCCACGAGAGACACGTGCAGAAAGGCTAACGACTAAGATGAATGCTCTCAGAAAGCAGCATCCGGTTTCACGTTGGTCTCGCACAGGTTTTCATTGGCCTTGACGCATTCACTAGACATTCCGCTTGTGTCTGTAGTAGCACAGTGCCTTTAACAAAGCCACTCGCTGACGCAACACGCGCTAACTGGTGGACCTTCGTTATCGTTGTGCGTCCTCTGTGGCTGCGGCGGCTGGGACATTGCTGTGCCACACGGAGAGTGCTGGCTGGCAGAGGTGAGCACAGGGGGCCACCACTGGCGTCGAGCCACAAGTGTCAGCTGCGCTATCGTCTTGTCATGGAGTCCTGGGAAATGCCACGTGAATGTTAAGGTGGAAAGAGTTCGAGCAGTTACAACGAACTGTATAAGTTATGTGGTATGTACACAGGTTCATTACGAGATTTGACGTTGACGAAGCTCCATGTTGAGAGAAGTAATTTTATTGGCCTTCCACATGGAGTAGAGGTTCTTAGGAAGAGAAGATGCTGATGGAGACTTGAATTGCCACACTGAGACTCTACACCACTCTCCACTAAATACGAAGCTAACATGCTGCAGCTTGTATAGCAGGATTCGATGCAAACTTATCTGAATCTGTTAAAGAAGTAGCTAGCAAATACGAGAAAAGAAAGATGCAGGCGATTTTCTTCGACCTCGAACCATTCCGAGCTTAGTCTCCCTGTATCATAGCCCCAAATGTCTCACAGAAGTAGAGGTTGGTTCAGAATTCTTCCAGAACTGGAGAGCCAAATATAGCTGCAGTATGAAGCAGGTAAACTGGGAAACACTCTCCCAGAACTGACGAGGTCGTGTGTGTCATTTTCTCACCCCCTGTACGTATAATACAGTTTATAAGAGGACGAAAAAACTCCACTTACCATACGTTCGAATGCGAGGGGAAGCAACAGCTGTGAGGCGTGCGTCGCACCGAGTGAGAGCAGCTGCGCCAATTCCCGCCAGTAGCTGGAGAGGCGTTCCCGGAAAATAGCCGCCTGGGCCTGCAGTTCTGCACAAGACGGGAGACGACGCGCTGATGAACAAGCCAGTCAATCAGACTTCTGTAGGCAGCACAGCTTTCACTTTCTGCCCCCACAAAGTGTATGGAGGTAGCATTTACCTTTAGAAACTAGATCAATATGCAATGTCAGTAATGGTATGAGCTACATGGACACCTTGAGCGGACGTTACAAAGCTCATATTCCAGCGACAAGTTTAAAGAGCACATCAAGCAAAGAGAGAGGAGTACCACCACCTTATGTAGATAGAGTAATAAAAATTAACCTAAGGGTAGAAGTATCAAAACATCTGAAGAAGTGGAATTATACAACTACTTCAAAAATCACCCACACGGCTTGCCCAACGAGAAGACAGATTTAAGAAATAAGAGATCTTGAAATAAATTCTAGCCAGTTTTATGTGTTAATAATAGAAAGTAACATTAATGAGGATGTATAGTTTGGCTGTTTGACTTTGACCTACTGACAAGCATAGGACGTAACGATTAGCACAGGATCGTATCTATGCTGGTTTTATAATATGAGTAGTCTTTACGACGTTTCCCGTGAGTTGTATGATATGTATGGAAATGAGGAAGAATTATGTCCACTCATACAGGTTTTTATAATTACAGTGTATTAATTTTAACAGAAGTAATAGATCTTAATAATTCAGTAAAAAAATGAGTAAGGTGTTTTGCAAGTGTAGCTGAAAAAGCCATTCTCGGCCTAAACGTTCTAAGGACCATGGAAATGTATGACTACATTTGTACTGGTACACTATCTTACATATTAACATTACATTTTGGAATTACATGGCGATGCACATAATGTTCTGTATTTTGTGACAAGTACCCCATCACATGTTTTTATCTCACTTTTTGTACTCCTTTTTCTTTTTATTTGTCCAGTGGATCAATTCATGTACTAAAGTTGTTTTGAAGGCGATTTATGCCTTTGTGATGTTAATTTGGTAAAAGGATACACATGTAAAATTATGTATATGATTATTACTGCCATGTTTTTACGAGCAGCCAAGCTACTGTAAGCCTTTGACGATGGATACCATATGTACTGTTACGCACTATCACAATAAAGAAATGTCTTATCTTATTTCTTTACATCAAATGCTTGTATCGTAAACAGAATGCCAAATTTTGTTAACAAATGTTAACACTATATTTAGATACTGTGATATAAAACGTTTTCTGTGGCATGTACAATCGCTGCTAAGAGCAAAGAAGAAACGATTTGTGAATATGTTCCCCACCAACTGCCTCAGTAGTCATATAAACAACATGAACAGTGATTTGAGGGGATTCATTTTAGTGATGTTAACATCAGTAACAATAAATTTACCTTATGCCAATGCTATGATCCTTGAGCTGATCTAATGTTGATGTACACTCGGAGTTAGGGGACTCAACATACAGAGACAACAGTGAGATATACACACGTCACAAGATTCGTAAATTTTCACACCTCCAGAGGCCCAATGCAAGTGATGTACAGTTTTTAGCATTTGTTGTAATATGAGTGCCTCATGTATGGGATGATAGTGGCGTTCTATACGTGCCGTCTGCCCTTCACTTTTCGGTTATTGCTGTATACCTGTATAAAGGGCATAGGATCGAAAATGTAGTCGTGAAAACGAATAGTGTTACAGTTAATGGCAGATACGACGTCTTTAAGAAAAATACTGTTTTTTATGCCTGTGCCAGATTTTTCGCATTTCGTTCTTATACGAGCCTATTTTCAGTACAAAAAAGGCATTGCTGCAGATGGAGAATGATGTGTGTACATGACGTTTGTTCTGTTCGTAACGCTATTTGAATTCCTCAGTGCAATTCGCAATAGACAAAGTAGAGAACCGTGCGTTTTCATGACTTTGTAAAAAAAAAAAAAAAAAAAAAAAACGAATCTTCGGCATGAGGGACTTGAGAGCAGCGTACCGACACATTACACTGGCATCTGGCTGTAGGTCAACGACTGCAGAATGTATAGCCACGGGTTGGGGTGGAGACAACAGAGTGCTGAAAAGTTCACCAGCCATCACAGACAGACCGATGTAACCTGGGTTGAGATCTGTGGCTACCACTGACACCACACCACAAGCAGCATAGTGTAGGGCCAGAGTCGGCTGTGGTGTTCAGCGGCGGGAATCAGTTTATCCTGTGGCGGTCACGTCGACGCTGCTTTGTCCTCTGTTGGCCTCGTCGACTTCACGGAAAGCCGCGGTCGTCGAGATGCCTACCTCCTCAGCCCACAGAAACCAACAGGGGTTAGGAAGACTCGCGATCAAATCATGTGGAAGGCATATGAATGAGTTCTTAGGAATTTCGAAAATTGTTCAGAAATTTTGGAGCCAAATTATTATTCAAACTGGTTCTCCAGATAAACAGTGTCTCTTGAAAATATCATTCACATAGTTTTGTATGTTCAAGGACACATAAGTGCGAGGACATCCGCACAATTACCTGAAGAGCTCTCACACTCAAGTTGCTGACCAGAATATGTATATAAGAGGAAAAGTAGATTGAGGAAGTGCTAGATGACCATCAATTTGGTTTTAGGAAAGATAAAGGCATCAGCGTAGGACTTCTCAGTTGGCGATTGATGATTAAAGCGAGACTTAAGGAAAATCTAGGCATGTCCGTAGGATTTGTAGTCAGATAAATATTGTACAATAATTTAAAATGTTGCAGGATTTCCGAAACTCTAAGGAAAATGGGTGTAACCTCTAGGGAAAGAAGGGTTACGTACAATTTGTACATCAAACAAGAGGAAAAAATAGGAAGACCAATAACAAACAGATTAGGTTAGGAAAGGTAAAAGACATACATCTAATCGCCCTTAGGATTCAATCTGTATATCGAAGAAGCAATGACGGAATGGGGTTCAGAAATGGAATTAAAATTCATGTTGAAAGTTTATCAGTGACAGGAATAGCTGATGTCATTGCTGTTCTCAATGGAAGTCAGAGGTAACAGTAGGAGATGGTGAGTAGAATAAATAATCTAATGGGTAGACTCTATCAATTAAGATTAAACCATAGAAAGATTAAATTATGAGGTCTAGGTCAGAATTGTAGGCGAGGATCAAGACGAACTGAAAGAATTCTGCTACCTTCAGGACAAAGTAGCTGGCTGAAGTGGCCGTGCGGTTCTAGGCCCAGCAGTCTGGAACAGCGAGACTGCTACGTTCGCAGGTTCGAATCCTGCCTTGGGCATGGATGTGTGTGATGTCCTTAGGTTAGTTAGGTTTAACTAGTTCTAAGTTCTAGGGGTCTAATGACCTCAGAAGTTGAGTCCCATAGTGCTCAGACCCATTTTAACCAAGGACAAACTCATAATGGAAAAATGAAAGATAACATAAAGATTAGAGACGAACATTCAAAGAGGATGTTCATGGCCAAACGAAGTCAACTAACATCAACTGTCAGTTTTGTAACAACGAAATCAAACAATCATTGATAAAATTATTTAATAGGATAGATAAAACAATCTACTCACGAAGCAGCGTCAGAACACTCATAGAAACTGTTGTGATTGGCAAGCTTTCGGAGCCAGTGGCTCCTTCTGCAGGTAAAAGGGTTGAACGGAAGGAAGAAGGGTTAAGGAAAAGGACTGGACAGGTCTAGGAAAAGGGGGGAAAGGGGTAGATTTTGGGAAAGTCACCCAGAACCGCGGGTCAGAGGTGACTTACAGTACAAGATGAGAAGGAATGTTGGGGACCCCATCTAGGGAGCTTAAAGGTGGAAGATAGGGTAATATACAAGACAGAGACTACTGCTAAAACGTTGATCTCGAGTTAACTAGAGTGTGTCCTCCTATAATAGCCCTGTAACTGGCAAAACATATTCTATTAAAGGGTGAGCCAGATGCGAAAAGATACAAGTCATATACCAGCTACTACGTAAACACTGTTTAGCCTTCTACATTGACACGACTACCATCAGATTATCAATTAGGATGAATGGGCATAGGCTGAGGGTATACACTGGTAACTCACAATCTCCTGCTGCAGAGTATGCTCTAGAACATGACATTCGTGACACCGGCGCCTGTTTCACCACCAGGATTCCTTCTCCCAGACACTAGTTTCTCAGGACTCCGTAGGTGAGAACTAACTCTACAACATGTCCTTGGTTCTCGCCACCCAGCTTCTTATCACTGTAACTACTCTTTGCTTTACTCTGTTTCAGTTTCCTGCATCTTTCATTGTCTTTCCCATCAATTTTTGACCGCCTCATCCCACCTCTGTTATGTACAATGTACTTACCTTCTCACAATAACTTGTGATCAATGTTTTAGCAGTAATCTCTGTCGTGTATATCACCTTGCCTTCCACCTTTAGCCTCTTGGGTTTTCACATCTCGTCTGATGCAGTCCCCAACATTTAGTCTTCCCTACTCATCTCGTACAGTAAGTCTCCCCTGGCCCACAGTTATTGGTGACTTTCCCAAAATCTACCCCTTTTCCAAGACCAGTCCAGTCCTTTTCCTTCACTCTTCTTCCTTCCCTTTCAACCCTTCTACCGGAAGAAGGAGGCACTGGCCCGAAAGCTTACCAATCACAGCAGTCTTTTATATGTGTGCCTTGCTGCTGCTGCGTGAGTAGTTTTTTTATCTATCCAAGCAAATGTCCGGTTCTGTTTGAGGACGAGTAACTAAGAGTGTAAGTTTGGAGCACAGTATTCTATGAAAGTGAAACATGGGCAGTGGGAAAACTGGGACAGAAGAGAATCTAAGCATTTGAAATGTGGTGCTAGAGACGAATGTCGAAAATTTGATGGACTGATAAGAGAAGTAATGATGAGGTTCTCAGCAGAATCGGTGAAGAATGGAACATACTGAACACTCTGGTAGGAAGATGGGAGAGCATTTTGTTCTTGGTCATGTAGCCTTTTTGTTTCCTCTCGGTTCTTGTACGCATTGAATGGGTCCTGTAGCCACCATTCATTAGTCTGGTAGCTCATTTTCATTAGCATTTCTCGTTATTTTCCTTGTTTATCTTTACTCATAACTCTCATAGTGGCGTGATTCAATGAATGTGGTTGTGTGTCACGCTGCTATAAGGTGGCATAGTCTGCTGCAGAAAGTCTGCGATGGTGATACAGATTCAGCAGCAATTGTACAGAATAGCGAAGTCTCGAAGTGCTCAAGTAGGCAAAGAGGTTTGCGCTACTGCTGAGAAATCCACCTGCGTTAGGTTGGTGGCGGATATGGCATCCTTGGGTTTTCTGGGCCACACGGAGCGTGGAGGAGGCTGGAGATGAAAAAGGGAGGCAGTCTGCCGCCTGTACGGGAAACGTCCACAGCTGTGCTCCAGTCCAAGAAGGGTGAGTTAGACTGACCGCGTGGCGCGTTCTTACTTGGCGAGGGGAGAGCTGTTAGCTTTTGGTCTCGCTTTTCAACTCTGAAAGTTTGCTTTGCTTTGCCTTGTCGCAGCAAGGAATGCAAAACTTTGGCACATTTTTCTTTTAGTAAATTTCTATAGCAGACTTGGATCCACCGGAAGAGTGCCACACAAAGGTGTCGATAAGAAGTGAGCACTCGCTTCTGTATGAATGTTTTTTCTCTGCCTCGTGATGACTGGGTTAATTAGGTTTAAGTAGTTCTAAGTTCTAGGGGACTGATGACCATAGATGTTAAGTCCCATAGTGCTCAGAGCCATTTCAACCATTTTGTGTGCTTGACTTCAGCTGTGCCTGTATAAGTTTTCATTTTTCTAAATATTAATAGCTTTGTCTTCTCGTAAATTTTCGTCCATGGGGAGCCAACCACATGGTTGAACATTAGAGTTTGTTTGGCTACCGTCACCACCAACTCTCCGATCTCGTGTTTGTTTTAGAGAATGTTAACTGTTCATGACTGTGTGATGTGATATTGTTGCAAGTTGGCCACGATACCTAGAAACTGCGTCCCCTCAAACCACGTGGGCAGGCGGGTGTACCGCGAAACGTGTACTGCTTCACGAGTTATTGCGATCAGTTGTCAAGCATCGGCAGTTGTATGAATGATTCAAGCCAATGATTTTAGGTGTAGATTATAACGGTGTATGTATCGATGCTTTTCGTTAATGTTTTAGGAATTAATGTTATCAGAAATTGTGTACATGCCTCACATCCATATCTTAGGAATAAATTGTTTTATACACAATTTTCTCTTGCATTCCGAGGTTACGTTTTTGCACCTAAGCCACCCACCTGGTAGCTTTCCTGTTAGCACATCCAACGCGTTTCCTTACGCACGGGTCCAGTGATTTGTTTTAAAACAATTTATTTTAAAACAAATTCTTTACATTAAGTCTTACTTTCAGGTGTGTTGCTGGGAGCTGATCTTCTGCACAGTGTTCATGGATGTGCTATTTTATTTTAAAACGTTGATTCTCGTGGACAGTGCACGGCAGATACTATTAATTGCATCGCATTCCCTATGAGCGATATCACGACGTACGTATTTTTATGTGTTTTTGGTCTGTGATCAAATTAATTTATTTTCCGACTCGGCCAAACCTTCGATTAGTTGTATGGTTAGAGTCGGTGGCGACCCTAATCTTCTCACGTTAATTTCACAATCAATAAGCATTTCCATTCCCAATAATAACGTAATAACACGTAGTAACAGGTTACCTTATTTTATCACCCGTCTTTCTTTGCAACATACTCGTATTTTTCTCAATATTTCGAAAATCGTGCAGAATTTTACATTTCTGGATGCTTTTTGCAGGTCTACAGGGCCTATGAATGTGGCAATTTTATTTTCCAAGTTTTGTTTCTCTCATCACTTACAACGCCCTCTCATGCTACTAGCCTTCTGACAGTTAAAATGATGGTCATCTATCATATCCTCTATTACCTTTTCCATTCCTCTGTATATATTGTTCCTGTCGACAAATTCCATAAATGAGGTGTTATGCTAGTTCTGCTATAGGGCCTGCGAGTATCTGCTCATCTTCATGGTTGGGTGTAATGGTATACCACCATTCTCATATATTCTAGGAGCCAACTTCAATAATTCTTGGTTGACACTTTCGCCAATGATTTCGGAAACTCAGAAGGTATGTTACCTATCGCTTCTCCCTTCTACTTCTACATCTACATCCATACTCCGCAAGCCACCTGGCGGTGTGTGGCGGAGGGTACCCTGAGTACCTCTATCGGTTCTCCCTTCTATTCCAGTCTCGTATTGTACGTGGAAAGAAGGATTGTCGGTATGCTTCTGTGTGGGCTCTAATCTCTCTGATTTTATCTCTTCGCGAGATATACGTAGGAGGGAGCAATATACTGCTTGACTCTTCGGTGAAAGTATGTTCTCGAAACTTTAACAAAAGCCCGTACCGAGTTTATCTATCATCTCCGTAACCCTATCGCGATTACTAAATGATCCTGTAACGAAGCGCGCTGCTCTCCGTTAGATCTTCTCTATCCCTTCTATCAACTCTATCTGGTTCTGATCCCACACTGCTGAGCAGTATTCGAGCAGTGGGCGAACAAGCGTACTGTAACCTACTTCCTTTGTCGTCGGATTGCACTTCCTTAGGATTCTTCCAAGGCTGTGTTAAGCTCTGGCTCTTATGTGGGATCTCCAGTGTCTTCCGTTGTGATTCTCATTTCTTCTTCTGTCAAGTCATCAGACGAGTCCTTCCCCTCGTAGACGGCTTCAGTTCACTCTCTCCACGTACCCGCACCCTCCTCTGCATTTGACAGTGGATTTCTCATTGCACTCTTAAAGCTGATGTCCTCACTTTTAAAGTTGTTCTTCTGAGTATTCTGTACATGTCCTTTTGAATATTCTGTACACTGAATAAATCTTTCAGACAACCATTTCTTATTCTGTGTCTTCACATTTTGCAACAGTCACTTCGCATTGGTTTCCCATCTACCCTTACTTACTTCGTGCCCAAGTGAATTATACAGCTGTATCCCTGTGTTCCTCCGAACGTTTTTGTATCTTCTACATTTGCTGATCAATTGTTGTGTTTTTTCCGTTTCCTAATGTTTCTTTTCCGTTAGCTCCTTATATCTATCTTTGTTTCTCCAATTTCTATGATGCCCTTTTTATTGGTGTCCATTCCTGTTCAAATGAACTGCCTGTGTGGTATTCATCCGCGTAATATCTGCTGCCCACGAGAAATTTAAGTGCATTTCGTGATTGCTTTGCACTTTAGTGTCCCACTTCTTTCCGCGTTATGTTCTTCCAGACCATTCTCTTAAACTTCAATCCACTCTTCATCGAAATTCAACTGACATCTGAGCTTACATCTGGCCCTAGGTGTGCCACACAATCGAAGAGCACGATTGAGAAAACGATAGATTTCGACTTCTAGACATAGATAACCGGACAAATCTTCCCATAAATACAGAAGTACGAGTATTAACGAGGGCCTCAACAGGGCGTAATCCCACATGGAACTTTCATGTGTCTCGATCCTTTTCGAAGCATACCTCCCGTGGAAAAGCGAGAGTTTTCGGTAGCTACAGACGGTTGAAAGATAAAACAAACAGCGACAGAGGGAGAGAGAAAGGGACTCCCCTCTCTTGCACTCCGCTCCAAGGCCAAACTTCGTGTGCAATCATGACTGTTTGTTCTGAAGCCATAATGTTATTTAATTGGAGTTTTGATATTTTTATCATTATGTAATTTGGTAAAAGAAAGGCGAACAAACATGTAAAAGTAATCCATCTACAGTTTAAAACAGTTGCTGCAAAAATCGATGTTTTACACTGTTTTACATCTAAGGCAACTTAAAGATGCAGAGCGACAATTTTTGTAGTATGTGTATTCCGATATAAAGCATAACATGTGGAATAGTATGAAACCCCACACATTAATTTCTGCCATCAGTGATAATACCTGCTACAGTTGCAAAATTGTACATCAGCAGTTGATTTTATCACTGGGGATGTGTATCAGCAGTTGTGCATGTCCCATCAAGAGAAACGTGTGTTCTTATGGGTCTCCATTGTTGTTGTTGTTATTGTTAGCATAGGTAGTATAAATTATCACTACCGCGTGCTGCTCGTGTACTTCACATGTCATAATGTTGACTTACTGAGATGTCAGGTTATATGTAAGAGAGTGCACTAATGCCTTAAGTTTATCAGGTGGAATAAACGCATAAAGAAGTAAATAAATGTGCAGAATGTGCCAAATTCCGCCACTTTCTATAACGCACTTTAGACTATTTCTAAGGACACGGGCTCTGTCGTTTCTTGCGACTCTTAGTGTCTGTTCTGCTGGGGTTGGCATCGTATAGTGGATCCCCGTATGCTCTGTAGCGTATGGCATTAAAGGTCTAAAAATTTCGTAAAAGTTACAGTACCTTCATGCAATGTCACTTTTATCGCAACGGCAATGAACGGGACATATTTTAGGACATATTCTGCAGCAGTTTTTGTAAAACTCACACACACACACACACACACACACAGATCTCTGTTACGGACAGAGGCAAGGTGAATTCTGGCAATATTACCTCTTCAAAGCAAGCTTCCTAAACAGTCAGTTCGTGATTTTACATCTCTGTCGCATTGTGCCAATGAAGTTGTTTGAAGAAAATGATTGTGGTGAAAGGTATCGTCATCATTGTCACCGCCATCCTCTCATAAAGAATAGTCTAACGTCAATCAACTATTCTTCTCTCCATTTAACGGGTCTTCTCTATGACTGCCGCTACTAAATCGCAAGGTACAAACAGTAGCACAAAGAAACGCTCATAGAGTTTCTTTTGGCTCGTGTAAGAGCTGGTCGAATAGCCACATACAACGACGCTTACCGGTCACAACTGCCGCGAGCTCTGACGTTTAAACGTGGCAGTTTGACCGTCACTGCATACTGCTCCTGGTGGTGCCACACTGTCGCTTGTCGGTTCACCGGCACTATAAACACGAACCTCCTACTCACTGTGCCGTACAGTAGTTCGAGCTCCGACAATGGGCGACCGCAGCGGAGCGTGCCAGAAGCAAGTGGTACACGGGCGTTAAAAAGCTATGTGGTGAGAAGGTGTTACCTGCGTACAGTCATAATCACGGTCCAAATTCCCGCGCAACATAGACAGCTGGGGCTCACACCTTGCAAGTTTGCGTCTCGTATATGAGACCAGGTTGGCGCCCTTCTCTTGTTAGATGCAATCCGTTGTGATTAGATAACTGTTTCTTTTCTCCAGTGTGATTATTATTTACTTCTTATGTCTTTATTTCTATGCATTTTAATTAGGACATAATTTTCAAATGCGGTGCAACTCCATCACCATGTGTTGATTAACTTCGACGAGAGTTTTTATAGAAAATCTAAATGAGCACATTACGCTATATTTAACAATAACAAACTTCCCAGTAATATACTCACCAGGTTTATCCACAAACTGAACAGGACGCCACCACGCACAATTCACCATGCCGACCGTGACTCTTGTGATTTGTCGAACAGCATGCACTGACTGGGACAGGATATGATGCCTCAGATCATCTGTTTGCAGCGTTGTCATGTTCCATTTCATGTTGTTCAACCTTTCAAAATAAAATGGAGTCAGCTTATGTGACAGATGATATTCTGAAACTTGACTGTATTTTGTAGACTAGAATAGTGAAAACTAAACTCAACTTGCCCTACTCCAGCTCTTACGTTTCCCATTGATAGAGGTCGCCAGCCCATTAGAGACGAATCGAGGTGTCAGACAGGAATTGTTGCGTACATTACGGCTCGTATGGGAGTCTGCTGACATATTCTGGACAATTGATCATTTCTGATGAAATACAAGAATTCACATACAAGCAAGCAGCCAGAACTATGACTGGACAAGCACAGCAGACCGCCTTCAAAGTCATGGAGTGGGCACTCCCCCACAACATGGCTCACCGTCTGCTCCTTGGCGCCATAATCATGAGCAGCGCTTCCACTATAATACCACGTTTTCAAGAGGTTGCCATGTCTCTCTTGTGCCATTTGGATAAGGCTGAATCTTGGTCTTTCATGGCAAGAAAGACCATAATGCGCTACCTTACTCAGTTGGACTGAATATTTATTGCACTCTGTCTTAGAAATTAGTACAGTGGCATCCTTGATTGTGAGATTAGCAGAGACAAAATTTGACAGAACATGCAACCCCTAAGTGGGAGCTGTTGTAGCAATGTCATTAATAGTCAACATGGCTCCTTACGTCTTAACTGCATGAGTGCCATTCTCCCATGCTTTAGCACAATACGCGACAGCTCAGCAACAAAGAAAAATCGCAGGTTTGTTTTGTTTGTCTACATTTGCTCCACAGGTTTTTGTAGTAATGTAGTGCAGTTGATTTAGAATAGAAGCAAACGACCTTTACAGGTCCGCGCAGTAGTGCATAAATGACAGTGACAGGAAGAGGAGACACCAAGGTAATTAAGGAAGTAGCTGCAGGAAATTTTGGTCCTATCGAGGGGCCTCTGTATCATGGAGATAGAACCCTGTGGGCTCAGTTCCGCTTGTGATTCGCTGGTCTCTATTTGTGAAAGTACCCCCTCTGTTTGGTGTTACTCGGAGGATCGTCGACACAATCAGTAAGTAGCCAGTTCCACTCGAAGAATTTGGTCTCTAGGCGACCTCTACGAACAACAATAAAAAAACTACCTGGGACCTTGGAGTGCGAAGATATTGGCTAAGGGGACACGTGAAACGGAACGTGAATCAGTGGACTGGGCTTGTGTTCACCGGCGAGTACAGGTTTCGAAAGTCGATTGGGGATCGTCGTACAGGGCTGTGTAGGTGACCAGGCACTGTTGCAGGTCACTATCCATGGGTTCTGCTGTGGGGCGGGACGGTCGTATTTTGCCTGCTGTTATGGTAATATCAACAGTAGCAGAAAACAGTATAACGGGAGTAGGATTCTTTAGGAAGTTAGAGCAGAGAGTGTGTTCCAGTGAACAGTTCAGCGATACAGTTACGCTTATCGCAATCGACAGCAAACCAACACCGACAACGATAGATCGGATAGTACATGCCGACGTCGGAAGCTTAAGATGGCAGAAAAAGTATATGAAAGTATTGAAAGGGTAATACAGTACGTAACGGGCGATGAAACGTCAATACATATGAGAAACAGGAATGCAGTTGTAGGGGTAAAAGTGGAAGAAATGGTTACTGGAGAATGTGGGGTTGCGTTAGGGAATGAGAGAGAAGAAAGAATAACTCAGTTCTGTAATAAATTTCGGCTAGTAATAGCGAATACTCTTAATCACAAGAGGAGGATGTATAATTGGAAAAGGCTGGGTGATATGGGTAACTACAGTTAGATTACATAATGTTCCGACAGAAATTCCAAAATGATATAGTGGATTGTAAGGCATACGCAGGAGCAGATATAGACTCATATCACAATGTAGTAATGATAAACAGTACGTTGAAGTTTAAGAGATAAGTCAGAAAGAATCGATACTCAAATGTGTCAGATACAGAAGTACTAAGGAATGACGAGATACTCTTGGAGATCTGCAAGGCTATGGGTACAGCAACAAGGAATAATCGAGTAAGCAGCCCACTTGAAGAGGAATGGTTATCTCTGAAAAGGACAATAATAAAAGTTGGAAAGAAAAACATTGGTACAAAGAAAGTAACTGCAAAGAAACTATGTGAATTGAAATAAATAACTGAAGTATTTCTTTTATTACCCGTGATGAAAGAAGGAAGTTCAAAAATGTTCAGGGAAATTCAGGAATACAGAAATGCTAGTCACTGAGGGATGAAATAGACAGGATGTGTAGGAAAGCTAAGACGAAATGGCTGCCTGAAGAATGTGCAAAAATCGAAAAAGAAATGATTGTTGGAAAGACTGAGCCAGCGCATAAGAAAGTCGAAGCAATCTTGAGTGAAATTGTTAGCAAAGGGTGGTAATATTAAGAGTGCAGTGGGAATTTAACGGTCAAAAAAGGAGGAGGAGGTGGATATATGGAATGAGTACATTGAAGGCCTCCATGAGGAGGGAAGATTTGTCTGATGTGATAGAAGAAGAAAGAAGAGTCGATTTAGAAGAGATAGGAGATCAGGTAATACAATCACAATTTCAAAGAGGTTTGGAGGACTTAAGATCAAATAAGGCACAAGGAGTAGATAACTTTCCATCAGGATGTCTAAAATCATTGGGGGGAACTGACGACAAAGCGACTATTCATGTTGGTGTGTAAAATGTATGAGTCCGCCGACATACCATCTAGCTTTCGGAAAAATATCATCCACACAATTCCTAAGACTGCAAGAGCTGACAAGTGCGACAATTATCGAACAGTCTGCTTAATAGCTCATGCATGTAAATTGCTGACAAGAATAATATATTGGAGAATGGAAAAGAAAATTGAGGATGAGTTAAATGACTATCAATTTGTCCTTGGGAAAGGCAAATGCAACAGAGAGGCAATTCCGACGTTGCTGTCCGTGATAGAAGCAAGACTAAAGAACAATAAAGTTACGTTTATAGGATTTGTCGACCTCGAAAAGATGTTGAGCAATGTGAAATGGCGCAAAGTGTGAGAAATTCTGAGACAAACAGGGGTAAGCTGTAGAGAGAGACAGGTAATACACAATATGTACAAAAGCCAAGAGGGAACCATAAGAGTGGATGACCTAGAATGAAGTGCTCGGATTAAAAAGGATGTAGGCAGGGATGTAGTGTTTCGCTCGTATTTTCAGTACGTACATGATGGAAATACAAGAAAGGTTCTGGAGTGGGATTAAAATTCAAGTTGAAAGGGCATGAGTGATACGATTCGCGGATGACATTGCTATCCTGAAAGTGAAAGTGAAGAAGAATTACATGATGGGCTGAATGGAATGGACAGTCTAATGAGTACAAAATATGGGTTGAGAATAAAACGAAGAAATACGAAAGGAGTTGGAAGTAGCAGAAATGAGAACAGAGATGAACATAACATCAGGATTAATTCTCACGAAGTATATCAAATTAAGGAATTCTACTACCTAGGCAGCAAAATAACAAATGACAGATAGAGCAAGGAGGACAGAGAAAGCAGATTAGCACCGGCGAAAAAAGCATTCCTGACCAAGAGAAGTCTATTAGCATCAAAGATGGACCTTCATTTTAGGAAGAATTTTCTGAGAATGTACGTTTGGAGCAGAACCTTGAATGGTAGTGAAACATGGTCTGTGGGAAAACCGGAAAAGAAGAGAATCAAAGCATTTGAGATGATGTACTACAGGCGAATGCTGAAAATTAAGTCAACTTACAAAGTATGGAATGAGGAGGTTCTGCGCAGAATGGAAGAGGAAAGGAATATGTGGAAGGGACACGATGATAGGACATCTGCTAAGACATCACGGAATGAATTCCATGGTAAAAAATTGGAGAGTACATCCAGCAAATAACTGAGGACGTAGGTCGCAAGTGCTGCTCTCAGGTAAAGAGGTTGGCATAGGAGGGGAATTTGTAGTGGACCACATCGAACAAATGAGAAGACATATGACTCAACAAAAAAAAAAAAAGTAAAATAAAAAAATAAAGAAATGGAAACGTCTCTAACATTTCGCCTCCAAATGCTGGAGACATCTTCAGAGGATAAAAAGGCTCAGGCAGCAGTTTGAAACTCATATAAACTCTTGTATTGAAACCTGTGGTCTAGGGGTAGCGTCTTTGATTCATAAATTTTGATAAATAATCAGCATTGGCTGCAGAAGACTTCCGGCATGAGAAGTCAGCCCATTCTGCCAACGGCCTTGTCAAAGAAGGTGGAGGAGCCGATGTTCAGGGCAATCTAGTGTCCTACGGGTCGGAAATTGCCCCTAAAGGTGGAAGAATCAGCAGTGATCAACGACATGAGGATGCAGAAGGCAATGGAAACAACTGCATTAAAGACAAGTTACGTGTATCGACAGTACATGTGGCCTGTAGTTGAGGAAGTGTCATGATGATCTCTCCATTGGCAAAAGATTCCGCAATATTCCCCCATTCGGGTCTCCGGGAGAGAACTGACAAGGGGGAGGTTACCATGAGAAAAATATTGATTAATCAACGAAAGGATAATGTTCTACGAGTCGGAGCGTGGAATGTCAGAAGCTTGAACGTGGTAGGGAAACTAGAAAATCTGAAAAGGGAAATGCAAATGCTCAATCTAGATACAGTAGGGGTCAGTGAAGTGAAGTGGAAGGAAGACAAGGATTTCTGATCAGATGAGTATCGGGTAATATCAACAGCAGCAGAAAATGGTACAACAGGTGTAGGATTCGTTATGAATAGGAAGGTAGGGAAGAGGGTGTGTTACTGTGAACAGTTCAGTGACTGGGTTGTTCTAATCAGAATCGACAGCAGACCAACACCAACAACGACAGTTCAGGTATACATACTGACATCGCAAGCTGAAGATGAACAGATAGAGAAAGTGTATGAGGATATTGAAAGGGTAATGCAGTATGTAAAGGGGGACGAAAATGTAATAGTCATGGGTGACTGGAATGAAGTTGTAGGGGAAGGAGTAGAAGAAAAGGTAACAGGAGAATATGGGCTTGGCACAAGGCATGAAAGAGGAGAAAGACTAATTGAGTTCTGTAACAAGCTTCAGCTAGTAATAGCGAATATACTGTTCAAGAATCACATGAGGGGAGGTATACTTGGAAAAGGCCGGGAGATACGGGAAGATTTCAATTAGATTACATCATGGTCAGACAGAGATTCCGAAGTCAGATACTGGATTGTAAAGCATACCCAGGAGCAGACATAGATCACAATATAGTAGTGATGAAGAGTAGGCTGAAGTTCAAGACATTAGTCAGGAAGAATCAATACGCAAAGAAGAGGGATACGGAAGTTCTAAGGAATGACGAGATACGTCTGAAGTTCTCTAACGCTATAGATACAGCAATAAGGAATAGCGCATTAGGCAGCGCAGTTGAAGAAGAATAGACCCTCTAAAAAGGGCCATCACAGAAGTTGGGAAGGAAAACACAGGTACAAAGAAGGTAGCTGCGAAGAAACCATAGGTAACAGAAGAAATACTTCAGTTGATTGATGAAAGGAGGAAGTACAAACATGTTCCGGGAAAATCAGGAATACAGAAATATAAGTCGCTAAGGAATGAAATAAATAGAAAGTGCAGGGAAGCTAAGACGAAATGGCTGCAGGAAAAATGCGAAGACATCGAAAAAGATATGATTGTCGGAAGGACAGACTCAGCATACAGGAAAGTGAAAACAGCCTTTGGTGACATTAAAAGGAACGGTGGTAACATTAAGAGTGCAACGGGAATTCCACTGTTAAATGCAGAGGAGAGAGCAGGTAGGTGGAAAGAATACATTGAAAGCCTTTATGAGGTTGAAGATTTGTCTGATGTGATAGAAGACGAAACAGGAGTCGATTTAGAAGAGATAGGGGATCCAGCATTAGAATCGGAATTTAAAAGAGCTTTGGAGGACGTACGGTCAAATAAGGCAGAAGGGATAGATAACATTCCATCAGAATTTCTAAATTCACGTTGGTGTGTAGAATATATGAGTCTGGCGACATACCATCTGACTTTCGGAAAAGCATCATCCACACAATTCCGAAGACGGCAAGAGATGAGAAGTGCTAGAATTATCGCACAATCAGCTTAATAGCTCATGCATCGAAGCTGCTTACAAGAATAATATACACAAGAATGGAAAAGAAAATTGAGAATGCGCTAGGTGACGATCAGTTTGGCTTTAGGAAAAGTAAAGGCACGAAGAGGCAATTCTGACGTTACAGCTAATAATGGAAGGAAGGCTAAAGAAAAATCAAGGCACCTTCATAGGATTTGTCGACCTGGAAAAAGCGTTCGACAATATAAAATGGTGCAAGCTGTTCAAGATTTTGAAAGAAGTAGGGGTAAGCTATAGGGAGAGGCGGGTCATATACAATATGTACAACAACCAGGAGGGAACAATAACATTGGACGATCAAGAACGAAGTGCTCGTATTAAGAAGGGAGTAAGACAAGGCAGTAGCCTTTCGCCCCTACTCTTCAATCTGTACATCGAGGAAGCAATGATGGAAATAAAAGAGAGGTTCAGCAGTGGAATTAAAATACAAGGTGATAGGATATCAATGATACGATTCGCTGATGACATTGCTATCCTGAGTGAAAGTGAAGAAGAATTAAATGATCTGCTGAACGGAATGGACAGTGTAATGAGTACACAGTATGGTTTGAGAGTAAATCGGAGAAAGACGAATGTAATGAGAAGTAGTAGAAATGAGAACAGCGAGAAACTTAACATCAGGATTGATGGTCACAAAGTCAATGAAGTTAAGGAATTCTGCTACCTAGGCAGTAAAATAACCAATGACGGTCAGAGCAACGAGGACATCAAAAGCAGACTCGCTATGGCAAAAGAGGCATTTCTGGCCAAGAGAAGTCTACTAATATCAAATACCGGCCTTAATTTGAGGAAGAAATGTCTGAGGGTGTACGTCTGGAGTACAGCATTGTATGGTAGTGAAACATGGACTGTGGGAAAACCGGAACAGAAGAGAATCGAAGCATTTGAGTGAGATGTTGTGCTATAGACGAATGTTGAAAATTAGGTGGACTGATAAGGTAAGGAATGAGGAGGTTCTACACAGAATCGGAGAGGAAAGTAATATGTGGAAAACACTGAAAAGGAGAAGGGACAGGATGATAGGACATCTGCTAAGACATGAGGGAATGACTTCCATGGTACTAGAGGGAGCTGTAGAGGGCAAAAACTGTAGAGGAAGATAGAGATTGGAATACACCAAGCAAATAATTGAGGACGTAGGTTGCAAGTGCTACTCTGAGATGAAGAGGTTGGCACAGGAAAGGAATTCGTGGCGGACCGCATCAAACCAGTCTGGAGACTGATGACCAAAAAAACTCTACAAGCTGAACTGTTTGTTCGGATCCCTGCCACAGTTGGGCTGTGATGTCATCAGACGGCTGCTTAAGAGCGCAGAGTCACGAGTGCGTGTGTTGTCGAGCTTCTCCTGAGGAAAACTTGGCGCTGGTTTCTGTATTCAGCAACTAGTCTAATTTCTCTCATTCTTCTTCCCGTTAAAGTTGCTTTCGTGCTTTGGAATTTGAATGCCCTCTCTGTAAATTCAAGCACAGTAATATAGGTTCTGTACTGCAGAGACGAATTTTTAGTTTCCCTCGTCCGAGTGGATGTTCTGCAGCTGCCGATTTATTGCTATTTCGCAGATGACAACTGCTCTTCTGTTCCTTAAGCAAGACATGAGTACTTCTGTTTGTACTACACATCTGTGCTTGATTGTGTGTGTAAGACAATTTATATATTCCTCCTGTGGCAAGTGCTGGCCGTACATTCTTTACAGTGTTCAAAACATTCACGCTCCTTCGTAATTGGTATAAACACTGCATCAATTGTATTCCTCGTACTCTGATCATGTGAACCATGACTGCTTTTACGAATGGGAGTAAATCTTTGTTTCTTCTTCATGAGAAGCTCCATACCTTTATGGACTTATTGCCCTATTTATCTCTTTCTCAGATTAATCATTTCTTCTGAAAGTTGTGTTTAAATTGTCGGAGCGTTCCTCCAACTACTCTGGTGACACATTATTTAAGTCAGGCCCACCAATGTTCTCATTACTGCTCTTTTCAGTTTGGGACAATGACTTGAATTTTTGTGAATGTATCCACATGTGTGATTGAGGTTTTTGCAGACATTCTGTGCCTAACATCTGTGGATTTTCTAAGTAGCCGTACATTTTAAAATATTTCAACTTCTTCCTCTTTTTCTATACTGGATTCTATATTATAACTGATATCATTCGGAAAGTTTAGAAATTCTGTGTTCTTTTTGTCCATTAGGCTACATAACGAAGTATGAGTATCATCAATATAACAAAACCAACGATAGTGACTTTTCTTGTTGGGCTGATGCGCTGTTCCTTCCAGTTTTACATATAGAACTCCGTTGTAACTTTCTTGAGTGTGTTTCCCATAATGTTCTAATGAATACAGTTTCAGAAAACTGGATGATTTATTCCAGAGCCTCACACACTGAGCCAAGTTAATAACGCTTTGGTCCGCCTCTAGTCCTTCTGCAAGCAGTTATTCGGCTTCGCATTTATTGGCAGAGCCGTTGAATTTCCTCCCGAAGGACATTGTTCGAAATCATGTCCAGCTGACAGGTTAAGTCATGAAAACCTCGAGATGGTTCGAGGGCCTTACCCAGTCCGCCCCAAACGTTGTCAGTTGGGGAGAGGTTTGGAGCCCTTCCTAGTCAAGGTATGTTTGGCGAGCAATAGAAACTCTCGGTCTGAGTGTGGGCGGGCATTACCTTGTTGATATGTAAGGCCAGTATGGACTACATTGGCCAATAAGTTTGCCAGACCTCTTTCCAATTGAGAATAATTGGAGCAAATAGGCAGGGTCCTCCAACCAGGTCGAGATTCTGAGGATCTAGCGCACCATTTGGACAAAATATGGCATGATGTTCCTCAGGGAGACATCCAACAAGGTTTTCAATCAACGCAAAGCTGAAAAATTGCTTACATCAGGATGCATTGCTTACATAAGGACGCATTACTGACTTTCTTAATCTGTGAAGCTTCTCTCTCAAATAAGTCATCCACTTGTTTGTCTGTTCATGTACAGAACATCTATTAGTTTCTGGATCTTTCAGATAGTTCATTTTTTTTCGCCTAAGAGTGTAATTTCTATATGTGACATCGTGCCCCCTCTACGATTTTTACCTTCCTCACAGCCCTCCAATACTAAACTGGTGATCCCTTGATGCCTCAGAAAATGTCCTGCCAACTGATCCCTTCTTATAGTAAGGCTAATATGTGATGGGCTTAGCATGAAGGATTCTATTTTTTGCATAAATGAACTAAACCTTTTATATGTCTTTTTTGCTACAGAGGACTGTAGAAGACTGGCTAAGTGCCTGGCAGCCACGCTTGTTGAACAGTCCGTAGCGCTAACAACTGGTATTAATGGAATGATGTTTGTGAATTTTTGGTACACCACACAATCTTGGTGGGACCAGATCTGATTTAAAAAGACATTTATAGTCTGTGGGAGAAATCGAAGACTCTTTCACTAGCTGATGCATTTCCCAAAGTATTGCTGTTGGAGGATTGCTTTTGAACTCCCTGTGCCTTCCTGGTTGTTATACAACGCCAGTTACAGTGCAGTAGGTTCGTTATATCATTAGCATTGTAGCGTTGCCCTTATCTGCTGGAAGCTCTAGCATACATAAAAATTGAAATCTCGGATAGGTTTCTTTTCACGTTTAGTTAAGGTGCTGTTGTCTCAGTGCTTATTCCCTCTGGTAGTGTCTCTGGTGAAGCCTCCAAATTTAGGGGACGAAGTCTTTGGCACCGAAATACGCTATGGAACGTGGCCTAATACCCATTAATCAAAATTGACCAGTAGGTTGTATTTTAATTATTTATCAGTACGAGTACATATGTTAATGTTTGTAGGAATCACGAAAGAAATGAGGAGTGTAGAAATAGGAGAAATCTTTAGAGAAGGGGTGGCCAAGACATCAGCTCACGTGCCATGCCTGGGCACAAGTGCATTTGGCTCATTATATAGATCTCCCAATTAACATTTCTTACATTTTCTCTGAAGTGCTCAATAAACACTGGGTTGAGCAACCTTACAGATTTATCTCATGGTTTCTGAACTGTACACCTTGCTGTGTTTTCTAATTTAATCGGTTGTACATCATTAAGGGGTGATAATCCCATGTTTATATGTTAATTTAGAAAGTTATGCATTTGTTAGTTTCACACCCTCTTGCTGCACAAATACATAATCTATTAGGGCGCTACTGTCTTGAGCTATATGTGTAGGGAAATTGATAGCTGATTCTATATGTAATTAATAACACACTTTTCCCATCTGAACTGGTTAGAAAGTTTACATAGAAATCATCACAGATTAATAACTTCCTGTTGTTGTCTGATAGACAGCGTAATAGGTAGTCAAACTTTTTTATGAGTAGCTCCCAATCTCCTAATAGGGACCTGTACACTGTTGCTAGCATCAGCACTACATTATCTAGCTGTAGTTTATATGCACAAACTTGAAAGTGCCGATCAATGCTGAATTTGCTTACTTCTCCAGTTTTGTATTTATATCCTTGTTTTTCGTAAACGGCAACCACTCCTTTATCCATGCTATATCTGGAAGTGTAAGAGGCTAAATTATACTAATTTATACTGACACTATCCATCACCACAGTTACATGGTGTTCAGACAAAGTATATCAATCTCATTGTTATTTGTGAGGTCATCTACACGTACTAACAGATCATCTACTTTATTTTTTATTCCCCTGATATTCTGATGAAGTAAGTTGATACTACCCTTAGCTTATCCCTATTTACTGTACATGGAGCTTCTTTTATTCTATTTTTTTTAGTTTTGCCTGTTTGGACTATGACCTTAAAATAAAAGACCTGTCTACCTTGTCCCATTAACGACAGGGGCCACCCTCGTGTGACTGAGGCTCCCCCTTAAAGTATCTGCTAATAGGGAAGCTAACTTATCTTTCCCCTTCCAATTTACCTGCAGGCCATGCGTAGTGTGTCCTCACGTACCAGCAGTGCCAACAGGAACATCGCATATGTGAGGTTTTGGGGGTATCTGGAACATCCCGTTCCTCCACTACTTCAGATAGAAAGCCAGAGCGATAACACGCCTTTCAGCAGTGTTTACCCAGGACCGAACATGGCGCCGAAAGACCTCCGCAAACACCACATTTGTGTGTCCAGTTCATGTTCCTATTTCATCCAAGTCTCTCGCAATAGTACAGCTTGGATTCATACCGCAGGCTGCCCCAACTGTATTTACCTGATCTCCCTGGCATTTGTTTTCACAAAACTTGTGATCTGGTAAGCTGCACCTAATTCGTCCTGAAGCTCCTTGCCTTGAATGTTAAGTAGAAGCAATAATCTTCTCTTCCTATTCTGATTTGATCCCTACATGTCTTCTTCTCTTGAAGCTAATATTCTGCTTCAAAATACATTCAACTACATGTGGACGAGGCCCTTCCTCCACTACTTCTGATAGCAAGCCAAACTGATTTACTAACTGAATTTCGAAGTTTTTTCAACAGTTTCCCTTTTTGCTTCTACCTTTCCCCAGCACCCCGTCTCTGTTTCTTCCCTTAGCCTACATAATTCCAAGTCCACATTTTCTAATTCAGCCTTAAGGGCACAAATTTTTGCCTCATGTTCAGCAACTTTTCTGTCCTTTCTAGATAACATACGTTGCCATGGAGGAGCGTCTTTATCTACCCAGTTTCCTCGGCGCTACATTCACCCCAATAAAATCATAACCTACACAGTCTTCACACCCCCGCCTTCAGATTTCTATAGCAAACATCACATTTGCTAGACATGTTTTGACAGAAAAATTTACACAGAGGAAGAGGATAACTTGGCACAAGAGCACTGATGTTACGTAACCTGTATTAATACGCAGCGAAGCGCTAATGTAAACAAACTTTTAAAAATCTCAAAAACTTTATAAAACTACCGTTGTAATTCTTTCTAAGCCACAACGTATTCTTCAAACTCCGTATTTGCTTTAACACCGGTGATTTTAGGGAACTCGACTGTCTTTGTCAGAATGTGTCCGTTCCAGAAACACGATTTTCTTTTTAAATGCATCCCCATCAAATGAGGAAAAAGTTAGCTTGCAGTGCATTACTGTGGGCAGTGTGCAGTCAAGTCCAGTTAAAATGTGAAATCTGCACTAGATTGCACATGTCTCCGTTTTCGTTCCTGCATTAGTTTTTCCGTCAAAAAATTAAACGCTAGCTCCAGGTATGTCTCTCGACATAACCTACATACTTTGCAGTAGGATATGAAGTCTCCGTAGGAATCGTTCAGTTTCACTGAAAACCGTTGCACCTGAAAACGGAAGATGCGTGTGACTTCAGCAATTATACTATGCGTCCTTACAATTTCACCATGTGCCAGAGGCCTGCAAATTTAGCACAAAGTGCTTTTTGATGTACAAAACAAGGAATCTCGTCTGTCTACATTCGTGTTTTTTTTGCTCTTTCATTGTCGATCAAATCTTTAAAATCTTTCTGCATATTCCAGAATCCGATCAAGAGCAGTTCTCCACATGAGTAATCTAGAGGCAGATATCCTCCGAGTTGTGAAGCAACTTAAATCACAACAAGTCCTCCAGTTCACAGTGTATACGAATTACGTTTCCTGATGCAACAGCTCCAACAACCATATACAACCGTCCCCTGGACGAAAGATCCGTACGAAAAGATTGGAAAACTGCACAGGTTACACAAATATTCAAGAAGGGTAGAAGGAGTAATCCAGTAATTTACAGGCCCATATTATTAACGTCGATATCCAGTAGGATTTTGGAACATATATTGCGTGCGAGGACTATGAATTACCTCGAAGAAAATGGTCTATTAACACACAGTAAACTCGGATTAAGAAAACATAATTCTTGTGAAGCATGAAGTGTTGAGTGCTTTCGACAAGGATTTCGAAAAGGCCTTTGACACTTTATCATACGAGCGGCTTGTACTGAAATTCGGTGCTTATGGAATATCTTCTCAGTTAGCTAACTGGGTTCTTGATATCCTGTTAGAGATGTCACAGTTCCTAATAGCTGACAGAAAGTCATCGAGTGAAACAGAAGTGATTTCTGGCGTTCCCCAATGTAGTGTTATAGGCCCACTGCCGTTCCTTATCTGTATAAATGATTTTATAACAATCTGAGGAGCAATCTGAGATCAAAAAATGCAAAACGATTTAGAAAACATATCTGTATATTTTGGAAAGTGGCAATTGGCATTAGATAATGGAGTCCTCCATATGAGTGCTAAAAGGAATCTGTTAAACTTCGGTTACACTACAAACCACTAAATCTAAAGCCCGCAAATTCAACTAAAAACCTAGGAATTATAATTACGAGCCCCTTAAATTGGGAAGAACACATTATGTTGAGGGGGAGGCAACCCAAAGACTGCGATTCATTAGCAGAATATTCAGAAAATGCAACAGATCTACTAAAAAGACTGCCTACGCTACGCTTGTATGCCCTCTTTTGGGGTACCGCTGCACAGTGTGGGATCCTCACCGGATAGGGTTAATGGAGTACATTGAGAAAGTTCAAAGAAGAGCTGCACTTTCTGTATTACACGGAAATAGTGGAAACAGTGTTACTAACCTCATACAGAATTTGTGGTGGATATAAAAAAGGCGTTTTTCGTTGCGGCAGAATCACATCACGAAATTTCAGTCACCAACTTTCTCCTTCGAATGCGAAAATATTTTGCTAACACAGACTTAGGGAGAAAAGATCGTCGTAATAAAATAAGGGAAACGGGAACTATCTGGGAAAGGTTTAGGCATTCGTTTCTTCCTCGCACTGTACGGTATTGGAATAATCGAGAATGGTTGTGACGGTCATTCGATGAATCCTCCGCCAGGCACTTAAGTGTGATCTGCAGAGAATCCATGTACATGTACAGTCGTTCTCAAAAGTATCCGAACGACCTGAATTGCATTTCGCCTGATTCACATGCAACTCACATAACGCAGCTGTCTAGCAGTTCCTCTAATCGCTCCTTGGTACAGTCGTTTGACTATTGAAAATGGCTCCACAAGTCACCACTAGAAAACTCGGCTCTGTACCGCAATAATTCAAGATGTAAAGTAATACCACGATACTACAAATATCAGGGAACACCTTAGCACAGATAAGGCTAGTAAGCTCACATTTATTACAATAAATGACATACCTGAAATGTTACCACTCTAATTATTACGTCAGGTAGGTAACGCACGTTGTAAGTCGTCGCATTCATGATTCCCTCTTCAAAGTAACATACCGTACTTGTTATTTACAGAAAATGATATTAAAAATTTAAGTTATTCACGAGCAGCTAGTTAAGAATATGTATGAAGTTCAAATGACGCGACGAACCGTCTCGTTCTGCATTTGGATTCAAACCCAGGTCACGCACACTAAGATTTCGTGACTGACGGAAACTAACAGTTATTCCTGACTAGGCATACAGAGAGTGATATACCTCGATTTTAGAAATTATCAGTTAGCCAATATCAACTTTAAATTACATAACGTAAACATTTCTAACGGACGCGAATTCCTACCCAGCATCTATTGTCCCTGTTAACGAAATACGAGAGATGTTAAATATTGCTTCTTCACAAGTAACTTACTTGAAATGCCGTGATGTACAGCTTTGTGTTGGACAGGGATTCGAACCCAGAACCTAATGGGATTGTTATCGAAGCACCATCAACTGTGACATACGGGATTTTCTCGGCAGTAGCAAGATGTTTTAAGTGAAATGACTAGACGAAACATTAATTTTTTCCTTCCCAGGACTCCAACCTGGAACCTTTCGCTTTTATTTATTAGGGAATACGAACGTTAAATATGGGTTTGTTACATCAGCAGCGACATGTGAGCATGTATGGATAAGAAATAATATGACGAAGAGTTCAGTGCTGACTGGGAATCGAAACCCACACATATCGTTGTTGACTACACCCTAAGAGACGTCAGCTACAGACTGTTTCTCCACCAGCAGCTCAGAATAACCTCCTTCAACTTAGAGTGATCTCTCAAACAGTTCTGTGTCTCACTGGGAGTAAAAAATTTCAGATATCGTTAGTGTTGACAACGAATGAAAATGCATTAAAAATCAAAATTATTATCCATCAGCAGATAGGTGTTCTCATGCTGGAGCTTGATAATACATAATGAAAACCTAAGTTCCGGGCCAGCATTCGAACCCATTCATCCGCAATACGTGGAGGTGTTGAGAAATCTGCAGTTTTGAGCAAACAACAAATTGTGGTCGAGCTGTATTGTCACGAAGGGATCAAATTCCGCGTTAAGGGCGGTCTGAGTTGCGTTCCAAGTTCAGATCCAATTTTATCGACATACAGAAGCTCAAATAAAAGATGGGATAAGGGTCCTGTGACCCTACATAGCGTTTGTTTCGTCACTATAAACAGATAACTAGTATAACAGAGGTCACTGGTGACAGAGTTCCGTCATTTCACCACTCCTGACTTTATTGTGGTGCAACCTAACGACTACTTGGTAGAGAAGGAATATGATATTTAATGTGAATTTCAGACCACAATGCCATTATACCTTCTTCACTTGGCGTAGTCAGAATACAACCTGTGTCTCTTTATTAAAAATCATGGGCAGAAGTTGGAATCGAACCCAGACCATCATCACAGGAGCCCATCATCAATCCAACAGACCACCAAAGCACCTTCTCTGTGCCTCGTTTTTCTCTCGTAATGCCGTTTCGCCACAGTGGATGATAATTCTGACACACAGACTCCCTGTAGTGGTTTGCTGCATGTTCAATACTTTCATTTACTTGGTTGACTGAATCGCCATGAACTAGCTGCCTCGGCTGCCCAGTGCATACATTCGACTCTATTTTGTAATCACCGAAATAAAATCTCGTAACTGCCACCTACACAGAACTGCCAACAGTATAGGATGCAGAAATTTAAAGAGGAAGTGTTCCACTTGAGCTACTCTACTGCCCTATCTGTTTGTTGAAAACGTCGTGCAGTGCAAATAAAAAGCTGTAACTGTCTGTTTCTCAGAAGTCTAGATCCGGCCATATGCTTTATCTCACAGCACTGTGGAATGCCGAAGTTCTGGAGGAACTATTATTGACTTCTGGAGGTGCTGTAGGTAGATGACAGCTACTAGCGTTACAATAAGTGTCACGCACTATAGATAAGATCTCACGAGTTCCATTTCATTCACTGCTACATTTTTACAACTCAATTCTGATGTCTGTTGACGTTACCAATTTAATGGAACTTTGAACGTAATTACCTTCAGTTCTCAACACAAAATAGCCGCATGTGGAAAAAGGGCTAACTTCTGGGACATTTTGATCTTTTCAGGTTTAATAGACGGCCAGGCAGCAGATGCATCTCGAACCTTTGTATTATGTATGGGGAGAGCGCATCGTGCCAAAATAGTCAGAAAAGTATTTTCTACATTAGCTGTCGTCTGGTAGTGGCATTTTATTCTTCATCAAACCCTGTTTGACGGCTTTAACTCAGAACAAGTTTTCTACATGCTCGAAATCAATAAAGTCCATGTGCAATGTCAGACTGTTATATATCACATCAGAAAATTCGCATATACAGTTCATGGTTAATTTCTCCCTCATGGTTTTTTTTTTGGTCATCAGTCTACGAACTGGTTTGATTTTGATGCGGCCGCCAAGAATTCCTTTCCTGGGCTAACTTCTTCATTTCAGAGTAGCACTTGCAACCTACGTCCTCAATTTTTTGCTTGACGTATTCCAATCTCTGTCTTCCTCTACAGTTTTTGCCCTCTAGAGCTCCCTCTAGTGCCATGGAAGTCATTCCCTCATATCTTGGCAGATGTCCTATCATCCTGTCCTTTCTCCTTATCAGTGTTTTCCCCATATTCCTTTCCTCTCCGATTCTGCGTAGAACCTCCTCATTCCTTACCTTATCAGTCCACCAAATTTTCAACATAGCACCACATCTCAGATCCTTCGATTCTCTTCTGTTCCGATTTTCCCACAGTCCATGTTTCACTACCATACAATGCTGTACTCCAGACGTACACCCTCAGAAATTTCTTCTTCAAATTAAGGCCGGTATTTGATATTAGAAGACTACTCTTGGTCAGAAATGCTTTTTTTGCCATAGCGAGTCTGCTTTTGATGTCCTCCTTGCATCGTCCTTAACTTCATTGACTTCGTGACCATCAATCCTGATGTTAAGTTTCTCGCTGTTCTCATTTCTACTACTTCTCATTACCTTCGTCTTTCTCCGATTTACTCTCAAACCATACTGTGTACTCATTAGACTGTTCATTCCGTTCAGCAGATCATTTAATTCTTCTTCACTTTCACTCAGGATAGCAATGTCATCAGCGAATCGTATCATTGATATCCTTTCACTTTGTGTTTTAATTCCACTGCTGAACCTTTCTTTTATTTCCATCATTGCTTCCTCGATGTACAGATTGAAGAGTAGGGGTGAAAGGCTACAGCCTTGTCTTACTCCCTTCTTAATACGAGCACTTCGTTCTTGATCGTCCACTGTTATTATTCCCTCTTGGTTGTTGTACATATTGTATATGACCCGCCTCTCCCTATAGCTTACCCCTACTTTTTTCAGAATCATGAACAGCTTGCATGATTTTATATTGTCGAACGCTTTTTCCAGGTCGACAAATCCTATGAAGGTGTCTTGATTTTTCTTTAGCCTTGCTTCTATTATTATCCGTAACGTCAGAATTGCCTCTTCGTGCCTTTACTTTTCCTAAAGCCAAACTGATCGTCACCTAGCGCATTCTCAATTTTCTTTTCCATTCTTGTGTATATTATTCTTGTAAGCAGCTTCGATGCATGAGCCGTTAAGCTGATTGTGCGATAATTATCACACTTGTCAGGTCTTGCCATCTTCCGAATTGTGTGGATGATGATTTTGCGAAAGTCAGATGGTATGTCGCCAGACTTATATACTCTACACACCAACGTGAATAGTCGTTTTGTTGCCACTTCCGCTAATGCTTTTCGAAATTCTAATGGAATGTTATCTATCCCTTCTGCCTTATTTGACCGAAAGTCCTCCAAAGCTCTTTTAAATTCCGATTCTAATGCTGGATCCCCTATCTCTTCTAAATAGACTCCTGTTTCTTCTTCTATCACATCAGACAAATCTTCACCCTCATAGAGGCTTTCAATGTATTCTTTCCACCTATCTGCTCTCTTCTCTGCATTTAACAGTGGCATTCCCGTTGCACTCTTAATGTTACCACCGTTCCTTTTAATGTCACCAAAGGTTGTTTTGACTTTCCTGCATGCTGAGTCTGTCCTTCCGACAATCATATCTTTTTCGATGTCTTCACATTTTTCCTGCAGCCATTTCGTCTTAGCTTCCCTGCACTTTCTATTCATTTCATTCTTCAGCGACTTGTATTTCTGTATTCCTGATTTTCCCGGAACATGTCTGTATTTCCTCCTTTCATCAATCAACTGAGGTATTTCTTCTGTTACCCATGGTTTCTTCGCAGCAACCTTCTTTGTACCTATGTTTTCCTTCCCAACATCTATGAGGACCCTTTTTAGAGATGTCTATTCTTCTTCAACTGCACTGCCTACTGCTCTATTCGTTATTCCTGTATCTATAGCGTTAGAGAACTTCAAACGTATCTCGTCATTCCTTAGATCTTCCGTATCCCACTTCTTTGAATATTGATTCTTCCAGACTAATGTCTTGAACTTCAGCCTACTCTTCATCACTACCAAATTGTGATCTGAGTCTATGTCTGCTCCTGGGTCCGCTTTACAATCCAGTATCTCATTTTGGAATCTCTGTCTGACCATGATGTAATCTAATTGAAATCATCCCGTATCTCCCGGCCTCTTCCAAGTATACCTCCACCTCTTGTGATTCTTGAACAGGGTATTCGCTATTACTAGCTGAAGCTTGTTACAGAACTCAATTAGTCTTTCTCCTCTTTCATTCCTTGTGCCAAGCCCATTATCTCCTGTAACCTTTTCTTCTACTCCTTTCCCTGCAACTGCATTCCAGTCGCCCATGACTATTTCATTTTCGTCTCCCTTTACATACTGCATTACCCTTTCAATATCCTCATACACTTTCTCTATCTGTTCATCTTCAGCTTGCGACGTCGGCATGTATACCTGAACTATCGTTGTCGGTGTTGGTCTGCTGTCGATTCTGATTAGAACAACCCGGTCACTGAACTGTTCACAGTAACACACCCTCTTCCCTACCTTCCTATTCATAACGAATCCTACACCGTTGTACCATTTTCTGCTGCTGTTGATATTACCCGATACTCATCTGAACAGAAATCCTTGTCTTCCTTTCACTTCACTTCACTGACCCCTACTATATCTAGACTGAGCCTTTGCATTTCCCTTTTCAGATTTTCTAGTTTCCCTACCACGTTCAAGCTTCTGACATTCCACGCCCCGACTCGTAGAACGTAATCCTTTCGTTGATTATTCAATCTTTTTCTCATGGTAACCTCCCCCTTGGCAGTCGCCTCCCGGAGATCCGAATGGGGGACTATTTCGGAATCTTTTGCCAATGGAGTGATCATCATGACACTTCTTCAACTACAGGGCACATGTCCTGTGGATACACGTAACGTGTCTTTAATGCAGTGGTTTCCATTGCCTTCTGCATCCTCATGTCGTTGATCATTGCTGATTCCTCCACCTTTAGGGGCAATTTCCCACCCCTAGGACAAGAGATTGCCCAGAACCTTTATCCGCTCCTCTGCTGTCTTTGACAAGGCCGTTGGCAGAATGAGGCTGCCTTCTTATTCCGGAAATCTGCGGCCGCCAATGTTGATTATTTGTCAAAATTTAGCCAGTGGCGGGGATCGAACCCGGGAGCGAAGATATTTTGATTCTGAATCAAGGACGCTAACCCCCCTTTTTTTTAATCTCATTTTGTTGACATTTGTTCGTTGGATCTGCTCGGGGCGGACGTCGTAAGACATCCGTTCAAGTTCGTTGTCGATCGATTAACTTAGTTTTTTTATTACAGAGAGCTGCTAACCCTCTGACCGAACATGCTGAGCTACCGTGCCGTCTTCTTAGACCACAGGTACCACATAGTATTGTTTTTTCAACACTAAAAGAAACGTTACGAAAATTGTCCACTGTATTAAAAGAAATGAAATAAAACTACCCACGATAACCTTACGACGAAAGTCTGTTTTGATAAAACTGAGTATCTGTACACAAGCGTGCCTCTATCGGCACGAATTAGTAAAATAGTACTCACTTAGATTTCGATTGGGTCTGTGTTTATTTGGTATGCTGTGTCATACTCAAAAGGTATGCAAATGTGGCACTTCATGAATAAAGTTCTGTGTTCGTAGAAACCCAACATTTGTTTGTCAGCAGCGGAACGAGGCGTTACCTGTTGTGCAGCGTTGTAAGTTTTTCACCATTGCACTATGAGCCGAAAGTATTTTCTTGCGATTTACTTATCGATGTTTGATCTTACTGATTGTAGATCTTTCACAGAAGGGATAAAAGTGTTACATTCAGCGAGACTGGAACCGCGAATAATAACAGACGCTTTCTCATATGTCAGCACGTCACCACAGAGCTAGCCAGACGTATGTGTTGCAAATTTGTCTTACGAGGCCAGCAGAGTCCATAACAAATAAACCGCTATTTAAAGTACGAGTTTAATTGAGATCTACACAACGAAACGACTTTCCTGGGCTGAAAACCGTAAATTTACAATCTTTTGTTGTACCTGAAGCGACAATAACTCAGATTATTCAATGGAAATGACAGGAAAAATCAAGTGAACTTTGAGGCTTAATTCCGTGTACACCAGGAAGTAACTCGTCGATCACAGAGTTGCCAAATATACCTTGCCTTGTTGCCAAACCTCAGTTACAGTACTAGCAGCAAGAAGACGAACTGATGTGATCCTACAGCGAGCGGGCTGGGAAGTGACCACAGATGGCCTTTCAAAGACGCGGCTGCGACGGCCTGGAATACGTAATGCGTCTGATTCGCATTTCTGTAAACAGGTTTAGGGACTGGAACGTAGTTACTAACAATATTCAGAACTGACTGCAAACTAAGCATCATAAATCAGTAACTCTCATAGTTTTATATTTCTTTCGTAACTGTATTCGAACGTAACTCATTCACGGACGTCTTCGTGCCTCGCTGATAGTCGAGCACACCAAACAAATAAAAATAAAAAAGAATGTGTGTGTGTGTGTGTGTGTGTGTGTGTGTGTGTGTGTGTGTGTGTGTGTGTGTGTGTGAGAGAGAGAGAGAGAGAGAGAGAGAGAGAGAGAAATAAAAAATAAAGGAGAATGAGAGAGAGAGGGTAAAAAATTGTTGTATAGAAATTTAATACCGGTATGTAAAAAAATCTTTCATTAAAATAACATGTTCCACATCATTATGGATTGTCGTATTCATGATCTATGGAACAAGTATTAATCCAATCTAATCTAATCAATCATATTGCATACTAGCCATGAAGAGTCATGAATTACCGACATGTAAACCATAGTAGCACATGCCGTTGTTCATTTCGCTGCACGTCATCTGCAATACCGAGATACCAGCCAAACTGGAAATAGCAGACACGGACATCAGCAACATCATGTGGTATTTCTTGGATCTTCTTCCCTATGGGCTCCACTTTCACTGTTCCCCTGGTGTACACTTTCCTTAGTCTATCCTTTCGTGTCACCCCACTCATCCACCTTATCATTCTCATTTCATCCACTCCCATCTTTTTCTCTTGGACTTTTGTAATTGGGCAAGTTTTTGCACTATACAGCATCGCAGGCCTCACCACAGACTTGTAAACTTTCCTTTCATTCTGCAGCTAACCTTCTTATCACATAGTACTCAGCTCAGTTTCCTCCAGTTCATCCATAACTATTCATCCTCTGCTGTATTTATACCTCCAGTCCTCCATTACTTTTCATTTAAGAGCCTAGGTATTTAAATTACTTGATCATTAGTTGTTCTCATTGCAGGTTAATATATAGATTTTTCGCATCCTTTGTTGGTTTTTCCTCTTCCCGGCATAAATCCAAACTGTTCTTTACATACGTCAGTTTCTAGACGCACCTTGTTCTCAAATATCCTTTCCAAGATCTTCATTGTGTGGGACATCACTTTTATCCCTGTATAATTGCCCTTATATAGAAGCATACGGCTTCTCCACACATGTGGCGTTCTTTCTCCTTTCCAGATCTTCTGCATTAGATCCCAGAGAATATCAGTACCCTGTTCTTCCAGACTTCTCCATGCTTCTATTGAGATTTAGTCAGCTCCTAGGGCCTCCCATTTTTCATTTTCTTCATCGCATGTTGGACTTCTTTCCTACTTATACTTTGGGTCATTCTTTCATTTATATCTCCCTACTCATACTTCTCTCATACATTTTTCTCATTCAATAGCCTTTGAAAGTACTCCCACCTACGATTCAAGATTTTCTCAAGGTCGTATAATACTACACCTGATTTATCCTTTATCGGCCTCACTGGTGTTACGTCCTCGGTCGCCTTATCTCTTGCTTTAGCTATCCGTAGGAGTTACCTGTCGCCCTGTGTTCTTTCCAGCTCTTCGTACGCCTCTTCCAAGACAGGAACATGCATACCAAAATGCCGTGGCTGACATCTTATCATTCCGAAAACGAGGTGCCGGAGAAAAGAAAACGTCAGAACTGAAGCTGTGAGTACAAGTCGTGAGTCATGTCTCCATAGAATAATTTTATTTGGAACTCTTCCAGATGGTGTTTGGATACAAAAAAGGGAATAAATGTCGCCATCATTAATGGGTCATGGGATCTTTATATCTAAAACATGCAGAGAATAGCATAGTTATAAAACACTGTAAAACATTATTAAATGTGTACTGTTTGTTTTATAAATACTGCTTTCCGTGAGTACTTTCATAATACCTTATTTATTATACAGTACGGCTTGGTTTTAAGATTGTTGTTGGTGTTTGGGGCATATTTTCTGTGTGCGTCTGTTGCCGTTTTTCGCAGCATAGTTTATGTCATCTGCTACTGTATGAGCGGCCATTACTAAACAAATACAAAAACATTAACTTATGTATGTCAGCGTTATACAGTTGGGATTGCCGTAGTGTTGTGGATACAGTTTTGATGTGCACTCGGTTGTTACATAGTTTCTCGTGTCTTACGGTCGCGGCAAGGCTTGCAGCTAATTTTACACACAGAAAAACGTAAGTTTCGCACTTCGTTCATAATCCAAAGCATTACGCCATCTTGCCATTAGCATGTGTTGCGAGAAATGTATCGCATGTTACAAGGACGCTATGAAAATTGTAGCGGAAGTTCTGACTTCTTCTCTTCTTCGGTTACGTCTTTTTGCGTGTGTGTGCATTCTGTTATGTGCAGATCACTTTCGATATTAGTAGAGGTACAGTTTTTATTCGTTGGATGTCTTTCGAAAGTGGAATGTGTGCTGTCTCTTTTTAGGACTCTGTGTACTTCGTTCGGATAGTTTTGATTGTTTCTCCTATGGGTTAGGCCTGATAGCAGTTAATTGTGAGCTGGTTTATTCCAGCATGCTGAATTTTTCTGAGATTCTTTTGTCTGGTCTCAGCCTTTCATGAACTATGTGGTTTGTTTAGAATTTTATTCGGATCCCTTGCTTTTTCTAGATGTTTCCAGTTCTATGTGATATTTTATTACTGTATGTCAGGGTGTACCATATATTTCCGTTTCCTGAAGTGATGTGGTCTGCTGTGTTGTCTGTGTGTTTGGCCTGTGGGTTTTCAGATTATTTGCTTATGCTTTTGAATGGGTCGCCACTATTTTTATGTTTCATATTTACCTTGCTGTTGAGCTTGTTTATGATATCTGTTTTGTAGTCATTTTCAACAGCACTTTGTTTGATTATAAATGGTTCAAATGGCTCCGAGCACTATGGGACTTAACTGCTGTGGTCATCAGTCGCCTAGAACTTAGAACTACATAAACCTAACTAATCTAAGTACATCACACACATCCATGCCCGATCCAGGATTCGAACCTGCTACCGTAGCGGTCGCGTGGTTCCAGACTGTAGCGGCTAGAATCGTTTGGCCACTCCAGCCGGCTGTGTGTGATTGTATTTAGTGCCTGTGTGTACACTTCAGTTTAAGACGTGTTCTGTTTATGCTGTGGAGCATGAGTGCAAAGCTGGCATATTTACTGAATGTATGGTCGTTGGATGAGATATGAGTAGCAGTGGTTGGTGATGTGGGTCTTCTGAAGATGGAAAAATAATGTAGGTGCTTGTTTCTTGTAACTGTAAGATTCAAGAAATTTAGATTATTGTTTTTTTCTCTTTCCTTTGTGAAGTGGTAGTACTGTGTTGACGTTACTGTGTAGCTCTTCAACTGTTTTGTGTTTCATCTATAAGCCAATTATGTCATCCTCGTATCGGTACCATCTTGTTTTATAAAGTTGTTGAATATTGTGTTCTCTATACGATACAAGAATATGCCTACTAATTTCCCACTGAGGGGATATCCAATGGTTAGCCCCTCTGTTTGAAAACAGAAGTTGTTGCTGAAAGTGAAGTAGTTTTGTTCAGTGATTAGACTAAGAATGGATGAGATTTCATTTATTTTTATTTCTGCGAATTTATTGTACTTTAGCTGTTGTTCTATAGTCTTTATAATTTCTTCTGTGTGTATGTGTGTGTACATGGATGTAATGTCAGAAGATACAAGTTTTGCTGTTGGGGGAATGTTCTTAATTTTCTCTATTACGTCTTCTGGCGTTTTGAAGCTTCTGTTTGGATATGTGTATGTTTTCTCTAGGAATGCGTACATGTGTCTCTCTGTAGTCCACCGCTGGCCTGATTAGAATGAGAAGTTTGTGGACATTTGCAATCCTGTTAAGAGTGGAGCTTTAGGATTCCTTTGTATTTTTTTGTCTGCTTCTGTGTGAGGGTACGTGTAATGCTTTTTATGAATGTCTCTTGGTTCCTTTGATATCTTTGTGTTGGATCATCACTTAGGTGGATAGTATTACTCTATCCCAGAACTTTTTCTGCTTATACCAACAACAACAAAAGAAAATTATTACATACAAAAGGCAATAGTGGAAGAGAAAAACGTAATAAACGAAGAAAGAACACTTTTCAACGACACAATCTTCACAGCTCTGAGAGAACTGACGCACGACACACAACAGAAAGCACACACTTGGAAAAGAACCACTCACCCATCACATACAGACACATAAAAGAGGAACGGAAGTCGTCAGAACTCGCGCTTAAATTTTCATGACCTTCTTGCAACGTGTGATACGTTTCTCACGAGACACGCCAGAGGCAAGTTGGCGTAACGTTATGCATTATGGAAGAAGTGCGGCGGTTATAATTTTCAGTGTATAGAACTAGCTGCAAGCCATCCAGCGAACATGAGTACACGAGAAACTATGTAACAACCTAGTACACACTAAAACTGTATCCACAACACTGCCGCAATCCCGACTGCATAACGCTGACATACGTAAGTTCACGTTTTCGTATTTGTTTACTAATAGCCGCTCACGTAGTTGCAAATGACATGATTTATGTTGAGAAAAACGGCAACAGAAAAACACAGAAAATATGCCCCAAACACCAACAACAATCTTAAAACCACGCTGTAATGTATAATAAATAAGGTATTATTAAAGTACTCACAGAAAACAATATTTAAGAAACAAACAGTAGACATGTAATAACGTTTTATACCGTTTTATAACTGTGCTATTTTCTGCAAGGTGTAGATCGCTGGCGATATTTGCCTCTGAAACTAACATGGGTAATGAATAAATAAATAAATGAACATCAAAAATATTTTGCATCAAGGCGGACCGACAATGCCCACATTGTTGTTCATATCTCGATACTACAGTTGGTGTGAGAAGCGTCCGCAAAAGGAGAAGGACTGGGTTTGAGTGCCAGCCTGACACACAGTTTCCATCTGTCAGCAAGACTGTGATTTCAGATTAGTGAGAAATAACGTTATTTCTGTTATCATAACAATTGTCGTAGTTATTTGTTGTTGCCATTGTTAGTTCTAAGACCGGTTTCATGCTACTGTAAATGCTACACTATCCTGTGCGAGCCCCTCCACTTCCAAAACACTACTGCAGCGTGCATTCATCTGAACCTGTTTACTGCACTCATGACTCGGTGTCCCTCTACAAGTTTTTCTCCCTACACTACTTGTCCATCACCAAACGGACGATTCGCTGACGTCCCAGTCAAGTTGTGGCATATTTTTTACGGTCTCTAATTCGATTCAGTATCTTCTTTAATTAAAGCATCTAAACACCTATTCTTCAGCAGTTTGCTCTAGCACTACATCTCAGTATCTCATATCCTCTGCTTGTGTCAGCTGCTTACCATCCATGTTTCACTTCCAAACAAGACTACACTCGTGACAAGAACCTTAAGAATGTCAGCCTAAACGTCAAATTTATGTTAAAAAGCAAAACAATTACTCTTTTCCAGAGATGTTTTCCAAGCCCTAGAGAGTCTGTATTTTATGTCCTGTCTACTTCGGCTGCAAACAATTATGTTGCTGCCTGAATAGGACAACCCATCTACTGCTTTAGAGTCTTCCTTCAAATCTAATTACCCTTTTGAATGTGTCAGGTCAACCTTTCAGCAATCTTATTACCTCGCTTAGTAAGATATGGGTATGTTGAGATGTATTCCACTACTTAACATACACATCAAAAAATAGATTGTTTCATGTCGGTTCCGAGAATTCCGGAACCTGTACAGAAAATTGGAATAGATATCAACATAAACATGATTTCGGCCCTTTCTATTGGTCAAGAAAACCACACGTTGCGCGTTGTTCCACAGAGAGACCTTCAGAGTTGATGGTCCTCTAATGCCCAGTAGCACGTCCTCTGGTACTGATACATGCCTGTATTCGTCGTGGCGTGCTTCCCACAAGTTCTTCAAGGCACTGTTGGTCCAGATTGTCTCACTCCTCAACGGCAAATCGGCGCAGGTCCCGCAGATTGGTTGGTGGGTCACGTACCGCGCTGCACGGTGTCGTGGTTCCAAAGACGGACTTCGCCACGGACGTCGGGAGTGAAGTTGCGCGCTATGCAGCCGATTGCGCACAGTTTCAGTTGTAACAGGACGTCCTGTGGCTGCACGAAAAGCGTTATTCAGCATAGTGGCGTTGCGGTCAGGGTTTCTCCGAGCCATAATCCGTAGGTAGCGGTTTTCCACCGAAGTGGTAGTAGCACTTGGGCGGCCTGAGCGAGGGATGTGATTTGCACTTCCCGTCTCTCTGTATCTCCTCCATGTGCGAACAACATCGCTTTGGTTCACTCCAACACGCCTGGACGCTTCTGCTGTCCAGAGCCCTTCCTGGCACAGAGTAACAATGCGGACGCGATGGGACCGCGGCGTTGACCGTCTAGGCACGGCTGAGCTACAGACAACACCAGCCGTGTACCTCCTTCCTGGTGGAATGACAGGAACTGTCGGACCCACTCCGTCTAATAGGCGCTGCTCATGCGCCGTTGTTTACGTCTTTGGGCGGGTTTACTGACATCTCTGAACAGTCGAAGGGACTGTAACTGTGATGCAATATCGACAATCAACGACTATCTTCAGGAGTTCTGGGAACTGGGGTGATGGAAAACTTTTGTTTGATGTGTGTACGACGGAGATATAATAACATTTGACAGAAAATGAAACTAAGTAAATGAATTATCGTTCAATGCTCGACAGAGAATGAAAATATCACAATGGAAACATTTCCCCATCACAACCCATCATATCTCAGCGCAAGAACATGAATCCTAGTCCGTGATTATGTAAATAGTCGTTGCAGAACATCACGAAAGTTTTCCTTTATGATATTAAAATGGCATTATGTGCAAATGAGGAACTAAGATTGGAAGTTGGTATATGTTCAGTGAACAGTACACATATGCCTCTAACAGCAGTGGTGATCGTAAAACGGTATGTCTTTTGTAGTAAGAAAGTAATCCACCGATTATCGTACACCATTTATGAGTAAAATTAAAAACGAACAATGTGTGCTTGAGGTCACCAACTACAAAGCTATTTCCCACCTGATGCTTATCATAGGCAAATTAAGTGTTGGCTAAAAGTGTACAAAAGGCAGAGCTTCTGGAAAGCATGACGAAATGCTATGCCTCCACTTAATTGAGCACACAGGTCGCTTTGGAGGGCTGGATGCCGTGGTGCAGGGGACAAAACAAGGCGGTCACGTGACGCTCCACCGATGACGTCAGTAGTGATGATGAGGTGACAATCGCGGTGTGTACGTGCCAGTAGCTGGCGTGAGGTCAGGGCGGTCATCTGCGTCGACGTGGAGAAGTCGAGAAGTGGCAGAAACTAGTAAAGTTACACGATCTGTTGGTCTATCAACGTGGACTGTCCAAGTGTCTGCAACGAATGGTGAACCACTCGTAGTGATGTGAGGCAGTGGCGGAAAATGCTCCTAGCCGATAGGGCTGTTGACGAGTGTCACTCCAAGTGGCTGGCGATCGGTTTCAAACCGGACGCAAATTGCCAATGCCTGGCAAAGCAGCTCCATCTGAACCAGCTGCCTAGCAATCGTTCGGAAGGCGGCCGTCGCTCACACAGACACACACACAGCTGTGCGTCTTGAGTGGGCCGAACCACACAGAGACGGAGACAGTGGCTGCGTGGAGGTGCGTCAGACAAGTCGCGCGATTTCGCCTGTTGTGCAATTATGGAGGTGGCGATGGGACCGACGGCCTATAGAGGATGCAGTTCAAGCGACTGGTGGTTCCCTGGTGTCTTGGGGGTGTTTCTATCACCGCGACTTGGATTCAGTCACTACAGTCAGTGTGAACCTGAACCAGCACGTTTATTTCAACATTCTTGGTGACGAAGTGTTGCCCTATTCTCTGGACACTTGCGTTGTAGAAGATGACACACACAGTCGTGTTCCCACGGCTACGTGCATACACTCCCGGTTTCACGAACACTCAGGCGCCCTACAGCACCTAGAGGCGACCACTAGACAACACGGTCTCAGAGCCGCATGCGTTGTACGGTACTGTCTGGAACAGCAGCTGGGACGTGGCAGCCGACATCGCCACACACTGCTAACTCGGCGGGATCTGATGCATCAGTGGGAGGCCTCGGGCAGATGCTGGGTATCTGAAGAAACTTTCGGAACTGTTTTCCCCGCCGAGGTGACGAACTCTTCGAGGCTAGATGCGGTAATACCGTGATGAAATTTCATGATGCTTGAAGCAAAAGTTGGCTTGAATGTGACTGTCTTACTATAAGTTAATGATGTATGGAAAGAATGGGAATCATGCACCAGCTAATTGTACCTCACAGTTTTATTCGACTCCTTACCTAGGTTTAAACAGATATAAAGACGAGTAACGTGTATCCACAGGACATGTGACCTGTAGTTGAAGAAGTGTCATTGGCAAAACATTTCGGAATAGTCCCCCATTCGGATCTCCGGGAGGGGACTGCCAAGTGGGAGGTTACCATGAGAAAAAGATTGAATAATCAACGAATGGATAATGTTCTACGAGTCGGGGCGTGGAATTTCAGAAGCTTGAACGTGGTAGGGAAAGTAGTAAATGTGAAAAGGGAAATGCAAAGGCTCAATCTAGATACAGTAGGGGTCAGTGAAGTGAAGTGGAAGGAAGACAAGGATTTCTGGTCAGATGAGTATCGGGTAATATCAACAGCAGCAGAAAATGGTATAACAGGTGTAGGATTCGTTATGTATAGGAAGGAAGGGCTGAGGGTGTGTTACTGTGAACAGTTCAGTGACCGGTTTGTTCTAATCAGAAACTACAGCAGACCAACACCGACAACGATAGTTCAGGTATACATGCCGATGTCGCAAGCTGAAGATGAACAGATAGAGAAAGTGTATGAGGATATTGAAAGGGTAATGCAGTATGTAAAGGGGGACGATAATGTAATAGTCATGGGCGACTGGAATGCAATTGTAGGGGAAGGAGTAGAAGAAAAGGTTACAGGAGATAATGGGCTTGGCACAAGGAATGAAAGAGGAGAAAGACTAATTGAGTTCCGTAACAAGTTTCAGCTAGTAATAGCGAATACCCTTTTCAAGAATCACAAGAGGAGGAGGTATACTTGGAAAAGGCCGGGAGATACGGGAAGATTTCAATTATATTACATTATGGTCAGACAGAGATTGCGAAATCAGATACTGGATTGTAAGTCGTACCCAGGAGCAGATATAGACTCAGATCACAGTAATGATGAAGAGAAGGCTGAAGTTCAAGACGTTAGTCAGGAAGAATCAATACGCTAAGAAGTGGGATACGGAAGTTCTAAGGAATGACGAGATACGTCTGAAGTTCTCTAACGCTATAGATACAGCAATAAGGAATAGCGCAGAAGGCAACACAGTTGAAGAGGAACCAACGTCTCTAAAACGGGCCATCACAGAAGTTGGGAAGGAAAACATAGGTACAAAGAAAGTAGCTGCGAAGAAACAATGGGTAACAGAAGAAATACTTGAGTTGATTGATGAAAGGAGGAAGTACAAACATGTTCCATGAAAATCAGGAATACCGAAATACAAGTAGGTGAGGAATGAAATAAATAGGAAGTGCAGGAAAGCTAAGACGAAATGGCTGCAGGAAAAATGTGAAGACATCGAAAAAGATATGATTGTCGGAAGGACAGACTCAGCATACAGGAAAGTCAAAACAACCTTTGGTGACATTAAAAGCAACGGTGGTAACATTAAGAGTGCAACGGGAATTACACTGTTAAATGCAGAGGAGATAGCAAATAGGTGGAAAGAATACATTGAAAGCCGCTATGAGGGTCAAGATTTGTCTGATGTGATAGAAGAAGAAATAGGGGTCGATTTAGAAGAGATAGGGGATCCAGTATTAGAATCGGTATTTAAAAGAGCTTTGGAGGATTTACGGTCAAATACGGCAGAAGGGAGAGATAACATTCCATCAGAATTTCTAAAATCATTAGGGGAAGTGTCAACAAAACGACTGTTCAGATTGGTGTGTATAATATATGAGTCTGGCGAAATACCATCTGACTTTCGGAAAAGCATCATCCACACAATTCCGAAGACGGCAAGAGCATCGAAGCTGCTTACAAGAATAATATACAGAAGAATGGAAGAGAAAATTGAGAATGCGCTAGGTGACGATCAGGCACGAGAGAGGCAATTCTGAGGTTACGGCTAACATTGGAAGCTAGGCTAAGGAAAAATCAAGACATTTTCATAGGATTTGTCGACCTGGAAAAAGCGTTCGACAATATAGAATGGTGCAAGCTGTTCAAGATTCTGAAAAAAGTAGGGGTAAGCTATAGGGAGAGACGGATCATATACAATATGTACAACAACCAAGAGGGAATAATAAGAGTGGAAAATCAAGAACGAAGTGCTCGTATTTAGAAGGGAGTAAGACAAGGCTGTAGCCTTTCGCCCCTATTCTTCAATCTGAACATCCAGGAAGCAATGTTGGAAGTAAAAGAGAGGTTCAGCAGTGGAATTAAAATACAAGGTGAAAGGATATCAGTGGTACGATACGCTGATGACATTGCTAAGCGAAGAAGAATTAAGTGATCTGCTGAACGGAATGAACAGTCTAATGAGTACACAGTATGGTTTGAGAGTAAATCGGAGAAAGACGAAGGTAATGAGAAGTAGTAGAAATGAGAACAGCGAGAAACTTAACATCAGGATTGATGGTCACGAAGTCAATGAAGTTAAGGAATTCTGCTACCTAGGCAGTAAAATAAACAATGACGGACAGAGCAACGAGGACATCAAAAGCAGACTCGCTATGGCAAAAGAGGCATTTCTGGCCAAGAGAAGTCTTCTAATATCAAATACCGGCATTAATTTGAGGAAGAAATTTCTGAGGATGTACGTCTGGAGTACAGCATTATATGGTAGTGAAACAAGGACTGTGGGAAAACCGGAACAGAAGAGAATCGAAGCATTTGAGATGTGGTGCTATAGACGAATGTTGAAAATTAGGTGGACTGATAAGGTAAGGAATGAGGAGGTTCTACACAGAATCGGAGAGGACAGGAATATGTGGAAAACGCTGATAAGGAGAAGGGACAGGATGGTAGGACATCTGCTAAGACATGAGGGAATGACTTCCATGGTACTAGAGGGAGCTGTAGAGGGCCAAAACTGTAGAGGAAGACAGAGATTGCAATACACCAAGCAAATAATTGAGGATGTAGGTTGCAAGTGCTACTCTGAGATGAAGAGGTTAGTACAGGAAAGGAATTCGTGGCGGGCCGCATGAAGGCAAGTCAGTAGCAAGGTAAAAATATGAGTAAACATCTGACGTGCCACTGTTTGGCTGTATGATTCCTATGGCTTCCATAATTTCACTGTTGCTGACGTCTGCCATGTTAGAGATTTTAATTACATATATACAGCAGATGTTGTATAGTATTACTGTAATCTGGTGGTGCAGGGTGTTGATTCTATTATTGCTTCTTTCGAAAAGTAATTAATTTAGCCACTTGCAGTGTTTATTGTTCAATTTTGAACTAATTTACAACTATCAACGATATCGAGCTACAGCTGTTGTCATCTCAAACGACGCTGTACTTTTATTGATTTTTGATAATATGGTTGGAAAATAGGTTTATAATTTCAGTTTTAGTAATGCAAGCAGGCTCGATCAAAAGCTTTTATTGTTAGTTACCGCTTTCAGTATTTGACTGTCATCATCAGATGATCTACTGTCTGCTGTAGCGATATGCAGAGACAGAGAGTGGAGAGAGACGTATGCCACGACTGCTAGGTGGAAAGTGTCAACAGAAGAGGCGGCGGCAGAAGGTATTAGCGCGCTTCCTCTTTGGGTCTCACAAATTACCCTTATTGGCAGATAGTTAGTATCGCAAAAGAGGAAAAGCAGGTGACAGCATTGAGAATAAATTTAAGGAAAGAATTATCTGTACGGTTAGTAGTAATGGATTCGAGTGGCCTACATACCTCGGTACACAGTGGTTGTCGATACAGTCGGCAGCGACCCGGCAGTCAAGCTCCTCGACGAGTTCCCAGATTTCGACCCACGAGAGGCGGCGGAGCTGCGCCAGGGCGCCGGCGCACCCCTCTCCCTCCTGCGCTCCACGTGGAGGTGGCGGCGGCAGTCCGGTGTCCCTGAGGCGGTCTGCCAGGCGCTGCGCAGCTGAGACCGCGGGGGGCGGCTGCTCCAGGCTGCCACACTTTACCAACCTCGGTGACCAATCTGCAAAACCCCCTTCACTCACCTCGAGGTCTGCACTCTGACTCACGAGCTTCCATGGACACCTCATATGCACATCAGTACTAGCAGCTACTGAAAGTGAAACTGTAAGAGAGAAACAGCCAACGATAATCGACACGGCGTGAGGTGTGCTGCACACTTTTACAAGCAAACGGTCAGCAAGTCAGCTGACTGTCAGCATGGCGGCAGTTACTGCAGCTCCCCTTCACGAGGAAGCGGGAAGAGCTGCGCCGACACTACAACACTGGACACTGTGCCGTCATTCTGTATGAGCCGAAGTTCTGACTGCAGCATCGGTGTGGACGATCCGTGCATCGAGGCCCTGAGCTGAGCGGAGAATGCCACATTGCATTCTCGCCCAACTCATGGGGAGCCACTTGGTATACAATACGTCTACAAATCACAGTCTACCTGCCAAGTACTGCGTCACAGTCAAATAACTGCAGCCAGAAAAGCTGGAATTCCCTATGATGCAATCGGAATACCACTCTCCTCTCGCTTTAATCTCTGGGATCCGCATCTGAGCTGTATTTTCCTCTTAGCTGTAGCAGTGTTTACCCAGGGTATCTCGTTAGGTAAGTAGCATAGGCGCTGCCATTCGTTGTTCTGTACACTTCCGAGGCAGTAGTTGCACTTCTGTCCCTTTGTGCTTGTGTGGGAACGTTCAGCGCTTACGGAGCAGGGAGAAAACAAATGTTGAGATCATTTTAGAAATAATCGAACTGAAATTGTCGACCGATGCGCGAGTGTGGTTGACATGCGGTTCCTCGCCACAAATAAAGCAGCAATGAGGGCACTGAGTGGCAGAGAGTGGCTTTGCACTAAAAAGCGCTGATCTGTTCTCACCTGCCACAAAGTTTACGGCGGAATCTCTGAACACACACAAAAGATATTCTGCCTGCTCATTCCCTCACGAGGGACTCAAGTCTTTTTGAGCAAATGCGTGATAAAACCCGCAGTGAGTTACACTGCAACATGAAGCAAAAGGAGAGAAGAAAGCGTAGGAAGTCCAGCTGAGGCTACCTCGGTGGTGAGCTGACCTCGCCGGTAAACATTGTAAAAGTTTCGTACTGGCCCAATGAGACTGCTAATTCTGATGACGTCTCTCGCCGTCGGTGCGGCTACTGGGCTGTAAACATACAAACAGTCGCTTCTGATAGGACTGTGGGCAGCTGCTACTGTTAACCGAAAAATCGGGATGCCATTGCGGTATGTCTATGGTAATTAACCACTGTGAACGTTCGAGTAATGCACACCTGATATCAATGAACGTAATTGACTCGTACAGAGGGAAGTCCACGCTCCTGACCCCACACGGAGACCTCCACCTCGTCGTGTCTGAGGGCCGGATGACTCACTTGGCGCTCTCCGTAACCTGCGATGTACAATTGTACGACTCGGTGTATCTCATGTATCCTCGCGAGAGCTCAACCCCGTCAACTGTGTAGCGAAACTTGAAGCTTCCATCACTGGAATAATGCCACAGTTACGGCCAGTGCCTCAGGGACTTTCCCTGACAATCACTGTAACGAAAGGAAACTACTCCTTTTGTGATTAAGCGTAAGTGTGTTTACGACCGACTGGCACGCCTCCTCCACGCTCCACCTACTCCCCGACCTGTGTGTCTGGCTGCAGGCAGGGGGGCCTCCCATGCAGCGGGCCACGGCCCCCAAACCCGCACAGGGCGACTCGCGCTGCGGGAACACACACCGCCACAGCCTGGAACCTCCGTAAGTCTGGAAACTCTACAAGTCACAGAAAACAGCTGGTTGTATGTAATGAAACAATCGTCCTTCGACTCTGCCTCGTATGTGATCATATTTTCTGCATCTTTAGTTTTTATCGTGTGATATTTTAACTTGTTCAAATATGCAAGTGTATGTCTGAAAGCATTACCTGGGGACTGATAAGGTTCACTTTCTCTTCTGAACCTCCGTGAGGAAGTTGATGATCGTTCCTTCCGCAGAGACGAGCGAGGGCAAAGGTCGCTAGAAATACACTGGCGGAAAAGAAAATCTCAGCACAAAATAAAAATTACTGTAGAGCAATGAGATTGCGGGGGGAACATCTCTCTAGATGACACATCTTATAGCTTCGAAGGTAACTATGAAGTACAAAAGCCGCTGCCTCATGTCGAGGTAAAGCAAAGGTGAAAAAGCGGAAGTAAGGCATCCTGCAGCTCTTTTAATGTAAATGTAAGTAAAAGTAACATTTGGATTTCCTGGTCAACTGCTACCAATAACCCATTTTATTTTCCATGTTTGCTGTAAGCTGCACGTAAAGGCACAAGCTGGACATGCACTTGTATGTCAGATGTGACAGCGTTCGGCGGCCCACATATTGCCAACAATGCTAACACAACACTGGGTGATGATGCCGACAGGGGGAGGGACTGGAGCTATCAAATGATGTCGACAGCACGAGGCTATGGAGCGTAGCTGAACTGCTTAGTTGACGAGTAACTCACGACAGTGCTACAGTGCAAGTGCTGTTGATACAAAGCAGAGCAATGGCGCCAATAAACAAAGCAAACGTTGGGTTATATCTTCAGTAGCAGTAGCCAAAGTGGAGATTTGATCAGAAAGGAACTCAAGAAATTTCGCAGAGTGTGAAAGAAGTGGCGCATGAGTCAGTGAAATGCGTGGTGTTGCGCGAACAACGTACAAGAGGAGTGCAGTGATGGCGATACGTGGGCGGCACTAGAAAGTTGTACTGAAACAGGTGTGGTGTAGTTGACCGTCGTTGTCGGACAGAGGGCCGCAGCTCCCGTTTCCAGTCAAACGTAGTGAAGGGCAGTCGTTGTCCAGGGAGAGGATACTAAACACAATTACATACTTGAAAAACCGCAGACAGCACAGCAAAAGAACAATTACGATCATATTTTGAGCAAGTCTGCAGAAATATCACCGTTAGTGTGTAAGGAAAACTACAGACATTCAGCGGAGGACAAGGCTCACCTGCGCGTTTCTAGGATGCTCGACATACATTACAGAGATTTCAAAAGAAGCAGTGGATGCTTGCATGACGTCAGACAGTTTTACAGAAGTGTGACATGTGAGATAATGAAACTTCGAAGAAAGCGTCAACTTGACGATGCACAGCAAACTACAGGATCGACCGAAATATTTGTAGATGAGATAAGCAAATCCACCCCGTCGTTGAGTAAGGAATTTGTTTTCAACTGCAGCCAATCGGCATTTGAAGAGGAAACGTACATGAACGGGACCCTGGGAATTAAAGGTACCAACACAGATCAATCAAGATCATCTATTACCAATTCGCATTCGTATACAGTTATGCCGACTGATTAACAAGACAGTAAAGTGGCTGGAACGCTATTTATTGCTCTGCGCCCTCTGATTCTTCCTCGAGTGTATAACGTCTTATGAATCCGTACAGCACGAAAGAGCACTTACTGGGATGGAGACAGTACTGCCACCATAGTAAATATTCACCGGTACTGGGCGCCGAGCGTTTGCCGATGTTCCAGCAGACGCAATCACGTATCGAGGAGGTCTCACTTGCTGTAAGCAGAGCTGCCACTGTGGCAATCACGCCCGCCGGCTGCATTGTCCGTTGCTGGCAGTGGGGAGCGAACAGAAGCTGTGCGCTTCGCAGGGAGCGCGCGCTCAATATGACGGCGAGCCCAGCGGAAGTCTGGCGCAGGGCGGCCAAACCACGGGAAGCCCGACGCCTCTCATGCGGATCACCGCCGTATTCCTGTTTGCCTGCTGAGAGTTCGCAAAAGCCGTCGAGTAAAACAAACGTGGGATCTGCCCTTCCGCAGGGAAGTGTTGTAGTCATTGCGCTGTTTCTAATCTACAAAAAGGATTTACGAGGCAATCTGAGCAGCCATTGTTCGCCGATGTTGCTGTCTTTTACCATAGAGTAAAGTCATCAGAAGATCAAAGCAATTGGAAAATAATTTAGAGAGTGAACCGGTGTGGTGCGTAAAGTGGCAGTTGATTCTAAATAATGAAATGTGTTATGTCATCCACAGGAGAACTAGAAGGAATGCGTTAAATTTATTTTACTCGATGAGTCACACAAATCGAAAGGGTGCCGTTTCATCTAAATGCCAAGGTATTACAATTAGGGCTAACTTAAATAGGAACGATCAAATAGAAGATACTGTAGGGAAGACTGTGTTTTGTTTGCAGAACACCTGGACAAACCGAGAAGCCCAGTAAAGAGACTGTCACTTAGTGATGCTGGAAGAACCCTCCGCCACACACCGCCAGGTGACACGCGGATTACTGGCGTAGATGCAGATGTACATCTACAACTCCACACAAATCGCAATATGGTGCATAGTTGAAGTTTCCTTCACCATCACTAGTCATTTTCTTTCCTGTTACGCTCGTAAATACAGGAAAAGCGACTCTCTTTATGCCTCCATCATCATCAATTTTCTACTATATTAGCAGGTCCTTTGTCTCTCCATTTTCTGCGATCCATTGCCTCCTTCTTACAGCTGCGGTATGTTGTACCATCCATGATGTCATCCAGTATCTGAAGTGTCCTCCTTTCTCGCTTCCTTATCCCTTCTACATAACCTTCTACACATATTTTTACCAGAACGTCATTCTTTATTAATATATGCTTCTCTTTATTACATCTAGCAACTGACTTTATTCTCCCACTCATCTCAATACCTCTTCATGTATTACTCTGTCCATCCAACTTATTCTTTCCATACTCCGCCATGTCCACATCTCAGAAGCCTCCAGCCTTTCTCGCTTTATTCCTCAAAACCCATGTTTCAGGCCTTACAGAAGAACACTCCATACAAAATATTTTATCTTTTCCTCAGTTCTCTGTCCACACTGCTGCAGAAAGCTCTCCTTTTCTTATCAAATGCGTTTTTTACGATTGCTATCCTTGTTTTCATTTCTGTTGCGCACTTCCAGTGGGTGTCTATCCTCCTTCCAAGATACTTAAAATTTAGCACCTGTTCTAATATTTCTCCATCCGGCATAATTTTTATTTCCTTATTTTCTCCTAGTGCCAATATTTTTGTTTTCTTTGTGTTAATTTTCATTGAATAATGGCGTCAATGTTGTCCACTAAATCCTGTAATTGTTTTTCCCCCGTGGCTGGAAGAACCATGTCATCAACAAACCCCAACACCCTACTCTTCTTCAATTTCTACGCCCTTCTCATCTAATGTGCATTGGGAGATCATATTTTCCAAGTAGACATTGAAAACAGTAGGTGATCGACAGCATCGTTGTCTTACTCCTTTTCCTAGTCCGATCCCGTTTGTACTTTCTCCTCTCACTTTAACTGTGGCTTTTTGATTAAGATATAACAAGTCTTTTGGTTTCCCAATCCACTCTCTTTTCTCTCAATACAGTCGCCACCTTGTGCCAAGCCACATTGTCAAATGCCTTTTCTAGATCGGTGAAGCACATTTAGAGGTCTCTTCCTTTTTCGATAAACCTTTCTCCCAAGATTCGTAGGAGTCCCACTGCATCTCTGGTGTCCATATTCCGTCTAAAGCCAAATTGCTCCTCGCCAAGATTCTCCTCCATTACTTTTTCCAGTCTCTTATTAATTATTCTTAACATCGTTTAGGCTGCATGTGAAATGAGGCTGATTGTCCCGTGCTCACTGCATTTCTTTATTCCTTTTTTTTCGGTAATGGAATCATTTGTTTTGCCAGAAAATCCTAAGGCCATTCACCACTGTCACATACTTTATTCATAACCTCAATATTTCCCTTATTTCATCTTGTTTCAAGCATTTTAATATTTCTCCCGGTATATGTACCTACCGCTTTACCATTTTTCATTGCAGCTATGACACACACTACTTCTTCCGTTATGATGGTTAGGCCTTCCTTTCTGGTCATCATTTACACTGTTGAGTAATTCAAGTTGCACGTTTCCGGTTTGCGATCAGTCTCATACAGCTAGTTTTAGATACTCTTCCTGTCTCTGGAGGACATCGTCACGACCTTCGTACACTAGCTCTTCGTCTTTACTCAAACTTTCCATAGTAGCACTGCCTGCTCTGTTCTAATCCCATGTCGTAGTCTTTGTTGTTCAGTAAGTCGCATCTTCCCTTCCTGTCCAGTTCTTCGATTGCATTACATTCCCCTTAGCCATTTGTTCCTAGCCTGCTCTGTTCCTCTTTGCAGTTCATTATTTAACCTTGGGTACAACTTTCTTGCATCTTCAGTGTTCTTGTTTTTAAATTTTCGTCTCTCCTCCACGTTGGAAATCATTTCTTGTGTTACCTATCGTTTCTTTTCCCATTTACATATCCTATATTTTGCTGTCGTGCTTTAATGATTTCTTCTTTCAGCATATTACAGTACTCGTTGACATTATCAGGTGGTTCATTGTCTTTTAATGTGTTTAGAAAGTCAAGTGAGAGCATGTCTGTAATTTGTTCTTTGTTGGATCGTATCTTCTCTAGATCCCACTTCTTCACAATGACTCCACAGACACCCAAAGTTCTCTGTTAGTTCTCCTTAAGCGAAATGGACGTTGACGCCAGTGAAATCGTTCTGCACTCAGCTTCTAATGTCGGTTCTCTAAATATAATTTTCCCAGAAATAATATCATATTAGCTTCAGGGGCTCCTATTTTCGTTCACAAACCAGCTCCTATTTTCGTTCACAAACCACCTCCATAACACTAGCTTGGTGTTCGATGCTGGAGGTAACAACTCTGGCTGCACAGTCAAATTGCTTCGACGTCTTGCCTTAATAAGACCTTGCGGATCCAAAACACTCAAACAGTGCTCAAGAACGGGTTGTACTTGTGTCCTACATTCTGTCATCTACAAATGAACCGTTCTTTCCCAAAATTCTCTAATCGAAGTCGAGCATTCACCTTCTCCGCTGCACCCTTACATGCTCATTTCACTTCACATCACTTTGCCATGTCACACCTAGATATTTCATCGACGTGAATGTCAAGCAATGCGCTGCTAAATCTGTATTCGAATATTTCTACATTTAGATCAAACTATAATTCATCTTATCAACTAAAAATTTTGCTTAAGTCATCTTGTTCCCTCCTACAGTCACTCATCACTTAGACGTTCCTGTACACTACAGCATCATCAGCTCATCCTGTCTGTCAGATTACGTTCTGCCGCACTCCTGTCGATACCTTTGTCTCACACGAACACTCGCTGTCCACTGCAATGTAAGGGATTCTGCTATTATGAAATTTGGGTTCCACTCCCATATCTAGAAACCTTTTCTGCGTTCATCCGTTAAGAGACTGCAGTGAGGCACTGTATCATAGGAGCTCAGTGGACTCGGAGCGAAATCGCCGCCTCAGGATCTGTCAGTACTTGTTCTCCGGTGTCATATCACAGCAGACACATATCCGTATGTCGTCTTCCCGCCCACTCACCCTTCCCTCCCCACTCCAATCCCCCTACATTCCCCTCCTCGACACTGTTCTCGCCCAATAAAGATCATTTCAGGTCTGTATAAAGTAGTGAAAAGAACGTCACAAAGTGCCGTCAGCAGGGATGGGGCGAAAAACCAAACATACTCGACAATACCTATGTATTTTTTTCAGGAGGGCAAGGAACTACAGCTGGAATGCAGCAGCAAACTACAGAGTATCATGGACTGATGTACTTAAGGTTGTTTTCTGCAGAATCATACATCTGCTGATTCTGTAAGTTATCTCAATACCTTTCTATATAATTCTAAAGTTGGAAATTCCATTTTGACTCGCCATGTACAGCTCCATTTGGATTATATTCATTACAACAAAAGTGGCATCTACTGGATTACCTGGCACAGAGAGAGTCTTTTATAACCTTAAATGGTGAAGTCTTCTGATACGAAAACTTTATTTGCTCAAATTGCAATTGTACAATGATGACTAGTTTCGGGAAATTTGAACTGCCATTTCCTAAATATTCCTCCTTAATACATATTAATTATAAACTAGATGTCTGAGCTTGTAACCCCACATTCTGTATGAGTTGCAAACCATTTTCGCCACATCAGTAGTATAACTAGAACAAGCCTATAAGTTATCTATTTTATCTACAAGTTACTCGTGATTTAATGTGTATGGCGAGCGTGGACTAGGTAGGAGATGATTTCACAGTATAGGATTATTGTCTGCAAATGTTGCGACTCATGGTTGCTAATACACTGCTAGAAAAAAATGATGCTTTTGGAGGTTAATAGGTGACTCAAGCTTTATTGTTGCAGCACTGCATATGGAGTACATGAAGTGGTACTCGTAACAGATACACATGAATAGCACACGCGGTTTGGACGAAAGGCATCGACCCAACGTGAGACATCCATATTAGCAAGTGGCGTAGCCACTACGGGCGGCAACACAGGCGCTGACTCTGCCATCGAGTCGATAGTATGGGTGGCGAATACGGCCCTGGGATACGCGATGTCACGCGGTTGTGTAGGAGACCTCGCTTGACACGTCGCACCTGTCACTCGCCATCCCATCATACGCCACACCTGCCCGACGGGAGTCCAGAGGTCGCGCCAGCCAGCGAAGTTGCCACACGTCTTACAGGGCCGTCGAGCTCGGTGAGCAGTTGTTGGCGAGTGGGCGAGCATTGTCCTCTTGGAACAACACCCCATTTTCCTGTTACAAGAAAAGCAAAAGGGCAGGTTTAACAACATTTAGCAGGTAGAAGTGTGGGTGCTCATAGTGCCATTGCTAATAAGTGGCTCGCAACAGTTTGTGTGTCTGGCCTTACGAGCTCTGTTACCTGTGCTTTGATAGTTGTACGACCTGTCGCCGCTGTCCCTGGAATAAGACGATTCTGGCGCCGGTCAGGGCTGCGGGGACGTGCAGCAGCTCGTCTGCGAGTGTGAGAGTGATCACGTGACCACTGACTGCATCAAAGAGTGGCGCAGCACGTTCAACGTGTGAAGCTGATCTGTGAAAGTACGGCAATTTGACCGCTTCCAGATATGCGAATATATGAAATAATTGTGAGGAATGATCGGGGATAATTTGAGTTTCGTGAAAAGAATATAAGATTTTTGGTTGGTTAACATTACAGAAGAACAGCGAGAAACTTAACATCTGGATTGATGGTCACGAAGTCAATGAAGTAAAGGAATTGTGCTACCTAGGCAGTAAAATAACCAATGACGGACGGAGCAAGGAGGATATCAAAAGCAGACTCGCTATGGCAAAAAAAGGCATTTCTGGCCAAGAGACATCTTCTAATATCAAATACCGGCCTTAATTTCAGGATGAAATTTCTGAGGATGTACGTCTGGAGTACAGCATTGTATGGTAGTGAAACATGGACTGTGGAAAAACCGGAACAGAAGAGAATCGAAGCATTTGAGATGTGGTGCTATAGACGAATGTTGAAAATTACGTGGACTGATAAGGTAAGGAATGAGGAGGTTCTACGCAGAATCGGAGAGGAAAGGAATATGTGTAAAACACTGATAAGGAGAAGGGACAGGATGATAGGACATCTGCTAAGGCATGAGGGAATGACTTCCATGGTACTAGAGGGAGCTGTAGAGAGCAAAAACTGTAGAGGAAGACAGAGATTGGAATACGTCATGAAAATAATTGAGGACGTAGGTTGCAAGTGCTACTCTGAGATGAAGAGGTTAGCACAGAAAGGAATTTGTGTCGGGCCGCATCAAACCAGTCAGTAGACTGATGACCAAAAAAAAAAAAAAATTAGTGAAGGATCTGAGCTGTTGCACTGCCAGCTGCTGCGGTCTCGCAGTGGCAGAGCGCTCGCCGCCTTCCCCCCCGCACACCGGCAGCAGAGGCCGGCGCTGCAGCCGGTGAGGCTGCCCCCGCCTGCCTCAGCCAGCACAGCACTGCAGCCGGAGCAGTCCCACGTCGAACGGCGGCCTCTAGAGCTCTGTACACTGGCCTCAGTGTTGGGTCATTCGCGTGTGCAAACCGCAGTGACGTGAATACCACAGGCGGTGGACGCCGAAATGCTTCATCCGCGTTGATGATTTGTTCACTTGATTGATCCGTAAACTTGTGTCTCTGATCCTATTGGTGAACGTAATACAGTACTACGGTCGCTAGAAGTGTTCTTTCATGAGAACCAATACCTACCGTAGTGTGGTACACAGAACATGCTGGAGTAAAGTGAACACGGCTGCTTGTTAAATCACTGACCCTGAATCAGTTGAAACAAAGAATAGCAGGTGGCCACTGTGATTTCTTGACAAGGGCAGTGTTTGTAAGCTGTTCAGTTACAGACACGTTTGCTGGACCTACGAGTACGGTGTGGATTACTGATTTGTGACACAATACAGCTTTCACTGCTCCAAGTTATTCGTTCTTTTGAGAATAAAAGTTGTTCTACAATGTGTTGAGCATTTTTGTCTTATAACACAGCTTTAACATATTTACTGTTAAATGGTGGACGTCTATTAGTACGTTTTTGACCCTGCCGGTTGCAAGCCTCGTCAATGCGATCGCGCATCATGTCTGGGCGACATGTTTACACAGGCGGGTTTTATGTCAGATGTGAAGACACACTTCCGTTGTGGAAACTATTAAAAGCATACCGCATTGAAGCCCAGCATAATTTTGACTTTCAGTAATACATCGCCATTCTTGATGATTCTGTCTTTTTTAAGGTCATTTCTCTCGTTTCTTCTTCAACAGTGGCTGTTTTGTGTGCCAATTGAGAGTAGAGCCGTGTCTTACTAATATGTTTGGTATAAATCTGTCCATTAGTGGGAAGCTACTATCGCAGGATCGCGATTTCTCGCCTCCAAGTCGTATTTGCATAAGTGGAGCTTTGCTGATATGCGCCAGGAATACTACGCGCTTTTACGTGTGTGTGTGTATGTGTGTGTGTGTGTGTGTGTGTGTGTGTGTGTGTGGGAAGTGCGTCATGTCCTCACTGTGACAGCATGCGGTCAGCGGTCAGCTAACATCCCGTTTGCGGTCTGAGCCGCTTCGCGCTTCCGACAGCATCCTTGAACGCACTCTCGCGACAGAAAGCAAAATCACCAACTCACCATGGCAGAAGCAGAAGCTACGAACTTGGGAGACTGCGCCGGAAGCGGACGACCTTGCGATCGGGTGCGACGCGTTTCGTCAGCCAAATAAACGCTTTCGATGGTTCTACAGCTGCTGAAGAAGTATAACACCTCCAGGAACGCCTACAGGAAACATTAGAAGAGTTGACCCGACTCAACGATACAATACAGGACTTGCAGGATGACTCTGAATACGAAGCCGACACGGAAGCTTGTGAGAAATCTACTGATAAATGCAAACGTGCCCTCCGAAAGGCGAAAGGCCTTCTAGGAGGAGCGCGCTCAGGAGACAGAGACGCGACGTCAGCGGCTCAACAACACGCCTGTATAGACATAAAATTGTCTACTATCAAACTGCACGCATTCTCAGGGGATATAGACGCTTGGCCTCGATTTTGGAAGCAATTGCTGTTACAGCTGATACATATAGGCAGACTAAGCAAATTTGGAAATCCAAATATGGGGATAAGAACAGAATTATCCAAAGTCAACTGGATTTCTTGGAGAATCTTAACACTTCGACTTCAGGCAGTCCAGAGGCTCTCAATTCCACCTACACTGAGTGCCATAAACGCATCCAAGCACTACGACACTAGGAGAAAATGTGGAATCTTATGGGTGAGTGCTTGCGCCCAAACGTCTTCGAGCCTTTCCTGAAGATATTTGCAAAAATTGGCTTGTTCATGCCCGAAGGCAAAAGATTGGAGAAGGGAACCTCACCCACCTTATGGAGTTCTTAAATGAAGAGGTGGAAGGAGCTATCAACACACACTAAATTCGTGGAGATACTGTACCACACGAAAATTACGCACCGACAGCATCTGCCTTCCATGCAAAGGTTAAACCGAAGAGGGACAAGAAGAAACAACAGAAGTCAAAGCCCTTCTGTGTGTATTGCGGCGGAAGAGGGCACTTGGGCCAAGACTGACAAAAGATTCCAAGTTTGCAGGCAAGAATCGACGCCCTCAGGACAATGAATCGTTGATTTTTATGCCTGAGACGTGGCCACAACAGAAATCGCTGTTTCAAACGGGGAAAGGCGTCCTGTGCGAAATGCAAGGGGGAGCATAACATTTCTGTCTGTAGTAGTCATACCACAACAGCAAATAAAATTGACACTATGACTTCTACGTACCTACAGGTTGCTCGTGTGAGTATCACAGCACCCACTAGTAAGAGCAAACAGACACGTGCCATACGGGGCACAGAGTGTCAATCGAGTTTCATTCACCATTCGCTGATCGAATCTCTCCAACTAAGTGCCATTGGAAGCACTACTCTCGAGATAACTACTTTGGAATCCAGTTACAGTTCATCACTCTCAAGGAAGAAGGTGCAGTTTAATATGGTGGGGTGCTCCACTAATTCCCACGTATCAGTAACAGCCTTTGAAAGCACAAATAATTGTTCACAGCAACCAACAGTGCCACAAGATGTAAGAGATATGGCCTTGAGGGATGGCACACCACTCGAAGATCCTAAAGGAGACACTGAAGATCTACCTATTGAGATCCTGATTGGAGCAGATTATTACTGGAGAATACCAACAGTCTTTGGATATGATCTCAGTGGAAACAGATCTAGCACCACCGTCAACAGAGCAACTGTCAACTTTATTCAGGGCAGCTGCAGTGATATATCTGATAAGTCAGTGCGCCGATATTGGGACCTGGAGACAATCGGGATAACAGGACATCAAGAGCGAGCATTAAAACCCATGGACCACCCTATTTATCAGGAATTCCGAGAATCATACTGTGTGGAATATGGCCGCAGAGTAGTATCTCTGCTTCGAAAGAAGGATATGCCTGTCTCCTGCAACCGCACAACTGCTGAAGCGCGTCTTCGCTCCTTACAAAACAAGCCGCGAGGGATTGCAGAGCGGAAGGTCATTCACCACGAGACCATGTCGAAATATATTGAGAAGAACCAGATAGAGCTAGCACCCGAGGACTGTACTGCTGGAAACACATTCTACCTGCCACACCACACTGTGAAGAAATGCATCAGTGGAAGTGTGAAGTACAGAATAGTCTTCGATGCATCCTCACATGAGCCAGAGTCTCCATCGCTGAATGATGCCCTCGAAAAGGGACCAGAAATACTTCCGGGTATACTAGTAATCTTACTGCGATTCCGCACACTTCCGGTGGGATTAGTGTGTGATGCGGACGAAGCTTTCCTGCAGTTAACGTTGAAAGAAGAAGACAGAGACCTCATGAGGTTCCTTTGGTATCGTGATGAGCAAGCTGGAAGTGGTGCCTACATGACCGCAAATAACATGATTACATATCGCTTCAAACATTTGCCAGTTGGACTTGCACCATGCCCATTCCTGTTGTCAGCTGCCATAAGGGAGCTAGCAACACGAAATAGTGAAAAATATCCACAATCTTCAGGACTTGTAAATAAGTCAGTATTCATGGACGATTTTGTAGGGAGTGTTAGAGACAGCGTCACCGCTGCAACTGTTTACCATCAACTGACAGAACTTTTCCAGCAGATAAGTCTTCCATTGTCCAAATGGGCGACTAATTCGAATGATCTGAAGGCAATATGGGATGTCAAAGGCATTGAAGCAAAGACCACAACCCAAGTTTTAGGAATTAATTGGAACACAGAAAATGACTCTATCTGCAGTGACTACGAGAAGATAGCTGAAAATCTAATGGACAAACTGGCTACCATGAGAAATGTTCTTCGAGCAGCTGCTCAGTTTTATGACCTCCTGGGTGTGTTCACTCCTGTTGGGATCGTTTCAAAGATAATTTTCCAAGACACATGGCTGAGGGGTCTGACACGGGAGGAAGTTTTGCCCACAGATCTTGCATGTCGTTGGCAATCATGGGTATCAAAGCTTCATCACTTATCATCACTACATATTCCTATATGGATAGGGACGTTGGGCACAGGTGGCTCTGCGGAGGTGCATGTATTCTGTGATGCATCTGAAAGAGCCTACGGCGCTGTTTTGTATATAAGGACATCTACTGAAACTGGATACACTGTGCACCTTGTCTGTAGCAAGAACGGACTGGCCCTTATCAAGAAGGTAACTCTACCCAGGTTGGAGTTACTTGCTGCATTGATCGGATCACGACTCCTCATTTCTTTTGCCAGGAAACAGGGTTTGATGCCAACAGAGCTACCTTGTGGAGCGACTCGACAGTCACTTTGGAATGTGTACGGAATGATCCAAACAAATGAAAAACATTTATCTCTAATCGCGTGAAAGTGATATCCACATACACCACACCCAGCCAATGGAGGCATTGTCCGGGAAGCCAAAATCCTGCAGATCATCTCACACAGGGACGAAGCAAACCTGCTAGCCACTCTTGATATCTGGTGGGGTGGTCCACCATGGCTTTCAGAAGACAAGCAGTTCTAGCCACTGGAAATCTCAGCCCCACCTCCATCAAAGACATAAGAAACAAGCGAGAGCACGTCACTCTGATCACCATCACTGAACCACTGCTGGACATTGCAAGGTTTAGTTCATATTGGCGAGTACTGCATATAACGGCCTTTGTATTTCGATTTATCAGCACAACAAGAAACAAAAATAGAATCTCCGGCAGTTTTTGTGCTTTGGAATTACAAAATGCCCGCACCTACTGGATCAGAAGAGTTCAAGAGGAACTATTAACTAGTGAACTGTCTGCGTTGCGTAAGGGAGAACAATTGCCCAAGGAGTCAAAGATTGCTCGATACAATTCCTTTATATCGGATGGTATCCTTCGTCTTGGTGGAAGGCTGCAATGTGCTGCACTGTCACACACAGAGAAGCAACCAATTATACCGGATAGACGTCACCATTTCACTGAGCTCCTCATCAGACACAAACATGTAAGACTGCATCATCTCGGTGTGCGGATTGTGTTAGGGGAACTGCGAGAAGAATTTTGGATTCTGCGAGGACGACAAGCTGTTCGGAGAGTTCTTCACTCTTGCCTACCATGCAAGATAATACACAGTCGCCGGTATGAAGAGATGGAGGCCCCACTACCACTGGACAGAGTTCAGCCTTCAAGAGCATTTGCAGTAACAGGCATCGATTTTGCCAGACTATTATATGTCAAATCTGGACATCAAAAAAACAAAGTCCTACATTGTCCTATTCACATGTGTAACAACACGGCCATTCATATTGAACTTGCAACTGACACGTCCACTGACAGATTTTTGATGGTTGTGCAACGCTTTGCACGACGTAGGAGACTATCAGTTACTATCTACTCAGACAATGCTACAACATTCCATGCAGCCAACTCAGAACTGGCAGAGCTTTTCAAAACCATGCAGCATACTGACGTACAGCTCTACTGTGCCCACCATGGAATCACTTGGAAATTCATACCACCACGTGCGGCTTGGTGGGGAGGCTGGTGGGAACACATGATAGGCTCAGTCAAGTGCTGCCTGAGGAAAGTTCTTGGTCGCTCCCAGGTGGATGAAGAGAGCTTAAACACCACCTTGATCAGCATAGAAGCCGCAATAAACTCACGACCCATCACTCAACGAGAGAGCGACTCTGCATCGAGGCCAGCCCACTTTCTGAATGGTGGGAAATTAGTAACAATTCCATGTGGGGCAGAGCCAGCAACTAGAAAGGACCTTACCAAAGAGTTCCGACTCAGACAAAAGATGGATGACGACATCTAGCGCAGGTGGAAGACAGAATACCTCCTGCTGCTAAAACAATATCATGAGGTGAAGGGATACCCTTCACAATGGAAACTGAGAATTGGAGACGTTGCTCTGCTCCAAGAAGACAGCAAACCTCGGCACTTGTGGAAGAGAGCTGTGGTAGAAGAAGTGCAGCATGGCAGAGACAGTAAAATACGGTGTATCATCCTCCGCCAGCCAGATGGTATGAGGATCTGTCGACCAGTCCAGCTGGTCATCCCCCTCGAGATGGACCAGCGTGGGGAGGATATCAGGGAATGAAGACTCCTACGCAATCTGTTGGTGTACTGTTAAGTCTGCACATTGTGCTGCCCTCTGCACCGGATATATTTCGACTGTAACTGTAAAATAGATGTATGGGAATAAATGTGTGTGTGAGCAGAAGTTTTACTGTGTCCTTGATTTCATTAGTGTGTAGCAACAGAAACTGATTTAATGAGCCAATACACCTCATTTCTTTTATCCAGATCTGCAATTTTCTGCTTGATATTAGTTTTACATGCTCTGTACACATGCCAGGTACAATAGAGTCTCATCTTAGGAGCACCCATTGTCCTGTTCTATGCAATACTGTATGACTCTGCCAAATCAAACATGAATACATTGGGGCAAATTGGTCCAACCCGTGATTGTACGTGCTGTAAAAATATACTTAAAACATCGGCGTCCTTCCTGTTCTAAATCAGAAAATGATATGGGAATCCTTGCCTGAGATCATCCAGTACTAAGAGAGTGGTCACTTCAAAATCATACCCGTTAAGCCCAGGGGTTCCATCAATACAGATACAGTCTTCTCCGTATTTTCATAACATTTCGCTTTGTGCTCCGTTCATTATCACTAATACGAATTCCTCAATTCTCAATTCTTGATGTTCAGTAGTCGAGTCTTGTGCTTTATAGAATAACACACGCATTCTCACTTTCGTTCATTTCTTTTACCCAAGCTACGACACTGATTGCATAATTTTTTCGTCCGAGCGACTTGGAGGAGAGGATATAGCTTGCTGCAATGTTATATAAGTCTTGCTTGGTAGTCAAATGGATTCTCTGCAAGTCTGAATCCTGCAAACTTGTCTGTATGTTATCTAGAGCTTTGTCATACGGAAGTCCCATTGGAATATCTGTTGTTAAGGTTTCCCTGTCTTTTTGACTCAGGGGCAGGTGCGTTAAATCTTGTTTGTGACCAATGAGGGTAGACACAAAGTGTACTTGGTATGTTCCACCTCCTCTACAGTTACTTTCATCTGTTCAGGGCACTTTCCATTCATTTTGTTGCTGCCTGTCAATTTAAGATGTCTTGTGCCTTTACCTTTGGAGACAAAGTTACCTGACCAATGGCAACCATAATAATGTGTAGAGCTAGTAGATCCATGTGTTTTAATAAACTTTGAATGTGTCATGCGTTCAGGCTCTTCTTTCCACTGTAAAAACTCATCTTCATTTGAGAACTGCAGATCTTTGGAATTAAGTTGAATTTGATAAGCAGTTTGTAAGTGCTCTATCCAGCCCCTTCTTGAACTACTTTGAAATGGGCACAATGTACACTTGAAGAACAACCCCTCCTTCCTGCAAACCATGAATAGTTTGTTGGTGGCGATACAAATTATTTTTAAGAAAAAAATTTTGTCACACACATAGCACTGATAGTGGCAACAGACAACTCTTGTGGATGGTTTTTGCAAACATGCTGACTGAGATTCTTTCCGTAATTATACACTTGCCGACACACTTTACATTTAAAAGCACTCATTTGACTTACTACCATTAATTGCTGGTTTAATTTAAATACATGGAGCAAATATTGAAGACATGGGGGCCGGCCAGAGTGGCCGAGCGGTTGTAGGTGCGTCAGTCTGTAACTGCCTTGGGCATGGATGTGTGTGATGTCCTTAGCTTAGTTAGGTTTAAGTAGTTCTAAGTTCTAGGGGACTGATGGCCTCAGATGTTAAGTCCCATAATGCTCAGAGCCATTTGAACCATTTTTGAAGACGGGGGTGTGAGTGAGATGAACAGACAGGAATTTGTGTCTGTCTTTCTGACAATTTCAATACAAATGGTGGTAACATCATACTTGTGCAAGATTTCTTGTAGCATAATTCACACAATGTATGTGTCCTCTGAAACATTACGATGTAATATAACACAGCTGGAAATGTTAGGTATTTCCCATATCACTGCAGAAGTTGTGTTCTAATGCTTGACGATTGGCATAAACATAAGAATGTCCCAATTGGACACTGGTGGTAGATACTCAAGATGTTTTCCATGTTCTTACTACTGCACTTGTGACCTACACAAGCATGTTTTTAAAGATTTGGAAACAACATCATAATTGCTGGAGGTAAAGACAAATAGGTACTTTCAACTCTTAAGATTTATGTCTGTCATTTATAGTAACATAAGATTGATTGTTCACTGTCATCATGGTAGAAGCAGTATTTCTCCTTAAGTGCCTAATGTAATTATGTTTTTTGTATGTCTACTTGTAATCTGTTTCTGTAATACTTTACTATTCATGACACTTCATTTTGTACTAATGTATCTGCAATTAAATGATTGGTTGTATATTGTCAGAGTACTCAGTAAACTTTTATTTTGTACAAGGTACAATGTATGTATCATGTTGTAATTTCACTGTACTGTTGGTACTGCATGTATGGAATTATTTCATAATGTAACTATATTGTACAACTTTTAAATGTTAGTGTGGTGTACTATCCAAATAAACAATTGAAATTGTGGCATGTAGTGTAACACAGATTGTGTTTTCAAATATAGTTATCTGAATATTCAAATATAGTTTGCTACATCATTTGTGTGGCCAGTGAGAGAATTTAACCATCTATGATTGAGACTGTACTTTGCAAAGTGAAAGGAATTCATTTGTGACCTTTGTGATTTTTTTAATGACTAACTGTTGACATTACTACACTCACAAAGATAATGGCATCCTCTTGGAACATCAGATATTGAGTCCCAGGCTACATGCACCTTGTTCCCCACATTTGGTTTACTCTGTTGAGTTAGTAATTTATAGAAAGTTAATGATTCAATAAAATTATATCACTGAAGAATTTTCATTTTCATTATTGCATTACCTGTCCTACATAATTAAATGCTATTTTCTGTGCTGCATTGTCAAGAAAATATTCATCCTAAATGTGTTATGTAACATGAATGTACTGAAGGTCTAAACAAATTGAGCCTCTGAAGCATATCTCATAGGTGGTTCGCAATTTTATCCCCAGCACCTCCCTCCATATCTTTCTACATTTAACAGAAAATCAGCCCTGAGGCTGAGAGTAAGAGTTCTTCTCTATCATTTCAGTCAATAAAGGTCTTCGTGGAAGGTCTTGGAGAGAGCCACTGGTTTGTTGGGAAAGATATGGAAAGAGGTAGTAGATTATCAAAGTTTGATGACTGGCTTAATTGGCAAGAGAGCTACTCTACAAAAACCAGTGTGGTATCTGGATTCAGATTAAGGCTGGTTCACACATTTCATGTTTCATTAATGTTTCAAAATAGTACACTCAACTGCACTGTAAAAAATTTCATTTTTGCGGTGTATACATCACAAATGGTTCTAATTGGTGGATCACTTCCCATGAAGCTAGGTCATTGTTGATGTCTAATAGTGGAAAAACTGGGATGTGACTAACAAATGAAGGAATTAGGTCACCATTAATCTTGTCATCTTGTAGTTCCTTGGAATATATTTCGAACCAGTTTCTTGCTTTTTCTTTTTTTCAATGAAATCCAAGTGCTGCCACCATGTGCCACAGTACTGACACTTGCTTGATTTGAGAACTGGTGACACCTAACATCATGACAATACACATGATGTGTTGAACAATTAGTTAGGATATTTTAATAACACAGGACATTGAGCCAGAATGGAGTCTGGTCCTTTTTTTCTCTCCAGGGTATATCACCCTTACATAAATCTTTTCTGTGTTCTGTGTGTTTACGCATAATCTCTGGGTTTCTTGTTATGCATGGAATAGCCAAGATGGTGACTGCATAAAGATGCAATTAATGAAACTTCTGCACAGAACACTTTTAAAATAAAAATATTAGGTCTCACACTATAGATAATTGATAGTATTTGAAGTCTTGTGGTGATATACAAAACTTTTCAGAGGATGATAGAATAGCTACATTTTCAGTTGTGATCAGTAACTTCATATCAAGAATGATCTCAAGATAGAAATGTAAGCTAACTACTGAGAAATTAATTGTTAACGGTCATGAAATATACTGGGTCCAGTGTTATAATGAGACTGCTAAACTCTTTTCATGGGAGTAAATTTACATTACTGTGATAAATGTCAATTTCACAGCAAATTCAATTACATAATCACTTTAACTACCTCCAGAATTTCTGTGTCGATTTAATCTTATTATGATCTGAGGTATGTTGGTAGTTGTCTTTGTAGGATTTTGTTGCAAAATGATGTTTGATGAAATGTAGGATGCATAACACTTATACAAGTACACTGCAGCTAGATATATTATGAATTGATATAAATAACATCATGATTTACACTGTTATGCATTGTTTTTTTCGGTGTGTCTTGTTTCTGATGTACAACTGTTTATGAGTAGTTATATAAATCAGAAATGAAATCAGACATTTTAAATTTAGAGTGAGGGTTTTCAAAATAATACTCAATAAAAAATAATTATGTACAAAGAAAGCTTACATTAAAGTGACATGTTCCACATTATTGCGAAATATCGTATTCATAATCTATGGAACAAGTATTTATGTATGTATGTATAATAGAGATGATACAATAATACTCTTACACAAAATAAAACAGTAATATGTAATACTTATTATGGTTACTTTTCACCCACCACAATATGTGGTTGGGGGATTTGGATTTAAAAAAAAGTTCAGAGAAACAAAATTTAAACAACATTTAGTCATTAGATAAACTCTTGTCAAAAGGGAGAATGTAATTGAAAATATAACAGAATAATTTTCTTTTTAGTACATGTGGAACATATTTGGCCAACCTCAGACACCCTCTGAACACACTAAAATCTCCCATGAAAGGTAACGACAGAGGGTCTTTAAGACAAACTTAATGAGATAATCAGACACAAACAAGGGTAGTGTCACTACATAATCACCAGACTGACGTGAATTATCCATCATCTTTAGAAAAACAATTCTGTTAAACATTTTAATGTAACAATCAAAATTTAGTAACAAATATATGTAAAAGTTGACCTGTTGAAGGAACTCAAAAATTCTACTTAATCTCTCTAATTATTTTCCTTCAATCCAGCAGACGTTTCTTTGCTAATCAAAGTTCATGAGGATGAATGTGTGAGTAGCTTGGTGGAACATGGAAGTAATGAAATGCTTTCATAATGCCTAAAGACAGCCAACTGGCTGGCTACTGCTCAGTTACCTATTTTGGGCTCTCCCTCTGTCAGGTCTACTTTATCTGGTGTGTGGGTTCAGATGGGGAAGAAGTTACATATACAAAGGTTGAGAGCCACTTCCGTATGTGCAGTTTCTGTCAAGATGAGCAAGCAGGATGAGAACAGATCTATGGTAGTAGGTGACCCTGTAGCAGTGCTGAAGCAAGTAGCTTGCGTTGCATAGCATAGAATGATATCTTCAGTCTGTGTGAGACCTTCAGTTTCTCAAACCCTCAACCAGGCGCCACTCCCCTCATACTACTCTGTATGCATAAAAATCTTCTAGCAGGAGAATTATCAGTGAGAACTGAGCAATAACCTCCTAGAGGGTCTCACTGTCAAGGATCATGTGGTGGAAGACACTGTTACATTAAATAGGCATGTACCATCACAGCAACTGCCTATGCTGATGTGATTAAGGGTGCTGTAAAGGCAGATATATGTCATTGACGAAAACAGCCAGCCCGCAATTTACTCTGTGATTGGTACGGTCTTCTCTTCAGTGGAGGCAATTTTCTACCTTCATAGGAGTGTCAATAGGTTCAAAAATGTTCGTTGCAAACAGAGACACAACGATCTTTCCAGCACTATGGGCTTCATTTCCTCTATTTTGTTTCTTCTACCATTTTATTGTGACAGTGAGGCTGCATCGGTTTAGCCAAGCGGTCTAAGGCGCTGCAGTCATGGACTGTGTGGCTGATCCTGGTGGAGGTTTGAGTCCTCCCTCGGGCATGAGCGTGTGTGTTTGTCCTTAGGATAAGTTAGGTTAAGTGGTGTGTAAGCTTAGAGACTGCTGACCTTTAGCATTTAAGTCCCATAAGATTTCACACACATTTTTTTTTGACAGTGGGCAACTGATCTGTGGGGTAGGAAAAGCAGGACTTACAGACGCAAATGTGGAAGCATCGGTGTTGTGTGAGTTGGGGAGTGTTTGGCTTTTGGGTAGCACGCCTACCACTAGAGTTTGACATTGAAACATTTTCTTCATTAATCTTCCTGTTGCCATGACCACTACTCTTATTTCCTTATGACAAGATCACCGGCAGTTGGAAGATTTTGACTGTTTTTTGAGAGTTGGCTAGTGCATATGTTTCTGTTAATGTAGGCAGTGAAGAGCTGGTAATTATGATGATAAATAATCACTCAGCACTTGCTACGAATACTTTTATTCTTGCAGCATATAAACAATGGATGTAGCATAGAGAGCGAACTAAAGAGAATTGTTCGAGGAAAGAGACAGTTCTTCTTGCTGCAGTATAGGGCAGCAATATTATTGGGGGTGAGAGCCAGTGGTTCAACATCCCCACACTGGCTTCACCACTGTAACAGCATAGACCATAAATGCTTTGATTTGGTGACCTACAATTAATCTCAGAGTCCATTGAATGTGATTCCTTTCATTATTTCTACTTATTACAATCGTTCCCTGCTTGGGAAATAGGGTAACCACTTCTCAGATCTGAGAGGTATCTGAAGTAGTCAATGTGCACCAATGAGGTACGTACTGCCTGCTTCATGTGTGCCTCAACATATTTACTGTCAGATGTCTTACCCTTGCAGATCATTACCACAAGACCCAAAATTTAAAACATCACATGGAGCTGATGATGAATGCCCTAACCACTGCACACATTACTACCTGTGTTTACATACTGTGGTAAGTAGGAATGCTAAATCATAATAAATGTAACAGTTTTTCCAGGTGTTTATTGTTCCTACTAGTGACTTGAACTGCATCCATGATCCATTGATAAGCTGCTGCATATTTTAAAATCATGTCCATGAGGGTCTCTACATAGTACCCCTTCTACTAATTGGAGCATAGAAGCCAACCTCACTGTTTCCTTTTCTATAAGTAGTACGCCATTAAACAGGCCCATTATTAAAGTATATTGTCAAAATTCAAATAACGGAAACTCCAGGGAAGGATATCAACAGTGTAGGAAAAGACACATTGCTACATACCATAAAGTTTATATGTTAAGTTGCACACAGACACAATTAAAACACACTTAAGCACAAGCTTTCGGCCACAGCCTTCATCAGATAAAGAGAAACACATGATTCATTCACACAAGCAACTACATCTCAGGCACACACGACCGCGACCTATAGCAGCTCGGCCAAAATGGGGGAGTTGGGGAAACCTCCTCAGACGATCCCTCCCTTCTCCCATCATCAAAACCATATCGTTAGATACTTGAGCTCTGATAGTTTTATCGTAGCTTTCAGATAATTATTTAAAAACTCTGAATAATTATAACTGTTTTTCATGGAACTGACGTATTTAATGGCTCATGGGGACTTTATAATAATTGGTGTTATCCGTTTGTTTTGTGAGACATTGATATGATGTAGGTAACTCTGTAAATGTCTTTTCAAAATTCAATTTAAAAATGTTGAGAATTTAGAGATTTTCACATTTACATCAGTTTCTCCACATAATTCATCTCAACTTTGGTTTGCTTGTTATTTTCAAATATCTTCTATTTTTATTTCTGATAGATGTCTTTTGCAAACTTGCAGTTTCGGGGATTTTCCCATGCCAGATTTTACTGTTGTTTTTTGCCAGAAATGGTCTGACAGCCAAAGATATTTTTGAGCTACATCACACTTTTCCCTGGCCACACTGTCAATCACCAATGGAGTCACTGCAGTAATATTTATTACACCATTGACCAAAAGGGACATGTGAAAACTCTGAAGTATATTGATGAGGGTTCTACTTGTTTTGTTTTGATATTTGTGTTTATGTCTCCACAGAGATGTTTGTTTACTTTAGTGTCTAAGTCTTTTAGACCTTCTGTTAAAAAAGTTCCCACACTGCTACTAGGAATTTGATATACACACAATATGATTAATTTTCTGGTTGTATCAAGCCCTGTTAATTGAGTAGCTCATATTTCAAAGTGTTTGTCTTCACTTATTGTAGTAAGTACACACCTTGACTTGAGCCACATTTCTTTTCTTGTTGTTGTGGTCTTCAGTCCTGAGACTGGTTTGATGCAGCCTTCCATGCTACTCTATCCTGTGCAAGCTTCTTCATCTCTCAGTACCCACTGCAACCCACATCCTTCTGAATCTGCTTAGTGCAGTCATCTCTTGGTCTCCCTCTACGATTTTTACCCTAAACGTTGCCCTCCAATACTAACTTGAAGATCCAATGATGCCTCAGAACATGTCCTACCAATCGATCCCTTCTTCTGCTCAAGTTGTGCCACAAACTTCTCTTCTCCCCAATCCTATTCAATACTTCCTCATTAGTTATGTGATCTACCCATCTAATCCTTAGCATTCTTCTGTAGCACCACATTTCGAATGCTTCTATTCTCTTTTTGTCCAAACTATTTATCGTCCATGTTTCACTTCCATACATGGCTACACTCCATACAAATACTTTCAAAAATTACTTCCTGACACTTAAATCTAAACTCGATGTTAACAAAGTTCTCTTCTTCAGAAACGCTTTCCTTGCCATTGCCAGTCTACATTTTATATCTTCTCTACTTCGACCATCACCAGTTATTTTGCTCCCCAAATAGCAAAACTCCTTTACTACTTTAAGTGCCTCATTTCCTAATCTAATTCCTTCAGCATCATCCTACTTAATTCGACTACATTCCATTATCGTTGTTTTGCTTTTGTTGATGTTCATCTTATATCCTCCTTTCAAGACACTATCCATTCTGTTCAACTCCTCTCCCAAGTCCTTTGCTGTCTCTGACAGAATTACGATGTCATCGGCGAACCTCAAAGTTTTTATTTCTTCTCCACAGATTTTAATACCTACTTCAATTTTTTCTTTTGTTTCCTTTACTGCTTGCTCAATATTCAGATTGAATAACATTTGGGAGAGACTACAACCCTATCTCACTCCCTTCCCAACCACTGCTTCCCTTTCATGTCCTTCGACTCTTATAACTGTCATCTGGTTTCTGTACAAATTGTAAATAGCCTTTCGCTCCCTGTATTTTACCCCTGCCACCTTTAGAATTTGAAAGAGAGTATTCCAATCAACATTATCAAAAGCTTTCTCTAAGTCTACAAATGATAGAAACGTAGGTTTGCCTTTCCTTAATATGTCTTGTAAGATAAGTTGTAAGGTCAGTATTGCCTCACGTGTTCCAACATTTCTATGGAATCCAAACTGATCTTCCCTGAGGTCGGCTTCTACTAGTTTTTCCATTCGTCTTTAAAGAATTCATGTTAGTATTATGCAGCTATGGCTTATTAAACTGATATTTCGGTAATTTTCACATCTGTCGACACCTGGTTTCTTTAAGATTGGAATTATTATATTCTTCTTGAAGTCTGAGGGTATTTCGCCTGTTTCATACATCTTGCTCACCAGATGGTAGATTTTCGTCAGGACTGGCTCTCCCAAGGCCGTCAGTAGTTCCAATGGAATGTTGTCTACTCCGGAGGCCTTGTTTCGACTCAGGTCTTTCAGTGCTCTGTCCAATTCTTCACGCAGTATCGTATCTCCCATTTCATCTTCATCTACATCCTCTTCTATTTCCATAATATTGTCCTCAAGAACATCGCCCTAGTATAGACCCTCCATATACTACTTCCACCTTTCTGCTTTCCCTTCTTTGCTGAGAACTGGGTTTCCATCTGAGCTCTTGATGTTCATACTAGTGCTTCTCTTTTCTCCAAAGGTCTCCTTAATTTTCTTGTAGGCAGTATCTATCTTACCCCTAATAAGATAAGCCTCTACATCCTTACATTTGTCGTATAGCGATCCCTGCCTCACCATTTTGCATTTCCAGTCGACCTCATTTTTGAGACGTTTTTATTCCTTTTTGCCTGCTTCATTTACTGCATTTTTACATTTTCTCCTTTCATCAATTAAATTCAATTTTTCTTCTGTCACCCAAGGATTTCTACTAACCCTCGGCTTTTTACCTACTTGATTCTCTACTGCCTTCACTACTTCATCTCTCAAAGCTATCCATTCTTCTTCTACTGTATTTCTTTCCCCCATACCTGTCATTTTTTCCCTTATGCTCTCCCATCTCCTTAAATTTCCACCATTTTGCAGTTTCTTCAGTTTTAATCTACAGTTCATAACCAATAGATTGTGGTCAGAGTCCACATCTGCCCATGGAAATGTCTTACAATTTAAAACCTGGTTCCTAAATCTCTGTCTTACCATTATATAATCTATCTCATACCTTTTAGTATCTCCAGGGTTCTTCCATGTATACAACCTTCTTTCATGATTCTTAAACCAAGTGATAGCTATGATTAAGTTGTGCTCTGTGCAAAATTCTACTAGGCAGCTTCCTCTTTCATTTCTTAGCCCCAATCCACATTCACCTATTATGTTTCCTCCTCTCCCTTCCCTACACTCGAATTCCAGTCACCCATGACTAATAAATTTTCGTCTCCCTTCACTATCTGAATAATTTCTTTTATTTCATCATACATTTCTTCAATTTCTTCGTCATCTGCAGAGCTAGTTGGCATATAAACTTGTACTAATGCAGTATTTGTGGGCTTTCTTATCTATCTTGGCCACAATAATGTGTTCACTATGCTGTTTGTAGTAGCTTACCCGCATTCCTATTTTCCTATTCATTATTAAACCTACTCCTGCATTATTGTTACAAGGTCAGATCAGTCAATCATCCAGACTGCCCCTCTTCAGGAACCATACGTTTGTCTGGCCTCTCAACAGATACCCCTCCATTGTGGTTGTACCTATGGTACGGCTATCTGTATCACTGAGGCACGAAAGCCTCCCCACCAACGGCAAGGTCCATGGTTCATGGGAGGGGGGAAACAATTAATACAAACAGCAATGAAAAAAATGGAAATTGTCAAAGCAAGCAGCAGCAAATCTAAATTAGCACAGCAAATGCAACATTGCAACTAATATAAGGCAATGCACAGCAAACAAGAAAAATAAATCCGTAGCAAAACTAGCTTAACAGAGTAATACAAAGTCAAATTCAGTAACATTATGCCTGGCAAACAGCAGCAGCAAATGCAATAACTTATAACTAAACATGACGAAGCTCAAGCAGAAAAAATATCACAGTAAAAATGGCCATATTTAATTCTTATGTCACATCTTAACACTAGGGTGATGCACCACGAGAACTTACGCTAGCAGATAAGTTACCAAATCATAAAAAAAAGATATTTATACAATTCCTGTGAAGAGAAATGTCTATTTGTGTGTCCTCGTTTTCTTGGAAGTAGATCATAAATCTATAATTGACCGGATCTGTGGGCATAAAATAACTATATTAGTACATCTATTAAATTTTATTTTAGCCAATGTTGCAGTGCACCTAGAAACTATATATTAAACAAAATGAGTAAATAAATACATAAAGCAAGCCATATGGCATTTCTCTCAACTAGCAAGACAATAGCTGTAAAATGTTTCTCATCATACCATTATACATTTTAGTAAATATCATAAGTTAACAGCTCCACAGTATAATCATATGTTTTGAAGTTTGAACGTGTCGTATTTGCGATGCTTTCTACAAAGAAATGTCAATAGCCAGAATAATGGCATTTTTTTTTCTCCATCTGTGCCTCTGAAAGGCACACACTAATGACTTTTTCTCCAGGCAGGTGGCATAGCTAGGCGCCCACGTTGCATTACATGCAGGTCACACAACGTTCTTAATGAAATATTTAAGACAGCAGTTTGCACTACAGTGACAGTCTCATATAAAAATTTCACATGTCGAGAATTGGTGTTTCAAATCCGTAGAAACAAAATCCAGTAAATTTAACAGTGTCCAAAAAATTTTCGACAGCATAGTGATACAATCACGCATATACACACATTTCATAATTCTTAAAGTTCGATTTTAGGTTTCCTACATCGTTTTTCACAAACCAGAGTCCCGAACCACTAATCATTATTCCTTGCTTTATTACACATTTAAATATTCATAGACACTTATTCAATATTTCATCATAATAAACATGTAGCATAATGAAATTCCTCATATAACATCTGGTTATTGACCATAAACATCCCGTAACAGCGTAATACACATCGTCATTATAAGATCACAAAACCTCAGCCAAATCTCAAAATCGTCATAGCTTCCTCCATTAATTTCAAAACCTAAAAAAATTCTCTGCTCATGTCAAAAGTATCATCTGACTCAAATGTACTTTAAATATCATGATCCCATACCAAATACATCATTCAAAGCTCTCATAGTACCACAATGGTTCTGAAAGATTTGAACAGTTCACAAAGTACAGACTAAATACGGTTTCATTAGTGTGAAGTTATTCAACTGTGTGATGGCGTAAACATCTGTCACTGATGTAGTAAAAAAAAAAAAATTATCTCTCAGTTAAATGATCAGATAGCTGTGTAATTTATGTGTTAGAGAAATATGGTACCAATGTGTCAAGTTGTATAAGCTAATACCATATTAGCTAGGGCTTCTTGTGCTTGCCACACATATGGTACACAAAGTAAGTATGCACACCCCCTGAGGATTAATGTAATTATACCCTCAGGTGTTACAGATTACAGCAATGGAATGAAATGTATCATGGAAAACTTTCTTTGTAATTCAAAAATCTTGAAAAATAAATGGTTCAAGTAAAAAATTAATCACTCAAATGTGTGTCCTGTAGCGCTAAATGTGCGTCTTCCTGTAAGATAATTCTGTGGAAGTGTCGTAGTTATCGTCCTCCGAAAGCTAAGTTCTGCAGAAGTCAATGTACTTACCTCATGATAAACAAAAGTGAAATGCTTTACGTATAAATAACTTAGTTATTATGCTTATTGCCGTGATGAAGAAAGTACTATTCTGTAACTTATTGTTGTGCTACGGAGAAGGCTGTCTCCTTGTAGCTATACCACAAAAGTTACTACTAAAACATGTTTTCCTTTCCAGAATAATTCAGAAAAACTGTGCGGATATAAAACAGAAACACCGCAATAGCAACATTGTAAATTGTCACTCATTAGTAGCCTCATGATAAAATCGTGTAGCTGTCAAACAAACTAAATACTAAGTCATCTCTAACGTCACAAAAACTACTTGAAATAAGGAATGTCTTTTCAAGTAAACCAAAATGTTGCTTTAAAATCTCATTAGCAGTATATGTTCTAAGTATGTAAGCCTTATAGTCGTTAGTAATCGTGCAACTATCAAGCAAGAATGTACAGACACAGTAACACTGTGTCCTCTGTTCACTATCACAATGCCGTGGTAATTACTGTCTAAATATGTTCTGTAGGTTCTAGACTGGATAGCGAACTTCAAAACATTGTTGCATGATAACAGTTTCAAAGTGTGACAACGCATACTACTAACGTGAAGTGAAAAGTTTTATTTCACAGACAAAGTTAACAAGCAGATTATCTTTCAATAAACGGTTTTACATGTGAAATGTGGTCTAATCCTTTACTCTTCCTAGTACGGAGAGTTTCAACTTCAATGCAATTATCATGTGGTATGCGTCGGATTCTGTAAGGTCCATTGTAAATCAGAAAGAATTTATGACTCAAGTGTTTCTACTTATGTGACAATGAGTGAGCTTTAATGTGAACTTTCTGACCAATATATAATTTCTTTGCATTTGCTTTACCGTGTAGTCTTCTCCTTTTGTCTGGTGCAGAATTTGTATTTTTAATAGCCAAATCAGTTATGTGTTTGTGTCGAAGTTTACTTGTATTTGGAAAACGTACAAGCTCTCTGACTCTGTTTGGTGGTTCTTCATTCTTCAGTACAAGAATACGTGGTAAAGCAGTGGAGTCATGAGGCATTTCATTCAGCACGTTGTGAAATAAGTGTAAATATCTGTCCCAATGCTGATGCTTTCTGTGACAATAAAGTCTGCAAGGCTTATTGATTTCTTTCATAGTCCGTTCAGACGGGTTACAATGTGGTGAGTACAATGAAATAAAAACGGGTTTGATTTTATGGTTCCGTAGCATTGGTGACCAAACACCAGATCTGAATTGCGGTTCGTTGTCTGGAATAACTTTACTAACGTGTCCAACTTCACGTGAGAAATTTTTAACAAAGGCTTTGGATTCAGACCGTCCAGTGGCTTTACGTAACGGAGTGAAAGAAACAAATTTTAAAGTAAGTTCAACAGCGACTAGAACGTACGAAAATACATTCGATGTTCTGACAAGCGGTCCCAAGAGATCAACAGCAGCAAATACTTTTAATTTAGAAGGACTGATAGGAAACAACGGAGCACGATGTGAGATAGTAGATGGTTTCGCCTTTTGACAAAGTTTACAAATAGACAAGACTCTTCGAATTCTCTTTTCCATATTGATAAAATAACAAGTCGTTCGAAGAATATGATAACATTTTCGTGGACCAAAATGTGCATAGCTGAAATGAATGTACCAAATGAGCTTATTAACGAAATCGTCTGGAATGCAAAGTACCCATAGCTTGTTATTAACAGTGCAGCGTTTGAACAGTATGTTGTTTCTAACCAGATAATAATGCCGAATCTGTGTGTGTGTGTCTTTTCATGCCATTTGCTTTTGATGTCTTTCCAAATCGGATCTTTATCTTGTTCATGGGCAATGTCTTTTAAAGATGTGGTGATGAAGTTTTCAAAGGCGACTTTCTGAATGTGAAGAATACTGAAATTTCTCTCGAGGTTGACTTCTGTGTTACTTTTCTCAAGCCCAGCCGGTGCACGGGACAGTGCGTCCGCAACAATGTTCTCCTTGCCGGGAATGTAGACTATTGTGAAGTGGAATTCTTGCAGAAACAATGCCCAACGTTTTAACCTGTCATGATTTAATTTTGAAGGCATAAGAAATTGTAATGCACGATGATCACTGTATACATCTACGTGCTTGCCAGAAAGAAAGAAGCGGAATTTTTTAAATGCCCAAACGATAGCTAAAGCTTCTAATTCCGTAACGGAATAATTTTTTTCAGATTTTGTTAGCACTCGCCTAGCAAAAGCAATGGTTTTCTGAACAGTAATGTCATTTTCTGTGGCTTCTTGAAATAAATGGGCACCAAGATCGACTTTAGAAGAATCCGTGCTAAGGCAAAAATCTTGTGAGAGATCTGGATGAGCTAGTATAGGCGCGTTAAGTGGCGATTCTTTCAAAGAATTGAATTCCAACTGCGCTTTTTCGTCCCAGTTCCAAATAGTATTTTTTCTAGTGAGAGAACAAAGTTTCGGTGTAACTAGAATTTGCATATTCAGAAGACGACGGTAAAGATTGACGAGACCTAGAAAACTGCGGACTTGCCGTTTTGTGGATGGGGCTGCAATGGCTCTGATTGCTTCTAACTTTTCTGGATCCGGCTCAATGCCTTCAGAAGAAATAATATGTCCCAAAAACCTCACCTTTGACCTACCGAATTCACACTTTTCCAAGTTAACTGTAATTCCAGATTCTGCAAAAATACATAACAAACTGTTGAGGATGCTATTATGTTGTTCCCATGAGGCTTCTGCTATTAGAATATCATCCACATATAAGATGATTTGACGTTTTAAGAAATCAGGAAATATGGAATTTAGCCCGCGAATGAATGCTGCCGAAGAAATGTTCAAACCAAAAGGAAGTTTCCGAAATTGATAACAAAAACGTCGAAACAAAGAAAGGCTGTGTATTTTCTACATTCTGGATGAAGTTCGATCTGATAAAAGCTGGATCTGAGATCAATAGAGGACAACACTTTTATACAATTAAAATTTTGAAGAAGTTTTTTCAACGTTCTGTTTCAGGAATGATGATAGTATTGATTTGTCTCGAATCTAAGACAAGCCTGATCGATCCATTTTTCTTCTCAACAACATGTAATGGATTGTTGTATGAGCTTACTGCAGGCTCAATAATTCCCTCGTCAAGCATAGATTGTATTTCTGTTGTAACACGGTCCCTATAATGCGCCGGAATTAAGTATGGTCTAACACAAAATTTAGTATGCTCACGAACACAAAATTGGTATTGAAATCCCTTGATTGTTCCTGTTTTCTGAGTAAAAACTGTGGAATTTGTTTGTAAAATCTCAAAAACGTCCTGCCTCTCGGTGTCATTACAATTCTCAATTGTTTGAATTTTATTCTGAATTAACTCATTAGTTTCAAATATGCTGTCGATATCATCTCTGTCAGTACTTGCAGAGTGATTGTTAGTGTCTAGTTCCCTAGAATATTCCGAACGGTTGTATAACAGAAGGTAAAGCCGATTAATTTCCTCGTCATGGTTTAAGAGCCAATCTTGAAATTTCAAAGCTATTGACTTACCTTCTTTCTCTAAACTTGTTTCAGCATCGTGAAAGTTTAAGATTGCTTTGTATTCATTGAAAAAGTCTACTCCCAGTATAATTTCCGTCGACAATAATGGAACAATAAGAAAGTTAATAGTGAAGCTGTGGCTTTGACAAGAGATTTCTGAGTTGGCTTTTTCCCATAGATTGCACCTTCTAATTTAACCTTACGTAACGGAAGTGTGGGGCAATCGTTCGATTTGTTGCATTTCCTAAAGGCTGTTTCAAAATTACTGAAATGGGACTGCCAGAGTCAAGTACTGCAGTAAATTTTACGACATTTACTGTAATGTGAATCACAGGATATGCAATGTTGTTATCTTTTACGTCGTGTTCCTGGAGTAAGATGACCCTAATGTCTTCCATTTTTACGTAATTACTACCTACAGCAGCTGCGTCGTCAGTTTCATACGTACCTTTTGTGGCTGCGAGCGGTATGACTCATTGCCTATTGTCTCTTTGTTGGCACGCCTCGTTATTGGGATTTGGAGGCCTAACTTCTACAAATTCACCATGTTGTCATGCCAGTAGATTCCATAGTTTCCTTCTTGTCGGTCATGTGGTGGAGAATTTCTCCCTGAATCGTAACTGCGCGCTGGACCGTTGCGTCTAAAATTATTCTGTCTACCTTGATAATAATTATTTTGGTTCCTATATTGTCTGTTTCTCTGATTGTCTCTGTGATAGTCACTACCGCGGAAAGGTGATCTTTCCCTGTAATTATTACTACTCTGCATACGGTTGTCATACGGGTGGTGTCTGTTTCGGTCACGATTGACGTTGTAAGAATAGCCTTCTCGTGTATTATTTCTGTCATCGCGGAATTGTGACAGATGTGACCCGTAATTGTTGAGCTCCTGTTTTCGCGTTCCGCGATTGTGAGTGTCAATTTCCAGGTCTTGTAACAGTCCCTGAAAAGCTTCAATGTCGTCTTTGCAACGTCCTGCTAAAATAATGTGTCGTAAATGTTCAGGCAGTTTGATTAAGCAAATGGGGATGAGTTCTGAGGGGCTGTATGGGTTCGACAGGTACTGATTCTTGTGCAACATGTCTTCAAAATATTTCACAAGACTGGAGAATACAGATTGTTCGAAAAGTTTCATCATTATGATGCCATGTTTTACTCGGTCTTGTGTGGCTTGAGACCAATATGCTGAGAGGAAGGCACGATAAAATTCTCCTTCACTGTGGCAATCGTGAATGACCAATCGCATTCTTACAGCCGCTTCATTCTCTAAGTAGCCACACATAAATTCTAATCTGTGTTCTAATGACCAATTGGGAGGAAACCAATGAGAGAATTGATGGAGCCACACTTATGGATCAATGTCGTTGCCAGAATTCTTAAATGTTTTGAATTTACGTATAGTAATGAACAGCTTATAGTCAAAATCATCATGTCGGCGAGTCGCATGTCGGTCATTGTTACGTCGTTTCGGCGGTTCCATCTCAAAATTCGGTGTACCTTGCCAATTTCTTTCATAATTTTCGAAGTTCCCTGTGTTATTATTTTGTGGCTGTTCCGTATTTCTAAGTCCCTCTTCCCGTATTGGAGCGCGAGTGTCCTCTGAAATACGCAATTCTTGTATTACCTGCGTCAGGTGATTTTGTACTTCCCGGATTTCTCTTTGGTGTTGTCTATTAACTTGATTCTGATTTTGTTTGAATTTCCTAATTGGTTCGAACTCTTCTGTGTCATTAAAGACTACCGGTTTTGTGTCATTCAGATTATCATCTACCTTCGTAGATAAATTATTTAGCTGATCCGTAAGTTCAACTACTTTCTCTGATAATGAACTGATTTCCTTCATGTGTCTTCCTGAACCAATTTTTAGAGTATCTACTGTGTCCTTGAAGTTTTCCTGAGTTTTTGTAAGTTGTGTAACCGAATCGGTAGATGCAACTGAGTCAATCTTAGCTTGCAAGGTCTCATGATTTTCGTGAACAATAGTTTGCAGTTCTTTTATGGCTGAATCGTGATTCTGTAATGTATTTTCATTCCGCGAAAAAATAGGTTGGAAATGCTCACAAATTTGTGTTTTTACATCTTTGTAGACTATTTGACATTTCGATTCGATTTTATGTAACTCAGTAGTTAAATCTTCACGTGTTTGTTCAAGCGTATGTTCCACTGAGTCTAACTTTTGAAGCTTTTGTTCCATTGTGTCTAACTGTTGCAGTGTTTGTCTCTGGTGTTGTTCCATTGTCTAACTTTTGACGATTTTTTCCATTGTGTCTAACGTTTGAAGATTTGCTGTGTTTGTCTCTGGTGTTGTTCCATTGTGTCTAACTTTTGAAGCTTTTGCTGTGTTTGTCTCTGATTTTGTTCCATTTGTTGCATTAATTGCAAGAATAATGTATTAGTGTCTGGAACCTGTTTCTCTATGCTTTTTGGCAGTGCGTTTTCACCGGCAACATTCACATTTTGACAAGCAGAAAATGTGTCTTGAGTCATTTTAGAAAAGTGTGTGGATCCAAAACCTAATTCTACAGTACTTACAATATTGTGTTCTATCATTTCGGATTACCGAGGCGAGCTGTTACCAACATATCGATCGATAATGCTCCCCTGTTCACTAATTGTTTCACTGCCTACACCATTATTTGCAGCCCACTCAATTTCCCTATGCACAATTACCAAATTACGCGCTAACACACTGCTTTCGTCTTCACTGTCATTTCTCAGTTTACTTTGAAGCCTAGTATTACGTTCCTCACACGCCATTATTGTCACAATATTTGACACGACAACACAGAAAAGCACAATTTGAAGAACAAAACAACAAAACACATTAACATAGCATTGAAAATAATATCTAGTTCATTGCAAGCTCAGCGGCGAAATTCTTTGTGCAAATCTACATGCATGCCACAACCGTTTTACAGTACAACAATGAAAAACTACAACTACAGAGGAAATGCTCTGTACAATTACGTGCTAGCAATAATCAAAGGCTACATTAATTCCACAAATTACAAGAAAAAAATCAGAAGATTCCAGTGAGGTATCCTCGGTTAAGGGTCGACATATGAAACGTCCCCTTAAAAATCTTATACGTGACTGTGCTTAAACTGACACACAATATTTTTTTAACGCAACGTAATCTGACTTTCAGTAATCCCTACAAGAGAATGGCCCTGACTAACATTAACCTATACGTTTCACAAAGCACTTACCTAACAAAAATCTTCGTTACTCGAACTACTGCAATACAGCGAGCGCCACTACTGCCAGCCAGCTAACTAAAAGATTCAAACTACGGAAGGCACTATCTACTGATAGGCATAGTTAGCAAATGAAAGACTTTGATAGAGAACAAACAATGTATTTACCTCAATAGTGGTCAAAAGTCATAATGTATATAGCAGTTCATGACATCCAGTCTTACAAATTTCAAAACTCCGCCATCTCTCTCCCCACATCCACCACTGCTGGCGGCTCACCTCCAACTGCGCAACGCTACGCGTTGTTCACACCCATCTGCCCAACACTACAATGTCGAGTATTACAACAATGCCAACCAGCCACAGACTACACTCAGCACAGATAGTGATTTTCATACAGAGCGCTACGGGGCGTTACCAATAAAAAAAAACTACACAGCCTACTTACAACATGTATGTCTTTCACCTTTCCTAATCTGAGCTGTTATTGGTCTTCCTATTTTTTACTCTTGTTTGATGTACATATTGCACGTAACCCTTCTTTTGCTAGGGGTTACACCCATTTTTATGAGAGTTTCGGAAATCCAGCATTATTTTAAATTATTGTACGATTTTTATCTAACTACAAATCCTATGGACGTTTCTAGATTTTCCTTAAGTCTCGCTTTAATCATCAATCACCAACACAGAAGTCCTTCTCTGATGCCCTTACCTTTCCTAAAACATAATTGATCGTAATCTAGCACTTTCCCAATATTCTTTTTGCTCTTATACACATATTCTTTTCAGCAACTTGAGTGTGAGAGCTCTTTATGCAATTGTGCGAATGTCCTCGCACTTATGTGCCTTTGCAACAGACAGAACTATGGTCATACACTATGCTGCTTGTGGTGTGGTATCAGTGTTAGCCACAGATCTCAACCCAGGCTACATCGGTCTGTCTGTGATGGCTGGTGAACTTCTCAGCACGTTGTTGTCTCCACCTCAAACCGTGGCTATACATTCTGCAGTAACCCTACAGCCAGATGCCAGTGTAATGTGTCGGTACGATGCTCTCTCAAGTCCCTCATGCCGAAGATTTGTTTTTTCTTACAAAAATGCACGTTCCTTGGACTTTCTCTTTTCCGATTTTCCGCTGAGTAATTCCAATAGCATTAGGAACGCAATAAACATCGTGTACACACATCATTCTCCATCTGTAGCAATGTCTTTCTTGTACTGAAAAAAGGCTCGTATAAGAACGAAATGCGAAAAATCTCGCACAGGCATTAAAAAAATTGCAGTATTTTTCTTTAAGACGTCGTATCTGCCATTAACTGTAAAATTATTTGTTTTCACGACAACAGTTTCGATCCTAGGCCCTTTATACAGGTATACAGCAATAACCGAAAAGTGAAGGGCAGATGGCACGTATAGAACGCCACTATCATCCCATACATGAGGCACTCATATTACAACAAATGCTAAAAACTGTACATCACTTGCATTGGGTCTCTGGAGGTGTGAAAATTTACGAATCTTCTGACGTGTGTATATCTCACTGTTGTCTCTGTATGTTGAGTCCCCTAACTCCGAGTGTACATCAACATTAGATGAGCTCAACGATCATAGCATTGGCATAAGGTAAATTTATTGTTACTGATGTTAACATCACTAAAACGAATCCCCTCAAATCACTGTTCATGTTGTTTACATGACAACTGAGGCGGTAGATGGGGAACATATTCACAAGTCGATTCTTCTTTGTTCTTAGCAGTGATTGTACATGCCACAGTAAACGTTTTATATCAAAGCATCTAAATATCGTGTTTAAATTTGTTAACAAAGTTTGGCATTCGGTTTACGATACAAGCATTTGATGTAAAGTAATAAGATAAGACATTTCTTCATTGTGATAGTGTGTAATAGTACATATGGCATCCATCGTCAAAAGCTTACAGTAGCTTGGCTGCTCATAAAAACATGGCAGTAATAGTCATATACATAACTTTACATGTGTATCCTTTTACCAAATTAACATCACAAAGGCATAAATCGCCTTCAAAACAACTTTCGTACATGAATTGATCCACTGGACAAATAAAAAGAAAAAGAAGTACAAAAAGTAAGATAAAAACATGTGATGGGATACTTGTCACAAAATACAGAACATTATGTGTATCGCCATGTAGTTCCAAAATGTAATGTTAATATGTAAGATAGTGTACCAGTACAAATGTAGTCATACATTTCCATGGTCCTTAGAAAGTTTAGGCCGAGAATGGCTTTTTCAGCTACACTTGCAAAACACCTTACTCATTTTTTACTGAATTATTAAGATCTATTACTTCTGTTAAAATAAATACACTCTAATTATAATAACTTGTATGAGTGGACATAATTCTTCCTCATTTCCATACATATCATACAACTCACGGGAAACGTCGTAAAGACTACTCATATTATAAAACCAGCATAGATACGATCCTGTGCAAATCGTTACGTCCTATGCTTGTCAGTAGGTCGAACAGCCAAACTATACATCCTCATTAATGGTACTTTCTATTATTAGCACATAAAACTGACTGGAATTTATTTCAAGATCTCTTATTTCCTAAATCTGTCCTATCGTTTGGCTAGCGTTGTGGGTGATTTTTGAAATAGTTGTATAATTTCACTTCTTCAGATGTTTTGATACTTCTACCCTTAGGTTAATTTTTATTACTGGATCTACGTTAGGTGGTGGTACTCCTCTCTCTTTGCTTGATGTGCTCTTTAAACTTGTCGCTGGAATATGAGCTTTGTAACGTCCGCTCAAGGTGTCCATGTAGCTCATACCATTACTGACATTGCATATTGATCTAGTTTCTAAAGGTAAATGCTACCTCCATACACTTTGTGGGGGCAGAAAGTGAAAGCTGTGCTTCCTACAGAAGTCTCATTGACTGGCTTGTTCATCAGCGCGTCGTCTCCCGTCTTGTGCAGAACTGCAGGCCCAGGCGGCTATTTTCCGGGAACGCCTCTCCAGCTACTGGCGGGAATTGGCGCAGTTGCTCTCACTCGGTGCGACGCACGCCTCACAGCTGTTGCTTCCCCTCGCATTCGAACGTACGGTAAGTGGAGTTTTTTTCGTCCTCTTATAAACTGTATTATACGTACCGGGAGCGAGTAAATGACACACACTGCCTGGTCCGTTTTTGGAGAGTGTTTCCCAGTTTACCTGCTTCATACTGTAGCTATATTTGGCTCTCCAGTTCTGGAAGAATTCTGAACCAACCTCTACTTCTGTGAGACTTCTGGGGCTATTATACAGGGAGACTAAGCTCGGAATGGTTCGAGGTCGAAGAAAATCGCCTGCATCTTTCTTTTCTCGTATTTGCTAGCTACTTCTTTAACAGATTCAAATAAGTTTGCATCGAATCCTGCTATACAAGCTGCAGCATGTTAGCTTCGTATTTAGTGGAGAGTGGTCTAGAGTCTCAGTGTGGCAATTCAAGTCTCCATCAGCATCTTCTCTTCCTAAGAACCTCTACTCCATATGGAAGGCCTATAAAATTACTTCTCTCAACATGGAGCTTCGTCAACGTCAAATCTCGTAATGAACCTGTGTACATACCACATAATTTATACAGTTCGTTACAACTGCTCGAACTCTTTCCAGCTTAACATTCACGTGGTATTTCCCAGGACTCCATGACAAGACGATAGCGCAGCTGACACTTGTGGCTCGACGCCAGTGGTGGCCCCCTGTGCTCACCTCTGCCAACCAGCACTCTCCGTGTGGCACAGCAATGTCCCAGCCGCCGCAGCCACAGAGGACGCGCAACGATAACGAAGGTCCGCCAGTTAGCGCGTGTTGCGTCAGCGAGTGGCTTTGTTAAAGGCACTGTGCTACTACAGACACAAGCGGAATATTTAGTGAATGAGTCAAGACCAATGAAAACCTGTGCGAGACCAACGTGAAACCGGATGCTGCTTTCTGAGAGCATTCATCTTAGTCGTTAGCCTTTCTGCACGTGTCTCGTGGCCTAACTCGAACCATTATCGAGTCTGAATTCTGTGTCTATGATTTATGAACACTACCACCAGAGATTTTCCCACTACCGAGAATAAAAGCTATGTGGTCTTAAGACATACACTGGACTCGCATCCGGGAGGACGACGGTTCAATCCCGTGTCCGGGCATTCTGATTTAGGGCACGGCCGACTTCCATCCCCATCCTTCCCTAATTCGATGAGACTGATGACCTCGCTGTCTGGTCTCCTTCCCCAAACAAACCCAACCTTAACACCCAGAATGTCCACTTGTGACAGTTTGGATTCTGACAGTAGTATACATGGAAAGCAAAAGGACGAAGTATGATCTGTGTCTTTGTGTAACTTTTTGTGGCGTATGTAGCAACGTGCCAGTCCCTAAAGTATCGTTAGAGCCTCATTTTGGATCCTTTGAGAAGAGAATTAGGCGATACCTGTTTCAGTGAACTGAAAATGTTCTGGTTGGATTAAATCTTTTTCCTATAAATACACTCCTGGAAATGGAAAAAATAACACATTGACAACGGTGTGTCAGACCCACCATACTTGCTCCGGACACTGCGAGAGGGCTGTACAAGCAATGATCACACGCATGGCACAGCGGACACACCAGGAACCGCGGTGTTGGCCGTCGAATGGCGCTAGCTGCGCAGCATTTGTGCACCGCCGCCGTCAGTGTCAGCCAGTTTGCCGTGGCATACGGAGCTCCATCGTAGTCTTTAACACTGGTAGCATGCCGAGACAGCGTGGACGTGAACCGTATGTGCAGTTGACGGACTTTGAGCGAGGGTGTATAGTGGGCATGCGGGAGGCCGGGTGGACGTACCGCCGAATTGCTCAACACGTAGGGCGTGAGGTCTCCACAGTACATCGATGTGTTCGCCAGTGGTCGGCGGAAGGTGCACGTGCCCGTCGACCTGGGACCGGACCGCAGCGAAGCACGGATGCACGCCAAGACCGTAGGATCCTACGCAGTGCCGTAGGGGACCGCACCGCCACTTCCCAGCGAATTAGGGACACTGTTGCTCCTGGGGTATCGGCGAAGACCATTCGCAAACCTCTCCATGAAGCTGGGCTACGGTCACGCACACCGTTAGGCCGTCTTCCGCTCACGCCCCAACATCGTGCAGCCCGCCTCCAGTGGTGTCGCGACAGGTGTGAATGGAGGGACGAATGGAGACGTGTCGTCTTCAGCGATGAGAGTCGCTTCTGCCTTGGTGCCAATGATGGTCGTATGCGTGTTTGGCGCCGTGCAGGTGAGCGCCACAATCAGGACTGCATACGACCGAGGCACACAGGGCCAACACCCGGCATCATGGTGTGGGGAGCGATCTCCTACACTGGCCGTACATCTCTGGTGATCGTCGAGGGGACACTGAATAGTGCACGGTACATCCAAACCGTCATCGAACCCATCGTTCTACCATTCCTAGATCGGCAAGGGAACTTGCTGTTCCAACAGGACAATGCACGTCCGCATGTATCCCGTGCCACCCAACGTGCTCTAGAAGGTGTAAGTCAACTACCCTGGCCAGCAAGATCTCCGGATCTGTCCCCCATTGAGCATGTTTGGGACTAGATGAAGCGTCGTCTCACGCGGTCTACACGTCCAGCACGAACGCTGGTCCAACTGAGGCGCCAGGTGGAAATGGCATGGCAAGCCGTTCCACAGGACTACATCCAGCATCTCTCCGATCGTCTCCATGGGAGAATAGCAGCCTGCATTGCTGCGGAAGGTGGATATACACTGTACTAGTGCCGACATTGTGCATGCTCTGTTGCCTGTGTCTATGTGCCTGTTGTTCTGTCAGTGTGATCATGTGATGTACAGATACATCACATGATCACACTGACAGGAATGTGTCAATAAAGTTTCCCCTTCCTGGGACAATGAATTCACGGTGTTCTTATTTCAATTTCCAGAAGTGTATTACAGATGTTTTTGCTGGATGGTAATTTCCAAGATTGATAGTTGCAGGTTCCGTATTTAAGAATGGTTTCTGCCGACATCGTATCATGTCCTGTCATTACATCTTGTTTTGGTTACCATCATCCATGCATTTCACTGCAGCAAAGGCAATTTACCTGATACGTATCCAATATTTAGAAGAGATAGTACCTCACAGCTTGCGAGAGTGTTTAAAGGACGACTTCTTTATTAAATTTGTTGTGCAGCTACGCTTCGTTGATCATACACTGCACCTGCTTAGTAAAAGTGTAATTGCGAAAAGGTATTCCGTGAACCAATGTTGTACAGATAGTTTCGACTTATAGACACACTTTGCTTTCTGAATGAAACTTAAGTCTTGAGACAGCTGCAGCAGTCTTGAGGTATTCGTACTCGAGATAATTCCTCTCGTTGTTCTTCACTACAGCCCTGCAGAGTAGTACAGCAAAGCGTGCTTTGGCCCAGGTAACGACGCAGCTTACGATTTTGACCCTATGCCCCTGGTAACTGGGCTCTCACATAATACTGTGTACAAATTGTACAAATATGTATGTATGTGTGTTCAGAATAGTTCAAATGGCTCTGAGCACTATGGGACTTAACTTCTCAGGTCATCAGTCCCCTAGAACTTAGAACTACTCAAACAAAAACTAACCTAAGGACATCACACACATCCATGCCAGAGGCAGGATTCGAACATGCGACCGTAGCAGTCACGCGGTTCCAGACTGAAGCACTTAGGACCGCTCGGCCACAACGGCCGGCATAGATTAGGTCTAGATGGCAGTGGCACCATCGCAAGGGCGACGGATTCAACGTTTTGGAAAGTGCCGATTCAAAAGTGTGCACACCTTCCAATTCACTGCTCCTGCACAACGAGGGAAATGCTGAATTTTACTTTCCGTTTTACCACAAACGGGATGTTAGCTGCCCGCTGACCGCTAGCCGCATGCTGTCACAGCGAGGACGTGACGCACGTCCCACAGAAAACACACACACACACACGTAAACGCGTGCAGTATTCCTGGCGCACATCCGCAAAGCTCTACTTACGCAAATACGAATTGGAGGCGATAGATCGCGATCCCTCGTAGAACCGGTCGACCATGTAAATTTCTAAAATGTTGTATTCGAAATGGATTTCTTTTTTCTCTGGCACCTGCCATCAATATAAAACTGATGAAGGAGGTATTTCATTCAAACAACATGAAAAAGAACAACAACTGTACTGTGAAAACTACTGCAAGCTTTTTAATTTCCATTTTTTCTCGTATTTGTGATATACGTAACAGTTTTGTTATTTCGTAATTGATTCATTACAATATACACATTCTTTTGTGCATAAGGTAATTTTTTAATTTCCAATGTCTATTAAACACTTATTAGTAACACACACAGAGAGAGAGAGAGAGAGAGAGAGAGAGAGAGAGAAATTTTCAGCGTGTACATACTTACAACAGCAACAGCAATGGCAGCTCAAAAACAATACACACACACACACACACACACGCACCATAAACATATAAAACACTTTCATTACACGGATGCATATTGCACATGTTCCCCACGAAATATATACTCTGTCTCTCTCTCTCTCTCTCTCTCTCTCTCTCTCTCTCTCGATCTCTCTCTCACACACACACACACACACACACACACACACACACACACACACATATGCACTCAGAACTGTGACAAACAGTTCATCAAACTATTCCACACACACCCAGTCAAGTGGAACACATTTTTACCTTTTTACTAACAAATAAGCCCACCCAGACACATCAGTAAATAGTCTGGGTGCAGCAGATTTCCACACCTATGCCCCCCGATGAACCACTTGTAATCGTGATAGGACACCCCTGCTTCCAGCGGGAATTGCAGCATATACCTCAGTATATAACCTCCTGATACGCATTTGTGGTGCAGTGCCAATGCCCTAGAGGAGGCACCTGTTGAATTCCCTGAACGTGAAAGTCTTTCAGGCTGTGCAAGTCACCGTGTTTGTCATGCAGACTTGTGGGATAGTCCAGCTCTACCTCTAGGACATATGCCTCAACAGCGTCAGCAGCCACATATTTGATATCTTCCCTCAGTCTGGTGATTTCCCCTTTTGACATCCATGAGAGCCCTTGAAAAGGGAGACTTTGTTGCGTGGTTTGCCTTTAGAGACAGTTTACATCCAGGTAAAGGATGAAACTGAAATCGTGAGACAACCTGTACTCCCCATCGATTATTTACAGGTTATTTGCCTTGGCATACCTGCGCACACATTGGCAAAGTCACTCGTGAATCGAATGTTCCAGGAAGACATGTATCTGAACGTTGGTCAAGAATTCGCTGCGGGCTTGTGTCTTTCTTAACATGGCAGCCAACGAAATCTCAGCCATATGCTACAGAACTTCTCGCAGATGTTGGCGGTCAGATGTACATTGGTGTTCATCATTTTACATGTTCTGATAAATCAGAGATGCCGAAGTCCTGCTGTTCGTTCACCAAGTGCCCGTTCTTTCCATTCATTATGGAAATGCCTCTTAGGTTACTAGAGAATCCAGATATTCGTATGGAAAGACCCCTTCTCCGTCGCAAGTTGAAACTCTTGAAACTCTACATCATCGAGATAAGTGGCTCCCTTTGCTAAGAATATCTTTAGGACGCGTTGGTTCAGCAAATTTCTAAAGAGACGTGAGCATGAAGCGTTGTGATTCGAGGAAGTGGTGTGATCCTCTTTGAAGCGGCATGTATTTGTCAACGGTGTCATCAATTACACTGACCTTATCATCCTACTACCCAGACTCGTCAAAGTGCTGAACTGCAAAGGGGGCATCATGCTCACTTAAATTGTGGAAAAGATGGCTGTGGGCTGTGGCAGTAAGTACTTACATTGGTTGTCAGCTGCACTCCGGGACTTCCCCGTTACGTGGCAACAGTCTCTACAGGGAGCTTGCTCACCTCTGTCCAGTCACAGTCCCCAGATATAACGATCAGCTGCCTGCTTGCTCAGTGCGTCATTCTCCTTCACGTTGGTCAAATGGAGGTTTTTACTATAAATGTAATAAACACCCCGTACAAGACTTTCAAGCTCAGTGAGCAGCCATCTCGCGCTATTCCCCTTGACATAAGATTTTAATTTGTTGTCTATCTGTATGCCCTGTATTTTTCGGTTAATTTCTATCGCTGGTGAGGAGCAACCATGGAAACCAATTTAAATTCCTCTCATCTTGATTCTCGGCATTAGGAAATGCTTTTTGTTAGCAATGTACAGTTTTGAAGAGAGATGTAACTGGACCCCACAATAAGTTGATCAAAATCAAGGTAGAGCATACAGCTGAGTGTCTTACAGGACTCCCTTTCCTGCATCTCAGAAAAGTGACTCAGTATGATCACTCTGGTATCGACTCACTCCATGATGTCACGACAGCTCTCCCCCTAACTTTGACAATGCTCTTCCCCTCAAAACACGTCGAACTCCTAATAACTCTGCACACAAGAAGGAGAAAGAGTCGAAGTTGATAAGTATCTAAGGAAGGAGAAATAAAAATCCGTACTCGTATAATAATAATAATAAATTCTGAGTACTTGCAAGTAAAACTGTTGTTCTCTTCATTACTGGAATACACTTCCAGCAACACATCATCAGTGGGCATGTTTGTCATTAAGGGCATATCCAGCATGGGTACTAGAGGTGGTGTATGACGTCGGCAGGGGAATTTGTCTGAAAGAATATGGACAAACCGAAATGAAAAGACAGGTGCAAAAGAATTAGTAGCTGGTGGTCGTGTCAAAACACCGATATTCGCATTGAGAACATCCACAAAGTAGAGCATCTCAAAAATAACAACAACAAAAAATTAATACTGTAGAAAAAGCGATATCTACCTCTGAACAATCGAAGACGTTCCCAAGAGATCATCATTATCAGCTGCTGGGTTCAGATCCCACAGCGAGTAACGCCTGCTCACACCTAAAAAAGAAGAAGTAGAACCCATAAGAATCACATACGCTACTAGCCATTAAAATTCCTACACCAAGAAGAAATGCAGATGATAAACGGGTATTCATAGGACAAATATATTATTCAAGAACTGCCAGTGATTACATTTTCACGGAATTTCGATGCATAGATGCTGAGAAATCAGTACCCAGAACAAGCACCTATGGCGGTAATAACGGCCTTGATAAGTCTGGGCATAGAGTCAAACAGAGCTTTGATGGCGTGTATAGGTACAGCTGCGCATGCAGCCTGAACACGATATCACAGTTCATCAAGAGTAGTGACTGGCGTATTGTGACGAGCCAGTTGCTCGGCCACCATTGACCAGACGTTTTCAGTTGGTGGGAGATCTGGAGAATGTACTGGCCAGGGCAGCAGTCGAACATTTTCTGTATCCAGAAAGGCCCGTACAGGACCTGCAACATGCTGTCAGGAATTGTCCTGCTGAAATGTAGGATTTCGCAGGAAATCGAATGAAGGTAGAGCCACGGGTCGTAAGACATCTGCAATGTAACGTCCACTGTTCAAAGTGCCGTCAATGCGAGCAAGAGGTGACCCAGACGTGTAACCACTGGCACCACATACCATCACGCCGGGTGATACGCCAGTATGGCGATGACGAATACACGCTTCCAATGTGCGTTCACCGCGATGTCGCCAAACACGGATGCGACCATCATGATACTGTAAACAGAACCTGGAATCATCCAAAAATATCACCTTTTGCCATTCGTGCACCCAGGATCGTCGTTGAATACACCATAGCAAGCGCTCCTGTTTGTGATGCAGCGTCAAGGGTAACCGCAGGCACGGTGTCCGAGTTGATAGTCCGTGCTGCTGCTAACGTCGTCGAACTGTTCGTGCAAATGGTTGTTGTCTTGCAAACGTCCGCATCTGAACATGGCTGCACGATCCATTACAGCCATGCGGATAAGATGCCTGTCATCTCGACTGCTAGTGATACGAGGCCGTTGGGATACAGCACGGCGTTCCGTATTACCTTCCTGAACCCACCGATTCCATATTCTGCTGACAGTCATTGGATCTCGACCAGCACGAGCAGCAATGTCGCGATACGATAAACCGCAACCGCGATAGGCTACAAACGGATCTTTATCGAAGTGGAAAACGTTGATGGTGCGCATTTCTCCTCCTTACACGAGGCATCACAACAACCTTTGACCAGGCAACGCCGGTCAACTGCTGTTTGTGTATGAGAAATCGGTTGGAAACTTTCCTCATGTCAGCACGTTGTAGGTGTCGCCCCTCACATGCCCCTCACAACTTGCTACTACTCTCATTACTTACCAAGCGTGGACGCAAGGCAGCACTCACCGCCTTATTTTCGTAAGAAGAAGAACTTCCGCATACTAAACGAGTGGGATTGTGCTGTGACAGAAATGCACGAAATGGAATATGCAGGCTGCAAGTAGCTGCTGATGGGTTACGTTTTGAGTGACACATTGCAGAAACAGTGCTTGATTACTTATTGTGCAATGTACACAGCAACACACCTCACCATGAACTCGACACAAGCCATCTGATGCAATGGACAGCTGACAGCAGGGTCAGTGATGTGCTTCCGGCACAGGTTAATGCGCCACTGCGATGCTTGAGTGCTGCGAACCTAGTTGTGTACAGTAGGTCCGTTTGGTGGTCAGGTGTGTACACCGTTTATCAGCTGCTACTGTTCGAGTGCACAACGGACACCCGAGATCTTTCCAAGAGTGTGAAGAACTGCAGGCATCATTGCAGTACATGCATTCATTCAGACTGACAGTCGTTGCTTTGAAGCATTGCTATGAGCTACATTGTTGTTAGGTGGTGCACGCTGAGCATGTCCTTAACACAATAAATATGCACTTTCGAATATTGGTTCCCTATCTCAGTATAATCTATTGTGGGACCACTGTCACCTGTTTCAGTCTGGCCCAAAAGGATTGGGGACTCCACGTACAGAGAACAAGAGCAGTTCTGTCCCACTTCCCTCAGACTCACCCTACGGCACCCATTTCTGTGGTGAACACTCACCTTCCAGAACAACATACTGGCTGATGCTAGGGTAGCTAGAAGAAAGGAAAACAGAATGGGCAAGTGCGAGAGGGACTCACGCACTAAGGGTTCTCTACAAATTCCCCAACCTGGGAATCGAGATTCCCAATAATTTTTGCCTGCTATCGAGACTCTGTAACTTTACTGGCAAGAAACTGGTCCCACGAATACCAAGATCGGTTGAGAAATTCTACGTTATTTCCTCAGCCCAGTCCAAACAAACAAGATCAAGCAAGCAGAGGACTTTAGTTTATGTATGTAGGAAGAGAAGATTGAATAACACATTTCTGTTTACATACTAAATCATGAATACAACATACATTTTATGTTTGGATGCAGTAATGTTCGTATGTTATACTTTCAACAAGGGATGAATACAATGGATGTCCAAATCGAAAACGACATTTTTATTTGATATAATTAAAAGTTAACAAGTTTCAGATTTTTTGCTTTACTTGTACCGAAACACTTAGTTGTTGCCAAATCTCATGATTCCAAGTCAGTCGACAGCACCCTACAGGTTACGATTAGTGAGTTTCCGATTATCAAAACACGAGTCATTAACTGCCGTATCTGTTGACTGGAGTCAGTTATGAGATTCCTAACAGATGGACAGACAAATAGACAGACTGCTAAAAAGTCATACAAAAAGTATTTTCCAGAGTTATATAGTTACCAATTATGGATTTTAAGATTTTTTCCTTTATTTTCACTGTGAAATCTGGCTTCTTCCAAATTGTCACGATTCTAAATCAACAGGGACCACCGTATAGATTTTTGTGAGTGATTTTTCAAGTATGAAATTATGTAATTGGAATGGCCATATCTTTATTGCATTGACTTAGAAGCCTACAATTTGTACAACGCAAAAGGAGCATAGACCTTAATATGTGACATAAATGTGAACTTCGTACCCAAAAATTGTCCAGAAAAAATGAAAAATGATCTTATCACTCGGACAGTGAATACAGTCCTTCAAATGTGCAATATTCGAGACGTGTTCAGATACAGACGACATCGAGTAGGATTTTAACGTATTTGTCAACAATCTGGCCACTCTATTTACGAAAACCGTTCAAAAGTTTGAATAGAATCTCGTCAGAGTTCCAGCCACACCATCTGGCTTTACACGTAGGATCTCGAGGCTGCTAGCAGCTCTAGAACATTTCAGTTGGATACATCGTCACGGGAGTATACATTCATACATTCAGACGCCTGTAATGTCGACTACCAAGAAATATCTGCACCTCTCTTATCTGATGTCACAGTTTGAGAAACGTATTTATTTAATAAAACCCCACTACGCATCTGCTGTGCATTAATGTTTTTATGCCTGTACAAAACTGAATGTATTGCAGTCATGCGCTGGCAGTAATGTCAGCGTCATGTAGTAGTGCTACATGTAACTGTATATTAAGACAGGCTGCGCTTGTGGATGTTGTGAAAGTAAGCGACTCTGGTCTAGATACCGGCATCCAGTTGGTGAGGAAAAGTGGCCGCAAGTCATGTTAATCTCAATAGATGGAGGGAAGATGGGAAGACGTCAGTAGAGGGCAGGAAGCGGTTAGCCATCGTTCTTATATTTTGTCCTGTGGTTGGTGTGTTTAAATCAGTCCGTGGCATAGAGCGTAAATACTGGAGGTTGCGAGCGAGAGGAAAGCGGAATAGTCTCTCAAGTGGTTGACATGTGGGGCAGTGGAATGGAGTCTGTAGGAGATATGTTGGCACCATGGAGGGTGACCAGGTGGCTTCCTATGTGGGAATGGGCAAGCTCCCAGGTCTTGTGGCGGTGTTCTTGGATTATTTTAGGTGGCTTATTGCGGGATAGCTATGGGGGTGGAGAACATGGATTACGATGGACACTTAGACTCAGCCGTGATTACTATCAATAGGATGAAAGACTTCTGCAGTTGTATCTTAAGAGGTCGGTAGGGGAGTCACTTTGGGCTGAGTGTGTCTGGGAAATGGACTAGGTCTTCTGAAACGAATATGATCAACCGACATCCACAGTTCAGTTCATCATGAGAACTGATGTGGGTAAACAGCTGTGGAGAGGCAGTGGTCGGTGTGAGGAACGAAATTATGTGCTATAGGATGGCTCGGACAGAGACAGGCAGTAGCACAGATCACGGTCAGGGTGGTAAAATACACACTCAGGGTAAGGTATTAGGCAGGAGGATTGAACATGATTTGTAGCCAACTGAAGCTGTTTCTGAGGAACGGTATTGTTACTCCACAATGTTTATTGTGTGGGGCTTTGTGGTTTGCTTCTCCACATCTGTCATCATAACTGTGAGTGGGTTACTGGTGCACTGTGTACGGAAACATGCAGATAGTGTGACGGGATAAAACTATAGATATTGTGTCAGGCAGTGGGAATGAAGGTAACAGTGGTTGGGAAGCTGAACTGAAAATCGGGCATTGGTAGATTTCAAGACAGGGGTGCACTAGACAAAGGAAGCAGCTAATCGGAGAGCAGAGTACTTGTGGAGTGCACATGGGGGTTTCAGGCTAGCCAGTAGTTTGAGGTACTCTCATGAACACTCGCCAGTTGGTACACATTTAGGGAAATCAGATAGCTTTCAGAGTAAAGTTAGTTTGAAACTTTTATCAGGCACTGTCGAAGTATTTGTACCATAGTTCCCAAATTTACTCTCCTCCATGAACGTTCTCAGCATCAAATTATTCTTGAATTGAGAGCTGGCTAAGACGCAAAGTAAAAAAAAAACTCTGAGATATTTAGCTAGTCTTGGAATGTGTATCGGAAAGTCGTATTCGACGCCGTAGGAGGGGAAGTGTTCATTGCAGTTGACAAAAAATATTCTCTTTACTGAGGTTGAATTTGAGTGCAATAGTGAAGTTACGTGGTCGCACATAACAGGACAAGGTGAAACCGTATCAGTTGTTGGATGTTTTTACCACCCACTCGACTCCGCTGGGACACATGTGGAGCCATTCAGAGAAGGTAAATGGTCAGCATTGCATAAATATCCAGATCACGCGACACTAGCTGGCGGTGACCTTAACCTACCGAGTATATATATAGGACATGTATGGATTCACTGCAGGTCGTGCAGACAGACAGTCTTGTGAAGGACGTTTGAACACGATTTCCGAAAACTGTGCTGAGCAGCTAGTTCGGCAGCCAGCACAAACAGGCAGGACCTTATCGATGGCGTCAGCATACAGATGGGGATTAGTGATCATGATGTTATCAGCGACTATGGTTACCAGAGTCACTAAATCAGTCGAGAACGCTAGGAGAGTTGATATGGAGTTGTCAGCATCTCACTTAGATAATAAAATACAATCATTTAATTCCAGAATTATGGCCATAGAGGAATTATGGCTAAAGTTTACAGAGACTGTAAATCGTGATCCGGAAAAGTAGGTGCCTACTAAGTGGATCAGGGGCGGAAAAGACTCATCGTGGTTTAATAACAAAATTCGGAAAACGCTGAGGAACGAAAGGCTGTTACATTCTCGGTTCAAAAAAGAACGCGCAAATGAGGACAGCAAGATTTGTAGAGATTCGTGCGTCTGTGAAAAGATCTGTGCACGGATCATACAACAGCTACCGGAAGAAGTTTTGGTCCTCTGCAAAATCGTTAAGCGGATCTAACGCTTCTATTCAGCCACACGTTGACCAGTCTGCTTTGGCGGTAGAATATTCCAAAAGGAAGGCTGAAGTTAAAAATTCCTCGTTTAAGAAATCGTTCACGCAGGAGAATGGTACAAACGTGCCGTCCTTTGACCATCGCACAGAGTCCTGTATGGAAATCATACTAATGAGTACCCCTGGCGTAGAGAAACAGCTGATACAGCTGAAAATAAGTAAGTGGCAATGCCTAGATGGACTGCCAGTTTGGTTTTACAAGGAGTAGTGTACGGCATTGGCCCTTTACCTAGTTTGCGTTTACCGCGAATCTTGCGATCAGCGCTAAGAACCAAGTGAATGGGAAAAAGTGTAAGTGACTCTAGTGTATAAGAAAGGTAAAAGAACGGACCATCAAAATTGCACACCAATACCCCTAACACCTGTTTCCTGCAGAATCCTTGAACATATTCTCAGTTCGAACATAATCAACTTTCTTCAGACTAAGGAGCTTATGTGCACAAATCAACACGGTTTTGGTAAGCATCGCTTCTGTGAAACTCACCTTTTACTTTTCTCGCATGATGCACTGAGAGCTATGCATGAAGGGCAACAGGCAGGTTCCATATTTCTAGATTTCTCGAAAGCATTTGACATGGTGTCTCATTGCGGGGTGCTAAAGGAAGAACGAGCACATGGAATAATTTGAGTGACTGCGGGTTAACACAAGATGACGTCGACAAAATTTCTAGTTGGTTTGATGAATAGCAGGTGGCTCTTGCTGTAGAAGAAAGCGGATGAGTAGCAAAAACGAACCCATAATATCAGGATACGGCACTCCAAGTATCCTGCTTGCCACAGTCACTTGGTGTAAATATCTGGGCGTAATGTTGCGAAGCGAGATGAAATGGAATAAACGTGTGAGGATTCTGGTAGGGAAGGCGAACGGTCGACTTGGGTTTATTTGGAGAGTTTTGTAAAAGTGTGGTTCGTGTGTGAGGGAGAGTCCGTATAGGACGCCAGCGCGACTTCTTGTTCAGCACTGCTCGGGTGTTTGGGATCTGCACCAGGTCGGATTGAAAGAAGGCATCGAAACAATTCAGGGGGAGCAGGTAGATTTCGATCAGCATGCAACTGTTACGTATATGCTTCTGGAGCTCAGCAGTGAAGGAGGCACTCACTTCGAAGAAAACAACTGAGAAAGTGTAGAGAACCTGGCTGCAGAACGATCCTAAAGACGCCAGCATACATTTGTGGTAGGGTCCACGAAGACAAGATACGAGGAATTGCGGCTTCTAAGGAGGCATATAGACTGGCGTCTGTCCCTCGCTCTGTCAGCGAGCGGAACAGGAAAGGAAGCGACTAGTTGTGGAACAGGGTACCCTCCGCCACGCACCTCACGGAGGCTTGCGGATTATGTATGCAGATGTAGATACAAAGGACGATAGTTGAGAGGAGTTATTGGTTTCATGTCCATAAATTTAGTGAAATCATTTTTGGCTTGGTTTCATTTGGAATCGTGAGGTTTTACCTATTCTCTTTCCTTTGTTTGGTCTTATGAGTGCATGCATGAAGCTTGTGGTGTAACAGGTGGCCCCAGTTGTGTGTAGGTAAGGACATTGACAGTAGTTTATGACGGCGGTGACGAAGCTACAGTGGTGGTGGATGTGGTTGGAACTTCCGGCTCCGGCAGTGGTGCGGGCGATGGGGCGAGCAGCGGTTTGGCGCTGGCGACGGTGTTGGCGACAGAGCCAGCGACGCTGCTGGAGAGGGAGTCGACGGAGGCGCAGGTGGCGGCGACGGTGGTGGAGCATTTGACGGAGGCAGTGGCGGAGGAGCTGCCAGACTACGGCTCTCTGTGAGTGGTGAAGCAATGAAGACGACGACGAAGGGTGGGAGGTTGCCGGCGAAGAGCCACTAGCAGAGTCCAGGTGAGAGCTGAGCTGCTGGAGAAGTGTAGTGGGGCGAGTCAGCAAAACGGAGGATGCACTTCGTACTGGAAATTTTGGGAGGACATTTCGAGGTCAACATGAGTAAAGCGAGTCAGAAAATATACTCCAACCGAGAACGTGCTCAACGTGAGTAAAAAGGTGAGGGATGTTGCTTAAGACAAAGAATGTTCTCCGATTTCGTGTGAACTAAACTTGAGGAGCTTCTCGCAACCGGAAAATATTGAAGCGAGATCTGTAGCATTCTTCAGGATGAGTAAGTTCTGTTAACTGTTACCTACATTTTGGCAATGATGGCACAATTCATATTGCTTGGGACGCAAAAAAAGAAGTATATGCCCATCGAAGTGCTGAATTGAGGAGCTGTAGAAGTTTATATCGCTTTGACAATAAGAACATTATCTGCGGACTACCTCTCAAAAGAAGTGAAAATTGAAACATTTTTATTGCTATTTAGTAGACCCAAGTTTTCAGACTGATGTACGAGAACATTTAGCTGCAGGCCTACACCAAACAACCGTGTCACTGACGTTTACCATCATGTCTTCTCACAGCATAAGTCTTATACAGTGTGATGTTAGAAATAAGTAGGGTTACCACAAAAATTAATAACTGGTTTATTGCAAACCTAGCGACCTGCTACTCGTAAGGAACGCATGGTTGGCCGCTTACGGGCTTGCCACGTGTTGGACAACTGGGACAGAGTTCCGGCTTGAAGTGGATAAAAAGTCATTTAATCTTAAGATTTCGTTCGAATAACTGAAAAGTTTTCAACATGTAAATTCGGTAACATCGCAAGTAAAGACATTTTCGTAAGCTGTACGTAGTTGTCATAATAATTTGTTGCCGCACATAAAATAAACAAAATGCAACGTAGTGCAACTCTGCCTGAACACACTGACGCCGGTTCCAGACATGTCGCCCGTTTGTTCGAGCTCAATGGAACGTGACACGGCGCGTGCTTTGTGTGCCGGACACGGCAGGCCACACACACCGACAACTCAGCAGGGAGCAGAGGTAGTGAGAAAAAGGAACACCCTCATCAGAGATTCCCTTCGAATGTTTGGCTCGTAAGAACTTCCTGATAGAATGTTCTTTTGCTCGCAGAATCTTCTCCACAGAACGTCGTCTTGTTTATTCATATGACTCAGCGTGTTTACCTTCTGTTGGATGTCAGTACAAAGTTGAAAACCGGAGATGCAAGAGGGGAGGGAGCCACAGAGCTCCACCGGCAGTGGTGCAGCTTAGGTACCGCCCTCCTAGTTCAGGCAGCCCACCATTTCGTGTCTCTCCTGTAGTTGACGTATCGCCATTTAAAGTCGGTCATTTCTAAATTTCTCCAATCCACTCCATTACTGGACTCGCATGATAGCTTTAGTAATGGCTCCAGCACTACAGGCCAAAGCCGCCTATAGCACACTGACCCTGCCTCTGTACCCTAATTGACGACGATTGCCTTCCGTGGTAGCGGTCTGCCTCGCTTAACGACACTCCACGTCTCTGTGGCGGGTATTGATTGCGTCTTCTGTGGATTCGCCATTCTGTGTGCAAAGGCACGTTCCCCCAAAATGAGCATGGCAGTCAGTATTGTAGTATTACTGCTTTGTAGTACATAGGCAAGTTGTCCAGAAGTTTCTAGGCCTTCTCTTCCTTTTGTTTTAGTGGAGATTGTATGCTCACCTCAAATGGTTCAAATGGCTCTGAGCACTATGGGACTACGTGGCTCTGAGCACTATGGGACAACATCTGAGGTCATCTGTCCCCTACAACTTAGAACTACTTCAACCTAACTAACCTAAGGAGATCACACAAATCCATGCCCGAGGCAGGATTCGAAGCTGCGACCGTAGCAGCTCCTCAGTTCCAGACTGAAGCACCTACATCCGCTCGGCCACACCGGCAGTATGTTCACCTCCTTCCTCCACATAAATACTTTCTTTGGTGTGCCTTATGAAATGAACGGTTCCATTGCGCTAAACACAGCCCTTTCCCGAAATTCTTTGCCAAAAAAAATGTCAATATAATGATTATTGAGATCATTGTCAGTATGCATCTACTTCCTGGATCTGTGGCATGCAAACGATAAATTTTATCGCGGCACGGATTCTGAGTCCCAGCTTTTCAGTGGAGTAGGTGTGTTACTGTACCTCTAAACAGAACAGCGTGCTGGTGTACGTATCGTGGAAATGATTTGCGAGCCTTAGCACCATGGCACCACATGTCTTATGGGAGGAACTGCTTTCCGGTCAAACTGGGGACCCAGACATCACACGGAACTCATTATGATGCAGCTCCATGCTTTAACTGAGAACATCGTTTTCAAGTAACGGTGATAACCAAGTACCATACTACAAGGAGTACACGGAGTACGGACTGTTCTGCATCGTATCTGGCCGCATGGAAACTTTCCATCGTTGACGGACAATGGGGAATGCAGTCGTAGATTAATCAGGAAAAAATTCTCTCATACCCGATTCTGAGTGCTGCATTCTCATCACAACATGTACCCGACACATATGCATCGAATCGATGTACCGAACACTGACCTTAGGACAAAGTTTTACGGCCAACTATTTCTATACGATAATTTTCACTGCCAAACGAGAGAACCGCTCACGAAGCGAGACCGAGCGAATGCTTCAGAGCCAAGTAAAAAAAAAAAAAATTATGCAATAGTGAAGCGTCATTTTGTCAAGTTTTACGTCAGCAGACATGTACTTCTGCACGTGAAGCATAGCAGTGTGAGATGGTGGTAGGCACACTGCCGGATGTGAGCAGAAACATTATAAAAGTGCCAGGACTGATAAGGGTATCATGAGTAAAACGAAAGACCTATTGTGAAATTAAAAGACATGTTTGGTATTTGCAAAGACGGATTTGAATTAGTTTAAGCCATAGTATCGCGCTGTGCTTAGCCGTTGGATTAGCTGAAACGGACAATAAGTGGACCTGCTTGACGGTACACTCACGATTGTCCATAGGGCTCTTTTTCCAGTGGGAGTTCTGCTTTCAGCTGTCATACAGTCTTCACGGGAAATTATCGCAGATGTCACACCACCTAAAGCACATAGGAAACTCCCTGGCAGGTCAGAGCCGTGTGTCGGACCCGCGACGTGCACTCTCCACTGCACAGTGAGAATTGGTCCAGGAAGCAACTGCCGAGGCCACCGGGCACTGCAGTGGCCGTCCTCCGGGAGCGCTGGTCCCGCCAGCCGTGCAGGGGAGCTCCTGTGACGGCTGGAAGGCAGCGGGTGAGGCACTGGCCGAAGTAAGGCTGCGACGGCGGCTCTCGGTTCGTGCCTGCCTAGCTCGATGTCTGTCTTCTTAAGGACGTCATATTCGCCATTGACTTTAAAAATTGTTTTACAATTGCAGTTTCGACCTTTTGAGCCATTTTCAAGTGGTAATGTGGAAGATTTTGCTTCAGCTCATGACAGACATGTCTACATGTCAGCGTCTAAAATCATCTATAACAAATTTGAACAACTCATTCATATCCTTAACATAAATATCTCATGTTCACTCTCTTGAAATGCATACGAAATTCTTCTTTAAAGACAAGATGTATTCTGCGGCAAGCGCTGCAGTTCTGCTGTTTGATGTGTCTGAAACCAGTTAAAACGATATAGCAGCACAGAACGGAGTTGATGATCTGCAAGAAATAGTTATAATCGGTGTCACACTCAAGTGCTCTGAAATCTAAAGATGAAATCTCGATGCGCTAAAAAGCTGCAAAAACCAATGGATTTGCGATTGTTTGCTGTGTTACTATGCATCCTTCAAAGAATAAAAAAGATCTAGGTTTGTGTCCCATTCAGTCACACAGTACTCATCTGCCAGGAAGTTTCTAATCCACTGCTGAGTGGAAATCCGTCCTGGATACTTTTACGTTATTGCATAAACTATACATGCTAGGTTTTTAACTCTTAACCTCACACCTTGTGTGCTACAGACGGCCGCTGTTGAGTGACCGACAGCTGCGCTATCAGCCGTGGAACCTCTCCTCTGACGACGACTTCCGTGCGCTGTGCAAGCAGCGGCACCCAGATGCGTCGCAAATGTTCAGCCTCGCTGACGATCTGTACGCCTTCAGCCGTGTCTACTGGTTCGTTGCACCGGAGTACATCGATTCATACTACGAAGATCATGTCAAGATTGTAGGTAAGTTTATTACTGGGACCTGGCCACTTCACGTTTATGCGCTGACAACTGTTCAGTTGTTCGAGGAATGAGATTCAAATATCCTTCTGAAAATGTAGTCTTAGATCTTGCGTGATTTTGCACGCCACGCAATATAATCTCTGGTGCTCTTTCCAAAGTCAGTTTTTAGATTCCTCGGCAACTCTCCGTCTGGATGTACGACAAGCTAACTACTTGATTTCTATGTATTACTGACTCCTTCATTATGCAGGGACTAAAAATAGACTACGTACACAAAATTTTGGATTGTTTAGAGAAGACTAAAAGGAACAAATTTTATATGACACAAATGTCACAGGTGTACCCTCCACCTGCTCGTGTCCCATGAAGGTTTCGACGCCAGCGACGTACAGAGGCTGTGTGATGTTCTAGAGACGTTACTGAAGTGCCAGAAGGCCCTAACACACTCGAAATAAGTGGGTGTCTCACAAATAATGTTTGCAGCCTCAGCCTAACAGGCAACCACCTCAACTGTGCTGTCCGCCAGTGTCCGGCACACTGAACAACTCGTCTCCATCCCGTAGGAGGCCCGCAGCATCTCAAAAACAGTGTCCATCCCACAGCGGTTTGAACAACGTCTCTGAACGCCAGTGCAGATAAGATCTTCATACATGTGCGACACGTGCCTCATATAAAAAAGTGTTCCTTTTTATCTTCTGTAAACACTATAATTCTGTACATGTAGTTTTTTTCAGACCTAGTCTAAGGCTTGTTTTAAAAATGGCGAATGGTTTCTGCAACTTAACGGCTAGAGACAAGCCAATGTTTTGTCAATACTGTAACTGGTGTAGTGTTCTACATTTCTCATCTATGATACTGGCATGATACTGTTCGTATTTACTAATTTTCTTTGACGAATAATGTTTAGATTTGTAACTGAACAGTCAACTGTATCAGATACACTGTTAATATTATCCTTAGAAGTATTAATACTATGAACTGTAGTAGGACTGAAGGAACACTGTAATTTCAGCTATCGCAACTGTCTGCGAAACAACTCTATTTGTTCGAATCACTATATTCTTTAAATTTATTATTTTATTCTCGTTGCTGGACTTTATCTCTTACTCGATCATGCATCTATCGTGGATCAGACACGAAACGTTTTGTAATCGTTCATTTCTTTCTTTGTAACTGTCTGATAGCTTTTTGTTCGCTAGGGGGTAACTCCATTTAAATGAAGGGGGGACAGTGAGCTTGTGCTCCCTCAGCGGAAAAATTATTTATGCCTGCCGTTGTCACTCTTGACCGCTTCAGGCAATCGAACTTGAAGGGTTTTAATTGGTAGTAAACCGCCTAATTAAGAAACTAAGGTGGTCGAAAAGGGTTACAACAGATAAAGGAGTAAGTTGTCATAAGAACATGCGTATATTAAAACCAGGGACTGTAATACTGCGAAGAACGGCCTTTACAAAATTTCGTCTGCAGCCGATAACTTACTGGCACATAAACGGAAATACGCATTGTTAGCAAGTTACTAAACAAGCAACTCCTACCCCATCTGTTTCTAGACTCAGCGGCACTCGGCAGCAAGTCTATAAGTATGACTGAAACTGTAATGGACACCGAGAACAAACGTGTGAGCTGAAGTTGATGTTTCTATTCCTCGCGGGTAGCGACAAGGTATTAAAGAATGAGCAGCGACAAGAGCTTACAGAGTTGTGGACAACTAGACGTTTGTCTGGAAGCTAACTTTAAGCCCGACATTGAAGATATCTTCAGGGGAAAGTTGTCATGATAATCCAGAGAGATCGGAGAGATCGTGGTAGTTCGGTCGAGATAGGGCGGGGGGGGGGGGGGGGGGGGGGAGGAGGAGGAAAAGACGAAATGGGTGCGAATCTCGTCTGAGCACGTGGCGATGTTTAGATGGCTTGCGACATCCAGCAGGCTGCTAGAACGGCCGTGTCTGAAAGAGTTGCCCTCGCCACTATTAAAACCTTGGAGCTTTACTGTCGGCTTTTTTACGCATCATTGTCCAGCAGAACTGGATGTTTGCCCGCAACAGACCAACTTATCAGGAACTGTGTCCTGATATGTTGTCACTGCCATTGTGTAAAATCAACTAAATCCCAAATCCAAGGCTAAAGATATCAAAAATACTTCCTGTGTGACGACTATCTGACCCAGTATCGCAGAACCACCTGGCCTAACCCAATTACAAACAAGACCAGTCCAAGTTGCTAATTTTTATTTTTTATTCATTCGATGATTTGTTTCGGACCGAGACCCATTTTCAAATCACCATAACATAGTCGAAAATGGCATTTCCGAAGATGTCAAAATCGTGCAATGAACATTTACAGTGCATACAGATAACTCATTGAATGAACAGAACCTTGGAACGGTTTTTCGTTCACTGATTACCAGACGTTTCTGACCCAAACTACTGCAGCATACTGGAAGTTCGGAAAACCACCCATGTTAACTATGCCAAATGTACAATCCTAGCACAATTGCATCACCTACACAGCCTCAACTCGAATGATCTAATAAATATAAAGTAAACGCATTATTCACGACACTAAACTTACATTCCGCATTCCAACAACATCATGCATTGCATCCTCACCATCAAAGACATTGAGTTCAGATCCCCAGTTTTCTACCCACGTCAGTCGAGCTCATCGTCATCATCTCAACAGTTTCTTGTGTCGCATCCCTAACATGAGAGACATCCAGTTTAGAGCCACTGTTTTCCACAACATTCACTCTCTTTCAACGTCCACATATCGTCCAACACATGACGATAACAGCCACAGTCACCTTCCATTTTAACATCCAAGTCACCTATTCCAAAAATCAATCCAACTTAATCTTCAGCCACACCAAAAAATCAGCTGAAAACCTATACCTAACCTTGTTTCGCCACATGAAACATCAAGACAAAGCAGCAGCCAAGCATTCCATCCATATGCCTGTTCCCGCAGCTCCAACGAGATCTTCGTCACTCACATGTTATCTCAGTGCTACAACTATACTTTAATGAAAATTGTTAGTCTCAAAACACAGTCCCAGCCACTCTACACTCTACAAAGCACAGATAATTGCTACAACATACAAGCAGATGGTATTGCCAATGGGTGCTTGTGAGATATCCTGATACCAGCACCTCATTCTGCAGATCAGAAACCCTGGGATTGGTGATACACATGGACAAAAACACTGCCACATTTTCCATAAACTGAACAATCTATTGAAAAAGGATTCATTCTCCTCCCATCCATAACAACCACACGTTACCAAACAACCTCAACAAGCCAGACTCAGTGCTTCATATCTTAAAGATGTATGCACTGTATCTAATGACTGCTCTACAATTCGGTACATAAAATGTCACACAAATACGACCACCATATCTGTTGGTCCCAGTTTACAATATCTGTCTATAACGCCACAAAACGAATTAAATATAGCATTTACAAGACTATAAAGCCACAAATTTTGTGAGCGTGTGGGTTAGTGCTATTCTGTCATTCTGCGCAACATATTAATCTGAGATGTACCCCTTATCCTTTGCCCCCTGCAAGATATAATTTCCACCCTACACAACTACAGAAGTCAGATGGACACTCCTACCGTTCTAAAGAGAAATGCCTAAAAAACTTTCAACAATAAATACCTGTAAGGCAATTACACAAAAATTCACAAAATGTCTTACCTAACTAGTGGGATACTTGGTACTGGAGTAGTACCAGTTAGTGCAAGAAAAACATAAAAGAAAAGGAAATTTATTATTTATTTTGCAAAAATTCTGAGAAATCACAATGGCACTTTTAGTTATGAATTGAACACGTTATTTGTGGGTTCTTTTCAGAAGGTGAATTTACCTCTTAAGGATAGGTTTCGCTAATGAAATTTCTATACAAAGTTTAAGATTGTTATTGACTTGGCAGAATTGCTGAGAGCCGAACCTACTCAACTCGAATAACTATCGCTTAGAATGTTGCTAGGTACTGTCGAGGCTGTCACGTGTGACATGCCATGAAGGGTAGTGTTGTGGAGGAAATGTGGGGGTCGCAAGAGCTGTAGCTGTGATGACTGCTGTCCGCGCCACTCGCTGCCGACAAATAAGATAACTCTCGTTCTATCTGGATTGACCTTCGCCAATCAAAGTCAAGGATTCCTGTTCGCCCCTAGTCTATTGGTGTGGTACACCAGTCAGATAACCAGTCCACCACGATGCCACTCAAAAATTCGCTCACAGGCGTTTAACTATAGCTCTGTCCGTTCACACCTCACAATGAGTGTGGCAGCCAACACAGTGAACAACGCTTGATCGCAAGGACTCACTATAGAGTCACACTTTGATTCGCTCTCGACAGAGGTGCTCTCCCAGTGAAGTACTGAGGAGAGACTTGTTCCTCGCTTTTGGAGTACATGTCTGCCAATCAGCATTGCTCTTGTAAAATGGGAGAATGACGTTTTGTTTAAGGCGACCAATCCGGAAATCTGTAGTATCGCTGTTTGGCGTTTGCTGTCCCCATGTGAAAATCTCTGAAACTGTGTGCTATGTGTAAAGAATGCGTAGGCTGGCCGCTCCCACACAATGTAGCGGAATTTGCTTTTAAGCCTAACACGGGGTCGTCCTTTCACTCGGGCTAACGCTGTCTGCTCTACAGGCAGTCACTGGCTGACGTAGATAGCTTGGGACAGGCCTCCTGGGGTGCAGTTGGCTCTCTCGAGCTAAAAGCTCCTGTGACCATCGTGTCTGGAATGTATGTGTGTACGCCAGCCTCGAGTATTTCAACCACGGTGCGCACTTGCGATTTATTAGTTATTTGCATATCGTTTACATGAATTCATACAATACTGACTTTATCTTATCGAGTTTGGGCTCGAATAAAGCGTCTTGATTTGCAGAATATGATTGTGAGGGCGGAATATGTAAGCAATGAAGGAGACCAGAATGTCTTATAATTTCAGGAAATTCTTATGAGAGGCTGCTCATGACTCCATTACTTTCGACTGCCTTAAAAAAAGAAAAGAAAAAAAAGAAAACCTTACTTCCTACCAGCTCTAGTCAAATTGTGTGATATCATACTGTATGCAAGTTTATATCCCATGGCTCACCTATGATTTAAGGGTAGCGTCTTTGTATACTAATTAAAACGTCATGGGATCCAGGATCGAACCTCGCTACTGCTTACATTTAGAACAGAAATCGTCAGTAATGATGGATGGGCGGATAGGGCTTCGAGGCACTCTTTTCCCCTGCTCCTAAAACCCTGAAGAGTCAGCAGTGCTCAAAGGCATGAGAGTGCAGAAGGTAATGGGAACCACTGGTGTCTGTCCACAGGACATGTGGCCTATAATTGAAAAGTGGTATGGTGTCTCCTCCATTGGCGAAATATTCCGCAATAGTCGCACATTCGAATCTCTGGGAGGAAACTGGCAAGTGACAGGTGTCCCAATGAATTACGCTTACTGTATAACTCCTTGTCTGGCACACCATGCTTTTTTTGTTACTGTAAATATTACTGAACAGCATATCTCCATCTGCCTCGACAACTTCACCTCTTGGTGTAGCCTCTGCTACATCAAAATCACTTATGTTAAAAACCCAGTTGTAGTAACCGTTCAGTGCTCATCATCTGCAGACTTGCACTGTAATGACGCTCTGTGTTTTCAGCAGCTCCTGTGTATTTCAAGCCCAATTAGTAGCACACATGCTCTCACAGCCACAGCTACGAGGAGCAAAAGATAAGCGTATTGCTTTTCAAACAATAAGGCATCCTGTTCATTAACTGCTTCATTTATCTACTTGTAAATTTATTAAAAGCATGACATAACAACATGTGTATCAGATGTGGACGTTAGGCTCTTAACGCGTCCATTACAGTCACGTACACTCAACAGATAATTCCGAGTCACAGTTCTCTCACAATGCAAGGACAGTGCCCAACTACGTTCAAGAAGATAAGCGCTTGCAGTAAGGCGGTGGACCTGCTGCTCCATTCCTCTCTGCTGACATGGGCAGAGGGCTCTCACTGTCTGATATCTTGGAATAATCACGCATTCCCAGCTTACAACAAACTCAAATTAATAAGTCAGGAAACTCGACAATTCCATCATTCAGCCATCCTCTGTACTTGGGTAAAGCCCACTGAACAAGGCGATGCTGCGGTAAGCTCTTGGCTCCTAACTTGATTTTCGACCATATTTAGTTTCTCTCCGATGTCCCTACACAGCTTATGGTGAATGACATGACGGTTCCTATGGATGGACGCAGCAGTCCTTCTTCCCTGTTCTTCCCAATTCTGGGTTATGCTCTAATAGCTGTTTCACCAACAGGAGTCTGCCCTGATCTTGTCTCTTCCTTCGTCTTTACAAAGGCCTTAGTGGCCTCAGTGTTACTTTCGCCAATATAGCTTGGATCTCAGCACTCTCAACAATTTAGCATTCCTTACAGTCTTAGAACACCTTGCACTCTGTATCATATTTGCCGCCTCAGACGCAACCTCTACCAGCTGCTTACAATGCCCTCTCTTATGAAGTTCCTCAGGCATTGTCACAAATTGTAAACGTTCCATAAACGTGGAGAACAAAAGCAATTTTTTCTCGACTTTCCTCTGGATACCTAGACTTCTAGTGCGCCTATACCAACATGTCATATGCACCCTCCACTTGCCATCCTTCTGTATCCTATTCGAGCGGAACTTCAGCTGGCTGGTTCTTCCTGTTCCAGAACAGTATGTAGACACTTACTCCTCCAACCAGCTATAATCCTAGCGTATAAGCCTCTTCAGTATGTAAATGATACCGCTTCCAACCTCCTGACCAGTGTAATCCCTCCCTCACTCCTCCCTATACCCACATCTACTTGTCAATCATACTTCCCAGCCCACTCCAACACCTTGAATACATACACCCTTTCTGGCTGGCACCTGCACCATACTGTATTACCCTCGTAGTAGTTGTTGGGAACTGACTGCCAGTGACTTGCCAGAAGCACGAGCCTTATGTTCACCATAGCACCATCATCAGCTTCAATGCACATGTGTTTATGTAGAGACGCTGTGGCTTTTATTTTTTTGAAACCTGTCATGTTATTCATTCTCCCATAAAAGCTATACTGGCCTAACTTCGATAGGCTGAAGAGCAGCAAAGTGTCCGAAGCTTGCGCACCACACGATAATGTGGTGGGAGTGGAATGAATAACAAAGGAAATGGAGTGTTTACGACAAAGTCGAGCATTCGGCCTTTCACAGAATGTGCCTGTGTATAAGAATCTTTCAGAACTTATTCGTCTTACTGGGTATACATTTGCGCTCAACACGCCGATGACCTATATACATTGGATGATGTGTAGCATGTCAGTATCATTCTCCTTTGATTTGTACTCTGAACAGGGAGAGTGCTCGAGGAAAACGACCATCAGGGCACCTCAGAGTGCAGCAGGTAAAGCCGTCGTCAGGCTGAGGCCTGGTAAGGCCACCACAGTGCTTCACGAGCGATTCTCCTACTGCAGGTTGTGGTCACTCGCCGTCTTTCTACTTTTGAACTAACTTACCCTGTTAATAACTGTGGGACAAAGTTAATGATTGGGTCTCCGAACAATTCTACAGTTCCAACCTTTTCGATTTCCATAAGTCAATGTCAGAGGTGAAAGAAGAGATAAGCGACAGAAGGAATCTCGGGAGCTGTGCCTGAATCCCAAGTCTGTGGAGTTGGAATCCCACATTCATCTACTCAGAAGCCGAGGCATATATGTCCTAATTGCATTTATTGCTGCATTATTATCATTACACTAGGTACAAGTGAGACGAAGTAATTAGATTTTTCTGCGTGTTTTTGAATGTATGCAAACAGAGTATTAACAGTAAATCGTTCATTGTGGTAAAGGTACTTGCAGAATCGTCAGTTACTGTATTTTGTTGTGTTTTTCCTCGACAGTCACGTGCTAACGAAACAAACTTGTGACAAATATGCTCCATCACTTTTTTTTACGCTGCGTGATGGGGTCACTAAGTTCACAGAGGAAAGTGAAATATCACAAAGACGAGAATTCAGCCTGCAACCTATTTCTTTGCACAGGACGCCTATGGAGTTATGTCAAAAGAGTATGTTCTATATTGACGTAGTAAGATATAAAAGAATACGTATCCAATGGATCAGAGTATGGACGATCATACCTTCCTCAGATATCTTTGTGTCTCGCTGTCCCCCTTGCTTTATTGCGGATCGTTCTAGTAATTGTGCTTAGAAAGACGTCCTCAACACTTGTGTAAATTTTCCATTAATCTTTCAACGTTGAGCCACATGAGGCTTTATTATTCTTCAAATTCTGTTATTTGCGTGGTAAGATCAAAAGTTTGTCATGACGATTTCAAAAGTTTGTCGAAGTGGTAATGTTGGGATTTCGTGATAATCATTTTATTGTGGTTTTAAATGCTGCAGAACCTAATACAGACTGAGAATAAGTTGTTCATTAAGAAACCCACACATCTGAACAACAAAACGAGACTCAAGCTGCTTCCTTCTACAACCACACAAGATCCGTGATTGCCTTGTCATGGAGCTGAGATACTGAAAACTTCTGCTGTACAGAGAAATGGAAGTTCCCATTCATGTAAGCTTCAAAAGAATGTGGTCCTAACAGGTATTCTGATCACACAATGGCCCACATAATGTGACGTAGGTTCCTTTACAACTCTCGCTGATAATGGGTACTTTCCTTTGACAAGAAAACAATATATTTCCTGAGAAAACAGTGGTATATGGCACATTTATAAGTAAACAACACTCTTGAGCGAGACATGGCACAAGTCGCCACAACGAAATACGGTAGGTTACAAATCGTTGCTCCACACCATTGTCAGATAATTCAGTAACAAACATGAAAACCTTTTGTATTCATATTTTTTCAGTGTCGTCGTGCATTGTTGAAGAATATGCTTAAAGTCCAAATGCTCTTTTGCAAATTGTTTTTATTGGAGACTGCTCATCTCATTAAGAGAGGGTGACACACGTTTCCTCTCACTTTTTATTTCTTCCCATCCGTGGCCTGTCTTTGAGACAGCCTGAAAATATAAGACATTTATGTCAATCAGGCATAGCTACTTTACGTGGTGGACTGAGGCAAATGGTCTCATCATGCGTTACATAGTTTTTCCTATCTGCGTATGTTCATGCACCCACAAATCGGCCACTAAACTCCCCTTTAGAAGATGAATTCGGAACTCAATGACTGCACTGCTGAAACAAAAATATAATTCTGATAAATTTTTTTTTTGCCATCTTCAGTGAAGGACTATCAATAAAACCTATTTACTTCCTAATTTTTACTATGTCAAGAGCGATACAGGGACTTGTTGTAGATGAAGTAGACGTGCATAGTATAATGATACCTGTCTTTGTTAATACTCTTACTTTGCGTTGACATGCCGCCTTCCATAGTTCTGGGTAACTTAACCCAGATAATGTGGCTAAACAACGGCCAGGCTCTTCATCCAGACAAGACTTCGGATTCAGCTGCCTGCAGTGTACGGGAACCACCTACTTGCTGTCGTTTCCTTGCAGACGAGGAGTGGCAGCTGGAGGACAGAAGCCACGCTACGCTCTCCGTGGGCAATGACTGCGTGCAGCTGTTGGTGAACGCCCTGGACCACCCCACGTATCCGCTGGAAGACCTGCCGCCGGAAGCCGTTAAGCAGCGCTTACAGTGCCGCGAGCAGCTGTGGGACGACATGGTGCAGAGGTCGCCCCACGTACCCGTCACCAGCTACCTGGCCTACACGCAGAGGGCGAACGTCAACCTCTGCCTGCTGGCCTGGATGGCGGTCAATTCGTACGGCATCTGTCAGGACGTCCCGTTTAGTATGATACGGTCCGTGCACGACGCTCGCTGCTATTTCGATAGTCCTGAGGATCAATCATGTCTGCAGTCGAACGCTACAGACGCCATCTGCTTTGTTTCCAGAGCTATTCTGTTGCTAAAGTGTCGCGACTTTTCCTCTGTTACGACTTCCAATAACTGTACGATCGCTAGTTTACAATTTGGATTATTCAGTAGTAGTAGCAGTGTACTGTATCAAAAGCTAACAGAAGAAACACTGAACTACAAAAACAGTTTAAATAACGCCACCTTGAAATACAAGGATTTCAAAATATTCAGCTTGAAACCCTTAGAAATCTCATTTATACTGGTAAATATTATTTTCCGTTTTTCGACCGCCGCAGTATACATCTACCTTCCCAAGTTACGTAACTTGCCTGGAAAGATATTCTTGTCCTTTCAGATCACGTGTATAATCCAGATACTGTGTTCTGAGGTCGTGTATCGTATGGCAGGCGTTCCTGACTTACCTACAGCAGTGCTGGTAGATAGCGCCCTCACACTTCTCAGCTGTATCTGGCTAAACTCATTCTGCTACCACATGTATTCTTGTGTTCGCCATCTCAGGCTTCCTAACCAGCTACTACATGCAGAAGTAAGCCAGTTGTTCTATCGTGAGGTGCTGTATGTGTTTATACCGTGGAGTATAGTATGTGTGGCAGCTGTTGCTTTGGAAAAGACGAGTAAATATTACCTGATCCACAGTCGTACAGTAGTCCTTGCAGGGATTTCAGTGTCTGTGGCATTCAATTTGGTTTGTCTCGGACTGGTTGGATACATGTACCTACGTACTCGGTGCTCCATGCGGCAACTCAAAATTGTTGATAACAACAAATTTGCCTCAAAGAAGCAATGTCTTTTTATGTCAGTCAAGGCTGTTATCTTAAGCGGAATAGGTATTCTAATTAGAATTGGGTTCCACCAGGCTCAGGGAATAGCCCAGATAGTTTACTATACACATCTAGCAACGATGGTGCAAGGACCAGTGCTCTTCGTCTGTTTCGTTTGCAATCGAACGACGCTCCCCATACTGAAGAGCAGGATACTTGTTTGGTGGGACCCAACTAACATTCCTGCAGGTGTAGAGCTGTGTTCAGCAGCCAAAAGGAATCTCGCCAGGAGAAACAATGAACAGTCTCCTTTTTCAGAATCCTCGCTGTAGCCTCCTTCAGTATTTTTCGCAAATAACTGTCTCCACACTGCACTGCATTACACCCAGCAATAAAAATGGACAATAGTAAATGTCATTAAATCTGATATCGTACAGCCAGTCCGATTCTCTTTCCTAACGCCTACTTCGTTTATAACTGTGTGCTTATTTGTGAGTGGTAGCCTCTGTCTACCAATTCTAATGCACTGAGACTACTTACTAAAATTGTTGGGAAATGCTTCGTGTATACAATAGGCTGCGTCAATCACACGGCATGTTATATACAAGGAAAACGCAGCACGTTGTCGGAGGAATTCCCGTTCGTCAGTGTTATCTACCGTGCCGACGGTGCATTTCTGGACACATGTTCGTAGGACGTCTTTTCTCCCTTTTCCGTCGAGGGTCTGTCTTTGCAGTTTGTCTGTTTCATTAATGTATTATGTATGATATTAGTATATAACATATTATGTCTGAAACAAGGAAATTTTCCATATGTGTGTGAAAGATGTACTTTTACATGATTTGTAATTCAAGTACCATGACAAGAGACATTCAGATACTTATAAAATCAAAATAGAGTGAAACCTTCCCGTCTAATATTGGATGAACGTTTGCTTGCTGACTGAACGCTGCGTCTCTTAAAATCTTTTAACTGCTGCTCTGTCAAGACTACCTGCTGATTATTACGACGAAACATAAAATGTGTTGTCGCCGTGGCCCTCAGTCGTTACCTGAAATTATTAAGACTGATTCTTACCTTTAATTATTTATACTGGATCGCCATCTGACTGCTACAGCAAACTGTGGAATGAATATACTTACTTCTCTTTAACATAATTATAAGCTGCTGGTGGAGTTTCATAATACTTTGTGACTGGAATTCTTTAAGTTGAAGTTAATTTAGATTTGATAAAAGCTGAAGCTCAGTTTAGACTTTTCTTTTAAGATAACAATAAATACCGTAAAGCATTTACGTGAATGATTTTGGGATAGAAAATTCTTAATGCATTTAATCTGGTAGAAGTTAACTATATTCTGAGAACGATCTTGACAAACAATTACAAGGGGTATAGTTCTTTACAAAAATTCTTAAAAAGTAGCGTTGCGCTACATACCTAATTTTCCATCAAAATTACATAACTATATTCTGAGAACGATCTTGACAAACAATTACAAGGGGTATAGTTCTTTACAAAAATTCTTAAAAACTAGCATTGCGCTACATATAGCGAGTGGCTGGCGAGCACACCGCTTCTTTCAAAGTGTTAATTCATACCTCGCTTACAGCGACCTCCTCTCATGTCTCGCTAGCTACGACTGCCTCGTCTCACATCTTACTCGCAACTGCTCGCTTCCAACGCTCAATGCTACAAAAGTGCAGGCTCTCCGCCAACAATGGTTTTTGGTGGAGACAATCCCTGCTACCATTACAGATGTATTACTGCGCGCTGTTTCCCGCTCTTTCTCAAAATGTATCTATGCGCGGTTTCCCGCTCTTTCTCAATAATACACAATGCAATTTAATTAACAAAACAATTTAAATAAGAAACAGTTCAGATAATTACATGCTAAAACAGTTTAAATAAGCCTATTACATAATTACATATGCCGCTACTCGGCTTTCTTAAAATTTTACTACGTTGTTGAGTCATATGGACTCAACATAAGTATAAAATTTGATTATAGAAAATAGATTGAACAAAGTGTATACACAAATGCTGTCATACGAAATGATTTGTCTATCTCTAATAAAGAGAATATGTAAATAGAAAGGGTTTTAGTAAGAATTGTACATCAAGTAAAATTTGGTTCCCTTAAATTTAACAACAAGAATAAGAGTAAATGTGAAAATCAATATACAGATCATATGAAGCAATTGAAAGTTTACATTATGAAACATTTAATTCAAATTGGCATCTCTTAGTACCACAATTAAGGAAGGTACAAAAGGAATTGGATAGCATGGTCAAAGCACTGGCAACTGTCTGTGAATGCACTCAAAAGTCTGTTCCTTTCCCTCACATAGCACAACACCAGGTTTCGCCATGTGGTTCCATCATCGCCTTGCTTCATAGTTTTAGTGTACCCAAACACTAAGTACGTCGTCGAATAGCCTGAGTTGCCGCAGCCACATCAGGATTAAGTTCCATCTCCAATGGTCCATTAAGGTTGGTGGTGTGCATCTTGGTATGCAAACACCTATTGTCGTACATCATACTGTGGTGTGTATCTAGGTATGCAGGCACCAATTGACATACATCGGGCTGTGGTGTGCATCTAGGTATGCAAACACCTCGTCGAGAACATCATTGGTTGAAGTCACGTGTTTCACAATTCACTGATTCTGTGCTCAATAACCATGGGGATGCACAGGAATTAAGGTACGGGTAAAATTGTTTTGGCAATGGGTTCACTGACATTGTTGGTACCATAATTTGACTACCAAATAATTTTCCCTATGACAAAATATGTTGTGTCGTAATTTGTAACAATATGTAGTTTTAATTTAAGAATTCTTCCAGAAAATTATTCCCATATATAAAAGACATAAAAGTTCCTACTTATTCAGTATTTGATAGTATACAGATTTGTTATAGACAAGTACATTTTTACTTATTTTGTATTTACATATCTTAGTTTCTTACATCATTAATTATAAATTTTGTTGACAATGCATTTCTTGACTTACTGTCCTAAAATTTTATCTTCCATTCAGGGGTGTAGTCGTCAGTTATGAGTCGTCAAATGTCAGGTCATAATATACAATAAAATTACTGTCATAAAATTATTTAAAGTATTCTTTTGCAGCTGAAAATTAAGGTAAACATTATTCTGGTTAGACATTGTAATGTGTGGTCCCCATCCATAGTGTTGCAATGTGTCACATGCTAGCAAAATTATTTCTTAACATTATACATTTCTTATATACTAACATAACATACACATTCTTCTTCTGCATCTGTGTCAACTCTCTGCATAACCTGTTATAAACATTCAGCATTAATTAACGTCAGCGCACGGCATGACTTATTATAAAACATTCAGTATTAATTATCGTCAGTGCACGGCATGACTTCAATAAACATCTTCTGGTACTTCTCGTCCGCTCCTGGCATGACCTATAAAACACTTTATCATAATATTAACTGCTGCAAAATCACGTCAGCTCCCGGCATGACCTATAAAATTTCTGTAATGACAATTACCGTCTGCTATCTGCGTGACCTAAAGATTCACATCCTTATTCTAACTAAAACTACGTTTCGTTTTGATGACGTGTGACAACAATGCTGCATTCTGGAATAAAGAGTACATGTTAATGTTACCACTAAAATAATTGATTAATGAACGATCTATATTATCAGTTTAGCTATTGCAAAAATCGACATTTTCTTAAGTAATTATGTCACGTTATAAAAAAAATTTCTTTCATTTATGAGCTCTCAGTGCACAAATTCATACGTCGTGTCGTTGTCTGCATGTTCTCTTTAAGTTAGGAAATGTTTCTCGTGTTTTTATTTGTCTTGGCTGGCGTAGCATCATTAAGTACTGCTGTGTTCTTTAAGGTACGGTGAAATATTAGCGGCCCGCTGCGTGTCGCGGCTTTGTTTGTTACTGAAGCGCGCTGAAACTACCATTGTTGCATACTTACGTGTCACGCCGTCCTTTCGTCAGCTGAAATGCAAAAATTTAAGTCAACAAATGTTTCACGTTGGATACATGATGATTCCCTAATGATTTCTTCTTACGTAGCGTTTCCACATGCACTACATTAGCGTGTGGAATATTACGAACTCTGTAAGGGCCTGCATACAGAAGTTCGAATTTACGGCATCTGTGCTTACCTTTGTCGGAAAGAAAATGAGTGCGAATCAGTACTTTGTCGCCAATCTCGTACTTCTGTAGTCGACTTACCTGCTTCTGTTGTTTCTTCCGCCGATCTGCAGCTCTTTTAGTGTTTGCTAATGCTGTGTCTATTATTTCACAATGTCTAAGCCTACGCGTCTTAGGAAAAGTAATTAGTTCGGTAATTGTGTTCGGTGGGTCTTTATTTGTCAGTATTACGGTTGGTGATAGCATCGTAGATTCATTGGGTATTGCATTTATCACTTCTTGAAACTGTAAAATATATTTATCCCATGTTGTATGTCTTTTATGACAATAAATTCTGCATAACTTCCCGATCTCTTTCATTATTCTTTCTGATGGGTTGGAAGAACTGTGATATCTTGATATGTAAATAGGTGTTATGTTCTTGCTTTCTAACATTTTCTTCCATACGTCTGACCTAAACTGCCGGCCGTTATCCGAAATAACCTTCTGTACACGTCCTACTACTGATAGAAAATCTCTTACAAACGCTCTTGATACTGTTCTTGCTGTTGCTTTCCTTAGTGGAGAAAATGTTACAAATTTGGATGTTAGTTCTACAGCTACAAAAATATAACTATAACCATTATTTGTTCTGGGGATTGGACCGAAAAGATCCACTGCTGCCATGTGTCTTAACTTAACCGGTATGATGGGATACAATGGTGGAATGTGTGACACTGTTGATGAGTTAGCTTTTTCACATATCTTGCATGATGCTATTACTTTTCTTATGTGTTTTTCCATGTTATTAAAGTGGCAATTTTGTCGCAGAATCAGAAAGCATTTCCTCGCTCCGTAGTGTCCATAACTTAGATGTGTATACCATATCAGTTTATTTACGATCCCTTCCGGAATGCATAAAAGCCAATTATTACCGTCTCGGTATGATCGAATAAAGAGTATATTTTGATGTACAGTGTAATGAAGTCTGACTTTAGCGTTACTTCTGTCTTTCCAAAGCGTTACAATCTCTTTCTGTGTTTCATCTTTCTGCTGTTCTCTCTCTATATCCTGTAATGCTGCTGATATAAAGTTTTCGAAAGCTACTTGTTTAATATACATAATACTATGGTTGTTGTAGCAAAAGGTATTTTCTTTCTCCATGCGTTTATTGTGAATGGACCTCGACAATGCGTCGGCAACAGTATTCTGCGTGCCTGGAATGTGTATAATGGTAAAATCAAACTCTTGTAAGTATAATTTCCAGCGGCTTAATCTATCGTGCGTAAGTTTTGCTGACAATAAAAACTGGATTGCTCGGTGATCGGTATATATTGTTGTATGTCGGCCATATAGAAAATGACGGAATCGCTTAAAAGCGTAAATTACACATAGTGTCTCTAATTCTGTTACAGAATAATTGCGCTCTGCTGGAGAAAGTATCCTGCTTGCAAAAGTAATGTGTTTCACGACTGTCTTATCTTCTTCCTTTATTTCTTGGAAAATATGTACTCCTAGTGCTGTGGTTGAACTATCTGTTGCAACGGAAAAGTTTTGTGTTGGGTCAGGGTGTGATAACAAAGGTGCTTTTAATAATGCTTCTTTCAAGTTCTCGAATTCAGCTTCAACGTCTTCATTCCATGACCAAAGTGTGTTTTTACTTGTAAGCTGGTATAGCAAGGGCGTGTCTAATGCTTTGTAGTGGATAAATTTTCTAAAATAATTGATAAGACCTAAAAAGCTCCGAAGTTCCTTTTGTTTGTTGGCACGTCGATGTCTTTCAGTGCTTGCAATTTGTCAGGGTCTGGTGCGATACCTGTTTGTGAGATAATGTGCCCTAGAAATTTTATTGACGCTTTACCAAATTCAGATTTACGCAAGTTTATAGTTATACCATTCTGCTCGAATGTATTCAGTAATTGTTGAAGAGTATGATTGTGTTGTTCCCAGTTTTCTGCTGCAATTAAAATGTCATTGACATATGTAGTAATTTTGTTTTTCAGATCTTGTGGTAGAATAGTATTCATGCCTCGTATAAAGGCGGCAGACGAAATCGTTAGTCCAAACGGAAATTTACAAAATTGATAGCATTCCCCAAAGCAAAGGAATGCCGTATATTTTCGGCAATTTGGGTGTAGTTGGATTTGCCAAAACCCTGATTTGAGGTCGAGTGTAGTATAAATGGAGGTGCCATGAAATTTTTGCAGTAACTCTTCTAACGTCTGTGGTCGGTCGGTTTCTGTAATGATTATTTTATTAACTTGACGTGAATCTAAAACTAAACGTAGTGATCCATCCTTCTTTTCAACAATGTGTAGTGGATTTATATATTGGCTGGCTGCTGGTTCTATTATTCCTTAATCGATCATTGCTCGTAATTCTTTCTTAACTGCTTCTGTGTGTATGTGTGGGATTGGATAATGCTTTGCTTTGAAAGTCTCGTGTGGTTTCACCTGAAATTCGTACATAAATCCTGTCATTGTTCCTGGAACATTGGCGAAAACTGCTTTGTGTTGTACAAGAATATTTTCAAGTTCTGTGCATTCTGCGTCGCATTTTGCTACACTATTGTCTACCTTGCGTGTAATTGTCTCGAACATATTGTACTCCTGTTCCTCTACCAAGTCATTATTAAGTGTGTTCGTGTATAGTGCGATATAACAATCGTTATCTTGAGAATCAGTAATAATCTCGATCCTGTGCATATTTTGTTCTTCGGAGGATACTGTGTTTTGAAATCTTACGATCACTTCCCTGTTTTCCTTTTGTAGTGTGAGGTATGACGATTTGAAGTCAATCTTCGCATCGTACTGAACAAGAAAATTTATTCCTAATATCATGTCTGTTGTTAAATTTGGAACTATCCAACAATCACTGTGGAACGTTTCCCCTGCAAAAACAAATGTTAATTGTGTCTGTCTTTTAACTTCAATGCCTTTTCCTGCAAAAGCTCCCTTGACCTTCGTTCTGTTTAAAGGAAATACTGGGTAATCATTATTGCTATTGCATCTGTTAAATGTGTCTTCGTTAATTACGCACATAGGTGAACCTGAATCAATTATCGCTAAAATATTGTGCGACTGTAAATTTATCTCTATTATTGGGTGATATATTGTTTTCTGTAGGATTGGTTTTTCCTGTAACAATGTGTCTCTCACGTCGTCAAATGTAATGGCATTTTCGGTCGTTATGTTTTCTCTGTGTGATTTCATAGTATCGACATTAAGAGATTCATTGCAGGTTTTCTCTAGTCATAATTCTTCCGATATGTGATTTTCAGCTTGGGAGTTTGGTATGTGTTCTATCAACTGTACAGTTCTGCCGTTTTGATTATTAGCAGTGTCTGGTGGATGAAATCTGGTGTCTGGTACATTCATACGGTAACGCAGCTGTTGGGCCCTGTTGTAGTTTCCGTTAAAATTGTCATTGTGGAACGTTCTCGGCGGTCTGTGTTCGTTTTCTTTTCTCCTGTCGTTATAACTGTGACTGTACGGCACCCCACCTGCACCCCGTAAAAACATTTGTTTTTGTTCATTTTGCGGTCGACCCGCGTAATGGCCTTCCCCGGTCGCATTATCTGAGCGATGATTCATATGGAAATTTGACCTATTCGGTTGCGTGTTAAGTCTCGGATTCTGTTGCTGTCCTGAATATAAATTTACCGTGTCAGTATAATGTTTTTCATTACTCCTGTTTTCGTTGTCATTTTCGCTGCGAAAGCGTTTACTCGGATTGTTATTACCAAATCGTGTTTGTTCAAAAGTAGCTGAGTTTGTTTGTTTTCCGTTCTGTCGTGAAAAATTTTTGTTAACAAATGCGTAGTCTGCCTGGTGTGCTTCTAATAGTTGTAAGATGTCTCTAAAAGCGGATACATTGTCCTTTTGTTGCCCTGTCAGTAATGACACTTTCAAAGCTCTGGGCAGTTTTGAAATGCAAAGCTGTATTAATGCCGATTGACTGTATGGCTCGTTGAGGTACTGGTTCTGTTCCACCATGTACTCGAAAAATTGTGTGACTGTTGGAAAGGTAGAATTTTCAAAGTTTGGCAAACTAAGTAGCCGATCTTTGATGCTGTTTTGTGTAGTGTCAGACCAATATGCTGATAAAAATGCTTCCTCAAATGCTTCTACGGAAAAACATTGTCTAGCAATTGGTCGCATTCGTCGTGCTGGTTCTCCTTCAAGAAAACTGACAATAAATTCTAACTTATGTTGTACTGGCCATGATGGTGGAAGTGCTCCCCTGAACTGTTGGATAAAATCCAACGGATGTATTTGCGCCCTGTCGTTTTTAAATGTTTTAAACTTTCTAACTGAAAGAAAATGTTTGTGGTCAAAACTGTCATGTCTGTGTGTGTAAGTGTTGTCGTATTGTCTTGAATATGGATTCGGGTATCTTTCTTCCTGGGTAAAATCTCTTACTCTCTGAAGTCTACCAACATTATATGTATTATGGATCTGAGGCATTTCGTAACGGTGTGTGTTCTGTTGAAAATGATTATGTGCGGCGGTTTCTTGTGCGTCCGCTATCTCTTGCTGTAGAGAATTTATTTGCTGATGCAATGAATCATTAGGCGATTTTAGATCTGTGATAGTTTGTTGTATATTTGTCAATGGCGTGTTATTACTATTAGAGTTCTGTTGCACTGGGACTGGTGCAGTGTCGTCTGATCTCTCGTCATTGTTAGTATCTAAAAGATCTATTCTTGTAGTGAGTTCATTGATCTTTTCTGTCAGTTCGTTTCGTAATTTACGGTTGCTTTTGGTGACTTTCTTAAAATCTGCCTTTAAATTTTCTGTGTCATGGTTAATTTCTATGTGTTCTATTTTGTCAGTTAGTGTCTGAACGTCCTCTGTTAATTTATCTTTAACATTCTGGATTTCAGTGTCTGTAGAAGTTTTCACATCGATTGTCTGTGTTTGGATTTCTGTAAGCCTGTATTTGATTATTTGTTTCTTTGACCGTTTCGATTTCTTCCGAGATCGACTGTATGTGATTGTCTACATATGTTTTGCCCTGGGCAAACACTTTCTTTTTGTCGTCCTGACGCTGTTTAGTGATTGTTTGTAGTAATTCTTTTCGTTCTTTATCCTGCGATCGCACCAGTTTACGGTGATGTATCAAACAGTTTTCTGTGTGATTGTTAAAACGTTCATCAATCTGAGCGTTTTGTTTAGCAAAGTTTTCTGTCATTGTTTCCCGTATACTAACTGCAAATGTTGCTTGGTTATCGGATATTTCTTGAATTTTGTCGCGTAATTCTTGTGTTGATTGTGAACATTTTTCAGCGACTGTTTGAATTTCTACTTTGATTTCGTGTTTTAGATTTTGGTACATGTTGTCTAATTTCTGATCTGTGTGTGCGTGTTCTGCCTTAATTTCGTTTTTTAGATCTTGTGACCTTTTTTCTAATTCTTGTGACCCTCTGTTAAAGTTTTGATTCATGTCTTGTCTCATTTGTAGCAAAAATGCCATTATTGGATCCGTTTCGGATTGACTTCTGTGTGTATTTGTATTCGTTGTTAAAGGCTGTAGATCTGTGTTCATTTGAACATCCTCAGATGATTGTGACTGCGTCACGTTTTCCGTAATTTCGGAATTTTGGTCATGAGAACTGTTGGATCTGCTACGCAGGTTGTGTAGCTGTGTACCGTTTGAATCTACATCAGTGCTTAATGGAGTCTCTCTGTCTGACTGCATTGTAGTGGTTTCGTTACTGAAACTGTTATGTCTACTATGCGGAATTTGTGACTGTGTACCGTCTGTTGCATTTAATGCCAAATTGTTTTGCACTACCGTTTCATTGTCTGTGGGCATTTCTGAAGTTACTTGTTCGTTAAACGCTTCCATATTGTTACAGTTATTAAATGTCTGTTCACCTAACGTTTCATAATCAGGGTTTTCACACGTATTATTACTGCCTATTCCAGAAAAGAATCTCTCGTCAGTATTTTGTACAGTTTTATCAGTTTGAGAACGAGTAATTATTCTGCGGGACATTGTCTATAATCATCACACGCAACAAAATATATCACTGTTCAAAGCGGATTCAACACTGAACAAACACTTTTCAACGCCGAATCAATAAAGCAAACAGAATTGCCGATGACCTGTGAATAAAAGTTATACACTTTAGTATATGCGTTGCGCCACTTAACAGTAACTTATTCACACTATTATCAAAGTCAGTATATTCATATCCACAGTAGATTCACTAAAATGTCGTACTGAATGGATATCGCCAAGTGAAACCTTCCCGTCTAATATTGGATGAACGTTTGCTTGCTGACTGAACGCTGCGTCTCTTAAAATCTTTTAACTGCTGCTCTGTCAAGACTACCTGCTGATTATTAGGACGAAACATAAAATGTGTTGTCGCCGTGGCCCTCAGTCGTTACCTGAAATTATTAAGACTGATTCTTACCTTTAATTATTTATACTGGATCGCCATCTGACTGCTACAGCAAACTGTGGAATGAATATACTTACTTCTCTTTAACATAATTATAAGCTGCTGGTGGAGTTTCATAATACTTTGTGACTGGAATTCTTTAAGTTGAAGTTAATTTAGATTTGATAAAAGCTGAAGCTCAGTTTAGACTTTTCTTTTAAGATAACAATAAATTCCGTAAAGCATGTACATGAATGATTTTGGGATAGAAAATTCTTAATGCATTTAATCTGGTAGAAGTTAACTATATTCTGAGAACGATCTTGACAAACAATTACAAGGGGTATAGTTCTTTACAAAAATTCTTAAAAAGTAGCGTTGCGCTACATACCTAATTTTCCATCAAAATTACATAACTATATTCTGAGAACGATCTTGACAAACAATTACAAGGGGTATAGTTCTTTACAAAAATTCTTAAAAACTAGCATTGCGCTACATATAGCGAGTGGCTGGCGAGCACACCGCTTCTTTCAAAGTGTTAATTCATACCTCGCTTACAGCGACCTCCTCTCATGTCTCGCTAGCTACGACTGCCTCGTCTCACATCTTACTCGCAACTGCTCGCTTCCAACGCTCAATGCTACAAAAGTGCGGTCTCGCCGCCAACAATGGTTTTTGGTGCAGACAATCCCTGCTACCATTACAGATGTATTACTGCGCGCTGTTTCCCGCTCTTTCTCAAAATGTATCTATGCGCGGTTTCCCGCTCTTTCTCAATAATACACAATGCAATTTAATTGACAAAACAATTTAAATAAGAAACAGTTCAGATAATTAGATGCTAAAACAGTTTAAATACGCCTATTACATAATTACAAGAGAGGCCAATGACTGAAGTGGTGTGGACATGAAAGTGTAAATAGATCTGTTGAGCTTATTAATGGTTCGATTACATAGAGTGGCTGAAACAGGTGTAGTGATAAAGTAACACATGACTTGTGTGAAATGTGGCTGGAAGTGAGCGGAAAGTGTCGAATGGCAGAGTTGTTTCAATCTCATTCTAGAGTTATATGAGTTTAGCATTATTAGGTTTGTGAGACAAGATGGTTATTTGTTAAGCTAGAGGTTTGTAAGGGTACTGTGGCAGATGTTAAAAATTAGTGTTCCATGTGCCACTGCTGAGCAAGGAAGAACATTACTTAAAGGCGCATTTACAGAAACAGTACTGTGGAAGGACAAATTTGTGCCAATACTGTGAGTCGTGGAAAACATGTGCCATAGTACCTTCACTAGAAGGACACAGTACGCCGGAATTCTTGTGATTCCTAATCAATAGACGATCTCCCATTTGTTCAAATAAAGCCTGAGTGAGCAAAGTAAAGGAGTGTCTGTGTGAATTTAGTATCCAGCCCAACTGAAAATCGTGTGATGAATAGCACTACGTGGAGCGATTTTCGTGAATTGTGAAATTAAAGGCATCATCGCGCACTTAGCAGGCACCCGCAGTGTTAACCGCGATTTCCGTCCTGGACGCAGTGGAACCAGAGGCCGCACCGCCACGAGGGAGGCAGGTGCCGGGTGCAGCCCGCCTGGCGCAGGGGGCCGCCGGCAGCTCAACACACTCTGTGGAACCGTTTGACGGAGATTTGCAGGCCGCGCGCCTCGGTGCTGTCAGCGCAGTTCCAGCCGACCCTGGCCCGCCTTGCGTGACGTCACGAGAGCGCGCCGCGGCCGTCCCTTTAGGTGGTGGTGGCCAGAGCCGACACGGGGCCCACTGGGGGCGCTTGGCCGCCCACCCACACAGGTGTCCGACACAGTGGTCGCCAGGCGAGCCTCGGCCCGCTGGAAAGCATCGAACCTCATCGCTCATCAAAAGCCAGTAGATTTAACGGCCCTCATGCTACCTACTTACCCCCAGACAAGATCCACCACGTCGGCCACACGGGCGCCGACGGCCAGCTTTCGATTCCCCGATCTCCGAGCCTCTCCACGAAATCCTTCTACACGTGGGCCCTTCAGCCAATCAGGAGCAGCAGAGGACTGCAAGCCCCACCACTGGCCACTCCCTGCTGCTGTTTCAGCCGCTGCTGTCACGTTGTGATCTTCAAAGAGGCGAACCAGCGAGCAGATGTGGGTGGTCAGGGAATCACCTGCTACAACCCTTCCACTCGTGGGTATCAAGCATTAACTTCTGCAAGCGATATACCTATTAAGGGCTTTCCCCTGATATACCTGGAGACATGCATTCCCGCAGCCGAAACTGCTTGAGCTGTTGTTACACCTACGTAGTTGTTTGGCAGCACCCGTGTTACTCAGACGATGTCCCCTACAAAGAGCATCATGCCTAACTCGCGCCACTGTCGTCAAGTGCAGCATTGTCAGAGCGATTCAGACTTGGGATCAGCAGTCCGCACAACCGCCACACTTTGAGACAGGGACGACCAACCCGCATCTGGCGAGGCTAAAGGCACGGAACTCAACGCTGACTGAGAGCGTTCTCAGCAGGGCGTGGGGACTATGGATCGTCCTGTTTCCGATATGCAACAACAGTTTACAACGCACCAGACTGAAGTAGAGAACTCTGTCTCCACCAGATCTCCAGAAACGCAACGCTACGCGAACCAGCCGAAAACCCACACAACATAACAAAGAGAAAGACTCCTGGCGTACGTAAGAAACAAAATCAAACAGTAGGGAAATTCTATAGAACATACGGCACTAACCAATGGATATGCTACTATTGGCTTGAATGATCTCAATGACCTAATAAGAAGAGAAATCCACCAAATTATGCGCGAGGTATTCACAAGAATTAGGCCCCCATTATAGCAGTCGTTTTTGGAAAAGAAATTCAAACAAGCCATAGCACACCATTTTCGAACAGCCATCCTTAATAGCACATGAGAGTGCCATTCATTACTGACGACCTCAAGAACGTTCCTCAAAGTGCTACAAAAACATTCACGGTCATGCATGGCATCCAAAATTGGAAGAAACCGACGACGAAATAATAATCGAAAATCCGAATGCAACCGCTTAACATCCACTACTTTATAACATTGACGAATAAGAAACGGAAAGAAACGTAACGTACACGCAACGTTTTACGCTCTTACAGTGTCTGAGTTAACTTAAATAGAGCATGGTCGAAGGGGACAAAGGAAACATAAACAAAGAAGCCTGTCACATATAACGAAGGTATTACATCTAATCTTGCGCGACATATTCTCACGAAGCGCCCAAAAAAGTCTTTATCTGCCAAGTGAAACCTTAATTGTTGCATTCATGGACTGAAAACTAGGGCTACCAATGAAATGCCATGCCATTTTATGTTCCTTTCAAAATTTAATCCAAAATAGAATGAGTATGTTTACCACTGTCAAAAAGTCTATATACCTACGTTAAAGTCATGATTCAGAAATTTTCATATAGACTTTACTTTTGTTGAGAATAATAACCCATCAGATTCAAAACGTAAACTATCACCTGCAGTCATTGGTACGATTTCAGGTAAAATCCCTCTTTATTTTATTCAGAAACCAGTTTTTGTGTCTGTTCACTCTTATACAATGGCTAGCAACTTGTGATCGCGTAAAAGTAGTGAAATTTGGGGTTTCCTCGCCGATTTAGGTGATGAGAAAGCAAAGTGCAGCTGTTGTTCTAAGTGTGTTTCATATAAAGGAGGAAATACATTTAATCTAGGGCGTCATGTTCGAGTGCCGCATCCAACAGTGTCATTGTCAGTCAGGCGCTTAGCGCCTCCTGCTCCTGCATCTTCCGATATTTCTTGGACAAATAACCCGGACAACCCGGAACCAACACCAGCAATTGTCAGAAGTAAACAGTAGTTGGTGCCAGAAAATAACAGTATCACTTCGTTATCAGACAGCAGACTCAATAACACAGGACATTACCTATGTATTTTTCGAAACCTCTTTCGAACAGAAGAAATCAGGAGATAGATTTCAAGCTTCTGGAGGCTGCTGTAAAGGATTATTTGCCCTTCAACATAGTGGAAAGAAAACTTTTCCAAAGTTTTGTGGGCAAACTGAATGGTGCTTACAGAATGCCTGCTCGGAAGACCATTTCCAATACACTACTACGACAACAGTACACCATGATGAAAGAAATTGTGAGAGTCAACATAAATTCTGAAGAAGCGGTTGTGCTGACAATTGATGGGTGGACCTCAACCACAAATAAGAGTTATTTGTTGGTGACAGCACACTACGTTAAAGACCTGGAGCTGACATCTTCCTTCCTAGAGTGCACTAAAGGCACTAAAGGCACACGTCAGAAAAACTATCCTAAGAACTGTGTCGTGTCACAAGGGAATGAGGCATTCAAGAAAAAGTCGTGTGTGTTGTTAGTGACAGTGCTGCTAATATTGTGGGAGCTACAAGACTCACAGCTTGGATACACAACACCTGCTTTGCACACACACTCAATTTAATTGCTCAGAATGGGCTTCCACACATTCAACCCGTTCTGAATAAAGTAAAAAAAATTGTTACGTTTTTAAAAGAAGTTCACAGGCCTGCACGAAACAGAAATAATGCAGGAACAGTTAAAAGAGCCAGTTCTGACACAAAGACAGGATACTGTTACAAGATGGAATTCAACCTATGATATGCTGCGAAGAACAATCGAGGTTAAGAATTCCCTAATGACAGTTATCACTCTGATCTTCCAAATCTACTGCAGGGGACATTGCAACTCTAACACAGGCATGTGGCCTGTTGAAAGTTTTCAAAGACTGCACGGAGGAAAGGTCAAGTGAAAATGTTGTCACTGCTTCTAAAGTTAAACTTCTTAGTCGCTCGTGGAGAAAATTGTGTTGTAGGTTTGTTAATAACACTGAAATTCATGTAGACGTGCAGCAAATGGCCGAAAAGCTAGCTAAGGACCTAAAATGACGGTTTCGAAATGTAGAGGAAAATTCCATCTTTGCAGAAGCAACTTCATTAAATCCCCGGTTCAAAGTACATTGTTTTTCTGATAAATATTCTGCTGAGAAAGTGAAATTAAACCTGATCAGGCACTGTGAGAAATTTGTGACGAACACATCCACTGCTACTGCCACAATCTCAGTTCCAACCACTGAATCTATTTCTAGTCTCTGGCTCTAATTTGACTAAGTGTTTTCCAGACTGCAGAGTAATCCACACCCGAGAACTGCTGCAATGGTGGAAGTGGACAAATATTTACAAGAGCCCCTGCTACAGAGACAAGGCAATCCACTTGAGTGGTGGTCTGAACGGCTGTCAGTATACCCCACGCTCTTTGAACTTGCAAAAATACGTGTATTGTTGCAACCTCCATGCGGTGTGAAAGAGTGTTGACGAAGGCAGGACATCTTACAACTGACACAAGAAACCGCCTGACAGGAAAGAAAGTGGAACAAATAATGTTATCAAACGGAAATCTCTGAACATTCGCCAAATCCGTTGACGTTTACTCATATATATGTATTTTTTTAAATATAATTAGGACAATCCTCAAGTTTAGTGTCATTATTTCAATAATGTGTATGAGATAAACATTGCTACATGAACGATTATCTTTCAAGCTTGGATTCCACGCATGCTTCAGTTCCAGACACAGAAGGTAAGCATTTTATTTTCATGTTGGCTGTGCGTGCTCACATAGCCAGCCTCTTCGTTTGTATCTTTAATATTCATTTATCTGCAAGCGCTGCCAACGGTAGGATACCCGTACACGCGACGTATAACTGCACAAATAGTCACCGGTAAAGATGTCAGCACTGTAGGGAGCAGCTGACGCTGCCTTCCTCTCGCCCCTCACCTCCCCAACCCCTCCTAAACCTATCGTTCCCCACAAACAAGGCGCGATTCGTCGACAGGCAGTAGAGGGAGGACTGAAGGGAGAATGAGTGACGTAGCGCCGATGTAGTGGGAGAGGGAGAGGGGAAGAGAGTGAGTGAACTAGAAAAAAGTGTGGAGTGTGCTATCTGTGAAGAATTTGAAGTACCAGTTCATTGAAATTGAGTGGTTAGTTCACACTTCACCGGAGTGAATCGTTCATTTGAACGACTCATTCACGAGCTCTCCATCACTAGCCGACAGTCCACTATTTTGCGATGGCGAATTACCTGCCCAGCCGTCAACCGGTAAGAGGCTTCAACCTTGAACCTTGACCCTAACTTCTTACTGGATGAGCAACCCGGCCACATGTAACGACACTGGCCAAAACACATCTAGACGTGGCATGTTGATCTACGCCTACGCTCACCTCTATGTGGAACGGCTCTGTACCGTGCCACGTCGGTTGTAGGTCACTGACTCTGTTAATAGGTTGCCAGACTATAAACATGCTTCTACAACTATGACTGGTGCCGTGTTTACTTTGACCAACGCTTGGCCTTAACAGGTAATTTTGTATAGTCAAACTCTGCTGTCTACTATTGGAGAACCTTTGCCCTACTTCGTTTTCTGACGCTAAAGTGTCAGTTTTGTATGTAAGAGGACTATTTGAACAAATCCTCACTTTGCTTTTGTTTCCATTCCATCACCTGGTAGCAAGGTGAACTGATGCGACGTAAATGACGTCAGTAAAGTAACATCCTATGTTCTCCCACATTTTCAAATCACTAAAGAATTCCTTTACACATCAAAATGAGTAAATATATAGAATTGTGAAATTCGCCTGTACTCCGCCTCTCCATAAACTGATGTCAATAGTGTTAGCAGATTTTTGTAAATCGAGCTTATATACTCAATGGTTAGCGGCGCCATCTGGCAGTCGGCACTTTCGTGTAGTAAAAACATACATACATATATACCTTACATACGCGGCCAGTTCCCTGACGGCTGTAGTACAGCCTGGTTCCCGCAGCGTTGCGAGTGACGGGCCATAGCCGCATCCACATAGGGGCTGGGTGATAGTTACCTCCGTCACAGTCTGTGCATTCGAACACAATAGAAGCAATATGAGCAGTGGACCTGTATGGCGGACGTTGCACACTGCGAGTCCAGTACGACCCACTTTCGGCAAGTTCAGTGCTTGATTTGTGACGGGGTACGCATAGGTACTCCCCACTGGTGTCTCCGTGTTGGGGGAAAAAAAGGATCGATACTGCAAATTTTGAGATGTGGTAGGGTAGAACATTATCTTTTTAGTAGTATAGATGTTGTCCTGTCACTTTTGAAATGCGCAGAAAAGCGTTAAAATCTTATGAGATCAATTGCAGAAACACACACCTGACACCCCCTCCCCCCCCCCCCCCCCCCCCCCCACCAACACCCTGGAAGGTCACAACAGTGTTGAACCTGTTTCTTACAAATCAAGCACTAGCTGAGGTTAAAGCTGTACACCACATACCAAATGCACTTCATGTCATTATTTTTGTCACGATATATAAAATTTTTCAGTGTGTGAATAGCAACAAGAGCGATTCCGCTCAACAGATTATGGCGCTGTGTAATGCCCAGTGGCTGATACGTACCAATAAATATTACTACTTGTGTGTGTGAATGGAATTTTAAGCATAAACGTATTATGCTATAGTTGAACTCTTTTATGCTACCTTTTTGTATTTTGATCTGAAAAAGTCTCGTCAACGTTCTGAAACTAGTAATCAGTAGAGGAGTTTTAGCGATCTTGTAATATGACTTTTATCCACACATTTTAACATAACACATTGCCCGTCATCCCTTTTGAAAATAGGAAATTATAACGAGAAAATGTGTAACTTTTATGCCCAAGGGCATATTTTGCACTGGGTTGGCGCCACCTGCGACCACAATTCTAATTCGGTCTAAATTTCTTTTGGCAACAGAGAATGCAATTTTGATGGCTCATTGTTGAATGTCTAGTTGCTTAGTTTCATTTTCTTGGTTGATTTATAGACTAACCATTATTATTAGCAGCTTGTCACAGTAGAGCAAACGTGTTTCTTTTGAGGAAGATTTTCTACATTGAGTCATAGAGACCTGAACGAGGCGGAAATTTTCGCTTAACATCTAATAGACGAACAAGTATCAGAGTTAAGGGATTTCGAGTCGAATTGTGTAGACATTGAAGAGAATACAAATAAAGAAGATACCGGGAGGGGGGGGGGGGGGAGGCAGTGAAGTAACAATGCCCACATACAACACTCACAATATTCTACAAGTTCTGGTAGGGTGCATCCAGAAGCAACTCCAAGAATATGTAAAAGTGCTTCTGCGAACTTGGCCCATAAACCTCAGCGAAGAAGTACACCTGGGAAAGAAGTATCTGAATCAATCAAAAAAATTTTCACTCCTGAAATGGTTAGGAAAATAACTGACGATACAATTGTATCATGTAATGCAAAAAATTGATCTCTCGTTAGCGATTCTGAACTATACTCTGTACAGTCATACATACTACAATATACTGTCCTACTTAACATAATCTGTTACATTAGTTTGCTTTTAGCATCTAAGATGTACGTACTCACTTAGCATTTGACGATTTATTCGTTGTGACGCCTGATTTGAAATCAACAATCTGCAGAAATCGAAAAGAGTTACCTCCCCAAATAAGCAACAAAAAAAATAACATTGGATCTTACAGCCGATACATTTGTCGGAAAATGTAACAAAAGTATCTAGTTGTATTCGGTAACTCGCAAAAAGAGACGTCCTAAGCGACTTAATAAGTACAGCGTTCATATAGGGTTTAGATGGGACCATTAGATTCCTGTGTTATAGCCTAAATACAGCATTCATGTACGATTTAGATAGAACCATTAGATTTCGATGTTATAGGCAAACAGTCGTTAAAAGTGATGCCGCTATGAACGGTCTCGACTGAATGTACCCACAGGACGTGTGGCATGTAATTGAAAAAGTGAGTTCCCTGATATTTGTATTATCGTGGTATTACTTTACATCTTGAGTTACTGCGATACAGGGCAGTGTTTCCTAGTGGTGACTTCTTGGAACCATTTTCAACGGTCAAACGACTGTACTGAGAGGCTATTAGAGGACCTGCTAAACAGCTGCGTTATGCGGGTTGCATGCGAATCAGGCGAAATGCAATTCGATTCGTTCGGATACTTTTGAGCATGACTATACGTACATAAGTTGTGTACCAGAAAGGAGTATTATGGGTCCGATACAAGTAGGCTATTTTCACAATTTTCGTACGTAATCGTTCATTGCTTACGGAAAGATTCCGGACAGTAACGTACACAGTGTAAGTACTGGCATCAGAGGCGGTACCTTCATTGTCGACGCTGTGTGCTCAGGAAGGGGCAAAGTGCAAGCACGTTCTGTGAAAAGAAATATTAGGCGCTGCTGTGATTAATAGTAAGGGCACAGAAGTATTTTGTTTGTAAACGTTGTCGGGGGTGTTCTTGAAGGCAGAATATCTGTAAAAACATTCCTACGTTATTCAAAGAATTCGAAAATACAATATTGTCAACCGATCTGACTAAAAATTGAACTAATTTTTGGCATTACGTAAAACCAGCAAGTGGATCGAAACCATGAGTTGAGTCGCTCAGTGACCATACTACCACAGAAACAGAAGACAATCGACAGAAGGCGAAAAACAGAGCTGCCATGAATCATTCACTAGTTTCCAGAATTCTAAATTTTCGGAAAACTTGCTTGTGCAAATATGATTGGAGCATGAATATAACAGCAAACTCAGCGTGTTTAAACTGTGCTGACCACCTCACATTAACAATGCAGCGCCTTGCCAAAATGCCGACAAAGCGAGAGAAGAGTTTTCTCGTGTTGTAATATGCGGGATGTTTGACAAAATGTGGCAGCTGCAACCGTGTAGGGGGGTGAACGAGATTTCTGTACGCGGTCCAAAGAAGTCAACAGCAGGCGCAAGCCGCGAACTCTAAACACCGCAGCAAAGTGTGTGGAACACCGTGCGTCTTCAGTCACACATCCAACCGCGCCGTCTGCATTTCTCACAACTATTAAAATCAGAAGGTTGCGGCCGGCGCCTTCAGATTTGCGCCACTATGCACGGACCGGTTGAGGATGGACATTTCGTCTGCACGCTCATATTCAGCAACGAAGCAACCTTGCATTTATCTGAAAATATTGATCTCCGCAATGTGAGAGTTTGGCGTAGTGTCAACGGCCCATTCAGCTTTGTCTGTGACACAACACAGCAAACATTAACCATCGGCGAATCTGGTTCATGCGCCGCAATTTCATGAGGATTTTCAGTAGCCCACACTCACATTGCGGAGATTAAGTTTTTAGGTTAAATTCCAGGTTGCTTCGTCGCTGAAGATCAGCATGGAGGTTCAGCATGGAGGTTCATACTACAGTACTCCCTCCGCTGTGGCGCGAATGTGAAGGCGCCGGCCGCAATCTTCCGCTTTTAATTGTTGCACGATCTGCAGACGGTACGGTTCGAAGTGTACCAGCCGACGCCCGGTCTTCCACACACCTTGCTGCGGTATTTAGAGTTCGCGGCTTGACGCTGCTGTTTACTTCTTTGTACAAAAATCTCGCTCACCCTCCTCCACGGCTGCAGCTGTCACACTTGGTCAAATATCCCGCACATTACAACACACGAAAACTCTCCTCTCGCCTTGTCAGTATTTTCGTAAGGCGCTGCATTGTTAATATGAGGTGGTGGGCACAGTCTAAACTCGCTGAGGCAAAAAATATATTCGGAAAATGTAGAATTCTGGCAACCAGTGAATGACTTAATGGTAGCCGTGTATCTCGCTCCTGTGTCGTCTTCCGTTGCTGTGACGGTATGGTCACTGAGCGACTCAACTCATGGTTTCGATCCCGTTGTTGTTTTCATGTGAGGTCAAAAGTTCTCTTAATTATTAGTCGGAAAGGTTGACAATGTTGTATTTAAAAATTCTTTTAATAATATAGATAATATTTGCACACGAAACCTGCCTCCAACGATTCTCCTGATAATGTTAAGAATCTAAGTACTTCTGTGCATCTCCAATTAATCACTGCAGTGCCTAATCTTTCATTCACAAAATGTACTAGCACTTCTGTACTAACTAATCAGATACTGCCAAAACTATGTAGTGGCTTCAGTGCTACTAGTCTAAACATTCACGGTGGTGTCTGATCGTTCCATATCCTGTCTCCCTACAACTTTCGCGCAACGACGCTCTGAGCGTGTTTTTTTAGGGAACTGACTAGTCTGAACCTGGGAGCTTTTGCTGGTAAGGAGACGCCAGAACAAACATGACATGTAGAATTAAGAAGAGTTCAGTGAGACTAGCGATGATATAACCAAATACTAAATGATCTCAGCGTCAGCTCCACTGCCCTCCCTGTAAAAGAATCTTAATACTAACTAAATTTAGCGGAAGGTGTTCCAGGCTTTCCTATTTTTAGTTAGCTGGTAAAATAACGTCGAAAAGCAGATAACTTTACCATTGGAAATTTTATTCTACTCACAAAACATCGTTTATAAACTGCACTATTGATAAAAGGAAATGTGTTAATACAGGATGGTAAAAACCAACTGCATTCAATAAAAATGTGAACGAATATTCCCTGAATGGGTTTCCAAGTTCTACAATCAATCGAAGGATGATCTATGCCATATCACATCTGTAATCTAGGTTTAATTTAAGTTTCACAAAAGAGAAAACTATCAAAATGGACTACAGTGACCCTCAATTATCTTTAAATACTTACCTAACTTGTCGTAAATTACAGTGGCTGATGTGGCTTCTCAATAACTATATAAAAGAAAAATTATCGCGTTTCAGATTTTTACTTCAAGTGGCAAATGTGAACACCATGAGTTTTAAGTAACGATCGACAATAGTATTACGCAAAAAGGGGGTGTAACAGATGAGACTTCTGCAGTTCTCAGTGAAGCCTTATGCGCTCAAAAAATGCGCCATCGCATGCGTTCATTACCTTGTCGGTGCTTAGGCAGCGTCAGGACAGCGGCGGGCAGCACAGCTCCGCTCACCACGCCATCTCGGAAGCAACTCCCCTAACTTCTCCTTACTACAGTTTACCGAAGTTGGTTTAAAAAAACTATCTGGCTGTGTTTTCAACTGGCCAATCAGGGTCTCAATGTTAACCTTAAGCTCTGCATACAAAAATCCAGTCTATCCAATGAGAAACGTTATACCTTTCGTGGTGGGGCAATGTTTTTAAAGTTTGCAACGTAACAGAGACGCTAAAAAGTCTCACGCTAAAACCTGCAGCTGGTGTGGTCCTTTTAGCGGTATCGTGAGATCTATACTGTTCTTCTGGAGGCCTCTATCTTTTAACATGGGCTGGGGGTGGTCCTAATGTAACAGACACGTGAAAAAGTATCATGCTGAAACGTACGGGTGGTAGTCTTAGCAGTAGGCTGGCGACGTGGGTGTCCAGTCCGTACCATATCGTAGGGCCTTCTAGCTTAACACGGTTCTGCTCTCAGCTTCTGTTCTCGTTTCTCCCCTCGGATCTGCATCGGTCTCACGCTGGGAAGGTACGACATGCATTTAGGCATTCTTGTGTTAGTCTCTGGTATTCCATTTGCTCACTGGTTACTCATATTACTTTGGTTAATTTAATGTCACGATTTATTTGGAGCTATGTGACATACTACTGGATTTGCTTATCATGTCAGGGTTTTCATGGAAGGTGTTGGATTTGCCTGACACCTTACTTATCACCACCCTTCGAACTTAATTTTTGCACTGAATGTAGGCAATGATTGAATCGTTGTCTAAGTCAGTCAAAAATTTTCTAATTTATCTACATTTTGTAGCATACTGTTCAGCCACGTTATTCTGTTCTATGCTAGTTTGAATTACTAATTTATACTTTTATATTCTTCCACATTATAATGAAAAATGACAAGAGAAGAATATTTTTATTCTATTATTAATTTTTAATTATTTTCTTTCATTATTTAAGTGTGAAGTTTGTTTTTTAAGAAGTTTGTTATCGAAAGTTAGGAGTCTTCCACATCGATTTTCTTAGAAATATTGTTTTCATAAATGTAGTAATTAAGTAAAATCTATTCCTAACAAATTTTCTAAATATCATGTGTAAGTAAAAATGTTTTCGTTTCTAGACACTCCTTTCAACATTGCTACACTAACATATAATAATTATTTCCAAGAATGGCTTTGACAAAGAAATATACATACATAAGTATTGACATATTATCCTAATAAATGGTACAAATGTTAATCAAAAGGAAAACATCCAACAAGATAATTTTTTATTCTTTGTATTTATAAGGAGAAAATAAGTAAAATATAGTTATTCTTTTATTTTTTGAGGAGAAAATAAGTTTCATATTGTTTCTTTATATACTGTCCATTTCAGAACTAATGACTTATTTTTATTGATTGTCTATTTTTTACTTAAGTCCATAGTCAATGACTTTTATTTTGTAGTTTATTAGCTGTCTGGTGTGCTTAACTTATTTAGTTTTTCACACATTTCTTTTGCACAATTCCTACATCACATAATTTGATTTCACACATTCACACAATCCTATGAATGTTTAAGCATGAGGTTGGTAAATGTTTTTGCACAAAGGTGATGGACTTGAGCGAGATGGATGTGGGCAAGTATTTGATGTACAGCTTCGTTCATTGTTTCTTGTTGGCTTTGCAAGTGTGTGTTGCTGTTGGGGAGGTCCCATAATGGAATGGAGCTGTGAGTGCAGAATCTCGTGGTATACTGGCTTTGTATCCGTGAAATTCATCGTTATGTGTCGCTGAAAGCGGTATTTTTGTAGTAATACTTCGCAGGCGACTAGTTTACAATAGGATAGGGATTTGGGAAGGTATGTCGTCTACTCTTCACCCATCTTCTTTCTTGGTGTCAATCTTGCGAATCTTATACTTCTGTTCTTCCTGCTTTTTTCTCTGCTTCTTACTTGCTTCTTGGTTCTTCTCTGTGCAGGATATGGAAATATTTATTGATAACTAGTCGCTTTGAAGTTCTCCTCTTTTTTTTTTGCCAGCGCTGGCTTGCCCAAGCAGTCTTCCCGTCGGGCCCTTTTTTGCTCGCTCCGCTGAGTGGGGGGTGCCCCGGTGTTCGAGCGGTGAAATCCGGTGTCCCTGCACCCCGTCACTTCTGACGTTCCGCGTTCCATTGCGTGTCTGCAGGGTTCCGTGTAGAGGGCTGATTTACTGCTCTACAAGGGCCCTCTGTTGGTCTCTCTGTTCTTCCCTTCTCTCACTTGTAGAAATCGTGCCTTGCTAATTACGTCCTGCCTTGCTAATTAGTCCTTTTCTTTCTTGATACTTCTTGCATTGCAACTTGTGGGTCATCCCTTCTCTTCTTTGCTGGAGTTTTTACAATGGTTCTTACAAAAAGTTTTACTTATAATCATCTAACACACGTCTAGTACGTACATTGTTTTGCGCGTTCTTAAAAAGCTTTACAAATTTCGGCGCCCTTTCCATGTTACAATTGTAAGATATTTGGATTCTTAACGTCTACTCAAGAATCCTCAAGTTGGTTATTTTATTTTTGTGTAGTGTCGTGGTGTATAGCATTTTACTATTTCATGCTGTTAGACAATCTACGTTTTATCCCTTCACATTAATATATGGTACTATTGGTGTTATTATTGAAACTACTTTCATTTTCCCACCATCCTCTCTCTTCATTCTTCTTTCTCCTGACGATCTTATATGCAACATAATCTTGAAATATTGTGCTGAATATTTACCAGTAATAAAATTAATCTTCAAACTTGTAGTGAAAGTGTTTAATACTGCCAGCCTTAGGTAAAAATACCTCTGCTTTATCTCGTAAAATACCCTCTAATTCTGTTTTACTTTGTTCCAAAATACCTTGAACTTCTTCCAATTTTTCATCGATTTCTTTATGGACTTCTAACGTTAGTTGAGGCCATTCCTTCTTTTGTGCATGCCATTCTCATTCTTCATCCTCTTTATCTCGCGTCATTCTTAATTGTTTGTTTATAATGGGCATTTCTTCAAATTTTAGCTTTTGCTCAAAGAGAAGTGTGACATTCCCGAATGTTACGCTACCTTTCCCCATATCTAATATCGCTCGTCTCTCATTTAAAGAATCTGCACCTATAATCAAATCTACAGTTACTTTAGGTATAATCACGAAGTTGGCTTCTATCTTTTTACCTTGGCACGAAAGAGTTAACCTTGTTTGTCTCGTAACTTCCGCAGCATTGTTTCTAATAGGACCTCTTACTTTAATCTAATGTCATTTCAGAACTGGCAATTCCTCATTGGCATTACACTGCATGAATAAATTTTCTGAGATCGCAGTCAGTACACGTCCGCTATCAATTACAATATTGACTGGGATATGCTTTACCATGGCCTTCACAATTGGTTGAATTTGAAAGGGTTGGTTCTGTTCTTCTTCTTCTTGCATCAACGAATCCTCCACTGAATCATAAATGAGCCTTTTTAGGAATTTCCTTTGTGAATTCTAACTTTCTGTAGGATAAGCTTCGACTGCTACTTCTCTCTCCTTTATTTCCTGTTCTCTATTTCTTCCTTCATTTACGCTTTCTTCTACATCCTCTACTTTTACCTCATCCTTGTCTATCTTCTCCTTCTTCGTCGCTACTGTGACATAATCGCGTCTAAATGCTCTAATTATTGCTTCATAACTTCCTTCATTATATACGTTGGGTTGTGTGCCCACTCGTAATTTATTCACAACTTCTGTCGACTGTGCATTATCCTCATTGAATTCGCTTTCCCTGGTTTCCATCTCAAATACCTGTGCAATACTCATAACTTCGTCCTTTCCTCCTACATTCGTTGTGCATGCCTCTGGTAATTCAGCTTCCTCGTCAGTATTCTCCCAATTAATTTCGTCCCAATACGATATTGTTATTTTCTTGTCTTCGTTTGCATCTGGTCCCTGCGGATTTGTTTCTTCCTTCTGTTCTTCTCGTGATAAGATTTTTACTTCTCTGTTCAAGGTGCTGCAATTGTCATGGGTCGGTGCGTCATTCTCTTTGGCATGGGCGCTTAGCTGTCAATTCGAACGTTTATCGGGCTTTGGTGACCTTACCTCCACCTCTTCTATCGGTATTCTCTTTTCTTGTTCAGCTTGTTGATAGTGATTTCTTTGTTGATAATTTGTCGGTCTATTGAGTCTCCCCTACCCGTTCCAGTTGTCGTTATTTCCTCTGTAATAGTAGTTGCCGTTCCTGGGTGAATTATAGTTATTGCCATATTCTCTTCTAAATCCATAACCGGTTCTTTGTTGAAATCTATCACGTGGTTCGAAATTATTGTTCCTTCGTACTGTGTCTTGTGGATTCCACTGCATTTTGCTTTCGTTTTCACGTGCGCTTCGTCTTTTTCTTGCGTCATCTTCCGAAAATATGAACTCTAGTTCCCTTAGAATACCTTTAAGTGCATCGACGTCATTGCCTCCGCGACCTATTAATGATTGCTGCTATTTCAATGGTAGCTTCATCGCGCATAATTTATTCAACTCTCCGTCACTGTATGGTACATGTAAGCATTGATTTTTCTTTGCCATTAATTAGAAAAATATCACGGAACTCTTCTCTCCCGAATTTTCAAAATATGGGTTCTGTAATAATTCGTACTTCACTCTGTTCTGTGCTTCGCTGGACCAATATCGTGAGAGAAACTTCTCTCAGAAATCTTCGTACGATCGGCATGTCGCTGCAACATTTTGCACGATTTCTGCGACTGTTCCTGACATGTGTGCAAATATAAAGTCTAATTTGTGTGCTGGCGTCCAGTGTGCTGGTAATCCTACTCGGAACTGATCAATAAAAGTTCGTGGATGTAATGAGTTTCCTTGTCGAAAGTGTTGAAATTTTCCTACTGTGAGGAAATGATCGTTGTCGTACTTCGTCATAGTTCCATATGAAATTCGTGATTCTTCGCCACTTTTGTTTCTGATCATTTCTCCCGTCATTCTTTCCTGTTGTGGTAGATCCATTGGATATTTTTCACTGTAACTTTCGCGTAACCGCGGTGCAAGCTGTCTGATTTCACATACGCTACTTTCCGCCTGTGATTGGAATCGCAAATGCGTAATCTCTTCGTTAATTGCTTGCTTTTCCGGTGCTGATACAGATGTGGTTGCAGACTCTGTGCTTGTTCGATCCTGTTCACTACGCTCTTCAATGGTATGCAACAACTCTGTTCTCAATTTCTGAAATTGTCCCTTCGTTTGCGCTTCTATTTTGGCTATGCGGTTATCATATCTTTTCAACGCTGCTTTTGTGGTACATTTGTGTAACACACTGTTTTCAACAAGTTCACGCACTGTACCTGCTGCTTGTCTAGTAATTTCGTTTATTGTTTCTCTAATTTCTTGACTTCTCCGTGGGTGTTGTTGCGTAATGTTTTGATCTCGTTCTGAATGTCATTACGGAATGTTTTTACGTCCGCTTGTACCTTGTCAATGTCTCTTCTCAACTGATTGTAACCTGTTATTAAGTTTCCTATCACTCCTCGAGATTCTATTGCCTCGTCTTCAATATGACTTAGGTGTAACTGAATTTTTTTGTTTTGTTCTTTAATCTCACACATTTGTCTCGTGGTTTCTGTATTCTGAATTTGAATTTGGTTTGATATGTCTTTGTTTTGCCTTGTCACGATTTCCGTAATTTGTTGTAATAATTCTGCCAGATTGGTGGGTCCTATTGCGTTTTTTTCCGAAGTCCTACGCTCTGTGTTTTCGCCCAAGTGTTGGTTCGCAACCGATTGCATTGAACTGTGCTGTGACACATTTCTGCTCGCATTCCTTGTACTCTGTGATGAGGGAGCTCTGATTACTTGTACTATGGGTTCTACGTATTCAAGACGCAAGTTAGAATCCTCATCGGCTGTCTCTCTCTACTTTCCTGCTCCCCTGTCGTATGCTGACCTAGGTTTCCTGTGCCTTGACGTACATTATCCTCGTTATGGTGCGTTATCTGTACTATTTCTCGCGATACTGCATTGTCTGTTCTACTGTCCTCTATTCTCTGTCCATCTTCATGCTGGGTCTCTACCTCAATTCGGTGAAGGTCTCGATCTGCCATTGCTAATCTTTCTGAATCCCTTATTTTCTGTTTTAAAAGCAATTCACTCGCCCGCCTTCGCGTCAACATGCGCTCATACGATCTCACGGTTTTCATAAACTTTTTGTTCACACCACTTGACAAACCATTCAGTTATTTGTGGGGTCAGAACCAACTTGTCAACGATGTATCCGCCACCTGTGCGCTTGCATTGGAGAGAAAACTTAATTCTAACAATTTTTTACAGTTCATACCTTAATTATGCTGTTGTCTCTGCTAGAATGTTATTGAATACTTTCTTGAACACTTTTACTATCTATCGCTGCACCTACTGTTTTCGACTACGTACAACTTTAGAAAAAAAAATTACTACGAAACTTGTTCAGCAGGATATTATTCTGACCTAGTTAGGCATGTGGTCTACCTTCAATCATGGTATTTTACCATCATGGCATGGTCGCCATTTTCTAAACATTCATGGTGGTGTCTGTTTGTTCTATATCGTGTCTCCCCACCACTTTCGCGCAACGACGCTCTGAGCATGTTTTTTAGGGAATTAACTAGATTCAACTTGGGACCTGTTGCTGGTAAGGAGACGCCAGACCACACATGACATGTAGAATTCAGAAGAGTTCAGTGAGACTAGCGATGATATAACCAAATACTAAATGATCTCAGCGTCAGCTCCACTGCACTCCCTGTAAAAGAATCTTAATACTAACTACATTTAGTGGAAGGGGTTCAAGGCTTTCCTATTTTTAGTTAGCTGGCAAAATAACGTCGAAAAAGCAGTTACGTTTACCATTGGAAATTGTGTTCTACTCACAAAACATTGTTTATAAATTGCACTATTGATAAAAGGAGATGTTTTAATACAGGATGGTAAAATCCAACTGCGTTAAATTACAGAGGCTGATGTGGCTTCTCAATAACTATATAAAAGAAAAATTATCGCGTTTCAGATTTTTACTTCAAGTGGCAATTGTGAACACCATGAGTTTTAATTAACGATCGACACTAGTATTACGCAAAAAGGGGGTGTAACAGATGAGACTTCTGCAGTTCTGAGTGAAGCCTTAAGCGCTCCAAAATGCGGCATCGCATGCGTTCATTACCTTGTCGGTGTTTAGGCAGCGTCAGGGCAGCGGCGGGCAGCACAGCTCCACTCACCACGCCATCTCGGAAGCAACTCCCCTAACTTCTCCTTACTACAATTTACCGAAGTTTGTTTTTCATCTGACCAATCAGGGTCTCAATGTTAACCTTAAGCTCCGCATACAAAAATCCTGTCTATCCAATGAGAAACGTTATACTTTTCGTGGTGGGGCAATGTTTTTAAAGTTTGCAACGTAACAGAGACGCGAAAAAGTCTCACGCTAATACCTGCAGCTGGTGTGTTCCTATTAGTGGTATCGTGAGATCTATACTGTTCTTCTGGAGGGCTCTATCCTTTAACATGGGCTGGAGGTGGTCCTAATGTAACAGAGGCGTGAAAAAGTCTCACGCTAAAACTAGCGGTTGGTAGTGGTCCTTTTTGTGTTATCGTAAGATCTATACTGTTTTCCTGGAGGGCTCTAGCTTTTAACAGTGGCTGGGGGGTGGTCCTTGACGTAACAGAGACGTGAAACAGTCTCACCCTAGTGTGCCCTAGTGGTTAGCTGGCGACGTGGGTGTCCAGTCCGTCCCTTATGGTAGGGCCTTCTAGCTTAACACTGTTCTGCTCTCGGCTTCTGTTCTCGTTTCACCCCTCGGAACTGCGTCGGTCTCACGCTGGGAAGGTACGACATGCATTTAGGCATTCTTGTGTTAGTCTGTGGTATTTCATTTGCTCACTCGTTACTCGTATTACTTTGGTTAATTTAATGTCACGATTTATTCGGAGCTATGTGACCTACTGCTGGATTTGCTCATCACGTCAGGGTTTCGATGGAAGGTGTTGGATTTGCCTGACACCTTACAACTGCACATAATTTTTTATTACATCGAAAGGTACAGAAACTGTAATAGTTTTGGTGCGATACAGAAATCTATCTGATACGTTGCAGGCCTGCATCGCGCATTTCTTGCTAATTTGCATACTGCCGTAACCACAAACACTGTCTCACTTGGTGGCAGAGGCACTCGTTCATAACCGCTGGCTGGTGACAGAGAAAATGGCAGCTGAGTGGACAGGAATATGAATGTGCCCCTACGAAGTCGGACGTTTTGCAGCATCAGAAACCTTGCGTCGAATAATCTTCCACCAGCAACCATTTCGATTATTTGTAGAACGCTCATATTCACGCTGTGTTGGTTGTGGGACGTTAACAAATCGGCTTCGAACTTATTTTTCAGTTTTGGACGCCCCTTCTTGTGGAGCCTGCTCCAACCCCATAAGACTCCACTGTCATCCAACAGAGAATCATAGTCTCCCGCCCTACAGGAGTATCAGTCATGCTGCTATGGGACAGCATACGACACCCCACAGAATCGGTATTAATGAAAGCAAAGGATGTCCACCGTTGGTCAATTGACAAAGCATTGAAAACGAGAAAAATTTTTTAACTACAATACTCACATTGTTCTTATCATCGTGAGTAATGACGAAATATTTTTATATATAATTATAGCGAACAAAATTCAATCAAAAATATTAAATTTGAGTGGTGTGGGGCACTATTTACAAGAGAACCTCCCCATCGCACCCCCCCCCCCCCCCACCCTCAGATTTAGTTATAAGTTGGCACAGTGGATAGGTCTTGAGAAACTGAACACCGATCAATCGAGGAAACTGGAAGAAGTTATGTGGAACTATGAAAAAAATAAGCAAAATACACAAACTGAGTAGTACTTGCGAAACATAGGCAACATCAAGGACAGTGTGACCTTAGGAGCGCCGTGGTCCAGTGATTAGCGTAAGCAGCTGCGGAACGAGAGGTCGTTGGCTAACGTCTTCCCTCGAGTGAAAAGTTTGTTTATTCTCAGATAATTATCAAAGTTCAGGCACTTACACATAATCAACTTTGCTCTCCAGAATTCCAGGACATATTCAGATTTGCTTGGACATATGCAGGATTTTATGGTCTACACACGGAAAAATTTGAAAACGTTAAAAACATACGTTTTGACAGAGTACAGGGAAAACTGTGCGACTGTGAAACTGTTGCATTCATTTGTTGCTGTTTATGTGACAATCTCTTACGTTTTCAACACTTTTTTGGGAGTGTTTATCACATCCACAAGAAAACATAAATCGGGCAAGGTAGTAGAATCTTTTTACCCATTCGCCAAGTGTACAAGTTAGGTGGGTTGACAACATATTCCTGTCATGTGACGCACATGCCGTCACCAGTGTCGTATAGAATATATCAGACGTGATTTCCTGTGGAGGAATCGGATGACCTATGACCTTGCGATGAAATGTTTTCGGTTCCCATTGGAGAGGCACGCCCTTTCGTCTACTAATCGCACGGTTTTGCGGTGCGTTCGCAAAACACAGACACTAAACTTATTATAGTGAACAAAGACATCAATGAACGAACGGACAGATCATAACTTTGAGAAAATAAAGAAAGTAAATTTATCACCCGATGAAAGGGTTGAACCAAGAACCTCTCTTCTCGTAGCTGCTCACGCTAACGACAGGACCACGGCGCTCCTGCGCGCACACTCTCCTTGGTGTTGCCTATCTTGCACATGGAGTACTCAGTATATTTTGCTAATTTTTTCCATAGTTCCACACAACTTCTTCGTGTTTTCTCGATTGATCTGTGTTCAGTTTTGTGGTCTTCAGTCCTGAGACTGGTTTGATGCAGCTGTCCATGCTACTCTATCCTGTGCAAGCTTCTTCATCTCCCAGTACCTACCGCAACCTACATCCTTCTGAATCTGTTTGGTGTATTCATCTCTTGGTCTCCCTCTACGATTTTTACCCTCCACGCTGCCCTCCAATACTAAATTGGTGATCCCTTGATGCCTCAGAACATGTCCTACCTACCGATCCCTTCTTCATGTCAAGTTGTGCCACAAACTTCTCTTCTCCCCAATCCTATTCAATACTTCCTCATTAGATATGTGGCCTATCCACTGTGGCAACTTATAACTAAACCTGAGGGGGTTGGGATGGGGAGGTTCCCTTGTTAGTGTGCAAAATAGATGTGGACCTCAATCTGCCTCAGCTACTCTAGCAACCCTGTCACCATGAGTGAATAGGACTCTAGCAACGCTGTCGCTGCGACTGGACAAGATGCAAGCAACGCTGTCGATGTGACTCAAGAAGATGCAGGCAAGACCCTCATCATGAGTGGGCGAGACTATGGCAACGCATGCGCTGCGATCGAAGAAGGAGCGAGAGCCTTGAGTGATGAAAGTCGTGGACCACTTCTCTCCATCTTTAACTTCATCAGAGAGAACTACTACGACATGAACGTCGGAAAATCGTTCGCTGACTCCTGGGCTCCTCTCTACGAAGAGAAGAACATCCTCATCGAGAAACATGTTTGTGGTTTTGTATGGCGTTCCAAAACGAGAACCCTCTCCTTTGAGGTTGACTGAAAGCAATTCGCTTGAAGAGAGCAACTTACTTGAAGATGCAAAGGTCGATTATTTGACTGTCGAAAATTCAGCAAAAAACTTGACAGACGCTGATGGCGTGACGAGCCAGTTGTAAGAGAGCAGGCGCTAGAGATTTAGAGCTTGCACATTCGGCAGAAAACTTTGCAGTCTCCAGTGAAGTGGTCAGCTCGCTTGAAGAGAGCAATGTGGGCGAGAATACAATTATTTCACCACTGCAAATTCAGAATTAAACTTAACAGCAGCCGGTGGGGTGATCAGACGGCTGCCAGCGAGGAATTGGGCCGAAAATCTCGTGGAACTTATTATTCTTTGAGCTGATCTGGCCCTTGCTTATGTGTTGGTTTAAACCTTGACTGTTACTCTGCGTTTGGTTACCCGCGCTTGTTGTGGTTACGTCGTGGCTCTTCCTCTTTCTGCATGTGGCAGCGGCAGTGTGTATCGATATTCGCACCTCATACTATCTTTGGTTTGGTGTTTATAGTTCGCGGCTAGCCGATGTGCGGCAGTCGGTCGGTTGGTGTGGATCAGCCAGGAAAACTCCACGCGGCGCAGTCGAAGAGTGTGGGAGCTGTTCCAGTTGCTACCGAGTTCATTTCTCACCGACCCAGGACATCAGAGTTGAGTGGAGATTCAATTACCAAAGCAAGTCTGTTCACATTATGCCGCTGGTTTTCATAGTTGGCTTTTGGGGGTATTCCCGTGAGCAACAGCAAGTGTTCGAGTTGGCGACAGATTGACCACCATCCGGTGGAGTTTAACCGTATTTTGGTTATTTGAAGTCCAAGTGCACCAGCGGAATTTTCTGCTTTGTGGCTGTTAGCATTCCGGTTACGTGCCCTGGCCGCTGACGTAAAAATCAGGCAGTGTCCTTTCCTCACCGTGTTGTCGCTGTCCAAGACGTGTGTGTAGTTTTGACAACTTGTGCATACTTGGTTGTGGGCGGCTACGCCTCTTACGTTTTGGCTTTGGAGATCCTTCTGCTCTGGTCGGATGGGAAGCATGTCATCTTGTTGGTGGGCCCGTTGACTGTCTCGTGATTGGGCTGGCGGCGAATCAGATACAGTTGGGTCGACTACCTATTCTTCCCCCCCCCCCCCCCCTCTCCACCAAGCGAAAGTTTCAAGTGCAAACCGACAACGGAAATTTCTGAGCGCCACTGGCTGTACTGCCTTTTCTTATTGGTGTTTGATTGTGTATTTTAATGGCTTATAGCCAATGGTTTGAATTTGTATGCCTTCAGTCACTTTTTAAATAACGGACCTTGTGCATCTTCAAAATTGAAAGTTCCTTACTTGTCAAGTCTTGCATTGTTTGGGCCTTCAGCCTCATTTAAAATATTGCTTTTAATAAAGCTTTGGGCCATCTGCCTTTTGGAAACTTAGTGTAGTTGTGTCTTTCAATAATGAGCCTGTCGCTGCTTTAAAATCTAAATTCCTCACATGCTAAATCTTGGATTGTTTGGGCCTTCAGCATGTGGAAAATATTGTTTAAACATAAATTTTTCGTGCTTCCGCCTACTAAAAATTATTTTAGTTATTTTAAGTAATCGTCCCTTAACCGTTTTTATATTAAGATTCTTGTCTTTCAAGTATCACACTGTGTGGAGCCTCCAGCCTAATTGAAGATAACGCATCCAGTCTTGTGTCTTTTAAATTAATTTTACCTGCAGTCATAGCATGGGCCTTCAGCCGTCTTTAAGTTAAACTTGTTTGCTTTTCAAGTGTTAGATTTGTTGGGCCTTCAGCCAAGTTATAAAACTTACTTATGTGAGGCCTTCTGCCTTCTTAATATTCTGTTTTGAGTCTGAATTTTAAGTTTATGGCTTTCAGCCGTTTCTAAATTTAAGTGGTTGTGCCCTTAAGGCATATGACAGTGTGGCGTATTCAGCTGACAACTAATGTCAAAAATTTTTGCTGTATTGTTTGGACAAATAAATCAAGGTATATGTGTTTGAGTGTAACTGAAAGCACCCGTTTGGCTCCTTTCCACAATTACTACTACCTGTTCTGTTCTGCGGACTAAAGATGGAGTTTCATTCCTGTGAATAACTCAAGAGATTCAAAAAAAATTTACGTCATATTTCTCAAAGATAGCAGCATCCCCTTCGTGCTGAGTATGACTAGACACAAGAAGAAAATCTTAGTCCACATAATATTGTGCCGAAGAAGTGGATCCTCTTGACTGTCGAAAAGTTCATAGAATCAGTCATGACCTTCGGCACGAGGCAGTGCAACAAAGTTCGCAAGTACTATTTGACCACCGAGAAAATTTTCGAGACTTCCAAGCTCAGCACCTTGCAGACGACTTCCAGACTCGACTGCACATCAAAGAGGAGGAGCTTCAAGAAGGGAAGTCTAAGAACAAAGACTCAGGCAGGTTGCCTACAAAGCTTCAAGAATTAAAAGCAATCAAGTCATCTATGTCGTCACTACAGACAGATTTCAAAGAGACCACATCTTCAAGTTGGTGGATCAACGACAAACACGTTGATGTCAAGGCTCGCTACGTACAACATAGGAGAGCATCCCTACAACAAATTCCGCTACGTGTTCACTAACGAGTGTGTCAGCTTCAAAGCTATCAAGAGAAGTTCAAGGCTGTCTTCAAGTGCTTCAGGACTGAAGAAGAGAAGGAGCTGTACAACATGAACTTCGATGACATCACACACTACCTTCGTCGAAGAAGTATCCCCTTCAATCTTGCACAAACACGACCTCTATCTACCTCAGCTGGTGCCGTATTCCTATTCTTCACGTATGCTGTAGTACACTTTTCACATATTCTGTCGTGTCCGTCTCTATGCGATGGTTGAACATAGAAAGGGCTTAAATCTTTAATTTCTTGACAAATTCTAAATTTTTTTGTAGATGGATTCAGCCCTATATCAGCTGGCGCCACCTTCCTATTCTTCATGTATGCAAGGCTACATGTTTTACGTTTGCTGACTTGTTCGTCTCTATATGCTGGACGAACATAAACAGCTTAAATATTTTATTTCTTGGCAAATTTTACATTTCTTTTTTTAGATGGACGCAGGCCTGCAACTGCTTTAGCTTCTGCCATCGATTGCAGCATTTTCGAATGTTCTTCGCTCGGAATTCGGTGCAAATGCACCTTTTGGTAATATTTAGCGACGTTTTCTCCGGAGACACAAGAAATTGTATTTTCGTTGTATTTTTGTACATGACGCCTATTCGAGCATTTCTTGCTCATCGGCGTATAGGCGTCTTTTTTGAACTTATTTGAAGAAAAATTATCAATCGACTTCTCAGTGTTTCAATATTGACAAAATTTTGAGTTCACCTGCCCTGAACGCTCTCTTAAGTTCGCTTCACCTGGCGTCGGCTCCATTTATATTGAAAAAAACACACCATAATTTTATTTTCTTGCGGCAGTAAAAGTTGTCTTCAGATGTGTTCGAACACTGCGTCTCCACCTACCTAATTGATGTGTGAATTATCGAAGCAAAGCCATTTAACATATGCCCTATTCCCCTTCGCTCTCAAATTCTTTTCAATGAGGTACACGTCAGGAAATTTTGTCTTCTGCAGCTCATGCTCATAAAAAATTTCCTCGTATCTCTTCACCATCTAAGGCCATCAATTTCTATGTGATTGGCTGGAATGGATGACGGACGCAATTTCTAAACTTTCCGTTGACTAGATCGTTGTGTAGCCATTCTCGAAAATTCCTTTCAATCTGCTTGTTCTCACTTTTTAGCCTATTTTAAATTTGGGCTCAGCATCCAGAAAATTTATTGCGTCAACGGCACAGCCTCTTCATCTGCGCCTCTTGGAGCCATTTTTATAGTCGAATGCCTCGTGTTGTTGTGTCCATTCACACAAAGTTGGCGACACTTACAACGTGCTGACATGACGAAAGTTTCCAACCCATATCTCATACACAAACAGCAGTTGACCGGCGTTGCCTGGTGAAACGTTGTCGTGATACCTCGTGTAAGGAGGAGAAATGCGTACCATCACGTTTCCGACTTTGATAAAGGTCGGATCGTAGCCTATCGGAACGGCGGTTTATCGTATCGCGACATTGCTGTTCACGTAGGTCGAGATCCAATGACTGTTAGCAGAATATGGAATCGGTGGGTTCAGGGGGGTAATACGGAACGCGGTATCAGTAGCATCTTATCCACATGGCTGCAACGGATCGTGCAGCCAACAGATATGGACGTTTGTAAGACAATAACCATCTGCACGAACATTTCGACGATGTTTGCAACAGCATGGACTATCAGCTCAGAGACCATGGCTGCGTGTACCCTTGACGCTGCATCACAGACAGGAGCGCCTGCGATGGCGCTCTCTACGACGAGCCTGGGTGCATGAATGGCAAAACGCCTTTTTTTCGGATGAATGCAGGTATTGTTTACAGCATCATGACGATCGCATCCGTGTTTGGCGACATCGCGTAAACGCACATTGGAAGCGTGTAGTTGTCATGGCGAGTCTGGCGTATCACCCGGCGTGATGGTATGGGGAGCCATTGGTTACACGTCTCGGTCAGCTCTTATTCGCATTGACGGCACTTTGAACAGTGGACGTTACATTTCAGATGCTTTACGACCCGTGGCTCTACGCTGCATTCGATCCCTGCGAGACCCTACATGTCAGCAGGATAATGCACGACCACATGTTGCAGGCCCTGTACGGCCCTTTCTACATACAAAAAATGTTCGCCTGATACTCTGGCCAGCACATTCTCCAGATCTCTCATCAATTGCATCAATTGGAAATGTCTGGTCAATGGTGGCCGAGCAACTGGCTCGTCACAATACGCCAATCACTACTCTTGTTGAACTGTGGTATCGTGTTGAAGCTGCATGGGCAGCTGTACCTGTACACGCCATCCAAGCTCTGTTTGACTCAAAGCCCAGGCGTATCACGGCCGTTATTACGCCTAGAGGTGGTTGTTCTGCGTACTGATTTCTCAGGATCTATACACCCAAATTGCGTTAAAATGTAATCACATGTCAGTTCTAGTATAACATATTTGTCCAATGAATACCCGTTTATCATCTGCATTTCTTCTTGGTGTAGCAATTTTAATTGCCAGTAGTGTAGTTTTGACGGGAAGTGTGGGGAGTAGAAGTCGTAGAGGAGGAGCAAGTGCTGAATATACTGTAGTAACCTCATTCAGAATGATGTAGGGTGCAGTAGTTATTTGGACGTGAAGAAGTTTGCGTGTGATATAGTAGAATGGACAGGTCTTTAAAATTGGTTTTCAGACTTTCTGTTTTAAAACACCTTATCTTTCACTTGGTGTATTTCCTTATTTTTTACAACCGACTGGCAGAATATGTCAGGTGTAGCTTCAAGGATGACGTGTGGGGAATACATATATATTTAAAGTATGGGTAGTTGAAAATCCCAGGTTTTTGCTGAAGGATAGATGTCGTGCATCCAGTGCATTTCAATCTATTGAGCCTATGTCTAGCGTCTTTCCCTTTTTTTCCTTCGTTGTTTAGAGGGGTATTAGGAAAGTCATATGCTACGTAATGAGTTATACATAGCATTCTGTAGTTAGCCGATATGATCTGTTTACAGTGATTGCTTGTCATTAGGCATGACTGCATTGCATGTTCAAGTTCCAGATGAAGGAATATTTCATGTGTAAACAATGACATTGCTTTATCATTGTGTGTATTCCTTGATTTTTTGGTCTATTTCGTCTCTTACACAGTTCAATCGTTCATGTAACTTAATTACAAGGGTTTTACATAGGCTTGTAGCGTGATCTTGGACAGAAGGTGGAATAAATATAGCTTGTTTCGTTTCTGTGCTTGCAAAATAATATGGTCTAGGTGCTAGAACAATGTTAAATGACTTTTTGTGGGGTCGGCTCTTAAAATCGAATTGCTTAGCGAAGGTTCCTGCTTATTTGTGAAGGGGCTGACCTGATCGCTAATTCTGCCTCATGTTGGACCGTGACATCAGTATGCTCTGTCATCTGTGTACGGGGCTGTTCTTTCATTCCTCGACCGATGTCGGGTGTGTTCCGTGTGTGTAGCAGTGCAGACGTGGCTCCTCGACGTGGCGTCCCTGCGGCTGGCGTAAAACTTGTTGAATGGTGATCACCGAGTGGGGCTTGTACTTACCTGTTCCTCACGACGTCTGTAATTGACTGCACAGTTTGGCGTGGGAAGTTGAAACGGAACGTTTCAAAGAGCAGCCCAGCAGGGCATAACCTAAGCAACGTGTGTCGGCTGTCCACCAGGAAGCGTGCTGCCGTTGCGTCAGCCGTGTTGCGTTGAGTCTGTGTCGCTTTGCTGCCAAGTCCTGCAACCGGGTTGCCTGTGCTATGGTTGCTGTTGAATCCTGCTCGTTCTTGTGTGACTGTGTTGCTCTATTCCTTGATTTTTTGTTAGTCTGTCTCGATATGTTCCCCTATCATTGAGAGTATGGTAATCTATGAGTTGGCTTTGTCTTTTGGCCTATCAGGTTTAGAAGTCACCTTCATTTCAGCTTGATTCTGTTCTAGAGCGATTGTTTTCAGTTTCACAGCCGGGATGAAGAAACGTTGCAATGTGTTTGAAGCAGGTGTCCTGTGAAAGGAGTAATTTATGTTTCTATCTTCTGGCGCCTCTAGTCCCTCGGCTACTTTTCTTCCATTTCAGATTCCTTAATCTTACTTAGAAATGGATGTTAAGCGATGGCATTCAGTTCTGATGCTCTCGTTTCTTCGTGATTTTTGTCGAATTTTGGATACTACCGATGATCGTGAATCTTTTACTAGCACTTTGCTTAACTATCTTGGAGTCGTCACAAATCGACGACGCTCTAATCTGCTATTTAAGGCTGGCTGTTCGCCGACGGTTATGCTACGGCTCGTTTGAATTTTTTTCCGTAAACTACTGGGATTGTGGGGAATAATTCTTGTGATTCCCTCGCCCATCACTTGGCGTTTTTTTTAACATGATAGCGTTGTGAATGTTTATATTTTACTCCACGTTGACTCCTATTGAGGCTGGGTGTTTTATATCAAAGATTAGAATGCACGTATTTCCGCTTCTACTATGGCCTCGTTGGTTTGATCAAGTTGGTGACAGATATAATTGTGTAGATTGATTTCTCTGCATGGGCATCGGGTGTTTTCTATGACAATAACGCTAACTTCTTCTTCTCTTGCTATGTTTTCAAGGAGTTTGGTTTTCGCTCAGAAACCCAATGTGTTGACAAAGTAGATAGTGACAATACTTTTCTCAGGCTTGTTGCTGGTGCCTCGTGCTGGGTTAGGTTTATGCCTCCTTGTCCGTCTACTTGGCGATATAGATATGGATCCATTTTTGCCAAAGAATGTCGTAGGAACTTTTTACAAATTGTTGTTATTCTTCCACAGTTCTGTTTTTATAAATGCCTCTTTAAGTTATGTACTTCCCTGTTAAAGAGTAGTACACGGAACAGTGATTTTTAGCATCTGCTACAGTGCCCTCACGAACCTCTAGCTTAACAAATCACAATATTGTCTCACAAACGCAATAACTATAATCTCATACAATTCTGTCTTTCAACACTTTGCTTTTACTTCAAGCCCCATTTCACACTCACAGTTAATTTTTTTTTTTTTACTATACCTGTTTAAGCCACTCTAAGCAATCGAACCACAAATAAGCTCAGAAAACCAATTTTCACGTTCATCCACATACTACTTCAGCCATTGGCCTCCTCTTTTGATTATATAGAGATATGAATGTCTTTCGTCAGGGTATTTAAATTATAAATCATATAGATGTACAAGTTTCACACATATAGAAAATTTAACATTTGTTAATTAACACTATATATGACATTATATTCATATATGGATCATTGCCACAGTAGATGGCACTGCTGAATGAGAATTCCTCTGACCACATGCTGTGTGCTTCTTGTATATAACAGGCTGTGAGCTTCACACAGTGTATCGAAACCAGCTATTTCTATTTGCGAGCAAGCTGAGATGGTGTTTGTGTACGGCCAAGCAGATGGAAACGGTCGAGAGGCAGCACGGCTTTACCAAAACAAGTACCCTCACACAAGGCAAGCACATTACTCAACATTTCAAGCCATTTTTGAAGGTTTGTGTGAACATGTATTGTTTGAGATAGACGAACTTGGAGTGTGGTCAGGGCCTGTGCGTACACCAGATCTGGAGGACCATGTTCTACTGGATACTGAGACCAACCATAGCTCAAGCTCCAGTCAAGCAGTCCGTCATGCAGATAGAGGCTGGCATGTGTGAATAGTGGGCCACTTTCCTCGATATTTTGCACGGATTCGTCTCAATAATAGGTGGAACCCACCTAGTCCTCCAGATCTGGTGTACCCACAGTCCGGCGCCTCATAGCATGTACATCTGTCTCAAAGGAGTCACGATCACACAAATGCCCAAAACGGACTTGAAATGTTTTGTGACGTGGTTCTTGTCTGTGACAGCACTTGCTTAGGTATAGCTGTGATGCCTCTCGACCGTTTCCATCTTTTTGACCGTGCATCTCTGCCTGTTCCCGACATGACTACCGGACCATATGCTGCCACAGCACCTTGCATCACTCACACATCTTGCTATATACAAAGCACCCAGGGCACATGGTCAGAGAACTTTAATTTTCCAGCTCCATCTACCGTGCTAACGGTTCATTTCCGGGCACATGTTCATAGGAACCTTTTTCCTACATTTCCCATTAGGAAACCGTCCCTGCAGTTTGATGGTTTTATTAATGTCCAAAACCAACAAACTGCAGCGACAGATTCCTGATGCCGAATGGGGAACAAAAGGTCCTATGAACATGTGTGTAGTGGAATTACTTGTTTGGCAAAGCATATATATATATATATTCCAAAAAAGTAATCTCAGTGCATTAGAGCACATACACAGAGGCTGCCATTTACATGTAAGCATACAGTTATAAATGAAACACACATTAGGAAATTGAAGTACTGACTGTACAATATCACATGTAATTACATTTAATGTTGTCATATCAGGTAGATTACATTTTTCTTCCAGGCTTTAATGCAGTATATTGTCAAGACATTAGGAAATTGAAAGTGGAGAAAAATACTGAAGGAGCCTACAGAGAGGATTCTACAACCAGAGACTGTTCATTGTTTCTCCTGGCCAGATTCCTCTCAGCTGCTGAACACAGCTCTACACCTGCAGGGATGCCACTTGGGTTAAACCACGCCAGTACTCTGCTTTTGAGGACGGGGAGCGTAGTTTCGTTACAGACGAAACAGACGAACAGCACTGGTCCTTGCACCATTGTAGCTAGATGTACGTAATAGACAAACTGCGCTATCCCTTGAGCCTGGTGGAACCCAATTCTAATAATAATACCTATTCCACTTAAGACAACGGCCTTAACTGACATAAAAAGACATTGCTTCTTTGAGGCAAATTTATTGTTACTAACAATTTTGAGTTGCTGCATAGAATACCGAGCACATAGATACATGTATCCAAGCACTCCCAGGCAAACCAAATTGAAAGCCACTGACAGAGAAATACCCACAAGGACTAATATACCACTGTGGATCAGGTAATATTTACTCGTCTTTTGCAAAGCAACAACTGCCGCACATACTATACTCCACGGTATTAACACATACAGCACTTGACGACGGAATAATTTGCTTACTTCAGCAGGTTCTAGGTTGTTAGGGAGCCTGAGATGACGAACACAAGCATACATCTGGTAGCAGAATGAGTTTAGCCAGATACAGCTCAGAAGTGTGAGGGCGCTATCTGTCAACACTGCTATAGGTAAGTCAGGGACGCCTGCCTTACGATACACGACCTCAGAACACAGGATCTGGGTTATGCACGTGATCTGAAAGGACAAGAACATCTTTCCAGGCAAGTTACGTAACTGGGGAAGGTACATGTATACTAGGGCAGTCGAAAAGCGGAAAATAATATTTACCAGTGTAAATGATATTTCTAAAGGCTTTAAGCTCTCAATTTTGAAATCCTTATATTTCAAGGTGGCGTTGTTTAAACTGTTTTTCTAGTTCAGTGTTTCTTCTGTCAGCTTTTGATACAATATGGTGCCAGAACCAACGTTCGGTAGAAGTGGGTAATAAAACGTCGTACAATCGTCGTAAGGCTTAATGGAGGAGAAATTGCGACACTTCAACAACAGAATAGCTCTGGAAACAGAGCAGATGACATCTGTAGCGTTCGATTCCAAGCATGATTGATCGTCAGGACTATCGAAATAGCAGCGAGCATCATGCATGGAGCGCATCATACTGAGGGGGACGTCCTGACAAATGCCGAGCGAGTTGACTGCCATCCAGGCCAGTAGGCAGAGGTTGACATTCACCCTCTGTGTGTAGGCCAAGTAGCTGGTCACAGATATGTGGGGCGACCTCTGCACCATGTCGTCCCACAGCTGCACCCGGCACTGCTCACGCTGCTTAAGGGCATCCACTGGCAGGACCTCCAGCGGACACGTGGGGTGGTCCAGGGAGTTCGCCAACAGCTGCACGCAGTCAGTGTCCACGGAGAGTGTAACGTTGCTTCTGACCTCTAGTTGCCACTCCTCATCTGCGAAAAAAAAAAAAAAAAAAAAAAAAAAGTGACAGCAAGTAGATGGCGCCCATACACTGCAGGTAACTGGATGATAAGATTGGTCGTTGTTTACCTACATTATCCACATTCAGCTACCCAGAATTATGTAGGGCGACATGTCAACACAAACTAAGAGAACTGAGGAACGCCGGCCGGAGTGGCCGACTGCTACGGTCGCAGGTTCGAATCCTGCCACGGTCACGAACTTCCGTGATGTCTTTAGGTTAGTTAGGCTTACGTAGTTCTATGGGACTGATGACCTCAGAAGTCCCATTGTGATCAGAGCCATTGAGCAGTAGTAAAATTTACTGATTTGAAGAGCGCATTCGCCCTCCGTTCCTGGCGGTGGCGCCGCTGTGGCAGTCGCAGCTTTGATGTCTCCCCCTGATGGGAAAAAGGAAAGGTTGCCTGTTCACGTGAATTTAAGGGGCGCTATTAGCTCTGTAGCGGACAGGCGATCATCATAGGCTGCACCAAACACTCCTTCCGCCTCCATGATTTCTACCTCACCATTTATTGCCGTCCGATGCACTTCACTCCTACCTTCAAATTCCTTGGCCTCGCACTCGACCGCCACCTCACCTGGACTCCCCATCTCCTTAGCATCCAAAACAAAGCTCACAACCGCCTCCACCTCCTGAAACTCCTGTCTGGCCAGATGAGGGTTCTGCATCCGTCCACCATCCTTCACACCTACATATCCTTGATCTGCCACATCCTCTGCTATGCCAGCTTAGCTTGGATTTCCACCTCTCCCCGGTTCTATAAAGCCCTCCAAACCCTGAAACGCTATGTGCTCCTCCTCGCCTTCATTCCCCCACGCACATTACGACCTCACCCCTTCCCCCACCTTCTCCTTTTCCTTGAACACATCCGAGCACTATATATAGTCTGCCACCTTGATCCCCCTCATCCCATGGTGTCTCCTTTACTCTCCACCCCTAACCAGTTGCCACACTTTTACCGTTACGTTCCACCCTCTCTCCATCTCCACACCCTCCATCTCCTTTCCCAACGCAACTTCCATCGTCTACCCCTCTCGAATGATGAGCTTCACCCTGACATCTACCCTTCCTACCAACTCTAACCATCTTCCTCAGGGCTCCCTCTCCTTCCCCTCCCTCCTCCTGAGCGGCTTCCCCCTCCTACTACCCCTCCATCTCCTGTGCCTCCTTTCAGTGTCCTGCGCTTCCTCCTGCCCTGTCTCCCCTCTTCATCTCCTGCCCCACATGTCTCCTGCCTCTTTGTGTACCCACTGATGCCCCTCCTGTCTTCATCCCGCCGTTTCCCCTGCTGCCCCATGCTCTCCCCTCATTTTCCATCCTCTCTGCCCTTTCCCACGGCAGGTCCCACCTGGTAGTTTTATTCTCCATTGCGTGTGCTCCAAGTGGGTTTTAAGTGTGTTGTTCCAGAGTGTTTTTACTAATGTGGCCGACTTTTAACGTGTGCATGTCCATTCAGTGTCTTCTCTGAGTTTTGAAGACTCGCCAACTGCGTTTTTTTAATTTTCTGATGCCTTTTAACTGTTCTCCATGAATGTCTCCATGTTAGTCTACTTTTTACCACCATCTTCTCCCATTATTCTGTTTTTAGTTCCCCTTTCTCGCCTTATCTATGTAACATTTTATTCTTATTTTAAGTTGCTGTGTCACTCGCCTGAAGAGCGGCGGATTGTGCCGCTGACAGCCCTCCGTTGCCCATATGGGGCAGGGGAATGAAATCACAATAGAGAAAAAATCTCTGTATCGGAGAGTCGGTCAGTTGAGGCGAGTCTAGACAGTTGGTCAGCCGGCTCCGTGTGGGGCAGTCAGTGTCGCCCAGAGTGCTAGTATGTGTTAGGCCACCAGTCTGCTCGAGTTGGCTCAGGCAATGGGCATTGGCGGTTGCATCGATCGGTTGGTCGGTCGCACACTGAGATACAAGATGACTTGTCCATCTTGAGCGTCGGCGCATGTGAGGTCGCCATATGAGTCCAATGGGCCGCGCCGTATAGCAAGGGGTAGTTACTTCGCGATCGACACAAGAGCCACAGGAGTCAACCTACGACATCAGTCTGGCTGGGGCGAGATGCGACGCTGTGAGATGGGAGATCATCGCGCCTTCCTCCATCTGTTGAAGTGGCTGGCAGTGGACGGTTCGGGAGAGCGATTTTGGGGTGCTGCACCAGGTCTTCACCAGAAATCGCAGTTATTAGACGCTGAGTGATTAGTGAAATATTGTTTCACTTACTTGTCAAATTCTATTTGTGTTGTTGGTCAGTCTCTCGTCCCCAGCTTGCTCGTTTCTCTCTCGCCCGCATTTGTTAGGCAGTTGGTGTTGGTCTGTCTGTCTGTGGGTTTGCCATATGTCATTAGCTGCCTCTGTCATGTTTGTCGGATTCCGAATTCCTGAAATAAGTTTTTATCTGGCCTATCATCTTGAAAGGCGGTATATGTGTAATCTAGAGCATGACTTATAGAGACTTTATGTAAGTATGAAATTCATGGGTTTTATTTAAATAGTCTTTTTTATAAAGTTGCCACCCTTCCACCGTAAGAGCCCTTTTAAAAACAAATTGCACTTTTGGTGGAAAGTAACCCATCCACTGTAAGAGCCCTTTTAAAAACAAATTGCACTTCTGGTGGAAAATAAGCCTTCAACCGTAAGAGCCCTTTTAAAAACAAATTGCACTTTTGGTGGAAAATAATTTCTTAGTGTGAGTGTTTGTACCATTTTCATCCCTCTTACTGGGTGCATATTTGATGTGTTTGTGTGAGTTGTTAAAATTTTTAGTTTAAAGTAATCTGGGGTGTTTCAGATTTGCACCAGTGTAGTTTTTCAGAGGTCAAATAATTTGTCAGCTGACGACCACAAGCAAAAGGAATAATTTGAACAAAATATTATTTTTAAACAATTGAGACAATCAGACCAAATAAAAGAAGGGAGTCATGAAAGGACAGTGCTCCAAGTGTCGACGAGATAAAAGTTCCTACAGCTGCATAAGCGCTGAGACAGGCAGCCAAGAGTTATGCTTACATAACAGGATGGCAGACCGTTTAAACGCCAATCTATCCTCTTACTAAATGCTCCTAACGTGTGACAACCAGTATAATGATGGAATAATTTAAGCAAGAGTGAACTGACAGACTGCACCACGTCTTCAGAATCCAGTGTTTAAAACACAGAAAGGCAGAAGGAGGCACCGTAATTAAGGTAGAGAAAAGACGCCACAGTCCACACCACAATCAAGGAGGCTGTCGAACTGCACATCATGCCGTACTGCATCGGAAAGACGAGGAAAAGTACACTGCCGCAAAAATATGCCAACATCCAGGGCAGGTAACTGGGGCGTTAGCGGCCACTAGGCAGTAAATTACCGCTCCTTGCACTTCACCAAATAATAACACGAAGTTGAAAAACTAATAACAGGCAGTAGATGATGGCTAATAGATTCTGCCAACTCGACACACTCCACTTATTGCTGTCCGTCTCAGGGGATCCCTTCAAGCAGCAAAGGACAAACAAATGGCATGATCACAACATAGTGGATGTTACACTACTGGATTAATGTTCACTGAACTCAATGAACTGGGTCCGGTGCACAACGAGGCTGTGGCCCTCGCAACTACAGCCCTTCAATCCGGCAAGGCCTGCGTGCCACCAGTGGTACTGGCATGTTCTCGCGCTGCCAGCCCGCTCTGCAGCTCCTAACCCAGCTGAACTCCGACACACGATACCCAGAAATACTTGAGATCGCTCCTAAGATTGTACCACAACACTCGCTATCGATAAACGCCACTGCTGTCACTCATGGACAGACAAAGCGAGCAAACGTAGTATCGTCAGTGAATGCACTAAGAAAATGTGAAGTCACATTCCGAATACACAACGACAACCAGTCAACGGCACAACCGCGAGCCAGAGCACAGCTCTACACATTATTAAATACATAACGAACTCAAATAAACACATATCAAAGGAATAAAAACAAAAGGTAGGCCAGTAACCTAATATCTCTGTGCTTTCTAAAGCACAGTAAATATTTAACTAAATTCTCCATGAATAATGTATATCGAATATAAACAAAGACATAGACGAATAAATACATTTATAAGCATGTGCTACCGTTTTTTCGTCTAACTGCCCAGCCTGACACAGTTAATAGTAATTGGCCACTTTGACCTATAACTCATGTACTATTCAAGTTACATGTCTACAATGCATAACAATGTAGGTTAGCACTCATATACCGATCCGCTGGATACGTATTTTTACATCTAAGTACGTCAATATAGAACATTCTGTTTTGACACAACTCTGTGGGGACATCGGACGTGTTGTACAAAGAAATAGAATGCAGGCTGAATCTCGTCTTTCTGATATTTCACTTTTGTCCCTGAACCTAGTAATCCCATCACGCAGATTTCAGAGAAGTGATGGATGAGATTTGTCACCAGTTTGTTTCGCTAGCGCGAGAATGTCGAGAGTGATGGTTTGCACGCATAGCTTTCTAAAGCTACATCGATCGACAAAATTTGGGTATACCGTTTAGATTTTGGAAATTCGTAGTTGAGTGTGACTTGTATAATTTCCAGTCAGATACTAAATTTTAAAGTAACAAAGATATTGAAAATCTGATTACACCAACAGAATCGTCGTGCAAATAATGGTAATATACATGTTTCTTTTTAAGATGTCATGATTCATCTGGGTATTATTAATTTCTACAACAGCTGTGAAATGTCTGCCGTTATGGTTTCGCAAAGACCACCATCTTTGGCACTGTGGGCATACACATCTCCTTCATCAACACAATGTACAGTCCTCACCACAGTGTCAACATGGAGTTCCCAGCCACGCTGTCGGCCTGGACCACCTGTTGGGGCTACCCCTCTGGCCCCGGCTAACGTTTGGCACTACGTGGCCGCCGATGAGCCGTGGCAAACCGAGAGGCGCCCTCACGGCCACGCCAACTGCGAACTTAGACAATTTTCAGGTCGCCACAGCTCGCCTGTTACACCACAGAGTAAGAAAATAAGATGCACTTACAGTCCAGAATGGGTGTATGTATTACAGGGTATTGGAGTGGGTTGTGAAGTATGATTGCCAAGTTGATGTGGGATGAGGGAAGTGTTTGGGAAGTACTATGGTGGTCAGGACGCTGGAAGTGGGAACTTCTGTACACTGAAGAAATATAGACGCTAAGAATATAGCTGATGGGATGATAAGTGACACCATACTACAATAGAACTAGAAGAAACAGCCAGCTGATGTTTCATTCAAATAGCATACGCAAGGAAAGAGGGTGGGTGTGATATAATGGTATAGGCCCAGCAGAATCCCAGGTGTGCAGAGATTAGGGGAGAAAGTTTAAGGAACTTCAGAAGAGAGGGCAATGTAATCAGCTAGTAGAGATTGCATGTGAGAGGGGGAAGACGATACATAGTGCAAGGTGTAAAGAATGGTAAAATTTTGGGAGTTCTGACATCCGAGCTATATTGGTGGAAGTAAGGCTGAGACAGTCAATGGTTTTGGAAAAACGAAGGAAGAAACAAGATTAAGGGTTAACATCGTGCTGCTCACAGAAGAGACAGAGCATAAGCTATAACTGGGAAGAATGGGGAAACAGGAAGGCGCCGCCCATCCAAAAGGACCATTGTATCATTGACATTAATCTTTTTAGGGACAACACAAACTAAATTTTGATCGAAAATCGAGTTTGGAACCACCAGCGTACCACAACATTGCCTCATTCAGTGGATATTTCCAAGTGCAGAGGATGGTTGAATGATGGAATCCTCGCATATGCCCAGTGTGCTGTTTTCTTAATTTGAGCCTGTTGTAGGCTGGGGATGCTTGATTAGTCCAAGGTATGAGAATGAAAGTGAGAGTCCTCTGCCCATGTACCAGGGAGAACTGGAGGAGCAGGTATGCAGCCTAAGTGCAATTCCGTATCTTCCTCCATGTAATTGGGCACTGTACTTGCAATGTGAGAGCTGTGACTCTATTTTACCTGTTGAGTGGACATGTCTGTAATGGACGCGGTAATAGCTTAACGTCCACATCTGAGAGACATGTTGTTGTGTGATGCTTTGAATACATTTGCATGAAACAGGCAATGAACAGAATGCATTATTGTTCTAAAGGCAGTACACTTATCTTGAGCTCCTTGTAGATGTGGCTATGTGAGCACATGTGGTATTAATTCGGGTTCAAACACATGAGCTGCTGAAAACAGTTAGCAATTCTGCAGATAATGAACACTGAACGTTTACTGCAGCTGTGACAAGTACGTGTATATTGGTGGCTCTCGACAGTCTGTACACACATGTCCAGTCCTGGCTTGACTGAGTGACGTTACACCGACACTTCCTTCTGAAAGCAGAAGTGCAACTTCATCGCTTGTCTTCACTCGTCATGGAACTGTTGATACCCTCGTGGACAGAACACTACTCAGGCTAGACTCTGACAGAACCACACACTGGCAGAGCTGGAAAAAACGTGTCCTTTGTGGTGCCTTGAAACTACAGAAGGAGTGGCTTACTGCTTAGACATTACAGCATCTCTGTGGTGGTCGACTGACGATGATGTAGGCGATTATCGTCGAGACTACATGTGTCTCCTTCAACAGTGCCATAGGCCCACATGCCATGATACACCAAGGAGAGGTAAATTAATGAAGAACACTGACGCAAGGCCTGGTGGTCAGAAACTTTATACTTCCATCCCCAGTCCCATTACTGGGTAAATAATACTTTACTATACATGTGGCAAATAGCTAACATTTGGTTCAATAACCATAAAAGAAGGCTGTATACATGGAAGAAGCCTGGAGATACTGACAGGTTTCAGACAGATTATATAATGGTAAGACAGAGATTTAGGAACCAGGTTTTAAACTGTAAGACATTTCCAGGGCCAGATGTGGACTCTGACCACAATCTATTTGCTATGACCTGTAGATTAAAACTAAAGAAACTGCAAAAAGGTGGGAATTTAAGGAGATGGGACCTGGATCAGCTAAAAGAACCAGAGGTTGTACAGAGTTTCAGGGAGAGCATAAGGGAGCAATTGACAGAAATGGGGGAAAGAAATACGGAAGAAGAAGAACGGGTATCTTCGAGGGATGAAGTAGTGAACGCAGCAGAGGATCAAGTAGGTAAAAAGACGAAGGCTAGTAGAAATCCTTGGGTAACAAAAGAAATATTGAATTTAATTTATGAAAGGAGAAAATATAAAATGCAATAAATGAAGCAGGCGAAAAGGAATACAGACGTCTCAAAAATGAGATCGACAGGAAGTGCAAAACGGCTGAGCAGGGATGGCTAGAGGACAAATGTAAGGATGTAGAGGCTTATCTCACTAGGGGTAAGACAGATACTGCCTACAGGAAAATTAAAGAGACCTTTGGAGATAAGAGAACCACTTGTATGAACATCAAGAGCTCAGATGGAGACCCAGTTCTAAGAAAAGAAGGGAAAGCAGAAAGGTGGAAGCAGTATATAGAGGGTCCATATGAGGGCGATGTACTTGAGGACAATATTATGGATATGGAAGAGGACGTAGATGAAGATGAAATGGGAGATACGATACTGCGTGAAGAGTTTGACAGAGCACTGAAAGACCTGAGTCGAAACAAGGCCCCCAGAGTAGACAACATTCCATTGGAACTACTGACGGCGTTGGGAGAGCCAGTCCTGACAAAACTCTACCATCTGGTGAGCAAGATGTATGAGACAGGCGAAATACCCTCAAACTTCAAGAAGAATATAATAATTCCAATCCCAAAGAAAGCAGGTGTTGACAGATGTGAAAATTACCTAACTATCAGTTTAATAAGTCACAGCTGCAAAATACTAACGCGAATTCCTTACAGACGAATGGAAAAACTAGTAGAAGCCGACCTCGGGGAAGATCAGTTTGGATTCCATAGAAATGTTGGAACACGTGAGGCAATACTGTCCCTACGTCTTATCTTAGAAGCTAGATTAAGGAACGGCAAACCTATGTTTCTAGCATTTGTAGACTAAGAGAAAGCTTTTGACAATATTGATTGGAATACTCTCTTTCAAATTCTGAAAGTAGCAGGGGTAAAATACAGGGAGCGAAAGGCTATTTACAATTTGTACAGAAACCAGATGGCAGTTATATGGGTCGAGAGACATGAAAGAGAAGCAGTGATTGGGAAGGGATTGAGACAGGGTTGTAGTCTCTCCCCCATGTTATTCAATCCGTATATTGAGCAAGCAGTGAAGAAAACAAAAGAAAAATTCGTAGTAGGTATTAAAATTCATAGAGAAGAAATAAAAATGTTGAGGTTCGCCGATGACATCGTAATTCTGTCCGAGACAGCAAAGGACTTGGAAGAGCAGTTGAATGGAATGGACAATGTCTTGAAAGGAGGATATACGATGAACATCAACAAAAGCAAAACGAGGATAATGGAATGTAGTCGAATAAAGTCTAGTGGTGCTGAGGGAATTAGATTAGGAAATGAGACACTTAAAGTAGTAAAGGAGTTTTGCTATTCGGGGAGCAAAATAACTGATGATGGTCGAAGCAGAGAGGATATAAAATGTAGACTGGCAATGGCAAGGAAAGCGTTTCTGAAGATGAGATATTTGTTAACATCGAATTTTGATTTAAGTGTGAGGAAGTGATTTCTGAAAGTATTTGTATGGAGTGTAGCAACGTATGGAAGTGAAACATGGACAATAACTAGTTTGGATAAGAAGAGAATAGAAGCTTTCGAAATGTAGTGAAATGTAGTGCTACAGAAGAATGCTGAAGATTTGAATAGTAGGTGGGTAGATCACATAACTAATGAGGAAGTATTGAATAGGACTGGAGAGAAGAGAATTTTGTGGCACAACTTGACCAGAAGAAGGTATCGGTTGGTAGGACATGTTCTGAGGCATCAAGGGATCGCCAATTTAGTATTAGAGAGCAGCGTGGAGGGTAAACATCGTAGAGGGAGACCAAGAGATGACTACACTAAGCAGATTCAGAAGGATGTAGGTTGCAGTAGGTACTGGGAGATGAAGAAGCTTGCACTAGATAGAGTAGCATGGAGAGCTGCATCAAAACAGTCTCAGGACTGAATACCACAACAACAACATGTAGCAAGGGTCTTATCGACCATACGCCTGCCCTATTAGCCTCTTCCACTTCTGACTGTCCAATGCGCTGTTTGTCCATTTGCTGTTGGTGTTCATCGTAGTTGTGTCCTCCTGAATGTTATCCCACCATATGATCTTATGTCTCCCTCTTCCTCTCGTTCCATCTATTGTTCTGCTGAATGCTATTCTAGGTAGTCTACTTACTGTCATTCTTGCTGCATGGCCTGTCCAATTCAACCTTCTCCTCCTGAGCACTTCAACGATGTTACAATGTTTGTACAGCCCTGGTAAATAATGGCAATGGATATTTCTTCTGCCTCCTGGACTCCAACCAGCTTACCTTCGAAACGAGTACCACCACATAGGCGTGTTTATGTGTGGTATGGTGGAAGTTAGGGTTTTTAACTTAACTGATTTGAGGCAGCAGAGGCTACTGCACAGGTGATGTTATTGAGGTAGGTCCAGAGGGAACATAAGGATGCTTGGAATGCTGGCTGGGGATAAAGAGGATGACATTGCCTGCGTCATGGGGCTGACAGAGCAGCTGGAAGGTGCAGTTAAGCTTTGCAGAGGTAATAGGGACGCATTACTTTAGGCAGATGAAGATACGCTGTTGAGTAATATTTATAGTGGTGTGTCATACAAGGAGCTATACTCTAAACACAGTTCATTGGGACACCCACTTCTTGGCAGTTTCCTCCCACAGATCCGAACGGGGAATTGGTCTGGAATCTTTCACCAGTTGAGGTGTCATTATAACACTTTTCAATTAAAAGGGCACAGGTCCTGTGTATACACATCTCTGGTTCCCATTACCTTTTGCATTCTCATGCCTTTGAGCATTGCTGATTCTTCAGGCCTTTAGGAGCAGAAGAAAGGAGTGCCCTGAAACTCTGTCCGCTCCTCCACCATCACTGATTATTTTTATTCAAATTTAAGCAGTAGCGAGGTTCGAACTCGGATCCCAAAACGTTTTGATTAGTATTCAGAGACGTTACCCCTAAATCATAGGTGAACCCTTGATTGACTAGAGCTAGTAGAAAATAAGGTTTTTTTTTAAGATGTTGAATATAATTGAGTCATGAGCTGCGTCTCACCTGAATTTCCTCGAATGTGCTGTTTCAGAGTCTTGTGCTGTAAATGCTATATTTAAATTGTTTTGTTGCGTTATGGACAGATATTTTAATTTCGGGGCAAGAGATGTAGTAGTCGTATTTGCTTGATATCGTATGTACTGAATTGTCGAGCAGTCATTAGTTACATTGAGGTTCAATGAGGATATCTTTAAGATATGACGCACTGACTTTGGCTTTTTGAGGTTGCTTGGCAAGGGGGGGTGTTATGGGCGAGAGGATAATGAAGAGAAGGAATGTTTTTCAATACATTGTTCAGTTTAGGGGAAGTGTGGTGTTGGCTTTGTTCATGTGTTTCACCAACCCCCTGGTTTTCTGGCCTATAGAATGAAGTGCTGCTGTCATGAGCTCTCACAAGCGATCAATGGCAACACCACCTGAGTATGTGCTTTGTAGAGTGTAGACTAAAATGGGGTTGTGTTACGTTAATGTAACATGTTCATTAAGGTATGATTGTAGTGTTGAGGTAACATGTGGGTGGTGAAGATCTTGCTGGAGCTGACGGAACAGATATACGGAGGGAATGCCACGCTGCTGTATTTGTCTTGATGTGTTATGTGGAGAAACAAGGTTAGATATAGATTTCAAGCTAATGTTATTGGGTGGCTGAAGACTAAGTATGATTGGTTTCTGGAGTAGATGACTAAGATGTTAAAATGGAAGATGAATGGGGCTGTTATCGTTATCTGTTGGACGATATGTAGACGTTCAAAGAGACTGATTGTTGTGGAGAACAGTGGTTCTAAACTCGATGTCTTTCATGTTAGGGATGCGACACAAGAAACTGTTGGGATGTTGATGGTGAGGTGTACTGGAAGATGTGGAAGATTGTTATTCTGAATTCGATATCTTTGATGGTAGGGATGCAATGTATGGAGTTGTTGGAATGAGGATGGTAAGTTTGGTGTAATGAATAATGCCTGTACTTTGCATTTATTAGATCATGCAAGCTGAGGCTGTGTAGATTATGCAGTTGTGCAAGGATTATAGACAGTAATGTCAGAAACTGTGTCCGGCTTGATGCAAAACTCCTTGTTATTCGTTTATTTCTTTATTATCCCAAACTAGTTTCGGCTGCAAATATCATCATCATGAGTGGGGTTTTCAAACCTAAAACACGTAGAAAATAGCATGGTTATACAAACACACTAAAACATTATTACGTTTTTACTATTCGTCTTTTGAAATATAGTTTTCTATGGATATTTTCATAATACCTTATTTATTGTATGTTACAGGATGTATTAAGCAATTATTGGCGCTGTTTCTGACATGTTCTCTGTGCTCTTTTATTCTTTTATTTTCGTTAAACGCATAACAAGATGTTATCATCATGGCGGACTCAATTTCTGATATTACTGTTTTCCTATGCAAACACAGACCAAAATGGAAGAGTTCCAAGATAAAATCAAAGATTGTAGATTTGGGCACAATTAGTATAAGTGATTTACGAAGTTCCAGAATGCTGCAGTAGCTTGGGTCAGCAATTTCTGTTAATCAGTGAACGAAAAACCAGTCCAAGTTGCAAATTTTTACTTTTTTCCTTCCTATGAGTCATCTGTATGCGCTGAAAATGTTTATTGCACATTTTTTTACATCTTTTGGAAATGACATTTTCGCCTATTCTGCGACGATGTGAAAATGTGTCTTGCCCCAAAACTACTCATCGAAAGAATAAAAAGTAAAAATTTTCATCTTCGATTGGTTTTTTGTTATACTGATGGGTGTCTTTTTTTTGTTTTTGCAATTGGGATAGGTTAGATGGTTCTTCTATTCTGCACCAGATAGTTGTCACACTGGAAGTACTCTTGACAGCTGTAGGCTTCTGTTTGTGATTTAATTGATTCTACATAATAGCAGTGATAGCACATCAAGGCTCTGTTATTGATGTGACGCTCTATTGTGGGCGAGGATTCGGTGACATTGTGAGAATTGTTGTGAATAAGGACGGTTTTGGGTATTTGGATGCTGTGATGAGAATTTAATTCCTGCTGACATCTTCCACTGTCTGTCATGTTCACCAACCTGGTTGACAGCAGTGAAAATGAGTGAAGTCGAAGAGAATGAGGTTTAATGTTACTGAGGGTGACTGAAACAAGCATTGGCTCCAAAGTGACACATAGGGATGTTTTGCACGAGAATCGTATGGATATCAGGTTTTGTGCAAATTGTAAAGAACAAATCATTCCTAATAAATAGCTATTAGGTGTTACGACTTACTAGTACGTTTTCAGACTAGGCCCGAAGGACTTAGGCCTAATGAATTTAGTGGTCCGGCCTGTGTGGCCGAGCGGTTCTAGGCGCTTCAGTCTGCAACCCCACGACCGCTACGGCCGCCGGTTCGAATCCTGCCTCAGACATGGGTGTGTGTGATGTCCTTAGGTTAGTTAGGTTTAAGTATTTCTAAGTTATAGGGGACTGATGACTTCAGAAGTTAAGTCCCATACTGCTCAGAGCCATTTGACCACATGAATTTAGTGGATGGGTGGGAATGTACAAAATAGTAAGTCATTGGAGAGAGATTTCGAGAAGAAGTGGATGTGGAATGTGTGTACTTGATATTACGAGACATTTCTCTTTTTTTTGTAGTGTGGGAGTTTTATGAAGAATGAGGCTTTTGCTACTTTTTGTGGCTGGGCTGTGATGTGAGGTAATTCATGGGAGAATTTGTGGGAGAGAGTGACGATCAGATGTGTTGACAGAAGTAAGCATTTTTGTCAGTAACCAAAGATTTAGTCCCCTTATGATTCCACAATATTCAAAAAATCTTTCTATCTGTGTATTAACTAAACTAACAATTAGTAAACTAAAATGATGTTTGATGAAAGTGAATATGCTTATACTTTACCGAGCGAGGTGGCGCAGTGGTTAGCACACTGGACTCGGATTCGGGAGGACGACGGTTCACTTCCGCATCCGGCCATCCTGATTTCGGTGTTCCGTGATTTCCCTAAATCGTTTCAGGCTAATGTCGGCATAGTTCCTTTTAAAGGGCATGGCCTACTGTCTTCCCAGTCCTTTCTTATTCCGATGAGACCGATGAGTTTGCTCTTTGGTCTGTTACCCCAGACAACTCAACCCAACCCCTAGACAAACTTGAGGAATGACATAACCATGTAACAATCGCAATCATCATGTTTCATGTGTAAGCTGAAGCAAATAACGCAGCTAAGGACCAAACCAGCACACCCTGAAGGGAGTGGACTCACCTAGTGAGTTCGTGGAACAGTAATTAAGACAAATGTTGATGGTCTTAGGACAGCAACCAGGCACAAATTTACTTTCAGTTCCCTTATTCAAAGGCTACCGTTACCGGTTTCGAACCGTTGTGATTCATCCTCAGACGGTTTACATGCTTTCTTTATGCCATGTTTTGTGTTTTTTACAGATTAATTGTCGTGAAAGGTCGGTTTAGAGTGTTTGTTTTCATAAAATTCGTCCAGCACATGTAAATGCATGCCCGCTGCGTTCTTGTTTTTGCACACGTAAATTGTTCTCACTGAACACTTACGATTTTTCACTGAGATGATTTCTGCCATGCGCCATATGATTTGATACATACAAAGAGCTGTTTGTATGTATCAAAACAAGTGGTGCGTGGTAGAAATCATCTCAGTGAAAAATCTTAAGCGCTGCTTTGTATGTATCAAAACGTGTGGTGCGTGGTAGAAATCATCTCAGTGAAAATTCTTAATTGTTCAGTGAGAACAATTTACGTGTGCAACAACAAGAATACAGTGGGAATGCATTTACATCTGCAGGGCGAATTTTATGAAAACAAACACTCGAAACCGACGTTTCACGGCAGTTAATCTGTAAAAAAACACCACATGTTATAAAGAAAGCATGTAAACCGTCTGAGGATGATTCAGAACGATTCGAAACCGGTAACGGTAGCCTTTGAATAAAGGAACTGAAAGTAAATTTGTGCATGGTTGCTGTTCTAACACCATTACCATTTGTCTTCAAACAACATCCACGGTCTCCATCATGTTATCATGTAACAAAATTGCAGTGATTAAGATGGTTAGTCGCTATGTATGCAGCAAGCATCATACCTGGGACGGCTGTCTTCTGTACTCTGTGAGTGATGAGTGCTTACAACGCAGAAATGCAAAAGCCGACTGGGACTTTGCTCTTTCAAAACTGCTGGAATCAGTAACGAATGTCCAAAGGAGTTACTAAGCAAGCAAAAGAAAGCGTAACAGGCAATGAGACAGTATAATCATTCATCTTTCTGCAGCACAGGAAAAAAATGGGTTAAAAAGCCCACGATCGGCGAGCGATCACGCCGCAGTATTGAGCATTGAGACCTGGTCTGTTGAACAAAGAGCCAGGCCAGAGTGTTTACGAAGTGGAGGTGTTGTCGCCAGTCACTCTTAAGACTCCACTTGCATTTTCGTTCGATTGTGGCTCTCGTCAGTCGTTTGAACCCTGTTCGAGGGAACCTTCCTGCAGCATCGCAAGACGACGACGAGGACCAACTCAGGGCTGGACCAAGTGCTCCTGAATGCAGGGACCGACCTAGCAGTGCGGATTCGCAGTCCACACTTCGAGGCTGAGGTGTCGCGGTTCAGCGAGTGCTCCAGTTTTGGACAGCCGTACAATCTTCATTGACATGTGTAGTGTGAGTGTTAAGCCACCTGCCTAAGTGAATGTGGTATGCAGATATAGATTGCAGCTATTACGTAGTGATCACAAGTGTGCCTAAAGCTTATTCCTGAGGCTACCACAAGATATGAATACGTATTACGTTCACTGTTTAACTATAGTGTTCAGAACTAATTATGGCCGTGCGGGATTAGCCGAGCGGTCTCAGGCGCTGTAGTCATGGACTGTGCGGCCGGTCTCGGCGAATGTTCGAGTCCTCCCTCGGGCATGGGTGTGTGTGTTTGTCCTTAGGATAATTTAGTGTATAAGCTTAGGGACTGATGACCTTAGCAGTTATTTACGTCCCATATGATTTCACAAACATTTGAACATTTTTTGAACAACTAATTATGCCTGTTTATAACATTTGCTATGACAGAGTATTCCGTTAATGCTGTAGTAGTAATACCACAGACATGACAGTTTCGATATGTAATACTAAATAAGTACTTAAATACAGTCAGTGAGATTTAGCAACAACTGGAATGTGTAGTAACCCCTGTCGACCATCCGAGTTTCTTAATTAGTCAGTTTACTACCAATTAAACCCCTGCAAGTTCGATTGCCTGAAGCGGCCGAGAGCCACACTGGCGGGCACAATTAATTTTCCCGTGGGGAGAGCACAAGTTCGCTGTCCTGCCGTCCTCTAATTTAAATGGAGTTACTCCCTACCGAGGAAGAAGCTATCACGCAGCTACAAAGAGAGAAATGAACGATTACAACTCCTTTCAAATGCGATTCACGACGGATAAGTGGAATGATAGTAAGAGATAAAGTCCAGCAACGAGAATAAAATAATAAATCAAAAGAATTGTTTAGCAGACAAGTGCCATTGTTGAAAATAAAGGCCCGCCTGAGTGGCCGTGCGGTTCTGGGCGCTACAGTCTGGAGACGAGCGACGGCTACGGTCGCTGGTTCGAATCCTGCCTCGGGCATGGATGTGTGTGATGTCCTTAGGTTAGTTAGGTTTAATTAGTTCTAAGTTCTAGGCGACTGATGTCCTCAGAAGTTAAGTCGCATAGTGCTCAGAGCTATTTGAACCATTTTGAAAATAAAGAGTTTCCTCAGTCCTACTACATATCACAGTGTTAACATTCGTAGAAGTAATATTAACAGTCTATTTCGTCCAGTTAACTGTTGAGTTACAAATCTAAATATTATTCGTGACAGAAAATAAGTAAATAAGAACAGTATCATACCAGACATAAATTTGGAACACTACACCAGTTACAGTATTGACAAAAAATTAATTTTCTGTAGCCATCTTGTAACAAAAACCAATGACCGTTTTTAAAACAAGCCTTATACTGGATCTGAAAAAAAAATCCATGTACAGAAGTTTAGAGTGTGTAGGAAAGATAAAAATGCAACTCAAGTGTCGCACCCCCACTGATGTTCAGAGACGGTGTTCAACCTGCTGTGCAATGATTACCACTGGCAGACACTCCAGGCATGCTGGTTGCCTGTTAGGAGGAGGCTGCAGCCGCTGTTGTTGTTTTTGTTGTTGTGGGTTTCAGTCCTGAGACTAGTTTGGTGCACCTCTCCATGCTACTCCATCCTGTGCAACCTTCTTCATCTCCCAGTACCTACTGCAACCTACATCCTTCTGAATCTGCCTAATGTGTTTATCTCTTGGTCTTCCTCTACGATTTTTACCCTTCACACTGCCCTTCAATACTAAATTGGTGATCTCGTGATGCCCCAGAACATCTCCTACCAAACGGTCCCTTCTTCTGGTAAAGTTGTGCCACAAACTCCTCTTCTCCCCAATCCTATTCAATACTTCCTCATTAGTTATGTGATCTACCCATCTAATCTTTAGCATTCTTCTGTAGCACCACATTTCCAAACATTCTATCCTTTTCTTATCCAAACTATTTATCGTCCACGTTTCACTTCCATACATGGCTACACTCCATACAAATACTTTCAGAAATGACTTTCTAACTCTTAAATCTATACTGGATGTTAACAAATTTCTCTTCTTCAGAAACGATTTCCTTGCCATTGCCAGTCTACATTTTATATCCACTCTACCCTGACCATCATGAGTTATTTTGCTCCCCAAATAGCAGAACTGCTTTACTACTTTAAGTGTCTCATTTCCTAATCTAATTCCCTCAGCACCACCCGACTTAATTCGACTACATTCCATTATCCACGTTTTGATTTTGTTGCTGTTCATTATATTCTCCTTTCAAGACTCCGTCCATTCCGTTCAACTGCTCTTCCAAGTCCTTTACTGTGTCTGACATAATTACAAAACCACTATCTGTCAAAAATCCACTTGTTTCGAGTGTGTTATACAATCATTTGCATCCAGCTAACACTTTGGTAATATCTCTAAAACATCACATAGTTTCTGAACATCACTAGCGTCGGAACTTTCTCGGACCACGAGAATGAAGACGGTGCAGCTGTGACATTTGTGACACATAAAATTTGTTGTGTTTTAATCTTCTCTAAACATTCCAAAATTCTGTGTACGTAGTCTTTTTTACTCCTTGTATTATGTGAGTCAATAAGACATCGAAATGAAGTTGTTAGCTTGTAGCAGATCCACATGGAGAGTTGCCAGCCAATCGAAAAACTGAATTTGGAAAGAGCAGCAGTGATTACCTTGCGTGGCATGCAAAGCTAAATATTGAGAATGGTATTTGAACCACATTCCTCAAATAATTGGGCGGTGGGCAGCGCATAAACATGAAGTGGCCGGCTCCCGCCATCAGACTTACCTAGAGTCTTGAAATCATCTTTGTACAATGTATCGATGTACGCAGCTGCAGCGTACCATTAGCCACGATAGAAGGCGTACAGTGTGTCAGCGAGAGTCAGCATTTCTGACGCCTCTGGCTGCCGATCCCTGCACAACGCGCTGAAGTCGTGAAAGGAGAGGTTCCACCGCTGATAGCGCAGTAGGCGTTCACTCAACAGCGGCCGCCTGTAACACACAAGCCGCGAGGTTAAAAGTTAAAAACCACACGTGTACAGTGTGTGCGAGAATGTAAAAGTAACCAGAATGGATTTCCACTCAGCAGTAGCTCGGAAACTGCGTGGCAGATCAAAACTGTGTGCCTGGCTGGGAGTCAAACCTTGAACGTTTACATTCTTTAAAGGAAGCACAGAGACACAGCAAACCAACCCAAAGACATTGACATTTAAGTATTTTAGCACATCGATGTTTCATCTCAAGATTTCAGAGCACTTGTGTGAGATACTGGTTTTAACTATTTCTTGCAGATCATTCCCTCCGTTCTGAGCTGCTTTTAACTGGTTTCAGTTGTAAATCAGACACATGGAACAGCAGAACTGCAGCGCTTGCCGCGGAATACGTCTTTCCTTTAAATAATAATTTCGAATGCATTGCATAGTGTCGCTATGATAACGTCACGATCACGAATCCCCAGCTGGCCTTGTGGCCGAGAGGTTCTAGGCACTTCGGTCTGGATCTGCGCGACCGCTACGGTTGCAGGTTCCAATCCTGCCTCAGGCATGGATGTGTGTTATGTCCTTAGGTTAGTTAGGTTTAAGTAGTTCTAAGGGACTGATGACCTCAGATGTTAAGTCCCATAGTGCTCTGAGCCATTTGAAGCATTTGAACTAATCCCCACCTCTGTACTGACGCCATCGATAAGGTCCTGCCTGTTTGTGGCTACAAGGTCAAGATAGTTCCACTACTTGCTGGCTGCCGAAGTATGTGCTCACCACAGTTTTCGGAAAACGTGTTCAAAAATATTTCGAAAGACTATCTGTGCCATCTGCAATGAATACATACCGTTCCGGTCTATACTTGGTAAGTTTAAGTCGCCACCAACTAGTGTCGCATGATCTGGGTATCTATGCACAGCTGACTATAAACCTTTTTTGAATGACTCTATATATGTCTCAGGGAGTCAGGTGGTCGGCAAAACCATCCACCAAATAACATATTTCTAGCCCTGTTATGCGCGACCAGATAACGTCACTATCATCCACAAATTGAACCTCAGTAGAGACAATATTTTTTTATCAGCTGCAATGAATCTTCCCCTCCTACGGCTTCTAATCTGTATTTACGATAAAGATTCCAAAACTCGCTAAATATCTCAGAGTTTTTTTACCTCGGGTTATAGACAGCTCTCAGTTCCAAGAGTAATTTTAGGCTGAGAACTTCTCTGGAGGTCTGTAAATTCGGGAACGTTGTTACCAATACTTCGATAATTTACTGATAAATTTTTTCCAGTCCATCTGTCTTTACTTTGGAAGCGGTCTGATTTCCCTATAGGTGTACCAACTGTCTAGTGTTCATGAGAGGTACCTCAGACTACTGCATAGCCTAAAATCCCCCATGTGCACTCCACAAGCACCCTGCTACCTGCATCGCAGCTTCCTTTGTGTAGTGCACGCCTGTCTTACAACTTACTCATCTCCACTTATTAATTCACCTCCCCAACCTCTCCTACCTTCGTGCCTACTGCCTTACAGATTATCGACAATTTTATCCCTTCGGGCCATGTGCATGTGTCCATACACAGTGAACCAGCAACCCACGCACAGCGCCGATGACAGATGTGGAGTAGCGAACCAAAAATCGCCGCACAATAACCAATGTGGAGTGACAACACTATTCCTCAAAAACAGCACCAGTTGGCTACAAATCATGTTCAGTCATCCTGCTGACCATGTATTTTACCACCCTAACAGTTACCTGCATTACTGCCTGTCTCTGTTCAAATGGCTCTGAGCACTATGGTACTTAACATGTGAGGTCATCAGTCCCCTAGAGCTTAGAACTACTTAAACCTAACTAACCTTAGGACATCACACACATCCATGCCCGAGGCAGGATTCGAACCTGGGACCGTAGCAGTCTCGTGGTTCCAGAGAACCGCCTAGAACCGCACGGCCACACTGGCCGGCGCCTGTCTCTGTCTGAGCCATAGCACATAATTTCCCTGCTCACACTGGCCATTGCCTCTCCATACCTGTACATCCACATCAGTTCCCATGATGAACTTAACTACGGGTGTCGGTTGATCACCTTCGTTTCGGACGACCTAGTCCACTTCCCAAACACACCCATCCCAAACTAACTCATCTGCCAGCCTCTTCAGATATAGCTGCAGAAGTCTTTCATCCAGTTGATAGCAATCACGACTCAGCTTAATTGTACATTGTAATCCATGTTTTGCTATCCCGCAACTAGCCACCAAAAATAATCCAAGAACACAGCCACAAGACCTGTGATGGCCACTGGAAGCCTACCTGTACCTACATTAGAAGCCACTTGTAACCTTCCATACTACCAACATACCTCCTACACTACTCCCTTCTACAGCCCCACATGTCAACCACTTGAGAGACAATTCCACTTCCCTGTATGAAACAGGCGAAATAACCTCAGACTTCAAGAAGAATATAATAATTCTAATCCCAAAGAAACCAGGTGTTGACAGATGTGAAACTTACCGAACAATCAGTTTAATATGCCACTGCTGCAAACTACTAACACGAATTCTTTACAGACGAATGGAAAAACTAGTAGAAGCCGGCCTCGGGGAAGATCAGTTGGATTCCGTAGAAATACTGGAACACGTGAGGCAATACTGACCTTAAGACTTATCTTAGAAGAAAGATTAAGGAAAGGCAAACCTTCGTTTCTAGCATTTGTAGACGTAGAGAAAGCTTTTGACAATGTTGACTAGAATACTCTCTTTCAAATTCTAAAGGTGGCAGGGGTAAAATACAGGGAGCGAAAGGTTATTTACAATTTGTACAGAAACCAGATGGCAGTTATAAGAGTCGAAGGGCATGAAAGGGAGGCAGTGGTTGGTAAGGGAGTGAGACAGAGTTGTAGCCTATCCCCGATGTTATTAAATCTGTATATTGAGCAAGCAGTAAAGGAAACAAAAGAAAATTTCGGAGTAGGTATTAAAATCCATGGAGAAGAAATAAAAATGTTGAGGTTCGCCGATGACATCGTAATTCTGTCAAAGACAGCAAAGGACTTGGAAGAGCAGTTGAATGGAATGGACAATGTCTTGAAAGGAGGATATAAGATGAACATCAACAAAAGCAAAACAAGGATAATGGAATCTATTCGAATTACGTAGGGTGATGTTGAGGGAATTAGATTAGGACATGAGACATTTAAAGTAGTAAAGGAGTTTTGCTATTTGGGGATCAAAATAACTGATGATGGTCGAAGTAGAGAGGATATAAAATGTAGACTGGCAATGTCAAGAAAAGCGTTTCTGAAGAGGAGAAATTTGTTAACATCGAGTATTTATTTAAGTGTGAGGAAGTCATTTCTGAAAATATTTGTATGGAGTGTAGCCATGTATGGAAGTGAAACATGGACGATAAATAGTTTGGACAAGAAGAGAATAGAAGCTTTCGAAATGTGGTGCTGCAGAAGAATGCTGAAGATCAGATGGGTAGATCACATAACTAATGAGAAATTATTGAATAGGATTGGGGAGAAGAGAAGTTTGTGGCACAAGTTGACCAGAAGAAGGGATCGGTTGGTAGGACATGTTCTGAGGCGTCAAGGGATCACGAATTTGGTATTGGTGGGCAGTGTGGAGGGTAAAAATCGTAGTGGGAGACCAAGAGATGACTACACTAAGCAGATTCAGAAGGATGTAGGTTGCAGTAGGTACTGGGAGATGAAGAAGCTTGTACAGGATAGAGTAGCGTGGAGAGCTCCATCAAACCAGTCTCAGGACTGAAGACCACAACAACAACAACAACATTTCACTAGCAACTGACAGTATTTACGCACTATTCCATGTACTGATTCAAACATACCAACCACAGGGCAAAATACAAGAACCACGTATAAAAACAATGTCCGCTTCGTCCCCTCTGCTGACATCTCCCCATCTTCCCTCATCGCTGCTTAGATTTTTCCTCCGACTATTGAGATGAACATGACTTGTGGCCTATTTTTCTCACCGACTGGATGCCAATACATAGTCTACAGTAGCTACTACACGGTATTAGCGTAATTTCTCTTGGCGACGATTTGTTTTTTGTCCCACATAATGTTAAGACACACTCTGTTTTCATGTCAGGTTTCACATCACAAATTATGAAAACTTCGGAAGTACCTGCAACCATCAATACTTTCTCTAGTCAAAGCTGTAAATCCATTCATTGTGCTGGTGTTCTCCATTCGTTTGCTGCGTATTATGTTGCACATTTTATGACAAAATACGAACCGAAAGACCGAAGACTAAATTGAATCAATAATCTTTGTAATGACGAGTTTCTGTAACCATCTCCTTCACTTCTGTCTATCAGTCCTAGTTCTTCATTCCACCCAGAATTAAATGATCCCAGCAGTTTCTATAACAGTAATGAATGCTTCCATGCACAAAAACTGAAATAAACAGTAACAGGTCATGGTGAGATCGACAAACATTTGAGTGTCCACTGGTACCTCAATATCAAGTACCCGGGCCTGTCCTTATCTTCTTCCATCTTATAGTGCTCTATCTGTTTGCTGGCGTATTGCGTGTCGTGTAGCAATCCGGTTAATTTCATGTGCAGCATGTCTTTCATACGCTCCACGTCCTTAATCCAACCGTGGAGTTGCTGATCACTCGTGTGGTTATCCTAAGACACAAACAAAATCGTTCGAATTACTTACATAATACTGACAAGAACAGCCTGTTAATTTACAGTTACATGTATCAGTATTACATAACACTGAAGTTACTGCCAGCGCATGAGTGAAGTGGATTCGGATGTGTACAGGCATTAAAGCACTAATGCACAGCAGATGCCCGGTGGGCTTTTATTAAATACACACATTTCTCAAACTATGGCATCAGATACGAGACTTACAGATATTTCTTGGTAGTTGACTTTAGAAACGCCTGAATCAATGCATGCATACTCTCGTGACGACGTGTCCGGCTCAAATGTTCTGGGGCTGCCACCGTCGTTGAGTTCTAACGTGTAGAGCCACATGGCCTGGATGGCTCTATGAGGACATTCTATTAAAACTTTTGAACGATTTTCGAAAATGGAATGGTCAGACCGTTGACTACTCCGTCAAAATCTCACTCGTCAGCAATGCTGCGAGGAACCTGAACACATGTTGCTACCGATTAGGAGCACATTGATAGACATCAGCCACTCCACATCAGAAAAATTATCTGAATCAGTTGTGAACACATGAAATGTCAGTTTGACTCAAAATTTTGTAGCGTTGCTCCATTGCCTGGCTGCTCGCTTTCGTCAAAAATTTCCGTTTGTTGCTCGTCATCTAACACTATGTCGTCTACATCTGAACAAGTCTCGAATATTGCAGATTTGAAGGAACGTAGCACACCGTTTATTGCCCTAACGAATTTCAGAGGGGAGAAATGAGCCTGTCCCAGTTGGTTGGTTTGTGGGATTAAAGGGACCAGACTGCTGCGATCATCGGTCCCACTGTCCAGTTGTTCTAGCCGATGTTAACAGAGAAACCAAATTACAGAAGATGTCTCGAAATAACTGCGGTGGATGAAAAGATAATACTGTTGAATGATTAGGGTTCCATGTCTCAATCAGTGAAAATGGAACCCTCATAAAATAACTTAGTTGTCCATCTGTCGATCTGACTCTTCAGTATCCTTCTTGCTAGAACGGGTATACATATCAAGTACTGATTCATGTAATGTATTAATGTCTATGGTCCCTTTGAGCTATCCAAAATTTTAAGCTTTTATGTTACTCCAATCAAAAGATACGGCTACTTAAGTCACACACATTGATACTCGAAAACTCACTCGTCAAACCCTAAAAGGTTATTTCTGTTGGTCTAGAATCTGGAAATTTGGTAGGAAGTAATGTTTTACAGTACAAGTAAAGTCTGAACAATTGTATCGAAGTGTATAAATTATCTGATGTGTATACAGGTTATGGTTCAAATGACTCTGAGCACTATGGGACTTAACATCTGTGGTCATCAGTGCCCTAGAGCTGATAACTACTTAAACCTGACTAATCTAAGGACATCACACACATCCATGCCCGAGGGAGGATTCGAACCTGCGACCGTAGCGGTCACGCGGTTCCAGACTGAAGCGCCTAGAACCGCACGGCCACCCCGGCCGGCGTATACAGGTTAATTAGGAAAATCGAAGTCGACGATTCTCCATGTTCAGGACAAGTAATTTTATACGGCCAGATGTCAATTTACGCAATTCCTATGGATGCCAATTGTTACTATGGCATAAATTATAGCCTACCGCAGAATACTTACAGATTAGTACTGAACCAACATCAACGAACTTTGACTTGTCTGAAATAAATGCGCTTTGAATTATGGCTGTTATCAATGTGGATGAGAAATACAATAACCTAATATTCTTCAACTTCTGCTCATGGTCTTCCTATAAAAGCACATCGTCTGCTTAATGTATGATTTTTGTGTCACCTGCTGTTGGCTCTTGGCGAAGTATCCTTATGGTATTTTCCATGAAAGAATCCAGATCAGTGCGAAAAACTGTATTTATCTACTACCTTATTAAACACTGCTATTTGCTGACTATGTCATCTCCAACCCCTACCTTCCTGCTTCCATTAGGAGTACAACTCCGAAGAAGTGAAGATGCCGGTGACATAAAACGCCAGACAATAGATTCTAGACCAGTCTCTACTAAATATGAAGCTAAGAAGCTTATGCTTTTAAACCAGGATCTGGTGCAAAATTTCCTAGATCAGAAGCAGCTAACAAGTACCGAAAAAGGAAGATATAGACGATTTTCGTCGCTGTCCTCAACCATTCCGGGCTTAGCATGCCTGTGTCATAGCCCCACAAAGTTCACAGAAGTAGAGGTCGGTTCAGAATTCTGGCAGAGGGTTATCTTTAGAACTGGAGAAGCAAAGACAGTTTGAGTGTGAACCAGATAAACTGGGAAGCAGACTACGAGAATTGACCGGGCTGTATATGTCATTAGGTCACCTATCATACATATAACACAGTTTATAATAGGAGGAAAAAACTCCACTTACCATACGTTCGAAGGCGAGGGGAACCAACAGCTGCGAGGAGTGCGTCGCACTGAGTGACAGCAGCTGCGCCACGTCTCGCCAGTACTTGGAGAGGCGTTCCCGGAGAACCGCCGCCTGGACCTGCAGTTCTGCACAAGACCGGGGACGACATACTAGTGAACAAGCCAGTGGATCAGATTTCTGCAGACACACAGCTTTCGCCTTCTGCCCTCACAGAGCGTATGCAAGTAGCGTTTACACTTTCAAACTAGATCAATATACACTGTCAGTAATCGTAAGAGTTACAGCTTGGACACCGAGGACAGATGTTACAAAGTTCCAGGGCAGGAGGAGCACCATCACCTAACATACACTTCTGGCCATTAAAATTGCTACACCAAGAAGAAATGCTGATGATAAACGGGTATTCATTGGACAGATATATTATACTACAACTGACATGTGTTTACATGTTCACACAATTTCGATGCATGGATCCTGAGAAATCAGTACACAGAACAGCACACCTCAGGCCATAATAACGGCCTTGATACGCCTGGGCGTTGAGTCAGACAGAGCTTGAATGGCGTGTACAGGTACAGCTGCCCACGCAGCTTCAACACGATACCACAGTTCATGAAGAGTAGTGACTGGCGTATTGTGATGAGACAGTTGGTAAGCCACCATTGACCAGACGTTTTCGATTGGTAAGAGATCTGGAGAATGTGCTGGCCAGGGCAGCAGTCGAACATTTTCTGTATCCAGAAAGGCCCAGGCGGGACCTGCAACATGCGGTCGTGCATTATCCTGCTGAAATGTAGGATTTCGCAGGGATCGAATGTAGGGTAGAGCCGCGGGTTGTAACATATCAGAAATGTAATGTCCACTGTACAAAGTGCCGTCAATGCGAACAAGAGGTGACCGAGACGAGTAACCAGTGGCACCCCATACCATCGTACCGTGTGATACGCCAGTATGGCGATGACGAATACACGCTTCCAATGTCCGTTCCCCGCGATGTCGCCAAACACGGATGTGACCATCGTGATGCTGTAAACAGAACCTGGCTTCATCCGAAAAAATGACGTATTGCCATTCGTGCACCCAGGTTCGTCGTTGAGTACACCATCGCAGGCGCTCCTGTGTGTGATGCAGCGCCAAGGATAACCGCAGCTACGATCTCTGAGCTGATAGTCCATGCAGCTGCAAACTTCGTCGAACTATTCGTGCAGATGGTTGTTGTCTTGTCAACGTCCCCATCTGTTTGTTGACTCAGGCATCGAGACGTGGCTGCACGATCCGTTAAAGTTATGCGGATAAGATGCCTGTCATCTCGACCGCTAGTGATACGAAGCTTTGGGATCCAGCACGGCGTTCCTTATTACCCTCCTGAACCCACAGATTCCATATTCTGCTAACAGTCATTTGATCTCTACGAACGCGAGCAGCAATGTCGCGATATGGAAAACCACAATCGCGACAGGCTACAATCCGACCATTATCGAAGTAGGAAACGTGTTGGTACACATTTCTTCTCCTTACACGAGGCATCTCAGCAACATTTCACCAGGCAACGCCAGTCAACTGCTTTTTGTGTCTGAGAAGTCGGTTGGAAACTTTCCTCATGTCAGCACGTTGTAGGTGTCGCCACAATCGCCAACCTTGTGTGAATGCTCTGAAAAGGTAATCATTTGCATATCACGACATCTTCTTCCTGTCGGTTAAATTTCGCGTCTGTAGCACTTCATCTTCGTGGTGTATCAATTTTAATGGCCAGTGGTGTACATGCAGTCATACATATTCTTGATAAATTGGCTAAGGGTAGAAGTACCAGCCTACTCGAAGAAATGGAAATATAAAGCTACTTCAAAAATCACCTACACGACTTTCTCAGCAATGAGACAGATTTAAGAATTAAGTGCTATTGAGATAATTTCCAGTCAGTTTTATGTGTTAATAACAGTAGGCATCATAAATGAGGATGTGTGTTTAGCCTTTTTGACGTTGACTTACTCACTAACATTGGAAGTAAAGATTTCAGCAGAACCATGTTTACACTGATCTTATAATATGAGTTGTCCTTTTGAGTTTTCGCCTGAGTTGTTTGATTTGTATGAAAACGAGGAAGATTCATGTCCACTCATACACGTTTTTATATTTAGGATGCCTTTATTTTAACATAAGTGATATAGTTTAGTAATTCAGTTAAAATTGTTTGAGGTTTTTGGAAATGTAGCTGAGAAAGCCCTCCTCCCCCTAAACATTCTAAGGACCATGGAGATCTATGACCACAATTGTACTGTCATGATACCTTACATATTAGTGGTACATTTTACAGTTTGATGGTGCAAGTAATTTTCTGTATTTTTTGGGTGGTATCCCATCACACACTTTTATCTCACTTCATTGTACTTCTTTTATTTTATTTGTCTGTCTATCAATTCATGTACATAAAAACATGGCAGTGATTATTACTGCCATGTTTTTATGAGCATCCAGGTGACTGTAAGTCTTTGAGGGTAGATACCATTTGTGGTATTACACCCTATCTTAATAAACAAATTTTTGTATCTTATTCCCTTATGTCATATGACTGTATCATAATACAGAATGCCAAACTCTGTTAACGAATGTAAACATGATATTGAGATACTCTGATATAAACGTTTACTGTGGGATGAACAATCACTGATGAGAGCAAAGAAAAACTACCTGTGAATATATTCCTCCACCAACTGCCTCAGTTGCCATGTAAACAATGTACATGAACAGTGATTTGATGAGATTCATGTTAATGATGTTAACATCGGTAACACTAAATCTACCTAATGCCATTTCTGTGATCCTTACGCTCGTTTAATGCTGATGTACTCTCAGAGTTAAAATACTCAATATGCAGACACAACGATGAGGCATATACACGTCAGAATTCGTACATTTTGACATCTACTGAGGCACAATGTAAGACATGTGTTGCTTCTAGCACTTCTTGGTGTAACTGCAGTATGGATGGTATGATAGTGCCATTCTATACACGCTATATGTCCCTTATTTTCAGCTTTTGCTGTAAAGCACTATATAATGGACACAAGATCAAAATTGCAGTTCTGGAAATAAATAATTATTAGTTAATTTCAGCTATGTTGTCTTTTAAAAAAAAATCATACTGCACTACTTTTATGCCTGTGCAATGATTTCGAATTTAGCTTTTTTCAATACAGAAGAGATATACCTACATATGGAAAATGATGTGAGTACACGATGGTTACCGTGTGTGTTTAAAGCTACTGGCGTTATTCAGGAGCACATCACAAAAGAAAATGTCCAAAGAACACGCACGTTGAGTTTATGGGGATCCTTAATACTTTGTAAAAGATCGAATCTTCGCCATGAGGGACTTGAGAGCATCGTACCGACACATTGCACTAACATTTCGCAGTAGGGCAACAGCTGCAGAACATGAAGCGACGGGTTGGGGTCGAGACAACAGAGTGGTGAGAAGATCACCAACCATCACAGTCAGACTGACGGAATTTGGGATGAGATCTGTGGTTACCACTGACACCACACCACAGGCAGCATAGTGCAGAGCCAGAGTCAGCTGGGACACTGCGTGGCGTTCTGTGGTGTTCGGCGGCGGATGTTGCTTTTGTCAGGTAGACACTGCTTTGTCCTCAGTGGTCGGAGACCGCGGCAAACACCGGACATCGACATGCCTGCCACTCCAGCCCATAAACACAAACATAGCTTGGGAAGACTAGCGAGCAAATCATGTGGAATTTCGAAAATTGTTGAGAGATTCGAATCGAAGCTATTATCCCAGCTGGTTTGTGGACTGTGTGGTTCTGGAGATATACAATCAGAATCTCAAGATAAAGCCACTCGCACTATTTTGAATGTTGCAATGACAGATAAGTGTGAGGACAACCGCACGATTACCCTAAGAGTTCTCACACTCAAATTGCTGACAAGAGCATACAGGGTGAGTCATCTAACGTTACCGCTGGATATATTTCGTAAACCACATCAAACACTGAAGAATCGATTCCACAGACCGAACGTGAGGAGAAGGGCTAGTGTAATTGGTTAATAAAAACCATAAAAAAATGCACGGAAGTATGTTTTTTAACACAAACCTACGTATTTTTAAAAATTGAACCAAGTTAGTTTTGTTAGCTCATCTGAACATATAAACAAATACGTAATCAGTGCCGTTTGTTGCATTGTAAAATGTTAATTACATCTGGAGATATTGAGATATTGTAACCTAAAGTTGACGCTTGAAACCTCCGACGTTCAGTTGCGTGTTGTAAGAAACACGGGCCACGGTCGGCGAGCAGCATCTGCAGGGACATGTTTACGATGACGACCGTGTTTCTCCTTATCTTACACCTCTCGACTTCTTTCTGTGGGGTACGTTAAAGGAGAATGTGGGCCGTGATGTTCCTACAACCCCAGAGGATATGAAACAACGTATTGTGGCAGCCTGCGGCGACATTACACCATGTGTACTGCGGCGTGTACGACGTTCATTACGCCAGAGATAGCAATGGTGTGCAGCAAATGATGGCCACCACATTGAACATTTATTGGCCTGACATGTCGGGACACACTCTATTCCACTCCGTAATTGAAAACGGAAACCACGTGTGTACGTGTACCTCACCCCTCATGGTAATGTACATGTGCGTTGGTGAAAGAAGGTGTTAGCATGTGCACGTAATGTGCTGTTCCAGTCTCTTCTGTACCTAAGGTCCATCACCGTTCCCTTTGGATCCCTACGTAATCCGGTGCTCTCCGATACACACGATCGAACAGCGGAGGAGTGGTACTCAAGCGTCCACTTTAGGTTACAATATCTCCGGATGTAATCAACATTTTACAATGCCACAAACGGCACTGATTATGTATTTGCTTATATGTTCAGATGTGCTAACAACACTGACGGGGTTCCATTTAAAAAAACGTAGGTTTGTGTTAAAAAACTTACTTCCATGCATTTTTTATGGTTTGTATTAACCAATTACACTAGCCCCTCTCCTCACGTTCGGTCTGTAGAAGGGATTCGTCAGTATTTGATGTGGTTTACGAAATATATCCAGCGGTAATGTTAGGTGACTCACTCTGTATATATAAGAAGAAAAAGAAAATTAAGGAATTGCTAGATGACGATCAATTTGGTTTTAGAAAGGTAAAGGCATCAGAGAAGGGCCTCTGAGTTGGCGATTGATGATTAAAATCTAGACACTGTCGTAGGATTTGTAGATACATAGAAATCGTACGATAATATAAAATGGTGCAAGATTTCCGAAACTCTCAGGAAAATGGAGGCAGCCTATAGGGAAATAAGGGTTGTTGTTGTTGTTGTTGTTGTCTTCAGTCCTGAGACTGGTTCGATGCAGCTGTCTGTGCTACTCTATCCTTTGCACGCTTCTTCATCTATGAGTAACTACTGTAACCTACATCCTTCTTAATCTGCTTAGTGTATTCATCTCTTGGTCTCCCTCTACCATTTCTACGCTCCACGCTGCCCTCCAGTACTAAATTGGTGATACCTCGATGCCTCAGAACATGTCCCACCAACCGATTCCTTCTTCTAGTCACGTTGTGCCACAAACTCCTCTTCTCCCCAGTTCTATTCAATACCTCCTCATTAGTTATGTGTTGTACCCATCTAATCTTCAGCATTCTTCTGTAGCACCACATTTAGAAGGTCTCTATTCTCTTCTTGTCCAGATTATTTATCGTGCATGTTTCACTTCCATACATGGCTACACTCCATACAAATACTTTCAGAAACAACTTCCTGACATTTAAATCTATACTCGATGTTAACAAATTTTTCTTCTTCAGAAACGCTTTCCTTGCCATTGCCAGTATACATTTTATATCCTCTCTACTTCGACCGTCATCAGTTATTTTGCTCCCCAAATAGCATAATTCATTTACTACTTTCTCATTTCCTAATCTAATTCCCTCAGCATCACCCGACTTAACTCGACTACGTTCCACTATCCTAGTTTTGCTTTTGTTGATGTTCATCCTATATCCTCCTTTCAAGACACTGTCCATTCCGTTCAACTGCTCTTCCAAGTCCTTTGCTGTCTCTGACAGAATTACAATGTCATCGACGAACGTCAAAGCTTTTATTTCTTCTCCATGGATTTTAATACCTACTCCGAATCTTTCTTTTGTTTCCTTTACTGCTTGCTCTATATACATGTTGAATAACACGGAGAGAGAGTACAACCCTGTCTTACTCCCTTCCCAACCACTGCTTCCCTTTCATGTCCCTCGACTCTTATAACTGCCATCTGGTTTCTGTACAAATTGTAATTAGCCCTTCGCTCCCTGTATTTTACCCCTGCCAACTTAAGAATTTGAAAGAGAGTATTCCAGTCAACATTGTCAAAAGCTTTCTCTAAGTCTACAAATACTAGAAACGTAGGTTTGCCTTTCCTTAGTCTTACCTCTAAGATAAGTTGTAAGGCCAGTATTGCCTCACGTGTTCCAATATTTCTACGGAATCCAAACTGATCTTCCCTGACGTCGGCTTCTATCAGTTTTTCCATTCGTTTGAAGGATAACGTGCATTATTTACATCAAACAAGGGAATAAAATAGGAAGACCAAGAACAAACAGCTCAAATTAGAAAAGGTGAAATACGTACATGTAATCACTCCTTCGATTCAATCTGTACAGCGAAGAAGCAATGACGGAATTAGAAGAGGGGTCCAGAAGTGTAATTAATATTCATGTTGAAAGGTCACCAGTGATAAGAGTAGCTGATGACATTGCTGCTCTCAGTGACATTGCTGCTCTCAGTGGAAATAAGAGGTAGTTGTAGGACCTGTTGAAGAGGATAAACGCTTTAATGAGCACCCTCTATGAACTGAGAGTAAACCAAAGAAAGACTAAATTAATGAAGTGTAGCAGAAATGATATTAATGTTAAACTTAGCTTCAAAATTGTAGACGAATTGAAAAAATTATGCTACCTTGAGATCAAAGTAACTCATAACGTACAAATTAAAGAGGGCATAAGAAGCAGACAAGAACTTTCAGGGACGACGTTCCTGGGCAAAAGAAGTCAACTAATACAAAATGTCGGTCTTATTTTGAAGACGAGTAACTGAGGAAGTATGGAGCGCAGAATTGTATAAAAGTTAATCAAGGACAGTAGGAAAACCGGAACAGAAGAAAATCGAAGCGTTTGAAGTGTGGTGCTACAGAAGAATGTTGAAAATTAGATTGACTGATGAGGCAAGAAATGATGAGATTCTCAGCAGAACCGTGAAGGATGGAACATACAGAACACGTTCGTAGGAAGATGGGACAGCATTTTGTTCTTATCGTTCTCTCTTGGTTCTTGTGTGTATTGTATATTACCTGTCTTTCACTGAACAGTACTCTTACTTTTCACATATTGCTCAACTTTACGTTACTGGACGCTTTTTCTAGGTCTACAGGTCCTATGAATGTGTCCATTTGATTTTCAAGTTTTGCTTCCCTCATCAATTACAACGTCAGACGTGCTGCTCTCTTGAGCCTTCTGACAGCCAAAATGATCGTCATCTATCGTATCGTCTACTTCCGTTTCCATTCCTCTGCTCATATTCCTGTTGACAATTTCCGTAGATGAGGTGTTATGCTAATTGTGCGATAGGCCTCGCAAGTACCTGCTCATGCCTTCAGGATTGTGTCTAGCGGTATATCGCCATTCTCGTATATTCTAGACGCCAACTTGAATAATTCTTGGTTGACACTTCCACCATTGATTTCGGAAACTGCGAAGGTATGTTAGTATCGATTCTACGTTAGAATGTTGTGTTAAGCTATGCTTCTTATATGAGATCTCCAGTGTCTTCCATTGCCATTGTCATTTCTTCTTCAAATTCTTTTTTTCTGTTTCCCAAGGTTTCTTTCCCGTTAGCGTCTTATATCTGTGTTTGTTTGTCCAACTTCTGTGATGCCCTTTTCATAGATTTCTATCCCTAATGAAATGGAGTGCCTATGTGGTATTCGTAAGAGTTGTATCTAGAGCCTAAGAGATATTCAGATGCATTTCATGATTGCTCTGCAGTTCAGTGCCCACCTCTTTCCGCATTTATTCTTCCAGAATTCAATTGACATCTCAGGTTATATCTACCCCTGGATATGCCTCACAGTCGAATTTCTATCTGACCTGTACGTAACCTAAAGCTGGAACTTTCCTGTGCCTCGATCCTTTTCTAAGGATACCTCCTGAGGGGAAGCAAGAGTTTTTAATAGCCGGCGACTGTTACGAGTTAAAACAAAGAGCGACTGAGAGAGAGAAAGGGACTCCCCTCCTTTCCAGTCAGCTCTAAGGCCAAACCTAGTGTGCAATCACAACTGTTTGTACTGTAGCTATAACGTTATGAAATTGCAGTACGTAATAATTTGGTATTTTTGTTATTATGTAATTTGTTAATAGAAAGGGCGTACAAATATGTAAAACTAATGCATCCACAGTTGCAACAGCTGCTGCAAAAATCGATATTTTACACTGTTTTACATCTATGTGAGTTTAGAGATGCCGAGCTACAATTTTTGTTGTATGTGTAGTCTGATATAAAGAATAACATATGGAATATCTGTGATCAACGATAAAAACTTCTACAGTTGCCAAATCTTACAACTGTAGTTGGTTTTATCACTGGTGATGAATATCAACAGTTGTGCATATCACATCAAGGGAAACGTGCGTTCATATCTGTCTCCATTGTTATTGTTGTTGTTGTTGTTGTTGTTGTTGTTGTTAGCAGTAGTAGTATAATTATCACTACTGCGTGTTGCTCGTGTACTACACATGTTGTAACATTGACTCACTGAGATGTCAGGTTATATGTAAGAGAGTGCACGAATGATTTAACCCTTAACTACTCTAGTGAAATACTGTAGTGGGGTCTCGGAGTAACCCAATAAGAAAAACGAAACTGGAATTTAAGGACATTTTATTTTAAATTGCACTTTTATCACTGAATATTATAAACATTTTTACATATTTTAGATAGGATTACAAACAATTCCGGTACACTGAAAATCTGTGGTTGGGGCAAACATGTTTTGAGCATTTTTCTCACATTATTTTGGTTCTCTTGTCCACATTTCTCGCGCACATGTAGCATCTTGCTTTGCTCATGGGTTCTGGCTCTGAAGATGTTGAGATAAGAGGAGTACCACCAAGTTTAACAACCACGTCTCTCAGTTCACGAGAAAGGGGTTGGACATCTCGGTATTGTATATGGGGCTTTACTAAATCCACTTCAAGCTTTTGTAGCAATTCTCTTCTTTTTAAATCAGTTGTTTCATCAGGTTGTTTGGTGCACTGAACCGAGACAGCAGCATTGACTCCTACTATGTTTAGAATGGCATAAAATACAGACACTGGCCATCTGCGTGTTCGCCGTGATAACGAACAGTTGGCGCACATCTGGTCCGCTGCGTCCACTCCTCCTATTGTCGCATTGCAATCAGTGATCATTTCAGGTTTTTTCTGTTGAGTACTAATTTCTGATCGCGATGCATAGATGAAAGCAACACAACAGCTCGACCTTTCCGGGGAACGTAAGAACAAATTGTCTTTCCTTCGTAATGCCCAAAAAATGCATATTCTACTGGTCGCTTTCTGTTTGGTTTGAGTTCTTCTGGGATCTGCGGTTTATTTTGCTTTAGAGTGCCCAAGACAGTCATTTTTTTTGGCTTCTAGTTGATCACAGAGTTCAAGTGACATGAACCAATTGTCCGCTGTCACATGTCTATTGCTTCCCTCAATTGGTGTTATTAATTTCAAAACATCCTGCGTTGGGATTGATAACGTACTTTTAATTGTCCCTTTTCAAATGGTTCAAATGACTCTGAGCACTATGGGACTTAACATCTGAGGTCATCAGTCTCCTAGAACTTAGAACTACTTAAACCTAACTAACCTAAGGACATCACACACAACCATGACCGAGGCAGGATTGGAATCCTGCGACCGTAGCGGTCGCGCGGGTCCTGACTGTAGCGCCTAGAACCGCTCGGCCACCCTGGCCGGCATTTGTCCCTTTTCCTGTGTAAACAAATGCATTGCTTAAACAGAACGTTCGTGAGTTACAAACTTTGAGGCCGTATTTGGCAGGCTTCTTGGGCATATACATTCGAAATTTGCACCTACGACGAAAGGGTACTAACATTTCATCGATTGTCACGTACGGTCCTGGAGTATAATACTTTTGATATTTGTCTACAAACAGTTCTCACACATCTCTAATAGATGCAAATAGTGTCATCAGCCATCCTAGCATCTCTTGTAGCAGCACAATCCAATCGCAAGCAAGACAAAATGAATAAAAATCTCTGAACGCTCATAGCGGCTCTAAACACATCACCACCAGTTCCATAGTTAGCAAAACGTCCAACAACATTTTCGTGATTGGATGTCATTACTCCAGATAAATGAAGTAGACCCAGAAATGCCCTCAGTTCTATTATATCAAACGGCTTTATGAACGCTGGCTTAGGAGCTCTGTATTTTTTGTTTGACATGTTTCACATGTCATGTGTCTTGACATTTCTATTGGTGAGTATTAGTTGCTATGAATCTTCACTAATGAACAGTTCCCAAGCAGATAATAGGTCAGTTGAATCAATCGTTTTTGCTTCACGTTTACCACCTGGAAGATGACTAACAATATTGTGAGCACAAGTACGACTTGTAGGAGGAGCTTCGTTTGACCACTTGTAGCACTGCTTTTTTCAAAAAAAAATATTTGTCAGCTGAAGGTCTAATACACACCTCTTCATCTTATTCTGGGGTTGGGATCGTGCAGTGGATCCCGGTACCCTCTGGAGCGCATGTGTATCAGTGGGCCACTCGCTGCACAGATGGCCTAAAAATCCTAAAAATTTAGGAAGAAAATGACTGCAACTTTCTGAATTGTTGCTTTTAGCAAATAAACTATGAACGGGAGTTTTAAAACTTTCTGCGATGTTTTGTGCACATGCATGCTGGATCGCATCACACCTCATAATGATCTTTCAGTTCCGGACCTGTGTACCAGATTCATGCTGAGTATCCTGTGGACGCTCCCAAGACAACAACCGTGTTCAGAGGGCTGCGTGGGCACGCTCCTGGCTTGATGACCACTCAGGATCCCGACACGCCCACCAAACCATCCGATCACAGCCTCATAGGAAATGTCTGGCGCGAGCGTGTGGAGAGGTCTCAACGCCCCTGAGATCCGGCGGCTCTACGGGACCTGTTGAGTGACGTCAGCTGAACACGACACAACTGGAGAGACTTGTGGACACTCTTTGTCGGCCAACAGCCCCTCATCAAGGCTAGAGGCGGTGTGGTGTAATGCTGTGTTAGTATGATCTCTGCTTATCTGACATCGACTGGAAGGTGTCCTCAACGTTCATGTTTGCTATTAGTGACCTCACAAGTGAACATAACCAACTTGACCCTCTGTTTTAAGGAGAAAAGCGTACACTTGCAAGATCTCAACCCTAACAACTGAACCCTGACCCCTCATAAAAATGGCCATACTTCTGATAATATTCATTTTAGACTCCTTGAATGCACTCCCTTTAAACTTTTTGCACGTGCATGTTGCCTGTCACAAGCTCCACCCCAATGCACGAGTGCAGAGTACCATACAGCGGAGTGACACCCGGAGCCATTACACTCGCTTGAATTTCAAGGAGTAGGAGGAGGTGTGTGGAGCTGGTCACGTCTGCCCCATGTGTTTCGAAACTTTGTTCTACAAGTGGAACACACGTTAATTAACATGAAAAACAGGTAAGCAATATGGGCAGATAGTATGTCAATGCCATTCACATATATGGACAACACATTTTAACAATCTTCCAGTACTGACACTCTGTAGCAGCTATACCAGGCGATCAAAAAGACAGTATAAAATTGAAAACTTAATAAACCACTGAATAATGTATGTAGAGTGGTAAAAATTGACACACATGCTTGGAATGACATGGGGTTTTATGAGAATAAAAAAAAGTATTGCTAGACTCGTGAAAGATCTCTTGCGCGCGTCGTTTGGTGATGATCGTGTGCTCAGCCGCCACTTTCGTCATGCTTGGCCTCCCAGGTCCCAGGTTATTAGCTTTGGGGTTAGCTGAAGTCGCAAGTGTATCGTGATCGACCGACATCTCTAGGGATGCTGAAAGAAAACATCAATCGCCAATGCTTCACCATAACTCCACACATGCTTTACAGTGCTGTCCACAACATTATTCCTCGTCTACAGCTATTGTTGTGGAATGATGGTGGACATATTGAGCATTTCCTGTAAAGAACATCATCTTTGCTTTGTCTTACTTTGTTATGTTAATTATTGTTATTCTGATCACATGAATCGGCATCTGTCTGACGTACTTTGAACTGTTGTATTTTTTTTATTCTAATAAAACCGCATGTCATTCGAAGCATCTGTCTCAATTTGTACCTCTCTATCTACATTACTCCGTGATTTATTCGGTTTTCAAATTTATACTGACTTTTTGATCACCCAATATATGAAACACACACACACATTCATATACACATCTCTGTTACGGACAAAGTGGTATTTGACAATATTACATCTTCAAAGCAAGATTCTTAATCAGTGACTTCATGATTTTACATCTCTTTCCCATTGTACCAATGAAGTTGTTTGACGAAAGTGAATGTGGTGAAATGGTAGCATCATTGTCATCCTTTCATTAACAAGTATGTAACGGCACCCAACTATTCTTCTCTCCATTTACCAGATAATAGCAGAAAGAAACACTCGTACCGTTTTGTTTGCCTAGTGTAAGAGTTAGTCGAAAAAGCACTTGCAACGATGCCAACCAGTCACAATTGTCTCTAGCTTTGACGTTTAAACATTGAAATTTGACCGTCACTATATACTGCTGCCGGAGGTGACACACTATCGCTTGCTGGTTTACCGACTTAATAAACAGGAACGTGTTACTCACTGTACCGTGCAGTAGTTCACGCTCCGACATTGGGCTGCGGTAGCGGGCCGGAGCGTGAGACAATCAAGTGGTACACGGGCGTTAAAAAGCTATGTGTTCAGAAGGTCATAACGGCGTACTGTCGTAATCATTGCCCAAATGTCCGCACGATATCGACAGATAGGGCTGATATCCTGCAAGTGACAGTAAATAACTGTTTCTTTAGTCCAGCGTGATTATTATTTTATCGTAATGTTTTTTATTTCTATGTACTTTAATTAGGACCCAGTCTTCAGCTGTGGCGCAACTCCGTCATCTTGTATTGAGTAACTTAGACGAGATTTTTTTTTATAGAATTACTTAATGAGCCTGTCGCGCTTTATTTAACAATAACGTACTTCCAAATAAAATACTCACCAATTTTTTTCCAGTTCCTCCCCTTAAAATTAGGTCGATAGTAGTCCTCACATCTCACTCTGCCGACCATGGCCCTCGTGATGCTCGAAACAGCACGCAGTGACTGGGACACGACATGATGCCTTATACCACCCGTTTGCAGCGTTATCATGTTCCAGTCCATTTTCTTCAACCTTTGAAAATAAAACCTTGTTAGCTGATGTAACAGATGGTGTTCTTAAACTTGACTGTATTTTGTAGGACACAAAAGTTAATACCAAACTCAACTTTCCCTTTCTCCAGCTTTTATGTTTCTCGTTGATAGAAGTTGCCAGCCCATTACAGAAGAATCAAGGTGTCAGATGGGTAGTCTGGAGTAAATTATGACCGGTATGCGAGTCTGGTGACATATTCTGCTGAACTGATCGTCTCTCATGAAATGTGAGAATTCACATACAAGCACGCACCCAAAACTAAGACAGGAGAAGCACGGTAGACCACTTTTGAAAACATGGATTGGGCGCTCCCCCACATCATGTCCCTCCATCTGTTCCTAGGCAGCACCTGAAGCCCACGTTTTCGCCGGCCGCTGCGACCGAGCGGTTCTAGGGGCTTCAGTCTGGAACCGCGGGACCGCCACGGTCGCAGGTTCGAATCCTGCCTCGGGCATCGACGTGTGTGATGTCCTTGCGCTAGTTAGTCAGCTTTAAGTAGTTGTACGGTCTACTGCTCAGAGTCATTTGAATTTTAACCCACGTTTCCAAGATATAGCCATGTCTCTCTTGTGCCATTTCGATGAGGCTGAATCTTGAGTTTTCGTGACAGGGAAGGCTATACTGTGCAACAGTAGTCAGTTGGTCGACTGTGGAACACGCTATTTAGGACTGAATGCTTATTGGACTCTGTCTTAAGAATTACCATCTTGACATCTTTGGTTGTGTGATTGTGTAAGACGTCGTGGTCTCCTGACCTTCATTGCTTACATATTCCGCCCTCACAGACATATTACACACATCAAGACGGCACATTCGAACCCAAACAGGATGACAGAAAGTCAATGTTGTATGAATTCATGTAAACGACATGCTAATAACTAATAAATCGCAAGTGCTCACTGTGGTTGAAATACTCGAAGCTGGCGTACACACACACATTCCAGACACGACGGTCACAGGAGCTTTTAGTTTGGGAGAAGCGGACCACTCACTGGGACGCCAGTCCCTTCAGAGGACGAGCCAGCCTATCTACATAGGACGGTGACCGCCCACAGAGCAGACAGCGTTTGTCCGAGCGAAAGGCAGAACGACTCCGTGTTCGGCTTAAAAGCAAATTCCGATACACTGTGTGGGAGCGCTCAGCCTACGCATTCTTTACAAACATAGCATGCAGTTTAAGAGGTTTTCACAGGGAGACAGCGAACGGCAAACGCCGATGCTACAGATTTCTGAATTCGTCACCTTAAACGAAACGTCATCCTCCCGTTTAAGAAGAGCAGTGCTGATTGGCAGACGATATTTCTGACGCCTTGAGCTGAAGGAGTAATGGAAGAGACCGAAAGATATACCCCTTCATGTCTCGCATGGATAGGGGTTGTTCCATTGTCGCTCTTGGAGAGAGAACACATAAAGAGAAAGTGTGCGCTCGTACGTGTACGCAATGAGCAAGGAACAAGTCTCTCCTCAGTACACTGGGAGGGCACCTCTATCGAGAGCGAATCGGAGTGTTTCTCTATATTGAGTCCCTGCGATTAAGCGTAGTTCACTGTGTTGGCCGCCGCACTTATTGTGCGGTTTGAATGGACAGAGTTATACACTCCTGGAAATAGAAAAAAGAACACATTGACACCGGTGTGTCAGACCAACCATACTTGCTCCGGACACTGCGAGAGGGCTGTACAAGCAATGATCACACGCACGGCACAGCGGACACACCAGGAACCGCGGTGTTGGCCGTCGAATGGCGCTAGCTGCGCAGCATTTGTGCACCGCCGCCGTCAGTGTCAGCCAGTTTGCCGTGGCATACGGAGCTCCATCGCAGTCTTTAACACTGGTAGCATGCCACGACAGCGTGGACGTGAACCGTATGTGCAGTTGACGGACTTTGAGCGAGGGCGTATAGTGGGCATGCGGGAGGCCGGGTGGACGTACCGCCGAATTGCTCAACACGTGGGGCGTGAGGTCTCCACAGTACATCGATGTTGTCGCCAGTGGTCGGCGGAAGGTGCACGTGCTCGTCGACGTGGGACCGGACCGCAGCGACGCACGGATGCACGCCAAGACCGTAGGATCCTACGCAGTGCCGTAGGGGACCGCACCGCCACTTCCCAGCAAGTTAGGGACACTGTTGCTCCTGGGGTATCGGCGAGGATCATTCGCAACCGTCTCCATGAAGCTGGGCTACGGTCCCGCACACCGTTAGGCCGTCTTCCGTTCACGCCCCAACATCGTGCAGCCCTCCTCCAGTGGTGTCGCGACAGGCGTGAATGGAGGAACGAATGGAGACGTGTCGTCTTCAGCGATGAGAGTCGCTTCTGCCTTGGTGCCAATGATGGTCGTATGCGTGTTTGGCGCCGTGCAGCTGAGCGCCACAATCAGGACTGCATACGACCGAGGCACACAGGGCCAACACCCGGCATCATGGTGTGGGGAGCGATCTCCTACACTGGCCGTACACCTCTGGTGATCGTAGAGGGAACACTGAATAGTGCACGGTACATCCAAACCGTCATCGAACCCATCGTTCTACCATTCCTAGATCGGCAAGGGAACTTGCTGTTCCAACAGGACAATGCACGTCCGCATGTATCCCGTGCCACCCAACGTGCTCTAGAAGGTGTAAGTCAACTACCCTGGCCAGCAAGATCTCCGGATCTGTCCCCCATTGAGCATGTTTGGGACTGGATGAAGCGTCGTCTCACGCGCTCTGCACGTCCAGCACAAACTCTAGTCCAACTGAGGTGCCAGGTGGAAATGGCATGGCAAGCCGTTCCACAGGACTACATCCAGCATCTCTATGATCGTCTCCATGGGAGAACATCAGCCTGCATTGCTGCGAAAGGTGGATATACACTGTACTAGTGCCGACATTGTGCATGCTCTGTTGCCTGTGTCTATGCGCCTGTGGTTCTGTCAGTGTGATCATGTGATGTATCTGACCCCAGGAATTTGTCAATAAAGTTTCCCCTTCCTGGGACAATGAATTCACGGTGTTCTTATTTCAATTTCCAGGAGTGTAGTTAAATGCCTGCGAGCGAATTTTTTGTTGAGTGGCATCGCGGTGGACTGGTTATCTGACCGGTGTACCAAGTCAATTGTTAGACTAGGGGCGAATAGGGGTCCTTCACTTCATCAAGGCGTAGGGAGAGTTTGATTGGAGAAGGTCAATCCAGATAGAACGAAAGTTACCTTATTTGTCAGCAGCGAGCGGCGCAGACAGCAGTCAACGCTGCTTACGGTATTGTGCGCTACAGCTGTTGCGAGCCCCATATTTCCTCCACAACAGTACACTTCACTGCATTTCACACGCGACAGCCTCGACTGTACCTAGCAACATTCTAATGGCTATTTACTCAAGTTGAGTAGGCGTGGCTTATCAGCCATTCTGCCAAGTCAATACAATCTTAAACTTTGTATAGAAATTACACTAGCGAATCCTATCCTTAAGAGGTAACTTCACATTCCGAAAAGAACCCGGAAATAACTTCAACTTATTCTGTTCATAACTAAAGGTCACATTGTGATTTCTCAGAATTTTAGCAAAATATATAATAATTTTAGTTAGTTTCATGTTTTTCGTACATTAACTACCACTACTTCAGTATCCAAGTATCCCACTAGTTACGTATGAAACTTATTGAATATTTGTGTAATTCCCTTGCAGCGGACGACTCCAGAACATATTTCTTGCTGAAAGTTGTTCAGGCATTTCTCTTTAGAACGTTAGGAGCGTCTGTCGGACTTCTGTAGTAGTGTGGGGGTGGAAATTGCATCTTGCAGGAAGCACAGAGTAAAGGGTACATCTCAGATTAATCCATTGTGCAGAATGACAGAATAGCACCCACACGCTCACAATTAGCACGGACAAAATTGGACAGAACAGGCAGCCACTGATTGGTATGTGTTGTAGCAATGCCATTAATAGTCAACACGGGCCCTTTGTAGGGCTTATAATATTTATGTATAATCATTACGTGTTACTTATGATTGTGTATAATGTTTATGTGTTATTTATGGTTATTCAAAGCAGAGATGGGGCAGGATCATACGTAAAAACTTACTACAGGTTAAGTGAACATTTTAGAGACTTTGACACATTAAGCTATTATAATCGGAAGCGGCAGCAGTCGAACAAGGAGGGCGATGACCAGCACTGTTAGCACATGAGCAGTCAATACTCCAGGAACTGCCAGCATACTGAACTGACACACGTGACGTACCTGGCGGTCTCGATAGGACGTCAGGGCAATGGCCGACTACGCCAGCATTGAGGCAAAACAACGATAGGCCGCTCATGTGCCGACATTGGCCACATGTCTGCCCAACATGGGAAGCATAGATTAACGACCAAAGGGTCAATTGTCACCCTAGAAACTTCGCGACATTGGCGAAGACACCGAAGAAGTACCTCTGACAAACAGGCGTGATGGGGTCCTTCGAGGGGAGAAACAAGAGGCTTATAAACGTTGCTAGACGGATGGACTGGTGGTTAGTCAGCGGACATCAGACTTCGCTGCAACGTCTGCACCACTACGTTGCTCGATAGAACGAGATGTCAGCACCACGCCGATGGTTCAATGCAGAAGGTGTCAACCTAAACTAGAAAGAAGTTCGTGCGGTTCTTACCCAGGTGTCTGGTGAGGATGAAGGGACTGCGGCCTCACCAAATGTGAACCTAGAGGTTGAAGAACTCAGCCAGAAGACGCCCAAACTAGGGGGTTTCTCGTTCCTGTATTGCATACACCTACGTATTTCTATGATTTGACTGATTCCAAGTGAGGCTCAGTGGTATGGTAGTTGTAGGATAACTGTTATCTGCTTCTATTTGAGGTACACAATTTTACATTTAGAAACAATGAAAGAAAGTTGCCAATCTTTACGGCAGTTTCACTCGCGAGTAGCTGCACCTATGTATAAAGTGAGCCAACCGCAAATAACTGTATTGTACAATCCTCTGCAGAATAAAAAAAAGTAGCATTATTATTATAAAATTGAGAACCGTATGTACAGTACTGGCCATTAAAATTGCTATACCAAGAAGAAATGCACATCATAAACGCGTATTCATTGGACAAATATATTATACTATACTGAAATGTGATTACATTTTCACGCAATTTGGGTGCATAGATACTGAGAAATCAGTACCCAGAACATCCACCTCTGGCCGTAATAACGGCCTTCATACGCCTGGGCATTGAGCCAAACAGAGCTTGGATGGCGTGTACAGGCACAGCTGCCCATGCAGCTTCAACATCACAGTCCATCAAGGCTAGTGACTGGCGTATTGTGACGAGACAGTTGCTCGGCCACCATTGATCACACGTTTTCAATTGGTGAGAAATGCGGAGAATGTGCTCGCCACGGCAGCAGTCGAACATTTTGTGCATCCAGAAAGGCCCAGGCGGGACCTGCAACATGCGGTCGTGCATTATCCTGCTGAAATGTAGGGTTTCGCAGGGATCGAATATAGGGTAGAGCCTCGGGTCGTAACACATCTGAAATGTAACGTCCGCTGTTCAAAGTGCCGTCAGTGCGAACGAGAGGTGACCGAGACGAGTAACCAGTGGCACCCCATACCATCACAGTGGGTGATACGCCAGTATGGCAATGACGAATACACGCTTCCAATGTGCGTTCAGCGCGATGTCGCCAAACGCAGATGCGACCATCCTGATGCTGTAAACAGCACTTGGATTCATCCGACAAAATGACATTTTGCCATTCGTGCACCCAGGTTCATCGTCGAGTACACCATCGCAGGCGCTACTGTCTGTGATGCAGCATCAAGGGTAGCCGCAGCAATGGTCTCCGAGCTGATAGTTGATGCTGCTGCAAACGTCGTCGAACTGTTCGTGCAGATGGTTGTTGTCTTGCAAACGACCCCATCTGTTGACTCAGGGATCGAGACGTGGCTGCACGATCCGTTACAGCCATGCAGATAAGGTGGCTGTCATCTCGACTGCTAGTGATACGAGGCCGTTGAGATGCTGCACGGAGTTCCGTATTAGCCTCCTGAACAAACCGATTCAATATTCTGCTAACACTCATTGGATCTCGACCAACGCGACAGCATCAAAGACGCGATACGGTAATCCGCAATCGCGTTAGGCTACATTCCGACCATTATCAAAGTCGGAAACGTGATGGTACGCATTCTCCTCCTTACAGGAGGCATCGCAGCAACATTTCACCAGGCAACGCCTGTCGACTGCTGTTTGTGTATGAGAAATCGGTTGGAAACTTTCCTCATGTCAGCACGTTGTAGGTGTCGCCACCGGCCTTGTGTGAATGCTGTGAAAAGCTAATCATTTGCATATCACGGCATCTTCTTCCTGTCAGTTAACTTTCGCGTCTGTAGCACTTCATCTTCGTGGTGTAGCAATTTTAATGCCCAGTAGTGTAGCAGGTAATGTGTAGCTTTACTCTTACCTGGTGGGGCAGGGTGTTGACTCTATAATTGATTCTTTCGAAAGAGTAATTAATTTAGCCACTGACGGCGTTTATTGCTCACTTTCGAACATATTTACAACTAACAACGACATCAAGCTACAGCTGGTGTCATCTCAAGTGGCACTGTACTTTTATTGTTTTTTGATAGTACGGTTGGGAAATAGGGATATGAATTCAATTTTAGTAAGGCAATCAGTCTCCATCGCAAAATGTTTTATTGGTGGTTACCGCTTTCAATGTTTGACTGACTCCTGTAGCGATATGCAGAGACAGCGACCGAGGGAGACATACGCCACAAGGCACATTCATTTACTGCTCAGTGGAAAGCGTCAACAGAAGAGGCGGCCGCAGAAGGCATTAGCGTGCTGCCTCCTTTGGTCTCACTAATGTCTGCTTATTGGCAGATATGGTTCAAATGGCTCTGAGCACTATGCGACTTAACTTCTGAGGACATCAGTCGCCTAGAACTGAGAACTACTGAAACCTAACTAATCTAAGGATATCACACACGTCCATGCCCAAGGGCAGGATTCGAACCTGAGACCGTAGCGGTCGCTCGGCTCCAGACTGTAGCGCCTAGAACCGCACGGCCACATCGGCCGGCTATTGGCAGATAGTTAGTCTCGGAAAACAGGAAAAGTAGGTGACAGCACTGGGAAAAAAATTTAAAGACACGAGGTTCAAATAGTTCAAATGGCTCTGAGCACTATGGAACTCAACTACTGTGGTCATTAGTCCCCTAGAACTTAGAACTACTTAAACCTAACTAACCTCAGGACATCACACACATCCATGCCCAAGGCAGGATTCGAACCTGCGACAGTAGCAGTCGCACGGTTCCGGACTGCGCGCCTAGAACCGCGAGACCACCGCAGACGGCAAGGACACGAGGAGAGGAGTCGGTGTACAGTTAGTAGACATGGCACCGAGTCGTGTACATACCTCGGTAAAGAGCAGGAGTCGGTAGAGTCGGCGGCGATCCGGCAGTGGAGCTTGTTGCGGAGTTCCCAGCATTGTTCCGACGTGAGGTGGCGGAGCTGCGCCAGGGCGCCGGCGCACTCCTCCCCCTCCTCTGCCCCTCCTGCTGGCGGCGACATTCCGGAGTCCCAGATGCGGTCTGCCAGGCGAACCACAGCTGACCACGCGCAGGGCGGCTGCTGCCGGTTCCCGCACCTCACGGCCACCCGGAACCGACCTGCAAAGCTCCCTGCAGTCACCTCTAGGTCGGCACTCTGACTACTCACACGAGCTTCTGTTGAGTTGTCCGACCCCATAAGGCTCGATACCTTGGAGCAGTCGCCGATGAGAGGTGGAATTATACATCACACATCGATACCGTTCCACAAGGATCATTAGGAACGCTCAACCATCTAATAACGACTGGACACAAACGAGTCCTCCTGCCACCAGAACTAATAAAATTGTACCACAATAGCATTTTGACATCAATCGTAGGCTATGGGTCAGGAGTCTGGGCCCACACGCTCAAGAGGGTCATGCCTGCCATGGCTGTAAGAAGAGTGCAGCGAAATCTACATCTACATGATTACTCTGGAATTCACATTTAAGTGCTTGACAGAGGTTTCATCGAACCACAATCATGCTATCTCTCTACCATTCCACTCCCCAACAGCGCGCGGGAAAAACGAACACCTAAACCTTTCTGTTCGAGCTCTAATTTCTCGTATTTTATTTTGATGATCATTCCTACCTATGTAGGTTGGGCTCAACAAAATATTTTCGCATTCGGAAGAGAAAGTTGGTGACTGAAATTTCGTAAATAGATCTCGCCGCGACGAAAAACGTCTTTGCTGTAATGACTCCCATCCCAACTCTCTTATCATATCTGCCACACTCTCTTCCCTATTACGTGATAATACAAAACGAGCTGCCCTTTTTTGCACCCTTTCGATGTCCTCCGTCAATCACACCTGGTAAGGATCCCACACTGCGCAGCAATATTCAAACAGAGGACGAACGAGTGTAGTGTAAGCTGCCTCTTTAGTGGACTTGTTGCATCTTCTAAGTGTCCTGCCAATTAAATGCAACCTTTGGCTCGTCTTCCCCACAATATTATCTGTGTGGTCTTTCCAACTGAAGTTGTTCATAATTTTTACACCCAGGTACTTATTTGAATTGACAGCCTTGAGAGTTGTACTATTTATCGAGTAAGCGAATTCCAAGTTGAAGTTGTTCATAATTTTTACACCCAGGTACTTATTTGAATTGACAGCCTTGAGAGTTGTACTATTTATCGAGTAAGCGAATTCCAACGAATTTCTTTTGGATCTCATGTGGATCACCTCATACTTTTCGTTATTTAGCGTCAACTGCCACCTGCCACACCATACAGTAATCTTTTCTAATTCGCTTTGCAACTGATACTGGTCTTCAGATGACCTTACTAGACGGTAAATTGCAGCAGCATCTGCAAACTACCTAAGAGAGCTGCTCAGATTGTCATCCACGTCATTTATATGGATCAGGAACAGCAGAGGTCCCAGGATGCTTCCCTAGGGAACACCTGATATCACTTGAGTTTTACTCGATGATTTGCCGTCCATTACTACGAAGTGTGACCTTCCTGACAGGAAATCACGAATCGAGTCGCACAACTGAGACGATACTCCATAGGTCCACAGCTTGAGTAGAAGTCGCTTGTGGGGAACGGTGTCAAAAGCTTTCCGGAAATCTAGAAATACGGAATAAACTTGGGATACACTGTCGATAGCGGCCATTACTTCCTGCGAATAAAGAGGTGCACAAGAACGATGTTTTCTGAAACCATGCTGATTACGTGTCAATACATCGTTCCCTACGAGGTGATTCATAATGTTTGAATATAGTATATGCTCCAAAACCCTACTGCAAACCGACGTCAATGATATGGGTCTGTAGTTCGATGCATTACTGCCGGCCGCGGTGGTCTAGCGGTTCAGGCGCACAGTCCAGAATCGCGCGACTCCTACGGTTGCAGGTTCGGATCCTGCCTCGGGCATCGATGTGTGTGATGCCCTTAGGTTAGTTAGTTTTAAGTAGTTCTACGTTCTAGGGGACTGATGACCACAGATGTTAAGTTCCATAGTGCTCAGAGCCATTTGAACCATTTGATGTATTACTCCTACTACCCTTCTTAAACACTGGTGCGAGCTGCGCATTTTCCCAATCTGCAGGTACAGAACTATCGGTGCGCGAGCGGTTGTATATGATTGCTAAGTAGAGAGCGTAATCTGAAAGGAACGATATGCTTCGCAACCCCTAAGGTATCTACTCCTGAGATCAGTAGGGGCATAGAGAACAACTCTATGGCGAGCGCTAACGGTACTTATGGGGCTGTGTCCGCTCGATATAAAGATCAGAGAACAAGCGACGTGGTACTGGGTCAAAAAGGGAAACAGGGATAAGATAATGTAACAAATGGGGATTCACGTGGGTAACAAAATTTAAATCAAATGCAGGGGGGAAGAGCTCTGGCAAGAACAGTGGGACAAGGAATAAACCGGTCGCAGAACACATGAACTACAGCCAATATCAGTGAGCGACTGCAATTAAAATATTTCAAACCTTTAAGAGGAATGCTGCACTTTCTTATGGGTCACGGACCCTACCCGGCATACATATGCTGGTTCGGGAAATGGGCTACACCAGCGTGTGGCTGCGGGGCCGCACCAGGCACCCCAGAACATGTGGTGTATGAGTGCCACCTATTCGACGACGTAGCGCGACAATTACGTCATCAGTTTCCCAACCATGACACGTACCACCTCCTCAGGCATGAGGATCACCACTCAATCTTGAACAAATTGGCAAACCAGACCTCACACAAAGTCGTATAGGAATTCCTAAGGAACAACAATTAAGACTTCACATTGCTACTGACTTGAATCCGTGCAGTTGTCCCGTTCCGCCCAGGTGTGGACATGGCGATCCGCTTCACGGCTGGAATCCGCCACGTCTGGGATTAGGGGGAGGGTGCGCCTTTCTTACCGACTCAGACAATCACCAAATTCGACACTAGGTTAAATATTAGGTTAGATGTAGGATAAGCTAGGATAGCAACACTAGTATAGTTCTACAGCGATCAACATCTCTGGCCAGCCTGGTGCCAGGGGCATCTTCACTGGGATTAGCTCGGTGAACACAGCCAACAATGAGGGTTTATACAACGCTGGCACACCTGTAACGCTGCAGGTGGAAGTAGATTAGCATAAGTAGGAATAATGTAACATAATCTAAACATAACAGTAGTGCCCTTAGTGTGAGCAGAAGAACTAACCATAGAATAAGCTGTAGTAATAACACTTGAATTGCATCAATTAGGACCCACTAATTGTTTAAGGTGGTGGGTTGTTTATGTATCATATATATTGAACAATAAAGATTTAAAAAAATCCACATCGTTACTAGTAGCCAGTGAAAGTGACACGTTAAGAGAGCAGCAGCAACGCTAGCGCGACACAGTGTGAGGTGTGCTGCACACTCTTACAATCAAATGGTCAGCAAGTCAACTGACTGTCAGCACGGCGGCCATAACTGCGGCTCCCCCGATGAGCAAGAGAGCAGAGCTGCGCCGACAGTACAGCACTTGATATTGGACACTGTGCCACCATAATATATGAGCCCTCGTTCTGACTACCCGTGCAGCAAAACCCCGAGCAGCGTGGAGGGTGTAGCATTCTTGGTTCTCATTCTCGCTCATTTAATGGGCAGCCACTTGATGTACAATACGTAATCGGCTACAGTGATCGCAGCTGTAACATTTGTGAGTCATCGTGACGGTTCGCTAGCGCTCTTTCAGACATCATTTCCACAAAATAATTCGAGGTCACATGTCACCAATGCTGTTCTGTCCCAGTGTGATAGAGTGCCCGAAAGAGGTGCTACCACAGGAAGCTGGAATGTACCTGGCTAGTTGCGGCGTCCAAAAACAACAGTTAAGTGTAACTCTTCAGGTTTTCCTGGCGAGATCGTGATATGTGGAATAATTGGGTCTACTGCCGGATGTTTGTGTCGCTCAGGCACAATATTTCGGCCACGTAACTCGTTGCCTTGTTCAGGTGCTACCTGACACTGCCGTATTGGAGGATCTTGTCCCGTATTTATGCCCAGAGGGCGCTGGGCGCTCCGTTCGCGGTCCGCGCCCGCCTGGCGCTGCTCCTGAGGTGTTGGCACTTCCCTGGTGCTCCGACGCTCGTCCGCGCCCCGCTCGTCCATCTGTGGTCGTGGCGGCTGTCAGAGGCTCGTCCTACGTCAGGAGTTGCGTTCGCGGTCCGCACCGGTTGGTGCTGCTCCTACAGTGTCACAACTTCTTGAGGAGTTTCTTGGTTCCTTCCGCTGGGCCCTGAGAAGCTTCAGAGCCGGACTCCACGCCGAGCTGAATTGGTAACCGCTGTCTCCGTTTATCAGATTGTCTGTGACCTTCATCTCGATGGCCTCCTTTATGACACTGTCCCAAAATCAGAGCGACACAAATATCTGGCGGTAGACCCAATTATTCCATAGGTGAATAGTGATTTGATTGGTGAGATGGGGAATGAGACTTATGCACCACTGCACATAAATCTTTGCAGAACGCTAGGGGAGGGATGGTCGTACGTTGGTGTCAGAGCTGGCAGTGCGGGTATGGACAGGAGACTCCAGGCTGGACGAGACTCAGCTGGACTGTAGGCGGCAGGGCGCTCCAGACGCCACCCCGCGCTGCAGCGGCAGCTGGTGGGAGCATCTCCTGGTGACTCCAGAGCTCCAGTCCAGCCTGGCCCGCGAACGACGACTCCACATATACCGTGCTCTCATCTCCTGGAGCGCCACACACTTAGCCTGTCTCATCATAGTCTGCCTGCCAAAGATTGCGTCAGAGACACAACAACTGCAGCTAGGAAACCTGGAATTCTCATTGAAATAATCGGCATACCACTCTTTCGCTGGGATGCGCCTCTATTTTCCCCTTAGTTGTCACCGTGCCTAACTAGACTATCTCGTCAGGTAAGTAGCAGACGCGCTGCCATTCGTTGTTGTGTACAAGTCTGAGGTAATAGCTGTATTTTTGTTCCTTTTTACTTGTGTGAGAACATTCAACGCCTAAGGAGCAAGGAGGAAATAAATGTAATAGCGAAGTATTCCTCGATCATTGAGATCATTTCAGAAATAATCGATTTAAACTGTCGACCGATATGGTAGTGCGGCTTAGAAACGGTTCCTCGCCCCAAGTGAAGCAGCAATGAAAGCACTGAGTGGCAGAGAGTGGCTCTGCACTAAATAGTGCCGATCTGTTCTCACCTGCCAGTAGGTTTCAAAAAATGGATCTGAGCACTATGGGACTTAACTTCTAAGGTCGTGAGTCCCCTAGAACTACTTAAACGTAACCAACCTAAGAACATCACACACACCCATGCCCGAAGCAGGATTCGAACCTGCGACCGTAGCGGTCGTGCGATTCCAGACTGTAGCGCCTAGAACCGCTCGGCCAACCCGGCCTGCCCAGTAGGTTTATGGGAGAGCTTCTGGACACCACGAAGGATGAAATCATAACTAGCGAGGGTGATTCAAGTCTTCTTGAGCAAATGCGCGAAAAACCTTCAGTGAGACTTCAGAAATAAGAAAAACAGAAGAAAGAGTAATGTCCCTGTAAAGAAACAGATCCGCTTCGCAGTGGAGCGTCAAGATGATTTTACCTCGGAGACCAACAAATCTCGAAAGCAAGCACTCTGAAAGTTTCGTACCTGCCCCATAAGACTGCTTAATACTGATGACGTGTCTCGCACTCAGTACTGTAAACGTACAAACAGTGGTTTCCGATGAGACTGCGGTCAGCTACTACTACAAGGTTCACTCCAAAAAAAATGCACACTATTTTTCTAAAAATAGAGTTTTCATTCTGCATGTGTGAAAGTTTTACAGTGTGTAGGTACATCCTTCCCGCTTGTTTTCAAATGAAGTTCCACCTGTTCCTCTGAGTGGCGCCGTCACAGCATGTCTTCAACATCGCTGCTACACTTGGCATTCGTCAGAAGCAACGTGCTGTCATAGAATTCCTGTCTGTGAAAAGGAGACAGTGGGAAACATCCAAAAGAGGTAGAAAAAGGTGTATATAGATGCTGCTGTCGATTGCAGTACAGTTAGTCGGTGGGCAAGCGGGTTACGTGACGAAAGCGGGCACGGCAATATTGAGGATTGTCCTGGCAGCGGCAGGCCTCGTACTGCACACACTCCAGACAATGTGCAGAGAGGTAACGAATTGGTGACTGCTGACAGACGCATCACAGTGAACGAATTGTCACACTACCCTGGGATAGTGGAAGGAAGTGTTTGCAGAATACTGAAAGTGTTGGGGTTAAAAAAGGTTTGTGCCAGGTGGGCTCCTAGAATGTTGACAGTGGCTCACAAAGAAACGAGAAAAACGGTATGTAGCGAACTTTTGGAACAGTACAAAAATGGTGGAGATGAATTTCTTGGGAGAATTGTGGCATGTGATGAAACATGGCTCCATCATTTTACACCAGATACGATGAGGCAATGCACGGCCACATGTCAGTCAAGAAACCACGGAAGCGATCACAAAACTCGGATGGACAACACTGAAATACCCGCCTTATAGTCCTAACCTGGCTCCATGTGACTATCATCCCTTTGGGAAACTGAAAGACTCTTCGTGGAACAAGGCTTGGAGATGATGACTCCCTTGTGCACGCTACGAAACAGTGGCTCGAACAGGTTGGTCCAGAATTTTACTGTGCGGGTATACAGGCGCTGGTTCCAAGATGGCGCTGGAGTGCCATTGGTCACACGTCTCGGTCACCTGTTGTTCGCATTGGCGGCACTTAGAACAGCGGACGTTACATTTCAGATGTGTTACGACCCGTAGCTCTAACCTTCTTTTGATCCCTGCGAAACCCTACATTTCAGCAGGACAATGCACGACTGCTCGTTGAAGGTCCTGTACGTCCCTTTCTGGATACAGAAAATGTTCGACTGCTGCCATGGCCAGCACATTCTCCAGATCTCTCACCAATTGAGAACGTCTGTCAATGGTGGCGGATCAACTGGCTCGTCACAACACCCCAGTCACTAATCCTGATGAACTGCGGTATCTTATTGAAGGTGCATGGGCAGCTGTACCTGTACACGCCATCCAACCTCTGTTTGACTCAATGCCCAAGTGTACGTTATTACGGCCAGAGTTGGTTGTTCTGAGTACTGATTTCTCAGGGTCTGCGCATCCGAATTGCGTGAAAATGTAATCACATGTCTGTTCTAGTATAATATATTTGTCCAATGAATGCCCGTTTATCATCTGCAATTCTTCTCGGTGTAGCAATTTTAGTGACCAGTAGTGTAATAAAACCTGCACGAAGGCGGCCGGACCTGCTCCGCAAGGGGTCTTCCGGCCAATGACTTAAAACGCTCATTTCCATTTCCATTTCAGTCCTTGGAAAAATAGAAATTAAACAGCACCTTAGCTCAGCTTTCAAGCAAAGTGCAGAAGTACAGAACAGCAACATAAGGAAAAATAGCTATGTTCTTTCCAGGGTAACTGGCTGTATTAACTTCAGCAGTGAGTCTCAACTTGCGTTAGGTCTACGTGATGAAACAGTAGAATCTAACAATCCTAGAATACCCAGAGAGCGTGTGAATTACTCTTCCGCTATAGAGCGGTTGTGAAAGAGCACATGAAAAATACGGCCAATGGTATAGAAAAGAATGTGCTGGACGTTACGTTACACGTGTACCAGGACGAAAGCAATTCAGAAATAGCTAAGACAGATTTTGTGCCTGTGACAGCAGATGAAACTTCTAAATTTCAGTCTTTTGTAGTATTTGGCTTTCTGTTATTTACTGAAGAGCCGGTCGAAAGATTTTGGACATTTTTAAGGCAATCGCATAACAATCCTTCCTCGGCTGATTGAGTTACTCGCCGATGTTGTGTAAGAAAGGAATAGTAAACGTAAAATCTCAAATTTGTAATGGCGCCTGCGACATGCGTGACCATCGTACTGAATTCCAACCAACTGTAAGTAAAGAGCATAATTTCGTGTTTTATGTGCACTGTCATGAGCACCTGATGAACATTCTTGTCCAAGCTACAACTCGAAACAAACAAATAAAACTCTTTTTCAGAAATACTTAAGAAGTAGTAATATCTGTCTGTCATCACCTCGAAAGTGGCTGTTCCATGTGCAACAGTAAATCGAAGAATCCCTCGTGTATCTACGGAACTTTAAGTGGAGATAACTCTTCACAGTTCACGAACATAAAGAGGCCATTCTAGAAATGATAAACACACTGAAGATACCATCAACCAGACGAAAATTGTGAATCAAACATAAGGTGTAAAGTTAAAACTCCAACACCCAAAATTTTCCTTTTGGTTAGAGGTATTTTCTGAAATACAGTAAATAGATGACAATCCCATCAATGTACAGGCACTCATTTGGCAATTTTCTGATAGAAATTAAAACAAAAATTAACTGAGTTTTTCTGTAATATCAAAAAAATTTATTTACATGAATTCGTGATAACACTTTTGCAATTGTGAAATGGTCTTACGAAAAAAAATATGCATAATATCCATATGTGTAAGCACAGCTTATTCCCATGTCGAGACCGCGGTTTTGTGAGCGTCTCTATGGACGGATAATGTTTTCGCCTACAGCCATTTGCACTTCGCAGCTGAAAGCTCTAAGTGGACTCGACTGAATAAGTGTCTTAGTACTAAAGAATAAATATATTAGAACGCCATACATGATGCGGAATTTCTACACGCATCTCAGTGTGCATGGCGCGGTACATACTGATCTGTGACCTTACGATGATATGACTACGTAGGTACATTCAGTGGCGTATGTCGGTACTGAGTACAGAATGTGCTGCGAACAGAGGTAGTAGGGAAGAAGCAATAAATTCAAACGTCGTGCATAATGCGACAGTTCGTCGTGCATCTAATTGTTTATGACGGCATATGGCCAGAACTATGGTATGAATAACTATGGCAGTTATCACATCCACAGAAATTGAATGCTCAACAGTAAGGGGTACGTGTAGCAAGTTTGGTTGAAATCGCTACAGGACGGGGTGTGGAACATCCATACAGACACATACACATACATATATCCATTTTTGTAATATGTACGGATGCCCTATGTGGGTATCTAGTACAGCCAATTTCAAAAACCTACCACTGATCGCGTGTCATTAAAGCAAGCAGCAGCACAATTTGGAAACGAAATTTTGAAAATTAGAGACGATGTTGATGATACTACAGAGTAATCATGGGTTTCAATTCTGCTGCCGCTTGCTGGCGTCTAATTTACTTAATCGGTATTTTCTTGTGTCAGTGAAAAATGAGTGTCCTGAAAAAATCCTTTCTGCTGTTGGGCAGTCCTATCCATTTTTAAAGTAAAGCTAAAAACGTAACCATAAATCTCTTATTCGCAAAATAATTTTCAAGAAATGAAAAACGAAGTAGCCCCTATGAAGTTTTTCATCGAAAATAACCTGCAAGAAGCTTTTGACGACGTCATGAATGTGCCGAAATTAGCCCATGAGAACGTGTGAAGCTGAGAGGTGTCGCGGCTCAAACAGTTTGTTAGAAGTACCACAAATGAAGATAGCGGTCTGCTCTTTCCATTCTTGCTTGTAAAAAAAAAAATTAAAAAAAAATTGTTCAGAGGTTTCGAGATTCCGACAACAGAGTCATAGATCCTATATGTCTACAGGCGATTAAACCCCACGAACGTCGTCAGGCATATTGTAATTTTAGAGCTACAGAAATATTTTAAATAATTTAGAAAATTAAATTATTCAAAAAGGTAAGCTCTACAGTGTAGTAAAGGGAGTCAACTTCATTGTGCTTGCGCAACGATCGAAGTTTGTACCTACTTCGTACGTCATTCGCTTTCTCATCGATGTATCGCTGTACGTTAAATAGTTAAGAGCCGTTCGATATCGCTATATTGATTCTGAATTGTTTTGTATTGTAATGTCAGTTTGCGTAATTACGTAAAAGACGTAACTACAGAAAATACGCAAATCCTGCGATTATGACGAGGTGCGGCAAAACTTCTGCTTTGATGTGCTTTGGTTTTACAGAATATACTCATTGTATTTGGCAACATGTTACTTCCATCAATTCTCACGTATATGGAAAACGTTTTTGGCTTAATTAAGAAATATAAACCACCCCGTCTACCGGCCACAAGTGACCCATCGGGACCATCCGACCGCCGTGTCATCCTCAGAGAAGAATGCGGATAGGAGGGGCGTGGGGTCAGCAAACCGCTCTCCTGCTCGTCACGATGGTATTCTTTAACGAAGCCGCTACTATTCGGTCGAGTAGCTCGTCAATTGGCATCACCAGGCTGAGTGCACCCCGAAAAATGGAAGAATTGTGAGCAAATTTTAAACATATTGTAAATCACGCATTGGACAAGTATGTACAGAAAAAGTAGGTTACGCACGGAAAAAACCCACCGTGGTTTAACAGAATGCTCAGGAAGCAAAGGCAGTTGCGCTCGCGGTACAAGAAAGACTGGGAGAATGAGGACAGGCAAAAGTTAGTAGAGATTCGTTCTGCTGGAAAAAGAGCGATGCGTTAAGCATTCAACCACTACCACCGTCATACCTTAGCAAAAGATCTTACTGAAAACCCAAGGAAATTCTTGTCGCGTAAAATCGGTAAGCGGGTCCAAGGCTTCCATCCAGTCACTCGCTGATCAGTCTGGCCTGGCAACGGAAGACAGCGAAACGAAAGCTGAAATTTTAAATTTTAGCATTTGAGAAATCTTTCTCGGATGAGGATCGTACAAACATACCACCGTTTGAGTCTCATACAGATTCCCGTATGGAAGACATAGTGATAGACATCCCTAGGATTGTGAAGCAGCTGAATGGGTTGAAAATAAATAAATCGCCAGGTCCTGATGGGATTCCAATTCGGTTTTACAGAGAGTACTCTACTGCTTTGGCTCCTTACTTAGCTTGCATTTATCGCGAATCTCTTGCCCAACGTAAAGTCCCAAGCGACCGGAAAAAAGCGCAGGTGACGCCTGTATATAATAAGGGTAGAAGGACGGATCCTGAAAATTACAGACCAATATCCTTAACATCGGTTTGTTGCAGGATTCTTGAACATATTCTCAGTTTGAATATAATGAATTTCCTTGAGACAGAGAAGTTGCTGTCCATGCATCAGCACGGCTTTAGAAAGCATCGCACCTGCGAAACGCAACTCCCCCATTTTTCACATGATATCTTGCGAACCATTAATGAAGGGTATCAGAAGGATTCCATATTCCTTAACTTCCGGAAAGCGTTTGACTCGGTGCCCCACTGCAGACTACTAACTAAGGTACGAGCATATGGGATTGGTTCCCAAGTATGGCTCGAAGACTTCTTAAGTAGTAGAACCCAGTACGTTGTCCTCCACGGTGAGCGTTCATCGGAGGTGAGGGTATCATCTGGAGTGCCCCAGGGAAGTGTGGTAGGTCCGCTGTGTTTTTCTATCTACATGAATGACCTTTTGGGTAGGGTGGATAGCAATGTGCGGCTGTTTGCTGATGATGCTGTGGTGTACGGGGAGGTGTCGTCGATGAGTGACTGTAGGAGGAAACAGGATGACTTGTACAGGATTTGTGATTGGTGTAAAGAATGGCAGCTAACTCTAGATACTGTAAATGTAAATTAATGCAAATGAATAGGAAAAAGAATCCGGTAATGTTTGAATACTCCATTAGTAGTGTAGCACTTGACACAGTCACGTCAATCAAATATTTGGGCGTAACATTGCAGAGCGATATGAAGTGGGACAAGCATGTAATGGCAGTTGTGGGGAAGGCGGATAGTCATGTTCGCTTCATTGGTAGAATTTTGGGAAGATGTGGTTCATCTGTAAAGGAGACCGCTCATAAAACACTAATATGACCTATTGTTGAGTACTGCTCGAGGGTTTGGGATCCCTATCAGGTCGGACTGAGGGAAGACGTAGAAGCAATTCAGAGGCGGGCTGCTAGATTGGTTACTAGTAGGTTTGATCATCACGCGAGTGTTACGGAAATGCTTCAGGATCTAGGGTGGGAGTCTCTAGAGGAAAGGAGGCGTTCTTCTCGTGAATCGCCACTGAGCAAATTTATAGAACCAGCATTTGAGGCCGACTGCAGTACAATTTTACTGCCGCCAACTTACATTTCGCGGAAAGACCCCAAAGATAAGATAAGAGAGATTAGGGCTCGTACAGAGGCAGATAGGCAGTCATTTTTCCCTCGCTCTGTTTGGGAGTGGAACAGGGAGAGAAGATGCTAGTTGCGGTACGAGGTACCCTCCGCCACGCACCCTGTGGTGGATTGCGGAGTATGTATGTAGATGTAGAACAGCGGAAGGCGGCCTGGAGTGTCACCTATCCAAGTGCCGACCACACCCGACAGCGCTTAACTTCGGTGATCTCACGGGAACCGGTGTAAAAAAAAAAAAAAAAAAAAAAAAAAAATTGTTCAAATGGCTCTGAGCACTATGTGACTTAACATCTATGGTCATCAGTCCCCTACAACTTAGAACTACGTAAACTTAACTAACCTAAGGACATCACACAACACCCAGCCATCACGAGGCAGAGAAAATCCCTCACCCCACCGGGAATCTAACCCGGGGACCCGGGCTTGGTAAGCAAGAACGCTACCGCAAGACCAGGAGATGCGGGCGGGAACCGGTGTATCCACTGCGGCGAGGCCGTTGCCTTCAATTAAGATATATAGATGGTTAATTTACCGTGGTCCCAAATCGTACATTGTGATATCTTCTCTCTCACGAAAGGGTGTTACAAAGTACATTGCCCGAAAATGTTGAGAACGAATTGCTGTTTGCCCCCTGATAAACAGCCAGGGAGAAAACGTATCGTCCTTGAGAACAGCGTCCGTATGCAAAGCCGCCTGTGAGTGTGTGAAAACTGCACTGTGCACAACGTCTCGTCAATCCGTGCTGCACGAAGGAGAACTTACCGGAATAGTCGCAGTAGCTCCACCACATCACAAGTTGACAGACACTGAGTTCCGAGACTCTGCCGGAGTCATGAACCTTCTTGATGTGCCTGCAGACGCAGTCCATCACAGAGGTCCCGTTTGCTGCAAGCAGAGCAGCCAGCGTGGCAACTGCGCCCGCCGGATGCATTGTCTGCTGTCGACACCGGGGAGCAAACAGAGGCACTGCGCTTCGCAGGGAGCGCGGGTTCAATATGACGACGAGCGAAGCGGAGGTCCGCCACAGGACGGCTGAACCACCGGAAGCGCGGCGACGCTCCTCTAGACCGGAGCCGTATTCCTGTCTGCCTAGTGGCGACAAACAAAGCTCATCCAGTAAAGCAAAAGTGACATCTGGCCTTCCTCAGGGAAGTGTTTAGGCGTTCTGGTGTTTCTAATCCGTATAAACGATTTAGGAGGCAATCTGAGCAGCCATTGTTTGCAGATCGTGCTGTCTTCTACCATCTAGCAAAGTCATCAGAAGATCAAAACCCATTGGAAAATGATTTACAGAAGGTATCGATGCAGTACGTAAAGTGGCAGTTACTTCTAAACAACGAAAATAAGGAATCCATTTAATTTGTTTTACTCGATGTGTCACACAAATTCAAAGTGCGCCATTTCAGCTAAATGCCAAGGGCTTACAATTAGGGCCAACTTAAATAGGATCGATCAAATGGAAAATCTTGTAGGGAAAACTGTGTTTTGCTTATAGGACACCTAGAAGAAGCAGGTGAGAAGTGACTGATGTAGATGTACATCTACATCTACATACATCTGGCGTAACTTACGATTGGTGCACGGTGGAAGTTGCCTTGCACCACTGATAGTCATTTACTTTCCTCTTATGCTCGGAAATCAGTGGTGACGAGCGAAAATGCGTGCCGGACTGGAATTCTAACCCATGATCTCCTGCTTACCAGCCATTAGTGTTGATCACTTTACAAAGCGGACCCTGTGTTTATCGCAAATGCGCAGACTGTCTCTGCTGACCCAGTTCCCACCTAGCGCCGCCTGTCCCCAGTGCCTGTCCACGTGCTCCATGCTCACTACTGTCAGGTTGCTGTAGCAGGTGAGAAGTGACTGTGTATCTGCACCCAAGAAGGCGGATTCGCTGCCCATCGCGGCGAATCAGCAAGATGAATGTGTGGTGTCCTCTTCAGCGAGTATGTACAACTACGTCTGACCTCCTGCAGAAATCTCCACGCAGGAAGTGGAAAGAAACAGAAGTTACACTACTGGCCATTAAAATTGCTACACCAAGAAGAAATACAAATTATAAACGGGTATTCATTGGACAAAATGTTGGAACACGTGAGGCAATACTGACCTTACGACTTATCTTAGAAGAAAGATTAAGAAAAGGCAAACCTATGTTTCTAGCATTTGTAGACTTAGAGAAAGCTTTTGACAATGTTGACTGGAATACTCTTTTTCAAATTCTAAAGGTGGCGGGGGTAAAATACAAGGAGCGAAAGGCTATTTACAATTTGTACAGAAACCAGATGGCAGTCATAAGAGTCGAGGGGCACGAAAGGGAAGCAGTGGTTGGGAAAGGAGTGAGACAGGGTTGTAGCCTCTCCCCGATGTTATTCAATCTGTATATTGAGCAAGCAGTAAAGGAAACAAAAGAAAAATTTGGAGTAGGTATTAAAATTCATGGAGACGAAGTAAAAACTTTGAGGTTCGCCGATGACATCGTAATTCTGTCAGAGACGGCAAAGGACTTGGAAGAGCAGTTGAACGGAATGGACAGTGTCTTGAAAGGAGGATATAAGATGAACATCAACAAAAGCAAAACGAGAATAATGGAATGTAGTCCAATTAAATCGGGTGATGCTGAGGGAATTAGATTAGGAAATGAGACACTTAAAGTAGTAAAGGAGTTTTGCTATTTAGGAAGTAAAATAACTGATGATGGTCGAAGTAGAGAGGATATAAAATGTAGACTGGCAATGGCAAGGAAAGCGTTTCTGAAGAAGAGAAATTTGTTAACATCGAATATAGATTTAAGTGTCAGGAAGTCATTTCTGAAAATATTTGTTTGGAGTGTAGCCATGTATGGAAGTGAAACATGGACGATAACTAGTTTGGACAAGAAGAGAATAGAAGCTTTCGAAATGTGGTGCTACAAAAGAATACTGAAGATAAGGTGGATAGATCACGTAACTAATGAGGAGGTATTGAATAGGATTGGGGAGAAGAGAAGTTTGTAGCACAACTTGACTAGAAGAAGGGATCGGTTGGTAGGACATGTTTTCAGGCATCAAGGGATCACAAATTTAGCATTGGAGGGCAGTGTGGAAGGTAAAAATCGTAGAGGGAAACCGAGAGATGAGTACACTAAGCAGATTCAGAAGGATGTAGGTTGCAGTAGGTACTGGGAGATGAAGAAGCTTGCACAGGATAGAGTAGCATGGAGAGCTGCATCAAACCAGTCTCAGGACTGAAGACCACAACAACAATTCATTGGACAAATATATTATACTAGAACTGACATGTGATTACACTTTCACGCAATTTGGGTGCACAGATCCTGAGGAATCGGTACCCAGAACAACCACCTCTGGCAGTAATAACGGCCTTCACACGCCTGGGTCTTGAGACAAATAGTGCGTGGATGGCGTGTACAGGTACAGCTGCCCATGCAGCTTCAACGCGATACCACAGTTCATCAAGAGTAGTGACTGGCGTATTGTGACGAGCCAGTTGCTCGGCCACCATTCACCAGACGTTTTTAGTTGGTGAGAGAACAGGACAAAGTGCTGGCCAGGGCAGGTGTCGAACATTTTCTGTATCCAGAAAGACCCGTACAGGACCTGCAATATGCGGTCGTGCATTATCGTGCTGAAATGTAGTGTTTCGCAGGGATCGAATGAAGGGTAGAGCCACGGGTCGTAACACATCTGAAATGTAACGTCCTCTGTTCAAAGTACCGCCAATGTGAACAACAGGTGACCGAGAGGTGTAATTAATGGCACCCCTATACCGTCAAGCGGTGTGATACGCCAGTATGACGATGACGAATACACGATTCCAATGTGCGTTCACCGCGATGTCGCCAAACACGGATACGACCATCATGAAGCTGTAAATGAAACCTGTACTCATTCGACAAAAGGCCTTTTTGCCACTCATGCATCCAGGTTCGTCATTGAGTACACCATCGCAGGCGCTCCTGTCTGTGATGCAGCGCCAAGGGTAACCGCAGCCACGGTCTCCGAGCTGATAGTCCATGCTGCTGCAAACGCCGTCGAACTGTTCGTGCAGATGGTAGTTGTCTTGGAAACGTCCCCATGTGTTGACTCAGGCATCTAGACGTGGCTGCACGATCCGTTACAGCCCTGCGGGTAAGATGCCTGTCATCTCGACTGCTAGTGATACGAGGCCGTTGGGATCCAGCATGGCGTGCCGTATTACACATCTCAACCCAACGATTCCATATTCTGCTAACAGTCATTGGATCTCGACCAACGCGACCAGCAATGTCGCGATACGATAAACAGCAATCGCGATAGGCTACAATCCGATCTTTATCGAAGTCGGAAACTTGATGGTAAGCATTTGTCAACCTTACACGAGGCATCACAACAACCTTTCACCAGGCAACGCCGGTCAACTGCTGATTGTGTATGAGAAATCGGTTGGAAATTTTCCTCAGGTCAGCATGTTGTAGGTGTCGCCACCGGGCCAATCTTGTGTGAATGCTGTGAAAAGCTAATCATTTGCATATCACAGCATCTCCTTCCTGTCGGTTAAATTTCGCGTCTGTAGCAGGTCATCTTCGTGGTGTAGCAATTTTAATGGCCAGTAGTGTACGTGGTGGTAGATGGGAGTGTGGTGAGCTGAGACACTCCGTGCAGGTTGTAACGGCGCTTCCTTTGTACGCACAACTGAAAATATAAAGTAGTACCCAAAACTCCATAAAAGTCCCAAAATCTAAGATCCAAATTTCAAGTCCCACTGGAATATCATCACTTGAATAGCTGCAAGTATACAGAAAGGAAATCCAGTATAAGGTGACTTTACGTTTTATAAAGGGAATGAAAACCAATAGAATCCATTAGTTTCAAATTACAATATTAGTAGATCGCAAAGTAGTGTACCTATAGATCACGGAATAGAACGAGTGATGTCAAAGAATATTCCTTGTGAGTACTCTTTGAGGACAGTGAGTAATACAAATGAAAAACTCATACATAGTTAATGTGCTGCTTGCGCTCGCTGGTCTTACGTTAAATCAGTAAGTGGCTCGAAACAGCATATCCAGACACTCCGGGATGATGATGGCATTGAAACAGAGGATGACACGCGTAAAGCTGAAATACAAAACACCTTTTCCCAAGGCTGTTTCACAGAGGAAGACCGCACTGCAGTTCCCTCTCTAAATCCTCGCACAAACGAAAAAATGGCTGACATCGAAATAAGTGTCCAAGGAATAGAAAAGCAACTGGAATCACTCAACAGACGAAAGTCCACTGGACCTGACGGGATACCAATTCGTTTCTACATAGAGTACGCGAATGAACTTGCCCGCCTTCTAACAGCCGTGTACCGCAAGTCTCTAGACGAACGGAAGGTTCCAAATGTTTGGAAAAGAGCACTGGTAGTCCCAGTCTTCAAAAAGGGTCGTCGAGCAGATGCGCAAAACTATAGACCTATATCTCTGACTTCGATCTGTTGTAGAATTTTAGAACATGTTTTTTGCTCGAGTATCATGTCGTTTTTGGAAACCCAGAATCTACTCTGTAGGAATCAACATGGATTCCGGAAAGAGCGATCATGTGAGACCCAAGTCGCTTTATTTGTTCACGAGACCCAGAAAATATTAGATACAGGCTCCCAGGTACATGCTGTTTTCCTTGACTTCCGGAAGGCGTTCGATACAATTCCGCACTGTCGCCTGATAAACCAAGTAAGAGCCTACGGAATATCAGACCAGCTGTGTGGCTGGATTGAAGAGTTTTTAGCAAACAGAACACAGCATGTTGTTATCAATGGAGAGACGTCTACAGACGTTAAAGTAACCTCTGGCGTGCCACAGGGGAGTGTTATGGGACCATTGCTTTTCACAATATATATATAAATGACCTAGTAGATAGTGTCGGAAGTTCCATGCGGCTTTTCGCGGATGATGCTGTAGTATACAGAGAAGTTGCAGCATTAGAAAAATGTAGCGAAATGCAGGAAGATCTGCAGCGGATAGTCACTTGGTACAGGGAGTGGCAACTGACCATTAACATAGACAAATATAATGTATTGCGAATACATAGGAAGAAGGATCCTTTATTGTATGATTATATGATAGCGGAACAAACACTGGTAGCAGTTACTTCTGTTAAATATCTGGGAGTATTCGTGCGGAACGATTTGAAGTGGAATGATCATATAAAATTAAATGTTGGTAAGGCGGGTACCAGGCAGAGAGTCATTGAGATAGTCCTTAGAAAATGTAGTCCATCAACAAAGGAGGTGGCTTACAAAACACTCGTTCGACCTATACTTGAGTATTGCTCATCAGTGTGGGATCCGTACCAGATCGGGTTCCCGGAGGAGATAGAGAAGGTCCAAAGAAGAGCGGCGCGTTTCGTCACAGGGTTATTTGGTAACCGTGATAGCGTTACGGAGATGTTTAGCAAACTCAAGTGGCAGACTCTGCATGAGAGGCGCTCTGCATCGCGGTGTATCTTGCTCGCCAGGTTTCGAAAGAGTGCGTTTCTGGATGAGGTATCGAATATATTGCTTCCCCCTACTTATACCTCCCGAGGAGATCACGAATGTAAAACTAGAGAGATTCGAGCGCGTACGGAGGCTTTCCGGCAGTCACCATACGCGACTGGAACAGAAAAGGGAGGTAATGACAGTGGCACGTAAAGTGCCCTCCGCCACACACCGTTGGGTGGCTTGCGGAGTATAAATGTAGATGTAGATGTAGATGTGGATCGGGTGGTGTCTCAACGTACTTACTCGCGATTAGATTGCATTTGTGCATTTTTGGAAATTTTGCGATCTGATAGGAATCATTAAACTTGAAATAGGGAGATGAGCAACCTTGAGTATATCACTACGTAAAGCCAAGAGAGGAAAAGATCCGGACTTGCCTTAAATTGACTATCATATGAGGAAGACTGAACTTTACCCCATAGTAATACACTGTTCGCAATTTACCGACAAGGAAGTGAACATTGGCGTTGGATTGTGAGAAAGTACTGAAGTTTCGCTAAAGTAGCAAAAGAAATCTCGATCTTGTTACAACTCTTTTACTGAAATTTACGTAAATAATTCCCCCAGCTTAGGGAAAAGTTACTTTCTTAATACAATGATAGGACATGAATAGTATAGAACAAACCAGCAGAAAGTGGATTTACCGTGTGACATTTCACGCAACACATTACTAAATGTGTGTCTATGAAATATTTATTTGTGCGACGACATACATTAATAACAGAGCGCAGCATGCATAAATATTCTTTGCCGCGTTACACAGTTATTGTTCTGATCCGAACTATTAAACTTACTTAAAAAAAACTTCAGGGGACAAACTACTGCCGTACATGGGCTGTAGCCATAATTAGTACAAGGATAGCCATGGGTGTACAACTACGTGTAGCTGTGCTTGTACACGTAGGGGAGCATATAATTATTTGAACTGGTCAGTATCATTGATATGCATCCGAAGTGAATACAGTGCAGCAGGACAAAATGGTTCAAATGGCTCTGATCACTATGAGACTTAACATCCGAGGTCATCAGTCCCCTAGACTTTGAACTACTTAAACTTAACTAAGGACATAACACACATCTATGCCCAAGGCAGGATTCGAACCTGCGACCATAGCAGTCGCGCGGACTGTAGCGCCTAGAGTTGCTCGGCATCCGCGGCCGGCGCAGCAGGACAGATATTTTAAATTGTAATGTTGCACATAAGACAGGATTGGTCGGAGAACGAATTACATCAACTAACATTTTCAATATATCTTAAGAGGAGCAGTTACAAAGTGCGATGAACACTGTGTCCGGGTAACGCACTTGTTAACGCTACCGCCCAGTAAACACGAGGTCAGAGGTAACTAGGAATTTGGGCACACATTTTTCGCTCGTCGCCGCTGGTTCTGCATAAAGTCTCGATGCAACTGACATCAGCGCTCTCTTCCCTATCGTTTCCTTTAACCTCCACCCACCTTCAATTAACATATAGAAATACATATTCCCCACGTACTATCAATGGAACAGCGGCTAATACAATACTGAAAACATTTTGCCTACTTCAATCTTTAGTAATATTTTATTTATTTAGCTACAGTTTACGTTCGCTTCCAAAATTGATGTTATGACTGGTTCAAATGGCTCTGAGCACTATGGGACTTAACCGCTGTGGTCATCAGTCCCCTAGAACGTAGAACTACTTAAACCTAACTAACCTAAGGACATCACACAGATCCATGACCCAGGCAGGATTCGAACCTGCGACTGTAGCGGCCACGCGGTTCCAGACTGTAGCGCCTAGAACCGCACGGCCACTTATATGTCAAATACAAAAGTCCGACCCACTTACGAGGCTGAGTCAAATGAAAACCTTAAATATTTTTTTCAAACATTATTTATTGTGCAGAAGTGGTACAGAGCTGTATGACTTTTCATCATAATCTCCACCACGGTCAATGCTAGTCCTCCAGCGCTTACAAAGTGCATAAATTCCTTTAGAAAAAAAAATTCCTTTGGTAGTCCGCGTAACCACTCATGCACTGCGTGGCGTACCTCTTCACCAAAACGGAACTTCTTTCCTCCCATTGCGTCTTTGAGTGGTCCAAACATATCGAAATCACTTGGGGCAAGTTCTGGGTTGCTCGCTCTCTTCGTTTCCGCTTGGTGGAAGTGAACCCAGGTTTCGTCCGCAGTAACGATTCTTGCAAGGAAGCCATCACCTTCTCGTTCAAAGCACAGAAGAAGTTCTTCACAAGGATCAACACTTCGTTCTCTCATTTCAGAAGTCAGCTGCAGTGGCACCCATCTTGCAGACACTTCGTGAAACTGGAGCCCATCATGCACAATGTGGTGTGCTGACCCGTGACTAATCTGTAAACATGCTGCAATGTCATTCAGTGTCACTCGGCGGTTTTCCTTCACTGTGGCTCCAACTGCTGCAATGTTCTGTGGAGTCACAACTCGTTGTGCCTGACCTGCACGAGGAACATCTTCCACCATTTCCGAACTTCCTACTCCATTCGTAGACTTGCTGCGGTGACAAACATGCATCACCCTAATGAACCGTCATTCGTAGATGAATTTCAATAGATTTCACAACTTCACCATGCAAAAACGGAATAACAGAACGCTTTTCTTGCGTGGTGCAAGTCGTATGTGGGGCGGCCATTTTTATGCTGATACTGCGACAGTGTGTGTGCATCTGCACTATGCTGCCATCTACAGGCAATTCTGCACGTTGTTTCTAGCACGCTTACCAACTTGCAGGATAACGGGGCGAAATTTCGATTTGTTATTACAAATTTAAGGTTTTCATTTGACTCACCATCATACTTGAGAAGCGAGTGTCACGACTGCATGCCAGAGGAAGGCCTGAGGATGGTAGCTGTGTACCGCAACAGGTAGCAGGGAGGCAAAATAAATAAACTGCGGCTACAGACTAAACCAAACATTTTCAGAACATAAATAAGTGTTCATTTTCAGCTTCTCGTACCAGACCACCACAATATTATTCCAGCTAGGTCTGAGGGCGGTTTGCTGGTCTTGTTGTTAGTAGGCGCATAATCGAGTTAATAGTTTATGTGCAACTGATCTGAAAGCATCGACAGTGCAGTGGGTTTTCCTTAGTCACCACTGCACTTGTTTACTGTAACGTCACTGCACGTTTGCGATTAAATCCAAGTGCAGTAATATCGTGGATGAGTAATATGAAGTTTGTCGTCCATCCTCTGTCGTGTTGAAGTGTTAGGCAACACAAAACTGTACCATAAATCGGCATGAATGGCATATATGCCTGTTCTTTCTAGGCAACAGGCCAGTAAGGGACAAACACACCTGCTATGGAATTTTTTTATGTATTGTTTCTACAGCGACTGGAATCAGACACGACCAAGAGACACTGGCAGACTAGCTGCGGACGTCGATGGTGACTCGCTGAAAACCACAGAAAGAGAACAACATTGATGGACGAAAAACAAGGACAACAAGGCAGAATTACAAGTCCAAGGAGCGAATCAAGTCGAGAGCCTAGAAGTAGCAATACCAGGAATCAAGCAACTCTAAGTACACGGAGCCATTCGAGAGTCATGGATGAGGTCAGGGCCTTTTCTTATGGTTATGACGAAGTGCTACCCACTTGGTGGCTGGACCAACTTTGAGCATGGTTAAAGAGTAAATTTATCTGTATTGCAATCCTCATAAGGGTCTTTATAGTAAGTAGGTGAAATTTGAGTTGACAGTTAGTATTAGACCTCAACAATCGCCTAAGGCACCCACACCCAGTGCCAACGCTCAGGTGCTACGGATATAACATATTCTAAATGACATCATGTGAGTCATAGGGCTTCTGTTTTGTGAATGAGCTTGGGTGTGTGTTGGACGATGTTTTCATGGATGGCTGGTCTGTTACGCTGTCCACGTAGTGACACCCCAAGAATTGTTCAAAGACATGAATTTTGCAAAATTAAGTTGGTTCTTAAATTATGTGTTTGTCCTCCACCTGGAAGTACTATAGAAAACAGCTGGGAGGACTGTCTTCCTGTAAAGGCCAAGTTTCGTATTGACGCTCATCTTTTATCTGGCACATAGGGGGTGTAGTTGGCACGTGAATTGTGAAATCTTGATCCTTTTATCCTGTACATGTTTCAAAGGGGACTTATTGTTGGATGTGAACCCAAGGTACTCAAATGGTTGTTCCATGGGATTTCCTGATGGTGAAGAATGAGACTGTCTCTCAAATACTGACGGCATTGGGCAAAATTCACCGCTGTCGTTTTGTTTGCAGTGATAGTAATTGTATTTTTCTTCACTCAGCCTTGTACAATCATGAGTTGACGTTGTAGGTGAAGGATGACCAAACTGACTCTCCAGTAACTAGTCACAAGGTGTTGTCTTCCATGAATTGGGATAGCACCAGCAGGGGTAACAGCGGAATGTCATTGACATGGATGACAAAGAGTAGTAAAGACAACACAGAACCTTCATACATGCGGTCTCAAAAATGGCTCTGAACACTATGGCACTTAACTGCTGAGGTCATAAGTACCCTAGAACTTAGAACTACCTAAACCTAACTAACATAAGCACATCACACACACCCATGCCTGAGGCAGGATTCGAACCTGCGACCAGAGCGGTTGCATGGTTCCAGACTGTAGCGCCTAGAACCGCTTGGCCACACCGGCCGGTAGGGATGTTCTGTTGCGATTCAGAGGCTACAATGCTGCCCTCGATTTTCACTAGTATATGTCTATTTTTGCCTATGCACAAAAAGCTGTCAATAAATTTGAGGCTGTAGTCTGGGAGTAGCCACAAGTTCACCAGTTTGGATAATGATTTGACTTGACAGGTTTGATGGTACGTCTTTTCGACGTAAAAAAACTGATGGCGTATAATTGGAGAAATTAATGTTTTACGCAGAGAATTCTGACACCCAGATGAGTTGCATTTCTGCTGACAGTGGAGGCTGAAATATAAAGTGGCCTGGACATACAACATCGTTGTCGAAGATTCGTTGCCGAATTCTCTCCAATAGAAGCCATTCGAGCCTTTTGGAAATCGTCGAGAGTAACTTATTGCACAGTGGCTTTCCAGGTGTATGGAATCCTTTTCCCGGATTTGGGATTGGAACCACCCAGGCAATCTTCCATGGGATCGAGAAATATCCCTGCAGCATAAAGTTATTATAGATATGCGTTAAGAGCACAGCTGGCTTTCCCAGACAGTATTGTGACCGACAACTCCATCTGGATCTGGGGACCAGTGATTCCCAGGGTGAGTTATGATTTGTCTTTCTCCTCCTGGGGTAGTAACGTCTGGTTCTAGCTGTTGAACTTCGTCTCGGACTGTATGAGCTTGAGCCACAAAGTCATCACCATCATCCTGGTCTGAAGTGTCTCGAGCCTCATATGTTACTGGAAAAACTTCTGCCTTAGCCAAAGGATCGAAGCCTTGATCGTTTGGGTCACAGATGGCTAGTTTCGGTGGTTGACATCGATGTAACGATCAGACAAGGCGCCACTCATTGCAAGAATGAAGTATGAAGGTCTCTATTTTGTCTTCCCACACTATCTGCCTATATTCAATAGCTCAAAAGTGGAATCCATGTGCAAATCTCTTCCTTTCTCTGTGAACTTCAGGGCTGCAATATCTTTTCCACCACATGCGAGCTCTGTTTTTGTGACACTTGAGGTCCTGCAGCAGTGGGGAAAAGTTTTCATACTGACTAAACGTATGAGTCATTCTGACTGATGCCTGGCAAAGTGCTCCCTTGTTCTTGCCAGTCAGGGTTGAGATGGTATCATCGATGGGTGGCAGGGTTGATACATCTTCAGTTGGTCTAAAATTGTTGTTCAACCAAGAACTGAACTAATGCCAGTTGGTGTGTGGCAGAAGTGGTCTGGTGCCCCACTAATGCACCCACGGACGGGATCCTGGTCGGATGATGTCCTTAACGATACTGAGCTGGAGACGAGTATTTATATCCTTGAGCATGCCTATGTTGAGGACATCCAGACTGTTGTTATGACTTGCTGATATGTGTGTTGGATCTTCAGGTCCAAGAGCGTTTGTCTCCTAGCTTTCTTCTAAGTCATACAGCCTCTCGGCTTAAGGGTTGTTATGTCAGGAATTCTAGGTATAGTGTTTAACACTAAAGTCTCCACACGGATATTTAACGCCATTTCCTCAAGGAGAATAAGCAGTGGGAGAAAGAGTTGATGTGTCTTATCTTTTTTTTTTTGTTGATGAAAATGAACTTCCCCCACCCTCCACAGCACACTTGGCCATTGGCCATGTGACAGGGTAGAACGCAGGTGTTTGTGCATCAGAAAGGCAATTCCACTTTGTATCTGTCAATGAGATCCTCTAGTTCTGGTTTCTCGTCGCTGACTCCATTGACACTGAGTATGCAACGTGTAAGATTTTTCTTCTATGTCGATCTATGGCCATTCGTGAGAGGCAAATATTTTCATGGTTCCTTCCAACAGGGTGAGAAGTTTGCACGTAATTTCTGGGGCACTTTTAAATTTTTGGAATGTTTCCTTGAGGAAGGCGAAAATGCTCCTTTGTCAGAGAACAGTAACGATATGGAAATGCTGGAAAACATTTGTGCTAGTTTCATAAAGTGCGAAGTCTCTTGTCAGGCAGGTGTTGTGAAGTTCGTTGCAGTGGTGGCAGCTCTATCGGGCTGTGCAGCAATAGTCCTCTTCTGTAGTGGAGGGTAGTGAAAGTAATGAGTGTGTGAAAGTAATGCTGACAGTGGTTGAATTCAAAAAATCCACGGGTGTACTGCCGGTCTACAGTGTCCAACGGGCACAATATTTCGGCGATCATACATGTCGCTACCATCAGGTGAACTGACGGACTGAGCTCCTGTGAACGTGCCGGTACGGAGATCCGTACGCTATGACTGCTCAGGGGGAACTGGGTTCGGTCGCGGAGGCGGCCGATTTAAATACCCTCCGCCCGCGGCGCGCTTCCTCCGCCGTCCGCGCCCCGCGCCACGGTCGCTCGGTGGAACAGATTGCGACGGCGTCTGAGATGACGTCGGTGTGATGATTCTGTCCGCAGTGGTCGTCACAACTATACGTTTGCTCGATTTACTCTCGATTAACCCAATCGCTGGTTCCCAAGCCTTGCTAAGATTATAGCCACAGTCACGGTTTATGAGGTCGTCATTGGTGCGAATTTCGATGGCCTCTCTAACAACGCTGTCCCAGTATTTCGACGTCTGTACCAGAATCTTCGTGCGTTCATACTCCATAGCGTGATTTTCCGACAAACAATGTTCAGCTATCGCCGACTTGCTCGGATACATCAGTCGAGTGTGCCTCTGGTGTTCACGGCAACGATCCTCGACGGTACGCGTCGTCTGACCAATATACGACTTGCCACATTGATACGGAATCTGGTACACACCGGCCTTCCTCAAACCGAGGTTATCTTTGGCGCTCCCCACCAGTGCACGAGTTTTATTCGGAAGGCAAAACACAGTTCCCACCCGGTGTTTCTTCAAAATGCGGGCGATTTTCCCCGAGAGTGCGCCTGTGTATGGAATAAACGCAGTGCCTATCTCCTCCCTCGTGATTTCATCCATCTCCACAGGTTGTGCTGTAGTGGTTGGGTGGAGAGCACGTTGAACTGCCACTTTGAGTACCCATTTTTTCGAAATATAATTCTCAGATGTTCCAATTCCTGGGATAGACTCTGCTTCAGAAATAGCGCGGGCCCTATGTGCTAGAGTTTTAAGTACCCCATTCGTCTGTGAAGGTTGGTGGCAGCTGTCTGCGTGCAAATACAGATCAGTGTGCGTTGTCTTCCGATACACCCCATGACCTAGTGTGCCGTCAGCCCTTCTCTTGACCAAGACGTCAGGGAAAGGTAATTTACCCTCCGTTTCAGTCTCCATAGTGAATTTGATGTTGGGGTGTGTGGAGTTTAGATGTGTAAGGAAGTCAAGGAGTTTATCCATACCATGTGGCCAAATGACGAACATGTCGTCCACGTAACGGAAAAAGCAAGTAGGTTTCCATTCGGATGACGACAGGGCTTCCTCCTCGAAGTTCTCCATGTACAAATTCGCTACAACCGGTGAGTGTGGGCTACCCGTGGCGGCTCCCTCCGTTTGTTAGTAGCATTCTCCATTAAAAAGAAAATACGTGGAAGTCAAGACATGCCTAAAGAGTTCAGTGGTCTTCTCGTCAAACGTCTGATTAATCAATTCTAGTGACTCAGGAGTACCCTCGTCAAAAAGGAAACGACGTGAAAACTCACCATGATATCTGACTCATCCAACCTGAAGCTGTCAAGGCGTTGAACAAAAATCCTTAATTCCGTCATCTCACACGCCGTCGCAATCTGTTCCACCGCGCGACCGTAGCGCGGAGCGCGGACGGCGGATAGAGTGCGCCGCGGACGGAGGGTATTTAAATCGGCCGCCACCGCGACCGAACCCAGTTCCCCCTGAGCAGCCATAGCGTACTGATCTCCGTGCCGGCACGTTCACAGGAGCTCAGTCCGTCAGCTCACTTGATGATGGCGACATGTATGATCGCCGAAATATTGTGCCCATTGGACACTGTAGACTGGCAGTACACCCATGGATATTTTGATTATCAAATACGCCGGGAGAAACTCAAGAATCTCGGTGTTTGAATTGTTGCGAGCCTTCTTTTTTTCCAGAGAGTTTGTTTGTGCTTCAGCGTCTAACAAATGACGAACATTGTAGATTGAGTCACTGGTTGGTCCTGCAGGAAGAGTGACACAATACTTTGGTTTGGCCATTAGTTTGTCGGTGGTTTCATCCCTCGACTTGAATTGTTGAAATCCTAGTCCTCAGAGGTCCAGTTCCACCTCTTTTGCTGATATCTCAGCTTGCAGATATTTGATTACCTGCAAGTCATCTGGTCGTGGCCTATGTGTAAAAAAGCTATTTTTGCTCCCGGAAGAACCAGAGACCATTATCCTAGTTAAAAGGCGACAGTGACTGATACTTTATGTTATCACCTTTATTTATCGTTTTGATCATTGCAGTGACGTGCTTCCTCAGTTCAGCACTTAAAGTCATGTAACGTTCAGTGTACTGATCCTTATATACGTTGAAACTATTCGCAGTATGAACAACTATCAACTGTAGAGAGGCATTACAACAATAAAAAATTGTGCCCGACCAGGACTCGAAGCCAGATGTCCTGCATATCGCAAACGGTCGCCTCACCATTTGGTTGTCTTATCGCCAGACACAAACTTTCATGTGTCGTCATCCACGTGTCTACATTCTGTACTTGTGCATCTCTTACGTATATTCTCGTTCAGGCAGGGCACTTTATTTCAACATCGCTTGTCCAGTGTTGGATAGCAAATGCGATATTCCAGTGCCTGTGTTATCCTGAATATGATGCAAAGCTCCTTTGGACTTGCATGCATTCATATTGATGATATATAGAAGTCTGAATCTGATAATGAGTCATGTACCGATAGCCAAATGATAAGGTGACCCTTCGCAACAAACGGGAAATTCGGGTTCGAGTCGCAGTCTGGCACAATTTTTCATTGTTGTCATTCCACTCTACAGTTGATGGTTGTCCGTATTCGAACTGTGAATACATTTAATGTATTTCATAACGGCTGTAGGCACCACAGTGCCTGTACAATTCACTGCAACATCGTACCATATGGATTGTGACAGGCAGTATTTTGACAGTTGACAGGTATGAATCTTTCGAAGGTCCTGGGGCAAATGTTTGAGTGTTAACATTAGACCTGTGTCGATGTCGCTTTCCAGGCAGTCGGACATGTCGGCTACATTGGCCGCGTGCACACTTCAGTGTAATTGCATTCCTCTTGCCCAGAAGGGCACAGGAGGGCTGTCAACGACGCAGTTGGCCACTCTTCATATGAGAGACAAATACTGATAAAAAAAGATGAAATAAAACATATTAAAAGACGAAAAAAGGAAAACATGAGAACATAAGGAGAGGGATACAATGTCAGGTAAAACATGCATTTACACAGAAACTAATTGGGAGAGACAGTTAAAAATATCCACATAAAGATAAAAGCACATTTGGCGCCATGTGTAGCACTTAAATAAACCAGAATCAGAAGTGCAACATAAAAGCTGCCCACATTATACTAGATAAAAGGTGACCACATTATTGAAAATCCACACCAGAACGACGGCATGATTAAAACCACCGCTCAAGATGAAGCACTCATGACAAAGACTAAAAACTGCTGAGAGTGACATGCCCAGGGAGGGGAGTCTGGAGAGGAGGGAAGAGAGGCGAAAGGAGGGGACCACATGGGAGGGGACCTGGTGGGGATGGGATGAAAAGAAATGGAGTTGGGTGATGCACAAAGTGGTAGGCAACAGGTGTGCTGGGAGAGGGTGGGGGGAAGCACATCAGGAGGGAGCTCAGAAATAAAGAACGGGTGCACTAGAAAGGGCATTGGAGGGAGGAGAGGAAGGTGGGTTTAGAGTTGATAGGAGGGGTTGATAACAATGCAGAGCTTATCATCTGGGAGGTTTAGGCAAAAGAGGTGGAGGGTGTGGAGATGGAAAGAGGGTGTGATGCAATGGTAAAAGCACAGCAATGGGCAGGGGATAGTGATGATTGAGGACACTAAGGGATGGGAAGGTTTGTGGATGATGTTCAGGATCGAGATATGTTTGAGGAAAAGGAGAAGATGTGAGAAGGAGATGATGTCACATAGGATTTGTGTGGTGGACAAGAGGTGGATACAGAATATGAGGAGGAGTGCATGGCATTTGAGTATTTGGAGGAATTTATAGAATCTGGGTGGGGTGTAAATCCAGATGACGCTGGCAATGGAAAGGATGGGACGGATAAAGTATTTGTAGGTGTGAGGTATGGTGGAAAGATGCAGTCTCTATGTTAGACCACACAGGAGTTTCAACAGGTGGAGTCTATTGTAGGATGTATGTTGCATCAAAAAGAGATGACAGTCGAGGGTGATGGTAAAGTGTTTCAGGGTAGGATTTAGGTGGATATAATGAGCATAAATGGTAGGGTAAAAATCGTCCGGCCAGAAGGAGGGGATGATACGACCTATGAGGATTTCTGAGTCCTGGAAGGGTTGATATGAAAGAGCCACTGGTTTCAGGAAGTTGTGAACTGGTTGAGGTTGGTTTGAATGGTACATTGGGACCTCTTAGTGGTAGGAAAGAGGGACAGGAAGGAAGTAATATCAGCAAACTGGAGGAGATGAGCAGGCAGGGGAGTTTTGGGCATATCTGCGGTATACAAGAGATAGAGGAGAGGGCAAACGATCGATTCTAGGGGTATGCCTGGACAAAATTTATGGGATTTGGTACTGTGGATAGTGACATAGGAGAGTCGACAGGAGAGGAGGGAAGCAACAAGACGAACGAAATTGATACGAAGAGTGTAGGTCCTGAGTTTAAAGAGGATCAAGGGATGCCAGGCATGGTCACAGGCGTTCAGGAGGTCGATGGAAACGAACATAGTAGAACCATGGGAGTTAAGTTGGAGGGAAAGGAAGTTGGCAAGGTTAAGGAGCTGGTCGTCGGTGGTGAAAGAAGGCCAGAAGGCACAGTGGGTAAGGGAAAGGATGTGTTGATGAATATGGACACACTTAAAAACCTCACTAAACGTGGAAGTGAGGCAGATTGGATGATAGGAACAGATGTCAGAGGCTCTTCGTTTGGCTTAGGGAACAGCAGGATGTGGGAAGTCTTCCACAAGTTGGGGCAAAGGCCAGTGGATAGGATGACATTGTACAAGGTAGGAAGGACAAAGGACGAAGGGGATTCTTTGAGTTGGGAGAGGTGACACAGTCGTGGCGAGGGATGGTGCTGTATATGTAGCAGAATATGAGTATGAAGTCGTGTGGTGTAGTGGGAGTGTTTAAATCTGAGATGGTAACTCATCCAAATAATGGAAACTGGGGGCGAGTAGCAGGACAGATGTATTGGTGCGTTCAAGGACTGTTGGAAAGAGGGAGTAATCAAAGTGAGGATTGTCTTCAGAATGGATAAGATGTTGGAGAGGTGGGAAGCAAAATAATTGTTTGCCCTACTGAGGTTGTCAGGTAAGGAGTAGTCGTCATGGAGAAGGGGGTGATATGGGGTGGGATGACTACCAGTAAGGTGGTTGAAGGCAGACCAGTTCTTAGAGGAGTTGACAGGAAGGGTGAAATAGAGTTATCCACGTATCTGGCACCAGTCCTGGGGTTTCATTGCTGTTAAGATGTTACATATGTGTCATTGTAATTGCCAGTGGCAGAGTGTATCCTGGTCACAGGTTCAGAGGAAGAAGTGATAGAGCCTGTGGGATTTGAGATAGCATGTGGAGGAAGAGTAGGGCGGTGAGTTTGAATAAGTTTAGTAGGAATGTGGGCCTCCATGGAGTTAGTGATGGTCTTATGGAGAAAGGAAAAAGTGTGGTTGATGTCAGAGGAATGTTGAAAGATAAGTGGGTGGCTTTCGACCTGGGAGACAATGGATTCCCATAGGTATCCCAGTCAGTTTGGCGGTAGTCCTGGATGTACTTCAGAGGGACAGCAGGCTGGAGGTGGGCAATGGATTGGGGAGATGGTGAGACGAACTGGGAGGTGGTCGCTACAAATGGGGCTGAGGATATCAGCGATGATATGACTGAGGAGATTGGGGGAAGTAAGGATGACATCAGAGGTGGAGTCACTTTCAGGACGAGTGTGCTGTTGAAGGGGAACAAGCTTACCTAGGAGGGCAGCAAGGAACTGATGCCGCCACCAAAAGTGGCAGGGTCACAGCTGTGGATGTTGAGGTCTGTGGCAATGACGTAGGTGGAAAAGGTATGGTCGACCTCGGAGATGAATAAATAGAGGAGAGGGGCTCCTGTACATACATAGACAGTGCCACAGGTGATGGTGAGGGAGGGAAAAACGACGTGAGGATGATGTGTTTGGTTGGATCATCGAGCAGGGGTTGTGATTGGACAGGGATATACTGGACGAGTCCAGTAGCTACCCTACCTCGCGCTAGGGGAAGAGGATTGTCTGAGTAGTGGAAATAGGATGAGGTGCTTTTGACAATATTGACTCTAACAAGGGCATTTCAATTATCTGCTACTCGCACGTAAATGAGAAACAAGACTGAAGTTACAACAGTCGAATGAGATGAAGGGAGTGAGGCAGAATTGTAGCCCACCGCCGTGCTATTGAGTATGTACATTAAGCAAAACGTAAAGTAGCGAGGAAATGAAAGCTCAGCGATAAGAAGTAAAATCTTGAAGGTTTGCATATGACGCTGTAATTCCGCCAGGGGCACCAAAACTCATTGGACATCAGTTGAACGGAATAGATACTGTAGTAACTTGAAAAAATTTATAAATGTAACCAAATTAAATCAGGCGTTACTGAGGCACACCAGAATAACTGACGATGAAAAAATTGGAGGGGTTGTGAAATTAACAGTCAGTAGCAAGAAATGAGTTTCTGAAGAAGAGAAAAGCGGTTCTGGAAAGAGAAATAATTAACAGTGAATGGCGCTGCAGAAGACTGCTGAATATTAGATGTGTAGATCGAGTTATTAATGAGGAGGTACTGAATCTCAGTGAGCAAAACAGAAACTTAAGAGTTGAGTTGTCTAAAACAAGGGTTGGGTTTAGAGGTCATACAGAGTCATCGACGAATCTTAGAGTTTCTAAAGGAGGGAATTACTGAAGGTTAAAATTGTAGGAGGTACCAACGCTCGATTGCCGTAAGAAAGCTGAAATGCCTATCATGGCAGGGCTCAAAATATATCGCAACCGGACAAAGTTGATGACTGAAATTTCGTGAGAAGTTCTCACCATGCCGGCCATAGTTGTGCAGAGTTTCATGGCGCTTCAGTCCTCGACCACGCGACTGCTACAGTCCCAGGTTCGAAACCTGCCTTGGGCATGGATGTGTGTGATGTCCTTAGGTTGGTTACGTTTAAGTAGTTCTAAGTTCTAGGGGACTGATGACCTCAGATGTCAAGTCCCATAGTGTTCAGAGCCATTTGAACCATTTGTTCTCACCGTAACTGAAAAAAATCTTTGTTTAAATTATTGTCAAACCAACTCGCTGATCATATTCTTGACACCCTCTCTCCTATTTCGCGACTGTACAAAATGAACTGCCCTTCATTTAACTTTTTCGATGTCTTCCAGCAACTCAGTCGGGTAAGGTTCCCATACCTCACAGCAAAACTTACGAACACGACGGACAACAGTTCTGCATGCATTGTCGTCGGTGCCTTTTTTTGGACCTTCTAAGCATTCTGTCTATAAAACACAGTCTTGGGTTTGCCTTCCCCATAACATTTTCTGTAAGCTCCTGCATATTCTAATAGTTCATAACTGTAATTCCTATGTATCTAGTTGAATTGACAGTCTTTAGATTTGTGTGATCCATCGTGAATCAGGTTTGTAAAGGATTCCTTTTAATATTAATGTCCATTGTTTGAGTCATTTGCCACTTTTCTGCTAAATGATTTGGCAATTGGTTTTGCTGTTATCATATGGAGACACTCTGAGAGGGCTGCTCAAATTGTCTCTTAAATCGTTTATACAGATTAGGAACAGCACATGAACAATTCCCCTTCGTACTCCAAAAGGCATTTCTGTTTTACTCTGCGACTTTCCGTTAGTACGTCCTGTGACCTTTCGGACAGGAAATGACGAATCCAGTAGCACAAGTGTTACTAAACTCGATACGTACACCATATAATTAGAAGCCGATTCTGTGGAATGGCATAAAAAACCTCCTGGAAATCTAGATAGGAAACAGTTTAAGATTTATTGTCGATAGCACTCATTACTTTGAATGACTAAAGAGCTAGTTGTCTTTCAAAAGAACGATATTTTCTGAATCGGTCTGAATATGTCTCAATAAATCGTTTTCTTCGAGATAATTCATAATATTCGAAACCAGCGTATGTTTCTAGTCTTACTGCAAATCCAAGTCACTGGTATGGGACAGTATCTGAGTGAATTCCTCTTATTTCCTTTCAAAATCAAATGGGTCTAAAAACTATGGGACTTGACATCTGAGGTCAGCAGTCCCCTAGAACTTAGAACAACTTAAACATAACTAACCTAAGAGTATCAGACACATCCATGCCCGAGACAGGATTCGAACCTGCGACCGTAGTAGCAGCGCGGTTTCGGACAAGTGCCTAGAACCGCTCAGCCACAGCGGCTAGCCTTATTTCCATTCTTCACTGTAGGTGTGATATGTGAAACTTTCCATTTCTTAGGTGCGGACATTTGGTTGGCGGTTGTAGATGATTTCTAAATATGGAGATATTATACCAGGATACTCGTTAGGAGTCCTCATTGGTACACAATTTGGCCGAAAACTTGCCTGTATTAAGTGGTTTAATTTGCTCCTCCACATAGAAGGTATCTGTTATTAATTCGAAATCTGCAACATTTAGCGTATTTAGTAACTTCATTTTAGCGGCGCTTTGGTGAGTAACATTTCAACTGCCATCGTACAGAGAACGTACTAATGGCGTCTTGTCGCTGGTGTACTTTACATTTGACCAAATCTGTTTGGGTTTTCTGCTAGATGAGGAGATAAAGTTCCGTTGCAGAAACTATTGAAAGCATCTCGCATTGACGTCCCAGCCAAATTTTGATTTTCTATAAAACATCGCTAATCTTGGTGATACTGCGTCGTTGCAAGTTAGAATGTCCCCTTACATAAGTTAATGAATCGCTGAGCTGGTAAACCCCATCGTTATTTGATTTTCAAACAGGTGAGCAAAACTGAACATACTCAGACATTTCTCTCTTTACTTATTCTGATCATCACTAAACTGACACAATATTTGTAGCGCAACGCAATCTGACTTTCAACAATCCCTACAAAAGAATGGCCCTGACTAACAATACCCTATACCTTTCATGAGTCACTTACCTCACAAAAATCTTCGTTACTCGAACTACTTCAATACAGTGAGTGCCAATACTGCCAGCTAAATAAAAGATTCTAACTACTGAAGTCACTAACTACTGATAGGCATAGTTAGCAAATGAAAGATTTTGATAGAGAACAAACAATGTGTTTACCTTAATAGTGTTCAAAAGTCATTATATATATCGGTTCATGACATCCAGTCTTACAAATTTACTCTGTCTGATGGACATACGTCCAGATCATCCGCTCTCAAAACTCCGCCATCTCTCTCCCCACATCCACCACTGCTGGCGGCTCACCTCCAACTGCACAGCGCTACGCGCTGTTAGCAGCCAACTGCCCAACACTGCAGTACCGAATATTGCAACAATGAGTCCAGCCAGCTACAGACTGCACACAGCACAGCCAGTGATTTTCATACACAGCGCTACGTGGCGTTACCAATATAAAAACCTAAACAGCCTACTTACAAAGTTCACAATGCTTGTTTTCGTTTGTTCTTCAACAGTGACCTGTTTTGTGCGCCATAGGAGAGTAGTGCCGTCTTTTATCAATACGTTTGATATAAATCTCTCGATCAGAGGGAAACTACGATCGCAGGGACGCGATTTATCGCCTCCAAGCGGTACTTGCGTAAGTAGACTATTCCGGATGCTCGCCAGGAATACTCCACGCGTCTACTTGTGTATATGAAAAGTGCGTCATATCCTCGCTGTGAAAGGATACGGTTAGCGGTCAGCTAACATCCCGCCTGCGGTCCGAGCCGCTTCCCGCTTCTGACAGCCAGGCTGTGAGAATTATGACGGCTTAGGGCGTGGGAGGCGAGCGTGCGACACACACCGAGTCCATACGGGCCAACCCAAAATTACTGTAGCGATGATATACGTGACTGCAGCTGAAGCTTACTGGTACGTCGATAACCATTACAGAGAATGTAAGATAAACTTCAGGATTTACATCGTTCTGCAAGAGGAGCGAAGCGGATGTCGCTGCACCGTTTTGAATCAGCACCTGCCAAACCGATGAATCCGTCGTCCTTGCTATGGCGGCATTGCGTTTTCTGCCACCTACACCATTGGGCCACACACCCATGCATTTCTTTTCGTGGGGTGATGCCAAATACCTTGCGTATGCGCCTCCTTAACCGAAAACCACTACAGAACACAAATTGCACATTTCTGATGCGTCGGTTACTCCACATACGCTTCTGAATGTATGCCATGAAATGGCTTGTCGCTTACATGTTCTGCACGTCACCCAGGGATTCATGTAAAATACCTACAAAGAATCTAAAATAAAATTTGCTCTGTTTCGAATAGCTACACCCACTGCTAATCGCCTCATTCAGTTTTAACTGTACATCTACAAATAACAAATTTATAAATAGTATATAAGAATATGCAGAAAGCGCAAGGAGATGATTAATAGGATTCAGCAGATGTATAGACATCAGAGTAGCTAATCATACCTCGTGATTATAAGTGCAAGGGAGAGCCAGAGAAACTGCCATACACTCATGTCGTTTGTGGACTAAGGAAAATATTCGGAAATGTAGACTAAAATACTCCGATGCCACCTTCACCTCCGCTGTTTAGTAATAAGACCTTTCCCGCAGTGGCGTGGTGTGCTCACCTCAGTCATGCAAACAGACATACTGTACATGCAACAACATGGAAGGCGCATATATGCATCAGACTGACCAACATGTGGTTCCCGAAGAGGGGCAGCAGACTTTTCTTTAGTTAGAGGGTTCCAGTCAAGATGACTGCCTTGCTACATTAGCCCACATTCCCTCCCCGTGTTGGTGTTATGGGTGGATGGTGACAAGTGAAATACAACTCTCATGCTCCCAAAGAGCGCAGCATCTGAAATGTGATACAGAATAATGCTGAAGATAAGATGGGTGTTTCGTATAGTTAATGGAGGTGCGTGCAATCGAACTGATGAAGAAAAATAGTGGTACAATCTCAGTAACTGAAAGAATTAATTGGCAAGATTCGTCCTCAGTTATCAGGGAATCGTCATTAGGTAATTGAAGGAACTGTATGGTCGTAGAGAAAAATTGGAAATTAGTTGGAGGTATAAGAAATTCTTTACGTCATTAGCCACACCTGAAAGCATTACCTACAGGTATTAGCACCCATAGGTTTAATCATGTGCACAAGTTAATTTGCGACACATTGTTAATGATTTTCAGGCCTGTTCATTACAAACGACAACTCAAACGTCTCGTAGCAGGAGCTAAACAAACCAAGTAGCGTGACTATACTTATTGTTCATAGTTTTTGCGTTGGACGAGAGCTTTTCTTCAGTCAATACGATATTGCAGTGCCTGTGTTCTTCAGAAGTATAATACACTCTTCTTTCAAATATGCATTGTGTGTCTCAAGGAACATTGCATCGTATTTCTGAATAGCACAGGTTCTGCAATATCGTGTTTCTCCGCCGACAGCGGACAAGCCACATTCAATTAACATATCTCCCCAGTACAGGAATATACATAATGTATGTACGAGTCAAGGGGTTGTAGAGATGTGAGATGGCAGCATCGCCGCAGGCAGGGCGTCACCCCAGGGGTGTCGCCACACCAAGTACTGTTGCTCAAGATGCCGGCCGTGACGTCAGCTGATGGCGCGATTGATGCCAGATGATGACGCGAGTGCCCTTATTCAAGAAGGGTAAGTGTCACACCCCCTCGGGGCAATTTTGAATTTTTTGGGGACGGGTCCCAAAGATAGGTCAATTCGGCTACCTCTACTAACCTAAGAAAATGGCGGGAAATAAAGGGCAACAGAGCTACCTCCACTAACCTAAGTGACCTCTTCCTAGGAACTAGACATAACTCTTTATTTAAAAAATTAGAACCAGTACAAAAATCAGTGTGTTCATCATCCAATTCGAAAATGGGCTCGAATTTTGCTCTAACAGCTTACTCCATCAGCTGAGGGGAGTTAGTATCGTGTTTCCCCCACTAGAGGCTGCTCATGATGTCATTCAATTCTAATGTAATTTGTTTCAATTTCTTCAAATATGCTACAATTTTTATAAATTTGCTTAAATTTAATATCTACCTACAGCAACAGCAGCTTAGGTCGATGTTACCACCACCACAAGAGGCTTAGATATCAGTTGGCAGTGTTCAATTAGCGAGATGCTGGTATCAGACAAGGTGGGTTTTAATAGCTGTATTACATGCGACCATTCAGCTGAGGAATGGAAGCGACCATTAATGCTTCAACATATGATGACGAAGAATACGGTACTGCAAATAAATGCTTTGCATTAAAGATGCATTACACAATGCGCTGAAACAGTTGCCTCTGCTTGAATTGTCTGTCATTTCTAAAACCTACGTATGAGCTGTCACCACACAAGAGACAACTGCCTCCCGAATGAGATTTTCAGCCGGCCGGAAAGGCTGTGCGGTTCTAGGCGCTACAGTCTGGAACTGCGAGAACGCTACGCTCAGAGGTTCGAATCCTGCCTCGGGCATGGATGTGATGTTATTAGATTAGTTAGGTTTAAGTAGTTCTACGTTCTAAGTGACTGATGACCTCAGAAGTTGAGCCCCACAGTGCTTGCTCAGAGCCATTTGACTCTGTTTTTGTTTTTTGTTTTTTCTTTTTACTACGCAGCGGAGTGTGTGCTGATATGAAACTTCCTGGCAGATTAAAACTGTGTGCCCGACCGAGACTCGAACTCGGGACCTTTGCCTTTCATGGGCAAGTGTTCTACCATCTTAGCCACCAAAGCACGACTCACGCCCAGTTCTCACAGCTTAAGTTTGGAAGGTAGGAGACAAGAAACTGGCAGAAGTAGAGCTGTGAGGACCAGGTGTGAGTCGTGCTGCGGTAGCTCAGATGGTAGAGCACTTGCCCACGAAAGGCCAAGGTCCCGAGTTCGAGTCTCAGCCGGGCACACAGTTTTAATCTGCCAGGAAGTTTCACCTGCCGCCCATCCACCAGACCAAAGAACTGACCTGGTTCACCGGTAGAGGGCACCTCGATAGGTCACGTGATCGTGCAGTTCAATCCATAGGTGAATGATGACGTCACGTCGTTCTCAGCTGCAAGCCTGCCCCTGCGGTCTGGAGGGGGAATACACGTTTAAGCAGCCTGCTCTGGGCTGCTGGAGAGAGGAGTGAGTGTACTTAATTTATTTCTTTAAGAATTTTTTTAAGTAGGTATCTCACCTAGTTTATTTATCACCCTCAAAGCGGTCTGAAGTGGGAAAATTTATGTCAAAAAGGAATCAGCCAGTTCTTGGCTGCTAGAGAGAGGAACGAGTTTACTTTATGTATTTGTTCCACAATTTCTTTAGCCACGGATTTCAGCTAATTTATTTATTATGCTGATGCAAAACACACTTCCTTATGTGCTCTGAGTCATAATATACAGTTTACAGACTTGGAAACTACTCCTAAATAACGCGTTATCTGATGTGCAGACACGCGAACAACTCCTAAATTACCCAAATAATCCACTACACATCATACAAAGGCCAAACTACTCCTAGGTAACCGAAATAATGCATGCAAACACCCAAAAACAATTCAGTGCACACAAAAAAACGCAACTTATTAGTGAACTGAACTCTGATTCTATTGAATGGAAAGCCTAAATGTACTCCCCCGCCCCCCCCCCCCCCCCAACACATGGAAACCGTCCAGATGACAGTAGACTAACCTACTTTATTTACTTTGCTAAGCACAATGGCTCAATTATCCAGCCTAATTACTTAATTAATCACACAGATCGCTCCCAATTTCACAACTATATGCATAGTGCTATACAAGAACGGCTTCAAATCCGAAAATCTGACAATTAATCTTATCCAGTTGGGAAAGCAAATTATACCACTCGAAACGAGCCACTGAAACACTCAACCTATAAACCCTGCAGCTACAAGCTAGGGTGAAAACCGTTCAACTGACTAGATCCAGGTGTGGGACAGAGATGACTTAAAAAAAAATTGTATTACTTTCTAGCATATGACATCCATCCCTGTGTAACGTCAGAGTTCACTATACATGTCTACTAAAAATCGCCCTAACCGAAACAAATATATGCTATCACTGTTGATGGAAAAAATGCACCACAATACTGGGGCCAATCCTTGTCCTAAAAGACTGCCTTCTCATCCCTGTGCAATCACAAAGTATGTCATTCGAGGACAGTCTCGTGGTCCTATACATCCCCATGCTGGCCAGCGTGTGAAAGCCACGTGGACCGTCCCAGCCAACCGCCGTCTGAATCGGTACACGAATGCAATAACAGTATGTCGTCCCTCCCCCCTGCCTCCTCCAAACGCATTTTTCTCATCTAAAGGCATGCTCACGCTTCTGTCCCTAATAGCTACGAGGCACCAAATGCCTATCGTACTGCGACTTTCTATTACGTCACGTAGGACGCTTCAGCAGGGGACTCGTCCAACGTTCTGCACTCGATAATTTACTTAACATCATTTCGACCCCATAATAAAGCAACTACTAAAAGCATTTTCCACCATAATAAATGTCCTCTTTCCACGAGAATAGACAAAGTCCAATTTCGTTGTGAGCGAAATCGGTATAGATTTTCCATGTCTGTGAAGATATTTACGTGGAAACCGACATTTGCACTCGCGAATACAGATATCGGTGATTCAGCTTTTCAGGAAGACAGGGAAACATTATATGCATCTGCATAGCCTCGTATACAGCCACTTCTTCTGTATATGATTTATAGCACTGTCTACTTGAGATCGTTAACGGAAAACCTATCGTTCATCCGAGGATTTCCATATCATATGTGATGAAACATGACACATTCCTCTAAACAAACTATGATTTATGTGATGTACCCCATCCCCTGTCGCATCTTGTGTGTAAAATCGAGACTTCAGTTTCATAACTAAGTTAGCGATATGTGCTTGTGAGGCACTGCAATCCTCGTATATACATCTGCTTGACAGATGTGCTGTTTACAGAGTTAGTGAGGGAATGGCTTGTAATTTTCACATGTCGGACACTACTGCTATGTGTTTATCTGTTTCCTTGTAAGAGGTATTCCGCGTTACTAGAGGTCATATTATACAGGGTGTCCGAAAAGACTTTCCCTGATTACATAAATTGATAACTCAGTCTAGAAGTAAGATACAAATATCAAACTTAAGTCGAACCGTTTACAACTATCAAAGTTTTTTTCTGTTTTAGGTTCGTAGTACGTAATTAGTGGATGAGGTGCAGTGCCCAAGAAGCCACGTTAACCAGTCAGGAGAAGGCACAGTGTGTCCTGTGGTACCATGAGACACGTTCGCCAACCACAGTGCAGAGACACTTTCAGACAACATTTGGAAGGAGTCCACCTGACGTCAAGAGCATTACAGCCTTGTATTTTCTCTGCCTCGTGATGACTGGGTGTTGTGTGCTTTCCTTAGGTTTGTTAGGTTTAATTAGTTCTAAGTTCTAGGGGACTGATGACCATAGATGTTAAGTCCATTTGAACCGTTTGAAAGCCTTGTATGAGAAGTTCAAGAACACAGGATCGGTTGCTGACCTCCCGAGGTCTGATCGACCAAGAACCTCAGCAGACAGAGTGGAAGCTGTAAGGCAGTCTTTTCCGCGAAGTCCGAAGAAATCGGCGCGCAGGGCCTCATGTGAGTTACAGATGCCAAAAAGCTCTCTCCATGAATTTTAAACAAACGTTTATTGTTTAGTGCTACACATTTCTTGTATGGTTTGTATGTGCAGTTTTCATGTTAGTTTACAGTCGAAGGTTAATCCTGTCTACTTTAGTGAGTTAGTAATTTGGACAGTATGGTTGCATCTGGCAGTAGCGACGGGAGTGAAAAGTGCTGGTTTGCCTTCTACAATTGCCTGTGTCTTGGAATGAGTGTATTCAAGTTGTCTCCAGATGCATGTGGTTATGAAAAAGGCTCTGAGCACTATGGGACTTAACATCTAAGGTCATCAGTCCCCTAGACTTAGAACTACTTAAACCTAACTAACCTAACGACGTCACACACATCAATGCCCGAAGCAGGATTTGAACATGCGACCAAAGCAGTCGCGCGGCTCCGGAATGAAGCGCCTAGAACCGCTCGGCCACTGCGGCAGGCCATGTGGTTCAGTTGGGGTCGGCAACACATAGGAGGAAATGGACAGGGTGTTTGAACCCACTTGCCCCTAACGTTTCCATAAAGAGTACATCTCGTTGTCAATGAAGGAGGCTTCAATTATAACTTCCCTTCCACCGGCTATATTCTGCAACTTAACAACAGTAAAGTTGTCTCTGCATCTCTTTCCCTTCTGTGTGTGTGTGTGTGTGCATGTGTGTGTGTGTGTGTGTGTGTGTGTGTGTGTGTGTGTGTGTGTGTGTGTGTTTGTGTGTGTGTGTGTGTGTGCGTGCGCGCGTGTGTGTGTGTGTGTGTGTGTGTGTGTGCACAGGATGAGCAACTCGTGGGTCAGAAATGTAATGACTATGATATCAAGATTAGCATCTCCAAAACGAAAGTAATGTCAGTGGGAAAGAGATATAAACGGATTGAGTGCCAAATAGGATAAACAAAGTTAGAACAGGTGGACGGTTTCAAGTACTTAAGATGCATATTCTCACAGGATGGCAACATAGTGAAAGAACTGGAAGTGAGGTGTAGCAAAGCTAATGCTGTGAGCACTCAGCTACGATCTACTCTCTTCTGCAAGAAGGAAGTCAGTACCAAGACTAAGTTATCTGCGCACCTTTCAATCTTTCGACCAAATTTGTTGTATGGGAGCGAAAGCTGGTTGGATTCAGATTACGTTATCAATAAGGTTGAGGTTATGAAAGTAGCTAGGATGATTTCAGGTACGAGTAGATGGGAATAGTGGCAGGAGGGTGTCCACAATGAGGAAATCAAAGAAAAACTGGGAATGAAGTCTATAGATGTAGCAGTCAGGGCGAACACGCTTAGATGGTGGGGTCATGTTACACGCATGGGAGAAGCAAGGTTACCCAAGAGACTCATGGGTTGAGCAGTAGAAGGTAAGAGGAGTCGGGGTAGATCAAGGAGAAGGTACCTGGATTCGGTTAAGAATGATTTTGAAGTAATAGGCTTAACGTCACAAGGGGCTAACATTGGTGCTTCTTCTGATGTTAAGCCTATTACTGCCCCCACTCCTCCTACCCTTTACTGCTGAACCCATGAGTCTCTTGGGTAACCTTGCTTCTCCCATGCGTGTAACATGACCCCACCATCTAAGCGTGTTCGCCCTGACTGCTACATCTATAGAGTTCATTCCCAATGTTAGCACTGAATAGGGGATCATGGAAGAATTTTATAAGGGTGACTATACTCCACACTGAACGCTGAAAGGCATAATCAGTCTTAAATGGTGATGAAGATGATGATGATGATAACACAAACAGTTACTTACGTATTTAATCTCCAGTATTTCGGCATGGTCCCCATGATGATGTAACCACACTTACATACGCCTCCAGGTGCTTCGTAACACATTTTAGAGCATATCCGCCGATACAGTACAAAATGCATCCTCAAACGTATTGTGTATTTCTTCGTTTGTAGCATAACGATATCAAGATACATGCGCCTTAATGACACTTCATACAGTGTTGTCACGACTTCTTGGTGGCTACTTCAAGGAAGAGAGTGTTACTGGTGAACGACAACTTGTCCAACGAACTGAACAAATGTTGCATTTTCGCTTGTATTCGGAACATTTGCACGTGGTTAACAACACTACCCTGCAATAGCTCTGTACTCGCCTGCACCCTTTACAGGAGGCTATTATAGCAGCCACAGGGGTTACACACCTGGCCCACTGTTTCTTCAGCCGCTACGATTATGTAGGCACGCTGCTGTCAACTTTTTCTTGACAACTTGCTAGTTCATGTTCCAACTAACATTTGATTACTCAAGATTTCTCCAGCACATTCCTCGCTCCATAATACCCCATCTGGGGTAACCTTCAACACAACAAGTTATATATTAAGGGTGTTCACAAATTGGGCAACAAAGTCCTACCACGCAACAGGCTCAGAACCCCAGCACCCTATCACTGCGCTCTGCTACCATTGGTGTGGCAATACGTAGGTCATAAATCCAATGAGTGTGGTCTAAGTTATAATAAAATCATATTTTAACTTTAAATTTGTAAAACTAATGCGGATAACTAAACAAACTCACCAGTCAGCAAAGTTTGCGCCTGGCTTTGGCGGTAGAAAACTCGTTGATCATATCTTCGTAGTTCAGACGGTTATCAGTAAGGAGGTGGCTTCCATATAAAGAATGGACAAGGCGTTGAATCTCTCCTCAGACAACGTAGAACGTAGGTTCGTTTTCACTCTTTTAAGAGCAGAAAACGAGCGTTCTGCTGAAAAATTTGCAAGTGCAATACACAGAAATATTCTAAGAGAAATGTCAACATTCGGAAACACGGACTGTAACCTCTCTTTTCTCAGAAATTTATTCATTTCGACTGGTATATCACTAATCTCAGAAGATTTCAAAAGTTCCCGTGTAATGTACACATTCACTATGTAAGGAAGGCTCTAAGCCTGTGTCGTATGACGCTTGGAGTTTCGCTGCACGTTCACCAATATCGTCAGGTGAAATGTCCTTAAGGTTACTGATAACTGTGGAGTCCTCACTAATTCGGCACACAAGCGGTCGAGTACTGGGAGAAATGTTTAAACTCTAAATGTTTCCCAGTCAGAAAAACTTCTTCAGAGTCCGCTTCTTCGTCATCATAAAGTTTGCGTTTCCATGATCTTTTATAGGTGCATTCATAGCCTATGTCAGTCACAATTTCCATAGATTTGTTTTCATAACAGTCGAACATGCCACGAATAGATGCAATAAATCCTACAAGTGATTTATATAATTTATGCACTGTTTTAGTACCAACATTTACACTTTTCAATTTCAGATTTATAGTATTAAACCTCTGGAGTACGTCCTTCCAAACTGTCATCATTAAAACTGTTCCAAGTATGCTGAGTTGATTCAATGAAGCTGAAGCCTCATTTTGCACAAACCATTTTTCAAACATATTAGCCCTCCCAGTTTTCATATAGACTTACACACGTTTCCTCTCTTGCTGACCAACGTGTTTGTGATAAGCTTTTTACCGTTTAGCTTCCTGGTTTCATGAAAGAAAGAAATTTATCCCAGCGCTGTGTTGAAGCAGAGATAAAAGTTAAAAATGGTTTTGCACGACATTGAAAAATGAACATGCTTCCCGAAAACAGCTTGCAGCACAAGTGCCGACTAAATTCAAAGAATGTGCTGCACAAGGCACATTATGCGCTTTCGGATTTCGTTCTTTAACGAGTGCCTACAAACCAGTGTAGGTTCCTGACATATTGCTTACTTTGTCACATGACTGGCGTCTACAGTCAGCAATATCAGTGGAATTTGTAGACAGGACTTTTAGTACGGTCTCAGCTAAATTTTCGAACTTGTTTCCCAGGTTTGGTAAAAACAAAAAGCAGCGTTCGAAAGGTTCACATATCTTAATATGAAAGATGTCTCAGTAGAATCTACTATTATAGAGAAATATTTGTCCTGTTTTATTTCACTTATGATAATTCTTTTTATTCGTTCAGAGAAAAGATCTATTATTTCATCACAGATTGTCGAAGGAAGAAAACTGGTATGTCATTGTCCTGGATTTCCATATCGTTCAATGTGCTCTGCGAGAAAAGCATCAAACTCGGTTATAAGTTCAAGAGACATCATAATTGACCATTATGTAATCGATGGAATCTTTCAACGTGTTCACATAGGGGAAGTTCAAAAATGGTTCAAATGGCTCGGAGCACTATGGGACTTAACTTCTGAGGTCATCAGTCCCCTAGAACTTAGAACTACTTAAAACCTAACTAACCTAAGGACATCACAAACATCCATGCCCGAGGCAGGATTCGAACCTGCGAGCGTAGCGGTCGCGCGGTTCCAGACTGTAGCCATAGGGGAGGTCCACGACATGTTAGCTTCTTCACTACTGCAAACACCCTTTTCAACACACTGAGCCAGTACATTTTTTCTGTCTCAACATATGTCTCGAAATGGTTGTCTATTGTTCCAAGTGACTTCTTTCTTGTTAAGAGTAACAACTCAGAATTTTTGTGTTCAAGTAAATTCTCATGATGAGATAAAATATTAAAAATGTTTGTTCCTATCTGCAATACCATTAGTGGCAATCACAGCTTTACCTCTGAACAGTTTACATGGTGCACAGAAAACAGCACTCGTGCTGCAGGAGTATACTAGAAAACCACGGAAAGTTGATTCACCATTTAAAAATCTATGGTAAAATACCTTTTTGTTCAAGTTACTGGTTTTATCGCCTATTGATATTCTTGAATTAAAAAAAATTATGTCACAATTTCAGTTGTTGCCACGTTGTAAGGGAATCTTTATTGTTGATTCATTGACACAGCATTCTGCAGGATTATCACTAACAAGGATACTGTATTCCTGTTTGTCATCTTTCACTCAACACTTACTTTTTAGTGAAACTCGAAATATGGAACAATTTGCTTTTCTTCATTTTTAACTTTTGTTTCTCTAGTATTTACTTCTTTTACAAGAGCTGCAGTGCCAAAAATATCATCTGTACTACTTGAAGTCAAACCAGAAAAATGTTTTGCGAAAAATTTATCTACTCTGCCAAGCGTTTGTAGAATATTAGTTTCTCGTTCTCCTTCGATAATTTCCGAAATGCCGCCACACTTAATTTTGCACATTTGCTTTTTTCACTGTTATTCATGTTAAGGCACTTACAAAACTATTAACCAACAGTCAAATAAAAGAAAGCATTCTGTCAAACGAAAGAAAGACAGTATCCAGTTCCAATCCTACTACACGGCACAGGAACACAAAACTTTTTAGTTTAAACACGGTACACGAGCACAAAGATTTTCCCTTTAAACACGGAGCGATGAACTGCCCAGCTCGGATTACTCGACGCAACTGTGCTATGAAAGAACGACCGTGCAGAATAATTTATTTCATTGTTGCCTGTTCCTCTGTTGCCAGTGAACAGTAGAAGTACAACTGCCGGCAGGAATTCGTCTCGTAAAGAAAACTGGACAACCCCTTTTTTTGGCTTCTGTTGCCCCTGTCACCGGAATTTTAGCTGGGACGCAAATATGTTCTGAATATTCTTGATACTGTCTTTCAAATTTAAACAGCAGAAAATTTTTGCAATTTCTTGCAGTGAGGAGTTCTGGATCGACTCTTATCCAACTTATTCTCGTAACATTTTAGCAGTTTTTGTGGCCGGAGAAGACAGACTAAGAAGTTTAAGTAGTCTTGTTGGTAGTTGATGTGGTGTGTTGTCATTTGTGTGAACACTGCTGTTGTTTCTGCACGTAAATGCACCTTTTGTTCCAACATAAAATAAAAATATCGTTTCTTCGAAGAAATAAAGCTTAGTTAAGAAGTTTAATATAAAATATGCAATGCGATTAACTATTCTACATCTACATCTACATCTGCATGGATACTCTGCAAATCACATTTAAGTGCCTGGCATAGGGTTCATCGAACCACCTTCACAATTCTCTATTATTCTAATCTCGAATCTCGTATAGCGCACAGAAAGAACGATCACCTATATCTTTCCGTACGAGCTCTGATTTCCCTTATTTTATCGTGATGATCGTTTCTCCCTATGTAGGTCGGTGTCAAAAAAATATTTTCGCATTTCGAGGAGAAATATGGTGATTGGAATTTCGTGAGAAGATCCCGTCGCAAAGAAAAACGCCGTTCTTTTAATGATGTCCAGCCAAAATTCTGTATCATTTCTGGGACACTCTCTCCCATATTTTGCGAAAATAAAAAATGTGCTACCCTTCTTTGAACTTTTTCGATGTACTGCGTCAGTCCTAACTGGTAAGGATCCCACACCGCGCAGCAGTATTCCAAAAGAGGACGGACAAGCGTAGTGTAGGCAGTCTCCTTAGTAGGTCTGTTACATTTTCTAAGTGTCCTGCCAATAAAACACAGTCTTTGGCAAGCCTTCCACACAACATTTTCAGTGTGTTCCTTCCAATTTAAGTTGTTCATAATTGTAATCCCTAGGTATTTCGTTGAATTTACGGCTGATTTATCGTGTAACGGAAGTTTAACGAATTCCTTTTAGCACTCGTGTGGATGACCTCACACTTTTCGTTATTTAGGGTCAACTGCCAATTTTCGCACAGTGTGGGAAATTTGATATCTTACAGGCTGCAGCAGAATAAATGAGACAAACGAAGTTTGGTTTCTTCTTCTTTTTCGCGAGAAAAAGTAACTAAGTAAATGAACAAATAAAATTTTTAAACTGTTGTGAAGGTATTTCACACATTATTAGATATTCTGCTCCATTTTGTTTCGTATAAACATGTGCTTAAAATGTAAAACATGCCCTGGATCAACATCTTTTGTTAAACAGGTGTCATTAAATCAGAGATCAGATATTGAAGACCACAGTGCTTTCACATCAATTACAGTAATGGAGGGTTGGCTTGATACTTCCCCGTAATTTCTACAAGAAATTTAAGTAGAGTCTGGTTTTACATACTGAGGCCAAGAAATGTTACAGTATTTAAGAAACTGTTGATTAGTTCATCACAGCTTTTCAGAGGTCCCGGTATTTTCACGAGGAAAATATGGTAGGGTTAAGTAGAAGCCGACAACATTCTAAGGATAATAACGTTTCAAACATTGTGTTGTAGATAGCCAACCTGACAGATTACTTCAGAATATTTTGGATATTCATGAAGATCATACCAGACAGAAACCCAATGTTAAATTTCCATTCAGTCACCTAGTAAGCTATGTATACTTCCAAGCTTGTATTGTCGAATTTCGTTCTTATGGCTAATGCCACACTAGGCGATTTTCTCCGCTGAAGGTCAACGCTTTTTTATCGCGCCGGAAATGGAACTCCATGCTGCAAACGGTAGGAACCACACTGGGCTGTATTTGTCGCTCTGTTAAGTTCCATTGGGTGACTGTCGCTGTCTAATGGGCTCGGGCATATTTTCGCGCGACAAAAATCGTCGGCATTCCTGCCACACTAGACTGTTACCGCCAGTCGCACAGCATCCACAAGGATACTGCACTCAGTTCTGTTTCGTTTGTGTGCGGCAATGTCCAAAACTACTGTAAATGTCTTTCCAATCGAACTTTTGGACAATGGACAGAAAATAATTCATGTGGAGAAATATTCCTGTCTCTACAACATATACTCGCAAGATTATAAAGATCGTCTGCTGAAGACAGAAGCATGGAAGAAAGGTGTGTCCAGATGTTGTTGAGGCTCAGAAGTGGAGCTCGCTATCACTGGATGTACAAAATGCAATAGGTAAGGTGATATACCTACATTCTTGTATATTGATGCATGCATAGTTTCATGACAATCGGCGTAACTTTCGCCAAGGCAACTACTGAAAAAGTAATTTAATTTTTATTTCCCTTTCTCCCTCTAATAGTTTGACATACATACAAACCTGTTCCACAAAAACGATATAATGAATCGTATTCAAACTTTGCATGATTTACTATAATCTTTTAGAGGTATTTTCAGACTATTTGCAGTATTTTAAAAAAGGAATATTAATACTCTGAATTTTTACAAATTTTTCTTGCTGATACTTTGATCCAGTATTACTTAAGGGAAAAAACAGTTATGAGGATACAACTGAAAAAAATCTAAACTTTAGGTTTTATGGAATAACTTATTTCAAAAGTTACAAGGGAAGCTACAAAGGGTTTTTTGAAAGAACAGTGTTCTTGTGACCATATTCGTAGCATTATGTATTTAATCATAAACCAAATAGTCTAACATGACAATGTGAACATGAAATGTATCAGCTATAAATACAACGAAGTACAGCTTATGAGAACGACATCCTCATCTGCAGTCGTCTTGTTATCTTTGCTGACAAGATATGCATTTTTTTCCAAGGAACCGATCCTTCCACAGAGCAGAAGTAACTGCAAAACGTATCTCTAATGTCACAACCACAGTTGTTACCTCTTAGTCATACGTTCTCCACAGGTTCCAGAGAACAGGTTAACGTACTTCAAACCGATAGCCATCATGCTCCAGCACAAAGTTATGTAGCATACGACAAGTTTTTTTGATACTTTCAGCCAAGTTAATATTAACATCTATGGCCCTGTGGGAAATTCGCCACGTGTTGGCAAGGATGCCAAACGAGCATTCTACTACACGCCTTGCTCTACATTAAACACTCTCCTGGAGAATGTAAGTGATTTTCCTGCAAAAGGTCGCATCAAGTGTTTATCAAGAGAACATTTTCATTCTTTGGTTCACTAGTCAAAGGTTTGGCATCTGGAAAGAGTAACCTTTCCTTATTAAGTACTCTTATGAAGTTAGTTGCTTTAAAAATATTTGATCACCATAGTGTCCATATCCTCCTATACCAATGTATCGGAAGCAGTAGTACTAACCGCAAGTGCCATAAGCACTACGGAATGAAACTGTTTATGACAAAAAATTCACTTCCACTATTCCAGGGCGTCATCAAAAGCATGTGCTTACCATCAGTGGCAGCAATCGAGTGAGGAAAAATTGTAGATTTGTCAAAATTCAGAGCTATTTCTTGTAAATCCATTAGCCAAATTAGCCAAAGGTTTGGTGCCGAGACCCCATGGAACATCCCGTTCCAGGATACCTGTTATAAATAAGTAGAGTATAAAACACAATATCAGGTTGGCGGAAATTAATTAATTTCAATGAACAGGTGAAAGAATAAACATTTTTAAAGTTCCTAGAGGAAAACAAGTACAAAACGGTGGAAAAACATATGTGATGCATACAGAAGCAGTCTGAAAGAATTAAAAAATGAAAAGAGTGGGAGCACAATGACCTCAAAAAAAAACGTATGTCTACTACAGTCATGTTTTTCCTGCAATTAGCCATGGAATTGAGGCAGTAAGTAAAAACTATCTCCTGCAATTTTGTAACAATTAAAGGTATTTCCAATGGATATGGTAGTTAATTACCTACTCAATACCGACTTAATATGTGCGTATCACACACATTTGCACAGTACAAAGTGGCACGTGGGTTTTTCAAAAAAAGTTTCTTTTCATGTCAGGACGTTAGGAAATATGATTGATGCCTCTATTCTTGAGGATAATGAAGTGGAAAAGCATCATGAAGGCAGTTCTCCGCCACCTAACACTGCTGCTAAGCCTTCCACTGCCAAAGCTAATAAAAGAAAACTTCAGTACCCATTTGAAAGACAGCCGATAAAAGTTTTGACACATAGCTCAACTTGTGCTGCACCACAAAAGAATCCTGATGAGTTGTTTTTGACACCTCTTTTTCCTTACTTGAAAGAATTGACTACCGACGATACTTTCAAATAAAAAACATAACTGTTAATAAAATCTTACAGCCAAAAGACTGTAGAGAGCAGCACTACAGCTGACTCCTTCATAAGTACTGCACTCTCAGTACCTTGACATTGACTATCACACAAAGCCCTACACGTGAGAGTCCAGTCACTTACTTGTCACTAGTTACTGGACTCTTGCATGAAGGCTCGATCTTGTCATTTGAAGAACATTACAAGTGATTAGGCCGCTGACATGGACTTGTAAACTCTTTCAATGGAAATGAGCGTTTGGGGTCATTGGCCGGGAGGCCCCTTGGGGGCAGGTCCGGCCGCCTTGGTGCAGCTCTTATTACATTTGACGCCACTTTGGGCGACCTGCGCGCCGGATGGGGACGAAATAATGACGAAGACAACACAACACCCAGTCCCTGAGCGGAGGAAACCCTCGACCCAGCCGGGAATCGAACCCGGGCTCCTAGGACCGTAATCCGTCAAGCTGACCACTCAGCTATCCGGGCAGACACGCTTTCATTCTAACCTAGTTTATGTCAATGTTATGTTAAGTGTATGTTCTTGTCCATAAATTACTTACACTATTTAATTGAAAAACGTACCTCAGTGCTACTGCAAGCTTTTCTTCCACACCTACATAGTCATGTAACTTGGTATCCTGTTTTTCTATGTTAGTTTCTATATTCGAGAGCGGAAATATGCTACAGACATGCGGTAATAATCAAAGAATTTCTCAGCATTTAGTTTGTTGTGTAACAACACAAACTTTCCTTTACTTGGACGATAGATAATAATTGTATTAATCCCGCATTTTCATTGGCGGTTACGCCGTCTGCGACATCAGAACTACATGTCTACATCTACATCCATACTCCGCAGGCCACCCGAAACATATATGCCTATCAGTTTATTTCATATAACGTTGAGAGTGAAAATTTAAAAAAAAATAGGAAGGAATATAACCTTATTTCTGGATTTCTGAATGCTGAACTATTGTATTTCACTTTGCGAATGAAATTTAAAACAAAAAATTAGTAAGGAATATGAGCTTTTTCTTCTTGACCTGGCTAACAATTTTCAGAAGTATTCGGACCCGCCCTAAAATTACTTGCCAACCCTTACTCTGCAGCTTCAATCCTCCACGCACCACTTTTTCAACACAGAGAGAAGTGGACACCCTGAGCTATCTGTTACTCCACTATTGATCCATGGTGAATCATCACGATCTAACTACCATACAGTGCAGGCACAGGGTGTGCACAAGTTGCTCTAAACGTTTTGTCAGCTTGAACAGGGGAGGGAGCAGGGGTGAAGGAACAGAAAATCGCCGATGTCTGCCCCTTACCAATCCCACAATGCTGATGCCGTCACACGTCCGCAAAATATGAGACTGGTGAGGGACCGCTGCAAGTGAGCATAGGAAGTGTCAGCGAATTAGCACCGTTCAGACATGCGCCTCGCAGATTAATCAGTGATTAATGGTGCCAAAACTCATCATGAAAATCAAGCACAGCGAGCCATTGTCATTACTGAATATAGAAATCTAGTTATGCGTTAATATTTTTACTACATGCAACCTTTTGTAACAAACTGTTGGGGAATAGATATAAATTTTGCAATATGTTCAAAAGTAAAATGGCACTGTTTATGAACATTATTGACTTCATAGATATGAAAATTTGTTTCATTCTCCTCAACTTAATTAATAAACTATTTCAAGATTGCTTACCGAACTATCAGTTTAATAAGTCATGGTTGCAAAATACTAGCACACATACCTTACAGATGAACAGAACAACTGCCAGAAGCCGATCTCGGGGAAGATCCGTTTAGGTTCCGGAGAAATGTAGGAATATGTGAGGCAATACTGGCTTAACGACTTAGCTTGGAAGATAGGTTAAACGTTCATTTAAAGCATTTGTGGATTTAGCAAAATCTTTTGACAATGTTGACCAGAATGCTCTCTTTGAAATACTGAAGTTAGCAGTGGTAAAATACACCTTGTACAGAAACCATACTGCAATTATAAAGAGTCGAGGGGCATGCAAGGTAACTAGTGGTGGAGAGGGGAGTGAGACGGGATTGTAGCCTCTCCCCAGTGTTGTTCAGCGTGATCATTGAACAAGAAGTAAACAAAGCCAAAGAAAAATTAGGAGTCGGAATTAAAGCCCAGAGAGAAGAAACAGAAACCTTGAGATTTTCCAACATCACAGCTAGGACTGATTGTCTGGGGCGGCATCTCTTTCTCTTTTGCTATTCATGGCAAGCCATCCTGGGCCCACATTTCAGTAAGACAGTGCCCATCCACATCTGGCGAAAATTTCTACTGTCTTCGTGCTTGACAAACCCAGCGTCGGCCAGCAAGGTCACCATGGCTCTCCCCAGCTGAGCAGTATACGGTCAGCGTCCACCAACCAGCTCAGAATGACTATCCATCGAGTCACGTGGACAGAATCAAACAGGGGGACACCCAACAACAATATTAATCGATGTCAAGCCGAATAACTGCTTGAATAAGGGCCAGAAGTGGACCAACGCGTTACTGACTTGTTCACTTTATGAAACTCTCTCTGTTGAATAAATCATCGAGTTTTTCTGAAATAGGACACATTTGTTTGTACATGTACATCATATCTACCGATCTCTGTCCCATTTGGCTAATTCCTTGCGATGCATCGTTTTTCTATTTTAATGGTGTACATTTGTTTCGTGTTATCGGCCAAACTCCTTGATTCTGACAGACCACAGCATGTTTTTGTGTCATTGTGTATGCTTTTGATGAGTAGATACTGACGTGCACGAAATACACATTGCAACTTTAATGTTGCCATTCGGAAATACGCGTTTTCTACGTTTAATACTACCTTGATTCATATCGAACCTATTTCTCTTGCCTCACCTTTCTCAGGGAGAACGGAAGTTTCATATACATACTAGGGCGAGTCAAGTGAAAACGTTAAAAAAATTTTATTGTGCAGAAGTGGTACAAAGCTGTATCACTTTTCAACTTATTCTCCCCCACGCTCAATGCAAGTCCTCCAGTGCTTACAAAGTGCATAAATTCCTTTACAAAAAAATTCTTTTAGTACTCCACACAACTACTCACGCACCTCGTGACGTACCTCTTCGTCAGAACGGAACTTCTTTCCTCCCATTGCGTCTTTGAGTAGTCCAAACATATGGAAATCATTTGGGGCAAGGTCTGGTGAGTATGGTGGATGAGGAAGACACTCAAAATGCAGGTCTGTGATTGTTGCAGGTGTTGTACGGGCAGTGCATTGTCATGTTGCAAAAGGACACCCGCTGACAGCAATAAACGATGCTTTGATTTGATTTCAGGTCGCAGATGATTTTTTAGGAGATCTGTGTATGATGCACTGATGACAGTGGTCCCTCTAGGCTCCAAAATGACGCCTTTTTCGTTCCAAAAGAGTCAGCATAACCTTCCCTGCTGATGGCTCTGTTCGAAACATTTTAGGTTTTGGTGATGAGGAATGGCGTCATTCCTTGCTCACTCTCTTCGTTTCCGGTTGATTGCAGTGAACCCAGGTTTCGTCCCCAGTAACGATTCTTGCAAGGAAGCCATCACCTTCTCGTTCAAAGCACCGAAGAAGTTCTTCCCAAGCATCAACACGTCGTTCTCTCATTTCAAGAGTCAGCTGCAGTGGCACTCATCTTGCAGACACTTTGTGAAACCGGAGCACATCATGCACAATGCGGTGTGCTGACACGTGACTAATCTGTAAACATGCTGCAATGTCATTCAGTGTCACTCGGCCGGTTTCCTTGACTATGGCTTCCAACTGCTGCAAAGTTCTGTGGAGTCACAACTCGTTGTGCCTGACCTGGACGATGAGCATCTTCCACTGAGGTCACACCATTTGCACACTTCCTACCCCATTCGTATACTTGCTGCTGTGACAAACACGCAACACCGTACAGAACCTTCATCCATCGATGAATTTCAATAGGGTTCACATCTTCACTACGCAAAAACCGAATAACAGACCGCTGTTCTTCCCTGGTGCAAGTCGCAAGTGGGGCGGCCATCTTTATAATGATACTGCGACAGTATGTGTGCATCTGCACTATGATATCACCTACAGGCCACTCTGCACGCTGTTTGTAGCACGCTTACCAACTTACAGGATAACGGCGCGAAATTTCGATTCGTTATTACAAATTTAAGGTTTTGATTTGACTCACCCTCATATATATATATATATATATATATATATATATATATATATATATATATATATATGCGAGACCGTTTGCTATAGAGTGCGTCAGATATGAGGGGGTCGAAAGTACAAAGAGAGGTGAGACAAAGCTTTGTTGTTGTCTAGATACTCGTCTGCTGTGCTCCCTATTCTTGGCAGCTCTACAAGACAGATTGTGTCAGAGTGTCTAGGCACTTTTTCAATGCCCGCCAGTCACAGTGTAGCACTCGTCGTGCACTTGTGCCCACAGAGCAGCACGGCCAGTGGCCTGTCGCCACACCGCACCCTGCAGCTGCCCTGTCCTCTGCTCACAGCACCGCTCGTGGCTGTCGAGGCGATATCTGACCTCTGTTTTACTCATCGAGTACTGGCCACGCCAATCCTTCTGTGAGGCCCAGCATCGTCTCACAGCCAGCAATTCCGTACCGATTCTGCTACACAGCATCACTGGTCGTCTACTGCGATCCAAATTACATGCCTCTTTATCCATCCAAGTGTCTTCTGCCAAATGTATTTCCCACTCGACCTCTATAATTCATGTGACCTTTTGCTACCTTACTCCTTCTCACCTTTATGGAGCTCTGAGTGGCCCTCATTGTAGATAAACCATGTTTGTCACAGAGACATTAATCAATTGCTAAGGGGTTGTCCCCCTTTGTACATGCGACATATTCTGAGCTGAGGAAGCATTAACCTCTCAAGTTATTCCACCATAGTGTTGTCAACATAGCATCGATAGATCGAACACCAGATCTAGCCAATTGTAATAAATCCTCACCCAACACTTGGAAATAACAACATTGGGTTGCAGCTACAGTTTATCTCAGATGAGACAAACCAAATGCAACGCTGCTGATACTGTGCAGTAGTCATTAATCACAGTCAACATTAGTCAATTGTTGCTACATAAGTAACTGAGGGCAAGTGTATAACCTTAAATATAACAGTGGCTCACTTAAGGGGATTCCGCATGCATTGATGCTTTTAAGCCCTAATGCAAATATACACTCCAGGAAATGGAAAAAAGAACACATTGACACCGGTGTGTCAGAACCACCATACTTGCTCCGGACACTGCGAGAGGGCTGTACAAGCAATGATCACATGCACGGCACAGCGGACACACCAGGAACCGCGGTGTTGGCCGTCGAATGGCGCTAGCTGCAACATTTGTGCACCGCCGCCGTCAGTGTCAGCCAGTTTGCCGTGGCATACGGAGCTCCATCGCAGTCTTTAACACTGGTAGCATGCCGCGACAGCGTGGACGTGAACCGTATGTGCAGTTGACGGACTTTGAGCGAGGGCATATAGGGGGCATGCGGAGGCCGGGTGGACGTACCGCCGAATTGCTCAACACGTGGGGCGTGAGGTCTCCACAGTACATCGATGTTGTCGCCAGTGGTCGGCGGAAGGTGCACGTGCCCGTCGACCTGGGACCGGACCGCAGCGACGCACGGATGCACGCCAAGACCGTAGGATCCTACGCAGTGCCGTAGGGGACCGCACCGCCACTTCCCAGCAAATTATGGACACTGTTGCCCCTGGGGTATCGGCGAGGACCATTCGCAACCGTCTCCATGAAGCTGGGCTACGGTCCCGCACACTGTTAGGCCGTCTTCCGCTCACGACCCAACATCGTGCAGCCCGCCTCCAGTGGTGTCGCGACAGGCGTGAATGGTGGAACGAATGGAGAGATGTCGTCTTCAGCGATGAGTCGCTTCTACCTTGGTTCCAATGATGGTCGTATGCGTGTTTGGCGCCGTGCAGGTGAGCGCCGCAATCAGGACTGCATACGACCGAGGCACACAGGGCAACACCCGGCGACATGGTGTGGGGAGCGATCTCCTACACTGGCCGTACACCTCTGGTGATCGTCAAGGGGACACTGAATAGTGCACGGTACATCCAAACCGTCATCGAACCCATCGTTCTACCATTCCTAGACCGGCAAGGGAACTTGCTGTTCCAACAGGACAATGCACGTCCGCATGTATCCCATCCTCTAGAAGGTGTAAGTCAACTACCCTGGCCAGCAAGATCTCCGGATCTGTCCCCCATTGAGCATGTTTGGGACTGGATGAAGTGTCGTCTCACACGGTCTGCACGTCCAGCACGAACGCTGGTCCAACTGAGGCGCCAGGTGGAAATGGCATGGCAAGCCGTTCCACAGGACTACATCCAGCATCTCTACGATCGTCTCCATGGGAGAATAGCAGCCTGCATTGCTGCGAAAGGTGGATATACACTGTACTAGTGCCGACATTGTGCATGCTCTGTTGCCTGTGTCTATGTGCCTGTGGTTCTGTCAGTGTGATCACGTGATGTATCTGACCCCAGGAATGTGTCAATAAAGTTTCCCGTTCCTGGGACAATGAATTCACGGTGTTCTTATTTCAATTTCCAGGAGTGTAGATCAATCATTATCCAAGATGTTAGTGAATATAAACATAAATATGTAAACAATAAATAAACAGCGGCATTGGAAAAGTATGCAATATGAAATAATCCCGTGGGATAATAATGGGGGGTTCAGGTGATGGCTTAAGTTATTAACCATACGTTTATTGCAATGTACACACAAGTGTAAACGATGGTCTCACAATAATTAATAATTTAGAGCATCAGTGGTTCTAGATAGCAACGAAAATGAAGATGCCTAGAGGAATCAGAGCTTTCACAGACAATAGCGAGTGCAGAATAAGTGCTTAGAGTTGTGCAACAAAGTCAGGAAAACCTACAGCCAAAATCTGAAAGTTGAACTTGGTACGGCCTAATGAATAAGCACTAGTGTACAACACTGTTATCGCGACTAAAATCGTTCACGTTCATTCCACCGATGAAATTACTCAATGTACCAAATCTGCTACAGTTCACATCTGTCTAACAAGTGCTTAAACATTAAGAAATTAATTGCAGTTCTAAACTATACAATCACTGAAACTAGGATTGAGATTCTACATTCAACAGCATTCAATAACCCCAAATATTCGGAATTCTGAACTCACAAACACTGAAATATTCCCCTTCCGAAATTTCACACTTAAGTCCATTAGACCTCTGCTCACGTAAATTAGACAATTTCAGATTTAGACAGTTCATAACATATATTAAATACTATTTGTTAATTTTCAGTCTCATTTGAAAACAATCACTGTAAAATTAGCAGTAACAATTAGTTAATTAACTTCATTCATTACATCCGGATCTGCAGTGAAACAAGTCAAAACAATTTCTTTGCATACCTTGGTGTGTTCGAATGCAGAAATATTGCATTAGGTATCTCTCTGCATGTTATATTCAACAAATTGTTCGTAATACTTTGCTTACTTGTTTCATTAATATAGTGACATTATCTGCTCATTTTTGGTATCAGGAGCTTTAAAATAAAGTATCAGATATAAATAATGCATACTTGCATAAGTAATTATATATTTTATTATCGACTAGCAAACTGGCAATGCTTCACAATCGCTAAATGTGTATGGGAATGGGACATTTTCTCCCCCTCTCTGTCCATTCCCGTCTCCATGTACATACTCCACATATTGTCTATCCATTCACCCCTACTCTCCACTCTGACCTTGAGCCTCATTTATGTTTATTCCCATCGAAATCTTGCATGGAACTGAAATCACTTAAAATGAATGCGTCCATCTCTTGGAATAATTGTTGTACAGGGTATGAGAGACCCATGCAGCTGTTGGATCTGTGAAGATTGTAGCTTCAGTAACATTGTTTTGCACAGTTTTAATTAGCAGATGGTTAGGATTTCGAAGTTTGGGAGGATTCAGATTTGGTAGTAGTATTCTAATTACAAGCCATAACTACAACTTTCTGTTAAAACCAACTGCAAGGAGAAAACAAAACAGCACATAGTTACATATAAAATTTTGTTTAACACTGTACGTAAGGAACGAGACTATATGAGACAAATAATTTTCTAATCTATTAAGTACCCAGCTACCATACTTAAACCTGACTGTGAGAAACAAAATTTACCATACGGCACAGCACTGTGTTTCTAGCAGTTAGTTGTAATAGAACCCCTGCACGTCGTTGTTTAATGATACATGTAGCTTACGTCTGTATGAATGTTTATTAAGGTATTGTGTAAGAACTGGAAGTAAACAAGTCAAGAACCTTTTGAGACAGTTTTTTAAAAAATTTTCCCTTTGTATAGTACACACAATTTATATAACATACATATTAGAAAACTATGTCGTCTGTGTCTGTTCAAACGCTAATTAGAGTATCATGCAAAACTTAAAACAAACTGGTCAAGAACTTTTTGAGGTTTTTGGTGTTGTTGTTGTTGTCTTCAGTTCTGAGACTGGTTTGATGCAGCCTTCCATGCTACTCTATCCTGTGCAAGCTTCTTCATCTCCCAGTACCTACTGCAACCTACATCCTTCTGAATCTGCTTAGTGTATTCATCTCTTGGTCTCACTCTACGATTTTTACCCTCCACGCTGCCCTCCAATACTAAATTGGTGAGCCATTGATGCCTCAGAACATGTCCTACCAACCGATCCCTTCTTCTGGTCAAGTTGTGCCACAAATTTCTCTTCTCCCCAATCCTATTCAATACTTCCTCATTAGTTATGTGATCTACCCATCTGATCTTCAGCATTCTTCTGTAGCACCACATTTCGAAAGCTTCTATTCTCTTCTTGTTCAAACTATTTATCGTCCATGTTTCACTTCCATACATGGCTACACTCCATACAAATACTTTCAGGAATGACTTCCTGACACTTAAATCTATCCTCGATGTTAACAAATTTCTCTTATTCAGAAACGCTTTCCTTGCCATTGCCAGTCTACATTTTATATCCTCTCTACTTCGACCATCATCAGTTATTTTGCTCCCCAAATAGCAAAACTCCTTTACTACTTTAAGTGTCTTATTTCCTAATCTAATTCCCTACAGAATCACCCGACTTAATTCGACTACATTTCATTATTCTCGTTTTGCTTTTGTTGATGTTCATTTTATATCCTCCTTTCAAGACACTCTCCATTCCGATCAACTGCTCTTCCAAGTCCTTTGCTGTCTCTGATAGAATTACAATGTCATCGGCGAACCTCAAAGTTTTTATTTCTTCTCCATAGATTTTAATACCTACTCCGAATTTTTCTTTTGTTTCCTTTACTGCTTGCTCAATATACAGATTGAATAACATCGGGGAGAGGCTGCAACCCTGTCTTACTCCCTTCCCAACCACTGCTTCCCTTTCATGTCCCTCGACTCTTATAACTGCCATCTGGTTTCTGTACAAATGGTAAATAGCCTTTCGCTCCCTGTATTTTACCCCTGCCACCTTTCGAATTTGAAAGAGAGTATTCCAGGCAACATTGTCAAAAGCTTTCTCTAAGTCTACAAATGCTAGAAACGTAGGTTTGCCTTTCCTTAATCTTTCTTCTAAGATAAGTCGTAGGGTCAGTATTGCCTCACGTGTTCCAGTATTTCTACGGAATCCAAACTGATCTTCCCCGAGGCCGGCTTCTGTTAGTTTTGCCATTCGTCTGTAAAGAATTCGAGTTAGTATTTTGCAGCTGTGGCTTATTAAACTGATTATTCGGTAATTTTCACATCAGTCAACACCTGCTTTCTTTGGAATTGGAATTATTATATTCTTCTTGAAGTCTGAGGGTATTTCGCCTGTGTCATACATCTTGCGCACCAGATGGTACAGTTTTGTCAGGACTGGCTCTCCCAAGGCTGTCATTAGTTCCAATGGAATGTTGTCTACTCCGGGGGCCTTGTTTCGACTCAGGTCTTTCAGTGCTCCGTCACTCTTCACGTAGTATCGTATCTCCCATTTCATCTTCATCTACATCCTCTTCCATTTCCATAATATTGTCCTCAAGTACATCGCCCTTGTATAGACCCTCTATATACTCCTTCCACCTTTCTGCTTTTCCTTCTTTGCTTAGAACTGGGTTTCCGTCTGAGCTCTTTTTGGTAGCAAGATCAAATTACGTCTTGTCATTATGCAGTAATACTAGTTTAGTGCCCACTGCTTTGCTGCTGTTGACCATATTGTCTCCATAGATTTTAGTTTATTTTATTTCATTTTTTTGTTTTTCTTTAATCGAATATTTATGTTCTTCAAAAACTGCAAAAACTTTCTAAACTCTAGTTAAGGCCACACAAGCATGGTCTTTTCCAAATGAACATCTGGCATAGAAGCGAATCTGCTAGATAGAAAGGCTTTTGTTAATCGTGCCTTCTGCATTCTTGTTGTGATTTTTCCATAGAAACTTTCAGCCCCTAACACAAATTATGTTATATGTAGCTCAGAAATAAAATGCCAGTTTTCATAGGTTTAACTTCAAAAATTTTTAATCTTAAAAAATATTTTCTTAAAACTTTTCATTCCCCATTTCACCCCATTTTAGGTTGAATTTCCAAAACCAGTGAAACATGCATTATTCTATTTCTAACAGAGAAGTCAAACATCACTTTTTACACATTTACCTTTGACAATGCTTTGACATTGATATATTTTCAGTAAACATTTCACCCCCATTTCACCCATTTGGGGGCTGTATTTCCAAAAAAAACAGTGAAATGGGTATTTTTATTTCTAACTGAGTCGAAAGGCAAATTTCGATACTTATAGCTGTAAAAATGCTTTAAAAATTTCCTGAGAGATTTCATCCCCTATCCTCCCTTAGAGGTTGACATTTCCGTTTTTTATTTGTAACTCAAATACTATTTTTCATAGATGTAGTTCTAAAAATGCTGTAGAAATGCTCCAATTATTATTTCTTTTTTTAAATAAAACTTTCACCCACTATTTCATCCCCTTAGATGTTAAATTTCCAAAAATTCTGGGACACATATTTCCTTATTTCTGACCAAGAAATCAAATACTACTATCTGTAGATCTACCTTCAAAATTGCCTCAATAGCGTCATTTTTCAAAACACCTTTCACCCCCTATATCACTCCATTAGGGGAGCATTACCTCTGTAGAGGTCGTTTAAGAGGTTAAACGACCTCTACAGTATATAGCCAAACCCCTCTCCGAATTTCAATGGGTGGTAATGGATCAGTCAGGACATTGACTTTTATATGTATACACAAACACACATATGTATATATATAAAAATTTAAAATGGTTAACGATATTTTTATAAGTGTTGTATAATCACTAGGGAGTTCACCTTAGTATCACGAATAGAAGCTGTCTCGAGCGTTCTAATTGTATGTCTGTAAGCATCTCTGGTGTTTTCGGTGGATATATCAGTCGTTTTTACTTATTTCAGAGCCTCAGTCACCCGGCTGCCGTAACTCGCTCAGCGGGTATGCCAACCACGTCGCCACATTCCCGCACCACACCTTCACATGTGGCCAGCCACGAACTACCCAACCAAATACTCAACACTCATAACTATTAACCGACCAGTGACATGAGGTCAACATGAATTCACAAATCGACAAATCCATGGTTCAAACTTACTAGTAGTATAAACTGTATGTCTCACTGGGAATCGAATCGAGAAACGTTACATTGATAACTGCTCTACTCATGGAGCTATCCAAGCATTAAACACAACCTGCCCTCACACCTTCACTTCCGCGTTTCTCCCTCCTACCGGTACCTTCTAAAAGTTCTCATCAGGTCACCTAAATAATTTTTACACAATAATTCCTGGAAGTCAGTGAGTCTGGAAAGTTAGACTGAGTTACTGAAGGAAAGAAAGGAGTGAAGGCTGGTGTGAATTGCGCCTGGAACTGTCAGTCAGTAGAGTAAGTGCCTACAATAGGCAATGGTTCTGGGTTTGAGTCCCAGTACTACACACGGTTTTAGACTTCCAGGAAGTTTCAGATCAGCTCACATTCCGCTGCAGTGAGGAGTTACAAATTTCATAAAAACTCTTATTTTCCATTTTTCCATCGCGTGGGAAAGCAGTCATATAGAATTTTTTTATGAGAGCTGCCCGCCATCTGACTGTTAATTGTTCATTTATTTACAAGACCGTTGTTTGGTTTTGTTGCCATTCTGTAGTGTATTCTGAAATGTCAAAATATGTCTGACCTGTGTGTGATGATGACATGTCACAGACAGGTCAGAACACATTTTAACATTTCAATATGCACTTATGAACAGCAAAAAACCCGAAACTCTGATTGCGTAAATAAACGAACAATTAACAGTCAAATGGCGGAAATTTATTACAAAAAATTCTGATTTCTCTGTCTGCTGCCAAAAATAACTACCTGGAGCACATATATAACTTTGAACACAGACTGGAGAAGTGATCTAGCAAAACTCTTCATTGTCAGTTGATTATAAGAACAGTCACTAAGTACGGAACTATGCTGTATGGCGCTGAAAAATGTATTTCGAGGAGTTACGTTCGTCTCATTTTCTTTTAGTCAATTGTATACATTGCTTACAGTGCTGAAATGTGTGGTGCAGTGACTGGGAGTGTACATGAACAATTAACCTTAAAACTGTAAATATTTAAATATGCATCAGCACATACACAATCTGCAGCTGAATCCTTAATCACTTTTGCTCTAAACACTAAGTCGCAATTTCTAACTCACTGATTCTATACATGTGCTTGTTCTTTAGTGGAATGTACAGTCTGAGTGAATTAAATAAACACTACCGTTCGAGAAATATGTGTTAGAGGCAGCATCTGAGAAATTCTTTTTTTTTTCTACTACAATACAGCTATTTTACAAACAGAAGAAATTTACAGCCGACCGATAGTGAACATCACGCAGTTTGAGACGAATATTTCAATCAGTTTTTCCTACAGTTTCTCTTGACTGTGTTACCTTGTTCCTCCTCCTGCTAGGAGTCGGTATGTTAAACACGCACATGTCAGCATCCAAATGTCTCACATGGCTATGCTACCTCAATAGTTTCCTTTCTGCCCTCTGCACCAGTTTTGAGACTATTTCCACTATTCTCTTCATCTATTCATTTCTTGCTCTGTCCATTATTGTCATTTTGCAATGTATTGTACGGTACATAACTTCCATTCCACAGAACCTTTATTTTTCTTTTTGTCAATGTCGACACTTCAGTCTGACAAAAAACACTTGTATACTCGCTTCTTTGTAGCTTTACGGAAATTGCCAGTTTCTACCTTTCATATGTTTACTAATTCTCGAGATTATGACAGTAATCTAAGTACGTGATCAGATATCAGGCTATCTAATACTTATTCCATCAGTATAAATAGCATAGGACACATAAGTTTGTGGGAAGATTTGCTAATGAAGTGAGAGAAGAGAGCGTAATTGCTTCTGTGTGCAGTGTAATTAGTCAAAATTTGTTCGCTCAACCCCTCACATAAAGGGTTTTGGCATACTCTTGTATTCCCCAACTAATACTATTTTCCACTTCTTTGAAGTGTTATTTACAGGACAGTTGGCGTCTGTCTACGGGTATCTGACATTTCAGGTTGTACCGTATTTCTAATATGCTCTCTCGTGGATCACACGAACCATTAATCCTGTTCTTCTTTCTCAACGTTTACGATGTCGTGTTAGCTGTTATTTGCCATTGGTGTGATGCGTTAGAACACTATTCAAAAAAATAAAAAAGACATGTATATCTGAGTAACTGTCCAGCGTCTTATCATACACCATTTCATGACAGATAAGTCTCATCTGCTATAATTGACACTTTCAGACAAGTCATTAATATCCATCAAGACACTTCCAGTGGATAGGAGTGAAGTTAGTTCTACTTCTACTGATGACATTCCATCCGAGACAATATGCTAGTTTCTCCTACCAAGAAAACCTTATTCTGTCACAAATTTTTATTTGATATTGAACATTCCTCAGGAAATGGTGCTGTGGCAATAAGTCACATCCTGTTCGGAAATCAAGAAATACTTCATGCACCTCACTCCCTTGATCAACGATGGGTGAGAAAAGTGTAAGTTGAGTCTCACATACTTGACTTTTTCAAAATCCACGTTGGCTAGCTTTGGATGTGGCCATCCCTTTTGAGGTATTCAGTGATTATTTGGAAGCATATTAAAATATTTTCTGTTGTGGTTTGTTTGCGTATTGGGGGTAAAGGACAAAATAACAAGTCAGAAGCATTAAATTCTGTGCTAGGGACATACAAACGGTGCTTGACACATAGAAAATCTGAGTCATCTGCATCAAAATTATTTTGAAATATCTCTTAAACGCCAACTTCTGTCAAGGTTCGATGATGAAATAGTATGTGAAGGACATTAGTTGTACAGTTATTGAGGTATGGAAGTCCCTTTATCTGCAGCTGTGGTTGCTTGCTTCTGATTCAATACAGAACAGCTTATGTTGCCCAAAAATTCAGGGAAATTATTACGTTATGATATTCAATAAAATAAGAAGAAAAGTATAATATATAAAGGTATGTATATTTCACTTAATTAGTGTAGCAGTCCCTTGTGAAACCTTCAGTATCAATTAGAATTTTTTTTTGAGGCTTAAAACACGGAATTTTATTTCTTGTTCTTTTATGATTTTCATTATTGCCTCATATTTACACTGTGTGATCTGTGCCATATTTCGTATGTGGCGTTGTGAATTTTAATTTGTTCTCTTCTTGCACTAAATGCTGATCTAGATACTTCTCAAGTGCAACATAAATCCTTTGGGCAAAAATAGTTTGAAGACAAAATGTTATCACGACAATATTACGATCATAGGAACGCCATTTTTTGGATGTATTATCTTTCATTTGCGACCACACTACGGATTCACGCCATTTCTTCAAGTGTTTTACAGTGAACAATATGGACCTTTAGCATATTTTACATTTTGGACTGTCTGACTATCTCAAAACCTTGGAGAGAAATTTTCTGAGAATGTAACAGTTATGTTCTCGTTATACTTCAGCTTGTGAGGCAGGCAGGTTGCATGGCAGCCCCTGGAGGCGCTCTGCCGGTGTGACGCCGTGCTGAGGGAAATACACTGATGGCTGTGTGATATGCAGAAAGCGAAAAAAATTACTGTAGTATACTGGGATTTGGATGAAATGGGAGATACGACACTGCGTGAAGAGTTTGGCAGAGCTCTGAAAGACCTAAGTCGAAACAAGGCCCCGGGAGTAGACAACATTCCATTAGAACTACTGACGGCCTTGGGAGAGGCAGTCCTGACAAAACTCTACCATCTGGTGAGCAAGATGTATGAGACAGGCGAAATACCCGCAGACTACAAAAAGAATATAATAACTCCAATCCCAAAGAAATCAGATGTTGACAGATGTGGAAATTACCGAACTATCAGTTTAATAAGCCACAAAGCCAAATACTAAATCGAATTCTTTACAGACGAGTGGAAAAACTGGTAGAAGTCCACCTTGGGGAAGATCAGTTTGGATTCCGTAGAAATGTTGGAACACGTGAGGCAATACTGACCTTTCGACTTATCTTAGAAGAAAGATTATGGAAAGGCAAACCTACGTCTATAGCATTTGTAGACTTAGAGAAAGCTTTAGACAATGTTGACTGGAATACTCTCTTTCACATTCTAAAGGTGGCAAAGGTGAAATACAGGGAGCAAAAGGCTATTTACAATTTGTACAGAGACCAGATAGCAGTTATAAGAGTCGAGGGACATGAAAAGGAAGCAGTTGTTGGGAAGGAAGTGAGAGAGGGTTGCAGCCTATCCCAGATGTTATTCAATCTGTATATTGAGCAAGCAGTAAAGGAAACAAGAGAAAAGTTCACAGTAGGTATTAAAATCCATGGAGAAGAATAAAAACTTTGAGGTTAGCCAATGACATTGTAATTCTGTCAGAGACAGCAAAGGACTTGGAAGAGCAGTTGAACGGAATGGACAGTGACTTGAAAGGAGGATATAAGATGAACATCAACAAAAGCAAATATAGGATAATGGAATGTATTCGAATTAAGTCAGGTTATGCTGAGGGAACTAGATTAGGAAATAAGACACTTAAAGTAGAAAAGGAGTTTTGCTATTTGGGGAGAAAAATAACTAATGATGGTCGAAGTAGAGAGGATATAAAATGTAGACTATCAATGGCAAGAAAAGCGTTTCTGAATAAGAGAAATTTGTTAACATCGAGTATAGATTTAAATGTCAGGAAGTCGTTTCTGAAAGTATTTGTTTGAAGTGTAGCCATGTATGGAAGTGAAACATGGACGATAAGTAGTTTGGATGAGAAGAGAATAGAAGCTTTCGAAATGTGGTGCTACAGAATAATGCTGTAGATTAGATGGGTAGATCACATAGCTAATGAGGAGGTACTGAATGGAATTGGGGAGGAGTTTGTGGCACAACTTGACAAGAAGAAGGGATCGGTTGGTAGGACATGTCCTGAGGCTTCAAGGGATCACAAATTTAGTATTGGAGGGCAGCGTGGAGGGTAAAAATCGTAGAGTGAGACCAAGAGATGAATACACTAAGCAGATTCAGAAGGATGTAGGTTGCAGTAGGTACTGGGAGATGAAGAAGCTTGCACAGGATAGAGTGGCATGGAGGGCTGCATCAAACCAGTCTCAAGACTGAAGACCACAACAACATCAACTGGGATTTGGGAGTGAAGGTCGATGTTATCTGACAGATGTAAGTACGTTTTGTAACTGCACATTACAGATGTGTGGGAAATGAATGATTTGAGGCGGTCCTCCGAATCTCTTTAATTAAACGGAATCTGATGATAGAATTGTAGATGGGCTGATGATGTGGTGTGAATATTGCTACCAGTGACAGACCGTAATTAAATTCACGAAGTATTCCGTCACCTGTACTGGTGACAGAGAAGGAAATTCAGTCTGAATTCAGAACTGGAAATGCGTTCTAACCAAACACCTTATTTGGTAGCAATCTGTGTGTGGTGCAGTTACCACTAGACGAACATTTCACCACATACGCTCCTGTTAAGTACTTTTCATTAATAAAGTAATATAAGGAATTGGTTCATATAACGTATCTGGATGCAGCCAGGTGACATCTTTGAGAACGGAGGATATTTTATGATTTGTGGCTTAGAAAACGATTGGCTGCATTGCTATGAGTTGCTTGTGCTCAGTTGTTGAGTTTTGTACAGGTTTCTCAAGAAATGTTTTTCAAACTGTTTCCTCTAAAAAAAAGTGTTGCTTATGTTAGTTTTTTAATATCTCTCTTTGTAGTGCTTCTTGGAATGTCACTAGGACAATTATATGTTCTCCACTATGTTGGGCACACAGAATTTTGTTACCATTTAAATTTGAAATGACGAAATATAATGTAGCGAATATTATTTCCTTACTGACATATTGTACTGTTATGTTAGCATCGGAGCGAGTTTCTGCTCATTGTTGTGCCTTGCGAGTTGCAGAGGGGTCTTCCCACCTCTGTCCCTGACCTCTCTGTCGGCCCCTGCCTCGAGCAGTGCAGCTGCCGACTCTTCGTGGCCAAAGACTGCCGCAAAATGCAGAGGCGTCCTCCCTAACTCGTTCCTGGCGTTGGGGTCGGCTTTCGACTCGAGCAGTAGCTGGACCAGACCTGTGTGGCCGTACAGTGCAGCCACATGCAGAGGAGTGCTCTGCCCGCCGTCTCTGGCGTCAGCCTCGGCCCCGCCCTCCAATAAACACCTCGCCACCTGCAGGTGTCCCTTGTCTGCTGCCCAATGTAGGGCAGTCTGCCCGGACGCGTCCCTCATCCTGACGTCCGCCCCTGCTGCCAGCAACAGGGGCAGCTGCTCCAGAGCCCCCTGCTGAGCCGCCTGGATCAGTTTCCTGTCGCCCTCTTCTTCAGAAACGCTCCTGCACAAAACACTGAGGTTCTTGAACTCTACAATAAACACTGTCACAAAACCAAGAGAACTATCACAGAAACAAAACTGTTAGCAGTTATGAATAAACATCTGTCCTGTGTCAAATAGGGAATCTCTTTTCTGTGATACAGAAAAAGCAGATTATCAGTTACAGACGCTCAGCACTACCCCCTCATCAAAGTCTTCATCCACTTTCCTGAATTCCATCTGATACGTAATTCAGTTGTCAAATTTCGTCAAACATTAATCCCCTTCAGCCTCATAATTCTATTGTCATTTATCATAACCTCCACTAACACAGAGAGTTAGTACAGCCAACACTAGTCTCTGTGTGTAGCAGTCCCTTCGGACACTTAAAAAGCAAACACAGGGAATTAATCACATCTCAGGCAATTTCCTTAGATGGAAGCAAATAAATACCAGTCCACTTACTCGTATATTTTGTGTCATGTGGACACCAAGAAGAGAATATTTTAGCAGTACACGAAATAAGTTGGCCAACATGTTTTAGATACAACAAAGACATCAAATCAGCTCTCCCTGTGCCCACCCCCTTCACACAAACATACAAACATGTCTTCATTGAAAGATACCCATCAACATCTGCACATAATCTCATACTCAAACACCAAGCCCACACTACGGAATTGCTGCACACTCATTCACTTTTTAACGAGGTTATTCTTATGGCCGGCCGGAATGACAGAGCGCTTCTAGGCGCTGCAGTCTGGAACCTCACGACCGCTTTGGTCGCCGGTTCGAATCCTGCCTCGGGCATGGATGTGTGTGATGTCCTTAGATTAGTCAGGTTTAAGTAGTTCTCAGCTCTAGGGCTGTGAGTTACGTGTAAGTAGTTCTAAGTTCTGGGGCACTGATCACCTCAGGAGTTAAGTCCCATAGTGCTCACAGCCATTTGAACCATTTTTTATTTATATAGCTCCCATGTCTCCGAATGCAGCAACAAAATCCGTAGGCCTTAAGAGGAAATTATTACCTCATCAACTTATGTACATCGCCGTTACTCATATTTCTGTAAGCCAACTTAGCTAGTGGAACACATTGTGTTCCTTACGCTATTAATGTTGAGTACTGAGAAACGGCACTTTGTCACTGGCATTTGATAACCTCAATCCAATGAACCCAACAGGTAGTAACTACACTCCTGGAAATGGAAAAAAGAACACATTGACACCGGTGTGTCAGACCCACCACACTTGCTCCGGACACTGCGAGACGGCTGTACAAGCAATGATCACACGCACGGCACAGTGGACACACCAGGAACCGCGGTGTTGGCCGTCGAATGGCGCTAGCTGCAACATTTGTGCACCGCCGCCGTCAGTGTCAGCCAGTTTGCCGTGGCATACGGAGCTCCATCGCAGTCTTTAACACTGGTAGCATGCCGCGACAGCGTGGACGTGAACCGTATGTGCAGTTGACGGACTTTGAGCGAGGGCATATAGGGGGCATGCGGGAGGCCGGGTGGACGTACCGCCGAATTGCTCAACACGTGGGGCGTGAGGTCTCCACAGTACATCGATGTTGTCGCCAGTGGTCGGCGGAAGGTGCACGTGCCCGTCGACCTGGGACCGGACCGCAGCGACGCACGGATGCACGCCAAGACCGTAGGATTTTACACAGTGCCGTAGGGGACCGCACCGCCACTTCCCAGCAAATTATGGACACTGTTGCTCCTGGGGTATCGGCGAGGACCATTCGTAACCGTCCCAATGAAGCTGGGCTACGGTCCCGCACACCGTTAGGCCGTCTTCCGCTCACGCCCCAACATCGTGCAGCCCGCCTCCAGTGGTGTCGCGACAGGCGTGAATGGAGGGACGAATGGAGACGTGTCGTCTTTAGCGATGAGAGTCGCTTCTGCCTTGGTGCCAATGATGGTTGTATGCGTGTTTGGCGCCGTGCAGGTGAGCGCCACAATTAGGACTGCATACGACCGAGGCACACAGGGCCAACACCCGGCATCTTGGTGTGGGGAGCGATCTCCTACACTGGCCGTACACCTCTGGTGATCGTCGAGGGGACACTGAATAGTGCACGGTAATCCAAACCGTCATCGAACCCATCGTTCTACCATTCCTAGACCGGCAAGGGAACTTGCTGTTCCAACAGGACAATGCACGTCCACATGTATCCCGTGCCACCCAACGTGCTCTAGAAGGTGTAAGTCAACTACCCTGGCCAGCAAGATCTCCGGATCTGTCCCCCATTGAGCATGTTTGGGACTGGATGAAGTGTCGTCTCACACGGTCTGCACGTCCAGCACGAACGCTGGTCCAACTGAGGCGCCAGGTGGAAATGGCATGGCAAGCCGTTCCACAGGACTACATCCAGCATCTCTACGATCGTCTCCATGGGAGAATAGCAGCCTGCATTGCTGCGAAAGGTGGATATACACTGTACTAGTGCCGACATTGTGCATGCTCTGTTGGCTGTGTCTATGTGCCTGTGGTTCTGTCAGTGTGATCATGTGATGTATCTGACCCCAGGAATGTGTCAATAAAGTTTCCCCTTTCCTGGGACAATGAATTCACGGTGTTCTTATTTCAATTTCCAGGAGTGTACATTCTAATACCATAACTTGTGTGTTACATGTGGTAAAGAGAGAAGTGCAGCAAATTATTTGTACACCAAAGACAATCAATAGTAAAATTCTTCTGTTATAATGCCAACGAAGATGTTACAAATCATGTACCCCATATACACTAATCTCACACACACACACACTCGGTCTACAAATATTATAAGCACATGCAGATGCTGAATTCGCTGTTCCAACTGAAATACAGTCTTTACAAGCAAACAAAAGGACTGACTCATGCAGTTCGTGTTTTCAAAATATGTCTTTGTTTTCTGACACATGTATGAAATGTTTTTTGATGTTTCAGGCAGACAATTTACAATTGTCAGTGAATGCACAGTGACCAACTACCTGGAAGTTGTTTCGTTCCCCATGGGGTTTTCTAGCCCAGGTTCTGGTGGAACTGGAGCACCTTTTCCCAGCTTGGAGTGTGCATTGGTTTATAGTGACCCGTAGTCTGACAGGAAATAGTAACAGTGGTAGGACTTCGTTTTAAAACACACATAACACTGGCAGAGGTCAAATTCGCATGTGTTAATCGTGTAGGTGTGGATCAAACACCCAACTGTGGAGTTGGCCACTCTGGTATGGAGCAACCAAGGTGGCTCTCACACAGATATCCGTATTTGTGTCTACCACCAGTGTTGTACTGGTAATCAGCTGGCTCCTAGTATGAATCAGTGACACTCTAAGATTTTTAGCCTACTGCATCTATCATTATTATTCTGCAGTTCCTTCGACCAGCTGTTTAATTATCAGCTGGATGTCTAATCGCTTGCAATACAAGAAACCGCTGCTCCTGTCCAACAGACGTTCTGAGCAGCTGAGTTACTTTCCTGTATGCTTGGACATTTGTAAGGGGTCTTTGGTGCCTCTGTAATTGGTTGTGAAGATAAGGTGAACTATAAGCTCTAAACTGTTGTTAAAGCAGTCACATATATGTTCCCACAGTGGGAGGAGATTGTTTTGTGTGCGGTTTCTGTAACTGGAAGAGATGCTAACCTATGGGGATGTGCTCAAGATGTCAATATCCTTTCTTTCAGGAGTACTAGTTCTTCAAGGTTCGCAGAAGAGCTTCTGTAAAGCTTGGAAGGTAGGAGACGAGGTACTGGCAGAAGTAAAGCTGTGAGGACGGGGCGTGAGTCGTGCTTGGGTAGCTCATTTGGTAGAGCACTTGCCCGTGAAAGACAAAGGTCCCGAGTTCGAGTCTCCGTCCGGCACACAGTTTTAACTGCCAGGAAGTTTCATATCAGCGCACACTCCGCTGCAGAGTGAAAATCTCATTCTGGAAATATCCCCTAGCCTGTGGCTAAGCCATGTCTCCGTAATATCCTTTCTTTCAGGAGTGCTAGTTCTCCAAGGTTCGCAGGGAGCTTGTGTAAAGCTTGGGAGGTAGGAGACGAGGTACTGGCAGAAGTAAAGCTGTGAGGACAGAGTGTGAGTCGTGCTTGGGTAGCTCAATTGGTAGAGCACTTGCCCGTGAAAGGCAAAGGTCCCGAGTTCTAGTCTCGGTCCGGCACACAGTTTTAATCTGCTAGGATGTTTGATATCAGTGCACACTCCGCTGCCGAGTGAAAATCTCATTCTATAATATTTTACTTTTTTTCGCTCTCTACTGGTGTCAAATATTACGAAAATGTTTCACTTAATGACAGCTAGCACTAACAAGAAGCTCATATCAAAATATTTTTCAATTATGATGAGCACTATTTGAGATGTACGTCATATAAAGAATACTGCAAGTGCAATGAATTAAGTACAGTTAAAAGAAATGACCTAGTAAAGAACGATTAAATTATTTAAAATAGACTGGAATGGCAATCAGTGCGAAGCGTTAAGATATACTGAACTTGCAGCAGAGTGAACCAGAGAAGACAAATGTAAACTCATGACAGACCAGCACTATAATTACGTTTCCCTCATTAGAGTGAGCACTTACCTTATACTTTTTTTTATTTTTCGCTCTGACAGGTAATTACAAGCAGCATAATGGCGACTAGACGAATGCACTTGAAGAGTGTGCCTCTATTTGATGTGGATGTAAGTTGCTCTGGTGATACAAAATTTTTCCCCTTATATATAAATCAATACAGCATTCCTTGTACTTAATGTACCGTGCAAAGGTGGTTCAGTGCTTCGCACATTGGATTCACATATTGGAGAAAGATGCATCAAATCTCTGCCTCGTCCTCCAGATTTAGGGGTTTTCTATGAATTTTCCTAGATTATTCCCAACAAATACTGGGATGGTTCCTTTGAAAGGGTCATGGCTGATTTCCATCTCCCTCCTTTCATAATCCGAGCTTGTGTTCCAAGAACCACACTGTTAACAGGATGTTCCACTCAAATCTTCCTTCCTTCTACGAAATACCATTACAGGCAATGCAGATGTGGACTTATTAGCTTCTTATACAATTTTTCCATGACTGTGAACATGTTATTAAATTCATTCTACCAGATGATTTGATTTGTGTGATCAGCATGGCATTTTTATATTAGTATTTACTAATATCTGACTTCAACATAATGCAGTCGAACATAATCTAGTTTATGGTATATTTAACATACGTTGATCCAGATGTTTTCGCTAGAGGACTCCATTGCAATTAAGAGACATCTGTAAATAGGACTGTGTTTGTTCTGCAATATTTTCTTATCCTCCAAGATGTTCAGGGGCACTGCTTGAGCTCCAGTAACTGTGGTTCGCAGCGGTACTTTTGTTAGCTGTGGCGTAGCGGTACAAAGGCAGTTCTGAAGACGTGTGCCACGCCACACTGACAAACATAGCACTGCCTGTGTTTGATAGCAAATGTGGTAGGCAGTGGAAGGAATGTTGCTACATTATTTTACTGGTGGCATTTGTGTCCATGAAGTTTACATTTGGAGATTATCGAAAATTCCCATCTAAGGGTCCTTTATCAGTGCAAACATTCTCTTATGTTTACACTCTGCATCAACAGAAACCATTTATCCTGGTCAAATAAAACTAGTTCATGTTCAGCCTATATACGTTTTTATCTACGCCCATTTATGAGAGTTTGGAATCTTTTTATTCTTCACTTTCACTCCACTACTTGGACATATGTTGTTAAAATTTTCTCGATTTTCTATAAATCGTCCTTCTTTTTGGTCAGCAAACTGATTTCGTTCGTTTACACATCCCTGATTTACCATCTTCATATTGGAAACCTGAGGTCCTGGTAATGTTTCGAGACTGATTCCATTTTTTGTTGCGTCTAACGTTGCAGACAGCAGCCATCCCTATACAATCTGGCTATGTACTGCTAATGGTGTCATAAACTGTCCATTAACATCGATTCAGGAGGTCTCATCTATTACAATGTTGTACCTCATGTTCATCACCCTTTTACTTTTCACTCGATCATACACATTGTCAAAACCCGAACGGTAACGACTTTTAAAACGTATTTGCGTATCTTCAGCAAATCTAACACGGTTGTAGTGCCTTGGCAACCACCTACAATGTTTAAAAGAAGGAGCGTCAATGTGTTATGTAATGAGCGTGCTAAAACTTGAACTTCATATTGAGTAATGTTGTCAAGCAACAGCCTTAGTTCTTTGAGAGGAACACCCCTTACCCTGCAGTAAAGTCTCTGTGAAATATTGGTTTGGCTGATAACTTCGTTATATGTGCGTATGAGGATTCAACATTTTTTAAGGAGAGTTCAGATATTGGAAAAGGTATTCCATCAAGGTTTGATGCTTTAATCCTGAAGATGAGTTGATCACCTCTCATATTTCTCGTCTGGTGAGAGTAATTCTCCGTCATTACCTACTGCAGTAGTTCTGCCTGTAGCAGTAGACTCCTTCTGCTCTATCTCTCTCTGGATTCACGTGCAGGGTATTTAAATGTGTAAAAATATTTTGCACTTGCTTCCCATATCCGGCATTCTGTTGCGTTTCATCTAACTCTTCTCGTGGTCGCTTATTTGCCCTTCTCCTTTGCTGTGTAATGTGTAATACTGAAGTTTGGTTTCTCGCTGTTTATTTCCGCGTGTATTTGTCTTGGTTGTAAAAATCAGTCATGTTGTATTGATTATAATGGTGTTTGCCTCGTCCTCAAGTGATTCAAATGGCTCTGAGGACTATGTGACTTAGCATCTGAGGTCATCAGTCCCCTAGAACTTAGAACCACTTAAACCTGCCTAACCTAAGGACATCACACACATCCATGCCTGAGGCAGGATTCGAGCCTGTGCCCGCAGCGGCCACGCGGTTCCAGACTGAAGCGCCTAGAACCGCTCGGCAACACCGGCAGGCGATTCGTCCTCAAAATATCACATTGTGTGCTATCTACCTTTTGATACTCTCCATGGAGAGTTTTCATTTGCATCATTGTACACTCGTTTGTGCACTGTATTAGGGTTCATCTGATGTTCAGGTTGCGTAATATAGGGACCAATGTATCCAGTTTTAGAAATGTGGGTGAGGTGTCACACAAGTTGTGTACGTTTGTGCGAGCTTCGTTTAATAAGTAGTGCCCCGCACTTAAAAAAAAAAAAAAAAAAAAAAAAAAAAACATTTAACCTACGTAGCCGACGTGTCACGTTTGTTCCGTGCGCCGTTGGAGTTTCGAACTGTTCTGGCAGATAGCAGAGCCGTAGACAGCGTCAAAGTGGCGTTTACATGCGACTCACGTTACAAGCATTGCGCTCTTATTGAACTGTTGTGTGCAGAAAAAGAAGCATCCATAAACATTTGTGTGCAGTGTACGGCGATGCTGCGCCTGATAGGAGCACACTTGGACGATGGGTAAAGAAAGTTACAGCCTCAGGAAATGTAGAAACAGAACTCCATGATCAGCCACGCATGGGACTTTGTATCACAGCCACTGTTGCAGACATGCTGAATCGTGCACCAGATGCCATTATTGGTGCCGACCAGCGCATCGCAACTCGACAATTGGCTCTACTGTTGTCGGTCAGCATTGGAAGTGCGTCTGCAACAATAGAGACTCTCAGATGTGTTCAGAATGGGTTTCATGAATGCTCACAGCAGACGACAATATTCAAATAAAGGCGATTTCAACTGAATTGTTGGAGCGTTTTGAGGCCGAGAGAGATGCCTTTCTGTTCGTATAATGGACGAAAACTGGATGCACCATTTTGCACCAGAAACCCAAAGGCAGTCCATGGAGTGGCATCATCCTCATGCACCACAACAGAAGAAACTCTACGCCGATTACCGGAAAAGTAGTGCTGGCAGTCTTCTGGGATTGTGATGTCAAGAGAGTCAACCACCAATTCAGAGGCATACGTGAAGACTCTGAATAAACTGAAGAACAGTTTCAGATGTGTTCCATTGGTTCCATTGGACAAGAATACAGGAGAAGTCTTGCTCCGACACGGTAATGTACAGGCCCACGCAAGTCTGAGAACCTAGGAACACATCGCCAAATTGGGTTGGACATCAGTGCCTCATCCACCCTACAGTCCAGATCTGGCACCCTCGGACTTCCATCTCTTTGGGACGCTTATAGATTCTATAAGGGGAACACACTTTGAAGATGACGGGAGTGTCAGTTCTGCAGTGGAAACATGGCTACACCTACAGGATAAGAGCTTTTACCAGCAGGCAATACATTCTCTTCCACAACATTAGCGTATGGCCATAGAACCTGATAAAGACTACATTGAAAAATAGGACATGGTCAATACATGTTGTGCATATTGTCACCAAATTCTGACTCTTAACAACAAATATGTTCTGAGGAAAAAAATGTGGGGCGGTACTTATTGAATGACCCTCGTACAAAAGCATGTCTCAAACAGCGCTTGTGAAGTACAGTTATCTAAGAGGCTGCTGGCCACATTACTGAGTCCGTTACAACATTCTGTATAGTTGCACATGTGGATGAGCATACACACACACACACACACCACTAGCCAAAAAGTTACGATCACCTGCTTAATGGCGTGTTCGTCCAAATTTGGAATGTAACTGATTCAAGTAGTTTGTAGCTCCCTGGAGGTATATGTTTATGAGCAGATCACACAGTTCCCATAAATCAAAGGCTCGTGGCATCTCTGGATACAGTGTTGGCACCTGACAGCACCCCAGGTGTGTTGCATTGAGTTCACGTTAGGAGAGTTTGGTGGGCAAGGCATCAATGTGAGTTCACTGTCGTAATCCTCATAACGCTGCAGCACAATTATGGCCAGTTAACATGCTGAAGGTGCCATTGTTTTTTTCACGGATGATGTAGAGTGTGACGTGGTACAAGTGCTGCAATAATGTTCAAGTAGTTCACAGCTGTCATGGTGAGGCAGACTGCTCCCACACATCCCATAGAAACTTCTGTTTACGTCTCATTTGGCACATCACTCCTTCAGCCGGTCTTCATCCGTGACATGTCGCATACAGGGATCCTACAGTAGTTGCACACAACAAAAACTACTCAAAATTACCGACAAAGGTTATTAAAACATCAAGTAACATGCTCATAATGTCAGAGATCTGTCCTTCTGACATCAGACTTAAGTTTGTATGGAATGTAGTGAAACGAGAGACAGGACAACCAATCATAGGACACTATTGAACTAGATGGAAGGATAAGTCATGGGTAGCAAAGTCTATAACAATCATTTCTTAATTACAGTGCAAAGCATAGGGATAAACAGTTCAAGAAAAAAAATCAGAGCTGTATCTTGAAAAAGTAGTTCACATGAAATTCAATCATACGAATTTTTCACACAGTTCTCCTTCTGAAATTAAAAAAAATTGTCCATTCACTCAAAAGTAAAAGCTCTTCTGGTTATGATGGTGTTACCAATAGCGTACTAATGATCTGTTCCTATTTAACGAGCCCTGTATTCTCTGAAATATGTAATGCGTCACAAACTTAACTAATTTTTCCAGAGGGACTGAAATATACCGGTGTTAAACCCTCCTTTAAAAAAGGTGATAAGAGAGATGTCAGTAACAAGCGATCTGTTTTACTTCTGACATCATTTTCCAAAATTGTTTTGGAGGGTGATGTATTCTAGAGCAGCATCTTACTTTAGAACGATATTATCCTCAGTGAATCGCAATTTGCATTTGAGAAGAAATACCCTACTGAGAATGCCATTTACACATTCGCTCGCCATATTTTACAAGCATTAAATAATAAAATAGTGTCGGTTGGTATTTCTGCGACCTTTGTAAGCCATTTGACTTGCTAAATCACAGTATTTTCGTAGATAATTTGAAGTTTTATGGAATTGGTGATGTAGCCAAAGAGTGGACAATGTCATACCATATCAAAAGAATGCAGAAAGTTTTAGATAGTAATTCAACTAATATAGTCTGGGGACGAAATTCTGACTGGGGAGAAACCACTATGGGCTTCTCGAAGGCTATTGTTTCTTAAATATGTGAACGATCTTCCTTGTAATATACAACAAATAGAATTTGTTCTTTTCGCAGATGGCACTACTATTGTGATCAATCCAAACAATCAGACAGAAATAAAGGAAATGGTAACGAAGTTCTTAAAAGTATCATACACTGGTTTTCTGCTAATGGTCTCACCCTCAATTTTAAAAAGACAACATATTCAGCTCTGTACATCTAGGTGTACTCTACCAATGATAAGTGTAAAACATTGTGGGGAGATAATAGATATTCTTAGGTTTCCATATTGACAAGAATTGAAATTGGAAAAAGCACATTTTCGAACTTCAAAAACGAGGTAGCTCAGCCACATTTGTACTTAGAATCACTGAAAATCTATGGGAGAAAAAAATCAGTAAATTGGTGTACTTTGCATATTTTCATTCAATAATGTCATATTGAGTAATGTTTTGGGTAACTCATCTTTAAGAAGGGAATTCTTCATTGCACAAAACGTGAAATAAGAATAATATGTGGTGCTCACCCACGATCATTTTTTAGACATCTAGGAACAATGATGTACATAATTACAATATCAGAAGGAAAGATCACATTACTTACCTCAGACGAAGGTTGTCTTTAGCACGAAAAAAGATGTGCAATGCAAAAAAAAAAATTGATCTTTACCCAGTGATATAAAATGTCTGATAGACAGTAAACAAAAATTTGAAAACAAACTGTAAACGTTTCTTCTTGACATCTTCTTCTATTCCATAGAAGAATTTTTATTACCGAAATGTGGAAAATCTGGCAGGTTACACTTACTGAATCACAGCTTCTTTATTTCTTTTTTCTTTTTGAATAAAGAGGAAGAGAAAAGCTTAGAAATGCCCAGAATGTAGCCATACGAACAAATCAACTTGCGATGTGAATGTAAAGAGACTCGTCACATATCATTACGATCTATCGTGCAAAATGATCCATGGAACATGTAAGTAATTCACTAACTAATATGAACGAACTAAGTAACTGTTTCTACCAGACGTTTGCTCAGATGACAGCATATGTGAACACGATCATCGGCAAGAAATTTGGTTCATCCAACCAGGCAGCACATCTACACTGACCCACAGTCCAGCCCCTATGATCCAGCGCCTGTTACTGTAGTAATTGATGCTTCCACTGGGCCGACATGTGAAGGCGTTGGTGTCTGCTGCAAAGAGCCCCGTGGTCAGCAATTTGCACTAGATAGTTTGCTCCAGAGGACTTGTGCCTGTCCCAGACCATCCCCTACCCTGCTTCTCACAGCAGACAAACCTCCAACCTCCAAATTCTGCACTAAGGCATGGACATCCAACATCTTGTTGCAGACTAGTCTTTTCACTGTCGTTCAATAAGTTTCCACAGATGCTCACGGTGTAAACAGGCAAACAGGAAACCAGCTTCATTGTTTTTGAGATTCTAGTTCCCATACTACTGCCCATAACCATCTGCCCTTTATCTAAGTCGTTGATTTCAGTGGGGTTCCCCATTTGTGGTCTTCATCACTGCTAGAATAATTCCCCATTCGTCTTTACTCCGCTTATATACTTTATTTACTGCTCCACATGCCCCAAATGTCACCAGGTGGCATTCAGTGTCACGGTGGGCAGTGACCATGCTTTGTCCCTATATATATATATATATATATATATATATATATATATATATATATATATATATATATATATATGAAGGAGAGAGAAATAGGGACATCCATTAGCGAATGGGAAGCAACATGTAAGAACGGTGAAGCTGCTCACCTGTTCACTTGCTACAATCTTGAGCACCTACAGAAGGTAATTGAAGGACAGTGAAACCTTTAATAACGTAATTTGCAGCCATGCCACTATGACTCTCAAATCTTTTAAAACTGTTGATATCTTACAGTTTATCCTGTCTTGAAATAAATCTGAAGTGCCATAAACATCACCAATATTACGTAGTGCCGTAACGGAGGGTTTAGTTTACTTTATTGATTTGTATGGCTTGTAAGAAATTCTGCTGAACAGTCTTTCTGAACAGTTCTTACTTTTGCCTGCACACAGTTAATATTTTAAGTATTCTATGGTCTTCCACGGCCCATGATATATTACGTTACTTCCTTTGTTCGTCTTTATAACCAATCACTGGCCATCAAAGAGCGAAGTCTCCAGTATTTGCCATAGCATATCGTGTTAAAAACATGTCTACATACACCTTTCTCTAGACGTTCTTCTGTGCAGCCTCATTTTCTTATTAACTTTCTCAACCAATTCATTGTTTCACTTTGCAAGTGTTGTCCTGGTTCACTTTATTTTGTGCTCCAACTGTTACTTTCTCCTCCAATTGCTTTTCTCGGTTTAGACAACCTGTTGCGATTACATATTGCAGGTTTTATTTACTATTTACTTATTTTTTGCCCTCCACAGTTCTTCCATTCCCAAGTCATATCTCTCCTGTCTTTCCATTTTGTTGCCTGATTTGTCTTGCATTCTATTCTCTACAGAGCTTTTATTTATTTTGATACCAGTATGTGATACATAACTTAGTCTTATCGTGATGATACTACGTACATACTGTAAACGTTATTGTCCATGTGTTTGTGTATGAACGTGGCTATGTTATCTTATATTAAGAGGTTCATGTTTTTTTTTCATAAAGTGATGCTCACTATGTTCTGCCTCTAATCTGTTCCCCATACCTCATTCTCATTGTTTGTTAGCATATATCTCTTGTGTCAAATGACTCACCAAAATTTTATTCGCAAAATATAACAAAGTACTTCTGGGCTTGTGTTCCTGTTACAGTTTTGGCGAAAGTGCTCTCTGTCTTCTGTGACTGCTTGTGCTGCATCAGGCCTTCAAATGCACAGTGGAACTGTACGTCATGCAAATAGATTGCTGACCATCCTAATTAATAAAATCACCAAGTTCTTGAATCACTATATAGGAGGAATATAGTTTTGTAAGTAAATTCATGCTTTTCTCACTATGTTGTCAAAATACTCGTTTTCGTGCCATGTTTCCGATTGAATATTGAAGAGACTTCCATATTACAGAATAACTTGGAGCATTCTGCTCTGATTAATCAGTGACTTTAAAATAAACTGCAGTGGTAGTGATACTGTAAACCCATCAATTCACTGTCACGTAGAGATTTTTTTTATTAATCCAGTTTTCAACATTCACTAACATCCTTCACTGTCTATCTTCCTGGGGTACTTTGTCCTGTGTCACGCGGGGTCGGCCGTTTTACTATTGATTTGGCAGTGTTAGTTGCAGAGGGTGGCCAGTTGCCATTCCTGCCTCCACCCCTAACCCCCACAGGATGGAATTAGTGTACCCCAGCTGTCTGCGTCTAGTATAAGCGATGGAATAGTGCGAACGTTTTCCAAATGTTTGCGAGTCGTGCAACCGATGAGGAACGTGGGGGCCAGCCTGGTTTTCACCCAGAGGGATTGGGAAACCGCCTAAAAACCACACCCAGGCGGGCTGTCATACCAACCCTCGTCATTAATCTGCCAGGCGGACTCGATCCTGAGCCTGCGCGCCTACCCGAACCCAGGAAGCACTGCGTTAGCAGTCTCAGCTATCCTGGCGAGTTAACTAACATCCATCCCTGATTTCCAAAATCAAAAGTGAGTTTTAGGATTGAGTTATGCAAAAAGCGCACAGTGATGACTGAGAAACAGCACGCACAGGAACTGAAATTCTGTCAGATGCATGAGGTTGTTTGCATATAACAAGGCGCAGTGGTCCACATGTTTCCACTCAACTGTGCTCATAACAGAATAGACTGGATTTCTTGCCTATCACATGCAGGTGGCTTAACCAATAGGCCACCCTAGCACACCAGCAGATCTCACACAAACTTTCACTATGGCTGATGACACCCATAATTTCCTAACATTATCGCTAGAGGTTCTCATACACATCCTTCGTAGTAACATAAGCCACGATCCTCCACAGACTCAATTCTCCCAGAGGTGCTATTCCCTGATAACCTGTGGGATAAACTCCGCTACTAGCGTTTGGAAATCAAAGGTGGAAACATCAGTGAAGTGGAAGACTGAGCCATAACTGGAGGCATGCTTGGGCAGACTAATGGCTCAGACTACTGATGCGATAAGCAAATATCCAGGTTCAAATCCCGGTGTGCCCAAATTTCCAGTAGGCAACACATATTCATGTGACCAAAGAAATAATTTAAAGTTAATTATATTTATAGTTAATCACACACTCGAATCAAGTGATATCATACCTTGTGAAGAATATCCATTTTTTTTTTGGCCGTTCTTATTTCTGCTAACTCTTCCTTTATTTCTTTCATAGAACCTCCATACAGTGATATTCACACTTATTCATTCCAAGAACACCTAGGTTTTTCTGAATGATAATACACAACAACAATGCTTTCACATCTATTTCCTCCAGAACTAATTTGTAAGATACATAATCATCACTGAAAGAAGAGACTGCATAAAAATCACTATATAAAGAATATTTTGGAAAGGGTATATTTCCCGTATAGAGTAAGTTCGTTTCGATGATCCTGTACTAAATATATTTCACACCCACTCAAGCTTCTGGGGACTGATGACCTTAGCTGTTTAATCCCCCTTAAACATCCCAACAACCACCACCACTCAAGCTTCGAATTTCTTCATATAATAATTAAGTATTATAAAAAAGAAATAATGTGTTCAGACAAATTAGCCATTGAATTAACAAAAAAATTGAGAAATGAAAATTGATTTTTTATGATTCGTGTCCCAACATGTGGTAGTCAGAAATGAAACTCGATTTTTTATGATAATGTCCCAACAGGTGGTATTAGGCACGTGGAAATTCCGCACGTCTAGTGTCGAAACTCACCGCAAATGAGAGACGTCGACGTCATCAGATGGTGGAGAGTCTATGGCAGCCTTGGGCGGCGCAGCTGAGGCAGGAGTCCGGCCGTGACCGCTGCGGGGCTGACAGTGAGTGCTAGGGGTGGTGGACCCGCCCTCTGTGGTGGATGGTGTGTTGCAAAGAGGGGCATCGTGATGTGGTAGGCATTAACACTTGGGACCCAGGGGACTGCTTACTAAATACAGTACCGCTGAGGGGTTTGTCTACAGCGATAATAGAACACACCCTGACCACGACAGTTACCCTGCCAGTTAACATGAATGACTCACCAGTAAATTAACCAGGTTATACACTGTTTCCACTAAATTCCACACAGCAGTATAGTAGCACGCCAACAACAGTTTATTCAAATTTAAGCACAACAGATGGTAGTGTAAGGTGACCTACCGATGATACAAAATTGCAGAATTTGTCTGTATTATTGAAAGAAAAACACTAAATGTTAGAAAACGTTTGTAAATCTTAGAGAGTATAAGCTGTCTGAAAATGACGCTATTTCATTTTTTAAAGTTGCAAATGTAGACCAGACGAAAATTTTAAACGTTAGATCATTTCTTTTGACCGAAGTTCTTAAGCAAGGTATGTGTTGCCCACAATATGATACGCATGTGATAATGTTACATTCACTGGGGACGGAAGATTGAGGTCTTAAAAATGAGGCAGACAACACACAAAACGATACATATCTGTAAGTGGGATTTTTTCTGTGGAGCATATGTATGTGATAAATACGTCAGATACAACTGCAGAAATTTCTCTGCTTTTTTTCGTTTTTTAATATTACAAAGTCAATCACCAATGGGTAGGACCCCAATTCAAAATTAAGAGATACACGAGATAGCATCTCTATCTTATACTTTTTTAATTAACAGAAACAGGACCATTAAACACTAACACCCCAGTAGCATTATGAGGAATTGAAAATTTCCCTGTCACATGACTCTTATTGATTACAGATGTCATTTTTGTTATTTGAAAAACTATTTTCTTCTTGAACACAAGCCTCAGAGACATAGGTTCTAGATCTTATCCAGCATTTTTTTTTTCTTTTTTGTTTGGTTCAGATATATATGTAGCTGAATTAACTCCTCTTTCCTCCTCGAAATTGACCCAAAACAAAATATACTCCACCTACATGTTCCGACTATGTCACTACAATATGAGTAGTGTTGATTCTCAAAAGAGATCGACGTCATCCATGCTGTCACCATTCTTCAAAGACATTCGGAATCAGAATCAATTTTCTCAATTTCCACTTTTTTTTGTACTTACCACAGCTTTGGTCACAAGCACAGCTTCCTCGCTCTTGTGCTTTTGTCCTATTTTTTAATTTGCAGGATTTTCTTTCCAAGCATTGAGTTTATTGCTCGAGTTGTGGTCCCTGGCTGTTTGTTGCTGGCGTCTGAGAAGGGCGACCACGTGCAGTGGTCAGCTGTGCGGCTGGTGGCGGCGATGCAGGCAACAGTGTATCGCTATTTTGGAATCGACCTTTCTTGAAAGCTGGTAGTCAAAGGAAGGCAGGATTCGGTAACGACTGGGGACGGGGCCGTAATCAGTAATTCCAGACTCAATAACAAATAAAAAAAATGCCACACATTATTAATGAAGAAATAAACAGCTGTGTAAATAACAGTGTTTTCAGCGAGTTACAGTTTAGCAAATCACCATTAAATACAGATGCGGCAGGTACTGTTTTAAAAGCAAGCCACTGTGATCGGGACAGAAGGCCTTACACGCAAGGAATGGCAATAAATTAAGGTTCATAACTCGCTTCAACTTAACAATTTACAGGTATCGAAATATTAAAGGCAGGTCGCCACAAACACAGCAGAAGGCATCAGATGGCAGGAAAGGCAGTTAATAAGGTTTTGAAGGCTTACTCCGTAAATACGAATACCAAATTAAAATTTTAAGGCAGGCTACCACAATCACGGAAATAATATAAAACATTTAGAAACCTGCTGTAAAACGTCAGTACAATAACAAAGGTTAATGAAATAAACAACCAACTCATCACCAAATGGGTGAAATAAGATGATGGTAAACTTTGTAACACAATCTTTAACATCCACTGAACAATACACTGCTAGATGTATTCCCGCAGGCGACCAGAACTATTAACTAGACAGACATAACCATTAATGTAGGCATTACAACGTATCGTAATAAATAATATAATAATAAAACACAAGGACCAGTGTAAAGTTCCTTAAAGGGTACTAAGGCAGATTATACCCACAGAAGGCGTGGGCTGAAGGAGCGTTACACGGAACTAGTGGTCATCAAACCTCCTTTTATAACACACATGCCTTACAAGAACGAAGGGGCCACAGATGGTGCTCTATGAAGCGACCTCTGAGAAGGACGGGCAACAAACACTTTCGCGAGCGATGAGATAGGCAGCCGAGACTTGCATTCACTTCACATGATTGTAACTTAGACTAGTGGCAGTCTAACGAATGGCTAATGATAATCTTGCTGAAGCTACCTGAAGTCTGATAAACCAAATGCAACGATTCAACAATACCTGAAAGGCGGAACCGGCGGTCTGTACTACGTCCCCAGAACACTGTGCTTAGAGTGCCCGGGACGAGAAAGGAATCACTGCCACCAGAGTAGAAAAATCACCAACCGTCCACTAACAGAACTTAACAAATTGTAAGAAGCTGAACGCAGTACATAGTAATAAGAAGTCGAGGAAAGCTAATCAGATCCGCCTTTCCCTAGCACCCCACTCGCTGCTCTTCGCCTCGGCGACGCTACGAGCAGAAACACGAACCCAAGTCACTGGAGAATCGCGAGATGTCACAGTGGTGGAGGCTTCTCTACTTGGATTAAAACGCACTCCTCTTAAAGCTTGCTGGATCCGGTTTACGATGAGGCCGTACACCCTCGTGACCACAGCCCTTTCATCCGGCAGTCCATGCGTGTCACCAGCGGTCCCGGCATATTTCGCACTGGGCGGACCTGGCTCCTCTTGAGTCCCCAACCGATCTGGCCCACTCATACGACCCGGAAGAACAACGACGTCGCCCCAAAGATACGGCAACAGCAGCTGCATATCGGTAACCACCGCTGCTTCCACTAGCGGACAGGCAACGCTTGCGAAAGCGAGTGGCACCGTCAACACGAGAAGAAGATAAACAACCGCAACCAAGCAAACTAAACGATACCGTCTCGCCTCCAATACAGGGCGGAAACCTACAAACAGCACAAATGCGAGCCGCAGCACGGCTCACGTATCATGTTTAAGGATTATATTGACTGCTTAATAATTGTCTCCATATAACAAATGTGACAATAATTCAGCAGGTACAGCAAAGTTTTCTGTGCCTGGGACTCAGATTTGGTGGGTACATCTAACAACCCTACCACAACAAAGGTAAAAAATTAATTATGATCGTAGTGTTGCTGACGCTGCTAAATATTGCATTTTCCGGCGACAACAAAGTTATATTACGTGGCAGGTGTCATTAGAGCACAGTTAATAAAGTCATTTCATGAAATAATGGATAAACTAGGCACTCATCTTTTCGTGTTTCCCACGCTGGTCTCGTTGTGAACTCATGGCTCAATCGTCGAAAATCTGGGTAGTGGATTCCAAGCTCGGATGCAAAGAGGCCTAGGTGTTATTCTGCGATATTCAAAAGATTTATAGTTGCGCTTCACAAACCATTCTTGTAGATTAAACTTTTGCAAGTTAGGACAATGGTGATGTAAAAAAGTAATCAGCACTCCGAATTTTAATTACACTTCTTTTTTTATTACTTTTGTTGCAACATCAGTTCACAATATAAAACATACTTGAAAATATTTTCCTCACTGTTAAAGTTCACAATTCTTAAACTGACTACAATTTGTGTCTTTTCAACATGACGACCAAGGCTTGACTCTCTAATAACCGCTTACGCGCCTTAAATTAAAACAAGTACGTCAAAGATCATAGTGACAGAAGAAAGAATACACATAAGAATAATATCATTGCAATATAAACATATCGATGTATCAAAGTACCTCTACATTAATGAAATCAGATCTGAATGTTGTCACAGAAATATGTTAACTATTTTACAGAAACACAGTAGAATATTGCTGGTATCGACAGGTTGAGGTGAGGTGCCGTAATGGTTACGTAATTCAAGTACCATTACATACATAATCAGTACTACCATAAGTGTGGCATATGCTCTAGAGCTGTACATACATTTGTTTCCAGTCTGAAAGGCCTGTTTGTCCATTTCTTTTTTACTGCCAAAGTGACAGGTATTGGTCCTTATCGAATACTCTTCGAGTGTCGTGTTTTGGAAAGTTTTGCATGTGCCAGTTTTAGGAAACCTTAACCTACATATTTTCCCCAAAAGCTCTGATGGAGGGATACAATAACTATTGGACAGGACAGTTTAAATACATACCAACAACAATCATACAAAAACAACAACAGTTAAATGTACTTCATGTGATACTCTGATCATCAGAAGATATTTGAAGGGCCTGCAGGTCGTGTAACAGATATCAAGCCGGCCGCGGTGGTCTCGCGGTTCTAGGCGCGCAGTCCGGAACCGTGCGACTGCTACGGTCGCAGGTTCGAATCCTGCCTCGGGCATGGATGTGTGTGATGTCCTTAGGTTAGTTAGGTTTAAGTAGTTCTAAGTTCTAGGGGACTAATAACCACAGCAGTTGAGTCCCATAGTGCTCAGAGCCATTTGAACCATTTGAACAGATATCAAGCAGTAGGAGGCACAGACAAGAAAAGGGCAGCAGGTTCTGAAATCTGCAGAAAAGGAAATTCAGCGAACGAGCTGATGACGAACAGTGATAATCAGTGTTGTGATTATTAGAGGTGGATCAGTAACTGCAGTGCATGAGATACAGAAGGTCATCAACTGGGTCCTTGAATAAGGAAACCGCGCACCATGCATTGGAAGCCAATAGTAACGCCATAGAGAACAGACATGGTTGGCGGGTAGATTCTCGATTCCTGCTCCTTCAAGTTCATGTATAGTGTTTTGGGTTGTAAAGTTTCTCTCTCCCTGTGTTGTAGAAGCAAGCTCGCAGCGCATTTTCTGAGGCGCGACCGAACAGAAATGAAAAGGGAACGTGAAGGATAGACACAGGATTATGGTTGACTGCCTGGAGCTGCTGTAGTCTTTTGAGGTGGCCAGAAGGCGTCTGAGGAGGAAGCAGCTACATCCTGCCACACGTGCACATACGTCAGATTGTTTATTGGGTACCACACCCTCCATATACGCTTCGACTGATAAACGCTATATTCTACATTGTTGAAATTACAGGGGTGATGCATATATAAACAAAGAAAATTGAAAGAGATATACAGTTACAGGCCAGAACATTATGACCCCTAACCTACTATCGATGGAAACCCTTCCCGGCTGTTTCAGCGTCACTTGCTGTCGGATAATTGCTAGCCACACACACGCACGGTGTATGCGGTATCAGTGAGCAAGCTATCTGCATGTAGAATGTGGAAGGTCCGCAGTCTATCTGAGTTTGACTGAGGGCAGATTGTGATGGCCCGAATACTCTGCATGAGCGTTTTGGAAACTGGACTACTTGTTACGTGTTTGAGAGCTGCTCAGTTTAGTGTCTTTCGACACCTGATGAAACCAAGGTGAAGCCACGTCCAGATGTAGTGGGATTGGGCAGCCACCACTCATTACACAAGTCGGGCGTTGTAGACTGGGCAGTCTGCCAAAACAGGACAAGCAGTGAACTGTGGCGGAATTAACATCAGATTGTAATTCTGGGCACAGTAGAAGTGTGTTTGAACACACACTGCGCCGAACACTCCTAAATATGGGCCTCCACAGCTGATGACCTGTGCATGTGCCAATGTTAACACCACGACACGGGCCATTACGACAAAAATGGGCATGCGACCATTGCCACTGGACGTTAGCCGAGCATTGCACACCTTCTTCACCGTGCCTGTGGTAGGACTCAAATCCGTCGTCTCCCACGCAAACAGCTCCTTGACACGAGTACTTCAGCATAGGGACAAGCTGACAGTGGCTCCATTATGTTCTGGGGAGCATACGCGTTGGCATCCATGAGTCCACTGGAGCTCGTGCAAGGCAACGTGACGGCCCAGGATAGCACAGACACCCCTCTGTAAAGATCAAATTTCCTTATGTCAGTGGAGTTTTTCGACAAGTTAATGCACCACATCAAAAGGCCAGGAGTCTTTTGAAGTGGTTCGAAGAACACAGCGGCGAGTTCCAATTGATGTGCTCCCCCCCCCCCCCCCCCCTCAATGTGCCACATATGAACCATCTCATTCACATCTAAGATGTGATTGAACGTGGCGTCAGAGCTAATCGCCCTCCCTTCCCTGAACGTACGGGAATTAGGTGACTTGTGTGTGCAGATGTGGTTTCAAGTCCCTCCAGCGACCTACTAAGGCCTCACTGCTTGCATGCCATGATGCGTCACCGCTCTTATCTGTGCCAAAGGTGGACATACTGGCCACTAGGTAGTTGGTCATAATGTTCTGGCTGATCAGTGTATGTAAACATACAGATTTAGCACTGGGTGCGGAAACAGAAATTGGTCTGACCGTCTGATTTACTAAACCTAAGTTTTCTACAACATGATAACATCAAAAATAGTAAGTCTTAAAAATGTCGCCGCCCGGCACGACCCTTGCTGCCTTGCTGCAGCATACGAATACAGTGTTCCCAGTGCTGGTATGAGACACTCTGGCTTCACATCTCCATTTTTGCTGTATGCATTTATGGTTACCTCATTGACACCACTAACAGAGACGCCCAACAACTTCAAATACTGCTTTGTCTAAACAGCTTTACAGCAACACAATGCACCGAATCACCAGTCCTGGCTGCAACCTACACACATCAGTATCAGATTCTGCACTGAGCAGCACATATTCGTATACAAAGCAACAGTGCCTCATGCGTCCGTTCTCGTGATAGTTGGTCCCAAAATCCACTTTGTTGAAGACATGGAGTTAAGCACAGCTAATCACTCCAAACAACAATACTTTGCTCAAGTGTCAAAACAATTTATTCAAGTCTTATAAACGTTCTTCAATCGTGATATTCAGGGTGGTCCATTGATCGTCACCAGGCCAAATATCTCACGAAATAGGCGTCAAACGAAAAACCTACAAAGAACGAAACTTGTCTAGCTTGTAGAGGGAAACCAGATGGCGCTATGGTTGGCCCGCTAGATGGCGCTGCCATAGGTCAAACGGGTATCAACAACGTTCTTTTTTTTTTTTTAAAGAGGGATCCCCTTTTTATTATACATTCGTGTAGTACGTAAAGAAATATTAATGTTTTATTTGGACCACTTTTTTCGCTTTGTGATAGATGGTGCTGTAATAGTCACAATTTTAGACGAATAGTTGGTAACAGGTAGGCTTTTTAAAATAAAATACAGAACGTACGTACGTTTGAACATTTTATTTCGGTTGTTCCATTGTGAACTTATCATTTCTGAGAACGCATGCTGTTACAGAATGATTACCTGTAAATACCACACTAATGTAATAAATGTTCAAAATGATATCCGTCAACCTCAATGCATTTGGTAATACGTGTAACGACATTCCTTTCAATAGCGAGAGGTTCGCCTTCCGTAATGTTCTCACATGCATTGACAATGCGCTGACGCATGTTGTCAGGCGTTGCCGGTGGATCACGATAGCAAATATCCGTCAACTTTCCCCACAAAAAGAAATCTGAAGAGGTCAGATCCGGTGAACGTGCGGGCTATGGTATGGTGCTTCGACGACCAATCCACCTGTCATGAAATGTGCTATTCGATACCGCTTCAACCGCAAGCGAGCTATGTGCCGGACATCCATCATGTTGGAAGTACATCGCCGTTCTGTCATGCAGTGAAGCATCGTGTAGTAACATCGTTAGAACATTACATAGGAAAAACAGCATACATTGCACCATTTAGACTGCCATCGATAAAATGGGGGCCAATGATCCTTCCTCCCATAATGCAGCACCATACATTAATCCGCCAAGGTCGCTGATGTTCCACTTGTCGCAGCCATCGTGGATTTTCCGTTACCCTCCGGTAGTACACATATTGTCGGTTTACGTTACCGCTGTTGATGAATAACGCTTCAGCGCTAAAGAGAACACGTGCAAAAAATCTGTCATCGTCCGGTGATTTCTCTTGAGTCCAGTGGCAGAACTGTACACGACGTACAAATTCGTCGCCATGCAATTCCTGCATTCATAGAAATATGGTACGGGAGCAATTGATGTCGATGTAGCATTCTCAACACCAATGTTTTTGAGATTCCCGATTCTCGCGCAATTTGTCTTCTAGTGATGTGCGGATTAGCCGCGACAGCAGCTAAAACACCTACTTGGCCATCATCATTTGTTGCAGGTCGTGGTTGACGTTTCACATGTGGCTGAACACTTCCTGTTTCCTTAAATAACGTAACTATCCGGAGAACGGTCCGGACACTTGGATGATGTCGTCCAGGATACCGAGCAGCATACATAGCACACGCCCGTTGGGCATTTAGATCACAATAGCCATACATTAACACGATATCGACCTTTTCCGCAATTGGTAAACGGTCCATTTTAACACGGGTAATGTATCACGAAGCAAATACCGTCCGCACTGGCGGAATGTTACGCGATACCACGTACTCGTACGTTTGTGACTATTAGAGCTGAATCTATCACAAAGCGAAAAAAGTGGTCCAACTAAACCATTCATAATTCTTTACGCACTACACGAATATGTAATAAAAATTTGGGTTCCTATTTTTTAAAAACGCAGTTGGTACCCGTTTGACCTATGGTAGCGCCATCTAGCGGGGCAACTATTGCGGCATCTTGTTTCCCCCATCGAGCTAGACGAGTTTCGTTCTTTGTAGTTTTTCCGTTTGATGCATATTTCGTGAGACATTTGGCCCAGTCACTATCAATGGACCACCCTGTATATGTTCATTGACGTATCTGTTTTGAAACATGGATCAATCTAGAGACCTGATGAACCTGTTATGGGAAGGTAAAGAAAGTGTTATGAAGTACCTCAACACAGCTTCTGTAGCTGTCAGGGAAGATACAGCAGAGGCACCGCTAAGCAAACTCACTGTCAAGGACGTCACAGTGTATCGCGAAGTGTTGGCTTGTGGGCGGACACCTACGTGTATCTGGGACGGTATGGGCCTTCCGGCGTTGCGTACCCTGTTTCTGCAGGTGGACGCGCCGCTGACCGCGCCTCCGCCCCCGACAGCGCCGCCACGGCGCCATCCCCCGGCTGCAGTGGGCCCCGGATCTCCACGGCCGCGGTATCCTCAGCTTCATTCGCCGTCGCCATGGTAGCTGATTCTGAAACATGGCGTCACTGAGCTCACTCTCCGCTTAACACATTACTCTAGGTATGTTTTACAAGGCATCAGCAGACCAGTGTCACCCAACAGATCACCATGAATGAATTGCATCTGATAATATATTTGCGACATCAAACTGGTGACACAGTGGAACAGCTCTAAAATGTTGCACAACAATCTTTTAATGACTCTTCTTTCTGCTTCAGCACATTTAGTTACCATAAAACGACCCAAATGGGTCTACAGTGGAGTATGAACTGATCATAAAGTTACTTGAAACCGAGATTTAGTACAATACTTGCAAGATCAGAAGGAGTTATAGGTATACTTTATTCAACGAGTTATCTTTCTACTTTGTTTAGTTATTGAGGAAATACACGAAATTTTACGACTGATATCTGTATTACTCTACTCGTTGCAGTTAGCACAGTACGTTTCCTTCGGGTGTTGGTTCATAAAGCCTTACTAGAAAACATTTCCTCACGGTGGCAGCTGGAGGCAGATGGCAACTTCTTCTCAACACTTTTGACATATCATATTCCAGCAGGACAACACCTAGTGATATAAATGAGAGCGATAGAATACGTTTCCCTTCAACTAATGTTTCTACTATAGTCTTGTAACCTGCTAGTGAAGTGTGGGTTGGCTGTTGGTTCATGTAGTGGACCGATAATCTCCTAGTGAAATGTGGACAACCTTATTAGAAAAAATTTCCTCAAGGTGGCAGCTGGAGACAGATGGCAACTCCTTCTCAATACTTTTGACATATCATATTCCAGCAGGACAACACATAGTGATATAAATGAGAGTGATAGAATACGTTTCCTTTCAACTAATATTTCTACTATAGTCTTGTAACTAGTATCATGCTACCACAACTTTGTACATGATGCTGACAGTAGCAGATAATTACCACTGTTATTAATTTTCAGTTGGACGATGTGTATCTAACAGAAGAAATTGTCAATACTAGTTCATACTGCGGGACTAGAAGGTTTATGTTAGATGGCCACGATGCCGTTGAAGTGAAACGGTAAGTAATAGTTTATTTACTGCAATTATTTTGTTTCAGCCTACCCTCCCCTTTGACGAATTCATCTTAAATCATGAATTTAAGGTAACTGTGATCCCGCTAAATAATAAGAATGGACTATGAATAAACAGTATTCCTGGCATACTTGTGAGATTTCCTTCTCAGATGTCTCCATGCTTAGATCCATTTCACATTCCAACATAGTTATGAAGTACTGTAGTCACTTGCACGAGGCATACAGCACAATCCATACTGATAGAGAGAGAGAGAGAGAGAGAGAGAGAGAGAGAGAGAGAGAGAGAGAGAGAGACAGAGACAGAGAGACAGAGAGAGACAGAAAGAGAGAGAGTGGGTGATGTAGTATTCTCCCCTTATAACACGCTATATCACAAAAACCACACTCAACATACCTATGTGCGGAACTTACTCAATCATTAAATAATACTTCATTCATAAGTTATCTGCTTTACGCCATAGACTCTCATTAAATTTTGCATTAGTCCAAGCATGTCACCACCTACGATCACGTAAGGAAAGCCATATCGTGGTTTTATGTTATAGGGTTTTGTCTCGTTATGTCCAAACGTTTTTCATTGAGTTTTTAGTATAGAACAGACTCTCGGAAATATTCTGAGACACTGTCTTTCATAAGCATGAACGTCTATCCAATTAAAGTGATATTCAGAGCCATATCACTGCAACAGCACTATGCAGAAATGTTTGTAATTTAAGTGTAAGAAGGATGTTGTATCTTGACATGTTAACCATCGAGAGGTCCGATAAAATCATGAGGAAACACTGCATAGTGTTGAACTCCTTGAGATATTTCAACCCATTTTTGTTCTACTGATATTATCATCATAATCTATTTCAATTCCATCCAGATAACTTTGCATTGTTGATGAATTATCCCAGATATAGTCGATAACCCAATTTTATTTCAACCCATTTTTCTTCGTCTGGTATTATCATCACAATCTATTTCAATTCCATCCAGATAACTTTGCTTAGTTGATGAATTATCCCAGATACAGTCGATATCCCAACTTTATTTCAGTGTATTTTCCTTCATCTGGTACTATCATCAAATTCCATTTCAATTCAATCCACATAACTTCGCACCGTTGAATACGACGAAGAACTACTTCTAAAATGTCTGAAACCGAAACAAATTGCGAAAACCGGCGGCGACTAATGCTACCTGCCGGTCATCACCTGACCTCTCTTGAAATTCGATCGCTCGTTAGCGTGCTCCAAAGCCCGTTACATCTGAACTTGGCGCTGGCGTTCACCACGGTCTCCATTGCTGTGATCTGCAACAAAACTGTGAACAGCACTTTGCAGTGACCAGTAACCTCCAATAATCACTTGGATTTGGTGAGAGAAATGTGAAGCGCAAGTCTTGAATAAAGCCGTTTTGCATCAGTTTCTACAACATTAGCGCCGCATGATCTGCCAGCTTCACAGTGCTCTGTGCTCTATGGAGAATATCATTCTTCACAACCCTCAGCTGCCTACCTCAGGCCCCTTGCTGGAGCACACAGGAGGAACTTTCTACCTCACGGTGTATGGAACATTAATCTAAAATGACAGCATGCGTATCCTTGGCAAATATCAAATGTGAAGCACAAATAAAACTCAATCAGTTTCTCCCCATACAGCATGAGCGACACATGATCTTCCGTCTTTACAATGTCTCCATCTTCACTCACAACGTTACACCTTGCGAGCCTCACTATGTTTGACAGATGTCATAGTGTAGTGTTCGTAACTAGTTTCATGGCAGTTGCGTATGAAAAAGTAATATAATGCAACCTGTTCAATTTGTTGAGTGAACACTGAAGTGTATTTACATTGCTCACTTCAGCCCATTTTTTTTGAGTGAAAATCGGTGAGCAATATCAATAAAGTGCTTTTTGATTTCGCTTACTTGACAGTGATAAATCGTATTCAAGATTCACCCTCATTATTTAATTATTACTCTTTGGAGCCAACGGTCTCGGCGCAGTGGCAACACCGGTTCCCGCCAGATCACCGAAGTCAAGCCATCTCGGACTGGGCTAGCACCAGGAACCAGGACGAGTGATCATCTGCCGAGCGCTATTGGTAAGCGGGGTGCACTCAGCCCCTGTGAGGCGAACTGAGGAGCTCCGGTCTCGTAAACTGACACACGGCCGGGAAAGCGGTGTGCTGACCACGTGCCCCTCAGTATCCGCATCCAGCGACTCCTGTGGGCTGAGGATGACGGGGCGGCCGGTCGGTACCGTTGGGCCTTCGAAGGCCAGTTAGGACGGAGATTAGTTTTTATTACTCTTGGGAATCACCGTCACATAAGCTTTCTTTGCTTTCCTTTCACTTAACGTCATTAGGTTCCACTATATGTGGAACATTAACCTAAAACAACAGTTCGTCTTGTTGAGTAATGACTGAACTGTACAATAAAGTGTCGTATCGGCCGCCGCACAGCAGCTGTCAACTCGGCGCGGCGTGCTGAGCTAAAACGCGAGGCACCCAGCAAGTAGCGCTGGCGCCGCACACGATATCAACAACTGGCGCAAGTGAACGCGTCGTCTTCGGGGTTAGCGGCAGCGTACACAACAGTACTGACACGGATTACCCTGGCGGCGCTGCCCTTGCCACCAGAGTGAGCAATCGTATAAGGGCGCCATCTACCGACACGCTGGTTGGCCGGACCTGCGGAATTAAGGGATCTACCTGAACCCCTTTAACCAGTTCAATCTTCGCCGATGACAGTGTTACTACCGAACCGCACTGTGGCCTCCCTCGGACCTTGCCACCAGAGTGAGCAACCGTATAAGGGCGCCAACTACCGACACTCTGGTTGGCCGGACCTGCGGAATTAAGGGAGCTCCCTGAGCCCCTTTAACCAGTTCAATCTTCGCCGATGACTGTGTTACTACCAAACCGCACTGTGGCCTCCCTCGGCCCTTGCCACCAGAGTGAGCAACCGTATAAGGGCGCCATCTACCGACACTCTGGTTGGCCGCACCTGCGGAATTAAGAGAGCTCCCTGAGCCCCTTTAACCAGTTCAATGTTCGCCGATGACTGTGTTACTACCGAACCGCACTGTGGCCTCCCTCGGCCCGTGCCTTCAGAGTGAGCAACCGCATAAGGGCGCCATCTACCGATCTACCGACACTCTGGTTGGCCGGACCTGCGGATAAGCTAGCTCCCTGAGACCCTTTAACCAGTTCAATCTTCGCCGATGACTGTGTTACCATTGTACCGCACTGTGGCCTCCCTCGGCCATTGCCACCAGAGTGAGCAACCGTATAAGGGCGCCATCTACCGACACTCTGGTTGGCCGGACCTGCGGATTTAAGCGAGCTCCCTGAGCCCCCTTAACCAGTTCAATCTTGGCCGATGACTGTGATACTACCGAACCGCACTGTGGCCTCCTCAGCCCTTTCCACCAGAGTGAGCAACCCTATCATGGCGCCATCTGCCGACACTCTGGTTGGCCGGACCTGCGGAATTAAGGGAGCTCTCTGAGCCCCTTTAACCAGTTCAATCTTCGCCGATGACTGTGTTACTACCAAACCGCACTGTGGCCTCCCTCGGCCCTTGCCACTAGAGTGAGCAACCGTATAAGGGCGCCATCTACCGACACTCTGGTTGGCCGGACCTGCGGATATAAGCGAGCTCCCTGAGCCCCCTTAACCAGTTCAATCTTGGCCGATGACTGTGATACTACCGAACCGCACTGTGGCCTCCTCAGCCCTTGCCACCAGAGTGAGCAACCGTATAAGATCGCCATCTAGCGACACTCTGGTTGGCCGGACCTGCGGATTTAAGCGAGCTCCCTAAGCCCTTTAACCAGTTCAATGTTCTCTGATGACTGTGTTACTACCGAACCGCACTGTGGCCTCCCTCGGCCCTTGCCACCAGAGTGAGCAACCGTATAAGGGCGCCATCTACCGACAATCTGGTTGGCCGGACCTGTGGATTTAAGCAAGCTCCCTGAGCCCCTGTAACCAGTTCAATCTTCGCCGAGGTCTCTGTTACTACCGAACCACACTGTGGCCTCCCTCGGCCCTTGCCACCAGAGTGAGCAACCGTATAAGGGCGCCATCTACCGATACTCTGGTTTGCCGAACCTGCGGATTTAAGCGAGCTCCCTGAGCCCCTTTAACCAGTTCAATCTTCGCCGATGACTGTGTTACTATCCGAATTCTGGATTCACGACGACCGGACCGCGCTGTGTCCTCCCTGGTTCGAAACTTGCGACGCGTCGGTATCGACTGGTTCGCCGTGTTTTGGACTTGTATTCTCTACTAGTGACTGTGATTTCTCCTCGGCGCTACAGCCAGCGAAGTGTTGTGAAATCGAACTTAAGTTTTGTTTTGAGTGACAGAAGGTCAAATACATTTGGTTATCACGGAATATTTGTGGTGTTATAGTGCGGACATAACATAAAGCCTACTTTGCTGTAGTTCCTACAACACATGTTCTTTCTGTCGGACAATACACCACTCATGAATTAGAATGTTACACTTTTCAACCCTCATTTAAGGTCCTCAATTCCCTGGCTATGGCAATAGTACCTCCTTTGGCTACCATATGATGTTTGTTTGTTAACAGACCACCGAATATTGCAGTATTAACAAAGCACAATTAGATTTAGTTAGCACCTCAGGTAAACCTGATCTTGCAGGTGGACAATAACTCATTCTTCACTTCAGTTATTACTCAATTTCTTTCCTGCCTTGGTAAAAATTTTCGCTCGCTGCTTCAGTCTATATACATAAAATCTTATCTGTATGAGACCAGTAAAGTTGGTGTAATTGCATTTGCATAGATATCTGAACCTGGGTTTCAGGCGGGGTCCCCCATTTACATTCAATACTGAGGTGCTGTTCCAGCACACGGAGAGCCTCAGTCTTTCTGTTCTTGTGTTAGGGGGAATTTGAAGTAGACTGTGGTGGCAGTGACAATTCGGATGCAGGACGGAGGCGTGCCAGGGTAATCCACGCAGTTGTGTGAACCGCTGTGCCAAAGTCGCTGAGTGGCTATCGCACCTGCCATGTAAGCAGGAGATCAGGGTTTGATTCCCGCCCTTGGTACTAAATTTTCAGTCTCCATTTCTGTCTACACACATAAAACCACTCGTTAAAACCTTTACTGTACGTTCCCTTGACGTAGAATCATGACATTTGTGCCATAAGACAGGTTTCACGGTAAAAGCAAAGGAAAAATGTTGAAAATAGTTAATTTCTAACTACATCAGACTAAAAACATTGTCATTTGTTATCTGACATCAAACCTGAAATTTAAACATTCTAGAAAGTATTTGGAATTCCTAAAATCGATATTCTGCCATTAATAATGTTGATAACAGGCAAAAATCGTCTTCTCGATCGCCACAATGGATGGGCTGCTCACATACGTAATTAAGGCTGTATGGAATCCTGTGCGTGCGAATGGTACTCGCACCTGGCCAAGTTTTGTCTGTGTCTGTACCCCTGTTTTCCTAAATATTTCCAATGTCTTAAATCATTTTACATTTACGGACGCTTTTTTCAACGGCTCTAAATCCTATGGACGTGTCTTGATTTTTCAAACGTGTTGCTTCCATTACCAAGCGCAACTTCAGCAATGCCAGTCTTGTGCCTCTGGCTGTCCGAAAGCTAAACTGACTGTCATCTAACAGACGCACAATTTTCTTTTCCATTCTCCTGTGTATTATTATTGTCAGCAACTTGGATGAGTGTGCTGTTAAGCTGCTGGAGCTGTAGTTCTCGTCCTTATCTGACCTTAGTGTCTTCGGGCTTGTGCGGATTATTTATTTATTTATTTACTTATTTTTTTAAGCTTGGAAGTTTTTCCCAGGGCGTATTTGTTCTACATACCAGTTTTAGTAGACGTCTGGTTACCACATTACCCAATAATTTTAGAAATCCCGAAGGAATATTATCTATGTCTTCCTCCTTGTTTGATCGCAAGTCCATTAAGTTTCCACGCTGATACTAGATCCGACATGTTCTGCACATCGACTCCCACATGTTCTTTCCCCACGTCATCAGACGTTTCCTCCTCCTCGTAGAGGCCTTCGGCGTACTCTGCCCATCATCCTATTCTGTGCATTTGGCAGTGGGATTGGTCTTGAACTTTTAGTGGTGACACCTTCACATTCCATTTCACAGAAGGTTTGTTTGAATCTTCTATACTGTTATCATTCATTCGTACGACTAATTCGTTTTCGATTTCTTAGCATTTTTCTTGTAGCCGTTTGGCATTGGCTTACTTTCACTTCCTATTTATTTCATTCCTAAGTGACTTGTACTGATGTTTTCCTGTCTTTTCTTCAAAGTTTTAGTGCTTCATCCTTTCGGCGCTCAATTAAAATATGTATTCTGTTACCGGAAGTTTCTCCTGTGTTGAACTGCTTGGTTAGCAGAAGTGTTCTTTGGACTTTGGTCGGTGAAGTCGATACAAATAGTGTAAAGAATAAAAATGGTTCAAATGGCTCTGAGCACTATGGGACTCAACTGCTGTGGTCATTAGTCCCCTAGAACTTAGAACTACTTAAACCTAACTAACCTAAGGACATCACACACATCCATGCCCGAGGCAGGATTCGAACCTGCGACCGTAACAGTCGCACGGTTCCGGACTGCGCGCCTAGAACCGCGAGACCACCGCGGCCGGCAAAGAATAAAATTTGGAGAGAAAGTATTCGGTAAAAAAGAGCTACAATCACTTCTGCCGTAGGACACGACGAATCTTTACACATTGCTGGATGCGTAGAATTCAGAAAGCTCGAACATAAGTGTCACTTCACCACTCTCCACGTCAACGGCTGTACGAGATACTTAAAAACAGGCAACACCGAAAGATTTTTTGTTGAGAAATCAAAAATGATGTACGTCGAACATTAAATTGAAACAAACTGACAAGTTGATTTGAGGATTATTTAGTTCATTTAATATCCGAGAAATATCTCGTTCTTCGACGCTTACAGCAATTTGTGATGACATTCTATCAGTTCACAGGAAGCTATTCCGTTATTTATCCATGATATCACGTAATCGTTAATTAATTAAGCAATTTAAGGTAAAATTAGTTTTTTCCATATAACTAAATAATTTGACTATTTTACATAGCGCTATTGTATTCAGAAATAACAATTGTGTGTAAATGCGACTCTGAAAAAAATATTTACGCATCCTTCGACTGACGAAAACCGCCTCCTTTGCATCTTTATAATGACTTACTGGCTGTCAGCAATGAAAGCGGTAAAACAAGGTACCGTCTGTGAAATACGATCAACTTTTCATGTACGTATCATCAACTCGAATGCCACTGTGGACATAATCAGACGATTTTTCTTGTGCAGCTGTAACCCAAAGTGACCTGCAGTGCTCTTAAAAGAAACACGGAAATGTGGAGAACAGTGGCGCCCCTATGTGAACCAATTCTTATGAAACCAGCGGGACATGGTCTGCCACCATTTTACTCGTTACTGGAGCAGACAGACAGCCCCACAATCCGACACATTGTTCAGCTCATCCGTCACTATGTGCAGTAGCAATCATGCTGTGGAGAACTGTACCCTGAAGTAACATTTATTGACCAGTCAACTGGTGTTCGACACAGCTGTTTTCGTAACAAAATTAAAAAAGTTTTGTTCTCAGCTCTTCTTTCTTGAGTTGCTGATTCTTATTTCATGTTTGCTCCCTTGCAGGAGGTCAGCTTCACAACGAAGAGCACAAGAAAGTCAATGTTCGCATTGTTTTCAGTTTTTCGATTATGTCTCGGAAACTATGCTTTTCCCGAAGAAGACCACACGGTAAAGAATTAAAGTAAACAAAATCTCCTAAAAAAATGTGCTACTCAAGTCTGTTTTTCTGACGCGCGGTATTGGCACCAGAGCGCGCTAAGAGGCAGCGACTTTTTGGTCCTTCCGCGAAAACGTCGAAAACACTCTCTCTCACAACATACGACTCGAAAAATATACATGTCTTCAATAAACCCTCACACCACGCGAGAGTGTTTTAAATTTCCTACAAGAGACGTCTGCAACATTCAAAATGGCGAAGGAGGGAAGCGAAAGTCACGAACGTTCTTTGGGGCTCTACAGCCAAACAGCTCCAACACCAGTTTCTTTCACCTCGGCGTCATACTTTCGGTGTATTATACTCAAAAAAGAATGTTTTGAATGAACTTTGAGAAACATGTTCGATGAAGACATCAAGAAATTTACTTTCACAGCGGATAATTTGCATGAAACCGAATAGAAAGATGGCTATGAAATCTATATGTAGTAACGTACATGTGTCATGAACAGAATGAATGTCGAGGCCAGCATTGCGTCGTCACTGCGAGCAAGTTCTCCATGTAGAAAACGAAGACGGCATTTAGTGACAGAATACTGACACAAAAGTGTAGTGAACGATCGATGTATGACCTGTACTGATGACATGTGCAGGGGCTGTGGAAGTTCGGGGCTGAGACGTGAGTTGTTGCTGTTGCTCAGCTGACAAAATGATAATTGGATGATTAATGTTATGAGAGAGAAAAACTGATTAGTAAAGATAGCACAATGTAAAATATTACACGCAGCTACGTCACAAGGAACCCCTTGAGTGAGAGTCTCTAGTTCAGTCTTTAGTATGGCTCATTCGAAAGTGTTGTTGAGCTGTGAAAAAAAAAATGCTGTTCTGAAGAGCGCGTAGTGTGAAACAGTCGCCCTCCGTTTGTGGCGGTGGCGCCGCTGTGTCAATCGCAGCTATGGTGTCTCCCTCTGGTGGGCAAGGGGAAAGGTTGTCTGTTCACGTGCATTTAACGGGCGCTACGAACTTCTCAGTGTCCCCTCTCGCTGCCCCCTTCTCTCCCCCAAGTCCTTTTGCATTTCCCTCCTCTGCCTCTTCTTATTCCCTCTCGCGTCTGCCCTGCCCCTCTCCCCCCTTATGAGTCCTCTCCCTCCTTGATTCCTCCCCTTTCGTTTTCTCCTCTCCTCTCCTCCCATTCCTCCTTGTTTTTTCCCCCTCCTCCAGGTCCCGCCCCCCATCTGCCTTTGGCTCGGGAGTGTCATATTTGTGCCACCATTTTCGTACAGTGTTTTACAGTGTGTTTCCCAGTGAGTGTTCCGTGGTGTGTCTTTAGGGACGAGTAGCGAACAGCAATCATACTGTCGCTGGGTGTGTTGTTTTTTTTTTTTATCTCTTGCGAACAGAAACCAGACTGTCGCCATGTTTTTTAATTGTGTGTCTACTATGTTACTTGTCCGATTCCCGTGTATTTTATCGACATTGACAACCCCTTTTGCTTTCTGTTTTAATTTTCCGCATTTTTACTCCGTTTTACGCTTTAAGTCATCATTTTATCGCCTGTTTTTCCTTGTTTCTTTCTTCTTCCTTTTCTGTAGGCTGTATAGCAGCGTACTAAGCTGCTGCCAGCCCGCCCCCCCCCCCCCCCTTCGGGGGGAATTGAAAATCAATAAAGAAAAAAAAACTGCTCTGTGGTCAGGCAGTCTCGGCGAGTCTGGTCAGTTGGCCAGCCGGGTCAGTGTGGGGCAGTCATTGTCTGTCTGTCGTCCAGAGTGCCAGTATGTATTAGGCTCGGGCAACGGTCACTGGCGGTTGGATCGGTTGGTTGGTCGGTCGCGCACTGAGACACGAGATGACTTGTCCGCCTTGAGCGTCGGCGCATGTGAGGTCGCCACGTGAGTCCTATGGGCCGCGCCCTATAGCGAGGGGTAGTGGCTTCGCGGCCGACACGAGAGCAACAGGAGTCAAACCACGACATCGGTCTGGCCGGCGCGAGCTGTGACGCCGTGAGGCGGGAGACCGGCGCGCCTTAGGAGCGTCCGTTGACGCGGCTGGCAGCGGACGGTTTGGGAGAGCGATTTGGCGGTGCTGCGCCAGGTCTTCGCCAGACATCGCAGTATATTAGAAGTTAAGTGATTCGTGATATGTTTTTACATTTAACTTGTTAAATTCTACTTGTTTTCCTGGTCGGTCTCTTGTCCCGAGCTTGCTCGTCTGTCTCTCGTCCACATTTGTTAGGCAGTTAGTGTCTGTTCGTGTATCTGTCGGTCTGCCGTACGTTAGTAGCTGCCTCTGTCATGTTTATCGGATTCGGTGTTAGCGAATGTATTGCTTAAGGTGTAAAGGCCGAATTCCTGAAATATGTTTTTGTCTTGCCTATCATCTTGCCAAGTGGTATGTATAATGTAGAGCATGTTGGTACATTTTATGTAAAACTGCATTTCATGGATTTTCTTTAAATGGTCATTTTAGTGTATAAAGTTGCCACCCTTCCACCGTAAGAGTTTTCATTTAAAAACAAGTTGCACTTTCGGTGGCAAATAATTTTTAATTTGTGTGTGTTTTGTACCGTTTCCATCCCTCTTACGGGGTGCATAGTTTATGTGTTTGAGTGAATTGTTAAAATTTTTAGTTTAAAGTAACCTGGAGTGTCGCAGGTTTGCACCAGTGCAGTCCTTCAGAGGTTGTTGTGAGCGGTCGTGACTACTGCCGTGTCAAAAAGGAGCGACAAGGTTCTCAGCCCGAAAGCTCATACTATCAACAACAAAAAATTGTTATTTCTGCCTCTGAATAAATTGTATATTGTTATTATTATTATTTTAGGTTTTCCTCATTACAGAGGCTTATCTCCAACATAATAATTTACTTATTTACAGGGTGCTTTCTGATTATAATTTCAAATCTGTTTTTTTTTTAAGAAAGGGTTTTTAGAAATGAAATTTCCATTTGTTGAAATTTAATTTCTTTCCATCAGTTACTCCCTGGCAACTACTTCCACGCTCACATAGTGTGATTAAAGGTGTTACTGTTCTTGATGAATCGCTAGTAGAAAAAGTAAATTCTTAAGAAAAGGTTTTGAAAGTGTAAATTCACAGCTCAGTTGTGTTAACAACCATGAAAGGAAAAATATTAGCTGCTAATGACTCAGCCTGTGCATCAGAGGGGCGACAGAGTATGAGTGTCCGGGAGGTGTAGGGATCTACCTTACAGGCAATGTATGTATAAAGCTTCGCAAAACTGACGTTATCGGTAGTCCAGAAATGTTCAAAACAACCCATAAACTTGCACCGAGAACACCGAATGAAGAATGACACGCCACAGTGCCGACGAAGGTTCGCACCATAAAGATAGAAGGCGAACTCGTTGCGAGTTTCAAACAGTGCAGGACGTCCAGGTAGGCGTCCATTCTTAAAGCATGCACATAGAAATCACGTTGGTGTAACAGGGTGACGAGAATTGATGGAGTGTGATGGCGTGCAGCTGAATGCTAAACAGCCTGTCTTGGAGCTTGTTGTGGAACCGACTATCATTTAAGGCGTAACATCAGATAGTGTGATAATGTGTTTTATAGGCACGGGAAAAACAAACATCCAAAGGCTGAATTTGACCATTAGTTCCAGGTGGTATATAACCTGCAGTGTCACACGCCTTTCAGGAGGGATACTTTGCACTAAACGTCTATGAATTTTATTTGCAGACTGGCAATCAAGGAAAAGCAAGCTCTTTCGACCAGCTTTTGGCTAAAAGCATTGCTCACATTATTGTTGTAGCTTTGTTATGCTCACTTTCCCACTCTTGCTTGCTGTGACGTAAATATTCCCTACTGCCCTTTCAAAACTCACGCACACGAGGAAGAATCGTAGGGGGCAAAGCACTTCCATATTATTGAAGCACATTAAATTTGCCATTCAGATTACTGTACACGAATGCGCTAAGGCTTTGATGTTGATATAGACATAACTCTATTGGTACCAATAATTTCCAGGGTTCCTTTCGTATGCATTTCCTCTTCAGATGCTGATTGGTCGAAGTTGCTGTCAAATTCCCTACGGACGACAGGGACAGTTTGTTTATCTAATACAAATTTTCGGGTCGGTTCCGCAGTTTGCTCTGCATCATCAAGATGACGCTTTGTTTGGAATTTCGTTATATGTCGAACTATTTGCAGTTACGCAACCATCCACTCCATCTGAAATGGCTGTAATCTATGTCGCGTGCAATTCTATGTGCATAACGTAGTGGAGAAGAGTAGAGAGTAGAAGAGTACAGGAAACCAGATCTCTGTAGAGGCACATCCAAACAAGAAGAGACAAACTTTTAGGGCAGATCCTACGAACAGAACAACATCATTGGAACAATAGCAGAAGGAGCTATTGAGGAAAGAATCGGCGGGTGGCGACCAAGGATATCATACATGCAACAGATCATTAATGACATTGGGTGTAACACATATGAGGAAATGAAGAGGAAGCCAGACAGAAGAGAGGAATGGTGCTCTGCAGCAAACCAACCTCAGGGTCGAACACTAAAAAAAAGAAATAAGAATGTAGTAGAATATGTAACACGTCACCTTCAGTTGCAAATAGAAACCAAACTTTACCCAAGTTTCAGCCAAAATAATTTAGCCTTCTTCAGAAGCGAGTGACACTAAACTACTGCATGCCAAAGTTTGGCCATGTCAAGCGTAAAACTGTGGCACCGTAGTTCGGGCGCAGCTCTCGGGGCCCACCGACCACGTCCGCGCAGTGGGGCCCCCTGTTTCTCTTCAGCCCAAGTAATGTAGATTATGACCAGTTACTACAAGTAATGTAGATTATGACTGGCTACTACGGTGCTGTAGTTTTTACATTTGACATGGCCAGACTTTGGGATGCATTAGTTTAGTGTCACTCGCTTCTGAAGAAGGCCAAATTATTTTGGCTGAATCTTGGGTAAAATTTGGTTTCTATTTGCAACTGAGGCTGACGTGTTCAATTATCACAGTTGCTGACAGAGATGCACAATGTTGAAAATTCATAACGTAGTAGGTGACTATCGCACTAGGTCAGTATCATACACATCCTGTTAACTGTCCCGAGTGTCCCTGAAACGAGGAACCACCAGCGTAATGTCGCCACAAATTCTACTGAGTCATCTTGCAGAAACGCTAATATTTCACCTGCCACTTCTTTCTCACTCTTCGAAATTTCTTGGGTTCCTTTTTGACGGAATGTCAATTTTGGCAACTTTTCTTGTAGATATAATGCAATGTCTGCTTTGGTTATCGCTGCCGTTGTTCTGCTTGTCTCATCACCACTAATACCAGCTACTCGTCGACTAAGCAGTTTAACTACATTCCATAGCCCCACCCTTGCTCACCACTGGATACCTCTAGTCCCACACATGTTGCCATTAACAGCCAATATTGTGGTTGCGTCCTAGACAACATGTCGGGCGTCGAATACACTTCGGGGTTTCCTTGCCAGGCAGTGGTAGTGCAAGCGGGTCATCCAGATCGTCCAGCTCGTCTTCGTCTTCTATACAACCCTTCACACTGTTGGTTCAGTTTCGTGTAGAACACTCCTGCAGCCTTGCACTCACAGCGCCCTTGGCTACCTGTCCTGGATTTGCAACATGTCAACTGAAGAAGTCTCTCGGCAGCTGGGCTCTAAGTATGGCAGTAAGAGCCACATTTCCACCCCCACGGTTCTGGATCCATGTACATTCCGATCCATTTTTGATCCTGACGGAAAACTCTGAAGATGTTTTGTTGAGATGCAGCTCCAGTAGGACACTATGTTTGCTGGTAACTTGCACGCTGATCTCACGTACTAATTACTCGTTGAATTGAGTTTGGGTGATTACCACTATAAAGGACAATGGGAATTTTTTCACCAGCAACTGTTGTTTCCTTTGGCTGGACTGAAGGATCAGCGAATTTAGTAATATATGTTTGGAGATCTAGATGTTTGGCGACTGTCTTGAGAAATTTCACTTTGTCTTTGTAGAATAACGTGAAATACACTATGTGATCAAAAGTATCCGGACACCTGGCTAAAAACGACTTACAAGGTAGTGACGCTCTACATTCGTAATGCTGGAATTGAGTATTGTGTTGGCACACCCTTAGCCTTGATGACAGCTTCTTCTCTCGCGTTCATACATTCAATCAGGTGCTGGAAGGTTTACTGGGGAATGGCAGCCCATTCTTCACGGAGTGCTGCACTGAGGAGAGGTAGTGATGTCGGTCGGTAACGCCTGACACGGAGTCGGCGTTCCAAAACATCCCAAAGGTGTTCTATAGGATTCATGTCAGGACTCTGTGCAGGCCAGTCCATTACAGGGATGTTATTGTCGTGTAAGCACTCCACCACAGGCCGTGCGTTATGAACAGGTGCTCGATCGTGTTGAAAGGTGCAATCGCCATCCCCGAATTGCTCTTCAACAGTGCTAAGGGAGAACGTGCTTAAAACATCAATGTAGGCCTGTGCTGTGATAGTGCCACGCAAAACAACAAGCGGTGCAAACCCCCTCCATGAAGTACACGACCACGTCATAACACCACCGCCTCTGCATTTTACTGTTGGCACTACACACGCTGGCAGATGACGTCCACCGGGCATTCGCCATACCCACACCCTACCATGGGATCGCCACATTGTGTACTGTGATTTGTCACTCCACACAACGCTTTCCCACTGTTCCTTACACTAAGCGAGGCGTCGTTTTGTACGCATGGTGCCTAAATTCTAACTCTCCGGCACTTCCTGCTAGAATGCACTTTTTTTAACAATTTACGTTCCAGCTTGGGTCTGCCGTCTGATTTATCAGTCGTTTTAGCGAATGACGCGCTGGCTTTCGACCGCGTTTTACTTTTTGTCCGTCGAAGCAATTTGGCGAAGGCCATTTAACTTTTAGTTTCGGAACTACATTTTTGTATGGTCCATTGGGACTGACGTACAGTCGTTTTCCTCCTCTCTGTATTCGTCTTCTATAGTTTTGACTTGGGCCCAGTTGTTTTTTGCGCCCTGAAACAACAAACTAAGCGACGCGTCGTTTGGCATTTACTGGCGTGATGTGTGGCTTATCAGCAACCGCTCGACCACGAAATCCGGGTTTCACTCACCTCTCACATACCTGTCATAGTACCTGCAGTCGATCCTGATGCAGTTTAAAATTCCTGTGTGATGTTCTGGATAGATGTGTGCGTATTACACATTACGACCCTCTTCAAATGTCGACAGTCTCTGTCAGTCAACAGACGAGGTCGGCCTGTCCGCTTTTGTACTGTACGTGTCCCTTCACATTTCCACCACTATCGAATCGGAAACAGTGGACCTAGGGATGTATAGGAGTGTGGAAACACGGCTTACAGAAGTATGACACAAGTGACACCCAGTCACCTGAACACGTTCGAAGTCCGTGAGTTCCGTGGAGGGCCCCATTCTGCTCTCTCTCACGATCTCTAATGACTACTGAGGTCGCTTATATGGAATACCTGGCAGTAGGTGGCAGCACAATACACCTAATATGAAAAATGTATGATTTTGGTGTCCGGATACTTTTGATCACATAGTCTAGTACCGCAACCACTGCCTGGATACAGGGAGAGCACGAGGTTTGCAGTACTCTTCCTCACTGCACTTTCCTGTCTGAGTAGCAGCTGACGGGCTGTGCCTCTCTCTGGCTTAAAGAAAAATACAATAAAGGGGGGGGGGGGGGGGGGAAGGAGGCTGGAAGGGGGGGGGGGTGAGTTTCGAGACCTATCATTACGAACAGAAAAGGTCAACATCTTCCTCTGGAATTGCGACACTCTTCTGAACCAAAGCTAGAGATATTGACATCTACTCTATCAGTGTGTCAGCATCCGCAGCTGCCCATTTGGAGACGTATCCAGTTTTGCTGTATTTGTCACCACCATAGTGATTAGTCTATCCTTCTTTCTCGCATTTGACAGAAAAACTTACTTGTGAAACTGTTAGTGTCTTGGTGCTGCTAAATTGTATCTCCTAGCATTGTTTTCTCGTCGATCTTCTCAAGTGCTATATGGATTTGGCAGTCTTCTGTCCATCTGAGTACTATCAGACACAACTGCCGCACTTTGCTTATAATGTTCGCGCAAACTAAGTTGACACTGGGCGTAAAGGCTGATGGAGCGACTGTGAATGGGAAATGTCTTTATGGTCGCTCCCATCAACCACTGCCCGAGAGTCTACTTAGTTTGTGCATATCTTTGTAAATAACTGGTATATGAATCACAAACTTGTTCGAAGGAATGCCAACTCCACCGTACGAATCTGTTGAAGAAAAAGCCCACATCAGTCATTTACACTGTACCTCGTGGATGCCAAGCAGGGGGGGTGGGGGTTGATAAAAACTGGTGGCATAAAATATGGCGTTTCAGTCTTCGATCGCTATTCTTTATTTTCAATTACCGGTTTCGGACTAGCTGCCCATCGTCAGATCATATATTGCAGTTACAGAGTAACTTTTCCATACAGAACAATCGGTTCGCTGTCATAAAAAAAACAAAAACTGGTTCCCATTAGCACCCTGAAACTCACGTCTCCTGAGAGATCTCCTCAGCAGATATCTTGGAAGCGTAAGACAGGTTGCGAAGGCTGATGTGAAGGTAGGCGGGCAGGAGTGTTGTGCACGAAACTGTCCCAGCAATGTGAAGGGTTGCTCTCCAAAGTCCATGACCGATGACGAATTTGATATAGAAGATGTAGAAGATCATATCTGTATGAGAGCCTTGTAGTACCATTGTCTCAGGCATTCATGTAATATTTTGCAGCAATACCACATATCCCTTCCTTCACCAGAGCTGCACAGAATAATATGAAATAAAACAGAATAATAATTTACATCATTGAGACAACAAAACTATTATGCCCTTATGATGAGGTTGGTTGGTTGGTGGGATTAAAGGGACCAGACTGCTATGGTCATCGGTCCCCTTTTTCCAAATACTAAAACACCCACAGAGAATAAAACGATTAACAGAAAAGATCAGAGACGACACAGAACAAGAGAAACGTAGATAAACACCAGACAAGACGAACTAAAATCGGTGGAGTGTAACGGTGGTTGGCCGACCATAGAAACAAGAAAGTAAAAGCCAACCACCGAGTAACACATTAAAAACTCAGATTAAAATCAACACAAAAGAACATAACAAACACTCAGATTAAACGATAAAAACCCCCTGCCCGAATAAAACGTAAAACTAAGCCAGCCATAGCAGGGTCATCAGATAAAAGGGCAGGGATTGTATCAGGCAGCGCAAACATCTGCCTGACCACAGCTAAAAGGGGGAAGGCCAACAAAATGTGGGCCACCATCAAAGCCGCCCCGCAGCGACATACAGGAGGGTCCTCCTGGCGCAGTAAATAACTGTGTGTCAGCCGGGAGTGGCCAATGCGGAGCCGGCAAAGGACTACTGAGTCCCTGCGAGTGGCTCGCAGGGATGACCGCAACACAGCTGTCGTCTCCTTGACAGCACGGAGTTTATTACGCGTGGTCAGTTCGCGCCATTCATCGTCCCATAGCGCAAAAACTTTGCGGCGTAAGACTGCCCTCAAATCAGTCTCTGGGAGGCCAACATCCAGAGATGGTTTACTGGAGGCCTCTTTCGCCAGGCGGTCAACATGTTCATTGCCGGGTATCCCAACATGACCCGGGGTCCAAACAAAGACCACAGATCTGCCGCAACGGTCAAGAGTATGCAGGGACTCCTGGATAGCCATCACCAGACGAGAACGAGGGAAACACTGGTCGAGAGCTCGTAAACCGCTCAGGGAATCGCTACAGATAACGAAGGACTCACCTGAGCAGGAGCGGATACACTCTAGGGGTCGAAACATGGCGACCAGCTCAGCAGTGTAAACGCTGCACCCAGCTGGCAATGAACGTTGTTCGGAATGGTCCCCTAGAGTTAGCACATAACCGACACGACCAGCAACTATCGAGCCATCAGTGTACACACTGATTCCATCCCAAGGTAAATAGTATGGTATTCTGTAGTGTTCAATGATAATCCAGGAAACAGAAGTCACTCAACTGATTCCATTGAATTTCAAGAAAATTGTGCTCATGCTGAATTGTTAAAAAGCGGTAAAGTTAAATCGCTTAATTCTGTCCAGAAGCTACAGTTGGGTTCCTACCTCTGATCAATATTTGTCGGGAGATTTCGTACTCCGTCTTTGTTGGTACAATTTCCAATTTACGCCAACTAACAGGGGTTGTCGCTGTATTGTTATCAGTGTTTTGGTCCATTGTACCATGACTGATGGCGAGGGAACGTGACTCAAGAGCTGCAATGGCGCCTTCACGAAACGTTATTACTTCCATTCATCATCTCTGCTGTAGCATATTACCGGTATGGCCAAACAGTGTGAGTCACAACTTTCTTGAGGTGTAGCAATTCCTTGCCTGGCCCAAACGGATAAGCAGCATTGCAGCCGTAGGGAGTAGAGTGTTGTGGGGGAGATCGCTCACAGTGCTGCCAACATTTTCAGCTCGTGCTACTGTTTGACCACGTGCTGTGATGCAAATGATACGCGGAAATAACAACGTTTCCTGGATGCACGTAAAAGTAACGTTCGTATACACATGTTACACTTATTTGTAGCAATGAATACGAAACGAAATGAAATTATGGCCACAGCTTAGGGTCAAACAATAAACAGTGCATAATGGTTACTGAAGCTCCACACAATGTTAGAGAGTACTGTTTGGCAGCAGTGGTGAAATTGTTACAGCTATTGCATGTAAACTGGAAAAAGTTCTAGACAAAAAAGCCGGGCACAACTTTTTGAGTCACATCTCATATTCTACAGCAAAACTGTACCGAGGAGATCGTGCGCCCTAGGCGTAATTTCCAAAACTGCGACCCCATCCCTCCTTTCTCCACCCTCCCCTCCCCTGCGTTTTTTTTCTCTAATCGCATCATTTGACGAGTTTTAATTTTGCGAGCTGGTTTAATAAAAATTGTTCATTGAGATATTATGCAAGAATTCCACAAGTTAAACGTTGAGCAAAGTGATTAGAAAAGGCCATTTAAGTTTATAGATGCTTCAGCATGTGTCAGAGTTTCATTCGTACTAGAAAAGAGGGAAGTACCTAATCCTACTTTCAGTGTCCTTACGACACCAGATTATTCAGTAATTCAGCTGATGAGCAATGACAACAAATGCGCTTGTCTACGCGAGTTTCAACGCAGATGAACAGAGTACAACGGCTAAAAACTGCCGCGATATTAGTAATCAGCCACAGGAGGCTTATTCGTGAATCTCATTTTGTTTACATCTCAGATCGTACCAACCGGAACGCGAGAGCAGTAAATCTACAGGGAAGTAAATTACAAATCGTATCCCCTCCAACTCAGGCAGCAGAAATCACAAAAAGTAGGGAGCCTTCGGACAAACAGCATTTTAGCTTCATCAGCAGCTAACCAACCTTTGAGATCCTACAATGCGATAGTGAAATAGGAGCAACAAGTCCATTGTTAAACATTGTCTACCTGTGTAGGTGAAATTGAGCGTACCTGTTGGGCAGTAGTTATTTCCTTACGATGCTACTTGGAAGAAATGACTGTGACAACAGCGTGCGCCTACAGTCATGGGACGAAGGAAAGGCTGCTTCTAATTGACAGTTAGGAACACACTGGTCCGCATGGTGTCAGATAGCTGAAAACTGATGTGTGGTACTACCTCAACTTTTGGCGCTGATTCCCATTATCCTTTCTGTTTTTTGTTTTTCCTATCACTTACAGTTTCGCCGCAATTTGACTTCAAAGATATATTGCTGTGCATATCGCCTTCAGATGTTGCCGAGCGGTGCTCGGCGCTACAGTATAGAACCGCGTGACCGCTGCAGTCGCAGGTTCGAATCGTGCTTCGGGCATGGATGTGTGTGATGTCCTTAGGTTAGCTAGGTGTAAGTAGTTCTCAGTTCTAGGGGACTGATGACCTCAGCAGTTAAGTCCCATAGTGGTCAGAGCCATTTGAACCATTTTTTTGCTGTGCATATCGTAGGAGGAACATTTCTCAGCACGGCCCTGTATACCTTCAGGTTGTTACACCTGTCGATGCTAGTTGTTGTTGTTGTGTGACCCTGAAAGCGTTGGTTGTCTCATAGGCTTGAATTATGAGCGCTATATTGTGGCTATTCTGTATATTTAAGACAGTATTAATCGAAAACTTCTCCAACTATTGATAGTAACTAATATGTCAACACGCAAATGTGAGAAGGACCTAAATATTTTCTCTTACATTTTGGGAACTATACAGTGGCTAAACAGGCTTTGTGTAAAAAGCTTGCCGCGCGGGATTCGCCGAGCGGTCTTAGAGGCTGCAGTCATGGCATGTGCGGCTGATCCAGGCGGAGATTCGAGTCCTCCCTCGGGCATGGGTGGGTGTGTTTGCCCTTAGGATAATTAAGTTTAAAAATTGGTGTGTAAGCTTAGGGACTGACGACCTTAGCAGTTAAGTCGCATAAGATTTCACACACATTTGAACATTTTTCTTCTTTCTAAAAAGCTTACCCAGCTTATTTTAAAATGAAACTTTGCGACCAGCACATGGGGTGGACGCCGCTATTGTGTGCAAAGGTTAAGACTGTGGAGAAAAGAAGGGCTGTACCCTCCATCAAGCACCTTTCCAAGGAATTTGCCTTCATCAAATGCCTTAAATGGCTCTGAACACTATGGGACAACATCTGACGTCATCAGTCACCTAGAACTTAGAACTACTCAAATCTAACTAACCTAAGGACATCACACACTTCCGTGCCCGAGACACGATTCTAACCTGCGACCGTAGCAGCCGCGTGGTTCCGGACTCAAGTGCCTAGACCTGCTCGGTTGCAGCGGCCGGCTCCCTTCATCACACAAGGCAAATTGAAAGCTAGAATTTCTTTTAGGCCTCAAATAAAGAATTTGACGAAGGATGAAGGCGCAATGAAGAAAAGAGAATAAGGTGCCTTCCGATCAGTTACTGAGAACTTTCTATGGAATAACAAAGACTACTGATTCAAGAACACCTAATTTCAACAAATCATCGGACAGAAATGCACACTAGTGGAATTTCCATCCATCTCTTGGTTAATTCTCAAAGCGTGTTCCTCCCTGCTTTTCTTTTTTCGGCCACTGTTAGCGCCGCCTGTGAAACCCACTTTCCCACTTCAGGCGCGCTCCGATGAGGTCAGGTAATCCTGAACACAGCTTTCCGACGTATAAAATCTTGTTGGCAAATAATAGATGACCTTTCACGTTTGACAGCCTGACACCGACATTGCACTAGGTTCCTTTGAGTAAATGTGTCACGGCCATTCGCAAACTACCTGTACTGCGCATGTGCAGCTTCGTGCTGTCATGACACCTTTGCATTTCTCGAGCGCACGTTGGGTGTGTTTCGTTGTTTGGCCACTTGTAGCGCTAGTTGACACCTTCGCTCTCCCTGTGTCGATCAAACGCTACGACATCCCATTTGTGGTCGGCAGTTCTCAGAGTGATCACATAATACCACGAGCAACAGTGTTACAAATGTCAACTTCCGAATTATTCCCCACAATTAACACATCCTCAGGAACAACCAGTTGTTTTTTTAATTATATGCATATCCTTACAAATTTGCTAACATTGTCTGCTTGGTTTCACTAACGTATTCTACAATTTTCTTGCTGATTCCTACTAATTATCCGCAATGTTTCAAGAACGAAAACATGGTCCAAGGAGGGTGTAATGTATTTACTGCCTGTGATTTTAGTGATTTTGACCATCGGTCACTATCAGGCGCTTGTCGCAAGCCTCTAGCTTCACACCATATTCGTTTTGTGAAGCTAAAGGCTTTTGATAAGTACCTGAAAATGACCAACGGTCAGAATTAGTTAAGAAAACAGACAACAAATAGATTACAACCTGGTTGGACTATGTTTTCGTTCTTCAAACATATCGAGGCTGTGGACCCCCACAAAACATAATTCCATCTGCTGTATATTGTCAGTGTTTATACATTTCAATACAGTAAATTCCCAGACATTACAAATGCTGTAAATTATCTACTTTCAAGAAAAAATACGGTTGGTTAAGTGTAAAAACGTGTAGCTAATGTCGTTGGCAAGTCTTCTAGGCTAATGTCAAAGAATTAATTCCATGTGGAAAAGCACTTATTGTATAGACTCCATAAATGCATGATGTAACATCAGCTAAAGAGGTCAGCACAATACCTCAGTGTCTATTGAGAAGTACGTTCTCATCTGCATGTCTTTCAAAATTTTGTGATTCTACAGGTAGGCTTCTGATGGCAGATAAATCGGTTGCGCAGTATATTAATTCCAATGCTTTTCCTACATCTCTACTTTAGTGTAAAGTTCTGAACAATGAATGTGTGCCACAAGACTGGTTAGTTTGGAGTGAAAGTCAAGAAGCATTATTTTGTTTTCCTTTCTATCTTTTATCTCATCAGTTTGAAATAGTTTTCAAATGAACCACGTCCAAACACGAACTAGCGCTCACAAAACCACAGACACGAATGTCTAATGGTGCGTATATGTCTACATGAAGCATAAATTTCCAAAGTTGTTAAAATGATGAAATTGCCCACCACTGAATTAATTTTTATTTATATGATAGTTCTCTTTAACAAAACCACCACTTTCATATTTCTACTCAGAAAATATTCCGCCTCAGGGTTCAATTAAACTTAATTCTCTAATTTTTCCACAGCTCTTGGTCTAGTGGTTGCCGTTGCTGTATCTGGATCACAGGGTCCCAGATTCGATTCCTGTCCGGGTCGGGGATTATCTCTATCCGGGGACTGGATGTTTGTGTTGTCCCCATCATCTTCATCATCATCCTGGAAATGGCGAGGCTGGAAATGGAACGACTAGCAATTTGTAGAGCCGCTGATAACTACGATATTGAGCACCCGACAAACCAATCATCATCATCGTCATCTAACTAACTCCATAACGGCTGCCGTGCAACAATACAATTATATCGGCTCCGACAACACGTCTTTCTATTCCAGTATTTCACGTTCCAGTAAAAATTATTAATCCAGTACCAAGGGTGCTATATCAGCAAAGAGTACCATCGAACACGCATTTATTTTCGCAGTTCATTCTCTATCGCGCATAATGCGGTATTTGTTGTGCTGTGAAACACAGCCCATCTCAAAATTAGTACATTTCTCATCTCTTAAGTCAATTCGAGTCATTACATGTAGAGGGCTGTCGTCAATTCCTGTAGTCCTCAAGTAATACCAGTTTCCCAATATTTTAGCTGTTGATTCTCTGGACAGCTGATGTCCACCTTCACGCACCTGACAGTTCTGGTTGTTCGGCATTTCTGTGACGCTCTCTCGTGGGCCAAACAAACCTGTGACCATTCGTGCTGGTCTTCTTTCCATATATTTAATATCTTGTGTTAGTCCTATTTGGTATATGTGTAACACAGAGCATTAATCAAAATATATACAAAACAGGTGTTCTGCCTACCCAGCTACGTCACGAGGCGCTTCTGCAGGTTGTTTCACAACTTAGTACCGGCCCTGCTGCGGCGCGCGCTTCAAATCTGTGGCGAAGCCCTGTACAGATACGTCTCGGCTGCGTTTATTTTTAGACAAATGCATTAAGACCATAAGGAATACAAAAAACGATAGATTCTTCCGAGGCACAACATTATAGAGTAAATAACATTAACGTAAGAACGGAAATCATCATTCTACCACAAACATAGAACCAAATGCGTGTTCATGTAAATGTACGTTCCTCTATTTTTATTCGTAAAACGAACCCCACATAAGGCAATCAGTTTGTAGAATTTAAGGCATATTATTATTTTGTGTTTCTACTAAAAGCCAGAAGTTTTCTTTGAAGAACTGCATTGAAACTTAACAATTCCTGCTACACAAAGACTGTTTAAAAAGTAAGTAAAAATTTATAATTTTGTGTGTTGTATTAGTCCGATTTGTACTACTCTTTTGTGACTGTCTTCGTAAATATGCCTCAAAAGTATGTGTTCAATGTTATGCATATTGGGTATTTACTCTGTTGTCAGCTGTCAGAAAGGTTATATCTGATTTGGTAGCATCAAAGATTATTCGTTTTGTATAAAAATAAATTAGAGAACCTATATTAAATTTTGTTGTAAGAATGGAATAAAGTGCATGAAATTTTTCGAATGGTAAATATTGCTTTTGCCTGTTATGAGTACACCAAGGGCAGACAAGTGGTATAAACATTTCAAAGCAGGCCTTAAAGGACAGCGTTATTACAAGCATGGACGGGATTAAAAATGAACAGTTAGGAGACCTATAAACTATCCCGAAGAAACAGATCTTAAAGTGTTTCGGGAATTGGAAAAAGCACTGGCATAAGTGTGTAGTATGTAATGTGAAATATTTTGAAGAGGATAACATTGCTAAAGATTAACAAATAAAGTTCTTACCAAAAAATAAAAATTAACATCTGAAAACACCTCGTATGTCAAGCTTTTTGCTTAGAAGTTCAGAATCGGTGTACATGTTTCACAGGAAATTTCAGCAGTGTTTAGAGTAGCTATTGCGCACATGTTTTAAGCAATACGTCTTAGAATCAGGTGAACAGTGACCGAGATAGAGATTTAGTGTTCCATAGGCATCAAAGGTTTTATGTGATTTTATGTGATTTTGAAACTGTCTATTACGATGGGTTTCCTCACAAAATCATTCCAGTAAACCATCAGGCTTATTTTTCCATTTCTTACTTATGCGTCCTATTAGGTGAGGTTAACGTTTGCATGAATTGCAGCCCTTTGATTGGGACTGGTATTATTAGGTAATAGTTTTTTTTGGGTCGCTTCCTTAATACACGCTGCAATAACATTAGAGACGATCAAACGCTCGTTACTCCCCAAATACCTCCTCTTCCTCGTATTCTGTACATTTTCTTTCAATGCTAAACGATTATCCATCACTTCCGGATATCGAAGTACACAACGTTAACGCACTGACACTTTCAACTAAGATCCCACGAACAGAAACGACGTATATCACTGCACGCCGATCTACACTGTTAGACAGGTCGCGGGCAACAGATTTTGGGTGTCCCTGTAGGCCGGTGGCAGCGTTCTTCCGGGAAAGGCAACTTCCCCCCACCAAAAGCGCTGCTCGCTCTTCGGTTCACAGACAGACTATAACACTGCTCCATCATCTGCACAGTTCGTGCGAGCCGTAGTTCGGCAGACTGCCGCCTGGAGCAGTGAGGGCGCTGTCTCCAGCGGCGCCTGACCGGCCAGAATTGCTGCGCGGCGTGTTGCGTGGCGGCTCCTGCAGGCGCTGGGTGAGGGAAATACACTGACTTCCGTGGGAAATGTAGAAAGCGGGAAAACTTTCCTTAGCGCCTTGTGATGTGAGACTGAAGGTGCACGCTCCCCTGAGAGATACTAGTTTGTTTTGTAACAGCAGCATTCCAAGCTTGGGAAAGGAATGATTTCACATGTTTCTTCGATTCTGTTTAACAAAACATAAATCAATACGCTGAAGCGCCAAAGAAACTGGTATAGCACTCCCTCGTCAGGCCACGAGTGGCCTACCGAGACCATCCGACCGCCGTGTCATCCTTGGTGGTGGTTGGGGATAGGAGGAACGCGGGTTCAGCACTCCGCCCTCCCGGTCGCTATGATGGTATTCTTGACCAAAGCCGCTACTGTTCTGTCGAGTAGCTCCACAATTGGCATCACGAGCCTGAGTGTACCCCTAAAAATGGCAACAGAGCATGGCGGCCTGGATGGTTACCCATGCAACTGCCGACCACGCCCGACAGCGTTTAACTTCGGTGATCTCACGAGAACCGGTGTATCCACTGCGGAAAGGCCGTTGCCCGAAAGAAACTGGTATAGGCAGAGATATGTAAACAGACAGGAGACAGCGCTGCTGTCGGTAACGCCTACATAAGACAATAAGTGTGTAGCCCAGTTGTCAGAGGGTTGTACCAAAAGTAAGGTTACCAATTAGCTACAGCCTCGAGGGAAGGTGCTAGGCTAAGTCCGACAACAGTGCCGTTCGCAATGGTTTCCCCCACTCTCCAGCCCTCCCATTCACGATCCGCTACGTCACTCATTGTTGGCTAGGCAGCCATCAGAGGTGGAAGCTTTAAAATCGCCGCTCCCGCCAACTGCGAGGTTTCCGGTTTCCGGTTTCTCCACCCAAGGAAGTTACTGCAGTGGAGATTCATCGGCAGTTGACTGCGGTTTATGGTTAAGAGTGCATGTCTGTTCAGCACATCCGCAAATGGTGCAGGGCTTTTGCTGGGGGGTTGCACGGAAGTTCACGATGAAGAACAGAGTGGAAGACCACCGGTTTCGGATGCAATTGTGCAGAAGACGGACAGTGAGCTGCTCAAAGATCGGAAGGTCACTGTCCGTGAACTTTCTGAACAAATTTCTGAAACTTCCCATGGCACAATTGAAAGAACTTTAACAGAAACATTGGGTTATCGCTGGGTCTCCCAGATGCAGACTGACAGACACAAGGAGCAACCCCTTGACTGTGCTTGCAAGTTTCTTCAACAACGTGAGGGGAGAGGCAACAAGGGAAGTTGTTGGACTCTATCGTCACGGGACACGAAACGTGAGTGTTCCATTACACCCACAGAACAAAACAACAATCTCGTCACTGCTGTCACTCCAGTTCACGGCCACCAAAAAAAATTCTGACAAATGCAGTCGGCAGGAAAGGTTGTGGCGGCTATGATACAAAGCTTAACACCTCGTCTGGGAGCGTCAATAGCGATATTGGACTGTTGATGACTGGAAACATGTTGCCTGGTTAGACAAGTCTCATTTCAAATTTATCGAACAGATATATGTGTGCTGGTATGGAGACAACCTCATAAATCCATGGGCCCTACATGTCAGCAGGGAACTGTAAAAGCTGGTAGAGGCTGTGTAATGGTGTGGAGTGTGTGCAGTTCTGAGTGTTATGGTACCCCGATATGACTCTGACGATGACATGTATGTAAGAATTCTCTCTGATCATCTGCGTCCATACAAATCCATTATTCATTCTGACGGGCAATTCCAGTAGGACAATGTGACACCCCACACATCCAGTATTGCTACAGAGTGGCTCCAGAACCATTCTTCCGAGTTTAAACACTTTGGCTGCCCACCAAACTCCCCAGGCATTAACATTACTTAGAATATCAGGAATGCCTTGCAACGTGCTGTTCAGAAGAGATCTCCACCCCCCTCGTACTCTTACGGATTTGTGAGCAGCCCTGCAGAATTCATTGTTCAAAATGGTTCAAATGGCTCTGAGCACTATGCGACTTAACTTCTGAGGTCATCAGTCGCCTAGAACTTAGAACTAAGTAAACCTAACTAACCTAAGGACACCACACACACCCATGCCCGAGGCAGGATTCGAACCTGCGACCAGAGCGGCCGCTCGGCTCCAGACTGTAGCGCCTAGAACTGCATGGCCACTCTGGCCAGAATAATTCATGGTTTCAATTCCCTCCAGCTCTACTTCAGACATTAGTCGAGCTGATGCCACGTCATATTGTGGCATTTCTGCATGCTCACGGGGATCCTACACAAATTAGGCAGGTGCACCAGCTGCTTTGGCTCTTCAATGTAAGTCGAATGTAGATAACAGGAGCACGACGTGATGTAAGTGCTGCTACCAGTGTGACATTGTAATTAAACATGTTATGTATTTGTACACACAGAGATGTGAGATCATATTCTAACTGTATAACTTATATGACAGTAATTTGAGTATGGGGCAGCATACACTAGTGTAACATGGCACCACATACACTACTAGCCAATAGTTTCCAGTAATTAGATAATTTAGGGGACTTGTTCGAACAGTTAACGTTAGTAATGCTGGGTGATGTGTTAGACAGCTGCCGATATTTCCGTGTTTGTGTCTTAAAGGAGGTTTGATGTTCATGTTTCGAAATACATGATGCTGTGAAAAATGTCAACCGCCTTCTTGTAAGCTGTCTGAATATTTTATATGCCATGAGATGAGGAACAAAAGGTTGAGAGACTATTTTTCAATTGTTATTGAACTTCTACACAAATTGCATATGAAATATGTTACAGATTGAAACCTCTCACATTATTTTTCAGATATATTCTGTTTTAGCAATTTTTGTGGTTTTAGAAGAGTAATTAGATGCACCAGAAGATGAGGAGTACAAAGGAATGGAGAAAGGATTAAATTTTCTTGTATTCTTTATTTTTAAATATTGAAAAAAAGTACGTGCCTAGTTTTATGTCCCTTAGTACCATGTATCAGTGTTGGCTTAGCATCTCCACCAGCTGCTGTTTATTGTTCTGCCTGGCGAGGTCCAGGGGGGTCCTCCCACCGTCGTCCCTGACCCCCCTGTCGGCCCCCACCTCCAGCAGCGCAGCGGCCGCTTCTGTGTGGCCATTGACTGCAGCCCCATGGAGCGGCGTCCACCCCGATTCACCCCTAGCGTTGGGGTCGGCGGATTCTGCCAGCAGCCGCCATACCACAGCCGTGTGGCCGTGGTAGGCTGCCCAGTGCAGAGGTGTGTAGTTCCAGCTGGTCCTGACGTCCACCTCCGCACCGGCTCCCACCAGACAGCTCACTGCCTTCAGGTGCCCCCTGTATGCTGCCCAGTGCAGGGCTGTCCAGCTGTCCCTGCCCCTCGCCCCCGTGTTCGCTCCTGCCGCCAGCAACGCATGCAGCTGCTCTAGCGCCCCCTCCTTAGCTGCCTCTATCAGCCTCCTTCCTTTCTCCTCTCCAGAAAGGGTCCTGCACAAAACATTGACATTCATACTCTCTACTATGAACATATACACACCAGATAAAGGAACTCAGATGTGAAACTGCGAGCAGTTCTGAACACATTTCTGCCTAGCAATAACTTACAAATCTGGAAATGACCCATGCATGCTGCAGATTAATCAATGCAACACCGTCAGATACATGCCAGTAGCCCATAATCAAAATTTTCAGCAACTTACCAATAAAAACTCCTGCATTTCCTCTCGTAATTCACTCCACGGAATCACCTCCTTTGTCCTCATAATGCTGTTGGTACCCTATCATTGACCTACACTGAAACATACTTCTAACTCTACCTTATGTGGGTAGCAATTTCTACTCAGACTTAGGAAGGAAACACAGGTAACTAATAACAAAATGGCTCTGAGCACTATGGGACAACTGCTGTGGTCATTAGTCCCCTAGAACTTAGAACTACTTAAACCTAACTAACCTAAGGACATCACACACATCCATGCCCGAGGCAGGATTCGAACCTGCGACCATAGCAGTCGCACGGTTATGGACTGCGTGCCTAGAACCGCGAGACTACCGCGGCCGGCAACTAATAACATCTCTAAGTAATGACAGAAAAACGATTCAGTCCTGTTATTCGTAAATTTTCTGACACACCATCTCCAGATACAGAAAATTACTGCTTTGGGCATAACAAGTCCGTCGAAATATTTCAGAAATAACAATGACTCCACATCAACCCTCCCTCCTAACCACCCACCCAGTCACCCATGCACCCAGCCACCCAGCAACCCCCACCCCCCACACACACACACTGTCTGTGTCTACAAGCCACCATATGGTGCGTGGCAGAGGGTAACCTGTAACACTATTATACTCAATGGAAGTAACTTCACAACAGAAACTTCCTGGCACATTAAAACTGTGTGCAGGACCGAGACTCGAAATCGTGACATTTGCCTTTCGCGGGTGAGTGCTCTAGCTTGAGTAGAGCATTTTCCCGCAAAAGGCAAAAGTCCCGAGTTCGAGTCTCGGTCCGGCACACAGTTTTAATCTACTAGGAAATTTCATTTCAGCGCATACTCCGCTGCAGAGTGAAAATGCCATTCTGGAAACATCCCTGAGGCTTTGGCTAAGCCATCTCTCTGCAGTATCCTTTCTTTCAGAAGTGCTAGTTCTGCAGTGTTCGCAAGAGAGCTTCTATAAAGTTTGGAAGGTAGGAGACGAGGTACTGGCAGAAGTAAAGCTGTGAGGACGGGGCGTGAGTAATGCTTGGGTCGCTCAGTTGGTAGAGCACTTGCCCGCAAAAGGCAAAGGTTCCGAGTTCCAGTCTCGCTCGGGCACACAGTTTTAATCTGCCAGAAAGTTTCATTTCAGTGCACACTACGCTGCAGACTGAAAATCTCATTCTGAGAACTTCATAACACTTTTCCAATTTTTTGAAAGTTCTGGACACAAAATAAGCTACACACATTGTAAAATTATACATCTATATTAACTGTGTGCTTTGAAAAGTGGAAATGTGCACCACCTATGTTAAATTCGAGTAAAATTTCTGTTATAACACTTGTACAAAGTTACACTATCGTTTAGGGCAGCTTTAGGCCAGTCTCAAAGAACATACTAATTGCTATGGGTAAATTAAGATGTGCCAGAAGGAAATCAGGTGTTAGTAAGAAATAGTAACAAATGGTGTAAGTTCAATACTGCATGTTTACTTTCGAATATCTCGATATGTGGATAGACCTGGCATTATTCCACTTAAGTCAATGTTGCAAGAATCTGTCTTCACAGTTGATGCAGTTTAAAGGATAATCCCAAGCCTGAGAGCTTGTAGGAAGCTGTAAAGACAACTGAAATACAAATTAGAAAGCACAGAGGGAATAAAACTTATTTTTAGTCCAAAAGAATCCAAGTAGATACAACAGCAGCCATTTGGAACAACAGTAGAAACTGCTGCAGAGATACCCTGACTGGTCGAAAGCTGTCCTGCTTAACTGTTGTCATTTCCTTCTCTGTTCCATTAACAAACAGAGTGAGGGAAAAACGACTGTCTGTATACCTCTGTACGGGCCCTAATTTCTCTAACCTTATCCTCATGGTGATTTATACTGGCGCCAGAAGATTCCATCTGCATTTAGCCTCGAATGTCGGTTCTCTACATTTTATCAGTGCTACTCCTCGAAAAGAACGTCGCCTTCCCACCAGTGATATCGATTTTAGTTCCTGAAGCATATCTGCAATACTTGTTCACACCTACTGGTAACTAATCTAGCTGCCAGCCTCTGAATTCGTTCGATGTCTCTCTGTAATCTGACCTGGTGTAGATCTCGAATGTGACCAGTACTCAACAATGAGTCGTACAAGTGTCCTGCATGTGGTCTCCTTTACAGATGAACCGCTATTTCCTAGAATTCTGCCATAGCTGACAATTCACCTTCCCTATTACAATGCACACATGCTCATTCAATTTCATACTGATTTGCAGTGTCACACCTGGATATGTAATCGACATGATTGTGCAACCAGGCACTGCTAATAATCTATTCTAACATTACAGGCTTGTTTCTCCTAATCATCTACATAAAACTTACATTTTTCTACATTTAGACCTAGCTGTCATATGTTAAACCAACCAGAAATTTTCTGTAAGGCAGTGAACGGTGTCCTACATGACAGCATAAGCAGCAAACAGCAGCAGTTTACTGTTTACCCTGTCCACCGTTGCATTTATGTATATAAAAAATACCAGCAGTCCCATCACACTTCGCTGCGGCACTCCTGACGACATCCATCTTTCCGATTCGCTGTCGAGGACAACATACTGGGTTCTGTTATTTAAGAAGCCTCTGAACCACGCCCATACAGGGGAACCTGTTCTGTATGTTTGTACCTGCCTTAACAGTCGGCAACGTGCCGCTATGTCAAATATTTTAAGGAAATCGAGGAATATACAATCTACTTGTTGCCTTCGTCCAAGGTTCACATGCTTTATATAACAGTGCTGATTTGTGGACAAAAGCTTTTCCTCCTCAACGGAATTTGTTATGTTCGAGCTGAAAATATGTTCAGGGGTTCTGCAGCACACAAATATTAAAGATAATGGTCTGTAATTATGTGGGTACGTTCTTTTACCTTTATTATACACAGGAGTCAACTGCACTTTTTCCAGTCCCTTGGGACTTTCTGCTAGGTGAGAAATTCGCGATAACTAAAAGCTAAGTAAGGAGCCAATGCTGTAGATCAGGGCCTCCCAACCTTTTCAGCTGGCGGGCCCCTAGTCAGTCAAGAGCACAGTAACTATAAATTTCAGGGCAAAACCCATGGGAAGTGAAAGCTTCTTAATGCAAGTGCCATGTTCCCAATGACCCCCTCCCCTGAAGTATCAATAGTCTTTGGTTTAGACATGAATGAAAACAACTTGAAGTTAACGATCCAATTTGAATTCCCACTGTATCCAGACACTTACTAGTGGATTTACTCCCTTTGCTCAACACACTATAGCCTGATTAATATCGATCGAATGTTATTCCCAACTTTCGAGTGCTATACACATGTTTTTCAAAGAAAAAAAAATAGTGATGAATTTGATTTTCACATTTTAATTCAATAATTTTACTCATTATTTTACACGATTTGGTGAAAGGTGGCCGTGGTCCTCCTAGAAAGAGCCGGCGGACCCCTAAGGGGTCTGCGGACCACACGTTGGGAAGCCCTGCTGTGGAGTACTCTTTATTAAACCTAAGTGGATTTCCATCAGGACCAGCCGACTCATCTGTTTTAAAGTCTTTCAGTTGTTTCCCTCCACCAGTCGTGCTTATTGCTATGTCCTCCATATGGGAGTCTTTGCGACGACCGCAAGTTTCTTCGATTCTCCTGCATGAACGATTTCTTAAGTGCGAAATTTAAAACATCGGCTTTGCGTGCTTTCTCCTACTACCACACTACATTGGTCAACGAGTGACTGGATAAAAGCCTTAGACCCTCATGGCAGTTTTACGTGGCACGAGAATTTTCAATGGTTTTTGGCAAGATCTAGGGCATAAGTATGACGGTGGCAGCTGTTGTATACTTCGCTCATCCAACTTTCTACAGACGGACGAATTTATCTTTTGCAAAGAGAGTGCAACAGCATTTGGCTTCACAGCATTTTTCGAATTTCGTTGTTGAACCATGGTGGGTCTTTTCCATCCTCAATCCACTTACATGGCACATACTTCTCCAGAGTGTGATTTGCAGTCCTTTTAAACTTTGCCCATAATTCGTCTATGTCCACTGTACTGTAACTAAATGATGTCAAATCATTGTCTAATGGGATCTAGCAACTTTGTTTCTGCTATTTGTAACAGCAATATTCTCCTAGCCTTCGTGATTGGTTTAATTTTAGTAACCAAAGTCCCCATGACGTCATAATGGTTACTAACCACAGTTTCTATTTTTATACGTTGATTAGGTCAGGTTTGTTCATAGCTAAGAGATCTAAAATATTTCTATTGTGAGTAGACTCTGTTGGACTAGCACTCTTCCATGCAATCTCTCACTCAACCATTGTAGTATGCCAATGGAGATGCTGCACCTGATGAACCTAGTTTCGCCCAAAAATACTTTTTCTTTCTTTAAGACATTATATACGCATACAGGAACTGATTTCAGTGTTTGAGTTCTAACTGAGCCTATGTCAGACCAGCACCAGAATTACAATTTCCTGTTAACATGAGCATTTACCTTTACCGTTTTTGTTTAATGGTTCACACTCACAGGTAAATAAGATGAATTTTTTGTTCCTGAACCATCAGTGTCTTCAGCATTTCTTTTCCTTAAAATCGTCATTTACTGTACTGGGGACTTGTCTAAAAACAAAACTAGGTCCAACTAAGAATGCTTGTAACTGCCATCTGAAGATGGGTTTGTAAAGAAAAATCCGAAACCGGTCATGGTCTGAAGGAAATAAACCTTTTTAAACCATACATGTGGCTGCTAGCTGTTTTTTATAAATTATAAACCTTGTCTAATTATATTCAAGAATTTGCCTCTGTTCGATGTGCTCTGGTGAACAAAGCTATTTTTCCTCAGCCAGTTCCATACAGCGTTCTGAGTGATAAACGTTATTATGGGCGTTCCAGACTTGGACTTTATAGAATCCTGTACAATTTCTCTCTGGCAGCGATCATGTTGGTAATTAGATCACACGAACTACCTCTAATTCATGTGGTCACCATTGGATTATATATGCTGTTCCTTGGTATAATGGGTATCCACGTAACACTGTCGAGTAGAATTTAGCTGATGGATTATTTAGCCGTTCCTAGGGACTCCAGTGCCACGAAGAGACATTTACACACAGAAATGTGGTGCGTTTTTGTCTTCTGCGATGTTCAGCTCCATTGGTTGAGCAGAGGTACTTCTGTGTGTTGCAACATGGTTACACTAAAGACAGCCTTGAAGAGGTTTCCACAGCATACTGACCAACGAACTGCTGTCTGGGTTCTCTTAGCAAATGCGTTAGGCAGTGGAAGAGCTTCTACTAAATATTTTATTTTATTAATGTCACAGGCGTTCAGCTTCGAGGTATCAAAAATTCTCGTTTCATGGTCCTTTATCGTTGCAAGCACTGTCTTAAGCACGTTCGAATTAGCGCATCCCATGTCTCCCAGTTACTTAAACCAATTCTAATTTAGCATATTAATAAGATCATCTAACTCTTTATTATTTGTAACTGTTTCTTGCATCTGATCTTCCATTCCATTCCGTGCACACGCGTTTAGTGTCCAACTGACACCTGCTTTGCCCTTTCACTTTTCTGCGAAAAGCTGACATTTGGTCTTGACTATAGTTATTTCCCACATCTACCAGGGGATACTGAAAAGTAATACCTGTGAATCTTTTATATTAAAATTCTTAACACCTTTAATAACTCTACATCTTTATTTTTCAAGTCTACATATTTACATCTGAATCCTCGCGGTGAACGCATTTTTCCCCATGAGAGACCAGTGTGTTGCTACCATCACTCTATCACAGTGGTTCCCAACCTGGAGTAATTATCCTCTGAGGGTGAAAATGATATTTTTTAGGGGTAAAAACAAAACGATTCTGTTTCAATCATAAAACTACATTATTTTCACAGTTCTTAAGACTTTAAGACCGATTATATAAATTATCAATATTTACATTTTCAGTATTAGTACCCTTAATGCGATGGACTTTACACAATCTTCACATTGAGCACCCACTACACACGTACACTATGAGCTCAAAAGTATCCGGACACCTGGCTGGAAATGACTTACAAGTTAATGACGCCCCCAATCGGTAATGCTAGAATTCAATATGGTGTCAGCCCACCATTAGCCTTGATGACAGCATCCACACTCGCAGGCATACGTTCAATCAGGTGCCGGAAGGTTTGTTGGGGGAATGGCAGCCCATTCTCCAAGGAACGCTGCACTGAGGAGAGGTATCAATGTCGGTCGGTGAGGCCTGGCACAAAGTTGGCGTTCCAAAACATCTCAATGGTGTTCTACAGGATTCTGGGCAGGACTTTGTTCAGTCCAGTCCATTCTATTACAGCAATCTTATTGTCGTGTAACCACTCCGCCACAGGCCGTACATTATGAGCAGGGGTTCAATCGTGATGGAAGGTACAATCGCCATCCCTGAATTGCTCTTCAACAGTGCGAAGCAAGAAGGTGCTTAAAACAACAATGTAGACCTGTGCTGTGATAGTGCCACCCAAAACAACAAGGGGTGCAAGCCCTCTCCACGAAAAACACGACCTCACCAAAACGCCTCCGAATTTTACTGTTGGCACTAGACACGTTGGCAGATGACGTACACCTGGCATACACCATAGCCACACTCTGCCATCGGATCGCCACATTCTTTACCGTTACTCGTCACGCCACACAAAGTTTTCCCACTGTTCAATTGGCTAATGTTTACGGTCCTTACACCGAGCGAGGTGTCGTTTGACATTTACCTGCGTGATGTGTGGCTCATGAGCAGCCGCTCAACCATGAAATCCACGTTTTCTCACCTCCTGCCTGTCATACTGCTGATGCATAGCATGTAAGCTTTCACGGCCTGCGTCTTCTTTAATTAAAACCTCCGGGCTGAATTGACGTGATCCATATATAAAACTTCTTCTCCTTCCTGACGTTTCGTTGCCGGCTGCGGGCATCATCTTCTGAGATGAGTCGGCGACTGGCTGCTAGGCGCTGGTGGTCCCACTTATATAGAGCGCTTAGGTGGCGCCACCACTCGTCACGGGCTTTCGACTAAAACTATCTCTGGCTAGTGCCATTTCTCTCGATTACAGGTAATCGATTGTCACTTCGTTGGTACAAAGTTGATCGCCATGTGTTGTCTAATTTTAATCCTTCTTTTTTTCTATTAAAATTATTTCCGTGCTTGTAGATCTCTATAGCTTCTTTATACATGCGAGTATAATAATGTGAGGTCCTAGCTATCACGTTTGTCTCACTAAATTTTATTTCGTGATCACCGTCTTTGAAAATGTGTTTCGATACAGCTGATTTCTCAATGTGTCCCAATCTACAGTTCCTTTTGTGTTCCGTTAGACAGGTATTAACACTCCTTTCAGTTGTTCCAATATAAACCATGTCACAGCTACACGGAATTTTATACGCACCTGGGGTAGCTAAGGGGTGTCATGCGTCTTTCACCTAACTTTCTTGGTAGTTCGAAAGATTGTCTCCACTTGAAACTTGCCCAAAACTTTACCAATACAGTCCGTGATGTCATGAATAAATGGAAGAAAAACTTTTCCAGCCGACGGTTGTTGTTGTTGTGTGTTTTCGGGCACTTTTCTTCTAGGGTGGAGTGCTCGATCTATTTCCTCGACAGTGTACCCATTTCTCTTGAAAGCTGTTCGCAAATGGCTTAATTCATCTTGCAAGTAAATTGGTTCACAGATGTTATTAGCTCTATCCACTAAAGTTTTTATGACTCCTCTCTTCTGCCTAGGATGAAGATTCGAATTCTTATGTAGGTAACGATCGGCGTGTGTCTTTCCAAATACCTTGTGCCCTAAAGTCCCATCTGGCCGATTAATAACCAATACATCCAAAAAATTTAATTGTCCATTACTCTCTTCCTCCATGGTGAATTGTATCCTTGGATGAAACTGTTTATATGCACCAAAAAGTTACTCAGGTCCTCTTCAGCATGATTCCATATCACAAATGTGCCATCCACCTATCGATACCATTTCGAAGGTTTTTTTTTTTTTGGCCGACTGCAGCAGATGATGTTCGAAAAATTCCATAAATAGATTAGCAATGGCAGGGCTTAGAGGGCTACCCATGGCCACCCCATAAATTTCTTCATAAAACTCGTTGTTATATTGAAAATAAGTCGAGGACAGACAATGTCGAAACATAGCTATTATATCAGTAGGAAACATATCCGCTTTGTAAGAAACAGCTTCGTCAGCAGGGACCATGGTGAACAGGGATACTGCATCGAAACTGACAAGGATGTCACTTGGACTAACTGTGATCTCCTGCAGTTTTTCGATAAAATGCATGGAATTTTTAATATGAGTGTCAGTTTTACCTATATACGGTTGCAACGAAGAAGCAAGATATCTAGCCAGCTCTTGAGTAGGAGCCACAATGACACTTACTATTGGTCTCAACGGGACATTGGGCTTGTACATCTTAGGTAACCCATACAGTCTAGGAGCATAAGCTTCAGTTTTACAAAGTTATCTTTTATATTCTGCAGGAATGGAAGAGATTTATATTAATCGCTGGGTAGCACTTAACATTTTCGTTGTATGATCCTTTTTCAGTTTTTTATAGGTGGTAGGATCTAAGAGGTCACTGATCTTTCTGTGATAATCCTCACTCTTCAGCACGACAGTAGCATTACCCTTATCAGCAGTAAGTACAACAATATTTCTAACCGCATTAATCTCCCGTAACGCCTTCCGTTCTCCTAGGGATAAATTACTGCTGGGTGGCTTGGCTTTACGTAATATTCTGGCTGTTTCCATCCTGATTTCATCGGCATTCAGTGACAGAATGCGGTGATAACAGACGAATCCCTGCTTCTACACTCCTGGAAATGGAAAAAAGAACACATTGACACCGGTGTGTCAGACCCACCATTCTTGCTCCGGACACTGCGAGAGGGCTGTACAAGGGGTGCACGCACGGCACAGCGGACACACCAGGAACCGCGGTGTTGGCCGTCGAATGGCGCTAGCTGCGCAGCATTTGTGCACCGCCGCCGTCAGTGTCAGCCAGTTTTCCGTGGCATACGGAGCTCCATCGCAGTCTTTAACACTGGTAGCATGCCGCGACAGCGTGGACGTGAACCGTATGTGCAGTTGACGGACTTTGAGCGAGGGCGTATAGTGGGCATGCGGGAGGCCGGGTGGACGTACCGCCAAATTGCTCAACACGTGGGGCGTGAGGTCTCCACAGTACATCGATGTTGTCGCCAGTGGTCGGCGGAAGGTGCACGTGCCCGTCGACCTGGGAGCGGACCGCAGCGACGCACGGATGCACGCCAAGACCGTAGGATCCTACGCAGTGCCGTAGGGGACCGCACAGCCACTTCCCAGCAAATTAGGGACACTGTTGCTCCTGGGGTATCGGCGAGGACAATTCGCAACCGTCTCCATGAAGCTGGGCTACGGTCCCGCACACCGTTAGGCCGTCTTCCGCTCACGCCCCAACATCGTGCAGCCCGCCTCCAGTGGTGTCGCGACAGGCGTGATTGGAGGGACGAATGGAGACGTGTCGTCTTCAGCAATGAGAGTCGCTTCTGCCTTGGTGCCAATGATGGTCGTATGCGTGTTTGGCGCCGTGCAGGTGAGCGCCACAATCAGGACTGCATACGACCGAGGCACACAGGGCCAACACCCGGCATCATGGTGTGGGAAGCGATCTCCTACTCTGGCCGTACACCTCTGGTGATCGTCGAGGGGACACTGAATAGTGCACGGTACATCCAAACCGTCATCGAACCCATCGTTCTACCATTCCTAGATCGGCAAGGGAACTTGCTGTTCCAACAGGACAATGCACGTGTGCATGTATCCCGTGCCACCCAACGTGCTCTAGAAAGTGTAAGTCAACTACCCTGGCCAGCAAGATTTCCGGATTTGTCCCCCATTGAGCATGTTTGGGACTGGATGAAGCGTCGTCTCACGCGGTCTGCACGTCCAGCACGAACGCTGGTCTAACTGAGGCGCCAGGTGGAAATGGCATGGCAAGCCGTTCCACAGGACTACATCCAGCATCTCTACGATCGTCTCCATGGGAGAATAGCAGCCTGCATTGCTGCGAAATGTGGATATACACTGTACTAGTGCCGACATTGTGCATGCTCTGTTGCCTGTGTCTATGTGCCTGTGGTTCTGTCAGTGTGATCATTTGATGTATCTCACCCCAGGAATGTGTCAATAAAGTTTCCCTTTCCTGGAACAATGAATTCACGGTGTTCTTATTTCAATTTCCAGGAGTGTATATTGGCAACAATATCCTCAGTGGGAATCTATGATGCAGTGATAGCAAAATTTCCTCCTTTCTAAAGAACAGGGACTTCCTCCTTAGATAGTTCTTTCCGAGACAAGTTGATAACTGTTTGGGAATTGTCTGTAATCAATGTTTTCGGTTTTTGTAAATGCTCAAACTTCTTCTTCTGCGCTAAGTTCCATATATCTAAATGTTAATCCGTCCACCTTATTCCAATCACCCAACCGCCTAGTATTGCTAATACGTAAATGAAGATTTAACAGTTGACTACTAGTTACAGCAAGTCCTCGACGTGTTTCACGGATCCGCTCCCGCAGCATCGCCAACTCCATGCATAAATAAATACGGTTCGCTTGCGCTGTGTGGAACATTCTTCTCGCCTTCAAGAACTTCGGAACTGTCCCAGTGTCACGACAACATAGCAAGAAAAGTGAGTGAACAAAGTTGTTGAGCTTTCTTCTTACGTAGGCTCTCCAGTCGTCGAACCATAATCGACATATCCTCCCCATAGCGTCTAATCATATCATGTAAGCTTTCACGGCCGGCGTCGTCATTAATTAAAACTTCTGGGCTGAATTGCGTGTTCCATATATAAAACTTCTTCTCCTTCCTATGCGCCCTATATAAGTTGGACCACCAGCGCCTGGCAGCCAGTCGCCGACTCACCTCAGAAGATGTTGCCCGCAGCCCGCAACGAAACATCAGGAAGGAGAAGAAGTTTTATATATGGACCACTGCAATTCAGTCAGAAAGTTTTAATTAATGATCCTGATGCAGTTTGGAATTCCTGTGTGATGGGTGGGCATGTTCACAGGGTTTGCCATGGGGGCTGCTTAGTACAGATGCAACTGCTTAAGGGGCCTATCTACAGTGATAACACAACCACCTGAGATTCTCACACAGTTATATACACAATGGTTCATTCATATAAACTCAAAATGTTGTTGAATGGCAATACACAGAAACCCTGCTTTCAAACAGATGGTCTTCAAGACTAATTTGTAGCTGGCCGCAGTGGTCTCGCGGTTCTAGGCGCGCAGTCCGGAACCGTGCGACTGCTACGGTCGCAGGTTCGAATCCTGCCTCGGGCATGGATGTGTGTGATGTCCTTAGGTTAGTTAGGTTTACGTAGTTCTAAGTTCTAGTTGAGTCCCATAGTGTTCAGAGCCATTTTTTTGACTAATTTGTAAGGTACATGAACACAATCAAAAGCAGCATCTATGTTAAATACACCAACAAACAAGGAAATAGTTTCAAAATATTTAAATTCAATTTGTTTAATATAACATTTGAATGACGTTCCAATAAATAACAGCAGGAGTGCAGAAACTGTGCACGTGTAGCGACACAACTCACCAGAAGCGAGAGACGGCCGCACCATCAGGTGGTGGACTGTGACGGGCAACATTTGGCTGTGAAGCTGCAGCAGGAGTCCAGCTGTGGCCGCTGCTGGGCTTACGGCAAGTGCTGGGGGACGTCCCGCCCCATATGGTTGCAGGTATGCTGCGCACAAAGGAACTGCATGGGTGGGCACGTTAACACAGGGGGGGGGGGGGGGGCAGGGGTCTGCTGTTGCTGGGGGGACTGTCTACAGTGGAAACACAGCCGCCTGAGGTTCCCACATACATCCTTCGTATTAAGATTTTGAATGGTCGCTAATGGTGGCAGTTATGATTCGAGGGACATGAAAGGGAAGCAGTGGTTGGGAAGGGATTGAGACAGGGTTGTAGTCTCTCCCCAGTGTTATTCAATCTGTATATTGAGCAAGCAGTGAGGGAAATAGAAGAAAATTTCGGAGTAGGTATTAAAATACGTGGAGAAGAAATAAAAACTTTGAGGTTCGCCCATGACATTGTAATTCTGTCAGAGACTGAAAAGGACTTGGAGGAGCAGTTGAATGGAATGGATAGTGTCTTTAAAGGAGGGAATATGATGAACATCAACAAAAGCAATATGAGGATAGTGGAATGTAGTCGAATTAAGTCAGATTATGCTGAGGGAATTAGATTAGGAAATGAAACACTTAAAGTAGTATAGGAATTTTGCTATTTGGGGATAAAAATAACTGATGATGGTCGAAGTAGAGAGGATATAAAATGTAGACTGGCAATGGCAAGGAAAGCGTTTCTGAAGAAGAGAAATTTGTTAACATCGAGTATAGTTTTATGTGTCAGGAAGTCGTTTCTGAAAGTATTTGTATAGAGTGTAGACAAGTATGGAAGTGAAACATGGATGTTAAATAGTTCTGATAAGAAGAGAATAGAAGGTTTTGAAATGTGGTGCTACAGAAGAATGCTGAAGATTAGATGGGTAGATCACATAACTAATGAGGAACTATTGAATAGGATTGGGGAAAACAGAAGTTTGTGACACAACGTGACTAGAAGAAGGGATCAGTTGGTAGGACATGTGTTGAGGCATCAGGGGATCACTAATTTAGTATTGGAAGGCAGTGTGGAGGGTAAAAATCGTAGAGGGAGACCAAGAGATGAATACACTAAGCAAATTCAGAAGGATGTAGGTTGCAGTAGGTACTGGGAGATGAAGAAGCTTGGACAGGATTGAGTAGCATGGAGAGCTGCATCAAACCAGTCTCAGGACTGAAGACCACAACAACAACAACAATGACAATCGTCGCTACTTACAAAAGTATCCACAAAGTCATTTAAAGAAAGTTCAAAATATTTAAATACATACAGAAACAAGACATGTCCACACCCCTCGCATTAATATTCTGTTGTTGGGCTTCCTACTTCTAATTCCACTCAAAAGCTGTATCTTCGAGCGATGGTCGCTGCTGGACTGACGGCAAGTGCTGGGGCATCTCGCCCCATGTGGTTGCTGGCATCCTGCACACAAAGACACTCCACAAAGGGGTTGCCAAGGGACTGCTTACGGCAGTTGCTACTGCTTAGGGGACTGTCTACACTGGTAACGCAACCAACTGAATTTCTCACGCAGTTATATACACAATGATTCATTCATATAAACTCAGAATGTTGTTGAATGGCAATGCACTGAAACCATGCTTTCAAACCCATGCTCGTCAAGACTAATTTTTAAGCTTCATGAACACCACAAAAGCAGCATCTATGTTAAATATACCAACAAACAAGGAAATAGTTTCAAAATATTTAAATTCATTTTTTAATATAACATTTGATTGACATTCCAATAAATAACAGTAGGAGTGCAGAAATTGTACATGTTTAGCGACATAACTCACCAGAAGCGGGAGACGGCTGCATCATCAGGTGGTGGACTGTGTCGGGCAACATTTGGCTGTGAAGCTGATGCAGGAGTCCAGCTGTGGCCGCTGCTGGGCTGACAGCAAGTGCTGGGGGTTGTCCCACCCCACGTGGTTGCTGGCATCCTGCTCACAAAGGTATTGCATGGGTGGGCACATTCACAGGGGGGGGGGGGGGGGGAGGGGGTTGCAGGGGACTGCCTACTGCAGGTGCTATTGCTGGGGGGACTGTTGGAAACACAACAACCTGAGGTTCTCATATACATCCTTTGTATTAAAATTTTTAATGGTCGCACCATACGAAAAGTCATTTAAAGAAAATTCAAAATATTTAAACACATACACAAAACAAGCCATGTCCACACCTCTTGGGGCTAATATTCCGTTTTGGCCTCCTATTTCTAATTCCACTTAATGTTTCTTCAGTATTTTGCTTACTGACACGATCCATACACCTATATTCACAATGATCCATTCACTTAAGGGGACATTGTATGTCCTATGCTGCCAATGTTAAATTATCGAATTTTGTGCGGCATTGTTTTGTATTTAAGACATCAATTTACAATGTACCATAATTATTGAATGAATTTTCTAGATATACTGAACTAGAAGTATTAGTAAAATTATGTTGTGGGGCGTGTTATCTTTTTTCTTCTAACACAAAACAAAACAACTCAGGATATTATGATTTTTCTATTTCCATATCTGTTGAATCTCACATTTGCCATGCTGTCAAAATTTCATGTCTCTACCATCAGTGCTTTTTTAGAATATGGTCATTTATTGCAAAAAATGTAGTTCAGAGATATTGAGGTTTAAAACTTTTTTTATTAAAAATTCTTATACACACTTACACACTTACACTTCTGCGTCTTTTATGCTCTAGAATTGACCTGTCCCACAGTCTGCGTCTTCTTCAGTGTCACAACAGCCCAGTGCTTGCCTCCTCCTTCTCTTTCTTGTTTCTTTTGTCATCTGCTGAGCACCTAACTCTGCTTTACATACACGAAGCTCATCCAGTTCCTGCAGTCCTTTAGCTGTATTCTGTCCAAATCTAACCCCTAACTTCTCCCGAACTTTAAGTCGTTCATAGTTCCCACCATTAAAAGTTATTACAGCCTGAGACACTGCTAACTTTAGAGTCATAAGAACTACAAGTACATTTTTAGGCACCCGGCACCACACAACATTATTGAAGGACTCATTCACATTCTGCGTCTTCTCATATCAACACTTCTTTAGTAGCTCAGGATTTTCCAAAGCTCTGTAAATAGGTTTGATTGCCTCCATTACTGCCAAAGGAAAAGAATGTTTATGTGTAAATTCATGCAGGGTACCAAAAAATTCAGGTTGCGTGTATTTACACCAAGTGTTCGGTGGCGGTGGACAGAAAGCATGATGCGGCCTGTCATCGGTGTTTTCTAGTACTTCAGCAGAAAATGCAGGTCTCACATATCTGTTACCCTCAAATTTACGTTTCTTGAAGTTACTTTTACGCTTAGTCATTTTATTTAATTATAAAAAACAACGTAAGTTAATACAAAAATAGCCGGTAATCACACCACTTTCAACGAAAACTATTATCAGAAACAAAGGACTGATTTGTTTATTCGTAATGCCAACTTCTGAGACGTAGCAGTAGGCTCAAAATAAAGCAATTTACAGCCTTCTAGGCTGTGTAGTTCTCAAGATATGACTCCTCAAATATGGCAGTACATACGTGGCCCAAAATTTGACAGTCACACGTCAACATTCGAAATATTATTTCAAGGTCTCACAATTGTCTGATTTTTAACGTATTGTATACCAAAATGTTCTGGAAAGTCCAAAGTACATTATGGAGTAGAAAACAGAAAACGTCAAATTTCAACGAATTTCACGTACAATGTCCCCTTAAACTCAGAATGTTGTTGAGTGGCAATGCACTGAAACAAGACTAATTTGTAAGATACATGAACAGCATCGAAAGCACCATTTACGTTAAATACACCAATAAACAAGGAAATAGTTTCAAAAACACTTGAATTCAATTTTTTAACTATGTGATGACCTCAACCCACAGGAAAAATAATTATCAAAATCTGAACTGTGAAGTCATCCCAAATTCTAGTTGGAAAACCACACTCTTTGTTATACTTCTCAATTGATCACGACCCCACTTTGTTTATGAACTGAAAACTCTAATATTCACTAGAAACTGCTCTGAAATTAACCTGAACTCACAAAATTGTGTATATATTCTCTGAAACTTCAAAGACATCTAAGACAATATCTGAAAGGAATTAGAAAAAGAGAGAAAATTTCGTGAATCACACACAATACTGTTAATAACCGCATGAACACGGGGAGATTTCACCATACATCTACCCACTTTTGAGTATAACCAGTGTCTCTTAATACTACGACTTGTAGCAATACAATGTCAAAAACTTTTATTACTGGGTAAAAAGTGCCTACATGATTTGACAGCTGACATTTATAGTTCCCGCTCATGTCAGGAAATGTACCAATACCAGAATAGCAGCTTTTACGTTATTGGTCAGAACGCAAGCAATTATGGCGGTCGCCATAATTTTCGAGAGAAGCCATATTTCGCGACAAAATACTCTTATTAGTCACTGTCATATATCTAGTCTCTTAACAATACATAAAACTACATAAAATAACTACAATAATTTTGACATGCAAGGAGAATTAGTTCTAATGAGAGGAAGAAGTTTATATTTACTGGTGTTTCAACAATGACTACCAGGCAACTTTTAATTCACTGATTGTATATTTATTTTCGTTAGCAGAAATCAAACATAAAATAAACAAAGAATTTATTTAATTAGAGTCTGTAATTCTTATACTTTCGATAGAGAAACAAAGTTTCTAGGTCAGGGGAAAGCGTTCGGCGAAATCTCTTAACTTTTTGTTGCATACGAAGCGTTGCGTTGGGCAGCACGATATCGGCTGGTTACGATGATGAGAGCAGGATACAGGCAGTTCCGCTTGTTAATCTTCTCCGGCGAAACGCAAATAAAGTTCCGGCACAGCTGTATCATTAACCCCGTGGTGATTAACAAACCACAAGACGCCAGTATATGACCGTTGTTGACATGACAAAGTACATGACGTAGACGTCGCTCGTTTTTACACTTTATGCACTGTCCGTGACGCTTTCGTCACATTCATATAGCCTTAGCCACAAATACACAGTTCGTAGAATTGTTATTGTGTGTGAAGCACACCGTAAACATTGTCCACTCTGTTCTCGCTTTTCAAACTTCAACAACGTCATTGAAAGTCATTTATATTGCACAGTTAATTAAAGTCTTCACTTTCATGGCATGTTAGAATGTGATGTACAACAGTTCCACCACCCAAAACCAATATCAGCAAAGTTCATTCGCATAAAAGCACTGTTCGTGTCGGAGACAACAAAGTATTGTTAGCGGCACTTTCACAGTCCGGTTTATTTGCTCTTAAAGTTCGCTGGCGATGGCATTACATACCGCAGTGGTAAAGAGAATTAACAATCTGATAGTTCGGAATCACAGTCCACACAATTACGTATGCTTTTCATAAAACACAATACTATTCTCCCGCGCACGCTTCACAGACACACCATCCACCACCCCCTCTACTACACAACAACCTTTCGACTATCCATATCACTATCGCTGTCCCCTGTCTATACATGTTATATCGTTATCGTAAATTACATAGATCTTTAGAAATGTTCTTGAATGCATTTTTAACCATTAATAACATTCGAAAAGAGAAGTTTACAACCACAGCTACAAAGCAAGAAACATACTTATCCATTGGCAAACGAAATAATTCACAATTACATCTTTATATTTAAAAACCACAGTAGAATGTTACATAATCACAATTAGAAATGCCCATATGAACAAAAAAAAAAAGAATAGAAATCTAAAGAAAATCACAAAAAAAATTTATATCCGTAATTAGTAATGCCTTCACAACATTTGATTGACATTCCAATAAATAGCAGTACGAGTGCAGAACTTGTGCATGTGTAGTGACACAACTCACCGAAAGCGAGAGACGGCTGCATCGTCAGGTTGCAGAGTGTGTCGAGCAACTTTTGGCGGTACAGCTGTGGCAGGAGTCCGGCCGTGGTCGCTGCGGGTCTGACGGCGAGGGTGCTGGATGGTCCCGCCCCATATGCTGGCTGGCACGCTGCACACAGAGGCACTTTTCGAAATGACAAGCGTATTTCTCATAGTCGCCTTGACGCAAATATATATCTGAATCTGATTCTATAGTGCACTTCTGTATTACTACTACTATATAAGTACAGAGTGCAACTAAAATCAAAGATTACATTTACGACAAATCTCGTAATATCCTATATAAAGTATTTTGTTCAAAATTATGTGCAAGAAAATGTTTATACAAGGATGTGTCATAAATTCTTTTTTACCAAGAAAATCGCCAAACAGTCCTGTGTTTAGACGAGTTATTTTTACACCAAGTTTCGTCATCTCGGTAACGCAGTTTTTGTCAAGGCTTTGAAGTAAACCTCCAGAGACCAATTCACAATATCGAGATATTGATGGCAGTATGCAAGTATCGATATGTCTGATGGTCTGTACCTGGAGTGCGTAGAGTCCTGAAGATGGCATTATTGAGGTACCGAAACTGATTGTCTGAATGAAATATCTTCGCAAAACGTCTGGCTGTTTCAGCATTTTACTTGGTGAATATCTGACCGACCACTGTGCCGATTCCACAATGGATAAACAGAGATATAAATCAGGTTCATTTGAAGGACGTTTTCTCCTCAACTGCACAACTTCCCTTATCTCAATGACTACTCTTATTCCAAATACTGTCATTAAATAAAATTATAAAAGTTCGAAAGTTTTGTACAGGTTGACACGTCTTACAGAAATTGAAAGGGCACTGACGAAGCTACCTCAGACATTCAAATGCGTTTGATGCAACGCTATGCTTATCAAGCGATGTTCAGAGAAATGGTAGCTCATTTGTCAGCGACTCGTCCGTAAGCACAGACAGTAAACAGGACAGCAGGTTTTAAAGTCAGCAGGGAAGGTAAATCACAGAGATTAGAGGAGTTGCAAGGTAAGGGTTCATAACATATTGCAGCTAAACCAGTGGGATATTTAATTATCATTAAAAGCACTGTTACAGAAATTTAAACGTTTCAATAGAGCTAATTCACATGGGCAATAGAGAACTCTCCCTCAGTGGGTCAACTTCCAGTTGCGATATTGATTAAGTGAAGACCGCTAAAGACAAACAATGTATTTTAAAACCTGACACCTGATCCGAGAGTGCTGTCCCAGAAAAATAAAAAATAGATTTTATTGATGTATTCAGAGTAATTATGGTTGGTATGAAGTAGTTCGTGAGCACTAGAACACTCAGTGTTAATGAAAAAAATGACAGAGATCCGAAAGGGCAATGGAAAAATTATAATAGAATCTAGTAAATTGAGCTGTCAACTTACTGCCTATAGAGGTTGATCGATTGTTGCTATGATAGGTAACTGGACAACTAATATGCAACACTGGGATGATGAAGAACATGATGGTCAGAAATTGCAACAGGTGTCCTATAAAATATCAAGTTCTTCCATATGTTGCATCTTGCAGCTCTGAAATATTGAAGAAAATTTTTTTAACTGTTTATGCAACATCTACTAATTATTTACTGACTGAGTAATTTCGAGCTTTGTCCATTTCCCAGAGAACAAAATTTGTTATGAATGGATGCATTAAATATCGATCATAAATGTATAAGTCGTGCTATGCTCCAGATGGCAGCTGCTTATGTATCTGTGTCTGGGATATACCTAATGTCATCACGCTGTAGTCGTAGCTCAGATCTGCATTAAAACATGTCATAATTGCACTGATACTTTACTGTGGCATGTTAATGTAAGAGTATAATATATATTTATTTTAATCGTTGTACCTTCGTTATCCTGGTTGATCTGATACTCGTGAAAACGATGTATCATATGTAGTATAGTCAGGGTCGGTCTGAAAAGTTCGTAACGGCGTTGCAAGAAAGGTTGCGCTGAGAAAGAATTGTGAAAAAACAAATCCGCTACGTTGGGCTGCATCCGCGTTTATTAGCACTAAAATTTGTCAATGAGGTCGTTGCTTGAGCCAATTCATGCAGCCCGCCAGAGGCGGTGTCCTAAAACCGGACATGACAGCGATACAAAAATTGGATGCACGAGGATAGGATCGAACCCAGAGACGAAGGCTGACCAGTCTCGGGAGCGATGATCTAGGCTGTTAGAACAGCTGACACTAATTTCATCTGGTGAGCCGCTGGAATTTGCGTACACAATGCTCTGATTGGCTAATTTCAATGGTGATTAACTCGGAAGGGGTGCAACCTTGTCGAATTTTATCTTGACAATTATTTCTCAGGAGAATCTACCCTGCAACACCCTTCTAATTTTTTAGACTGCTTCTGACCACACTGTGTAATGGAGAATTTGTTCCTGTGGGATTTCATTGTGTGTCACACAAGTGTTATCGTAAATTTGACAGATACAGATGCAAAGAATTTTATTATATGGCCCTATTTAATCTCTGACATATTCAGTATACTTTGTGGTTACATTAATATCAAAGACTACATTCAATGTGAGACATAGTTTTCCATTACATTAAACGTAAAGAAGAAATTTTAGTTTTGTTTCTAGCATTATTTAAGAGAGAGTTATTATGTTATTCGTATTTCAGTGGAATATATATATATATATATATATAAAAGAACTTTGAGTGATCGGTTCCTCACCGCTTACTTGGTGAGTAACTGATGCAGGCTGGAATGCATTTCATAAGCCGATTAAAGTGAATTTTTTTGCTGCACATGTCTCTCTGTGCCAGGGGTAAGCAGCTACACCCCACTCGTTTACTGGATGTCTTGTGTTCACAACCTGAATGGAGACCATACCCTTCTCTTTGGAGCTTGATATATTTCATTTGATGGACCTCAAAAGTTGTAGCAAATTACCCCTGTATTTCCCGGGGAGATGGGGGTGGATTGATAAAATAATTGTGCTATGGTAGTGATTGGCAAACTGCACAGGTGTTCTACACAAGTGGAAGCCGGTTAAGCTACACACAGATCTGCGGTACTGTCCTCTTCTGTGACAGACGCATGCTGTGGCTGTGTGGAAGGAACGCCGGATGACGATTACACTGACTGATACGTCGCACTTTCAACACAGTGTTTCACTGGTGTGAGACGTTGAGTTTTAACATCCTCCAGTACGACCATCAATACTAATGTGAAGCTGCCCACCTGTGTTGTCACCTCACAGGGTGTTTGTGGAAGCTGGTACCGCGACGTGCTGCACTGCTGACACGTGCAGAGGTCCACCTGTCATCTCTATGCTGTCGCCTTGGCCCCTGAACTCGTTATGTGAAACTGTGATGCAGAGTTGGTGTTTTGTTAGTGAAATGCTTCACTACATCTAAAAGTAGCGTCAGATCAGCATTTACGAAATGGCCACGTGAGAAGCGGAAAATTGTGAATAAGTTGTTGCCTTCCATAAAAAAAAAAAAAAACTGGAAGCCTGCTGACCGTGACAATGTAAGTAGGCTGTTTAAGTTTTTATGTTGGTAACGCCACGTAGCGCTCCGACTGTGGTGTGTGCAGTCTGTGGCTGGTTGCCATTGTTGGAATATTTGCCATTGTAGTGTTGGTTCAAATCGTTCAAATGGCTCTGAGCACTATGGGACTTAATATCTATGGTCATCAGTCCCCTAGAACTTAGAACTACTTAAACCTAACTAACCTAAGGACATCACACAACTCCCAGTCATCACGAGGCAGAGAAAATCCCTAACCCCGCCGGAAATTGAACCCGGGAACCCGGGCGATTGCAGTGTTGGGCAGTTGGATGTGAACAGCGCGTAGCGTTGCGCAGTTGGACGTGAGCCGCCAGCAGTGGTGGATGTGGGGAGAGAGATGGCAGAGTTTTGAGAGCGGATGATCTGAACGTATCAGAGAGAGTAAATTTGTAAGACTAAATGTCATGAACTGATATATATGATGACTTCTGAACAATGTTAAGGTAAATACATTATTTGTGATCAAAAGTCATAATATATATCAGTTCATGACATCTAGTCTTACAAATTTACTCTCTCTGATGGACACACGTCCAGATCATCCGCTCCCAAAACTCCGCCATCTCTCTCCCCACATCCACCACTGCTGGCGGCTCACCTCCAACTGCCCAACGCTACACGCTGTTCACATCCAACTGCCCAACACTACAATGGCGAATATTCCAACCATGCCAACCAGCCACAGACTGCACACACCACAGCCAGTGACTTTCATACAGAGCGCTACGTGGCGTTACCAACATAAAAACCTAAACAGTCTACTTACATAGCCCCCATACTCCGCACAAAAAATTTTACAAATTGTTTTGGGCAGTGGGCAATAAGCTGACCGTGACATTTACATCATGTAGAACAAGGTCTGAACACTCGCGCAGCTATGAACTGCACCCAACCTTGTCGAACCCTGCTGTCAGTCCCGTGCCATAAGAGTCGTAATTTCCGAACTTCCGAATGTGTTTACAACAAGGAACCTCCAGGGAAGGAGGATCTGCTGAATGAATGAGCCCTAAAATGTATTTATTTATGGTATAGTGATGTAAGAATGTCATGGGTCACTTCTAAATGCCGTGTTTCACCTCCTTTTACCCTGAATAGTGCACAGATTCGACGTGCCATAGTATCAACAAGTCGATGGAAGTCATCTGCAGAAATACTGAGGCGTGCTGCCTCTACATCCGTCCATAAATGCGAATTTTGTCCACTAACTGACCTCTCGATTATGCCCCATAAATATTCGAAGGTATCCATGTTGGGCTACCTCGGATTGTCCAGAACGCTGTTCAAACCATCGTTATTTGGGAATACGTACACGATGAAAGGCTCAGTTGGAGTAGAGGACACAATCAATTCCATATAAACACAGCCCACACTATTGTGAATCCGCCACAAACTTGCAAAGTGGCTTGTTGGCAACTAGGGTCCAAGGCTCCGTGTTGTCTGCGCCACACTCGAACGCTACCATCAGCTCATGCCAATTGAAATGGGCCTCATCTTCAACAGTCCACGGTTTCCCAGTCCTCGAGGATCCAACCGATATGGTCACGAGCCCAGGAGAGGCACTGTTAGTAAAGGCACTCGTGTCGATTGTCTGTTGCCGTAGCCCGTTAACGCCAAATTTCGCTGTATTGTCCTACCGGATACGTTCGTTGTACGTCGCACATTGATTCCTGTAGTTGTTTCATGCTCATCCATTACCTGTTAGCACTGAAACTGACACTATGCAAACGCCGCTGCTCTCGGTCGATAAGTGAAGGACGTCAGCCACTGTGTTGTCCGTGGTGAGGTGCGATGCCCGAATTTTGGTATTCTCGGCGCACCCTTCATACTGTGGAACTTGGAATAACGAATAACCTAACGATTTCACAAATGGAATGTCCCATGCGTCTAGCTCATACTAGCATTCCGCGTTCTAGGTCAGTTGTTTCCCATGGCGCGACGGTAATCACGTGGGAAACTTTTTTCACATGGATCACGTGAGTGCAAATGACTGGTCAGCCAATGCACTGCCCTTTTATACATCGTGTATGCTGTTCTATCACTGTCTGTATACAGTACTGGCCATTAAAATTGTTACACCACGAAGATGACGTGTTACAGACGCGAAATTTAATCGACAGGAAGAATACACCGTGATATGCAAATGATTAGCTTTTCAGAGCATTGACACAAGGTTGGCGCCGGTGGCGACACCTACAACGTGCTGACATGAGAAAAGCTTGCAACCGATTTCTCATACACCAACAGCAGTTGACCGGCGTTGCCTGGTGAAACGTTGTTGTGATGCCTCGTGTAAGTAGGAGAAATGCGTTCCATCACGTTTCCGGCTTTAATAAAGGTCGTATTGTAGCCTGCCGCGATTGCGGTTTATCGAATCGCGACATTGATGCTCGGGTTGGTCGAGATCCAATAACTGTTAGCAGAATATGGAGTCTGTGGTGTCACCACCAGACACCACATTTTCTAGTTGGTAGCCTTTAAATCGGCCGCGTTCCGGTAGTATACGTCGGACCCACGTGTCGCCACTATCAGTGATTGCAGACCGAGCGCCGCCACACGGCAGGTCTAGAGAGACTTCCGAGTACTCGCCCCAGTTGTACAGCCGACTTGGCTAGCGATGGTTCACTGACAAAATACGCTCTCATTTGCCGAGTCGATAGTTAGCACAGCCTTCAGTTACGTTATTTGCTACAACCTAGCAAGGCGCCATATTCAGTTACCATTGATATTGTGAATCATGTACTGTCACGAGCGACGTTCATCATTAATGGATTAAAGTTAAGTATTCCACCAGCTCCGTCCCTTGTCATGTTCCAGACCTCACGCCAGCCTGCGTGAGCTAAAACGCGTGCATTTCGGCCTCCTTTAGTAACACGGTTTTGGCTCTCCTGCCAACCAGAACAGAATCGGTGGGTTCAGGAGGGTAATACGGAACGCCGTGGTGGATCCCAACAGCCTCGTATCACTAGCAGTCGATATAACAGGCATCTTATCCGCGTCGCTGTAACGGATTCGTACAGCCACGTCTCGAACCCTGAGTCAACAGTTGACGACGTTTGCAAGACAACAACCATCTGCACGAACAGTTCGACTACTTTTGAAGCAGCACGGACTATCAGCGCGGAGACCGTGGCTGCGGTTACCCTTGACGCTGCATCACAGACAGGAGCACCTGCGATGGTGTACTCAATGACGAACTTCGGTGTACGAACGGCAAAGCTTCATTTTTTCTGTTTACAGCATCATGATGGTCGCATCCATGTTAGGCGACATCGCGGTGAACGCACATTGGAAGCGTGTATTCGTCATCGCCATACTGGCGTATCACCTGGCGTGATGGTATGGGCTGTCATTGGTTACACGTCTCGGTCACCTCTTGTTCGCATTGATGGCACTTTGAACAGTGGACATTACATTTCAGGTGTGTTACGACCCGTGGCTCTACCCTTCATTCGATCCCTGCGAACCCCTACATTTCAGCAGGATAATGCACGACCGCATGTTGCAGGTCCTGTACGGGCCTTTCTGGATACAGAAAATGTACGACTGCTGTCCTGGCCAGCACATTCTCCAGATCTCTCACCAATTCAAAACGTCTGGTCAATGGTGGCTGAGCAACTGGCTCGTCACAATACGCCGGCTACTGTTCTTGATGAACAGTGGTATCGTGCTGAAGCTACATGGGCAACTGTACCTATACACGCCATCCAAGCCCTGTGTGACTCAATGCCCAGGCGTATTACGGCCGTTATTACGGCCAGAGGTGGTTGTTCTGGGAACTGATTTCTCAGGATCTATGCACCCAAACTGCCTGAAATTGTAATCACATGTCAGTTCTAGTATAATGTATTTGTCCAATGAATATCCGTTTATCATCTGCATTTCTTCTTAGTGTAGCAGCTTTAATGACCAGTGGTGTATGTACGTATCTATATTTCACGACTTCTGTCACTTCAGTATATATCTTTATACACTGATCTATAGACTTTCCCGTGCACCCTACTGAATGACTAAATGTGTGAATGAGTTTGTTTTGGAAGATCCACGTGGAGCCAGAGCTGACAATTATATGACCCAACTTTGCCTCCCTGACAGCACCCCTGCAGTGTAGAACAGGCAGGCCAGTGCTGCACCATTATGCACCCTTATGCAGTGGTTGGCACCGCAAGTAGCTTGCAGTTGTCCCCTCCTCCTCCCGTTAGGAGGCGACCAGTAAAAACTACGAACGGACAGGCGCTCTTACTCATGGCGTGTGAGTATAAGGTTCTACTCGGTACAGCTTACTGTTACATCCTAGAATCAGGTACTGGTTTGAGTTATTTCAATATGCAGCAGTGAGTAATCCATTTCTTTCACTTCGTTAATTCGTCAGGGACTGTTCGTGATTATATCTCCTATTTCATTAATTTAATTTTATGCATAGAGCGTAGTTTCGTATGAAAGGTTCATCGAAATGCAACCACGTGCATCCATCGCTCGTTGCTCTAAGTCTTTCATCAGCTGTTTACTCACCAATTCATTCGAGTACTTGCTCCGGAGGTTTTACTTAAATGCTTTTAGCAAAATTACCGTAATTTTGAACCACCGAACAGTAGTTGAGACTACCATGTCTTAGCCGGCCGTTGTGGCCGAGCGGTTCTAGGAGCTGCAATCTGGAACCGCGCGACCGCTACGGTCGCTGATTCGAATCCTGCCTCGGACATGGATGTGTGTGATGCCCTTAGGTTAGTAAGGTTTAAGTAGTTCTAAGTTCTAGAGGACTGATGACCTCAGGTGTTAAGTCGCATAGTGCTCAGAGCCACTACCATGTCGTGACATGGTTGGATTGAACCCATTGTGAACTGATGAACTGAAAACACTAGCGCTTTCAGCGCTCTGTTTCAGCCATTTCGTGATCCTTTTGTTTCGCATATTTCACACGAGTTGCGGCGTTTTTCTGAATATTGCACGCTGTCTTGAAGGGCAGTACGTTGCTCCAGTGAGCTTAGATGTAACGGTATGTGGTATGTAGTGCCACCTGCAGCATCCTAGCATACTTGGACACCTGGATGAGCGCGAGTAATTATTGTTGCCGTCGTCCTGTCCCATTCAATCCAGAGCCTAGCCACACTGCCGACAGCACCATTGCATCCATTATTCCTTACACTATTATCACGGTTGACTCCACTTTAGTTGCTCAAATACCATGAGAAGTTGACATTAAATTACCGTCTTTACTAAATTTTCTGCATATGTTAGAAGCTATATGTCCCCCCTCCGCCCCCCCCCCCCCCCAGAGATTCCATTGCTGTATGGAATTGTTCAGTAGTAAATAAACAGTCAATTTTTATAATCATGACAAACTACTTGATATCTGTTATTAATCTGTACTACATCTGTTTCCATATGGTCAACCCACTAGAAGTATGTAACTTTCACACTAATATTTTTGGAGAGGAAATGAGGGCAATGAGCCATAGACTAGACCATCCTCTGTAACTTTCTGCAGAGCTTATCTTAACACAACTGTGTTATCCATTGTGATTGTAATCAGTATGAATGTTTTCGTTGGTCTATTCCATCTTGAATTGGCAGATTATCTACAAATGTGCAGTAGAACGATGGAGTAACGCCAGCTGAGAGATAATACCATTTTCTTATCCCAGATGCCCCTGCCTGAGCTCTTATGTAAGCAGCCAACTGCTTCACACTGTAAATTCCACTTGTCGGTAATGGCCTTGTTAAACTCAGAGAAACTAGGCAATAAAAAATTTGCTTCAGAAATGCAGTTGTTCTATGAACATAATTAACTTCGTATTGATATTCATAGTAAGTGCTACTTAACACAATGAGTGTCGTGAGGTCACTGTGAGTGCAGCAGGGTTATCTGCTGTGACCATGGGCAGTTTTGTGGCAGTCAGCGTGTCAGACAACCTCCCCCCCTCCCTTACTGCTATCTTTGTGACAGACACCCTCCCTGCTGTTAGCTTTGTAACGGTCAATGTGTCAGACATGCTCCCTGCAATCAGCTTTCTCGCAGTCAGTGTGTAAGACATCCTCCCTGTTGTCACCTCTGTGGCAGTCAGTGTGTCAGACCCTGTCCCCACTGCCAGCTTCGTGGCAGTCAATGTGTCAGACACCCCACCTCGCCTCCCCCTCATCTGACGAGGCTTGCCCGGAGCACTGGTGACCGTGAGATTTTCTGTTGAAGAGCCAGATACTATGATGTCTAATTTCAATAGTTTCTTTTTCAGAAATTTCACAATTCTGCTGGTGTTGATGTGTGTTTTTCAACACCACTGAATGCGCTATGTACTGGGGAAACAATAGGTTCCACTGCTGCAAGTTATTTTATTTGCGTTTTCCTGCTTATTATTTCTTCATCGTTTCTTTCTGGGCACTGTCACTGATCTACATTCACAATTATTTATTCGCGTAACAAGACGGTTTTCTGGAGTTGTGGTGCATCAGGACCCCTTCAGGCATAACGAAACACTTATGTTAAAGCGAGTCTCAGATATTAGCAACATGGTGACAAGACCTACAGCCTGTGCAGGAGGAGGTGAGGAGTTGCCAGCCCGGCGTTTTGTTGACGTGCCTCTGTGTTAGCCAGTCAGGAGTCACATCATCAGTTGCTGTTGGCTAAGAAGGGCTTCACTATACATAATAGTACGAAATTTCCTTTTCTGAGACTGGTGGAAACGCTGGAGCCAGAAGCTCGTTGGTGTTGACAGGAACTCCGGTGTCAGCTAGTGGAGAATCCAGTTGAGGTAGCCAAATTAATTGGTCGTGTGCGGTTCGCCACGTGTAGAAACTGAAGAATATTGTAAAATATTCTTATATGTTTACTAATGAAAATATAGCGGTGAGGACTAGGTAAATTTTCGCGACTCTGATGGCAATAGCCGGTTGCTATGGAACATTACATTGTAAAATGTGTCTTGATCGAACGCTAATGTGACAGCCCAAGCTAAACGGAGCCACATGGAATTAGTTTTGATTTAGGCGCACCAAGGACTATGATATTACTGTAGACTAGGTATGATTCGAATAATGTAGTGGCGAATGACACGCGTGACTGTAAAGAAATAGCGTAGAAATAATTTATCCTTGAACACAGTACTGTGGCAAGACCTACAGACCATAATAAATTGTGGCATCCCTTAAAACATTTGATGTGCGCTTTGATGATGACTAGCTCCTCACTTTCCTACAGTGTTAATCTCACAGCGCTACAGCATCTCAACGAGGCCAGACAGAAAATGATCGTAGAAAACAGAAAATCACCAAACTATCCTTGAAAATTGTTTTCTGCCATGTTTCCCACATAACCGCATCAAGTGGCCTATTTGTTTCACACTGAAATTAACGCACACTTTGAACATGGAGAAAGATTTAGACACTGGTCCCCATCTGTATTGTATTGTATTGTATGTGAACCAGAGACCTAGAAACGACGGAGAGGCTCCGTCCCTGCTGCAGCCACAGTGGTCCACAACCAGAAAACGACTACCGCAGTCCACTTCACCCTTCTGCCACCCCACAACGAATCCAGGGTTATTGTGTGGTTTGGCCCCCTGTGGACCCTCCAGGGAACGTCTCACATCAGACAAGTGTTTCAGTGGTAGAGTAACGGTGGTGCACACGTATGTGGAGAACTTGTTTGCGCAGCAATTGCTGACATAATGTAACTGAGGAGGAATAAGGGGAACCAGGTAGATGGAAAACCGCTTAACAATCATCCACAGAGTGGCCGGTTCACCGGACCTCGACACAAATCCGCTGGGCGGATTCCTGCTGGGGAACGGGCGCTCCTTCCCGCCCGGAAAGCCGTGCATTAGACTGCAGGGCCAACCGGGCGGGCTTGTCCACACCTACTCGAACATCAAATTTCAGCACACCAAAATTTAGAAGCAGGGTGACTTTTTCTGACAACTACAAGACCCTCTGTATAAGAAGACGTGATGTAGTGAAATTCGAGTTTTGGGCCATAACACTTGATTATTACCCCCTAACTATTGTTGTTGTTGTGGTCTTCAGTCCTGAGACTGTTTTGATGCAGCTCTTCATGCTACTCCATCCTGTGCAAGTTTCTTCATCTCCCAGTACCTACTATTCATCTCTTGGTTTCCCTCTACGGTTTTTAGCCTCCACACTGCCCTCCAATGCTAAATTTGTGATCCCCTGATGCCTCAGAAAATGACCTACCAACCGGTCCCTTCTTCTTGTCAAGTTGTGCCAGCAACTCCTCCCCAATTCCATTCAATACCTCCTCATTAGCTATGTGATCTACCCATCTAATCTTCAGCATTCTTCTCTAGCACCACATTTTGAAAGTTTCTATTCCTTTCTTGTTCAGACTATTTATCGTCCATGTTTCACTTCCATACATGGCTACACTCCAGACAAATACTTTAAGAAACGACTTCCTAACACATAAATCTATACTGGATGTTACCAAATTTCTCTTCTTCAGAAATGATTTCCTTGCCATCACCAGTCTAACCCCCTAACTAGTGAACCAGTGCTATGAATATGCAGACTGTAAACACAGAGTGACGCAACTCACCGAGGGCGAAAGACTGCTGTGCCACCAGGTGGTGGTGGAGTGTGTTGGGCAGCCGTGGGTGGCACAGCTGCGGCAGCTGTCCTGCCGTGGTCGCTGTGGGGCTGACTGTAGGTGCTGGGGCTGGACGCACCCCCTGTGGTGGCCGACGCACTGTAAAGTGGTTCAAATGGTTCTGAGCATTATGGGTCTTGACATCTGAGGTCATCAGTCGCCTAAGAACTACTTAAATCTAACTACCCTAAGGACATCACACACATCCATGCCCGAGGCAGGATTCGAATCTGCGACCGCAGCGGTCTCGAGGTGCCAGACTGTAGCTGCTACAACTGCTCGGCCACAGCGGCCGGCGGCGCACTGCACACAGAGGCACTGTGTGGGTGAGTGTGTTCACACAGAAGCCAAGAGACTGATTACTGCAGGTAGTACTGTTGGGGGACTGTCTATGGTGGTAACACTCTGCTTATGATAGTAGTGTGTTAGGTACAACAGTTGATTTTCTGGTGAGCCAATCACTTTATATACTCCTTCTTCTGAGTTCCCCATAGATTTAGCTTACCAAACAACAGGTTGTTCTAAATAAAACACAAATTAAAGATATGTACTGGGGCAGTCATACTGGAGTGGTACAGGAACTACTGGGCAGGACAGTCTGAATATATTATGACAACAATCACGTAGAATTTACAATGGAACTCTTTATAACACACTGTAATCATCTAATGGCGTCTGAAGACCTAGTAGCTCATTTGTCAGGGTCTAGCTGTAAGAGGCAGAGACCCTAAACATTTCAGAGAATGAAATGGCACAGAAAGGTGGCGGTCAATGGTCATCTTATTAGCAGTGGACCAGTAACTACGATAGTCTGCTTAGGGAAGGTCATAGGGTGTGTCTTAATAGAAGGAAATAGCGCAGCATACATTGGACAGCCTTTAGTAACGCCACAGACAACTTCAAGCAAACTGGATGGGCAGAGGTTTGACCATGGTACTGCAAGAAGACAATAGAGCGTTTTGACTAACTGAACCAACTCTCTGTGTGGCGTAGAACGGACTGTATCGAACTACAGCACACCTGACCAGAAAGGAGAAAGAAAACTTAGGGAAAGGTTCAAGACTGTTTGGATGTGTCTGGAGCAGTTGCAAGAACTAGTCTGTTCTCTTTTCGGGTGACCAGAGATTGTGTGAGACCTAAGCAGCAGTACAGTGCTGCACATGTTGTGCTTGAGTCACATTGTTTCCTGGATGCTTTCTGTATATGCTCTGAATATGAACTATGCTCTTCTGCTAGGAACGTAGTGTTGTTGTTGTTGTTATGATCTTCAGTCCAGAGACTGGTTTGATGCAGCTCTCCATGCCACCTCATCCTGTGCAAGGTTCTTCATCCCTGAGTAACTACCGCAACCTACATCCTTCTGCATCTGCTTAGTGTATTCATCTCTTGGTCTGTCTCTACCATTTTTACCCTCTACGCTGCCCTCCAATACTAAATTGGTGATGCCTTGATGCCTCAGAACATGTCCTACCAACTGATCACTTCTTCTAGTCGTGCCACAAATTCCTCTTCTCCCCAAATTCTATTCGGTACCTGCTCATTAGTTATGCGATCTATCCATCTTATTTTCAGGATTCTTCTGTAGCATCACATTTCGAAAGCTCCTATTATCATCTTGTCTAAACTATTTATCGTCCATGTTTCACTTCTATACATGGCTACACTCCATACAAATACTTTCAGAAAGGACTACCTGACACTTAAATATATACTCGATGATAAGAAATTTCCCTATTTCAGAAATGCTTTGGTTGCCATTTCCACTCTACTTCGACCATCACAGTTATTTTGCTCCCCAAATAGCAAAACTCATCTACTACTTTAAGGGTCTCATTTCCTTATCTAATTCCCTTAGCATCATCTCATTTAATGTGACTACATTACATTACCCTCGTTTTGTTTTTGTTGACGTTCCTCTTATATCTTCCTTTCAAGACACTATCCATTCTGTCCAACTGATCTTCCAGGTAACTTGCTGTCTCTGACAGAATTACAATGTCATCAGCAAACCTCGAAGTATTTATTTTTTCTCCATGAATTTCAATTCTTACTCCGAATTTTTCTTTTGTTTCCTTCACTGCTTGCACAACCTAGCACACTTCTTAAAAGTTTTAAGTAATTCCCTGGTACTGTTCTAGAACAAGAAACCAAGTTTGATACTGGCATTGCAGTTGTATTGCACATATGTAGTGAAAGAGTGGTGTTCAACACAACATAGTTCTAGTACCAATTTGTGAATAGCTGTTACTTTGATGGTAAGCTTTACTACAACGCAGGCGTACAGTGGTCGATAGTTGTACCACTGCAGTACCAGAAAGGCAAAGCTATGACTAAGTTGCTGCTGTCCTTGAAATCCAATGTTCCTGGCACTGGTAAGAGATGACACTCTCTCTCCTCATCTTTAACTTCTATTTATGCACCGTGGCAGAAGCTGAGAAGCCAAACCATTTTAAATGCCATTTTTTTTTCTATACAGGTTTACAGTGACCAACATAGTGTGCAGTATGAGAAGCAAGAACTCAGCAGTCCTTGATGCATCATAAACATCACTCTGTCTCATTCTGCAACGAGCAGCACATCTTTGTGTTAACAGTGAAAATAGCTCATGTTATATTTACAGTCAATCAGACCTTTATTGACAGGTACACATGCATTTTACCAGAAATTATATCTGCAAATAAGCATGCATCGCTAAGGTGCCAAAACAGATTATTTAGGTGCAAAAAGATTTTTCCCTACATGATTTTGTTTACTAACTTCGCTGCTTATAAATGGGGATCACTTTAGAGATTCGATGAACCTGTTTCAAGATGGTGAAGAAACAGCTGAGGGATACCTGCACATGGCGTGTGTAGCTGTCAGTAAAGGAACGTTTCATATTATAGAGATCATTGAGGAAACTCTCTTGGAAGGGATATCACAATACCGGGTGATCAAAAAGTCAGTATAAATTTGAAAACTTAAGAAACCACGGAATAATGTAGATATAGAGGTAAAAATTGACACATATGCTTGGAATGACATGGGGTTTTACTATAACAAAAAAAAACAAAGTTCAGAAAATGTCCGACAGATGGCGTTGGACAGCAAAACGTCAGTGACTGCGCATGACAATCGTGTATAAAAGGAGCTGTAATGACAGAGAGAGAATCAGATGCGCCAGCAGTCGCAGCATGTTGACGTTACCTGAAAAGGCGCTTTAGTGAAACTGTATTATCAGAATGGGGAATGTGCTAGTTCAGCGTTACGATCATATCGCCATAGGAAGAGGATTCCGTTGACAAATGCAGCTGTAGAGGGAATGATTTCGAAGTTCGAAGCCACGGGTTGTTTAGACGATAGACTCCGTAGTGCCGGACCGAGCACAAGGCGTAATGCTGCTGAGACAGTTCAGGAAGAAGTGGAGACTGTAGCGGGTTCGTCTATGCACGGGGAAGTCAGTGCTCGTGCAGTCGCACGTCGCACCTGCATGCCATACACTATTGTTTGGTTGGCACTTAGGCGTACCCTCCGATGCTATCCGTACAAAATCCGTCGACATCATGAACTGTTACCTGGCGATTTAGTGAACCGGAGGGCATTTGCGGTGTGGGCATTTGAAAAGATGGCGGAAGATGACGATTGGTTGAGTAACGTGTTGTGGAGCAACGAAGCTCATTTCACGCTCCGAGGGTCTGTCAACGCCCACAACAGCAGCATTTGGGCTACCGAAAATCCTAGAACTGTCGTGGAAACTCCATTGCACGACGAGAAAGTCACAGTATGGGTTGAATTTACCACATCTACCGTTATCGGGCCTTTTTTCTTCGAGGAGATGCGTGATTCTGGTTTTGGAACTGATACCGTGACGGGTGAGGGGTACGTAGATCTTACAGAATCGCTTCACCCCCAGCCTGGCTGATAAACACCTGCTGGAACGTATGATGTTCATGCAGGATGGCGTTCCACGCCATATTGCTAGGCGTGAAAGATTTATTGTGCCCGTCGTTTTGTGATGATCGTGTGCTCGGCCGCCACTTTCGTCATGCTTGCCCCCCCCCCCCCCCCCCAGGTCCCCAGACCTCAGTCCGTCAGATTGTTGACTTAGGGGGTTAGCTGAAGTCGCAAGTGTATCGTGACCGACCGACATCTCTAGGGATCGTGAAAGACCACATCCGATGTCAATGCCTCACTATAACTCGGGACATGCTTTACAGTGCTGTTCACAACATTATTCCTCGACTACAGCTTTTGCTGAGGAATGATGGTGGACATATTGTGTGGTGTCACCGCCAGACACCACACTTGCTAGGTAGTGGCCTTTAAATCGGCCGCGGTCCGTTAGTATACGTCGGACCCGCGTGTCGCCACTATCAGTGATTGCAGACCGAGCGCCGCCACACGGCAGGTCTAGTCTAGAGAGACTCCCTAGCACTCGCCCCAGTTGTACAGCCGACTTTGCTAGCGATGGTTCACTGACTACATACGCTCTCATTTGCAGAGACGACAGTTTAGCATAGCCTTCAGCTACGTCATTTGCTACGACCTAGCAAGGCGCCATATTCTTCAATAATGTGTTCTGAACTGATAATATTGTGAATCATGTACCGTCAAGAGCGACGTTTATCATTAATGGATTAAAGGTACGTATCAAACTAATTACGTCCGCTTTCTGAATTCTAATTCCTTGTCCCAAACCGCACGTCAGTATAGTTCTTCCCTCCTCACGCCAGCCTGCGTGAGGTAAAACGCGTGCATTTCGGCCTGCTCTCGTAATACGGTGTTGGCACTTCTGCGAACACAACATATTGAGCATTTCCTGTAAACAACATCATCTTTGCTTTGTCTTACTTTGTTATGCTAATTATTGCTATTCTGATCAGATGAAGCGCCATCTGTCGGCCATTTTTTGAACTTTTGTATTGTTTTGGTTCTAATAAAACTCAATGTCGTTCCAAGCATTTGTCAATTTGTACTTCTCTATCTACATTATTCCGTGATTCATTCAGTTTTCAAATTTATACTGACTTTTTGATCACCCGGTATATTGATGTCTGTACACTTGTAGGGAGATACATGTACAGATTTCGGAGAACAGAACAACGCCTTGTTCATGCATACCTGTTTTCTGCTGGTGGCCCTACAATCAGAGGGACCAACTCCAGCAGCTCCTGCGGGTATTTCTGCTTTGCATCTTTCCAGCTCTGTGTCAGCACCACCTGGTGCGTGTGGTCTTTTACAAACGCAGTGACAGCCTGCAGGAGTCTGGGGCAGGAGTGCCTCAGTGCGAGCACACCCAGAGCTGCCGCGTTCTCCAGTTCCAGCTGTGCGACCACCTGCTGCTCGCATGTGTCCTTCAGATCTGACAGCTCGTAAGCATTGGCAGCTTCCAGCAGTTGGGCGGCCATGTTGGTATGTTGGGGCGCCTGGAGGGTGTACGTGTAGGTCAGTAGTAGCCTGAGCACTGGGCCCTCCACGTTTTCCACCTTGACGTCTAACTCGTTGTTGTCGAACATTGACCTGAATACTGGGCTCCTCTTCTGCAGGACGGCCCTGTGTGCAGCCAGCCGCGTCTGCCCCGCCACTAAAGTCACGACGGCGCCGTCACCTGCATCCAGCAGGGCACCCAGGTCCGTGGCGGTGGTACCTGGAACTTCCTTCACGGCTGCCATGGTGGCTGATTCTGAAACACAGTGCGCTGCTCAGCCTATTGTCCTTACATAGAAACCTCAGTACTTATACGGGGCATAAACGGACATGTGTCAAGCAAGGACATGTGTCAAGCAAAAGTTAGTCAATGTTGACACTCACAAGTGAATTCTAACTATAGTGTATCCTTGCTGCCTCAAATTGATGCTACAGCCAAATAGCTCCAAATTTTGAACAACACTCTTTTAGAGTTCTTTTTCGTTTCAGCATCAATAGAGACCTCTTTTACTTTTATATTAATTTTTTTCTACAAATACCAACAAGACCAGAAAGAGCTATGGTAGTACTTTATTCAGCGAGTTTTCATTCTCTTTTCTCCCCTCGTTTAGGGAAACAACGATATTTCACAACTGAAACTTGTGTTACCGTGCTCTTACCCTTTACTGCAGTATGTTGTCTTGCTAGAGCACTGGCCGACCATCTGCGTTGACGCGAAATACACTCCTGGACATGGAAAAAAGAACACATTGACACTGGTGTGTCAGACCCACCATACTTGCTCCGGACACTGCGAGAGGGCTGTACAAGCAATGATCACAATCACGGCACAGCGGACACACCAGGGACCGCGGTGTTGGCCGTCGAATGGCGCTAGCTGCGCAGCATTTGTGCACCGCCACCGTCAGTGTCAGCTAGTTTGCCGTGGCATACGGAGCTCCATCGCAGTCTTTAACACTGGTAGCATGCCGCCACAGCGTGGACGTGAACCGTATGTGCAGTTGACGGACTTTGAGCGAGGGCGTATAGTGGTCATGCGGGAGGCCGGGTGGACGTACCGCCGAATTGTTCAACACGTGGGGCGTGAGGTCTCCACAGCACATCGATGTTGTCGCCAGTGGTCGGCGGAAGGTGCACGTGCCCGTCGACCTGGGACCGGACCGCAGCGACGCACGGATGCACGCCAAGACCGTAGGATCCTACGCAGTGCCGTAGAGGACCTCACCGCCATTTCCCAGCAAATTAGGGACACTGTTGCTCCTGGGGTACCGGCGAGGACCATTCGCAACCGTCTCCATGAAGCTGGGCTTCGGTCCCGCACACCGTTAGGCCGTCTTCCGCTCACGCCCCAACATCGTGCAGCCCGCCTCCAGTGGTGTCGCGACAGGCGTGAATGGAGGGACGAATGGAGACGTGTCATCTTCAGCGATGAGACTCGCTTCTGCCTTGGTGCCAATGATGGTCGTATGCGTGTTTGGCGCCGTGCAGGTGAGCGCCACAATCAGGACTGCATACGACTGAGGCACACAGGGCCAACACCAGGCATCATGGTGTGGGGAGCGATCTCCTACACAGGCCGTACACCTCTGGTGATCGTCGAGGGGACACTGAATAGTGCACGGTACATCCAAACCGTCATCGAACCCATCGTTCTACCATTCCTAGACCAGCAAGGGAACTTGCTGTTCCAACAGGACAATGCACCTCCTCATGTATCCCGTGCCACCCAACGTGCTCTAGAAGGTGTAAGTCAACTACCCTGGCCAGCAGGATCTCCGGATCTGTCCCCCATTGAGCATGTTTGTGACTGGATGAAGCGTCGTCTCACGCGGTCTGCACGTCCAGCACGAACGCTGGTCCAACTGAGGCACCAGGTGGAAATGGCATGGCAAGCCGTTCCACAGGACTACATCCAGCATCTCTACGATCGTCTCCATGGGAGAATAGCAGCGTGCATTGCTGCGAAAGGTGGATATACACTGTACTAGTGCCGACATTGTGCATGCTCTGTTGCCTGTGTCTATGTGCCTGTGGTTCTGTCAGTGTGATAATGTGATGTATCTGACTCCAGGAATGTGTCTATATAGTTTCCCCTTCCTGGGACAATGAATTCACGGTGTTCATATTTCAATTTCCAGGAGTGTACGTTCTCAGGATAGTAGGTGCAGTTGGACAGCAGCTTCTCCTCAACTATTCTGACATATTCCAACAGGATATCAGCCACCTATGCACAGAATTATTTATCAGAGCGGGTCATAGAGAATATGTCTTCCTTTCAGCTACCACATGTGCTACAGGTTTGTAACTGATGCCAAACTGCCACAGTGTAATGCAGGGTACTGATAACAGAAAGGAGTGTGACCACTGTAGATATAAAATCGCAGCAAATTATCCGCAGTCTGTAAATGGGTGAAGCATTTACAGCAGTCAGTGAGCAGCTGGACATAGGTATAGAAACACAGGTATTTGACCTGAAAGTTCGAAATGGTTCAAATGGCTCTGAGCACTATGGGGCTTAACAGCTGAGGTCATCAGTCCGCTAGAAGTTAGAACTACTTAAACCTAACTAACCTAAGGACATCACACACATTCATGCCCGAGGCAGGATTCAAACCTGCGACCATAGCGGTCGCGCGGTGCCAGACTGAAGCGCCTACAACCGCTCGGCCACCCCAGCCGGCTTACCTGAAAGTGAACAAGATACCAATTTCAAGTTAAATACAGTGGTTAAAGTATTGGGAAAGGCATACAACGTCTAAATATATAATTGTAAATCAAAGTTAACTATCTGTGACAAAGGAGGAAAAGCAAATGTTTGATTACATGTATATGACAAGCTACTGCTACAAGATGACCAGTTTGTTTTTGAAGTGGGATCACTACACATGTAAGAACCAAAGAAGAAATAGGAAGCACAATTTTCCAAGTCGAAAGAGCCTGCTATAGATAGAAAAACATATTATCCTCTAGAATTAAGTGCCCAAGAATCAGAGAAAGGTTTCTCATAACATGTGTGTGTAGTGCAGCAGGCTGTGAGACCTGACTCGAGAGGTTGGGGAAAGCACAAAACTGAATTAGTGTAAGGTGTGGTCATACAGGTGCATACTGAAAATCAAACAGACTGAAAAAGCCACAAGTAATGGTCACCTCAAAAAGCGTGAGATAAGACAAGTTTATGGGACACGACTGTAAAAATGATAATAAGATTATTATTGATGTGTTGAAAAATCATGTGAACCTAAAAATAATGTGTTGTGGAAGGAGAATGCCAGAAAGGCCATGCCTACAGTGCATGGGTCAAATTATAAAAGATGTCTTCACTGAGGAAAGACTTGAGAACTGAAGGTGTGCTGCTCGTTCTGGGGACTAAAGAAGAAAGAGAAGAAGAAGAAGAAGACCATAAATTCATTGCAAATGGGAAACTACGTAATTGACATTGTGACATTTTACCTGTAGCAGCTCTCATTACTAACTGTATGTGTCATATATTGTCATTTCAAAGTTTCTCAAATCTCACGTCAGCATTCATGATCTGTGTGTTTCTGGCAGCTGCAGTGTTGTTTTTCGTGGGGCACACAATTTTTCGGCTTAATATTCTCATTCTTACTGGCCTTGTTAGTGTTATCAGCTGCTATGATTTCTCTAAACGCGTGAATTTTACCTTTCACAACCAGTACTACCTTTTATGTACATTATCTTAACCACTTATTGTAAAATATATTTTTATTCTATTATATGAAGAAATTAGATTTATACTACTGTGAAAGAGAATTGTTGCTTCCAGAAATCTGAATATCACCAATCCTAAAAATTCATATTGGGGGTCTCCCTCATATTTGCCTCTTAAAAAAATCGTCTGATCCACATGAGTATAATGCTGATGTGTATCAAAAAATTCGACAGAAATAGATATATTCTTTATTTGTACTAAATAAACATTACTTTCTTCTTTTAAAGTTTTTGTCAGTCAATTTCCAGATGGCTAAATGTGAAAATGACAAGGCAATAAACTTCCACCTATCTTAGTGCCAGATCATCGGTACTTAAGCACAGGTAATGGCTCTTCTACCTGTCAAGAAATTTCTCCTTCATTATCTCACACATTACTGCAGTGTGATGCCTCATTGCGAGACAAATTCCAGTACTGCAGTAAGCAGTTCTTTGTTTTGATGTCTCAGTGAGTGGATAACTTCACAAATGATAAAAAAACATCTATGTTAGGGTGAGACCGTTATCCATTTACTGCAGTGCTACACATATTTACAGAGGTTTCCGCCACACACACGTTCCAGGTGAACTACTGAATTTCTGAGGCTTGAATAGCAGCTGTTAAGCCGATTTTCAGCTTTGAAGTGGATGAAATACCACTTTCTTAATGGGGTTGAAGGCACTCTATTGACATGTTTTAAGATGTTTCTATTTTGTCTCAATGCATCTACGAGGTATGTTTCCACATAGGATTATGTTTATAATGTGAGATGCTACCTCTATACCTGCAATTCTGTCAAGTTTGTTTGTACATACACTGACATACTGAGTACTGTTATAATTTAGCAGTTCCTTTTCTTTTCTTTTTGCAGGCTTGTGGAGTGAGTACTGCTGAATTCAGTCCATTTGGAATATGCGTGTAAGCTGCAGAACATAAAACAGTAGCTAATTGTTCGTTACTACACTATGTGATTAAAAGTAACAGGACACCTGGCTGAAAATAACTTACAAGTTTGTGGCGCCCTCCATCGGTAATGCTCGAATTCAATATGGTGTTGACCCACCCTTAGCCTTGTTGACAGCTTCCACTCTCGCAGACATGCGTTCAATCAGGTGGTGGGAGGTTTCTTGGGGAATGGCAGCCCATTCTCCACGGAGTGCTGCAGAGAGGAGAGGTATCGATGTCGGTCGGTGAGACCTGGTGCGAAGTCGGCGTTACAAAACATCCCAAATGTGTTCTATAGGATTCAGGTCAGCATTCTGCGCAGTCCAGTCCATTACAGGGATGTTATTGTCGTGTAAACACTCCGCCACAGGCCGTGCATTATGAACAGGTGCTCGATCGTGCTGAAAGATGTAATCGCCATCCCCGAATTGCTCTTCAACAGTGGGAAGCCCGAAAGTGCTTAAAACATCAATGAAGGCCTGTGCTTTGATAGTGCCACACAAAACAATAAGGGATGCAAACCCCCTCCATGAAAAACACGACAACACCGTAATACCACCGCCTCCAAATTTTGCTGTTGGCATTAAATACGCAGGCAGATGACGTTTACTGGGCATTCGGCATACCCATACCCTGCCACATTTTGTACCGTGATTCGTCACTCCACACAACATTTTTCCACTGTTCAACCATCCAGTGTTTACGCTCCTTACACCAAGCGAGGCGTCGTTTGGCGTTTACCGGCGTGATGTGTGGCTTATGAGTAACCACTCACCATGAAATCCAACTTTTTTCACCTCCCGCCTAACTGTCATAGTACTTGCAGCAGATCCTGATGCAGTTTCGAATTCCTGTGTGATGGTCTGGTTAGATGTTTGCCTATTAACACATTACGACCCTCTTCAACTGTCGTCGGTCCCTGTCGGTCAACAGACGATGTCAGCCTGTACGCTTTTGTGCTGTTCGCATCCCTTCACGTTTCCAATTCACTATCACAATGGAAGCAGTGGGGCTAGGGATATTTAGGAGTGTGGAAATCTCGCTACAGATGTGTGACACAAGTGAAACCCAATCGCCTGACCACGTTCGAAGTCCGTGAGTTGCGCAGAACGCCCCATTCTGCTCTCTCATGATGTCTAATGACTATTGAGATCACTGATATGGAATATGTGGCAGTAGGTGGAAGCACAATGCACGTAATATGAAAAATGTATGTTCTGGGGGGTGTCTGGATACTTTTGATCACTCAGTGTATGTAAGTGGGACAGGAGGGCCCCAGGAGGTTCCTAGGCTGGACTACTATAATTTACTACCCTTTTTTACTTGCGTTCTACTTCAAGCCAAAACATAAATTTTCCAATTCTGGGAGCATAAACCAGTGGCTGAAATACTATGCATGTTAGCGCTTCAGTGTGAAACCGCGCGACAGCTACGGTCGCAGGTTCGAGTCCTGCCTCGGACATGGATGTGTGTGATGTCCTTAGGTTAGTTAGCGTTAAGTAGTTCTAAGTTCCAGGGGACTGATGACCTCAGATGTTGAGTCCCATAGTGCTCAGAGCCATTTTTTGAACTATGCGTGCTAGGCAAGAAAGCATGAGGCATCTGCAGAACTTGGACACCGAGACTGTGAACCTGTCGCAGGCAGCAATCTGTCTATATTACAGCCTTTCAGGGCTGCCCCATCCAGAGATAGAGAGAGGAATTATCGACTGACAGAACAATACAGCCCCGTCACATGGAGAAACTGTGAACGCAAACAAGAGGAGCAGCTCGTGCAGAGCCTCTACTCACCGCAGAGCCAGGAAGGAGTGACGTCACGAAGTGAGCTCAGCACGGTAAGCTGCCCGAGAGCCGCTGGACTCTTTCAGTGTCTGCGGCTTATATGCCTTACGGCGGCGGCTGCGGCCACGTGACGTCACCGCGTCATGCACTTGTCTCACGTGTCACAGTAAGGAGGTGACGCGTGTAGGTTCATCATTTATCTGGAGTGTTTACTGCAAGATACGAGAGGCTCAAACCAAGACCGCGGTGCTCGATTAAGATTATGTAATCTATGAACATTCCTAAATACGTCTGGTATTGATAAATGCAAAACATCGGAATTTTTTTTGTATCATAAAAAACTCGGCCCTAGGTGACTGAAAATACTGTCGTGATCTGGATTTGAACGGCATCGAACAGTCCAACAAACTACCTTTGGCTTCTGCCTTTGGTTCTTCAACCGACGTTTGATTGCCAGCACAAGTGACTGGGATAATCAAAGTTTCACCCTTCATTGTTGGTGGAGGGTTCAAACGTGTAGCTTTGAGAATCCTAGCCACTCGACTTGCCGAAACGTAAGTGAAATCGTCAAACAGATGTCAGACAAAGAATCTGAGAGAGAAAATAACAACAAGTAGCAAATTTATGTCAAGCAGTCTGTTTCATCATTTTCTGCACAATGGGTATGTTTGTATCTCTGATGCTTTTTGGTCAGTACTGTTCTACTTGAGTGAATAGTTTGCTGTGAAATTTAGAAGGCAGCACATACTTCTCATGAAAATTTACTGGGTGACCAAAAAGTCAGTATAAATTTGAATACTGAATAAATCACGGAATAACGTAGGTCGACAGGTACAAACTGACACATACTTCTAATTACTTGGGGTTTTATTAGAACCAAAAAAGTACAAACGTTCAAAAAATTTCCTACAGATGACGCTTCATCTGATCAGAATAGCAATAATTGGCATAACAAAGTAAGACAAAGCAAAGATGATGTTCCTTATAGGAAATGCTCAATATGTCCACCATCATTCAAAAATAGCTGCCTAGAGGAATAATGTTGTGAACAGCACTGTAAAGCATGAACAGAATTATGGTGAAGCATTGGCGTCGGATGTTGTCTTTCAGCATCCCTAGAGACGTCGGTCGATCACGATACACTTGCGACTTCAGGTAACCCCAAAGGCAATAATCGCACTGACTGAGGTCTGGGGACCTGGGAGGCCAAGCATGACGAAACTGGCGGCTGAGTACACGATCCTCACCAAACGACGCGTGCAAGAGATCTTTCACGCGTCTAGCAATATGGGGTCGAGCGCCATCTTGGATAAACATTGTAAGTTTAAGCAGGTGTTTATCAGCCAGGCTGGGGATGATGCGATTATGTAACATATCGGTATACCTCTCACCTGTCACAGTAGCAGTTTTGCTGTCCAGCGCGATCTGTCGGAAATTTTGTGAACTTTTTTTTCTAGTAAAACCCCATGACATTCCAAGCATGTGTGTCAATTTTTAGCTCTCCGTCTACATTGTTCCATGGTTTATTAAGTTTTCTAATTTATACTGACTTTTTGATCAGCCTGTATATGTTTTGACGGTATGTTCAATTATTCTACACTGTTGCCCATTAAAATTACAACAGCGGGAACGTCCCTCGCCTGTGCATTATGTTTAACTGATCTCGAAAGACAGCTATAGATAAGCTGCTCCGTTCTGTTTGAACTCTGCACCAGAGATGGTCAGTTGTAGTGGCCAGCCTCCAGTCTCGGGACACCACAAGGCCAGACGTCTCCAGTGGCTGAGATGTCTTTGGGATGCGCCAGCCAGGGGAGTCAAACACCTACTCTGAAAAGGTAGGTCAAAACAGAACAGGCAATATGCACTCTTGGGTTATCTTGTTCGAAGGTAATGAGCCATGGTGGCTCCCTTTTGCCAAATCTCCTGCTGTGAGCACAAGAGTACTAGTGTTCTTCCTCACCACAGAGAGCCCCTTCCAGCTAGATGGCGTGGCCATGCTGCCTCGAATGGCTGGGCGGTTGAGGTCAGCGGCAGTATGGTTTGTGGCATCGAGCTCGGCCCTTCTGCAAGTGATGGGCTGAGTGGGTACCAGGTTTGGTCACGTCAGCTGCTAGTATTTGGTGCGAGGCCTGTTCACACGAGTTCTCCGACGTTATTACTGAATGTGCATTACATTAAATGATCTTGACCCATTGTGTTCCTTGAGTGCCATAATTTGTTTCATTTGTATGTCTAAGTAATTTTCTTCTCATTTGGGGATTCATTTTGTATGGATAAATTTAGAGACAGGCTGGAGTTATGGAGATTCTGGTTCATTAGGTGGTTTGGCGTTTGGATTATGGGATTAGTGTGCTCTACATCAGCTTAGAGCGATTGGGACCGATTAAGCACGATAGGCTGGCTAAGGAGAAGGCGATATTGATGGTGTCTCGGTTTCTTTCCTGTCCCAGTACCTTACCACCCACTGCTGAGCACAATCGAGTGGCTGCAATGCCTGAGATGTGGTGCTAGTAATCGTTTTGTTAGTTGTTATGCTCAGCAGGAAATCTGACAGGGTGAAACATTTAAAATTGTATAAATGATTGGTTACTGCTTGTATGGAGAACTGTCGATTCCTGTGGACGTGGCGCCTGCTAAGGAAATCCTTTCCTGAAGGAACATACTATTACAGGAGACTGTGAAATGGACTACTGGTGGCGCAACTTTGACGCTCGCTTTATGTGTTCCAGCATTACGGCTGCTGTGAAACACGCAGAGGCCGCCAAACATGTTGCCTCCACGGTTCTCTTGTGCACAGGACGCCTGTGTGCATCGAATGCCGATATCACCTTCGCCAAGGCTGCTGTCTCCTGCATCACCTCATCGTGCAGCCTGCCTCAGTGGCCGAGCGGTTCTAGGCGCTACAGCGACCGCTACGGTCGCAGGTTCGGATCCTGCGTCGGGCATGGATGTATGAGATGTCCTTAGGTTAGTTAGGTTTAAGTAGTTCTAAGGTCTAGGGGACTGATGACCACAGCAGTTAAGTCCCATAGTGCTCAGAGCCATTTCAACCATTTTTCATCGTGCATATAATTAAGTTATGTAACTTTGTTTCGGGATTCTCTCGCAGTAATTGTGATACTTTTGTTCTATTTTCCTTTTTTAAAAAGGCATGTTAATCCATTTCGTGCATCAATTCGCATGAGTTTAAGAGTTTCACTCTGTTGGGTTAATGTTTCGCAGAACCGTGGACGGCCGTCTCCCAGGTTGTTAAATTTGATTATCTGGTCATGTATTAGTTTTTGAAGTGACATTATTGGCCTTTTCTTAATTTCTTTAATTTTTTGTAAGATTTTATCATTTTGTACTGGCTACGTTTTCTTGATTAAAGTCGGTTTTAGGTATATCGGCAATCCGCCAATGGGACGCATTTATAAGAATTGTCCATTATCCATAATATTCTTTGATTTACACTGAACAAAGAAACTGATATAAGCTTGAATATTCAAATACAGTTGTATGTAAACAATCTGAATACGGCGCTGTGTTCGGTAATGCCCATAAGACCACAAGTGTCTGACCCAGTTGTTAGACCAGTTATTGCAGCTACAATGTCAGGTTATCAAGATTTAACTGAGTTGAACGTGGTGTTATTATCAGGGCAGAAGCAATGGGACATATCATCTCCGAGGTAGCAATGAAGTGGGAATTTTCCCGTACGACAATCTCACGAATGTACTACGAATATCAGGAATCCGGTAAAACATCAAATCTCAGACATCGCTCCAGCCAGAAAAAGATCCTACAAGAACGCGACCAATGACGAGTGAAGAGAATCGTTCAACTTGACACAAGTGTAACCCTTCCGCAAATTGGTTGCCAATTTCAATGCTGGGCCATCAACAAGTGTCAGCTAGCGAACCATTCAACAGAACATCATCGATATGAGCTTTCAGAGCCGAAACCCCCACTCGTGTACCCTTGATCACAGCGTGACACAAAGCTTTACTCCTTGACTGAGCCTGTCAACACTGACCGAAAACATGTTACCCTGTTGGACGAGTCTCGTTTCAAATTGTATCAAGCGGATGGACGTGTACAGCTATTGAGATAACCTCGTGAATCCATGTATCCTTCATGCCAGCAGGGAACTGTTTAAGAAGGTGGAAGCTCTGTAATTATGTGGGATGTGTGCAGTTGGAGTGATATGGGACCCCTGATACGTCTAGATACGACTCTAACAGGTGACACGTACATGTGCATCCTGTCTGATCATCTGCATGTATTCATATCCATTGTGCATTCAGACGTGGTTGGACAATTCCAGCAGGACAATGCGACACCCCATGCATCCAGAATTTCTAGAGAGTGGCTCCAGTGGAGATCAAACCCTTCCGCTTCCTACAGAACTCCCCAGACATGAAAGTTATTGAGCATATTTAGAATGCCTTGCAACGCCCTGCTCAGAAGAGATCTTTGCCCCCTCTTAGTCTTACGGATTTATGGACAGCCTTGCAGAATTCATGGTGTCAATTCCCTCCAGCACTACTTCAGACAGTAGTCGGGTTCATGCCATGTCGTGTTGCGAGACTTCTGTGTTCTCGCGGAGGACCTACTCGATATTAGGGAGGTGTACCAGTCTCTTCAGTGTACATTAGTAAGGATCCAGATTGTAGATTTGAATTGTCGTATAAGATTCTAGAAGGCCAGCTGATCTACTTTATCGGAATAATTACGCCGCATGTTGGAACTTACATTTCATTTCATTTTTTTTCCTTAATGAGTAAACGCAGAGGAAACTCAATTACTTCTGGTTCAAGTTCGATTTCAGTGGCCTGTGGCCTTATTCTTAACCTTCCGTCGCTCCCGGCTGTTCAGTTTGATAGAATTTTGCAGCAACTGGCAGCACTAGCGTCTTCTAGCTAGTAGCTCCCCTTCTCCGAATGCTTTCCAGTGTTGCGTGCTTCAGTATCAACGGGACTGCTCTGTTATCGAGGTACTTGCTGTTTGCTCAGTTTGATACACCGCGCCCGTTCCCGTTACATTTCAACAGGTAATTTCCTTGATTATCAACATAACTTAGTAAATAGTGGAAAGCTAATTTAGAATGTAAAATGCACTTATATTCTTTTTGGAGCGTTTAGTGGTCTTTTTCAGTTGTCTGAATACCGAGTATCAAATTAATCCACCGCGCCCGATTGCGTTTTCTATAGGAATTCTATGGTTTTAGGTGGAGTGCATTTCATGATGGCAGGCTACAATTATATAACCTGCTCGACCCAAATGATGTTGCAGAAATCCAAAAGATGCTATTCGAAGAGGATAACAATGAATTTCAAGAGGATTTTGATGACGAATTGTACACAGATGGTGATGACTTAGTTGAAGTCCGGCCAGATGATTCAGAAACAGAGGAAGAAGACAGTGAAGATGGCGAGGAAGTTCTTGAGGAAAACGTGCATTACTATATTGGAAGGGACAAAGAGACAAAATGGGATTTCCACCATCGCAGAGAGTACGATTCAGGGCTCTAAATACTATTCGGAAGTTACCTGGACCTATAGGTGTGGCAAAAGCAGCGAAAACGCTTTTGGAAAGCAGAAATGGCCTCATAGACGACGAAATTTTGTCTGCTATAGTTTTATGTACAATTCGGTATATTGATAGCGTCAAAGCTCCATTCCAGTGTGAGACAGAGGTAACACAAATCGAAATTATTGAATGGAAAGCCTTCATCGGTCTCTTATTTTTAGCTCGAGTAAACAAAGTAATACAAGAGACTTAGGATTTGTGAGGGAACTGATGAGGATGGCATTGAGAAATTTCGCCTCGTAATGAACGTAAAACTTTTCAAATTCATTATGTGATGTCTTAGATTTGACAAAAGTGCAACTCGCGACGAAAGAGGACGATTAGACAAGGTAACAGCGATTCGGGAAATATTTACTATATTCGTACAGAACTGACAGAACTCCTATACCCTCAAAGAAAATGTTACAGTAGATGACAAACTGGAAGGATTCCGTGGAAGGAATACCTATCAAACCAAACAAATATGGGATTAAGATATATGCTCTTGTGGATTCCCAAATATTTTATCTGTATAACTTGCAAATATACGCTGGGTTGCAGCCAGAACGATTATATCACATAAGCAGTAAACCTTCTGATATTGTTCTGCGACTATGTGAACCCATTTATCAGTCAGGTCGAAATGTGACAGCAGACGACTGGTTTACTAGCATTGGCTTGATAGAAGAGGTACGAACGAAAAATCGTTCTTTCATTGGAAAAGCAAAACGAGGATAATGTAATGTAGTCGTATTAAGTCGGGTGATGCTGAGGAAATTAGATAAGGAAATGAGACACTTAAAGTAGTAAAGGAGTTTTACTATTTGGAGAGCAAAATAACTGATGATGGTCGAAGTAGAGAGGATATAAAATGTAGACTGACAATGGCAAGGAAAGCGTCTCTGAAGAAGAGAAATTTGTTAACATCGAGTATAGATTTAAGTGTCAGGAAGTCGTTTCTGAAAGTATTTGTATGGAGTGTAGCCATGTATGGAAGTGAAACATGGACGATAACTAGTTTGGACAAGAAGAGAATAGAAGCTTTCAAAATGTGGTGCTACAGAAGAAAGCTGAAAATTAGATGGGTAGATCACACAACTAAACAGTGGGTATTGAATAGAATTGGCGAGAAGAGGAGTTTGTGGCACAACATGACAAGAAGAAGGGACCGGTTGGTATTCTAAACATTAATGGTGGTGTCTGATTGTTCTATATCGTGTCTCCCTACCACTTTCGCTCTGAGCGTGTTTTTTAGGGAATTGACTAGTTTGAACCTGGGACCTGTTGCTGGTAAGGAGACGCCAGACCACACATGACGTGTAGAATTCAGAAGAGTTCAGTGAGACTAGCGATGATATAACCAAATACTTAATTATTTCAGCGTCAGCTCCACTGCACTCCCTGTAAAAGAATCTTAATACTAACTAAATTTAGTGGAAGGGGTTCAACGCTTTCCTATTTTTAGTTAGCTGGTAAAATAACGTCGAAAAAGCAGTTCAGTTTACTATTGGAAATTTTATTCTACTCAAAAAACATTGTTTATAAATTGCACTATTGATAAAATGAAATGTTTCAATACAGGATGGTGAAAACCAACTGCGTTCAACAAAAATGTGAACGAATATTCCCTGAGTGGGTTTCCAAGTTCTACAATGGATCGAAGGATGACCTATGCCATATCACGTCTATAATCTAGGTTTAAATTAAGTTTCACAAAAGAGAAAACTATCAAAATGGTCTACAGTGACCCTCAATTATCTTTAATTACTTATCTAACTTGTCGTAAATTAGAGTGGCTGATGTGGCTTCTCAATAACTATGTAACAGAAAAATCATCGCGTTTCAGATCTTAACTTCAAGTGGCAAATGTGAACACCATGAATTTTAATTAACGATCGACACTAGTATTACCCAAAAAGGGGGTGTAACAGATGAGACTTCTGCAGTTCTGAGTGAAGCCTTATGCGCTCAAAAATGCGGCATCGTGTGTGTTTATTACCTTGTCGGTGTTTAGGCAGCGTCAGAGCGGCAGCGGCCGCCGCAACAGCCATCCAGCTCGCCCTCTCGGAACTAACTCTTTTCCTAACTTCTCCTTACTACAATTTACAGAAGTTGGTTTAAAAAAAACTATCTGGCTGATTTCATCTGACCAATCAGGATCTCACTGTTAACCTTAAGCTCCGCCTACAAAAATTCTGTCTATCCAATGAGAAACGTTATGCTTTTCGTGGTGGGGCAATGTTTTTAAAGTTTGCAACGTAACAGAGACGCGAAAAAGTCTCACGCTAAAACTTTCAGGTGGTGTGGCCCTTTTTGTGTTATTGTAAGATATGTACTGATTTTCTGGAGGGATCTAGCTTTTAACATGGGCTGGGGGGGGGGGGGGGGGGTAGTCGTTGACATAACAGAGACGCAAAAAGTTTCACGCTAAAACGTGCGGGTGGTGTAGTCTTAGCGGTAGGCTGGCAATGTGGGTGTCCAGTCCGTCCCTTATCGTAGGGCCTTCTAGTTTAACATGGTTCTGCTCTCGGCTTCTGTTCTTGTTTCTTCCCTCGGAATTGCGTCTGTCTCACGGTGGGAAGGTATGTAATGCATTTAGGCATTCTTGTGTTAGTCTGTGGTATTCCCATTTGCTCACTCGTTACTCGTAATACTTTGGTTAATTTAATGTCACCATTTATTCGGAGCTATGTGACATACTGCTGGATTTACTTATCATGTCAGGGTTTTCATGGAAGGCGTTGGATTTGCCTGACACCTTACATATCACCACCCTTCAAACTTAATTTTTGCACTGAATTTTGCAATGATTGAATCGTTGTCTAAGTCAGTCAAAAATTTTCTAATTTATCTAAATTTTGTTGCATACTGTTCAGCCACATTATTTTGTTCTATGCTAGTTTGTATTGCTAATTTATATTTTTATATTCTTCCACATTATAATTAAAAATGACAAGAGAAGAATATTTTATGTTATTATCAATTTCTTATAATTTTATTTCTTTATTTAAGCATGAAGTTTGTTTTTTAAGAAGTTTGTTATCGAAAGTGAGGATTCTTTCACATCGATTTTCTTAGAAATATTGTTTTTATAAATGTAGTAATTAAGTAAAATCTATTCCTAACACCTTTTCTAAATATCATGTACAAGTAAAATGTTTTTGTTTCTAGTCACTCCTTTCAACAAATAAGAATTATTTCCAAGAATTGCTTTGACAACGAAATATACATACACAAGTATTGAGACATTATCCTAACAAATGGTACAAATGTTAAAAAAAAGGGAAAACATCTAACAAGATAAATTTTCATTCTTTGTTTTTATAAGGAGAAAAATTAGTAAAATATAGTTATTCTTTCATTTTTATGAGGAGAAAATAAGTGGCACATTGTTTCTTTATATACTGTCCATTTCAGAAGTAATGACTTGTTTTTATCGATAGTCTTTTTTTTACTTAAGTCCATAGCCAATGACTGTTAAGAAGTAGTTTATTAGCTGTCTGGTGTCCTTAACTTATTTAGTTTTTCACACGCTTCTTTTGCACAATTCCTACATCACATAATTCGATTTCACACATTCACACAATCCTATGAATGTTTAAGCATGAGGTTGGCGAATGTTTTTGCACAAAGGTGATGGACTTGAGCGAGATGGATGTGGGCAAGTATTTGATGTACAGCTTCGTTCATCGTTCCTTGTTGGCTTTGCAAGTGTGTGGGTTCTGTTGTGGAGGTCCCATAATGGAATGGAGCTGTGAGTGCAGAATCTCGTGGTTTACTGGCTTTGTATGCGTGAAAGTCATCGTTATGTGTCGCTGAAAGCGGTCGTTTTTCGTTGTAATACTTCACAGACGACTAGTTTACAATAGGATTGGGATTTGGGAAGGTATGTCGTCTATTCTTCACCCATCTTCTTTCTTGGTCTCAATCTTGCGAATCTTCAACTTCTGTTCTTCCTGCTTTTTCTCTGCTTCTTACTTGCTTCTTGGTTCTTCTCTGTGCAGGATATGGAAATATTTATTGATAACTAGTCGCTTTGAAGTTGTCCTCCTAGTAACAGTTTGATAAATTCTTTGTGCGTTGTAACAACCCCACCAAATAAAATAACATGAATAATACTCTCATTTAGCGTAACTACACAACAGTGAAAATATAATACAATGTGACAAACATATAACCTTCCAATAATTGACAGTCAATTTAACCTGGTAAATTTTGAACGTCAGCAATGCTGCGTCATGGCCCTGATGAATCATTCTGAATAAACTGAAAAATATTACCTTAATTACATCGCCGGATAACGCGTTTATATCTGCTCCTATAAGAAATTTTCCTGGCGCAGCTAAGTACAATGCTGGCCGATAGATGTGTCTTATAAAAAAGGAAAGAACTGAATTTTCTTTTCAATTATCGGGATTGCCAAGGATTGGAGAAATTAGTGAATGCTTTAAATTGAGATTAATGTCAAAAGTTACTTTTTTATGAGAAAGATTATTATTAACAGATTTTTTAAAACATTTACATGGGACTTGATGTAACAATAAAACATATGCGCGAGGTTGCTTTTACCTTATCCTATAACGCTCAGGCTCCGCCGTCGCTGCACACGACTGGCCCAGCCAACACGATACACCAGACCAGACTGCTCGCAAGCAACAACATACTGCTACACAGTTCCTATTGCAGTCAATACTGCTCTTTGGTCTCAGATTCTCTTCTAGCTTACATATCGCAGGCAGCGCGTGAGCAATACATCGAAATTACATCAGCTCGATTGCGCTAGCAACAAATTCTTTAATTGTGGACCTCTTACATAACCCTCCACTGGGGGGCAAAAATTTGGCAGCAATGGTGAGTCAATTGGACTTGCCATGAGCAACAAATTTTTCTATAATCTATTTAGTTACTGTGTTTACAGTCACAGAGTATATACATCATTGATAAGTGCAGAACATATTAAGAAATAAACAGAGTGCACATGCACTAAGTACAAAACATATTCAGAAATGACAAAGTATATACGCAATGAGAACAAAATATATTAACAAAATAAAGTGCACACGCACTGAGTACAAAACATATTCAGAAATGACAAATATATACACAATGATTACAAAATATATTAACAAAATAGAGTGCACACGCACGATAAAAGTTTTTATCATTTTACAGGAATGAAATGCACTGTATAAGCCTTTACTATTTTGCAGGAACTAGGAAAGGAATGGGAAGGATTGCATCATGGTTGTAGCACAGTAGGTTGCACATAGCTGCACTGAAAGTCCATATCTTTCTACAGAAGCACAACACCAAGTGAGACCATCTGAAGTTCTCTTCCCTGAAGTATTTATCAGTGTAGCCAAGACACTGAAATGTTGTATTAATATTCAATGTCATCATTTTGGTAGTACATTAGGTACACCAAACAGTGGGACCATAATAACATCTCCATCGTTCAAGGTGGTGGACAGCTTGATATGTCAACACCATATTCTTGTAGAATCCATACTCTTACAGCAATATAGTGCTCCATGATCATGAGGATGGCCAGAATAAACGGATATTGCTGTAATTGCTGGTAATTAGGTCAGAATGTGAAGGACATTAACTCTTATGCTAGTATCACAGAATTACACTAGTGTATCAACCGATTTGAATAATTATTGGCACTCATTGGTTAGTTACTGAACATTTTTCTGCATTATTCAGAAGTCGTCATTCAAAGCCAGACTTAATTAATGGCATAGCATTTATGCATAAGTCATCATATTACAGTAATCAGTGGCATTCATTGGCCAGTTACAAAGTATTCATATAGTGTTACAAAACATTATTCAGTGTTATTCACAAGTCATCATTTAAAACAGGAGCTACTGAGTGTAGCATCAAGCTACTGGTGTTTATATATGAATCATGTAAGTGACGTAAGACATATTTAAAATATAAGACATTGGAAGTATTACTCAAGGTCGGTAGTCCAATAATACATAGACATAATGGAATCAATACATAGAAAATTTGCATTATCTTTAGGACTAAAAATATATCTTAACCTGGTAGCATTATTTAGTTGTATACTGGTAATAGTTGGGACTCGTAATAATTTATTTATTTTTGCTAGCAATGCATTGCACTGGCATAGATAATTAATTGCTGGGACATGAAAATATTTGCTTTTGACTTATTGCTGGAAATAAGGATTATTAACGTCATTCGTCATGAGTCAGCTGTAGCAAGGTTATGAAACAAGAACAGTATATGTGATCACATTCATAAATAATAGACACAACTGGGTAAAAAAAATGCAAGTACTAGAACAGGTTTAATAACTAACTACTTATAGCATATTATGTCAGGAAAAGCTTCTCCTGGAAAAAAATACAAAATGGATTATTGAGCTGAAAGAAGAAATACATATTATGCTAAAAAATAGTGAACTTCTAATTAACAGGTCATGAAACGTGTACTTAATATCTATGTACTCTAGCTGTCGTTCCCAAAACATTCAGTCATTATACTATGCGACATAAAACATACTGTCAAAAGGAACTGCAACAAATACTTAAATAACTACATAGCATTTCTTAACTAACAGTAAATATATAAATCTCATCATTATCATCATCAGCAAAGAAAAACTTCATTATTCATATTAGCATATTCTTTATGTAACTATTCATCATCATTTATTGTCATCTGCAAAAAATAGACACTTCATTATGCATATTCATATTACCATTTACTGCATACATTACTTCATATAGTATACAGTTTCTTACTCCTAGCATATTTCATCACTAAAATTAACATCTGTAGTTCTGTCTGACAGTCTGCATCAATCGCCTTGTATTCTGAAAGAAAAATAATTACTCAAGACTGCTATCATACGATGTGTACAGTATATTCTGGTTAATGCTTGTTAATTCTGATCCATTTACTCTTTATGACATAGTATTGCATTTTCTTTCCTTCATTCTGATGGTAAAATTTCCATTTCATAGTAAACCACTGTGGTTGTTTAATTCATTTCTTTTACACGGTATTGCTTTCTGAAAAATGATGAATATGGATTAATATCTTGCATTTAATTCATATAGCCATCAAATAAAGACTTGTTCCTAGTAAAATATTTAAGCATACAACATAGCATGACAGAAAACATATTAGGTCAAAAACATAGACAGTTTTCAAGTGCAAAAAATGTACACACAATATCATAATGTAGCAACAAAAAATGTAAAATAGTCAAGATGTTGAGATATCATAATGCAAAATGTCAATGTCAACTGGTGTTTGTTACATCGTAAACATTTCAAAGTGTATACAGACAAAAACTCTACTTTCGATAGGAAAACAATCATACATACACAAAAAATCGAAAATGTGCACTGTCTGATATATAACGACAAGAAAAGCGACCTGCTAACCTTACCTTGCCGGGCACTTGTCAGAAAAAAATATGATAATCTTCAGTAAATAATCACATAAATATAATTGCGTGAGTGGTCATATAAATATCAGGAAATGGCGGTACAGTGTGATAAATCGTAAAGTATGTTCATTCAATAAAGGGTTTAATGTTGGAAATATGGTGATTGCCCTTGCTTTTTCTGGTTCTCAAAGTTTCAACATGTACCACATTGGGATGAGGAATTCTGCGAATTCTGTATGGACCTGCGTATAGAAGTTCAAATTTACTGCATCTACTCTTTCCTCTGTTGGATAAATAGTGTGTGCGTACTAATATCTTCTGTCCAATGTGGAAGTCACCGCGTGTACAAACCTGTTTGTGCTGTCGTCTCCGGCGCTCTGCGGCACGTTTGATGTTGTTGAGCGCAATCTCAATTATTTCATGGTGGCGTAGTCGACCAGATGTAGGAAAGAATACTAATTCTTTAATTTTGTTAGGTGGTTCAACATTTTTCAATATAACAGTCGGAGATAGCATAGTGGATTCATTTGGTATGGAGTTAATTACATCCTGGATGAGAGTATTTGTGTATCCCAATCAATATGTCTTTTATGGCAGTACATTCTACACAGTTTACCAATTTCTTTCATCAGTCGTTCACAAGGGTTCGAAGAAGCGTGATACTTGGATATATAGATCGGAGAAATGTTTCTAGCTCGTAATATACGTGTCCATATCGCAGATCGAAATTGTGGTCCATTGTCGGAAATTACTTTCAATACATGCCCTACATGAAATAAAAAATGTTTTACAAATGCATTCGAAATAGATTTAGCAGTAGCTTTGCGCAACGGAGTGAAGGTAACAAATTTCGAAGTGAGTTCAACAGCGACAAAGATGTAGCAAAAACCTCTATTATTTCAGGGAAGCGGTCCAAAAATGTCTACAGCGGCCATGTGTCTCAGTTTAACAGGTACAATGGGATGTAACGGAGGAATATGTGAAGTCGTGTCTGATTTAGCTTTCTGGCAGGTTTTACATGACGCTAAAACTCGTCGAATATGTTTCTCCATGTTGGCAAAATAACAGCTCTGTCTCAGTATAAGAAAACTTTTCTGGCTCCATAACGAGCGTAACTTAAATGAGTATACCAAATTAATTTGTTAACAAGTTCGTCAGGAATGCATAATAACCAGTTGTTGCCGTCAGGGTGAGAGCGGCGAAACAGAATGTTATTGCGTACCGTGTAATGGTTTCTAATGGTAACGTTATTCTTATCTTGCCAAAGGTGTTTAATTTCTTTCCATACGTTGTCTTTACTCTGCTCTTGTGCTATGTCTCGTAATGACGATGAAATGAAGTTTTCAAATGCGTCTTGTTGAATATACATGAGGCTAGAATTTGCTTGGCAGAAGTTGGTTGCGATGTCTTGCTGATTGTTGCAGAGAGAACGGGATAGTGCGTCTGCTACAATATCTTGTGTACCGGGAATGTGAACAATTGTAAAATTAAATTCCTGTAAATAAAGTTTCCTTCTGCTTAATCGGTCATGTGTAAATTTAGCGGAAAGTAAAAACTGGATAGCTCTGTGGTCTGTGTAAACGGTAGTATGTTTTCCATAAAGAAAATGCCTAAATCGGCTAAATGCCCATACAACACATAATGTTTCAAGTTCTGTAACAGAATAATTGCGTTCAGCAGGTGACAGAATGCGACTTGCAAAAGCGATGTTTTTAATTACTGTATTACCGTCTTCTTCAATTTCCTGAAAAATGTGTACGCCTAAAGCTGTGTTAGAACTGTCGGTGGCAATGGAAAAATTTCTAGTGAGATCTGGGTGTGATAAAAGTGATGCATTCAACAAAGCTTGTTTCAGATTGACAAATTCAGACTGCGCTTGGCTATCCCAGGACCAAATAGTGTTTTTAGCCGTTAGTTGGCATAATCTAGGGGTGTATAAAGCAGAGTAATAAATAAATTTACGGAAAAAGTTAATTAAACCCAGAAAGCTGCGTAGTTGTTTCTTCGTCGTTGGAACAGTAATGTCACGTAAAGCTTGAAGTTTTTCTGGGTCAGGCGCAATGCCTTCTGCTGAAATTACATGTCCAAGAAATTTAATGGAAGTTCTGCCAAAGTGCGATTTGTTAAGATTAACTGTGAGTCCTTGTGCACGAAAAGTTTGCAACAGTTGTTCCAGAATCAAATTGTGTTCAGACCAGTTAGCTTCTGCAATAAGAATGTCGTCTACATATGTTGTGATTCTGTCTTTAAGATCTGTCGGAAGTATAGCATTCAAACCGCGAATAAATGCTGCTGAAGAAATTGTTAAACCGAACGGTAATTTGCAAAATTGATAACAGTCACCAAAACAGAGAAATGCTGTGTACTTTCAGCAGTTCGGGTGGAGCTGAATTTGCCAAAATCCCGATTTCAAATGTAATGTGGAATAAACAGCAATACCATGAAATTTCTGTAGAAGTTCTTCTAGTGTCTGTGGGCGATCTGTTTCATTAATAATAATGTCATTGATGTGACGCGAATCAAGTACGAGGCGAAGTGAGCCATCCTTTTTCTTAACAATATGGAGCGGGTTTATGTACGGACTAACTGCTGGTTCAATAATACCTTGGTCAAGCATAGCTTGCAATTCTTTCTTAACCTGTTCTCTGTGAATATACGGAATGGGATAATGTTTGCCTTTAAACGTGTCGTGCTGTTTAACTTGAAATTCGTACATGAAACCGGACATAGTACCAGGGATGTTGTCAAAAACTGGAGCTTGTTGTAAAAGAATTTTACGTAGTTGCGTACGTTCGTCGTCTGTATTTGCGCTACTCTGTTTAACCTTATCCGAAATCATTTGCATAACGTCATAGTCGGCTTCGTCTGGTATATTATAGTTGTGTACGAACGTATCTGTGAACAATGTGGAATGACAGTCTATGTTACGTGATGCAGAAATGACCTCTGTCCGATTAATTGTTTGTTCTTCTGCAGATAAAGAGTGCTGAAAATCTAATGCCAGTTGTACATTTCCATCCTTTAACATTAAATAGGAATTTTGAAAGTCAATAATTGCGTCGTGCTGTGCCAAAAAATTCGTACCTAAAATAACGTCTGTTGTCAATAAGGGAACAATCCAAAAATTTGAGTGGAACGTATGACCTGCAATACAAAATGATAAGTGTGTGTGTAATTTTACATCTACTCCTTTACCACATACTGCTCCTTTTACTTTAGTTTTACCTAATGGTAACGTAGGATAAGTATTCTCTTCGTTACATTCGTTGAAAGTTTCCTCATTTATAACTGATATAGGTGGTCCAGAGTCGATTACTGCTGAAAATGTGGATGATCCAATCTTTACTTCAATGACAGGGTGGGAAATGGTTTTTTGAATAACTGGTTTTTAATGCAAAAGAGTGTCTCGGATGTCGTCAAAAGTAATAACATTTTCGTGAACAAGAGTCTGTGTATCAAAAGTATTGCTTACATCGCTGGAAGGTTCAATCTGTGCTGTATCTAGTCAAATTCTATCTGACGTGCTGTTATTTGCGGGAGGATGCTGTGGCATTTCCACTATTTGTACTGTTCTGTTATTTCTCCCTGACTTATTACGTTGGGGATGATATCTACTGTCTGGTTCATTCAATATAATCTGTTGTTGCCGATGATTCTGCTGCTGGTAAGACCGACTGTTACGCTGAAAACTGTGCTCATTACTTTTACGTCTGTCATAATAATCGTTGCTATACGGCGCATTGCGGTAGGAATTGAAATGGCGTGTTCTCTGTACGAAGTGATTTCCTTGTTGCTGTTGTTACTATTTGGTGGAGCAGACGCTATACGTGTAGGCGGCGAAACATTAAAGCTTGGTTGACCTTGCAGACTGCATTGTTGGTTAGGTATGCTAACCGGCTGCTTTTGATGCTGTTGCGGAGGAAACCCTCTATTGTTCCCAAAAATGTGTTTGCGATTGCTGATAATTTTACACATACTGATGATTACACTTCTGTCTTTCATTAAAATTACGCTGGTAGTTCTTGTCGCTTAGGGAGTGTCTAAAGAAAACTGTCACTTTCGGTAAAACTTGTCATATCAGGTTTTCTTTACTCTTTCTCAGTCCTAGACAGATCGATAGTTGAAGAGTTGTTTTGATAGATATAAAGGATAGTAAAAGAGAAGGCAGTAGTGTAGAAAACTAAAGATGAAATAGCACTACTACGGCTCGGGGCCCTGTGCACGCTACGGCACATATTCATCGAAGCGTAATGAATCCCCTGAGGTCACTTACGAGCTGCAAATAAATTTTAGTTTCTGCATTACAGGCAATGTCGGTGAGAATTCAAATGCAAATTGTTATTTCCAGTCCAAAGGATGTATTTGTGTTCTGTCATTTTTAAATACCTTAAATTTCCCAACGGACAGAAAGTGCTTGTAATCAAAATTTTCATCTCTGAATGTCTGAACAGGTTCAGGACTGTATGATAATCTGTTTGTCTGTGACTGTTCGAATCTAAGTCAAGTACTCTCTGTAAATTACCTAAATTATACTGGCTGTGTGAGTGTGACGAATGTTCGGAATGTGGAGTATGCTGTGCCTTGTTAGAGGCTGAAACATTTTTCATTTCAGTCATTTCTTGCTGTAAAGATGAAAATTTTCAACGTAATATATTATTGGACGAACCTATCTCACTGATTGTGTGCTGTAAGTTTTCGAATAAGGGTGTCTGATTGAACGAAATCGGTGACGTATCGACTGATTTAGTGTCATTGTTATTTTCGATAACCTCAATACGACTGGCCAATTCATCAAATTTTTCAGTCAGTGCTTTTACCTGATCATCATTTTTAGTGTCACAAGCATTAATTTGTTTTTGGATTTTACGGGTAGTTTTGTTCAATTTCTTAACGTCTGCTTTAATGGCATAGGGATCATGTATTAATTCTAATTGTTCAAGTCTGTTGGTCGCTGTCTGAAAGTCTGCTGTGTGTGTGTCTGTTTTTGTTTTAAGATCGGAGATTTCATCATGCAATTCGGTGTTCAACTGTTTCATAGTATTGATTTCGTCTGATACTGTAGCAATGTTATTGTCTACGTATGTTTTTGCTTTCGTAAATAATTTACGCTTATCTTCCTGTCTCTGTGCAGTAATTGTTTCCATGACTTGTTTCTTTACTTTGTTCTGTTCCCGTACGAATTTACGGTAACGCGTTTCACTGTTTTGTAGGTGGTGATTAAAGCGTTCGTCAATTTGGCTGTTTTGTTGTTCAAATTTCGTGTCTACTTTCGCATCCAATGTGCGTGAAAGTTCTGATGACATTAATTTAAACTCGTCGCGTAACTGTGTTGCGTTTTCAGAACATTGTTTAGCGACTGCACTAATTTCATCACTAAGTAATTTAGTTGTGGCTGCATGTGTATTACTTAATTCCTGTACAGCGGATCTAATTTCTTCAATACTATTCCTAGCAGAAGCCTTAATTTCCTCACGTATCATGAAATTGCGTGGCAATGGCTCCAATCTGCTCATTCATCTGTTTAAAGTTCTCATTAATTTGTTTGATCGACCTGTCGTGTTTTTCATTCGACTGTTTGGAATTGTTGTCTAGTTTTTCATTCGACTGTCTGAGTTTTTCATCAAGTTGTAGCAATACTGCCATAACTTGATCCATGCCAAAGGTAGCGACTCCATTTTCTATGATGTGTGATGGTGTATCTGCATGTGACACGTTTTGAATAACCATTTGGTCATTGCCTGATTCACGAAAAGGTTCGCTAATCCGATGTGCACTGTTGGCCACTAGAGCGGAATCAAATAAATCTGACGTGTTTTGTGTATGTTGTTCACCTTCGTTAGAAACAATTATCTGTTCGCTACGTAAATTTTGCAAATCAGGCGTGTCAAACTGGACAGCGTTCATTGTAACCGAAAGTGCCGCATCATCAATTGTCATTAAATTTACAGTGGACACAATTGAATTTGTTTGCTCATCATTTTGATTAGAATCATTACTGGTGGTCGGTACGCACTGATTGTCTGTAACTGGTGGATTATCATCAAGACACTGAGCGTCGCTAGTATTATCAGTCAAATTATTAAAGTCGGCTTTTTCACCCATTATGACTCGCGATGTACTGTTAGCATTTTTTCGCGGCATTTTCACAACTCAAAGTTAAGCACAAAATCAAAGACGAAGCAAAAATGGAACAAATACAGTTACAACAAAGAGCAACAAATTGCCGATGATCTGTGAAAGAAAAAGTGACAAATTAGTAAATGCGTTGTGCCAGAATCAAACTACTTTTAATATTAAGTAAATAAGAGCAGATATATAGCTGACTACTTCTCAGAAATTCACAAAAATACGATCCTGGCCGGTTGTCGACAAGTGTAACCTCCCCACAAAATAAAATAATATGAATAAAACTCTCATTCAGCGTAACTACCCAACAGTGAAAATATAATACAATGTGACAAACCTATAACATTTCAATAATTGACAGTCAATTTAACCTGGTAAATTTTGGACGTCAGCAATGCTGCGTCATGGCCCTGATACATCATTCTGAATAAACTGAAAAATCTTACCTTAATTAGATCGCCGGATAACGCGTATATATCTGCTCCTATAAGAAATTTTCCTGGCGCAGCTAAGTACAATGCTGGCCGATAGATTTGTCTTATAAAAAAGGAAAGAACTGACTTTTCTTTTCAATTATCGGGATTGCCAAGCATTGGAGAAATTAGTGAATTCTTTAAATTGAGATTAATGTCAAAAGTTACTTTTTTATGAGAAAGATTATTATTAACAGATTTTTTAAAACATTTACATGGGACTTGATGTAACTATAAAACATATGCGCGAGGTTGCTTTTACCTTATCCTATAACGCTCAGGCTCCGCCATCACTGCACACGACCGGCCCAGCCAACACGATACACCAGACCAGATTGCTCGCTAGCAACAACTTACTCCTACTGCTACACAGTTCCTACTGCAGTCAATACTGCTCTTTGATCTCAGATTCTCTTCTAGCTTACATATCGCAGGCAGCGTGTGAGCAATACATCGAAATTACATCAGCTCGATTGCGCTAGCAACAAATTCTTTAATTATGGACCTCTTACAACGTGTCATATTTAATTTGTGGAAGTTTTTTTCAGTTTCGTTCATCAGCGTGCTGTTTAATAGCGGTAGTGTGACTTTTACACATATTATTTTGCCATAGGTGGCTTCCCCAAGTGGTCTTCTCGTCGGGCCGTTTTTTGCCCGGGGTTTACAAGTGGCGTAAGTCGGGTGTCTGCTTGTCTGTCTGTGCACCAGTCCGCTCTGACATTCGGCGTCCTGCCGCGTCTCAGCAGGGCACTAGCACTCTGTGGTTCCACTTGGCAGATATACAGCAGCCCATTTCAGCTACAAGGGCCTTCTGTTGGTCTCGCTGTCCTTTCCCTTCTCTGGACGCTCCTGCTTTGTAGAAATCGTGTCTTGCTAATTACGTCCTTTTCTTTCTAGATACATCTCACATTGCAACTTGTGGGTCGTTGCATCTCTTCCTTGCTGGAGTTTTTACAATGGTTTTTACAAATGTTTTACTTATAATAGTCTAACATATGTCTAGTACGTACTTTGTTTAACGCCTTCCTAAAAAGCTTTACAAATTTCGGCGCCCTTTCCATGTTACAATTCTAAGATATTTGGAGTCTTAATGTCTACTCAAGAATCCTCAAACTCGTTTTTTATTTTTGTGTAGTGGCGTGGAGTATAGCATTTTAGTATTTCATGCTGTTAGACTATCTACGCTTTTTCCCTTCACCTTAATCTATGGTACTATTGGTGTTTTTATTGAAACTACTTTCTTTTTCCCACCTTCCTCTCTCTTCATTCCTCTTTCTACTGACGATTTTATCTGCAACATAATCTTGAAATATTGTGCTGATTATTTACCAGCAATAAAATTAATCGTCAAACTTTTTGATATGGCTCACATGGTGAAGTCCTAAGGTTTTGCCTGTTTTTGGCTTCATTAGTTCAACAGCATTATCATGAGCAATTCAGCTAATTATGACAGGTCCTTTGTATGCAGCGTAAAACTTATGTATTTTGTGTTTCTGTTTGGTGGAGAGATGGTGTATTTTTACAAATACTTTATGGCCTGCTGAGAATGTTCTTTTAATTGCTGTTCTATCTCCTCTTTCTTTTCTTTTAATGGCTGCCTTTCTGATGTTGGAGAGTGCTGTTACTATGATTTGTTTGTGCTGTCTACGTGGTACAATAGGAAATCTAACATTTTCTCTGGTTATGTTTGGGGGTTCAATATTTTTAAGTACAGTAACTGGAGGTAGTAGTGTAGTGCTATGTGGCATTTCATTTATTACTTCTTGAAAATCTTTACGGTATATATCCCATTTGTTGTGTCTTTTGCCTGCATATAATCGGCATAAAGTGCCTATGTCCTTCATAGATCGTGCTGCTGGATTTACGCTAGGTTTGTACTTAGATACATAGATGGGTTTTATTTTATGTTGTTTTAACGTGTTCTGCCATTGCACTGATCTGTATTGTATCAGAAATTATTCGTTCAACTCGACCTACTTGTCTGAGAAAATCTTGTCTAAATGCTTTACTTATAGCAAGACCTGTTTCCCATTTTAATGGTGTCAAGGTAACATATTTAGAAGTAAGTTCCAAAAAGACAAATATGAAAACATATCCATTTTTTGTGCATGGGAGGGGCCCCATCAAATCTGCTGCAGCTATTTGTTTTAATATTTTAGGGATTATTGGAAACATAGGTGGTTTGGTTTGGAAAGTGGCGTGATTAGCCCTCATACATTTTTTGCATATGACTAACACTGTTCTAATTCGTCTTTCCATATTAGGAAAATGGTTTGTTTGTTTTATTTTTGAAAAGCATTTCTTTGGTCTAAAGTGGCCATTACTTAAATGTGTATACCACATGTACTTATTAATTAGTTCATCTGGGATATAAATTAACCATTCATTCGTTGCAACATTTTGCCTAAAAAATAAAACATTGTTTTTTACGAGATAGTGCTGTCGAATGTCAGGAAAATCCTTACTTCTCCACTTGTGTCTCATTCCTAGTATTTCGGGATCCTTGTCCTGTTCTTTGCCTATGTTTTTCAATGCTGTCGTAATGTAGTTTTCGAAAGGTACTTGTTTCATACAGTACATTGTAAACTGGTCTTCCGCTGCTTCCAAACCTATGTTATTGGATGCACCCTGTGGACATCGTGATAAAGCATCTGCTAATACATTCGCTGGTCCTGGTATGTGTGTAATAGTGAAGTAAAATTCTTGTAGTATTAACATCCATCTGGCTAACCTCCCATGAGTTAGTTTGGCGGATAACAGAAATTCTAATGCTTTGCGGTCAGTATATACTTTTGTTTTTCTTCTGAATAGGAAGTATCTAAAACGTTGGAAGACCCATACAATGGCCAATGCTTGCAGCTCCGTGACTGAATAATGTTTCTCGCTTTTTGTGAGTACCAGACTGGCAAAGGCTATTGTCCTATATGATCTTAGCCCTGCCTGTTCGTATTCTTGGAATAACACAACTCCTAAACCTGTTTTCGCGCTATCAGTGGCTATACAAAAATTTTGTGTTAGATCAGGATGTGCTAAAATCGGTGCTGTTGTTAGTGCGTTTTTCACTTTTAAAAATTCTTCATTGGCTTGTTGATCACATACCCATGGCGTGTTTTTTCCATTCAATGAACATAGGTATGGTGTTGCGAGAGAGTCGATCCAAATAAATTTTTATAGAATCCAGTGAGACCTAGAAATCCTCTGAGAGTTTTCTTATTATATGGAGTACAGAATTCTTTGATTGCAGTTAGTTTTTCTGGGTCGGGCATTACCCCTTTCTCGGAAATTATGTGTCCTAGAAATTTGATCTCTCGCCTTCCAAATTTGGATTTTGTTATATTTACTGTGTGTGACCCCATGCTCTTTCATGATCTGTAAAAACTGATTTAATGTGTCGTTGTGATGTTCCCAAGAGGGTTCTGCTATAATCACATCATCAACATAACAAGTAATTTTTTGTAAAATTTCAGGATTGAGTGTAGTATTAAATCTCCTAATAAACGCTGCTAAACCAAATGGCAATCGTTTAAACTGGTAACATCTACCGAATACGATAAATGCTGTAAATTTTCTACATTCTGGGGCCAATTTTATTTGCCAGAAACTACTCCGTAAATCAATTGATGAAAATATTTTAGCACCGTGGAAGTTTTGTATCAATTCTTCTAATTTTTCTGGGCGATCTGTCTCAGTGATTATGATTGTGTTGATCTGTCTGGAATCAAGCACTAACCTGATGCTCCCATCTCGTTTTTGTACAATATGGAGCTGGCTGTTATATGTGGAGGTAGCTGGTTCAATAATATCGTCATCTAAAATTTTTAGATATCCCCTGGAATACTTTATTCCTGTAGCTTAATGGGATTGTATAGGGTGACACTCTAAATGGTTTGTGCTGTTTTACTTTCAACTTGTACTGAAAGTGTTTAATACTGCCAGTCTGAGGGAAAAATACCTCTGCTTTATATCGTAAAATACCTTCTAATTCTCTTTTACTGTGTTCCGAAATACCTTGAACTTTTTGCAATTTTTCGTCGATTTCTTTATGGACTTCTAACATGAGTTGAGGCGATTCCCCCTTTTGTGCATACCATTCTAATTCTTCATCCTCTTTATCCCGTGTCATTCTTGTTTGTTTATAACTGGTATTTCTTCTAATTTTAGCTTTTGCTCAAAGAGAAGTGTGACATTCCCGAATGTTACGCTACCTCTCCCCATACTATTATCGCTCGTCTCTCATTTAAAAAATCTGCACCTATAATCAAATCTACAGTTAGTTTTGGTATAATCACAAAGTTGGCTTCGATCTTTTGACTTGGCACGAAAGAGTTAACCTTGTTTGTCTCGTAACTTCCGCAGCATTGTTTCTAATAGGACCTCTTACTTTAATCTTACGTGTTTTCAGAACTGGCAATTCCTCATTGGCATTACACTGCATGAATAAATTTTCTGAGATCGCAGTCAGTTCACTTCCGCTATCAATTACAATATTGACTGGGATATGCTTTACCTTGGCCTTCACAATTGGTTGAATTTGAAAGAGTTGGTTCTGTTTTTCTTCTTCTTGCATCAACGAATCCTCCACTAAATCATACATGAGTCTTTTTAGGAATTTCCCTTGTGAATTTGAACTTTCTGTAGGATAAGCTTCGACTGCTACTTCTCTCTCTTTTATTTCCTCTTCTCTATTTCTTCCTTCATTTACGCTTCTTCTACATCCTCTACGTTTTCGTCATCCTCGTCTATCTTCTCCTTCTTCGTCGCTACTTCCACACAATCGCATCTAAATGCACTAATTATCGCTTCATAACTTCCTTCATTATATACGTTGGGTTGTGTGCCCACTTGTAGCTTATTTTCAACTTCTGTCGACTGCGTATTATCTTCATTGAATTCGCTTTCCCTGGTTTCCATCTCAAATAGCTCTGCAATACTCATTACTTCGTCCTTTCCTGCTATATTCGTTGTGCATGCCTCTGGTAATTCATCTTCCTCGTCAGTATTCTCCCAATTACTTTCGTCCCAACACGATATTGTTATTTTCTTGTCTTCGTTTTCATCTAATCCCTGCGGATTTGTTTCTTCCTTCTTCTCGTGATAAGATTTTTACTCCTCTGTTCAAGGTGCTGCAATTGTCCTGCGTCGGTGCGTTATTCTCTTTGGCATGAGCACTTAGCTGTCTATTCGAACGTTTATCGGGGTTTGGTGGTCTTACCTCCATCTCTTCTATCTGTATTCGCTTTTCTTGTTCAGCTTGTTGATAGTGGTTTCTTTGTTGATAATTTGTCGGTCTATTGGTTCTCCAGTACTCGTTCCGGTTGTCGTTATTCCCTCTGTAATAGTTGTGCCGTTCCTGGGTGAATTATAGTTATTGATATATTCTCTTCTAAATCCATAACCGGTTCTTTGTTGAAATCTATTGTCGTTTCTTGGTGCGAAATTATCACGTGGTTCGTAATTATTGTTTCTTCGTAGTGTGTCTTGTGGATTCCACTCCGTTTTGCTTTCGTTTTCACGTGCGCTTCGTCTTTTTCTTGCGTCATCTTCCGAAAATATGAACTCTAGTTCCCTTAGAATACCTTTAAATGCTTCGACGTCATTGCCTCCGCGACCTACTAATGATTGCTGGTATTTCAATGGTAGCTTCATCGGGCATAATTTAATCAACTCTCCGTCACTGTATGGTACATCTAAGCATTGATTTTTCTTTGCCATTAATTCGAAAAATTTCACGGGACTCTTCTCTCCTGAATTTTCAAAATATGGGTTCTGTAATAATTCGAACTTCACTCTGTTCTGTGCTTCGCTGGACCAATATCGTGAGAGAAACTTCTCTCTGAAATCTTCGTACGATCGGCATGTCGCCGCAACATTCTGCATGGTTTCTGCGACTGTTCCTGGCATGTGTGCACATATAAAGTCTAATTTGTGTGCTAGCGTCCAATGTTCTGGTAATCCTACTTGGAATTGATGAATAAAAGTTCGTGGATGTACTTAGTTTCCTCCTCGAAAGTGTTGAAATTTTCCGACTGTGAGGAAATGATCGTTGTCGTACTTCGTCATAGTTCCATATGAAATCGCGATTCTTCGCCACTTTTGTTTCTGATCATTTCTCCCGTCGTTCTTTCCTGTTGTGATAGATCCATTGGATAATGTCCACTGTAACTTTCGCGTACCCGCGGTGCAGGCTGTCTGATTTCACATACGCTTCTTTCCACCTGTGATTGGAATCGCCAATGCGTAATATCTTCTATAATTGCTTGTTTTTCCGGTGCTGTTACAGATACGGATGTGGTTGCAGACTCTGTGCTTGTTCGGTCCTGTTCACTACGCTCTTCAATGGTTTGCAACAACTCTGATCGCAATTTCTGATATTGTCGTTTCGTTTGCGCTTCTATTTTGACTATGCGGTTATCATATCTTTTCAGCGCTGCTTTTGTGATACGTTTGTGTAACACACTGTTTTCAACAATTTCACGCGCTGTACCTGCTGCTTGTCTAGTAATTACATTTATCTGTTTCTCTAGTTTCTTGACTTCTCTCTGGGTGTTGTTACGTAATGTTTTGATCTCGTCCTGAATGTCATTACGCAATGTTTGTAAGTCCGCTTGTCAACCTCTGTTCTCAATTGATTGTAACCTGTTATTAAGTTTCCTATCTCTTCTCGAGGTTCTTTTGCCTCGTCTTCAATATGACTTAGTTGTAACTGAGTTTTTTTGGTTTGTTCTTTAATCTCACACATTTGTCTCGTGGTTTCTGCATTCTGAATTTGAATTTTGTTCGCTATGTCTTTGTTTTGCCTTGTGAAACATCCTCTTTGAAAAATTATACATGACTGTGCTTAAACTGACACACAATATTTTTTTTAGCACAATGCAATCTGACTTTCAGTAATCCCTACAAGAGAATGGCCCTGACTAACATTATCCTATATGTTTCACAAATCTTCGTTACTCGAACTACTGCAATACAGCGAGCGCCACTACTGCCAGCTAAATAAAAGATTCAAACTACTGAAGGCACTAACTACTGACAGGAATAGTTAGCAAATGAAAGATTTTGATAGAGAACAAACAATGTATTTACCTTAATAGTAATAATATATATAGCAGTTCATGACATCCAGTCTTACAAATTTCAAAACTCCGCCATCTCTCTCCCCACGTCCACCACTGCTGGCGGCTCACCTCCAACTGCGCAATGCTACGCGCTGTTAGCATCAGTTGCCGCTGCCCAACACTACAATGGCAGACAACAATGCAAACCAGCCACAGACTGCACACTGCACAGCCAGTGATTTTCATACAGAGCGCTACGTGGCGGCGGCGTTACCAATAAAAAAACCTAAACAGCCTACTTACACTTGTCATGGTTTCCGTAATTTGTTGTAGTAATTCTGCCAGATTTGTGGGTCCTATTGCGTTTTCTTCCGACGTCCTACGCTCTGTGTTTTCGCCCAAGTGTTGGTTCGCAAGCGATTGCATTGAACTGTGCTGTGACACGTTTCTGCTCACATTCCTTGTACTCTGTGGTGAGGGAGCTCTGATCATTTATACTATGGGTTCTACGTATTCAAGACGCAAGTTAGAATCCTCATCGACTGTCTCAGCTCTTTCCTGCTCCTCTGTCGTATGCTGACCTAGGTTTTCTGTGCCTTGACGTACATTATCCTCGTTATGGTACGTTATATGTCCTATTTCTCGCGAATATTGCATCGTCTGTTGTACTGTCCTCTATTCATTTTCATGCTGGGTCTCTACCTCAATTCGGTCAAGGTCTCGATCTGCCATTTCTAATCTTTCCAAATCCTGTATTTTCTGTTTTAAAAGCAATTGACGCGCCCTGCTTCGAGTCAACATGCGCTCATACTATCTCACGCGTTTCATAAACTTTTTGTTCACACGATTTGACAAAGAATTCACTTACGTGTTGGGTCAGAACCAACTTGTCAACGATGTATCCGCGACCTGCGTGCTTGCATTGGAGAGAAAACTTAATTCTAACAATATTAAAATTCATAACTTAATAATGCTATTGCCTCTGCTACAATGTCTTACTATTTGTTGAATACTTTCTTAATATCCATCGCTGCAGTTACTGTTTTCGACTATGTATACCTTAAAAAAATTTTTACTACGAAAATTTTTCACACGAAATTTTTCTGACCTAGATAGGCATGTGGTCGACCTTCAATCATGCTATTTTACCATTCTGGCAGGGTCGCCATTTTATAAACAGTCATGGTGGTGTCTGATTGTTCTATATTGTGTCTCCCTACCACTTTCGCGCAACGACGCTCTGAGCGTGTTTTTTAGGGAATTGACTAGTTTGAACCTGGGACCTGTTGCTGGTAAGGAGACGCCAGACCACACATGACATGTAGAATTCAGAAGAGTTCAGTGAGGCTAGCGATGATATAACCAAATACTTAATGATTTCAGCATCAGCTCCACTGCACTCCCTGTAAAAGAATCTTAATACTAACTAAATTTAGTGGAAGGTGTTCAAGGCTTTCCTATTTTTAGTTAGTTGGTAAAATAACGTCGAAAAAGCAGTTAAGTTTACTATTGGAAATTTTATTCTACTCAAAAAACATTGTTTATAAATTGCCCTATTGATAAAAGGAAATGTTTCAATACAGGATGGTGAAAACCAACTGCGTTCAACAAAAATGTGAACGAATATTCCCTGAGTGGGTTTCCAAGTTCTACAATGGATCGAAGGATGACCTATGCCATATCACGTCTATAATCTAGGTTTAAATTAAGTTTCACAAAAGAGAAAACTATCAAAATGGTCTACAGTGACCCTCAATTATCTTTATTAACTTATCTAACTTGTCGTAAATTAGAGTGGCTGATGTGGCTTCTCAATAACTATATAACAGAAAAATCATCGCGTTTCAGATCTTTACTTCAAGTGGAAAATGTGAACAACATGAGTTTTAATTAACGATCATACTAGTATTACCCAAAAAGGGGGTGTAACAGATGAGACTTCTGCAGTTCTGAGTGAAGCCTTATGCGCTCAAAAATGCGGCATCGCGTGCGTTCATTACCTTGTCGGTGTTTAGGCAACGTCAGGGCGGCAGCGGCCGGCGCAGCAGCCATCCAGCTCGTCGTCTCGGAACTAACCCTTCTTCTAACTTCTCCTTACTACTATTTAACGAAGTTGGTTTTAAAAAAAAACTATCTGGCCGTTTTCATCTGACCAATCAGGGTCTCAATGTTAACCTTAAGCTCCGCCTACAAAAATTCTGTCTATCCAATGAGAAATGTTATACTTTTCGTGGTGGGGTAAAGTTTTTAACGTTTGCAACGTAACAGAGACGTGAAAAAGTCTCACGCTAAAACTTTCGGGTGGTGTGGCCCTTTTTGTGTTATCGTAAGTATTATACTGTTTTTCTGGAGGGCTCTAGCTTTTAACATGGGCTGGAGGGGGGGGGGGGCATGGTCCTTGACATAACAGATGCGAAAAAGTCTCACGCTAAAACGTGCGGATGGTGTGGTCATAGCGGTAGGCTGCCGACGTTGGTGTCCAGTCTGTCCCTTACCGTAGGGCCTTCTAGCTTAACACAGTTCTGCTCTCGGCTTCTGTTCTTGTTTCTCCCCTCAGAACTGCGTCTGTCTCATGGTGGGAAGGTATGACATGCATTTAGGCATTCTTGTGTTAGTCTGTGGTATTCCATTTGCTCACTCGTTACTCGTATTACTTTGGCTAATTTAATGGCACGATTTATTCAGAGCTATGTGACATACTACTGGATTTGCTTATCATGTCAGGGTTTTCATGAAAGGTGTTGGATTTGCCTGACACCTTACAGTAGGACATGTTCTGAGGCATCAAGGGATCACAAATTTAGCATTAGAGGGCATTGTGGAGGGTAAAAATCGTAGAGGGAGACCAAGATATGAATACACTAAGCAGTTTCAGAAGGAAGTATGTTTCAGTAAGTACTGGAAGATGAAGAAGCTTGCACAGGATATAGTAGCATGGAGAGCTGCATCAAATCAGTCTCAGGACTGAAGACCGTAACAACAACAACATCATTTTTTTGGAACTATAAAGAGAAACAAGCGGGATATTCCTCTGAAGTTTGCTACTAGTAAAGGAAGGGCTGCCAACAGTACACTTTTCGCTTCAAGAAAGGGTTTACACTATTTTCCTATGTTCCTAGAAAGGGGAAGTGTGTGATCCTAGCATCAAGTTTGCACGACAATTATTCACTAGATACTTACACTGGAGACCTAAAGCCATCTACTGTAATATTCTATAGAAGCACCAAAGGTGGAGAAGACACTACAGATAAGTCGACATGTTTGTACAATGTTGCAAGAAACGTGCTTCGTTGGCCCATGGTGATATTTTTTGCAGTGATCAAGATGAGTGGAATCAATGCACACGTAATCTATTGTAGCGACAATGAGAAATGTATCAGAAGAAAAGGATTCCTGAAACAACTATATCATGCATTAGTTCTACCTCATTTGGTTCGACGAAATTTTTACACCACTTGAGTTCACAAGGATCTTTAACTGAGGCTACAACACTATAGGCCAACGTGTGAAGATGAAGCAGAAGACGAAAGCAGAAAAAGAGAAAAAACAACTCAAGCAGGAGGAAAAGGTGTAATACCTGGGTAGTAAAGAAAATACTGACAAAATATTGGTGCAAAATGTGTCAAAAGCCAATCTGTTTGATGCACATAGAACCTTTTTGTTCAGACTGTGGAAAAATTCCTCATATGTCACCGCAGTCCAAAAGTGACGATGATACAACTGAATAAGTAATGGTACCATTGTTGTTGTGCTATACTGTCATCTTTGCCTTTCTGTAAAGGTATTTGTCATTTATAATGAGTTTCAAAATGGTTCAGATGGCTCTAAGCACCATGGGACTTAAAATCTGAGGTCATCATTCCCCTAGACTTAGAACTGCTTAAACCTAACTTAACCTAAGGACGCCCCACACATCCATGCCCGAGGCAGGAATCGAACCCGCGACCGCAGCAGCAGCGCGGTTCCAGATTGAAGTGCCTAGAACCGCTCGTCAACAGCGGCCGATTATAATGAGCTCAATTAGTGAAAGGTAATAAAGAAACACCTGAAAAAAGGCGATGTTATCATTTGTTACCACACTCCAGCACTGACAAAAATAGGAATGAATAATATCTCTATTGCTGTTGTGCTCTTATGTCTGTCTTTTTTTAAAGATTTTCAATTTATTGTGTATTTTGTTAATGAAATTTAATAAACAATCGGGTGAATAAGCGTTATGATCAATTCGATACACTCGTTGCGAAAAACACCACGCCCGATAGGAAGTTAAACTGTTAAAGACTTTTTGTGTTCAGTCCATTTTACACTTACTAAGCGGCAGCAGTCGGTGAGCATATTAAGAATGTCTGTGTGGTGTATAATTGGATGTTTGCACTTACAGTCTTTTATAGTAAATCTTTTACCAATGGTGAACTATATTTATCCGAACCTCGGTCCAGACCCTCCATATATTTCATCCTGAGCACCTGGGCATTATTTGAGATAATGTAATGGAAACCTCAAGGATAACGTACTATAGTTCTGAAACACGTCGTAAACATAATACCTACTACCTACATCACCTTATATACAGAATTCACGTGACCTTCCTCCTACCTAGTGTGTGCAGTTGAGCTGAAATGCTAATCATTCGCATGTCCAAACATGTAGCATATGTCTGCCTATTTGTCTTTGCTGCAAGCTTTCCTCATGGAGTTGCAGTTTTAATGATCATCACTGTTAAATTTTATAGGTTCATCGTACGACCGTTCTGACGAAAGATTTCTAGTAAAACCTCGTTGTTCATTCAGAACTAATAAATCGGATTTTCTTCTTCGGATGGTCTAGAGCCAGTAATAAACAAAATTTTAGATGCGACATGCTGTAATGTTTTCTCTTGTGTATCAATTGGGAGACTCAATTTATAGTGTATTGGGTACATGAATTAATGCTCCCTGTGTGTTCGATAAAGAAACATACGTTTATTTCAGCAGAATGTTGTAAGATTATTTACTGAACGTAACGTTTCCGCACTTCTGCGGTAAAAGCATTCAGGCTCTTTTGACGTGATCCACTCACAGAGCAAGTTTTCAAGATCGTTAAAGAATGTGCCGCACATAAAGTCCATACTACATGGACCGTAACAAATGATACTCGGAAAGGGCCATGTCTGTTAAGTGTGGTGGACGGAGCAAAATACCTCATGCCCCATCTCAAGGTATCCTTCACTCGGTTTCCAAATGTTTTTACTGTTAAATAGGTCTCATATCGCTGTCCACTATGCTGACTGAACTGTCTTATGTCATTTGAAATCGGAGCATTTCGTTCGCGGTCTTTCATAATTGCTTTCCCTATTATCCGTATTTTCCTATAGCTTACAGCTATTTTGCTCAGAATTTCGAACATCTTGTAGACTTTTACATAGTCTTTTAGTAGGTGGACAAATGTTAAGGACGTCCGTAGGTCTTACTTCTGTTGTGTAGTGCAACGTCACAACTGTATCGCTGGTGACTTTACATTTCCTGAACATAACTCTCGTCTTTTTCTTGAAAGTCGGTTGTGACTTCACCAAAAGATTTATAAAATTCTGAAGGAATGTTATATATGCTTTCCACCTTGTTCGATCTTACGTTTTCGAAACCTCTGCTTACCCTTGTCGCCAATACTGGATCCCGTATGTCCTCCACATTGACTTCCATTTCTTCCTCGATCACTTCGTCAGACAGATCCTCAACGTCATAGACTCCTACAGTGTACTGTTTCCTCTGATATACACTCTCCTCTGTTAATGGCTCGAATCCGTCTCAGACTCCTAACGATGGCCTTGATTTTAATCCCAGCAAAAGTTGCGTTGAATGTTCTCCACGCGGAATTCCTGATTCTGACGTCTATATCTTTTTAGATTTTTTTGCATTTTTCCTAAGGCCATTTCACCTTGGGTTCTCTTCCCTTACAGCTCATTTCGTTCCTAATAGAGTTATATTTCTGTGTTGCCGAGTTCCGTTGAATACTTTTGTACTTTTTTTGTCGTCGATTAATTTAGATCTTTCTTCTGATGTACACAGATTCTTCGCCTTCCTTGCACCTATGTTTGTTTGTACAGTTTCTGTGACAGACCAGTTTAGAGATGTCCATTCCACATCGACTGATCTAATTACTGCGGTATTCATTTCCTAGAGGTTTAGAGAATTTCAAACGTATCCTGTGATTCCTTGTGGACTAGGTGAGTTAGAGAGCTTCAATTTCAGATACAAAAGTTTAGATGTAGTGACTTAAATTGTAGCTTCTGCTCTGCCTCCGGTTCTCATAGTTGCGATGCAGAGGTTTTAACCACAGGTAGAGAGCCAGACAAAGAACCCGAGACGCTGGAGAGCAGACCGTTCAGACAGCAGCAGCCGCCCACAACAGACGGGCGCCATTGTCCTGAAAGACCACGAGTGTTGCAGATGTGCTGGCTGGAAACACCTCAGACAGGAGCTTCCAGGTAGGGGCCAGAGGTTAACCTCCATGTGCAGTCTCTGATGTGCTGTTCAGTTACAACAATCTGAGGCTGTCTGCGGTGTACGAGCTGCTCCTGACCCTTCAAAGCAAGCATAAAGGCATCTGAGACAAGTCTGCCATGCGGTTACTTAAGTGAAGTTGACCCAAATACTATGAAACCCAAAATGAGCAAGAAAAGCTATAAATGAAAATGAGGTACAATCACTTCCCCCAAAAGGCATGAAAATTATTTATACACCGAAACTTCCTGGCAGATTACAACTGGGTGCCGGATCGAGACTCGAACTCGGGACCTTTGCCTTTCGCGGGCAAGTCCTCTACCATCTGAGCGACCCAAGCACGACTCACGCCCCATCCCCACTGCTTTACTTCTGCCAGTATCTCGTCTCCTACCTTCCAAACTTTACAGAAGCTCTTTTTATACACTGGTGAGGAGGGAAAACGATTAAATTGGTTAAAAGCATTAAAAATGAATGAAGAGATGATATGACTTCTGTTAGCAGCTCAAGAGACTGGAGGCGTATCGTAAGTGTATCACTGACCAGCCGACTCAGACCAGAGGATGACGAGACAACGACAACAGGTGGGTTACGTGACGATCGACGGCTGGCTCCACACTGAAGTGACGACGCGGGGTGCGGTAAATGTGCCCCGATTACATCAGCCGGGGGCATCGGCTCGTGCTGGGGCTTTCTATCGTCCTACTGTCCAAACGAAACACCAAACATCAGCAGGTGAGAAGCATAGTTAACGAACATAGGCAGTCGAATTACGCGCCACCTGTGCCGTCCGACACCACCACCGCTGTGGATACGGTGACCGAGCTTCGAGCCCCAGACTCGAACCTGTCGGCGTACCAGCCACATACCTGCAGGGAGATGGGTCACCAGGGAGGTCGCTGACCCACTCGCGGCCTCGGCACGGCCAGCCTCCATGGAAGGCAGACGCCCTCTCGACACAGCAGTGGCGCAGTCCTCTGCCGCCGGGTCAGCAACAGGCCGCCGCCGTTCCAAGGGCTCCCGGCCTCTGCCGCTTGCCGCCCTCCCCGCCGCTGTGTTAGGAGGAGACGAAAGTCCACCCTGAGGACCATCCAGCAATTGTAATTGCTTGCTACTGATATAAAGGCTTTGTACTCGCCGGAAGGAGTCGACTGCTTCCCACGTCCTCCCACCTGCTGGCAGAGAACCCCCGGTCACTCAGACACGACAGCCTGCCACATTTGCGGACGAATTCAGACATCTCGAACATTAGAAAACTCTCACTTCACCACCCCTCACTTCAGTGACTGTACGAGCAGCTAAAACCGTGACAACACTAAAATAATTCTTGATGAGAAATCAAAAATGGTATATATCGAACACTAAATCGAATGAAATTCGAGTTCTGTAGTAGCTCAGTCCATTTAAATTCATGAAAGATCTTGTTTTCCTACTCTTAATGCTATGTTTCATGGTATTCTATCAATTTACAGGACACCATTCGTTTTTAATTCTCCGTCATACCATGTAATCGTTAAGCACTTAAGTGGTTTACGTTAAGACTGCTTTTTATTATATAAATTAAGAAATTGACCAGCTTACATACTGTCGTTGCTGTACAGAAACGATAATTACCTGAATACAGCTTTGAAAAAACGTTAGTTCTGTTACGGTAAAACCGACGCCCCTACATCTCTGTAAACGCCTACTTTCTGGCAACAACAAAAGTCGTAACTGCCTCTGAAATGCGATAAAAAAAATGGTTAAAATGGCTCTGAGCACTATGGGACTCAACATCGTAGGTCATAAGTCCCCTAGAACTTAGAACTACTTAAACCTAACTAACCTAAGGACATCACACACACCCATGCCCGAGGCAGGATTCGAACCTGCGACCGTAGCAGCCCCGCGGTTCCGGACGGCAGCGCCAGAACGGCACGGCCACCGCGGCCGGCGAAATGCGATCATTATTCATCAGTAGCCACATCTTCTTTAGCTATTTCTTCATTCATTTCTTCCCATAAAATATGCGAGTACGAAGGTGATACACTGAAGCGTCAAAGAAAGTGATATAGGTATACGTATTCAAATACGGAGATATGTAAACAGGCAGAATACGGTGCTGGGGTTGGCAACGCCTGTATAAGACAACAAGTGTCTGGCGCAGTTATTAGATCGGCCGCTGCTAGCAGCAGGTTATCAGGATTTAAGTGTTTGAACGTGGTGTTGAAGTCGGCATCTCCGAGGTAGCGACGAAGTTGGGGTTTTCTTGTACGACTATTTCACGAAATTACCGTGAATATCAGGAATCCGGCAAAACATCAAATCTCCGACATCGCTGCAGCCGGAAGAAGATCCTGCAAGAACGGGACCAACGACGACTGCCACATATGCAACCCTTCCGCAAATAGGTACAGGTTTCGGCGCTGGGCCATCAGCAAGTGAGAGCGTGCCAAGAACTCAACGAAACTTCATCCATATAGGTTTTCAGAGCCGTAGGCCCAGTCGTGTACCCTTGATGACAGAACGACAAAAGCTTTACACCTCCACAGAGTACGCGAAAGAACTTGCCCCCCTTCTAACAGCGGTGTACCGCAAGTCTCTAGAGGAACGGAAGGTTCCAAATGATTGGAAAAGAGCACAGGTAGTCCCAGTCTTCAAGAAGGGTCGTCGAGCAGATGAGCAGTACTATAGGCTTATGTATCTGACGTCGATCTGTTGTAGAATTGTAGAACATGTTTTTTGCTCGAGTGTCATGTCGTTTTTGGAAACCCAGAATCTACTCTGTGGGAATCGACATGGATTCCGGAAACAGCGATCGTGTGAGACCCAACTCGCTTTATTTGTTCATGAGACCCAGAAAATATTAGATACAGGCTCCCAGGTAGATGCTATTTTCCTTGACTTCCGGGAGGCGTTCGATACAGTTCCGCACTGTCGCCTGATAAACCAAGTAAGAGCCTACGGAATATCAGACCAGCTGTGTGGCTGGATTGAAGAGTTTTTAGCAAACAGAACACACCATGTTGTTATCAATGGAGAGACGTCTACAGACATTAAAGTAACTTCTGGCGTGCCACAGGGGAGTGTTATGGGACCATTGCTTTTCACAATATGTATATATATAAATGACCTAGTAGATAGTGTCGGAAGCTCCATGTGGCTTTTCGAGGATGATGCTGTAGTATACAGAGAAGTTGCAGCATTAGAAAATTGTAGCAAAATGCAGGAAGATTTGCAGCGGATAGGCACTTGGTGAAGGGAGTGGCAACTGACCCTTAACATAGACAAGTGTAATGTATAGAAAGAAAGATCCTTTATTGTATGATTATATGAAAGCGGAACAAACACTGGTAGCAGTTACTTCAGTAAAATATCGGGGAGTATGCGTGCGGAACGATGTAAAGTGCAATGATCATATAAAATTAATTGTTGGTAAGGCGGGTATAAGGTTGAGATTCATTGGGAGAGTCCTTAGAAAATTTAGTCCATCAACAAAGGAGGTCGCTTACAACACACTCGTTCGACCTATACTTGATTATTGCTCATCAGTGTGGGATCTGTACCAGATCGGGTTTATGGAGGAGATAGAGAACATCCAAAGAAGAGCAGCGCGTTTCGTCACAGGGTTATTTGGTAACCGTGATAGCGTTACGGAGATGTTTAGCAAACTGAAGTGGCAGACTCTGCAAGAGAGGCGCTCTGCATCGCGGTGTAGCTTGCTCGCCACGTTTCGAGAGGGTGCGTTTCTGGATGAGGTATCGAATATATTGCTTCCCCCTACTTATACCTCCCGAGGAGATCACGAATGTAAAATTAGAGAGATTCGAGCGCGCACGGAGGCTTTCAGACAGTCGTTCTTGCCGCGAACCATACGAGACTGGAACAGGAAAGAGAGGTAATGACAGTGGCACGTAAAGTGCCCTCCGTCACACATCTTTGGGTGGCTTGCGGAGTATAAATGTAGATGTAGATGTAGATCGGCCTATCATTGACATTGAACTGTTGATGACTGGAAACATGTTGCCTGGTTAGACGAGTCTCCTTTCAAATTGTATCGAGTGTACGGTCGTGTATGGGTATGGAGACAACCTCATCAATCCATAGACCTTGCACGTCATCAGGGGACTGTTCAAGGGGCTGGAGGATCTGTAATTATGTGTCGTGTGTGCAGTTGGAGTGATATGGGACTCCTGATACGTCTAGATACGACTCTGACAGGTGACCCATATGTAAGCATGCTGTCCGATCACCTGAATCCGTTAATGTCCATTGTGCATTCCGACGGATTTGGGCAATGCCAGCAGGACAGTGTGACGCCCCAGATGTCCAGAATAGCTGCAGAGTGGCTCCGGGACCATTCTTCTGACTTTAAACACTTCCCCCGACCACCAGACATGAACATTATTGAGCATATCTTGGATGCCTTGCAGCATGATGTTCAGAAGAGATCTCTGCCCCCTCGCACTCTTACGGATTTATGGATAGCCCTGGAGGATCCATGGTGTCAGTTCCCTCCAGCACTACTTCAGACATTAGCTGAGTCCATGGCAAGTCATGCTGCTGCACATGTGCATGCTCGCGGAGGCCCTACACGATATTAGGGAGGTGTACGAGGTTCTTTGGCTCTTCAGTGTATATTAACTTGTAATAACTGCTACTGAGACATCAACGATTTAATGCAGTTATTTGCTCAGATTGACAATACTTCATTTTCATTTTATTGTTATTAGTGTTAAAATTCTGCATTGTACAGCTGTTACAAACACACTTACAGAAAAACCTTTTGCCAAACACTGTGTCAAATGCGAGGAGTCTGAAGTGTGCAGAAGCTGCAGGTTTTTTTTTTTTTTTTTCACACGAAAACTGTTTCTTTCTCACAAGAGAAATTTCGCAGAAAGAGTACTTCGTTCCTTGCCTGTACACATGGTGAGTAATCTGATAAAAGTAATGTCTACCTCTCGACTTGAGGACACATAAGTGATGTGTGTGGTTCCTGTGTGCAGAGAGCTATGCAGTTTTCTGCAGCTGTTTAAGCGCTATGTGATTTCAAATATTCTGTTCTCTGTCAGAAATAATTTAAGTTTATTCCTTACCTCTCTAGCCCGGTGAGTCGGGCCAGAAGCGGGCAGGAGGGAGGCCTCACCTCCCCCAGACAAAGCCCTGCAGGGCTCAGCGGCCCTTCAGCGAGGCAGTGCAGGTGTGTTGCGCTGGACGGTTGTTCAAGAGAACCGCTCACACGATGCACGCTGCCCCATTCCCCACCTCCACTGTTACTCTGTCCAAGTATCGCGTTTTTGCGACATGCGAGGACAGACTCTGCAACTGTTGCCATGCAGTATGGAACCAACACCTAAAATATAGTGTGACCAGCATTAAAGATCTAGTTTCAAAAACCCAGTAGAATGAGAATCAGATAGACGACAAATGTGAACAGAATATTACTGACGCTGGACAAAACATCACGAAAAAAAAGGCAAATAAAAAAAAATAAAAAATAGAAAGAATTAAATACAAATAAAATACGAAAATTTTACCAATCGATGGCACGGTATGTGTCTATGGTTTGAGTTGTACATTACACCATCCTCTCTGATAGTCTGGGTCAACACACAGGTTTGGCATAAAACAGTTGTGACTCTGTTATTTAGGCAGGCCCATCCACAGCGGCAAGGTTCTACCACGCCGGATGGAACCAAATCGGTTTTTAGTAGTCCTGGCGCCAAAACCCGCATAAAAAGCACAATGACAACATTTTAAATTGTCCTTAGGCCAAAAACCATATAAAAATCAAAATGGCGTTGGTTTTTTACAGGGGCAAAAACTACACAAAAGTCGTGATGACATCGATTTCTAACTGTCTTGAAACTGGCGCAAGACATATTCAGTATGCTGTCCATCGTTTACTGCCACAGGCTGAAGTCAAGAAACCGTGTTCCACGGCAGATCAGGCAGTCTCACGGGTCGCTTTTGGAATGCGTTGTGGAATGTGTACCTTCAGCTAAATTTGTAGGTAGACCACTGAACCCTACAAAAGAGAGGCTCTAGGGAAATGATGGCTGATAATTCCAGCATTTCAGAAACGCCCATGCAGCAGCCGCTGCACGGGCTGTCCAATGTGTGGAGGAGAGCCATCTTACACAAAAAGGATCTTAGCCACACACCCAGGCAGTTGAAGGGCTGGAATGACATTGGTGTACAAAAGACTGTCATAGCGTTTACCAATGACGGTACAGGTAACGCGACCTGCAGGACTCATCGTCTCGAAAAAATACGGCCCTGCAGAAGACGATGCCGTAAATTGCTGAACGAGGCGGTACCGGCTGATGTATGTCTGGATTTTTCGTTGCACATATTATGCAATTCTATTTACATGTTCTTGAAGATAGAAATTGCGCGTCGCGTCGCGTCTCTTCTCTTCGTGTTTCAAAACACATGTCCAATGCTCTGGCCCGCATCTCGTAGTCGTGCGGTAGCGTTCTCGCTTCCCACGCCAGGGCTCCCGGGTTCGATTCCCGGCGGGGTCAGGGATTTTCCCTGCCTCGTGATGGGTGGGTGTTGTCTGATGTCCTTACGTTAGTTAGGTTTAAGTAGTTCTAAGTTCTAGGGCACTGATGACCATAGATGTTAAGTCCCATAGTGCTCAGAGCCATTTGAACCATTTTTTTCCAATGTTCAGGAGATTCCCTGTGCACTGCTTGTTTGCACACCAGTGCCCGACCTCTCCAACAGTGCTGTGGCTATCCTTCGAGAGAAGCTGGATCAACAGCTTCCACATCTCTGTCGCACTGCACTTCCAAAGAACATGTACTTTCGAATTTTGTAATCGTTACCTCCATAACACGTGAGGCAATACTGACCTTCCAACTTATCTTAGAAGAAAGATTAAGGAAAGGCAAACCTACGTTTCTAGCATTCGGAAACTTAAAGAAAGCTTTTGACAATGTTGACTGGAATACTCTCTTTCAAATTCTAAAGGTGGCAGGGGTAAAATACAGGGAGCGAAAGGCTATTTAAAATTTGTACAGAAACCAGATGGCAGTTATAAGAGTCGAGGGACATGAAAGGGAATCAGTTGTTGGGAAGGGAGTAAGATGTTATTCAATCTGTATATTGAGCAAGCAGTAAAGGAAACAAAAGAAAAATGGAATGGATAGTGTATTGAAAGGAGGGAATAAGATGAACATCAACAAAAGCAAAACGAGGATAATGGAATGTAGTCGAATTAAGTCGGGTGCTGCTGAGGGAATTAGATTAGGAAATGAGACACTTAAAGTATTAAAGAAGTTTTGCTATTTGGGGAGCAAAATAACTGATGATGGTCGAAGTAGAGAGAATATAAAATGTAGACTGGCAGTGGGAAGGAAAGCATTTATGAAGAAGAGAAATTTGTTAACATTGAGTATTGATTTAAGTGTCAGGAAGTCATTTCTGAAAGTATTTGTATGGAGTGTAGCCATGTATGGAAGTGAAACATGGACGATAAATAGTTTGGACAAGAAGAGATTAGAAGCTTTCGAAATGTGGTGCTACAGAAGAATGCTGAAGATTATATGGGTAGATCACATAACAAATGAGGAAGTATTGAATAGGATTGGGGAGAAGAGAAGTTTGTGGCACAACTTGACGAGAAGAAGGGATCGGTTGGTAGGGCATGTTCTGAGTCATCAAGGGACCACCAATTTAGTATTGGAGGGCAGTGTGGAGGGTAAAAATCGTAGAGGGAGACCAAGAGATGAATACACTAAGCAGATTCAGAAGGATCTAGGCTGCAGTAGGTACTGGGAGATGAAGAAGCTTGCACAGTATAGAGTAGCATGGAGAGCTGCATCAAACCAGTCTCAGGACTGAAGACCACAACAACAACCTCTAGATTCGTAGCAGACGTTGGAGCAGTGCCTTTCTTCATCCCCTCGGGAGTGCTGAACTTCTGTAGGGCTACTGAGACACAATCAGCATTCACTGAACAATGGCAACCTCCAAGTCCATCATGGGAGAATCACAGCTCCCGAAAAACACGTTCTTTTTATTAGTTCAATAAAGAGGCCGTATATAGCACTCTTCACTCTTCTGATTTGGTAGCAAAACGTAGACAGCTGGAATAGTATCCACTTCCTTCCAAGAACTTGTAAGGTTGGTGTGCATTATAAACAACTGTCAAGAAGTTTCGAACATTCCACCCACAATGAATGATTCACAGCTTGATAAACATGATTTGCGTTTTCACCGGCACCAATATTGCTTATTCGGTCCCCTGTGGTCATCTGCAGATAAAAATTTGCTACCATGATTCGTTAGTAACTTATTTTCTTGCACGGATTTTCCTCCAGGATAGATCGGATGCATTTTCTCCTAATGCTATGCAGTTACAGTTTTGCACTTGTATATGATGGTAGCGAAGTTACAAAGTGGTAGCCTCATTTAAAGCACTACTTCTGCAATGTAAAATTCATGAAATTATAGTATCTGTTTCTTTTGCACCCTATTTTGTACTAACATAATGTTTGCACACATGGTTTTATGCTTCATCTCGAATACAAGAAAGGTCTCCCAAAACTCTGTCACTTTTAATGGACGGGTTGCAATTGTATTTATATTTATAATGTTTGCACAACGCCAGTGAGTTACATCTTTCTTGTTGGTATAGACCATTACATAGTGATGGCCATTGTTATTCAATAAAGGCTTCCCTCTGATGCTCTCAGTGATCTCGGCGTTCACAACATGTAGAATACAACACCCTACTTGTCAGTCAGAGATCAACTACACTACTGGTCTCTGAGAGGAAAGCACACACCACTGCCGTCTGTCGATAAACTGTTGTGTTGGCAGGGTTCTCAGGGCAGCACGTGACCTTTCACAGCAGTATGTTGTAAATAGGATGGACAGGCTGTGGTAGGCTGCTTCTGACCACCCTGTTCCAAGGTCCACTGCCTGAAGTGTGCTGGACTCTGTTGAAATGTCAGCGCATTCCTTCTGCGTACAAGAGTCACAAACTGCTCCACTACTGCCTCCCTCTTTGCACTCAACACGCAGCCTCAGTAGGGGCTGAATCTCCTGCAGCCCTGACCCCTCAACTACGCAGTTTCTCAAGCTGTGTGAGGCGACCTTTATCGGCCTCAAAACATGCATGACGACAGGTCGCTTGTCCGGTGTTCACAGGTGTGGAGAATTCCGATAAGGTGGACTCGCATTTCAACTTATCGCTCGTTGTCAGCTCATTGCCATTTCTAGATAAATCCATTTTAACGTTGCACTAGAGTCTGATATCAGTCGAGAACAATGAGTCACCTCCTTCTCTAAATGTATTACAATTTTGCCCTGAAAATGCTACGGTATACAAATTTACAAATGTGTTACTGCAGCAGTGTCAAAAATCGCAGTTGGGGAAGTGGTTGGCGTTAGCTTCAATCTAGCACACCATACCTTCTGAGGAGACAGCGACAAGATCTAACCTAATAAGGCTGCGGTGTGCACATGTCCGTGCGAACCTCTGCAGGAAGGGGTGATGGACTCTGCCACACACAGTAAACGTCGGAAAGACGATATGTCTCTGAATGACGTCACGTTGGGATGCTCTAAACATGCCACACACCGAAATAAATTGTGGTGAAACGTAGCGAGCATGTAGATTACCCTACTAAAATCTTTTAAACAGTAATAAGTAAGAACAGTCTCGAACAGTGGAATAGCACGTCAGCTGCAAGAATCTGAAATAAATCTTTCACGCATGAAACGCCGACGTTTGCAAATATAATTATTTCTTTAGGATCTAGCTGTATTTTTTTGTGTCCATGAATCTTCTGTCTGGTTTGATGTGGGTCTCCACGAAATTATCTCCTGTGTCAACCTTATCTCAGATTAGCATTTGCTATCAACATCCTCAGTTATTTTTTGGATGTATTCCAATCTCTGTCTTTACTTAAAGTTTGTATCCTCTACAGCTCCTGCAGTTTTTCAGCAAGTCGCACTCCTCGCCGTTCCTGCAAGAACTTGCTCGTTTCTTATCAGTCCACTCAATTTTCAGAATCCTTTACGGCACAAAACAGAAACGCTTAGATTCTCTTCTTTTCCAGATTTTGCCACAATCCATGGTTCACTTCCACAGAAATTGCTTGCTCAAATGGAGGTCTATGTTTGAGACAAGCAGACTTCTTTGGGGCAATAATGGTCTCTTTGCTGGTGCCGGTCTGCTTGCTTTATCCGTCAGTTTGCTTCTCTTTGTCTAGTATGTTGCCACTCCCACACCCTCCACCCAATTTTTTGATATGAAGCTTATCGCTAATTTCAGTACTGCTACAGGTTAGTACTTTCATATTTCTTCAGTTGTCCTTTCAACCAATAGCGTGTGCTCAGCAGAATGTTCATCCCATTCGATATGTCCTGCAATTCTTTCTCACTTTCGCTGAGGGCAGCAATGTCATTTGCGAATCTTGTCACAGCCTATCTTCCCACCTGATATTTAATCCAACTCGTGACTCTCTCTTCTATTTCTGTCATTACTCACGTCATGTGTATCCTGAGCAGTAGGACTGCAAATACATTCCTATCTTACAAAGTTTCTAGTCCGAGCACTTCGTTCCTGTTCTCATTTTCTCACCTTCGATTCTTATACATACTACACACAAATTTCACCTCACCGCAATTCCCAGAACAAGTGAACATAGATGTTAACTGTGGACATTGTATTACAGACACAGTCCCTTTCACTGTTCAGAGATGTCACTAAATCCGCCCAAAGATGTAAACAACCATGCATGAGCAGTATTCTACTGTACTGGGCGTCTCGAGAGGAATAGTGAACAGCTTAGGTGGTCGTTGCATAAACTAACTCGAATAAAACGTTTCAGGTAACACACGTCCAGTTTTAATTTGTCACAAGAACGCGGATGGCTATAGAAATAAATTTTTATTTCATGTGATCGTACTAAATTTTCTATGGGCTTTTCGTAATTTGGTTTGTGAAGTTTGTGTTGGGCTGTGTAACGTGACTAAGGCTTTTTAGTGTTGTCACGCATTCTTTTCGCTTCAGCGTGTAAATTTAGAGATTGGAAAGTTGCCAATACTTGAAAAATTGTTATATATTCTGCAACTAAGGTCATTGTGTGTCAAATTGTTGTAGAAAAACGAGCAAACGTATGCGCTTGACATTTCCAACAAGTTGCGGCAAAGAGTCTCCATGTGCCGGCAGAGATTGATGAGATTTTGGCTCACTAAGTTAGTGTGGTCAGTCATTTTAGACGCGTTGTGCAGTGTGTCTGATTTGAGTTTATGCTGTTCCGTATTTAGGTCACAAAAAAAAATGGCTCTGAGCACTATGGGACTCAACTGCTGTGGTCATTAGTCCCCTAGAACTTAGAACTACTTAAACCTAACTAACCTAAGGACATCACACACATCCATGCCCGAGGCAGGATTCGAACCTGCGACCGTAGCAATCGCACGGTTCCGGACTGCGCGCCTAGAACCGCGAGACCACCGCGGCCGGCTTTAGGTCACACTTATCTCAGTTAATTGTAGATTGTTCTGGCCGTAAGCTGCGGAAAAAGTTTGCTGCGAAATCGTCGTACTTGCTGAGTGTGCTAGTTATCGCGACAAGGGCGTAGATAGATGAGTGGCTAGCGTGCTGAGGAAAGGTGACGCTGGATTTGAGGAAGCAGGTATGTTCCATATTTTGAGAAGTTTTGTGCTCACGAGAGTGACAGTCAATCACGGAAATGGATTGTTAGTGCGATTCGTGCTTTACCGGTGTGCACAAGACTTTGACAGTCGTTGTGGTTGCATTCTGCTGTGTTTAGACGAACGAACGCCAGAAGGTAGTTCACCGTTTGAGAATATTTTGCGGTTGGTTTATGACGCCCATTGTAAGATAATTCAGTGTTGAGTGGTAGTGTTCGTTGAGGTTTTAGCACGCACAACTGAGGTAGTGGCGTATCGTATGTGATTTATGTATCGTTAACGTCTGAATGGGTGTTCAATAAGAGCCAAGAATCAGAAACTGCACCGTTTACATTGGGAGGACACAGCTGTTGCTGCCTGTAAATTAGTGTACTTAAACAGCGAGGATAGGTTCGTACCATAGTGGAACCAACTGACGTAGAACGATGATATCTCGTTACTTGATAGGGTGACGAATGACAATTGAAGTAGGGACTGTTAGTAGTAACACGAAAGCCAACACGTGAAAAGGCTGAGTCTTGATCATTATTTTAAATTCAGTACAAGAGTGGCTTTTTTTCTATTTGCCTTCCTTCATTTCCGGTTTATGCAGAGTTTAGCTTTTGTGCCACTTGCTCACATTGAAGTTTAAAAGTGGTATTGAAATAAAGTAATTGAATTAAATTACGAAAGAGTCAAATGTAAATCTGCGTCACATTTTCCAGTTCAGTGGAAAGGACAGAACCCCCATTGAAGTATGATTACACAAGTAGCGTAATCGAGAGAAAGATATTATTTTTGAGTTTCAGAGCATTCAAAAGCGACTATCGCAAAGATTAGTCAACTGCACAAGAGTCATAAATAAAGAAACAAAGAAAGAAATTTGTCGTACTTATAACTGAATAACGATAAAAGTTCAGCAAATATTAGAAAACGTTTCAATCTGAATTTCATTTGTTAGATATAAAAGGAAGTAATAACGCGCATAATTAAAAGTTATTTCAAGGTTTTTAAAGAGATAACGATAATAGGATGTATAAAATATGAAGATATCAGAGATCATCGAAGTTAATACTATCGCAGAGGTAGCTATCGCTATATCGCTGGTTTACAGCATAGAGTAAATATCTCTGGAGTGAACGTTGCGTTCTGCGCATGTTATCGACATTAAACCAGGACAGTCACGTGTTCTCGGGGCTTCGCTGTGCCTGTGTGCTTTCCGCAGCGTTTGAAGTTTATAATATCAAGAGTTTTGGTTGTGTTTCACCGTTTGTTGATAGTGTAATAGCAATGGTGAATTACTGTTGTTGCTACGGATGCAAAGCAAAATATGTGAAAGGAGGGATAGTAACTTTTCATGGGTACATACCATATAGCTCTAATTATAGTTATCATATTAGTAAGAGACACTGTAAAAATTTCGAGACGCATTATAATTAAGGCTTGATTCTGTAGACCTATTTTTCTACGATTTTATGACTATATAATAGATATTATGGCTCGTACAAAAGCTTAGAGACAATCGCGTCCTCTCGTAAACTTGCTAGTGGATGCATTTATGAGTGACTTGTCAATTGTGTATATAGTTTACTCGGTCTACTATTTGTTTAATAAACTGGAAGCAAGTACGTAAAATGCGTTAAAAAATACTTCAAAGTGTCACCAATAAGAAAAATTGTGCTTTAGATTGAAAAAACGAGAAAATAAATACACAGAAATAGCAGAAAAAATGGACGAATTAGAAGGGATATAATTGCTAATGTGTGGCAAATTCGGTGTTTTTCGGACACTTGCAAAAGTACTAGCGTACTGTCAAGTCGTTTTGCAAGACTTTCTAAACAAAAATGTACGTCAGGCTCTGTAATACTATAAAGTGCCGTATCATACCCAAAACTACCAGAAATCGAGAGCATCTGAACTATGACACCTATTGCAAAGAAGTAGAATGCCCTTAAAAGTTTCGCAGCCGGTTTATTCCCGTAATCAAATGGATACCGTTAAAATGTCTGTGCAACATATATAAATAATCCACGACACGTACGAAGAGAATCCGTCTGTATTAGGGATGTAGTGACATTCTAAATATACAGGGCGCTACACGGACAAACAAACGTCGTCCCGAGATCACGTGACCAGGCCGGCAATGTATGTAGACAACACGAAATCTGTCCTGCGCATGTGAATGCTCACTCCAGAGATATTTACTCTATGGTTTACAGTAAAAGTATAGCTTAGATTACTGCGATCATAATTGTCGTGAAAAGAGACGAGTTGGTATGTAATGTTTGAGAGATTTACTACAAGTAAAATTCGAAGTGGCTATGGCAAAAATTAAATACGTGTGTTGATGTGCATTGCGTTTTTCGTAGTAATTTGACGTGCCCCGCTGTAGAGCATCGTATCGATCGATAGCATTGTTTTGAGATAAATAGACAGCTGTAGCCGTAGTTATCTCGCAATGTGAAGTTATTAAATGACTTAAAAAATGGAATTAGTAAATATTGTACTTGGTTACGTCACATCAGGCGTGACATTAGGTGTATATAATTCCAATAACCGTTACTGTACTATTATTAGCATTCGAAGTTAATACTTATTATTGTTAGCATGGTACTGAACGACAGAATTAGAGATCGAGTTTAGATGACATTGTAAAATACTGTGGGCACAAAGTTTAGTCAGTTCGCATTGGGTATCAGAGATAATACAAGCGCTGACGAGTAATAACTTTTCACCACTTCCCACGTGGAGCAGTATTACTGATGAGCTAAGTAAATTGGACTGAGAGTAGTTAACATTTTATGTACGTACTAGTGGCGTACGCCTGGATTCTTCTGAAATACAGTGGTAGATGAGTTATTTGACGGTAGCCACTACAACTAATATGTAACTGACAATCCTCAATTAAAATTACACGTTAGATTACTACGAGAACGATTTGTGGCTAATTGTAAGATTTGGACAGGTTGACATAACATATCACCACACCACTCTATCTGTAGAAAGAAGTGGCACAGTACAACTGATAATAACGGATTTTTTTCAATTCTGTCTTATCATTTATAGGGGATCCCGCACACTTTAAAAGGAGATGATGGTGAGTGATTGGAGTTATCTCGTTCGCTAGTTGCAAGTTACGGAACAATCCCATTAATAAGGTTTTCTGGTGAAGCTACTTACCCTCCTGACGGTATTAATGTCACTCGTAACTCACATCGGTGGTCAGATGCAAAACTTTTCGATTTGTGGAGAAACATTTTCACGAACTGTTTTCTGCCAATGTGCGGTGTGCTATGGTAGACAACCAGTTGGGGGGGGGGGGGGGCTGTTGTGTTACAGCGTCGTCTTACACGGGCCCCGTTATCTAAACTTTCTTGAAAACGAATTTCAAGCATTATTTGACGAGGCTGCTTTGGCTGCGAGAATCAGTGTGTTCTTCCAGCATGTCTTCGCGCGTGCATTTTCTAGTCGTGTAGTGCGACATCATCTAAACCTGGCATTTCCTCGATGGTGAATCGGCAGCAATCGTCACTTGCCTTTGTCACAATGGTTGCCAGACCGCACCCCTTTTGGTATTTTGCCTGTGGGTGTGGTTGAAAGGCAAAGTCTAGAGATAAAAAGTGAAGACACATCACGAACTGATCGTTCTCATTATGGAAACTTTTGGCGAAGTCAAAAGAGGTTCATACATGCTGTTATGACGAGAATTCTAAATTCCATTTATGTTGGAGATCAAATTTACGAATATCAATAACGACCTTAATCATTTGACGTTGCTTTACGCTTTATACGCGAATCGTGTTGGGTTCCACTACAGCAGCCGTATCTGTGTAAGCATTAAAGATTGGACACATGTTATGGGAATATTTTATTATAAACTGTCTGTAGGCCCACCTCCTAAAACTGTTTGCTATACCAGCTGAACATCCTGTGTAGGGTGAACGTTAATAAAACAGACAGACTGCAAAGACGGATCCCTCACAGGAACTGTAGAAGAAAAATTCCAGTGAATGAGCGTCCGGAAAAGCGCCGCTCTCACAACAGATGGCGCTGACGAAAGGAACTTCCTGCGACCACGTTCCGTGTGTTCCTTGAGTGTTGCAGGCTGTGTGATTGAAGCAGTGTACTGTAAGCAGCAGAATGGTCCGGTATTCGTGTCGGGAACAGGCCGAGATGGTGTTTGCGTACGGGCAAGCTGATGGAAACGGTCGAGAGGCAGAACGGCTACACTTAAACAAGTACCTTCAAAGACTAGCAGCCGGACGTCGTTAGCTTCCATCGACGATATTTCGACTGGACAACTGCCAGCCATCCTCAGGTGAGCCATCGAAGACTGACGAAGACGCCCTCCGTTCCGTAATATATACCGTGCAGCGAGTATTCCGCGCATGCGTCAAAATCATATGGACAGTCGAACCAAACCGCCCGCCTGCAGCGCCCTCGCTCGTGGAACTGCAGAACTCAGCTGTCTTCGGCGTTGTCAATTGCCGCCGCCATTGGAGTATTCTGACGTCTTCGTCTGGAGCAGATCTTAGAAATGACGGGGTTCCACGAATTATCTAGCTGTAAGCCATTGTCACGGTTGATGAGATTGTCTGTCATGCGAGTTTCCACTGATTCTTTTATGACGGAGTCCCAAAAGGATGTTGCTGTGGCCAAAATTGTTGTCTTGTCATACTCCATTGAGTGTCCAGTGGACATGCAATGCTCAGAAATTGCAGACTTGCTAGGTTGCGAAGGGCGAGTACAGCGCTGATGTTCAGTGCAACGTTCTTCTACTGTTCATAATGTTTGTTCTGTATATGACATGCTACACTGACAAAGTATTTTATAAATTCCCGCCTTACGCAATACCAGATCGTCTTTCACTGATCCCAGCAGGTCGGAAATCTTCGATGGTGGACGGAAAATCACTTTCACTCCGAAACTTTGGAGGATTCTTGCAATTTTGAAGGAAATGTTGCCAACAAAGGGAAGAAAAGCTAAAGATTTAGTATGCGTGCTCTCTTCTTTCTCCCTGTTTCTTTGACTTAATTGCAAGTGCCTTGCTAATTTGCGGGGTAGAATATCCATTCTCTTTGAAAATCCTCTTCAGATGGGCAAGCTCTTCAGGCAAACTATCTGCATCTGACACTACATCAGATCTGCGTACAAGTGTTTTAAGTACACTCATTGTCTGCTATGGGTGACGGCAGTTGGACGAATTTAAATACAAATCAGTATGTGTGGCCTTTCGATAAACTGAATGCCCCAGAGATCAATCACTCTTCCGTCTAACTAGCACATCCAAGAAAGGAAGGCAACCATTTTTCTCTAATTCCATGGTAAACCGAATGTTCTCATCAATGGAGTTGAGGTGATCCAAAAACTCCATTAATTTTTCTTCTCCATGAGGCCACACTACGAACGTGTCATCCAGGTGTCTACAAAAAACAGTTGGTTTGAGGGCTGCTGATTCGAGTGCTCTCTCCTCAAAATCCTCCATAAAAATTTTGGCCACCAAGCGAGACCAGGGGCTACCCATGGCGACGCCGTCAATCTGTTCAAAACATTCTTGGTTGAACATAAAATATGTTGAGGAGAGAGCGTGGCGAAACAAAGCCGTGATTGCCACCTGAAACTTATTGCCAATCAGTACCAAGGAGTCTGCAAGAGGTACCGTTGTAAAAAGAGACACCACGTCAAAACTAACTAAAAGATCAGAAGTACTTAGGCAGAGAGCCCCCAGTCTGTTGATAAAACAGGCCGAGTTACGTATGTGATGTGGGCATTTGCCCACAAATGGCCTCAGCAAGGATACAACATGTTTGGCTAAATCGTAAGTGGGGGCCCCGATATTGCTCACTATTGGCCGTGAGGGTAGCCCGTCTCCATGTACCTTCGAAAGCCCATAGAGTCTTGGAGATACGCTGCCATGAGGTCTTAACCCCGTAACCTCTAAGATCTGCTCCAGACGAAGACGTCAGAGTACTCCGATGGCCGCGGCAATTGACAACGCCGAAGATAGCTGAGTTCTGCAGTTCCACCAGCGAGGGCGCTGCTGACGGCCGGTGTAGTTCGACTGTCCATATGATTTTAACACATGCGCGGAATACTCGCTGCACGCTATAAATTACGGAACGGAGGGCGTCTTCGTCAGTCTTCGATGGCTCACCTGAGGATGGCTGGCAGTTGTCCAGTCGAAATATCGTCGATGGAAGCTAACGTCGACCGGCTGCAAGCCCGAAATCTTTTTGAATATTTAGTTCGCCGGGAAATTTTAAATTTCACGACACCAACCACATGATACAACATTTCAAGACGTTTTTGGACGTTTGAGTGAACTTGGGTCCTCTCAGATGGATGACCGTTCAAGAAGGCGGCAGACTGTGGATCCAGATTCGCAGGACAAGTTTCTAGGTGATATCAGACGAATCGTAGTACAAGCTGCGGGCAAGTGGCAAGTTAATTTAGTGTAGGTCGAATTACGATTATGTGTACCCTGCAAGAAAAATGCTACTGTCGCAATCATCCGCCATGATGTGGTTGCGAATTTAAACATCTGTTGCGATTTGGATACGATGCAGCTCTGTACTGTGTTCTGGAACGTTTCGTTGTCATTCCACGCACACTGTTAATTTCTGGACACATGTTCATATGTCCTTTTTCCTCCATTTCGAGGCAGGAGTGCGTCCCTGCGCTCTGTCGGTTTTATTAAGGTTCAACCGGTATCTTGCGCTTTTAAGTCGGAGGCTGTTCTTGACAGAGACTGGCGACGAATCGAGTAATACCAACGCGATACCCATCATTCACTCAGTCGTTTCAGTTTTCACAGGTGAAATGGTGCAGTGAGAGGTGAGCAGCGATGTGCAGCGGTGCGTTGTCGGGACCGCCGGCTGTGGTGACGGCTCTGCTCCATACGAGTCACAGGTAAGGGGAAGCTCAAAGGCGCGTCACTCACATATTGTAGTAAATCACAAAAATAGTATCTGAAGGCATATTAAATTATTTAAACACGGGAGAGCATTCTGGAAAGTATTACCTCTGAATCTTTTTTGCACAAAGTCACTTCAAGCTTTTTAAACAAAACAAACTTTTTTAACATACAACATGTTTGGTAATCATGTTGTTGTTGTTGTTGTTGTGGTCTTCAGTCCTGAGACTAGTTTGATGCAGCTCTCCATGCTAGCAAGCTCCTTCATCTCCCAGTACCTACTGCAACCCATATCCTTCTGGTTCTGCTTAGTGTATTCGTCTCTTGGTCTCCCTTTACGATTTTTACCCTCCACGCTGCCCTCCAATGCTAAATTTGTGATCCCTTGATGCCTCAGCACATATCCTACAAGCCTATCCCCTCTTCTCATCAAGTTGTGCCACAAACTCCTCTTCTCACCAATCCTATTCAATACTTCCTCATTAGTTATGTGATCTACCCACCTAATCTTTACCATTGTTCTGTAGCACCGCATTTCAAAAGCTTCTATTCTCTTTCTGTCTAAACTATTTATCGTCCATGTTTCACTTCCATACATGGCTACATTCCATACAAATACTTTCAGAAACTACTTCCTGACACATAAATCTATACCCGATGTTAACAAATTTCTCTTCTTCAGAAACGCTTTCCTTGCCATTGCCAGTCTACATTTGATATCCTCTCTACTCCGACCATCATCAGTTATTTTGCTCCCCAAATAGTAAAACTCCTTTACTACTTTAAGCGTCTCATTTCCTAATATAATTCCCTCAGCATCACCCGACTTAATTCGACTACGTTCCATTATTGGTAATCATGTCTACTTCTAACACTGTCATCCTGGCGGTTGGGTTGGTCATCGGTCATCGGTCATCAGTCTCATCGGATTAGGGAAGGAAGTCGGCCGTGCCCTTTCAAAGGAACCATCCCGGCATATGGCTGGAGCGATTTAGCAAATCAGGATGGCCGGACGCGGGATTCAACCGTCGTCCTCCCGAATGCGAGTCCAGTGTGCTAACCACTCACCATGGCCGCATATACATTTCACCCAACGAGAGATCAGTTTGTTGATGACGTCACTGTAGGATGTTTGTGTCTGTTGACGGAGCTACCGTCTCATGCCCTCTTGCACCCTTTCAACACTATCAAAGTCAAGTCCTCCAAGGCGTTCTTAAAGATTTGGAAGCAGGTGAAAATCGAATGTGGCCAAGTTGGTGCTGTACGGGAGATGATCCCAAGGCTTCGGATTGTTGCCGAGGTCGCAGCGATTGTGTGTCGCCTGTGATTGCCACGCTGAGGTACAGGCTGCTCCATACGTCGACGAATTTTTCTTCTCGCAGTACGTTGCAGAGTTTATAGTGCTGCTTTTAGACATGAATTCCAAATGCTGTTTCTCACGCACCAATTATTTACGCCACACACCGCCGCGTTACTCGCAACTAATCGGAACCTTCTAGCGGCTGCGGGCTTCCACTTGTTACAGCGAAGTGCGAGAAGAATGATCGAGTGATGTGTATAATATGTAATACCTTAACCGATACTGACTCTAATATAAAAATTTTGGAGTCACTACTTTTCATCGCTATTTCGTATTTTGTTGAACAATTAAGTCTTCTTATCTGTATTTGTTCTGGCAAGAGGTACGCAGTTGTGGAAGGTTTATTATCTTGTCGCACTGCAAAGACTCTCCAGACAGCGATTAATGTTATCGCTGGAGGGTCCAGATAGCGAGAGTAAATTGAAGTCAAGTAGTTGTTGACACAACAATTCTTTATCGAGTCGCCGTGTCATTCCACCATAGCGATGGAACTGCCAGGCCATAGTCCGAGGTTGGATTTGAAATGGGAGGGCTTTTCTCTCAGAACCTCACGCAGTCACTCACTGCTATGCTCGCTTCTAGTCAGATCTTACTGTCAGCTTACTTGTTCATCGTTGTCATTGAGATCTATACAAGGCCATGCTGAAAGTCGTGAGCAACCAGTTCATAAAATTTCAATTCCAACAATGTAATAACGTGACTGGAAGGTCGTAATTTGCAGACTTTACTCGACAAGTTGCCATATAGTGTATCACCTCATCGCAGACAGTACTTCCAGAATCAATACCTCGTTTCCTCAGTGCACTGAAAATGAAGTCTTTACTAAACACAGAAAATGTGCTGTTAAAATTCATCTCACACTCGTAGTGCTTGTGCAACTGTATGGACGCCAGCACTGTTACGAGAAGGGTGAAGCATTTGAAAGGAGCAAACTCGAGTATCCAAGACGATGAACGTAGCCCTCGTCCTCCAACTGCCTCCACCGAACTTCAAGAACAGATTTTTCTGATTTTCTGGAAGCTCGACAAACCATAAATGCAGCCTGTTACATCCAGACCCTTTTGAAGGTCCGACGTTCATTGCGCGAAAAATGTTCCGGGAACAGGATCGTCCTCCTACAGTTTAAAGCCCTCCTCAGACTGCACGTGTCACTGAGAAGATCAGCTGATCTGGGTGGGAAACGCCTCCACATATTCCCCACAGTCCCGGCTTGGCACCGCCTGTCTACCATGTTCTCCGTTCTGTTAAGGAGCAGATGCGACGCCATCGCTTCGAGATGGTGAATGTTGTTCAGCAATTAATATATCGGTTTCTTCGGGAAATTGGAACGTAATTCTGTTGTAAAGAAATTTGCCGAACGTCGGGAAAAATGTTTGGAAAGAAATGGAGACTGTCGAAAATGACTATACGTCTGTCCATTAAGATGACGTACTTTTTTTGTCAACTGATTTTCTCAGTTCAAAACCGTTTTCTTTACTTCCTGCAATTAAATCACTTACAGTTCCTAGTCAGCGTTTTCTTCTACGAGTGCTGGTTATCTCTTCAAAGCCCCACTAAGCGGAAATGTAATAAACAATAAAACAAAACAACCAAATTTTACCGCCACTTCTCAGCTATGTGAATTTCAGATAATCAGACAAAGCTCAACCACTGCAGGCGTTGATTTCTGCTACCCACTAACATTTAAATTTCCAAACAAAGCACTCGATGATCTCTTTCAGAGAGAATTAGCGGCTTCTCTTTTAAATGGTTCTTGATTTGTCGAGTAGGGCCAAAGGGCAAGCTATCACATTCTCAGTAAACTTCCGCAATAACTATTGTGTAGGACGACCGTTCTCTTTAATATAGACTACACATTAAGTGCGTCCAACGAGATTTACTGAATTTACTATACTGAAAAGCTCACACAATAAAACCTAACCCAAACATCACTAAGTCACTACACAGTAGTGCCTGCTTACACCTATACGACCACAATAATACAATGCACCCTGGCTACCCTTATTGCGTGCTTTAATCCTCAACCACAAAAGAACTAAGCGACTTCCAGTGAAGACGTCTGTTCAGATACAGCATCAACGGAAAATCTCACAAAAATATTGAAATACTGTTTCCTACCATCGCGAGGCAATAAAACAGCGGAACGCACCGGAGCCGAGGAAAAAAATGCTGTTTTGAACGCGCCGCAGCGCATTGTATGAAGCAGTCGCCCTCCGTTTCTGGCGGTGGCGCCGCTGTGGCAATCGCAGTTTTGGTGTCTCCCTCTGGAGGTAAAGGGGAAAGGTTGCAGGTTGCCTGCTCACGGGCATTTAAGGGGCACTACGAGCTCACCAAGTGTCAGTTGGTCAGCCGGAGTGAGTCTAGGTCAGTCACTCGTCACCAGTTGCTGGTCAGTCTCTCGTTCGCATTTGTGCGGCAGTTAGTGTCCGTCTGTCGTTTGGATCAGACTTTAAAGGACGCAAAATGAGAGTCTTGCCACTCCGCCAATAACAGAACACAGCTGGTGGTCGCCCGGTCGGGGCTGAGTTCCTGCATCTGAGTCTGCGGGTTAGGCCGCCAGTCTGCTCGAGTTGCTCGGGCAACGGTCATTGGCGGTTGGATCGGTCGGTTGGTCGGTCGCGCACTGAGACACGAGATGACTTGTCCGCTTTGAGCGTCGGCGCATGTGAGGTCGCCACGTGAGTCCAGTGGGCCCTGCCGTATAGCGAGGGGTAGTGGCTTCGCGGCCGACACGAGAGCAGCAGGAGTCAACCCACGACATCGGTCTGGCTGGTGAGAGTTGCGACGCCGTGAGACGGGAGATCGGCGCGCCTTCCCGCGTCCGTTGAAGCGGCTGGCAGCGGACGGTCCGGAAGAGCGTTTTGGAGGATGCTGCGTCAGGTCTTCTCCAGAAATCGCAGTTTATTAGACGTTAAGTGATTGGAGTTATGTTGTTTCATTTACTTGTTAAATTCTACTTGTTTTCTTGGTGAGGTCACCAGGCGCTTTGTTTTGGGGTCGTCCCACCATTATTCTCCGTTTGCCCACCCGCAGGATGGTGGTTATTTATGAATTGGGTGGTCCGTTTTTCCCTCGTGGAGTTGGGGAGGGTTAGAGCAACTTGCGGTTCGGGTTGTTCCGTAATCTCCCTGTCAATCTGCCATCCGTTAATAGCTGCCTGTGTCAAGTCTGTCGGATTCGGTGTTAACGAATTTATTGCTTGAAGTGTATCGGCCGAATTCCTGAAATATGTTTTTATCTTGCCTATCATCTTCAGAGGCGGTATATGTGTAATGTAGAGCATGTTTGACCAACCTTGTATATATTATGTAAGACTGCATTTCATGGGTTTTTATTTAAATGGTCATTTTAGCATATAAAGTTGCCACCCTTCCACCGTAAGAGATTTTTTAAAATCAAGTTGCACCTTTGGTGGCAAGTTAATCTTTTAATGTTAGTGTTTTGTACCATTTCCATGCCTCCTATGGGATGTATAGTTTATGTGCTAGTGTGACTTTTCAAACTTTTTAGTTTAAAGTAATCTGGTGTGTTGCAGATTTGCACCAGTGCAGTCTTTCAGAGGATGTTGTGAGCAGTCGTGAATACGGCCGTGTCAAAAAGGAGCGACAAGGTTCTCAGCCCAAAAGCTCTTACAGTCAAAAATTGTTCTTTCTGCCTCTCAATAAATTTTAACCTAATTTTTAGAGGGTGCTTTGTGACTATAATTTTAAATCTGTTTAAAAAAGAAAGGCTTTTAGGAATAAAATTTCCATTTGTTGAAACAAATTTGATTTGTTTTCATCAGTTAGACATTGGCAACTACTTCCACGCTCACATAGTGTGATTAAATGTGTTAATGTTCTTGATGAATATTTTGTAAATAAAGCAAATTCTGATAAAAAAGGGTTTTGAAAGTAAATTCACAGTTCAGCACCATTAATGACAACGAGGAGAAACTAATCTCATGTTTCAATAAGTCGTAGCTTTTCCTTAGTGTACACTTCACCAAAAACAGGCGAAATAGTCGTTTCCTTCATAAGTCGATAATCATCTCATAATACATTTCTAAACGACTTAGAGCTGCTTTGAACACATTTGAGTTTTGTCCGCATAGCAGACTAGTTCACGTATCGTACGTGTGAGCCCGTCTCATCACGCTCTTGAGGTAATCTCTCTCGAGGCTCAGTACTCGAATGATATTCGGATAATACTACTGCAATGCTAAAAGGACAAGCTAAGAACCGTTCTTTGCGAACAAACAAACCCCTCTAATTCTTTCTTTAATAATAAATGTGTTGTAATTCCCGTCGCACGCCGCGATGCAGTAGTCGGCTGGGCGTTGCACGCTCGCTCACTTGGCAGGACACAGCTCTTCTCGACCATCAAGTGTCGCATATCTACGACATTTTAACACAAAAATTTAGGAAAGCTACATGAACAACATAATCCCTTCATTTTTCTAGCACATACAAATCGATAATAAATTGAGACGATACAAACAAGTGATGCGCTTTTTTCGGGCTGAAAACGGTTTGGCGCATTACAACCTGTCACTTCCACTAAAATGGTGAATGTCCTACACAAGTGAGAAAAGATACTGTGGGGAGAGGAAACGTTAGGTGTTCTGTGCTCTTTTGCTAATTGTAGTTTGAATTTCGCACAAAGAGGGCGGCTTAGGAGCAGATAAAAACCGCATTTCAGCCAAATGTCTCATTTACTGCATTTCAAAGATATTTAAAATACATAAAAAGTGACAATAACAAAAGATTTTTGTAAAAACCTCATTGGTGTTAGAAACATACGATTTCTACGTAAAAGCAGATGATAATAATCTTTTCCTAAAAAAACGTATGTGCAAAATAGCAAAACTTGTTTGAAGATCTTAAATATAGTCAGCGATGAATGTGAATGATGCTTGGCTGGGGGAGGGGGGGAACAGGGGTGCATGAGAGAACTTCATTAATGAGAGAACTATACTTTGTATGCACATGCTTAACGAATGCGAAGCATCTTTCTTCTCAGATACTGCGATGTTTCAGGCAAGGCAGCGTTGACATTCGCAGTCTCACAACGTCAGGCTAAGTAGGAAAGAATCGTGCAACCGCCCGCCCTGTCCTCAGAACTGCACTCCCGACTCGGCGCTGCGGTCTGACGCCGAAGTAACTCCCATTCTCGCCGCTGAGCGGCGCTGCTGGTAGCTCAGTATTAGAACTCGGCGTATCGATCTGACGCCGAAATGAATCCCTTTCGCGGCGCTGAGCGGCGACACTGGTAGCTCAGTCTTACAACACCGTATAGAATTTAAAAATGGAGAAAATGCAAATAATTGCTGAATGTAAGACAGGAAATTATAATTGATATATATATATTGTTAATTGCATTTACTATTACGGAAACCTATACCGTGTCTGAAGAACCAGGAAAACATCTATACCCATTCAAATCACCAAATCCTGCATCTATATACAATAGTTTGTACGATAACCTGCACCCATGCTCTCCACCTCGCCTATCGCATCTGTCTCCCCTCCCCCACACAGATCCTGTACAATCTCATTCCTTTTCCCCACCTCCTCCTTTTCTTGAAAGGATACGGATCCTGTACATGTCCCGGAAAACTCGACCCTCCTCACCCCTGCTTGTCTCGCGCATCCTCTCCCAACCCTGCCCGCTGCTGCACCTGTATTCCCACGTCCCATCCTGTCTCCATCTCTCCACCCTCCTTACCCTCTCCCAAGGTGGCTTCCGCCAGCTCCCCCTCCGTGATGATCTCCTCCCCTCCATCTATCCCTCCTATCAACTTTGATCCTTTCTGCCCCCACTTCCTGTGTCCTTTCCTTTCGGCACCCTCCCTCCCTTCTCTTTCCTTTTCCCCTATCCCCCTTCCTCTGCCCCTCTTCCCCTGGGCTTCCCCTCCCCCTGCCTCCCTCCCCCTATCTCCCCTGCCCATGGCATCTCTGCTCTCCCCGCTCCCTCTCCCCCTCCCCTTCCCCTTCCTCCTCCTCCTCTCTTGGCAGGTCCCCGGACTCATACGCGATTAGTGAATATTCGTGCGCCGGAGATCTATGCCTCGTGTTGCTGTGTGTGCCGTCGTTTTGTGCTTCAGTGGTTCAGTATTATTCATTTCGTGCACCTACTTTCACGTGTGACTATTTTTCGTCTCTGTCTGTGTCCAAGTGTCTGAACAACTTTTATCTTGAACTCTACGCCCGTGAACGGCTCCATGTATTTTTTAAAAAAATTGTTTGTCTCCGTTTATATGTCCACCATCTTTTTATCTCACATTGTCATCATTTCTGTCTTGTATGTTTCTCTGCGGCCGAAGAGCGGCATAGTATGCTGCTGCAGGCCTGCCTGTAAACAGGTTTAAAATAACAATAAAGAAGAAGAAAAAAACTGCACTGCACATAGTCAGACACCATTCTTCAACATTCGAAAATTTTTGAAGGGCCAACGTGCTCCATGAACGGCGGAGCGAAGCATGAATCACATGCTTGGAATCATTACGTGCTATTGATATTCGTCTGCGGCATGATAATTGCAAAGAAACTCTCAGTTACTATCATGAGATTCTCGCATAATCATGTAAGTAAATTTGTCAACTTTCTAAAGGACTAGGGAGCATTTCGTTAACGCTCAGAGTCATTGTGATGCCTCGATATTAGGCAAAGAATACTTAAGGTTTGCAGTAAAGTAAGGGCCGCGGTGAATTTGCGTTTTGTGTATGTTAGATCATACGCTGCTTCGTATGATGTGTAAAACACATACTACATTATTTTTTAAACTTGAAGTAATCTGTCTGCAGTCTCGAGAAAACGGATTGTATAAAAACCACTCCGTCTTGAAAGCACGCGCCAAAGAAACATCCATAAAGAATTAGTCATAAAGCCCACGTCACTCATAAACTGTTCGAGCTTTCGGAACAACATTTTTAACAAATGATACACACAAAGAACAGTATTTTGCCATGTGATTGTTATGCGAAACTTTCATATCTGCTGCGATAATCAAGTAACTACAGATTTTTTTCAATGCAATAATTTAATCCTTAAGGATCATCCATATCCGGTAAAACGAGAATTACTGGCCAGTGTGGCCGAGCGGTTCTAGGCGCTACAGTCTGGAACCGCGCGACCGCTACGGTCGCAGGTTCGAATCCTGCCTCGGGCATGACTGTGTGTGATGTCCTTAGGCTAGTTAGGTTTAAGTAGTTCTAAGTTCTAGGGGACTGATGACCTCAGCTGTTAAGTCCCATAGAGCTCAGAGCCATTTGAAACGAGAATTGCTGTGGGTTTTCTGACAATATAAGTGAAGGAGTTAGGCGTTTATTCTAGTCTGAGATGGGTTGTTTTATAAACTGTTGACCTGACTTGCCCTTAGTTACTAGTTTAATAACACTCTGTTTCATGATTCTGTCGCAATTTCAACTGCATTATTATGTTAGTGAGATGAATATTTGTAAACTGTGCTGTATATCGACAAAAGAAGCAGAGTTCAACATGGCAACAAGAGAAGTTACGTATTACTCAAACTGGTCATAGTTCTTTGTGAATCCATCTCTCCTCAACTATCTACTTGGTATCGCTGACAACTCGAGACCTGTCCTGTGGTGTAACATTTCCAAAGGCTCCTTCTTTCAGCAATTTAGCCTCATTGAGCGTATTCTCAGTCGTATTTAAAGTAGCGTTATATGGATGAAGGACGGTTAAACTATGTGCTTTGACGTCAGCCAGTTCGTCCACCTGGTACCATGGGGCGTTTTGCTCGTACAGCATTTCTAGCTCCATTAACTTCACCTTATACGTGCTATGTTCAACTTTATCCAGTGAAACATTTCTTTGTACTTAGAACTAAATATCCACTTTCATCTACTGCAATGTTGTAGGTTTATCCCTGACAACAGAGTGGTATGGTGCAGCGTCCACTATTATTCTCGAATTCAGAGACATATTTGGCAGCAGGACATTATTTTCACTGCCAGTGAATGTGTTTCTTGAACGTCCATTTTTATTGTGAATATTGACTTTTCAGACGTACTGCACTGTTATCATTAACACAGCACCGGCACAAAACACTCATTCAGAATACCTGACGCCTATGGAACACTTCAACGCCAGAACATATCACTTTACAACGAGAGCTAATGAACATTGGTGCCTCTGATGAGCGACACCACTTCGTACTCGCCTTAACTGCTACTTGGGCAACGGCCTGTCGTCCCCGCCGCTGAGCCAAACGTCAAAAGTCGCAACTAATTTCAAACGCACTGTAGTCTCACCTCTTATGATGATTACTTGCATCTTCCATTTACGGGGGCAGTAAAATGTTGCGCACACGTGGACGGCGCAGTTGTCCCATCAATTATTAAACTCCACCCGTCGAAACCACGCCCGAGCAAAGCCCATTACCGCACCATAATCTATAAAAACATGAAAGTCAACAAACATCGCTGCAATTGCCACATCAATCGTTTAAAGAACGGTTCATAAAACCAATGATGATAGCAAACATAGTTGATCTTACGAGGCCTACATTCACTTTTGAAACATCAGAAAAAGCAGGCCAAAATGTTTTTAAGTATCCCAGCAGAAGAACGCAAGTTGTTTGTGATCAGAGATAAACACGAACAACCGGAAATAGTTATCTATTTCCTCACAAATCTACCCACATTTCTAACGTTAAGTTACTCTTCGCGCAATGATACCTATCGATGTGATGATCAAGTACCTTTACATAAATCAGACAACGAAACTAAATAAAATAAATCTTCCAAACAACATTAATTTTTGTCATCAAACCTATTTCTTTGTACTTAACCATTTTAGTACAGAATTTAGGAAAAGAAGCTTGAATAATCTAGTCCCTTAGGTCATCAGTCCCCTAGAACTTAGAATTACTTAAACCTAACTCACCTAAGGACATGACACACATCCATGCCCGAGGCAGGTTCGAACGTGCGACCGTAGCAGTCCCGCAGTTGCGGACTGAAGCGCCTAGAACCGCACGGCCACCGTGACCGGCCACAATTATGGAATCAGTTTGACATCCCCTGTCTATAACACTCATTACTTCGTGAGTATAAGGAGTTAATAGTGTTTCACAAGACCGATATTTACTGAATTCGTGCTGATTATGTGTCAATAAATCGTTTCCTTCGAGGTAGTCTCCCGTGACTTATAATCATATGATATATTTTTCTTTCTTTTTACATAAATGTCGTTATTACGACGTGGGCTTTTCTCAAAATTAATTGCTAATTTGGTTATTAGTTTAATATTGATTTTTTCTTTGATTTGAATAAAATTGCTTTTTGTAAGACGGTTTGTTGAATGAAAGTTAATCCTTAACAAAATCATTAATCACGTTAAGAATTGTAAGACACACTGATGTTGAAAACGTTACATATAAGTTGAAAAATAATATAAACCTTTTTATGTTCTTGCCTCGGCTTACCATGTCTACTCACACATGAGACCTCTAATTATTATTTGCATTTGCCCACACACACGAGAGAGAATACTTTCTTACCATTTTGTTTCGTAACGCATTGTAGTCTGAGACGTGGCTCTAGATCTCGGCTGTTAAACCAAAAATAAAAATCTTAAAGCTATGTCTTCCGTTGCAGTGGCTGTCGGCTGTTGAAAAAATGTGTATTGTAACTGAAGCGGGCGAATAATTCGTTTCCACTAATTTCATAAATTAATATTGCCACGTAATGGCGGCTGTGCCTGCAATTGTTGCTTTGAAAACAACTTGAATTACTGATATTCAAAGGAAGCGGACATGAGATAGGTCTCACCTCTTACAATTAAAAGAGAATATATTCAAAGGAAGCGGACATGAGATAGGGCTCACCTCTTACAATTAAAACTGAATAACAGCATGGAACTGATATACTATCTGCTTACGAGTACAATAATGCTTACACTCAACAGCACTCGCCAAGATGTCCGACTACTCGCATCGAAGACAAAAGGGAGAGAGAGTGATAACGGATTAAAGATGACAAAAGATGGTTTCTTTTCCATCTACGTGGCCCGTTATTGTCAGAGTGTATCTTTTTTGTTCTTTGCACTCGAAAATAACTCACAGAATTTTATATGATAATATTAATAAGACACATGGGAAAACATTACATACTTCCTGAGCGGTTAATGTTCACGTATAATCCAATATTAAACGTTTTTTTGAAATACCACTTTCAAGTTTTTGTAATAATTCTACTAGGGACAGTACAATGCCCCCCGAAATGTTTATGACACAAAATGTACGTATTAGATTTTTTTGTCATTAACATTTCCTACTTTACGTCGACAGTGTCCACACTCACAGTTTTTACATGTTTCATTCACGTGGGTCACATTTTATCATAATGGTTACAATATTGTTTCGACTGATACAATGAATAACACAAATGGAGTTATTTAAACAACAGGATAGCCGGGCTGGATGGCCGAGAGGCTCTAGGCGCTACAGTCTGGAAGCGCGCGACCACTACGGTCGCAGGTTGGAATCCTGCATCGGGCATGGATATGCGTGATGTCTTTAGGTTAGTAGGGTATATTTAGTTCTAATTTCTAGGGGACTGATGACCTTAGAAGTTAAGTCTCATAGCGCTCAGAGCCATTTGAACAATTTTTGAACAAAAGGATATCGTATACAATTGTTTACAATGTAGTCAGGAACTAAATGAAAATAATATACAATCAAGTTGACATTCATCATATAATATTTTAAACATTTTGTAGATTGGGTTTTCATCCCAAGGTCGTACTGTCGTCGTGGCTGCTTATTTTGGCTGTTGCAGCTAATGCAGTGCTCGTTGGCACACCACTACGAGTTAGTCTGATATTTATACAGTCCCAGGAGTATTAACTGTTCGCTCCCCATTCGGCGCGGCTTGAGGAAAACCCTAGGGAAAACCTAGGCGGAGCGACAGACTAACCCGTTTTGGCTGTTGTCAATTAATTATTTACACGATGTCAGTTCAGAATTTTGAATGAGCATATGTTAATGAGTACCTATTTGTGACAGTATCCAAAAGAAATGACATTATGACGACAATAGATACACCGTAAGAGTATTTTTGTACGTACATAGACAGTATCACAGTTTCTGTAGCTATTTGTTGCGGTGTTGTCGGTGTTCTATGTCACGGCGTTCAGCTCGTGACAGCGCCGGAGGGTGTGGTCTGCACTCTGGGTCCCTGCGGCGACGGAGAGGTCAACGCCCGCTGGGTATAGGCGTGGCTCCCGCCGGCGTGGAACGTCAGAGTCAGCTGATGACCGCGCAGCTGGCGATGCGGGTCTGCCTGCAGCCGGGCGTGACGGGGTGGAATGAAGACCGCCCGCCCCCCTCCCCTCTCAGCCCCCCATCCCGGGCTCGTCGACAGGATTCAGCTCAGCTTCGCATCCCCGGCGTTGTACATGAAACACACACGCATACAACGTAATATTTCCTTCCCGCTGCAGACGTTGGGTCTCGCGGGAGAGGAACGTTTATTAATGCGACAGTTGTTTTGAAGCTTTCACGTTTCCAAGCGTCAAGCTAGTAGCATTGCCTTGCAGAGCAACATGACACGGATTTTTTCCTAGAATACCATTTAGATACGACACAGTTTTCGTTATACGTCACTTTAGGTTTTGTTAAGGTCACTTAATGTTTCTACTGCACTAGCAGGCACTTTTGGGCGTCCACCTACGAGTTTAGCACTAAACATTCGTTACTTCTGCAGTTATTTGTATATGGATGTTATATGGCAAGCTGGATAGAGGGATTGCAGAGGATCAGTTCGGATTGAGAAGAGGAAGAGGAACTGTTAAGAACTACAGGGGAAAGATATATGAAAGATGGTAGAGAAATCTTTGCTGTTTTTATAGATTTAGAAAAGTCTTTTGACAGAGTTCAGTGGAAAAAGCTGATGTATATTTTGAAGAGGAAAGGAGTAGATTGGAAAGAGAGACGACTGATACAGAATCTATATTTACACTAGAAAGTAAGGATACGGATTGGAAATGAAATGTCAGAATGAAGCACCTTGGATGAGGCGTTAGACAAAGTGTTGCCTTCCTCCACTGTTGTTTAACGCATACATTGAAGAGATTATTGCGAAAAGGTTAGATGGGAAAAGAGGAATATGTATTGGTGGAAAGAGAATAGAATTATAAGATTTGCTGATGACATGGTATTAGTGGCAGAAAGTGAGCGGACAGTGAATAACATGCTAAAAGATCTGAATGAAGCTTGTGTGGAATATGGGATGCAAATAAACACAGCAAAAACAAAGAGTATGGTCATCAGTACAAGACGCAGACTGTCCAATATTAAAATAGGACAATCTGCCATTAGCTAAGTAAGTGAATTTAAATATCTTGGAAGCACAATAACTGGAGACTTGAGATGTCACCAGGAGGTGAAAACTCGAACTGCCATAGCGAAGGAGGCATTCAACAGAAAGAGGAGACTCTTATATGGCAAATTAGATAAAGAACTAAGGAAAAGGCGTGGCAAATTAGATAAAGGACTAAGGAAAAGGCGTGGCAAATGTTTTATCTGGAGTGTGACACTATACAGGGCAGAAACATGGATGCTGAGACGAGAGGATGAAAAAAGGTTAGAAGCATTTGAGATGTGGATGTGGAGGAGAACGGAGAGAATAAGCTGGATCTAAAGAGTGAGTAATGAAAGAGTATTGGAAAGGGTTGGTGTCAGAAGATGTCTGCTGAAGGTTGTAAGAGAAAGGAAAAAGAACTAGTTGGGACATTCACTGAGAAGGGAGTGCTTGCTAGTAGATGCTTTGGAAGGACTGGTTTGCGGCAGAAGACTGAGAGGAAGAAGGAGAAACAAGAGGCTGGACGACATAAAGTAATGAGGAAATTATGCAGACCTGAAGAGGGTGGCAGAAGACCTGACAGCCTGGAGAGCTACCATGTGCCTTTTGGTAGAACACTGATGATGATGATTCTGTAGTTGCTGTTTCTGCAACAGCCCACGCATCACATTCCAAACTCACATTGTTGTATTCAATGAAAATACAGTCTCTCCCAAAAATATTGGCTGTGGGTTCATTTGACGTTACCAGTTTACAGTTATAGGAACACTCACAGTTCTTCGTGCATAATATTTGCGTTTGGCGTACTGATCGCTGTTGAATGTTCAGTACTTGCACTTCACTGTCCGTAGTCACAGTTCCACTTTCACAGTTTTTCACACTGTTTAAGGTAACTGTTCGGTTACTACACAAGCGCTAACGTATTCAGTTCAGTCTAAACTGGATTTTGGTTAGTGCTGGATTTCACCAGTCTCTTTCACCAAATACATAATTCCGATTTCTATTTACTGATATGTACCTTCCTTCTGACAACAATTGTATTTTCGTCTGATCTGAGGTAAGTCCCAGGTCATGTCTGCCCACACTTTGCGCACTCGCCCTCCATAGCCAGGCTCGACTTTAGACAAAACTTTGCCTCTAGCATTATTTAGTCACTTTACAATCTAGGCCTAGTGTACAAGTTCCTAGGTTGATGTTAGATTATGACTTTCAGTTCACGATAAATTCGTGAAAAATACCTGCCATAGCAGGTAGCATTACGTCTTAACTAGGTCTAGCGTCACTCGTGTTTATTAATTGACTGGGCCTTGCCCACAACACATGAGATACCTTAGGTGTTTTAACACAGCTACACTCATCTGTGCTAGTAAATGAGATTATTTATGTTTCAGGATTGGAATACACATAAATACATGAAACAACACACATACTTTATAATATAATTTTGGCTTTCACGAGCCTTATTACTACTAAAATTAAAAAATACATTAATGAAAAATTCTTTCATTCTTATGTGCTGTTGCATGTTTTGAATAAGATTTTAAGGCATATTTAAATGAAATTTGCAAAGTATTCTTAAATCTAAGTTTATTTATTCCCTTCCAAATGGCAACTGTCTTTATATTACTGTTATTCTTAATATCTACAAGAATGAATATCATAACCTCTTGGTGCACCACGGTCTTTACATACTACACTATAATTGGAACATTTTCATATTGAAAAAAAACTATAAACTTAACCTACTATTTACAAATGTGCACATTGCCCTACTGAGCAAATTTCTTCAGGTCTTTGTATCAGTAGAGTCCTTTTATCTCTTCTGACTGGACGTCGCTTAATAAATAGCTACATCCGTGTGGTATGTCCCTGATTTTCTTATTTCTTTCGTAACTGACTCCTTCTTGGACCACGGGACGGTGTAGTTGGGATGACAGAACGTATCCTGAGGCAGAACCTCGATGTTATAGCTTCTGTCCTCGGTAACGCCTGGTTTTTCCGAGAACACATTCTCATAACCTATAAGTAGTTGAGTCAATTCGTCATGTTGTGCGGAAGTTAAATCCTCTGACTCCATGACTTTCATGGTTACCAGCCTAATCTTCTCTTCCCTGTTTTCAGTAATAGACTCTTTATAATATACTGGTCCAGCACCCAAGTCAGAATAGAAATTCATCACCTGTAGGCCTTAAAATCCAGACTAAAAGCTACAGCAATACTTACCGTGCATTTCCCGTGTTCGCAGCAATGGCAATGTTACACGTCTACCTTCATATATAATTCGTACTTCCCAACACAAGAGGTCGATCTTTGCGTCCGACCGGCGTAAAAGTTCTGTCCCCAAGATGCAAGCGACTCCTAATCCTTCAACTACTAGCAACGAGCTTCTCATTGCTTCATTTCTTACCGTAAATTCGACTAGCACCTGGTGCTTTATGATTTGGGACTGTGCACCAATTGCACCTGTCATTCGACAATTCTTCACCGGCAATATAGGTATTTTATTATTTTGACTTAAGTGCTCGTAAAGGTCTACAATCGAGACACTAGTTGACGCACCCATGTCTACTATTATTTGTATTGGTGGTCCGTACATTTCTGCTTGCAATATAGCCTGCACAACATCTTTGTCTCTTCGGTTACGTTTTTGCGGTACGTTTATCAATTCCTTTTTTATACAAAGATTATTACTGTCATTGAATGTGCCCCTACTATAACAGCTCACAGCCAACAATAGAGAGCAGATTGCAGCTGTTTTTAGTTTAACAGGTGAGCGACATTGGGTTGACAGTTATCTGTCACCTCCACTATCCTCACACTGTGATTCTGGTTGTTATTTCTATGGTTAGGTTGGCTGTCCCGCCTCTCGATGGTGCATTTTGATACGGTGCATGGTTCTGGTTCTGCGGCGGTCGGTTATAATATCCAGATTTATTTTGTGATGGACCTAATTTGGCGTTCCACTGTGGCGCTGTGTTTTGTTGCCACTGTGATGTGTTCATTATAACCACGCCACTGGTTTCGGTTATTCCGCCACTGCGGCTTGCCGTCACCATTATACCAATTGGTCTTGAGTCCATCATGACGTCTTTTTCGAATTTGATGTTTATAACTATTGCCATTATACCCATTACAATTACTTGGGCCTCGATTCTGTTGCCTGTATTCCTGCCTATTCCCGTTACCATTTGGCACTGAATTGTTATTATCATTGTTGCCGCAGTTGTAAACAGCTTTCTGTTGATCACAACCTGCATGATTCCAGTTATTTTCGGTCTTCATGTCTTCAATTAACAGGTCAACAGAATCAACTATGCCCATGAACAGCTTGATATCATATTCCGGTACATTGATAAAATATTTTTTTTAATCTCACTGGGCAATTTCACTTTTGTTATTCTAATCACATCTCGATCAGACATGAATTCGTCCCAGTACTGAGTTTCATTTGTGTATTTTTCGAAATATTTTTGTAAAGTTCCTACCTTTGGGTTGTATATTTCAGGACTACACAATTCCTTGCGTAGTCTTTCTTTGATCGCTATCTGACGAGGATTTAGGTAAGAATACACACTCAAATTGCTGAATAGTCAGACAATTTTCGGATATATCTGTGGCCCATAGTGCCGCGTCACCTTGTACAAAGGAGACCACGAATTTTATTCGTTGCCTTTCTGTCCAATTTCGGGGACAAACGTTCCGAAAACTCTTAACGAACACTACTGGGTGAACATTTCGTTTTTCGCTATTAAAAGGTTGAAATGTTTTGTGTTTAATTACATTGCCTTCCTTGTGGTACATCAGATTAATCCTGTCCGGTTCATACTTCAAATCACGATGTGCACTACACGGTATTGCATGTTGCTCGTGCCCGTAGGTCTAATTAACAGCTGGTTGCGTCTGCGCATAAACGCCTTGTATATCGTTTGTACTGTTATGGTAGTCAGTACTTGGATTCTGATGAATATCGTCCCTCCACTGTTTACGTGACTTTCTAACGCAGACAGCCTCCGTGCGACAACTTGTTGCCAGTTCGGCAGTTCTGCTGGCATACGTGACTTTATCTGTGCTAGTTCACCTTCTACTGCAGCAGCGCTTACATTCACATCCGCTGTCGCTTGTTCTACAGTTGATATCACATCGCTTTCTATCTTTACAGTTATTTCGCGATCCTTAAGATCTAACTACTCATTAAATTCTTTTTCCACCTTGTGAGCTTGTACTTTCAAATATTCATAAATATTTTTTCGTGTTTCTAGTTCAACGTTATCTACGAGGTTTGTTAAAGTTTCGACATTATCTTCAAGCCTAGTCTGCGACATCTGCAATTTTTGCATTTCGTTAGACAAGCTTTGCACAAGATCGGATTTTTTTTTTTTCCCTCTCAAGCATCCGGCATCTCGGCAAGCTCATCTTGGATACTATTTAGTCTTGGTTCAAGTCTTTGATCACTTCCCCTCTCTTCCTGCTCACACTCATCTAGCTTTTGAGCTAGTTTTTTTTTTAACTCTTTCCCTACCTTCCTGCTCACACTCATGCAGCATTTGAGCTCTTTCTTTTAAATCTCTTTCCCTATCTCTTTCCTCGAGCCTACGCAGCAATTCTGCAAAAGGATCTGCTATAGGCAAGCATACAGGGGCCCCACCAAACCTAGCACTCAATTGGCTCCCCTGCACATGCAATGGAGTTGTTGTTTCATTCCCACTCTGCTATGGAGCATCGTTTGGCGTCCACAGATCCTGCCCCCCCCCCTCCCCTCCTTCCCTCTGGAAATCATGTTTTCCGAGGTGATGGTATGGGATTACATTACATTTAGGAAATGGTCGTCACAAAATTTTGCTCGTTCGATATGGTAGCTTTAGGTGGTCCTATCTTATCCATAGTCAATTCACTTTAACACAATGACAGATCCTAACACTAACACACACAAACGATTATCCCCTCAAAATTAACATATAAATTCACAAATACATACACTTCACCTTGCCCTGTTTTACACCAAAAGGAATTTCAGGTGCGTCTGGTTTAGGATGCTTGCACAATAGGCCTTACCCTTTTCGTTTCTCTTTCCAGCAATTGCGGTTTCCCTTATATTCTTTAACTTCCCTGGATATCCTTAGGGTGTGGTTTTGTTGTACACGTAAAAAAAATCACATACGCATTAATATATAATAATAATTACGTACTTACATAATTACGTTCAAAACAAGAGTACACAGTTTGCCAATCACACATCAGTACATTATTCGGGCCCCACGTTGAGTGCCAATCTAGCATGATTTATGATAATATAAAATATTTCTCTCTTTCTTTTTCTATGAATGTCGTTATTATGTGGTGGGCTTTTCTCAAAATTAATTGCTAATTTAGTTATTAGCTTAATTTTGATTTTTTCTTTGATTTGAAATAAATTGCTTTTTTTTAAGATGGTTTGTTCAGTGACAGTTAATCCTTAGCAAAATCATTAATCACGTTACACACTGATCTTGTAACACGTTACATACAAGTTGAAAAATAATATAAACTTTTTTAGGCTCTTCCCTCGGCTAAACGTTTCTGCTCAAACATGCGATCTCCGATTATTATTTGCATTTGCCGACACACGCGTGAGAGAATAATTATTTTGTTTCGAAATGCACTGTAGTCTGAGTCGTGGCTCTAGATCTCGGCTGTTAAACTAAAAATAAAAATCTTAAAGCTATGTCTTCCGTTGCAGCAGCTGGCGGCTTTGGAAAAAACGTGTATTATAACTGAAGCGGGTGAATAATTCGTTTCCACTAATTTCATAAACTAAAATTGCCACGTAATGGCAGCTGTGGCTGCAATTGTTGCGCTGAAAACAACTTGAATTACTGACATTCAAAGGAAGCGGACATGAGATAGGGCTCACCTCTTGCAATTAAAACTGAATAACAGCATGGAACTGATATACTATCCGCTTACGAGTACAATAATGCTTACACGCAACAGCACTCACCAAGATGTCCGAATACTTGCATCGAAGACAAAAGAGAGAGAGAGTGAGTGATAACGGATTAAAGATGACAAAAGATGGTTCCTTTTCCATCTACGTGGTCAGTTATTGTCAGAGTGCATCTTTTTTATTCTTTGCACACGAAAATGACTCACAGAATTTTATATGATAATAATAATAATAATACACATGAGAGAAAATTACATACTGCCTGAGCGGTTAATGTTCACGTATAATCCAATATTAAACGTTTTTTTTTAAATATCACTTTCAAGTTTTTGTAATATTTCTACTAGAGACGGTACAGTATCTGACAATGTTGGAAAACAGTATATGTTCAATAAACCCTACTGCAAATAGACGTTAGTGATATGGGGCTGTAATTTTGCAGAGTACTCTTATTTCCCTTTTGGGGTATTGGTGTGACTTGAGCCATTTTCCAGTCTTTAGGTACAGAACTTTCTATCAGCGAGCGATTGTATATAATTGTTAAATATGGAGCTATTGTATCAGCATACTCTGAAGGGAACCTGACTGGTATACAATCTGGACCAGAGGCCTTGCCTTTGTTAAGTGACTTAAGCTGCTTTTATGTGTGGCAGATATCTACTTCTATGTTACTCATCTTGGCAGTTGTTCTCGATTGGAATTCTGAAATATTTACTTCGTCTTCTTTGGTGAAGGAATTTCGGAAAACCGTGTTTAATAACTCTGCTTTAGTGTCACTGTCATCAGTGACTTCACCGTTTGTTATTGCGCACTTAAAGTATTGATCGCGTCTTGCCACTGGTGTGCTATATGTGTGACCAGAATCTTCTTGGATTTCCTGCCAGATTCCGAGACACAGTTTCGTCGTGCAAATTATTAAAAGCATCTCGCATTGAAGCATGGTCTATATTTCGAACTCTTGCAAAACTTTGCCAATCTTGGGGATTTTGAGTTCTTTTAAATTTGGCGTGCTTTTTTCGTTGCTTCTGCAACAGCGATATGATCCGTTTTGTGTACCATGGGGGATCAGTACCATCACTTATTACTTTATGTGGTATATATCTCTCAATTGCCGTCGATACTATCCCTTTGGAAGCATTCCACATCATTTCTAGGCTTACGTGATCAGATCGGAAGGAGTGGAGACTGTCTCTTAAAAAGGGACAGTTGTAGGTTATCTGTGTTTCGCCATAAACGTCCTGAGGGAACATCATGACAGTGCTATCAAATATCAATTGGAATATTCAACATGGAGAAAATGTCTTTTTCTTTACGTAGGTTATAAAAGTATCACTCATTCCCTCATATTTACAATACTAGTTTCCATTGTTTCTTGACTTGGCAGCTTGCACAATAGACACTGGGACTATCAGAATGACTTATGTTAGACCCACTGACTGGAGTAGATAATTTAGTGAAGAACATTTGAAGTAAATGAAGATCTTGTAAACTTCATATTCTTGCTTGCTACTTCAAAGGTACAAAAATCAGGGGTTCAGCAGTAAATGTAGCACTGTACAAGTTAAGAGACTTGACACGTCATGGCTGAGCATCCACGAACGGAATGAATGATCCACTGTTGAACGATATCGATGTTTTTGGCCTTTGTCGTCGATGCGTTGCGATTCAAAACGGCGATGTTACCCTCAACATCTTTGGTCGAAACGTTGAGGTTTTAAAATCGTCTTTGCATCGTTTTCGTCCATAGCAACGGCGCCAACCGATCGCCGTGTCATGCACAGTTCATGGCCATCACTGGATACCGCCATACACATATTGAGGCCATGTGGTCAGCACAGCGCTCCACTGGCAGTCGTCAGCTTTCCTGAACGGAACTTCACAAAGAGATATCTTGATGAACAGTCGCAACCTCACCCTCATATGCACTCAACGAGCTACATTTGCGCCAGCATCCGATACTTGGCTCCTGAAATAAGTTTTTCATTATTTCGTTGACACTGACTCAGAAACTACCAGAGCACAGCTTCGTTATGTCTAACGAGGGCGCTTTCAGTCTGACAGTGGCGTGTAATAATATACAGGGTGACTTTTTCCACCGTGTACAAATTCTAGGGACTGATCGATGAGAGGATACGGAACAAAAAAGGCCTAATGAACTTATGTCTGGAAACGCATGGTTAGACCATATTTTCAGTGATACTTTATCATAGAGTGTGAGGTCTAATATGCGCTGTACCAGGCAGCCTCAGTTACAGCATGCGTGATTTAGTCCTGTAGGGTGGTGCTGTTCCTTATACGTCATGCCCTAGCGCCCTCCCCTGGCACAATAACTGGTAATGTTGCTGTCGCGTCGTCACTGTACTTGACAGGGTATGGACGACCAAATTGAACAGATGAGACACAGTGTCATATATGTGCGGAAAATCCGTCCGCTCCGCCAGAAAAATTCTCTGCTTGGCCAAGTCGCAATCGGCATTCCAACGTGTGCACATTGATTTTTCGGGACCTTTTTGGAACACACGGTGACTGATTGCGGTTGACTCATACAGCAAGTTTCTTTTGCTGTATCCATGACCACGACAACGTCACGAAGCCAGGTCGCAGGTTCGAATCCTGCTTCGGGCATGGACGTGTGTGATTTCCTTAGGTTATTGAAGTTTAAGTAGTTCTAAGTTCTAGGTGACTGATGACCACAGATGTTAAGTCCCATAGTGTTCAGAGGCATTTGAACCATTTTTTAACCGAGAAGGTTTACCTGAAATAATGGTGTCAGACAATGGCGCTCAGTTCACGTCAAACGAATTTAAAACATTGCTTGAACGCAATGGCATGCAGCGTCTAAGTAGCGCACCGTTCCATCCACTGCCCAGCGCTGAAGCGGAACGTTTTGTCAGAACCTTAAAGCAGCAGATGGACAAACTTCGGTCCGCACACACCCAGAGATCAAGCGTTGCAACTGTTTCTCGCCTCATATTGTTCGCAGCCACGAGATGGACCATCGGCGGCGGAATTGCCGCCATCGGACACTGCTCCACCTGCTCCGCCCTCCTCAGCATCAGGCGCCGAAGGAAGGCCGCAAGTATCGCTTCGCGCCGCGTGATATTGCCTTTTACAGGGTTTTTAGCGGCAGCAGATGGTGGGCGTGAGGCGAGATCGTCCGTCGACTTGGCGTTGCACGTATCTTCTTTCAGGTACCGATGGCTTGCTGCGCCGCCATCTAAATCGACTTCGCCTCCGTCATATACGCGATGATCTTTCAGTCTCTCTTCTCCCAGATTCACGGGTCCAGAGGATAGCGCGGCCACAGCAGCCGCCAGAGGGGTGTCATCACGACACTGCGCCTCAGCCACGTGGAGTCGGAGGCTTCGCCTCCTCCGCCTCCGCTCGCCCTACAGATGGAGCTGGGCCCGTCCACACCGCAGCAGTCGCCGCCTTCTTCATCTGGTTCATGGCAGCAGGAGTAGGAAGAGAACAATTCTGGTCGTTTGCTGGAGGACGTTTCCGCCAGAGCGCAGGCCCGATGGTGGGTACGGCAGGAAGCTTGACGTCCCTTTGCAGCCGCATTTTCGTCGAGGCGCCCACACTCCTGCATCTCTCGTCTTGGTCGCACTCCGTAGACGACGACGGTCCGTCACTTTAGGGGGGGGGGCGAAGGGGGCGGGAGGGAGAATGTTCTGGCTTAACAATAAACGCCGGAACTAAGACGAACGGAAAACCAGAGACGGCGGTGAGGAAACATAGGCCAATGGTGCGCGGAATTGGACCGCGCAGTGCCATGAGCGACATCTGAAAAAAGTGAATATAAGCCCCGCTCCTGCTAGCCTCGGTCGCTCAGATCGCCGCAGTCTGCAACGGACATCACTGCGACGCTATCAGATTGTCGTGATCCGTATCAACTACTTACTAGGACTTTGGGACTGTTTTCATTTCACCTCCCGCTACGCACATTTGCTGTAATCAGAGTTAGGTATTGTCAATTTGCTTTATAGAAATTTAACTACTAGTGTTATTTGTTTGAATTGTTGTGTAGCATTCCGAGAACGCTGTATCCCTTGCGCACCCTATTAGCGATGTATGGGCAAGACCCCACACAATGTCCTACCGGTGCTAACCTATGGGTGTCTACCCTGGGGTGTAACATGCAGATCCAACCTGCAAAAATTGCAAGTTATACAAGACAAAGTATTAAGATGGATCCTAGACGTCCCCTCACTGACACCCATTTGTGAACTACACAACAATACAGTAACAGAATACCTAAATGACACCATACTTATATTAGCACAGCACAGGGTAGCTGCGTCGTCTGAGGCACCTTTCCACAGTCCGTGCGGCTCCACCCATCAGAGGTTTGAGTCCTCCCTCGGGTATGGGTGTGTGTGTGTTGTCCACAGCGTAAGTTAATTTAAGTTATATTTAATAGTGTGTACGCTTAGGAACTGAAGAACTTAGCAGTTTGGTCCCATAAGACCTTACCAAAAATTTTCCCATTTTTTTAAAAATAGGCTGAAACTTTATACTAGTTAGGCCTAATAAGAGCCAACACTATGTCCTTAAGAGCCCTAGGTTTAGTATACCGAGAAACGGCCACAGGCAAAGAGCACCACATCCGATAATTCAGGAACCAATGGAATGAGTAAACGATGAGTGAGCCATTTATACACAAAGCTCTATGGAAACTGTTATATTAGAATGACGCCGCAGACCCCAACAGTGTAATGCAAACAGTAATTTTCCATCCCAAACCGAAGATAGAATACTGAAACCTTACCTAATGTTAGATTATTTCGTCTCCCCCCTTTCATCAGCTAACAATGACGATGTAAAATAGCGTAACGCACTAAGCGCCAGTGACAACCAGTTCTAAAGTAACGTTAATTAACCAGCTGACTGTGCACTGTATGGTCTCTCTTGTATTTCGGAGATATGTGACAGCCGATCAACATTTTAGCGAATTACATCTGCCAACTTTCTGTAACCCTGTCCTTGTTGTGAGCACTCAGCTACTATTACTGTCTGCTTTTGTCTGTTTATCTTTACTTTTGCTTTATTCTCCCTTGTTAGTTCCTTGGTGTTCACGTTAAAACTTAGAGGGATAGATAGCCTAGACAGGGAAAAACTCAACCACTATTGTTTCCCTCGTCCGTATTTTTGTAGTAGATTATAGTTTTGTTATATCATAACATTCGCATTGTTCTCTCTTGTTACTATTCGTTTGTATTCATGCTAAACTTGTAAAGAATGATAGCTCACACATGGAGAAACTCAATCATTATTGTTTCTCTTATTAGTTTTATGTTGTATCTAGGCTGTATCCTATAAAGGAAGGCAACTTAGCCATGGAGCAAGGAGCAGGCCCGCTGGCACAGTGGAGGGGCAATGGCAATACGGCAATATGAAAGGAGAGGAGCGGCACCATCGCCCCCCCCCCCCCCCCTCCCGCACTCCTCAGCTGCCTCCAAGGCTCAGCGCAACCATCGGACTGTTGCCAGTGAGGGGGCGACGACCACCCAGGCAAGATGTAGGAAGACACACACCCAGACAGTCTCTGCCCCGGCAGAAAACAGTTCAAATGGTGGAGTGCCCCAACTGCAACAGCCATCACGCAGCACCAAACACCCGAAACTCCCACGCTCCACCAAAGGTGGGTTATGGGGCTCCAGAGGCCCAAATAATAGCCGGCCAAGACCTCCAAAGTCCATTGTTCTTCAATCGTAATAAAGCAAAACCCACAGAGAAAAACAGCGCAACACTACACATAAATACAAATAGATTCTGCAAAGCAGAAAGAGCAGTCTTCACACTGCGACACAAAAAAGCATGAACTGAGCTATAATACCATCACTAAATTCATTGTTCAATATAGTATATCAGTAATTAAAATTCATCCAATGTTGGTGACTACAATATAAAAAATTCTATTATTTTCCACAGTTAATAAATAGGAATACAAATTAAGATGCAGACATAATTTTGTCAAAGATGATCTACGTGCAGGCAGTCCTACAATAGCAATGACAGTTGAAAACATTCGAATGTGCATAAAATGGCTTTGGATGATTGCGCATTAAAGATGAATGAAATTGCTGTGACCGTGTAAATATCACAAATGGTAAAGTGCACACAACACTAATAGTTAAAAGCAAATATGGTAAATTCTGCAGCTGCACCACTTCAAATAACATACAAATCATTTAAATATATGTGGGACGATGACATAATAAAAATAAACCACAAAATATTTAGTGAAAGCCAACAGTCCTGCACCAATAAAGTTTACTTTGGGATGACAGGGGATTATTCTCGTTAATCATATCGTAATAGCTAACAACAGCTGGCAAATACTAAACAAGTAGTCTGGATAAAAGTGATGAAAATTGGGAATGTATACAGCATTGTAAATTTATAAACTTTCATCTGTACATCATGAAGAGATCAGAAAGTTGAAATACGCAGTTCACATAATATGCAAAAAACTGGTGATTTCTCAAACTGGGGAACAAACAAGAATTGGGTGCTGCAAGGTTTGGTCTTGGTCCTCTGCTGTTCTTAATATATATTAATGATTCGCCATTCTATATTCACGAAGATGCAAAGCTGGTACTTTTTACCGATGGCACAAGTGTAGCTATCACACCCAACAGACAAGAATTAAATGATGAAATTTTAAACGATGTTTTCAGAAAATCAGTAAGTGGTTCTCTGCAAATGGGCTCTCATTAAACTTTGACAAAACACAATATATACAGTTCTACACAATAAATGGAATGGCACCATTAATAAATATAGACTTCGATCAGAAATCGGTAGCTATGGTAGAATATTAAAAATTTCTAGATGTATGCATTGATGAGGGGTTGCACTGGAAAACACACACTGAAGATCTGCTGAAACGTTTGAGTTCTGCTACTTACGCTATTAGGGTCATTGCAAATTTTAGCGATATACATCTCAGTAAATTAGCTTACCACACCTATTTTCATTCTCTGTTTTTGTATGGCATCATATTCTGGGGTAACTCATCAAGAGTAAAAGAGTGTTCGTTGCACAAAAGCGTGCAATGAGAATAATTTCAGGAGCTCATCCAAGGTCATCCTGCAGACACTTATTTAAAGAGCTAGGGATTTTCACTCTAACCTCGCTATATATATACACTCACTTACGAAATTTGTTATTAGCAATCCGAACGAATTCAAAAGTAATAGCTGTGTACATGGCTACAACACTAGGAAAAAGGATAATCTTCACTGTTGGTTGTTGTTGTGGTGGTCTACAGTCCTGAGACTGGTTTGATGCAGCTCTCCATACTACCCTATCCTGTGCAAGCTTCTTCATCTCCCAGTACCCACTGCAACCTACATCCTTCTGAATCTGCTTAGTGTATTCATCTCTTGGTCTCCCTCTACGATTTTTATCCTCCACGTTTCCCTCCAATGCTAAATTTGTGATCCCCTGATGCCTCAGAACATGTCCTACCAACCGGTCCCTCCTTCTTGTCAAGTTGTGCCACAAACTCCTCTTCTCCCCAATTCTGTTCAATACCTCCTCATTAGTTATGTGATCTACCTATCTAATCTTCAGCATTCTTCTGCAGCACCACATTTCGAAAGCTTCTATTCTCTTCCTGTCCAAACTATTTATCGTCCATGTTTCACTTCCACACATGGCTATACTCCATACAAATACTTCCAGAAACGACTTCCTGACACTTAAATCTATACTCGATGTTAACAAATTTCTCTTTTTCAGAAACGCTTTCCTTGCCATTGCCAGTCTACATTTTATATCTTTTCTACTTCGACCACCATTAGTTACTTTGCTCCCCAAATAGCAAAACTCCTTTACTACTTTAAGTGTCTCATTTCATAATCTAATTCCTTCAGCATCGCCCGACTTAATTCGACTACATTCCATTAACCTCGTTTTGCTTTTGTTGATGTTCATCTTACATCCTCCTTTTAAGACACTGTCCATTCCGTTCAACTGATCTTCCAAGTCCTTTGCTGTCTCTGACAGAATTACAATGTCATGGGCGAACCTCAAATTTTTTATTTCTTATCTATGGATTTAAATACCTATTCCGACTTTTTTTGTTTCCTTTACTGCTTGCTCAATATACAGATTGAATAACATTGGGGAGAGGCTACAACTCTGTCTCACTCCCTTCCCAACCACTGCTTCCCTTTCATGCCCCGCGGCTCTTATAGCTGCCATATTATTTCTGTACAAATTGTAAATATCCTTTCGCTCCCTGTATTTTACCCTTGCCACCTTTAGAATTTGAAAGAAAGTATTCCAGTCAACATTGTCAAATGCCTTCTCTAAGTCTACAAGTGCAAGAAATGTAGGTTTGTCCTTCCTTAATCTTTCTTGTAAGAAAAGTGGTAGGGTCAGTATTGTCTCACGAGTTCCAACATTTCTGTAGAATTCAAACTGATCTTCGCTGAGGTCGGCTTCTACCAGTTTTTCCATTCGTCAGTAAAGAATTCGTGTTAGTATTTTGCAGCTGTGACTTATTAAACTGATAGTTTGGTAATTTTCACATCTGTCAACACCTGCTTTCTTTGGGATTGTAGTTATTATATTCTTCTTGAAGTCTGAGGGTATTTCGCCTGTATCATAGATCTTGCTCACCAGATGGTAGAGTTTTGTTAGGACTGGCTCTCCCAAGGCTATCAGTAGTTCTAATGGAATGTTGTCTACTCCCGCGGCCTTGTTTCGACTTAGGTCTTTGAGTGCTCTATCAAACTCTTCACGCAGTATCGTATCTCCCATTTCATCTTCATCTTCATTCTCTTCCATTCCCATAATATTGTTCTCAAGTACATCTCCCTTGTACAGACCCTCTATATAGTCCTTCCACCTTACTGCTTTCCCTTCTTTGGTTAGAACTGGGTTTCCATCTGAGCTCTTGATATTCATACAAGTGGTTGTCTTTCTCCAAAGGTCTCTTTAATTTTTCTGTAGGCAATATCTATCTTACCACTTGTGATATAAGCCTCTACATCCTTACATTTGTCCTCTAGCTATCCCTGATTAGCCATTTTGCACTTCTTGTCGATCTCATTTTTGAGACGTTTGTATTCCTTTATGCCTGCTTCATTTACTGCATTTTTATATTTTTCCTTTCATCAATTAAATTCAATATTTCTTCTTGATCTTCACTACTCAAGGTTAAATCTAACTTTGGCTAATCAAAGTCTTTGCTGCCATAAAAGTCTTTGGTCACTTACCTAATAGCATCAAAAGTCTGACAGATAGGCATATAGCATTTAAAAGGAAATTAATAGAGTTTATGAATGGCAACTCCTTCTTCTCATTAGATGAATTTTAGGATATAGTAAGTGGGTAATTTCCCCACCTCCCCCCCCCCCCCCCACACACACACACAAAATATTAAGTGTCATGTAATATTTTGTGTAATGTAATATCTTGGATAGACACCTTCTGACAGCTGACACGTTCCACATCATTACGAAGTGTCGTAGTCGTGATCTATGGAACAAGTACTAATCTAATCTAATCTAATGAAAACGCAACTGTATACAAATATGCTTTGGCCATAAGAAAACTAAGGAATATGAAGTTTGAACATCTACATTATTCAATAGCCTTGTCACTGCTTTCATATACCTGTTGTAAGGGAATTAGTTGCTACAAAATGCAAGTACTAAGATATCCATAAATTAGTACTTTACAAATGTTCAAGAAATGTGCAGTGATGAAATTCGCTGAGTGTAAAAGCGTTGAACAATGGGCAGTGACCTATATGAGGATAACATGTCAAAAATTAGAAAATTTTAGCGGAAATAAATATCTTTTAAATGAAATCGTGCCTCTTTTGGCTGTTGAAATATTATTTATTGCAACTGTAATTTCGACATTGTCTTTTTCAAGCATAGAGGGATGTTGTAGCCCACACAATAATACAACACTGTGCGATGCTGTGTAACAGCAGTTGCATTATGAGTTGTGAATTTATCAGCTGTTCATTGTATCATATATGTCATAGATCTGGTGAAACAATGGTGCAACACTGAAGTTTAAATTTCACATAGTACTCATGGTAACTGGATCACAAAAGCGGAAAAGATGTAAACATGGATCCAGTTATCACGGTTATTACATGAAATTCAAACTTCAGTGTTTACATCATTTTTTCACCATATCTAAAAAGTATATGGGCTGTGGAGCAGCTGATAACCTTACAACACCTCACGCGATTGCTCGTACACAACAGGGGACAGCTTCACATTATCGAGTGGCCTGCAACATAGCACAATGCTTCAAAATGACAACATGTCTAAATTGCAATCGGAATAAAAGCGGAATGATTTCATTCAAAAATTTCATAAAAGCTGTGGACGCATTTATCATCAAACTTCAGAAAGAAATAAGACATTATCTAACAGGCAGAGACTATGGACATTGCACTAATAAGTTTCATCGCTTAGTGGAAACAGTGTTGTGTTGGCAGAAGCGCCAAGCCGAAAGGCACGCGTTTTAGCTCACGCAGGCTAGGGTGAAGAGGGAAGAACTATACTAACGTGAGGTCTGGAACATGACAAGGAATTAGAATTCAGAAAGAGGACGTAATTAGCTGGATACTTAACTTTAATCCATTAATGATGAACGTCGCTCTTGACGGTACATGAGTCACAATATTATCTGTTCAGAAGACATAGTAATTGAATATGGCGCCTTGTTAGGTAGTAGTAAATGACACAGCTGAAGGCTATGCTAAACTGTCGTCTCTGCAAATGAGAGCGTACGTAGTCAGTGAACCATCGCTAGCAAATTCGGCTGCACAACTGCGGCGAATGCTAAGGAGTCTCTCTAGATGAGACCCGCCATGTGGCGGCGCTCGGTCTGCATACACTGATAGTGGCAACGATTTAAAGGCTACTACCTAGCAAGTGTGGTGTCTGGCGGTGACACCACAAACAGAATACACCATTAGCACGAGAGCATGTGAAATGAAAATAACCACAAGAAAGATGAAGTGAGCAATCTTGCAAGTGACCTGCATATGCTCTTCACTATTACTTTGGTGAAAAGCACGCTATCTAATGAGCTGGTATGATTAGATGAACAGTAAATCTATTCAAGATAAATCATAATATGTTACTGCAAAAACCACACAATGCTTTTTGCACACATGTCTATGGCATTGTGCCCCAAACCCTTACACTGCATGGAATTGAAACTGGGCAGGGAAGTTAAGAAAACATCTAAAAAGTACATCTACATCCACTCTCTACACAACACGTAAGTGTATCGGTACAGTGTGTGAAGAGCGATTTCTTAAATGGCGCTGCAAACACTGTAATTGGTCTAACATTGTCTATGTAGGTCCTATGGAAGCAATGCGAAGGAGGTTGTTGTGTACTCTTAGATTCATTAGGTAATGGTTCCTGAAAATTGGAATGTTATTTTCACTTTCAAAATCTCTGCACCTAAGATATTGATGCTGCACAGTCACATTTGTTTCGATGTTCCTTAGGCGTACCCCTTCCTGTTTATCTACTGTATTTTCATCATTCAATACACTTTTCTTTGCGTTAAAACGTTATAAATGTTGCTTATGTATCTGAAATTCACTTCCTATAAAACCTAATAAGTAGGTTTTCGTAGCGTTTGTCATTTCGGGAATTTCAGCTTATTTATGGCATTGTGCTGTGGGCAAACAACCCTGCGACCATTCATGCTACCCTCTACCTATCAAGCAACGAAACTGTATGTGAATGTGCAGAGCACGATAAGACTCATAAAAGATCCCGATTTCCATACAAAAGATCGAAACACATTAACAGAGAGTATCATTTCAGCATGAGAACGCTATGAGGAGGGAGCGATCATTATCATGTAAAAGTGAAAACTAGTATACAGATATTTTTGCCTAACCATTGAGCGAAGACAGGCTTGCGATGTAGCGCACTAGATTGAACATTTTCAGAAATAGATGCTATGATGCTCAAACTGTGGGAGTGTTGAATTTCAATGTTATTTTCGCTTTTAAAATTTCCTCGCCATTGATATTGATGGCCATACAGTCGCATTTATTTGTTGTGCGTCCGTCATTCAGAACACTTTCTATTAAAAAGTAATAAAAGTTGCTCCTTTGTATAGCTGTCTCGGAACTTGAATTCTCATAAATGTAAAGGTTATAGGCCCAGTTTCGTCGCAAAATTTCAGAAAAGAAGTTTATAACGTTCACCTTGTGCATCGTTCTTTGTGCATTGTGTAATTCGATGGATCGAATATCCAGATATGGAAATTTGAAAATTCGGTCTTTGTTCGATACCGATACCCATAGCACTTGAGTTGTGTTGGACGGCCAGAGAGCAAAACCTGACCATTTGATGACCACCGCTGGAAAACTGTGGTGCAAAAGACAATGCTCGTAACACGTGTTACATTTGGACTGCGATCGAGAGCTCACCGCTAGAATTTTTGATATGTGCACGACTGCCCGTGAAATGTGGGAGAAATTGTGCACGATTCACAAACAAACATCCGAAGCGAACAAGCTGTTTCCTGAAAAACTTGCAAGCATATCGCGAATGTTATGAACATTGCGAGTCAATGTAAGGTCTTAGGCAAAGCCGTGTTTGACGTAGCGGTAATGGCCAAGATTTCGGAAGCCTCCACACGATGTCATGGCCTGGCACAGTGTACTCCGAGATCAGCAAACGATTCGGAAAGTCCAACAGCGGCCCATCTTCGAAGAAAAACTATTGAACGACGTGGCAACGTACTGGCAGCGTCTTCATATGACGGCTGGAAAAAAGAGCATCCAGGCGCACATACGAACCCGAATCAGGCGAATTGAAGAGCAAAATTTATTTACTGTACCTGCAAGAAGGAAGGCAATCTGTCGAGAAAAAGACATTCCAAGATGAAGAAAAAAAATAGAAAACAGAATAGAGGTGATGTAGTAAATGGGATCGTTGTTAGCGACGGAGGATCGCGCGAAAAAGTTCGCATTATAAAGCGATTTGCTAGAGTGTGCTGAATGCTGATAGAAGCGTTGTCTGGATTACCGGCAGCTAGGGCGTCGCGACGCATTACGTTTCGGCGGGAATGGTTAATAGAAATTCGCGAATGTCAAAACATTGAAATTTCGCTTGGAGATAATGCTAAATGCGAAGCGAAGGATACTATATAAATTAAAATAAAGAAATTCGTAAATGTGAGTTGGGAAGACGGACAAACTGATGATTTTCGGCACGCCGCGAAAGTAATAACGTATTTGTTTTCTGTCTGTTTTTGTAGGACGTAAGCTTTTGAGGTGACCTTTGTAGATAAGTTTGTAAACACTTCTCGCAATGGATATGTCGTAAAACAAGAAAACGAGATGTGCAGTAATTTTTTATTAAACATCCAACTTCCTGAATTTGTTGACCACGAAGATCTTCAAAATTTGCTACGAAAGACTAGGTCAAATATATCGCAAAATTGGTTGCGAATTTTATGAAAACAGATCTTACCAAGGAGGACAATCATTTCTGATGTGGCCTCATTCTTTTCTCAAGCGTGTCAGTATGGAATGTCTCGTCGCTTGCCTTCTAACAAGAAAATCGAAGCGAGAAATTCAGAGATCGGTGATTTTATACACAGCGATGCATGTTGGCCAATTCAGATCGTATTATTTGGTACTAGGGTTGCCACTCGTCCAGTTTTCGGTAGGATTGTCCCGGAATTGAAAGTAATGTTTAGGATCCCAGGTAGAGAGACTCTGGGCCCACTTTTACCCTGCCTTGTGCCGAATTTGTGATTCATGCAAACGACGAGAATGATGTATGAATTTCCTCCCCAACAGTGTGCATGATTCAGTGCGCGCATGTGACTGTTAAATTACGAATTATTGGGTAGTTGGTTTGGGAGCGCCTTTGACGTCCAGTCTGAGAATTTGGAATTAGCAAGGATCGGCGTTCGGAAAAAATGTTTCCTCTAATGACAAAGTTCGTCTCTTAGGAAGAAGATAATTGAATGATATACTGCTTTCAACAAAGGCTAATTAGAAAACATATACTTTTTCCCCATGGTTACCAAAATAAAATGACTTCTGAAAAAAGTGTGTGATTTGCCCCACAACGTTTTTTATGAAATTTGAAGTAAGAAAAGCTGTAGTGGATCACAGAAAGGAACAAAAACACATTCTGTCTCAACAGCAACGTCGTGAAAGTAGAACAATTACAATTTCATTGGTAAAGAAATATACGTTTGAAGAAGACACCCCGATATAGCGAATCAAATTTTGCAAAACAAGTGCTCCTCTATGGTAAATGCAATGGGTCCACATAATAATAAGATCTTTGCCGCGATTACGTGCATGAAACAACTATAACGCCGTGATGTGGATCGTGCATCATCAGTACACACATCAACAGAGTGAACCCACTTAATTTGATTTTCTGTCATGAAGTTGTCCACTGTTTCGAACAAATCTTTTCCTGTCATAACACAATTTACCTCCTTGCAAAAAAAATCTACCATCACTACTTTTTTCGTCAAGAAATCGCACATAGCAAATTAAATGGGCTCCTCGTTTGCTATCAATAGCTTCATCAAGCTGCAAGCCAAAACCCCTCCATCTTTTTCTTCAATTTGTTTATGAAGATCTCCAAAATCGTGAATTTGATGACTAATTGTAGTGTCAGAGAAAGGAATGGGCGAAATCAGTTTTACTAAGCACTTCCAAGCAAAATGGACACCTTGTAGTACCACATAGTAGAATTAGTTCTTCCGCAATCGTGCTGGCATTCTTACAGTTTGCTACTTAGTACCAGTAAGCTACACTGTATTGCTTTATTCGAGATTTTCGCCTGCTTATAAAATGATTATTTTTTTGTTCTTTTATTTGATTCAGTTTTCTAGAAAAACATTATCTTGGTTTTGCCATCTCATTCTTACGAACATTTTCTAAATGACGCTTTAATTTGCTAGATAGCATACATTAGACAGAAAGTACTTTCAAACATGGAACATGCTGTGTACTCTCTTCATTATTAACAATAGTGCACATGAAACCTAATCTTAAGTAGCTATTGTCACATTTCCTATACCCGTGTTTCCTATCTTGATTACTACTTTCATTGCTGTCCTCAGCAAGCTCTCTCATTTTGCTTCCACTTGACAGATTTAAAAATTCTTCCACAATTTGTCGCCTTTAAAGTTTTACTAAAATATCACAATGTAGTGGAAGGTTTTGTAACTTGACCATGGCTTTTTTGACCATCTTAGCAGACGCAATAATTGAGTTTTTGATGTGCTTATTAAACCATTTCATTACGTGCCTTATTTCCTATAAATTAATAACAATACATAATTGGTTTGCATCATAGAGATAAGCTTTCAAAATGATATACTTGGCTCGAGGTGCACTGTGGTCTTGTACCATGAACCACAGCTTAAAATAAGTAGACAACTAACATATCATGAATAAAATTTATTGAACCTAAACACAGGGTTAATAAACTGAATACACATGAAAGTAACTGTTCTGTTGTAGTAAAAGAGGCGAAAAATTAATGTTCATAAACATTTAAAAGCTACAAATTAATTTAATGATTTTAAACCGATGTTTCATTTCTATATTTTAATCTATATTGCCATATTGCTAATGTCTGTTAGAAAGTTTTGTCCATATCTGCTTAATTGATGTTTCCATGGAAATAAAGTGGGAATCTCAGTTCATTACAGATTCCTATTGCTACTTATGGAAATAATCTGGGAAAATTTCTTGCGAATTTTCATCAACATCATCTGCTAAAGGTCATACAAGTGTTCCACTTAATCTTCCCATTCTTTGAAATTTCGCACATAGATCACCATAATTTACAGAAACAATCTTTCCCAAAAGGTGTTATGTTGTCTTCTTTGTTTCAAATTTCACCAAAACCCAGTGACCAGAATGGAGTGCTTCTTGTAAGTCTGTGCCTACATCAAACAGAAAATCATTCAAACTCATGTCATTGCCACTATTACCACAGAAATCAGTTGGATTGGAGTCCCTGTCTGAAATAATCATCTGTAATTTTCTTCTCAGTTTTCGTTCTTGCGGATGTTAAGGTTATTTCGTTCAACAATTACTTCAAATTGTTGAAGAATATTGCAACACTGTGGATATTAAAACTTGTTGAACGAGCAAGGCTCTTGCTTCAGGTTTTCTTAGACTTAGTTATACCATTGCTTAACAGTTTCTTCCCATTATTTCCCAAGATGAAGGAGTGCTTTTATTCTACGATGTATCAAAATGAAACATCAATTTTCTTTACTCAGTTCAAGACAGTCCATAGTGCATTTGGGATGCTGTTATGAGGTAATCAACCAACTTACTTTCTTCCTCACTTTCACGCCGTCATTTTTGTAAAAAACGTAATCGGAATTTTTTTAACGTCTCTTGTAATAGCAAAATCTTTTACTGCTTTTCTCAATGATAGTCCAGCCGTCACAACAGCTGTAGTTTCTACCAGAGCTTCCAAAGAAGGTTGTAGTCCTGTTTTACCACCCTTGCCCCTTGGCATCTGTCAAAATTAACAAGCAGCTATTGTAACCAACTTTGTATGTACTTAATAATGAATTATACATTGGGCTACGATCATGGTATAATACCACCAACTATATCAAGGTACAATTTTCCTCCAACATTCATAAATGGTTTAAATAACCTCATATAGTGAAATGATGAAACGATTCACAGTAAGGCTGTTAAGATAAATACCTATTACAATTATTAACGATTTAAGTTTAATTTTATTTGTACATATATAGCCTGAATAATGTCGATTTAGCCACGTTAGCTGCAAAGTTCGAGCTGCCTTGCCACAACTTATGTGGCTCCCCTTGTCAGAGATTTGAGTCATCCCTTGGGCATAGGTGAATGTGTGTTGTCATTAGCCTAAGTTAGTTTAAGTCAGATTAGTAGTGTGTAAACCTAGGGACCGATGACCCCAGAAGTTTGGTCCCATAGGAAAAATAATAACGATTTAACCCTCGAGTAGATGTGCTTATGTATAAGGTGCTCTAACCACAGATAAAACTGTTTCATTACTATGATCCCATACCTATTCTTCATTATTGCGTCAGCTCACATGGTGCATTATTTCTACATATAAAGTAGTGTTACATGTCCAAGTGAGTAACAATAATATAAAATAAACACGGAGTTAGGTGAGAAAAAAATGTATGATCCATGAAAGAAGATGACCCAGATTACGAACTAGCAGCACAACCCCACAATGAGGCAGTTGTCTATGAGACAATAATCGAATAGGTGTTAGCTAGCATCTGATGCAACCGCTTAATGCTTTAAGTGGGTCATTACTTTGGAGGGTAATGTCTGTCCAGAGCAACAGAATATAATAATGAAAGTTAATTTCATTATTGTTTAATTACACATTGCTTCAAGTCATGTTGTGTAAGTTTCTTTTATCATTATATAATTAAAAAAAAGGTTAAACTGTGAGTTTGCTCATATATTTTTAACCTGGTAGTATAAGGACAGCTATTCATTACAAGAGTGCAAAGTACACTGTGCATCATCTGGTGTTATGAAAAGCAGCGCACCTGCTCGATGGTTAAGGATTGGTGGCGATACTCATATCATGGCAGGAAATCTTCAATGTGAAAAAGGCTGAAGCTGGGGAGTAAAGACCAAAGATATATGTTTGGCTGAAAACACAAGCCTTTTCCCTGATAATAACTGGTTCGAAACACAACAGTGACCACTGGTTCTAAGTGTAACATATGATACTTCAGCATTTTGATTATGATTTCTTGTGCAGGCTCAAAGGCCAAAAATAAAATTTCCACAGATGTCTTCTTTGCTATCAGCTGCAAAAGAAATCCATGGCACTCCAAGCAGCCATTCGTAGTGCACCAGAGTGCCATGGGGCACAGGATAAATATCCATCATTTTTTATGCTCAAAAGTATCTGAATGATCTGAATTTGTCATAGTATGTTCAAAAGTATTTATCCAAAAAACTTATGCAGAGTGTAGATCTTGTAATATTTCCAGATCTAAATTATGTTAGCAAAACAACACACACATACATACATACACAATGTTCATACCATGAACATAGAGGTAAGCAGCTAAAACAACTCAGTTCAGCCATATTTACACTATCAGTCATTGCAAATCTTGTGGAGAGACAAATCAGCATCCTAACCTATTTAGCACATATTCATTCAATAATACCACAAAGAATAATGTTCAGGGGTAACTTATTTTAGGAAGGAAGCTTTCATTACTCGAACAGGTAATGCAAGAATAATATCCAGTGCTCACCCACAGTTATCTAGTAGACATCTGGTTAAGGAGTTAGGCATGTTGACTACTGCTGCACAGTTTATTTATTCCCTCATCAAGTCTGTTGTAAATCACTCACTACAGTTCAGGATATAATTATAAGTCTCACAGAAGAAATGACCTTAATTATTTCCCTCACAGTGTAACAACCAACGATTAGTTCTACACAGGTTATTTAGGTGAGGGCCTTATCAGACCAGAGTTGGTTATCAGACTTCCATTATCTAAGCTTAGCACACCGTGAAAAGTCATTGGCCACTACTTGGGTGATTTTAAATTGTCACGTCTCTAAAATACCAAGGACATGTTGTGCACATACATACATTGTATTCCTCTTAACAGGAACTTGAGGGTTCTTCCTGTTGAGTATGTACACACAACAGATTTTACAAGGTCCTAATGTGTGGAGAATACGTCATTTTTCACTTTTCTGTAATTGTAAATGTAATTGTTGCAGGAAATACTTGGATGACTGTAGCTATTGTGACAGAAGGTAAGCAGACTTTGGAGGCATCAACTCTACTTTAAATTTCTTATCAGATGATGACCACCTGATTGAAACTATATGCAGAAAAATGTAAAAAAAAACCGTTTAGGTGTTTTAGTGTGACTAGATGCAGAATACTGAAACAAAAACTTATAGTGGCTTGGTGTGATTATTTTGGAACAGAATGTCTTTGATGGAAACTGTGCTGCATGAGTCTAAGATAATTTTAATACAATTGCCTCCCATTCTAATGTAGGTCACAGCCAACTGGCAAAGCTCATCAAAGAAAAATAAGAAGCATTTAGATTATAATAATCTCTCTGCAATATATTAATACATTATTAAATTAAACTAAGATGCATATTTTAGTTCCTATAATACCTTGTTACTACATTTTTACAAAAATTACAGCATTATCCATGCTTTGAATTCCAAAGATGTTTACATGTAATCTGCCACATCTTCTGCAAAAATATATTTATAGGGGCAGACAATAATTGCAAATTCCAGAGGTTTGTAGGCTGTCCAGTAAATTCGAATAAGCATCTAAGGAACAGAAGTAGAAATTAATCTATGCAACAACAATTAATGACCACATCAGGTAGAAATCGACTTTCTCCCTAACAAAAACCTAGACCTGAATTTCCTGTCTTTTATGGATATTGTCTTTCACTACTAGTAGCACACACTACAACAATGAGAATTTGAGAGAACCAAAGATATATATACTTGGGTGGCAATAATCATTAAGGCAGCTAGTCACCAAAGGAGGAAACCTTGGAGCCAGCCCTAGTCATGGCAACAAATTTCATGTGTTGATTTGTATGCACATCAACACAATCACATGACATCTTATCTGTATTAACATGTGTAAGGAAGTAATTCTAAATATATATGTTGAAACTATTTCACTGACTGGAAGATAACACTTCAATCCCTTTTGTACACAGACTAATGTGGTGGTTAGTCTACTTTCGCTCATTTTCCACTAGGGATCTATTACACAACCATGTGTCTATCAGTGTTACAGCCCTACAGTGAAAATCTGGATGGTTACATTGGTTATCACATTACATTCACCACACCTGTCATAATATAAATGTGTTTAATTCTATATACCTGTAGTTACATAAAATCTAGAATCATCTCCTGAATCTCACCCTCCTGTAACTGTTCTTCCACATTCATGTTGTACCTGTGATAAAAATAAAACAGACTGTAATTGGTGTATTTAAGTACTCATAATTTCCAAATTTTATAAAACAAATTGAACTACATAACTCTTAGCGATAAGTTACACCACTTAGTTCAACAACAATAATCATTTTATTACTCGTTCTCAGTAAATGTTCTTCTCAGAGAGAGAAATTCTAGCTTACACAAAGTCAACAAGATTTTTTCAGTGATAATTATCATGAAATTATATGAATGATTAATGACAACATAGCTGAAAATTTATGAAGATCCTAAAATTCAGCTTTTCCCTGCACTATTACTTTCAATCACAGTTTGTGGCTGAAGTTTGTTACAACTTCACTTGAACTTTTACAAAATATTACATGTACAACTTCTCATGAATTTTTACAGAACTTAATGCTAATGAAGAACAGATCTTGATGCAGAATATAGGTAGCACAAAAAATGAAGTTGGTATGTCATGGTTGTTTCTGTGACTATTCCAACCAAGAATGGTAAGAGAAGACTGCTACATAAGAGGTAGTTGTGTTATGTATCTTTTTCCACATTGCTCACTTTGTGAGAACTATGACAGACATACATAACATTCAAAAATTATAACTCCCTGAAAATGGGGAGGCCACTTCTCACATCAAGTATCGAAATACGTAAAGGAGTGAGATATTCCAAATGCAAAGATGGAGGATGCCCATCGTTATCCTTTTTCCCTTGGACTAGACTTATCATAGATGCAATGGAGTCCAGCATTATTCATGCGTACTTGCTCAGCTGGCACAGGTATATGGACAGGGCTGATTTGTTCATCCAAACATTCTCAGATAAAATAATATGTTTATGGTGTCACTGCCTCCAGAGAAACTTACAAGGTGCGTGATTTGGAGGAAGTGACATAATACAGTGTAATAGAAAGCTTTGCTTTGATACAGCTAGGAGGACCAAATCTAGGCAGACTACTTTTATGATAAAAGAAGTGACGGGCAGAGACTGGAAAAAGACTCAACCCTGACAGAATTTGCTGTTCAGTTCTGTGAGTACCGCAAGATAACACTTGCCACATTTTAAAGAAACTGAAATGGGAACTAAGAGCCAATACTAATTTTGAAATGCGCAATTTTCAAGAATTTAACAGTAACATTAAAATATGATTATTTCTGTTACCAGCAACAAATCGATTTGGGTGTGTTACAGATGTGTCAATACAGACTGTACATCTTGTGTACATTTGTGATAATATTAAGACCCAAATAATTCACACTGCTGTTGTGTGACATACTGGTTAGCGTTGCTTGCTGGTGTATTGTGGGGCACAGTTTAAATCTAACCACAAGAAATCATTAGTTATTTGTACCTATCATCTCTAGGAATTTCTTGAAATTTCTTATATTTATTATGCCTATGCATTTTGTAATATCTTACATCTGCATAAATACAAGCATTTTGAAATGTTTATGTAAATGCACTATCAACACAGAAATTCAGTTCTTTTCTGGCTCTATGCTGGTGTTGCTAATGAAAATGCATTCATTGCTAAGTGTTGTACTTCATTGATGACATTGCTTTCGTTCTTGAACGTGAGTTTGGATACATCTTGACATTGTTTGATGGGGCATTACCATAGCTCCAATTAGTCAATGAAAAGCTATCACTTACACTATCACTTAGATGGACACAATCAGCACTAGAAGTACATCATTCCCAAGGTCGGTAATACCAATCAGTTTCAAAACAGGGTCAGGTCAGCTGCACAACAAGCATTGATTTACATGCCTACAACGATCATAAGTATTTTATGTCGTAAAAGAGAATTTTCAATCACTTATTGTTATGAGCATAGACAATGCAACCCAGAAGATGCGTGTATATGGTAAGCCAAATCAGCCTAGGAAGAGCAGAGCAGTGCTGTTAATGAAGAACCATCCTCCACTACAGACAATGCAGAAGATGAAGTAACTAGCGAACTGTATGGTCTGACCTGACAAAGGAACAATTGTGTGTTAGCTGTTCTGCACCTATTTTTGGATGCTTTCAAATGTGAAGAAAAGTCATAACAGTTGGCACCCAGTAAAACACTATAACAAGTGGTCATGTAGATTGTCACTGCCTGAATGACAGTTAATGTGTGAGGAAGAGTGGAAGATTCTGCAAAATTGCATCGTTGAACCTTGTCATTGATTATCTCCTGTAGTCCTTATGAAGAATGAGGACAGAACATGGCGTTTCTACATCGACTATTGAAGTTTGAACAAAAACTACAAAGAAAGATATATATCAGCTATCACTCCAGCCACCTTCAAACAAACGACTGACAACTTGCTTTGACATCTGAAATGAATCATTTGCCTGGATGACATTTTCGTTTCCTCAAAGACATTTCAAGAACATCTAAGACATCTGAAAAGTTTGCAGATCTCTACCTGAATCAAGTTCAGAGCTTCTATGCCACCTAAGAAATAAAGCTCTTGTGGCATGTTGTGAAGAACTAAGCAAAGCACTAAGTATATGAACTGAACTGACCCGATTTGATAAATAAAACCACAAGGAAGGAATTGGCATAAACTACTGCATGCTGCACTACACTCCTAGGCAGGAAACAGACAACTGATTTTTGGTGTGCATGCGAATATCATCAACTGATTTTTGGTGTGTCTGTAGGGCGATTGTAGGATTATTCTGGGAAAGGCCACTTCCCCCACCAAGAGTGCTGCTCATGACCAGTGTGTAGACATGCAGTACTTCAAATTATTAATTAATTTGTTATCAAATTTGCCTGAAATCAAAATTTTGGTCCTACAAACACTTTGTTTAGATACTCAAAAACAAGGGCAAATACTAGGATTACTATAAAACTTACTTCTAAGACCAGTGATGTCAGTAATTCTCTCCTCAAAGTCCTTATATTGTATGCTAATAATTTTGAATCACTAGCAAACATCTAATCTTAATACAGAAATTAGAATTCTTATTCACATATAAAATGTAATAAATCATTACCAGCATCCATTTTGTTTCAGAATTTAATTACACTTTTAATATACATTATAAAGCAACCTTCATTTTTATATTGCACATTAAAGTTGTCATTTAAAAGAAGCACATCACTTCAAAATACATCAACATCAATACTAATAAGTAGCGCAATAAGAATTTCTCTAAATTTACTCTACACTAAATATAAACTCTTCCCTCAATCTGAAGTGAGTCTCCATGCAAGAGATATTTTATACATTGTTGTGAACTGTTATATATTACAATTATCAGGATTTTAATAAAGTGCATTCCCCATTCCTCCACTCATATTACTGAAGTATGTCCGTTTGCACAGAATATGGCACAAAAATTAAAGAAACAGTGGTAACGCTTGCAAGGAAACAACACATTGTGGCTGCTGGCATGGTTGATATCCCATTTTTCCCTGTATTTATCCAAATAGAATTTTTGTAGCCCTATACTGCAGTTCCAGGGCTCTCAAAGACAAGGAATCAAATAAAAAAGTTACATTCAGTTTCGATTGTCAGTAACAGATTTACAGTGTGGCACAGTGTAGGAGTGATCTAATGAAGTTGCGACTCGATACTATGTGATAATAACTCTTCATTTCTCGAATATGTATGGTAAGACAAACAACAACCACGATTATTCTACCAGTAGGCATAGAATGCCCTGTCTGAGCGCACTGGTAGCTCGAAGATTATTCTCTGTAATGTACAATAACGTGTGACGAATGTTATGTGAAGCAGAGCACCCTCCCCCCCCCCCCCAACTGTAGTGCAGAGCACTGGTGGGAGGAGATGAAGATTGTAATTCTGAATGTATGTGGGAGGTTGCAGTGTGTGTCCATAGCTGAATTGTTGTGGGGTGCCCAGCAGCAGAGGAGCTATGCTGAAGTTGCTGCTGTAGTAGGTAGTGATGTTCGCGAGACTGTAATGGTGAGAAAGCTGTAGGAAGATTGTCGTGATGAAATGGCTGCTGTGTCGACATAATTACGTACTACATATGAAAGGGTGAACAGCAACTGACAAATGCATTCTTGGTGTCATAATCAGGGCGTTTACCTTCAACGAAAAGGAAGCTGTCTATCAGTCTGATGCTCAGGTCGTCAGGTTGGAAATTGTTGGTGTCAACCTTCACCACAGTGTCAGCATTGCATGGTTGGGTTGTCATTGTGACTATTGAAGTGGTTTATTGATAATGTGGTCGTTTATCGTTGAGAAGTATATGGAAGATACATGTGTTGCGTTTTAGCATCTTATTGGGACCCATATAAGAAGGCTGCATATCAGGGTGGATTGTATCATTAAAGAGCATGATATGGCTGCAGTCTGTGAGCGCGTTATGGATGAATATCTTATGGGTCCTGTGAGGTTGTGGAGGCAGAATTTTCAGATGAGCAATGTGTTTGTTAACCCTCATAACGTGTGTGAGAAGTTCAGAGGTACACACTAATCGTACCTGAAACACGAATTCGGTGTCAGGAGTGAGCAATTCACAATGTAAGAGTTCAGCAACAGATGCATGGAGTTCTTTCTTGTGTGTGGTGTATATGCCTATAAGCACCCATCGCAATGATTCTTTCCAGTAACCTCCATGGCACATTAGGGCAGCCTCTAATGTGTAGTGACACTGTTCCAGCATAGCGTTGCTTTGCAGGTGGTACACAGTACTTCAGTAATGGTGGGTGCGATAGAGTGTGCATAGTCCAGAAAATAGATTAGAATGAAACTGTCAGCCCTGGTCATTGGTAAAAGACACAGGGTATCCATAGTGAGCAATCCATGTGTCAATGAAAGTTCTGGCTGTTGGCTTTGCCGACATGTTGTACTCAGGAATAGTCGCTGCACATTGTGTGATGTATTCAACACTTTATAGTCGATATTGACATGTTGCAAATGCCATTTTAGTATGGCAAATTGTCCAAGTGCTGTTTGAGCATGTTGTCCCACTTTCTTCCCTGACAAGGCATACATCTACATGTCCAGTCTGCAGTCTCTCTTGATGTGTGTCCATACAAAACCGACAGTAACAAGTTTTGTCATAGGTCAGACGCCAGTATAAGTTGTGCAGTTGGTCGAAAACGAATTTCTTAAATTGCCAAGTACCAGGGAACGATTTCGATGTTGTGTGATGTCGCACAAGATCTATCTTTTTGTGTATGGTGGAAGGTGTTGGGAGGTGGTTTTCCATCTTCAGGTTCGTGGTTCTGTCGTTGAGCAGACCTTGTATTGGTGGTCTATCTTCCTGTTGTGCTTCTATGAACTTATCATAATCTATTTTTGCAGAGATAGCATTGATGCATGATAAGAAATCAGTGACAAAATGGCCTCCATCCTCGAGGTGCTATACATTTGTCGAGAACTGTGCAATGTATGTGGTTGAAGTGTCAGAAACGATTTGGACATAAATCTAATGTTGTGTCAGAAACTGAATCCGCTAGGAGCCGGAGGTCTGCGTAGATAATTAATGATCTACTTCCGACATTGTCCTTTAACTGGCGAATTGCCTCAGAGACTGTGAAGAGTTCATGGTTGTAAGTTGACCATTTGTTTTGAGAGACAGTGAGTTTCCAGGGAAAGAATCTAAGCACTTGTTGGATGCCTGCCACCTCTTGCTGGAGGACTGCACTGACTGCAAAGTCGCTCGCATCTACCATTACCGATAACTGTGTGTAATGGGGTGGATGCACAAAAGTTCCAATGAGAGAGAGAGTCTTTTAGTTTTTCAAACGCTGTTTGCATACCAATAGCCCACTGCAGTTTCTCGTTTCTGTTGATGTTTTTGCCTTTTAGTACCTCTGGTAGTGGGGCATCTGCATGTAATAGGTGACACTGGTGGAATTTTATCATCTCCAGGAGGCAATGTAAATTCTTGGTAGCCTTGGAAAACAGGCAATTGATGGATGTGCTCTGTTGTGGTGTTGGCGTTATCTACATGACCCAGGAAGATAACATTATTTGTGGTTGCCAGATTTTTTCAACCTTCATAATGACGCCATTTGTGGAAAGAATATTGAAAACTTGTTTGTGGTGAACCTCATGGTTGTCTTTACATTACAAGAACTTGAGGATATCATCAAGGAAATTGTAACAAAAGGATAGCTTGAAAATGAAACTGTCTATAAACCGTTACCACATCTGTGCTGCATTTTTGATGCCATACAGCATAAAAAGATATTGAAACAGGCCGAGTGATATAATGATGACTGTGTTTTGAATATCTTCCAACTACATCATCATTTGATAATAAGCTCATTCGCAGTCGAGAGCGCTGAATATGAATGTGTCCACAAGATAGTGAGTAATGTCCTGTATATTGCATATCAGGTAACTTTCAATGCTAGTATGTGCATTAAGGATTCTGTAGTCATCAGTAGAGTACTGTCTGTCTGTGGTGCTAGTTTGATGGGTGAATCCAACGGGTTGCCTGTGGAACTAACATTTCTGCTTTTGGTAGTTCGTCAACTGCTGCTTTCACTGTTTGGGGTTTATTTGGTGGAAGCCACTGTGGTATGTGTTTAACAAGGGGCCCCTGCATCTTAAGGATCTAGTGTGCAGTGCTGTTTGTGGCGGTACATTGCGCAACAGACACTTAAAAAAGCTCTGTGGGTGGCTGCATATGAGGATAGGATGCAGTGGGAGTGAGGTGCATTTATGTCAGGAACACATTACTGACCTCGTTGATATGTAAAGGATGCACAGGCAGTAGCGCTTCCCCCGAAGCAAGTGGAGGTGCGTCATGGGTGTTGTGTCCTGGTGGTGAAGTTATCATAAATTGCCAGAGTTAGTTGCTGGTTTTGGAGATGGTGTCATGTTGTTGTAAGCTCATTGGATGACTTTTTTATTGCCATTCACAGTGTTTCATTATTATCTTCGAAATTTAGAGAATCTAACCAGGCATTGGCGTGGTAAATTTGGTTTCGTTGAGTCTGTTTGAGTGGGGTGATGCAGTCGAGGAGGTGATGATAGTGTTGAACCGTTTCAGTTCTCTGTCGCTTGTAGTTGAAGGAGGTGTGGTGATGTTGTGACACTTCTGAGAAAGGTCTTGGTCAATAATGCCATGGAATACACAGTCAGTGTAACGCTGGATTAGTGTGCCATTCGATAAATCCAATAGTAGTCTATAACAGTGGAGGAAATCAGTTCTAAGAACAGGTTCGTTAACCTGTGCAATTTGGAAATTCATTGTAGATGTCGTTCTGAAAGCCAGATCTAAGATGTGTGTTTCAGAACTGTAAACAGTGACTGAAGAATTGTTCACTGTGTAAAACTGCATGGTTGTTTTGCTGTATGCTGTGGTGTTTGAGGTTAGGGGTACTGTGCTAGTGTGTGAGCCTCAGTGAATTAAGCAGTATCGCTATACAAGTTGATCCAGGATATAGAGCTTGTCCTTTTCCATATTGATGAGGCATGCAATGAAACCTCGACACTTGGAACAATGTGACTTGAATTGTTATAGCAGGTCGGTGCACCTGTCATGAATCATGCAAGTCTTTTGGGTGGCCACAGGGTGAGGGACAGTTATGCACAGTGTCACTGAACTGTTCATGATACCAGCAGTAGTGTGGGGTGGTGATAAGTGTGGATCACAGTTGACAGCAGTGTGGGGGTCACTGTCTCATTTGGAACTTTTGATATGATGGTCTGCAACAGTTGGGTGCAGTCAGGCCAGTGCAGTAGGTACAGAGAGCAGTTGTTGCTGAGACTGGTGCTGCTGGCTGCGTGCAGTGGCATTGTTATCATCTAAATCTTTACAAAATTAGAATCATATTAATACCTTCAGCTGTTGATGGGTGTTGATATAGATCAATGAGGACCGGTGAAAATGTGTGCCCTGACTGGGGCTCGAACCCAGGATCTCCTGCATACGTGGCAGATACTCTACCCATCTGAGCCACCGAGGGCACAGAGGATAGCACGACTGCAGGGACTATCTTGTGCACGCCTCCTGTGAGACCCACATTTCACCTTGTGTGTCCCACCCCAACACACTCATTACTTGTGAAAGACATTCTTACCAAGTCCCAGAAGAGTTCAGGGAATATGTGTGCATCTGTACAGAAGAAGAAGGTCATGGTCAGTATTGCCAGAACAATATACTTATATGGATATGGTGTCTGTTCCAGAAGTATTAAGATAAATTCACTAATCACATTTGTGTGCTCATTGAGGTTGGTGAGAAGTGTGATAAATTCAACTGTGTCATTCATGGTGTTGTGGATGGCGGGAATGATACCCACTGTGGTGAGCTATACGATGGGTTAATCTGAGCGAAATGCTGGACATTTAGGTCGGATGCCTAGAGGTAAGAGGGTATTATCAGTGGTTGGTTGAATCTATGTCAGTGGAAGAATGTGCAGTGGTACTGCAGGTGATCGTTCTGTCACTGGTTGGTACCGTGAGCAAACAGTGTATTTGTATGAGTGGTTCTGTTGGCACCACCTCGAAATTTAGTTCATTCAATATGGTAGGACTGTCATTCAGGTTAGGTGATTGCGTGTACAATTGATTGACTGATAGAGGTTCAGAATGTACCATGAGCAAACTTATAGCGGTGTCAGACTAACATCATAGAGTAAGTCTGCTCTGTTTATTGTTCAGCCTTGATGTTGGTTGTCAGTTCACTGCACTGGTGAGTGTGACTGTCACTTCTAACTGCAACACTTTGTTGGAAAGCCAGTTGTAGATCACTGAATGCCAGTGCTGGTTGTGAACAATGTTGTTTGTAAACATTGCAAAGTGTGTTGCATAAGGTCTACACATCGACTGTATTGTTGTTGTGTAATATCCGTGTTGGTATGCATTTTCCATACTTCGTGATGGTCATGACCCACAAATGTAGTTTGGTAGGATGTGGGAGGGGTATATGTAAGATACTACATAGTACGATATGATAATATCTCTTTATTGCTATATGGCAAACTGACTGTTCTACCAAAAAGCATAGAATGCACTGTATGATCACACAGCCATGTCAAAGATCGTTCACTGTAAAGTAGAATATCTTGTCAGCGATGTTAGATAACATGGAGTTAACACAGATTCAACTTAAAGGCCATATCTTGCAGTCCGGCAAATAGGAAATAAATTTGACACAGACTGAGGTGCACAGAATTTCCAATGACAAGAAATGAATTACAAGTCTGGAACTATGAAGAGTTAGAACATATGTAGCTCAAACAACAGTAAATCAAAACGACACCCAGTCGAAAACAAATGATTATCAATTGCTCCAGGTACTTTGTAGGAGTGTCACAAGCAATACTATCATCCTGTGAACACTATGGGAAACATATTTCGCTAACCCGCATAAATTGGAAGTTCAGTATTATGATCAATAAAGGAAACAAACTGTAGTAAAGTAAATTTGGCCAATAAAACTAATTGACTACATTCAAGCAATTTTACAATGTGAAGGAAAAATGGAGCTCAAATCTTCCACTAGCTCAATGCCTGATTTATCTTAGGAAAACTTTAATGAATACTATAAACCAAGGGGTTTGTAGGTGTACTCTTTTCAATATAGGTACGAACTTAACAGAATTTGTACTATTTTTCACGTACACAGCACTTGAAATACATAATCTCTAAACCTACACATCAATATGTACTGTATTCACTGCATTATTCAGTTTATACTGACCTGCACAAAATGAAAATCATCAGTTTATGAAGTTTATTTCTATCAAATTTTACATGCATTATTATCACAACTATTTTTTTTATTATCCTCGTTTGGTGGAACTATTGTCATTCTGGGATCCTTATTCATTCACTAAATGACAAGAGACATACTTAAAGTGAAAAAAATATTCTTGGTTATTTCAAAAATTAATATTTGTTCATTTTATCCTACTAAACTAATTACTGAAACTATGTATGCATGATGACTCTTCTGTTTAGTTCTGCTATCACATGATGCTCAATCCCAGTGAAAATCAAATTTACATTGGAGCTCTTCCTGGACACGTAACTTGTTCACATATGTCCACAAAGTTGTCCCATTATCATCACACAATGCAACTTTGAAATGTATACATTATTATACACTGCTGTTAACACACTTTTTGCTTATCTGTAAAGCAGAATGGATTACATGAATAGTCGATATATTTAGAACATTCACAGCAAATGTGGCATAATTAACTAACATTTGAAATGATGTAGCTACTGTAGGCACTTGAAACAAAAGCACTGAAGACCATTGTAAGAAATTCCACACTACAATCAAGAGTAGCAGTACATGAGTTCATAGCAAGCGCTATTCTTGTTCCTGGTCGTCTACTAACAATAGCTATTATTTCACATAGGCTATTCAAATCAATATAACCCTTGTAGAACTCCAGTATATAATACTGACAAATAATGAAGTACACCATACATAGAGTTTATGACAACACCTTTATCAAATACAACCTAATAGATATATCTATACGCAAATGTATGCTACAAAGTTGCAGACCAAACTGCTCAGTCACAGAGAGTCTGCATTTTTCCGCTTGCTCGTCAGCGATTTTGTTGCTCCCACAAGGAGTCCCCCCCCCCCCCTTTCACTGGAATAAGCTAACAACTCGGAGACGGACGTTGCCACAAGCTCTAGTTGTATGCCGTAAGATATAAAGTTTGTGATCTCTGAGATGGCGCAATAAGGCGTAGCCAACAAGAGGAAGTATTATCGCTGAAGGGGACAGATAGGGTGGAAGTTTGACAATTGCAGCTAGTGGGAATACCTCATGAAAGTGGGGTTTTTCAGTGTCGTTTGAAGTCTCACAGCTTATTTATACCCCTTCACTGATTAGATGAGCACCAGCAACAGTAAGCTGGAGATTCTCAGGGCAGAAACAATGCACATCCAGGCACACTTCGAAGGAGACTGAAGTGTTGAAAGAAGAGGGTTAAGCATTAGGCAAGGAGAGCTCAGAAGGTGATGAGGTGTTGATAACTCTGGCTTCATCATTGAGAGTCCAGACCAGTTTGAGAATACTGAGAGACAGTGACCAACTTGACACACAGCAAGATATTGAAGGTGTGAGCACTGTGGCAAAGCATTTTTAAGTGGGACCGAGTGAAGAAGTTGACGGGACACATGTGTCATGTCATCAGGAAGCATGACAAAGTGGCAATCTGCCAGATCCTCAGAGTAGAGGGGAGGGGGGGGGGGGGAGGTATGTGGAATTGGAAGATGTAATTTCTCACTCAGTCGACATGGGTTGACAGGGGAATTTTCAAGGAGGGAGGTTGGTAAAAAACGAAATTGGCTAGGAGTCACAATGTCTCACTGTAAAGCAGCTTATCAAGTGAGGTGATTGGTTCATGCTTTATGAGCCAAGCACACACCAAAAATATCGAGGGGATACACTAGGGCCGCCTTGAGGGTAGAGTGCCATCCCTATGAGCACATTGCGTTGTGGCTGACATGCAGTTGTACTGTAATGAGTGACGTCGCATGATTTGCAAAGTTCGAGGATCAAGGACGATTCAAACTGTCTGACTTAGTCTGTGGTGATGGATGACGGGCATCCAAAATGAACGAACCAGGTAGATAGCAGAACACTCGCAACAGTCTCAGCCATAACGTCTAGAAGGGCAGTCACCTCCACCCACTGTGTCACATGGTCAATGACCGATAGGATGTAATGGTAGCCAGTTAAAAGAGGCAAGGGGCAACAAGAACGATGTGTACATGCTGGGAACAACCCTTCACTATTTAAAAGTGGCCTACAAGAGGCTGGGTGCGTCGTGTTATTTTGATTCGTTCACAGGAAACACAAGTTCTTGTCCACAACTTAGAGTCCTTCTTGATTTTCACCTAAACAAAAAGCTTGGTGATAAGGCTTGTGGTAATCATACTCCAAGATGTGGAAGAATGTGATATTGATCGAAGTTCAGGCAATGGAAAGGCTGAGGGACAAGGGAGCGTGTCCGGTTCTGTGATGTGTCACAGAGAACTGGACAAGCTACAATATGACCTTGATTTGGGTGTCCTCCTGCAAGTAGTGCACAGTTTCATAAAGTGCTAAGAGATCTCTGTCGAAACCAGGCTATTTGCATCACGATTGGGTAAGCTTGCGGGAAAACAAGTGTAGAGGCTGTTGGGATTCATTTACTTCCTGTTACAGTACAGTGCCAATGGCCAGGTCCTTAATATCTGCGGTAATTGAGAGTTGGGCGACAGGGAGTGGATGCACGAAGGTGACAGCTTGTGAAGGGCATCCTTGATGCTTTCAAAGGCCTGCTGTATAACTGGCATCCACATAAATTAGCGTCAGCCTCAAGTGTTCTTTCCCTTAAGCACTTGGGCGTGGGCGCCTGGAAGGAAGCTGTATGGGGTAGATGGTGGAGGTAGAAATGAACCGTTCCCAGATAACGATGAAGTTCATGTTAGTTGATAGGAGAAGGTAGGTTTTGAACTAGCTCTCTGTGCTCAGTGGTGGGTCAAATGCCCAAGGCGTTTATAATATGACTAAGGAATGTATTTCCATTTTATAAAGTTCACTCTTGTCGTTGTTTATCATGATATAGTTATCATCCAGTGCACTTAGAACTTTTTCGAGGTGAGATAAATGACTGTTTCAGTTGGGTGAGAATATTAATATATCGTCAAGGTTGGCATAGAAAAATAAGAACTTCAAGACTACACAGTCAATAAACTGCTGCCACGTTTGGAATGCATTTTTGAGATCATATAGCACACAGGGGAACTCATAAAGGCCAAAAGACATGATTATAGCCATCTTGTTGATGTCCACTGGGCACATAGGTATCTGTAGGTAACCCATTTTGCATGTAATAATTCTAGAATCTGTAGCATCAGAGACATAGTGAATGAAATTCTGAATGTTAGGAGTAGGGTAATTGTCTATGATAGTGTGAGTACAGAAGATGTGATAGTCATCAAAGTGTCTGACTAGCCACCTTTTTTGTGGAACAAGGTGGATCAGTGTTGTCCAGCAACTGTTGAAAGACATACATTGTCCTTATGAGGAAATCCATCCATTGTAGCCTTTACTCTATGGAAATGATCAAGGTTTAATCTGCCATTGCATTGACTTGTAAGGGGCCCAGGACTGTGATTACTGAGTTCACAGTTCCATTTTTAATCGTAGATATATACAAGTCCCAATGGGAATAGCACTGAGAAGGAGGGGGCAAGCAGCAGGTATCCCACTTACTTGTAGTACCTCTGTGGTAACACCAAGTGTGTTAGGTGAATCATGTTGGTAGTGCAAGTCTGTGGGTAGCAGTGGAAAGGTGAGTGAGCATCAATCGCAGGATGCTCATCTATGCCTGGATGATCGAATTTTTGAACTTATTCAACATCGACAAAGAATTAACAGCGACAGCAGTAACAGTGCTGTGTGTGATGCATTATCACCGTAGACCAATCCATCTCCTACCTTCGGCTACCACTGAGTACTTTTGACCTTGCCCAGTGCTGAAATCACTGCAGACAGCACTGTGAACACCCTCAGTGTTAACAAAACAGGCTCCCACGGATTATTCTAGGCATGGTGGATCATGTAATTGTCGTTCTGGAGTTGAATTAATGTCACATTAATATCCATTTGGAGCTGTTGTATGTCCAGAATGCGCTTAATGTAACAGACGCATTTTGTAGGTAGTGCTTGATGGTCGAGTTGCATGATCTACTCATGGGTCGAAGCCATTGTTTCACTTTGTCAGGGCAGCAGGGTCGCAGATTCCCTTGACAGAACGTCAAGAGAGCGAGTGTGTTAACTCTCCCACGTGCTGTGAGTGCACAAAATACAAGACCTGAAGAGAATCAGGGCTGAGAAATGGTTTGCTCATGTCAGTATTACTGAACATCTAAGTGAACAGCATGCAGAGTCCCAGATTGAGTGTGTGGATTGTGAACCATGAATGGTAACAGCGGAGTCATTGGCAGCTTTCAGCTCAAACTGCAGAGATATTGTTTCACTAAGGAACGTGAGGGAGGTGAAATGCCTGCCTGGGAACCATTGTCAACATGAAAGTGGAGACTAGTTTTCCAGTCAAAAAAATATAGACTGTTATTTAGAAAAGCATCCTACACTGAGGAGCATGATATATTCTTGTGATAATCAAAGTAACTCATGCACCTGACATGGCCTGAACCATGTTTGTGTTTTCATAGGGCTGTCGACAGTTATCTGCAGTGTCCCCAAAGCATGCATGGTACCATCAGTAGAGTGGCTGATCATGCACGAGATCCAGCATGGTGGGTTGTTTGTTTTGTCAACACTTGGGGTGTTCATGGCGCTGCCTTACAATGATGTCAGCATTGGGCAAGGTCTAAAGTACTCAGCGAAAGTTGAAGACAGGTGATGGATGGGTCCTTGGTGGTACTACGTTGCACCCAGCACCATAACTGTTGGCATTGTTGATACTTTGTCGATGTAGAATAAGTGCAAAAATTCGATCAGCCAGGTGAAGACGAGTATCCAGCAGTTGATGTTAATGCACTACTGTCGCAATTTGAACTTGCGTAGGAAATTTAACTACCCAAAATGTGTCTATAAGGCCTTGACAGACATGAGATTCGGATCGATCTTTATATGGAGGCGCCTTCATAATTTAGATAGATACCTGTCTTATAAATGTTTATAATATAATATGTGATGTAGTTGCTCCTTGGTGCTGCATGACACGCACCACTGGTATGTTGTTTTCACTGTCACTTGCTTTTCACTGGCTGGGGGTGTGAGGATGGCATCTGCTTGGCTGCCCAGGTGGCTGAGTATGGTGACATATTTCATATCGTCCACGGCGATAGCATTAGAAACGTAGATGATTTCCACAATAACAAACCAAAGCTGAGGGTTATCAGTTCTGAATGGCAGAAGCATGAGATGTGATGATACATTTGGTTCTGGATGATGTGGCAGCAGCAAGGCAGTGCAATCTGGATGTGTGTGTGTGACGGACCTTTATGTACAGTTGAGGTGGTGGCTGATGATTCAGCCAGCAGCGTAAGGCACAGACAAAACAGGACATTGCACTATGCAGTCATAAGATGATGCATGGTGAGTGAGCATGATTCCAATGTGTGCAAATGAAAATATACATGGTTGGAAGATTAATCAAACTGATCTGATGTGAATCCTTATGTGAGGCTGCAGAAGTCACACAACAGGTGGTTTCTACAGCAAAATCAATTAGAGGATTGTTCATTGTACACTGTTGTTGAGCAATCACATCGTCAGCAAAACTGCAGTATTTGGAGTGACACTGTAACTTTTTGTCACTTGTGACACACAAGGTACACTGTTCATGATCACTGTTAGTGAAGAACGTGAAATTGCATCATAATTTGCGAGGCTCACGTACAATGGGTGGAGGAAGGCCACGTTGTTGAAACAGAAGAAACGAATTCACGCAAATGAACAGAACTTTGTAGCCGGGTCACCGATTGTGAAACTCCAGTATTTCATAGTAACACATAATGATGCACACTGTAGTTACAGGGTATAACAACATCTTTATTCAGCCTGATACGATGCATATATCAGTACACAACTGCACACTACAAAGTCACAAACTCAGCTGCTCAGTCAGAGAGAGTTTGTATCATATCTCTCACTTCTCAGCTATGTTCTTGCTCTCACAACCATAATAATATTAGGCTACCAACTTACGCCTTCTCTCCTCAGTCATAAAGTAATTAATAATTACTTTCATGTACTCTGGAAATAAGAGCATAGAGACTCAACTGCGAAAACTTCAAGCAATACATCACAATTAAAATGCTTATTTTATGAAGTAACAGAAGATACATGTAGAGATTATGTTATTTAAATTGTGGTAACAGTTAGTTTAGTGCAAATTATTCGTTAAATACCTGTATTGGTGTGTTTTTAATGCTTACTATTAAAGGTTTCATTTCTCTTTACGTATTTTCTAGAAAATGCGAAAAGACCGCAAAGTCGAGTTGTAGTCGTATTTTTGTTTACAACTTTTTACATTATATCGTACACCAGAAGCAGTAACCTGCAGGCCCAATTCCTGCTACTCGTAAATAAGGTGTGTTAAGTGACTTCATTCTAAGTATGTAATTTGTGTTGCAATGCTTGATAAGTATGGATGTTGCCATTGTATAGGCAAAGAGGGAATGGTGTGTTTAGAATGTAAGTTTGAATTTCACTTGGATGACTGTAGTGCAGAACTCATAAAGGTTCTCCCACAGAACTGTAGGCTCTGCAAGAAAGACAAGAGAATCGCTGAACAGGAAGCAAAGGTTTGCATCCCTCAGGCTGAATCAGAACAGGTGACATTTGAGCTAGATAGATTGAAGGAAAAATCAGAAGAATCTGGTAAAGGAATGGGCAAAAGAGCAACAGCTTATCGACTTCTTCGTCTACATTTGAACTTACAGTAGTGAATAAATTTGACTTGTTCCCTAAGTTAGAATGGAACGAGTCTCATTCAACTGTAGGTCGCATTATGGTGTAGCACACGTCTGACAAAGAAACTGAGTGTAGGAAGAAGTAACTGCAGTAGTACTCCACGGAAGTGTCTTGGGACCCTTGCTGTTCATGTTACATATTAAGGAACGTGCAGATAATATTAATAGCAAAATCAGGCTTTTTGCAGGTGATCACAGAGTCTGTGATGAAGTACTATCTGAAAGAAGCTGCGTAAATATTCAGTCAGATGCTGATAAGAATTCAATGTGGTGAGCAGATTGAAAACTTGCACTCAATGTTGCACTTGTTCAAAATGAAAAAAAACCTAGTATCCTATGACTCTAATATCAGTAAGTCACTGTTAGAATCGGCCACCTCATATAAGACTCTGTAGGGATATGAAATGGAATGATCACATAGGATCAGTCGTGAGTAGAGCAGGTGGTAAACTTTGGTTTGTTTTTAGAATACTGGGGAAGTGCAATCAGTCTAAAGAGGAGATTGCTTACAAATCATTTGTGTGACCAGTTCGAGTATATTCCTCAAGTGTGTGGGATTTGTGCCAGATAGGACTAATAGTGGATATTGAATGCATACAGAGAAGGGCAGTGGGAATGGGCACAGTTTTGTTTAATCTGTGGGAGAATGTCACAGACATACTGAAGGAATGAACTGGAAGACTCTTGAGGACAGTGTTGAAGAAAGTCTATATTTAAACGATTACTCTGGGAATATACCACAAGCTCCTATGTATCACTCACCTAGGGAATGTGAGAGCAGGATCTGAATCAATACTGCACGCAGAGAGGCATTCAAACAATCATTCTTCCCGTGCCACATACATGAATGGAACAGGAGGAATGCACATGACAGTGGTTTTCAAAGTATAGATGTAGATGTAGATGTAAATGTAAAAAGAAGTGTATAGTCCAGATGGTACAGAGAAAATTACAAATAGGGTACCATTCACTAGAATCCTGAAGCCAAGTGCTGCTGGTATCTGAGTAATAGAGGACACAGGGAATTTGTGTAAAGATTTTGACAGAGAGAATCAAGTTTTATAGTAGATGGAGGAGATAACAGTCTAGCTAATGACAGAAATTACAGCATTACTAATGACTTGGATAAAAAAAAGACTAGCAACTACACACAAATGTCCTACTTTTGTGGAAGTTCTACAAAAATATGAATTGCCCTGGAGTTACATAGCTTGAGTCATGTAAATTCTGAGTTGAGCAGGCTGCTGTTGATTGAAGTAAAGTCCGATGTGAGTGTAGTGGCTGTTGCTACAGTTGGGAGATGCAGATGTACTAGAAATGGCCTACATCTGAATAGGAAAGGGAACATAGGTTGCCTAAGCTTCTTGCAGAAAATTTATGGCGGGGGATGGTGGTGGGGTGGGGGGGGTGGGGAAGGGCACCATCACATAAAGAAAGATCCTGCAGTTACTGGTTTCAAAGATGCGCCCTTTTTAGGTTACAATCGGGAAAGTAAGGTCACTTTATTTCACTAGAATATTAGAAGACTAAGTGGTAAGGTAGAAGAGCTTGCCTGACTGGAGAATTAAGACGGTTCTGAAAAGACAAGCATTCCATGCCTACTAAGCACCACATTATTGTGAATTAATACTGAAAACAGTTCACTTTTAGTTGTACCTGTATGCAGACATTCACGGGGAAATTTTGAAACGTTTTTGAGAAAGTAGGTTTCCTTACTACACCAGCTTTCAGACAGTGGAAGCACTTAATTGTGTATGATGACTTCACAGTAGGATTTATAAAGGGTTCTCACAGGAAAAATGATCTGGGAACCTTATTTGGACCCAACAAATTGATCCTTCACAGTAGGATTTCTAAAGGGTTCTGACAGGAAAAATGATCTTGAAAGCTTATTTGGAACCAGCAAATTGATCCTAGTAACTAAGTTCCAAGACAGAAGACAGGTGGATAGAGATGGTAACGCCCTAATTGATAATGTTTTCTTTGCTAAAGTTAAAATCAATAAAATACCTGTATACCCAGTAACAAAAGCCCTCTCTGACTATCATGCACATAGTACCTTCCAGTATTGAGATTCCTCAATGGAAATCAGTTACAATAATTAACGGTTCCAGAAAAAGGGTTTTCAAGAAAATTTACAACAGATGTCCTAGAATAAAATTTACAATAAACCAAAAGGTGACATAAAATTTAATCTGTTCCGTGATAAATTCATATCGTTATTTGAAAACAGCATTCTGCTTAAGCTAATCAAGAAGCATATTAAACAGCCATGTAAAAGACCATGGTAGCTAGAGGGATCAACCATCGTTTTTCATAACACAAGTGGTGCATGGCGCGCTTTCTACACGAATAAAGAACAACTGTCTTTATGATACTGAGGTACCATGAATGAGGAAAACCACAGTACAATCTTAGTTTAATTAAACAACGATATTCTATGCTTACATAGTATAAGACGTGTTCTATTAAACAATAGTGGAAAAAACTTTCAGTATATCACTCAGTTTCCACAGACAGGCGCTGCTGAGATAGTAACGACCCATTCGAAGCATTATACAGTGCAGCTGCATCAGATCCCAGCCAATCGCTTATTCAGTTGCCATTTGCCTTGTAGACAATTGCTTCATTGAGGGCTGTGCCGCTAGTTCAAAATTTAGGTCATTTTCTTGCACAAATCGTACATTTTTTCTTGCTTAACTTGCTTTCTATTTTGTATTACCGCTGCTCACTTGGACATAAGACAACACAATTTATCACTGTGTTAGTTGAAGAAATAATGAAGGAAAATGTATGGGCTCACAACTGTGAAACAACAATGAAACTACGGAAAAATATTTTATTTGTGGTTGGCGCACTTTATACACAGGTGTTTCCACTCATGGGTTAACACACTGAAACCTTACATTCATTTAAGAAAGATCAAGAGCAATATATATTCTACAAGCATGCTGGAAATGAGGGGAAAATGCAAGGCATCGCACCTTCTCTTATATGAATGCATGGCAATGATGTCTGAGCCATATCAGCTTTGAGGAGCCGTTCAGAACATATTGTACCATAATTTTTTGGTTCCCAGTCTGTGCCACAGAGCCTTGGTCCACATTCTCCTCACTGCATTGTCCTTCAGGTTTCTGTAACTGTAAAAATTAAAATTATAAATGAAAATGAAGATTGAAATGAACAGTATGTATTGGTGCCACATACATTAATTTCCTCCCATTTCGTCCCCCCCCCCCATACCATGAACCATGGACCTTGTCTTTGGTGGGGAGGCTTGCATGCTTCAGCGTCACAGATCGCTGTACCATAGGTGCAACCACAGTGGAGGAATATCTGTTGAGAGGCCAGACGAAAGTATGGTTCCTGAAGTGGGGCAGCAGCATTTGCGGTAGTTGCAGGAGCAACAGTTTCTATGACTGATCTTACCTTGTAACATCAACTAAAATAGTCTTGCTGTGCTGGTACTGGGAATGGCTGAAAGCAAGGGGAAACTATAGCTGTAATTTTCCCCAAAGGCACGCAGCTCTACTGTATCGTAAAATGAGAGTACCATCCTCTTGGGTAAAATATTCTGAAGGTAAAGTAGTTCCCCATCTGGTTCACTGGGTGGAGATTACGCGGGAGGAGGTCGTTATCAGGAGAAATAAAACTGGCGTTGTATAAATGGGAGTGTTAAATGTCAGATTCTTTAATCAAGCAAGTAGTTTAGGAAACTTAAAAAGGGGAATGAATAGAATAAAGTTAGATACAGTGAGAATTAGTGAAGTTCTGTGGCAGGAAGAACAGGACTTCTAGTCAGGTGAAGACAGGATTATAAATACAAAATCAAACAGGAGTAATGCAGGAGTAGGTTTAACAATGAATAAAAAATAAGAACGTGGGGAAGCTACTACGAACAGCATAGTGAACACGTTATTGTAGCCAAGATAGACATGAAGCCCACACCCACCACAGTAGTACAAATTGATATGTCAACTAGCTCCACAGATGAGTAGGAGATCAAGAAAACATATGACTACATAAAAGACATTATTCAGATAGTGACGGGAGACGAAAATTTAATAGTCATGGGGGGCTGGAATTCGAAAGTAGAAAAGGAAGAGAATGAAACGTAGTAGGTGAACATGAATGGCGGAAAGGAATGAAAGGGGAAACCGCCTGGTAGAATTTTGCACAGAGTATAATTTAATCAACGCTAACACTTGGTTTAAGGATCATGAAAGAAGGTTGTGTACATGGAAGGAAACTGGAGACACCGGAAGGCTTCAGATTGATTATACAATGGTAAGAAAGACATTTTGGAACCACGTTTAAAACTGTAAGACATTTCCAGGGGCAGATGTGGGCTCTGATCACAAATTGTTGGTTATGAACACCAGATTAAAACTGAAGAATCTGCAAGAAGGCAGGAAATTAAGGAGATGGAACCTGGATAAGTTGACAGAATAAGAAGTTGTTGAAATCTTCAGAGGGACCATCAGGGAACGACTGATAAGAACAGTGAGAAGGAATGCAATAGAAGGAGAATGGGTTGAGAGATGAAATAGTGAAGGTAGCAGAGGATCAAGTAGGTAAAAAGTCGAGGACGAATAGAAGTCCTTGGGTAATACAAGAGATATTGAATATAATCGATGAAAGGAGAAAATATGAAAATTCAATAAATGAAGCAGGCAGAAGGGAGTACAAACTTCTAAAAAATGAAATCGACAGGAAGTGCAAAGTGACTAAGCAGAGATGGCTAGGGGACAAATGCAAGGATGCAGAGGCATATATCACTAAGGGTAAGATAGACACTGCCTACAGGAAAATTAAGGAGACCTTTGGAGAAAAGAGAACCATCTGCATGAAAATCAAGAGCTCAGATGGAGGACCAGTCCCAAACAAAGAAGAGAAAGGTGGAAGGGGTATATAGACAGTCTATACAAGGGAGATATACTTGGGGCGATGTAATGGAAATGGAAGAAGATGTAGATTAAGATGAGAAGTGACATATGATACTGTGTGAAGAATTTCACAAAGCACAGAAAGGCTTAAGTCAGAATAAAGCCCCAGGAGTGGATAACATTCTGTTAGAGCTAGTGATAGCCTTGGGAGAGCCAGCCATGAGAAAACCCTTCCATCTGGTGAGCCAGATGTATGAGGCAGGCGAAATACGCTCAGACTTCAAGAAGAATATAACAATTCAAATTCTAAAGAAAGCAGGTGCTGACATGTGTGAAAATTACCGAATTATGAGTTTTATAAGTCACAGTTGCTAAATACTAACTCGAATCCTTTACAGAAGAATGGGAAAACTGGTTGAAGTTGACCCTGGGGAGGACCAGTTTGGACTCTGGTGAAATGTAGAAATGTGCAAGGCAATACTGACCCTATTACTTCTCACAGAAGATAGGTCAAGCAAAGGCAAACCTACGTGTAGAGCATTTGTAGACTTAGAGAAAGCTTTTGATTATGTTGACTGGAATACCCTCTTTCAAATTCAAAAGGTGGTTGGGGTAAAATACAGGGAGCAAAAGGCTATTTACAAGTTGCACGGACACCAGATGGTAGTTATAAGAGTTGAGGGGCATGAAAAGGAAGCTGTAGTTGAGAAGGGAGTGAGAGAGGGTTGTAGCCTGTCAAAAACGTTATTCAATCTGTTTATTGAGCAAGCAGTAATGGAAACAAAAGAAAAATTAGGAGTAGGAATTAAAGTCGAGGGAGAAGACATAAGAACTTTGAGGTTTGCTGATGACATTGTAATTTTCTAGAGATAGCAAAGAACTTGGAAGAGCAGTTGAATAGAATGGACTGTGTCTCGAAAGAAGGATAAAAAATGAACGTTAACAAAAGCAAAACGAGAATAATTGAATATAATCGAATTAAATCAGGTTATGCTGAGGGAACTAGATTAGGAAACGAGACACCTAAAGTAATAGATGAGTTTTGCTATTTGGGGAGCAAAATAACTGCTGATGGTCGAAGTAGGATGGATATAAAATGTGGACTGGCAATCATAACAAGCGTTTCTGAAGAAGAGAAATGAGTTAACGATTTAAGTGTCAGGAAATCCTTTCTGAAAGTATATGTATGTCATGTAGCATGTATGGAAGTGAAACATGGATAATAAACAGTTTATACAAGAAGAAAATAGAAGTTTTTGAAATGTGTTGCTACAGAAGAATGCTGAAGATTAGCTCAATAGATCACATTACTAATGAGGAGGCACTGAACAGCAGAAGAGATCAGTTGGCAGGATACATCTTGAGGCATCAAGGGATCAACAGTTTAGTGCTCGAGGGAAGCGTGGAGGATAAAAATGGTAGAAGGAACCAAGACGTGAATACAGCAAGCAGATTCAGAAGTATGTATGTTGCAGTAGTTAGTCACAGATGAAGAAGCTTGCACAGGGTAGAGTAGCATGGAGAGCTGCTTCAAACTATTCTTTGGACTGAAGACCACAACAAAAACAACAACACAAGCGTTAAGTTAGCTAGTCAAGGAATATTTTAGAGAATAGTTTTAAAAATTATGTTTGTAAGGCTCCAGTCAAGTCAACAAGTGTTCTCCCCTTTCCACTTGCTGGAAGTTTTTCTTCAACTTGTAGAAGTTTTAGGTTTTATTGAAAATGCCACTGTCAATGTCAGTGTCGAAATTCGTGTGGAGTTACGAGAAGACATGGTTGTTAATACTAAAGTAAACTGCTTCCCAGTATTATGGGATGTAAAACGCATGGACTTCAAGAATTAAATAAAGAAATAGGTCTATCTCGGGGTTGGGCCGCATTTCGGTACAACTGACGCTGAAGAACGAAAAAAAACATGATTTGCTAATGTAGTCATTTAAAAGTTGTGGAGAGCACAAATTACCTTGACAATTCTCCTTGATTTTCAAGTAATGCATTAGAAATGATATTAGAAATGTCGAATTATTAACTACTTTCGAGCTTTTAGAGCATTGTCACAAGCAGCAAGTAAGAAAACTTAAAACATATAATCCTACAATCCATTCTGCAAGTTTCAGCAAAAGATGATGGATGCAATAATGCTTGGATATATAATGACTGACATTTCATTTCTGCTGTGGACACTCTGTCAGATGAAGTAATTGTTTCAAATGGTTCAAATGGCTCTGAGCACTATGGGACTCAACATCTTAGGTCATAAGTCCCCTAGAACTTAGAACTACTTAAACCTAACTAACCTAAGGACATCACACACACCCATGCCCGAGGCAGGATTCGAACCTGTGACTGTAGCAGCCCCGCGGTTCCGGACTGCAGCGCCAGAACCTCACGGCCACCGTGGCCGGCAAGTAATTGTTTATCTGATCCTATAGAAGAAGGTCATTCACAAGTAAATATTTTGCAAATGTTCTGCTTAAGTAAATTGTTTGAATGAGTGGTCATTTAAAATAGCAAAATACTAACCTTTAAATATTGTCTTTTCAAACGTTCAAACAGAGTTCACAGAAAATGAGAATGATGTGAAAAATCGTTAATTATAAACTAATTTGTAATTATAAACCAATTTAAGTGTAATTAGGTATTAAAAATAAATATTTCGTTTGTTTTATGTTTAAGTGCTTATTCTATTACTTGTGGCTAAAAATCGAAGGGGAATTAGAAGGCGACCTCTTGTTGAAATAGCTTGTCGCTTGTTTGTATTGTGTTTTTGAGCACTTGGTTCCACATTACACAGGAGTTGTTGAAAACTTGTGCAAGACATATTTAGAAAGTTTTCAATCTGAGCAGAGTCCTTTGAGGTTAGTTCATTCAGAAATCTTGAGAACTTAAGCATGTACGCCACACTCACCATTTCTTCAACAAATCACCTCTTTTTTCTTAAAATTTTGTTTAGCACGGTTTCTCCTCAACAATAATACAAAAATGATGATGTCCCCACTGGTTTTAATGCAGCACATTGCAAGCTCCCACTAGCCTGTCTCATAACGCGATTTTAGTAGAAAACCTTCCAGAAGTGGATGCGGCAATTTCACGAAGTTAACTTGCCCAAGCGATTTGCAGAAGAAAGCTTGTGCAAGTATTAGTACTAATATATATGTGTATTGTGTTTAGAGTCTGCTGCTGGGTAGACTGGCAGCCTGGTGCATGTCTTTTGACTTGACACGACCTTAGTGACTTGCATGTCAGTGAGAATGAAATGATGATGAAGACAAGAAAACACCCAGTCCCTGAGCGGAGAAAATCTCCAACCCAGCGTGAAATCGAAGTCGAGTCTATTCATGACATTCTGCCATGCTGACTTCTCAGCTACTGTATGTCAGGTGATTCTCAGTGAGCTCAATACTAATACTATACTGTGTTCATTATCAGAACAAGCCTGATTTAAACATTACACCACACATCCTTATGGATTTGCTTCAATCTAATTGGATCTCTTTTCACGTGAAGTGTTCATTTCACATGGTGAGGAAGCCAAGCTGTGTTCAGTACAGTAAAGTACGATTGTAAGAATAAGTTTTATATTGTGTTATATGCACATGGATTGAGCAATAATGTGGGACAACAGCTTTAATGGCGCATTTAACTTGGGCAGCACTGCCCTGCCAGCTGGTACACTTAAACTGCAGTGATGTGAGCAGTTGCAGTTCAGATGTAAAAAAAGACGAACGGAGAAAGAATATAGCTTCGAATGTCACTTATGTTTTAAAGAGAAAGAAATAATACTTGATAAGACTCCAGCACTACTTCACGCTTTTTAGATGACCATTGGAAACCATAAATACTCTCATTCTCATTTCACACAGTGTTCTATTTACAAACTAGAGTGATGAGAATTCCTAACTTAAACTCAGGGTAATATTTCTGAGCGAGCTACGTGTGATGCAAACGCATAATGCAGGGATTTCACCATAATGTTAAATACTGAAGCCACTTAAAGTATTAAGTACAGTCAACCGTCTGATAACCTCTTAGCTCCTTCCTTATCTAAAACCGAGAAATATATTTCAGTTCTGGAACTGTCATCTGCTACGACGATAAAGAGTCAATTAACAACAGACTCCATGAAGACACCCAGACTCCACATTTTCTCTTCTACTTTTATGAACTGCCGTTGTACATTCCACCAGCGTTCGGCAGTGACTTGTGAAAACGCTGCATGCGTTAGTTCCAGTACGTTTGACAGATTAACGGTTTTGTTATTTCTCGCGATAGATCCCTTTAACTTGACTCCAGATCATTTCTGTTGGGTTCATATTGTAAAGGTACAACGACAAATGTAAAAATACAGCATTTATGTGGTGTGCTCGATGCTGTAAAAGTGATTCTTTTTCATCTTTCTACACTTATCGTTCTGGTTCGTGCGAGACTACACCTGTAGTATAAAACAATGGACATATTCCAAATAAAGTGTATTTAGTTTTTCATTTTTGTCCTAAAAGATTAAATTATTCATTGGAGCAAACCTTATTAACAATATTTCATAATATATCGATAATTAAGACTCTATATTTGAAATGAAAATAGGTATTTCGCATGCAGTATGTAATCAGAAACAAGAAGGCGTGTGTTATTCATAAGAAATGATGATGAGTTCTAGAAGTAAGGGATGTAGGTACTTGGTACTGAACGAAAAAACTGAATAACAAAGCCGAGCCTTGCAACAGAATATCAATCTACTACGCTACTGGTTCCGCTATACGTCCGTAGTGTAGACTGTACCAAATACAGTCCCTCGGAAAAATTCTTCTGTAAATGTATGAAGACCATTAAAAGCAACCTATATCTCTGCACTTTTAACCGTGTGCCACACACTTGTTTCACTATGGAGCAGGACGCAGCGTCAGCCATTTTCATACTGCCTATTAACAACGCAACAGTCAAAGCACAACAGTACAGAGTCTGTGACTGTAGACGGTTTTTGAAATAAAAACTACATAGCTAAAGCGTAACTGAGAAAAACATTGATGGTTATTAATCATTAGAATATCTTAAAAGATTCATTTCACGTAACTTAGTAATAAGATATGTAATACATAATTAGAACCTACTTACAATAGCATAATACCACCAGTGTGCGTGTGCTAAGTCTTCTGACCAGTAATCGCATTTGTGTTCGTTTGCATCAGGTTTATTCTTATTATGTACAGAATATAGTAGTGTTTTCACTAAAACACCGGGGATAGGACTTGGAGCATTTACTTGCGCAACCAAGTGTCCAGTTGACACGTGATAGATGTCTCTCCGACCACCAGTTATTTGAACCTCCTTGGCAATTGACAAACAGTTGCCATCTTAAATACTACGTACGTGAATATTTTGTGTCCTTCAGGTAAAGTAATAAATAAGCGACAAGTGATTACAAACATGAAAGAAGGAAAGGAGATAATTTATTTTGAAATAAAATTACTACCATTTTTTTGTTACTGTTATAACTCCATAGGACTCGAGAAGTAACTTGTGAATACGTTGTCATTATGCTATCGTAACTGTTAATGACTGTATTCTAATAATTTGAAGTAACTTTGGTGGTCCACTTGAAAGCGATTTTATTCCGTATCTGAACGGTTGTGGGTGGATAACAGTTTGCGCATTTAATGATGAGCCGGAACATCGTGTGAATTTTGTATGTAATTTTTTAGGTTATGTTTGTATAAACAAAACATTCTTCTCGATAAGGCTGTGAGTTTTTGAATTGTAACAGAGAAGTAGATAATTTTTGTATCAGTATTTTGATGTGCATCACGTATGTATACTGCATATCAAATATGACGAGTCGACGAGTATGTATGTCTATAGCGTTTTTCGAAGTGTTTGGTAATTTTGCTCCATCCGATAAAATCTACATGTAATTTCCTGAAGTTCGTGAAAGCAATAGTATATAAAGTTTTTGCATGAGTTTCTCTTATCTCTAGTGAAGGTGGAAATGATTCTTAAATACTTCATGATCTACAAGAGAAGGCGCAAAATGTTCACATAAGCGGTATATTAGTGTCGTTATATTATCTTGAATAGCCCCCTCTGATATAATAATGCTCGTAAAGATACAAGAAGAGTATTTGCTGTGTTCAGGAGCTTTGTGCCTCCGTATTGTAGCGTCTGAAACACTCTTCTTGAATACTTCAGACTCAAGTTTCCACAGTCAGTTCTGGTATTGTTCTTGTGGGAATGATAGCAAATGTCGTAAAAATATTTTATCTTTTGTTTGGTGCTGCTACTTAGAATGTGCGTGATGTAAATTAGTTTCATTAAGTACAGTGGAAAAGCTTTATGGAAGATGTATAAAATGTCATTAGACGAGGAAGAGCTACTACTTAGATGTCATTTTCACTCGTAGCGTTGCACACCATGAGAATGTTCATCGTGCGTATGCAGTTACAAGGAAGCCATTTCAATAAATCAGTTTTGTAGGAGAAAATTAACCAATTTGAAAATTTGGTTGTAATTGAAATTCATTTGTTCTGCAGTACAGTGTGTGGACTACAGTGAATAGGTAGAGATTTCAGCCTGGGAGGATCGTTCAGAGACTGCTGAATATGCTGTGAGGGTAGACTTTCATTCTGTGGCTAACCTGCAAGTAAATAATGGAATAAACGAAGTACCTGTACTTAATCACATCTCAGTTCAGAGATTACGTATTAAAGTGCTCCACATATGATTTGGAAGTGCAGATTCAATTTTTTTGCTTATCTACATTACTAAAAACAGGATTATAAACCTGTTGTATGTAGTATTCATAAAGAAATTTTTGAGATAGGTCTACAAGCATTTCTGTACCAGAAGTTTGCAAGCTCATTTAAACTAATAATTATTTGTAAAATTGACATTGACTATCCTAAATCGTTTTGTATGAAAAATTTACTTTGCATGTATTAGTTGTTTTGCTTGACTACATTGCTGAAGTTACGATGTGTGTGGAGAACTGAATATACATCTCCCATAATTATCTCAGTATGATAGTATATCATTGATACAAAGAAAATTCAGCAAGCAGTAACATTTGTTTCTACTGCATGTGATCATGATGTCATTTTGTGATAATGTATTAGCTGACTCTCCATAACACAAGAATTGTAAATCAGTTCTTATCATAGCACTCTGTGGCATTCAGGCATTGTTAAATTTATTTCCTATGCATTGGTGCATGTGCTATGGCTAGTCTTGAACTAAGAAATTCTGCCTTTTAGTTGTATCTTTTAGTGACAGTGCGTATTGAATATAATCATATGTGTACTGTTCCTTGGTTGTCAGGGCCTTAGAACTGCAGTGATGGATTACAACAACATTATTTGGATAAAAACAGAGGTAACAGACGAGATATCAACTGAGGCACCCTCTGCAGTAAGTGGTTTCCTTGTATGTCTTACCATTGCTTAGTTTCAGTGTGCACTATACTGTGGAATTAGCACAATTTAGCCATATGGCTGGAAGTATGGATAACACAGTTTAATAAATAATCCAGATTTTTTTTTATACATGGCAATGGGAGAATGTGTGTTGAACCTCTTGTTCAGTATAGGAAAGAGTCCAGATTAAATGTTAAATGAATTTAGAGAAATTCTGTATGAACTAGTCATTGGCTTTGGTAGTGAATTTGCTTAGAACTGAGAGTCTTGTGATCTGATTCTTTTTATCATCAGTATTCTGACTGGTTTGATGCAGCTTGCTGCAGCGGGTTGGGTTTCAAAATTTGTGCATAAGGTTTGTTCAGTCTCGCACATTGTACTGTGCACTACAAAAATTCCACATACCTCAGTACGGCATCTGATCACCAGACCGTTTCTCTCCATACGTCAATACTGTTCAGACGGTGTTAAAAGCAGCATTGAAGAAAAGCATTGTCAGTATTTACATTTGCAAATTCCACGTAAACCCTGATAGCAAACTATCCTGTAATATCTTATAACAATTGTCTAGTGGAGGGCAATTTCTCCATCTCTTTAGAAAAATGTCGAAATTCTGCAACAATTTCTTTTATTTCTTTAGGTTCAAAATAAAACTTGCCATCAGCCCTTATTAAATTAACGAATAATGTCACTGTCCTCGGCTCACAGTTCAGACTACCCAGTACACACGCAAGGCAGCCAGGAATGTACTTAGGTCCAACCCGAATTATCATGCGATTTACAGTCGTTACTCTACTACAATATAAGAGTTTCACAGTGGATATCTAATAAAGAAACTACTCACCAAATATTCCATAGATGAGTATGAAACATGCCACGTGGAATTTTAAAAAGGCCAGAAGTTCACACACGGTCATTTTTCCAACAAAACAATCCAAAAACTTCCAAACTTCACAAAACTGTCTGTAAATGCAACTGCTATTATGGCCGCACAACTTGGATGTAAGAAGCCACCCATTTCTACGTTTTACACATAATAAAAATGGAAGCATTCATGACCTGCACATCTGATAGAGATAGCTGACTAGCGACTCGTCTGGATACTGCTTCTACCACAGCATCTCTCTCTAGCGGTGCGTAGGAACTGCTTAACTGTGGTTGGCCAATCATTTTGGCTGGCCAGAGATTGTTCTCGCGCCAATCATTATTCACAGATGCATTTGTCATTCCAACATGCAAATACTAATATAATAATAATAATAATAATAAATAAGAACAAGAATATAATGTAAGAATAAGAATAAATACTAATATAAGACTTAACAAAACCAAACGAAAAGAAAATCTTGGAATAAATGTAGAATATGGTTTTACTTTCAACTGTTATTCTGGCTGCCTCCTTACAAAAGCAAGTACACTTACACATACGTCATCAGCAAAGTGGGTACAAACATCTTTCCCATGCTATGATTATGTAAGGTATTACATAAATTTAACGTATGTCCCACATTCACACACTCATTTACTCCTGCAATATTGAACACAAATAATAATTTTGTCATTTTTATATTACAAAAATGTAAAGTAGTTAAGTTTTTTAATATGAAAATCCAAATAAATTGACCTGACATTTTGTGAACTCCAGTAATGATTTCAAATGATACTAAAAGACAAGCTATTATTATTCCTAACTGAGTCTTTTTCTTAGTCTTAAGTCTTGGTTTGGGGTGTTTTATGTAATTCCCACTAACTCCAAAACTACAGCAGATACAAAGCTGAGATTTTACACAATCTTCTTTTTAATGACAAAGGACAATATATTGACTTTTAACTAAATTGAATAGTATTTAATATAGTTTATTTAGATTCTTAGGGGCTTGAGTATTCTGTCGCACTAACAAACACAGCTTGCGCTTCCCACGGCTGGGCTAGTGACAGGAGTGAGTGAGTCAGACGAAGATACCAAAAGCTGTATACTGCCGCTGGCAACATTTAAAAAGCTACAAGCCTGTACTTCAAATTAGCTTACTGTAATAAAATGCTATTGCGTATTGGCTCATGATGTTACACACCCCACGAGAACATAAAATCTCTCTTGAGTATATTTTACTGTTCTTATTGCCATAAATGTTGTTTAAGAATGATTTTCATAGCTACACTGACACTGCCAAGTGAAAATTGTTCTTACTAAAATCTATGTTGAACTGAAGTCTCTCTCAAATAAACAAAATATCTAAGATTACGTTAGAACATTATATACGGTTACATGAATAGTCAATGGCTAAGGGTTGATGGCATACAGTAAATTCTTATACAAAAATTTTCAATTCTTTTCTCTCAATATCCCATGTTACAACATTCTCTCTCAATTTAAATTTACAAAACCTTCATATAACGGAATTTTTACATAATTACTTGAAACAACAACCTCTTTTATAATCAAACTTTTACATTTTCCACATATTTAATAAAAAAACAATAATTCTGTTTCGTCCTTTAAGTAGCATCCAAAAACTTTACTTAAATATAATTCAGGCACTATGCATGGTGTCCTTTCCTAAACTTTACACAGCAATGTGGGGGTCGTCTTTAAACTTAAAACTGTTCTGACAACAACTTGGGGGTTTCAACTCCTTTTACGGACAAAGCCAGTGGGTACAGATCACAAACACTTACACCTGGATCACATAAGGGCTTTTCACTGGAATACAGCATCTGGTTTGTCTCAACATTGGGTTCTCTCTCAGTACCCTATCCGGTTCTGTCACCTTTTTCATACCTGCAATATACAGTACATCTAAGCGTCCATCCTTAGTGTTTACATTCTAACCTAACATACACATTTATTCCTAATAAATATTTCTCAAAGCTTGACTTTACTGTAGTAGCATTTTCATATTAATCGTCTCATTGAAAAGTGAATTAATTGTTTCTAAAATTTTAATAGTTCCCAACATCGGTACTACTACTGAAATCTTCTTGTCAACGTATGTTTTAATCATTAAGCAAGTTACTGTAATAAATATTGCCGATTAAAAAGTCCATAAATATTTTTCTCTAGGAATTTTCCTTCAGCAAAAATTTTTCTTCTGCATTTACTAATTAAGCTCCATGACTTCACCCAAATGAGCTATTATATGTAAAGAAAAAGTACATCATTAAATATACTGAAAAATTATTTCTGCCACCATCTTCGGCTCTGAAAAACAACATAATACATTATATAAAGAATACAAATTTATTGAACTCTGAAAATCATTCATGCCACTTTCTACAGTTCTGCAACATCTCCTACATACATTATATAAAAAGAGAGAACAATTTTAGAAAATTACTGAATGTCACTCAATCCATATTCAGTAGGTCTGAAGCACATCTCTCACACACATTATACACATAGAATACAAAACTAATGAAAAGTCCTTATAAAATTACTGAAAATTGTTCCTACCAGCTTCTGTGGCTCCTGAATTTTTTTTCTCGCATACGCCTTTATACAGAGAACATAAATTTCCTTATAGGAAAATACTGGAACTAACTAATGCCAACCTCTGTGGCTGTGCAAATACACATTCTACACTAGCCAACTACTGTGGCTCTTCATTATCTCATATATAATTTTATTTACTTCTTTAGTAGGCAGTTCTCTCTTGCCTTGAACACATTCCTTACAGCAATTTCTTTCCAGGTCATAGACTTCGGAAAATTAATCACATTACTGTATTGCCTTTCAGTTCACTTTCATTCCTCTTTCTTACTGGAACCACTAGGTTTACCGCACTCGCTACTAAGATAGAAAAGAAGGAAAGACGATACCAAAAGTTCTGAATGATGAAGAGTGAGGTTGACAACATGAAATGAAAAGGAAATAATATTGCCAACAACTCGGGATGCCTTGTGTTTGTCAAACACGTGACAATGCAAAGAATGTTCCCTGAGCCTTCTTAGTTACTGAAGTTTGATTGCTGCTCCATTAAGTATCTTTTCAGGTCCAGTATATGTTTGACTCCCAACCACTTGATTGATTTTATATCAACATAGTGACTTTCTCCTGGCCCAGAATGATCTACTTCTTTCCCTTCTAGTTTATCATCTATGTCTTCACTGTTTACCATGGCCTTGCAATAACGTATAGACAGTTCTTTAACAATAGATCCTTTTTCTCTAACAAAAAGAATGGATACAATTTCCCCTGTATATTTTTGCCACCTCAATTTTTCCATAGTCTAACCTTCCTTTGTATTTATCTAAGAAATCGGCCCCTACAAACGTTTCAATGCTAAGTCCATTAATAAAAAATTCTGTTCAGTCTGGACGCCACCTATAGTAATGGGCATCATTAACTCTTGTTTTACTACCTTTTTGCTTCCACCAGTGACTGCTATTATTTTTAACCCACTTACTGGCATAATAGTTACTTCTATGGTTTCAGGAAGAGCATTTACAAATTCCTGTGACACTGCACACACCTCAGAACCACTGTCTATTGAACACTCAACTTTTCCATTAAAAACTGTTACCTCAATTATAGGCTGTCCAACATATTCTCTTCTGATTACAGACTCAGGCTCCTGTACTAAATTGTACACTACTTCATCTGTCAAACCGTACTGTTTTGTGGAAAGTACACTTAACTGGATCCCCTTTTACTTCATTAATAGTGGCAGCTTTTACTATCCTTCCACTACAGATAAATCGAAACATCTCTCTAACTTTTCACCTTCTGTACTCACTCTTGTTTGTGCAACCCTGTCCAAGGTATTGCCAGTTATTTAAATCATCTCCTTCTTCCTCTTCCGACTCTTCTTCCTCACTCTTGAAAACTACTTGATTCAACCAATTCACAACCTCCTCTTGCATCTCCATAGTGTTCATTCCACTGTCTGTAGGTAGCCTCTCGTTTCTCAGTGCTGATTCACCCTCACCTCCTGATCTGTGTCTTCACTTTCTGTATTTAGTTCCTTCTTAATATGGTTCCTGCGATCTTTATTTGAGCTATCCCTTTCACGAAAAACTACTGAATTTACTGAATAACCAATTTGTTTTGCAGTGTCATTCTCCTCTACCCTTCTATTTTCTATTATGCTACTCCCATGCTGTTTAGTAGGTGCCTTCTTTACAAAAGGCATTGCTAGTGGGTTTAATCTGTATGGTTTCAGTCTGCAAATGCTAGCATCATTACAGATTGCTAACAGTTTTCCTCCTATGTGACATCATTGCCTCTGACGTTTCTGTCACCTATTGGGCTGTGCCTACCCATTACATCATCAGACCAGCTGACGGCAATCAAAATGTTGTACTCTGTCACTGAATTTATTTCCAGCAGAGCCACCTCTCCCCCGATATCTGCCTCTATAACTGTTCACATGCTGTACGCCTATTCTGTTTACATTAACTTTGGCTCTGTTGTCATTTGGTCTAGTGGGAGGCCTAAAATCTCTCCTAGTATTTTCTTCCTCTTTTAAAATATATTAATCTCTTTCCAAATAATGCACTGGTCAGTGTCATCTCTGGGTGCAGAAATTGTCTTATTTCGCCAATACAATGGCAATTTATTTTCAATCCCCATAATTTGCTCTGCTTCTACTTTGGCATTCAAATAGGACAAAGTTGTAACCCATTTCTGTACACATCTTCTTATGCTCTCTCTCTCTCCTGGGATCATATTTTTCCATTGACCAGAATTTATTTAAAACCTTCATTTGCTTTCTATTTCCCCAATGCTTATTGAAAAAAGCCTGTTTGAACTCCAATAACCGGTCATATTTATCGGAGGCCAAGTTTCCCCAAATTCTTCTGTCTCCCATCAAATTTGAAATAATAAATTCAATCTTATGCTTATCACACCATACTTTTGGCAAAACCTTATCAAAATCATTCCAGAAACCTGTAGGGTTAACATTTTTATTGGGATCAAATTTCAAAAATTACCTATGATGTAAATATGCAATTTCAGATGATTCCACAACACCATTAGACACCACACAACCATTACTGCTTTACTTTGGTTAGTCTGTTTCCAGGGTTACATAGTTGCTCATTCGCACTCGTTCTGAATTGCTGTTGTTAGTTTCTATGTTAGTAATACTACTAGCAGCTTACATACCAAACTTTGCACACACATCTTTTCCTTCTTAGATTTTATCTGCTAATACAATGTGTGTCTCCTCACAGTGCTTTTCTACATTATGGACCTTATCATTAACTTTGTTTAATTCTAAATGTAACTGTTGCTTTGACTGTTAGTTGTCCTCAGCAACTTGCTCAATCTGTGTAGTTAGTTCACTTTTCAGTGCCACAATGGCAGTATTACATTCTTTTCTGACCTGATTAATGTCACTTTTAACATTGTTACTGAACAAAGTCAGGTCATTTGTGCAAGAATATCTCATTCAAAATGTTGTCCTCCATTTTAGCTTCCATTTCTATTGTCTAGTTAGTAAAGCCCTGATAAACTTCAGTATGTATCTCATTTATTTCAGAACATAAAGTAGTTTTTGTATCTGAACCCATTTTATTCATTTTGGTATCCATATCGCTACCTAATTTATTCATTTTAGTATCAGTGTCATTACCCATTTTATTAATTTTGGTGCCAATATCAGCATTTAATGAAGATTTTATATCTGAACCCATCTCCTTCATATGTTTGAGAATATTTGCAAACTGATTCCTGTTTCATTTCTTTAACAGGAACAGGTATATATTTAACATTGGATTCCTCCACACTCAATTCATTATCTACACCATAATTAGATAACATTGACCCAGGTAAAGCACCGTCCTCTGTTTGTGATATATCAAAACTGAAATTACCTATCATTGAATCATCTTCATAATTTGCATTACCTAAATCTATCTTCAGTTTCTCATCTACCATTTTCTGATTGTTTTCAGCCATTCTGCAAAGTTTCTTAGTACACACACACACACACACACACACACACACACACACACACACACTCTCTCTCTCTCTCTCTCTCTCTCTCTCTCTCTCTCTCTCTCTCTCTCTCTCTCTCTCTCTCTCTTCCAAGCAGAGAAAACCCCGACCCTCCTGGGAATAGAACCCCAGGTTCCTGTGATTGTGAAGCAGTGGTGCAGATCACGAGACTACAAGCTACTGACAAAGACAACTTTAATGTAGAGTAATGAATGTCATACTTTTTCTGTTATTGTGATTATGTAAAACCTTGTTTCTTTGAAACTATTGTGGATTATTTGTTACCAACTTCATGATGGAATAAACATACTGTGAACCGGTAGTCAAAATTTCCAACTCCTTTAATTGATGTCTATAAGATGATCATGGGGGGAAAACAACATATTCTTACAGCACTCTTTTGAGCAAAGAGGATTTTCTTTCTTAAAGATTAGTTACTGCAGAACGTTATTTCATATGACATTCCCCAATGAAAATAAGCAGAATGTGTTAACTTACTGATTTCTCTCGTCCCAAGATTTGTAATGATTCAAAGCACAAATATGGTTAAACTGACTTGTAATATAAGTTAAAACAATTCGTAAATTTTGCATTTCAAAATCTCATCAGTATGAACATGTAAAATTTTTGGAATTTTCACCCTAACTATTATTTCCCTACTGTGTGTTTGTCATTGGCTTAGTACCTCTAGATGTAAGAATCAGACCACTTCATGTATGTTTGTATTGAGAACAATTCTAGCATCACCTACACAAAGAATCGATTCTGCATGTTATGTATGAGAAACAGTTGTGGACCTTACAGTGAACATTGGGGAATGTCCTAAATTATTTTTTCCCAAATCAAAAGACTCGTGCTTACATTGGTTGAATTATTAAGTATAACTTTATACATTCTTTTGGTTAGGTAAGACATTAACCATTTGTTGCCTTTACCATAAATTTATAAAACATAATTTTACAAGGAAGATATTGTGATTCATACAGTGAAACTTCCTATGCAGATCACAAAAATATCAACCATTTCTATTTTATTATTGACTGATTGTAGTATTTGATGAATGAATATATGAATGAAATTTTCCGTGGAGCAGCTACAGTAGAACTTCGACTTTACATTCTCCGATTTTTCATTTTTCGTGTTTCTGCACCATAAATTCATAGGTTCTGAGAAAAACCCCTAATATCAATGCTAAAAATGCCCTGTTTTTTCATTTCTTTCTAATAAAGTTTACTCAGTTCTGCATTCTTACTCATCTTCTCACTCGACTTCATCCCATTTTCTTCATATTGATATTTGATGTGAGTGAACGAGTTATAAGTGGCACAAAAGACAGGTGGTTCACACTGTGCGTGATGATGGAGTTAGGGGAATATTTCAGGCTGTTGCAGAAAGGGGAGATGGGAGACAGGAAATGCTGACGTAATCCACGATTGGCGTTGCCAACACAACTTGACTTCACTGTGCAGTGATGCTGTTCACTCTGCTATGATGATGGGTCATGTACGTTCACTCTACTTTTTGCAGGAACTAATGTAATTGCGATGCGGTGGTACTGTGAAGGCGACCGGGAATGCGACTATCAATCTGTCGATCATTATAGCACCGATTTGATGTTTATAGTTGTGTTAGTGATAGGAGAATCGTATCTGTAGCATTATGTTTGTTGCAGATTGTGCGAAATATTTGTGCGAAGGAACAACAAGAATGTTATTGCTCAATGTTTAACTTGCAGCAAGTTAAGCTGTTCACGTAAGTTTCTGCCTAACCACACAATCAGAAATTGCCACGTATTCAGAAATAAACAGTGAAGTATTTATGACAAGGAACAGTATAAATTTTATTACTGCTTGTTTCACCCAAATGAATTTAAGCTGCCCTTGAAGGTTTCTGCATAACCATGCACTCTGAAATCACCACACATTTGGAAGTAAACAGGCAAATATTTATTTCATCCCTCATTCTCGACCAGCTAGAAACGCTTAACGTCAATTATTGCAGAACATGTATTATGATCATAACAAACATGATAACAATGCTAAGTTGAAAAAAGTATTGGCTTGTAGCGAGTTGCGAACTTATAACTTCGAACTCGGCTAACGATGACGTTAGCCATTACCATACAGCTTATTCATCTGAATTTTGTACTGCACATTAGTTACCATTAAATCTCTTGAAGTCTTACATTGTTGATGCTTTATGAATTGACATTTTATGATTAATGTGATGTATTTGTAGTATTGTACTTTCAATGCACCATTGCTTTGAAACAGCATACTGCACTCATACATCACACACAACAAAGGAAATGAATAATCAAAGTTCACACAGTGGTCATTCACGAGCGCTCACAGAAGTCAATAGTTGAAAGCCCAGATAGCAGAATGTAGTATGAGGCAGCGTCCTCACTGCCACTGGAAATATGTTTGTTGGAAATGTTTCTTGTCTTTGTTGCTGTCCACACTGGCAGCAAACATTTCTCAGTGTATTTGCATTGTGTGCAATGCTACTTCTTGTATTGATTTTGTATTATCTGCCACACCATATCTAGAGACAGAAAACTGCAATATGTGCTGCTCCATTAATAATTCTTGAAGGTCAACGAAAACAAAGTGAAAGACATTGTCATCATTCATTCTTTTTTTATTTATTTATTGTGACTTGTGACCTGCAGGTCATAACCATCACAGTGTGTTTCATTGTTGTGAAGAATAAGATTGCATTTAACAAAGAATTTCAATAATTGGTTTTAAATCTACAGTATTTTGGTGTAGGGTTCGTATTGCTACGCGGCAGTGACATACGGTAGCTAGCCTGAAACATCGTTTCCTTTGTTCTGTACTGACACTGCTATGGAGAGATGTGTCTGTATTTCAAAAGATGTTTCCAAATGGTGTCGACATGAAGTAGCTGGAAACATGCAGCGGCTTGAAGTCTACTTAACCCATTTACTTTGCCATTGGCTATAGAAGGAAAACACCCGCCCCCCCCCCCCCCCAGCCGCATGTTATGATTCTGATGTGTTTCATTGTACTTCAGTTTTTGGTTTAATTGATCATGTTCATCAATTTTTGCTTTTTTTCTGGGTGAAAACAAAGGAAATATGTCCCAAATATGCGTGTTTTGATGTATAATATGTATAGCATGGTGAAAAATAGCTAGAGTACCATATACACAGATACCAGTTTCAATTTTTTGACAAGCTTTTACTTTCTGTTACACATTTGTGATTTTTTAAGGACTTATGAAATTCATTACCAAAACTTATTGTATAATTTTTTTTTCTAGACCCCACAAGAGTGTAAAATAGGTATTTCACTGTATTCTGATATCCAAAGTGTGAGGAACACATCATATTATTGTTGCACAAGTGAGATGCTATTCTAGAGCACCACATTCTCGAAAGTTTTGAAAAATGGTATCAGTAGGGAAATGGATTGGTAGTTATGGACACCTCTCCTATCAGCTCTCACACTGTTCAACAATAGTGTATTTCAATCTTTCTGGGAAAATGCCCTGGGTTAGTGATGTATTACAGGTTTAAGAAGAAAAAACCACTTATTATGTGGTGACAAATTGTTAGTGTTGTGGAGGAAACACCATCAAATCCACATAAGCCCGTATTTTGGGGGAATATATAATTTTCTTAATTTCAGAATGAGAAGTGGGTGACTAAACCATATAATTGAATTTTACACGTGTTCCTTTTTTTGTTTCTCCATATATTTCGTACTACATTTAAGAAATAGTTATTAAACATAATCTTGTCTAAGCAGATAATCCAAATGCATACCTCTACTACCCTAAACACCGGTAGTTTCTGTAACGTTGTGTATTGGTTACCTTTAAAACCTGAGAAGTTTTGAAACTTTTATCCACTCCGAAGGTAGCCTAAGTCTGTGTTTGCATCATAGTGCATTTGTGAACTGCATTTGTTTTCCGTGTTAGCTCAAAATTGGCCCCCAATCAGTGATGTTAAACAATCAATGTGTATGCTATGCTCTTTACTGACTTTGTTGTATTCCTGTATATATCTGGTGGAGGTAGAAGCATTTTGTCTTTTGGTTCCTTGTTCGGAGTTCCTCATGACAATTTTATAAATATAATTTTTCTCATTTGGACCCTCTGTGTGCTCCATTTTGCTTTATTATGTCAACTGAGATTACTGCCCTCATTTAATTTCTCAGGAAAGAAATAACAAGTGCACTTAATGGCTGATGTTCATTAATTTCATGGCTATGTTGTACTCCGTTGCTATTTTCCACATACTAATGTGTCTGTAACATAGAAATTGTGATTGATTGTCCAGTTTTGTCATTGCTTTTCTAAACCTAATATGAAATACGGAGAGTAATGTTTAAGTTTGCCAACCTTAATGTGAAAAATTGTTTCTTGGTTAAAAATGTACTTATGTTTGATGTATTGCCCTTTGTGGGACACTTAACATGTTTCTAATAACTAGGATCCACCCTGAAGTCACACGCAGGAAGGACAGCAAATCTGTCATGTATGGTTGCCGTGATGTTTACATTGTACTCAATACGTTTTCCAGCTGCATATGTCCTCAGATGTGGGGAAAAAGATTGCAGTAAGAGGATGCAACATAAAGTGAATGGGCTGGATGTACTTCAGACTGTTAGTTTCCCCATTGCCAAATCTCCATCATCAGCAGAATTTTTGTGTGCTTGGAAGACAATTCTTTTCTGTACAATTCATCCAAAAACAGTAGTGATTAATTTGCCAACTATTGAGTCACTCATGTGAGTTAAATCACTAACAGAATCGGTTTTGCATCTCAGATAACTATCTTTTTCGAGCAGATGAAATCGACTTCGCTTTTTGTCACAGGAGTTGCTGTTCGTCCACTGTTCTTTTCTGGCTTGAAAGAGGAGATACAAATCCCGTGTGTACTAACAAATCAGTCCACATAGTAATTTTGTGTTTTAAAATTCTCGAAGCAATGTTAATAACTTACTTTTCACATTTTCTTCTCCTCAGCATTCACCAAATGGGACATCTGTATTGTAGGAAGCCTTATAATAATTAATTATTCATGAATAACATACAACATCTAGTTCTGGATTTCCTGTCCTCTCAAGTAATTCATTCATCATTAATTTCAGATAATCAAACACCAGATTGTGCACAGTCTTCATGCATCTGATATTCACAAGAAGTTTGGCCATCTTTGAATCCGTACAGTCGTTTCATAACTATAGGGAATGAAAGAAGAGACTACTTACAACCTTTCATGAATTTCAGGTGATTTTCCATTGACAATAAAACACCCAAAAATATTTTATGACACAGTATACCAATTTATGTTTGAATGTTATTGTTGCTGTATTTGTCATTTAAAAAACTGTTTTGATGTAGCTCTCCTCCTTTATCCTGTGCAAGTATCTTCCTGTCTGAGTAAGCACTGCAACCTTTGTTCACTTGAACCTGATCATCATAGTCATGTTTTTGTGTCCCTCTAAAATTTTTAACCCCTCTTCCTCCCACCCCACATGCTTCTGTCAATTTCCAAACTAACTATTCCTCATTGTCTCATACTGTGTCCTATCAATCAGCCCCCATCTTTGGTCAAGATATGCTGTAAATGTCTTATCTTCCCAATTTAATTAAGTTTCACTTCATGAATTATGCAGTCTATCCATTGTACCTTCAGAGTTCATTCGTGGCACCACATTTCAAAAGCTCCTGTTCTCTTATTGTTTGAGCAGCTTATTATCCATATATCATTTCCATGCAACATTACTGTCCTAGACAAATACATTCAGCAAATAGTTCCTGACATACACATTTAAATTTGATGTTAACAAATGGCCATTTTTAGGAGAGGGTTTTGTTGCTGTTGCAAGTTTGCATGTGGTATACTTTGACTGTAATCAGGTACTTTGCTGACAAAATAGCAAAACTCATCTATTACTTTTTGTGTCACATGTCTAAGCTAATTCCCTCAGCATGACTTGACTTAATTTGACTGCCCTTGTTTAACTCCTGTGTGTATTCATTGTAATAACATCATTTCAAGGTACTGTAAATTCTTTTCAACTGATCTTTTGTGCACTTTATCATCTGTGATAGAATTACAATGTCACCAGGAAATCAAGTTCTTAACTAATGTCCTTGAACCTCAGTTGTTCTATAGTCTGCCGTACTGCTAGTTCGATGTCCAGATTGAGTATTATGGAGAATAGGCTACAATAGTGTCTCATGGTCTTCAGAACTACTGTGTCCCTTTCCGGGTCTTTAGTCTTAGAAGTGCAGTCTAGTTTCTGTACACATTGTAGATAAACTTTCACTCCTGTCAGTGTATCTCAAATAGCTTCTAAATTTGAAAGAATGTATTCTATTTTATGTTGGCAAATTCTTCCTCTGTTTTTACAGGTGCTATAAATGTGGTGTAGCCTTTGTTCAAATTATTTCCTTAAGCACAGCATTTTTTCTCATGGTTTTTATATATCTTAAAAATCCAAACTGATATTTTCCCAGATTGATTTTCAGGAGTCATTCCATCCCTGTGTAATTAAAGTCCGTGTTCTACAAATATGACTTGTTAAACACATGGTCAGAAATGCTCACATCTGTCAATATGTGACTTCTTTCGCATTGGGATTAGTACATCAGTCCTGAAATGTGAAGGTATTTCACACAATATTTATATTGCTTACCAGGTGGAACAATTTTGTCATTTTCTTCTCTCCTGAAGAACTTAATAATTCTGAAGTAATATCAACTACTCCAGGTGCCATGTTTCATTCATTCATTGTTTTCTGTAGATCCCATCAAGGAGGAGAACCTTTAGTAACACAAAATGTGTGGAGGTATATCTTAACATAAAACAGACATCAAAGGTACTTACTCTGTATGCTGTATTAACAATAAGGTAACATGGCCCTGCTTAATGCTGTTCAGACTTGTGCCATCTAAATTAATCCAGTATTGAGAGGTGCTAGCAGTTCTGAACCATCACTTGAATGAGTAGTGTTTGTAAAACACTAACTGTAATTACTTACACAAGTATGGAATGTGTTCTTAAAGTCAACCTGAGAAAAGATATGATTGGATTTTGAAGAAATGTATGAACATGAGAAGCAATGCTGATCCTAAAGTGTATCTAACGAAATATGTTGCTCAAACGCTAAACCTTATTTATAGCACATGTAAATAAAGAGAGAGTTTATGACAATGTTAAATAGAATTCACTCTTCCAAATTCTATTTAAATTAATAAGGAAGATTATACTTGAATAAAAGATTCAAGTGTGTAAGAGCTTTGTCAGATTCTTCATACAATACGACATTCTTGTCATATTTAATGTAAAAAGCTAAAACTTGTAGTTTGGAGACAGGTTACAGACAGGCAATCTTCAAAGCAAGACCAAAACAGGAAGAGACAGAATATTTTACATTTTCAAAAATTTAAAGTTAGCATGTTTCATCAGAACTTAATGGAAGTTAGAAACAAGCTATGTTTATGAATCTTCACATCATGAAGTATGCTCAAATTTTAGATCAGTTTTCTGTGCCTAGAATTTTTTGTACCTTTTTATTATTTAATCCTAGGGTTGTGGTGGCTTTTCATGCCTTCAGCACATGTGTATCCTTCTCCTTCCTCTATTGAAGTTCTTTTGTCATACCTATTCACAGTGCCCCATAGGCCCCATCAGGAAGGAGAATTCTCAGGCATGTGGAGTACGTAAAGATAATGGAAACAAGTATCATAACTCCAAATACTTTAAATTGAGTCTCAGTGACAAATTTATGTATATTCAGCCATTATAAAGTGGTCTCCATTTCTGCTGCCAGGTGCTTGATTATCGTTCCCTTACAGATTTGGAACTGTAACAATACTATGAAAAGGAAAGTTGCCAATCACCATATAGCAGAGATGCTGAGTCCCAGGTAGGCACAACAAAAAGACTTTCACAGTTAAAGCTTTCAACCACAGTCTCAGGCAACTAAAACCACACTGCAATGAGCAGCAGCACTACATCATGGTGGGAGTGGTGACTTGATGGTGGTGGTGAGGAGGAGGCTGGGGCAGGGAGGCAGTGTAATAATATAGTGGGAATGGCAGACAGTGAAGTGTTGCAGGTTAGACACAGGACAGGGGAGAAGTGGGGAGGGGAGAGTAGTTGAAAAGGAGAGAAATAAAAAGACTGGGTGGGATGGTGGAATGACAGCTGTGTAGTGCTGGAATGAGAACAGGGAAGGGGCTGGATGGGTGAGGACAGTGATCAACCAAGGTTGAGGCCAGGTGGATTACAGGAACATAGGATGTAATGTAGGTAAAGTTCCCACCTGCACAATTCATAAAAGCTTGTGTTGTTGGGAAGGATCAATATGGCACAGGCTGTGAGCAGTCATTGAAACAAAGGATACCATGTTTGGCAGCATGTTCAGTAACAGGGTGGTCCACTTGTGTCTTGGCCACAGTTTGTCGATGGCCATTCATGTGGACAGACAGTGTGTTGGTTGTTATGCCTACATAGAATGCAGCACAGTGGTTACAGCTTTGCTTGTAGATCACATGACTGGTTTCACAGGTAGCCTTGCCTTTGATGGGGTAGGTAATGTTACTGACTGGACTGGACTGGGTGCTTGTGGGGGTGGGAGGATGTATGGGACAGGTCTCACATCTAGGTCTAATACAGGGCTATGAACCATGAGGTAAGAGATTTGGAGCAGGGGTTGTGTAAAGATGGACAAGTATATTGTGTAGGTTCAGTGGATAGCAGAATAGCACTGTGGGTGGGGTGGGAAGGATGGTGGGCAAGACATTTCTCATTTCAGGGCACAACAAGAGGTATTCGAAATCATGGCGTGTTAAAAGGGGAATGCTCCTCTGTGGCCATCCGGCCAGAGTAGCATTCCCCTTGTAATTCAGTACCACCAAGGACTGGAGCAACTGAATTACCTTCTCAACCTTCATTAGTCACTGTCCTCGCCCATCCAGCCCGTTCCCTGTTCCCATTCCAGCACTACACAGCCGTCATTCCACCATCACACAGTCTTTTTATTTCTGTCCTTTTCTGTTACTCCCCCACTCTTCATGTTTCCCCTGCCCACTGTCTAACCTGCAGCACTACACTGTCCACCACCCCACCCCACCATACCATACCATACCATACCATACCATCCCTCCCTTCCCCTCCGTGGCCTCTTCCTCATCTCCACCCAGTCACCACTCCCATCATGCACTGGTGCTGCTGCTAGCAGTGTGGTTTTAGTTACCTGAGATTGCAGTCGTGTGTGAGCTGCATTTGTCTGTGTGTGTGTGTGTGTGTGTGTGTGTGTGTGTGTGTGTGTGTGTGTGTGTGTCTGTGTGTCTGTCGTTAACAAAAACCTTAATGGCTGAAAGCTTTAATTGTGAGCGTCTTTTTGTTGTGCATATTTGCAACTTATTATTTCCGCTGTATGGTGACCGCTATATGGTAAGTGGCAACTTTCCTTTTCATAATATTGTTACATTCCATGCTAGATTTTCCATTGTTAGATTTGGAAATGCGTGGTGAACTGCCCTCTTTGCTTCCCCTCTACTGCATACAATCTATTACAGACAAGGCTGCTGAGGGAGATTCAGCATAGTTATCTTTGAAACAAGTAGGTTACTCCATGCTAAAATATTAGTGTGGGGCTTATAACAAGAACTCTGAAAACTTATTTTCTGTCAGTGAACAACAGTATTGGAATGAATGAGGTATCTTCATTTTAAAACAACTTGCTCCACTGCTTTATTTGTGATAAGGCTGTTGCAATAAAATATTATCTTTTACTGAATGGTTTTTTAAGATTCATTACAAGAATCCAACTGAAAATTCATGTGATGCCAGGTTAGTACCACATCAGTTGTTACTACATTAGCTCTTTCCTTTATTGAAACTCTGTAATTCTGATATTTTTCATGAAATACATCATAGCATTTGTGTTAATTATTCATTGTGTTCCATCTCGAAATGAACATCCTCATTTACAAATGTGGAAAGAATGTTACACACATTAAGCAAGTGAAGCAGTTTTGGAAACTATATTTATAATTTCCTTTAGTTAATCTCCCATGCTTCTCATGAATTACAGGTGTCATCAGTGGTGGGATGACTTTTGAGCTTCAGTATACATGTATGGGTGCCCAATTTCAGAATTAAATATCTCGAAAACTACACTCCTGGAAATGGAAAAAAGAACACATTGACACCGATGTGTCAGACCCACCATACTTGCTCCGGACACTGCGAGAGGGCTGTACAAGCAATGATCACACACACGGCACAGCGGACACACCAGGAACCGCGGTGTAGGCCGTCGAATGGCGCTAGCTGCGCAGCATTTGTGCACCGCCGCCGTCAGTGTCAGCCAGTTTGCCGTGGCATACGGAGCTCCATCGCAGTCTTTAACACTGGTAGCATGCCACGACAGCGTGGACGTGAACCGTATGTGCAGTTGACGGACTTTGAGCGAGGGAGTATAGTGGGCATGCGGGAGGCCGGGTGGACGTACCGCCGAATTGCTCAACACGTGGGGCGTGAGGTCTCCACATTACATCGATGTTGTCGCCAGTGGTCGGCAGAAGGGGCACGTGCCCGTCGACCTGGGACCAGACGGATGCACGCCAAGACCGTAGGAGCCTACGCAGTGCCGTAGGGGACCGCACTGCCACTTCCCAGCAAATTTGGGACACTGTTACTCCTGGGGTATTGGCGAGGACCATTCGCAACCGTCTCCATAAATCTGGGCTACGGTCCCGCACACCATTAGGCCGTCTTCCGCTCACGCCCCAACATCGTGCAGCCCGCCTCCAGTGGTGTCGCGACAGGCGTGAATGGAGGGACGAATGGAGACGTGTCGTCTTCAGCGATGAGAGTCGCTTATGCCTTGGTGCCAATGATGATCGTATGCGTGTTTGGCGCCGTGCAGGTGAGCGCACAATCAGGACTGCATACGACCGAGGCACACAGGGCCAACACCCGGCATCATGGTGTGGGGTGCGATCTCCTACACTGGCCGTACACCTCTGGTGATCGTCAAGGGGACACTGAATAGTGCACGGTACATCCAAACCGTCATCGAACCCATCGTTCTACCATTCCTAGACCGGCAAGGGAACTTGCTGTTCCAACAGGACAATGCACGTCCGCATGTATCCTGTGCCACCCAACGTGCTCTAGAAGGTGTAAGTCAACTACCCTGGCCAGCAAGATCTCCGGATCTGTCCACCATTGAGCATGTTTGTGACTGGATGAAGCGTCGTCTCACGCGGTCTGCACGTCCAGCACGAACGCAGGTCCAACTGAGGTGCCAGGTGGAAATGGCATGGCAAGCCGTTCCACAGGACTACATCCAGCATCTCTACAATCGTCTCCATGGGAGAATAGCAGCCTGCATTGCTGCGAAAGGTGGATATACACTGTACTAGTGCCGACATTGTGCATGCTCTGTTGCCTGTGTCTATGTTCCTGTGGTTCTGTCAGTGTGATCATGTGATGTATCTGACCCCAGGAATGTGTCAATAAAGTTTCCTCTTCCTGGGACAATGAATTCACGGTGTTCTTATTTCAGTTTCCAGGAGTGTATTATTGCTATATGAGTGCAACAAAAGTTATATTAATGTGTGGATAATTAAACTTTTCCTTTGCTAGCAGTCTGTGCAGTCCCACCACATTTGTTTTAATGTCCATGCACTGTATGATGCTGACACAAATGAACACTGAAATTTTTCATCCCATACTGCAGTGTCTCAATAGAAGTGGGTTCCAGCTTGATGTGATGGTTCCAGTAGGCAATGTCTTTCAAAAATAGTCATAAAGAGTCAGATCAGGGGAATATGGAGGCGAGGCCTTACTTGCAGCAGTAAACTTGCTGTAATTCAGTGCAGTGGAACTATTCTCGAAGTATTCGTCAAGAAAGTGAAACACCTATTCGTTGCAATGTGGTCTGCCCTCTTATTGTGTTCATCTGCCAATGCCAGCTGGTTCATGACAAATTGTCCTAAATTGCAACATAAAGTTCAGTATTGATAATCCATCTCATCAAAAGATGGCCAGTAATGCCTGTGCTCCATTCTGCAGCTCGAACAGCAACATCTACTTCTACATAGATACACCGCAAGCCACTGTATGGTGCATGGTGGAGGGTACCCTGTACAACTACTTGTCATTTCCTTTCTTGTTCCACTCACAAATAGAGCAAAGGGGAAAAAAGGTGTCTATATGCCTCTGTATGAGCTCTAATTTCTCGATAATATCTTTGCAGTCCTTACATGCTGTGTATGTTGCTGGAAGTAGAATCATTCAACAGCCAGTTTCAAATGCCCGTTCTCTAAATTTTTCTCAGAACTGTTTCTCAAGAGTGATGTTGCCTTCCCTGCAGGGAAGCATCTCCGTATGTCCTCGAAACATCTCTGTGCCACGTTGTTTGAACCTACGAGTAACAAATCTACCAGCCTGCCTCTCAATTGCTTCAATGTCTTTCTTCAATCCAGCCTGGTATGGAACCAAAACACTCAAGCAGTACTCAAGAATAGGTTGAACCAGTGTCCTGTAGGTGGTCTCCTTTATAGGTGAACCACTCTTTCCTAAAATTCTCCCAATCAACTGAAGTCTACCATTTGCCTTCCCTACTGCAGTTGTCACATGCTCATTCTACCTCATATCGTTTAACAATGTTAAGCCCAGATATTTAAATGATTCAGCACTGTCAAACAAGACACTGGTAATACTGTATCTGAACATTACAGGTTTCATGTTCATTCACATTAACTTACATGGCTAGCTGCCAATTATCATACCAACTGGAAATTTTGTTGAAGTCATCTTCTATGTTTCTGTTGTCACTCAACCTCAACACCTTACAGTATACCACATCATCATCAGCAAACCACTGCAGATTGCTGCCCACACTGTCTGCCAAATCATGTATGTATATAGAGAACAACAGCAGTTTTATCTGATTTCACTGGGGCACTCCTGATTAAACCATCTCTGATGAACACTTGCCATCAAGGACAACATACTGGGTTCTATTGCTTAAGTCTTCAAGCCCCTCACATATCTGTGAACTTATTCCATATACCTTCGTTAACAGCCTGCAGAGGGTCACAGTGCCAAATGCTTTCTGGAAATTTAGAAATGTGAATCTGCCTGTTGCCCTTTATCAATAGTTCTCAGTATATCATGTGAAATAAAGGGTAAGCAGAGTTTTGCACAAGAGATGTTTTATAAAACCATGCTGATTTGTGGACATATGTCACAGGATACTCTTTGTGAGATCAAACTGGGATTCCATCCAGACCTGGTGATCTATTTTCTTTCAAATCTTTCAGTTGTTAATCTATGCCAGGTGTGCTTATTACTATGTCATCCATATAGGAGTCTGTCCAATGGCTAAATGATGGTACACTTGTACAATTCTCCTGTGCGAGTGATTTCTTGATCATGAAATCTAAAACTTTGGCTTTTGTTTTGCTATTTAACTTTGGAACAATACTGCGATTTCACTTTACAAAAATGGGAGTTTTTCAGAACCCTGAAATCACCAGTTTTGTTAATTCAAGACTCCTCTTGTGTGAGAGTGTGCTTCATCTATGAACCAGGTGCAGACATCAAATTCTTCATTGTCAGTCATCATGAGAATCTATTTTGAAAAGAGAGCTGTCTGTCACATAGTTTGTACAGGTGTGGCCTCATGGCTTTGGATTTTGTTTGGAAACATATACAGGCTCTGTCTCAGTGTTTTCTGCATGCTGGAATGCCCCATGTTAGGGCAGGTGAGAGAAGATACCTGTAAAGAGGCCAGACTAATATACAGTTCCTAAAGATGGACAGCAGTCTCTACAGAAGCTGCGAGGGCAATAAATTAAATGATAGCACAATCATGTTGGCTAATAAGGCCAGATGCCTATGTTGCTGCTTTGAATAGCACAAGCAAAGAAAAGCTACAGCCATTATATTTCCGGAGAATGTGCAGCTGTAATGTATGCTTTGATGACAATGGCATCCTCTTATGTAACCCTTAAGCTGTCGCATGGGGTGTTCAGAACACCTGTCATCCTTATCGATGGATTATTACATATTGGATAGGAGTATAACATCATGTTCTTCGGTTCCTTTCTAGGATGGAGTATGAAAGTTTGAGTAACAATAGAATCTACAATAAGAGTGCAAGTTCCAAGCAAACACACAACAATGTGCCTTGGGATGTTGTCAGAACCCCACGCAACTCTTTATGTTGCCATGCCACAAGAAAGTGCACAGTTGTGTTCTGTAGCAGATGCTTGTATTTTGTCGCTCTGTGCAGTTAAAACAGCTATGGTTCACTATGGAATAGAACAAGATAGAGTGTGGAAGCTTCTGGAAAAAGTCTTACACAAAACTTTTGAAGGAGGGGAAGAGGAACAGGAGGAAACACAGTTGTGAAGTTCTATCTCATCATGTTGACATGGAAATAGAGGATGAAGACAACTTGTAACTGGAACTGCAAGTAAGTACAGTGAGTAATGAAAGGAAACATGATTTTTTATTGGAAAACATAAGGTACAAAATGGATGAAAAGTTGTCCTAGTTGCAACATAAGAACTAGAAGTGTAGACCTCATTATTCATCTCCCTGGTGTGAAAGCTATCACAAAATCTGCGAAAACTGCTGTGGACTGTTTTCCGATATTAACTCGTATAAATGACATAATAATTAGAACAATTATGTCCTGCACAAAAATTTGCATACAACACATTGCATCAAATTTCACAAGAGACCACTATGCCAAACCAACAAATGAGGAAGAAATGAAATCTCTTGTGGGTCTGTTGATATTGGCTGGGCATTACAGAGCAGGACACCAAAATCTGGAGGACTGATGGGATGAAAATGGTTTTGGAATTGCAGTATTTCGTGCAACAATGAGTTTACGGCACTTTAATATCTTGTTGCATTGTTTGAGGTTCGATGACATTCGAGACAGATTACAGCATAGAGAACTTGATCACCTAGCTGCGTTCAGAGAAGTGTTTGAATTATTCATGTCAATCTGTTTCAGCAATTATACTGTGTCTGAATATACGGCAGTGGATGAACAACTGGTTGCATGTAGAGGCAAAATCAGTTTCTTGACAGTATATACCAAGCAAGCCTGCAAAATATGGTTTGAAAATTTTCACCTTATGTGACGCAATAAATCTATGTTAGGAAACAGCCAGATGGTCCCTTTGCACTGTCAAACTCACTTAAGGAGATAGTAAATAGTCTTGTATGGCCTATCGAAAGTACAGGACTCATTGTGACACTGGACAACTGGTTTTGTTCCATACCACTGGCTGAAGAGCTCCTGAAAAAGATACTTACAGTAGTAGGAACACATAGAAAGAATAAGAGGGAGCTCCCTCCAGAATTTGTTTGCACGAGAGGTCGTGAACTTAGAAGCAGCCTTTTTGGATTCAGAAAGGATATCACAATAGTTTCATATGTGCCAAAGAACAGAAAAAAGCGTTATTCTCCTTTCATCTTTGCATCATGACAGTGCCATTGACACTAATACAGTGGAGGAAAAGAAACCAAAAATTATAACATTGTACAATGAGACCAAAACAGGTATGGACACAATAGATGAAATGTTCACTACTTATTCAATCTCAAGAAAAACTAGACGCTGGCCACTTGCCCTATTTTTCTGAATGATTGACATTGCTTGGACTAATACCTATGTAAGCAAATAATAACAATGAGAGGAATTCCTAAAGAACATTTTTACGTGATGTCAGATGGTCATTAGTGAATCCCATAGCGTGCAAGAGAGCAGCGACTCATGCCCCGCCTAAACAAGTTAGACAGAAAGCTGCTAAAATGGTGAGAATTGAAGACAGCAACAATGCACCACCTTCTGAACAAAGAATACTTAAGCCTAGGTACCACACAGTTTGTCCTCGGAGGAGTAAAGACTCAAAAGTTAAATCACACTGTGCTCAATGTTTGAAAGTTATGTGTGTAAAGCACAAGAGAAATATGTGCGAAAAGTGTTACAATAACGCACCCCTTGCAGCCAGTGATAGTGACTGATTTCATAAAATGTTTGTATGAGGTGACTGAACCAATGTTTAATTGTATGTATAATATCTTATACTTGTAATGCAGTATGAAGTATAACAGAAATAAATAATTAAACAAATTATTGTAAAAAAATGGGAATTATTGCTTATGTTTCAAATAATCCAATTTTATACTAAAGCAATATTAAATAAAACAATAATGTACCGGGAGATAACATTGTAAAAAATTTTTGGCCAGATTGCTACAGTAGACAGGGCCAGTTGTTGTCCCCCGCTAGCAGCCGCTTAAGTTCCATTCTGGGAGTAGCACGGAAAACGCATTGTATGAACACGTAATAACAGCTAACTGGAGAATAATCGCTGGATAACTAAACTGATGATTGTGGCAGGGTTAGTAAAGTTAACCAGAGAATGAGTTTTGACAGTGGTAGGAATAGTTACAGAATTAGTGATGACAAGATTGTTTGTTAGAACGAGGAAGGAGAAGATACGGGAACATCACACAAATTATGGAAGAATATGAATATTCCAAATTTATACAAAAATTTCGTTGTAGTACTTTTCGGTCTGGTGCATGAGAAACTGGGGCATATGAATGAAATGTGAAACTATTTCCTAACATAAAGCTTTTTGATTGTAGTAGGCCAAATAAGTATTTTGTATTGGTAATTTGTGAATTATATTGTCGTACTATAAAAATGACCATTATTTCTGAAACAGTCTCGCATATTTGGTGTGTGTTAAAATTGCTGCAATATTAGAAAGGGCTATTCTGTTTTATCCAGCACACCGTGACAAAATAGACGTAATCAGATCGAGAAACCACAACAGTCTTGGGTACTGTTTGTATTAACAGCTTTTTTGATGTTAGATGACGACATTTCGAGTTTTTATGTAGCAAAAAGTTTGACAAACTTTGATGAGGTAATAGTACTTTCGCAGAAGGGAAAGCATGTCATGTAAAGCTGTAGCAAGATCAGAGAGAAAAATCGCTAGGACCCAATGACTGAAGAAATGTGTACTGTCTTGAATGTCTCTTGTCTTTACTGGTTTTAGGTATCCTATATTTATTTATTCATTTTTTAAAGAGGGGCAGGATGTCAAATCGGCCAACTGGGAGCAGGAGAGGCACTACAGGACATTGTAATTTCCACTGTCCTGAAACAATTTGATGCCATCCATTACAAAATATAAAAGTTTGAGTTCCACAGAGTGAAATACAGTGGCGTGTGGTATGAGAATGTTGGAAGAGTTGTGGCATTAAGACCAAATACCAAATAACATCTCTTAAATTTCCCCGAAGATATATATTTTATGTATCAAACTCTTAAAAAAGATGTGCGCTAAAAATGAACTTATTTTTGAAAAGTCTTTTTTACTCACCACGTGACCTGTGTTTACATTCAGTGATTTTTCTGTTTCTTCTTCGTTTACTGCTCTCACGTCAAATGAAAAAAAAGATGGATTTCTGTGGCTGGGAATTACCAAGTGAATTAAAATACATTCGCATAATTACGGAAGGCTAAAATGTGTTACTAGTTTCAGATTTTATTTTATTTCCACCTTTCTGACAGTCAAGCATTAATTGCCTTGCAGAATAATAGTTATTTTTGTTGGTTTGCCAAAGAAATTTGGCTTTTATAAACCTTTACTACTGAGACAGTAAATTTATTTGAAGCAAAGTGTTTAATTCCTCACTATTGGCTAGTTTCAACTGTCCGCTGCATTTCAAGTGCGCATTTCATCTTCTAGCACGTATGGAATTTATGTTCCCAAAATCACACCGAAAAGCTTAATATCGGGTCAAGGTCTACGTTATTGGGAAGCAGGACGTACTAATGTGTGCTTTGAGGCTAACTATGCATTTTAGTATGGTTCATGAAATTCCAACACTTGTGGAGTATCCTCTGATGTTTTGTTTCTTTTATGACAAAATGTAAGAAAGATCTTTTAATGTTTTACACATATGAACATATGGGCTTCCTATGTCACCGTAGCCGTGCAAGCATGGTGATGACTCTTATCTGGCCCTCTCTGGCAACTGCTGAAATGAATCTATTTCTAACAGGGCGCAGGAAAATATTGCGAATTATTGTTTTGAAAAGCATTATTTTCAAAGTAAATTTCCTTTTATGTAAGATGAACTATGTGCGAGAATGTATGATGGATTTCTTAAATCGCAGAGTGTTTGGTCTCATTTAAAAATCAACTCTTTGAGGATGAGCCATCTAGTAGAATTTCGAGCCCAGAAGATAAGAGTTTATGTTGGTATTAAAAATTTTACTGACGTATTTGTGTGACGTATCTTATGCGTAACGTGCTAAACAGATCAACATTGTATGTGGAAGCTTAGCTTCTCTTGTAGCTTATTAATCTTGGAGACAAATATTATATGTGAAAGCTTTTCTTTTCTTGTAGCAACACTATGTATATTAACTTAAACCATTAACTTTTCCTGTTGGTGAAATTCGAATTTATACTTTTGTAATATGAAAATATGCAGCGTACATGTTGCTGCACATCAAAGATCTTTTCAAAACGTGTTTCTTTCCTCGTGAGTTTCATTTTCTAAAGTGCCGAGAAATTCTACGCTGCTGCATAAAACCATGTCCGTTCAAAGGATTGATAAGTTTTACAGTTCGACAAAGTATACTGTCACTTAACACAGAAAAATTGTATTTTCACCCAGGAGACAATATATTTTTGACTGGAAGATCTGGGAAGAATTAGGAAATTTTGTTTTCCTTGCTCGCGTATACACCTTGTTGAGTGTGTGTGGCAGAGGGTTCATCGAACCACCTTAACAAAAAATCTCTATTGAACAGTGCATGGAAAAAATGAAAACCTATATCTTTCTGTGCAAGTTCTGATTTCCCTTATTTTATTATGAAGATCATTTCTCCCTATGTAGGTTAGCGGCATCAACAAAATATTTTTTCGATCAGAAGAGAAAGTTGGTGATTGAATTTTTGTAAGAAGATCCTGTCTCAACAAGTAACAACTTTGTTTAATGAAGTCCACCACAAATTCTGTATCATGTCCATGGCAAATGCTCCCCTATTCGTCAGTAATACAAGACATGCTGCTCTTGTTTGAACTTTCTCGATGTAGTCTGGTATCCAATCTGGTGATGGTTGATGAAATAAAATACATTATTCAGATTGTTAATGAAGATGAAAATTTCATTTGGGTTTGGATTTCAATTATAAAAAAGGAGAAAGAGTAGAATAGCGGAACGGGAGGAGAGGAATAAAAGTGGCAGCGATTTGGCAGAATTTTGTGTAAAGCAGAATTAGTCATTGCTAACATGTGATTTGAGAATCATTAGAAGTAGCACTTTATGTGGAAGAAACCTCTAATTACCGAGAAGTTTTACATTATATAATGCTAACATACGTTTTGAAACCAGATTTTAAACTACAAAATGCTTCCAGGGGCAGATGTGGATTCTGATTTTATATTTTTTTAAGTACTGTATATTAAAACCAGAGAAATCGCAAAAATTTAGGAAACTTTTGATATGCAGTCTAGGTAAGCAGAAATTGTTAAAAAATGGAAAATCCCGGACCAAATGTAACAATATTATGAAAAGGCACGTGCAGGCCCCCCCCCCCCCCCCTCACCATACACACACACACACACACACACACACACACACACGGGCACGCGCGCGCGCCTGCAGTCTCTTGCAGCTGAAGCCATGCTGCAAGCTGCTGCATCAGTGCATGATGAGAGAGGCAACTGGGTGAGGAGTAAGGGGGAGGCTGGGGTGTGGAGGGGAAGGGATGGTGGGGTAGGAGTGGGGGGTGTTGAAGTGCTGCAGGGGAGCATGTAGTGATGAGGTGGAGAGATGGTAGGGCAGCTACATGCAATCAGAAGATTAGACAGGGCAGGGGAGAGCGGGGGTAGCAGAAAAGGAGAGAAGTAAAATGAATGTGTGTGTTGGTGGAATAGAGGGATGTGTAGTTCTGCAGTGGGAATAGGGAAGGGGCTGGATGGGTGTGGACAGTGACTAATGGAGGTTGAGAACAGTAGGATTATGGGAACGTAGGATATATGCAGGGAGAGTTCCCACGTGTGCAATTCAGAAAATCTGGTGTTGGTGGGAAGGATCCATATGGCACAGGCTGTGAAGCAGACACTGAAATGAAGAATGTTCTGTTGGGCAGCATACTCGGCAACAAGGTGGTCTACTTGTTTCTTAGCCACAGTTTGTCGGTGGCCATTCATGTGGATGGACAGCTTGTTGGTTGTCATGCCCAGATAGAATACAGCACAGTGGTTACAGCTTATCTCCTAGATCACATGACTGGTTTCACAGGTAGCTCAGCCTTTAATGTGATAGGTGATGTTTGTGACCGGACTGAAGTAGGTGGTGGTGGGGGTTGAGAGTAGGGGTTGTGTAGAGATGGAAGAGTATATTTCGTAGGTTTGGTGGATGGCATGATACCACTGTGGGAGTGGTGGGAAGGATAGTGGGCAGAACATTTCTCATTTCAGGGCATGATGAGGGGTAGTCAAAACCCTGGTGCAGAATGTAATTCAGTAGCTCAATCCTTGGTGGTACTGATTTAAAAGGGAATGCAAGCAGTGAGACTTTGGAAGACCGGTTAAGATAAGCCATGGGAGATTTGTTTCTGTACAAGGTTTGGAGGATAATTATGGTCTATTAAGTCCTCAGTGAGACCCTCGGTATATTTCAATAGAGACCGCGTGGCTCTGCAGATGCAATAACCATGGTTGGGTAGGCTGTATGGAAGGGACTTGGTATAGAACAGGTGGAAACTGTTGAAGTGGAGGTATTGCTGCTGGTGGTTGGTAGGTTTGATATGGACACAGGTACTGATGTAGCCATCTCTGAGGTGGAGGTCAACATCTAGGAAGGTGGTTTGTTGGGTTAAGTAGGACCAGGTGAAGCAAATGGGGAAGAAGTTGCGTAGGTTCTGGAGTAATGTGTATAGGATGTTCTCACCCTTTATCCAGATTGCAAAGGTGTCATCAGTGAATGTGAACCAGTTGAGAGGTTTAGAATTATGGGCGTCTAGGAAGGATTCCTCTAAATGGCCCATGAATAGATTGGCATAGGATGATGCAATGCAAGTGCCCATAGTCGTACACATTATTTGTTTGTAGTAATGCCTTCAAAGGAGATGTAACAGTGGATGAGAATATAGTTGGTCATGGTGACTAGGAAGAAGGTTGTTGGTTTGAAATTCGTCTTGCATTGGGAAAGATAGTGTTCAATAGCAGTAAGGCCATGGCATTAGAGATGTTAGTGTGAAGGGAGGTGACATAGACAGTAGTGAGCAGGTAGAAGGACAGGAACTGAAGAGTCAGTGGAGGAAATGGTTGGTACCTTTTATATAGGAGGGTAGGTTCCGCGTAAGAGGCTTGAAGGTATTGGTCTGTGAGAGCAGAGATTCTCTCTGTGGGGGCACAGTAAGTGGCCACAATGGGGAGTCCTGAGTGGTCATCTATTTTTGACAAAGGGCTTGTTGGCTGAAAGTTTATTTTGTGTCTTTTTATTGTCTATTTGCGACTCAGCATCTTCACTATATGGTGAGTAGCAACTATCTTTTCATAATATTGTGAAGTGGAAATAATTGATGTTGAGAATTTGGATTGAGGCTTAGTCATCTGTTGACTGAAATAGGAAAAATAATTACTTTACAAAACAAATATGTTGCATTGAGATACGCTGATGACAGTGTATTGCTGTCAGAGACAACTAAGAACTAGGGAGATCAAGGGAACGGAATTGATAGTGTAGAAAACATCTTATAAATTGAACATCAGCATTAATGGAACCTACTGAAATCAAACCCAAAGAAGACAACATAATTACATTAGGAAATGAAACACTCAAAGTAGTGGTATTGCATTTTACTATTTGAACAGCAAAATAGCTGATGCTTGAAGATGAGGCTGAGGAAGAGATGAACAAGACTAATGGGGAAACTATGATAGTTACAGGTAAAGAAATTTTGAGGAAAATGCAACAGCCAAAACGAATAGTTCATTGAGGCAATTGAAGTAATTTTGGAGATTAGGATGAAAGCAAGGGGTATTTATGTGGGGTGTATCATAATTGTCATAAATGCATACAGTTGAAAGTACATGGTACTAGAAGAAAAAAATCTAAGTAAAGGTAGGTCTGGAAATGAACTGTTTGTGTGATAATCATGAGCTTGTGATTATCAGCTATCAGACTTGATTCTGTTTAAATGTAATCCAAGTTAAGAGAATCTAACAATACTGTACAGCATTAAGAAAAGTTGTTAGAAAAATAGTCGGAAGTGCAGGTGGTTTGAATAAACATAAAAGTTACACGACTACTCCTAATCAGAGGAGTTGTCCAATGCGTCATCCTTGTACCCAGATTCAAGCATGTACCCACCACTGCCATTAATTTTGAGTCCTTTCAAACACAGCTGGATTACTTTGAAATTCTTGACAAGCATTGAGAAGTCTTGGCTCCAATTCTTCAACTGTGTTAACTGTAGTGTCATACATTAAATCTTTAAGTTTGTTCCAAACTCGGGAATCTATGGGGTTCAGATCCAATAAGCTTGGAGTCCACTGTACAGGTCTTCCTTGCGCAAACCATCTTCAGCCATATGGGCACATGAGATGTCTCCTCACCATAGCAGCAATACATGCACATGCTCCATCATGCATATAGTAAATCCTCTGGCATGGCTTTAAGGGAACATCTGCAAGCAAGCCAGCAAGATGATGCCACAGAAATTCCATCCATTAAGTTTCTTTGTCAACATGTGCAATCACCACTAAGTATCCCTAACCACACATTCAGTGAGAAACATTGCAGATATGGAGACTCGTGCGCAGCATGTGGGTTGGAGCCTAGATGACTCTAAGCATTAGAATGTGTTAATTAAACACACCATAATGAGTGAAACAGTTTTTAACTGTTAACAATGTGTTATTGTCAAATGTGTGATTGCCTACAACTTGTTGTTGCAGGCAGTGATGGAAGGTTAGTCTAGGGTCTAAGTTTGTGTCACTAAGACTGTGAACTTGTTGGAGGAGGTAAGGGTATATTACAATGGATTATTCATCAAACATGACTGTGACTCGTTCCAGGAATGTGTCTGGCAAGTGTCCTTAACAAGATTCATGGAGTGTGTGTGAATGTTTCCTTAACAACATCTTCAACCGCAGGTGTAACTTGTGTAGGCCTACATGCTTTTGCAGCATGTCCAAAGCTCCCAGTTTCTTGGAGGCATTCATGTAGCCTTGTAAACATTTGACTCTCGGGGTGCCTTCGGGCAGCATGTGATCCTTGATACAAACAAGTAGATTCCTGTGCATTGGTATTATCCCTATGGTACACACAAGGCATATCAGCATAATCCTCATTTCTGTAATGTTCTACTTAACCACCAACACTCGTACAACACAGCTGATGCTCTGCAAACTGCTGACCTGAGTGGGACTCTCACTGTTTACTATACTGTTGTATCCATTTCATTTACAACTCCATGTCTCAAAAATGTAAAGAAAGACTGCATATCACAATCATATTGGTAGTGGTGGGTAACCCTGAAGTTGCAATCATCTTGCAAATAATTTGTTTATCTGTACCCTCCATGAACCATGGACCTTACCGTTGGTGGGGAGGCTCGCGAGCCTCAGCGATACAGATAGCCGTACTGTAGGTGAACCACAACGGAGGGGTATCTGTTGACAGGCCAGACAAACGTGTGGTTCCTGAAGAGGGGCAGCAGCCTTTTCAGTAGTTGCAGGGGTAACTGTCTGGATGATTGACTGATCTGGCCTTGCAACATTAACCAAAACGGCCTTGCTGTCCTGGTACTGTGAACGGTTGAAATCAAGGAGAAACTACAGCTGTAATTTTTTCCGAGGGCATGCAGCTATACTGTATGGTTAATGATGATGGTGTCCTCTTGGGTAAAATATTCTGGAGGTAAAATAGTCCCCCATTCAGATCTCCGGGTGGGACTACTCAGGACGACAACGTTATCAGGAGAAAGAAAACTGACGTTCCACGGATCGGAGTGTGGAATGTCAGATCCCTTAATCAGGCAGATAGATTAGAAAATTTAAAAAAGGAAATGGATAGGTTAAAGTTAGATACAGTGGGAATTGGGGATCGGTGGCAGATGGAACAAGACGTTTGGTCAGGCGAATACAGGGCTATAAATACAAAGTCAAATAGGGGTAATGCAGGAGTAGGTTTAATAATGAATAAAAAAATAGGAATGCAGGTAAGCTACTACAAACAGCATAGTGAACACATTATTGTGGTCAAGATAGACACGAAGCCCACGCCTACTACAGTAGTACAAGTTTATATGTCAACTAGCTCTGAATATGACGAAGAAATTGAAGAAATGTATGATCAAATAAAATAAATTATTCAGATAGTGAAGGGAAACGAAAATTTAGTAGTCATGGGTGACTGGAATTGGGTAGTAGGAAAACAGAGAGAAGGAAATGTAGTAGGTGAATATGGATTGGAGGTAAGAAATGAAAGAGGAAGCCGCCTGGTAGACTTTTGCACAGAGAATAACTCAATCATAGCTAACACTTGGTTCAAGAATCATGAAAGAAGGTTGTATACATGGAAGAACCTTGGAGATACTAAAAGGTATCAAATAGATTATATAATGGTAAGACAGAGATTTAGGAACCAGGTTTTAAATTGTAAGACATTTCCAGGGGCAGATGTGGACTCTGACCACAATCTATTGGCTATGAACTGTAGATTAAAACTGAAGAAACTGCAAAAACGTGGGAATTTAAGGACATGGGACCTGGATAAACTGAAAGAACCAGAGGTTGTACAGAGTTTCAGGGAGAGCGTAAGGGAACAAATGGCAGGAATGGGGGAAAGAAATACAGTAGAAGAAGAATGGGTAGCTTTGAGGGATGAAGTAGTGAAGGCAGCAGAGGATCAAGTAGGTAAAAAGACAAGGGCTAGTAGAAATCCTTGGGTAACAGAAGAAATATTGAATTTAATTGATGAAAGGAGAAAATATAAAAATGCAGTAAATTAAGCAGGCAAAAAGGAATACAAATGTCTCAAAAATGAGATCAACAGGAAGTGCAAAATGGCTAAGCAGGGATGGCTAGAGGATAAATGTAAGGGGTAAGATAGATACTGCCTACAAGAAAATTAAAGAGACCTTTGGAGAAAAGAGAACCACTTGTGTGAATATCAAGAGCTCAGATGGAAACCCAGTTCTAAGCAAAGAAGGGAAAGCAGAAAGGTGGAAGGAGTATATAGAGGGTCTATACAAGGGTGATGTACTTGAGGACAATATTATGGAAATGGAAGAGGATGAAGATGAAATGGGAGATATGATACTGTGTGAAGAGTTCAACAGAGCACTGAAAGACCTGAGGCAAAACAAGGCCCTGGGAGTAGACAACATTCCATTAGAACTACTGACGGCCTTGGGAGAGCCAGTCCTGACAAAACTCTACCATCTGGGGAGAAAGATGTATGAGACAGTCGAAATACCCTCAGACTTCAAGAAGAATATAAAATTCCCAATTCCAAAGAAAGCAGGAGTTGACAGATGTGAAAATTACCGAAATATCAGTTTCATAAGTCACGGCGGCAATATACTATTGCGAATTCTTGGGGAAGATCAGTTTGGATTCCATAGAAATATTGGAACATGTGAGGCAATACTGACCCTATGGCTTATCTTAGAAGCTAGATTAAAGAAAGGCAAACCTACATTTCTATCATTTGTAGACGTAGAGAAAGCCTTTGACAATGTTGACTGGAATACTCTCGTTCAAATTCTGAAGGTGACAGGGGTAAAATATATGGAAGGAAAGGCTATTTACAATTTGTATAGAAAACAAATGGCAGTTATAAGAGTCGAGGGACATGAAAGGGAACCAGTGGTTGGGAAGAGAGTGAGACAGGGTTGTGGCCTTTCCCCGATGTTATTCAATTTGTATATTGAGCAACCACTGAAGGAAACAAAAGAAAAATTCGGAATAGGTATTAAAATCCATGGAGAAGAAATAAAAACCTTGAGGTTGCCCGATGACATTGTAATTCTGTCAGAGACAGCAACGGACTTGGAAGAGCAGTTGAACAGAATGGATGGTGTGTTGAAGGGAGGATATAAGATGAACATAAACAAATGCAAAACGAGGGTAATGGAATGTAGTCGAATTAAGTCGGGTGATGCTGAGGGAATGAGATTAGGAAATGAGACACTTAAAGTAGTAAATGAGTTTTGCTATTTGGGGAGCAAAATAACTGATGATGGTCAAAGTAGAGAGGATATAAAATGTAGACTGGCAATGGGAAGCAAAGCGTTTCTGAAGAAGAGAAATTTGTTAACATCAAGTATAGATTTAAGTGTCAGGAAGCCGTTTCTGAAAGTATTTGTATGGAGTGTAGCCATGTATGGAAGTGAAACATGGGTGATAAATAGTTTGGACAGTGAGAGAATAGAAGGTTTCCAAATGTGATGCTACAGAAGAATGCTGAAGATTAGATGGGTAGATCACATAATTGATGAGGAGGTATTGAATAGAATAGGGGAGAAGAGGAGCTTGTGTCACAACTTGACAAGAAGAAGGGACCGGTTGGTGGGGCATGTTCTGAGGCATCAAGGGATCACCAATTTAGTATTGGAGGGCAGCGTGGAGGGTAGAAATCGTAGAGGGAGACCAAGAGATGAATACACGAAGCAGATTCAGAAGGATGTAGGTTGCAGTAGGTACTGGGAGATGAAGAAGCTTGCACAGGATAGAGTAGCATGGAGAGCTGCATCAAACCAGTCTCAGGACTGAAGACGACAACAACAACAACAACAACAACTACTACTACTACTACTACTACTACTACTACTACTACTGTACGTACTGAGACTTTTTTCATCTAGTATCATGCACATTCAATTCTGTGCACTTCTGCCATTAATTAGGATAAATCCTGTATGTTTTGTCTTAAAATGATGGTAGATTGGAAACTTTAAGGCGAAAAGCACCTTACTGTTAGAGTGCACAATGAGGGGGTTATGACATTACATTTATAAAAGGGCATTTCTGTGTACCCTAAGAACTTATTGTTGACCATCTTGGATAAACATAAGCAGTTTATTGAGTCAGCACTTCATTATTGATCTGTTGACTGTGGTGGAGTGCCACAGTAGTTGAAGCACACCATGTCCTCAGTTGATTACGGCAGTAAGTTAGTGTGAAGTGCCTCTGGTGTTGTTGACCTGCTGTAGCTTTTTTGACATATATGCTTGTTTCTCATTTATCTATGGTGGAACATGAGGTCCATTTCACTTCAGCACTTGTCAGACTCTTGTCATGCTTTATAATTTACTCTAAAGTTAATTGTGCCATGTCAATGTACAGTAAATGATTATGTAGCCACCTCTGTATCAGTACTTCTGACAGAATTTAATTTTGCTTACAGATGATGTTTCAATATACATTCTGCCATTTCTGTCAGTTCTACATCTTTACAGTTTTCTGAGAGACTGTAGTATTGTTATGGACTTCAATAAGTGGCATAAATAATGTGAAAACCATAACCTAACTCTCCAAGTGCCAGTCCAAAGGCTGGAACATGAAACAGAGAATTATAAAAAACAGCTGTTTTCAGCATAGAAAGAGGCATCACATTGCAACATTGCTACCATCCTCAAGTTTTGCATATAGCAGTGAATATGTTAAGGATGCAAAATAGTCAGATCATAAAGTTGGGAGTACCACAAGAAAGGATTAAAAAGCCATTACTGTTCACATCAGAAGCTGTGTGAAGGTTTTAAGGGAAGATGCCATTCCATATAGCTGCTGCATTAGGAATCTGTAGCGACATCCTTTTAGCAAACATACTCTCATATTGTGAACAGTAAAGACTATAACTCATTTGTAGAAGAAATGAAGAAATGACTACCAGAACACCTTTCTCATGGAGTATAGGATCATTAAGGGAAGGACTGGTACAGGAGATAGAAGATCGAAAGAAGAATGTTGTATCATTCATAGGCAAAGTCAGTATGCCAAAGAGCAATATGTTTCTTACGCCATATACTACAAGTGCGGTTTGAAAAGTTCTCGGAACAGAATAGGAAAAAAGTACTTACATCACTGAAACTGTCAAAGTTTTCAGTGTAGTCTCCTTGTTGATTAATGCACTTGGTCCAACGATGTTAGAGTGCCTTGACCTTATCTCGAAAATTAGCTTCCTCCAGGTGTGCAAAATAGTTGTCAGCTCCAGCTATCAATTCTTTGTTTGAAGCGAATCTTTGTCCGCATACAAAATTTTCATTTTCAGAAGAGATGGAAGTCTGATGGAGCCATATCAAGCTAATATGGCAGGTGTGGCAACAATTCATACCTCAGTCTGTGTAATTTTGCCATGGTGACAGCATGCATTTGATCCCTCATCAAGAGTAACAGCACCCATGTTTCAGATATTTTTTTCATTTCCGGTTCTTCAGTTAAAATGTGATATACCGTTGCACATGACATCTGGCAAGCATGAGCAGTTTCACACACTTTCAATCAGCGGTCGTCCATGACTATATTGTGCACTTCTGCTATGATTTCTGGAGTAGTGACACATCTTGGCCAACCACTGTGAGGAAATATAAATTCATTTGTTCACTTGGCAGTAGTCGGATATGGAGGAGCAGAGTCCCCCAGTGTGTTGTGGAAATCACCATTAATGTTTTTTGCTTTCATACATTTCTTTATGAAGTACTTTATAACTGCTCAACTCTTGTGTTTTTTTCCCCATCTTTGCATATCACTACACGGGAACATCACTGCTACAGCTCTCTTCCAAGAGCACTGATGTGGCACGTGTTAACAGTCAACAGTCCAATGAATATCATGTGAACAACTCGTGCTAGTGCTGACCTCTCATGGTGATTCCAAGAACTTTTCAAATCACCCTCATATAATACTATTATGTATGCTGTGTAGGAAAGAAGTGAATGATTTTTTGCAGAGAATCTTGAGAATGGAGATTAAATCATATTGATATACATTAGAACACCTCATCAGAAAATTAGATTCATTAAATTTTCTTACATAATAGACCAGAATCAGTGGATAGTGGATGATATGCATAAGGAAATACTGAGAGCTAAGTAATATGTGCAGAAAGATATAAACATTTGTAACTAAGATTTTGTTTTCACTATCTTTTCAGATTCGTGAAGCTCAATTAGTAAAGTCAGAGTCCAATGACTGTACCAAGAAGAAACCAGAACTAAATTTGGGACTAGAGGAAACTGAGAACATTGTAAGCATTCATATTTCTTACATATTGCATATGGATAGAAAAACATCTCTGGCTAAATTGCGGAATGTAAAGGATGTGTTACAGTAAAGCAAGCATTGTGTGTGTGTTTTCTGGAAGTAAGTGCTGTTAGTAATGTTCCAGTGTCCTTATGTAGTTCTTGCAGATGTAGTTTGTTCATTTGTGAAGAGATTCTAAACGTTCCTTATAATCAAATATACAGTCGTATTTAAAACACTTCTTCGTGGTACCATTTATTTTGTATACATTTGATATTTTATCTTTTAGTAAAATTTGGTTTTTTTTTATCTCTCAGTGGCAATGGGAAAGTCGTGGCAGAGCTAAACAAGAAGAGAAACTTCAGGGTATGTCCAGTGAGCTTTCTAATGTCTTATATGGAAAACAAAATAATACATCATAAACTAGAATGATGTGACAGGAACAAGATGGTGAAACTGATAATATTCTCATTGAAATGTAATCAAACTGGTATTGGGGAATTAAAATGCAAATCCCCAACGACTGGCACTGAACCCACTCTTGTTTATAAATGTTCTTCCAAAGCCCGAAAGATTCTTTAAACACTTAAAAGATTTAGTAATTATTCAAGCATATAGATCATTGATTTGTTAAGCAATCAGCTTAGCACAAACATGAGAAAGGCCTCTTGCAACAGTGGCTGAAATGTCAAACAATTTTATAGATTGAAAGTACACTCAGAGGCCCAGAAGAATTTTATCTTACAGAGCATTCTGTAGTGTGTGTAAAAATGCCTTTGCTTCTAGTATAGTGCTTCTGCCAAAAACTGCTACTTCTGCAGACAGGGATTTGTGTAATGCATTTGATCAAAATGGATTTTCCCAGGAGCAAAAGGCAGTTGAATGTTTAAGAGTTCATGAAAAATATACACTTCACCATTCACCTGTGACTGCTGTGGCAACTACAAGACAAGTTACCAATGTGTCATCCCTTACCTTGACATACAAATTAGAAGATATGAGAAATTCACATGCAGGACAATATTAAACATGACAACATCCCTCCAATTTTTAAGCCAGCAAGGAATAACAATTCGTGATCACACCGACGAAGCATCAAAAATTAATCAGTTGTTACATAGAGCAGAAAATGCTACTGACTTGAAATCTTGGCTGCTGCATATGAGTGGGTTTCTCATGTATACTGAATGAAATTGTCTCATTATCCAGATGTACAGCAAAACATTGTGAAATATGTTAAGGAGACACTATACTTTTCTCTTATTGTAGATGAGACTTCCAATGTATCAGTGATGGAACAACTATCCATATGTTTCAGATATGTCAATAAAAATCTTCAGGTTGAAGACGTTTTTTGGGCTTCTATGAAGTAGCTGCAGCCAGTTCTAGGACATTGTCTGAAATCATCTAGGATGTCATAAGACATTTATCCCTTGACATAAAGTGCTGTCGTGGGTAATGTTATAATGGTGTGTGGAATGCCAGTTGACATTTAACATGATTACAAAGTAGGATTACTTGGTTGGAACCGTGAGCTATATTTGTTCATTGTTCAGCACACTATTTGAATTTGGTAGTACAACATGCGATGTAAGGTATTAGTTATGTATAAAACTTTCTGGTGATTCTTCATGAGTTAATACCATTTGTAAGACAGTGATTCAATCGCTACAAGGAAAAAATTGAGATGGTGTTGTAAAAGAATCTTCAGACTGACTTTGCGGGCATTCTGTCTTATGAAGTGGTGTGTCGGTACAATCAATAAAATCATTGAAATGTAATTATGACATTCTGTTACAGTTATTGGATGATGTGTCAGAAGTAAAAAGCAAAGTTGGTGGGAATGCTAGTGGATATTTTTCAAAACTGCATCAACTCAGATTTCTTTTTCCCTGGCAATATTAATTTCAGTTTTCGGCAGGATTGAGCATCTTCATTTTTTTCAGAAACAGTCATTGCCATACCAAGAAATCAAAACACTGGTTTTGTCTGCAAGTTTAGCTTCACAGGGGATATATTTCTTGAGGTGTGGAATGAAACCATTAGGAAAACAGAGAAACTTAACATTGATGAACCATTTTGCATAGAAAAAGGAAGATGCCAAAACATTATGAGAAAGGCAGTGATCCTCATGCATATCAAACACCGGAGCAAATGCGCAGACAAATATTTTTTGAAATAATTGATGTGACTGCGGCTGTGCTAAATTGTAGATTTGACTGAACAGTTCTGGAACTTATTCCACAACTTGAGGCTTTTGCTATTGGTCAAACTGGTGCTGATTGTACCTTGCAGTTGTTTGTGGCAGATATTGATGAAGACAAGCTAACATTGTGTAGGGACAAGTATTGAGATCTGTGCAGAATGAAGAAAGAGGAAGCTGCCAACTTGTCAGACATCTACAAATATTTAAGTGGAGAAAACTGTGGTCCTATGTGTGAAATTCTCACAGAATTTGTGAAGCTTGTTTGGATGATTTTACTTATAACTACGACTTGTTGTACCTCAGAGCATTGGTGTTCAACACTTAGATGACTGAAAACGTTTTTGCGGCCAGCATTGATACAGAAGAGATTGAATGATTGGCCAGTTCCGCATGTTCATAAAGAAACGATTAAAAATATTGACATTACCAAATTGCAAACAAGTTAAATGATCTAAGAAGAAAAGTGTTTTATACTGAAACTTAATATGTCATTGTTATTATTTGATATGTAAAGCGGGTTATTTTATAGCTCCATCGACAAATAAACCTTTGCATAGTTCTTTCTCCAGTAAATTAAAACTGTGTGGTTTATAAAGGCTTTTTTCATTTTAATTTGTGTGAATGGATTATTTTCTGTTTGTTACGTGTTGATAGAATCGCCTCTTGCAATCACTGTGCATGTGATGTGTTTAAAGCGTACAGTAGTTGATACAGAACTAACTGGCATTTTGTTAGTGAATTAAAAGTTAAAAATAGACAAAAAAATTTAATGTAGAAAAATCAGTTAATGTTATGATTACATATTTTGAGAATATTTGTTACAGTAACTTATCCTTATAATCCAAACCCACAAGCACAAGAGTCCTTGTGAGCCAGGGCCTGTCACAGAGGCCTTTTTGTGGACAGACACACGGTCATTGGTCGCTTTGGTTCCAGGGTTCCCCAGTTCTCATTTCAGACTCAGTAAATGTCAGAAACATACCATGTGTGCAGGGGTGTAACATTACGGCCTGCAATGCAGGTCAGCCTGATACTTCAGGGGTCCACAGAAAGTGAAAGATTGTTATTTTATTAAGAATTAAAATTAAAATATATAAAAATATAAATACAGAAATATGTATATGATAAACAGTAAACTCAAACACATAGAAATGGTCATGGCTTCAGAGAATCAGTCAATGCTAAATTGAACTTAGCAGAGAGTATTTAAGCAATGCTAGTCCTTTCCCTCTCTTGTACCACTTTGATTGCAGCATGTTTCTCAGACATCACAGAAGTGCAGCAAGATCAGTTATTGCAAGCAAATGACAACAACGAATATGTATACCACGGTATCACATTCAGGTAAAAAATTATCCATTCTTGATGTATCAGAGACTGTATAACACACATTTTTGTGAATGTTTAACTTTTGTCATATCTTTATTTTGCAACACTGTCAATTATCAAATAAAAACTAATGGTGTAATAATAAAGAGTCTACTAAGTTTAGCACAGCAAGCATCGAAGTTTGCAGTGTCACAAGTAAGTGTGATTCATAAGTGAAAAATGCTAACAGCAGTTATCAAAGCGAAATGCTAATGCTAGCAGAATTGCTATAAATGTAATTAGGCCTGTTCATGTTACAGACTACTCAAATGATAGGCTTATTGTTAGCTAGATGTAAATGATGAAACGAAAAGGTTCTTTGTCTGACAAAATCCTTCAGCTTGAGGGAACTGGTTAAAGATTGGAGGTGGCTAACCAAACGTGTAGTGTGACAGACAACTATATGCATGTCTGAAGATGTGTTGCACACAATTCGTGTCGTAAGAAAAATGCAGTTGACACTTGCATGTATTCATAACTAAGGAAAAGTGAGAACATGTGAAAATACATGCTTGAGATTATTGTTAATATGACAATAACACTGGAATCCAATAATACAGCTTTTCGGGGACAAAGGGAGAAAATAAGAAAATCAAATCATACTAGCATTTTAGCACCCATCAAACTTCTTGCAAAGTACAATCCGGTGTTACATTATCTAATAAATAAACCAAAACAGGCCTACACGCAAAAATACCTTAGCCCTTTAATTCAGAATGCCCTGCCCCTTGCAGCTGAAAAAGAAATTATTAATGACATTAATGCTGCCTCATTATTTTCTATTATCGCTCATGCAATATAGGACATTACAAAAAGTGATCAGCTAACTCAGATATATAGATTTGTTACAGTGGAAAGCCTTGTGACATATTGATAAATGAAGCTTTTTAAGTTTTCATCAAATAAAAGTTGAAAGTGCATTAGGAACAGGAAAGGAAATATTACGTGCAACAGATGAAAAGGGGCTTTTTAACTAAATGCTGTGGTCAAGGCTATGGTGGTTGTGCCAATATGTCAGGCATACACAAAGGTATTGGGACAAGAATTCAATAAAGACATATGACTGCAAAATATGTGGATTGTGCAGTGCACACTTTTAAGTCAAGCACTTAACGATGCTACATGTGGAATTGGAGAAGTTAGTCCCTTTTACAATGCATTAGAAACATTGTTGTCTTTTTGTGAGTTGTAAAATTAAGAGATGGTAACTTTTTAAAAGCCCTTTGTTATGATTATGTCTATTAGGCTACTCAATGCTCTGTAAAAAGTAATATTGGCATCTAAGTAAAGGGAAGAAGGAGATCAGGCTGCTATTTTGAAAAACCAATTACAGAAGTGTGAATTCATTTTTCGGATAGTGCTGCAGTCAAAGCATTGTGATTTAGCATCTCAAATTATGCAGTCATAAAATGTAGAGCTTGATCAAGTGTGTTGTCTTGCTCAGATGCAGCTGGTAATGTATGTTGCTATGGACACAATCTTTTGGAAGCCATGTCATTGGATACATCCTTAGCAAGGAAAGGGGACATTTTAATGGTTGTTTGTGTGGTGTCACCACCAGACACCACACTTGCTAGGTGGTAGCCTTTTAAATCGGCCGCGTTCCGTTAGTATACGTTGGACCCGCGTGTCGCCACTATCAGTGATTGCAGACTGAGCGCCGCCACACGGCAGGTCTAGAGACACTTCCTAGCACTCGCCCAGTTGTACAGACGACTTTGCTAGCGATGGTTCACTGCCTACTTAAGTTCTCAATGCCGAGAATATAGTTTAGCATAGCCTTCAGCTACGTCATTTGATACGACCTAGCAAGGCGCCATTATCAGTTACTATAGACATTGTGAACTATGTACCATCAAGAGCGACGTTCATCATTAATGAATTAAAGTTAAGTATTCCACCAGCTACGTCAGTTTTTCTAAATTCTAATTTCCTTGTCCTGTTCCAGACCTCAAACCAGCCTGCGTGAGCTAAAACGCATGCCTTTTGGCCTCCTCTAGTAACACGGTGTTGGCTCTCCTGCCAACCACAAAAGTTTGGACATCATTGTAACCATATAAAGAAGCAAATGTGACATATGCATAATGTTAACTGTTTCTTCAAAATTATTTTCCCAAAATTTATAAATTCTGCTGCCAATGAAGGGATTCACAGTTCAATTGTAATTTTTCAAAGTGAATATGAACACGATTTATCCATTAAATTCACAGATGGAAGAAACTGTGAATAAGGAAATAGCCCCATTTACCTCGGTATTTGATAAACAAAACTATTAGTGACATAGAATCGAATTGAAGCTTTAGCATTACAGATTAATGCACAAAATTTTGCTTGTTTTTAACTATTCCTGTTGCTGTTTCTTTGGCTGAATGCTTATTTTTAAAACTCCCACATAGCTCCCACATCCATAATATCTGAACACTGAAGTACTGATAGAATCTTGACTACAATCCATATGCTGGTGTCACAGAAACATAGTTTCTCAGTGTGGGACTTGAGAGAAATCATGGATAATATCTGAGATCAAACTATGTTGTACCAGGAGGAAGAAGCTTCACTTAATGCAGAGGATTAGGTCTAGACAAACATTAACTGGTACACTACATGCAGTGCTGAATGTATTTCACATCGCAAAAAAGACTAAACTATACACTATGTAAAAAAATTTAATTTTCAAAGTGAATTTTGAGCATTATTTGGAATGAAATAAATCAACTCAATTAGAGGTGATATTCAGTGCATTAATGATCAGCAGTGAGGCAAACGAAGTTAAATTTAAATCCATGGCTGCAGAATTCAGTGCATTCTTCTTACCAATTGGTAAAAAGAAGGGATAGAAAAGAAACTTTAAAAACAGTTATTAGATTTACTTGACAGGCATTAGATACTTCTGCAGCAGACATGTTTTGCCATATTACCCACAAAAGAGGTCACAAAAATTAGTCCACCAAGAAAGAATAACTCTTCTGGTCATTATAGTATTCAGCTAAAGAACTAAAATTTTGAGCTAACTTATTAGAAAAGCCTGCTGGCCCTGTGTATCACATTTGTAATCTGTCAGTGAGTCAAGATATTAAAATAAAAAACTGCCAAATTCAGAAGTAACAACCAGTTGATGAAAGTGAAGATAAGCAAGTCACTTCTAATCATAGGCTCGTCTAACCTCTTTCTAACAGCCTCAGAGTATTTTGTTAAGTAGATCATAATAAAATATTGAAAAACACTTGTGGCAGTTTTTTAACAAGAGCTGAGTTTGGCTGCCATAAAGGCTTTTCTAGAAAGAATGTAGTATATGACCTTAAAACTCATCTGTGATTGAAATTAACCAAAAAATAATCCTCTAGCAATTTTCTGTGATTGTGCAAACCATTTGGTTGTTGTTTTTGTTGTATTTTGTTGTTTTTTTGTCGCTGTTGCTTTCATTGTTGTTTTCATCCTGAAGACAGGGTTGATGCAGCTCTTCATGTCTTTGGGAAATATAACAACTATAACTTACCATGCTTTCATCCATTCAGTGTTATCTTTAATAATATTACAAAGCTAGCTAGACCAACCAGCAAGACTGTAGATTGTGCGTAACTGAAAAGGCCACTGCACGTCTTCAGGAACTATATGTTAATGTGGCTCTCAATTTAAGAAAGACATCATTTTCAGGTTTCATATGTAGGGGAACTACACTAACCAAAAGTGTAATACGTGGCAAAGAAGTAATGAGTGTGGAAACTTTGATATTTTTGGTGTTCATAATGATGAGAAATTAAATTGAAAAAGAGACACATTTTGGTCGCATAAACAACATATTTCAGCCACATGTGCACTTCAAATCATTTAAAATCTTGGGGAGAAACAAATCAGTAAGTCGATATGATTGTGATATTTTCATTCAGTAATGCCAAATGGAATAATATTGTGGGATAACTAGTCCCTAGATGATATATGGTGTTCGCCCAGGATCATAGTGTAGACATCTGTTGCTATTACACATTTTGACCACTGCTCTGCAGTATACTTATTCTCTTGTGATGTCTGTTGTAAATAATACACTGAAATTTGAAAGGAACAATGATGCACATAACTACATTTCCCGAAGATAGGACATTCGCTGCTCCACATGAAGATTGTCTTTAACACAAGAATAAATATAGAGTGACAAAATCTTAAGATATCAGCAATGTAGAGAAAGCTAGATTGCTGCTTACCATAAAGATGACATGTTAAGTTGCAGACAGGCATGATTAAAATAACTTACACAAAGGTTTTGGCCACAGCCTTCATCAGAAAAAATTGAAACACACACAATGTTCATTCATTGGTAAAAGCAAGCACACCTCGTGTACACACGACTGCCAACTCTGGCAACTCGGGCCAAAATGCAACTATCATGTGGGATGGAAGCAGCCATCTAAAGAGGGCAGGGAATTGGAAGAGATAGCACTGTGTGGCTTGTGGGGGTTTGGGGGATGGGTGGAAGAGTCTGTTTGGCATTGACTAGAATGCCAACAGGTGCAGCATCAGCAAGTTATGTGCAGGAAAGTGGAGAAAACAGAACAAAAAAAAATGGTGTGGGAAAAGGTGCTTGGGTGCATTGGCAAATGGAGGTTGGGAGATGAGAATTTGGAGGTGGTGAAGGGAAGAGGTGGAAACTGTTGGGTATGGGGCCAGTATGTCACTGTAGATTGAGGCTGGGATACTTACAGGAGCAGAGAATGTGTTGTAAGGATAACTCCCATCTGTGCATTTCAGGAAAGCTGGTGTTGGAGGGTAGAATCCAGATGGCTTGGGTAGTGAAGCAGCCAGCTGCATGTTGTGCCACAGTGTCCTACTTTGCTTTTGGTCACAGTTTGGCAGTAGTCATTCATCATAGAGGACAGCTGGATGGTAGTCATACCAATATGAAAAGCTGTGCAGTGATTGCAGCAGAGCTGGTGAATGACATAGCTGCTTTCACAGGCAATACCTGAGTCTATCACAGGGATATGATCTTAGTTGCAAGTTGTTAGAAGTGGGAGTGGCACAAGCATGGGCTAGGGTGTAATGGAGGTTGGCAAGGGGGGGGGGGGGGGTGATGGAACACCACTTTAGGAGGGGTGGGAAGGATTTCGGGGTAGGTGTCCCTTATTTCAGGGCATGGTAGGTAATCAAAGCTCTGGTGAAGGATGAGCTTCAGTTTTTCCAGTTCAGTGTGGTACTATGTGATGAAGTGGGCACTCATTCATGGCTGATTCTTGGGGGTGGTGGGTAAATTGGGAGTGTGATGGAAAATGGCATGGGAGACCTGTTTGTGGAGTAGGTCTGGGCGATAGTGAATGTCTGTAAAAGTCTTGCAGAGTCCCTCAGCATACTGGACAAGGAAATTCTTGTCAGTGCAGATATGTCATCCCCATCTGGCGAAGCAGTATGTGAGAGATTTTTTGGTGTGAAAGGGATAACAGCTGTCAAAATAAAGGTACTGTAGGTGGGTTTAATGTGGACAGAGGAATGGGTGGAGCCATCAGGGAGAAGGTACTCAAGGAGTAGGAACGTGACATGATTGGTTGAGGAGGACCAGATGGGAGAGAAGCTGTTAATGTTGTAAGGGAATGAAAATATGGTATCGTGGACCTGAATCCAGATTCTGAAGATACCGTGAATTAATCTAAACCAGACTTGGGTTTGCTGTGTTGGAAGGCTCGGAGAGTCTTCTGTAGATAACCCATAAACAGGTGGGAATAGGTTCCCATGCAGGTGCCGTTGGCTATGCTGCGAATTTGTTTGTTTACCTACCCTTCAAAGGAGAAGTAGTTATGAGCTAGGATGATGTTAATAAGGTGTATGACGAATGAGATAGTGGTGTCTGGATGATTTTGGGAAAGATACTGTAAGTGGTAAGACCATGGGTGAGGGGTATGTTGATGTATAGGGAAGTGGCATCAACAATGATGAAAAGGGATCCAGGAGGTAAAGGGGTGGGCATGGTGGAGAGGTAGTGGAGGAAGTTACGGCTCTCTAACTATTGCTATTTTATGGGCTATTGGTTGGAGGTGTTGGTTAATGAGGGCCGAAAGTTTTTTCAGTGCCTGCGCAATAACCAGCCACAGTGGGGCATCCAGGATTTTTGGGTTTATGGATTTTGGGGAGCACATAGGTGGGTGTGTGGGGTGTCATAGGGGTGAGGAGGGAAATGGATTCAGCAGAGAAATTTTGGAAAGTGTCTCAGGCTTTAAGTAGGGGCATGGGAGGCTGTGTTAGACTTCTGGGATGTGATCACTCAAGCAGAGTTTATAGGTGGAATAATCAGAAAACTGGCAGTTCTTCCATCAGGTAGTTGCTGCAATTCAGAACAACAGTTGTGGAAACTTTGCCTGCAGGTAAGATATCAAGGTCAGGATTTGTTCTGAGGAAGAGATCTGGCAAAGGATGTTAAGACTAATTTGAAAGTAAATATTTTGTGAAATGTGACCAGCAGGTGGTTAGGTGGGAGGGGATGATCACAGTTGAGTGGTGATGTGAACTGGGAGAGGCAGGGCTCAGTATATGATTTATTTGGTTTTGGTTGGAGGGATTGGTGGCAAAGAAGTGTTTCCATTACAGGGATCGAGAAAAGTAGAATAGGTCTTTTACAAGATCAGCTGGGTGAAACTTGGATTTAGGGCTAAAGGTGAGGTCTTAGGATAGGGCTGAAACTTCTGTGGAGCTGAAGGTTTTGGTGGAAAGGTTAACAACACTGCTACGGGAATGTTTCAGAGCTAGATTTGGAGAAGTGTTGGTAGGGAGCTTTGGGGATAGGGAAAGCTGAAAAGGTCAGTTAGCCAGAGTTTAGGTGCTGTGGCAGGTGGACAAGGAGGAACATTGTGAGTACAGTAGAGGTTGGCAGTGGTACCCTGAGACAGCGGTAGGATGCCAGCAGGTAGGATAACTTATGAAGTTGGAGTCTGGAATGCTCCTCCAGGTGCTGGAGAGCAAGGGATTCAGTTTGAGAGATGTGATATAAGAAGCACGAATTGCACAGTAGCAGTAATTTGGAGAGGTAGCAGAGGTGGTTCTAGGATGCCTGTGCCATGGAGATGTTTTTGCAGTAAAGGGTTTGTGAGGGCCGGGTACTGGAGGAATCTGAAAAGGTGACATTTATTGTGGAAGGAGGGGTGGGATCCAGAGAGAGGAATTTTTATGGTTAGTTTGTTTGGGGGAATTCCATGTTTTAAACAGCATTTCACAAGTAGCATGGGGGATGCAGTTTTAGCCAGGGAAAGGGATACCTTTTGGAACTGATGCAGAAAGATGAATCATGGTTCCCTTTGTCAAAAATGGTGTACAGGAAATGGGAATGACATCCAAATTATCAAAGTGAGTGTTGATCATTGAGAGGAATTGGATAACAGGAAAGAAGTGGAATATACATAAAGAACCATAAAACATGAACAGATAAGTAAAAATACCCGCAAACCATGGAAATACACAAAAATGCACGTAACCACATAAAGGTACACACAAACATACGGAAATGTGGGAGAAAATGAACTGACGAGGTAAGAGTGTGTGTGTTGTGAAAAGAGAAGAGAGGGTGAAGAGGGTGAGTTAGGTTGAGGATCACAAGTTCCTTCGGCATGGGAAGGTGTGGAAAATAAAACACTAAAGTATGTCAGGATTTAGGATGAAATGGGAGTAGTAGGAATAAATGTAAAACTATCAGAGGCAAGAATCTGGAGTATCAGATGGTGCATCAACAATCTGCACAATCACAAAGGCTGTGTTGTGTGTGGATGATTGTTGCTAAAGTGTGGCTTGGAAGTAAGCAGTTAGGGAGGTAGTGAATAAATGCAGGAAAGAGGGGAAAGAAGAATCACTGAGAAGAGGAATGCTATAGAGAATAGTATCAAAGGAAAATATCAGAGGGTTGTAGGATGGAAAAAAGCTGTTCAGGAAAATCAGACAATGGATAATCCGGGTAGGAATATCAACAATTTAGGAAAAGGTAGGTTGTTATGTACCATAGAGATGACATGTTAAGTTGCAGACAGGCACAATTAAGACACCTGCACAAAGCTTTTGACCACAGCCTTTGTCAGAAGAAGAAAAACACACACCATTCATTCACACAAGCAAGCTCACCATTTGCACATATGACTGCCAGTTCTGGCAGCTTGGGCCGGAATGCAGCTATCACTTAGGATGGAAGCAGCAATGTGGAGGTACAGGGAAGGGGAAGGGATAGCATTGTACAGTTGGGGGTAGGGTGGGATGGGGGGAGAGGAGCACTGTGGTGGGGTGTGCAGGGACTAGAATACCAACATGTGTATTGTCAGGAGGTTGTGGGGCAAGGTGGGAAAAAGTGAAAAAAGAAGAGAAGTGGGGAAGGATGGTTAGGTGTGTTGGCAGAGGGCAGCAAACAAATGGTGTGGGAGATGAGAAGTGAAGGTGATTGGACAGGGGGTGGAAACTTTTGTGTGGAGGGTGTGTAGCAGTATGTTGTAGGTTGAAGGTTGAGGCTAAGGTAATTACAGGAGCAGAAAATGCGTTGTAAGGTTAACTTCCATCTGCAGAGTTCAGAAAAGATGGTGGTGGAGGGGAGGATCCAGATGGCTTGGATATTGAAGTAGGTTTATCCTACCCCATCAAGGGTGAGGCCACCTATGAAAGCAGCCTGGTAAATACCTGTTCCACTGAAATCATTGCACAGCTTTTTTGTATTAGTATGACTACATACAAGCGGTTCACCAGGCTGAACAGCCACCACCAACCTGTGGTCAAGACCAAGGTAGGCCACCTTGTGGCACATTATGCAGGTTAATATATCATGCCTGATTTCAATGGCTGCTTCACTACCTGAGCCAGTGGACCCTATTCCCTAACACCAGCTTTTCTGAATGTTGCAGATGGGAGTTATCTTTACAACACCTTTTTCACTTGGGTAACATACTGTCCCCACACTCTCCACCCAATATTTTCCACACCCTCTGTCCTGTTACCTCCTCCTCATTCTCATCTCGCACCCTCTTTGTTTGCCACCATGACACTGCACCTGTTGGCATTCTAGTTCCTGTACACACTGCTAGACAGCACCCCTCTCTCCCCATACACATACACTGCTATACCTTCCCCATCCCTGCTCCCTACAGACTGCTGCTTCCATCCTGTGTCATAGTTGCATTCTGGCCCAACCTGCTGGAATTATTCAAGTGTGAAGTGTGCTGGCTTATGTGAATGAATGGTGTGTGTGTGTGTGTGTGTGTGTGTGTGTGTGTGTGTGTGTGTGTGTGTGTTCTGACGAAGGCTGTTTCCAAAAGCCCAAAAGCTTTTTGTGTCTTTTAATTGTACCTATCTGCAACTTAATTTGTCATCTTTACGGTAAGTAGCAATCTATAATTTCCTACAGTGATCATATTCTTGCTTGAACTTTCCATTGTCTGAAAATGTTGGAACATTATATCCTCCAAGGTTTAGTGCTTGACCATTCCTAACATTTATCTGCATAAATGATTTACCCGAGACACTGTAGGACTTCTCAAAAACTGTGGTGTTTGCTAATTACTCAAATAAACTGATAAAAGGCACATCATATATCACTGAACAACCTTGTCACTAGTTGACAACAAACAACTGTACTTGTGATGATATAAATACTAATGTGTCTCAGTCGCAAACAAAAATAACTGAAAAATTACAGAACTTAATATCAGTGAGCACACACTAGATGAAGATACCTACATATGTGGTGTTCCCAGGCATCCGCATGGGCATCATACTGAAATAGCACCAGTGTGTGTATGTTGAAAAGAAACCTTAATTTTGCCTGCTTTGCATTTACAAATATCTTTGTGTTGTTTCACATGATCACTATCATTAAAAAAATACTTAGTATACTTTAGTATGATGTGAAAATATTGTATTAAGTTAATAGTTGGTCATCTTGAGGGAGCAAAAGATTCTTGTTCTTACTGATGAATGTACTCCATAATGGGATGTGTGATTTATAATCAGAATGAACTGTGCAGTTGCAAACACAACTCTTCAGGTAAATATAATATAGATACAGAATATTCATCCCTATCCATGGTTCAGAATGGAGTTTTGTATTTGGATGCAAAAGTGTAACATTTTCCCAGTGGATATCAGACAGGACATTAAATAATCACAACTATTATAAAACCTTTTTAATCCTCCTTTGTTTTATACCGATTTTAAAATGAGCTGTATTAATTCTACTAGACTGTTAATGTTCATATTACACAGATTTTGACTTTGCCAGTATGACACAAAAATGTGCTACATAAATGCTTAATTTCAAGTTTTAAAAAAAGCAACCTGTAGTATTGTACAAGTAGGAGCAATGTATTTTATTCCAAAGAAACTGCTCTTCTAGTTTGTATATAAAGTAATCCAATAGCAGCTATAATTATTGGTGTCAGTGAATTAGCATTAGTCTTCATTTGTCGTTAGTATGTTTTGCAGAAGATTCTTGCAGTTTCTTCTTTGGGCTAGTAATGTATATCTTGACATGTTTCTTGTCTTTGAAGACTTTCCTTCCTGTTACCTAATGTATGTGTTATTGATGCATAACTGACATTAATGAAAACACAGATCAGTTACTTTAACTGAAATGTATAATTTTGAGTCACATTTTAATTAGGTACTTGATTTTATGTCATTTTCTTGTCACAGTAATAGGAAATTATTTTCTGTTGATATTCCATTTAAGAATTTTTTCATGTACTGATACAGTGCATATACTGCATGTGAAGTGATATTAATGAATTTCATCACCATCATTTCTTAAAGTATGATTTTATTTCTCCATGTTTTTCTTTGTTACAGTTATGTGTTCCTGAATTTCATCCTCAGATAATTAAGGAGGAGGTGAGTCACAAATACATGTTAATGACTATTAATGCATTCTTTTCCTCAGGAATCTAACTACCTCTGGTCGAGTTTTTACCGCAGTGTACAAGTAGTGCTTTGAAACTAAGAGGAAAGGAGGAGTATTCTTAGACAGAACTAAGTTCAGCTACATGTGAAATGTTTTTTATGCAGTGTAGTGAAGACTTGATGGAATTCAAATTTCCATCATTTATACATTCTCAGTAAATGAGACATTAGAACTCAGGGCAGATTACAGACAAATGTGCAGTCACAAAAAAACTGCAAAATGCAGTAGGCCCTAGTTTGATATTGGCTTACACAGCTATTTTTTTACTTAGGATTATGTATGAGATGTGCTGGAGAACAACGAAACCCTAGTATTTAAAGAGTTGAACCCATGTTCAGCAATACACATTAGCCTTTGCTAAGTGTAACCTAATAGTGTGTATTCTTGGGGCAAGTCTCAGTGTTTTAAAGTATAAGTGCATATGGTGGAATTTAGTGTATTTGTAGTGGAAGGCAATAATCTTAAATCAACAGCACTCAGAATGGCATGAATGGCATTGTTAATGAGATAAAATTTGTAGTTGAAGCCTTCTGTTGGCCACCGGATTTAGCTGGAGAAGAAGCTGATAGCTTTAGACAGAACCTTTTTCCATAGCTCTGCAGTACATATGCAAGTCATGCTGTAACAGTTTGAAGATATTTTAATCATCCCATAATTGGTTGGGTAAAATCACAGTTTTAAATGTTTTATACTTGAAGATGGAGTTCCTTGGGATATTGACAGTGTAAGGTAGATGTATATGAGAAACAGAACCTACTTCACAAGAGGTACAAGACAGTGTAATCCATTTAGCCAGATGGTTACTGTTAAAGTTTGTACCAGAAGGGTAACACAAGTAACTTTCATTATCTATTATAGGAAATTACTGCCAGAGGGCTTGTCCTGAAGCCCCAATAAATTCAATACTAAGGCCGTGAGTATCTCAAACAATAGTGTCTAGAAATTAGGGAGTGGGAGAAACTGAAATAGAAGAAACAAAATATTTTGAGTTATCTCTTGAAATGTTTCCTTATAGAGGAAATTACAGACTGTTGACTTATTAAAGTAGGCATATCACTGCTGTTTGTGACACAATAAACATTATGAGAGCTTTTTAAATTCATCTCAAATTTCTGAAGACTCATGACAGATTAAGTCCCTGTAAAGTTGTTTATAGAATTTGTGAGTGAGTTATCTCTGATGTTGACCATAATTTACTGCAAATATCTTGAGGGACGGTATATTCCCTGTGATTAGGCAAGAATACAGATCTTATCTCCACATAAAGACAGGTCTAGAACTGATCCACAGCACAACTATCGTATCTCACTTAATATTTGATTGTAGAATAATGGAACATTCTCTGATTTCAGGCATATTGACGTATCTGGAGCAAAAGAGCCTCCTCTTTAGAAATCGGCATGAATTTCAAAAATATTGATCCCATGACGTTCAGCTCATGCTCGTCACACGATATCTCCGATGACTTTTACAAAGTATGAGAGGCTGATTCAGTAGGTCTTGATTTTTAAAAGACTTTAATTCAGTACGAACCTGACATCTAAAGAAAATACATTCATATGGAACATGAAGCAATGTCTGCAATTCATCCAAAAGATCCTGACAGACAGCACACTGTAGGTTATCATGTATGAATAGTTATTTAAAGATGCTGGAGTAGTAAATAGTGTGCTTCAGGAGAGAATGTTTGGACCACTGCTATTCATCTTGTACACTAATGGTTTGGGAAGTTGCGTTGTTTGAAATCCCAGGCTTTTCGAGATACTGCAATTATTCAAGAGAGATGACTGCCTGGTAAAAATTCCATAAATATTCAGTCAGTTAAATCTTGGCAAAATATATACCTGGCACAGAGGCTGGAAAGTAGTGTTAACACAGAGACTGAAATGTTATGCAATTTATGAGAAGTGAAGTGAAGGTATCCTTTGACTACAGGATTTTAGTCACAGCTAGTCAGTTATGTCATACAATTACTTTAGAAGTAACCATGTGTGGAGATGAGACATGGAACCACCACATAGGCTTAGTTGTAGATCGTGATTCATGGTAAGGTATTGGGAAACTACAGTATGCATACAAATCAGCTTAGCTGAATATACCAAGTGTGGTGGCACAATAGTTAGCACACTGGTCTCGCATTCAGGATGAATGGTTCAAATCCCATATTTGTGCTAGTGGGCAAGATGACACATGAAGTGCCCAAAAGCAGCTGGTTGTAGGGCATCATGCTCATCCTCAGTCTCAGAGACTGAATCAATGAAGCCCTCCCAGTCAGAGAAATCCAAAAAGACCACCACTCCAAGAGCAAGGGAATTATGGTGGCACCCACACAACAGTTGCCTACAATTTCTGCTTCTGAGGATGTAGTGGAGATTCTGGCATCCACTGAGGACCTAGATCTCCCTCAAACACAGTGTATGTTGACCGCACAGGTACTCATCCGGTGGCAGCAGGTGACCCTGAGGTGTATACTGCCTTCCCAGTCTCATGATCACATTATCCTCCAATGGAATTGCGACGGTTTTTTTCCACCACTTGGCTGAGCTACAGTAACTTTTAGGCTTGACACCTACTTTCTGCATTGCCCTCTAGGAAACATGGTTCCTGGCAATGCAGGCTTCTGCCCTTCGCAGCTACAGAGGATACTACAAGAACTGTAGCGAATATAATAGGGTGTCTGGTGGAGTTTGCTTTTATGTTCTAAACTCAGTCAGTAGTGAAACTGTGCCCCTTCAAACCCCTCTTGAAGCTGTGGCTGCCAGTCATTTCCTGCATCGTCCTTGTTCTATCTGCAATGTATATCTTCCTCCAGATGATGCAGTACCCCTGAATGTATTGGCTGCTCTGATTCATCAACTCCCTAAATCTTTCCTACTTTTGGGAGATTTTAACACCCATAACCCCTTGTGGGGTGGCACCATGCTTACTGACTGAGGTAGAAATGTCGAAAATTTACTGTCCCAACTCGACCTCTACCTCTTAAATACAGACCTACACCCCCCCCCCCCCCCCCCCCATCCCACATTCACGTGGCACATGGCACCTATTCGGCCATTGGTCTCTCGGTCTGCAGTCCTGGCCTTTATCTATCCACTGTAGAGCACAGCACATTACGACCTGTGTGGTAGTGACCACTTCTCCATTTTCCTGTCACTACCCCGGTGCCATGCCCACAAATGCCTACCCAGATGGACTTTAAACAGGGCAGACTGTGTAGCCTTCACCTCTGCTGTCAGGGTTGAATCTCCGCCACATGACGCCATCCACATTTTGGTTGAGTAGGTCACTACAACAATCGTTTCTGCGGTGGAAAACGCGATTCGTCGTTGATTAGGGTGCCGCTGGTGAAAGCCAGTCTCTTGGTGGTTGCCGGAAGTCGCTGAGGCAATTAAAGAGCGTCTGCAAGCTCTGCAGTGACAAGCGACACCCATAACTAGAGCACCTCATAACCTTTAAGCAGCTCCATGCCAGTGTTCACCAGCTTATAAAAAGACGGAAACAAGAGTGTTGGGAGAGGTATGTCTTTACCATTGGGTATCATACATCACCTTCCCAAGTTTGGATGATGATCAGACTTGTTTTTGGGTACCAGGCCTCAACAAGTGTCCCTGGTGTTATCATCGATGGTGTGTTATCCACTGGTGCAAATGCGATTGCCGAGCCTGAGCATTGCAAATTACCCCGCAGCCTTTCGCACTCTCAAATGGCGGATAGAAGCGAAAGTTTTCTCATTCACTTCAAACCACAGTGAACCCTATAACGCCCCATTTACAGAATGGGAGCTCTTCAGTGCTCTGACACAACTCCTGGGCCAAATGGGATCCACAGTCAGATAATTAGATATCTCTCATTTGTTTGCAATCTACATCTCATCTTCTTCAACTGGATCTGTTGCAATGGTGTCTTTCCATCGCAATGGTGGGAGAGCACCATCATTCCAGCACTCAAAACTGCCAAAAACCCACTTGATGTTGATAGCTATCAGCCTCACTCACATTCTTTATAAGCTGCTGCAACATATGGTGTGTCGGCAGTTGGGTTGGGTCCTGAAGTCACGTGACCTACTGGCTCCATGCTAGGATGGCTTTTGCCAGGGCTGCCTATCATTGATAATCTTATGTCCCTCGAGTCTGCCATCCAAACAGCATTTTCCGGATGCCAACACCTAGTTACTGCCTTTTTTATTTACGAAAAGCGTATGACATGACCTGGCGACATCATATTCTTGTCACATTGAATGAGTGGGGCCTCCACAGCCCACTTCAGATTTTTATCCAAAACTTCCTGTCGCTCCGTTACATTCCATATCCAAGTTGGTGCCTCCCATAGTTCCATCCATATCCAGGAGAATGGAGTCCCACAGGGCTTTGTATTGAGTGTCAGTCTATTTTTAGTGGCCATTAACGACCTAGTGGCAGCTGTGGGGTCATCCATTTCACCTTCGCTGTATGCAGACGACTTCTGTATTTCGTACTGCTTCTCCAGTACTGGTTTTGCTGATTGATGAGTACAGGGAGCCATCCATAAGGCACAGTCATGGGCTGTAGCCCACGGCTTCCAGTTTTCAGCTGCAAAGTCGTGTGTTATGCATTTCTGTTAATGTCGTACTGTTCAACCGAAACCAGAACTTTACCTTAATGACAATCCACTCGTTGTTGTGGAGACATATCAATTCTTAGAACTGCTTTTTGATGCCCGATTGACTTGGTTACCTCACCTTTGTTGGCTTAAGCAGAAGTGCTGGCAACATCTCAATGCCTGAGCAGCAGCAGCTAGGGTGCAGATTGCTCTACGCTGCTGCAGCTCTACAGAGCCCTTGTTGAATCCAGCCTTGAATATGGGAGTCTGGTTTATGGTTCTGCAGCACCTTCAGCATTGTGTTTACTCGACACAGTGCACCACTGTGGTGTTGGACTAGTGACGGGAGCTTTTAGGATGAGTCTGGTGACAAGTTTCATAGTGGAGGCTGGAGTCCCTCCATTGAAGAACGACTCACCAGTGATGTTGCACACGTTCGTAATTCTCCTGCATATCTGAATTTTACCGTCTCCTTTTCCCACCCTTAGCGGTTCATCTCCCGCATCGGCGGCCCAATTGAGGGCTTACAATTGCAGTTCACATCTGATCTCTTCTGTCTGAACTGGAGTCCTTACCTTTACCACCTATCCTCGAGGTCCACTCACGCACGTCTCCATTGTTGACAAACAGTTACAGGTTTGTGTTCACAGGTGATTATCACTTCAAAAGACCCTTAACAAACACAATCATCACAACTTTTTCACATAATTATCAATACTTCCTGGCACCAAAACACCAAAAAAGGCAATAAAAAGATAAGTATATTTGCTCATTCTTGTGACAACTATGGGACTTTGTTCATCTTCTCATAATTGGTTTGCTCTTTGTTATATTTGTTTTAACATGGCCATGCAAAGAAAAGCTCTATTATATATTATAGTAGCTCATCAATAGTTTTTAATCATGTGTAATGTATTTCATTCTATTTGTGCTTATCTTTGTACTTTTTGATTCATATTGCATGCATATGTCAGTGTATGAGCACACAACTCGGAGCCATCATCTCTGCCAGTAGATATTTATTCTGTAATATAGTGCCACTCAAGCAAAGGGTTGTGATGTGGCAAAGTGCAATATGTATTATTCAAATTGTTTGTACTTACATTCAGTGTGTATTTGCTATGAATAGGCACGAAACCAAGTGCAGCTAAATACTGTGTATAAATTGAAAAATTTACACTCAGAATGTATTTGTCATCGATACCATGAGGCAGTGCAGTGTTAGTATATGAAACGAAGTTTTTGTTAAATAAAATTTTCTGTACCATCAACTAAATTTCCATTATTTCTGCATGCACCACAAATATTCAATTTAGTTGCACATATCTAAGATTATATTCATGTAACACACCTGACTACGAACTTGTAGTGGCCTGAAAAGTAGTTGATGGTGTTAGCTACACATCTATAACCTTCTACTGGTGGTTGACTAAGTTGATATGAGTTAAGTACCAGTTTGCATTCCCACTGAACATGTGCGCACTAATAGAGCCATCTAAAAGAGACAATTGCTCAATTAAATTACAAGGTCACCACCAGTCCAAGCCCTTCCTAATATATGAGAAAAGACTGAACTGGAAATTAAAGTACTTGTTTAAAAGAAAAGTTAATCAAATACCAACTGTAGTGAGCGAGATAAAATTGGTGAGTTTGTTGTTGTTAAGTGAACTCAAAAATTGGTCAACAGCTGGTGTTTGTGCAGCATTTAAAAGCAAGCTAATATTATAAAGAACAGAGACATGAAACACATTAACTTGCAAATCAAACAGTTATTTGGTGGGATGTAAATGAAGTAGTAGTAAATAATAATAATAATAATGCCTCCCGTTGGGTAGACTGCCCGCCTGGTGCAAATTTTTAGATTTGACGCCACATCGGCGACTTGCGTGTTGATGGGGATGAAATGATGATGACTAGGACAACACAACGCCCAGTCCCTGAGTGGAGAAAATCTCCAACCCAGCCGGGAATTGAACCTGGGCACTCAGGATTGACAGTCTGTCACGCTGACCACTCGGCTACTGGGGACGGACTGTAAATGAAGTAACAGGGCACACAATATGAGCATTTACTAAACACATTTATTCCCAGATAGCCACAAGGAATTGTGGGTGGCAATCCTATCAGAATACTTAAATGGTGCCTGAACATGAAGTAAATTAATCTGATTTGATAAATTGAACTTACGATGCACATTTTAACTAGAGGTACATGAGGGAAAAAAAGGAAAAGAAACAAGAAACACAACTTCATTCATCCAGTCTAGTTTGAAATGAAAAAAAAAAGTTAAATGGAACAAACCACAATCATTATGTCAAAGCACTAATCACAAAGAGATCTATGCACATTGAAACATCTCATTATCATAGATACCCAATGTCGAATTTGCGCACACGACATACAATGGACCAAATTTACCAGACGGCAGGCTATCACATATTTGACCATTCTCAATAGAAATAAAAGGTGATGAGAAATGTGTAGAATCAATGAGGGAACATGATTACGAGAATGAACAGTTTATGAATGACCATGAATAGGTACCGAGATCAGCAGGGTGGAATATCCCAGTGGTTCAAGGAACATGTGGTCCCCAATAAACAAAGGCAGTTACCAAGGGCACCCACAAAACACAAAAATGCTATAGCACGCAAAGTCATAATAATCCTCACCATTCTCAACAGTTAAAAGCACCCTGCCTCAGCCTAACCATATTCTGTGGAGTGCACATGACACTAGAATTTCCAAAAGAGCAAAATAAAATTCCAACCATGGATAAAATAATACACTCGGAGGGGGGGGAGAAGAGAAATGCCTCTTTGTCCATGTAAAATATACCTGAGCTAATAAACACAGAACAAAGCCCAAAAGACACATGAAAACTCATTCCTTTGCACTCTATCACACACACGAAGTTAACTTAAAGGAAGGACTTAAGTACACATCTGGATTACACATGAGAAATAAATGGATCGCAAAGTATTGACATAATGATGCAAATCACAAGTTGCTTACATTTAATACGGAATTTTCATCAAGTCCACTACTCAGTCCTTCTGAGAGAGTTTATAGAAATATTCAGGCTGATCAAAGTCTGAGATTAATTAATGAACTATTATAATAATTGCAAACTTAAAACAGTTTCTTTTAGAGATTTTTCGTTTGCCCTGGTCATCTACTGTGAGGGTGAAAATTGTGCAGCATTGAGATTTCTAGGAACAAACAAAATTGTTTGCCTTATCAGTAATTGTTTAGTAAAAGCAGTGGATACTCTGCCTAAAGTGAAGATAATTGGCACAGCATTGCTCAAGGCCTGTAACACAATACTTCACCTAAGCATTAACCAATAGAACGTTGCCTCAAGCCAAATCAGTCAGTAGTCAAGGAAATAAACAAATTAAGAGGATATTCCTGTGTAACATAAACTTCAAAACAACCTTAAATTTACAGAATTTTTGTTGCAGGCCATGCTGCATGAAATGTTCTGACAGCAGAAGGTATTCTGTTAGAAACTTAGGTCCATTTCTTCGCAGTGGTAGTTTTTTAAAAAATGATTCTCAAACCAAAAATTCAAATAGAGAGCAAATAATGATTTTAGATTCAACTGGAATATAATGAGTGCTGTTATATGTCAAATATTTATTTCCTTTTGTTCTCCTACCACAAATGAAAATTCTCGAAATAGGCAACTAATGTTAGAAAAAGTCAACTGAATCTTAGCTTTATGTATGTACTCTCTTTCATACATTTATTCTTTCTTTGGAAGGTATTATATACTCAAATTGCTGATATTGCAAAAGTGCTAATTAAAAGGAAAAGTACTGTTGCATTGTAAGTGGTTAGGTTTTTCTTTTAACTTGCAAAATTAACACAATGACAACTTCACACCCAGTGTGGACATAACTAAAATATATTGTTACGTAGTCTTTCACAAAATGTGCATTGTGTATTTCTCATCTGAATGTTGTCAACAGTCTACTTTTTGATAAAGTGGCAGTTAGAAATATTTCCCAATGGAAATGTGAAAGTTGGAACGATGACAATCTGTGATAATGTTTGGAAATGGTGACAAATTATTGATCCATGAAATAATTGCTTATGCTTATATATTTTATTTTATTGAGTAGTGCAAGTGACTCATCGATAGTTACAAACACACTTCTCATTCATACTAACCATCACCTATATACGTACTCTACAAACCACTGTGAAGTGTACGGCAAAGGGTACCAATTATTAGGACTTGTTGTCATTCCATTGGCACATGGAAAGGCAGGGAAATGGTTGTTTAAACTCCTCTGTGTTCACTGTAATTAGTGTAACCTTGTTTTCATGGCCCTTGCAGGAGAGAGAAGTAAGATTCATCACCTAAAGTTGATTTTCCAAACTTTGTAAATAGAATTCACATTTTACATTCAAGTGTGTGCCAGTGTAGTTCCATCATTCACATTGCACTCTCCCTTGAGGTCAGACAAAAATGTGACTACTTTTGCTTTACTTTTTAGTCATTGAATGTCCTCTGGTGTCCCATGCACTTCAGCAACAATCGAGCATGGGTTTTACAAGTGGTTTGCAAGCAATCTTCTTTTTAGACTGACTTCATTTTCCCAGTCTCACTGATGCAGATAGGAAACATATGATTAATAGCTGTCTGCTCCTACTGTGGTCAGTAGATACCAATAGGGCATAGTCCACATCTCAAATGAGCCCCTGGATAATGTGTAGTTCTGATGTGGGTCTTCTCTTCTGAGTAGATTGCTCTTTGCCTGAGGGAACTGCCACACTTCGTCCATTGGGGCACCACATAAGTGTGGAGCATGTAGGAAGATTTTTCCCAGTCACAACATGATGAAGTGAATTACATTCATTTGGGCACCCTATCAACGAAAGTAAACACCTCATACTTGTTGTTAAGGTGTATATGGATAAATTTACAACCAGTCCTCACACTCACTTTCCATCCAGAGATTTGCTGTTCCACCACTGGCACCTATTTACTCACAGGTGAATGTGAATCAGCATCACAAAGTGCGTGGTTCTCAGGTTTTCTAGTGACACCATGCTTCAGAGGTGCCATAATCATTGCCACAGAGATCTGATAACTGCAGAAGCTTGAAGCCTGTTGACCACATCAAATAGATCATGTAGCACTTTGCAGACATTGGGCAATTTCCCCAGCATCTCCACAAAACTATGCAACTGACATCACCCAGTAATAACGAATAGGGACATGAAAACTTCTAAAGACTGGCTGAAGTAAGTATAGTAAATGCTTCACACAAGTAAAGTGCTTGTGCCAGCTGTAAGTTACTTGGGTGATAGTTTCTACTGTGGAAGGTGACCTATTATGGCCCGAAGTTTTCTGCTGTTGTGACATTGTTCGATTCAGGAGGTAGTGGCAATTATGACATAGTGAAGCTATACATCATACTTTCCTGTTATTGCATAGCAGTCCAACCTATTCTCCATCTCTTGGGCGAGGACACCTTCGTGGGTGTATTTTCCACCATTCACTATGCAGTGTCACTTTCTGCATTGTTGATGACCATGGACATCCTTGCACCTGATGTCCAGCATGGTAGCCAGTCTCTTGTGGTGGGGCCACCATGTATCCTGTTGGTTATAGCCCCCTGATAACACGGGGGTTGCTTTGCTTTGCTGATGCCTGTGTTGTTAATTCCCCACATATGTCAAGGAGTACATGCCCATGCCCCTGGAGCATCAAGACTCCCGGCAATGGCCATCCTACCAGGTGGCCTTTGCTGCGGCTGGGTGGCGGCAGAGGGGAGGAGTGTATGGCATCAGGGTGGATGACACATGACGAAGTGTAGTCCATCATCTCTTGCTGGTGGTGAAACACCAGCAGTCTCTAAGTGTTTACGAGCTCAATTCAGTGCCCAGAAACATGACCCCAAATCGTAACCCTTCCTGGCCACACCATGGGAGGAACATCAGGCTAAGGATGGCAGCAGATTTTATTCGGCCCGGTATCTTGTATTTTCGAGAGTTTGAGAGCTGATGGGGAATCTTTCATGACAACGAAGCCTCAGTTTTTTGCTGAGCGTTTAGAGGACCAGTTTGGGGAGGTGGAGGGCTTGTCCAAAATTAGATCTGGCTCAGTCTTGATCAAAAAAGCATCCTCTGCCTAATCATGGGCATTACTCGCTTGTGACAAGCTGGGGATGTTTTGTAACCATCATGCCCTGTAAGAGCTTAAATTTGGTCCATGGTATCATATTTCACAGGGACCTTTTTTTGCAGTCTGACGATGAGCTGCTCGCTAGTCTAGAATGACTAGGTGTACATTTCATCTGGCATGTCCAGTGGGGTCTGAGGGATAATAAAGTTGGCACTGGTGCCTTCATCTTGGCCTCTGAGGGTGATACATTGCCCGAGAAGGTCAAGGTGATGGTCTACCACTGTGATATAAAGCCCTATATCCCTCCCCTGACGCGGTGCTTTAAGTGCTGGAAATTCAGCCGTGTGTCTTTTTGCTGTACTTCCAGCATCACATGTCGAGATTGTGGACGCCCATCACATCCCAATACTCCATGTACTCCACCTCCTATCTGTGTCAACTGTGGAGAGCACCATTTGCCTTGCTCGACAGACTGCAGGATTCTCCAGAAAGAAAGGAAAATCATGGGGTACAAGACCCTGGACCGACTGACCTACACTGAGTCTAAGAGAAAATTTGAACGCCTGCATCCTGTGGCTTTGACATCATCTTAAGCCACCGCTACAACAGTTCTGGCTCCATCAGCTCTGCCTACCCCAGTCACCTCTCAGAGCCGGAAGACTACACCTGCACCATTGATGGTGGGGGGGGGGGGGTTTCTCGTGCACCACGTGCTTTGGGAGCAACCCCCCCCCCCTCCCAACCATTGGGGACATCCATCTCCATTTCTAAGCCAGAGAAGCGTAAGTCTTCTTCAGCTACTCTCCCTAGGAAGGGTCCCTTGGATCACCCCCTTCCCAGGTTTCTACTTGTGAGAAAGATGACACTTCTGTATTTCGTACTGCTGCTCCAGTATTGGTATTGCTGAGTGTCACCTACAGGAAGCTATCCAGAAGGCACAGTCATGGGCTGTAGCCCACGGCTTCCAGTTTTCAGCAACAGTTGTGTGTCATGCACTTCCGTCCATTTTGTACCATTCATCCGGACCTAGGATTTTACCTTCATTATGATTCTTAGGACTGGTTTTAGACACCCGATTGGCTTGGCTTCCTCATCTTCGTCATCTTAAGCAGAAGTGCTGGCAGCACCTCAATGCCCTCCATTGCCTGAGCAACACCAAAACTCGCCAAGAGTGGGGTTACCTTGAGGGAAGATCTGATGCGCAAAAGACTAAAAGTTTTGAACGCTGCGATCACACAGTTCGGCCTTCAAAATGTATGGACCCAGGATGGCAGGATCGTAGTCAAGACGGAAGGAGGGAGGAAAACGGTGACGAACATGTTCGAACTGAAAGACTGAGCGAAATCTCGCGAGACACAAAGTCTCATATTGTAATCTGTCTAATATAAGTTAATTTTTATTCTTTCTTTTCATTTTTTTAGCTTAAATACTGCACCGTTATTTCTATAAGTACCATAAGTACTCTGTTTAAAATCAGTCAATTGTTTCACAAAAATATTGTTTCTTTATTTGTCTATCATAAGTGCTCATGTATATTCATATTGTCAGTTAAATGGGAATTAACATTCTCCATTAACAGGAATCTCCTTACAACCGCCTTTCTATATCTGTTATTTTCATCTTCGCCACTACCACTACTACTACTATTATCTTTTTCGTAACCACTACTGCCACTTTCCATCTTTCTTTTCGCTCCCTTCTTCGATACTTCCAGCGTGTTTTTCACCTTTAGTTCACAGATGCTTGAGTCAGTCACGACCTTGGACACCTGTAAACATGTCTTCCCCCGCGAAATCCAGCTTTTGTCCCTCTTCCGGCCAGCAGGTAAACGGAGCGCGCTCGGTCCTACATGCGGCCACAATGGGACGGACCGGTTCCGGCGGCGGGCTCTTTGTGGCGAACGCGTAGTCGCTAACGGCTCACTTCGACGAGTTCTGTGACCTGTTCTGCCAATCGCTGTTCCACATTATCCTCGTCTCTGAAACTTGGTTGAAACCAAACATTTCTTCCGACCCTATCCGAATCGCTGGTTACTCTCTCCTAAGGGCAGATCGTGAAACACGACGCGGGGGTGGTGTGGGTGCCTGATCTGACACTTACTGTACTATGCACATCAGATGCAAAGGGCGAAGGATAAGTAGAGTTCTTGTTTTTAGAAATAAATACATCAAATCAGAAACTGCTAATTGGAGTAATCTATAAACCTCCAAACGTCGGTGCCATGTCCTCCTTTCAGTCTGCCCTGTTCTCACTCGTGACACAGTATGAACACATAATCATTATGGGCGACACAAACATCGACTTACAGCTAAAATCTCCCTCTGCCGAAAAACTAAGGCGACTGTTCCACTCCAATGATATGAGTTTAACACCACTGGACCCAGCTCATCACACGCCACACAGCCACACACTCATAGATATAATAGCAACAAAGCGACCAGATAAAATAATCCGCGCCAATCAGACATCCGCTCCGGGACTCTCTGCTCATGACGTGATATTCTTAAATACTCAGTGCATACTACCAAAGAAAAATCTCACCTGGTAACCTACAGAAACTTAAAAAATGTTAACCATGATGCTCTTCAAAAGGATTGCTCAGACATCCCTTGGCATGATATAAGCAATGAACCGACTTTAGACGGAAAAATTCGGCAATTATGTAGCAAAATTATTGCACTGTATGATAAACATGGTCTTCAACGCATTGTCAAGGTAAAGAGAGCTCCTGCTCCGTGGCTAACCACTGCATTACGCCAGTTAATGAATAAACGTGATGCTGCACACAGGGCCTTCAAGCGTAACCCAACTCCCAAGGCGTATGAAGCTTATAGGAAACTCCGAAACAGAACGAAGCAAAGCGTGAGGAATGCCAAAATCAGACATGCCTGCTCTGTCGTATGTGGCATATCAAAACCTGCTGCACTGTGGAAAAAGCTGCGCAGTTGCGGTATAGGGAAGTGAAGATATGACGTTGTTTATCAAACGTCTGCAGAAGAATTAAACGATTTCTTCTCAACAGCTGTAATCTGCCACGCAGTGACAAATTACCAGCCCCAAGATATCAATCTCTCGGGAGACAAGTTTTTCCTAAAACATGTTACTACCGGCACAGTACACAAGGCAATTATGAGAATCTCTTCCGAGGCAGTAGGAAATGATGGAGTGAGCATTGGCATGATTAAAAACGTCGTAGACACTATTATTCCTGTTATCACAGACATCTTCAACCTGTCTCTTGTCAGTAGTATATATCCTACTGAGTGGAAGCAAAGTTTAATCCAGCCTATACCCAAGACTGACAACCCTAAGTCGCCAGGTGACTACAGGCCGATCAGCATACTACCTGCAATATCTAAAGCCCTAGAATACATCGTCCATGAACAGCTGACGGATTACCTCAAAACTCATAACATCCATGATGAATATCAGTCAGGCTTTCGAAAGCACCATAGTACAGCAACTGCATTAATCAAAGTAACTGATGACATTAAACATGCTATGGACAGACGTGAAGCTACTATCCTAACACTGTTTGACTTTAGCAAGGCTTTTGACACAGTTGACTTCAATATATTACTAATTAAAATGAAACAGCTGAATTTCTCAATCAGCGCAATACACTGGTTCGACAGCTACCTCAAAAACAGAAGTCAACAAGTCGTTTGTGGGTCGGAAAAGTCATCATGGAAAAGCGTGCACTCTGGAGTTCCCCAAGGCTCCGTCCTTGGTCCACTACTCTTCTCACTGTACATTAATGATATTTCTTCAGTGATTCACTCCTGCAGCTACCATCTATATGCTGACGACATCCAACTGTACATAAGTGCAAGCCCCAAAAACATTGCTGGCGCAGTAGCGAGTATGAACGCAGATCTTTGCTCTGTTTCTCGATGGGCACAGAACCTAAGTCTGAAACTAAACCCCAAGAAATCCCAGGTCACACTTATATCTCATCCAAAGTTAATCAGCCGGTACTTTCACAAAACGGTCCCTCAATGGTACCCAACTACCATACCAAAAAACAGTAAAAGACCTTGGAATAATCTTGGATGAACACCTAAACTGGGAAGAGCAAACAGTCACAGCTTGCCGGAAATCGCTCTTTTCCCTACATGCAATTCAAAAATTTAGAAAAATATTTCCAACCCATGTTAAACAAAAATTAGTCCAAACACTAGTCTTGCCTAATCTTTACTACTGCGATGTAGTTCAACACGGGACAAATAGTGAAAATTCTAGATGCCTCGAGCTAGTGATGAATGCTTGCGTTAGATACGTGTGCAATGTTCGGTTGTATGATCATATCAGTCCTTCATACTCCCAGCTAGGTTGGATACGCCCACATAAGGCACGCGATCTCCACACGATGTGCTTACTTCATCGATTTCTTAGCCACTGGTGCCCCCAATACTTATCTTCTCACATTAAACACCTATCATCATTCCACAATCGCAATACCAGATCGGATACGTCTATCATCTTGGCTGTACCTTTACATAACACAAAATCTTTCTCCGTGTCATTCTCCATCTCAGCCATATGACTATGGAACGCACTCCGCTGTGATCTGCGTCTTATCCAGAACTACTCAACATTCAAGAGGGAACTCAAAACTTACATATTAGGGACGGTATAGCCACCATTGTTATGCCCCTCCCATCTTTTTCTTTCTCCTCTCCATCACAGCTTCGAATTTTACCATTATTTTTCTCTTCCTCTAACCTCTCTACCTCTTATATATCTCTTTCACCCCATTCTATCGTCTTATGTCTGTGCTCGATGAGAATAACTCACAAGCTGCAAGAATATAACGAGAAAATTCCCAACTAACAATGGGACTGACATTCACAAAAGAAAAGTATGTTTACTTTCATATACATAGTCACTATTATTATTATTATTATTATTATTATTATTATTATTATCATTATTAATCTTGATTGTTGTAATTATTTTTATTGTTATAATTATCATTGTACTACTGTTATAATCTCATTTTTTTGTTTAACATCAATACTGCATAATACGTTAAATGTCCTTAATGTTATTTGGAAACTGTAACTCATTCAATCTGATTATGCCTGGTTAGGTGTAAGAGAGGGCCTGAAGGCCCTAATCTTGCCAGGTAAAATAAATGCATAAATAAATAAAATAAATAAAATAAATAAATAAATTGGGGTGCAGGTTGTTCTACGCTCCTGCGGCTCTACAGAGCCCCTTTTCCAATCCTGAATTTACTATTGGAGTATGGTTTACTGTTCGGCAGTGCCCTCAACATTGCATTTACTTGTCTCTGTGCACCAAAGTGGGGTTCGAATAGCGATAGCATATTTTAGGACGAGTCCAGTGACCAGCGGACTGATTGAGGCTGGGGTCCCTCCATTGGAAATCATATGTGCACAACTGCTGGCAAGTTGCGTAGCACACATTTGTAGTTCTCCTGAGCATCTGAATTACCATCTCCATTTTCCTGCCAGTGGCAGTCCATCTCCCGCATCGACAATCCAGTTTGGGGCTAATGATTGTGGTTTGCTTGCAGTCCCTTATCTCTGAACTGGAGTCCTTGCCTTTACCACTTTTACTTGCTGTCTGTGTACGTATGCATCCATAGTGTATGCCTTGGCCGCAGCCTCATCTGGACCTTTTACATGGCCCTTATGACTCTGTTAACCCTGCAGCTCTCCACTGTTACTTCTCCCGATTCTTTACGTGTTCCGGAATATGAAGTGGTTTACACTGACAGCTCGATGGCTAATGGTGACGTTGGCTTTGCCTATGTTCACGGTGGCCATATTGAACAGCATTCCTCACCTGATGGCTGCCGTGTATTCACTGCAGAGCTGGTGGCTATATCTTGTGCACTTCCGTATCTCCATTAATGCCCTGGGGAGTCTTTTCTTTTATGTACCGACTCCTTGAGCAGCCTGGAAACTGTCTACCAGTGCTACCCTCATCATCCTTTCATAGTGTTCATCCAGGAGTCCATCTATCCCCTGGAATGGTCCATTCGTTCAGTGGTGTTCGTCTGGACCCCTGGTCATGTCAGAATCCCAGGAAACGAACTTGCTGACAGGCTGGCCATACAGGCTACACGGAAACCACTTCTGGAGATGGGCATCCCCACAACTGACCTGCGTTTGTTATTACACCTCAAGGTTTTTTAGCTTTGAGAGACGGAATGGCAAAATCTCAGTAGGCACAACAAACTGTGAGCAATTAATGGGACCATGAATGGGTGGAAGTCCTCAATGAGAGCATCTTGCAGGGACTCCGTGGTTCTGTGCTGGCTCTGCATTGGCCATGCCTGGGCAACCCAAGGCTACCTCCTGTTCCATGAAGACCCACCTCAGTGTCAGTGAGGCGCCTTGTTGATAGTGGCCCATATTCTGGTGCACTGTCCCACTTTGAGTACCCAGTGACGAAATCTTGGGTTACCAGACTCGTTGTCACTTATTTTATCTGACAATGCCTCATTGGCTGATTTAGTTTTACATTATATTCGTGAGGGTGGGTTTTATCTTTGGGTGTAAGTTTTAGCGCATGTTCTTTGTCCCTCCACCCTAGTGCTTTCAGGGTGGAGGTTTTAATGTGTTGCAGAGTGGCTGGCTTTTCCTTTTTATTTTCGTGGTCGGCCAGTTACTGTCATCTGCTTCCTTGTTTTATTCTCTTCTGTTGTTTTCTTGTCCTCTTTTGTTCATTGCCTTTCCTTTGTTCTCGTGATCTTTCATTTCTTTCTGTTTTGTGTTATATGTCTCATCTATTCTGTTCTTACACTTGTGGCATTGTTTTATTAGAAACAGGGGGCCGATGACCTCGTAGTTTGGTCCCTTTCCCCTTCTTTTAAACAAACCAACTAACCTACCAGATTCATACTTAATACAAATGTGTAACAACTTAAGCAAGGAAGACTTCTCCTTGTAATAACTGCCAAACTATGTTTGTCCGTCAACATTACATTGCTATAACAGAAAAAGTATCTCATGCTGATATTTTTGAGACTTCATTGTGATATTATGATATTATTGTTTGAACAGCTATTGCAGTAGTTACAGCCCTTAGTGGAGTGATAGCTTTTGTTATTGCGGCAGATAATTAGCAGACAGCATTGTCATCTGTGGTTTGACACAGAATTGACTTATTTTGTATTTCCTCTTTGCTCTTCAGTTTAAACTCATTATTTTATGCTGGTTCCGGTGGAGGTTCGAGTCCTTCCTCAGGCATGGGTCATTAGGATAATTTAGGTTAAGTAGTGTGTAAGCTTAGGGACTGATGACCTTAGCAGTTAAGTGCCATAGGATTTCACCCACATTTGAATATTACTTTATGCACGTTTATCAGACACAGTTCCATGTTCATTAACTCTTAGAGTATATGTTCAACATCTTTAGTATGGGTAGGTACTGTGATTGATGTGCTAAGATGCAAGCTGAGCTGGTGACTGTTCATTCTTAGCTCCAGGCAGTGTTGGCTTTGGTCACCCACCTTGAAGCTGCTGCCTATGGCCATCACTGCGAGATCTGAGAAATTTCCAGCATGTTCTACATGTACCTGAATGGTTCACTAATGTGTCTCTCATCCTTGGTCAGGTGGAAGGTCATTCCAAGGTGTGCCAGGCAGTCAATGACTTTTGAGGAGCCAATCAGAGGTTCTCCCCAGTCAATCTGACTGGCAGGTTTTGGGTGCGGTCTGTGGCTGAAGAAGTCCCCTGAGCCAAATGCAGTTGCCCACCCTGTTCCAGAAGAAGCTGTTTGGCTCTCAGTCTAGTTATTCACATAGGGTGGGATTACTGGTAGTTGGGGGCTCCAAAATTAGGTGTGTAATGTGGCTGCCTAGGGATACGGCTACCAAGTAGGGTAAGGAATCCAGTGTGCATTCTGGGAGGACTCATTCCAGAGTTGGAAAGAGTGCTTCCAGATGCCATGAACACAGGATGCAGCCAACTGCAGGTGTTGGCTCATGTCAGTACTAATGATGCTTGTTGCTTCAGATCAGAAGGTATTCTGTCTTGTTTCATGTGGCTAGCTTAAGTGGCAAAAACTGCCAGTCTTGCTTGCGAAATTATGGCGGATCTCACCATCTGTAGCATTGTTGACGGAACTGACTGTTGTCATTTGGTACAGAACTGAGTGGAGGATGTGAACCAGAAGCTCAGACTGTTCTGTGACCAGGTATGCTACAGATTCCTCGACTCGCACCATTGGTTGATGGGTTTTCAGATTCCACTTAATAGGTAAAGGGTAGATTGAAGTCACCATCAACTATAACTTTATGAGTGGTGTACCTATTTGAAATAAGACTCAAGTTTTTTTTTTAAAACTGTTCAGCAACTGTATGATGCAAGTCAGGGGTTTCGTGAAAGGAACCAATTATTAATTTATTTCGGTTGGCAAGCAAAGGAACTGTCTACTTCAATTTCTCTACGAGGTAAATACAACTGACAGCAATAAACACTCGATCACAAACTGTATTTAATCAATCCATTCTGAACATGGTTAGGTGCTTTGTAAAAATTTATGTCCTGCTTCAGTTAGTTTCCCATACCTGTAACGATATGAGCTTCAATGCTTTCTATTCGCACTTGGAGCGACACAGCTATGTCAATTTACAACTACAATACTGGTTATTGCTAGGTGTACCTTCTTGTGTTTGCCCTGCACTCTGTTAATTGAGGCCCTTTCTGTAGCTTCCCTGAGACCCACTAATCTAAATAATACCCAGTCCCCTCCACACTACCCTCGATATGTTGGCAAAAATACATGTTTAAAACTGACAGCAGGCACAAAATGTCAACAGAAATGGTACTGAATGCTTTCTCAGAAAATTATCTTGAACAGTTAGTTCAGCAGCCAACTTAAAATTTAAATGGCTGCTATTTCTTAGGAACAAATGATCCAGAGCAAATAGGGGGTATCATGATGGATACAGGGATTAGTGACCACACAGTTATAGCAAGTCCGAATACCATAACATCTGAAAACACTAAAAATAAATGCAAAGTACATATATTTAAAAAAGCAGATAAAAATACACTTGATGCTTTTCTAAGAGACAGTCTCCTCTCCTGATCAGACTACTTAAGCATAAACCAGATGTGTTTTGTATTCTGAGAAATAACATTAATGGCAGTTGGGAGATATATACCAAATAAATTGAACTTCAAAGCAAGGTGGTTTAATAGTTTTTCTAACAAAACCCTTTCTCAGAATCTGGCAAAAAAAAAACAGAGATTCTGGTTGTATTTAAGGTGCACCAGCAGCAAGATATGATAAATACCTTCACTATACAATAAAAATGGTGATGTTAGTGATGGCAGTGCTGCTGAAGCAGAGTTACTAAACAGTTTTACGAAATTCATTCACCAGTGACGATAAAGTAAATATTTCAGAATTCGAACCAGTGACTGTCAACATGAGTAACTTGGAAGTAGATATTCTCAGTCTAGTGAAGCAGCTTAAATCACATAATAAAGGCAAGTCCTCTTCCAGGTTGTATGTCAGTCAGGTTCCTTTCATAGTATGCTGATACAATAGCTCCATATTTAGCAATCATATACAACCATTCGCTCACCAACAGATCCACATCTAATGACTGGAAAGTTACACAAGTCACACAAATGCACAAGAAAGGAAATAGGGGTAATCCTCTGAATTACAGACTGATATAACAGACATCAATTATAGTTTGCAGTACGATTTTGTAACATATATCATGTTCAAACATTATGAATTACCCCAATGAAAATGATTTATTGACAGTCAATGGAGATTCAGAAAAGATCATTCTTGTGAGACACAACTGTGTCTTTAATCTCATGAATTAATGAGTGCTATTGACAGAGGATGTCAAATTGGTTCTATATTTTTAGTTTTCCAGAAGACTTTTGACACTGTTCTTCCCAAGCAACTTCTAATGAAATTGCATGCTTATGGACTATTGCCTCAGTTGTGTGGCTGGATTTGTGAGTTCCTGTCAGAAACGTCAAAAGTTGTAGTAATTGACGGAAAGTCATCAAGTAATACAGAAGTAATATCTGGCATTCCACAAGAAGGAACTGCAGGCCTCCACCTGCTTCTGACCTACATAAAGGAGACAATTTTGAGCAGCCCTCATTAGTTGTTTTGAGATTATACTTTCATTTGCCATTTTTAAAGTAATAAAATTACCAGAACTAATTGCAAAGTGAATTAGAAAAGATATCTGTATGATGCAAAAGTGGAAATTGACACTAAAGAATGAAAAGTGTGAAGTCATCCACATTAGTATTAAATTTCTGTCACAAAATTTCTGTTACATGATAAATCCACAAATCTGAAGGCTGTAAATCAACTAAATACTTAGGCATTACAATGAAACACAACTTAAATTGGAACGATCACATAAATAAAACTGTGATTTATTGGCAGAACACTTAGAAAGTGCAACATGTCTACTGTGCTGACACTACACTTGTCTACCCTATTTTGGAATGTTGCTATGTATTGTGGGATCTGCATCAGATGGGACATCCACTGGCTTAAGGAATAATGATTTTAATAATAAAATAAATCAGAGCTTGAACAGGAAGTTTAAGTGCTCACATTTCCCATGTGCCATTCAAGAGAGGAGCCATAGAGAAATAGCCCGAAGGTAGTTCAGTGAACCCTCTGCATGGCATTTAATTACAAACTACAGCATAATCTTGCAGAGGTAGATGTACACAGTTATTGAAGAAATCAACCTTATACAAGCAGAAAGAGCTGCAGCACACCACCCTCAACTCATCCTGGCCTTGTAATCTTATCTGCTGATACGGCTCCACCACAGGACTTGTTGTTGTTGTTGTTGTTGGTGTTGTTGTAAGAAATACAATGTCAAATATGTCCACCTATGAACCCTGACACAGTGGCCCCATTACAGAAATCCAGCAAAATCTCCAGTCCCTCCTCAAATCCCAGAACTTTGCTCTTGTGTCTGTCACTCTGCTCACTCCCATCATTCCTGTGTTCCTACCTCCTAAATGCTTCCTAAAGTCCATAAATCCAACTACCCAAGACATCCCCATTGTAAGTGCTTACTGTGCTTCCATAGGGAGAATCACTGCCCTTATGGACCAATACCTTTAGTCTGTTACTTGTAACATACACAACCATATAGACACCAACCATTATCTCCAAAACTCTCCACAGATGCTGTTCCTTTACTACCAAGCTGCTTGCTTATCACTGTGAATGCTGTATCCTATACACTAACATCTCCAATTCCCATGGCCTTGCTGCTATGGAACACTACCTTTCCAACTGTCTTGACTCCAAACCTACAACCTCCTTCCTGGTCACCATGACCAACTATGTCCTTACCCACAAATTAATTCTCGTTTGGAGGCATCTCCTACAAACAAATATATGGTACCACAATTGGTGTCTTTGTGGTACCATCGCATGCCAAACTATTAATCAGACATCTGAAGGAATCCTCCCAGCTACCCAGAATCCCACATCCCTCACCTAGATTAGATTCATTGACGGTATCTTTATGATATGAGGGTGGGATGCCCTATCCACATCCCTCCAAAACCTCAATAGCTTCTTACTCATTCATTTCATGTGATCTTCCTCAACCCATCAAGCCTTTTTTCTGTATGTTGATGTCTACATAAAGGATGGCTACATCAGTACCACCATCCTCCTCCTCCTCCTCCTCCCCCCCCCCCCCAACCACCAACGAGCCTCTACTATTTTTCATATGAAGTGGTCCCTGCCGTACATTGTAGCCACCAGTGGTTGTCACATCGGCAATGACTGACAGTTCCTCTCCAAACATACCAAGGGTCTCACTGACCTTTGCTGGGTTAAAGTTGTGTGAATCAAAGTTGGTGGGAAAACTGAGTTCTGTACCTGACATACATTAATTATTCATCCTCCAAAATAATGAATTACAAGTTAAATGACTATTAAATGAAACAAGACTCACAATTAATTTGGTTTATTCCATTAAACCATTGAAGAAAACATCTGATAAGCAATGATATTGTTCTAGTAAAATCTAGGTAAATCTGATCAGGGGTGTGGGGTCAGTTTCTAATAATCATGTCTATGAAGCAGTTGCAATCACAAAGTCGTACTACAATTGTGATGCTAGTAAAAAAGACAGGTAGTACTAAAGAAGTGAACCATCTGGCCACCTGTTAAACTAATATTGCCACATCCGATAAACCATGCCGACCCTGCATCTGCGTGGGACAACAGGCACAAGCGTAAGAAAGTACTAAAGAAGAGAATGTGCTGAACCTATGGTCAGAGCTGAGACCATGTCGGTCATTGAATCGGAAAGCAAGTATTTACAGCAAAGCTCAAAGTTATAAAATTTATAAAATGGCTGTATTGTCCCTGTCAGTTATCTCTTGGTTGTGTGTCGATTTCACCATAGTAAATTGTAGGTGGAGACTGAATTAGCTCCAGAATCAGTCACTGGTGGCACATCAAAGTCCCGTGATGCATTTGCTCTGGCGGTGTCACAGCCTGGCTCTGAGATCAAGATGAAGCAGAGTCAGCTCCCTATGAAGAAGTAATTTTGCAATGAATTCTCACTCAAAGGAAAACTCCCATTTTCGCTCTTCATTTGGACTGGCTGAGTTATGGATCTTCTGAGCACAGAAATGTTCATTAGGAAATGCTGTTACTCTTCCCTGGGCTATTCTCTGGACAATTAACCGTCTTTCATTCTGCTATTCACCGAGCTTCTTCAACTCCACTTTCGAAAGAAAAGTTTAACGACCAAATCAATTTACTCAAAATGATAGAAGTTAATAAAGAGTATAAACCTAGAATAGTAGATGACATTAAAAAAGCTACTAAGTTACTACTTTCTGCACCTCTATTACTGAATCCAACCCAAAAAACATTTCTCTATTCCTTTCATGGGGCCCATCTTCTATCAGATCCAATGCCTTCTTCGTCATAAATACAACTGCAATGTTGGATTTTCTACCAATAATAATTGGAAAAAGAAAACTTCATTCATAATTTAAAATCGATTCGTTCCCCTTTAGAAAGGTCTGTCGTCCATAAGATTGTCTGGGATACCTGCTCTTCTTACTACATAGGGCAAACAGGACGTGACTTTACAACCAGATATAAAAAAACACATTTAAAAAAATTGCACTAGCTCCCAAAATTTATCTTTTGCCGACCGTCTTCCGATTACAGCTCACGTGCCTAAAGCTATTTGCGATATCAACATTTTGCACACTCAGAAAAAGGGCGTAAATTAGATATTCTGGAAGAATTAGAGATTTCTAAACATCTTTCTCGAAATGAGTCTCATTTTCAATTAACAGCTGTAGTTGTGCAGTAACAATTTCTTCAGTGGTATAAAGCCTTTACTTGACATTTAATTTCGAGTCTCCTTGTGCAGTTTACAGAAATGTTTTTTTATCTGCATTTACGCATAATTTTTCATTTATTAAATGGTTTATTGGATGTATTTCATGTTATTTCGCTTTGTACAAGCTGTGTTATTCAGCCCTTCCTGTATTCTTTATAATGATGTTTTTATGCCTCACACTGTGGAATGTGTTCTTGTCAGCACTGTCCAGTTTCTCTGTCCGACGTCTAGTTTATTCATATTAGTCAGTCCTGGCAGTTGGAAGTTATTATTTTGTGTAAACATTTGGTTTTTGTGAAGTTAATGTTGACTTTAGTCTTGTGCCGTCAAAGCATCCGAAAAGTGTGGGTCTCCACTCTCTTTTTGAGAGAGCATCTAGCACTTTCCAGAAATACAGCTTTCTACATTTTATGCACAATAGTGCCATCTTGGACTTCATAAGAAATAGTGTCCCTT